>NC_090818.1:126910740-129464490 GCF_000390325.3 Nicotiana tomentosiformis
ACTAAAATTACATGAATAACATATGTCCAAACAACCATAAATATAAAAATAAAAAGCCCCTAATTTTTATAAGTTATTACAGAAAACCCTACACTCCGTGCATACACAAAATCACTGATTTTATACATAAAATTTTTAATTATGAAAGCTTTAACTCAAGAAAATAGAAGATTGAAAGCAAATCGATATTCATCTTTGTTATATATCACAAAACCCTAATCGAAAAGTAAAGCTTGAAATCCCTAATCTTTTGATTTTGTCTGTTTGAAATATTTGAAGAAGACCACCGAAAAAGCTTGACGACCGGAGAAGAAACCACAAACGATCAGAAATACACCACAATTGAAATCTTATTCTACTCTATTGGAAAAACAAATGACATACATTAAACCACAAAATCAGCAACATAGGTTCAACAACTCACCAAAAATCGATTATCAGATATTTAGAGACCGAAAACCCAAAATTTCTATATAAATCAAAGTGAAATTGGGAGAGGCATTTGAGAGATTTTTTGACAGAGTTCTACTAGAGAGAGAGAAAGAAAGATAACGGTTTAGAGAAAAACGAAATCTTTATGTTTTATTTCTAACGTTTTGCGTGCCTTTTACTTTTTCTTTATTTTTCCCTTTTTTTCTTTAGTAATTAGTATAAAAATTTGATATCATTTTATTTGGCCTACGTGGAGTACAAATAAGAAAAACTGTCCAAATGTATCACGCGTGCATACACTTAACTACGCGTATGTGACCCGGGAATTTTTAAATTCAGTTATCTAGTGTAGGGGTAATTCGAACCCGAGATAGTTTGTGGAGAAAACTAATAATTCGCGATAAGTTTAGGGGGATTTTGAGGTATTTTTGCCGTGAGTTTAAATTGCAATGTTTTCTAGTAGTATAATCCTACCAACGAGCAAATGGAATTTCTCCAAAAACGCGGACTTAGTTGTAATGTTAAACACACGAAAAGGTCAAATCCTCGAGATTTTCAATTATTACAAATATAACCTTCAAGTTATAGTAATTATAGAATCACCCCAAACCAATTTGAACATTAAATGCGTGTTCGTTACCCAACCTCTTAACCCGACAGAACCCGACCCATTTTACAAAAAAACCGCACGGCCTGCAATGCACAGTATTTGGAAATGACCGCTTATGCGTTTTTATGTATACTTTCATCAGCCCCCTTCCTCGCCATTTTTCCCCTCCAAAAACTTCCAAAGCTACGTGTCGATCTTCGAGAAGGTGCTAGGGTTTCATCACATCTTTGTAAATGAACAGCTTGCATTTGAACGGTGATCGCCGCTAATTATATCGGCGTTCGATTCCTGCCGCCGTGAAAGATCGCCGTCGATTCATCATCATGTTCGAAGCTCATGTAAACAACTCTCATTCTCACTTTATTTTCCTTTTCTATTTTTTTTGTGCGTTATGAATTATTCAATGTTTGTACTATATTTTATGTTCGATAACTGCATTTGTTTTTTAGAGTTACAGGTTCTTCATTAATTAAAATTTGAAACTCGTGAGGTGAATTAGTTTCGACCTATTTTCTGAGTAATGTATTCGAAGTAGTGGACTTTTTTTGATGCCAGTTACTGAACTACTATTTTTATAGCTGTTGTGTTATATGCTACTTTAATTTAACTACTTTGAGAAGTCAAGTAACAGTACTTATTTGATTCACTGGAAAAGGAACTATATGCTGTTAATGAAATTGAAAATATGGACTGTGTTTGGTCTACCTAGGATCAAGTGGGGAGCTTTGACTAAAGACAGAGCACAAGAGTTGGGGATAGGTTGATGGCTATGCGATCATGGAGGAGTAGCGGGGACGCGAGTGGTATGTAGACCGCGACTGCGAATTGCATTAGGGAGGATGCTAGAGAGATATTAGGGGTCTCGAAGTGCTCCTCTGGTGGCCGCAAAGGGGATTGGTGGTGGAGTACTGAGGTTCAAGGCAAAGTAGAAGCCAAGAAAGCGGCATATCTGAAGCTTCAGGAGAGCGTGGATGAGGAGGTGAAGAGGACGAATAGGGAGCGATATAAGATGACTAAGAAGGAAGCAAAATTAGCAATTACTGCGGCCAAGACGACCGCATTTGAACGCTTATATGAAGAACCTGGAGGCAAAGGAGGGGATAAGAAATTGTACATGCTAGACAAGGTGCGAGAAAGTAAGGCCCGTAACCTGGACCAAGTGAAGTGCATCAAGGACGAGGAAGACATAGTTTTGTTGGATGAGGCACTTATTCGACGAATATGGCAGACTTAATTCTATAAACTCCTGAATGAAGAGGTGGATAGGAGCATTGAGCTAGGTGACTTAGAACACTCAGAGAGTCGTCGGGACTTTGGGTATTGTAGGCGTATAAGAGTCGAAGAGGTTGAGGGGGCTATGCATAAGATGAGCAGGGGAGAGCGACCGGTCCAGATGAGATCTCGGTGGAATTTTGGAAAAGCGTGGGTAGGGCGGGCTTGGAGTGGCTCATTGGATTATTTAATGTCATTTTTAGGACGAAGAAGATGCCCCAAGAATGGAGATGGAGTACGATGGTCCTGCTGTATAAGAACAAGGGTGATATCCAAAGTTGCAATAACTACCTGGGCATCAAGTTACCAAGCCATACTATGAAAGTTTGGGAGAGGGTGGTGGAGCTAAGGTTGAGGAGGATTGTGACTATTTCTGAAAATCAGTTCAGATTTATGCAGGGATGATCGAATACAGAAGCTATTCACCTTGTTAGGAGTTTGATGGAGCAGTATAGGGAGAGGAAGAGGGATTTACATATGGTGTTCATCGACTCAGAGAAGGCTTATGGTAGAGGGTTAGGACAGGTAGCCGAGCCTTGTCGGTAACTGTAGCTTTAGTAGGTGATTAATTGTTATTTGTGTATTCTCGTATCCCTTGACTTTTGTGATTACTTGTTATTGCTTTCGTGTCGGCTTTCTGATTGCAGTACCTAGTGTATTTAGTTTTGTATTTTTGCTTCAGTTTTCTAATTGGTATGCTTGTTGTTGTTGTCCTTCCTTTTACCTATCCTAAGCCGATGGTCTTCCGGAAAAAGCCTCTCTGCCTTCTTGAAGGTAGGGGTAATGTCTGCGTACACACTACCCTCCCCAGACCCCACTTGTGGGATTACACTGGTTTTTTTTTTTGTTGTTATCATAATCACTAAGTTTTTAAAGGCTTGCACGCCCAAATTTGTTGCTAATTATTGGCATATCTAAATACAATGTGCCCTCGTCGCACTCAAATCCTGGGTCCGCCTCTGCTTGAGAGTGATAAACCTTCATTTATTTTCAAGAGAGAAATAGGTGGAAACTTTTCATGTGACCGCACTTCTTCAACGTTCTTAGATTTGTGAGTATAATAACAACACCTTAACATGGCAAAAATAGTTGTAGCTGTTTTTTATGGCTATTAGACATTTGAGAAATGGCTGGTGTTTTTCTTTGAGACTACAACATGAGAGAAATGAACCTTCATTTATTGAAAGAGCAATAGATAATTAAACAATGAGAACCATAAGCACCAAACAATTTATGAGAAATAATGTTTTTTAGTAAATCGTATTTGACAGAATTAAGGAAAAGGTACGAGAAGCAATTTATTCATGTCATGTTTTGTTGCTGTTACTTCTTTTTCCTCCTTTTTATATATATATTATTTTTTTATTTTTTATATTAGCTTTGTTGAGCAATATTATGTACATGGTGTAGGTTCTGCATTTGCTTCGAAGATATCTTGGTGAATACGTCCATGGATTGTCGGCAGAGGCATTGAGGATCAGCGTATGGAAAGGTATATTCATATTTTTCTATTTCCTATATGGTTTTTAAATCTCCGATTCAATTACTTTATTCACGTTATACTAGCTGCAAGCTGAAGTGTTGGTGATTTTTTTCTCTAATGAGTAATTAGTGTATTGATTTGACAAGAAAAATGCAGTCTAAAAGGTAGGTGATTCTAATTTCCATGTTACAAGTGTACCATTTTATAATATTGCAAATTTTAGGATCCTTGTTGCGCTCTATCGAAATGCGTGGTGTCCTTCCTTTTTTTTTTTAATAAATAAATTCACCTTCATTTGTCATAAAAAAAGGGGGCTTGGCGTCCTAAAGTTGTGCTGGTATCCCCTGTTACAATCTAATTTCACCTTCATTTGTCAAAAACAAAAAGAGGCTTGGCGTCCTAAATTCATGCTGGTGTCCCCTGTTACTAACTTTAGATTCTTTTATAGGTGATGTGGTTCTCAAGGACTTGAAACTGAAGGCAGAGGCTTTGAATTCCTTGAAATTACCAGTTACTGTCAAAGCTGGTTTTGTTGGAACCATAACTCTTAAGGTATTCTGATATTTGATTTGTTTTCAGTTACCTTTTGGCCATTTTCTAGCAAGTCAATCATCCTTTTTTTTACAAATTATTTACTTTATGTCTTTATGATTTTCGTGGTTTGTAGTTCTCATGCAGTGCTTCTTATAGGTTCTATTCAAAGGTGCTTTACTTGTTATACCTAGTGTAGCTACTCAAGCATAAACTTGTCACAATTTTACTCTAATTGTGATTATATTGATTTGTTGTCATTACAGTAATGTTGTGCTTACTAAGGTCCTTATTTTGTGCCTGCTTTGAGCGGTTTTCAATTGTTTTGGTCAATACAAAATTCCATGGAAATATTAGCATATGTCGAGGTATTAGAACAAAGAATTACTTTATACCATTTTGATATGTAAAAAAAAATGAACCTCTAGCTCATGGGGTGAGGATTACCCAAGATCATATAAGGAAAATAATAACCTATTCCTTCCTCCAATGTGAGACATTTAACACTGCTTCGGCAAGCTCACACCTGGTCGTCAGAGCGTGGATAACATAACATGGAACATTGGCTAAACCAATGGGTATGGTTTTGATACCATGTTAAGAAACTAGATCTTGAGCCAAACTCAACCCGAAAAGCTATCTCATGTGGTGAGGAATGACCAAAACCACATAAGAGGATAACAACCCATTTCCAAACCAATGTGGAACATGTAACACGATATATCAAAAAGTTGGTATATATAAATATATATTTTTGATAAATTAAGGTAAAAAGTTGGTATATCTTTTTGCTTTTTTTGTTGTTTTATCCTTCTGATAAGTTAACAGTATTCTATATAAGCGGGAACGATGCCTGCTTTTGGTTGTGCAACTTGCCAACACCTGCGGATCACGTTGCCGTGCATTGAGCTTCAATAGTTTTACCTACCAATGAGTTTCCTTCCTTTCCCGTTATCTTTTTATCAAAGGACATTCTTGTCTCTTTTGGCCTAGAGACGGATGCAATGTATCGGCGCCAGGTTCAACTGTAATTTTGACGCGGAGCATAAATGTATATGTAAAAATTCACTAATGAGTTTCCTTCCTTTCACTAATGAGTAATTTCCCCCTTTTATTACCTTCTTTACCTACTAATGAGTTTCCTTCCTTTCCCTTTATCTTTTTATCAAAGGACATTCTTTGTCTCTTTTGGCCCATATTTTCCCCTTTTATTACCTTCTTTATCCTTGGGTTTCAAGTAAAATAAAACAACCTTTGAGTCTGATGCTTCAGGTACAATGTACAGGGTAAATTTTGCAGAAGTTTCTTTTTGCCCTATTTTGATCTGTTTTTACAATATTTGCCCTCAAATAATCCTCTAATCAAGCCATCATTTATATTTGCTCGAATCTGTTATTGCTAGTATCCAAAATAGTAATAGATGCTTACTTCATTAAAGTTAGTGCACACTTTAAAGAAGCATAAATGAGTTTTTGAATTCATGTGGAGAAATAGTCTCTTCGGAAATGGATGTATGAATTTTGCAACAAAAATTATTTTGTATAAACTATTATACTATCTTTCTGAAATTTGAGATAAAGGAGACAAAACGTGGTTGGTAATAAGACTACCTTACTATATTCTCCGGGCTTTGTTTTTCACTCCACATTATTTGTACTTCATACACTTATATATTTGAAGTAAATTATTTTTTATCCCAAGAATTTAATTTCTAATTCAAATAATTAATTGGGAAGTGCAATAGCTTTTACTATTCAGAGTGAAGGTACTCTTTGAATCAACAACAACAACAACAACCCAGTAAAATCCCACAAGTGGGGTGTGTACGCAGATCTTACCCCTTAGCCATATGAGGTAAGAAATTCTCAAGTACTGTTCTAAGGGAAGGAATTGAACTACCTATCTCTCGTTCACCATCGAACACCAGCTCGTCTGGAAAGAGCCCTATCTCCTTAGGCGTTAATTTCCTTCGAAAAAGAGAATCGATCATCTTCGCCTTCAAATAGGGATTGAGAGGCTTTCCCCTACCCAACCTGAATTCTAAGGGTAATCGATGTGAACCATAGGGTTTAGAAGCAGCCACTTTCAGAGTAGAGAGACTGTTTCCAATAGACCCTCGACTCAAGAAGACAAAAAGAGACAATAGATCAGTAACAACAACAGAGGCCAGAAAGATAATACCAACATCGTAAGAACCAGAAAATAGATGAAAAAAGCAATAACAATAACCAATAACAATGGCAAGGTACTATGAAAACGGAAAAATAATATGAACACAACATGAACCACTAGCAGTCTAAGACAAAACTTTATCAGACTAGCCTCACACCCACCCAGTACAAAGTAGAAGGTACTCTTTGAATCATGTGAGATTATTAACTAAGGTATAGTTGTCACAATCCTGTTATCATCTTCAAAATTTCTTTTTTCGTAGATGATCAGCGTAATAAAGCTCTTTTAAGTCACCTAAGTAACTAAAGCCCACAAAATACCGAGTTCCCGTCGCATGGGCAATCATGAAACTTGCTTGTAATCCATCACAAACTATTTTAATTAAATAAAACATGGATGCTCTTAAAAAGCCAAATCAAACACTGTCAACCCTTTTTCTTTTGTAATTAACATGTTGGCACGGGCCATCCCTCATCTAGTATCTGTAATTTACACCAAGATTGTATCCAAAACATTTAGAAATTAGGTGCGCATATTTTTTGCTTGTATAGCTCTCCCTTTTTTCCTTGACTGTTCTATGCCATGTTTTTGCTTTCTAATATCACTTCTCTGTTTGAATATAGGTTCCTTGGAAAAGTCTTGGCAAGGAGCCTGTTATTGTTCTTATTGATAGAGTCTTCATTTTAGCTCATCCTATTGTTGATGGAAGGTCTCTTAAGGTAGCAAGTACACAACATCTGTTGATTCGATCGCAATGATATATTGCAACTTTATTATTTGAAATCTCTAATGTTCAGAAAGCATATTTAAGTAGTGCAGAAAATTAATTTATGTTTTCATTTTGTTCTCATTAGGAAGAAGACCGAGAAAAACTTTTCGAGGCAAAACTTCAACAAATAGAGGTGGACACTCATTTTATCCAATTTACTTCGTCAAATGCTTTTGATTATTGTCAAAGACTCCTATTAAGTTGGACTTCTTCTCTTAAATATATATTGTTTGACCTATTACTAACATGTTTATTCTTCATTCTGCTAATACTGGTCAAATAGAAACCATTCTCTTGATTACTGAAGCAATGGGATGATTTAACTTGAATGGTGGCTATGCTAGGTGTCACTACTGTTGTAGTGATGGGATGCAGTTGTTCATAAAATTCTGAATGCATGTTCACCCTCCTCCTTAGGAAGGCACACCTGTGTTTCTATGGGAATAACCCCCATCCCTGACTTCATCCCTATCCCTCTGAAGAAAATCTCTTATTAGCTGTTTGGTCTTATTTGCTACTATTAAGAATTAGGTAATTGTTGACATGGCGAGAGGCCATTCCTTGTAAATATGGGAGATGTTTAGAGTCCTTATAACTGTGTAATTAGGTATAGGAAGTACTATCATTTCCTTTTTAGGATTACTTATAATTTAAACACCAACATACTTGAGGGAATAATTGAACAATTCATTTCCAACATCTCTTCTTTTTTCATACTTTACTTACTAGAGTAAAAGATGAAGTGGAGACTGGAGAGTTAAAGTGGAACTGCAAGTTTGTATTTATTCCCGCAGAAAAAAGAACAAAAAGAGTGACAAGGTTGCATGAGAATAGTTGCCTCCCAAGGAAGATAAGGAAACCCTTCCAAGTGGCATCTTTTGGAATTCTGAAGATTTTTTTTTGATGAAGTAAAAAAAAAAAACCAATAAATCAATTTATCTAGGAGGCATGGTGAGGTTATTCTCTCATCAACGTGATGCTCACTAGGTCTCTTTAACTGTACCAATCGCTACTTCTTCACTTAGATTCCACTAGCTTGGGTGATCGCAGGAAAATTGTGATGGATTGTCTTTGCACCCATGGCTTCTTTAAATTTTAATGTGAACGCTTTTTGACACTTCAAGCTCTTGTGCGGTGTT
Source organism: Nicotiana tomentosiformis (assembly GCF_000390325.3). NCBI lineage: Eukaryota > Viridiplantae > Streptophyta > Magnoliopsida > Solanales > Solanaceae > Nicotiana > Nicotiana tomentosiformis. The sequence continues at coordinate 126,919,149 of NC_090818.1, forward strand.
GGATGTGTACAAAAGCTTTCAGATTTCAAATGTTGTTTTGTAAAGTAGCTTGATCGTTTTCTGCTGATTGGATAAGATGGGAGCACTATAGGATGATAAGGGCATAGAATTGTAATGTAATGAGGATAGAAGAACTATCTGGAATGACGAATCTAACGTTGATTGAATCAATTGTTGCTGTATTCATTTGGATGCTGGATTGGATCACTTGCAGTTGTATATTCAAATCCTTAGAAAGCAAACTGGCATCGTATATTTGGGCCCAAAACTGTCTAAAAGTTCTGAGACTTTTCAAGGAATATCATGGGAATGGAAAATAACAGATGAGAAATTCTTCGATACAAATTAGTGCAAGTTCACAGATTTATTTATTTATTTTGATCAGTGAGTTCACATATTTATTATGATTGGATCAAACCGATATATAAGTGAGAACTGAGTAGTTGGATTGTAGGGCGAACTATGTGACTAAGCATTCTTTTAATTAAGAACAAATGATTGAACATAGGAAAGGAAATTGCCTTCCATGTTTAGTTGTTATATGATAGGAATCAGAATGGTTCAGTGCAATTCCCTTTGATATTCTTGTTTTACGCTGAATACTTGGCGATATGGATACTTTTGATGGACAGAAAATTTTATATGGTGTTTTCCCGGTATAGCTTTTCGTCAGAGGTTCTACTTTTTGCCCTTGAAATTTTATTTACCTACCCCGCCTCCCCCTCCCAACAAAATAAAAAAGGTTGCTTTGTAATGTCTGCTGTGCGGTTAAGATCCACTTTAACTTCCTAAGTTTCTTTCTGAATAGCACCTTTCTAAAAACTAATTCTTGAATAGTTTTTTCTTACATTGATGCTTTATTTCTTTTCCCTTGTAATGTGACGATGCAGGAAGCAGAATCAGCCACCCTTGAGGCATTATCAAGATCAAAGTTGGGAAGTGTATGTTTTAAACTCTGCCTATTATTTACAAATTGAAATGATTTTTGATTGGTTGATACTCATGTTTCACTCCTCCCATTTCTCTTTTTTCAATTTACTTTGGATAATTTCTTCTACTATCAAAGACAATGCAATAATATCTTTCTAAATAACATCTGTTGGACGCTAATTGTGTCTAGGTGTATCTCCGTTTCATAAATGGATGTCACTTGATCATCATATGTTTGTGCTAGTAATGCGTCCTGTGGTGTTTCTTAAAACTTTTTATTAGTATCTTCGGATGTAATATTTGGCCTTTTTTGAAGTTCGTTTCCTCCTTGAATAAAGTAATATACTATTCAAAAAGTAATCTGTTATTGCTTGTAAATGATAGAGAAATTGGAGCAATCTCCTTGTGCATTATTCCAAGAAGTAACACGTATATAGCCCTAACTATAGAAAGAATAAAAAAAAGGAGATCCTATAAATCTGCTGTGAATCCTTATAATTCTGCTAGCTATGCACATTACATAAAAGTATGTCTACATTCATTCTGTAGTATGCCTACATTCATTCTATAACACTCTCCCTCAAGTTGGAGCATAGATGTTGATCATGCCCAACCTGTTCCGAAGGTAATCAATTCGAATTCCATTCGGCGCCTTTGTGAATTAATCAGCTGGTTGCTCTCCCGTCTTCACGTAGCCAGTGGATATCAAGTTCTCCTGAATCTTCTCACGAATAAAATTGTAGTCAACCTCAATATGCTTAGTTCTTCATGATACACCGGATTTGACCCAATATGCAACTTGATTGTCACTCCAGAGTCTTGCTGGTATTTGTCTATTGGATGCTCCAACCTAATTTCAGTCAAAAGATGATGGATCCACATAATCTCACACATAGACTGTGACATAGCTCTGTACTCAAATTTTGCCCTGGATCGAGATATAACACTTTGCTTCTTACTTCTCTATGATACCAAGTTCTCTTCAACAAAGACACAATAGCCTGTAGTAGATCTTTTTTTCAATTTTGGATCCGGCCCACTCAGCATATGCAAAACACTCAATACGAGTTTGGTCGTGATTACTATATAATATGCCAAGTCCAGGAGCTCCTTTCAATTAACATAAAATCTGTTCCAAAGTTGACCAATGTTTGACCGTTGGTGCGAACATGAACTGGCTAACAACACTTACCGCAAAAGCAATATCTTGACGAGTCACAGTGAGGTAGTTTAATTTTCCAACTAACCTCCTGGATCCTTATGGATCATCAAAAGGATGGCCATCATCTTTCATAAGATGCACATCAGGAATCATTGGAGTACTACAGGGTTTAGTTGCCAACTTTCTAGTTTTTGCAAGCAAGTTAAGAGTATACTTTCTCTGAGATAAAAAAGTTTCCTTCTGGCTTCTATTTACTTCTACTCCCAAAAAGTATTTCAACATGCCCAAGTCCTTTGTATGAAACCTAGTGTGCAGGAAAGACTTGAGGGATGAAATACTTTTTGGGAGTAGAAGTAAATAGAAGCCAGAAGGAAACTTTTTTATCTCAGAGAAAGTATACTCTTGACTTGCTTGCAGAAACTAGAAAGTTGGCAACTAAACCCTGCAGTACTCCAATGAAACCTAGTGTGCAGGAAAGACTTGAGGGATGAAATCCCCCGCATAGTCACTTCCTGTGATAAGAATGTCATCAACATATACTACAAGAACAGTAGTTCCAGTTGCTGATAGAAGAATGAATGATCACACTTGCTCATTTTCAGCCCAAACTCCTGAACTACCTCGTTAAACTTGCCAAACCAAGCTCGAGGACTTTGCTTCAAGCCATACAAGGACTTCTTCAAATGATAGACTTTCTCATACTCCCCCTGAGAAACGAAATCGGGTGCTTGCTCATATACACTTCCTCCTGAAGATCACCACGAAGGAACGCATTCTTGATATCCAACTGATGTAAAGGCCAACTCTCAAAAGCAGCTACAGAAATAAATAGGCAAACATAAATGAGTTTGGCAACTGGGGAGTAGGTGTCGAAATAACCCACCTCATATGTTTGAGCATACCCTTTAGCCACAAGTCAGACTTTAAGTCATTGCCACGGAACCATGTGAATTAACTTTAACCGTAAAGACCCACTTATATCCAACCGACTTCTTTCCCTTGGGTAAACCCACCAAATCCCACGTGTGGTTATCCTCCAAGCCATGTATTTTCTCAAGCATTGCATCAGACCATCCTGGATGATTCAAAGCTTCCTTCAATGTTTTAGGTACCGAGATGGAGTCTAGAGAAACAATTATAGTTCTAGATGTAAAGGATAAACGGTCATAGGAAACAAAATTAATATGTGAATTTGCAAGTACGTGTACCTTTGCAAAGAGCAATAAGAAGGTCAAGGTTTTCTTGTGGATCAGGCGGAGGAGAATCTGATGATGCAGGAACTGTTGCAGGACATGTATCATTTGTCTCTCGCCCCCATGAGTAAACTTGAACAATTGGCGGTCTTGCTAACACAGTTGGAGCAGGTGCTGAAGGCTTAATAGTTGATTTGGTGCTCAATAGAAGAACTAGGAGATGGAGGAACATTTGGTTGTTCTGTCAAAGCACGGGTAACCTGATATACTAGCCACTCATCTTCCTCCCCCTCCCTTGGACTATAAAAATAGGAGGTGCATAGAAGAATGGTGTAGTCTCTGAAAATACTACATCAGTTGACACTAGATATTTGCCAAGTTTAGTAGAATAACATTGAAACCCCTTCTGAAGGCGAGAATAGCCCGGAAAAACACACTTCAATGCCTTGGGATCCAACTTGGTAACAAATGGTCGAACATCTCGAACATAACATGTGCATCCAAACACCTTAGGTTCCATCGGAAATAATGATTTGTTTGGGAAAAGAACACTGTAAGGTACATTACCACCAAGCACAATAGATGACATGCGATTAATCATAAAACAAGCTGTAGAGACTGCATCAGCCCAGAACTGTTTAGGAACCTTCATTTGGAGCAAAAGTGTCCGAGCTGTCACAACTCACAAGTAGATCTTCCTCTCAACAACTCCATTTTGAGAGGGTGTGTCAACACATGAAAACTGATGTAGTATACCATGTTTTCTCATGTAGAACCGAAATAACTCTGACATGTATTCTTTAGCGTTATCACTCCTTAAAATACGCACCGAAGCAGTGAATTGAGTTTTGACTTCAGCATAGAAGACAGAAAAGTGAATAAACACATCAAGGATGTAGAGATCACTTGATAAATATCCTTTATCAATAATCTTGTTCGTTGTAAGATCTAAAAACAAAAAATGGTCGGAAAAAAGGCGATACAAAATGAAGGTCTCTGGTGATTTTACTGACGGAAATCAGATTAAAGGCCAAGTTTGGTAGACTTAATACAAATGACAGGGTAATAGAGGAAATTGGTTTAACAGTCCCAGATCCAACACTGTTACAAGTTGATCCATCACCTACAGTAACAGGAGAAGTTGCTTTGTGTGACCGAAAACTAGAAAAAATATTTGGATTACATGTCATGTGATTTGTAGCACTTGAATCAATCACCAATTTAGTTGAAAAGGTGACAAGACATGTTTTATCTGACTCTGCAAAATCAGCAACCGAAGAAGGGAATTTTAGAAACTCATCCGAAATCAAGATTATTGGACTAGAAGACGTAGCCATAAGTCCACAAAATCAGTAAACAAAAGGGAACTTCAACAAACTGACTACAACTAGAACTTTACACAAATAAAGTTACCCCACGTGTTACGGAAGCAGAAGTTTACCCAATAAATTAGAGAATAAGTGAGAATCAAACAAAATAGATTTTCAACTGATATAATCGAAAAGTTCCATCAAGAATTTGCTCAACTAGAACACTCAAAGTATCAAAATAATGGAACAGGAACCAGTAAAATTCCACTAAAAAGATACCCCAACAAATCTCCAAAAGATCAAGTAACATAGTCTCTCTTCTAACCCAATCGCTAAAATGATCTTCACAAAATAAAGCTCAACAAGCCAAAGATTTAACGAGGAGAATTTTACCAAGAATATGGAGTCCTTAGATAATATTCAGACACCAAATCAGCAAGTGGAAAGTAAAAAAGAAGAAGATAATTTTGACCAAAGAAAACAAAATTGACAAAACCTGGAATGCTTTGAAATCTACCCAACCGACGTCTGATGAAAAAGAGACCACAAAATTCTGACCGGAAATATCGAGTCTACATTAGAAATGAAACCCCGAACTGATTCCCTCGTACCAGACCTGGTCTATGACCTCCGACGAACTTTCTGAACCAACGCCGGCGAATCAAATATCTCTGCTCTGATACCATGTAAAATATAGAGAAATTGGAGTAATCTCCTTGTCTATTATTCCAAGAAGTAACAAGTATATATACTAGTACATAGAGCCCTAACTATTGAAAGAATTAAAAAAAAGGAGATCCTATAAATCTGTTGTGAATCCCTATAATTCTGCTAGCTATGTACATTACATAAAAGTATGTCTACAATCATTCTTAACATTGCTAAAAAGGGAAAATCCTGTATTAGGAGGTAAACAAGAGGGCCCAAGCTTTCCCTATCTTTCAGTTTAGATTTCTAGAATGCTGAGAAAGGTATGTTTGTTCTGCTGTTAACATGAATAACTGTTAAGGGGCAATCTTAACTTCTGAAAATTTGAGGAGTATGACTAAAGCATATATCAGCATTCAACTGGTGCTTTATGTGCAAATGGTTCGGAGATGATGTAAACCATTTACCAGTGCGTTGTCAGATTGCAAGCCAGTTGTGGTGAATAGTACTGTACTGACCATGTTTGGAATACAACAGACAACACTGGGTACAATGAAGGATGTGATGTATAGCTTGTCCTTTAAAGGGAAACAAAAGGAGATGTAGAGCGTATAAAGTAGCTTCCTTGGCGCTTGTTGATACTTTGGAGGGACTATGGAGCATGAGAGCATTTGCTACTTTGTGGTGCATGTCACGCTGTATCATTAAAAGTGGAGTCTTAAGTATTCAAACACTCAAGGTGGTGGTTTAACAGTCAATGCAGTCGGAATGGACTACGGGAGACCTAGGTTCAAATCTCAATAGAGGCAAAAAAATCATCTGCTTAAATCTTGGTAGATAGAGTTATCCGTTGCCTGTGCTGGTAGATGCAAATTATCTGATTATGCCTGGCAAAATTCTGAATATTTTCTGGCATCTAATGCTCAGTATGTTTGGTATTTACTGCTTAATGCCCTCATCATCGAACAGCTTTTGTGGTGCTGGAAACTGAAATGAAGGAGAGATTAGCAAGCCATGATTTCCTCAAGCAGTTATGTTGAAAGGTTCAAGAGTGGGGGCCGGAGCGAAGGAAATCAAAGGGTTTTGACCTTTTCCTTGTTTATGTGTCATAGTGATTCTTTGAGCACCACCTTGGTTGCTTCTCTAATCTCTAGTATGATAGTTAGCATCTTTAAATGAATGTGGTAGGCATAAAGAACATAAAAATAGCATTTCTGTCCTCTCTTTCGGACTAATTATTTGAATTTGTATCCAACTGTAGTATCTGATCAATTGCTTTGTAATATTTACTCACATTGGCAAGCTCTTTACCTTTGTTTGTTATTCGCTGCTTGCAGTCTTGAGTTGCCTGGAAAATTAATGTCACCCTTTTCATTTACAGCCACCTGCTGGAAATTCTTGGCTTGGATCATTAATTGCGACTATAATTGGAAATCTCAAGATTTCAATTAGCAATGTCCATGTCAGATATGAGGATTCTGTCAGGTTTGTTCGTGTCAGTTATTGATGTCTTTCTAACCTGAGCTGAGTTTCCCTATTTCGTTGATTGTATTATATCTCGATTATTTAGTTTTTTAACTGTGATCTTTGATTTATGGCTTCTCACTTAGGTTGCTTTGTTTTTCTTTCTTTTGCATATAATGGGCGGCCACAAATTTAGCAATCCTGGGCATCCATTTTCTTGTGGGGTTACTCTTGCAAAGCTTGCAGCAGTTACGATGGATGAACAAGGGAATGAAACATTCGATACAAGTGGCGCTTTGGATAAATTGCGTAAGGTAAGTTGTTCTCTTTTTCATGCGAAAGATTTTCAAGAAAATTGACTCTGTCCCAAATTGTGACAATCTGTCTTCAAGGTCAGAGTGAAACAAAGCACTTGTATCTATAATCTATAATTTGCTTTGTTGTGCATGACCATTCTAATGTTGTGTCTTGTTTGGGATATTGTTATTCCTTTTCCCGCTCTACAGTGAGGTAGATTACATAATGCCATTAAGAGAGTAGCGAGAGTTTTTTCATAGATTGTCTGCAATTACTTATTCAGATACAAGATTAGATTTAGTTCAATTATATTTGCATGTAAGCCCGACATTTGGCGAAATGAAGAAGACTAAGAGATCTTTCAGAGAAGTGACAATATTGCCGTCAATCGGAATCAGTTAGTAGGAGATAAATTTTTTTGAGTGTGCCTAGGAATGACGTGGATCTAAGAATGGATTTTTTGAGGCTTAATCTAGTGGGTTGATTCTGTAATTGGACCTGTTGATGCAATGGGAAGTGAGCTGCAAACTCATGAAGAGTGACATACGAAACTAAGGTTCGAAGTTTGGTGATTTCTGGGATACTTAAATACTTGTATGCCACCGATTCTGCATATCTAACTCCAGCTTTCTGTGTATTGCTAAATTTATTTAATTGGTCAAAGTAAAGGTAGATTTTTCTTTCTTCTATTTGAACTGGCACACCTTTCTCTCCTTGGTTAATGAGTCCATAATGTTCTTCTGGCTGATTAACATCCTCTTAATTCGTTTCTAGTGTTCGATAGCATGCTTAATTGGTCTTGTATAGCATGTTTGCTGAAGCTGTATTCCGGATAAACTTCACGATCTGGTTATAGTTTTTCTGAGTTGCGGGTGTTTGAGGCTGTGAGTCCCTTCCATGATATTCTGTTGATTGATCTTGAGTGAGATTGCGAAGTCCTGTCTCACAAATATGGGGTTTTTCAGCGTGGTTGGCTTGTTTTTTTGCTTATTCACTGAAGCTTCAATTTCACTTACAAATAGGGAAAAAAAAGATATATATATATATATATATATATATATATATATATATATATATATATATATATATATATATTACATATATACTTTTTCTCTTTATACTGGAAAAGTAATTTTAGAATATATTCAAAAAAAAAAAAAAAATCTTCTTACACCAAATTTGTCTTGTTTTGTGTTCTATTATTTGAGAACATAGTACTGTTCCTTGTAATTGGTAAAGCAGACATTAGAATTCCTTAGTATGCTTCATGATTACTTTTCTTGGAGCATGCTACATGCCACAAGTGGTTGGATTTCCTGGTTTTCAACTGTAAATGTGTTTTTAGTTTTGCAAAGAATAACGACCATGATTGCTGAACTGGGTGCATTTTTCTTCGTTTATAGTTGGTGCAACTTGAAAGGCTTGCCATGTACCATGATTCAAACAGCAAGCCATGGAAGTTGGACAAGAAATGGGAGGATCTTACTCCAAAAGAATGGATTGAGGTACATTATTATTTTGTCTCTTACTTTCTGTTGTCCTATGACTGTGGTTAGAAAATATGCCTCTGATTTACATGTTCATGTTAGCCATTGGATAGGATTCATGTCCACTCCCATGATATTCTCTCTTTATTCCTTTCTAATCTCTTCTCGTTGCTCAGGTATTTGAAGATGGTATTAATGAACCTTCAAATAACAGTAGAAACTTATCTGGATGGGCTGAATATCGCAACTACTTGGTGTCACCAATTAACGGAGTCCTCAAGTATCATCGTCTGGGAAATCAAGAAAGAAATGATCCTAATGTTCCCTTTGAGATGGCTTCTCTGATCATCAGTGATGTATCGTTGACCGTCAATGAGGTGCTAGTCTTTCACCTTGTTTTGTTGCTAAATCTTTCTAAATAATTTGTGATAATTGTTCTGTTTTAAGAAATGCCAAATGAAATACAATCCATGAAAAATCAAAGCACTTGGACGCCGCACTTGCATCATACAGTGCCCTAGCGCCTTTACTTTGTTTTAAAGCACCTATTTATTTCCTTTGTATCTTAAAACACAGTGCTTTCGAGTTTCTTTATTCGCGTTCCTATTCTCTGTCCTCTTCAATCCTTAGCTGTTACAATCGATTTATTACAATTTCCTAAGTCTTTATCCTAAAGCTGGCATAAGATTCTTCCTCTGAATCCCTAGTAATTGCTTTAATTGCCCCTGACAGGAATAAACAAGTTGGCTTGGAGAGATTGCTTTTCATTTTCTTGTTTTACTTCTCTTTTACTCTCTTGTTTATAAAACGTACTGTTTCTATGAAGAAAGGTCTGGGGTTTCTACCTATGACCTTTTTCAAATTGCTACTGAAAACTGTGTGACTTGATCCCATCAAATTCATCCCTTTACTTTCCTGGTGTACTCGAGAAACTTCTTAGTTGTGTCCTGACTTTAAGTTCTTTAACGTTCATCCCTTAAAGTTCTTTCTTTTTGTACACTTTCTTTGGTTTGCTTTGGTGAAACAGGGGATCTCCACTACTTTCCCAACATCTAATGGAAGGGGAAAGAAATAGAAAGTAACTTTTATTGTTCAGTTGTTGTCTGCTAGCAATGATTTGAGTTCTTATAATGTCAACCATAACAGGTTCAATATCATGATTGGATAAGACTTATGGAGGTCATTACAAGATATAAGACATACATTGAAGTTTCTCATTTGAGACCAATGGTGCCCGTTTCAGAGGATGTCAGTAGTTGGTGGCGGTATGCCGCTCGTGCAGGATTGCAGCAGAGGAAAATGTGGTAAGTGTTTGGTGTTCTCAAATGATATTTTTGAGAAAAGGGTAACTATTATAAATGTTGCACGAATTGTGCTTGAAATCATTACGGAATGATCCAGTTTCACATGAAATCAGCATGAGTGTGTCTAGTAGAGATTCTGCATCATTAATCAATTCCTCTTTACACCAAAAAGAAGACAAAAGTATACAGTTGTCTTATATCTCTGCATAGAGCTAAGCATCTTGCATTTCTCTCTTTCCAAATAGTCCACCATGCAACGGCGAGGATATTTCTCCACCATTTCTGTTCTTCTTTTGGCATGTCTGTTCTATGCCAACTTCTCATCTAATCAGTTGTATCTTTAGGCATTGTCCATTTACTATCCAGCATATTCAGAAATAAATTCCATAATTGTGAAACAATAGGATATGCAAGAACAAATGGTTAATGATTTCTGGATTTGTTCCACAAAGATGGCACCTGTTACAGAGTTGAACACCTTTTTTTTCTGGAGGTTATCCTGTGTCTCAGAACAAGCCACTTTAAGTTGTGACTTTGATCTCCATATGTTCTTCCAAGGACATGAGTTAGCATTCTGTGGTTCAGCATCTAAAAACCTGTAATAAGAGTGAACAGAAAAGGATCCAGATGCGTAGCTGGTGATCGTAAATGATTTAAACATCTTTTCTTTTGGTGTTTCAGCCTGGATTGGGGCTTTGTGAAGTGTGGGTGGAAATGTATCTTGTAAAGTAAAAATCTAGGTGATAACAAAAAGGACAATGTAGTTAATCTAAAGCACAAATGTATATTTTTGCTTAATTTTTGGTGCAACATAACCTCGGCAAATGTTTTAGAGCCGGAGGCGTTGGCTGAATTTCTTAGCTCTTTACCCTCACTCTAAAGTTATCTTTTAGATGTACTTCTATCCAACTTTTTCTTAAAGTTGGCCCCCTCTTTACATCAATAAAATTCTTTCACTTACCTATCAGAAAACAACAACAACAACAACAACAACAACCCAGTGTAATCCCACAAGTGAGGTATGGGGAGGGTAGGATGTACGCAGCCTTACCCCTACCCTGGAAGGATAGAGAGACTGTTTCCGATAGACCCTCGGCTAAAGAAAGGATGGAAGAAGCACCTATAGCAAGTAATATCAATACAAGGTATTTAAAAAATAAAACCCAAGAAAGCAAAAGAGTTTGAAAGAAGCACTAATAGTCCGTAATAACAGTACACGATATGAAATGATAACAAACTAAGGGCGTATGGAAGGCAAGTAACAACACAAAATATGTGGTAATAGCAAACTAAGAATAAAAGGGATACCAACTAACACTAATACTATTGAACTAAGGAAGACAGAGAAATGCTCGACTACCTACTAACCTTCTACCCTAATTTTCAACCTCCACACCCTCCTATCAAGGGTCATGTCCTCGGTTAGTTCCAGTTGTGCCATGTCCCGCCTAATCACCTCTCCCCAAGATTTCTTTGGCCTACCTCTACCCTTCCTCTTACCCCCAAGGCCAATCTCTCACACCTGCTGACTGGGGCATCTGTGCTTCTCCTTTTAACATGCCCGAACCATCTTAGCCTCGCTTCTCGCATCTTTTCCTCCACGGGGGCCACTCCCACCTTGTCCCGAATAACTTCATTCCTAATTCTATCTAACTTAGTATGCCCACACATCCATCTCAACATTCTCATCTCAGCTACTTTCATCTGCTGGACATGGGAGTTCTTGACTGGCCATCGCTCTGCCCCATATAACATAGTCGGTCTAACCATTACCTTGTAGAACTTACATTTAAGTCTCAAAGGCACATTCTTATCACACAAGACATCCGAAGCGAGCCTCTACTTCATCCAATGGAAAAGGCATAAGTACACCCCTAGAGTGTTATATATGACGAGATAAATAGATGGCTATTATACAGATTTTTGTGCCCCTTCCCGTGATGATTGACGTAACGCTTATGGCAAATGCAACATACAAAGGAAAAGAGATAGTGGAAGAATTATGAAAGGCACCAGAGACGACTATGGGGAGGGGGAGAATATAAATGTTTTAAATGTAAATGGTAAATAGGAAAGGTTGAAATACGTTGACCCTATATACATTTATATACTGAATGCTTTTGACACCATCTTGATTGTATCTAATTATCATTCAATGAAAGGATAACACAAAGAAATGCTTTTGACACCATCTTTGCTAAGATTTTGCCGTCTTTAAGTGAATTATGTTGATCTGTTGGATATATTGTTCATGTTTCGTTCACAAAAAAAAATTGTTTGGTTGTGCCCTTTTGCAGCTATAGATTCTCCTGGGACCAAATTCAAGCCCTATGTCATCTTCGTCGGCGTTATGTACAATTATATTCTGATTCATTGCAACAGCTGCCGAATATTGATAGCTCAGAGATCAGAAACATTGAGAAAGATCTTGATCCTAAGGTTATTTTGTTATGGAGGTAGGTTACATAATGTTTGTTCTTATTACCCGTACGTTTTTTCATGTTTCTTGATATTGAAATAGCTGGTGCTTAACCTCTTCATTTTGACTCTTATTAATGCTCTCCGTTTTTTCCTGTAAAATTGTCACTAAGCTGATGTGGGTTTTTGGGGGGGGGGGGGGGTTGCTAGGCAGTACACGATAATGTTTCTTTGTCTTGTTTTTTCTTTTTCCATAATTTTTTGGGGATGGGTGGGTTTCAGATTAAGGTTTTATTGATAGCAACAGAATGTAAATCCCCTTATGCGTGTACACTGTCATAACACAACTTTACGTAAAAGCATAATATCTCAAAAGAGAGCCACTAGCCATTTACATAAGTTTTAATTACGTACATGCTACAAATTGTACGAAAACATGAAGTACGCAATGTTGCACGAAAGAGCTCTGTCACTTTGGAAGCAGTTTATTTCCTTCTTGATGTCTGCATAGGTGACAGTGATATTATAGTCCATGCTCGTTCTCTTCTTTTCATGATCTCGTTTCTCAGTTAAAGCTTGTATATACATTTCAGGTCGGTGTGTCCTATGTTTAAGTTGCTATGCAAATCAAACTATTAAAGTCAGCTATCATTTCTTTGCGTTATCCTTGAGATTGAGGTTTAAAGAGCTGTGCTTGTGGTATTTGGTTGATAGAAAGGTGATTTCTGATTGGAGAGAGTTGCATGTCTTTTCCTAGAGTTGCAAATCTCCATTCTTATCCTAGAGTTGCATATCGAGATCTCAAAGTTGATTCTTTTTCAGATATATTGTTAAATTGCTGTCAAACATAAAAGAAACTTGCATATTTATGCTAGAGGAGTTTCTTACAATGGAATTTTGGTGTCAATGGTGATATCCCATTCCAAATTATTGGTTTTTGATGTACAACCCTAAGATCAGTTCTCTCCTTCCTGAATCCTTTGCCTTCTTTCAGACCTCTTCTTTTCACCACATTGTTATATCCTTGAATGCTCTGAAACTTCATGTTGTTTCTTGATCGTATTCACTTCAATTAATGATGACATTTTTTTTATTTGGTGGACTGTCTTCTAGGTTTCTTGCTCATGCAAAAGTTGAATCTTTGAAATCAAAGGAGGCAGCTGAACAAAGGATGCTTAAAAAGAGAAGTTGGTTTTCTTTTAGATGGTTTGTCATAAACTATCCATTGATCTGTCACAAACAATTTTATATTTTATCTTTTATTTTTCTGAAATTCCTTATTTGTTGCTCTTATCTTAGCTATCTTTGTCACATTTTAGATTTTGTCCTTTTTTTCCTTGTTACCTTAGGAGTACAGCTACTGCAGATGTGTCTGCAGGGGATACTTCTGAAGAAGCTAATACACTGGAGGACCAATTGACCCGGGAGGAATGGCAGGCAATCAATAAACTACTAAGTTACCAGCCAGATGAGGAACTGGTGCTGCAGTATGGAAAAGAGAATATGATCCAGTATTTGTTAAATGTTTCTATCAGTAGAGCAGCTGCACGGATAATTGATATACATCACACAGAGATTGTTTGCGGTAGATTTGAAAATCTTTGTGTGTCTACAAAATTAAAGCATCGGAACTCCCACTGCGACGTGACCCTCAAATTTTATGGATTGTCTGCTCCTGAGGGTTCACTTGCCCAGGTGTGTGCTTATTTTGAGTGTCATCTTTCTGAATGGTCATAATCAACTTTATCTGTGAAACTAAATTACAGTGCATAAGGTGTCTCTGTATAGCCTTTTCGTTTAAGACGTGATATAATTAGAATATTTCAGTTGATAATATCTGGAGATAGTTGCTATTCAAGTTCCTTTTCTGTTCCTCTTTCGTGGATTTTTCTCTTTAATATTATTTTTAATGTCAGATGATCCTATAATTGGTGTTACGAAGTTTTGTAAAAAGAAGTTAACCTTTTGCATATAGAATCATGTTTTTTTTTTGGTAATGGTGATATCTGGCGCACTCCTTGATTACTCCACCGATTACCTACTATCTTCGACCAGCACATGTATTGGGTAACATTGTCCACTAAGGCTTGGACAAATAGGAAGAATTCATATATTGTCTTTGTCGCTGCTGGGATCTGAACCATGGTCTCCCATGATCTGTGCCAGCTTGAGCGGTAGGCCATACTTGGGTGCTAGAATCATGGCTTGACTGAGCATGAATCTGCATGTTTGCATTTTTCTATGGTGTGTGTTTTTGTTTATAGCTTTCATGTTTGATCTAAAACGGTTTAGGGTTAGTCTCTTGGTTGAAATATTAGCATGGAATATATTTTTGTTCTTGATTATGCATTTTCTTGTTTTAGGTATTCAGTTAGGCATATTGGAAAAGGAGAAATAGATTATCAGTTCGATTGAAATGAAATTCATTTCTTTTCATTTCCTAAATCCGTGAACCCCAGATGAGTTGCTTTCATCTGTGTTTGTGCTGTAAACTTAACTATCATTAGTCGTTGCGTTGTGCCCATCTAAGCACACCCGAACCTGAATACAGTAAAAATAAAGACGATCCATATAGCTGACACCAACTAATTCTGAATGGATACGTAACTGTTGATATATTTGTTTTTTGCTATACATTTGGGCATAGTTGACTGATTAGGCGAAGTATTTCTGTGCAGAGTGTCATTAGCGAGCAGAAGGTGAATGCTCTACAAGCTAGTTTCATACAAGCACCTTCTGGGGAAAATGTCGACTGGCGTCTATCTGCAAGAATCTCGTCTTGTGATGTTACAGTATGTGGTTATGATTTCCTTTCCTGCCTGTTTGTCCAGATCATCAGATGCATGTGAAAGTATATGTTTGTTACTTTGTTTAGTATTCACTTTATCAAGAAATTTTGCAAGTTGACTGATTTTGAACTGTTGGCGTATATGACCCTGTTTCTTTTGTAGTCCATTCCAAAAAGAATGTCCCTTTTTCTAAATTTGAAAATAATTTACTTAAACTTCCCCATTTTACCCTTAATGACAAGGCGCCACACAAATATTATGGCATGTTTAAGCCCACACAAATATTATGGCATGTTTAAGCCCACAAATTTCAAAAGTCTTCGTTTCATTCTTAAACTCCGTGCCCAATCAAATAGGAACACATAAATCGAAACGAAGGGAGTATTGTTAAGTTCAATATATTTAAACTTTTGAGATTTCATTCCCAAAGTTTAATTAATAAATGTGGTTTCAGAATTTAGGGTTCCTTTTTATATGTCCCCCTAGAATTGCAGGATACTAATGATGGTAAAGGTTAAGTGGTTTTAGTTGGATTGTTTTTTGTGACTTGTGATCAGGATTTCGTTTGATTGGATGTGAGTTAAAGGAGCATGAATGTTGTAGGATTCCTGCTTGGGTTGTTTTTCTATAACATACTATATAATTCAGAAGCTTGACGGTATTCCTCTTAATGAAGCCCAGTGCACAAGCCATCCCGCGTTCACGCAGGGTCTGGGGAAGGGCTGCACCCCAAGGGGTGTGATGTAGACTGCCTAACCTAATGCAAGCATTAGTGGCTGCTTCCACGGCTCGAACCCGTGATCTATAGGTCACACGGAGACAACTTTACCGTTGCTCCAAGGCTCCCCTTCTCTTAATGAACTCTCAGTGTCTAGAAAAAGAAGAATGGATAAGGATGTAGATGTGGATGCCCGCCCCTCCTCGCTTTTATTAGTATTTTATTGTTTGTTTTACTTGTCGTTGGGGGCAGCAGGGACTTATTATTGTTTGGCAGCCCAATTGAGACCTTTCTTAGCCACTATATTGTTTCATCTTTTGTTGGACATGGTCCATTATTTGACAGTATTGGCCTCCTTTAATGCGCTTTAGTCCATCTTATCTTTTTCTATAAACTAAGTAACAACAACATATCCAGTAATATCCCATACCGTGGGGTCTGGGGAGGGTAGTGTGTATGCAGACCTTACCCCTACCTTGTGAAGATAGAGAAGTTGTTTCCAATAGACCCTCGGCTTAGTAAAGCATAAGCACCACATTAATGAAAAACTAAGTAGTTTTATTAATAATAAAGTGAAATTCCCACATACAAGGTGTTCTACATTATACACCTAATTTGGGAATGTAGTAAATGATTAACATCCTCTTATCCCCATGCACATGAAATACCGACTAGTGTATATATCTTTTTCTTTTCTCAAGTTCTCTAGCTTTATGGTAGCTTCACAAGCTGTTGGCCATGCAAAGAAGCCGTTTTGGTTGGTGTTGTTGGAGTCAGCACTGAGATGTAAGAGATGTATGTCACCTCCCTTCATAGTAATCTCGGATCATTCAGATCAATCTTTGTCCCTGTCATCTTGAATTATAGTTGTTCATGATTGAGATTCTTTACTTGTTGAGGAACCCAAGAAGCTGTGAAATTCTTCCATCTCTCAAACCTGCAAATTTCTTCAGAATTTTGAAGTCCCGCAGAGTTCCTCCTTCCTGCTCCCTGCATATGACAGGGAATGCATTGCATAAGGAGGCATCTCCACATAACCTCTGTCTCCAAAGGCTGACTCTAGTGTCATCTCCCACTTTAAACTAGACATGTCTGTAAAAAGTAGCCCACATCTTAATGAAGCTTCTCCACAAGGCTACCCCATATGGTCCAGGTATTTGAAAGTTTCCTTCAACCTCTCTGATATACCCCAAACATGTCGATGGTGACCATTCTCCATAAAGCCTTGTTTGTCCTCCAACCCAAATCTCCAAATCCATTTGTTCACCAGGGCTCTATTGAAAACCTTAATATCTATGACCCGCAAGCCCTTTATGGGTGATTTTGCCGCATCCAGTTTATGAGATGGTATTTCTTCACCTCCTCTTTTATCCCACAGAGGATCTCCATTTTTCTTCCACATTAGTAGGTAGCATTAATAGCATAAGGAGTTGGTAAAGATGCTGGATATTGTACTCTTCATAATATTTCTTTCCCCCCTTTAGATAAATCTCTTTTATCATTCTGCTAGTTTTTCCTATACCCTTTCAATTGCTGGTTTCTGTACTGCAGAATCTTTAAGGGTCTTGGCCAACTCTTATTCTAAGTAAGTTGTAGGAAGTAATCCTAATTACACCTGTGGATCTCAATGATCTGTTCTATGTTCTCCACCTTGTATGTTGTATAATCTCATGCTTCTTTAAAGTCAAAACCGTAGTAGCATGTATCTCAATTACTGAATCTGAACCACCTTGGCATTACATTGGGCTAGTTTCTTCATTTTATACGGAACGTCTTTCTGAAAATTGATACTATTGATGTTTATATTGTAAACCTCGTGAAGCTATGGCTCTTAAGTCGTTATGCAAGTGATGAAGGAATCTTAACATATTAAAAGACAGAGATGGATCTTGTGTATTCTTTGGATATGGTTGGTATTAGCCTTTAGGTGCTTTTTCTTTTGAGTTTACCTTGATTTATTAATAAGTATTGTTTGGGAAGGAAAAAAGGAATTTTAGTTTTGCAATAGTAATAGCGTGGCCGAAGTGGAGCCTTAGCGTAACTTGTAAAGTTGCTGCCATGTGACCAAGAGGTCACAGGTTTGAGCTGTGGAAACAACCTCTTGCAGAAATGCAGGATAAAGCTGCGTACAATAGACCTTTGTGGTCCGACTCTTCCCCGGACCCTGCATATAGCGGGAGTTTAGTGCACCGGCTGCCCTTTAATAGTAATAGCGTGGCCGATGGAGCAGATAGTGTGCTTGAACGAACAGTATACGATGAATACCTTTGTCTCATTCGTTAAACTGAGTTTTTCCCCGTCATCTCCAGATTTAGATAGGTATATTAATATCATTGAAAATGCCCTCAATCAGAACATTATGAAAGTTGACTTGGAAGGACAGTCTTACATGTCTGTTTTGAAATGTTTTTATATTGATCCGAATGATGGATTTCTGTTCCCTGAAATTTAATGCACTCATAACTACAAAAATCTACTAGCTATCTAAGTAGTCCAGATATAGGGTTGTGTCGGGTACATATGCATACATGAAGTTTAGGGGGACAGGAAATTTCTTAAGTTAGGGGTACTTGATGTTATTTGGGCACAACATTATACTTGATGCATGTAATTTATTTTATGTGAACCTATAAAATACCCTTACAAAATAATAGTAACTGCTTATGTTGCTCGGATCCTTCAAAATCCTTGCCGCACCCGTGTTAATCAGATATTTGAGTGTGGGTGTGGGATCCACACATGATTTGGTCAATTTACCTTGGGTTCTTTGACTACACCTTTGGCCAAGAAGTATAGGTTGATTAGATATTTGGTCTGATTTTAAGATTTGTCACATATTATATTTATATTAAGTGTGAGAAGGCTTTGCGATCACATGAGATATCTTAGGAATAAAATACTAAATGCTTAGAATTTCATTATATTACTTTTGGCTCAATAACTTCAATTAATTATTGAAATATACTTATATATGTCGTAATAAATTTGTAGGTTTTCTACCTTTTGGTATTCTTTTTGTACGCGTGCATGCTCTTTTGCGCAAACATTAATATTTTTTTTTACTTCAATCAAAATATAACTTATATACGTCTTATTATACATTTATTGGTCGTATCTCAATGCCCCTACCTTACTCCTATCAGTATCCCCGGATCCTAATATTTAGGTGATGACCTATCTGACTTCTAGATCCCCACCCGTATCCGAGCGGTGTCAGGAGAGCACCGACATTTAGGTTCTTTTCTTCTTCAAATGGGATTCGTCTTCTTCTCCAATTAGGATTCTTATCAGATCTGATATAGAAGGAACGGTTATGGTTAATTCTGTTTTCTCTATCATCATTGAGTTAAGGTCAATTTCTAATGTTCGTGGCCTCATGGTTTTTTTTAAAGCTTTTATTTTAGTTACACTAGGACTCCTATATACTTGTCAAAATTATTTCGTCCTATTTGTTATGCCTTTCCTTTCCAGAATAGGAGAGTTGTGCTCAGTTAAGGGACATACTTGTCCCAAGAAAAATAAACTGCACCCAGTATAATAATTATGTGTTGGATTCCATGTCTAATTCACAATTTTGCATAGGCAATTGTGCGGGTTCTCATGTCAAGATTGTTTCTGGCTCTTTGATTTGTGTTTTTGGTATTGCATCTGAATATCAAGCAAATCTGAAATCACTTTATCTTTCAAAATTACTTGACAGGTTTTCAGGGAAACCTATGACCGGTTTTTAGAATTTATGAAAAGGAGCAATGCTGTTAGCCCTACTGTAGCATTAGAAACTGCAACTGTTTTACAGGTGATTTTTTTTGAATATCCTGAATATCATTTTTACTGCCATATAAATGTAGCATTTCGTTAATGAAGCTAATGTTGCTAATGCAGAATAAAATTGAAAAGATGACTCGCAGAGCGCAGGAGCAATTTCAAATGGTACTCGAGAAGCAAAGCAGGTTGCTTAATTTGCTTTTTGATTTTGCCATTATTTCCTCACTCTAACATAAAGAAATCTGGTGCCTGATACATGAGGGCTATGCATTATTCTTTTTTGGCATTTAACATTCTGAGTGATAGGGTTAAAAGCATATCTGATATCATATATGTTTCCTGGCAAAAGTAGTTGGAAGCTTAAGCCTTCCTATGATGTCAGTTGTCTGAAACTCTGAATAACTTTGTGCGCTTTGGATCCAGCCTTATGGTTATGAATTGAAGAAGTTCGGGTAACTTATTTAGTGTTGTTTGTTTTCTTTATTTGATTTTGCCTTGATTGATGAGAAAATTTAGAACAACTAGCAATATTAGATGGAGTGAATGTTGGGTTTCTGAGGCTCAACAAATCCAATAGATGAAATTGTGTATGTTAATATTTTCTGCGGTTGTACGAGAGTTGACAAATCTAATGTTCACATGATAGGTGATAGGGGAAATATATAGGGATTGGAAGGGGGTTGGATAACTAAAAATGTCACCATACCCTATGGATGCGGTTTGTTGAAGAATATTATGAAGGAATGAGAAACATTTAGCGCCAATGTGTCATTCAGGGTAGGAGATGGGAGGAGCATATGTTGTTGGGGGCATAGGTGGTGTGAGGATAACATTTTGAGGTTTACTTTCTCAAACATCTACAGTATTTCTTGTTAGAAGAAGTTGTCAGTCCAATGAGTCCGGAGACTACAAGATGGAGAAGCTTTTTGGGACTTGAGGTTTAGGAGGAACTTCCAAGATTGGGAATTGACAGTTTCAATGCCTAATTGATTTGCTTCAAAAACAAAGCTCTGTACAGTCTTATTACAGAGAGCTTCTGACTGGGGAGGAGGTTGCCTTCTCATATAGTTCGATTTGGGTCTCTAAAGTACTGAGAAAGGTTACTTATGTTAGTTGGTGCTTTATGCACAAGGGTTCAGGTGAAGACGTCGACCATCTCCTAGTACACTTTCTGGTAGCTTTTAGATTATGGTGGGAAATCATGAATGGTCTGGTATACTTTGGGTGATGCCAGGCACTCTGCAAGAGGTATTGTTTAGTTGGAATGGCTGTAGAGGAAGGAGAATACGTAGGGCGTGGAGTGTTGCTCCATTAGCACTCATGTGGGTGGTTTGGAGAGAAAGAAATAGAAGGGCTTTTGAGGGGGTGGAGATGAATTTTGTACAATTGAGGAGGAGTAGCCTCTTATCCCTCATCTCTTTTTGGTTCACCCATGAAGTTCCTGTTTATACAGAAGATCGGGTGGTGTTCGTAGAAAATCATTTCTTATTGTAGGTTTTCTACTTTTTGATATACTCCTTGTATACGAGCTATTTCTTTGCCCTATTTAAATAAATTTCATTACCTTACCAAAAAAAATATCCCCATGAAAGTTCTCCGTTTAACCATGTTCTACTTGACCTTCGCGTGTACTGGTCCATAGGTGTGACCAAAATGATGATTTAAGGGGATGACAATTGACGCAAAGACCTAAAGTCACATCGAGGAATGTTGTCTCCTACGACCTAAAATATCTCTGTACTAATGTGAACTTAGTTAAGAACAGGATAAATAGAAGCAAAGGATTCTGATATCAACTCGTTGTGCTTTGTTGTTATTTTTATGACACTTCCATTAGGTCCATTTGTGTTAGGAACATGTTTATGTTGAAGACTTATATATCCGTGTAGGGATAATTGAGATTAGAGAATCCCTATTTTGGAGAATCCTTAGTTTGTATTAAAAGACAACTTATTTAGGGACATTAGGTTCACATACTAGTTATGCAGAAGATTATAGTGCAGTGATAGTAAATGGTATAGATGGTGAATTATAGTAAAGCATTGTTATAAGGTGAATAGTATTTCAGGGATTGTTATTTGCTGAATTATGATATGCAGAATGTTATGCAGGGATTACTTTAAGAACTTTTTTGTCTTTGAATACTTTAATCTTTGTAATTGCTAGTATGCGTATTCTTATTCAACCTTCTATCTTGCATAACATAATCCTCAGCTTCCCATATTACTTAATACAAGTATTAATTAATTCCACCAACTAAATGTTGCATTAGTTATACAGTGATTATATTTTCTGATAGGCAAATCAACCTCTGTATTAGTTATGTGGGGATTATGTTCCCTAATCCCTCCAACAGAGCATTGTATATTTTATGTTGTTTTTCCCCCTTAATCTCTTGAACCAAACAAACCCCTTAGTATCATAATTAAATGGACCTCAATTTAGCGGAATAAACAGAGGATGTGGCAGATACCAATTGATTTGAGAGATTTAGGCACTGTTGATTGAGTTAAAATCTCAAGTAGGTGCTAGGCTTCAGCATTTGTGGAATTCAAAGAATATCTGCAGCTCTTGTGTGCATAATGAGTTTGATGAAAACTATATGCAAGAGATCACTACATAGTGGAGCTAGGGGGAAATTACAGTGACACGTGATCAAAAAGATGTTTGTCTTTTCCATAAGTAGGAAATAACATTTCATTTAGGCTCCTTGTTGACCAAATAGTTGGAGGTCATTATAAAACCAAAAATTCCTTTTTGGGTTCACTACACTAACCTTACTCCTAGATTAGAATCTTGATAAATAAAATGCAAAAACTTTTCTTCTAGTCGAACATAGACATACCATTGAATTAGTTGGGAAATTTTAGGCAGTGCCGTTCTTTATCCCCATTCTCCACTTTCTCTTTGTTTCCTTCTTCCTCTTTACTTTTACTATCTCATTCTTTTACTTATTTTATTATTATTGAAAGGCCACCATTGGCTGGACCGGTGGAGGGTTTGGGCATCTATTTCTTTTACTTGATCAAATAAAATAACTGTTCTGCCTGATTATATGTAAAGATTTTAGATTCTTAAATATCAGAAATGCTAAAGAAACTTTTTAGAGTTTCTGAAATGTACTTTATGTATTAGGAAAAGAATTGAAAGAGAGTATTGGAAATGTCTCTTGGAATATTTGAACAACTTAACATTTAATTTAAAAAAAAAAAACTATTTTCCTAAATCTTGTACTAGTTGAGAATAGGTTTTAGACGGTTAGAGAACATCTAATATTATTTTTATTATTGTTATTATTATTATTATTATTATTATTATTATTGTATGTATATATATATATATATATATATATATATATATATATATATATATATAGTAAAAGTGATCTAGCCTATCTTGCTCCTCTATGCAAAATAGCAGTTCGTCCGGCCGTCTTCTAGCTTCGACCAACCGAGAGGATTCCTATAAGTTTTAAGATTGATCCTGCACACTCTAGCCATTCAGGTCTATGGCCATTGAGAGCGTTTTCCCACATTGACTTGCTTTGTCTTGCTTAACAGCTCGGAATTTTTCTCCAAAAAAAATATAAATATATTTATGTGTATATATGTATATCGTTTTCACTTTTATTTTGTTTTGGTATGATGCTGATATGAGTGAGCTTAAAGAAAGAAGTGATGATTCATATAGCCAATCCCGACTCGTTTGGGATTGGAGGCATATTACTTGTTATTCTAAGTTCCACAACTTTGACTAGTTTATTCTTTTCGTGGTATTTGTTTTCTTCTTTTTGATATTTTAAATAATTTACCATATTTTGAAGCAACTTTTGCACTTCTGAGTTCTGATTAACATGTAACTGAAAGTAAAAGACAAGGGAGGATAGCCTAGTGGAAGGAGCGCTCTACCTCTAGCCATGAAATTTGGTGGCTTGGTGTCACCAAGGGACCAAAATGGTAAAAGCTGTTCTTTGACTCCTGGGTAGAAGAGTTTGGGAAGTGTTCTTTTTAATATTAAAAGAAGAGAAGTAGCAGAGAGTAGAAAATAAGAAGATATCAAAGGCAGAGTTGAAGGCGGAGACTAAAAGAATCTTAGGGAAAACCTGCCGAACTAATTCGATTCTTTTTTCCTATTTAACCCCATTACTAACTAGCACTAGGAATTCTGAAGGTTCTTCCATGGTGTATTCAATTAGAAATGATGTTTTTCTTGGTAACTAACTAGAAATGATGTTGACGGGAGAGGTCCTTAAAATTATGGTGGGAGGTCATGTTGTTTCCCTTCTATAGTTGACTTTCACAATTTAATAGGACTTATCAAATGTTAAGCCTTAATTCGCTAAGTTGCATACTCTTTCATGAATACAATTGTGAAGAAAATCTTTAAATTTGAAGGAATGAGCATTCATCTAGTTGGCCGTACATTCACGATAGTGCGAATAATCAGAGTACTGAACTCTCAAGAAATCCCCCTTTCTTCGTATGAAGCTGTCATTCTAAAATCTTAGGAGGCTTGTGTTGCAGTTCTGGATCTATGACAGTTTAAAAGCAAGTTGCCGCTACAATTTTTTTATTTGGTTTAACCTGACAAGTGACTGATCCACAAAATAGTTATCACAATCAGATATAATTTGGTTATTCCTTGAGGTGTAATATACAAGAACCTTAAAAGTGATCAGTCATCAAACACCCATCTTTAATCAGCCGTTTTGTTTGTTTGTTGATGAAGTAAGATATTATATTATCAAAAGCATCAAGAAGATGCATAGTTACAAAAGTTGAGATGCAAAAATAAAAGAAAAACTAGTCCCTTTACAGTATGTCAAACTAAGACAAGGGAACTAACAAAGTCCAAAAGATGATCAAAACTAATTACAGTAGCTATCTTAGTCCAACAAAAAAGATAGAGTAGGCATCTAGCTTTGAGAGACTGATTTGGAGTTGAGATCCCATCAAAGCATCTACTATTCCTTTCATTCCACAAACACCAAAAAATAACTGTAGGGATCATCAACCGGATCTTCTTGATGGTCTTGTCAACTCTCCATCGACTCCAGCTCAGGTGTGCCTGTTTTATGTTTTGTGGCATAACCTATTTGAGGCCAAAAATACAGTAAAACATGTTCCAAAGGTCAGTGGGCAATGCAAAAACAGATGGCTGACTGTTTCCATATTCTCCCTGCACATATAACATCTATTGACCAGCTGAAGGCCTCTCCTATTGAGATTGTCTTGTGTCAGGCAAGCTTCATGGAGAGCAATCCAGTCAAAGCAAATTACTTTAATAGGCAGCTTAGTTTTCCATATTAATTTCCAAGGCCATGCATCAATCACTTGGTTTTGAGAACATAGCTGCCTGTAACATTCTTTCACTGAGAAAGTGCCCTTACTCCCCCAACAAATGGTGTCTGGTGTACTTGCATTCATGTTGAACCTTTCCACTCTGGCAAGCAATTCTATCAAGTTGTCCACTTCCCAATCTTGCACTTCTCTTCTGAGATGAACATCCCAGTTATTGCCACTTCTGTTCTGAGCTATGGAGGAGTCTTTATCGAATGCAATCTGGAACATGCTAGGGTATTCATCCATGAGTGTAATGTTGTTGAGCCATTTGTTTTTCCAGAATCTGATATGTGCTCCATTGCCTGCTTTGAAGTAGGATTACTGATTTTCTTGATGTACTTCCAAGGGCCCACTCCATAAGGTGCATTGGAGATTTTGGTGCTCCAACTGTCTCTTTTCCCATGCTTTGCAATAATCACCTCCTTCCATAGACTTGAATCCCCTGTGCCATATCTCCAAAGCCATTTCATTAGTAAACACTTGTTCTGGACCTCTAAATCTCTGATACCCAATCCTCCCTGGTGCTTTGGTTGTGTGACTTTATCCCACTTAATAAGATGAAACCTGTGAGTGCTGCTGTTCCCTTCCCATAAAAAGTCCCTCCTGATCTTATCTAATTGTTTTAACACCTTTTTAGGAATAGGAAACAGTGACATGTAATAAGTTGGGATGCTGTCAAGTACACTATTGATAAGAGTTAGTCTTCCTCCCATGGAGAGGTATTGCAATTGCCATGATGCTAACCTCTTGCTGCTAGTAGCTTGGCCACAATCTTATAGACACTGCCAATCAGATTTATTAGTCTGTAGTCTCTAAGTTCAATAGCCCCTTTCTTTTTTGGAATCAAGGCAATAAAGGAGGCATTACATGATCTCACCATATAGCATTGCTGATGAAAGTGATTAAGTGCCCCAATCACTTCTAGCTTGATAAATTTCCATATTTTTTGAAAGAAAGCCATAGTGAAACCATCTGGCCCTGGAGCCTTATCTGAGGAACATGAATTAATGGTTTCATGCGCTTCTTCTTCATCAAAATCTTTCTCCAACATCTCCCTATCCTTTTTTGCAAGTCTAGCTACTTCATCAAATTTGGCAGTAGGTCTCCTCACTTCATTTTCTGATACAGATTCTGGTAGTTGGTCAAGATCTCCTCTTTAATCTGTGTTTTGTCTTCTGTTATTTCATCATTCATTTTGAGCTTGTCAATATTGTTGAATCTTCTGTGTGAGTTGGCTATGGAATGGAAATACTTAGTGTTCCTGTCCCCCTCTTTCAACCATTGACATCCTGACTTTTAATCAGCCGTTTCTCATTCACTTTCCATTTTCTAGACCAAGTCACCCTATTGACAAAGAAAATGTACAATTGAAGAAGTTTTACGTGGTTTCCAAAGCATGCTTCCATGAAAGTGAAATAATTCTCTATTCATTTATGTGGATTGTGAACTCAAGTCTTGCAACATAGAGCTCTTTAAATACTCTCTATGTGAATATTCAACTGGGCCTCTAAACTGCATTGGCAACTAGTGGACCTCTCTTCTGTTTAGATCTTTTACTAGTTCAAAAGCAAGTTACAGAAATGCATAATAGAAGAGACGTGTGACTGGTGTCTGCAAAAGCGAAAAGTGCAACAAGCTGACAATGTCCATGGATCTTGAAGCAAAAAGAGAAGTGAAACTCACAAGTTAGGATAAATGCGTGATCATGCCAGTTGGTGAGGTGGAGAATATTGAGGTCATACCACATGTGTTAAAGTGCAATGCTGGGGCTCTTCTTACGGCCTATCTTGGTTTACCACTAGGAGGATCTGGACTAAGCAACTTGGAACCTTGTGATAGATAGGGTAGCAAAGAGCCCCCACATATTTCATGTCATCGTTACATGCTACGGTCATCATCACATGGAAGTGTCACTTCGTAAATTGGAAGACTGTCACCGGGCCACAATGTTGTGGTGGACTTGGGATTAAAGATTTAAGGGTTTTTAACAAGGCGTTCTTGTAAAGTGGTTATTGAGAGTTGGAGTATGAGATAATGCCTTTTGGAAGGGAGTGATTGCAGAGTAGAATGGGGTTTTGGAACGAATGTGGAAGATTAAAAATGTCACATGTTGCTTCGAGTGCAAGCTATGGAGGGATGTCCTAAAGTGATGAGAAAAGTTTAATGGGAACATATCATTCAGGATGGGTAACGAGAGCAGGGTTATTTTTTGGGCGCATAGGTGTGCGGGAACAATATTTTGAGAATCACATCTCAAAAGATGTATAGATTTCATGTCAATAGGAGATGACAGTCCAACCGATACAACGTCTAGTCGTCTACAATGGGAGAAGTGCATTGAGATTTAATGTTTAAGGGGAACATACAAGATTGGGAGGTTACAAAATTTCAAAGTTTGGTTGAATTGCTTGACAAATAAAAAATTACACATTTTAGCCATGTATGGAGATGTAGGACAGTAGATAATGGTGTCTTTTCTATTAAGTCCTATTATGAGAAGCTTCTTATTAGGGAGAAGTCAGCTTTCCACATATCTCAATATGGATATGTGTGTATTTTCTTGGCCTTTTTCGAGGGGGGTGTTCTTGACTGCAAATAATTTGAGAAAGAGGAAGATGACTTGTGTGGTGCTTCATGGGTAAAAACTTAGGAATGTGATTTACCATCCTTTTTAGATTGTCGTATGCTGACTAGTTTGCGGTGGGAGATTTTTAGGTTGTTTGGAATTCTAAAGTGATGCCAGGCGCTATTAAAAAAATAATGTTTAGCTGAACCTTTTTAAGACGGAAGAGAAGAATGAGGGCATGGGATGTTTTCCGTCTAGCTCTCATGTGGATCGTATGGAGGAGAGGAGGCTTTTGATGGAGTAGAATGATAATGTACACTTGAGGAATAGCCTCTTATCCCTTATTTCTTTTTAGTGCACCGACGAGGTTCCTATATGTATTGAAGATTGGGTGTCATTAGTAGAATACCACATCTTTTTTTGTAAGATTTTCTACTTTTTGATATACTTCTTTTATACGGGCGTGTTTTATCCTTTTTTTTAATGAAATTTTATTACTTTACCAATAAAGAGTTATGGAAAATTTAAAAGTACCAGACCTATAAGAATTTAGTACTATAATAATCAATTTGCAATTAAAATAAGTAATTTTGGGATTCAATTTGTGATAGTGGTGATATTAATCCAACTCCTCAAAGTTGAGATTCAAAGAATCGACAGCTTCTCGTTGGGATCAATTTGCACGTTACTGTTTGAAGCGCTCACTTCTCCGAAGCGCATAGCGTCATGCGTGAAGCAATGACCCCTCGGTACATCGGTTAAGCGATGAAACAATGGCTTTTAATAACACTGCATGTGACTGACAATTCGTTTCTTATGATTTAGTTTCTTGCTTCTTGGATGTTTGCATCTTGGACTGGATTATGCTTTGGTGCTGATAACTTCGTTTCTCAGATTTGCCCTTGACATTGATCTGGATGCTCCAAAAGTTAGAGTTCCTGTTAGACCACGTGGCTCCTCCCAATGTGATAGCCATCTTCTTTTGGATTTGGGTCATTTTACTTTACATACCAAGGTATGTCAATGTTCAAGAAGGTAAATTGTTTTTATACTTCACCTAACCTATTAACATGCGTGTCTTGGATATAGGGTGATGGCCTACTAGGTGATCAGAACCAAAGTTTGTATTCTCGTTTTTATATCTCCGGAAGGGACATAGCAGCTTCTTTTACAGATTGCGGTTCTGATGATCAGGCTTGCAGTTTGTCATGTCAGCCTTCGGCATATCATAACCCGGAAGATGCCAAGAACTTATGCTCTCTTGTTGATAAGTGTGGAATGGCTGTTATTGTGGATCAGGTACAAAGTAGTAAAGTAGATTTTTTTGTTTTAATATCATGATCTCTAGTGTTTAATTAGAAGTTGGGTTCTGATGTTCTTGTGCTTGCTTAATTTGTTACTGTTTATCTTTTTTTTTTTTTTTTTGGGTTGAAGATTAAGGTGCCTCATCCCGGCCATCCGTCAATGCGTGTTTCTGTTCAAGTTCCCAATTTTGGCCTTCACTTTTCGCCAGTGAGATATCGCAGGCTGATGGAGTTGTTAGACATACTATACCGAGCAATGCCAGATACTGAGCAGCCTGCTATTGAAAATCTCCCACCAGAATATGCCCCTTGGTATCCTCCTGATCTTGCAATTGAGGCTCGGATCCTTGTTTGGAGGGTATGTAGGTGTTGTGTGAATTGCAGCCACTATATGAATCAACAATGGCTTAATATTGTTAACTTTACTTTGTTTTCTTGATTTAGGGGATTGGCTACTCAGTTGCTTCATGGCAACCATGTTATCTTGTGTTATCTGGTTTATATCTTTATGCATTGGACTCTGAGCTCTCCCACAGTTATCTTAGATGCTCAAGGTGCGTATATAAGATTTTTCATATTTGTCTTCATACTTTTATCCACTGCTTTGTTTCTTTCACCTCCTTGATATGGAAGTTGTCTTGAACCTGTTTTTGATGTGGTGAACCCTATAGCATGGCTGGTAAGCAAGTACTTGAAATTCCTCCTGCAAATATCGGAGGTACCTTTTCCTGTATCGGCATCAGCGCCAGAGGAATGGATATGCAGAAGGTATGCAAGTCTCCTCATTGAAATCCTGTCCCCACGCATAGATGACCATGCATACACTTGTTAAAATGCATGAGTTTGCACATACTTGTGAAAATGCAGTATAGGAGGAAGAAAGGTTAGAAGGTGGGGAAATCAAGAATCAAGAGAAAATGTGGAGACGAACGTAGACACTATTTGATAAAGGCCTAAAATAAATAGAGTAAGACAACGCGTAACCTATTGCCCGATGGAAGTTCTCAGAGAAAGGAACATCTTACTATTAAACAATCAAGTAATTCTAAAGAGAGATCTTTTGCGAGGAAAACCATCTTTGAAGAAAATCCTATAATTCAATGGAAATTGGTTTACGGAATTTGGAAGTCCGAGAAAATTGTTTGGGCAATGGTTGTGTTGTTTCGAGACCCCTCTAGTCTCTACATCAAGAAAAAAGGAGTTATGCGTTAAGAAATGAAGGGAGCACGAGTTTATACATGTTCATAGAAGAAAAGAATCATCGCACCAGAATCGTGGCTCTTCAATCTCTAAGAAAATGACGAATGAGGGAAATGGTAAACAAATCAATAAGACAAAGAAAAGGATTTATCAGCACGGGCCTAGATCAGTACAAATACTAGAAGAGAAGGGCCGTATTAGGTGCAAAGAGCAAATGAGCAATGCGGCCATGATGGTCACTTATCCCCAAGAAGAAATTCAAGATTAGCTACTTGGATTTCTCAGAGGATATTGTTACATATTTCATATCTATCTTGTAACTGGTTAATGATCTTTTCATATGTAGGGCTTTTTATACATGGTTAGGTTTAGGAAATTAATACGCGTAGGTCTTTTGCATAGGCTCAAAATGTAGAGGAGTGGGCTTGTATTTAGGAGGTACGGCAAATACCGCGTTCCTTCTTTGTAACTCATTGCTTTAATTTCTTTCAATGAACAAGCAGGGTCAGGGCTTAACGCACAAGCTTTTCAGGTCGATTATGATTAAAAAATTACCTACTTTGGGGTTTGGATACACTTTGTTAGGGAAAAAGTTGAAAACATGATGGTTTTCTTTTTGTTGGGAGAACCTGGGAGATCATACATACATATATTGTTAGTTTGAGAACTGTATAAATGGTCCCCTGGAACTTTTAAAGTATTAATACTTTCCTTAAAGTGAAAGCAGATATGATGTTGGGATTGCCATAAACGAGAGCTGAAGTATCTTATATCATGGATATCAAGGGTTCTTTCCAATAAGATATTTCCATGATCGCAACCAAGCCTTGGTAGTTTAGCTATTGGCTTACCTAGTGGATGTGGCTACATTAGTCCTTGAACCCTGATTATTCCTGCATGTACAGGATGAGTAGCATGGCTCTTTCTCATCTATTCTAATTATTGCAAATTTTGTGGTACCACAACCAATGTGTTTCTTTTTTTCTCTCTGCTATGTATTTTACTCTCCTCATTACGTCATGAGTCCATGTGCTTTTTTGTTCTTCCATGTGTTTTACTTTTCTTCATTAGGTTCTGGAGTCCTCTAGCACAATGATAATAGAGTTCCGTGATGAGGAGACGAAGGCTACTTGGCTGAGAGAACTTACAAAAGCCACTTATCGAGCTTCTGTATGATATACATATAGTGTCTATTGCTTTTCTCTTTCTTCTTTGTCTAACTTCCTGTAACCACCTCAAACTCAGTACCTTTTTACATGTCTTTGGGTTTAGGCTCCTCCTCCTATGAACATACTTGGAGAACTAAGTGATGGTGTAGCGGAAATTGCTGAACCTCGAGCTGTAAATGCGAGGACTGCTGAGCTTGTTGTTAATGGAACACTGATTGAGATGAAATTGTCATTATATGTAAAGGTTGGTTGTCGGGATTATCGGCCCTGCTAATCTTTGTTTTGTCCAGATTTCGTGGAAGTATTTTGCTTTACTTGGTTCTTTTTCCTTGTGATGATTTTAGTAGGTTTACAAAGACTTATGTTTCTTCCATTTTGTTTCCCATCAAATTTGCAGGCCGTAGATGATCTGGCAGAGAGACTTGACGAGACACTACTCCTTGATGTTCTTGCTGCTGGTGGAAAGGTTTTTCTTACTTCCTATACATTAGTACAATTTCTAGTTGGTTATCTTTATTATGTTGTATGTATTTAGATTCTGTGTAGGATTTGATCAAGTAAATTATCTGCCATGGATGGCAGTGCTCAGGACCTATCAAAAGAAAAATATGCATCAATAGGAGAAATAAAGTTGGGCAAATACTAATTGGTCGCTAGCCGGCAAGTGTATAAACTATGTATAATTTTTGCATATAATGCACATATATAAAAAATATACATTTTGTTGGATATTATTTTTGGGAGCGGCTAAAAATATATATTTCTTAATAAAGTTTGGGTTTTTTTTTTGGGTGGGGTGGGGTGGGGGGAGGAGATTGTTTGAACAGTTGTCTGTTGATGCGCGGCATAAGCACAATAGATTTTGCTTCCTTTTACTTAATTCACGAAGGACTTTGCCTTTCCCTACGTCAATGTATGCGAAAACTCATTTTGTGATTAAATCTTCAAGTGGTCAAGCAAGATGACCTATGACGTGTTATGAAGTTCCTTTCTCGTAAGTAAAATACTGCTCATGTAGTATTGTTTCTGGAGGAAAAAATTAGAAAGTAAATTGAAAGGTTTGCAAAATGCTGAGGTGTTTTAGCCCGTTTTTTTTTTAGATATTTGAAGAGAAATTGAAGCTCAATTTTGTACTTGTTTTGACAAGTTAAGGGGTCAAGAAGATACATGTTTTCTTCCGAAGTGCTTGACCGATTTATAGCCCTAGCTACACAAGTATCTATACTATTAAAATGGTGACTGCCCTGTCAAATTTTTTATCTCTTAACTACCCAAACTCATTTAGTCTTGCACACTTTATAAAATTGTTTCCAAGTTTTTACTAGCTTGCCTAGCAATCAAGTTCAAAACAATCTTTCTGCTAAACTTCATTTTTTACTTTTCAGCCATTTTCACCTATTCTTATATTTAATCTGTCTTGAATTCTTTTTTTTCAACATAAATTATTAACAATTTACATTGAATGTGAACGATCTAAACTTTTTCCAAAACATGTGCTGACATGGAGTGTGTAATAATTTCCAAGAAGAAAGAAAAGAGAGAGTTTTTTGGAATGTTCAGCTTGATTAGCTTGATGATTCCCTTAAGCTTGGATATTTAAGTTCCTTTTACAAATATTCTGAATTGGAAAATCACACACAATAAGTTTTTTCCAACTATTTCATAATAATATCTTCGAAGTTTAAGGCATAATTATAGTGTTGATACCATATTATTAAAATCTTAACATCTAGTATACTTATCAATCATACAAAGGGGTGGAACTAAGCTATTTATACTGGGGGTGGTGGTGGAGACCCCATTATACACGTGGACTGTAAGAGCAATTAACCACGCAACAAAAAGAATAGTGTGTTTTTATTCTGAAAGGTTGTGCTTTATTTGCACATCTTTGAATAGTTGGGGAAGTGGGAAAAGAGGCTTGGGTTGTAGTACTGCCTTGAGTAGTTTAAACACAGACTCAGTTGTCTAGCATCACACATATTATTCTCCCTAATCCCATAGATTATGAGATATGACTTCTTAATCACTCTGACTATGAGATAGCACCAATTAAGCAGTTAACTGATGCGCACTACTACAACAACAACATTAACGACAACATACCCCGTGTGATCCCACAAGTGGAGTCTAGGGAGGGTGTGGTGTACGTAGACCTTACCCTTACCTTGTGTGAGGTGGAGATGCTGTTTCCGATAGACCCTCGGCTCAAGAAAAGTGTTTTCAAAATAGGTTTAAAAAATAGAGTAAAATACTATTGTGAGAAGGCACGGGAGAAAATATGTTATTGATATATTGAATGAATGAATAATACTACACAAGAGGTCCTTATTTATAGCTATACTATACAAGGACATACTACTCCTCTACCAATGTGGGACAATACTACACTATATACATGCTGTAAATTAACACTCCCCCTCAAGCCGGTGCATACAAATCATATGTACCGAGCTTGTTACATATATAACTAATACGAGGACCAGTGAGAGACTTGGTGAAGATATCTGCAAGTTGATCATTTGACCTCACAAACTTTGTAGCAATCTCTCCTGAAAGTATCTTTTCTCTGACGAAGTGACAATCAATCTCAATGTGTTTAGTTCTCTCATGGAACACCGGATTTGATGCAATATGAAGGGCAACTTGATTATCGCAAACAAGTTCCATCCGACTGATTTCACCAAATTTCAACTCCTTGAGCAATTGTTTGGTCCAGACTAGCTCACATGTTGCCATAGCCATTGCTCGATATTCTGCTTCTGCACTAGACCGAGCAACTACATTCTGTTTCTTGCTCTTCCAGGACACCAAATTTCCTCCTACTAAAACACAATATCCAGACGTAGAACGTCTATCAGAAGGTGATCCTGCCCAATCAGCATCTGAGTATCCAATGATCTGCTCATGACCTCGATCCTCAAAGAGTAACCCTTTGCCTGGAGCCGATTTTATATATCGAATAATGCGGACAACTGCATCCCAATGACTATCACAGGGAGAATTCATAAACTGACTTACCACACTCACAGGATAGGAAATGTCGCGTCTAGTCACTGTGAGATAATTTAATTTTCCAACCAGCCGCCTATAGCTTGCAGGATCGCTAAGCGGCTCCCCCTGTCCTGGCATAAGTTTAGAATTCGGATCCATCGGAGTGTCAACAGGTCTGCAACCTATCATCCCCGTCTCCTCAAGAATGTCTAAAGCATATTTTTCTTTGAGAAATAACAATACCTGAGCTAGACTGGGCAACCTCAATACCCAGAAAGTACTTCAATCTGCCTAGATCCTTAGTTTGGAAGTGCTGGAAGAGATGCTGTTTCAGGTTGGTAATACCATCCTGATCATTGCCAGTAATAACAATATCATCAACATAGACTACCAGATAAATACAGAGACTTGAAGCAGAGTGCCGATAAAACACAGAGTGATCAGCTTCACTACGAATCATGCCAAACTCCTGGATAACCGTGCTGAACTTACCAAACCAGGCTCGAGGAGACTGCTTTAGACCATAAAGTGACCGACGCAAGCGACATACAAGGCCACGAGACTCCCCCTGAGCAACAAAACCAGGTGGTTGCTCCATATAAACCTCATCCTCAAGATCACCGTGAAGAAAGGCATTTTTAATGTCCAGCTGATAGAGGGGCCAATGACGAACCGCAGCCATGGATAGAAAAAGGCGGACTGAAGCCACTTTAGCCACGGGAGAGAAGGTATCACTGTAATCGAGCCCAAATATCTGAGTATATCCTTTAGCAACAAGACGGGCCTTAAGTCGATCAATCTGTCCATCGGGACCAACTTTGACTGCATAAACCCAACGACAACTAACGGTAGATTTACCTGAGGGAAGAGGAACAAGCTCCCAAGTACCACTTGTATGTAAAGCAGACATCTCGTCACTCATAGCCTGGCGCCATCCTGGATGAGACAACGCTTCACTTGTAGACTTAGGGATGGAAACTGAGGACAAAGAAGATATAAAAGCATAATGGGGAGATGACAGACGATGATAGCTCAAACCGACATAATGAGGATTAGGGTTAAGTGTGGTCCTTATACCTTTCCGAAGTGCAATCGGTGTACTAGGAGCAGGGTCCGCAGCAGGAGCAGGGTCAGGTGCAGGACGAGAACCAGTTGGGCCTGATGGAGGACGCAAACGACGATGATAAGTCAAGAGTGGTGTTCCTGTGGCCGGGGAACTAGGGGGAACAACACTAGACTCCTCAACGGTTGGTATGGATGAAAACTCTGTGGTCGAAGGTGGAGGATGAGCTATAGTAAACTCCTCAAAGGTCGGTATAGGTAAGACCTCAGATATATCATGGTGGTCAGCAGAGGTAAAGAAAGGTTTAGACTCAAAAAATGTGACGTCAACTGACATAAGGTACCTACGAAGATCTGGAGAATAACAACGATATCCCTTCTGAACACGAGAATAACCAAGGAAGACACACTTGAGAGCACGGGGAGCTAACTTATCTTTCCCAGGGGCTAAGTTGTGAACAAAACACGTGCTCCCAAAAACACGAGGTGGAAGAGAGTATAAGGGTGACTGGGGAAACAATACTGAATGCGGAATCTGATTCTTGATGGGAGATGAAGGCATCCGATTAATCAAATAACAAGTTGTGAGAACTGCATCGCCCCAAAAACGCAACGGAACACGAGATTCAATTAGAAGTGTGCGAGCAATCTCAATAAGGTGCCTATTCTTTCTCTCAGCAACCCCATTTTGCTGAGGGGTATAAGGACAAGATGTCTGATGAATAATTCCCTGAGAAGTCATAAATTGCTGAAATTGAGAAGATAAATATTCTAAGGCATTATCACTGCGAAAAATGCGAATAGAAACACCAAATTGGTTTTTGATTTCAGCACAGAAACTCTGGAATATAGAAAATAACTCAGAACAATCTTTCATTAAGAAAAGCCAAGTACATCTTGAATAATCATCAATGAAACTGACAAAGTAACGAAATCCCAAGGATGAACTGACTCTACTAGGACCCCATATATCAGAATGAACTAAGGAGAAGACAGACTCTGCATGACTCTCAACACTACGCGAAAAGGAGGCTCGGGTATGTTTCCCAAGTTGACACGACTCACAATCTAATGTAGACAAACTAGATAAACTAGGCACCATCTTCTGAAGTTTGGATAAACTCGGATGTCCTAAACGTCTGTGGATTAGATCTGGAGGATCTGTAACTAGACATGTTGTGGAAGGACTGGGTGAGTTAAGGTAGTAAAGGCCTTCTGATTCACGTCCTGTACCAATTGTCTGTCCCGTACTGCGGTCCTGCATAATAAAAGAATCGTCAATAAAGTATATACCACAATGGAGGGCACGAGTCAAACGACTAACAGATGCAAGACTAAAAGGACAGCCAGGGACATAAAGAACGGAATCTAGGGTGATAGAAGACAAGGGATTAGCTTGTCCAACTCCTTTTGCCTTAGTTTGACATCCATTGGCTAAAGTAACAGTGGGAAGAGACTGTGAATATACAATATTTGACAAAAGTGATATATTACCAGAGATGTGATCAGAAGCGCCGGAGTCCATGACCCATGGGCCAAGAGTGCTAGACTGGGAAACACAAGCAAAAGAATTACCAGAAACAGAAGTATCAGTCTGAGCAACTGAGGCTACTTGTGGAGATGTCTGCTTACTTGCTCGATACTGAAGGAGCTCATTATATTCTTCTTTAGATAAAGAAAATCCTTGGTTACCTGCAGTGTCGGTCTGAGCAATGTAAGCATTTTTGGGTGGACGACCGTGTAAGGAATAACACATTTCACGAGTGTGTCCAAGTTTGTGACAATAAGAACACTTGGGTCTAGATCTTCCAAAACGACCTCCTCCTCGTCTATGCTTCATAGTTTGAGATGCCCGAACATCTATTGTCTGGGATGCAAGAACAGAGGAATCAAGTATCTGTGATGAGCTCACTGGTGGACTTGGTGCTGCAGCAAGGCGGAGTAATCGAGAGAATAATTCATCAACTGTCGGGACAGACGGACTAGCCAAAATCTGGTCGCGTACTGAATCAAGATCATTAGGAAGTCCAGCGAGGGTAAGAACGAGAAACATCTTCTGTCGCTGCTCTTGTTGTTTTTCCACACTAGCAGAAACTGGCATCAACTTCTCAAATTCCTCCATGACTGCATGTACTTGACCCAAGTAAGTAGACATATCCAATTCCTGCTTTTTTAAGTTTGTCATCCGTGATATCACATCATAGAAGCGAGATATGTCATTAGTGTATAAGGTGCGTGCCTTTGCCCAAACCAAATAACATGTCTGGAATGGACGAAACAAGGGCATCAACTTGGAATCAATAGATCGCCACAAGATGCTACATAACTGAGCATCGATTTTTGCCCAAAGTGCTATTGCCTTTTCATCTCCATCGCTAGACTGTTTGATTAGATGATCCTTGAACACCTTGACCTCTACACCATAACTCGACAGATGAAGCCCAAGCTAAGTAGTTTGAACCTCCCATTAAAGGTTCCGAGGTAATAATAGCACTAGAGCTTCCAGAACTCATGTTTCTAGACCCAAAAGCATCAAATCCCAAAGACATTGTTGCAAATTATTACCAAATAGGAGAAAGAATCAACTGTAATCCACTGAAACAGTGTACGGAAACACAGAAACAGAATACTGAAATACTGTAGCTGCCGGAATCTACTGTAGCTGTCGGAATAGTACTGTAGCTACCGGAAAAAACTCAAAGTTGTCGGAATGAAATGAAAACAGTAGGGGTAGGATCGGAATTACCAGGCGACCCAACTGTTCTGAAGGAAGATTTTCAAAAAATGGCCGGAAGTGGTCGTACGCGCCGGCGCGTGAGCTCACGCGCGTGAGCTTCTGGTGGCGCGTGGAGGCGCGTGAGGCTGCTTCTGCCGGAGTTGTTCACTGGAGTTTGGTCGTCGGACAGTGACGACTCTTGTGGTAGTGTTGGATTTTGCACAACACTGACAGAAATGAAGCAGATAGAAAACAACCTTAAAAAAATACTGATTTCTCTTTCCCGGAATCGCTGGAATTTATGCACAGCGATAAGTCTCTCACAATTGCTCTGATACCATGTGAGAAGGCACGAGAAAAAATATGTTATTGATATATTGAATGAATGAATAATACTACACAAGAGGTCCTTATCTATAGCTATACTATACAAGGACATACTACTCCTCTACCAATGTAGGACAATACTACACTATATACATGCTGTAAATTAACAACTATCATGAAGAGAAGAAGTATTGAGAGCGAAAATGAAATAATAATGATACTGACAAAGGGTAATGGTACTTTAAACTAGAACCATGCTTTCTTACGGAAAAGAGAAAAATTGCCTAACTACCCACTAACCTTCGCTAATCCTCGACTTTCATGTTCTCCTATCTAGGGTCATGTCCTCGTTGAGCTAAAGACGTGCCATGTTCTATCTAATCACCTCTCCCTAATTTTTCCTCGGTCTCCCTCTACCTCTCCTTAGACTTATCACTGCCAACCTCTCGCACCTCCTCGCTGGAGCATTTGTGCTCCTCCTCTCTACATGCACGAACCACCTCATCCTCGCTTCCGCATTTTGTCCACTATGGCGGCAACTCCCACCTTGCCCCGTATATCTTCGTTCCTAATCTTATCTCTCCTACTATGTCAACACATCTATCTAAGCATCCTTATTCTCGCTACTTTTTTGACCGGTAACACTCTGCCCCGTACATCATAGTTGGTCTAACAATCAGTCTATAAAACTTATCTTTAAGTCGCGCTGGCACATTCTTATCACATAGGACACCGGACGCCCCGTTCCAATTGTGTGACATCGTCGATACCATTTCTTGGATTATTAACGCAAGATACTTGAAACCTCCTATCTTGGGGATGACATATGTATTAATCTTCACTTCCACATCTGACTCATATGACGCGTCACTGAATTTGCACTCCATGTACACTGTTTTAGTCTTGATCAACCTGAAATCTTTAAACTTTAGGGTCTATCTCCAAACCTCTAGTTTATCGCTTTCTCCGCTGCATGTCTCGTCAATCAATACTCTACAATCTGCAAATAACATACACCATGGTACCTCCCTTGAATATGCCGTGTCAATTCATCTATCACCACGGCAATTCCAAAATTATAAGTAATAAATAGCTAAACATGTCCTAACAATCAAGAGTATCATGCATGCCTTTAACAAAAAGAATGCGATGCAGACATGCGTACTGTGAGAAATAATGGGAAGAATATATTATTGATGTGTTAACTATAATACAATGGGCCTATTTACAACAATACATAATAGATACCCTAATTCTATTCCATGTGGAACTATACTTATTTACATTGCTATCTAACACTCTCCTTCAAGCCGGTGCATGCAAATCATATGTACCGAGCTTGTTACATATGTAACTAATATGAGGACCGATGAGGGACTTGGTGAAAATATCTGCAAGTTGATTATTCGACCTCACAAACTTTGTAGCAATATTTTTCGAGAGTATCTTTTCTCTGACAAAGTGACATCAATCTCAATGTGTTTAGTTGTCTCATGGAACACCGGATTTGATGCAATATGAAGGACATCTTGATTATCACACACAAGTTCCAGTTCTATCGGGCTGATTTCACCTAATGTCGACTCCTTGAGCAACTATTTGATCCAAACTAGCTCAATGTTGCCATGGCAATTGCTCAATATTCTAATTCTGCATTAGATTGAGTAACCACGTTCTGTGTCTTGCTATTCCAAGACACCAAATTTCCTCCTACTAAAACACAATATCTAGACGTAGAACGTCTATCAGATGGTGATCTTGCCCATTCAACATATGATGATCTGCCCATGGCCTCGATTCTCGAATAATAATCCTTTGCCTAGGCCTGATTTTATATACAATGCGGACAACTGCATTTCAATGGCTATCACAAGGAGAATCCATAAACCGACTCACAACACTCACAGGAAAAGAAATGTCAGGTCTAGTTAGTGTGAGGTAATATAACTTACCAACCAACCGCCTATATCTTGCAGGATCGCTAAGCGGCTCCCCCTGTCCTGGCAGAATTTTAGAACTCGAATCCATAGGAGTGTCAACGGGTCTGCAACCTGTCATTCATGTCTAACGCATACTTCCGTTGTGAGATCACAATACCGACCTAGACTGAGCGACATCAATACCTAGAAAATACTTTAACCTACCCAGATCCTTAGTCTGAAAGTGCTAAAAGAGATATTGCTGCTACTTAGTAATACCATCCTAATTATTGCCGGTAATAACAATATCGTCAACATAAATAATCAAATAAATACAGAGATTTGAAGCAGAATGCCTATAAAACACAAAGTAATTAGCTTCACTATGAGTCATGTCAAATTCCTGAACTGTGTTGAACTTACACACCAGGCTCGAGAAGACTGTTATAGACCATAGAGTGACCGATGCAATCGACATACAAGGCCACTTGACTTCACGTTCATCGCTCCGGCCAGATGTCTGTGATGAGATCACCGGGTGACCGGGTGTTGAAGTAAGGCGAAGTAATCGAGAGAAAAATGCATCAACTGTAGGACTAGCCAAAATCTTGTCGTGTACTGCATCAAGGTCATTAGGAACTCCAGCGAGTCTAAGAACTAGAAACATCTTCTGTCGTTGCTCTTGTTGCATTTCATATTAGCAGAAACGGGCATCAACTTCTCAACTTTTTCCACGACTGCTTGTACTTATTTCGAGTAAGTAGACATATCCAATTTCTGTTTCTTAAATTTGTCATTTGCGATATCACATCAGCGAGTCTTTTCTCAAACTAAATGACATGTCTGGAGTAGAGGAAACAAGACATCAATAGATCGCCACATGATACTACATAACTGAGCGTCGTTCTTCTTCCAAAGTGCTTTGGTCTTTTCCTCTCCCTCACTAGCTTTTTTGGTGAAGTGATCTTGAACACCTTGACCCTTATACCATATTGAAATAGAGGAAGCCGAAGCTAAAGATTTTGAACTTCCCATTATGGGCTCTGAAGTAATCATGAAGCTTGAATTTTCAGAACTCGTGTTTTAAGAACCAAATACATCAAATCCCAAAGATACCGTTGGATTGAAGAGAGGTCCTTGCAAAATATCGCCAACTAAAACAATCAACGGTATCTTGCTGAAACAGATGAAGGAAACAATGTTTCTGCTGGAAAATCACTGTAGTTGCCGGAAAATTTGCAAAGTTATCGGAATTAAAAAAAAGGACCGAGAGCCATCACAAAAAATGCTCCCAGGCACCTTTCCCGATGTTAACATCTCCTAACTTTTC
This sequence comes from Nicotiana tomentosiformis, assembly GCF_000390325.3. NCBI lineage: Eukaryota > Viridiplantae > Streptophyta > Magnoliopsida > Solanales > Solanaceae > Nicotiana > Nicotiana tomentosiformis. The sequence continues at coordinate 126,960,563 of NC_090818.1, forward strand.
CAGCTAGTTACACCACCTTCAAAGGGTTTTCGCTGGCAACGTCAACAACATTTCTTAGCGGTAATGGATGACAAGATGATATATTTTGCTGTGGGTTTCAAATCGTATGATATTACCAGGGATGAATCAAGGGCAGAGACATGGTACAACTGGACAGAACAAAGTTTTAACATGATCACAAGAACCTTTTTCAGCCAAAAGACGATGGAATGACTATGTTATGCCATCAAGGAAGCTTCGAAAATAAAAGGAAACTCCGTAAGACGATGGAAATTCCATGAAATTTTTTCAGAATTTTTCTGCTCGAGAAACTACAACAAATATGGTCGCTACATCAGTATTATTGGCTTGCAAGGCACTCAATACATGATGGATGGACATTGCATTTAAGACCTCAAACTTCATTAATTTCAAAGCCCAGAAGGCAGTTACATTTATTCCTAGGAATACAGTTGATGGCCTTCTTTACACAGAGACAATCAGAAGAAATAAATGGACTACTAGAGAAATAAATGAAGCCAATACTCAGGCCTGAGTATTGGCTTCATTTATTTCTCTAGTAGTCCATTTATCAGCATCTCAGAAGGACTCGACTCTTCTTAAAACGAACTCCTTTCAAGGAGTGTAGTGGGTAGTCTACCTTTTGGGATCTCTGACACTCCCACTCTTTCAGAAATTCGTCGATGGGCTAGTAGCACTTGGAAGCAGTCACACTCCACAAGTTTCTCCTTCAATGGTGGTCTCCAACGGTGGGCTCCTTCTCAAGATCTGATGATATTGGCAAAACCTGCATCAGGCTAGTGGGACTGCCTTTACACCTATGCTCTCAGAAATTTTTCAGAAAAGTGGGAGACTTGTGGCGGCTGGATTCAGACTGAAGAAGAAACGGAACTCAAAAATCATCTTAAATGGGCGAGGTTGCTGGTGAAAGGTAACCGAGATTTAATCCCAAAGATGGTCGACATAGAGCATGCAGGGATTATATTCTCGATTCATATTTGGTGCGAAGCTCCGGTGAGATTTTGTTTCGGCAATGGCAGTTTGGAGAAAGATCTGGACCAAAGGATAATATAGCAGCCTATAATAACAGGGGGAGGGGCTCAAGACTTTTTGCGATGGGATGGGGCACATGGGTTGTTCTAAGGAAGTACATCCTATGTCTAATGCTATAAAGGTCACACGTATTCTGGCACATGAGGAGGCTGAACCTTCTTCTGATCCTTTAATTAAAAGGCCCCAATTCAAATTAAAGAAGAATTTGGGCCCAGATTTTGGCCCAAAGCCTCATGGAGGACAAGTCCACTAATGGTCTTAAATCGGACATGAGGCCTGACCCACTGGTTGAAGAAATAACTGTTAACTCTCCTTCTTCTCCTATCTTTATACAAGATGCAACCCACCATACAAAACCAAATCTGGAGAACACGATCAAAACAACTGAAGAAGAAAGAAACTTAGAAACCCTAAGTAATGCATGCAACGAAGAAGACAACACGAATTCTGCCAAAGAAATAGCAAGTTCCTCGATCGACATACAGAACTCTAACAACATGCAAATCATCGTAGTAGGGGAAAAAACGACCTGGGCAATTGAAGTGGTAGAACCACTGAATATTCGAAACCAAGAAGTTGAGAAGGACCCCGAATTCGACACTCCTATTTGGATTCACCAGAATATCATCAAACTAAACAAAGAATTTGGTGTAGACTTCAAAGGATGTGAAAAGGAGGCCTATAGTTATTCGTGAAGATCGATCATAAGAGGCAAACAAACAAGGGCGACACAAATTTGATGGTGTCATCAACTCCAAAACCAAAGGGTTCCAAAGAGCTCAAAAGGTTGGATATAGGGAGTAACTTTTAAAGTAACGACACCAGAAGTAGGGGGTTTCCTTATCAATACAGATCAATGAAACTCAACATTATATCATGGAATGTAAGAGGTTTAAACAGGGCAAGGAAGAGAAGAATGATCAAGAGTTGCATCAACACCTGGAAAGCTGATATATGTTGCTTTCAGGAATCCAAATTAGAAAGAGACATCAAGAAAATTGTAAAAGATCTTTGGGCAAACAGATAGGGGAAATTTGCGCAGTTGGAAGCTAGTGGAACCGGGGGAGGCATCTTAATTATGTGGGATAACAGGATTTGGGAACGGGAAATCAGCAGCTTGGGATCCTTTCTATTTCTTGCAAATTCACTGGGAGAACCTAGGATTTTAGCTGGCATTTAACCTGTATTTATGCCCCAAATGATGGGCGGGGAAGATAAGAGGTTTGGTGGGAAGTTACTGCAGCTAGGGGCTTGTTCTTTGGCCCTTGGGTCATTTGGGGGGATTTCAACACAGTTCGATTCCCCTCAGAATAAAAAGATTGTACCAGATTCACTAGATCAATGAATGATTTCTCTGAATTCATTGAAGATATGGGCTTGGTGGACTTACAATTGTTTGGAGGAAGATTTACTTGGAGGAGAGGAGTTAGACATAATACTGCTACTAGACTACAAATTCTTGATCTCCGAAGATTGGGATGAGGGCTTTAGAAACATAAAACAATTGACTCTTCACAGGGTGACTTCTGATCACACCCGGCTTTTACTGCAATGTGGGAACTGGGAGCCAATTAAAACTTATTTCAAATTTGAAAATTGGTGGTTGAAGACAGAGGGATTCTCAGACAGAGTTAAAGACCGGTGGAGCTCAATTACATGTGAAGGAAGACCTGACTATATCCTAGCCTTCAAACTGAAAGCCTTGAAAGACAAACTTAGAAATTGGAGTAAAACTATTCAAGGGAACCTGGAGATGTAGAAGCTCTGTATGACCACCCAATGGTCTGAGCTAGATTAGATTTAAGATTACAGGAACTTAAATGAGGAGGAAGTACTCACCAAAGCTGCACTTGCTGTGGAGTTTGAGGAAATTGCTAGACATGAAGTGGTGGCATGGAGGCAAAGATCCAGGGCAACATGGTTGAAACAAGGAGATAAGAATACTAAGTTTTTCCACTGAACAACTAATGCTCGCACGAGGCAAAACAACATCGACCAGCTAGAAATAGAAGGACAATCTATGAGGAACCTTGCCGACATAAAAAAAGAGATTGTAACATTCTATCAAAGCTTGTACTCAGAAGCAGAAGAGTGGAGACCTCAAGGCAACCTCAGAGTATGCCTCACAATCACCGCAAAAGAAAATTATATGCCACAAAGTCCATTTGAAGCTCAAGAAATCTGGAGCAATGTCGAAGCATGCGCCGGAGACAAAGCTCCTGGCCCTGATGGCTTCTCCATGGCTTTTTTCACTCATTACTGGGAGGTGGTCAACACTGATGTTATAGCAGCTCTTCAGAACTTCCATGAAGGAGGGGTCTTCGAGAAAAGCTTCAATTCCACTTATGTGGCCTTGATTCCAAAGAAGAAGGGTGCAAAAGAACTGAAAGATTTCAGACCTATAAGTCTTATAGGTAGTATCTACAAAATTATCTCAAAGTTACTGACCGAGAGACTTGAGAATGTCGTGCACAAACTGGTAGACATTCAACATATGACCTTTATCAAAGGTAGACAGATTATGGATGCTATTCTCATTGCTAATGAGTGTATAGATGCTAGAATTAAAAGCAAGAAATCAGGAATACTATGCAATCTAGACATCCAGAAGACCTTTAATAATCTAAATTGGAACTTTCTGCTTGGACTTCTGGTAAAGATGGACTTTGGAGATAAATGGGTCAACTGGATCAAGTTCTGCATAAGCACAGTAAGATTCTCTATCCTTGTAAATGGTTCCCCAGCTGGTTTTTCCCCATCACAGAGAGGGCTAAGGAAGGGTGATCCCCTATCTCCTTTCCTATTCATTATTGCAGCGGAAGGCCTAAATGACATGTTGAAAACTGTTCAAACAAACAACTGGATCAAGGGTTTCAATGTGTCTCACAGGGCAGATAGCAACCTGGAAATTACACACCTACAATATGCAGATGACACACTGGTGTTTGTGATGCTGACAGAGAACAACTGAAGACGATGAGGGTGATTTTCATTATATTTGAAGTTATTTCCGGGTTGCACATTAAATGGAGCAAGAGCCACTTCTATCTAGTTAATGAGGTTAATGGATTTCAAGAACTGACTAATATCCTACGACGGAAGATAAAGGAACTACCTGTTATTTATTTGGGTATGCCTTTGAGAGCCAAGAGCAAGTCAAAGGGAATTTGGAATGAAGTTCTGAAGAAATGTGCAAAGAAGCTTGTCAACTTGAAAAGTCAATACTTATCTTTGGGTGGTAGGCTAATCTTGATCAACAGTGTACTTGATGCCTTACCTACTTATATGATGTCTCTTTTTCCCATCCCTCCTAACGTGGTCAAAAGAATAGATGCAATGAGAAGAAACTTTCTGTGGCAGGGCAATAGTGACAACAACAAAATTCATTTGGTCAAATGTGATACTTTAACAATGAGCAAAAAGGAAGGGATCACGAATCAGGAATCTGAGAATACTAAATCAGAGCTTAAATATGAAGTGGCTTTGGAGATATGCTTCTAATGAAACCTCACTTTGGAAGGAAGTAATCAAAAGAAAATATGGAGTAGAAGGAAATTGTACAACCAGACCATTGAACAGCCCTTAATGGGTAAGCCTCTGGAAGTCTATCAGGAACTTGTGGCCAAAGTTCAGAAACAAAGCCAAGTTCAGAATAGGTGATGGCCTGAAAACTTCCTTTTGGGAAGACAACTGGCTTGGTCAAAACACACTGAAGGAGCTATACCTTGACATCTACAACTTGAACCTACAACAAGGAGCTACTGTTGGAGAGATATGGTCAACTCAAGGTTGGAACCTCAGCTACAGAAGACTTTTTTAATGATTGGGAAATTGCAAGGATAACAGAATTCTACAACACATTGAATCAGTTCAAGGGGGCAACTTTCTCTGAAGATTGTATCTTTATGGCAAGGGAACAAGCAAGGAAACTTTACAGTCAAATCAGCATACAAGGAATTCAACCTAGCTAACAGCCAGATTGGTTCCTGACTATGGAAGCTAATTTGGAAAGTCAAAATTCCATTCAAAGTTGCCTGCTTTACATGGCTGTTGGCTAGAAAATTAGTTTTCACACAGGACAATCTCGTCAGGAGGGGCTCTTAACTATGCTCCAAATGCTACTTATGTGGTGAAGAAACTAAGACAATCAACCATCTTTTTTAACACTGCAAGATTACAGAGCAAATATGGAGGGTTTTTATTAATTTGAAAGGGATCATGTAGGTAATGCCTAGGGGTATATTGGATGTTTTAAGATGCTGGAGCAAACATGGTACTTCCCCCAACCAGAAAGAGATGGAAGATTGTCCCACCCTGCATTTGGTGGACAATTTGGTTAGAGAGAAACCAAAGATGTTTTGAACATAGAAGAAGCACTATCCAAAAATTGATAATGAAATGCTTACTCCTTTTCCACTTTTGGTGTAAACAAGAGTATTTGGAATATCCATAATCTATTATTGAATTTTTAGGAACCTTATAGTGTAGAAATCTGGATCTTCATATACCATTTTTTGTAAATTGGGTAACTGTTTCCCTTAATGCAGTCAATATATATATACAAAACTTGTTACCTTCTCAAAAAAAGAAAATAGTATGGGTAGGTTCGAAATCGCTGGACGACCAAACTGTCATGAAGGACTTTTGTCAAAAACTGGCCTGAAAGTGCCTCCCGCGCTGGCAGGTGAGACGGAATCTCGTCGAAATTTTTTCTTTGGGCAGCACGTGAGGGTGCGTGGGGTGGAGGGAGTTGTGCCGGAAAGTTTTTTACGGGTTGGTCACTGGAGGCTGATCTACCTCGTGGTGGTGTTGGCTTTTGCACAATATCGACGGATAAAAAATTTCCGATTAATTGATTTTTCTTCCCGGAATCACTGGAATTTTTGCATAGCGATGAATCTCTCACGGTGGCTCTGATACCATGTGAGAAATAATGGAAGAAATATATTATTGATGTGTTAACTATAATACAATGAGCCCTATTTATAACTATACACTATACATACTCTAGTCCAATTCCACGTGAGATTACTTATTTACATAGCTATCTAACACGTACACACTAAGAGAGACACATTTTATGGATATGCCTACACATGCGCACACTCAGAACTTCGCATGGATATGTGTCTAATAAATCTTTATATAAAAGATGTTACCAACAATCTAGTAATAGTCAAAGCTGTGTGTTCATAATCTCCTTACTGTGCTTTGTCGTACATTTGTACGAGATTTGTATTTCAGCTGTCTGGTGTTTGACTGAATGCTTGCTTCCCTGTCTTTGGTCAATAAGTTATAGAAAAATTGTTGATATATGACTTTGGTTGTCAATTGAATTACCGTAATATTGAATATTGATAGGAAAGGAAGGGCTGGTAAAAGGGTTTTCAGATTTGAGATCCTGTTAGTGGAATTCAATGAACTGCGAAATATTCTCAACCTTGTAGATTGAAATGATGTTCTGATCTTGAAATATCAACGTGGTATTCTATGCATGCTATAGGATAAGCATCATGAGGAGAAGTTACAAGTTTGATTATCTGATGCCAACAAGCTCACATCTAAGCCTTTTATTTTGCAAAGCTATGAAGGACAATTTTGTAAACATTTCTGCATATTGTTATATTCAGAATTAGTCTTCTTTATAAAGTTCAAATTTGTATCTCGAAGTGGAACTTACTCAAGAATTTAAAGGGAACAAGGACTTGCCATGTAGCTGCAATAGCTCTTTGGTTCTTGCATGTCTGACAGACCATATTCTGCAGGTTATGCAGTCAGGAGGGATTTTAGTATTGTGGACTTCACTCATGTTCATGTAGACGATAACCCTTTTCTATGTACAGATTGTTAAATGCATGTGGAATCAAGAACCCTGTTAACAATTTAGTTTCAAATGCTGTCTTGTGAAACTCCTTTCACAATTTAGCTTTAATTAGTGATAGTTAAACTGAAATTCATCAGATACTATGCATCGTTGTTTTAAAAATTAAACATTAAATGGAGTTATATTCTTTACCAGGTGCGTGTATTGCATTCTGAAGGTGACTTGACAGTAAAGATGAAACTGCACTCCTTGAAAATTAAGGATGAACTTCAACGTTCTTTATGTTCGGGTCCCCAATATCTGGCTTGCTCTGTTTTGGTGGATCATGGTGCTGCCAGCTGTCCTGACCCCTTGGAACCTCATGGGAAAGAGCTACCTTTGATGGTAATAGAAGAGGATGATATTTTCAAGGATGCCTTGCCAGATTTCTTATCCTTTACAGATTCTGCTGAAGCTACTACCCCTGAGAAGGAGCTATTGAGGGGAAGAAGTGTTCCTGGTGATATTTTCTATGAGGCATTGGGGTCTGATGACTCTGATTTTGTGTCTCTAACATTTATAACAAGGACTCCTGATTCTCCTGATTATGATGGCATAGATACGCAGGTAGCATACTTGACTTGAATATAGCTTTCTTGAAGGAGTAAAAGCTGGAGAGATTCACTTACCTGTTGCTTTTCCCTTTGAAAAATTTCAGATGAGTGTTCGTATGTCCAAGCTGGAATTCTTTTGCAACAGACCTACTCTTGTTGCTTTGATCGATTTTGGCTTTGATCTGAGTTCAGGAAATAACATGTTAAATAATAAAGATCTCCCGAAAGATCCAGATGAATCTTCAGTGAACAAAGAGAAAACAGAAGAACAGGGCCATACACATGTCAAAGGGTTGCTTGGTCGTGGAAAAGACCGTGTTGTGTTTTTTCTAAACATGAATGTTGACAGTGTTACAGTGTTCCTCAATAAGGAGGATGGTTCTCAGCTTGCTATGTTTGTGCAAGAAAGTTTTCTGCTGGATATTAAGGTGGGACCCTTGCATGATGCTAAATTCATATTGCTTTTTCTCTCTTTTGAATTTTGATTGGCCATTCAGACATTCTTGTTGGATTCCCACATATGATCGCAGTTTTAGAATTTATGCCTTTATATTTTTTGTCCTGATATTTTACTTTTATATCTGACAAGGTTCATCCAAGTTCTACTTCCATAGAAGGTACCCTTGGAAACTTCAGGCTATGTGATCTAACACTTGGCTCCGACCAGCGATGGGGTTGGCTATGTGATATTCGTAATCAAGGGGCTGAATCACTCATTCAGGTATTCAGTTATTTCTTTGAACAGAATTTTCAAGCCACCACCATTTCATGGATGGGAGTCAGTTGACCAATTTCTCTCATATTTATGCACACACACACACACACACACACACACACATATAGAATATGCGATTAACTGGGGTTCTGTCGTAGCTACCTGTTTTTAATCTCTTAAACAGATATTTCGACTTCTTTGTACTAAGATGATTTCTCCTTTGCATCAGTTTGTATTTAAGTCTCATAGTACAGAAGATGATGATTATGAAGGATATGACTACAGCTTGCGGGGTCGACTTTCAGCAGTTCGTATAGTTTTCCTTTATAGGTTTGTTCAAGAGGTAAGCCTTTTAGTTCTTTAACATATAAAACTTGCTCTTTCCATTTGCCTTCTTTGTGACTTAGCATTTCTTGATGCATTGCTCTAATTATAACTAGTGGGTATTCTCACTGTCAACTGTGTGGTATGATTTCTTTCAGTACAATACAAAAGAACGTAATCGTTTTTTTTGGAGGTGAACATGTACTTCCACATGGACCTGGAAAGCGCTAGATCAGTTTTTGGTTCCTTAAGTTTTCTAAATCAGAACATTATGAATGAAAGCAGGATTAGACATCATGCATTCGTGGACCTTCCACGTGGATGTCTGATAGATGATAAGAGTTGTTAGGTTTTTCCTCTGTATATTATACTAGGTTTTGTTTCGTCAATCGGAGGGATACTTTCACGGTATGTATGTCTGCATGAAAATTTTGGATTGTTATAGGAACTGAGAGATTCGTGCCTTTTCTATTCTGCAGATTACTGCGTACTTCATGGAGCTTGCCACACCCCATACTGAGGATGCTATTAAACTCGTTGATAAAGTGGGAGGGATTGAATGGTTGATTCAAAAATATGAGGTTGATGGAGCCTCTGCAATAAAGCTGGACCTTTCACTCGATACTCCCTTAATAATTGTCCCAAGGAATTCCAGAAGCGAAGAGTCAGTCATTAACCTACTATCTTTATTTATTCGAACTCTAGCTTGTCTACATTATGCATTTGTCAATTTAGAGTTTTGTCTTTCCTGGAAACTAGGACACTTAAAATTGAATGTCATCTTCCAGCTATTTAGCTGTTCAAACGGTTGTTTGTCTGCATTATGCAATTTCAGTTAAGAGTAGTTTTTTCCCTGAAAATGAGATGCCTCATATTGAAATAGGAAGTTATTTGGTGCAATAGCTCTAATAGCTTGGACTCTTTTTTTTCGATAATCGGGAAATCCCCGAGGGTCAGCCGGCGCACGGTTCAACACGTAGAAATGGCGTGGGATAGCCACTTTTTAACATGGTATTTAGTTTTTATCCAGTATTTTTAATGCTGAGCAAAAATAGCCATTACTCTATTAAAATTAATACGAAAAGACGTTGTTACCCTTTCTTCACGAGTGTTGTGTAAATATTAAGGACATGGTGTCCTTAACATTTACACTGCACACATGAAGTTAAGGACGCCATGTCCTTAACATTTACACGGCACATATGAAGTTAAGGACATGATGTCCTAAAGTTTAACAACGGAAGGTGCAAATACATGACACTTTGTCCTTAATATTTACACAACATTCATGAAGTTAAGGACACCATTTACACAACACTCATAAAGTTAAGGACACTATGTCCTTAACATTTACACTGCACACATGAAGTTAAGGACACCATGTCCTTAACATTTACACTGCACACATGAAGTTTAGGACATGAGATCCTAAAGTTTAACAACAGAAGGTGCAAATACAAGTTAAGGACATTATGTCTTTAACATTTACACTGCACACATGAAGTTAAGGACGCCATGTCCTTAACATTTATACTGCACATATGAAGTTAACATGATGTCCTAAAGTTTAGAAACGGAAGGTGCAAATACAGGACACTTTGTCCTTTATATTTACACAACATTCATGAAGTTAAGGACGCCATGTCCTTAATATTTACACATCACCCATGTCTAGCACAGTGGTATTTTTCGTTCGGGCGGGTAAAAATTTATTAAGCACTGGCTAAAGAGTAAATACATTTTAAACAGTGGCTAAAGAGTAAAGACATCTCTAATTAGTGGCTAACTGTGCACTTCCTCCGTTCAACACTCGGTGGATAATGGGCATGTCTCTCTACTTTTCTCCACTTAAATACTAGGCTTTATGTCTGAGAAACTTTGGAGCTCGTGACATGCACCTAACCCACATATTACTCGTTGTGCTCTTACCAGAACCATAGCTCAGGTGGGAACCTCTGATAATTAGGACTCTTACAATGACTTCATTACATGATGCTATGCTGTTTTGTAAGTGCATGTATATAGTTGTGCTTTTGGAGTTCAGAGATTTTGCTTACACCTCTGACAATATACCACCTTATCACTAATTCCTGAAGTACTTAATCTAATTGAACCTTGCTTAACCCAATGATTTGATGAGCTGCAAGAAATGATAATTGGGCAATTGTGGAGGATGATCTTTTAGTGTTCTGCCGTTTTCTCTTTCCGTATTGCTGGGTTTATCTGGCAAAAGCTCCACTCGAATCAATTGGTCTTCTGAAAAAGTTAAGAAAGGCTTAGTAGCGCCAGAATCTTGCACTATACCCAAAAAATTAGGAAGGTGCCAGAAGGTTCTGGCTTTCAGTTGGGAACACCTTGTTATGCGAGAAGGTTCTCACAATTGTTTTTTGTTTTTGATAATCCAGTAAATATCGAGGGTCAGTGAGGCATGGATAATGGCTCACAAGCTTATGCACATATTTTCACCTCTTGCTCCTTTATTAGCCTTTCTTACACATTATTTTTCTTTCTTAAGATCACTCCTTTTCTTTGCCCCATTTCCTGTATTTTTGATTCTACACTGATCTTGGTTGCCTTATGCTCTCTATCATTTTTTATAAGGTAAATAATTTTTATAAATATTGGGAAATCTCGAAAAGAAATCTATTGATCCTGTCCCAATTGGTTGGATCATTGGTGTGATGATTTATTTCATAGGCAAATTTTTTAGTATTTTTTTTTTAATTTCATAAGTAGCATTAAATATATCCATCTCCAATATACGAGCAGTATTCCCAAAAGTAGAGAATCTACAACAGATGAATCTCTAGAGACGACATTCTATCTTCTATACACAGTAGAACTTCATGGATGCACCAAAAAGAAACTAGGAATGAGAGGGTATTTTTGAAATGTTACATAGTGGTTCTCTATGCCATCAAAAGATCTCCTATTTCTTTCCTTCCACAGCATCCACATAAGTACTAGTAGGTCCTGCAGTGGTTTCAGTTAGTATCAGGACTCAAAAATCAACATCGGCAAGTGTGAGATTTTCCCGGTAGGTGAGGTTACTAATATTGATGCCTTGTCTGGTGTTCTCAGATGCAAAGTGAGCTCCCTTCCCACTACTTACCTGGGCCTCCCTTTGGGCGCTTCATATAAGGATACTACGGTTTGGAATCTAATGATCGAACGGGATGAAAAAAGATTAGCAGGGTGGCAGAAACGGTATTTGTCAAAAGGAGGTAAGGAAGTGCTTATCGAAAGCACTTTATCGAGTATGCCCACCTATTACTTATCACTGTTGCAAGCACCGGTGAGCATCACAGAAAAATTGGAGCGACTTCAAAGGAACTTTCTGTGGGATGCGGCGGATGGAACTAGAAAGTTTCATCTAGTGAATTGGCAGACAGTCACTTCCCCAAAGAAGTGGGGTGGACTTGGAGTGAAAGATATTATGGTATTTAACAGAGCTTTAATGGGAAAGTGGTTGTGGAGATTCGGGGTAGAAGAGCATGCTCTATGAAAGGAGGTCATAGTAGAAAGTACGACTCAACGGGAGGGGGTTGGAGGACCAAGGCGATCACAACACCTTTTGGGTGTGGCATGTGGAGGAGCATCATGAAGAATTGGGAAGCATTCAGTGGCAACATCACTTACAGGGTGGGAGATGGAAGGAGAATCAGCTTTTGGAATCATAGGTGGTGTGGAGAGGATACTCTGAGGGTCTCCTTCCCCCACGTCTTCAGAGTTTCAAACCAGAAAGAACTGATGGTCCAACAGATTCGCAAGGAGCATGAAGGGGGGTAATGTGGGACCTCTCTTTCAGGAGGAACATGCAAGATTAGGAGATTGTGGAGCTCCAAGTTTTGTTGGCGCTGCTATACGGGCAAGACAGGCTTCAGCCATCCTGTGACTCTTGGAGATGGGGCTTGCGTGGCGATGGTTTGTTCACCGTAAAGTCCTTTTACCAGAGTATGTTGGTGAGAGAGGAGGCTACTTTTCCATACTCCTTGATCTGGATTTCTAGGGCACCCACGAGGGTGTGCTTTTTTGCATGGCTAGCGGCAAGGGGAGTGATCTTGACTGCTGAAAATCTCCGAATAGAGGGGAATTACACTTGTTAGTTGGTGCTACATGTGCAAAAGCTCAGGGAAGAAGTTGATCACCTTATGTTGCATTGCCATGTGTCCTCTGCTTTGTGGAGGGCAATCCTGAATATTTTTGGTGTTCAATGGGTGATGCCAAGCACTGTAAAGGAAATGTTACATAGCTGGGGCGGTTTTCGTAGAAGAAGAAAGCAGAAGGCGTGGAAGTTCGCCCCGTTAGCTCTCATGTGGGTAGTATGGGGGGAGAGAAATAGGAGAGTTTTTGAGGAGATTGAGTCTCCTTTTTCACATCTTAAGAATAGTCTTTTATCTTTGATCGCTTTTTGGTGCACTCATTTAGCCCCTACTTGTATAGAAGATTGGGCGTTTTTTGTAGAGAATCATGTTCTGATGTAAATTCTCTACGTCTTTGGTATACTTCGTGTATACGGGAGTTCTCTCCCTTTTGATTAATACAATTTACCTTATCAAAAAAAAAAGGTACTAGTAGGACAAAACCCTAAGCTCTTTGACTTCTCTTCCTTCTTCTAAATTTCCAGCAGGAGAGTCACTCTTTCACTGTGCTCGGTATCGCCCATGGCATCTTGAACCATCTGAAAATCGCATACTACAAGCGAGTTACCACCGAACAATGTATTACAAGGTGGTCCATATCTTCACCTGAACATTTGCAGATGAAGCACCAATTGACATATGTACTCTGTTAAGAGTCTCATATTGGTTGAAGGATGTGTTGTCTGTCTTCTTATATGGTCTTAGGCCATCCTCACCTCATGAGCAAATTTTTTGTGGTTGAGTTAACCCAAGGTCCATTCTCTTAACATGGTATCAGAGCCAGACCCATCCCTGTTATTGTATTTCTTAATGTTGGGCCCCCATATGATGTTATCCACCGTCTATTTGACATGCAAGGGAATGCAGGGGACTATTAAGAGTCTCACATTGGTTGAGGGCTTGGTTGTCTGTACTTTTATATTGTCTTGGACAATCCTTACCTCATGAGCTAGCTTTTAGGGTTGAGTTTGGTCCGAGGTCCATTTTCTTAATGTAATCCACCTTTTCCTTAAACTTTCAACTGTCAATATAATTCCCCGCGCTGCAAATCAAGTGAAAAAACACGCCTTCCTTGGTGCCCTGGGAATCCAAACCGATAAATGTGGAAAAAGAAACTCTTCCCTCACTAAAAGCTTATAATAAAATGACTTTACTGAAAACAAACCATCTCTTCTCACCCTCTATTTCCATGCGTCCTGAATAACCTGAGATGTTGCTATCTCTATCATCTAACCGACTGGCGAATGCCTAATTGTATGTGCATATTCTCAAATAAGACAGAACCAATAAGTTTCATGTCAAAAATATGCAAACATGTTTTGATGTTGGATAAATTGAATCTCTTTTTCCTTACTGACTATTGCCACTATGTTCTACATACTACTGCTTGCTCTTCCCCTCGTTTTTTTTCCTATCTATTTTCTTGATCGTATGTTTTTCACTTTGTAAGCCAAAGGTTTTTAGCAATTTCTTTGTATACTTGAATTCAAGTACAAAGGTCTTCAGTTCTCTAGGCTTTAGCACTTGTGCCATTTGTTTTCTAGTGCAGTTCATTTCAATTAATTTGCGAAGACAAATATGTTTCCTTTATGTGCAGTTTCATGCAACTTGATCTTGGCCATCTGCGTGTCCAAAATGAATTTTGTTGGTTTGGGTTCCCCGAAAAAGATCCTTCAGCTGTCCATCTCGATATTCTTGATGCAGAGGTACTTGATTTCTGCTTTTAACAATCTTGGAATAAAACATAGCACTTTCTAAAATCTTTTGTACCATTTCAGATTTTGGGGATTAACATGGCCGTGGGGATCAACGGATGTATAGGCAAACCAATGATACGTGAAGGCAGAGATATTCATGTTTATGTTCGGCGCAGTTTGCGAGATGTTTTCAGGAAGGTCCCTACATTTGTTCTGGAAGTAAAGGTTGTTGTTCTGTCAGTAACCTTCCTATTCATGGTTTCATATTGCTTTATGTGTAATATAATATTTTTTAGATCATATGCTGTTATATTAATTTTTCTATGACTCGTATTTATTTGCGGCTCATTATATTTTGTCTTAGCTTGTTATATTTTATTTACAAGTCAGTTTACCATTATTTGGACTGTCGCTGGGCAGAGGTTTCTTGGTTCAGCATTTGCTGTTTTTCTCATTTTCATTAGAGCCCAAAAGTTGATACCTTTTAGGTTTTTTTATTTTTATTTTTTTAAATTTTAATACGTTATACTTTTTTAGGGTTTGATATTCCTTATGTTATAAGTCTTAGTGTTTATTTTGGGTTTTTGAAACAGGTTGGTTTGTTACACGGTGTGATGTCAGATAAAGAATATAATGTCATTCTTGATTGTTTCTACATGAATTTCTCTGAGAACCCAACACTTCCACCTAGTTTCCGCAGCAGCACATCTGCTTCAAAAGATACAATAAAAATGCTAGCTGATAAGGTGAACGTGAACAGTCAAATACTCCTATCACGAACGGTTACCATAATGGCTGTGGAAGTGGGCTATGCCTTGCTGGAGTTGTGGAATGACACTCATGGGGGGTCATGCTTGGCTCATGTTGCGGTGAGTGGTTGTGTATGTGACACTAAATTATGATATGTACAGTCTGGACATTGTATTTGAGCTCGGTCTGACATTTTGCTTCTTTCTTCTCCCCCTTTCTCTTTTTTTTTTTCTTTTTTCAGTTGCAAGTTGTGGTTTGGTAATTTTGTATCCATGTCGGATTTTACCTTATTGTGGCTCTTCACTGTCTTTGCAGCTTGAAGGTCTTTGGGTGTCGTACCGAATGACATCTTTATGTGAGGCGGACCTTTACATAACTATCCCAAAGTTCTCTATTTTAGATATTCGCCCAGATACAAAGCCTGAAATGAGGCTGATGCTTGGGTCGTGCATTGATGCTCATTCACAGAACTCTCCTGAAACTGATGTTGGATTTCCAACTTCAACAATGTTTGTGATGGACTGCAGATGGAGATTGTCATCTCAATCATTTGTTCTTCGGATACAGCAGCCTCGTATTCTTGTTGTACCAGACTTCCTACTATCTGTTTGTGAGTATTTTGTGCCATCTTTGGGAGCGCTAACTGGTAGAGAGGAGATCATGGATCCCAAGAATGATCCTATTAGCAAAAACAACAGCATAATCCTCTCTGCTCCTCTTTATGAGCAGAAAGAGGATCTAGTAATATTATCTCCCAATAGACAGCTAGTTGCGGATGCTGTAGGGATTGATGAGTACACGTATGATGGTTGTGGAAAAACAATACGCCTGACCGATAAGGTGGAAGTGAAGGGGATCCATTCATCAGGAATTCAACATATCATCATTATTGGACGTGGCAAGAGACTGAGATTTGTGAATGTGAAAATTGAGGTACTAACAACTCTACCTTAGAAAATGCCAATTTAGAGAGCATCCTTACACAGCAACTGCTGTACCATCAGTGCTATCTTGATTGTGGAGGGGATATTCTCAATAGTTTCTGTGTATCTTGTTGTTCTTTTGCAAGAAAGCAATAATGTTTATCTCCTTCCCTGATCCCCGGAGAATAAGCTGATACTTTTGGGCATAAAAACCTTTGTGATGCTTTCTTTATTTTTCCTGATGTAATTTTATAACTTATTGATATGATGCGGAAACCCCGGAAATAAGGAGTAACTAAAGTGGAGAAGTTTACAAAAAGACATGATTTTGCATAAGAGTATCCATGTACTGATTGATAACTGGAAAATTATAGGTGCTCCTACAATATACTAAAATTAAAAGCATTATTGTTCTGAGAGACGGTCACCTTAGTTGCCATGCTCTGTCCTTGTACCCAGTGTACATCTTGAATTTCTGCTTTTCCCCCCTCTTTCCTTATCCATTCCTTTGTCCCTTTTGTGTTTTTTTCATTTCTATACACTTTAATATTTTTTATTAGTTGGCTTGTTGCCTTTGTGAGTGCCAAATTCCTTTGTCCCTTTTATGTTTTTTTCATTTCTATACACTTTAATATTTTTTATTAGTTGCCTTGTTGCCTTTGTGAGTGCCAACGTGGATGATCACCCTTCCTGGTCATAGAAAAGCTCCTAGTCTTTTGAAAATGACGCCGTGCCCTTAATTTGTTTATTATGCAGAATGGTTTGCTTTTAAGGAGATATACTTACCTGAGCAACGAAAGCAGCTATTTGGTCTGCCAAGAGGATGGTGTCGACATAATGTTTTCTGAGAGTAATTCTGACAATGATGAAAATGGTATGAAGTCCATGGAAGATTTGTTATATAATTCAGATGCTTCCGATTTTGACCCTAATGGATCTAGTAAAATACAAAGCTTCAGTTTCGAGGCTCAGGTAAATCAGTAATGTTAAATTGATTTTAAATTCTCTGTGATCTATTATATATTTTTGTGTTTCTTCATATGTAAATTGTGGTCGTGATATTACAATGTTAGCCTTTGTTTATTTATTTCCAGTTGTACTTTGGGATATAATTTTCTTTATTAGCAGAAGCTGAATACAATTGGGTGCCTAACAACAAAACAATAAAATAAAACAAACCCAGCATTTTCTATCTTTAAGACCTACCACCTGAAAACTGAGTCTTTTCTTCCATTCTCGTTATTGTCTTGATTGCATTTATTACGGGAACTCCGACTCTATCAAGTATTATTTCATGATACAAGAGGTCCATCTTACCTATTTATAAGATGGAAATTGTTAGTTTACAGCATGTATGTAGTGTAGTATTGTCCCACATTGGTAGAAGAGTACTATGTCGTTGTATAGTATAGCTATAAATAAGGACCTCTTGTATTGTATTGTTCATCTAATATCAATAACATATTTTCTCCCGTACCTTCTCACATGGTAATGAGAGCAATTGTGAGAGACTTATCGCTGTGCATAAATTCCAGCGATTCCGGGAAAGAGAAATCGCTGTGCATAAATTCCAGCGATTCCGGGAAAGAGTAATCAGATCTTTTTTAAGTTTGTTTTCTATCTGCTTCATTTCCGTCAGTGTTGTGCAAAATCCAACACTACCACAAGAGTCGTCACTGTCCGGCGACCAAACCCCAGTGAAAAACTCCGGCAGCAGCCTCCTCACGTGCCTCCACGCGCCACCAAAAGCTCACGCGCCGGCGCGTACGACCACTTCCGGCCATTTTTTTGAAAATCTTCCTTCAGAACAGTTGGGTCGTCTGGTAATTCCGATCCTACCCCTACTGTTTTCATTTCATTCCGACGACTTTGAGTTTTTTCCGGTAGCTACAGTACTATTCCGGCAGCTACAGTATTTCAGTATTCTGTTTCTGTGTTTCCGTACACTGTTTCAGTGGATTACAGTTGATTCTTTCTCCTATTTGGTAATAATTTGCAACAATGTCTTTGGGATTTGATGCTTTTGGGTCTAGAAACATGAGTTCTGGAAGCTCTAGTGCTATTATTACCTCGGAACCTTTAATGGGAGGTTCAAACTACTTAGCTTGGGCTTCATCTGTCGAGTTATGGTGTAGAGGTCAAGGTGTTCAGGATCATCTAATCAAACAGTCTAGCGATGGAGATGAAAAGGCAATAGCACTTTGGGCAAAAATCGATGCTCAGTTATGTAGCATCTTGTGGCGATCTATTGATTCCAAGTTGATGCCCTTGTTTTGTCCATTCCAGACATGCAGGACCGCAGTACGGGACAGACAATTGGTACAGGACGTGAATCAGAAGGTCTTTACTACCTTAACTCACTCAGTCCTTCCACAACATGTCTAGTTATAGATCCTCTAGATCTAATCCACAGACGTTTAGGACATCCGAGTTTATCCAAACTTCAGAAGATGATGCCTAGTTTATCTAGTTTGTCTACATTAGATTGTGAGTCGTGTCAACTTGGGAAACATACTCGAGCCTCCTTTTCGCGTAGTGTTGAGAGTCATGTAAAGTCTGTCTTCTCCTTAGTTCATTCTGATATATGGGGTCCTAGTAGAGTCAGTTCATCCTTGGGATTTCGTTATTTTATCAGTTTCATTGATGATTATTCAAGATGTACTTGGCTTTTCTTATTGAAAGATCGTTCTGAGTTATTTTCTATATTCCAGAGTTTCTGTGCTGAAATCAAAAACCAATTTGGTGTTTCTATTCACATTTTTCGCAGTGATAATGCCTTAGAATATTTATCTTCTCAATTTCAGCAGTTTATGACTTCTCAAGGAATTATTCATCAGACATCTTGTCCTTATACCCCTCAACAAAATGGGGTTGCTGAGAGAAAGAATAGGCACCTTATTGAGACTGCTCGCACACTTCTAATTGAATCTCGTGTTCCGTTGCGTTTTTGGGGCGATGCAGTTCTCACAGCTTGTTATTTGATTAATCGGATGCCTTCATCTCCCATCAAGAATCAGATTCCGCATTCAGTATTGTTTCCCCAGTCACCCTTATACTCTCTTCCACCTCGTGTTTTTGGGAGCATGTGTTTTGTTCATAACTTAGCCCCTGAGAAAGATAAGTTAGCTCCTCGTGCTCTCAAGTGTGTCTTCCTTGGTTATTTTCGTGTGCAGAAGGGATATCGTTGTTATTCTCCAGATCTTCGTAGGTACCTTTTGTCAGCTGACGTCACATTTTTGAGTCTAAACCTTTCTTTACCTCTGCTGACCACCATGATATATTTGAGGTCTTACCTATACCGACCTTTGAGAAGTTTACTATAGCTCCTCCTCCACCTTCGACCACAAAGGTTTCATCCATACCAACCGTTGAGGAGTCTAGTGTTGTTCCCCCTAGTTCCCCAGTCACAGGAACACTACTCTTGACTTATCATCGTCGTTTGCGTCTTCCATCAGGCCCAACTGGTTCTCGTCCTGACCCTGCTCCTGCTGCGGACCCTGCTCCTAGTACATCGATTGCACTTCGGAAAGGTATACGGACCACACTTAACCCTAATCCTCATTATGTCGGTTTGAGCTATCATCGTCTGTCATCTCCCCATTATGCTTTTATATCTTCTTTGTCCTCGGTTTCCATCCCTAAGTCTACAGGTGAAGCGTTGTCTCGTCCAGGATGGCGACAGGCTATGAGTGACGAGATGTTTACTTTACATACAAGTGGTACTTGGGAGCTTGTTCCTCTTCCCTCAGGTAAATCTACTGTTGGTTGTCGTTGGGTTTATGCAGTCAAAGTTGGTCCCGATGGACAGATTGATCGACTTAAGGCCCGTCTTGTTGCCAAAGGATATACTCAGATATTTGGGCTCGATTACAGTGATACCTTCTCTCCCGTGGCTAAAGTGGCTTCAGTCCGCCTTTTTCTATCCATGGCTGCGGTTCGTCATTGGCCCCTCTATCAGCTGGACATTAAAAATGCCTTTCTTCACGGTGATCTTGAGGATGAGGTTTATATGGAGCAACCACCTGGTTTTGTTGCTCAGGGGGAGTCTCGTGGCCTTGTATGTCGCTTGCGTCGGTCACTTTATGGTCTAAAGCAGTCTCCTCGAGCCTGGTTTGGTAAGTTCAGCACGGTTATCCAGGAGTTTGGCATGATTCGTAGTGAAGCTGATCACTCTGTATTTTATCGGCACTCTACTTCAAGTCTCTGTATTTATCTGGTAGTCTATGTTGACGATATTGTTATTACTGGCAATGATCAGGATGGTATTACCAATCTGAAGCAGCATCTCTTCCAGCACTTCCAAACTAAGGATCTAGGTAGATTGAAGTACTTTCTAGGTATTGAGGTTGCCCAGTCTAGCTCAGGTATTGTTATTTCTCAAAGAAAATATGCTTTAGACATTCTTGAGGAGACGAGGATGATAGGTTGCAGACCTGTTGACACTCCGATGGATCTGAATTCTAAACTTATGCCAGGACAGGGGGAGCCGCTTAGCGATCCTGTAAGCTATAGGCGGCTGGTTGGAAAATTAAATTATCTCACAGTGACTAGACCCGACATTTCTTATCCTGTGAATGTTGTAAGTCAGTTTATGAATTTTCCCTGTGATAGTCATTGGGATGCAGTTGTCCGCATTATTCGATATATAAAATCGGCTCCAGGAAAAGGGTTACTCTTTGAGGATCGAGGTCACGAGCAGATCATTGGATACTCAGATGCTGATTGGGCAGGATCACCTTCTGATAGACGTTCTACGTCTGGATATTGTGTTTTAGTAGGAGGAAATTTGGTGTCCTGGAAGAGCAAGAAACAGAATGTAGTTGCTCGGTCTAGTGCAGAAGCAGAATATCGAGCAATGGCTATGGCAACATGTGAGCTAGTCTGGACCAAACAATTGCTCAAGGAGTTGAAATTTGGTGAAATCAGTCGGATGGAACTTGTGTGCGATAATCAAGCTGCCCTTCATATTGCATCAAATCCGGTGTTCCATGAGAGAACTAAACACATTGAGATTGATTGTCACTTCGTCAGAGAAAAGATACTTTCAGGAGAGATTGCTACAAAGTTTGTGAGGTCGAATGATCAACTTGCAGATATTTTCACCAAGTCTCTCACTGGTCCTCGTATTGGTTATATATGTAACAAGCTCGGTACATATGATTTGTATGCACCTGCTTGAGGGGGAGTGTTAGTTTACAACATATATATAGTGTAGTATTGTCCCACATTGGTAGAAGAGTAGTATGTCGTTGTATAGTATAGCTATAAATAAGGACCTCTTGTATTGTATTGTTCATCTAATATCAATAACATATTTTCTCCCGTGCCTTCTCACAGAAATCATTGTGCTTTACTGGTGATTTGATCTGCAAAAATGATAAAATGCATCGTCAACAGATTTCATAGGTTTAACCATCTGTTAGCTAATTTTGTTTTAGGGCTGGCAGTTTGTTGGCGTCATTGTTAACTTTTTCTTTACCCATCAAGTATACAAGGTTGGTTGTTGGCTCACAAAGCTCTCTCTCTATCTGCTGTAAAGAGAGGAACTAGGGTCCTAAACTCTCATTCTTTTTGGTGGATTATTTTGGTCATATGGAGTCACAAGACCCATCATCATTTTATGTTTATACAGTACTGCGGGAAGAGAGGTTGAGATGGTTCGGGTATGTGAAGAGGAGGTGCACGGACGCCCCAGTGAGGAGGTGTGAGAAATTGACGATGGTGGGTCCGAGGAAAAGTAGAAGTAGGCCGAAGAAGTATTGGGGGTGAGGTGATTAGGCAAGACATGGCGCATTTTCAGCTCATCAAGGACATGACTCTTGATAGGCGGGTGTGGAGGGCGAGGATTAGAGTATAAGGCTAGTAGGCAATTGCAAATCTTCCCTCTTGTTCCAGTAGTAGTAGCGTATTTTTAGTAGTTTCATATGCTTAAAATTCTATTACAACCTGATGTTGCTTGTGTTTTTGGTTTCTATTTTTTTGCTGTTGTTACTGCTTCCCTAACTTTTACACTTCTGTATTTCTTCTCTATACCGTTGTGATTTACATGCTTGCTTGGAGCTGAGAGTCTACCGGAAACAACATCTCTACCTGCATGAGGTATGGGTAAGGTTGCGTGCACATTACCCTCCCCAGACCCCTATTTGTGGGATTACACTGGGTTTGTTGTTGTTGTTGTTGTTGTTGTTACAGTAATGTGAAAGGAGAGAGAAGAGAAAAAGACTTCTTAATGACTTGCTTAAGTGTTCCTTAGTCTAAACTCTTAAGTTAGTATAATATAATATGTAGTTATTCTCTTATTTGGTCATATGGAGTGACAAGACCCATCATCATTTTATGTTTATACTGAACTGTGAAAGGAGAGAGGAGGAAAAAACTTCTTAATGACTTGCTTGACTAACAATGTAGAGGAATTATTCCTTAGTCTTAACTTAGTACAATATAATATGTAGTTATTCTCTAATTCTAGCAAGTTAAGTATTCTGCCATAATTGCATAATATTCTGCAGAATCGTTCTGCCATAATTGCATAATATTCTGCAGAATCGTAGAAAATGTTCTCCAATATTCAAATATTTAAGTTAAATAAATCTAGACACATGATATTATTTATGCTAGTCGGCAATGGGGTGTTTGAGTGATTAAGGGATAGAAGTAACATCATGAAAATACCAAGTTTAAAGTCCAGCTACAACATTCAGTTTGAGCCCATCTGCTCCATCTTCGTGTGACAATATTATCCAGCACCTGCGCTTGTGGGCTGTAGTAGGCTACCTAGTGGATCAGTTGAGGTGCATGCAAGTTGGCTGGGAGTCCACCGTCATAATAAAAATGATGTCATTAATTCTTGACTTACAACACGCTTCCCCTAACTCAAAGTGGTTTTTAAATCACTGAAAAGACAAGTCAGAGTAATTTGTACCAACCTCTCTGTCGCACCATGAGGAAAAATAACGGGATAATTGTTCTATCCTGAATTCATGAGGAGAAGTTGTGTTCCCTTGGAACAGTGACAGGAAATTCAATTGTCAAAGGAGGGAGTCTGATAGCATGAAGAAAAAGACTTTCTGGATCAGTGACGGGGATATGTTCAGATGAGGGGTTCAATATCTAACATGCCCGGTCAAACTCAAGATAGTGAAGCGACTTGAGTTTGAACCACTGGAAAATTAAGGCAAGTAATATGGTATGGAGGTAGTGTTGTTGAAGAAGCTTTCAGACCGCAACATTTGGTAACATACATAAAAAGTTTTTCCATCTTTTTTTCCTCACCTTCGGTCATAATCAGTTCATTATTGTGGTTGGATAGTTGAAAGCTGATGTCATTTAATTCCCTACAAAGCGTCGACCTATTGATGCACCGGTCTGTAGGTGTGAAACTATGGTGATGGAAGGTGTTAAAAAAGGATGGGGTAGACCTAAAAATCACATAGAAGGAACTTGTCTCGAAAGACCTACAAATCTTTGAATCAATGCAGACTTAGCTAAAGATAGGGCACAATGGAAGAGAAAGATCCATATATATATATATATCCTGAATTCATGAGGAGAAATTGTGTTCCCTTGGAACAGTGACAGGAAATTCAATTGTCAAAGGAGGGAGTCTGATAGCATGAAGAAAAAGACTTTCTGGATCAGTGACGGGGCAATGTTCAGATGAGGGATTCAATATCTAACATGCCCGGTCAAACTCTAGATAGTGAAGCGTCTTGAGTTTGAACCACTGGAAAGTTAAGGCAAGTAATATGGTATGGAGGTAGTGTTGTTGAAGAAGCTTTCAGACCGCAGCATTTGGTAACATACGTAAAAGTTTTTCCATCTTTTTTTCCTCACCTTCGGTCATAATCAGTTCATTGTTGTGGTTGGATAGTTGAAAGCTGATGTCATTTAATTCCCTACAAACACTCTACCTGTTGGGTATTTCATAAGTAGGAACACTGATTTTACTTCTTCAACTTGTTATCTTGGCATTCCGTTGATTTCATTTTTCTTGAGATGGTTGGTCATGTTCATGTCCTGCGTCGACCTATTGATGCACCGGTCTGTAGGTGTGAAACTATGGTGATGGAAGGTGTTAAAAAAGGATGGGGTAGACCTAAAAATCACATAGAAGGAACTTGTCTCGAAAGACCTACAAATCCTTGAATCAATGCAAACTTAGCTAAAGATAGGGCACAATGGTAGAGAAAGATCCATATATATATATATATATATATATATATACTTTCACTTTTATTTTATTTTGGTAATGATGATGATATGAGGTGAGCTGACTCCCAACTTGTTTCAGACTGAGGCGTAGTTGTTGTTGTCGTTGTATTCCGTTGATTTCATTTGCAGAGTTATACCCACTGCATCAAATTTCTGGTAACTTCATGATGATCAGAAATACTTATTGTTCTTCGTTGTTTTTGTTGCATATATGTTTCCTTCTCTTTTTTCTTCCAACTTCTTTCTTGTATTCTAGTTGTGATTGTTACAGCTCACCGGCTTTTGGTCAGTTCTTAAACACTATCATTCTGTTTCTTAACATCTAAGTTTTTTTTTTCTAGATTGAGGCATAATTGATTGATTGCTATATTGCCTCTCCCAGGTTGTCTCTCCTGAATTCACATTTTATGATAGTAGTAAATCATCTTTGGATGACTTTGCTCATGGTGAGAAGCTCCTCCGGGCGAAAATGGACCTTAACTTCATGTAAGATGCTTGTCACTGAAAGCTACCATTGTTTCCCAGTTATTATATTTCATTTTCCAGATATTTATAGATTTGATGCAACAGGTATGCAGCTAAAGAAAATGATACATGGATCCGGGGACTTGTAAAGGATTTAACTATTGAGGCTGGTTCTGGTCTTATTATTATTGACCCAGTTGATATATCTGGAGGATATACTTCTGTGAAGGATAAAACAAATATATCTTTATTGTCAACGGATATATGTGCCCACCTATCTCTTGGTGTTGTCTCCCTTCTACTCAATTTGCAGAGTCAGGCAACCACTGCTTTACATTTTGGGAGTGCTGATCCCCTGTTGCCTTGTACTCAGTTTGATAGAATTTGGGTTTGTCCCAAAGGTATTTCTTTTTTCCATGTCTTATAAATTCGTTGTTGTTAATCTGTTCTGTTATTCATCTGGATGTTTGATTCTATTGCACTTGCGCAGAACATGGGCGTCTTAACAACCTTACATTCTGGAGGCCCAGAGCACCGTCGAACTATGTTATTCTGGGAGATTGTGTCACATCAAGGTTAGAAGATCCATAAAGTGTGCGACCGCTTTGATTAATTCGAAATTTCTCCTACTTTGTTTGCGAATTTCAAATGCAATATTTTCATACTGTTGGTACCTGATTCTTTGTTAATCTTTTAGTGGAAGACGTTTGATGCTTTCATTTTATCTGGGCGAGTTGATATAGGATTGGTAATGCTATGATTTCAGGGATAATGATTTTCCCCTGCTCCAAAGAGCACTGATATAATTCAGTATAATTAGGGTTTTAGCTGTCATTGAAACCGTACAACATTTGTATAATGGTTCATATCATGTCGCTTGTTATTGTACTGAGTGAAGCTTCATACCCAATTTTACAACTTTCATTAACTGAAATGAAAAACTTATGTAGTAGTTTATTCTATTCTTTTAAATATCATGCTGGTGGTACTGCATAATAGCATCTCAGATGCCCCAATAGCTATAGGCAAGTAATACAGCCTTGTATCTGTTGTTACATCAGAAGATTGGTCAGATTAAATGATCCTGTTTAGAACTGTTAGAAATTTTCTTTTTGCACCAGAAGTATACTACCATGCTTAAAATAAACAGCTGAAGTAAAAAAATGGAACTTTATTTTGCTGGTGATATGCATAGAACAATTGTTGGCAAGGCTTGTTTTTTGGAGTTAGAGCATTGGATTCTTCACCGTGGTGCTTAATTTTGCTGCTGGTTCTCCATTGCTTGTAGTCTAGGATCAAACAATGAACCTTCAGCAAGATGTATGGTTGTAAACTGTAAATTTTGTTTATTCAATGTTTCCTCCATCCATATGCTCTGAAGTATCTTTGTAGTCATTACAAGTTCAATTTCAGTTCAACTGTCATTATTTGAACTTTTAACACCTTTATGAAACGTAGTAGCTTTTTGGTTGACGTAGTTTTTCTTCGGTATTCTTGTGCCATATAAGTTCGGGTATTGTTGTCTTTTCAAAGAACATGTTATTGGACATAGAAGCAATATTTAAGCAATAATTATGTTTGTTTTTTGCTTGAAGAATCTAAATGTCTTGCCTAATGCATGATCATTTCACTCATGTCAGACCAAATCCTCCGTCACAAGCTGTTGTCGCTGTGAGCAATACATATGGGCGTGTTAGGAAGCCCCTTGGTTTCAGGCTGATAGGTTTATTTTCTGATATTCAAGAATCTGAGGAGGCACAAGATGCTGATGATTGTTCTCTTTGGCTGCCTATTGCACCGCCTGGATATGTCACAATGGGTTGTGTTGCTCATGTAGGAACACAACCACCTCCTAATCACATAGTTCATTGCATACGTTCTGATTTGGTAACATCAACGATGCTTTTGGAATGTATCTTCAGCATTGCTGCTAATACTGCATTCACCTCAGGTTTCAGTATTTGGCGTTTGGATAATGCTCTTGGGTCATTCTATGCCCATCCATCTAGTAGTCATCCTCATAAAAGCTGTTGTTTTGATCTGAATAATCTTCTTCTTCTGAGCTCAAGTTGGTATAATTCTTCCTTAAAAGTACCTACTATAGATTTAACTAGTGAGAGCGAGCACCTGCATCTCCAGACAAGTAAACAGAGTGCAACTTCATCAGGATGGGACATTATCAGATCGATTTCTAAAGCAACCTCTTGTTATATTTCAACTCCAAACTTTGAGCGGATCTGGTGGGACAGGGGTAGTGATCTTCGCCCTGCAGTCTCTATATGGAGACCTATAAGACGTCCTTGTTATGCAGTACTGGGGGACTGTATTACCGAAGGGTTAGTTGTTTATTTTGCTTTCCTTGATTCTACTTTGCCTGCTTTACACCAGTACATCTTGTTTGACATGTGGGATGATTCCTTTGCTTCAGCTTAGAACCACCTCCCCTTGGTATAATCTTTAAGGCTGACAACCCTGAACTTTCTGCAAAGCCTGTGCAATTTACAAAAGTTGCTCATATTGCGGGCAAGGGACTGGAGGAAGCTTTCTTCTGGTACCCAGTTGCTCCTCCTGGTTATGCTGCTTTGGGTTGTGTAGTGACACGTAGCAATGAAGCACCTGATCTGGATTATTTTTGCTGCCCAAGGATGGATCTTGTTAGTCAAGCTAATGTTCTTGAGATGCCCATTTCAAGATCTTCAGGCTCCAGAGCTTTTCAGTGCTGGAGCATTTGGAAAGTTGACAATCAGGTCAGAGTTATTATCTTCTGCATGTGCCCTTTTATTATTTTATCTTAATCATCCTCAATTGTAGTATCTGTTGCATTGTTGCTCTATTTTCCCCTGGAATGTGTAAATCCAGAGTGGCTTATACTTCCTTGACTTGCTGTTTACGTTCCTTGACCACACAATAGTTCTGTACTGCATTACAGGCTTGCACTTTCCTTGCACGCTCTGATCTGAAAAAACCTTCCAGTAGATTGGCATTTACTCTTGGTGATTCAGTGAAGCCAAAGACAAGGGACAACATAACAGCTGACATGAAAATCAGATGCTTTTCTGTGACTCTATTGGACAGCTTATGCGGAATGGTCTGTAGCCCTAAGAAACTCTGTTAGCTTATATGATTTTTCTCCATTTTTGGCTATTTATTTGTGCATTTATTGTATTTTCAGGTAACACCTCTTTTTGATGCAACAATCACTAATATTAAGCTTGCAACACATGGGCGACTAGAAGCAATGAATGCTGTTCTCATTTCTTCAATGGCTGCTTCCACCTTCAACACGCAATTAGAAGCGTGGGAGCCACTTGTTGAGTCTTTTGATGGAATATTTAAGTAATATCTTTCACCATGCACCCATTGTCATTTGTTACTATGTTGACACATTTTCTTCTGTTGTTGCTGCTTTACCACATCTGTTATTCTTCATTTTGCAGGTTTGAGACTTATGAGACCAATTTACATCCGCCTTCAAGAGTTGGTACAAGGGTAAGAGTTGCAGCAACCAGCATTTTGAACATAAATCTGAGTGCAGCAAATATTGATGTATTGGGGCAAGCTGTCGAGTCATGGCGAAAGCAGAGAGAACTGGAAAAGAAAGCAATTAAGATTAAGGTGATTGTGTGATGCTCAAGATACGCTTCAGTTACTGTTGGTATGTTTCTGATTATTTCTTGCTTCTGCAGGAAGCTCGTTCTGGGGATGCACATCAAGATAATACTAGTTTTGTGGCACTGGATGACGACGACTTTCGGACGGTGGTGGTCGAAAATAAACTTGGGTGTGATATGTACCTGAAAAAAGTTGAGCAAAACTCAGATGTATTTGAGTTACTACCTCTTGATAATTCTGTTTCTGTATGGATTCCACCTACAAGGCATTCTGACAGATTAAATGTTGCCAATGAGTCAAGGGAACCTCGACGTTATGCTGCTGTTCAGATAGTTGAAGCCAAGGTGGTTGACATACTGATTTCTATTAGTGGGGTTTGCTGTCATTGAACCTTAGTTGCTCATGAGGTTCTCATTTTATTTCTCTCTCTAACAGGGTCTGCCTGTCAATGATGACGGCAATAGCCATAACTTCTTCTGCGCTTTGCGCTTGGTTGTGGAGAATCAGGATTCAAATCAACAAAAGCTTTTTCCTCAGAGTGCAAGGACGAAATGTGTGAAGCCAGTAATTGCTAGAAAAAATAACGTGGATGAAGGCACCGCTAAATGGAATGAACTCTTCATATTTGAAGTTCCTTTGAAGGTAATTGGCTGAATGGATTAAGAGAGATGTGTACTTGTAGGCACTCTTTTTTCCCCAGTTGCATAAACTTTGTAATGAAACAGAAATAAGAGTAGGAGGGCGAGAACAACGTGTCAGTAAATGAGTATGGATGATACATAGTACCAGTAGAGCTTTCCCATATCTTTGGATGTCTTTTAAGGCTATTCTTGAACACCATAAGGTAGTCTTAACTCTTAAACAGAATGGCCAAAAACCTGCTTTATCCCATGAATAACATGATTACATGAAGACATTCGCCTACTTGGAAACATTCTCAATCTTTTCTCAGTCCAAATCCTCCACCTGTGGTGGAAGTTATAGTTACTGGGAGCATTACATTTCTTTCAGCACATCCAATAAGCATTTTCCATTCTTAAAATCAACCTTCCATTTTCTTATAGGGGCTGGCAAAGCTGGAAGTGGAGGTGACAAACCTTTCTGCAAAGGCCGGAAAAGGTAACTTGGTGCTTTAAAGCATATTGTTCTTCCTTATAAACTCCTAATCTGTTTATTTGTTAAGGAAAATGAAAAATTACAATCTTAAATTATTCTCCCCGTATTGATATTATACTTTCGGTTACATAAATGGTGTATCTCTTGGTTTGTATTTCAATTTTCTGTCTCAAAATGCATGCCAAAGAAATTAGTCACTGTTACAGCTTTCTGATTTTTGTATGGAAATTGGAAGGGAAAAAGCTTTTCTTTGCAATTTTGTTTAGCTATAGCTTAACTGAAAATGAAGGAAGTTTCTTCCATCTCCAAAAAAAATAATATTGAAGGAAGTTTCTTCTGTTCTGAAGGATTGTTCATCATAAATGCTGTAGTTTGCGGAACTTCAAATTTCTTAGTCTCATGATTTGGAGTTTTACTTTTCTTTTATTAGCTAGTTTTATCACTTCAGTGTACCTTAGCCTCCCTCATTCTACTCCATCTCTTATCAATATCATTTCTTGGTCTACGAGAAGTTAGAGTTATTTGACTTCCTCTAAAAACAGATCAGCGAGGCTGGAGTTTGGTTTTATTAAATGGAATTCGTTCGATTAATTGATTCTAAAATTTGTCATTGCATAATTTCAATGCAGGTGAGGTTGTTGGCGCATCGTCCTTTTCCGTCGCACATGGTCCAAGTATTCTAAAGAAGGTTGCTTCACTCAGAATGCTGCATCAAGTGTCTGACGTTGAAAACTTTGGATGTTATCCTTTAAGAAGAAGGGTTAGTTGCACTGCCGCGTCTTTCATCTTGGTTCTTTTCTGTTTCTGTAATTTTGGAAATTTTATTGTGACAATATTACATCTTTCTGTGCTCATATCAATATGATTTCCAGGGCCAACTTAACAGTAATGAGACAAATTCTTGTGGCTGCCTTTTTGTCTCAACGTTGTACTTTGAGAAGAAAATCGTATTAAACTTTGAAAATGACGAGGGAGAAAAGAGTGGTGCTAGTGATACAGGGTTTTGGGTAGGACTTACACCTAAAGGTCCATGGGAGAGCATCCGCTCCTTCCTACCGCTATCAGTGGTCACCAAAACATTGGGAGATGATTTTGTGGCTTTAGAGGTTGTCACCAAAAATGGAAAAAAGCACATAATTTTCCGGGCACTCGCTACAGTTACGAATGATTCAGATATCACATTGGATATTTCATCATGTCATGAGTCCATGATTCATACTCAGGATCTGTCTTCAGAAGGTAGAAATTATAGCATATTTGTTGAGGAGATTTTTGAGAATCAACGCAATCATCCAGTTTCTGGTGGAAATGACCCAGGGCGGTGGAGCACTAGGGATTATGCCTATTCCTCAAATGTGGGTATTACCTGACTTCTGCTTTTAAAATAGTTGATGTTGATTAGCTTTTGTTGACCTTTCCTCTTTTATTGTGAAAGGACTTTTTTGAACCTACCCTACCTCCTGGATGGAAATGGATATCGTCTTGGACGGTTGACAAATCTCAGTTTGTTAACATTGATGGATGGGCATATGGACCTGATTTTCAAACCTTGAAGTGGCCACCAAATTCTTCCAAGTGTAGCACAAAGTCAGCTCACAATACTGTTCGTCGAAGACGTTGGACTCGTACAAGGCAGCAAGTTAAGGAGAGGGGTGCAAATAACACAGATCACATTGTTACTAGTCCTGGTTCTTCGGCTATCTTACCTTGGAGATGCATGTCCAAGGACTCTAACCACTGTTTACAAGTTCGTCCATGCCTTGGTTATTCTCAGACTCCTTATTCGTGGGGTCGTCCTATTGCTGTGGGCTCTGTCTTTGGCTTGGGTAAGGACCAAACATCTATCGAAAGCAGTGCACTTTCTCGACAAAATACTGCAAGGCAGGGAAACAAAATACCTATTTCTGCACTGAAGCTAAACCAGCTTGAGAAAATGGATCTACTTTTATGTTGTCCTGGTGGCAGTGGTAAACAGCTTTGGCTCTGTGTTGGTACAGATGCCTCTGTTCTTCACACAGAGCTAAATGCCCCAGTTTATGATTGGAAACTATCAATTAGTTCTCCCTTGAAATTGGAGAATCGGCTTCCTTGTGGAGCTGACTTCACGATCTGGGAAAAACTGAAAGATGGCAACACTGTAGAGCGACATCGGGGTTTTATGTCATCCCGGGAGACCGTGCATATATATTCTGCGGATGTGCGCAATCCTATATATCTGATGTTATTTGTTCAAGGTGGTTGGTTTATGGAAAAGGTAGTTGTTCCTGGAGTAAATATTTTCATATTTATGCTTCTGGATATCATATGGGTGTCCCCACACCGACACACACATGTACATAGCATTTTTACATTGCAAGAAAAGTTTTTTGTTAGTAGACCTGCTCTGATCAGCTTTTTTCCTTTATGCAAACAGGACCCCGTACTCATCTTGGATCTTACGAGTAACAATCATGCTTCTTCATTTTCTATGGTTCACCAACAAAGGAAAAGGTTTGTATTGCTTGACGTAGAAGTATATGCACCAAGAAATGGCTCATTGAGCAACATCCTCACTGTGCTCTTTTTTTTTTTTTTTTTTTTGGTGTTCAAAGTTGGCCACCAGCAAAAATGGCCATCAATATAGAACTTAGAAAAATAATTGAAACAAACAAACAAATAAATACATCAATGAATTAATTTTACCCCAAACCGGAGTTACTTGGGGTTTGGCTATATTAATGCTTTGTGTCATTCAGCTCTAAAATAATTATACACTGTAGCAATTATAATAATACTTCATTTACGATAGGATGCAGCGAGAAATCTATTGACAACAAAATAATTAGATAGAAAGTTTAGCATGGTGCTCTGTCAAATTATTCCCATTGGATAAACTCTGGCAAATTCTTTCATAAAATACAAGGCCCATTAACAATTTTATCAAAGAAGTGTGCCAAAGCATAAAGCCCACCCTAATGCAAAACTATATAGGCAGAAAGCAAAGTAAGAACAGCAATAAATGTAAACAACTCTTTTTTAGTCTTATTAATAACTACTTTAAATTACTATTACTAATAATAATAATAATAATAATAATAATAATAATAATATTGTTATTATTATTCTTAGTATTATTGTTGTTGTTGTTGTTGTTGTTAATCAAAAGAAAACATTCTGGCCTAGAAATCAAAAGAGCCTACAAAATAGTGATTTTCCTAGTTTTGAAAATTATTTAGAAAATGGACATTGGGCTACCTTGATTTCAAAAACTAGCTCATGGGTAGAAGATTGTCCGAGACCATATAAGGAGGCCACAACTCATTCCCTCAACTAATATGGGATGCTAACTCTATGACAACAAAAGTTTGAAATGTATTATCTATGTTTATTAAAAGTTTTGGGTTTGAATAAGAAAATATTCTTTCTTTATTCTCGAAACTATCATATGCGATACACATCCATGCAATATAGTCCAATGGAAAAGTCCGGTTTGACATTCCTTGCACTATCAAATGTCTAATCTAAATTAGTAGTTGTCAATGAGATTTTTTGTTCTCCTAATGACCTTTAAGAAAAATAATTCGCATATGATCTTAGTAGTCTGACGAGGAGTTTTATCAATGTGCTTCTCACTTATTGCCTGTAAGGTGCATGTGTGGTAATCTTGTGCCTTTCGGTTTCCTCCCTTTCTCTTCCTCTGTGAGTGGGAGATGGATGGTTCCATTTGGTGGTTTTCAATCTTGTTTCAGGAGTTACCAAGCTAGACCTCAGTCTTTCCATTACACAAGAGCTGCATTTTTAAAACAACAACAACCCAGTGATTTTTCACAAGTGGAGTTTGGGGAGGGTAAGATGTATGCAACCTTACCCCCACCCTGGAAGAGCAGAGAGGTTGTTTCCGATAGAACCTCGGCTGGAAAAAGGATGGAAAAAAAGTAATGGCAACAAGTAGGAACAACACCAAGATAAAAAGACCGAAACCAAAAAAAGCAGTTAAACTCTAGGTAGTAATAGCAATCTATGAATAAAAGCATATCATACTAACACTAATGCTAGCGAACTGAGTAAGACAAAGAGAAACGCTCGACTACCTACTAGCCTTCTACCCTAATCTTCGACCTCCACACCCTCCTATCTAGGGCCATGTCCTCGGTCAGTTCCAGCTGCGCCATGTCCCGCCTAATCACCTCTCCCCAAGATTTCTTAGGCCTACCTCTACCCTTCCTGTTACCCACCAGGGCTAACCTCCCACACCTTCTAACTGGGGCTTCTATACTTCTCCCCCTAACATGCCTGAACCATCTCAACCTTGCCTCCCACATCTTATACTCCACAAGGGTCACTCCCACCTTATCCCGAATAACTTAATTCCTAATCTTATCTAACCTGGTATGCCCACACATTCATCTTAACATCCTCATTTCAGCTACTTTCATCTTCTGGAGATGATAGTTCTTGACAGGCCAACACTCTGCTCCATACAACATAGTCGGTCTAACTACTACCTTGCAGAACTTACCTTTAAGTTTCAGCGGCACATTCTTATCACACAAGACACCGGAAGCGAGCCTCCACTTCATCACACAAGAGCTGATTTCTTACAAAAATTTAATTTATACGGAAAAAGCTATGTTTCTATGCCAAGTGGAAAATAGGTCTCTTTGTGCGTTTGTATATGCTCCTGCGCGTGCACGCACGCACATGGCACACCATGATTTTTCTCTGTAATTATCTGTTTGCGGAGACTATATGTGATACTAGTTTGTATGGAATCATGCCTTGTACAGGAGGTTGCGGATTAGTGTTGAACGTGACATGGGAGGAACTACTGCTGCTCCTAAAACCATACGGTTCTTTGTTCCATATTGGATTAGCAATGACTCATTCTTGTTTTTGTCTTATCAAGTTGTGGAATTTGAGCCATTGGAAAGCTCAGATGTAGATTCACTTTCACTTTCCAGAGCTGTTAAATCAGCTAAACTAGCATTGAAAACTCCCCCTACTTCAGTGCTCAGTAGACAGATAGGTGCAAGGAAAAACATTCAAGTACTTGAAGTTATTGAAGATTCCAGTCCAACACCCAGCATGCTTTCTCCACAACACTATGTTGGCCGCGGTGGTGTCATGCTGTTTTCATCGCGTAATGATGCCTATCTTTCATCACGGGTGGGCATTGCTGTCGCTCTTCAAAATTCTGAGAACTTCAGTTCTGGGATATCTCTTCTTGAGCTGGAAAAGAAGGTAACATGGATAAATTTTGGGTGATTCACAATGGCTAAAATTACGACTCTCATTAAACTTGGCTTTCCTGCAGCAACGTGTTGACGTCAAGGCCTTTGGTGCGGATGGATTTTATTACAAGCTTTCGGTGGTACTGCGCATGACTTCAGACAGAACAAAGGTATTCTTAATTGTCGCCACTCCTTGTCATGTTGAATGGTGCTTAGTGGTGAATAGACTGCTTGTTATTTGTCCTGCCAAATTGTTTTCAAAATGCATGTCATTTAACCAACTTTGTCATAAATGTATTTCAGCTAGCCCAATCATATAAGGAAACCAGTCTAGAAATTCTATGCGAAGTTCAAAGTTCTTGATGAATTTTTCTTGTAGAGAAGGGCTTCAATGTGGTTTAGTCCTGTCACGGAATACTTTTATTCAATAATAAAATCATAGGCAAAATTATTGGATGTGAATGTTCTAAACTGAAGTCTTGGAAGTTGCAACATATGCTTCAAAATCATTCTGTCATAATCTGCTTCTTTACGTATTCTGATGTTGCATTTAATGTAATAATTCTTAATTTCGTCTTGCTTTTCCTAGACCTTCCACAAAACATAGTTTTGATCTTTCAGATGTCACTGGAAACCCATGATACACATTATTTTCTAGCATTACATTATCAAAGAAAGATTTTTGGCTGCTAAATGATCCCTCAGCTACTTGAGAGAGCCTCTAAGTAATTAGCCCACAAACCCTCCATGATTTTTTTTTCTAGTAGAGAGAATTTTAACTTCTAAATAAAAGCCACAGTAATTATCCCACAAACCCTCCATGATTTTTTTCTAGTAAAAAATATTTTAATTTCTAAATAAAAGCCATAGGAATAAAAGTTAAAAGAAAATTGCCAGCATCAGCTGTGATCAGGTTTCTCCAAAGAGAACTGAATTCTCTGAATTTCTCTGATGGCAAGCATCTCATCCTTCGTGAAACTATTTCACCAGCTCCAACTGTTGAGTTATGGAGAAGAACAGTTTATAGTGAAGCAACAAAAGAACTACAAGGGTACAGGAGATTATATGACACTGAGAATAAAGGTAGACTACAAGTAACAAAACCACAGAGCAATGAGAAAAATAGAATTAGAGAATGGAGAGATCATAGGATCCAATGATGATGGATTGCTAAAGCAATACATAAGAAATTGTCCCACATTATGGATATCTTATCTATCATATGGATAGAATAATTTGAATGGATAGGAAGACCATATTGGAGCTCAAAAAGGTAAGATGATTCTTTAGAGCCGGAAGTAAAACACTTGTTTGATTGGAGAGTTGATGGAGCTTTCCCCTATGGATATAGAAGCTTATTTGAGTAGTCATGTATCATGCACTTGATATACAACTACATCGAGTAAATGCATTTCTATTAATGCTAGTCTCTATGTTCGTGCGTTGCACGAATATCGTATATCAATATCACAAAACGCGTATAATAAATAATTAACTTTCAACTCCATAGGAATTATAGATATAATTGTTTAAGTTCAATAATTAGTTTCCTAAAATTAATTAATTTAACCAACTCATCAATAAATTTTCGATACATTAAAGCACAAAATGGAATTAAATATTCTAAAATTGCAAAGTTATACAATTTAAGTTGTAAAATAAGTTAAAGAACGCAATAAAGTGGGAGACATAGTTTGTGTTAGGTTGTTCTTCAAACAGCCTGTGATCTTATTACCCTGCAGCCTGCACGCCTGCCAACAAAAACTGCCACATAGGAGAACCTTTGAGTAATAAAATTATCTAACATTATTTTCTTCAAGAATTGTATTACAACTGCAATTGAATCCTGATGCCAATATTGTCCACTTTGTGATTATTGTGGAAAAAAATATTAATCATCTTTAAAGGTTACAATAAAAACCTCACATGTAAAATCGAATTTCTCAGCTTTATACAATTTAAACCATCAATGTATATAAACAAAAGGAAAAATATGAATAACAAAACATAGTTGATTAATATTTTTCTGAAAATCATCTTTAAACAATAGTAACACGAACCAAAAAAAATTTATAAACACAAGAAACAGTAGATTAGTTTTTTTTTTCCTTCTAAAACCATCTTTATGCAAAGAACAACAAAAATAGATAAACATCCTTTAGACTTAAAAAAGAAATCTTGAAATAAATATGCAAAGTTTTAACATCTAACCTCTGTAAAAGTAATACATGCGGACAAGAAGCTAAAAAAGCAGAATGAAGCAGCAAATTGACATAGGATTCAATGATTGGTATTTGTTTGAGAGTTAGCTATGTAGATTTGTCCCCTTAAAAGGAATTTGAATTTGTGCTGAATTCTTCCCAGCATAATGTGAATAAAACATTATGGTCAATGTGAGAAAGCACGGGAGAAAATAGGTTATATGATATTAGATTATAAATACAATACAAGAGGTCCCTATTTATAGCTATACACTACAAGGAGATATTACTCCTCTTCCAATGTGGGACAAGACTACACTATACATATCTGTAAACTAACACTCCCCCTCAAGTCGGTGCATACACATCATATGTACTGAGCTCCCTCAAGTCGGTGCATACACATCATATGTACTGAGCTTGTTACACATGTAGCTAATACGAGAACCAGTAAGAGACTTAGTGAAAATATTTGCTGGTTGATCATTCGACTTTACAAACTTTGTTACAATATCTTCTGAAAGTATTTTTTCTCTGACAAAGTGATAGTCGATCTCAATGTGTTTAGTCCTCTCATGGAACACCGGATTTGACTCAACATGAAGAGCAGCTTGGTTATCACACACTAGTTCCATCTTGCTGATTTCTCCGAACTTTAACTCCTTGAGCAACTGCTTGACCCAAACTAACTCACACGTCGCTATAGCCATGACTCGATATTCGGCTTCGGCGCTAGATCGAGCAACTACATTTTGTTTCTTGCTCTTCCACGAGACCAAGTTACCTCCTACTATAACACAATATCCAGACGTAGAACGTCTATCAAAAGGTGATCCTGCCCAATTAGCATCTGTGTACCCAACAATCTGCTCATGACCTCGATCCTCAAATAGTAATCCTTTGCCTGGAGCTGACTTTATATACCGAAGAATGCGAACAACTGCATCCCAGTGACTATCACAGGGAGAATCCATAAACTGACTTACAACACTCACTGAAAAAGAAATGTCAGGTCTAGTCACTGTGAGGTAATTCAATTTGCCAACCAACCTTCTATATCTCGTAGGGTCTCTAAGAGGCTCCCCCTGTCCAGGCAGAAGCTTAGCATTCGGATCCATAGGAGAGTCAATAGGTCTGCAACCTATCATTCCAGTCTCCTCAAGAATGTCTAAGGCATACTTCCGCTGTGAAATAATAATACCTGAGCTAGACTGAGCGACCTCAATACCTAGAAAATACTTCAATCTGCCCAGATCCTTAGTCTAGAAGTGCTGAAAGAGATGTTGCTTCAGATTAGTAATACCATCCTGATCATTGTCAGTAATAACAATATCATCAACATAAACCACTAGATAAATACACAGATTAGGAGCAGAATGCCGATAAAACACAGAGTGATCAGCCTCACTACGAGTCATGCCGAACTCCTGAATAATTGTGTTGAACTTACCAAACCAAGCTCGAGGGGACTGTTTCAAACCATATAGTGACTTGCGCAATCTGCACACACAACCATTAAACTCCCCCTGAGCAACAAAACCAGGTGGTTGCTCTATATAAACTTCTTCCTACTATAAGGGACTTTTAAGTTGGATCTAGTTCTGGTTAGGATAGAGGCTAGTTCTCCGGCGTAACAAGTAACAATGAAGGAACCCAACCGGAAAACCTTGATGGGTTATTCTCAGGATCGCACCACCACCCACCAAGAGACAAGCCTATCGCGACCAAAACCCAGCTAGAATCTCTGGCGTACAACCACTCATGCGCGGCCCAGTTCTGGCGACCTCTTAGCCACACGCTGGCGCGTGCGGCATATCCCGGCCAGATCTCACTTTTTCTCCTTCAGACAGCCTCATCGCGAGGCTGTTCCGAGTCTTCCCATCCAAGAACATCCAAATTCCGACGTTATTTACTATTTTCCGGCGACGGGTAAGGCTTTCTCCGACCAGACCTCAATACTTCTTCTTCAGACAGCCTCTTCGTGAGGCTATTCCGAACATTCCCATCCCAGTTCCTCCTAAATCAGAAGCTTCTTTTTATTTTCGGGCGAAAATCTTCAGATTCAGGCGACATTCTATGAATTTTCCGGCATCATGCAGCACCGGAGTTACAATAGTATTTTGGGATAGCCGAAATTAGATATGATGGACTCTAAAGAGAGATCCTACTTCTCTTTAGAATCTAGAAAGCTGGAAAACATGTCTTTCATCACAGCTGCCTCTTGGCCAGCCCTAGAACTTGGGGGAAGATGCCATCGAAAGCTCGACGTAGGGCAGGAGCCGCACTTCTTGCCGTCTCAGGAGCACACCCTCAGGCGCAAGGATTTCTTGGAATCTTGTCTGATTGGATCTTTCTCCAAATGGGTTGGCTCTCCAGAGGCTGTTAGGAACTGGGCAGCAGAGGTATGGAACGTCAAGGACGGACTGAAAATATCGCAACTGGGGGAGACACAATATCTCTTTCGATTTGTCGATGAGTCTCAAGCTTCAGAAATTCTTGTCAGAGGAAACAAGTGATTTGATTGGAACTTCTTAAAGCTAGACAGGTGGGTGGAGCACGATAGGTGTCTCGACCCTCGTTTCCCCGGGAAACTTTGGTGGTCAACATGGTGGGTCTCCCGGTGCATCTTTGGTGTCTTGACGTATTCAAGAAAATTGGGATAATCTGTGGGGTTTTTATTGATGTCACTTACAGCCTACACGATCTCTCGCGAGTGAGGATTGTGGTGAGGAAAGGGGGAAGAATCCCTGTCTCCACTGTTATGGAAGATGGCTACTTGAGTTACAGGGTTTGGTTGAGCCCTGAATTTCACCCTATATTTATGCCTGTGGTAGTGGCGGAAGAAAAGGGAAGGTCAAATAGAAGGGAGGGGAGGGCTCACCGGATCAGTGGACTAAGCTGGAATCAGACGCTAGATCAAGAAGAGACGGGGGGTTTGAATTTGGGAGAAGAAGACAAAAATTTATCGGGAGGAAAAGACGTGAATGCCCCTAGGTTAGTGATGCGGGCTGGAAAGGCAGAATGGGCCGGTCCTCGTATAACTATCATAGGGCCGGGCAAGTTCTCAACAAGTATAGGCCTGGGCCTCCACACATGGGCCCAACAACTTTTCCCAATTCTATTAGAATTGACCCCAAGGGGCCCAGATTGTATCAACCTGCGTCTGATAAGGCTCCTAAGCATAAGGGAGCAGTCGCTCCTTTTTCTGCCAATGGTGCTTCACACAGTGGTATTTCTTCACCAAGCTCTAGTGACATGCGCCCCTCTTCGGCCGCTGATCCAGGGGTAGCGCCAGCTAAAGCTGGTGGTGTTATTCCACGACCTCCCTCCTCTGATGGACCCAGCTCCATCGCCCCGTCATCTCCCCTGTGCTTAGCTATGTTGAGGTTACACTACAAGCTCCTTCTCTTGGGGAGATTGTTGCGCCTGCCCCAATTGATGTCAGTGGCGGTCCAGTAATACCAATTAATATGCCGCCAAAGGTTCCATCCCGATACCCTGTTGGCGTTTCTGGTCATTCTAATAGCAGCGAGGCATTTATTTCAGAGGTAGGTGCCTCTCAAGGAAATGGTGAGATCCTCCCGGCACCTAAAGTTCCTATTGCTAGCAATATTATGGTCTTGTATTCCTCCGGTAGGGGCAAGGAAAGGGTACATACAGAAGACGCCTGTCCAATTTCGTCACGGATTGGAGAAGGGGATATGTTCTTCTGGATGGAGGATAAACTATTAAACTTTGGGAAGTTCTTAGGTGTTTGTTTTGAATGGAAGGGAGATAAGGTGCTAGAACTGTTGAGGGAGATTGAGCAACAGTCTTTTTATGAAGGTGCAGGGAGGGAGTTGGGTAAAGGTGCTAAGTAAAATAATTTAGGGGATGTAGTGGTGTACCAGAGAAGGGTGTGTGACAGGGAGAAAGGGACCTCGGCTGGGGGGGTGGGGAAAAGGGGGATA
Organism: Nicotiana tomentosiformis; assembly: GCF_000390325.3. NCBI lineage: Eukaryota > Viridiplantae > Streptophyta > Magnoliopsida > Solanales > Solanaceae > Nicotiana > Nicotiana tomentosiformis. Next base: position 127,001,349 of record NC_090818.1, read on the forward strand.
TTGTTACTTATGGAAGTTAAGATTCTTTCATGGAATGTGAGGGGGATGAATGACCCAAACAAAAGGGCCATCATCAAAGTGGGAGTTAGGGAGTGGGGTGCCAACCTAGTTTATTTTCAGGAGACCAAAATGGAAGTTTTGTCGGATGTGATCGTGAGAAGTGTCTGGGGAGGTAGTTGGGTGAAATATGACTGAGTCCCAGCAGCGGGAAGTGCCGGGGGCATTCCTCTTATGTGGGATGATAAAAGCTTGGAGGTAAAGGAGATTAAGAAGAGAGTTTTTTCTTTAGCAGCTCTCGTCAAAGATAGAGTGAGTGGGGTGGAGTGGGGATTTGGGGGAGTGTACGGACCGGTAGGGGAAGGGTCCAAGGTGTCTTTCTGGGAGGAACTGGCCAATATTATGGGGGAATGGGATATTCCATAGGTTCTAGTGAGAGACTTTAACACTATTAGATTTCCGGAGGAGAGATTAGGGTGTAATCTGATTTCGAGGGCCATGGAGGAGTTTTATGACTTCATCAATAAACACTTTCTCATTGATCTCCCTCTGTCAGGGGAAAGGTTTACTTGGGTTAGGGCGGAGGATTTTAACTCAAGGTCTAGACTTGATAGATTTCTGATATCGCCTTCCTGGGATGAGTTGGTGCCGAATGTGCTGCAGATTCCTTTACCTAGGCTGACTTCGGATCATTTGCCTATCTTGCTAGATGGATGCAGAGGGAGGGGGTGCGTGCTCCCTTCCGATTCGAGAACATGTGGTTAAAAGTGTCAGGATTTGGTGACAAAGTGAAATAATGGTGGACAAGCTACGGGGTATCAGGGTCACCTTCATTCCGTCTTTCGAAGAAATTCAAATTGCTCAAGGGAGATATTATTAGGTGGAATAAGGAGGGTTTTGGGAGGGTAGAGGTTAAAATGAGGGAGTTTGTGTATGAATTGGGGGAATTAGAGAGAGGGGAAGGGGCAAGGGAGCTAGATGAATCTGAGAAAGCAAGATTGGGAGAGGTTAAGAGGGAAATAATCGAGTTAACAATAGCTCAGGAGACTAGTTGGCGGCAAAAATCGAGGGCGCTCTGGTTAAAGGAGGGGGATTCGAATACCAAGTTTTTCCACAGGGTTGCGGTCGCAAATCGAAGGAGAAACTTCATAGAGTCCTTAATTGTGGACGGGGTGAGGATTGAGGGAGAGGAGGAGGTAAAAGGGGCGATAGTGGGGTTTTATGAGAACTTATACAAAGAGGAAGTTAGTTGGAGGCCTACTTTGGGAGGGATAGAGTTCAACCACATAGGGAAGGGAGACAGTGAGTTGCTCTGGTTAAAGGAGGGGGATTCGAATACCAAGTTTTTCCACAGGGTTGCGGTCGCAAATCGAAGGAGAAACTTCATAGAGTCCTTAATTGTGGACGGGGTGAGGATTGAGGGAGAGGAGGAGGTAAAAGGGGCGATAGTGGGGTTTTATGAGAACTTATACAAAGAGGAAGTTAGTTGGAGGCCTACTTTGGGAGGGATAGAGTTCAACCACATAGGGAAGGGAGACAGTGAGTTGCTAGAAAGGGCTTTCGAGGAGGAGGAGGTGCACGAGGCTGTGTCGAGTTGTACTGGTGATAAGGCCCCCGGGCCTGATGGTTTCTCCTTGGCCTTCTTCCAGCTTTGTTGGGACACCATTAAGGGGGAGTTGATGGAAGCCATTGAATACTTTCACGTGAACGGTGTTTTCGAGAGAAGTATCAATACTTTTTTTATCACTATTGTGCCTAAGAAAGAAGGCGCATCTTGTATCAGAGACTACAGGCCTATCAGTCTCGTGGGGAGCATTTACAAGATTATTTCTAAAGTGCTATCCAACAGACTCAAGAAAGTTCTTGACGTGTCTGTCTTGTTCTCCCAGAATGCGTTTGTGGAAGGTAGGCAGATCCTGGATGCTGCTTTGGTGGCAGATGAACTTGTAGACTCCAGAAGGAAAAATAGAGAACCCAGCTTACTGTGCAAGTTGGACCTTGAGAAGGCTTTCGACCATGTCAATTGGGAGTTCCTGGATTTCATTATGATGCGGATTGGGTTTGGGGAAAGATGGAGAAGATGGATCAAGTTCTGCATTTCCTCAGTCAGATTCTCTGTCCTGGTTAATGGTAGCCCGTGTGGTTTCTTTGGTAGCTCCAGGGGTCTCATGCAAGATAACCCCCTATTCCCCATGTTATTCATTCTAGTGATGGATGTTCTGAGCAAAATGATGGATCGTGCGGCGGGTGGAGGCTTCTTGAGAGGATTCTCAGCTCCGATCGGGGTGCTTAGTGCCCGAAGAGTCTCTCATTTGCTTTTTGCGGATGACACCTTGGTTTTCTGTGATGTCGATATGGACCAGTTGACCTGCCTGAAGCAGGTCCTGCAGTGGTTCCGGATAGTATCAGGACTCAAAATCAACCTCGGCAAGTGTGAGATTTTCCCGGTGGGTGAGGTCGCTAACATTGATGCTTTGTCTCATGTTCTCAGATGTAAGTTGGGCTCTCTTCCCACTACTTACCTGGGTCTACCATTGGGCGCTTTGCATAAGGATACTACCATTGGGCGCTTATCAAAAGCACTTTGTCGAGTATCCCTACCTATTACTTGTCCCTGTTGCAAGCTCCTGTGAGCATCACAGAAAAACTGGAGCGGCTTCAAAGGAATTTTCTTTGGGAGGCGGCGGATGGAACTAGAAAGTTTCATTTAGTGAATTGGCAGACAGTCACTTCCCCAAAGAAGTGGGGTGGTCTTGGAGTAAAAGATCTTAGGGTATTCAACAGAGCTTTGCTGGGGAAGTGGCTGTGGAGATTCGGGGTAGAAGAGAATGCTCTATGGAGGGAGGTCATAGTAGAAAAGTACGATTCCACGGAAGGGGTTGGAGGACCAAGGCAATCACAGCACCGTTCGGGTGTGGCATGTGGAGGAGCATCATGAAGAACTGGGAAGCTTTCTATGGCAACATCACTTACAGGGTGGGAGATGGAAGGAGAATCAGCTTTTGGAATCACAGGTAGTGTGGAGAGGCTACTCTGAGGGTCTCTTTCCCCCACGTCTTTAGAGTTTCAAACCAGAAGGAATGGATGGTCCAACAGATTCGCAAGGAGCATGAAGGAGGTTGTATGGGACCTCTCTTTTAGAAGGACCATGCAAGATTGGGAGATTGCGGAGCTCCAAAATTTGCTGGCACTGCTATACGGGTAAGCCAGGCCCCATCCATCTTGCGATTCTTGGAGATGGGGGTTGCGTGGCGATGGTTTGTTCACCGTAAAGTTCTTTTACCAGAGTATGTTGGTGAGAGAGGAGGCTACTTTTTCATACTCATCGATCTGGATTCCTAAGGCGCCCACGAAGGTATGCTTTTTTGCATGGCTAGCGGTGAGGGGAGTGATCTTGACAGCTGAAAATTTGCGAAAGAGAGGAATTACACTTGTTAGTTGGTACTACATGTGTAAAAGCTCAGGGGAAGAAGTTGATCTGTTGCATTGCCCTGTGTCCTCGGGCTTGTGGAGGGCAATCCTGAATCTGTTTGGTGTTCACTGGGTGATGCCAAACACTGTAAAGGAAATGCTATATAGCTGGGCCGGTTTCCATAGAAGAAGCAAGCAAAAGGCGTGGAAGTTCGCCCCGTTAGCTCTCATGTGGACTGTTTGGGGAGAGAAATAGGAGAATTTTTTAGGGGATTGAGTCTCCTTTTTCACATCTTAAGAATAGTCTTTTATCTTTGATCGCTTTTTAGTACAGCCATATAGCCCCTACTTATGTAGAAGATTGGGCGTCTTTTGTAGAGAATCAAGTTGTGATATTAAATTCTCTACTTTTTGGTATCCTTCTTGTATACGGGAGTTTTCTCTCCCTTTTGATTAATACAATTTATCTTATAAAAAAAAAAATAAACTTCTTTCTCAAGATCACCGTGAAGAAAAGCATTCTTAATGTCTAACTGATAAAGAGGCCAATGACGTACGTACATATGCTACTTTAGCCACGGGAGAGATAGTATCACTATAATCAAGCCCAAAAATCGGAGTATATCCTTTTGCAACAAGACGAGCCTTAAGCCGATCAACCTGGCCATTCGGGCAGACTTTGACTGCATAAACCTAACGACAACCAACAGTAGACTTACCTGCAGGAAAAGGAACAAGCTCCCAAGTGCCACTCGCATGTAAAGCAGACATCTCGTCAATCATAGCATGTCGCCATCTTGGATTAGATAGTGCCTCACCTGTAGACTTAGGAATAGAAACAGTGGACAAAGAATATATAAAAGCATAATGAGGTGACGACAGGCGATGATAACTTAAACCGACATAGTGGAGATTAGGATTAAGTATGGATCGTACACCTTTGCGGAGTGCAATTGGTTGACTAAGATGAGACAAGTCCGCAGTAGGTGCAGAATCTTATGCGGGGCGTGAATCACCTGGGCCTGATGCTGGATGTGGACGACGATGATAAGTCAAGAGTGGTGGAGCTGCAGAAGGTTGAACTGTATTATGTGGAGGAACTGGAGCTATAGGTGGTGGAGCTGGAGTGACTGAATCTCCAAAAGATGAAACTGGTAGTACCTCAGAAATATCTAAGTGATGGCCCAATTTTTGAGGGATATTTTCGTCATGCAACATTTAGTGTTTTAACATTCGTACTTTTATAATAGTATAGATATATTTACAGCACGTAGGCCTCTTCTACTAGCTGGCTAATCCCCCCATGTATGAGATTTCTTCATTTGGTCACTTCTCCTCGTTCTATGAGCTTCAATTTTTATAAAATGAAAATAATCTCGTTAAGGAAAAGAGGGAAAAAGATTTCCTCAGCCAGATCTAGTAGGGAATACCTGACTTGAGCATTGAGTGTGAGATCCCTACTTATCCAAAGCAGACAGAAAGAGAAATATGAAATGCTTTTTATAAAAAATAAGAAATGGCCATCTTCCTAAAGCTTTTAAGGTTTTATCATGATGTTTGGAAAGTCCAAAACATTTCAGCTGTGATCATACTACTATGACATGTCTAGCCCATTTGCCAAACACCAGGTTTTTGTATAACTGTATATTAATATAATTATGGATTTATTAAAAGAAAATGATATTTGTAGCCCTTAGTTAGTTCGGGTATTAAATTAAAGTCAGGAAAAGGTCAAAGAAAAGCTATGTTAAAAGTAGGACTTGGCTTTACAGGAAAGACAACATATGAGTAAAATTTTCTTTCAGTGAAATTTTCTCAACAATAGGCATCATATTAGAAAATTCCTAACTCCCAACTTACGGAAGAGCAAGCTTTGGACCATCAGGATGATACGAAACTTACTCTTGGTACCAAGTTGTTAGGAGTCGTGATATCAAGAGAAAAAGAGAAATATTGTGCAGAAATGATAGTCTTTGAAGGATGTGCACAGGAAGTATTTTTATATCCCTACTTACGGGCTGATTCGAAACATGTGATATCCATGTATTCTGAAGTATCTGATTCTTGAAGATGTCAAATGCAAGAAACGACCGAGATGTCTATTTAATACTGAATGAGTGATCCATCTGCAGGTTGTCCATTTTCAACCACATAGCTTATTTATCAATAGGGTTGGATGTAGTGTGTGCCTGCGTCAGTGTGATTCTCAGTCAGTGGAATGGATTCATCCTTCAGATCCTCCAAAACATTTTTCATGGCAGTCTAGTAAAGTGGAACTTTTAAAGGTCGGTATATAATCAACATTATTCTCCTTGCTGTTAGTCATAGTCTCCCTCAATATAAAAGTTAATCTGTTAATTCATTCTTATTTCTCTTTCTCAGTTGCGGCTTGATGGATATGATTGGAGTGCACCATTTAGTGTTGATAGTGAAGGTGTTATGTGTATTTGCTTGAAAGATCAGATCACTGATAACCTAATGCATCTCAAGGTTGAAGTGAGGAGCGGAACAAAAAGTTCACGCTATGAAGTCATACTTCGTCCCAATTCCTTCACCAGTCCTTACAGGTTTGACTGTTATCACATACTTGCATTCTGATGCTTCTTCTCTCTGGAGTTTTGACATTTAATCCTTGATTCGTTAATTTATTCTGTTTGAGGTGTTCGTGCTGTCATTACTTCATTCTAGTGGGAATAGCACCGCATGTTTGGTTTCGCTATGATAGTCTTCTTAAATACCATTGATATTGGATGAGCTAGAAAATCCTTACATTTTGTAAGCTGGAGATAGAATATCTCCAGTGGATAGAGATACGAAGGCTGGTAGAGCCTGTCTCTCTTTTTTTTTTCCTCTTCTTGGGGAACTTGGATAAATTGTATTTGGTTGGATGATCTCAGTTTCATCTCGATAGATGTTCTTATGTTCTCTTTCGCTTATCCTTTTTGTTACAGCAAACAATAGCTTTTGATACCCTGTTGGGTCCGATTATTTTTCCTTCTTTAACCTTCATTTTTATTAAATCGGCCTCTCAACTGTAATAGTTTTTGGTTCATATGCAAAAAAAATAAATTGTTGAATTAGTCATCTGGTTTAGAGAAAATATGGTGCAAATGCTTTCAACTTTAGAACTGGAGATATAGAAGTGGTAGCTATGGATTAGAAGAGCTGTCGTCCCGATCATATACCTACACTGAAAGCAATTGAGAAAATAAAAAGAGCCCATTCATTGTTGCTGATATAGAGGCTGTGTCTGCCTTCAGTGCAATAAGGCACCACCCTGTTGTGCCTGCAGCCAACGCCGGCGTGTCCGCAACAATTTGCATGAAAGATCAGATCACTGATAACCTAATGCATCTCAAGGTTGAAGTGAGGAGCGGAACAAAAAGTTCACGCTATGAAGTCATACTTCGTCCCAATACTTGTCTAGATCCCAAGTCTCCTTGTTCGTTCTTTTTAACATCTCTTTCTATTCTTCTAAAGTAATGCTATCAGTCACCTCGGTGCTGCTTCATTCATTATGCTCTTAAATTTCATGAGTTAAATATTCATTGGGATGAGGAGACGTGTTATTCTTTTTGGTCTTGCTGTTTCTCCTTCTTTCAGATCACATAAGTTTCCATTGTCATTTATGGAATGGCTGGCAGGATATAGGACGTTAGAATTGACCAGTCGCACTTCTTCCAACATTTTATCTCTCTTCACTTTCAGCATCTGCCATTAAAATTATCAGTTTGGAATATTCTGTCATGACCTTCTCTACCAAATTACTGACTGTTTGTGTTCACAGGGTTGAAAACCGCTCATTGTTCTTTCCTATACGTTTCCGGCAAGTGGATGGTGCTAATAATTCATGGAAGTTTCTTCCTCCCAATGCCTCAGCTTCCTTTTCTTGGGAAGATCTTGGTCGAAGACGATTGTTGGAGGTCTTGATTGATGGATCTGATCCTGCAGCATCACTGATTTATAATATTGATGAGATATGTGATCATCAGCCCATCCATGTCTCTGGAGGACCTGAGAAAGCTTTACATGTCATTATCCAAAAAGAAGAGAAAGTTAATGTAGTCAAAATCAGTGATTGGATGCCTGAAAGTGCAACCTACGCTATTTTGAATAGAAATCCTTCTTTATTACACTCTTCTGGAACTAGTTCTGTGTCTCAGCAAACACTTTCTAACACAGAGAGTGAATTCCATTTCATTGTTGAGGTCGCAGAGCTTGGATTATCAGTTATTGATCATACACCAGAAGAGATATTATATCTGTCAGTCCAGAATCTTGTGCTCTCATATTCAACAGGATTGGGGTCTGGAGTCAGCCGGTAATAATATATTTGTGCCTTCTATATAGGCGATGGATGCTATACTATTTTACTCCTGTTTAAACTTACATTATTTATCTATGAAGTTACTGATTTAACAGATCTGAGATTTTATTATTCAGGTTAAAAGTAAGAATGAGGGGTATTCAAGTGGACAATCAATTGCCTTTAACTCCAACCCCAGTACTCTTCAGGCCGCAGAGAGTTGGACAAGAGAACGATTATGTTTTGAAATTTTCACTGACGCAGCAATCTAATGGATCATTAGATCTATGTGTATATCCATACATAGGTTTCCAAGTTAGTAGATGAACCCATTCCTTTTTTATGAAAAGACTGCTCCCTTATATTCATTTCTGTTATGCTTAGTATTGCTAATATCATGGGGGCACATTTCTTTCAGGGACCTGAAAATTCTGCCTTTCTAATTAAGATTCATGAGCCAATAATTTGGCGACTGCATGGGATGATTCAGCAGACCAATCTAAGTCGATTGTACAATACAGAAACTACTTCAGTCTCTGTTGATCCCATAATACAGATTGGGTAAAGGTTCACGTTTATTATGCTATTATTTAGTTTCTGAAATGTCCTAAGCTTTTATAATAAAAGGCCTTTTCTTATTGACAGTGTTCTCAACATATCCGAGGTCCGCTTGAAGGTTTCTATGATCATGTCCCCAACACAAAGGCCAGTGGGTGTTCTAGGGTTTTGGGCTAGTCTGATGACTGCGCTCGGAAACACTGAAAATATGACTGTAAGCACTTTCTGGTGCTTCAACTCAAGATTTGAATTTTTGTTTGCTGTTTTTAGGGGTTATAATTCTGGGGGTCATTTAGTAGCACTGGATCTACAATCAGGAAGCTTAATGCACTTATTGAGGTAGCTTAAAACTACTTATAAAGATGGACCTCTCTAACTTATACCCAAAAAAAAAAAAAAATACTAAACGAGAGAGACCTCTCTAAGTGCTAGGACCTTTGATAGTTCTCTTATTAGAAACCTGCACCCTTTTCGTATATGCAGTCTGCAATCAAGAAGAGTTTCATGTGCTCATGTATTTACTTTACTTAAATGAATCGCTTAGTAACAATTCAGTCTTGGTCACCAACCACTTCAATGTTCAGCTAGCATGGTTGTCATTTCTTTTTGTTCTCAATACTAGGACCATTATGTACGGATTGTTTCTTAACTTAGTGGTCATGTCATCTTTGGGCTCCCTTTTGTACCTTAGCTGTTAAGTTGAATCTGATTGTGTGATTTTCTTTTTCATATTATGTCAGGTCCGGATAAACCAAAGATTTGTGGAAAATGTATGCATGAGGCATAGTGTTATGATTAGTAGTGCTATCGCGAACATTAAGAAGGATCTTCTTAGCCAGCCTCTCCAGCTACTGTCTGGTCTTGATATATTAGGCAATGCCAGTAGCGCACTTGGACACATGAGTAAAGGTGTTGCTGCGTTATCAATGGATAAGAAATTTATTCAAAGCCGACAGAAACAGGTTCATCAATGTCTTAACTTTTCTCTCATCTTTTTTCTATTTTCTTATGTCTTTTCTTTGTGAAATTTGCTAAAGATGCATGGAACTTTATCTCTTGAACAGCAATAAGTACCAAATACATTCTTGCTCTTGGAAATTTTGTTCGAAAACAGGAATGCCTCGGAATAAGAAAATGCTGCAATTGAACTCTGATCAATGGGATGGTGCACCAGAACTTATCATATTAAAAGCAGGGCTCTTTTTACATGATTTTCCTCATGTTTTCACTGTCCAGTTAAACAACAACACGCCCAGTGTAATCCCACAAGTGGGGTCTGGGGAGGGTAGTGTGTACATAGACCTTACCCCTACTTGTGCAGGTAAGGAGGTAAGGAGGTTGTTTCTGATAGACCCTCAGATCAATGAGAACAAAAACATAGCAATTAATGTGATTCGATGATTGATTTACAAGTCATGTAAAATTGCTAAAATTCAGAAAATGTAAATCTTTGGTTTTACCTTATCTATGATGTGCATGCGGTGCTGCAAGAAAAACAGGGATGCCTGGGAACAAGAAAATGCTACAATTGAAATCATGTGAGATGGTGCTCTAAGAATTAACATGTTATTGAGCAGGACTCTTTTAATATGGTTTTCCTCTGTCAAACTTCTTTAATCTTTCAATGCTACTGAATAGCAATTAATGTGATTCGACCACTAATTTACAAGTCATATTAAATTGTCTGAAATTTAGAAACTGTTAAATCTTTAACTTTACCTTTTCTATAATGTGCATGTCTTCATCTTTATTGACATTGTAACACTTCCATGAAATGTTAATGTCCCTCCTAAATGTTACATTACTATGTTGAATTTACATTTATGTTGTGGAAATTTAGTTCTGGTTGATATTCATTCTCTCTGGTCTATTCTTTTTGTTTCAGGAAAGCAAAGGTGTGGAGGACTTTGGTGATGTTATTAGAGAAGGTGGAGGAGCATTTGCAAAGGGTCTCTTCCGAGGTGTCACTGGAATTTTAACCAAACCCTTGGAAGGTGCCAAAGCTTCAGGAGTTGAAGGTTTCGTACAGGGTGTGGGGAAAGGGTTAATTGGTGCTGCTGCTCAACCTGTTAGTGGTGTCTTGGATCTTTTGTCAAAAACAACTGAAGGTGCCAATGCTATGAGAATGAAAATAGCATCTGCTATTGCTTCTGAAGATCAACTCCTTCGAAGGAGGCTGCCTCGAGTGATAAGTGGTGATAATCTTGTTCGACCCTATGATGAGTTTAAATCACAAGGACAGGTAGAGAACTTGGTCTACTTTGCTGGAGTGGCCCTTTCTTTCCTCGTCTTTCCTACTTTGTGGCATTCTAATATGCTTGAACATGAGATTCATAACAGCAATATGCTACACATTAAATGGGACAAGCTACTATGGACCCTTGCTTCCTTTCTTTCCTGCTATTTGACGTGCCAATATACTCGATCATAAGATTGAATAAGGAAAAGGTACCAAATATTCGAAGCATATAAATAGGAATAGTACAAGTGATGTAAGTCTTAACTGAGAGAATAGGAATAGTACCCTGAAATTTGTGTTTTCTCTAAAGCCATCAAGGGGGAGTTGATGGAAGCCATTGAATACTTCCATGCGAATGGTGTTTTCGAGAGAAGTATCAATGCTTCCTTTATTACTATTGTGCCTAAGAAAGAAGGTGCATCTTGTATCAGAGACTACAGGCCTATTAGTCTCGTGGGGAGCATTTACAAGATTATTTCTAAAGTGCTTTCCAACAGATTTAAGAAGGTACTTGACATGACTGTTTCGTCCTCCCAGAATGCGTTTGTGGAAGGTAGGCAGATACTGGATGCTGCCTTAGTGGCAAATGAACTTGTAGACTCCAGAAGGAAAAATAGAGAACCCGACTTACTATGCAAGTTGGATCTTGAGAAGGCTTTCGACCCTGTCAATTGGGAGTTCCTGGAATTCATTATGATGCGAATGGGGTTTGGGGAAAGATGGAGGGGATGGATAAAGTTCTGCATTTCCTCAGTCAGATTCTCTGTCCTGGTTAATGGTAGCCCGTGTGGTTTCTTTGGCAGCTCCAGGGGTCTCAGGCAAGGTGACCCCCTATCCCCCATGTTATTCATTCTAGTGATGGATGCTCTGAGCAAAATGATGGATCGTGCGGCGGGCGGAGGCTTCTTGAGAGGATTCTCAGCTCCGATTGGGGTGCTCAGTACCCGAAGAGTCTCACATTTGCTTTTTGCGGATGACACACTGGTTTTCTGTGATGCCGACATGAATCAGTTGACCTACCTGAAGCAGGTCCTGCAGTGGTTTCAGTTAGTATCAGGACTCAAAATCAACATCGGCAAGTGTGAGATTTTTCCGGTAGGTGTGGTTACTAATATTGATGCCTTGTTTGGTGTTCTCAGATGCAAGGTGGGTTCCCTTCCCACTACTTACCTGGGTCTCCCTCTGGGCGCTTCATATAAGGATACTACGGTTTGGAATCCAGTGATCGAACGGGTTGAAAAGAGATTAGCAGGGTGGCAGAAACGGTATTTGTCAAAAGGAGGTAAGGAAGTGCTTATCAAAAGCACTTTATCGAGTATGCCCATCTATTACTTATCACTGTTGCAAGCACCGGTGAGCATCACAAAAAAACTGGAGCGACTTCAAAGGAATTTTCTGTGGGATGCGGCGGATGGAACTAGAAAGTTTCATCTAGTGAATTGACATACAGTCACTTCCCCAAAGAAGTGGGGTGGACTTGGAGTGAAAGATCTTAGGGTTTTTAACAGAGCTTTAATGGGGAAGTGGTTGTAGAGATTCGGGGTAGAAGAGCATGCTCTATGGAGGGAGGTCATAGTAGAAAAGTACGACTCAACGGGAGGGGGTTGGAGGACCAAGGCGATCACAACACCTTTCGGGTGTGGCATGTGGAGGAGTATCCTGAAGAATTGGGAAGCATTCAGTGGCAACATCACTTACAGGGTGGGAGATGGAAGGAGAATCAGCTTTTGGAATCATAGGTGGTGTGGAGAGGATACTCTCAAGGTCTCCTTTCCCCACGTCTTCAGAGTTTCAAATCAGAAAGAACTGATGGTCCAACAGATTCGCAAGGAGCTTGAAGGGGTAGTATGGGACCTCTCATTCAGGAGGAACATGCAAGATTAGGAGATTGCGGAGCTCCAAGTTTTGTTGGCGCTGCTATACGGGCAAGACAGGCTTCAGCCATCCTGTGACTCTTGGAGATGGGGCTTGCGTGGCGATGGTTTGTTTACCGTATAGTCCTTTTACCAGAGTATGTTGGTGAGAGAGGAGACCACTTTTCCATACTCCTCGATCTGGATTCCTAGGGCGCCCACGAAGGTGTGCTTTTTTGCATGGCTAGCGGCAAGGGGAGTGATCTTGATTGCTGAAAATCTCCGAAAGAGGGGAATTACACTTGTTAGTTGGTGCTACATGTGCAAAAGCTCAGGGGAAGAAGTTGATCACCTTATGTTGCATTGCCCTGTGTCCTCTGCTCTGTGGAGGGCAATCCTGAATCTTTTTGGTGTTCAATGGGTGATGCCAAGCACTGTAAAGGAAATGTTACATAGCTGGGGCGGTTTTCGGAGAAGAAGAAAGCAGAAGGCGTGGAAGTTCGCCCCGTTAGCTCTCATGTGGGTAGTATGGGGGGAGAGAAATAGGAGAGCTTTTGAGGAGATTGAGTCTCCTTTTTCACATCTTAAGAATAGTCTTTTATCTTTGATCGCTTTTTGGTGCACTCATTTAGCCCCTACTTGTATAGAAGATTGGGCGTTTTTTGTAGAGAATCATGTTTTGATGTAAATTCTCTACGTCTTTGGTATACTTCGTGTATGCGGGAGTTCTCTCCCTTTTGATTAATACAATTTACCTTATAAAAAAAAAGAGTCAAATAACAGTCGTAAAGTGAACGTCATTTTCTCAACATGGAACAAGTAACAGAAGAATCTCTTGATGTTCGGTAAGAACCACTCTAGTAGCGATGAAGTTATCAAAATATTTTTCAAGTTAAACACATTTTATTTCCTTCTCTTTAAGCCTTATTTCTAGTGCAAGCCAGAAGTGCATTGCTAGTAGCGGTCTCTTTAAGCCTTATTTCTAGTGCAAACCAGAAATTCATAATTGTGTTAATAGGGGAGAATGCAAGCATAACTAAATGTTTTTCCTGGGGGGTTTGCATATGAACAACTGATTAAGTATCCGAGCTTTAAGTTTCTGGTAACTCTGCTGTTACTCGGACAAAGTGTCAAATTATAGTATATCCGTTACATAGGACTACTGTCCATGTAATTTGAGTAATCTTCTTAAAGAACCAGAGAACTTTTTCTAAAGAGAACGTTATATTGCCTCTGTCCCATTTTATGCGTCTCCATTTGATTGAACACAAATGTAAGAATGCACGGGAGAAAAACTGACTTTTTGGGATGAGTTTGAGGTATAAACTATGTATTTTCCCATTATTGTTTCTTGCATTACATGTATATTTTTTTTCCCATTCATCCTTTCTTCGCTAAAATGAACTCTCCAGTTGCGTTTTATGCTTTAAGCCCTAGTAGAATTTGGTTCTTTTCTACACTTCTGCAGTACCATGTTCAAATATTTATTAGAATAATTTAAGTTATGCCGTATAGGTTTCAGAGTTGTGTTAGAAGAAAACATCAAATATAGTTGTTGGGTCTGAACCAAATTATCTTCTATTAAAAGGAAAAGTAAATGGATATCGTAGGAGCCTAAGTTTCATGTAGCTTGCGAAAATTGTGAACAGACCAACAAAAAGTGTGGTAATGCAAAAGGTGAAACTGAGGTAGTGCTAGTTGATTGATATACATAGAGATGCAGATGAAAATGTTGCTACCAGATTTGAACTTTCTTCTATGTGTACTACATGAATGAAGTCTTTCTTACACATATTGTACCTGTTTCCGTGCTCCTCCTGTTTGCTTGTGACTTTTTATGGCATTATTTGTGGGTTCAGATTTACAGTCAGATGTAAACTAAGAGTTACTCTCTTGTCTTTGTGAAGGCAATCTTGCAACTAGCAGAATCTGGATCATTTTTTGGCCAGGTTGACCTTTTTAAAGTACGTGCGAAGTTTGCCTTGACCGATGCCTATGAAGACCATTTCATGCTACCTAAAGGAAGAATAATTCTTGTTACTCACCGGAGGGTTATTCTGTTGCAAGTAAGTGAATAAGTCAAATCATTTGAATAATTGAAAAGGGACTAAAACTCTTTTTTTTCATCCCAGCATTCTTTCGCATCTGAACCCTTTTCCTGCACTGTTTTGTGCACTTATCCTCAAACTGAAAATAGTTTCTACTTTGTCGTTGGCAGCAACCTTCAAATCTTATTGCACAAAAGAAGTTTAATCCGGCTAGAGATCCATGTTCGGTTTTATGGGATGTCCTGTTGGAAGACCTGGTGACTATGGAATTGACTCATGGAAAAAAAGATCTTCCAAATGGTCCCCCTTCACGGCTTATAATGTATCTACAAAGTCGTTCCCTGGAGGGAAAGGACCAAGTTCGTGTCATAAAGTGTCATCGTGAATCTAATCAAGCATTTGAAGTTTATTCTTCTATCGAGCAAGCAAGAAATGTTTATGGGCAAAGTCAATCAAAGGTATATGTTTATGATTTGTGTAAGAAATTAAGTGCACTTAGTGATCAAGGAAAAAGGTAACTCCAGCGCAAATAGGCTACTGAATAATGGAAGATGCATAACATTGTGATTATTGCTGCTAATATTTGTTTATTCATGTGTATATGTTTGTGTAATTGTTTCCCCCTGATGTTCAGGCATTGGTTAAAACAAAAATGACTAGGCCATATTCTCCTATTGCTGATGTGGCCAGCGCTGAAGGAATTTGCACCTGGTCTCCTCAACAGATGCCTGCTTCGACTTTTGGAAGCAGTGAGCAGTGAAGGAATAAACAATGATGGTAGCAAAAAAGTGAAGGATAATATCACCAACTAATACCTTTTCAAGTTATCTATCGCTTTCCTGGCTAGAATAGCACAACACCCGCAAGGTACGAGCGGCAATAAGCAGGACTAGTCAAGTTGCATCTTCACATTAGAAATGCTTGTATATATGTGTATCAGCCTATCAGGTAGATGTGCTAGAAAGTTTTTAGGAGCAGATACAACCCTGGAAACGTGTACAGCTTTTTACGTCCCTTTTATACCTGTACTATAAGTAGGTAGGTCATAAGCCAAAAAAAATATACAAGTAAGCTTCACCATGCTCCATTACTTAGAAACTGTACAGCTTGTGATTTACCAAATATGTCAATACATTAGTCCTAATATTTCCTTAGATATACGTAGCCTACGTATTAAGTCAAACCTGAGTTTTTCGAAGGGAAACTTTTTGTAGCAATTCCCTTGATGTTGTTGACTAACTTCTCAGCAGTTGCAAGTGAATTTCATTTATTGTTTGCTATTTTCCTGCTGCGTATGTTCTCTCTTAAAATTGTAAAATGTTTCTGTTTGTTTCACACCAGCTTCATCCCCTACTCCTTCTAGAATAGTTTAGGCTAGAGATATACACTGCATTCGAATAATATATGGAACGCTATGTGGGGATCACCTACTTTAAGAGCATTGTGTCTTTAAGTTCTCTATCCACCTATTGTCAATCCATGTATTCTCGCATTAAAGTAATACATAGATTTTTGCATAAGTTAAAATGTAATACCCAGCAAACACTCAATTAATTTGAACGATTCCCAGATTTTCGTATGCTATAGTCCATGCCATCTGCATGAATTTTAGCGATCGGCCCTAAATCTCCTAAAATTTGCGGGCCCATAAAAATGACCTAATGAACAATAGTGATCACTTTGCCAGGATCATTCCTCGTTTTTGGCATTTTAGGGCCATAAAATTGGAATTCAAGATGATTTCTAGATTTTCGTGTATATATTCATGAAATCGGGTAACGGCCTCGAATCTCCTAAAATTTTGTGGGCCTATCAATATTGATCTAATGAACAATACTCTCGCTTTGTCACAACTGTTTCTCGTTTGTTGGCGTTTTAGGAATTCAAGACGATTCCCAAATTTTCATATGCTATAGTCCACGCTATCTGCATAAATTCGGGCGATCGACTTTGAATCTCCAAAATTTTACAGGCGCATCAAAGACGACCTAATCAATAATAGTCATCTCTTCACCATGAACATTCATCATTTTTTAGGGCCATAAAAGAGGTATTCGGGACGATTCCCATAATTTGTGCTACAGTCCACGCCATCTGCATAAATTCGGGCGACATGCCCCGAATTCCCTAAAATATTGCTAGCCCATAAAAAACGATCTAATAATTAATAATCATCGCTTCTTCATGATCGTTCCTCGTTTTTTGGCATTTTATGGCCATAAAACACGAATTTATGACGATTCCCACATTTTCGTGTGTTATAGTTCACGCCATGTGCATGAATTCGGGCGACCAGCCCCGAATCTCCTAAAACTTTGTGAGCACTTAAAAAACGACCTAATGAACAATAATAATCGCTTCACCATGATTGTTCCTCATTTTTTTAGGGCCATAAAACAGGAATTCAGGACGATTCACAGATTTTTCGTGTATTATAGTTATAGGTGTCAAGGGGCCGGGCCGGGCCGGTCAGGGGTAGAGGAAAAGGGAACCGGTCGGTTTCATTACCGGGCCGGTTCCAGCTGTTTTTTTACCGCGTTTACCGATTCTGGGCTTTCCTGGTGCAAAATTTAACCAAAATGGTTCCGAGCCTAATGAGACGGGCTGGGTCAGGCTTATTTAATTTTATTTTTTTTATATTTTGTATAACAATCGTAATTTATATTAAGATAAAGTAAAAATGTAAAACATTAAAAACTAACGTATAAAAAGAATGTTTGAATAAATTTTAAAATTTAAAAAATTCATTACGAATTTAAGATAATACAATGAACATGAAGAAAATATAACTTATAGTATAAATCTTATACTGGACACTAGAATGTTAATAACTTGATATGTAAGGATCAAACTTCAAAGGTTTTCATAGTTTCATTTCAAATTTTCATTGCATAATAATTCAAATTAATCTAACAATCTAAAACATTAAGCTTAAATAAGTCTAATAATTTTAAAATAACATAAATTGTCTCAAATCAACTTAAATACGAATTTCTGGAGGACGCTCAAGACAACTCTTCATATGCCTCCTTAAACAGCATGTGCCCTCCCACTTTCGACGAAAATTTAAGACTCGATCACAGTTCTTGCACTTTAATTTGTGAACCTCTTCATTTTCTTCTACTACTTCAAAGTGTTCCCAAATATATGAGCGCACTCTAGAAGCACAGGGCATGATTTAACTTGAATTGAGAATTTAGGTTTGAGAATTGAGAGATGAGTGAAGAAATGAAGAAGAAGGGGTTTTTTTTTATTGTTTTTCAAAAGGCTAAATTAGTAAATAATAAAAGTTTTATTTTTGAAAAAATGCCCAAAAAAGGCTATTATTGCAAATTAGTCGTTGGGCAACGGTCAAAATGACAGCTGACTGTTGCCAAACGGTCAACTTTATAAAATTAAAAAATTAAAAATAAAAATAGCCATTGAACCGGTCTGGGCCGGTCTGGTTAACCGATTCTCTCAGGACAGGCTAAGTTTTGGGTCTTGACAATTACGGGCCCATTAATAACGACCTAATGAACAATATTCATCGCTTCGCCATGATCGTTCCTCATCTTTTGGCATTTTAAAGACCTAAAACAGGAATTCATGACGATTTCCACACTTTCGTGTGCTATAGTCCTCGCCATCGACATGAATACGGGCGACCAGCGTCGAATCTCTAAAAATTTTGCGGGGCCATCAAAATGACTATGAACAATAGTCATCGCTTCGCCATGACCGTTCCTTGTTTTTTGCTTTTTAGGGCCATAAAATAGGAATTCAGGATGATTTCTAAATTTTTGTGTTAAAATCCACGCCATCTGTAATAGCCATCGCTTCGCCATAACTGTTCCTAATTTTTTGGCATTTTAGGTCCATAAAATAGGAATTTAGGACGACTTTCAGATTTTCGTGTGCTATATTCCACTCCATCTACATGAATTTGGGCGACCGGCCCCGAATCTCCTAAAATGTTGTGGGCCCATCTAAAACGACCTAATGAACTATAGTCATCACTTCTCCATGATTGTTCCTCGTTTTTTAGTGTTTTAGAGCCATAAAACTAAATTCAGGACGATTCCTATATTTTCGTATGCGCTATCTGAGTGAATTCCGGCGACCAGGCCCGAATCTCCTAAAAATATTCAAGCCCATAAAAAATGACCTAATGAATAATAGTCATCAATTCGCCATAATCGTTCCCAATTTTTTGGCGTTTTAGGGCCATAACACAGGAATTCGGGATGATTCCTAGATTTGCGTGTGGTATTGTTCATGGCGATTTTGTTAAATTCGGACGACCGGCCCCGAATCTACTAAAATTTTGCGGGCCCATAAAAACGACCTAACGAACAATAGTCATCGCTTCACCATGACCGTTACTCGCTTTTTTGGTGTTTTAGGGCCATAAAATAGGAATTTAGGACGATTCTCAGATTTTTATGTATCATAATCCACGCCATCTGCACGAATTCGGGCGACCGGGCCCAAATCTCCTAAAATTTTGCAAGCCCATCAAAAATGACCTAATGAAAAGTAATCATCGCTTCGCCATAACCGTTCCTCTTTTTTAGCGTTTTAGGGCAATAAAACAAGAATACAGGACAATTCTCAGATTTTCATGTGCTATAATCCACGCCATCTGTATGAATTTAGGTGACCGGCCCCGAATCCCCTAAAATTTTGCGGGCCCATAGAAAACGACTTAATGAACGATATTCATCGCTTTTGCAATGATTGTTCCTCATTTTTGGCGTTTTAGGGTCATAAAAGAGGAAGTCACGACGATTCTCATATTTTCGTGTGACATAGTCCACACCATCTACATGAAATCGGACGACCCGCCCCGAATCTCCTAAAAAAAATTGGGCCCATAAAAAATGACATAATGATCAATAGTCATCGCCTCGCTATGGTTGTTCCTCATTTTTGGCGTTTTAGGTCCATAAAACAGGAATTCCGGACGATTTTTAAATTTTTGTTTGCAGGGTCATCTAGCATGAATTCGGGCGATCAGACCTGAATCTCCTAAAATTTTACGGGCCCATCAAAAATAAATGTATATGACTATAAATTCGTGTTTCATGACTACGATACGCTATATAAAAAGAACTACAAAGTCATGGTGAAGCAATGAGTATTAGTCACTAGGTCGTTTTCTATGGATCTACGAAATCTCAGGCAAATCGGAGTTCGTCCAAAAAGATTTACAACATCAGCATTTACTAATACACAAGAAAAAAAAACCTAATTATAAATTTGTGTCATATAACCACAAAATGCCATTAAATGAACGAAAGTTATAGCGAAACAATGAGTATTAGTCACTGGGCCATTTCCTATGGACCTACGAAATTTCAGACTAATCGGAGTTAGCTAAAAAAATTCCAGAACATCAGCAGTACTAATACACATGAAAAAATAGATATAGTCAAAAATTCATATTTCATGACCACAAAATGCTATAAATAAACCTAAAAGTTATGGTAAAGTAATGGGTAGTGGTCACTAGGCCATTGCCTATGGACCTATAAAATATCATGCCAATCAAAGTTCTTCAAAAAAATTCTGTAAAATCAGCATGTATTAATACACACGAAAAAGAGGATATAATAACAAAATCATGTTGCATGATCACGAAATAAATTAAAATGAACTTGCAAGTCATGGTGAAGCAATGAGTATTGGTCACTATGTCGTTCCCTATGAACCTACAAAATTTCAGGCCAATCGGAGTTCGTCAAAAGAAATCTGTAAAATCTCACATGTACCAATACACACGAAAAACTGAATATAATCATAAATTCGTGTTGCATGAGGCTGAAACGCAATAAAATGAACCCCGAAAGTCATGGCGAAGAAATGAGTACTGGTCAATAGGCCATTTTCTATGTACCTACAAAAATCCAGGCCAACCGAAATTCGTCAAAATTTTTTTACAAAATTAGCATGAACTAATACATACGAAAAAATGAATATAGTCATAAATTATGTAGGACCATAGGAAACGGCCTATTCACTAATACTCATTGTTTAGCCATGACATTTGAGTTCATTTTATGAGGTTTCAATATCCATTTTTCCGTGTATATTAGTACATGCTGATTTTGTAAAATAAATTTGGCGAACTTCGATTGGCCTAAAATTTCGAAGGCCCATAGGAAACGCCCTAGTGATCAATACTCGTTTCTGCGCCATGACTTATTTTACGGCGTTCCGTAGTCATGCAATTTATGATTATATCCAGTTTTTTGTGTGTATTAGTACATGTTGATATTGTAAAAAAAAATAATGGTTCTGATAGATCTAAAAAACAATTGACCATCGAAAACGGTCTATTGATCAATATTCATTACTTCGCCATGATCTTTTGGTTCATTTAATGGCGTTTGGGGTCATGCAACATGAATTTATTATGATGTTCTCTTTTTGTGTGTATTAATTTATGCTGATTTTGTAGAATTCTTTTGACAAACTCCAATTGGCCTGAATTTTCATAATTTCATATGAAACGGCGTAGTGACCAATACTCATTGCTTCACCATGACTAATGTTGCTTTTTGATTTTCTGAGTTTATTTTATGGCTTTTCGTGGTCATTCAACACGAATTTATAATTATATTCACGCTTTTCGTATGTATTAGTACATGCTGATTTTGTAAAAAAAAATATTACGGACTCCAATTAGTATAAAATTTTGTAGGTTCATAGGAAACGACCTAGTGACCATTACTCATTACTTCGCCACGGCTTTCGAGTTTATTTTATGGTATTTTAGGGTGACGCACCATGAATTTAGATTACATACACTTTTTCGTGTGTATTAGTTCATGTCGATTTTGTATAATCTTTTTAATAGACTCCGATTAGTCTGAATTTTCGTAGGTACATAGGAAACGGCCTATTGACCAATATTCATTTTTGTACCATGACTTTCAGTTTCATTTCATGCCGTTTCGAGATCATGCAACACGAATCTATAATTATATCCACTTTTTCATGTATATTAGTTCGTGCTGATTTTGTAGCATTTTTTTTTTGGCGGATTTCAATTAGGCTGAATTTTTGTAGGTACATAAGAAACGGCCTATTGACCAATACTTATTTTCTCGCTATGACTTTCGGATTCATTTTATGGCGTTTCAGGGTCATGCAACACAAATTATGATTATATATATATTTTGGTATGTATTAGTTCATGCTGATATTGTAGATTTTTTTTTTACGAGCTCCGATTGGACAAAATTTTTGTAGGTCCACAGAAAAAGGCGTAGTGACCGGAACTTATTGCTTCACCATGACTAACGTTATTTTATGGCATTTTGGATTTATTTTATGGTATTTTGTGATCATGCAACACGAATTCATGATTATATTCACTTTTTAGTGTGTATTAGTACATACTGATTTTATAAAACAAATAATTGTGGACTTAGATTGGACTGAAATAATAGGTCCACGGAAAATGATCTAGTGACCACTAACTATTGCTTCGACATGACTTCCTGGTTCATTTTAAGGCGTCTTAGAGTCACGCAACACGAATTTAGATTATATCCACTTTTTTGTATATTAGTTCATGCTAATTTTGTAGAAATCTTTTAACTGAATTCGATTGACCTGAATTTTTGTAGGTCCATAAAAAACTTCCTAGTGACCAATACTCGTTGCTTCGCCATAAATTTCGGGTTCATTTTATGGCGTTTCATGGTCATGCGACACAAATTTGTGATTATATCTATTTTTCGTGTGTATTAGTGCATGCTGATATTTTAGAACTTTTTTACGGTCTCCGATTGGCCTGAAATTTCGTAGGTCCATAAGAAACATCCTATTTACAAGTACATGTTGCTTCGCCATGACTTTCGGGAATATTTTATGCTGTTCTGTGGTCATGCAAAACGAATTTATGATTGTACCCGCTTTTTCGTATGTATTAGTACATGCTGATGTTATAAAAAAAATTTGACGGACTCCAATTGGCCTAAATTTTTTTTGATCCATATGAAACGGCCTATTGACTAATACTCATTGCTTCACTATGATTTTTGAGTTCATTTTAAGATATTTCGATATTATATATATTTTTTCGTGTATATTAGTACATGCTAGTTTTATAGAATTTCTTTTGACAGCCTGCGATTTGGCCTAAAATTTTGTAGTTCTATAAGAAAACAGCCCGGTGACCATATTTTTTCATGACTTTCGGGTTCATTTAATGGTGTTTTAGGGTCACGCAATATGAATTTAGACTATATCCAATTTTTCATGTATATTAGTTCATGCTGATTTTATAAAACAAATTGACGGACTCCAATTGTCCTGAATTTTCGCATGTCCATAGGAATTGGTATTCTAACAATTATTCATTGTTTGGACATGACGTTCGGGTTTATTTATGGACTTTGATTGGCTTGAAATTTTATAGGTCCATAAAAAATGTTCTAGTGACCAATACTCATTGTTTTGTCATGACTTTTGGTTCATTTTTGTAACGACCCGACCGGTGGTTTTGAGAGTTCTATCTCATTTTGTGGTTACTTGACTTGCCGGGGTACTTGGTATCGGGTTCGGGAGAGTTTCAGAGTAGAATGGGACACATAGTCCCTAAATTGAAAGTTAAAGCCATAGGAGTCGACTGTAGTTCGAATTGTGTGGAGACGACTTTGTAATGCAGTTTTGACGGTTTCAATAGTTCTGTATGGTGATTTTGGTTTTAGGAGCATATCCAAATGTTGATTTGGAGGTCCGTAGGTCATTTCGGCGTTAATTGGCGAAAGTTAAAAAATTAGAAGATTTTGGATGGTTTGACCGGGAGTGGACTTTTTGATATCAGGGTCGGATTCTGATTCCAGAAGTTGGAGTAGGTATCTAATGTCAATTATGACTTGTGTGCAAAATTCGAGGTCAATCAGACTTGATTTGATAAGTTTTGGCATCGAATGTGGAAGTTAGAAGTTCAAAAGTACCACATCAAAATTATCAAAATTTTTAAGAATTCTTTCAACATAATTTTCTTGAGTCAACATCAAGCTATTGTCATCCCTTATAATTTTCATGCCTGAAATAACACTAGTTTTTCTCATGTCTTTCATCTCAAAATTAGAAGACAAGAAAAATTTGGTTTTATGTACCAAATCAAGACTAGAACTAAAAATAAGTATGTCATCCACATAAAGGCAAATAATAACACATGTACCATCTACTCATTTTGTATAAACACATTTACCTACTTCAATTGATGAAAAACCATCATTAATCAATACTTGATCGAATTTTTCATGCCACTATTTAGGTGCTTGCTTTAGATCATAGTGCAAACTTCAAGTGTATGTCCCATTTTCAGAATTAGAACAATAATTTGGACAACGTCAAATTTGATTCTCCATAAAAATGTGGAAATATCATAATTGGTATTCTCCATAATAACATCGCGAAATAAAACTTGACTTCTTTACAAGTGCCTTTTGAAATATTTTCCAACACATAAGAACTTATTTTCTTTTTGTGTCTTCCATAGTCAAGTACCAAAGTAAAATTTTCTAAATATAGAAGCAACTTTAACTTCTATAGAAATATCTCAAATCGGTAGGAAACGGGTCATAATTCAACGATTTCTTCACCCAAATAACTAAGAGACCCGAAGCAACATAACTTTTCAGAGCCAGAAATACAACATATTTTTTATCTTCCAATACAAATTTTTGCCACAAAAAATCTCAATTTTGTAAGGCATTATTATAACATTAATAAATAATTTTTCTCATATTTTTCCTTCTTAGGATGAGGCTATATAACTCTGGACACCACAGTCCCCAAGTACATCAACATTGAACATCGATATACCGCCTAGGGGAATTAGAACAATGACTAGAATAGTTTGTGCACCCAACATAGGATTATGGAGAATATTCTTAATATTGTTGGAAAAATATTTGATTATGGAGAATATGATTTATCAAAGTTTGAGGCGTGTCAAGGAAACTGTTCTTAAGGATATTTTTCTCACACAATAATGAATAAAATTAGGCATATCCCCCAGGATTCAACAAGTTTTTCCAGTTATAAAACTGAGAACAGAACTAACAGAAAATTCAAGAAAGAAACCCAGCATATAGAAGGAAGAAGATCATTCAGAATGTTATGTTAAAAAGTGTGTCTTTACCTCTCCAAAGGTCGTGTTTATATAGGCGTTGCTCCAACAACTAAATAACGGTTAGTTAACGGCTAGTTTGACTCTATTAATTGTAAAATAACTTACTAAATAATAAGTAGATGTAAATAATATTTCAAAGAGAAAAGATTTTTCAAACCAAGATGGACATTACCTTTTGAGATATCACTAATTTTTCAACAAATAACACCCTCCCTCCGCCCGTTCACATATTTACGAAGAATTCAATTTCATCGGGTCCATTTCAGAGACAACGGGGCAGTTATTACACCATATTCTATACGTACTCTTATAATCTACCCAAAAAAAAAAAAAATTGCTATTTCATAGATCTAGCAACCTGCAAGTTCCGTGGAAAAGATTCTACCGAACACTTTTCTAAATATATTTCTCCTTATGGTAAATAAAAGAAATTTTATTACCAATGATATTTTGTATCGGCAGTGGCAAAGCCAGAAATTTCTCCAAGGGTGTTCAGATTTGAAAGAAGTAAAAATATTTCCGAAAAGGGTGTTCTATATACGTTATATACATCTAAAATCTAATATTTTACTTATATATACAGTATCATTTTTCGTAATATTTCGACTCCCCCGTGTATCGGTTTCTCTTCTTTTAGAAGAATCAACCTAAATAAGTGCTTATCCAATCGGTTAAATTAAAAATAGTAAAAAATATAAAATTTATGTATTATATATAATATGTATATAATCATATATAATCTACTGTATACTGACTAAAAAAATAAAAAATGAATCTTACCCAAGTAGACTTGGGTTACTACTTTGGCCCAAACAGAAGTTGGGCTATATTCTGTATGAGCAGCCTTTTTCCTTAATAAATTTCCTAGGAGTGAAAAGGAATCACACACGACGCAACCCACCTCTCACTATTTGGTGTTCATATTTCTTCACCTAAAGAATAGAAAAATTCTTAATAGCTGAATTTATATTAATCGACCCAGTGTGCTTCAGATATCATCCTTAGTTACTCAATTGATTTCATGCGAAATCTCTTGTTAATAAAATAATTATTTAATTATATCAATGTGGTTTTATCTTAAGCGAAACTATTGCAATGTTTTACCCTAATGACAGCATTTCTAATCACACCTTATGGGGTATTTTCAACTATTTTTCCTCACTATCTATAAGGATGTTAAGGTGAATGTGTGGGTATACCGGGTTACATAAGATTAGGAATGAAGTTATTCGGGATAAGGTGGGAGTGACCTCTGTGGAGGATAATATGCGGGAGGCGAGGTTGAGATGATTCAGGCATGTTAAGAGGAGAAACATAGAAGCCCCAGTTTGAAGATGTGTTTCAAGTTTGAATTTGTTCATTTGGAATCTGGGTTCTTCTATTTTATATTTATTTAATATAAATATTTTTTCGCTCTTTTTGTTGTATCATTCCTTAAGTCCCAGAGGTTTGATCCTGTAAGATGTGACCCATTTTCTCATTGAACGAAAGATACGAAATAAATTAGATTGATAAAAGTACCATATGAAATCTTCGATTTTCCCCTTCCTTAATCCTTATCCCATAGGTTAGGTACAATGTTTGAATCAATAGAGAACCTTTTCAACTGTATGAATCGATATTATTCCATTCCAAATCTTTCCCGATAACTCCCAAGGAAAATCTCAAATTTGGTTCTCAAATTGACGGGTTAGTGTGAGCTTATTCATGCGATTATGCGCTCTTTGAATAGGAATCCGTTTTCTGAAAGATCCTCGCTTTCGTAACTTTGGTGGGTCTCAGAGGTTAGCCTTGGTGGGTATCAGGAGGGGTAGAGGTAGGCCTAAGAAGTCTTGGGGAGAGGTGATCAGGCGGGACATAACGCAGCTGGAGATGACTGGGGACATGGCCCTAGATAGGAGGTAGGGGTATACAAATGAAACCGACAAACTACACCAACCCGATAATCCGAGTCAACCGAGAAAAAAAATGGACTATGGTTTGGTTTGATTTAGTTTGGTGTTGGAAAAAAAACCCGACCATATTTGATTTGGTTTGGTTTTAATTAAAAAAAGTCAAACCGAAACCAAACCAACCCGACATTATATGTATAGAAGTTGTAAATATATTTAATACATAAAAATATTTATTGTAGTGTAGTTAATAAATATTTCTTAAGCTTTTTCATAATTTTATCTTTTAATGTATTATTTCAAGCTTGGACTTATAATTTTTGGATGCTCCAATAAGTAAGTTTATAGTCCATAAATGTTAGTAACTCAAATAAATCCTAAACCAAAATCAAATCAATACTAATGCTAATAAAAGATATTCAATTCAATTGTACTATGAATGAAAATAGTGTTGGATATTTATTTTTTAGTTTTTTCATGGTTTAGATAAAATGTATAACTTATTTTTCTTTTAGTGGTGTCATGTAAATAATAGTACTTATTAGTCGTAATTTTAAATTATGTTTGTTTTCATTATGGATTATTAATAATATTTATTTTACGCGATTTTATTATCTTTATTGTTGAATATTTTAGTACAATGCCACGACTCATCTCATATTTATATTATTTTATTAAAAAACACCTTATATAGTTCTGTCTTACTAGGATTAAAGAAATATTTGGAGCACAAATTTTACGTTCTGTGCTATGAAGACTTTACGAGAAAAAAAACCCGAAAATCCAAAAAAATCGAGAAAAAATGAGATTATATATAAACCCCGACTTTTATTGGTTTGGTTTGATATTTAGATTTAATAACCCGATACAATTAGTTTGGTTTGGTAATTAGAAAATCAGAACCAATCCGACCTATGTACACCCCTAATAGGAGGGTGCGGAGGTCGAAAATTAGGGTAGAAGGCTAGTAGGTAGTCGAGCGTTTTTTCTTGTCTTACTCAGTTCGCTAGCATTAGTGTTAGTATGATATCCTTTTATTCATAGATTGCTATTACTACCTAGAGTTTAACTGTTTTCTTGGCTTCGATCTTATTTTTATCTTGTTGTTATTCCTACTTTTTGTCACTTTTTTCATCCGTTCTCCAGCCGAGGATCTATAGGAAACATGTTCTCTTTCCTTCCAAGGTATATGGGTAAGACTGCCTTCATCTTAACTTCCTTAGATTTCACTTGTGAGAAATTAATGGGTTTGTTATTGTTATTGTTATTGTTGTTCCCTCACTATCTTCTTCTATAGTTTCCTCTCTATCTTCACTTACATTCTTTCCAACAAAACATAAAAGATTACTTAGGATTCAATGCAATTCCAACCCCATTTTTCATTATTCAGATTTTCACACAGGCCACAAGCATTTAAATTGTTAAGGGAAGGACCACATGCAAAAACCCTATAAAGCCTTCTTCTGATTCCTCCTTTAAGATATTTGCCCATGAAAGTTAGTACAAAAATCTGTAAATCCCCAAGTACCAAACCCAAAACTTAATTTTCATCGCTGAATTTTGCAGTATCGATCGCAGGCTTGTTATGCCGTAAATAATAAGATAAAAATTATTATAAGGTGAATAATAATGTAGAGATGGTTATGTAGGAATTTTTTATTTTTAAATTATTTTTATCCAGTAATGCTAATTAAGGTATTATTCGACACTATATCCACAAGCAAATTATAAAAAAGTCAAAGTATTGTAAGCAAATTAATTATAAAGAACATGCATAAGAAAAAGGCTCTTATATAATATATTGAATTATCAGTCACATTCCCTAATGACAAATAATTAGTAAAATTGTTGTCATGTGATATGGAGATCACGAGTTCGACCCGTAGAAACAACAATTTATAAAAATACATATAATACTGCGTACAATATACCTTTGTGGTCAGACTCTTCCCCGACCCCACGCATAACGAAAATTTAGTGCACTGTGCTACTCTTATAGTCGCATTCCTTAATGATTTCCTCATACTTTCTTTAGCCTTTTACGTTTATTTTAACGTTTTTATAATTATTTTATGTGATTGTCAAGAATCTTACAAGCATTATTTGTTTAAGTAATTTTGTATTTCTTGAGAGGGACACCAACAAATATACTCCTATTGTTATTTTGTGGGGGGCCAATATAAAACATCAACCATCCCTTTCCCAAAGCGAAATTCCCACGAAAGTGATAGTTACTGCTTTTCGACAATTGACACATCAAGGAACACAACTACCACTTTCATCTTTTTTACCCCAAATGTTCGGTCCGAGTGTCGGAACTACCTCCTCTACTTTTTCTTTTTATTCCATTTCCCCCCTTGTTCTTTTAAACTTTTGGGAATCAAACCGGGTCCACGGCTAAGATTCTCTTAGAGAGAGAGAGAGAAATTTAGTTCAAAAGGAAGCAAGATATTCTTATAACAAATTAAATTCTAGTTCGAAATTATATCTGAACAACATGATATTTGAATTGAATTGGCATGGAAGTCGAACATACGTATTAGATAAACTTTTAGCAAATAAATTTAACTTTTGTAATAAAAATATTTCCCAGGATTTGCACTAAACGGCCGGGAATAAAATAATAATTGTATAAGCATCAGAAACAAAATCATTGGTTAAAATTGTTTTTGGTTACAAAGAAAAATTACTTCCAAAATAGTTCAAATGTTTTCACTTTATTACTAGCTCTGTACAAATCTTCTTAGATGTTCATAAAACTAAACAGTACATTGAAGTACAATAAGCAATTATCTTGAAAATCCCATAAACACTTCGGATATTTACAAAGAGATCACGATATCTAAAAATTTCATAAATTCATAGAATATTCACAAAGAGATTAAAAACATCAAATATTATCTTTCTCAAAATCATGGAAGTAATCAAGAGACGTTCTTCCTTTTCATGGAGATCAAATATACCCCAAAGAGGTCTATATTGTTAGGTGTTTGTCCTTATTTTCTTACTATGTTTGGTTTTCCTACCTCTTGAAGGAAAGGGAAACATATTTACCATAATTAAGTTTTTCTTTTACGAAAAGAAAAATATAATTATTTCATATTTTGCTAGTCTTTTTTCTTGGAGGAAAAGGTTTTAGACCTCTATAAATTGAGGATCTTTCCTTTTCATTCAGTAGCATCCACAATGTAACCATAAGGAGTTTGAGAGTCTTGTTTAGGGGGAGAACTTTTCGGAACAAGTGTTAGTGTATCACTTGTGTTTGCCTCTTTGTGAGGTTGTTCTCTCGATATTTTGTACTCTCTTTTATATAGTGGATTGCTCATCTCCGCCATGGACGTAGGTCAATTGACCGAACCATGCTAAATGTTTGTGTCTATTTTGTTGTCTGATTTATTGTCGTTCAAGGTTTGCTTTACTAGCTTCCGCATGACACCTGATTTTTTTGATCCCAACAACTGGTATCAGAGCGAGGTTCAAAACGGGTTCATCTTGGCGGGTTTAGCTCTAGCAGTAACCTATTTGATGGTAATCATAATTTTTGTCTGAAAATTTTGACCGGAGTACTACTCACGTTGAGACAAACTTTGTGGTGGAGATTTGGAGATGTGACATATTGAAGGCTATGTAAAAAAGGTGGATAAAATTTATTTTGTCAGAAAATTCAAGCAAATTGGGAAAATTATTAGGTGTTTGTCCTTATTTTCTTACCATATTTGGTTTTCCTATCTCTTGAAGGAAATGACAACATATTTACCATAATTGAGTTTTCCTTTTACGAAAAAAATATATATATAATTCTTCCATATTTGGCTAGTACTTTTTTTTGGAGGAAAAGGTTTTAGACTTCTATAAATTGAGGATCCTTCCTTCTCATTCAGTAGCATCCACAATGTAGCCATAAGGGGTTTGAGAGTCTTGTTTAGGGGGAGAACTTTTCGGGACAAGTGTTAGTGTGTCACTTGTGTTTGCCTCTTTGTGAGATTGTTCTCTCGATATTCTGTACCCTCTTTCATATAGTGGATTGCTCATCTCCCTCGTGGACGTAGGTCAATTGAGCGAATCACGTTAAATATTTGTATCTCTTTTGTTGTCCGATTTATCATCGTTCAAGGTTTGTTTTACTAGCTTTCACATGACACCTGATTTTTTTTATCCTAACATATATCATCCTTCGAGAAATAAGCAGTTTCAACCCTCGAATCACATAGAATAATTCGGAGAGAAGAATTTAGATAGCAAACAGAATTATAACCATAAAGATTCATCAATAAAATTATTTTTCATTTTAAAAAAAAATCAAAATAAGCAATTGCCTCCCTCTTTGGTATCGATCCGTGTTCAATTTTACATAGACAAAAATCTCTTACAAGGTAAGCTAGAAACCAACGGGTTATTTTGACTCTCTTTTACACTCAAGATTTTGTATTTTTATTCATAGTGGGGCAAAGCTTGATAGATTAGTCACTTTTAGCACGTAGAAGTCTTTTTATAACTCTCAAAAACTACGCTCCAACTTGCCACAATCATTTGTTGCAATGCCCAGCAATTTCGTCATTCTTTTCACATCCCTCTTTTTAAGTCATGTCAAAAATAATTGTGATTTGTCCCTCTTACCTAGTCTTTTTGTTCAATTACCGTAATAATGTTTGCCGAAGGGAGCCTTGGAGTAATGGTGAAGTTATCTTCGTATGACCTATAACTTACGGGTTTGAACTGTGAAACCAGCCACTAATATTTGTATTAAGGTAGACTCCCTATATCACACCCCCTTGGGGTGCGACCCTTTTTCGAAACCTGCGTGAACGTAAAATATTTCGTGCACCAGGCTGCCTACATCACATCCGAAGTAGTGAATGACTGTGTTGGACAAAAATCTCTGAAAGGGAGATGTGAACGATGAAAAATTGGAGAATGACGATTTTTAGTTATCCACGGTGGTAGTGTTGCTGGTAAAGCTAGAAATTTAGAGTTTTGTTTATGGCTTTCTGCTGTGAAAAATGGAGAGAGGTGGTCAAGGGTGGGGAGGAGTCGAGTGAAAAAAGAAAAAGAAAATTAAATTATGAAATTAAAGTCAAAATAATTATGATGTGTCATAAAAAATCTGATTTGGAGGATGATGTGTCATCCACATTGTATATTTGAAGAATACACGAGGTTGGAGGGGTTTAAAGTAGTATGTTTTAACAACTATGAATGTCTGGATGAAATTTTATGAAATATAAGGACCGTGATGACAAATCAGGAGAAATAGAGTTATTTATTAGACTATTCTGCCTATTAAGTTTTTCGATATTCAAATTCAAAAAGTTTGGTTAAGGATGAAGAAATTTCAACCCGCCCTAAAATTATGAATTGGCGACTAAACTACATAAGGTAACTGATTAACATGTATGATGATTTATGCCGGGCATGTCTTGGTGTATATTAAAAAAAATATATTTAAGGGTAGCTTGGTGCACAAAGTATCCCACATTCATGCATGGTCTGGGGAAGAGCCGCACCCCAAGAGGTATAATGCAGGTAGCCTATCTTGATGGAAACAATAATGATTGATTCCACGGCTCTAACCCGTCACCTATAAATCATACGAAATAATTTTACTGTTGCTCCAAAGAGCCAAGCTTCCCTTCTATATTAAAAAAATTCTTCTATACCAAAGTTCCTTGAGTACCAACGAAACAAAATGGACTTGTTCATTTTTCAGCATGGGCAATTCTAATTTCTTTTTTACTTTTGTTGCCTTGATTGCTAGATGTTCTTAATCATATTAGCCATTTGGTAGGCTCCCCTCCATGAGTACATGTTGTATAATATAAGAAGATACAATGTATTTCTACTACCTATATATTAATTAATATTCTAGCCAGTATAGGTTTGCTTTTCTTGCACCTCTGGTTATGAACCTTAACGCATGATTGTATTTTTTCGTCGAGAACTCTTAAGAGTGGCCCTAAAATGATTTTCAAACAATAGCCCCAGAATCATAAATCTTTTTTAAATGGAGCAATTCATTCGGAACCTCTTTTCATATATATTTTTGGGACGTTAGAAGCGGATCCAGGATTTTAGCTCAGGTTCACATTTATTATTGAAACTATTATATTTTAAAGTTATAAGTTAATATCTATTATTTATTATAATTTTAGTAGATTTTTATACATAAATTTGTAATACGCATGAAAAATATTAGGTGCAGATGAACCCGTTATCCGAAAGCTGCATCCGCCCTTGGGTTTTGGGGGGGCGGAGGGAGAGGGGGATTGAAATGGCTATTTATTTAACAATTCACTACTTTGCTAATGGAAAAATACTTGATAAAACTATCCTCTATAGAACAAAACTAGTTTTAATTTTATTATTAGTAAATGAAAACGACAAATGAATTGAGATGAAAATTTTAGGAGTATTATGTTTGAAACTTTTTAGAACACCGATATTCATCTTCAGAAAATATTCTTGTTTGGTTTTAAGGCTTTTGGAATGCACACCAAACTCCAAAGGGTCCCTCACATACGTAAAAGTCCAAAAATAGGCAGAATCAGCCAAAAAAGAATTGTACCTGGAATCTGACAGACACCTCATCCCCTAAGCTGCTAATTCTGACATTGTTTAATTCCTATTTATGAGTTCCATTATTTATTTTGTCTTCATTTTTTTATTCTTATTTTGCTTCAAATGGGTTCCATTATTTTCCTGTATTAAAATTAGGACTTAGGGATGTTTGATTTACGGACAACTTAAAACAGATTCTAACACAAAAAATTATATTATATTATTAAAAAAATATTAAATTATTTAAAAAAATATTTTTTGTATATTTAATTGATCGCAGCAAAAACTGTACATACGAAACGTTTTTGGTTTATGGATAAAGATTTGTTTCGAATAACAATCTTGGCATATATTACATCACTTTATCAGATTTAATTTTTGGTTTATTATCACACGTGATTAAAATATATTAATAATTATTAAATAAAATAAATATAGTGTTTGATTAAGAAATGAAATAAGATTCAAATAAGAAACAATTTACAAAAAAAAAAAGAGTTATATAAAGTAATTAAAAAACTCTCCTGCGCTTCTCTTCTAAACATGGTTTTGTTTTAACCAGCCTCTTATAATAACTTTATGATCAATACTACAAAATTACAAGAAACAAATGAGAGATAATTATATTTAAAAACAATGAACAAAAACATAACTTCCGTATTACTGTATTCTTATTTGTAATACTATCCAACTCTAAACTTTCTGGATTCATTTGTCTTGTTATGTTGTTACTTCCATCAAATGAGCAATGTGCTATAATGTACTTATATATAAAGCCCAAAACAATTACCAATAAGGATGGTAGTGGAATGATAAATACTTTGTACTGCTTCATCTTAACCTGAAAGCTTGGATTCAAGTCCTGTGTATAAACTTGTCTTTTTAGGGAATACTTTACCCCGATGCAAGTATAAGATTGTTAGCGCAGAAATGGACTTGGGAAATGAGCATTGCAATTGGCATTGCGTTAGTTGCAGCTGTCAGAGGAGTTAGTTACAGTTAGTTACGAGTTAGTTGAAAGTTAGTTAAAATAATTAGTGGAAAAGTGCATTATAGAGAGACTGAAATTAGCATTGTTGCTAATTAGATGTGATATAAATACATTGCTACATTGTAATTTGATTAATTCATGAAATAAGATCATTTTATTCTCTTTTCTCATATCTCCTCTAGCTAATTTTCTCGGTTATACCTTGAACTAGCTATCATCTTCTTCGAGCTTAGCTCCTAGACTAACAAATTCCATTGCGATCTTCCCTGATTGTATCAATTGATATCAGAGCAATCGATTCTCAGAATAATCAACAAGACTCGAACCAAAAATCAAGACAAACCAGTCAAGGAAATGGAGGACAAACCGTCTCAGATTCAAGAGCAGTTGCACAAGGTGATGGACGGCATGGTAAGCATGAGTGAGAGGAATTCACAAGTTGATAAGGAATTGCATGGCCTTAAGAAAGCCATTGGAGTCATCACTCAAAGAGGAAAAGAATAAATTGTAGCCGAGTCTTCGATTAACAGAGGGGAACCAATAGAGGTTTAAAACAAGAAATCACACAGTGGTTCTGCTCATCAAGGAAATGGTAACTTCTTTACTCGATTCTCAAAACTAGATTTTCCTTGATTTTCTAGTGTAGATTTGCGTACATAGTTGTATAAAGTTGATCAATACTTTTCTATGGATGAGATTCCATTTGAACAAAGGGTGAAAGTAGCATCTATTCATATGGATGGTGATGACATTGCTTGGCATAGATCTTATGTAAAATCTAGAGCTTCTACTATAGACTTACCGTGAGCTGAATATTTACTAGCTTTGAATTAAAGATTTGGGGATAATTTTGAGGATCCTATGGAGGCTTTGAAGAATTTAAGCCAAACTGCTGGGGTTAAGGAATATCAAGCAGAATTTGACAGATTATTAATTGTTGTTAATCTGACAATTGAGAATGCTATTAGTTATTTTTTAGGGGGACTTAAACCAGAACTAAATAAAGCTGTCAAAATTCAAGCACCAAGAACTTTAATGCAAGCATATAAGATTTCCAGATTACAGGAGGAAGTTTTTGATGCCCAAGCCAAAATCTGGGGATTGAAACCTATTTCCAGATCTTTTCACTCTAACTTCAATTTTATTTTACCTACTCCAATTGCCTTCAGATCACAGAACAACTAAAAAACTTTTGCACCAAACCCCACTCACCAAAGAAGTACTGATATCAACCCAAACAAACCAAATAGATTGGGAATGAGGCTAACTGCTGCTGAAATGGATGAAAAAAGGCTAAAGGTATGTGCCTCTTTTGTGATGAAAAATATGAGATGGGGCATAAATACAAGTCTAGGAAGCAGTTGTTTATGGTGGAGGTGTTAGAAGAAGAAATAACCATAACAATTGAGGTTGAAGAGGAGGTATTGATCCAGGAAGTTGTAGAACCTGGAAATGAATTTGTGACTATATCCTTGCAAGCTTTTACTGGTGTGTCTGGATACCAAACAATTAGAGTCACGACTATCATGAGAAGAATCCCTTACAAGTTTTGATTGATACTGGTAGTACACACAACTTTATTGAT
Organism: Nicotiana tomentosiformis; assembly: GCF_000390325.3. NCBI lineage: Eukaryota > Viridiplantae > Streptophyta > Magnoliopsida > Solanales > Solanaceae > Nicotiana > Nicotiana tomentosiformis. Next base: position 127,036,922 of record NC_090818.1, read on the forward strand.
CAGGAAGTTGCCAAAAAATTAGGGTGCCAATTTAGCTATATAGTAGACCAATCTATCAGTGTAGCTGATGGTAGAAAAGTACATATTGTTGTTGTATGCAAGAACCTACAATGGCTACAGCAAGGAACAACATTCTTATCGGATTTCCTATTGCTACCATTAGGGAATGTGGACATAGTACTGGGAGTGCAATGGATCAGCACCTTAAGGAAGAATTATGTTTGATTTCAGGAACAGAACTATTGAATTTGTATACCAAGGCAAGAAGCATGTACTGAGGGGTGCTAACAACCAATTTCAATCAACTAAAACAATTTCCTTGCCCAAACTAAATGACTCAGAAGCTCAGTTTTTCATGATGTCATTGATGGACAGGGATGCAGAAGGGAAGCAATGCGATAACATTACACAGGAAGTTGTACTTACACCAGCCTTGTCTGCTTTCATCAAGCAGTACTCATATATTTTTGAAGTGCCTACAACCTTAGCCCCTCATAGAGGCTCTTTTGATCACATAATTCCTTTGATAGAGTATGAAAATCCTGTGAACAAAAGACCATATAGATATCATAGAATAAAGAAGGATATTATTGAGAAGTTAGTTCAAGAAATGATGGATCAATGGGTAATTCAATATAGTACCAGTCATTATGCATCACCTGTTATGTTGGTAGGGAAAAAGGATGGTAGTTGGAAGTTGTGTATTGATTAATGGGAGTTGAACCACATGACAGTTAAGGATAAGTTTTCTATACCCATTATTGAAGATTTTCTTGATGAATTAGGGGGCGCAATTGTGTTCTCTAAGATAGATCTTAGATCAGGGTACCACCAGCTAAGAATGGCAAGAGAAGATACCCACAAAACAACTTTCAAAACTCATGAAGGCTACTATGAGTTCTTAGTTATGGCTTTTGGGCTCACTAATGCTCCTTCATCATTCTAAAGTCTTATGAATTCTATTTTTAAACCCTTGTTGAGAAAGTCGGTCTTAATATTTTTTTATGACATTTGATTTATAGTAGAAGTATGTCAGCTCATGTTGATCATGTGAAAGTTGTGTTTGAACTGATGCAACACTATCAGTTGTATGCTAAGATGACCAAGTATGCATTTGGTGTATCTAAGGTGGAGTACTTGGGTCATTTCATCAGTGATGAAAGGGTTTCAACTAATCCCAAGAAAATATTGGTTGTATAAAGTTGGCATGTTCCTTGCAATATTAAGCAACTGAGAGGATTTTTTAGCCTTGCTGGTTACTACATGAGGCTCATCAAATGGTTTGGTGCTATATGCAGGCCATTACATGATCAACTTAAGAAGGAAGGCTTCTCTAGGACTGAAGAATACACCGAAGCGTTCAACAAGTTGAAACAAGCATTAGTTTCTGCACGTATTTTAGTAATGCTAGATTATGCTAAATCTTTTATTGTGGAAACTGATGCTAGTGGGAAGGGTATTGGAGCAGTTCTAATGCAGCAAGGGTATCTTATAGCTTACATTAGTAAGTCTTTAGCTCCCAGACACCAGGCAATGTCAATCTATGATAGAGAACTGTTAGCACTCTTCTTTGCTGTTACCAAATAGTCTCACTACCTGCTGGGAAGACCATTCATTGTGAAGACAGATCAGAAGGCACTGAAACATCTGTTGAATCAGCATATTCATACTGATTTTCATGTTGCTGGTATCTCAAAGGTCATGGCTTTTGATTTCTTTATTGAGTACAAAAAAGGGGTGGAAAATAAGGTTGTAGATGCCTTATCCAGGAAACTAGATGCTGAGTTGTTAGCTCTTTCCTTGTTAACTCCCAATTATTCCTTGTTCCTTCAGATTGAGGACACTTGGCTCATTGATCCAACATTGCAAATGATGATCACTAAACTCATCCTATATTTGGTGTAATAATTAACCAAGGTGAAAGAGCAAGCTTGTGGTTGGTGATAATGTGCAATTAAGAACCACTATCATTGAACTTTGGCATGCAACTCCTCAAGGAGGTTACTCTGGTATGGATGCCACAATTAAGAGACTGCAATACTTGTTCTTTTGGAAGACTCTCAACCAGGATACTAGGTTGTACATCATCAAATGTGATATATAGCAGAGGCACAAATATGATGTTGCTGCATCTCCTGAATTGTTGCAGCCTCTACCAATTCCTGAAGGAGTTTGGGCTGATATTTGCTTGGACTTTATCGAAGGTTTACCTAAGTCCAATGACAAGGAGGTAATTTTGGTTGTGGTGGATAGATTGAGTGAGTAGATCATGTGTTCCTCAGTGGCTTTTGGCAAGAGCTTTTCACACTGCAAGGTGTCCAATTGTAGAGGTCAACTGCTTACCACCCTCAAACTGATGGCCAGACAGAGGTTTTGAATAGAACATTGGAAACTTACTTAAGGTGTTTCTGCTTTGATAAGCCCCATGATTGGTCCTCTTACTTGTCATTAGCAGAATGGTGGTATAATACTTCTACTCATACTGCCATCAGATGCACTCCTTATGAGGTTTTGTATGATCAAAAACCTCCTATTCACTTTCCTTATATGGCTGGTGAGGCCACTTCTGATATGGTTGACAGGTCCTTGGTAGTTAGAGAGGCAATGATTCAGTTGCTAAAATTCTATATCACACTTGCTCAACAAAGGATGAAGGACACTGCCAATAAGCACAGAACAAACATGTCTTTTAATGTGGGTGATTAGGTCTACTTGAAGCTCCAGCCTTACAGACAAGTCTTAGTTCCTACTTGACCCTTCAACAAGTTGGCAGCTAAGTATTTTGGCCCATATCTTATTGTTGAGAGGATTGGTATTGTTGCCTATAGGCTGCTACTTCCTGCTGATGTGCTAATTCATCCTACCTTTCATGTCTCTCAACTTAAGAAGTGTATTGAGATCCCTACTACCATTAACCATCCACAAATTTTCCATCTTTCCGGTCCATATTGCTTTATCCATGAGTCTGAATTGGAGAGGAGAATGGTTAAGAAAGGCAACAAAGTTGTATGTCAAGTCTTAGTCAAATGAACATGCATTGATGATGCACAAGTTAATTGGGAGTATTTGTCTAAATTACAACATCGATTTCCAGCATTCCATCCTCGAGGACAAGGATCATCTTTAAGCAAGGGGTATTGAAGCAAATATAAGATTGTTAGCGCAGAAATGGACTGGAAAAATGAGCATTGCAGTTGGCATTGCGTTAGTTGCAGTTGTCAGAGGAGTTGGTTACAGTTAGTTACGAGTTAGTTGAAAGTTAGTTAAAACAGTTAGTGGGAAAGTGCACTGTAAAGCGACTGAAATTAGCATTGTTGCTCATTAGTTGTGATATAAATACATTGCTATATTGTAATTGGTTTAATTCATGAAATAAGATCATTCTTTTCTCTCTTCACTTCTCATATCTCCTCTAGCTAATTTTCTCGGTTATACTCTGAACTAGCTATGCTTAGCTCCTAGACTAACAAATTTCATTGCGATCTTCACTGATTGCATCATACCCCCAATATGGGATTATTTGGTATGAATCCGAATGTAGTTGGACCCCGATATAAATAATGAAGCGGGAAACAACAAAAAAAAAAGGTTTTAAATCTTAGCTAAAAACGGATAACAAAAGGGAGACCTTGTAAAAAATCAATTTCTTCGGGTGGACAGTTTAACGTTTAACTATAGAAAGCTACATGTTCCTACTAAATTTAAGTCCCATTTATTTTATTTAATAGTAGTATTATTGCGCTGAAAAAGGTATTTGCACTTCAAAAAAGTAGCGAAATAATTATACAACATGGTTTGTCTTAGGCAGCATGTATATTCTTTTTCTCTTTTTGAGAGGAAGCAGAATGTTTATTTCAGATCCAATTGCCGACAGTGTTTTCGTATGTATAAAAGGAAATACTAATCTAAAATAGAAGAATTAACCCAAATAGTCGCCCACCCAACCACTTAAACTAAAAATAGTTGATGAATGTATAATATATGCATAATTGTGTATAATCAATGTATAATCTATGTATATGGATAAAAAAAGTAAACAATGAATATGACCGACTATTTGTGTAAAAATTCCTTTAAAGTATCACAAATTTGACGAATTAATTTGACCATATCTCGTCCTTTTAAATGACATTCTGATTGTAGCAAAGCAAAGAGCTGAATTTATTGGTTGGTGGTAATTAAGTAGTAATTCTATAAACACTTTGAATAATTATTGTTACAAATATCAGTGTCTAGAATATAAAGTACAATGGGTAGGTTGTGTGTCGTTGTGATAAGATATGCTTGGCATAAAGGGAGAAAGAATTGAAGTAGAAAAGGGAGAAAATCTAGTTGCTCTAACCACCAACTTTAGAGGAGTTTATCTTTTTGAAGAAATCAAATCATATATAATTGATGTCGTTCCATGCAACTTCTAGTTGCTTGGAATAATTGATAGTAATTGATTAGCACAATTCTTTCGTTCCTAAGTACAAATAATTACTTTTTCTTCTTTCTTGGTGAGCTAATAGTGCTAATTATTAGTTACTATATTTGTTTTTTATCATTTAGTGTTCAATATACTCACTGATTCAACAAATTTAGATTGCACAGTGTTAAGCACAATTAAGAAGAGGGAAACACTCCCTACCAATGATTCGAGTTAGGTACATTTCAATTATTAGTATTTTTTTTAGTTGCATAATAATAAGAAAATGTAGAGGCTCTGGATTTCTTTCCCCCGCACCTTGCTAAAGGATTCTCGTCTTCTCCTGCATGTCCTGTTGCACATGTGGTACGTACCAGCATTTGTTCTTGATATGACTTTTGGTTGATGGTTGAACAACGGAAAGCATGGGAGAAAAAAAGATACGTAACGAGCGAGTTCAGTCGAAGAGCGTAACGAGTCTAAGGGACTCAAAATTAAAATTCTAAATAAAGTTAAAATTTTCTTATATCCATACCATCATATTCCTTGCTTTTGTTGTACATAGTAGTGCTAATTAGTTTTTTAGATAAGCTTTACACCCATAATTGCACTCTATATCAAAGGCGGATCCAGGATTTCGATTCTGTGGGTTCAACTTTAAGTTTTTTAGCATTGAATATTTTTAAAGTTATGTATTCAAACCACCTATCATTTTTTGCAATTTTTATGAAATTTTACACATAAAATTATGCTCCGCGACGAAAGTAATGGGTTCAGATAAACCCGGTAGCCATACTCTACATCCGCCCTAGTCAATATGCCATTAACACTTTAGAAAATAATTAATTTCAACTTGAACCCCCAAAATATAGATTGGTAGTGCTAACGAGGGAACATTTTCCACCAAGCAATAGTAGTATATATCTGCATTTTAAGAATTTGACTTAAATATTTTAAATATTTGTACTTTGTTTCGACAAGATTAATTGAAATTACACTGGCATCTAAAATATTCAAATCGAACAAAAAAATAAATAAATTATACGTATGAAATTAAAGTCTCTTAAATGTTTCATAATTGAGCTTCTTAATAGCTCCACCTATCTATTAATAGTGTTTGATAAGACCATTAATTGCCTGTAATGTTAGGCCAATTTTGAGTAAAGTGCTATGTTATGGAAAATTCTAATAATATATTTGCAGTTACTTAAGGAAGTAGGCAATTTTCCATCAAAAAGTGAATGAATTCTTTGAACAAAAGATTAAATAATTGTTACTTGTGAAAAAAGAATATTGCTAAAGTAGTGTCTAGCAATCAAAGGTCATATTATTATGATAATAAAATAGGAGACCTTATTAAAGCTTCAGATTATAATGATTAGCGTTTAACCAGCGTGCTATTTTGTAGCTAACTTTTAAAATATATTAGACATTAAAATTATTTAAAAATAGTCTGTATCACAAATTTTTTATATCTTTAGTGTATAAATTTGTCCTTCCAATGAAAAAGATGCCCCGATTCAATTCCAGCAATCATTTAACTAATTTATCTTCTTTTTTTTTCCGTACACATTGAACATTTTCTTTTTTTAAACATATCTAAAATTTGAAAGTTCATAAAAAATATTAATTACTTTAGTCCCTCAAATATTGACAATTTATAATTTTGGTCATTGTAAGAACATTTAACATTCAATTAATTGAAATATAATTTTGATCCCTCTACTTTTGAATCCTCACAAATATCATGAATTATATGCCATTACATCATTTGACCAGCCATATGCAACTTAAGTTTGTATTATTATTCCATAATTGATGATACTACTATTATAAAAATAGTCAAATGTAACATAATTTCATTTTTAGAGGGACCAACATACACATTTTAATAATGGAAGGTTAAAAATATTTAGTTTTATATCACAAGGACCAAAATAACCAAGGCACCAAAAGTGATATTATCGCAAAATTAAAAAGTACTCTCTTTGATTTAATTATGTGATATACTTTTTATTTTAGTCTGTTCCAGAAAAAGTACTTTTTTTGTATTTAAAAATAGTTTAATTTTAAAATAGCCAAACAAAGCCACGTAAAATTGGACGGAGAAAGTATGAAAAATGTTAGTAGTACTTGCTTTGTGCCAAAAGAATAAAGTTGTTCACAATGCGATGATGAGATTTTCTGAATTTTAATTTAACTTGAATATTGATTTTTTTATTTTAAAAATAAAATAAAAAATAAAAATACATAAAAAGTATTATAAATTAAACTATTTATAATTCAAAGTATCTAAACAATGATAAAAAAATTGTACTAAAAGAAAAGATTGTCCAACTTTGTAAATTGGAATAATATCATATAAAGGAAAGCGCAGGAATTATCAGGTAGTAAAATATTTTTATTTTTACATTAAATTATTGAATTAAAAAAAATTAGAAAAATATTTGGCAAAAAAAATGTCTCTAGTAACTGATTGGATAACTAAAATATAAAAATGAAAACAGGTATTAAAAAATTGATAGACTGAAGCATCCTAAGAAAGCAAGATTTTTTTTATTATTTTAAAGCAAAATTTTAGAGGTCAAGCACGTTGTGACGACGTGCTTTATCCTTACTGCCCTTCCAAACAAGATTGCTAATAACTTTTTAATTTCACTTTAATCATTAATTTATTATACACTGATCTCCTAGGTAAACAAAAACTAATTAATTAAATTTTTTCAGTTAACACGGGAAGCTACTGCCGCTACCATTTAGTGCAAGTAAGATAAACTTCGCACCTGTTTATGCCCGCAAATTACACAAAATAATAAATCGTACTAAGTAAATTTTATGCGACGGGCTCGACCGAGAAAGTATGCAAGTGAGTTTCGAACCCTAGATCTCCCATTTGAAAAATTTCCTTGCTCAAGCAACTCAATCACCCGAAGGGCAGCTAATTAATTAATTATCCAGCTGAAATATTTAATAAAATATTAACAAGATATGTAAAAAAAAAAATAAAAAAATTTAGAAATCCTAAAGATACAAAACACGGGACCCACTTTCTACCTCTCAGGGAGTGGACCCCATGTTTTTTGCAGAAGGACCACATAATGTTAGAAAAAAATAAACACAGAAATTAGAAATTAGAAAAATATGAAGAGTTGAGAATAGTTTGTGTCCCTTTTCTCTCTTTCTTTTTTCTTCATCACATCTTTGTTCACCGAAATAGCATAAGCAGCATACTATGCTCTTCTTCTTCTTCTTCTTCTTCTTCTTATTTGAGAATCTGAAGCCATTATTTACTTGTAAATTTATACAAAGTTTTGAGCTTTAGATCTTTCATTGTATCTCAGTTGATTTTTCAGGTAAAAATGTCTTCTTTTCTATTTCATATTTTCAAGATTTGCTTGTTTTGTTTAGCTTTCAACTTTTTGTTCATAGTTTTAGACACCCTTTTGCTTAATCTTTAGTGGGGTCTCTTTAGTTAACCTTCTTTGCATTCATTTCTAAGCTTCTCTTTTTATTTTTTTAAGCATTATTTATTATTATTGTGTGTGACTTTATGTGCTTTTAGATTTGTACTGAAACTTGTAAGTTTATATTTTGGTTCCTTCTAATGGGAAAGTAATGTTTACTTGCTAAAGTTTTGCATTTAGTTCTTTTGGACTTCTCATTTGATAATTTGCTTTTCTTGTTGTTTTCTTCATTTTTGTGGGGTTGAGGTCGTTTTTTTATTTTCATTTTCTCTTGCAGAAATGGTGGAAGTTGAAAAAATAAATACTATATTGAAACTATTTTTCTTGAAAGTTGTAATCCTGTGCCTATTCTGAGGATTTTGATGTACTTCCGTTAAACTGGATTTATGCTATTTAACTGAATGTATCTTCATAGCTGAGTAATAAGAGGCAGAGACATGATTTGATGTTTATGGGTTCTGAATTTGCCACCGAACTCATAGCTTGTATTAGTTATTGGTTTTGCAATTAAATTTTTATACATATTTATGGATTTTTTAAATACAAATACAACGTATAAGCAAAAGCTACTGTCTATCCTCTGGCTCCGCCCCTGGCCTGAGTTAGGCTTCTAAGGACAGTTTGAAAGTTGATGAAATCTAAAACTTTGCAAGTATTTAACAACATCCACTACTTTATTTAATGAAAGGAGATCTGGTATAGTGGAGTCTTAGATATTGTGGTTCTTGACCGGGCGTCTATAATTCTGTTCTCTGTTAAATGAAATGCTTGATATTCATCCATCTAAGTATCCTCATGTTTTATACCTCTTTTGTGTGTTTATTTTTCACATTTTTTTATGGTTATGATTATGATTATTAAGGAATACAAATAGCTGGTATTTTACTTATTTTCTAATTGAATTTAACAATCTTACAGGTTGAATGGTAGATTGAAATTAGAAATTTGGATTACATGTGAGTGAAGGCTGAAGCTCATGTGCGGTTGTAGAGGTTGTCGCCAGTTGAATGATGGTTCAGTTTAGACTTTCAAAACTATTCCTTTTACCTTCTGATTGCTGAGTGCTCGTTGGTTTGTCCAGATAAGTTCAAAGCGATGGGTTCGTTTGCTGGTAGTTGTGAAATAATTGAGGCCAAAGATGAGCTGGATTTGTTTCAACATTCTGAAAGGTCTCGTCGAGTACGAGAACTGGGAAGAAAGCAGAAGCCTCCTTTGGTTAGAAAAGGACATAATAAATTCTTAGAAGATGATATTAATCAGCTTTTTGAATCTATCAATCTGAGATCATCAAAGAGTCTTGATTTGTCAGATCAAGTAATAAGAAGAGATGCCTCAAAAAGGCCAATGAGGGGCGGCGGATCTCATTCTCCAGGAATTGGGTTTTCCGAGCCAGTTTCTTTAAAGCAGGCATTACGAGGTTTGTGCATTTCGCAGGCGGCAGAAATGGCCGCGACGAAGCGGTTATCCAAGCCACCGGGTATACAAGATGAAAGCACATCAGGAATATTCGACAAAGTGGCCCATTACCGCCAAGAACTGTACGTTAAATCAGCAAACCATAGTCCTCATTCTTCTCCGCGACTTGTCATTAAGCCAACCATCTCAATGCGCCAAAATCACAGAATAGTGCCAGCAGAAAGCACGTCTAACTCTTTCCAGAGGACGAAGCCTCAGTACATTGGAGAGCCCAAGCTACAGTCACCAGGTCAAACCACCCTTTGTTCTCCTAAATATGTTAGCAAACAGACTATTAAAAGTGCAGAGTCCATTGCCAAGCAAAACGAGAGAATATTGCCGGAAGAAAATGTTCCAAACTCCAGTAAAATGGTTTCTCAACAGCTTACACAAGCCAAGTTGAGGTCACCAAACCAAACTGCTTTATCTTCGACTACACTTGATAAACCGGTCATTATGTGTGCTGAGTCAACCGTGCGGCGAAAGGAGAGGATGGTTGATGCACCAATTACTGAGTGTTCTAACACCCCTAACCAGAAAAAGGAGAATGCATCTGCTTCGAAGCATCATGAGATTAAATCTGTACGAACTGTGTTAATTGAGGAAGAAGCCGAAACTTCAGCAGCATCCTTATCTTCATTTACCTCTGGTAATGATGTGTTGGGGTCTGGACCAAAAAGTTTGCAACATAATTCTAATAAAAGTGTTGTTACATCATTTAGGATTGCAAACAAAGCAGCTCCTAAGCTGAGACGGAAAGCCAGGTTGCAAAACGTGTCTTCATCTAGTGCCACGAGAAGCAACAAGGAGACTAAATCAAACAAAAGCAACTCTCATGCTGTAAAGCCAACAGCAAAACCAGCAGTCAAGAACAAGGCCCTTGTCAAGAAGAAAGTGAAACCGGAAACAACAGTAACATCTGGTACTTTTAATCTGACCTATGAAGTAAATGGTCCAGTGGAATCACCGAAGCAACTTATCTGCCAGAAATGTCAGTGTTCTCTCAAGAATGTGGGAAACGGTTCTACAACCGCTGAAGCCAGTGAAAATGGCAGTGACTGTGGTGCTACTAAACCAGGCTTCGCCAGTAATGGCCATAAACTCAATAAGCCGTCAAAGTGTAGAGAGCAAGGGGATTTTTCACAGAGCTCAAAGAGTAGTATAGGTGATTACAGTTGTAGCACAACAATCAGTGATGAGAGCAATCTAAGTGGGTCCAGTACTGGGAATAGGCCGCACATGTCTAAAGATGGCAAGTGGGCGGCTATAAATCAGGTGCGGAAACATCACGGATTCTTAGGGTTGAGTCATTTCAATTTATTAAAGAAGCTTGGTTGTGGAGACATCGGCACAGTGTATCTAGCTGAGCTGCTGGAAACTAACTGCTTGTTTGCAATAAAGGTTATGGATAATGAATTTTTGGCAAGAAGGAAAAAGATGCCCAGAGCCCAAACTGAAAGAGAGATTTTGAGAATGCTAGATCACCCTTTTCTACCAACACTCTATGCGCAGTTTACATCCGACAATTTATCATGCTTAGTTATGGAGTTTTGTCCAGGTGGTGATTTGCATGTCCTCAGGCAAAAGCAGCCGGACAGATATTTTCCTGAACCAGCAGCACGGTATGATATCCTCCAAATTAATAAATTTTACTAAAAACTACTATTATAAAGCTTTGGTAGGAAAAAATTTATTGTTTGATGAAGTGGTAGAAAAGGTTTATTTTCAACATAAACATAACACATGTGCATTTGCTCTCCTCTGATTTCTGGTCAGGGGTGATAAATTGTATAAACTATAAACTAGTCTGAATTTTTTTTCTGGAATAAATGGAGGAAGAGGAATAAGAGAGCTTTTGAAGGGTCGATAATATATTTACATGCGAGGAGTAGCCTCATGTCTCTAGTTTCTTTTTGGTGCACCAGCGAGGTTCTTGTTCGTATAGCGATTGGTTGACTTTTTGTAGAGAACCATATTTTTGTCTTGGTTTCTCTACTTTTCGTATACTACTTGTATACGGGGATTTCTCCAACATTAACAAAACTACTTACCTTATAAATTTTTCTGTGGTTTAGCCTTACAATGTGTAGAGGCTTATTCACACGGCAAATTATTTATTTGCTGGCCAGTGTCTTTTGTTAGGTATATCTTCCTCCGTTCCTCCTAATTCAACCCAACCCTATCCGATCAACCCCCAAACCAAAAAAGGAGAAAGAAAAAGGTAAAAGTTGAACTCCACATTTCAAAAAAAAAAAGATAAAAAGGAAAGAAGAATGAAGATTAAGAATTCATTTGATCGGTAATTATTTAAGTTCTCTTAGATGTGTGTATTTAGTTTATCTGTAGTGAATCATAGTTAATTGATTAATGTAGCGATGCTGTGTCAAAATCCAAAATCTAGGTTCTGCAGAAGTTAGATCACTAACTTTTTGGGGATGCTATATTAATTTTACATGGAAAGAGAGAACTTTCGGACTGTTATTTTAAAAATTGTCCCCGTCGTCAATGACGCTGTCTTTAAACAAAGTGGAAGGAGTATTGTTGACATAAATGTGACAATAATCAAAGGTGGTACATAGCAACATTGTTTTGCATTATCAAAAAAAGAAGCACAGGGATAACAGATTCATTGTCTTGCTAATCTTTTGGCTTCCACATTCCCCGGACCTCACGCATAGCGGGAGCACAGTGCACCAGGCGGTCCTTTTTTTTTCCGAGTACTTTCTAACTCATGGTAATTGCAGGTTTTATGTTGCTGAAGTTCTCCTTGCTCTGGAGTATCTGCATATGCTAGGAGTTGTATACCGGGATTTGAAACCAGAAAACATATTGGTCCGAGAAGATGGTCATATCATGCTTACTGATTTTGATCTCTCACTCAGATGTTCAGTTAATCCGACTCTTCTAAAATCGTCTTCACTCGGGGTGGAGGCTCCCCGGATCTCTGGTCCATGCACGGGTTCTAACTGCATTGATCCGTTTTGTTCTGGACCGTCATGTCAAGTTTCTTGCTTTAGCCCCAGAATTTTACCTGCCACCGCACGAGCAAGAAAACTAAAAGCAGAAGCGGCATCCTTTAGCAGATCACTGCCTCAGCTTGTGGTAGAGCCAACAGAAGCACGGTCCAACTCATTTGTTGGTACACATGAATATTTGGCTCCTGAGATTATTAAAGGCGAGGGCCACGGGAGTGCTGTTGATTGGTGGACCCTAGGTGTTTTTCTTTACGAGCTTCTATATGGGAAGACGCCATTTAAAGGTGCTGGAAATGAAGAAACTTTGGCCAATGTGGTCATGCAAAACCTCAGATTTCCCGACAGTCCGATGGTTAGTTTTCAGGCGAGGGATCTAATCAGAGGGCTTCTTGTGAAGGAGCCTGAGAATCGATTGGGAACGGGAACAGGAGCAGCTGAGATTAAACGACACCCCTTCTTCGACGGCCTGAACTGGGCATTGATAAGATGTGCCATTCCACCTCAAGTACCTGATCTTTGTGACAATATTGGATTTGCAAAACCAGCTTTTCAGGAGAAGAGCAAAATGTTTTTAGAGTATAGTCCCAAAGAGCATTTAGAATTTGAGCTCTTCTAGTAAAGCAATGTCACTTTGGTTAGGATGTATCCTCTGCATCCACCCCTTGTAATTAAATGTCATATAAAATGCTCAAAACATGGAAATTTTCAACTATATTACAAGAATGAAAGTTACATGGCATCCCGACTAATGTTTCTTGTCTTGCAACTAAATTTTATGCTTTATTAATTTTGTCAAATTGAAGTAAGGCCACTTTATGATTGTAGCCAAGACAAGAATGTCATGAATGGTGTTAGCAACCTGAAGCAAATGTTTTCTTTATCTCGAAGTTGATATTTTATTGATAGGAAAAGAAAAAAGTATTTATAGTCGTAATGATATAAACAAGAATACTCATCCGAGCCACATGAACATGTATATATATATTACTGGTTCTGTTCTGGAATCTAAACAAAATTAAGCTCCAAACAAGTTATATAAATCTTCACTGATTATATTTTCTTATGCTGAGATCTATCGGAAACAACCTCTCTATTCTGTAAGATTTGCGTGCATACTATTCTTCCCAAATTCCACTTGTGGGATTTACTAGGTTTATTGTTGTTGTTGTTGTTGTTGTTATTGTTGTTGTTGTTGTTGTCGTCGTCGTCGTTGTTGTTGTTGTCGTCGTCGTCGTCGTCGTTTTGCACCAACATTAAAAATAAAAACTAATAATAAAAGTATTAAGTTCTCTATATTTTCTATTCGAGTAAGTGTTCTCTATGCTGTTATCTCCTTCAAGTTTTTTCTTCCTTTTTTTTTGTCACATCAATTACAAAGCTTACAGGATTTTTTAAAAACCTTTGTTCTCTAAAAACTTCAATATTTCCTAAATATTTTTAAACCATAAAGCTAACTACAAGAAATTTTGGGGGCCCAATAATTTGGGGGCCTAAAGCCAATACTTTATTCACTTAGGCCTTAAGTCGGCCTGCACGCAGAATCAACCCTAGTCATGAGATGTTGTGAAAATGTTATCAAATTAACATAATAATTGAATTCAAAATGATTTGACATTGTCTCAGCCTGAAAATATGATTAATTTCGTTTAGTTAGATAAGTATATGTACTGATAGGATAGAATGAACCCGAAAGTCATGGCGAAGCAATCAATATTGCTTAATAGGCCATTTCCTATGGACCTACAAAATTTTAGGCCAATGGGAGTCCATCAAAAAATTCTACAATATCAGCACGTACTAATACACACGAAAAAGTAGATATAATCATAAATTCATGTTGCGTGACCACGAAACGTCATAAAATATATCCGAAAGTCATGACGAACCAATGACTATTGGTCATTAGGACGTTTCTTATGGACCTATGAAATTTCAGGCCAGGAGTTCATCAAAAAATTATGTAAACAACATATACAACAACAACAACATACCCAGTAATATCCCACACCGTGGGGTCAGGGGAGGGTAGTGTGCACGCAGACCTTACCCCCTACCTTGTGAGGATAGAGAGGCTGTTTCCAATAGACCCTCGGCTCAGGAAAGCATAAGCACCATATTAATAAAAATATAGACAAGAAGGGACAATACCAAAAAGCCATATAAAAGCAGAATAAAAATAACAAGATAATAAGGTGATCAACAATGAAAGAAAATAACGGTTAGTCATAAAAACCTATTGCCAACAGAAAGCGAGACTGAGTGCCAATACTATTGTTATGAACACTCAAGCCTACCTCCTCTACTACCCTTGTTACACCCTATATTGTTTTTGTACGTAAAACTGCGTCGTGAGCAAACTAATGTAGGACCCAAAAAAAATGAGATCATCTTTGAAAATATATAAAGCAATTTAATCATATTACCTCGGAAGTTACAAATATTGAATATCATGAACAACAAGTACAAAGAGGGTTGGAAGGTTTAGAAGCTAAAGGAATTGAAGAAAATAATGTTTCGTCGAAAGCCGAAAAATTGGGAATGTTATAGCATGTACTTTTGGGATGAGACTAGGGTGTTTTACATGATAAGGAGGTTATGTTACGAGTTATGTTATTCGTATGATAGTCGTATGTTATGTTTTGAAGTCAAGCGAGTGGTGGAACAAAAGTCGATGAAAGTCATCACAAGTTACGTTCATAAATTTTACTGAAACTTTGGGTCAAATGTAACTGCGATTTTCTCCCAATATACTTAGAGTTATGGGGTGTTCCACCCATCAAATTAAATATCTATGAGTCTACTTTCCAACGCATTAAACCGTTTGTCAATACGATATCTGAGTAGAGAGATATGGGCATTTTTGCGAGACTGCGCAGACTGTCACCTACTTGCTTAAACGAGAATCCAAAACTGGGCCTGTTCGGGTCGTCCAAAAATGGGCCAGTTCGGGTCGTTCAAAGAGGCCTTTTTAAAGTCCTATCCCCTTCATATATTAGTCTGATAATAGGGCAAAATAACCAGACTCATTCTCTGCAAAACTCCTCCCAAATATTTCCCCCAAACCCCAATTGATTTTCTCCCCCTTTCAAGTTCTAATCGGAGGTAAAGCCTAGAGTTTGAAGAACCAAGATAGGAGTCGAGTTATCCAACAAATAAGGTAAGTTTACTGCTCTCTTTCATCCATTTTTTTCTGTTGTAGATGTATATTAAGTCGTTCTATATTTGTAAGAACTCACGGGACGGTGATCGGAAGCCGTGAGTTCGAGTTATTCACTTGTAGCGGACTGTTTTGTGGACTGTTTTGTGGTGCTGTTGGGCTGCGTGTTTTACTACTGTTTTGTGGAGTTTTGGAGGAGGAAGGGTGTGGAGAAACACCACATAAATTCAGGATGTTGGGTTGGTCGTTCGTCGTAATATTTTCGGGTTGTTGACACTACTACGGTGGTCGTTTTGTGTATGAAGAGATTGGGGTGTGTTGGGCTGTTTTGTAGTATTGTGTGGTGTGCATAAGGTTGGAAAATAATGTATATATATTGTTATTGTTGTTTTTGGTGTTGTTGGTGTTATCTTGAATTTGGAGGAAGTAAGAATTATAGGGGAAATGCTGTCCGTTTTAATACAAAATAAGCATGTCGTTCGTTGTGCGATAGTTATACGTTTCATAACTTAATGATAGTATTATTATCATTGTTGTAGATTAAGGTGAGAAGAGGCGAGTTCAACTTGGTGATTGAAAAGAGTGTGATAAGGTATGTTAAGGCTAAGCCTTCCTTCATTTTGGCATGATCTCGTAGCTACATGTGTTAGTAATGAGACATAAAGAGAAGTTCATATTCATGAATTTATTCACATTATTCTAGTCTCATAAGTTATAATATTATTCCTTATCGAGACTCTATATTCAATTTAGTATTGTCTTCTTCCAGTCAAGAGAGCAGCAAGCCTATATATACAGTATTACAGTATTTTCATTACCATCGAGCTATAATCGATGGGCAGGCCCCTATTGGGCAACCTCTGATCAGATGGAAAGTTATATACCGAGCCTACTGTGGCCGAGCGCCTATGAGCGAGCCCAGCATGGTCGAGATACATAGCCTAGTATGGCCGAGCGCCTATGAGCGAGCCTACTACGGCAGAGCAGTTATATATACCGAGCCTTATAAGGCCGGACAATTATTTTACTTACTATATTGAAGGAGTTGAGTCAGTATCAACAGGTAAGTATATCTCCAGATCATCTTTGACTCCCAATTACTTTCAGTTATTATATTATCAGTTCAGTTTCAACTTTCAGTTATGTTATCGCCTTATATACTCGGTACATTATTTTGTACTGACGTCCCTTTTCTGGGGACGCTGCATTTCATGCATGCAGGTTCAGATAGACAGACGGGTATACCTCCTCAGTAGGTGTTTCCAGAGTTCAGCCTGATCGGTAAGCTCCACATCCTTCGGAGTTATCGGGTCTAGGTTTTCGTGTACATCTTCTGTGTGTATGTATATATATTATGGGTAGGTCGGGGCCCTGTTCCGATCACAATATATCTATCAGTAGAGGCTTGTAGACATATCCTGTCAGTTAGTGCATTATGTTGGGCTTGTAGGCCTGATATGTATATTTTGGTGGTTTGTCAGTTGTAGTAGTTATGACGGCCTTATCGGCCCAACTTTATATTGATGTTTAGTCAGCGCTAGTTTCCATTCAGTTTTATATTTTGCTTCGCAAATTGTCTTGCAAGGTGGACCCTTGGCCAAATTATGACATTATATGTTCAGAGTCCCTTAGTCGCAATTTGGTACACTAGGTTAGTTGAGGCACCGGGTGCTAGTCTCGCTTCCAGGTCGGGGCATGACAAGCTTGGTATCAGAGCAGTTCTATCCTAGGGAGTCTACAAGCCGTGTCTAGTAGGATCTTGTTTATAGATGTGTTGTGCACCACATTATATAAGCAGGGAGCTACAGGGCATTTAGGAGTTGGTTACCCTTCTTTCAAATCTAAATCGTGCTGTAGAACTGAGTTATAGGAAATTTGAGTTAAACTTACGTGTTTGTGTTTTCATACACAGATGACGGTGACTAGGAAGACTACGGCTAGCCAGAGGGGAGATACAACAACAGGTGAGGGGACCAGCAGGGTACCCCCAGTAGATGGGTCCCAGTCTGAGGCCCAAGGCGAGACCCCTACTCAGCCATTACTGGCTCCTCCACCACCTGAGGAGATTCCTAGGGATACCGCACATCCAGTTCCCCCTCCACTTCCACCAGATCAGGACTTGAGGAGTGCGGTGCATTTGTTGACACAATTGGTAGCTACCCAGCAACAAGCTAGGGCATCAGCTAGTGCAGGATCTTCTGAGGGGTCTGGGAGTTCAAGGGTCCGAGAGTTTATTGCTTTGAGTCCCCCAGAGTTTACGGGGTCAGATCAGAGGGAGGACCCGCAGGATTTCATAGATAAGCTTCACAGGATCTTTCGGGTTATGCATGCCACAGAGAAAGAAGCAGTTGAGCTAGCAACTTTTCGACTCCGAGATATAGCCATCCTTTGGTACGAGGGATGGGAGAGGTCCAGGGCACGTGATGCACCTCCAGCTAGTTGGGAGAATTTTTCAGATGCTTTCCTTGACCAGTACTTACCGCAGGAGATCCGACAGGCTCGGGTCGATCAGTTTCTAGCCCTTAAACAGGGCAATATGAGTGTTCGAGAGTATAGTCTCCGTTTTGACTCATTAGCCAGATATGCACCATCCATAGTTGCTACTATGCGTGACAGGATCCACAGGTTTATAGCAGGGTTAGCCCTAGAGTTGACCGAGGCATGTGCCACCGCTGCATTGCATGATAATATGGATATCTCCCGGATTCAGGCATTCGCTCAAAATATAGAAAGGGGTAGGCGTCGACAGCAGGGTACAGAGAGGACTGAGCAAGGGCAGCATAAGAGGATGCAATTTCCTAGGTTTCAGGAGCAGTCTCAGTGTAGTTATAGGCCCCAGTACTTCGGACGGCCACCTAGGCCTCCGCCACCTCAGTTGCAGGGTTACAGGTATGACCGCTATACTCAGTCAGGACCAGGTGAGAGCTCACGGGCGTCAGTTTTGTAACGACAATGAGGTTCAAGGCAGACATGGTCATTTCCGCCGCGGTGTGACATCTGTGGTAGAGGACACTTGGGCCAATGCCGAGCAGGTTCTGATGCTTGTTATACATGTGGGCATCCGGGGCATATGATGCGAGATTGCCCAAATTGAGATTCTGGGGGTATGGCACAACCAGCAAGTTCAGTGACAGGATCATCTATGTCTGTGCATCCTTCTGGGCGCGAGTCTCAATCTTCGGCTGGTAGAGGTCGAGGCAGAGGTAGAGGTTCCAGTTCAGGTGTTAATCAGAACCGTATTTATGCTTTAGCGGGTCGACATGACCAGGAGTCTTCACCAGACGTTGTGACAGGTATATTGACCATTTGCTCTCACGATGCTTATGCCTTGATAGACCCAGGATCTACTTTATCATATATTACCCCATTTGTCGCGAGGAAATTTGGTATAGTGCCTGAAATACTAAGTGATCCTTTTGCGGTATCTACACCGGTCGGAGAATCGATTATTGCTAGACGGGTTTACCGAGGTTGTACGGTGACAGTTTGTAGTCGTCAGACCTCAGCCGACCTAGTTGAGTTAGAGATGATGGATTTTGATGCTATCATGGGCATGGACTGGTTGTTAGCTTGCTATGCTACAGTTGATTGTCGAGCAAAGGCAGCTAGATTTCATTTTCCAGGTGAGGCAGTCCTTGAATGGGTAGGTAATACAGCGGCACCCATAGGTAGGTTTATTTCCTATCTGAAGGCGAGGAAAATGATTGCAAAAGGGCGCATTTATCATATTGTGCGAGTTAGAGATGCAGATGCTGAGATATCTACACTTCAATCTATTCCCGTAGTTAATGAGTATGCAGATGTGTTTCCAGATGAACTTCCAGGTATTCCTCCAGAGCGAGAGATTGATTTTAGCATCGATTTGCTTCCAGGAACTCAACCAATATCCATCCCTCCGTATAGAATGGCACCTGCCGAATTAAAGGAGTTGAAGGAGCAGTTAAAAGATTTGCTGGAGAAAGGTTTCATGAGGCCTAGTACCTCACCTTGGGGTGCACCGGTACTCTTTGTGCGGAAGAAAGACGGCTCGTTGAGGATGTGTATCGATTATAGGCAGCTGAACAAGGTAACTATTAAGAATAAGTATCCACTTCCAAGGATTGATGATTTGTTTGATCAGTTGCAGGGGGCTAGATTCTTTTCAAAGATAGATTTGAGATCGGGATACCACCAGGTCAGAGTTCGGGAGAAAGATATTCCGAAGACAGCCTTCAGGACCCGATATGGCCACTTCGAGTTCCTTGTCATGTCCTTCGGGTTGACGAATGCTCTCGCAGTATTTATGGACTTGATGAATAGCCTATTCCGTCCATTTTTAGATCTGTTCGTGATAGTATTTATTGATGATATTCTGGTCTATTCAAGTTCAGAGGATGAATATGTGGACCACTTGCGAGCGGTACTCCAAACCCTCCGTGATCGTAAGTTGTATGCTAAGTTTTCTAAATGTGAGTTCTGGTTGAAGTCTGTAGCATTCTTGGGGCATATTGTATCCGATGAAGGTATAAAGGTAGACACTCAAAAGATTGAGGCCGTGAAATCTTGGCCTAGACCTACCACTCCGACAGAGGTTCGTAGCTTTCTAGGCTTAGCAGGATACTACCGGAGATTCGTAGAGGGTTTTTCTTCCCTTTCTGCACCATTGACGAAGTTGACGCAGAAATCAACTAAGTTTCAGTGGATGAAGGCTTGCGAGTGGAGTTTCCAAGAGCTTAAGAACAGGTTGACATCAGCACCAGTTCTAACACTTCCAGAGGGTCCAGAGGGTTATGTCGTGTATTGTGATGCCTCAGGTGTTGGGTTAGGATGTGTCCTGATGCAACATGGGAAGGTAATTGCTTATGCTTCAAGGCAGTTAAGGAAGCACGAGAAGAATTATCCAACCCACGATCTCGAGTTAGCTGCGATTGTCCATGCACTTAAGATATGGCGACATTATTTATATGGTGTTCATGTTGATGTATTTACCGATCATAAAAGTCTGCAATATATATTCAAGCAAAAAGAGTTGAATTTGCGACAGAGGTGATGGCTTGAGTTATTGAAAGATTATGATGTTAATATTCTCTACCATCCAGGGAAAGCTAATGTTGTAGCAGACGCCTTAAGTCGCCGATCTATGGGTAGCTTAGCACATGTAAAGGCCGAGAAAAGACAATTAACTAGAGAGATTCATCAATTGGCTTGTTTGGGGGTTCGGTTAGTAGATTTCGACGATGGTGGAGTTGTACTCCAAAACACTGCAAAATCATCTCTCATAGCTGAAGTCAAGGAAAGGTAGTACGATGACCCAGAGTTGGTCGAGTTGAGAGAACGAGTTCCGCAGCAGAAGAATCCATTGTTAGAGCTCAAGGGAGATGGAGTTCTCAGATATAGGGGTCGTTTGTGTGTTCCAGATGTAGCAGGGCTACGAGACAGGATTATGTCAGAGGCACATTATTCGTGGTACTCCATTCATCCTGGGTCGACGAAGATGTATCATGACATTAAGGATGTGTACTGGTGGAACGATATGAAGAAGAACATTGCTGAGTTTGTCGCCCAGTGTCCTAGTTGCCAGCAGGTGAAAATAGAGCATCAGAAGCCCGGAGGGCTAATGCAGACTATAGAGATCCCGACATGGAAATGGGAGGCGATAAACATGGACTTTGTTACGGGTTTACCTCGTTCTCATCGTAAGTTCGATTCTATATGGGTGATAGTCGATAGGCTCACTAAATCAGCTCATTTTCTACCTGTCAGATCTACATATACAGCAGAAGATTATGCAAAGTTATATATTAAGGAGATAGTGCGGCTACACGGAGTACCAGTATCTATTATATCTGACCGTGGGGCTCAATTTACAGCACATTTTTGGAGGTCATTTCAGAGAGGTCTAGGGACTCAGGTGAATCTCAGCACAACTTTTCATCCACAGACTGATGGACAAGCCGAGCGCACAATTCAGATGCTCGAGGATATGTTACGAGCATGTGTGTTGGATTTTAAAAGAAGTTGGGATGAACATCTACCTCTTGTCGAGTTTGCATATAATAACAGTTACCACTCCAGTATTCAGATGGCTCCGTACGAGGCTTTGTATGGGCGTAAGTGCAGATCTCCTATAGGGTGGTTTGATGTTGGGGAATCTGGGTTATATGGGCCAGACCTGGTTCAACAGGCCATAGAGAAAGTAAAGCTTATCCGGGAGCGACTGTTGACAGCTCAGAGTCGTCAGAAGTCATATTCTGACGTGCGGCGACGAGACTTAGAGTTTGAGATTAATGACTGGGTATTCTTAAAGGTATCCCCTATGAAGGGCGTGATGAGGTTTGGCAAGAAAGGCAAGCTTAGCCCACGGTATATTGGGCCTTACAGGATTATTCGGAGAGTGGGCCAAGTAGCTTATGAGTTAGAATTGCCCTCAGAAATGGAGTTAGTCCATCCGGTTTTTCATGTATCTATGCTACGGAAGTGCATTGGAGATCCTACCAGAGTGGTATCCACAGATGATGTACAAATTACGGAGGACTTGTCATACAAGGAAATTCCAGTTGCCATCTTAGACCGACAAATTCGCAAGCTACGAAATAAGGAGGTAGCCTCCGTGAAGGTTTTATGGAGAAGCAATAATGTGGAAGAGATGACATGGGAAGCGGAGGAAGAAATGAAGTATAAATACCCCCATCTATTTCAAACTGAAGATATGGCTCGAGATGGGATGCTACAGCACAACTCTATTTAGGCTAGTAGGTCATCAGGTAAGCTCTTATTTTCTGACTTTCAGTATTTATGATTTACGACTCTTTGAAGCAAAGTGTTGTTATTTATAGACATTGGCCATGTGTGGCATGCATAGTATATTTTCTGGCTGCATACAAGTTGGTTATAGTCTAGTGTACGGAGGAAACTCTGGCAAAATTTTTCCAAAGTCTCTAAAAGTAAACATTCGAGGACGAATGTTCCCAAGGGGGGAATGATGTTACACCCTATATTGTTTTTGTACGTAAAACTGCGTCGTGAGCAAACTAATGTAGAACCCAAAAAAATGAGATCATCTTTGAAAATATATAAAGCAATTTAATCATGTTACCTCGAAAGTTACAAATATTGAATATCATGAACAACAAGTACAAAGAGGGTTGGAAGGTTTAGAATCTAAAGGAATTGAAGAAAATAATGTTTCGTCGAAAGCCGACAAATTGGGAATGTTATAGCATGTACTTTTGGGATGAGACCAGGGTGTTTTACATGATAAGGAGGTTATGTTACGAGTTATGTTATTCGTATGTTATGTTTTGAAGTCAAACGAGTGGTGGAACAAAAGTCGATGAAAGTCATCACAAGTTACGTTCATAAATTTTACTGAAACTTTGGGTCAAATGTAACTGCGATTTTCTCCCAATATACTTAGAATTATGGGGTGTTCCATACATCAAATTAAAGATATATGAGTCTACTTTCCAACGCATTAAACCTTTTATCAATACGATATCTGAGTAGATAGATATGGGCAGTTTTGCGAGACTGCGCAGACTATCACCTACTTGCTTAAACGAGAATCCAAAACTGGGCCTGTTCAGGTCGTCCAAAAATGGGCCAGTTCGGGTCATTCAAAGAGGCCTTTTTAAATTCCTATCCCCTTCATATATTAGTCTGATAATAGGGCAAAATAACCAGACTCATTCTCTGCAAAACTCCTCCCAAATATTTCCCCCAAACCCCAATTGATTTTCTCCCCCTTTCAAGTTCTTATCGGAGGTAGAGCCTAGAGTTTGAAGAACCAAGATAGGAGTCGAGTTATCCAACAAATAAGGTAAGTTTACTGCTCTCTTTCATCCATTTTTTTCTGTTGTATATGTATATTAAGTCGTTCTATATTTGTAAGAACTCACGGGACGGTGATCGGAAGCCGTGAGTTCGAGTTATTCACTTGTAGCGGACTGTTTTGTGGACTGCTGTTGGGCTGCATATTTTACTACTGTTTTGTGGAGTTTTGGAGGAGGAAGGGTGTGGAGAAACACCACATAAATGCAGGATGTTGGGCTGGTCGTTCGTCGTAACATTTTCGGGTTGTTGACACTACTACGGTGCTCGTTTTGTGTATGAAGAGATTGGGGTGTGTTGGGCTATTTTGTAGTATTGTGTTGTGTGCATAAGGTTGGAAAATAATGTATATATGTTGTTATTGTTGTTTTTGGTGTTTTTGGTGTTATCTTGAATTTGGAGGAAGTAAGAATTATAGGGGAAATGTTGTCCGTTTTAATACAAAATAAGCATGTCGTTCGTTGTGCGATAGTTATACGTTTCATAACTTAATGATAGTATTATTATCGTTGTTGTAGATTAAGGTGAGAAGAGGCGAGTTCAACTTGGTGATTGAAAAGAGTGTGATAAGGTATGTTAAGGCTAAGCCTTCCTTCATTTTGGCATGATCTCGTAGCTACATGTGTTAGTAATGAGACATAAAGAGAAGTTCGTATTCATGAATTTATTCACATTATTCTAGTCTCATAAGTTATAATATTATTCCTTATCGAGACTCTATATTCAATTTAGTATTGTCTTCTTCCAGTCAAGAGAGCAGCAAACCTATATATACAGTATTACAGTATTTTCATTACCATCGAGCTATAATCGATGGGCAGGCCCTATTGGGCAACCTCTGATCAGATGGAAAGTTATATACAGAGCCTACTGTGGCCGAGCGCCTATGAGCGAGCCCAGCATGGTCGAGATACATAGCCTAGTATGGCCGAGCGCCTATGAGCGAGCCTACTACGGCAGAGCAGTTATATATACCGAGCCTTATAAGGCCGGACAATTATTTTACTTACTATATTGAAGGAGTTGAGTCAGTATCAACAGGTAAGTATATCTCCAGATCATCTTTGACTCCCAATTACTTTCAGTTATTATATTATCAGTTCAGTTTCAACTTTCAGTTATGTTATCGCCTTATATACTCGGTACATTATTTTGTACTGACGTCCCTTTTCTGGGGACGCTGCATTTCATGTATGCAGGTTCAGATAGACAGACGGGTATACCTCCTCATTAGGTGTTTCCAGAGTTCAGCCTGATCGGTAAGCTCCACATCCTTCGTAGTTATCGGGTCTAGGTTTTCGTGTACATCTTTTGTGTGTATGTATATATATTATGGGTAGGTCGGGGTCCTGTTCCGATCACAATATATCTATCAGTAGAGGCTTGTAGACATATCCTGTCAGTTAGTGCATTATGTTGGGCTTGTAGTCCTGGTATGTATATTTTGGTGGTTTGTCAGTTGTCGTAGTTATGACGGCCTTATCGGCCCAACTTTATATTGATGTTTAGTCAGCGCTAGTTTCCATTTAGTTTTATATTTTGCTTCGCAAATTGTCTTGCAAGGTGGACCCTTGGCCAAATTATGACATTATATGTTCAGAGTCCCTTAGTCGCAATTTGGTACACTAGGTTAGTTGAGGCACCGGGTGCCAGTCTCGCTTCCAGGTCGGGGCATGACAACCCTAATCCTCGACCTCCATACCTTCATATCAAGGGTCATGTCCTCGATCAACTGAAGTTGTGCCATATCTTACCTAATCACCTCTCCCCACCTCTTCTTTGGCCTACCTCTACCTCTCCGTAGTCCCTCTAATGTTAACCTCTTACACCTCTTCACCGGGGAGTCTGTGCTCCTCCTCTTCACATGCCCAAACCACCTAAGCTGGGCTTCCCGCATCTTGTCCTCAATAGGGCCCATACCCACATTGTCGCGAATAACCTCATTTTTGATCCTATCTAACCTGGTTTGCCTGCACATCCATCACAACTTCCTCATCTCTGCTACCTTCATCTTCTGGACATGAGCAATCTTGACTGGCTAATACTCCACCCCATACAACATCGTTGATCTGACCACCACTCTGTAGAACTTACTCTTAAGTTTCGGTGGCACAAAACACTGGAAGTGAGTCTCAATTTCATCCATCCCGCCCTAATACGATGTGTGACATATTCATCAATCTCCCCATCCCCCTAAATAATAGACCCAAGGTATTTAAAACTCCCTCTCCTAGGGATGACCTGCGAGTCCAGCCTCACCTCCCCTTCCCCTCCTTGAGTCTCACCACTGAACTTACACTCCAAGTATTCTGTCTTGGTCCTGCTCAACTTGAAAACTTTAGGTTCCAGAATCTCCCTCCATACCTCTAATTGCGCGTTCACACCGTCTCGCGTCTCATCAATCAATACAATATCATGTGCAAATAGCATGCACCACGGCACCTCCTCTTGGATGTGGCGCGTCACTACGTCCATCACCAGCGCAAACAAAAAAGGGCTGAGTGCCGACCCTTGATGCAACCCCATCATAACCGAAAAATGGTCTGAGTCCCCACCCACCATCCTCACTCGGGTCTTTACTCCATCATACATGTCCTTAATCAACCTAACATATGTAACATGTACACCTCTAGCCTCCATACATCTCCATAAAACCTCTATCGGAACTTTATCGTACATATTTTCTAAGTCGATGAACACCATATGCAAGTTCTTCTTTCTCTCGCTATACTGCTCCATCAATCTACTAACAAGGTTGATGGATTCTGTAGTCGAACGCCCCGCATAAACCCAAACTGGTTCTCAGAAATAGACACACTCCTCCTCACCCTCAGCTCTACCACTCTCTTCTAGACTTTCATAGTATAGCTAAGCAGCTTGATACTCCGATAGTTATTGCAATTTTGGATATCACATTTGTTCTTGTTTACAGGAACCATCGTGCTTCACCTATACTCTTTAGGCATCTTCTTCGTTCTAAAAAAGACATTAAATAACCTAGTGAGCCACCTTAAGCCTACTTTGCCCGCACTCTTCCAAAACTCCACCGGAATTTCATCCGGCCCGGTCGCTTTGGCCCTGCTCATCTTAGGCATAGCCTCCTCAACTTCATCAACTCTAATCTACCTACAATACCCAAAGTCACAACAACTCCCGGAGAGTTCCAAATCACCCAGTACAAGACTCATGTCCCCTTCCTCGTTCAAGAGACTATGGAAGTAGGTCTTCCATTTTCGACGGATAAACCCCTCATCCAACAAAACTCTACCTTCTTCGTCCTTGATGCACTTCACGTGGTCCAAGTCACGCGCCTTCCTTTCTCGCGCCTTGGCTAACCTGAACAACCTCTTATCCCCACCTCGGCCCTCGAGTTCCTCGTGTGTAGTAAACATCATGTACTACACACGAAAAAGTGAATATAATCATAAATTCATGTCGCATGACCACAAAACGCCATAAATGAACATGAAATTCATGTCGAAAAAACAAGTACTGGTCACTAGGAATTTTCTTATGAACCTGCAAAAATTCAGGTAAGTCGGAGTCTGCCAAAAAAATATTCTACAAAATTAGCATGAACTAATAGAGACAAAAAAGTGGATGTAATCTAAGTCCGTGTTGCATGATCTTGAGATGCCATTAAATGAACTTGAAAGTTATGGCAAAATAATGAGTACTGGTCACTAGGCCATTTTCTATGGATTTACGAAATTTCAGGCCAATCGCAATCCGTATTTTTTTTTTTTTTACAAAATCAGCATTAAATAATACACACAAAAAAGTGGATATCATCACAAATTCGTGTTGCATGACCCAAAAACATCATAAATGAATCCGAAAATTATGGCAAAGCAATGAGTATTGATCAATAGACCGTTTTCTATGGATCTATAAAATTTTAGGCCAATCAGAGTCCGTCAATATTTTTTACAATATTAGCATGTATTAATACACACTAAAAAGTGGATATAATAAACAATTCGTGTTGCATCACCACAAAACGTGATCAAATGAACCGAAAGTCATGGCGAAGCAACAAGTATTGGTCACTAGGACGTTTTCTATGGATCTACGAAATTTTAAGCCAATCGAAATTAGTCAAAACGATTCTACACAATCAGCATATACTAATACACACGAAAAAAAGGATATAATCACAAATTCATGTCGCATAACCACGAACGCTATAAAATTGTCACGACCCCAATTTCTCTTCATAGGATGTCGTGACGACACCTAGACTCTAAGACTAGGTAAGCCTAACAAGTATGCAGAATAACTGAAATATTAAGCTAAAACTCAAAGGTCAATAAAAGTAATAAATAAAATCTGCAATTCAAGTATAACAACTCCCAAAACCTGGTAGATATAAGTCACAAGCTCTAAAGAGAAATACTAAATATACCTATACATCAGAGTCTAATGAGGATAAAGAAACAACATAATAAAGATAGAGAGGGACTACGAGGTCTGCGGACGCTGGCAGATGTACCTTGAAATCTCCATGTACGGACTAGCTCACTGATACCTGGTCTGGTAGGCAGCACCTGGATCTGCACAAAAAGATGTGCAGAAGCATAGTATAAGTACACCACAATGGTATCCACTAAGTGCCAAACCTAACCTCGGTAGAGTAGTGACGAGGTTAGATCAGGGCCCTACTGGAAATAATAAGAAACAAGGCAAAAAATATAATAATATAATGAAATGACAGAGAAGTGAATCAATGAGAATTTACGGAAGGTAATAACACGGAATCAAAGAAAGACAAATACAACATGAAAGGAAAGCAAAATCTTACAAGTTAAGGAACAACAACAACAACAACAACAATACAGCAAATAGAGGAAATCAACAGGGGCACTCCCTAGGTACCGCCTCGTAGTCCCAAAAGTAAATGTCTTACAATCTTTCCTTATATCACAGCGGGATCCTTTATATTTTGTTTTAAGAAATTATTTTCTGGAAATAACATCCCGCGTTTTAGCCAACGTTATCACACTGCATGACTTCTAGTAGTTTCCTTACTAGCCACGCGTATCAAACCCAACTTATCTCACCGCATGTGTTTCAACACCCAGACCTTGTACCACCGCATGCGTATCAATAATCACAACCGCACGGAAGAAACTTCGTACAAACAATAACAACCGCATGGCAGAAGCCTCGTGCAACAATAACAACCGCACGACAGAAACCTCATGTAACAACCAAACAATCATCTCAACAATAATCACGAAAACCAAAACATAACAACTGAAACAACGATATTTCAAGGATAGCAATTTCAAGTAAAGAATCCCACCGTTAAATAAGGAATATGGAATCAAAAAAGCAGGTAATTCAACTAAGCATGTAGTACAAGTTGTAAATAAGAGATAAGACAAGTAAACATGTGAAATTAGGCTAAACAAGATGACTATACATGCTAAAGTAACTCAGTTAAGGCATAAAAAGAAAACTACTTAGATAAATTGGAATTTCAACATTTAGCCTGTGTACACATTCGTCACCTCGCGTACACGGCCCTCACATATCACAAATTATCACAACAATACCAAATCCTAAGGGGGGATTTCCACCACATAAGGTTAGACAAGTCACTTACCTCAAACCTCGCTCAATCAATCAATAAGAAGGCCTTTCCCTCGATTTTCCAACTCTGATCGGCTCGAATCTAGCCAAAATAATTTCATACTATAAATATAACTATAGGAAACTAATTTAAATAATGAAATTATGACTTTAGCAAAGAATTGAAAAATCTCTCTAAAAAGTCGACCCGAGTCCACGTCTCGGAACCCGACAAAATCATAAAATCTGAACACCCATTCGATATCGAGTCCAACCATACAAGAATTACTCAAATCCGACCTCATATCGCCTTTCAAATCCCTAATTTTTAGCCTAAGAAGTTTTCCCAATTTCCAACTAAAAACACTAATTAAATGATTAAAAACAATAAATTCGTTGGAATCAATCAAAAACGAGTTAAGAATCCTTGCCCAAATGCTTCCTCTGAAAATCCCTCAAAATTTCGCCTCAATCCGAGCTCTCTAGGTCCAAAAAATGGATAATGAAATCAAACCCTCGAACTTAGGCGATTTCGCATCTGCGAACCCATAGTCGCATCTGCGGCTCCGCACCTGCAGAATTTCCATCGCAGGTGAGGACTTCACTTAAGTCTACTGAGTCTGCTTCTGCGAGCAAACAACCGCACCTGCGCGTGCGTGCCTGTGACAAAATGTGTTGCACCTGCAGAACCTTTTCCACACCTTCGAGTCCTGCCTAGACTGCCCATTTCAGCTTCCGCGCTCCATCGCTCGCACATGCGAGTCCGCACCTGCGGCCAATCCCACCGCAGGTGCGATGACACCAGAAGTTGGGGAGCTTCAGCAATTGCATAAGTCCAAAAATGATCCGATATTGATCCGAATCGCCCCCGAGGCCCCCTAGACCTCCACCAATTATTCCAACAAGTCCTAAAACACGATACGAACTTAGTCGAGGCCTCAAATCACATCAAACAACATCAAAAACACGAATTGCGCATCGATTTAAGTCTAATGACCTGTAAGCACTCCTTATGATGCTAGTAGTCAATTAAAAAGGGATAAAGGAGATGTTGTAGATCAAAATAAATATGCTCAAATTATATGTAGCCTAATGCATTTGATGAATTTTACTAGACCTAATATTGCATATGTTGTGTGTAGATTGAGTAGATATACTCAAAACCCGACTCATGATCATTGGAATGCATTAGTAAGAGTAATGAAATATTTGAGAGGTACCATGAACTATGGTATTAAATATAGTGGATTTCCCATTGTACTAGAATGATATAGTGATGCTAACTGAATCTCTGATTCAGATGGGACAAAAATCACTAGTGGTTATGTGTTCACCCTTGGTGAGGCTGTTGTGGCATAAAAATTAGCTAAACAAACAATAATAGCTAGATGTACCATGGAACCTAAGTTTGTGGCATTGGAATTGGCTGGCAATGAAGCTGAGTGGTTAAAATATCTCTTGGCAAGCATTCTACTGGGAATTAAACCGAAGCCTTCTGTGTCGATGCATTGTGATTGCCAAGCTGCAATAGCCATTGCTAAAAATAGATCCTTCAATGGGAAGAGTAGACATATTCGATTGAGACATAATGTGATAAAACAACTGCTGAGAGATGGAATTATTTTCATAAATTATGTGAAGTCAGAAGTGAATTTGGCCGATCCTCTGACTAAACCTTTGGGAAGAAAATTAATATCTGAAACATGAGGGGTATGGGATTGTTGCCAATTTAAGTTATATCAACGATGATGGTAACCCAATCTATGTGATTGGAGATCCCATGAAGTAGGTCCATATGGGCATTAATAAGTCATTAGTTGATTAAATATACACTATTAAATTTTGTCCCTTCCTCTGGTGTGTGTATATAGTACAAGACTGCAAGGAATGTGAGGTTGAACTCTTAATCCAATAATCCATAGCCTATTGTAGGTGGTATATTGTGCGGCAGAATACACTTGATGGATGAACCTATATGAGTGTGGAGTGGGGCCGCTCCTATAAAATTTGTGGCAAAGTTTATAGAGCCCTCATGAAAATCAGGCACGCGCATGCCCTATTAGCACAAAACCACGATAACAATAGAAATTGTAGGGGTGTAATATGATGAATAAAGTCCCTAGCTTACAACAAGGATTTTTGGTTCATAGAAGTTATCAACTTCACCAATTATTCTATAAGTTAAATCTTATTTTATCTATATATGGTTCATAGTCTATAAGATACCAGATGAATTTTATTATACCCGCAACTCAGCAAATTCTACTCTCTTTCTTTCTTTCTTTACTATTTATTTTTTATATCCCTTTTGAGATATGTGGGGGATTATTGAAAAATTAGTGATATTAAAAGGTAATGTCCATCCTGGTTTGAAAAATCTTTTCTCTTTAAAATATTATTTACATCTACTTATTATTTAGTAAGTTATTTTATAATTAATAGAGTCAAACTAGTTGTTACTAGCCGTTATCTAGCCGTTAACTAGCCGTTGGAGCAACGCTTATATAAACATGGAAATGGTGAGTGCCAAACACCAATATGACTATGACAAATACTAAACTATTAGGCCAACAATGAGGGGCGAGCTAGTGTATACATTAGGCCGAACTCAATAACTTTGATTTAATCTATGTATTTATCTTGAGAAATGCATTGAATATGTACAAAATCTTAATTTAGAACCTAATAACTTAAAAGAATTAAAATACCGAACCCAATAACTACAAATCCTAACTCCGCCTCTAGATGTGGAGTACCAACAGTTAGACGATAAGACCACATGCACCTTTAAATATAGTTTTACAGTAACAATCTTAATCAAATGTGTAGGATGGGTGGAAGGTGGTGACACACAACAACCATTCCTGAAAGACCACTCTTTCGACTAAAGATGCCTAATCTCTGCACCAATCATTCCTGGGAGACGGACATTGAGAGGTGAGTAGTTTATCTAGGACGGATGCCTCCTAAAGAATCACGGAGGTGCGCGAAGTTAGGCTCAAGTTAAGATTATGTTCGTGAGCGTAATATAGTATAAGCCTGCCTGACTATGAGACCGAGACATTTACGGACTTGATACCTATGTTTTGTGAACCTCACTCTTCCACATTTAATCGCGATTGTGTTTTACAATTATCTCTTTGTGCAGGGAAATTATGACTATATGGGTATAATGTAACACAAATTCTTCTAACTTCAAATCGTAAAAGCCGACCCTAACGAATTCATTAAATAATTAGTTTTTCCATAACATGAACTATTTTATAAGTTTTTAGATCGAAAGGAAAAATAAAGAAAAAGAAAAAGGGACGTCACTACATAAACTATTGAACTATACAGAAGGCCAATAATGTATTTCAACAAATAATTTGACTGCATACATTCATCTTCTCGAAGTTTCTAGATCCCAAGCTCGTACTAATTTGGATTTCATAGTTTTTATAGTTCCTTTAATAAATAAAGTGTCCATAAAATAAAACTATTCATATTGATTTACCCCAAACTACAACTCATGGTTTGATTATTTTTATTCTTTCACATTGTATACGGTCAAAACCAAGTTTTGTCCTTCGTATAATTAGTCAAGATTGGAACATAATGGACCGAGGGTCGTCATTATAATATCGAGATATAATGTGAAGTCGGGTTATCAAGCTCGAGATCCAGACCGATTAATAGCGAGCTCGAGGCAACAACAAGCTCGAGTCAATATCGAGCTATGATGTGAAGTGATGTTATCGAGCTCAAGAGCCAGAGACCGATCAATACCAAGCTCGAGTCAATATCGAACTCGAGCCAATATCGAGCTCGAGTCAACATCGAGCTCGAGATCCAAGACCGATCAAGAACGAGCTAAGAGACAAAGAGCCGTTGTAGCCACACTAGGGGAGAGAATCTCGGCGGGAATTAAGAAAAAGCTAATTAACTAATCTATCATGGGATCCCCACTATGTATTTTTAATTATATCTCAAGTAGGATTCCTCCACTATATGAAGAGTGGCTATCATATCTGTAAGGACATTCAATATTCAAGATTCAGACATTAATACTCTCACATTTCAAACATTATTACACTCATATATAGTAGAGATTATCTTTTTTTGAGCTTTGGACATTGATTCATCTTGCTCGTTTATAAATCATTCTCTACTCAATTTGGTTTGTATTTCATTCCTTTTTTACAGTCAATATTCGATATATATTTCTACTTACTTTTTCAATTTGAACCAAGTTATACCACGTATCCTTAGAACTACGTATAAATTTAACTCTATCCGTTTTTCGGGTAAACAGTTTGGCACCCACCGTGGGGCCAAGGATAATAGTGGTTATTTGGTACGAATCTCTGCAAAACATACCATTTTACACTTGCTCTTGGAAGTGTCTTTGATTTCATGTTAAAAACGACGAACTCTCAATCAATGGCCCTATCTATTGACAATGAAGCTGGCCTTCAAGATGAGAACAACAACCCGACGAACGGGGATGAAAGGCCACTCGTTGATCCCTTTGGAACTCGGGCCGCAGAATCCAATTGACATTAATTCACATGTGGCCATCGAGGCGAACCAACGTTCCGACCCCGAAAACAACATCTATGGTGGAACTCGACCTGTAGTTTGAAATACCTAAAATGTTGGAGAAGACGGGATCAGCCTGCATATGATTTTTTGAAATGTTGCAAGCTCAACAGGTAGCAATAACTCAGTTGTAAATCCAAACCCAGGTACCGAGCAGGGCCGAGCCCGGTCCACCCCGAGAAGTCACCCACGAAACGGGGACAACTGTAGTAAAATCAAATGAATAAGAATTGGGGACTAATCCCGAAATTGTTAAGATGTTAAAGGATCTGACAAAACGAATTGAGTCAGGAGAAAAGAGGATTGAAGCAAACGACAAAAAAGTAAAAACTTATAACTCCATGGTTGATCAGATCACGGGGGCACCATCGGTATTGAAGGGCTTGGATTCCAAAAAATTTGTACTAAAGCCTTTCCCCCGAGCGCGGCTCCTAAACCGATCCCCAAGAAGTTTTGCATGCCCGAAATTCCTAAATATAATGAAACGACCGACCCCAACGAACATATCACCTCTCACACATGCGCCATTAAAGGGAACGATCTAGAAGACGAGGAGATCGAATCCGTACTATTGAAAAAGTTCGGGGAAACCCTGTCAAAGGGGGCAATGATATGGTATCATAATTTACCGCCTAACTCTATCGATTCTTTTGCTATGCTTGCATATTCTTTTGTAAAGGCACACGCCGGAGCCATAAAGGTAGAGACCAGGAAGTCGGACCTCTTCAAGATAAAGCAAAAAGATAACGAGATGCTAAGAGAGTTCGTATCTCGTTTCCAAACGGAACGAATGGATCTACCACCGGCCACAGACGATTGGGTTGTACAATCTTTCACTCAAGGACTGAACAAACGAAGCTTGATGGCTTCACGATAGTTAAAGCAGAATTTGGTCGAGTACCCGACTGTTACCTGGGCCGATGTGCACAATCGATATCAATCGAAGATTAGAGTTGAAGACGACCAGTTGGGTTCTGGGTCCATTATTAAAAGGGACGTCGACCGAGAACCAAGGTCGAACAAGGACTGATATCGGCCGTATAACAGAGATCATAGGGGTAGAGAACCTACACGTAACTCCGTACGAGGCGAAAGGAGAAGTGATAGAGGCTAAGGATCTCGGGGGCTGATGAACAAGAATAGGTTTGACAAGCATATCGGACCTAAGAAAGCACCATTGTTATTAGAATATAATTTCAACATCGATGCATCCGCCATCGTGTCAGCTATCGGACACATAAAAGATACTAAGTGGCCTCGACCTCTGCAGTCTGATCCAGCCCAGAGAAATTCCAATCAAATGTGCAAATATCATGGCACTGATGGCCACAGAACCGAAGACTGCAGGCAGTTGAGAGAGGAGATAGCCCATTTATTTAATGAAGGGCACCTTCGAGAACTTTTAAGTG
This sequence comes from Nicotiana tomentosiformis, assembly GCF_000390325.3. Classification (NCBI taxonomy): domain Eukaryota; kingdom Viridiplantae; phylum Streptophyta; class Magnoliopsida; order Solanales; family Solanaceae; genus Nicotiana; species Nicotiana tomentosiformis. The sequence goes on from NC_090818.1 coordinate 127,071,754, forward strand.
ACCGGGCCAAAAACCATTTCAAAAATAGAGATTACAATAGACAAAACGAACAAGAAGAGCCACAACACATCATCCACATGATCATCGGATGGATCGATATCCTCAGGGTCCGGTGCTTAAACGTAGTAAGATGTCTATTGTAATAGAAAAGCGATCTCGGACTCAGGATTACACACCTAAAGGAACCTTGTCCTTTAGCGACGAAGACGCAGAAGGAATCATGCAACCCCAAAACGATGCACTGGTAATATCTGTACTTATGAATAAAACTTAAGTTAAGTGTGTGTTAATTGATCCAGGTAGTTCAGCCAACATCATTCAATCAAGGGTCGTAGAGCAACTCGGTCTACAAGACCAGGTCGTACCCGCTACCCTGGTACTGAATGGATTTATATGGCTTGTGAAACTACTAAGGGCGAGATAATCTTGCCAGTAAACGTGGCCAAGACTCTCCAGGAAACGAAGTTCCACTTAATCGAGGGCGATATGAGATATAACGCCCTGTTCGGGAGGCCATGGATCCACAACATGAGAGCAGTGCCCTCGACCCTCCACTAGGTTGTGAAATTCCCAACATCGGAGGGAATCAAAACGGTCTATGGGGAGCAACCAGCCGCAAAAGAAATGTATGCCATCGATGAATTGATTTTGATATCCTCATTATCATCGACAAAGGGATCAGATTCGAAGGAGGAGTAGTATACCAAATAGCAATCACAAACGTCAGCCTCGACCCAACTAGAGAATCAAAAGACTGACGAAGACGATAACTATGGAGTCCCTCGATCTTTTGTGGTCCTCGATGATTCCAACGCTACCCAGTTAACAGTCGAAGAACTGGAGCAAATCACGCTAATCGAACATCTACCAGAGCGAAAGGTATACCTGGGCATGGGGTTAGATCCCTAGCTCAGGAAAAAACTTATTCAATTTTTTATAGCTAACATGAACAGTTTCGCTTGGTCCCATCTTGACATAACAGGAATTCCACCGGAAATAGCCACTCATAGACTGAGCTTCGATCCAAAATTCCATCCGGTAAAGCAAAGAAGAAGGCCCAGTCCAAGGTCAAACATGCCTTCATCAAGGACGAGGTAACCAAACTACTTAAAATAGGATCCATTCGAGAAGTAAAATACCCCGAATGGCTAGCAAATGTGGTGGTAGTCCCTAAGAAAGGAAACAAACTTAGAATGTGTATAGATTATAAAGACCTGAACAAAGCATGCCCTAAGGATTCTTTTGCTTTGCCAAGCATCGATCGTATGATCGATGCCACGATCGGCCACGAGACTCTCAGTTTTCTCGATGCCTACTCTGGGTACAACCAGATATAGATGAACCCGGAGGATCAGGAAAAGACCTCGTTTATCACTAAGTACGGTACCTACTGTTATAACGTAATGCCATTCGGTCTAAAAAATGCTGGTGCAACTTATCAATGCCTAGTAAATCGAATGTTCGAAAAACAAATAGGAAAATCAATGGAAGTTTATATTGATGACATGTTAGTTAAGTCCATGCGAGCAAATGACCATTTAAAGCATTTGCCGGAAACTTTCAACGTACTAAAGAAGTACAATATGAAGATCAACCCCAAAAAATGTGCATTCAGGGTTGGCTCAGGAAAGTTTCTTGGTTTCATGGTGTCCAACCGAGGAATTGAGATCAACCCCAATAAAATCAAAGCTATCAAGGACATCACGGTAGTAGATAATGTGAAGGCTATGCAAAGGTTAACAAGGAGGATAGCCGCCCTGGGATAATTCATTTCGAGATCCTCAGATAGGAGCCACCGCTTTTTCTCACTGCTTAAGAAAAAAAGCAACTTTGCATGGACTCCGGAGTGACAACAGGCTTTGGAAGAACTAAAGCGGTATTTATCGACCCCGCCCCTGCTCCATACCCAGAAAGTGGACGAACAACTTTACTTGTACTTAGTTGTCTCGGAGATAGCGGTAAGTGGAGTCCTGGTTCGAGAAGAACGAGGTACGCAATTCCCTATCTAATATGTCAGTTGGACCTTAGGCTAGGCTGAAACTAGATATCCACACTTAGAAAAATTAGTGCTTGCTTTAATAAGCGCTGCTAGGAAATTAAAACCATATTTCCAATCTCATCCGATACATATAGTAACAACTTATCCTCTTCGAAACATTTTGTACAAACTCGAACTTTCGGGTCGATTGTCCAAATGGGCCATAAAAATCGGGGGGTACGATATCGAGTATCGACCCCGAACCGCTATCAAATCTCAAATCTTGGTGGACTTCGTGATTGACTTTTCGCCGGCCCTCGTACCCGAGATTGAAAGAGAGCTACTGATAAAATCGGGTACCTCTTCGGGAATCTGGACCCTTTTCAAGGACAGTGCCTTGAACACGAAAGGGTCCGGATTAGGCATTGTACTAAAATCACCCACCGGTAATATAGTTAGACAGTCTATCAAAACTATAAAATTGACTAACAATGAGGCCGAGTATGAGACCATGATTGCAGGTCTCGAACTAGCTAGAAGCTTGGGAGCGGAGGTCGTAGAGGCTAAGTGTGATTCCCTCCTCGTAGTAAACCAAGTTAACGGGACTTTTGAAGTTTGAGAAAATCGAATGCAGAGGTACTTGGATAAATTACAGGTGACTCTACATCAATTTAAAGAATGGGCTTTGAAATATGTACCCCTAGAACAGAACAACGAAGCCGATGCTCTTGCAAACTTAGGTTCATTGGCCGAAGATGACGAACTCAACTCGGGGACTGTCGTACAACTCATAAGATCGATGATCGAAGAAGGTCATGCCGAGATAAACTCCACAAGTCTAACCTGGGATTGGAGAAACAAATATATAGAGTACTTCAAGAATGGGGAGCTTCCTTCAGATCCAAAAGAATCGAGAGCTTTGCGCATAAAGGCAGCACGGTTCACCCTGTCCGAAGACGGAACGCTGTTTAGAAGAACGTTCGATGGACCATTGGCAATATGTTTGGGACCAGAAGATGCCGATTACATCATACGGGAAATTCACGAGGGCACTTATGGAAACCATTCTGGTGCCGATTCGCTGATCCACAAAGCAATCAGAGCAGGGTATTATTGGACCGATATGGGCAAGGATGCTAGCGAGTTCATTTGAAAATGCGACAAATGCCAAAGACATGTGCCCATGATTCATTAACTCGGGGAGCTACTCCACTTGGTCCTATCTCCATGGCCTTTCATGAAATGGGGAATGGACATCGTCGGCCCCCTCCCATCGTCCCCAGGTAAAGCTCAATTTATTTTGTTTATGACTTATTATTTCTCTAAATGGGTTGAAGCACATGCTTTCGAAAAATTCAGAGAAAAAGAAGTAATAGACTTTATTTGGGATCACATCATATGTTGATTCAGGATGCCATCCGAGATTGTATGTGATAATGAAAAACAATTCACCGGCAGCAAAGTAACTAAATTTCTCGAAGATCAGAAGATCAAAGGATCCTATCAACACCGTACCATCCCAGCAGAAACGGACAAGCCGAATCGACCAACAAAACTATTATCCGAAATCTTAAGAAGAGATTGACCGACGCCAAAGGAAAATGGAGAGAAATACTACCCGAGGTCCTATGGGCATATTACACAACATCGAAATCTAGTACCGGAGCAATGCCATTCTCGTTGGTCTATGGCGCCGAAGCTCTAATCCCGGTTGAGGTCGGAGTACCTAGCATCAGGTTTCAATATGCAACAAAGGAGTCGAATAACGAGACCATGAACACGAGCCTAGAATTATTGGACGAAAGACGAGAGGCCGCTCTCATCCGATTAGCCACCCAAAAATAGCGGATCGAAAGATACTACAATTGAAGAACCAATCTTCGACATTTCAAAATCGGGGACTTGGTACTAAGGAAAGTCACCCTCAACACCCGAAATTCGAATGAAGGGAAACTGGGTCCGAACTGGGAATGACCATGTCAGGTTCTCGAAATCGTCGGAAAAGTATTCTACAAACTCGGCATGATAAACGACAAACAACTGCCGAGCAATTGGAATGTATCACACCTAAAACAATACTACTGCTAAGGTACGACCCTCCCATGTTCATTTGTATTTTGAAATTAACCCTTGCAGGTATTCGACCAGAAACAGGGATATATTATTCAACTCGAAGCCTTTAGGTCTGAAAGCACTCGTTGCACTCTTTTTCCCTTAGACCGGTTTTATCCCAAATGGGTTTTTCGGCAAGTTTTTTAATGAGGCAACCATTGATCGTGCTAACTTAGAATAATTCAACAGTATCTGAGGCCTCTTTACAATCAACATCGAATACCGTGGGGCATTGCCCTCGAATATATCAAGTTCGATACAAGAACGTTACTTCATGGCAACAGGGTCTCGATAGAAAAAATTTATAATGGCCAAATGGTCAAACGAACTATGCCCGCGTAGTTTGCTCGAGCCCTGGCACAAAACATGAACACATGTATAATGACTTTTAAAGAGAAATTTCTTCTTTACGAATATCTCATATCTCAAGAAGATTCTTCTATTTCGTGATCTATTATGCAAACAGGCTTAAGGGCCGACCATGACCGGAGTTTGAAAAATTACCCCATAAATTGGGGACTGCCAATCGAAAAATCAACGAGATCGAGCTCCACATAAGCCTAAGGGATACATTAGTTCGAGTTCGAGCAAACACTCACTCGACCATTAAAGCTTAAGGGCTACTCTTACTTTGAGGTCGAGCAAACACTCACTCGGCCATTAAGCCTAAGGGCTACTCTTACTTCGAGTTCGAGCAAACACTCACTCGACCATTAAGCCTAAGGGATATTCTTAGTTCGAGTTCAAGTAAATACTCACTCGACCATAAAGCCTAAGAGCTACATTAACTCGAGTTCGAGCAAACACTCACTCGACCATTAAAGCCTTAGGGCTACTCTTACTTCGAGTTCGAGCAAACACTCACTCAACCATTTAGCCTAAGGGCTATTCTTATTTCGAGTTCGAGAAAATACTCACTTGACCATTAAACCTAAGGGTACTCTTACTTCGAGTTCGATCAAACACTCACTCGACCATTAAGCCTAAGGGCTACTCTTATTTCGAGTTCGACCAAACACTCACTCGACCATAAATCCTAAGGGCTACATTAACTCGAGTTCGAGCAAACACTCACTCGACCATTAAAGCCTAAGGGCTACTCTTACTTAGAGTTCGAGCAAACACTCACTTGACCATTAAGCCTAAGGGCTATTCTTAGTTCGAGTTCGAGCAAACACTCACTCGACCATTAAGCCTAAGGGCTACTCTTACTTTGAGTTCGAGCAAACACTCACTCGACCATTAAGCCTAAGGGCTATTCTTAGTTCGAGTTCGAGCAAACACTCACTCGACTATAAAGCCTAAGGGCTACATTAATTCGAGTTCGAGCAAACACTCACTCGACCATTAAGCCTAAGGGCTACTCTTACTTCGAGTTCGAGCAAACACTCACTCGACCAAAAAGCCTAAGGGCTACATTAGTTCGAGTTCGAGCAAACACTCGACCATTAAGCTTAAGGGCTATTCTTAATTCGAGTTCAAGCAAACACTCACTTGACCATTAAGCCTAAAGGCTATTCTTAATTCGAGTTCGAGTAAACACTTACTCGACTATTAAGCCTAAGGGCTACTCTTTCTCCGAGGTCGAGTAAACATTCACTCGACCATTTAGCCTAAGAGCTACCCCTTCTTCGAGTTCGAGCAAACACTTACTCGATCATTAAGCCTAAGGGCTACTCTTATTTCGAGTTCGAGAAAATACTCACTCGACCATTAAGTCTAAAGGCTACTCTTACTTCGAGCCCGAGAAATCATTCTCACTCAACCACAAAGCCCAAGGGCCACATTAATTCAAGTTCTAACTATTACCCCGAGCCGGGGACTATGTGTCAAGCTTAAAAAGGCTACTCTACTTCAAGTATGAGTGGATCATTTCATTTGACATCTATCTATCAAGCCTAAGGGACACCTCAGTTCGTGTTCAAACATTCACTCGGGGACTACCTATAAGAAACGGTCAAGTGCAGTACTCACTATCGGTCCTTACTATCTCGATCTTGGACCTCCGAAGAATTATTCAATGCTAAGGCACTTTTGACCTTTGTACAAGTTAACAAAAGGCGAAAGATTCGGAAGATATGAAAGGAAGAAAAGTTTTTATATTCATGTCAAAATCATTTACAAAGGAAAGACGGCCCGATCAAATTTCTTTACAAAAGACCAAAATGGTCTTATAAGAAGCACATAAAATATTAAAAGAATTTTAGTCCTCTATGCGAGCAGCATCTTCGCCCTCGAGGCCCCCTTCATTTTCAGATTTGCTCGCGCTTCCGGTATCATCATCATCGGGAAAGGCCAACACCCTGGTTTCGGCTTCAAGCTCCTTAGCTTTTTTGATCTCGGCTGTTAGACCGAAACCACGAGCATGAATCTCTTCGAGAGTCTCCCTTCGAGACTGGCATTTAGCATGCTCGGCAACCCAGTTTTCCCGAGCCTCAACAACCTCCTTTGCTCGAAATTGAGCAGCTTCGGCATCAGATCGATAAACGGCCACCATTGCATCAACATTGGCCATTATTTTCTCGGCCTCTGTTTTGGCCGCTGCAAGTTCTGTAGCCAATCTCTCTCGATCGTAATTTGCTGAGCTCAACTGAGTCTGTAACTCCTCGATTTTCTTGGCTTGCACCAAGGCTTTCTCTTTTAAGCTTCGAAGTTGGGCCTCGGCCGAAGCCAGTTGAGTTCGGGCAGTCTCCTTTTCTGAGGCGAGGCAGTCCATATTCTTTTTCCACTCCTCGGCCTCCGATTTCACTGCGTCCACTTCAGCACGAAGCTGCCTAATCACATCGAACTTTTGCTTGGCCTGCGGGACCTAATTATTAGCCATCAATCCCAAGTCAATATCATTAAATTCAAAGGTTCTTTGTACCTACTCAGCCAGCTCTGCTTGCTCTTTCCGAGATGCTTCCAGCTCGTCCCGAAGTCCTTTTACTTCTCCTTCTCTATGCTCACTGAGAAGCTTTAAAGCATCTCTCTCCTCAGTAAGTTTTCGAACTTCGGCCTCGTACCGGCTCAGCTCCCCTCGGGATTAGAAAAATGCCTCGTGATGAAGCACAAAATCCTACAAAAATAAGAAGGGAATATACTAGGAGAGGAAAACACAAGTATTAAAATTAGAAAATAAAGTATGAACTTACCCGATTCAGGGCCTGTTGGGCTTCGTTAAATAGGCAAGGCGCTCCCACCTCGCTCGAGCTCTTCTTCGGAGCCTCCAAGTCACTCAGGCCGGTGATATATTCTACCCTGATAAAATAACTAAGGAAAGGATCCTCCCCTCCATGGGACCCTTCCCCGTGACAAATCTCCACAACTTGGGAATCACGTATCATCGATTGGGAAAAGGAAGGGAAAAAAGGGGAATCCCCGATCTCTATCGCCTCGAGTAGGTCTTTTGGGGCACCGCCTCCGTCTTCGGGAGCCCTAAGCTCAGTTTGTGCACCGGCATTCACCGCCTCTTCGATGGTCTCTTTAACCCAAGGTATAATATCCTCGGTCTCCCTCGGCTCGGGAACTTGGGTCGAAGTCCCCTCATCGACCTCATCAAGCCTGGTTGGAGCAGTATCAACTCCCACCGATACCGAAGTATTCTGAGTATCGGTACTAGCCCGGGCATGGACCAACAACCCGAAATCATTTTCTTCTTCTTCTTCTTCTTCTTCTTCTTCTTCTTCTTCTTCTTCTTCTTCTTCTTCTTCTTCTTCATCCCTTAGACTCAGGACTGACTCCATGGTCAAATGGATTACGTTCACCCTGGGTTTACGAGCCGCTCTTTGTTTGGGTTTTTGGCCCTCAGAGTCCGAGGCCATTTTTCTCTTAATTGCCTTCTCCGGTATTGAGAAAGGCGGTAAAACTTCTTCATCACCTGATGAGGGTCTCATAACTGCATCTTTTTCGAGACCTACAAAGAAAGAAGAGTAAGTAAAACTTATGCCTGAAAAAATACTTGAACAATAAGCAAATCGGTAAGCCAAAAAGAAGGTTTACCATGAGTACGAGCCTCCCACCGGCCCTTTGACAAATCGCGCCATGCGCGCTCGGCATATGTCGACGTCGAAACCAGGCTCCTGACCCAGTTCTCGAGATGGGGAACCGCTCCCGGCATCCAAGCAATGGCTGTGTCAAGAAATGCACTGATAAGTAAAGATGAAGAAGTAAAAACAACGAAAGCTAAAAATGGTATCACACTTACGATTCATATTCCATTTCTCCGAAAATGGCATGCTCTTAGCCGGGATTAAGTCCGAGGTCTTCACTCGAACAAACCGGTGTTGAAGCTTTATCAGCCCACCTTGGTAAAGACGAGGGCTATATAATCTTACGAGATGGTCGAGGGTGAAGGGAAGCCCGTCGATTTTGCTCACAAAGAAACGGAACAGTATTACAATCCTCCAGAAAGAAGGATGTATTTGGCCGAGGGTTACTTGGTACTTTTTGCGGAAGTCGATGATGATCGGATCAAGGGGACCCATCGTGAAAGGATAAGTGCAAACACTCGAATACCTTTCCACGTGGGTAGTGATCGCTTCCTCCAGTACCGGTATCACAACCTTTTTATTTTCCCAACCACAATCTTTCTTCACCAGTAACCGATGAAGGTTTCTCGATCTTAAAGTCAGAATCGATAACACATCCCCCGGGAACGAGTTCTTCCAGGCGTGCCTCCACCACCGGTTTCTCGTCGGCCGGACGAGATGAGGAAGCAGCCTCTTTCTGAGGAACGTTTTTAGATATCTTGGCCATCTAAATTTTCAAGAACAAAGAAGATGAGAAACTGAAATATTTTTGTGTTTGACAAAGAACAAGCAAAGAAATTCTTAAAGCTGAAAATAGAGAACTTTGGAGGAAGCAAAGAACCGCGAAGATTAGAATAAGAAGAGTTGAAGGTAAAGGATTAAAACAATGAGGGGGAGGGGGGGGCTATTTATAGGTTTGGCAATGACGGTTCAAAATCAGCAGTTGCCGGCCATCGTCTGACGCACATTTAATATCTTGGTAATCGAACCGATAAGACATTTGTCACATACGTCATAATCGGGCTCGACGCAGATGTCAGTGTGTATCTAGTCAGAGGTTGAAAAATCATATCGTTTCTACATTCTTTCCTAGAAACGAGGGGACTATGTGTATACGGTCAAAACCGAGTTTGTCCTTCGTATAATTAGTCAAGATTGGAACATAATGGATCGAGGGTCGTCATTATGATATCGAGATATAATGTGAAGCCGGATTATCGAGCTCGAGATCCAGACCGATTATTACCGAGCTCGAGGCAACAACAAGTTCGAGTCAATATCGAGCTATGATGTGAAGTGATGTTATCGAGCTCAAGAGCCAGAGACCGATCAATACCAAGCTCGAGTCAATATCAAACTCGAGCCAATATCGAGCTCGAGTCAACATCGAGCTCGAGATCCAAGACCGACCAAGATCGAGCTAAGAGAAAAAGAGCAGTTGTAGCCGCACTAGGGGAGAGAATCTCGGCGGAAATTAAGGAAAAACTAATTAACTAATCTATCATGGGATCCTCACTATGTATTTTTAATTATATCCAAAGTAGGATTCCTCCACTATATGAAGAGTGGCTATCATTTCTGTAAGGACATTCAATATTCAAGATTCAGACATTAATACACTCTCACATTTCAAAGATTATTACACTGATATATAGTAGAGATTATCCTTTTTTGAGCTTTGGACATTGATTCATCTTGCTCGTTTATAAATCATTCTCTACTCAATTTGGTTTGTATTTCATTCTTTTTTTGCAGTTAATATTCGATATATATTTCAACTTACTTTTTCAATTTGTACCAAGTTATACCGCGTATCCTTAGAACTACGTATAAATTCAACTCTATCTATTTTTCGAGTAAACACACATGTTTTCTTCAATTTATTAGTGTTGTTTGTTTTAAACGCTTAACAGTAACATACGGTAATGATAATGAAAACAATTGCCAATTTATGATGATTTTTCATGTGATTATCTTTTTGCTGATTGCGAGATTAAGAGATCTTGACTCAAGAAAATTTCGGTTGGATTAAATCATTATTTTTAATATTAATTCTACTCATATTTCAACACCTCCTATTAGTCTAACTAGACTAATTAACACTCCGACAAATTAGCAAGCCACTAATTTGAACAAGTGAAGTGCCATAATCCCGTTCAATTTTATTTACATAAGTCAAAGGCTCAACAACAATATATCCGGTATATTCTTATTTATGAGGTCTGAGCAGGATAATGTGTACGCAAATTTTACTCCGACTTTGTGAAGATAGAGATGTTGTTTCCGATATACCCTCGACTCAAGAAAATATTTTTCAGCAGGCTTGAATAAGAAAAACAATAATGAAAAAGCCATGTTGAAAATACTGAAGACAAGAACAATAACAACACCGAAATAACAAAGCAATAAGAAAATCGAAGCACGCGGAACAACATGCAGAAGTAGAAATCAAAGAATAGGAAAATATGAGAATGATAATAAAAACACTGATATGAGAAATACAGAACAGATACGGTCCCAAACTCGGCTACCTACTAATATATTACCCTAATCCTCGACCTTCGTGTTTTATTGTTGAAAGGCTCAAAACCTACGTATATGCTTGTATTATACGGAGTATATTCATATTTCTTATGCTATATATTCATATTCCTATGAAAATTTCCCGGTCAAACTTTTGTTTTGACTTATCTTATTGTAGGTCAGCCATTTAAGGAGGCTATGTAGTTGGCACCTTTCACACTTGATCATAGCTTTTCTTTTTATTTTTTAATTTTGCAAAAGCGGACCCGAGGTTTCTCATTCATTTTCGTCAAACGAAAAAAAGTTTCATTTATTATTTTAGTTTTAATATCTGATTGGTTGATACTTGACCAGATACGTTTCACACTTGACCATTTCCTTTATTGTAGGCATTCTTTGTCTCACCAATGACGTCAATGTTTGCCACTTTCCTATATTTTTAATGACAAGTGTCAAACCCCATTAAATTGAATAAACAAAGCCCAAAAAGCCATTAACTTAAGAAGAAGAAAAAAACTTTATTAATTTGGAGAAGAATACTTTTGGTCTTTTGGTTAGACTAATCATTTTGTCCTCGAAGCCAATAACAGTAGAAACAACAATAACATACCAGTGTAATTCCATTCGGGAGGATAATGTATACACAAATCTTACTCTTACCCTTATGAAGGTAGTGAAAATATTTTCAACGGACTTTAGGCTCAAGAAATTTGAATGTTAACGTAGCTAATGACCACTTACATAGTAAATTCATTAGCATAATCATCTTTTATCCGGCAGAATATTTATTTTACTTTTTTTTTGGCTCATACTATCTTTTATATTTACACTCTACAAGTACAAATGGACATTGATCAAACTTGATTTCATAACTTAGGAGATAAATTTTGTTTATATTTACTCGCAACTAATAGAGCATTAATATTATGTCATGTGAAAGTTTGAAATAAATTATTAATTATTTGTGGTATCTTTATACTCTTGACAACATCTAGAAGTAAATTAATCAATGGTTCATGTCTCTCAAATTATTGAAGATATTTCTTTTGAATATTATTTTGTACTATAATAATATCTCAAGAATACCACATTTTAGATAAAATTTTCTTGGGTGAAGGAAGTATAGGGTAAGTTATACATTTGACCAGTAAGCTAAAAATAACTATATTCACTAGTCAAATATAAAAAAACTATATACTGATTATATATAAAATACGTAAATTATACATTAGTATAAAAAATATATATATATATGTTGTCGACTATATTTCTCCCAAGAAATAAAATAATGCTAATAGTGTGATAAAAAATTTACATTTAAAAAAAAAAAGGGATGATCTATGTAGAAAAGAAAATCACATTTCCAGATTTGACTTGATCTTCATTCTTCTCTCTCGTGGCGACGGCACAGTCAGCAAGATGGACGGCAAATGATGTGCCACGTGTAAGTCCACGATTGATTTACACCTATAGCCAATCACAAATCACCATCAGCCCAAAGCTACTGTATCCATTATAAATATCAGTCCACATTCATTTTACGCTGATTATCATCTTCACCAAAAGCTCAACTAATTTCACTGAAAATTCATCAATGGCAGAGAAGTCATTCAAGTACGTGATCGTCGGCGGCGGCGTTGCTGCTGTAAGTAATCTTCTCAATCTATGATCGATCTTTTTGTTAATTACTGAATTTAGCTTGGCTTAATTATTGAGTTTACATGTTGTATGATTTGAGTTCGGAATTAGGATTCTAGTTTTTGGATTGTTTTTGTGATAATGGTGAGGTTTTTGATATAATTCTATATATTAGTTTGCAATAGATCTGAAAGTTAGCATAGTGGAGTGACCTTTGGTTTCTGCATCTGTACACAAACACAACACATACACACAGATAGACATGGCGCACAGTTTTACACATACATAAATACGTATATTGTAGTTATTCAGTTCTATCTTAATAATCGGATGTTAGATTATGGAGTCTGAAAGCGAGAAAGTTGTTGTAGGTAAGTTTATCTCCTTTCAATGTTTTGATATATGCTTCTATAGTTAATTTCCTTCCAAATGGAGTTAGAGGCTTTGAGTACGGAGACCCGGTGTGTGCGTGTGTGTGTGTGTGTGTGTGTGTGTGTGCGTGTGTGTTTATTTTCGTTAGTCAATTGTTAGATTCTCCAGTGTGAGAGCTAGATTTTTGTTATAGGTAAGCTTATCTCCTTCACTAATTTGGTGGAAAAAAGTTTTACTAGGAACTAGCTGAAATACAGGATTGTAACCACCTCCTGAAAAAAATTCAAGTTTTGTTCTGAATTCTTGTATGAACAAATCTTGTTGTTATTAATTAAGATTTCAGAATGCATGGTCATGATGAATTCAATAAGTGTGGTTGCATTTGCAGGGGTACGCAGCTAGAGAATTTGCAAAACAGGGAGTTAAGCCTGGTGAACTGGCTATTATCTCCAAAGAGGCGGTAAGTATTTCGAACTGCTTTCTTGTGTTCACTAATTCAATTGTAAGTCGTAGTTGTGCTGCTGCATCTGTGGACTTCAATTTGGAGAAGGGTGCATTCTTTTGCTTTTAGCTTGAACCTTAAGAGTAGGTTTTAGGATAAAAGGTTATTTTGTCTCTAGATTTACCTTGATATTCCAATTAGTTTTGTCTATAAGAATCTCTATATTCTATTATATTGACGTTGGAAGCTAATTTTTCATCAGCTTATATGCTTGTAAATTGTCAAAAAGCATTCATTCATGATTTCATTGCAAAAGTATAAGATTGTCAAAGTCCCTTTGATATATGTTTGTCAACTAGGAAAGAAAAAGCTCCTTATCCTCTGCCATTTGCTTGTAAACTTCTACCATCCTTGCTTTTGGAGTTCCTGATCCCACCTCTGTTATCCCAGTGCGCTAGGCTATGCCTCTCTCTCTATGTATCTCTTGGATGAATTTTGTTGCAACTTATCTACTCTTACGACCATTCCTTCCTGCTCAGCCTGCCTAAACTTTGTATCTAACCATCTTTCCTTTTTTCAGGAAATTAGTGTTAGATCTGATCTGATAGACTAAAAATGTTTTTTTCTTTGTCAGGTGGCTCCTTATGAACGTCCTGCACTTAGCAAGGCATACCTTTTTCCCGAAGGCAAGTCTTCTTTTAACTTGGACAGTGAATTGATCTCTGTCTATGGTAAAACTTGAATAGCGGTTGTTTTAGATGGGATTACAGAAACTGCATGTTATATTTTTTCAGAATTAAAAGTTTTTACACACACACACAAAAGCACTTAATGCGTTTCACTCACATATTTTTTGTATACTAATCACTGCTTCCCGGACAAGCAAAGAAAAAGAAAAAATAGAAAGTCAAATTGAGCATGATATATTATACAGATATTATCTCATGTAGTTTGGCATAAAATTCTATGTCAAAAAACTGCTGGCTCTCTATTTTTCTTGGTAGTTGACCTCTTTATCAGGTTTTTCTTGACACCTTATTATCCATTTCTCTACCAGGAGCTGCAAGACTCCCAGGGTTTCATGTGTGCGTTGGAAGTGGGGGAGAAAGACTTCTTCCTGAATGGTATGCAGAGAAAGGTAATAATTTCCTTGTGTTTATGCATTATTTGCAGACATATGGCCATGCAGGACTTATGTCAAATTTTGCATAACAGTTGTACATCTGGTTGAAGACACATTTATTATGAATCTTAGGCTACATCTCTTATGCATCATATGGTCTCATCTTGCAGGCATATCATTGATCTTGAGTACTGAAATAGTGAAAGCTGATCTTGCTTCAAAGACTCTCGTTAGTGCAGCTGGGGAATCTTTTACGTATCAAACACTTGTTATTGCAACTGGATCAACTGTGAGTCTCATGGAATTTGTTTTGTTCAGTGTTATTACTTTTTGTCGCTGGCCATTACATGAACTTCTCGTTCTCTGTCTGTTCAGGTTCTCAAGTTGTCAGATTTTGGTGTGCAAGGTGCTGATTCCAAGAACATCTTCTACTTGAGGGAAATTGATGATGCTGATAAGCTTGTGGAAGCAATAAAAGCTAAGAAAAATGGGAAGGCTGTAATTGTTGGGGGAGGGTACATTGGACTTGAGCTTAGTGCTGTAATGAGACTGAACAACATTGAAGTCAGTATGGTTTACCCAGAACCATGGTGCAGTAAGTAAATTGCTTCTAGTCCCCCCATTGTATGCATAACATGAAACATTAAATCGTTTCATGATAGATATGGAGAATATATTATCCTGATCAATTGGATTCTAATCTTACAGTAATCCTTATGCTTTTGCAGTGCCTCGGCTTTTCACAGAGGGCATAGCTGCATTCTATGAAGGTTATTATCAAAATAAGGGAGTCAATATCATCAAGGGTACAGTGGCTGTTGGATTTGATACACACCCAAATGGAGAGGTTTTTCTCAAGACCGCACCACTTTGAGAAATCTTGTTGAGCTTCAAAACATTACCTCACAGCATACTTGTTTCCAATTTGCAGGTGAAGGAAGTCAAACTTAAGGATGGTAGAGTTCTGGAAGCTGACATAGTAGTCGTAGGAGTTGGGGCACGACCACTCACGACTTTATTCAAAGGGCAAGTTGAAGAGGAGAAGGGTGGAATTAAGGTGTGTGCTCACTTTTCAGTCTCATCCTTCTATTAAGTTCTGAATTTTTCGTACTTTTATTCTGAAAAGCGGATTATTTTTGTTACTTTCACGGTTAAAGCATTAAAAAGTTTTAAGTATAAGCTTCAAAAGTAGATGAGAGCAACTGAGATGATTCGTTGAAGAAACAAATTAAATAATATCAAATCAATGGATTCCAAAAATTCTGATGCTGCCTTAGGCAAGACGAAGAAATGAAGTAATTATACATGAGAATTGTATTAAATAGTGGAAATCCTTGACCTTCTTGATAAGGAAACAACACATTTTTCTTGTCCAACTAAAAGCTGTGTGTTCTTGTCGAGCTAAATGTATGTATGTTGTCTCTATTAGAATGACAATGCATTATGTCATGTTCCGATTGAACTTTCTGAATTGCTATACTTACGCCAAAGCTTCTATTTGCAGACAGATGCATTCTTTAAAACAAGTGTACCCGATGTATATGCTGTGGGTGATGTTGCCACTTTTCCTTTGAAAATGTACAATGACATTAGAAGAGTTGAACATGTTGATCATTCTCGCAAATCTGCTGAGCAGGCTGTCAAGGTATGTGACAGCTCCCTCATGTGGTCCACAGTTAATGTGAAAGTGTTATATCATCATCCTTCTTACAACACGTTATTCTTTTACTGTCAACTCTGACTTTGCTCTCATGATATAAACTGGATATTTGAAGCACACTAGACGTGTAGATTAGGGTGTTCAAATACTGAAAAACTCTCTCCACTCTACTTGCTACTGGTTGTTTATGTCCTGGCTCCTGTGTATATTTGTAATAGCACGAGTACAAATATGTGACAGTACAATGTTAAAATTACACTCACCCAGGCCGTCGTTTTCAAGGTACATGTTGTCCAAGTATTTTTGAGTTCAGCAGATCTTTTCCCCGTCTTTTGCTTCCACTCTATAACTTCTTAGAACAACTCAGTCAAATGTAGTTACAATTCCTGAACTTCACATTTTTTTCATGGTGAAGTAAAAAATGTTAATGTTACTATGTTTTGCTCGTGCAGGCAATTTTTGCAAATGAGCAAGGGAAATCTATTGATGAATATGACTACCTTCCATACTTCTACTCCCGTGCCTTCGATTTGTCTTGGCAATTCTATGGTGACAACGTGGGCGAAACAGTGCTATTTGGGGATGCTGATCCCAACTCTGCAACTCACAAGTTTGGACAATACTGGATCCAAGATGGAAAGGTTGTTGGCGTATTCCTAGAGAGCGGGACTCCTGAAGAGAATAAGGCAATTGCCAAAGTTGCAAAAGTTCAGCCCCTCGTTAGCAGTTTGGATCAATTGGCACAGGAGGGCCTCAGCTTTGCCTCGAAGATCTAAAGCTTTACTTAATATTGGATTAAAAACGGCTATTTGAAGTTTCTGTCTTCGTACAATGTTGTAATTGAATGATACTTTTTTCGTGGCTGGTTGATTGATTAAATATAATGTTTCTTCATCTTGAGTTTAGTTGCAGAAGATCACCCTCTAAGGGACTAGCCATTTAGGCATATATCTACCTAAGGAGTGACATCTGTAAATAACAGAATGTTGGATACAATGGCTTTGTGAAATACTCTTCTCCAGAAAATATGAGCATCTATTTAATTGATTATGCATATCGAATGAAAAACAAAATCACTTTGATTATGCTCAAAATGAGCACTACTCCCTCCATCATATTTATGTGATACTATTTCCTTATTAATTCGTTCAAAAAAGAAAGACACCTTTCTACATGTAGAACTAATTTAATTGTGAAATTCTCATTTTCCTGCTTAATGGCAGGTTTTATAGGCACAGAAACTTCATGGGCATGTTTAAGATGATTTCAAAAGTTTTTTTCTTTCTTAAACTTCAAGATGAGTCAAAACTACACCACATAACTTGAATTGGGAGAGTAATAAACTAAGTATGACATGATATAAACTGACATCTTGTTAATACATGAAAATATATATGTATATTTTTTTGGGCTAGTAGCACCTTCGACATATTGTCGTAATTCTAAAGGTATCTCAATTCTCAACATCATTGTGAAGTTAACTGCAGACTCTGCTTAGTCTTGGTTTTATCCTCAGCAGCAGCCACCAAACCAACAAAACATCCTCACTCTAATGTTGCTTCTCTGCCTCTGAAAGTCACGGAAATAACTGTATTACTCTTCCATAGCTAGCGATGCAGCATTCACATCACAAGTGAAGCTTCAAACGTTACAGAAACCACCAACTCCTCTCTGGTTTTTTTCTCATCTCACCTTTGGCAGTAATTTTTTTGAGAATGGTAACATTATATAAATATAAAACAGCACAAAGTTTGTGCTGCTAAAAGTGATCCTTGTAAGTTTTTGTAGTGGCGGGATTCTTTTCTTTTTTGGGGATGTATTCTATGATATCAAGTATGGAGTTACTATCATTTACAGGGCATTCTTTACACCAAAAAAGAAAAAGCACTAAACAGTTCATTTTGATTTTCTGAATGGAGTTGCTAACATCCTCAAAACATCTGGAGTTCCTCTCGTTCCAGACTGACCACCAAATGCAGGCTGGGATCTTCTGCCGCCATTTCTTCTGTCTGACTCCACCTGTCACACCAGCCCAGCATCTCAAGAGGTCGGATGTATATTTTGGCATAACCCAGTTCATTCGGATGTATCTTTTGGCAGTAATCTAATAGATAAATGAACAACTCTATAAAGTGTCTTATCAAGAGTAAATATGTGCCAGCATTAATCTTGAGCTGTTTCCTCTTCATCTTGAGGACTCTAAATGCCTATTAGTAACTTTTACCAAAGGTACGAGCATCCTTGCCACAGCTTCAAATAATTTACCAATGCGTAGGCCAGTATCTTGGAGCTTTATACAACCAACTTTTCTTCATCTGGTCCGGGAACAGCAACATCTTCCCTCATCATGCAATAGTAATCATCTCCAACCTGTGCTCCAGCTTGACTAAACAGTTCAACGACTGCAGGTAACTTTCCGTAATACCTCTTTAAAGAATCAATCAAAAGATGGCCAGCATGTGGGTTTCGGACATGCCAAACATAAACGGTGGAGAGAAGATCATCTATTGTTGCCTCTTGCCAAGCATGTTGTCCATCCCTCATCTGGTGCTTGAATGCTTGGCATTGCCTAACCCTATGACCTTTTGGCCCAACCTGCACCTCAGGACAATATCCACATGTTTGTACGGCATACGTTTGCATGAGCTGTATGACTCCGGTACGCATACTCTCCCAAGCTTCCATTCCTCGCATTGCGAATCCTGGAGAAGGCATATATAAGTTGCGGAAAATGAAAACTAGAAGGATTCATCATACCATAAGCAATAGTTCTTTAACATACTTGATGCTCGTGAGAGGAAATCACTTGCAATGTTTTTCAATATCGGAAAATCCACATTGCAAAATGGAAAGAATTTGAAGAGAAACAATTGAGAAAGTAACATAAAGACGCACCTTTTATGTCATCGTATGGTAAATTCAAATATTTTCCATCTCCATCTGGCTTCTTTATAGTTTCCCTAAATTTAGAAGTTTCTAAGTCCTTTCCGGATAAATCATCCTTGGGAAACCTCTTCTCAAAATCTATGAGTTTTCCAGCAACCCGGTAAATGGGGAACTTCCTTCTTCGGGTTGGGTACTCAGGTAAATCCACGCCAGCCTGAATGCACAATTCCACAAGGGCTGGGATGCAATCAACTTCAAGTCGCTCATTATGTGAAACAGCTCTTCCCAACCTGTCATAGAGATGAAAAGATTCGACAACAGGCAACACGTGCTCTACACCCCCTCTCTGCCATGTATGCTCTTTGTTCTTCTGACTGCCACTAACGTCGCAAGTTCTGATCTTATGTGGTGGATGACCAACATGAACTTCACTACATACACTGCACAAATGGCCAGAGATCACAACATAAGCTTTATTTTAACAGTTGAAATTCACAGTGAGTTGCAAGATAATCTCCGATCAATTAACTAGGCCTCAATCCCAAAATCAGTAGGAGTCGGCTATATGAATCTTCTACACCCATCATGCTTTATTCAAGTCTATTTCATTTAAATACTAAATATCTTAATCTCACACTAATTGCCTACCGTGATTACTAGTTTAACCTTAACTAGTTGATATCGCCTTTAAAGATCATTTGCTCCTATTGTGTTACACTCTTAGCTACATCTACACAAGAATTAAGTAAAATGAACAGGAGTATCATATTTGACCATTATTACTCCAATCCTTAACCTACCACAACCTACTTTTTATTGGGACTTGAGATCGGCTATGCTCCACAAAGATATGCTCTACCAGATAATCTTATCAGCTATAGCTCAACAAATTTTTCATGCTTTTGTTCTAAATCATAGGTCCGCTATCAGAGGCGATCTACAGTGTAACCTATGGGTTGACATGAACCCAGTAACTTTTTCCCCAGAAAACTCTGTATATGTATTAAGAAATCCATAAAATATTTATAAGGGGCCGTTAGGTTTAGTAATCCTGAGGGGAGTTAATACCACCATTTTGGTATAACGATATTAGCTAATACCCACAGCCAAACATGAGTTAACTATAATCCCAAATTTTATACTGGGATCAATATCCTTATCCTGGTAACCAAAAGACACCTTAAATATTTGACTGTGAACCCACTTAGTATGGTATATTAACTTGATATCGCTATAGGAACCCATAAAATTCAAATCCTGGATCCGCCTCTATCCGTTTTACAGTTGATTAGTTGTGAGAAAGTTGGCTTAAAATGCAAGTGTT
This sequence comes from Nicotiana tomentosiformis, assembly GCF_000390325.3. Taxonomy (NCBI): domain Eukaryota; kingdom Viridiplantae; phylum Streptophyta; class Magnoliopsida; order Solanales; family Solanaceae; genus Nicotiana; species Nicotiana tomentosiformis. The sequence continues at coordinate 127,091,822 of NC_090818.1, forward strand.
GGAGGGAAAATGAAATGTTACCTGCAAAAATAAATAGGAATATCCTCCGAAATCCTGGAAACACAGGCGAATAACAGGCCTCTGGAAGCTAAGACCTGATGAGCAAGTGGGATTAGTTCTTTAATTAATAGCCCATTTTCAGGTGGCCGCAATGGAACTTCACGTGCAACCCTTCTCTCTTGCTTGTCCAGTCTTGCTATCCTCTTAAGCTCATTCACACTAGTTACCATTGGTTTTCTTTCATCCCTTTTCAGTTTTCTTGGTAGCACTTCCAAGCCAGTTGAATAATACAATGGACTAACACTACTCAGCACCTTTACATTGGAAATTATTGTATTGGTACGAAGATTTAAGATTGACCCAAATCGTCTATAAGACATTCTGTTAGGCTACGAATTCGAAATACTGAAAATTTTAAAAGCTTACTTGGAATTTCATCAGCTGGGCATTACAACAAACAGTTATTGTGCAGCTCAGGTTAGAAACTGTAACAGGAATAAGAAAGGAGAGGGGTAACTCAAAGAAAACGAAGAAGAGAAGGACGAAGATAGAAGAATTACAAGTACCAAAGAAGCACTGTAATTAGTTAAAGGGGACTTCTACAAACCAAATAGACACTGTAAGTCTTTTTTGAGTTAATCTTTTCCAAATCTTCCTAATTGGCATTAATTGGCAACAGTAATGATTAAATTGTAAATAAGAAAAGATAAATATACTTAAAAGAAATCTTTTATACCTCTATTATCAAATATTACTATTAGGACAAATTTATCTCCGCTGTTTCTGAATTTTAGAAAAGAGAGAGAGGCGAAATACTATCTCTTGCTTTCGCCATTTCTTCTTTACCGAATTTTATTGTGTCTGATGACATATTAAAATATAGATAATATTCGATAATAAGAGATAAATTTGACTATTTTACCTAATTTTAATGTGTCTGATGACAGATTAATTTATATAGCACAATCTTATTGTGGATGGGACTTCAAATTGCACCTAAATTTGGACATATTTTAGAATTAAAAAGGCTTCTAAGATCATGTCCCACTTGTGATATATAATTCTAATGTTAAACTAACATTATATATCCAATATGGCTCTTGACTTTCATATCCATAATTATAAATAAAGCATTGGTTTATTCTTCCCTGCGATAGTATTGCAAATTATTTTTCGAATATGTAGAAATATAATTCACAGTAATTTTGAGCCTTTTAAAGCCTTAGACTGAATGCTATACTATTTTTTTTCCTTTTATTTTTTTATTTTTCTCTGAGGCAGTCTAATTCATATGTAGCAATATCACTACTACACATTTTTTGTACTAGAAAATAAAAGAATAAATCTGCAAAATTCCTCAAAAACTTAAGCAGGGACCATCTTTCTACGTGGGGTCTTTATTTCTGTATGATATTCTTATGTAAATTGTATAACAAGTTGAACTTGCAGCAGCCACATTCTGTGATCTGTGTTAGAAGTTGAAATTCTATTTTGGCTTTTTCTTAGCTTCTTTCCTTAGATATTGAAATTTCTTTTTTTTTTCTTTACCTTTCTTAGAGATTTTGCGACAAATTCAAAACGCTAATTCTATTAGAAAAAATCACTAGATTACTGAACTTCTTTTGCATCTAGTTCGAAATACAGTGACACCCATACCCAAGAAAAACCCCTTACAAAATCAGGACATGAAACATTTTCTAGCCCCGAGCCATCGGCTTGTGGGTCTGGTTCCGAGCCATCGACTTGTGGGTCGGAGAAAGGGGCGTGCCATGATGAAACAAGGGAATGAAAGGAATTTTATGGCCAAATTCACAACCTATTTAATGCATCAATGTGACCCTTAATGGAGGCTGCTTTGGGTTAAATTGTTCACAACCTACTTGATGCTTTGATGTGACTCTCAATTAGAGATCGCTTTTGGTTAAACTCTTCACAACTTATTAATGAATATGACTTTTAAATTACAATTGTTCTTACTAAAGTCCGAGTTAATCCCGCTTAAGCGGCAGGAAGCCTATATTGATCTTTCAGTTGAGTCAATACAATAAGACGGATTACCTATATTATTACGTGCCTTTAACCCAAAAAAGAATGAATAGGCGCTTGAATGAACAAATTACGATGAGATCTTCAACATAAACTACAAAATAGACTTGAATACTTGTTTTCACATTGTTACACCGCACATCAGTATCAAAATTGACATCTTATATTCAGTAATCATCTGACAAGAGGGGATTGCTCAGATGATCAGCATTAGGAGTGGTAAACGGGCAGGTCAGATATTTAATACGGATAAAAAATGAGTTAACCGGCGGATAATATGGATCCATGACTTCTTGAATCGCTTTTGGGAGAATTACTAGTCTCCCAAACTTGACGAACCCCTAATTTAAGGCTTTACAAATGTAAAAAATAAAACCATTAGTTATCCATTTTCTAAACAGTTCATTATCCATCTCATTTTTTAGTGGATAATATGGGTGTATAACTGTTTTTTTTTAACTATTTTGCCATCACTAGTCGCACCCAATCTACAATTCCGGGGTCCGTGCTTTCGAGTTATCAGAGGAGCAATAGCTCCAACAAAGGGGATCAAAGGGGAATAAAAAAAAATGAGTAATAATCAGCTTAAAAATCTAAAAGATTTACCAAGCAATAGGCAATCTATTAGTATATGGTATTAGTGTCCAAATAATTAACGTCCTCAACGATGTACTCCTTTTAGGTATTAACATGTAGAAATACACAATTATTAAGATGAAATAATAAAGCAAAATAAAACCAAAAAGAAATTCATCTTTATGAAAATGAGAAGTTTGAAGTAATTTGGAAGCTTTTTCAACAGCTATTCTCTATTCTTAATCTGCAGCTAGAATTGGCTCTTCTTCTGTCTTCAACCAAAGCAGCACGAGCTGACATTATATTACTATTCATTAATGAAGCATCAAAAGCACTACAATCAATCCAATCTTTGAGTAGTTCCTCTTGACCCCATATATCTGGAATCCATACATGACCAGCTACTTCAACCCGATGTCTTTTCAATCTATCACGTCCATTATCCTCCACGTACGATTCGCCTTTGTTATGTCCACTTGCATGTTCCTTGACTTCTAGTCTTACCTGAACAGGGTTTTCCAGCACAGCTCCTGCATCGTTGAATTTATTCCTTTCGTCAGAAGTTGATTTTGACTCGTGATTTTCTTCACACTTCACCTCGTTTTTCTTTCCTAAACTCGGCCTTTGTGACTCGATCTTGTCATCGTTAGGGTTAGGAGTACTACTCTTGTGTTGTATCAAAAAGGATGAATTTTCGCATTGATTAGTCATGGAAGCTATATCGTTGATTTGTTGTTGTTGTTGATGATGTTCTTGTATGAAGTTGAAGCAAAAGAAAAAATGTTGTTGAAAGGAGAAATGATAGTTTCTCTCTCTTTTTTTTTTTTTTTTTCCTACTCTCCAAAATCAAGTATTGGAGCTAAGCTAAAGAGAGAATCTATTCTTGTGTTGGGGAATAATGCAAGAGGGCTTTATTATTAATTTTTTGTGTGGGAAGAAAGAAGCAAAGGATTGTAAATGGTGGGGTGATAGTTACCACGTCATGACCACAAAGTGGGCATTCTTTTGTATGGCAAGTGACAATTGTACGTGTCTTTATGTTGAGATTTCATTCTCAAATTGTGTGGTTTACTTCAAATCTTGAAAAATTATACCTAAAAAGAGAAGGAAAAAGATAGGCCTCTAAAAACTAAGGGGAATAAATACAGTGGATTTTTGGAAGATTGTGAGGTTGACGTTGATTTTAAGGGGTTTGTGGTGGGGCCGGGGAAATAGAGTTTTTTGGTTTTTCGTAGTCCGACTAAATTCAAATTCTCACCGGAAAGTTCCTCGTTGGGAGGTAAACGCTCCCTAACAAAGGCGTACTCACCAGAGGTAACCTGATGTAAATCCGAGACTGACCTCATGAGTACTTATCACTTAACCACAACTCTTGTTGGTCCAGGAATAAAGTTATTTCTAAGCTTTTTGGCCAATGACCATATAGAAATTGATAGTGGGTTTTGTAATTCACATTGTAGGGCTGCTTGTGAAGCTAGCTGTATCAATCATTTAATAAGATGGAGACTTGTTTGAAAGGGGTTGTGACGAGATATTTTATTGATGCAAAAACAACCACTCCCCTTTACATGTTTTGGACTTTTGTAGGTATTAAACTAAATTACGAAGAAAAAAATTTAAACTATCAGTATATATAATATCTCGTTTTATGTATTTCGTTTGAACCAACTAAAAGAGAGCATTAAGGATACATATGATTCTCTTGGTTTTCATGTCATATGATATGTATAGTCGGACCAAGCATATTTAAGAAAGACACAAATGGTTATCTTGGAGATAATTTTTCTCTTAACTAATTAAGCAAGAATATGAACAAAACACGTACATCCAAACACTCGCAATTGCATATTATAATACTGTTGTTTATGTATTTCTTTTTTATCTTGTCATCTGAACCTTGAGATTAGCAAACAAATATAGTTAATTAATTATTTAATAATTTCAACCTCTCCATTTTAGTATGTTTCAAAATATTTAACTTCATTACATTTCTATGTAACTTTTATAAATATAAAAAATTTACTCAAATTCCAATACCATTTTACAGAATAGAGTGAAGAGGTTCGATGATTATATGGCTCATGGCCGTTTCACAGGAAATCTTTATTTCAACCTGTATTTGTTCTTTATCTTTTTACGAAAAAATTATCTCGTACAATTTGAATAGAAGACAATAATTCGATGCAATTTTTTTATTTTTTATTACGTCATATTTACTGTTCTCTTAATTTGAGAGTCGTATAACTAACATAACATTTGTATGTGGAACCCCTCTTTTAACATGATAAGCAATTTTTGTTTTTACTTTGTCTGTATCTGCTCGACTAATAATTTAGAATGTGAAAATAATTATTACGTACCCAAGAAAACAAAATTCTAATCATGTTAGTTTTGGTATGTACCATTTTGGTATTGACTTTCAAATCAATTTCAATGTTATAATGAGACAACCTACCCCAACTCCTGAAGGAAGGCAACAAAAAAAAAGGAAGAAGAAAGAGGAGCAAATAAATATTTTGATGGCTCTAAAAATAAAAGAGGAGCAAAAAGAATTTGAAATAATTTATATATATATATATATATATATATATATATATATTTGTAATTTACTTTAAAAAAATTCATATTAATGGTGAAAGGAGAAGGAGTCTCTCTCTATATATATACACACACATACTAGTCTTAAGCTACGCGCGTTGCGCGTATACCCAACTCAATAAGTATAAACTTTTTAAAATTATATAAATATTATATTAAAAATTTATACTCCATATTTAAATTATAAAATTTAAGAAAAAATGTCAGCTAAGTGAAGAATGTTAATTCAGTTAAATGAATAGCAATTTATCAATTTGACTCGTAATATTATACTAAAATTGATATTCCTCTTATTTTTTTATTTCTTTTGTTGTTGATTCTCTTCTTAAGGGAACAATTTACGTACCCTATTGTAATGACCCAATCGGTTATTTTGACTTTTAGAACCATGTTCCCCTAAATAAAACTTTATGTATGTGCTTTTATTAAGTTATGACTTGCGGGGATAGTTGGTTCGGGATTTGGAAGTGTTCGGGTTGAAATCGGAACACTTGATTCCTTAAGTTGGTCTTAAAATGTTAAATTTGACTTCGGTCAATATTTTTAGAAAAATGATCCCGTAATAGAATTTTGATGATTCCAACAGTTCCGTATGGTGATTTTGGACTTAGGAGCGTGTTCGAAATTTTATTTGGAAGTCCGTAGTTAAATTAGGCTTGAAATGGCTAAAATAGAAATTAAAGTTTGGAAGTTTGACCGGGGAGTTGACTTTTTGATATCGTAATCGGAACTCAGTTCCGAAAATTTTTATAGCTCGGTTATGTCATTTATGACTTGTGTGCAAAATTTGAGGTCAATCGGACTTGATTTTATAGGTTTCGACATCGAATGTAGAAGTTGAAAATTTTAAGTTTTATTAAGCTTGAATTGGAGTATGATTCGTGTTTTTTGCGTTGTTTGATGTGATTTGAGGGTTCGACTAAATTCGTATGATGTTTTAGGACTTGTTGTGTTTTTGGTTGAGGTCCCGAGGGACTCGGGTGAGTTTCGGACGGCTAACGGATCATTTTTGAATCTTGGGAGATAGGTGATAGCTGCTGGTATTTTTCTTCTGATTTTCTTATACGCGATCGCATAGGTTCATCTGCGTTCGCGTAAGCTAATTTGGGGCAGAGGCGACTTTGTTCTACGCGATCGCGTGAAATGGTTTGCGATCGCGTAGGCTTGTTTGGGGCAGTGATGATTTTTGTTCTTCGCGATCACGTGAAAAGGGTCGCGATCACGTAGCTGTGGGAGTTTGTTATTCGCGAACGCGTGAAGAAGGTCGCGTTCGCGTAGAGTAAGTGGAGCAGAAGTAGAGGTCACATGTTTGTGCTTCGCGATCGCGTGGATAAGTTCGCGATCACGTAGGCCTGTAAGTTTGAGCTTCGTGATCGCGTGGACAAGTCCGCGATCGCGTAAGGTTAATTTGGGCAGTGAAAAAATTGTAAGGTTCGCGATCGCGTAGAGCAAATGACTGGGCAGAGAGTTTAAGTTTCCATTTTCCATTATTACCGATTTGGAGCTCAGATTGAGGCGATTTTTGGGAGATTTTCAGAGAAAACAATGGGGTAAGAGTTCTTAACTCAATATTGGTTAAATTACCCGAATCCATCACTGTTTTTATCATTTAATTGGTGAATTAAGTTGAAAAAGTTTGAAAACCTTCTTGGATAAATTTGAGGATTTGAGGGCCGAATTATCATCGGGATTTAGTAATATTGGTATGAGTAGACTCGTGGTTGAATGGGCGTTCATATTTCATAATTTTTGTCGGATTCCGAGATGTGGGCCCCACGGACGATTTTTGAGTTAATTTCGAATTTTTATTAAAAAATATAGTATTTTCTTATGAAATTGATTCCTATAATTGTTTTGTGACTGTATCGAATTATTTTGGCTAGATTCGAATCATTCGGAGCTGGATAATCAAGGAAAAGGCCTACTAGTGGATTAAATTTGAGCAAGTCGAGGTAAGTCTCTTGCCTAACCTTGTAAGGAGAAAATTATCCCATAGGTGATTTAAATTAATAATTGTTGCTAATTGTGGGAGTTACGTATGTATGAAGTGACGAGAGTCCGTGCGTAGCTACTATTTATGCTAAAGTCCGGGTAGTTTAGGACTCAAATCATGAATTTCGTATGTTAATTATATCCTTTATTTAATTAAAGTATTTGAACTATATTATGAATTGTTAGGGAAAATAGTAAAAGATTGAAATATCATATACTTGAATTTTTGTATAAATTAATTAATTGTTAAAAGAAATTGTACACCCTCTTGTATTAATCTCATTATATATATATATATATATCCTAATTCCGGAGGTACATAAGAAAATGTCCCCCTTTCTTTTGGAGCGGGCCGAACACCTCGGCAGTATAGATGCATCTATGGATCGCGTCGCACGTCCCTCGGCAGTGTACACGACACTCTGGATCGGGTCGTACGACCTCGGCAGAAATCGTGCCTAATAATAATAATTACACGATACCTTGATATTTTAATTGCTGCTTGTGAAGTTAATTAATAAATTAAAAATTATTGTATTTGAAGGAATTTAATTATTTCTGCTGGTTAAAGAATTTTTTAATAAATTCTATAAATCATGTTGATTTAAATATTTCTATTGTAATATTATTGACCCATAGTGAGTGTCAAAGTCGACCTCTCGTCACTACTTCTTCGAGATTAGGCTTGATACTTACTGGGTACACGTTGTTTACGTACACATGCTACGTTTGCTGTATTTTTTGTGCAGGACCTGAGATAGGTACTATCGGAGGACCCATCGGTGTGCACCCGCGTTATCCAAAGGCTTAGTAATGAGCTGCCCCTTTCTGAGCCGTTCTGAAGCAACTATGCCTCTTCTTGTATTTGTATTCTGTCTATTTTATTTCAGAAAGTATTTGGAATTTTGTATAATCTACTAGATGCTCATACACTTGTGACACCAGGTCTTGACACACACTAGTAGAATTTTTGGATTTAATTATTTTACTTGGGTTTTAACTTATTTATTTCTCACATTATCTTAATTTTTGCAAGTACTTCGAGTTTTATTACTCGAATAATTTTTAAAGAAATGAATATATGTTTAAATCATTAGTTGGCTTGCCTATCTGGATGTTGGGCGCCATCACGACCTATAGGTGAATTTGGGTCGTGACAATATGGTATTAGAGTACTAGGTTCACGTAGGTCTCACAAGTTATGAGCAAACCTAATAGAGTCTTGCGGATCGGTACGGAGACGTCTGTACTTATCTTCGAGAGGCTATAGGCTATTAGGAAACTACCTTTCTTCATCTTCCATCGTGCAATTTATGTAGAACTAAATATCTTTCTCTTATTCTCTCACAGATGGTGAGAACGCGCTCTAATGAGGTTCCAGACCAGGGAAGTGCTACTCTCCCTGTTGTTAGAGGCCGAGGGAGGGATCCAGCCCGTGGTAGGGGACGAGGACATCCCAGGATTGTTCCAGTTTTGCCACCAGTGGGTCCAGCAGAGGATCCCATTATTGAGGAACATGGCGAGGTGCCCGTGGCAGAGCCAGCTCCAGTGGATTTCACGTCTGCATCAGGATTCCAGGAGGTCATGGGCCGTATGCTGCGGTTCATGGACACTATGACTCAGGCCGGTTTATTTTCGGTAGACCCAGCCACATCTCAGGCAGGCGGGGGAGCACGGACCCCTACCGCACAGGCTTATGGGCAGGCAACTGATGTATATCAGACCCAGGGTGCACTACCCGTGAGTGGAGCCCAGCTAGTGGCAACAGCTACACCTGAGCCCAGACCAGCTGCGATCGCCGAGCCGTAGAAACTATTGGATAGATGGACTATACTACATCCTCCTATCTTTGGGGGTAAGCAACATGAGTATCCCCAGGACTTCATTGATTGGTGCAGGGACCGACTGCACAACATGAGGATATTGGAGACTCATGGGGTAGACTTTGCTACTTTTAAGCTAGAGGGCAGAGCCCGTAGATGGTGGAAGTCATATCTTCTTGGCAGACTAGCAGATTCTCCTCCCATGACTTGGGACAAGTTCACTCGTATTTTCCTGGACAGGTATATTCCACCCTCTCAGAGGGAAGAGTTGCGGTTTCAGTTTGAGAAGCTCCAGCAGGGTCAGATGTCAGTGACCGCTTATGAGGCGAGGTTCTCTGAGTTATCTCGCCATGCACTTATGATACTCCCTACTGAGGCGGAGAGAGTGCAGAGGTTTGTTGCGGGTTTACATACTAGCATTCAGGCCACTATGGCCTGAGAGGTTGAGATGGGGACTTCTTATGAGTTGGTCGTGGAGATAGCCTGGAGGATTGAGGGTGTGCGTCAGCGTAGCCGGGAGAAGGTTATGAGAGATAAGCAGTTTAGATATTCTGTAGAATTCAGATGTGCTCTGTCTGGACCAGAGGTCAGTTCGTGAGAGGGCAGTCCAGCAGGCCCCCATATCCAGTACCATCGCCTCCTCGGGGTACTCAAGTGTGACCTTATTTCAATGCTATGCCAGAGAGTTCTTATCGCCCACCAGCTATTCAGGGTTCTTCTAGTAGGTATTCAGGTCACCAGGGCCAGGCTCTTAGTCAGCAGCCCATCGCACCGAAAAGTTATTACGAGTGCGGGGATCCCAGTCACATGCAGAGATTATGCCCCAGGCTTCGGGGTAGACCAATGCAGCAGGGTCAGTAGCCTGTGATTACCGCACCAGTTGCTCTACCAGACATCTAACCACCAAGAGGTGGAGGACATGTGGGTAGGGATCATCCTAGATATGGAGGTCAGCCAGGCGAATGCCAGCTAGTTAGCGCTCCAGCTCGGTTCTATGCCTTTCTGGCCAGACCAGATGCAGAGGCCTCAGATGTCGTGATTACATGTATTATTTCTGTTTGCGGCAAAGATGCCTCCGTATTATTTGATCCAGAATCTACGTATTCATATGTGTCATCTCTATTTGCTCATTTCCTTGGTGTTTCTCGTGAGTCCTTGAGTACTCCTGTTTATGTGTCCACTCCTGTGGGCGATTAGGTTATTGTGGATCGGATTTACCGGTCCTGCATTATTACATTTTGTGGTTATGAAACTAGAGCAGATCTTCTATTGCTTGAGATGACCGACTTTGAAATCATCCTAGGCATGGACTGGTTATATCCATATCATGCCATCCTAGATTACCATGCCAAGTCTGTTACCTTAGCTATTCCAGCATTGCCTAGGCTGAAGTGGAAGGGTTCATCTGTTAGTGCATCTAATCGGGTTATTTCTTTTATGAAGGTTCAACACATGGTTGAGAAGGGTTGTTTGGCTTATCTAGCCTATGTTCGGGATACTACTGCATAGACTCCGACTATTGATTCAGTGCATGTAGTTTGAGAGTTCTCCGATGTATTTCCTTCAGATATTCCAGGCATGCCACCAGATCGTGATATTAATTTCTGTATTGACTTGGCTCCAGATACCCAGCCTATATCTATCCCACTGTATCGCATGGCTCCGAAAGAATTAAAAGAATTGAAAGAACAGCTTGAGGAGTTACTAGCCAAAGGGTTCGTCAGACCGAGTGTATCGCCTTGGGGTGCCATGGTGTTATTTGTGAAGAAGAAGGATGGAACGATGAGAATGTGTATTGATTATCTCCAATTGAACAAAGTCACTATTAAGAACAAGTACCTGTTGCCGCGTATTGATGATCTATTTGACCAGTTGCAGGGTGCTAGGGTGTTCTCTAAGATCGACTTGAGGTCGGGGTACCATCAGTTGAAGATTCGGGATTCGAATATTCCGAAGACTGCTTTCCGGACTAGATACAGTCATTATGAATTTCTGTTGATGTATTTTGGTTTGACTAATGCCCCGGCGGCGTTTATGGATTTGATGAACATGGTATTCATGCCATATATTGATTCATTTGTTATTGTCTTCATTGATGACATTTTGATTTACTTGCGCAGTAAGGAAGAGCATGAGCAACATATGAGAGTGGTGCTTCAGATACTGCGGGAACATAAGCTATATGCTAAGTTTTCCAAATGTGAGTTTTGGCTAAATTCTGTAGCATTCTTGGGGCATATTGTATCGGGCGAGGGCATTAAAGTTGATCCTAAAAAGATCGAGGCAGTTTAGAACTGGCATCGTCCTATTTCGGCGACTGAGATCAGGAGTTTCCTGGGTTTAGTAGGTTATTATCGTCGGTTCGTCGAGAGGTTTTCATCTATTGCAGCGCCTTTGACCAAATTGACCCAGAAGGGTGCTCCGTTCCGATGATCTAATAATTGTGAGGTGAGCTTTCAAAAGCTCAAGACAGCATTGACTACATTATCAGTGTTAGTGTTGCCTTCCAGTTCGGGGATGTATACAATGTATAATGACGCTTCATGCGTTGGTTTGGGTTGTGTATTAATGTAGGAGGGGCGAGTTATTGTATATACTTCACGTCAGCTAAAACCCCACGAGAAGAATTACACGGTACATGATTTGGAGTTAGCTGTAATTGTTCACGCTCTTAAGATTTGGAGGCATTATCTTTATGTGGTGTCTTGTGAAGTTTACACTAATCGCCGCAGTTTACAGCATTTATTCAAGCAGAGGGATCTAAATTTAAGACAGCGCAGATGGCTTGAGTTACTAAATGATTATGATATTACTATCTTGTATCATCCGGGCAAAGCAAATGTAGTTATAGACGCCTTGAGTAGAAAGGAGTATGGGTAGTTTGGCTTTCATTTCAGCGGAGGAAAAGCCATTAACTTTGGATATTCAGTCCTTGGCTAACAGACTTGTGAGGCTGGATATTTCAGAACCCAACCGAGTTCTTGCATGTGTAATGGCCCAATCTTCATTAATTGAGCAGATCAAGGCTCGCCAATATGATGATCCACACTTAAGGGTTCTTCGAGAAACGGTACTACGAGGTGGTGCCAAGGAAGTTACTATTGGCGCGGATGGTGTTCTGCGACTCTAGGATCATCTATGTGTTCCTAATGTGGATGGACTAAGGAAAAAGATCCTAGAGGAGGCACACAGTTCTCGGTATTCTATTCATTCAGGTGCTATGAAGATGTATCGTGACCTCAGGCAGCATTATTGGTGGCAACAAATGAAAAAGGACATAGTTGAGTATGTAGCTAGGTGTCTAAATTGCGAGCAAGTTAAATATGAGCACCAGAGGCTAGGTGGCTTACTTCAGCGGATGACTATACCAGAGTGGAAATGGGAACGCATTATTATGGACTTTGTAGTTGGGTTTTCGCGGACCTTACGGAAGTTTGATGCAGTTTGGGTCATTGTTGACAGGCTGATCAAGTCGGCACACTTCATTTCGGTTGTGACTACATATACTTCAGAGAGGTTGGCCTAGATTTATATTCAGGAGATAGTTCGGTTGCACAGTGTGCCAATTTCCAACATATCAGATAGAGGCCCTCAGTTTACTTCACATTTCTGGAGAGCAGTACAGAGTGAATTGGGGACTCGCTTAGAGCTCAGCACAACTTTTCATCCGTAGATCGATGGGCAGTCGGAGCGTACAGTTCAGATTCTGGAGGACATGCTCAGGGCGTATGTGATTGACTTTGGAGTTCAGTGGGATCATTTCTTGCCTTTGGCCGAGTTTGCTTATAACAACAGTTACTAATCCAGCATCGAGATGGCTCCATTTGAGGCTTTATATGGTCGGCGATGTTGTTCGCCCATCGGATGGTTTGAGTCCGGTGAGGCTAAGTTATATGGTACTGATTTGGTGAAATATGCCTTAGAAAAGGTAAAGTTAATTCAGGAGCGACTTCGTACAGCATAGTCCAGACAGAAGAGTTACGCGGATCAGAAAGCGCGTGAATTATCATTTATAGTGGGAGAGAAAGTTCTCTTGAAGATTTCGTCGATGAAGGGAATCATGAGATTTGGGAAAAAGGGCAAGTTGAGCCCAAGGTTTATAGGTCCATTTGAGGTGTTGAGACGAGTTGGGGAGGTTGCTTACGAGTTTGCTTTGCCTCCCAGTCTATCAGGAGTCCATCCGGTTTTTCATGTATCTATACTCCGGAAGTATCATGTCGACCTGTCACATATATTAGACTTCAGTACAGTTCAGCTAGATAAAAGCTTGGGTTATGAAGAGGATCCAGTTGCCATTGTTGATAGACAGGTTCGCCAGTTGAGGTCCAAGAAGATTTCTGCAGTAAAAGTCTAGTGGAGGGGCTAACCAGTCGAGGAAGCAACTTGTGAGGCCGAGGAAGACATGCGGAGCAGATATCCACACTTATTCAGCACTCCAGGTATAATTTTGAACCCGTTTGAGGACGAATATTTATTTAAGAGGTGGAGAATGTAATGACTCAACCGGTCATTTTGACTTTTAGAACCCTGTTCCCCCAAATAAAACTGCTTGTATGTGCTTTTATTAATTTATGATTTGCGGGGATAGTTGGCTCGGGATTTGAAAGTGTTTGGGTTGAAATCGGAACACTTGGTTCCTTAAGTTGGCCTTAAAATGCTAAGTTTGACTTCGGTCAATATTTTTAGAAAACCGACCTCACAATAGAATTTTGATGATTCCAACAGCTTTGTATGGTGATTTTGGACTTAGAAGTGTGTTCGAAATTTTATTTGGAAGTCCATAGTTAAATTAGGCTTGAAATGGCTAAAATAGGAATTTAAGTTTGGAAGTTTGACCGGGGAGTTGACTTTTTAATATCGGAGTCGGAACCCAGTTTCAAAAATTTTCGTAGCTATGTTATGTTATTTATGACTTGTGTGCAAAATTTAAGGTCAATCGGACTTGATTTGATAGGTTTCGGCATAGAATGTTGAAGTTGGAAATTTTAAGTTTCATTAAGCTTGAATTGGAGTATGATTCGTGGTTTTAGCATTGTTTGATGTGATTTGAGGTTTCGATTAAGTTCGTATGATGTTTTAGGACTTGTTGGTATTTTTGGTTGAGGTCCCAAGGGACTCGGGTGAGTTTCGGACGGCTAACATATCATTTTTGGACTTTGGGAGATAGCTGATAAATGATGGTATTTTTCTTCTAGTTTTCTTATACGCGATCGCATAGGTTCATCCACGATCGCGTAAGATAATTTGGGGCAGAGGCGACTTTGTTCTACGCGGTCGCGTGAAATAGTTTGCGATCGAGTAGGCTTGTTTGGGGCAGTGATAATTTTTGTTCTTCGCGATCGCGTGAAGAGGGCCACGATCACGTAGCTGTGGGAGTTTGTTATTCGCGAACGCGTGAAGAAGGTCGCGTTCGCATAGAGTAAGTGGAGCAGAAGTGGAGGTCACGCGTTTGTGCTTCGCAATCACGTGGATAAGTTCGCAATCGCGTAGGCCTGTAAGTTTGTGCTTCGCGATCGCGTGGACAAGTCCGCGATCGCGTAGGGTTAATTTGGGCATTGAAAATGTTATGCTTCGCGATCACGTGAGAAGGTTCGCGATCGCTTAGAGCAAATGACTGGGCAGAGAGTTTAAGTTCTGAAAATCCATTATTACCGATTTGGAGCTCGGATTGAAGCGAATTTTGGGAGATTTTCAGAGAAAATAACGGGGTAAGAGTTCTTAACTCAATATTGGTTAAATTTCCCGAATCCATCACTGTTTTTATCATTTAATTTGTGAATTAAGTTGGAAAAGTTTGAAAACCCTCTTGGATAAATTTGAGGATTTGAGGGCCGACCTATCGGGATTTAGTAATATTGGTATGGGTAGACTCGTGGTTGAATGGGCGTTCATATTTCGTAATTTTTGCCGGATTCCGAGACGTGGGGCCCACGGACGATTATTGAGTTAATTTCGGATTTTTATTAAAAAATATAGTATTTTCTTTTGAAATTGATTCCTATAACTTTTTGTGACTGTATCGAATTATTTTGGCTAGATTCGATCCATTCGGAATTGGATAATCGAGGAAAAGGCCTACTAGTGGATTAAATTGGAGCAAGTCGAGGTAAATCTCTTGTCTAACCTTGTAAGGAGGAAATTACCCCATAGGTGATTTAAATTAATAATTGTTGCTAATTGTGGGGGCTGCGTACGTACTAAGTGACGAGAGTCCGTGCGTAGCTACTATTTATGCTAAAGTCCGGGTAGTTTAGGACTCAAATCATGAATTTCGTGTGTTAATTATATCCTTTATTTAATTAAAGTATTTAAACTATACTATGAATTGTTAGGAAAAATAGTAAAATATTGAAATCTCATATACTTGAATTTTTGTATAAATTAATTAATTGTTAAAAGAAATTGTACACCCTCTTGTATTAATCTCATTATATATATATATATATATATATATATATATATATATATATATATATATATATATATATATATATATATATATATATCCTCATTCTGGAGGTACATAAGAAAATGTCCTCATTTCTTGTGGTGCGGGCCGAATGCCTCGCCAATATAGATGCATCTATAGATCGCGCAGCACGTCCCTCGACAGTGTACACGACACTCTAGATCGGGTCGTACAACCTCGGCAAAAATCGTGCCTAAAAATAATAATAATTACACGATACCTTGATATTTTAATTGTTGCTTGTGAAGTTAATTAATAAATGAAAATTGTCGCATTTGAAGGAATTTAATTATTTCTGCTGGTTAAAGAAATTGTTTTGTAAATTTTATAAATCATGTTGATTTAAATATTTTTATTGTAATATTATTGATCCATAGTGAGTGTCAAAGTCGACCTCTCATCACTACTTCTTCGAGATTAGGCTTGATACTTATTGGGTACACGTTGTTTACATACTCATGCTACGCTTGCTGCATTTTTTGTGGAGGACCTGAGACAGGTACTATCGGAGGACCCATCGGCGCGCACCCACGTTATCGAGAGGCTTAGTGGTGAGCTGCCCCTTTATGAGTCGTTCTGCAGCAACTAGTAGCTCTTCTTGTATTTGTATTCTGTCTATTTTATTTCAGACAGTATTTGAAATTTTGTATAATCTACTAGATGCCCATACACTTGTGACACCAGGTCTTGGCACATACTAGTAGAATTTTTGGATTTAATTATTTTACATGGGTTTTAACTTATCTAATTTCTCACATTATCTTAATTTTTGCAAGTACTCCGAGTTTTATTACTCGGATAATTTTTAAAGAATTGAATATATGTTTAAATCATTAGTTGGCTTGCCTAGCTGGATGTTGGGCGCCATCACGACCTATAGGTGAATTTGGGTCGTGACACCTATTATGTTAATTTAAAAAATTAATTTTACTTGAATGATTAATCATAGTAGAATTGAGTTGGATTATTTTGCTAATTAGTTAATTCTCAATTATTTATTCTCACATAAGAAAATACTTTATTTTCTTGTTGATTTGAATTGTTAATGCTAGCTCATATCAAATTTTAAATATTTAATAATTACTATTTTATCCAATTATATTCTATTTTTTAATGGTAAAAAATAATTAATATTTTATTTTTGAATTTTTGTGTTCGCAAAATCGGTAGTATTATTGACTTTTATCAACTACTGATCTATCTCTCCCTTCTAACTTTTTTTAGTTTTTTGTTCTAATTATTGAGCGTGATTTTCAAATATAATACAAGAAGTCAATAATAAAATATTAATTGAGTTGGAAAGAAGTTTAATTATAATACAAAATTAATTATAGATCATCTATATAATGAGATTAATTAATGTAGCTTTTATTGGTTCGACAATTGGCTCGTGAATGGTGAAATAGGCAAACTAATAACCATTAGATTAGATCTCAAATTACAAAAATTTTAAGCAGTTACATTTGCACATCACAATTTTTAACAAAGTTTTTGTTTCTCTTCCTACGAGTTAGCATATTTTCTCATGTTCTTTCTCTTATTATTCTTTTTTATTGATTATCAAGTTGTAGCAAATCTTATTTATATTTAGCCTTCAATAGCTAATTTTTCTTCAAAAGTTAATTATGTATTGGATAAATTATATTTTACTATTATTCGTGTTAAATAAAATTACAATCACGTTAGTATATTAAACATTAGATGAACTAAACATTTAAGGTTTTAAAGTCTATTATAAATTTTCCACTTTGACTTCTCATAAAATTTACCTTTTCAACCAAAAAGGTAAGAACCGTCACTCCTTCTAAAAAGAAGTCTCGTTGGAGTAAAATATTGCCCGTGCAATCTAGTACTTCGGAAGGTAACTGTAATGATTCAACCGGTCGTTTTAATTTTTAGAATCTCGTTCCCTTAAATAAAATTTTTCGTATGTGCTTTAATGATTTATGACTTGTGGGGATGGTTAGTTTGGAATTTGGAAGTGTTTGGGTTGAAATCGGAACACTTGGTTCCTTAAGTTGGCTTTAAAATGTCAAGTTTGACTTTGGTCAATATTTTAAACAAACGGACTCGGATCAGTATTTTGACAGTTTCGGTAGGACCGTATTGTGTTTGGGACTTGGGAGTATGCCCGGAATCAAATTCCGAGGTCCCTAGCCCGAGATATGGAATTTTGATGAAAAATTAAAAATTTAAGTTCAAATAGTGACCGGATGTCGAATTATGTGCAAACGACACCAGAATAGAATTTTGATGATTCCAACAGCTCCGTATGTTAATTTTGGACTTAGGAGCGTGATTGCAATTTTATTTGAAAGTCCGTAGTGAAATTAGGCTTGAAATGGCTAAAATAGGAATTTAAAGTTTGGAAGTTTGACCGGGGAGTTGACTTTTTGATATCGGGGTTGAAATCCAGTTCTGAAAATTTTTACAGCTCTGTTATGTCATTTATGACTTGTGTGCAAAATTGAGGTCAATCGGACTTGATTTGATAGGTTCACGCATCGAATGTAGAAGTTAAAAATTCTTAGTTTCATTAAGCTTGAATTGGGTTATGATTCGTGGTTTTAGCGTTGTTTGATGTGATTTAGAGGTTCGACTAAATTCGTATGATATTTTAGGACTTGTTGGTATAATTGGTTGAGGTCCCGAGGACCTCGGGTGAGTTTCGGATGGTTAACAGATCAAAAATTAGACTTAAACAGCTGCTGCAATTTTTCTCTTCTGCTCGAAATTCTAGGATGTGATCGAGCCCAAGATCGAGGCCCAAAATCGAGCTCCCAAAAATCGAGCTCCCAATATCGAACTCCCAAGATCGAGCTCCCAAGATCGAGCTCCCGAGTTCGAGCTCCCGAGATCGAACAGATCGAGCTCCCAAGATCGAACTGGACAGATCGAGCTCCCAAGATCGAACTGGACAGATCTGTACGTTATAAAAATATAGGCATTCAACCCATTTGCCATTTTTGACAAACTTGAGCTTGAACAGAGGCGACTTTTGACAAATTTTTAAGAAAAATAGAAAGACATTTGGGTAAGTGATTCCAACTCGGATTTGGTCTATATACATAAATATATCATTGTTTTCACCATTTAATTAATATATTGAGAATTATTAGAATCTAATTACTTCTGTTGGTTCAATAAAATTATTGTTAACTCTGTGAATCACGTTGATATAAATATTTCTATTTTTATGATTATTTAATATTATTGACCCATAGTGAGTGTCATTGTCGGCCATCTCGTCTCTACCTCTTCGAGATTAGGCTTGATACTTACTGGGTACACGTTATTTTTCGTACTCATACTGTACTTGCTGCACATTTTATTGTGCAGGTATGTATAGCGGCCTTGTGGGCGCAAAGGTGTGGTTAATAATTATGGGGATATAGGTGAGCTGCATTCTATATTACGATCTGCAGCTAACAGAATCTCCTTCAGAATTATTATATTTTTCTGTCTAATTTGTATTCTGGACAGATGCTGTATTTTATTTTAATTCCCTAGTAAATGCCCATGCACTTGTGACACCAGGTTTTGGGAATGGTTGTGAATTGTTTAGAAATTTAGCTGCAAAAATATTTATCATTTACTCTATAAGTTTTATCTCTATAATTTTATTAAAGAAATTTTTATTTCAAAAATACTAAAATGAGTAATTAAGTTAATTGATTATGGTTGGCTTGCCTGACAGTGGTGTTCAGCGCCATCACGGCCTTTTTGGATTTTGAGCCGTGACAACATGGTTTCAGAGCACTAGGTTCACTTAGGTCTCACGAGTCATGAGCAAGTCTGGTACAGTCTTGCGGATCGGTACAGAGATGTATGTACTTATCTTTGAAAGGCTACAGGGCTGTTAGGAATACTTCCCTTTTTGATTCCTTATCATGCTATTCGATTCCTTTGAGGCTTATGCCTTCATTTCCTTCTTATTTAATCTTATGTGACGCAAAGCGCTTGTTATAAATTGGGGATCGAGAAAATTTTTAATGATACTACAGATGTAGTGCAAGATACTTCTCCCTGCACAATTAATTGGGCTATTGTTGCCGCCTTGCGAAAGGCCGCTCTGTCGTTTCAAATTAAGTATCAGTACTATTTAAGGTTTTGAGATTTGGCATTGATTGTTATGACGATTCGTGCGTTGTTATCGTTCAGTGTTTATGAAATGGTAAAATGCCCGTCTATATGTCAGGGCAGTAAACGACTTGGAAGAAGGTTTTTTCAGTACATGATTCAGATATTCCATGTTTTAGTTCCAGCGGAAGAAAGGCAATCGGACTATGAATGTTCAGGTTTGGGGATTGACGGAGTAACGAGGCTTGATATTTTTGAGTGTGGTAGAGTTCTCAATTTTGATGTGGTGTCATCGCCTTGTAAAATGCGTTAAGGTTCGTCGGTATTATGGTTTTCTTTAAATCGCCTTCACGATGGGGGGTTAGGAATTTGTATAGGGGAAGCAGTCGTTTGAGATCGCGGTGTGCAGTGATTTAGGATCGAAGCAGCGTTCCTAGTATTGATATCTCGAGAAGGATGATTGTCAGAAAGGTTTAAAGCCGGTAACGAGCCATTGGTTCAAGTGCTACAGAGACGGATTTTGAGTTAAGACAATAACTGGGCAGCGAAGGATGAGGAAGTACATGTGGAAGGTGCATTGCGGTGGTTAGATTCTAAAAAGGCCAAGTGTAAGAAAACAGAAGCAGAGTAGTTGCTTAAAGGAGATAGTTGACCAAAGTTGGAGAGTGGCAAGGTAGCACATGGGTTACGTGGTAGGATGATTACACGTCTTGAGGAACATTTGGAGTGATTTGGGATGTAAATAGACAGTGACTAGGTCTACGAACTTAAGTTGTAATATTAGCTGCTATATTGAGGAAGATTGGATACAACAGGAGGGAGTTGCTTGATATGAAGAAGGATACAACATGACTTTGAATTGGAATGTATTGTTGCACCTCTAGTTGACGTCCATGAGAAGTGAATGGACGGGTGTAGCTGGTGAATGAGCTCGGACTCAGGATGATCTATTGATTTCGTAGTAATTGCACCCAGTGCAGAGATGTTGGAATATGTCAGCATGTAATTTTCACTGGTGGGTTATCTCCTGTAAGCGGGTTAGCGGTCGCGTGGTATTGACGAAGCTTCTGCGAAGAATTCTACTGGCTACTCGGTAAGAGATTTAATATGTAAGTGTGGCTAGTGGTTCGGAGTGGTTATTAAAGGTTAATAGAAGGATTTCGAGAAAATTTGGTGAGTTGCGTGTGCAGGGTTATGTCAACGATGAAGAAAGAATCTCGGTGGATTCTAATTTTTTTGTAATTGTAGCTTCAAGCTAAGTGGGAGAGCCCCACCGTTTATGATTGGATTGCGTAGTGTCAAGTTGTGTGCTTTTCTGGTTATCGGTGTATTACTAGGTCATTGCAACTAAGGAAATAAAATATCAGTGGTAATTTGAGCAAAAGATTTGGGGAATGTGTGCCATATTTGGCCTTATCAATTCATATTCAGGTTTTTGGAAGACTCAAAGTTTATGCTTCGTGTATATGTAATGCACAGGAAAGCGAGACAGTCGGATATTTCCTTGATAAAGTGTCCATGTGCTAGCAGGGCCTTAGAATTGATCATGTTTGGGAACAAGTCAGAGCAAGTGACTCTCAATAACGGTCTTAGCGGGTTCAAAAAATTTAAAGAGCGGTGTCTAAGGATCTCGAGTTCGTAGTATGGTTGAGTATCGAGATTTTGCAGCAGATTATGAAACAGGGCTTGGAGTACTATGCGTTATCTTCAGTTTGTGGTATAGCATTTGAGAAACGGAAGAAAATAACTTCGGATTCATAAAAGAAGTATCAGAATGGGTGTAACAGGTGAAGATGAAAAAGTGCGCACAAGAAGGGATATGAGATAATTTGTGGGTTTTGAAACAGCGTGGTCTCGTGAAATAAAGTCACTAGGATTGAGTGCAGATTTGAGTTCGTGATGTAATGAATGGAGTTATTATTATTTCTAAGGCAAGTTGAGTATAAATTGAGAAAAAGACGGGTCGGCTAACAATGGTTGAATCGGCATGATGGTGCAATGATCAGTTCCTTCAGCGCATAAGAGTTATGCATGTAATTTGTGGTTATACGTGCGAGGCTTGGCGGCCGCCGTAATTGATTTTATTTGGAGGAATTCAAGTATTATGGCATGTTATGTGTAGAGGGATCCCGGAAGAGTTATGGTGGTTTAGACCACTACTTGAGGCCTGTATTTTCTGCAGATATGGGAATTCAGTCAGGTGTTGCAATGGTTCTCTTGAAATAAGTTAAGCAGAAGGTTTCTACATGATGATGTGTTTACCCTATTAGTGGTTCGGGAGTTATGATGGAATTCTTGTACTCCTGCACATTGGCGTGGTTAAGTGCACTAAGTGGCATGGGATTCGAAAGTTGAGGATTTAAGATTTCGGTTCGGTGTTGACAAGGATATCATGAGCTCGGATGAGCAGGAAAGGGATTTAGATGTTTAAAGTAAGATGGTATTATTTTTGGCATCATCTAAGGTCGATGTCAGGTGTAAGAGACCTTGTATATTGATTTGTGGATTCTTGATATGCTTTACAACATTAGTGTAACCGGTAGCATGTATATGCAAACTTGTTACCTGGTGCGAAAGGTCGTGGGAGCGTGTCTCACGGAAAGATTGTGTAAGAGTGACATGTAGTCACTTGATTGAGTGAAGATTGAAACCAAGTATGAAGATTGTGGTAATATCGTTGATTCGAGAATTTATGCCCGGAGGGCGCTCGGTTCATTTGGTTGTGGACTGTGAAAGTTTGTTCTGATTATGACGGCTATTCTTGTGTGTTATGGGAAAAGGGTTATTATGGATCCTTGAAAGGTTATTATCCTAGTACGGTGCGATCAGAATCTGTTTGAGGTATGTGGATGGATTTAAATATGAATACGAGCTCTACATCAGGCCGGATGTGTTCATTTCAGCATAAAAGCTCCTTATAGAGGAGTATTCGGACGTTGGATGTCGTTTCATTGTCGGTTATTTCATATAATACTATATTGTGCCGTGTGAGTTATGAAACGGCTTGATAAATTTCTTATGTGATGAGATTCCGCGTAGCGATAGTGTTATGTGAGCAGGATGGCTCTCAAGATTCAGATTATATATCACACCTTAGTTGTGCTTGAGTTTTCTAGCGTATGGCGCTGTCGGTCCTTCCAGATATTACGTATTGAGCGTGCTAGTGTCCGATATTCGGATATTTTATAGTAATGAGCATTTTAGTTCGGTAAGTATTTTCTTATAGATTCTTTTTGTGCGGATCGGGGGGCATGCCACCACGGGTATGTTGTTTGGATCGGGTTGCACGCCGCAACGGTATCATGTGTGGATCGGGTTGTACGCCGCAACAGTGTGATGTCGAGTACAGTCACCTATATTCTATTTTGTGTGTTTTGTGTCCCGTTTTCTGAGGAAGGTTCATGACACCTTTTCAGTTGTCTAATTAGTCACGTGGGTTGAGTAATCCTTTCCAAAGTTCGTTTTCCTTATGTATCGCAATCGAGTCTGTAACTTATTAGCTAATTGTGGCATCATATGAGGCTTTTTGATCATGTCTGAGGTGGTTTATTGCCTGAGCAGCTTATACTTGGTGAGACGAGATAATTAGATTTGGGATCAGTGCGATCAGATTATATGAAGTGTAATAAAGAGAAAATACCATTATTTGGTTATAATGAGGCAATGGTTCTTGTGAGAAGGAGAAACTCAATAATTGTTGACTCGGCAGTTGATTATGAATTTCTACACATTTCTTCCATCGTGGAAGCATTTCAAGAGTTGGAATATGACTTATATGTATCATGAGGTGTGTTGTGAAAATCATATTCGTGAAAATTTGGCTATTATTATCGGAGGATGTTATTATAGTCATGTGAATAATGAGGTGCATGGTCTAAATTCAACAAAGGTATGCAATCCTATATTGGTCCATCGTGTAGTGATTGATATGACATTCATAGGTTGGAAACAGGCATGGTGAAGAATTCTGGATGTTAGAATTGGGCTCTAAGGCTTATTTGCCTAAATAAATGGGAGAATTTTAAGATTGGCTCGAGTTAATGTGCTCAACTGGGTGTGGTAACACGGGTAGGTGCATGAGGTGTTCAAAAAAAATTGAATAACTCCGGAACACTCCTTAGCACGTTCGAGGACGAACGTATATTTAAGTGGGAAAGAATGTAACGACCCAACCGGTCGTTTTAACTTTTAGAATCTCATTCCCTTAAATAAAACTTTTCGTATGTGCTTTAATGATTTATGACTTGTAGGGATGGTTAGTTCGGGATTTGAAACTGTTTGGGTTGAAATCGGAACACTTGGTTCCTTAAGTTGGCTTTAAAAGGTCAAGTTTGACTTTGGTCAATATTTTGAACAAACGGACTCGGATCAGTATTTTGACAGTTTCGATAGGACCGTATCGTGATTTGGGACTTGGGAGTATGCCCGGAATCAAATTCCGAGGTCCCTAGCCCGAGATGTGAAATTTTGATGAAACATTAAAAGTTTAAGTTCAAATAGTGACCGGATGTCGAATTATGTGCAAACGACCCCGGAATAGAATGTAACGACCCATACGGGAAGTTTTAAGTGGGAAAGAATGTAACGACCCAATCGGCCGTTTTAACTTTTAGAATCCTATTCCCTTAAATAAAACTTTTCGTATGTGCTTTAATGATTTATGACTTGTAGGGATGGTTGGTTTGGGATTTGAAAGTGTTTGGGTTGAAATCGGAACACTTGGTTCCTTAAGTTGGCTTTAAAAGGCCAAGTTTGACTTTGGTCAATATTTTGAACAAACGGACTCGGATCAGTATTTTGACAGTTTCGATAGGACCGTATCGTGATTTGGGACTTGGGAGTATGCCCGGAATCAAATTTCGAGGTCCCTAGCCCAAGATATGGAATTTTGATGAAACATTAAAAGTTTAAGTTCAAATAGTGACCGGATGTCGAATTATGTGCAAACGACCCCGGAATAGAATTTTGATGATTCCAACAACTCCGTATATTGATTTTGGACTTAGGAGCATGATCAGAATTTTATTTGGAAATCCGTAGTGAAATTAGGCTTGAAATGGCTAAAATAGGAATTTAAAGTTTGGAAGTTTGACCGGGGAGTTGACTTTTTGATATCGGGGTTGGAATCCAGTTCTGAAAATTTTCACAGCTCCGTTATATCATTTATGACTTGTGTGCAAAATTTGAGGTCAATCGGACTTGATTTGATAGGTTCCGACATCGAATATAGAAGTTGAAAATTCTTAGTTTCATTAAGCTTGAATTGGGGTATGATTCGTGGTTTTAGCGTTGTTTGATGTGATTTAGAGATTCGTATGATGTTTTAGGACTTGTTGGTATATTTGGTTGAGGTCCCGAGGACCTCGGATGAGTTTCAGATGGTTAACGGATCAAAAATTAGACTTAAACAGCTGCTGCAATTTTTCTCTTCTGCTGGAAATTCTGGGCTGTGATCGAGCCCAAGATCGAGGCCCAAAATCGAGCTCCCAAAAATTGAGCTCCCAAGACCCAAGATCGAGCTCCCAAGATCGAACTGGACAGATCGAGCTCCCAAGATCGAACTGGATAGATCTGTAAGTTATAAAAACATAGGCATTCAACCCATTTGCCATTTTTGACAAACTTGAGCTTGAACAGAGGCGACTTTTGACAGATTTTCAAGAAAAATAAAAAGACATTTGGGGTAAGTGATTCCAACTCGGATTTGGTCTATATACATAAATATATCATTGTTTTCACCATTTAATTAATATATTGAGAATTATTGGAATTTAATTACTTCTGTTGGTTCAATAAAATTATTGTTAACTCTGTGAATCACGTTGATATAAATATTTCTATTTTTATGATTATTTAATATTATTGACCCATAGTGAGTGTCATTGTCGGCCATCTCGTCTCTACCTCTTCGAGATTAGGCTTGATACTTACTGGGTACACGTTATTTTTTGTACTCATACTGTACTTGCTGCACATTTTATTGTGCAGGTATGTATAGCGGCCTTGTGGGCGCAGAGGTGTGGTTAATAATTGTGGGGATATAGGTGAGCTGCATTCTATATTACGATCCGCAGCTAACAGAATCTCCTTCAGAGTTATTATATTTTCCTGTCTAATTTGTATTCTGGACAGATGCTGTATTTTATTTTAATTCCCTAGTAAATACTCATGCACTTGTGACACCAGGTTTTGGGAATGGTTGTGAATTGTTTAGAAATTTAGCTGCAAAAATATTTATCATTTACTCTATAAGTTTTATCTCTATAATTTTATAAATACTAAAATGGGCAATTAACTTAATTGATTATGGTTGGCTTGTGTGACAGTGGTGTCCGGCTCCATCACGACCTTTTTGGATTTTGGGTCGTAACAGTAACAGTCCATATATATATTTTTTAAATATTAAAAATTAATCCAAGAAAATAATGGGTGACTGAAAATTTAATTTTAGTGATAAAGAAATGTAAATTGAGTAGGAAAGGATTTTATATAAGGTAAAAATTTAATTGAGAACTTCTTACATAAAGGAAAGATTTAATAAGTAAAATTTTAGTTATTTAAAAGTCCTAACTATTAAGCATTTACTTTAAATGATAATGACAATTTTGTCCAATATAAAATTTATTTTTAAAGAGTAAAAAAAGGCGAATGATATTTCATTAAGGGCTTTCGTACTTTTAATATATACTAGCCTCTATGAATGTGCGTTGCACCAGAAATGTGTACTGACAACAGTAAACTTTTATTGTATATGTACACAATATGAAATCAATTCTTTAAATAAATAAAAAAAAAAATATTAGACAAACCAAGTCATAAATAGTGTTTTGACATAATATAGAGAACAAATTAAAACTAAATATTCTGGAATCACAAAGTTATGTGATTGAAGTTATAAAATAACTTAATAAATGCACTATTATTACTATTTTACTTGAAGTTATGATTTACTTTAGTTAAGCCTTTAGGTATATGATGTCTAATGTATATCTCAAGATAAAAAGATATTGATAATGTAGAAACTAAGCTTAAAAGTCATTTAGTTATCACTGTCTTTCATGACACTTTTTTTAGTTGGACGTTATTCTGTTTCAATTATTACATATTTTTATGTCTAAAATTTTTAAATTCTTAGTCACACACTGAAAACACATTTCTTTGATTATACAGAAGAAATCATATTATACCAAAGTTATCGCTAGGAGATTATTCAACCCATATTCTTATCATTCCATTCAAATCAATCGTCATAGAGAACCTTAAGATGTAACTTAGTATATTTATTTTTGAAAGTGATTGATTTATTAGGAGAAATCACCAATTGAGATTTAGCGTTTCTGAGTTGCAAATTGGCATATGTATATTAATATAAAGATCGGCATACCTGCCAAACTAAACGGCATATCCTTGTTGTTGACTTGTAAATGCTTCCTTTTAACTATTTATCTTAGATATATAGAGTGAAAACTCATTGATAATTTATTCGAAGGAATAAAATTCATTCTGTCACGTAAACACTCATATTCAAACCTATTCATGCTTACCATGCAACTCTAAAGTCTGTATGTGCGGGTGTTGATATTTTTGCCGATCAATATTGTGTGTCTTAACATATATATATATATATATATATATATATATATATATATAAAATGTTAATTTATTAGATAAACAACACATAAAAAATACAAAAAAAAATATAATTCCTCGCTATAGAGCAATCTGATAGCTTTCTTATTTTTATATTGTTTGAAAAATTGGAAGCAATTGAACTTCAAAGTTTATTCAAATGACCCGTGTTATTTTCCAAAAGGAATTAGAATGGCATTGGAAGTTTACGTTATATTATGGATTAAAAATTCTTCTTCTTTTCTTTTTCCAATGATAGGTGGCTTTAAGAAATTCTACTATGATTTGGTAACAAACTCCTATATTTTTAGGCACTATAACATGATTTAAGTTGTTTTATGATTTTAAAATTTCTAGTATTAGTTAGTTTCAAACTCCTATATTTGAGGCACTAAATGTTATAATTTTGTCCCATATTCTATTGTTTTGTTTGAAGAAATTAATTTAATTTTGAATGGTATAAAAGTCAGTCAATATTTCAGGAATATTTTTATCGTTCAACATTTAGTGTTCAAACATTCGTGTATATATATATATATATCAATCAATGTGTAATATATGTATACCGGCTAAATAAGTAAACAATGGATTTGACTGATTATTTGTGTAAATATCTCATTAAATTTTTGGCTTTTCATATCTTTGTCAACCTTAGTCACTAATAGAGTTGTAACATATATATATATATATATATATATATATATATATATATATACCACTTCCCTTTATCAAGTAATGGCATTACGACGCATCTCACATGGGCTTGTCTCTCATTGTGGGCCTATTATCAATGTCACATCAAATATTTATAATTTCTAAAATTCACATCTCTCGTTATATATGCATTACATACACACAATATCACGCATAAGTGTGTCTTTCGTGTCAAAGCCACTTGTGCAAATTGAAAAGACATGTACAAACTATTTTTTCATTTTTATCCAATTTACTAAAAAGTTTTATAATACAAAAAATATTCCAACCTACAAGTGCACAGGTAACAACTAATTAGAGCTGTATTTATCCTTACGCTACTGTTTAAAATATATTTACTCTTTAGTCAATGCTTTAATAAACTTTTACCCGCTCGAACGAAAATACCCTTGTGTTAGACATGGTGTCCTTAACTTCATGAATGTTGTGTAAATATTAAGGACAAAGTGTCCTGAATTAGCACCTTCTGTTTTAAACTTTAGGACATCATGTCTTTAACTCCATGAGTGTTGTGTAAATATTAAGGACATGGTATACTTAACTTCATGAATATTGTATAAATATTAAGGACAAAATGTCATGTATTTGCACTTTATGTTATTAAACTTTAGGACATCATGTCATTAACTTCATATGTGCAGTATAAATATTACGGACATGGTGTCTTTAACTTCATGTGTGCAGTGTAAATGTTAAGGATATAGTGTCCTTAACTTCATGAGTGTTGTGTAAATATTAAGGACATGGTGTCCTTAACTTCATAAGTGTTGTGTAAATATTAAGGACAAAGTGTCTTGTATTTGCATTTTCTATTGTTAAACTTTAAGACATCATGTCCTTAACTTCAAGAGTGCTATGTAAACATTAAGGACAAAATGTCCTTAATATTTACATAGCACTCATGAATAGTGGCGGAGCCAGGATTTTCATTAAGAGGAGTCAAAACATAAAGAAATAAACTCATCAAAAAGTAAAGGGTGTCATTATATAGTATATATACATATTTTTAAAAAGATTACATAGCTATACAGTGTAATTTTCCGGTAAAGGGGTGTCGGTTGACACCTCTTTGGTGTATGTGGCTCCGCCACTGCTCATAAAATTAAAGACACCATGTCCTTAATATTTACACAACACTCATGAAGAAAGGGTAAACCCGTCTTTTTGAATATATATAAGTACGTTCGTAATAGTCTAATAGACAAGAGCCTTAATCCTGAGGACGGGTTTAACTAAATTGATACTCCAATAAAATAAAAACTAACCTACTATGGAAGGGAAGCTTGGAGCAACGATAAAGTTACCATCGTCTAACCTATAGGTCACGAGTTTGAGCTGTGAAAGCAGTAACTAATGTTTGCATTAAGCTAGATTGTCTACATCACACCCCTAGGGGTACGGCCCTTCCCTAAATCGTGCGTGAATACCCGATACTTTGTGTAACGGACTACCTTTTTTTTACTATTTTAAGTAAAACTACACTAACGACGTCTTTTTACGGAATTAACATATCTAACTTAAATTAATTTCGAATATGGTATACAATATTTGGGATTTATACTAATATAGCCCATTTAGTTCTATTGATTATTAAATATTCTGAGAGTTTGACATTCTGTTTTAGATATCTCTAAGAATCCGAACCTCAACAAGCGGCCAAAAAAAGAGCAATTTTCCAAATTGACGAAAAGGATAGAAGTGAATATTTTATGTTATATTCGATCAATGACTATTAAGAACAAACTTTTAATATTTAATTCATCGGACTGAAAGTTTATGTCATGACTTGAAAACAGATGAGAATTTTGAATCAAAACACCCTTATGAGGCCAAGCACTAAACAAATTAAGAGGTCGTTTGGTACGATGGATAAGTAAAAATAATTCTAGAATAAAAATTTAGTACGATGTTATTTCTCGTTTGGTTACTAATCTTGGGATAAATTATCCCGGTATTAAAAATAGTATCGGGATAACTTATACATGCCAGATGGTAGAATAATAATTTCAGGATAAGTTATACCACAATAAAGCAGTAAAATTGGCAATCCCATAATTAATACAGCATACCAAAAAATCAATAAAAAATAATATCAGTATAACTAATCCCAATATAACTAATCCCAGCATAACTTGTCTTCAAACCAAACGACCCCTAAAAGTATAATGTTAAACTAAATTAAAGAACAAGAAGGAAAACCTTACAATGTTATATTGCATATGGTTAACTTTTTTAAATGGCAATACTAATTGTTATGGTGATTAGAAGAGCAAATGCAGAATTGTAGATAATTTTAGTATGTCTAAACTTTTAGTTTTAAAGGGGAACTTTTAACTTAGATTCAAAATAATAGTTATAGGAATTATATTTTAATATATGAGACTAGAAAAGGAGCTCATTTTAATATGGGTCGTTCGAATATTTTGACCTTACATTTACGAGAAAAAGGGCTCCTATATGCACTATTTTCATTTAAAAAGAAAAATGGTTTAACTTAGATACTCATGTTTGGATCTTTCATCTACAGTAGTGAACAAAACAGTCTTCCAAAATTCATCTCTGTACCACACCAGTGTTTTCTCTCTTTTTTCATTGTTTATAACGGTGGTATTCGAATTAGCTTGTGCGCACCTCGACTAATGTAACTGGGTACATGCTACCTCCCACCAGTGTAGGTACCGAGTAACTCTTGTTCACCAACGCTTGAACAGATAAGAAGATATAACCTAGTAGTAGTATTTTTGTAACATTGTACCATGTCAGTATCTTAACATATCAACATCAACAACAGCCAGTGGAATTACACAAGTGGGGTCTAGGGAGGGTAGTGTGTACGCAGAACCTACCCCTACTCCGAAGGAGTAGAGAGGCTGTTTCCGGTAGACCCTCGGCTCATGAAAATTATTTTAACATATCATTTGTGCAAAAAAAGGAAAAAAATGTTGTAAACAACATATTGATATTACCTACTAAATAAAAGAGTATTAAAACTGATCCTAAATCACAAGTATGTGCACAAGTTCACCTATCCATGTTACAGCAGCTTTACAGATCACAAAGTTATCAAACTGCTTGTGCCTCTAATATCAATCTATGATAGTATCTCCAGCTTATTACATTTAGTGACAATCTAATATGTATAGGCCCTACTAATGGAGAAAATTTAAAACAGACATCTAACTACTTTATGAAGAAAATTGATATGGACTATGCTTTCCATGAGATAAAACTCGATATTTGATGCATAACCAAAGATCCTGTACATATAACACATGCTTTATCATGTCGAAAGATAGAGATGGAACTCTTTGGAGAACAAGAAAAGGAATAGAAAGTAATACATACAGGAAAAAACAAAGACTAACTTAAGCTCTTGGGTAGCGTGATCGCCCTTTCTTTCTGAGGAACTCGGGAATCTCTACTGAACCACCTTCCAAAAAGGACGCAGGTCGTCTGTTATTTCCAAGTGAGACATCTCCCTGAGTTAGTTGGTTCCCCTGTAGTCGAACACCGTAAAGCATACATTACAGGATGACCAACACTAAGGGTCGTTTGGTTGCTGGTTAGAATTTTGCATGGATAGTTATGCAAAGTTTAATTATACGGGATTAGTTATGCAGGATTTAGTTATGCAAAGTTTAGCTATTTCATCTTCTACCCTGCATAAAGGACGCAGGTCGTCCGTTATTTCCAAGTGAGACATCTCCCTGAGTTAGTTGGTTCCCCTGTAGTCGAACATCGTAAAGCATACATTACAGGATGACCAACACTAAGGGTCGTTTGGTTGCTGGTAAGAATTTTGCATGGATAGTTATGCAAAGTTTAATTATACGGGATTAGTTATGCAGGATTTAGTTATGCAAAGTTTAGCTATTCCATCTTCTACCCTGCATAAATATTACATGATTGACTCATAGTACCTGTTTTGTTTATGTGGGATTGTAAAATGATAACCAAACACCGTACTTGGTATGCTGAATTTTATACAAAGCATCTAAAAAGCTAATGAACCTGGTATAAGCTATGCTAGTATTAATACATGACTAACTCCCTGCCTAACCAGCAACCAAACGACCCTTAAGGTTTTTCACATGCAGCATAGATGTGAAGGGATGGTGGAAAAGAGGAATACCTGGAGAGGCCTCCCATCACTTTCTTCTTGGCGCTTAAAACCAGTGGCGATTAGGGTTATGCTGACCTGCATCGAGTGGATAACGATGAGATTGACCAAGAAGAGAAACGTAAATTCGTTAGGACTTCAGGGGAAACAATTTCAAATTAGTGGTTAAAAAGTACCAAAATAAACTGATCTTTTACGTCTACATTCAGACAAATTAGAGATATCTACAACTAGAGGTTCTCTAAATCTCATCTAATCCATACACTAATATATAAGCCTCAGAACCAAAATTAAAATACTCTTGGTATACATCAAACCCAATGCAATTGTGACAACTAAGCTTTAAATCAAACTGGTCGATTTTGCATATACGGATCCTTTACTTTCATTATATTCTGTTTCTTTGTTAACATTTGCATTCATCTAGTGGATACCCAACATTTACTGCTATATAATACTGCTAGTCTCAAAATTGTTTTATAGAGCTTTCTTTTCATTTTGGTAGATATTTTCATAATGATAGCACTCCCCGTTGTATTCCTCCATTTTATTAATCCTATTTTAATTTTGTGGTATTCATCTTCTATTATGTCATTCTCTTGGAAGCTTGAGTTAGATGCTCAACCGTTTGCATTTAGGAACCACAATCTATCTAATCTCACTTCACTGCATTCTTCTTGGGGGAGCTAAAGTTGTAGCGCATATTTTCTGTATTACACTTCTACATATCATACGACCCTCCCACTATATAGTGCCTCTCATAATTTCATCATTTGCTAGCTTGTTAATTAACACAACCTCATCCTATATACTACCAAAGAGCTCATCCATTACTAAGGTATACTAGTATAGGCTCAACTACGCTAACGGTTAGTTCATTCATAACACGCTAAATGTACAATGATGATAAATCATGAGAATGACAAGTGATAATAAGATCTTTTGTGTTGCAAAATTAGAAACTACTCATGTTTGTCATGAACTGGATAAACAAAAAATGATGAATAAAATGAAGCCAATGTCACATCTGCTGCGTTTTTTTCAATGAACAAAAATTTCACATCAATGATACGGCGAAAAGGGCAGTTTTTTTAAGGCAAGGCAGTTAGAAAAATTTTGGCCAGGCAAGGGGCCACAAGGCTGCCTTCTCGTAGGTTTAGGTGTTTAAGAAAATAGTAAAGGCTCTAATACCATGTAAAAAAGAAAGGCAGAATGGCCTAAATGGCACCTATACTTGTGCCACTTTGTCATGCCGGTCCTCCTACTTCACTTTTTTCATCCAGACACTTTAACTTGTTCAAAATCTATATTTTAAACCCCCTGACCGTTGACCAAGCACATGTGGCAAAATAATGGTAGAGCTGGACAAAGTGGGTGTAATTCACGCGGAATATGAACATTTTGAACCAGAAATAATTAAAATAAGAAGAAAAAATCATTAAAATAAGAATGAAAAATAAATAAGTAAAAAAAAAAGAAAAAACCAAAAGAGATATGTCTCTTTCTGTTCCTCCCTTTTCGTTCCCCCCTCCCTTACGCTTCTTCTTCTTCCACACTGCCCCCCTGACCGTTGACCAAGCACATGTGGCAAAATAATGGTAGAGCTGGACAAAGTGGGTGTAATTCACGCGGAATATGAACATTTTGAACCAGAAATAATTAAAATAAGAAGAAAAAATCATTAAAATAAGAATGAAAAATAAATAAGTAAAAAAAAAAGAAAAAACCAAAAGAGATATGTCTCTTTCTGTTCCTCCCTTTTCGTTCCCCCCTCCCTTACGCTTCTTCTTCTTCTTCTTCTTCCACACTGCTCCCCCCCAAACAACACCCCCCTCCCTTTTTGTCCCCTCTGTACGCTTCTTCTTCTTCTTTCCCACTACCCCCCCCAAACAACAACAACAACCTCCTCCCCCCTTGTACGCTTCTCCCCTCCCCAGCTTCTTCTTTCTACCCCTCCCCCTTCTGGTTGTGAACATCCCCCCCAAAATCCAGATAACAGATCCTTCCTATTTTTCCTTCTATCTGCATAGATCACCGTAACATTAGCAGATTCTCATATATTTACATCTCAAAATGCAAAAACAAACTCAATCATTATTCAAGTCAATCTTCAACAAAGATCTAGGTTCACGATTCAGTTTGATTCTCTTCTGGTTCATCAAAATTTGGATCATTTGCATGAATAGCCACTTTCTTGGCCTGACCAATTTCTATCATTTGAGTAAAAAATACCTAAATGACTATTCATCGACGGAATAGTGAGACAGAGAAGGGAGATGAGAATGGAGAAGGGATATGAAATGGACAAGGAAGAAGAACTCTGTGAATTTGAGGGAAGAGAGATGAGATGGAGGCATTGAATTTCTTTTTCTTTTTCTTCAAGGAAATAGTATATAATAAGTGTTTTTAGTAGATAAAATATAAAAAATGACGTGGAATATGATGTGTCATCCACATCAAGCAAGTGAGATACACACACGGTCAGAGGGGTTTAAAATATAGATTTTGAACAAGTTAAAGTGTCTGGATGAAAAAAAGTGAAGTAGGAGGACCGGCATGACAAAGTGGCACAAGTATAGGTGCCATTTAGGCCATTCTGCCAAAAAGAAATAACGAGGAAGAGAAAGTTGTAGAAGGAAGAAGAGAATGGAAGCTGATTATCTCTATTAGTCTCTTCATTCTTAAACAACTTTCTCTTCTTCCTGTTCTCTTTCTGCACGATATCAGATTCTTACAATTTTGGTTGAAACATATTTTGAGAATATAATTATACTTTCTTGAAGATTTTTCATTTATTCTGTCAGCCTAATTTCGTGCCATCAATTTGCTTAGTCTCTGAATATAATTTTATTTTGCAACCCTTAGGACAATTACGTAGGGTTCCAAATTCAACATTCACATAAATAACGAGATTTAGTTTTCATCCTTATCTCTGGTGCTAACCACCTGCACCCTGCACACAGTGTCCTTGTTTTTCTCTCTTTTACTAGCAATCCCTTAAAGAACTCCCAAACTCTTTGCCTCTTCTGAGATGCAGCTTCTTTTTTCTTTAAAATCAACCCTTTAAAACTTAAACAAAATTAAAGCGCGTGTTATTATCGCTTTTCGCTTCCTATCGCTACACGCTTCTTCGACAAAAGCGCACGCTTCAGTGAAGCTGTGTTGCCTACCCTCTCTGAAGCGCCAACCCTCTCGCATTGAGTCGCTTCACGCTTTAAGCGCTGAAGTGCTCGCTTTCCCCAACCCTGAATACGGTGTAGCATTGATGCATGTCAAAATCCATGAAGAATCATGTCACAAAAGAAATATTATAACCTAGTGAGATATGGTAACATACCTGTCCACTTATTGATGGGTCTATCACGGCCCCGAAAATAAGGTTCGCACTAGGATCCACAAGGTCATATATAACCTCTGCTGCAGCATTTACCTAGTAAAGTGCAAAGAGGACATGTAAGGATATGAAAGCTGACTTCACGAATAAGATAAGCCGGAAATTAGCATCGTTCTGGATACGCCCGCGGACATAAAATATGAATGCATACAATGAAACCATTATCATAACAAGGAAAAAGATAAATTTTCTGCAAACTTGAAACTTGGAGGTCAGGAAAGGCTTTGAACTCGTACGTGGAAACACTTTGAAAATCAGAGCATAGCACCATTAGTACAGATGTTTTATATTTATATGTAATCCTGGTCATGGCTTAAAATGCCACCAAAACTTAATACTCCCTCCGTCCAATTTATGTGGCGGTGTTTGACTCGGAAAGGGTTTAAGAAAGCAAGGAAGACTTTTGAAACTTGTCGTCAAAACAAACCATAGATATTTGTGTGGCTGTAAATCAGTTCATCAAGGTAAAGTAGGAAGTTTAAAGTTACACTATTTCTAAATAAGGACATACGGCATTCTTTCTGGGACAGACTAAAAAGGAAAGTACGACGCATAAATCGGGACAGAGGGAGTAACTATAAACAAAATATATCATCTATTTCACAAATTAAAACTCATGATGTACAACTAAATAACTCAAGGTAGAAAGACTGCACTGCATAAAACTCTCTCTATCTAACATAAGATAAAAAGAGTTTCAAGATTTACTTTTACCTAGAGAGCATGAAAACCATTTTCTTCCTTAAAGTTCAAAGTTTTGTTCAAATATTGTGACTCTCGTAGGAAGTCTGTAAATTTAACATTATAACTTATTTTTATTTCATAAAATATGCAATTTCTAACTTCTGGAAATTATATTGTGGTTTTATTGCCATTAAATTGGATAATAACTTGTACTCTTGGCGTCCCTTTCAGGATACAACTTCAGCAGAATCATGTCCAAGAATTATATCAAGAATAGCATAGGCCAGATTTTCTACAACCCCCATGCGCCTTTAAATAAAGCTTCTCTCTTATTTACTCTCTAAGAAACAATAACACAAGGAAATTCACACACTCATACATATCTTCAACAGAAAAATGCCCACTGAAAAAAGTAAAAGGCTTTTACTGCAGAATCTTTTCTTCATTATGTAATATATGTCTACTTTTTTCAGTCAATAAGAGGTGCATCATATGGATGATTAATAAGTGTATCGGTGGAGAGGGAGCGAGGGCAAGAGAGAATAGTTGGGTACCTCAAATAATGTTAGATCACTACCACCAGTTATATTCCACACAATTCCAGTAGCCCTCTCTATACCAATGTCCAGTAAAGGAGATTGAATGGCGTTCAATGCTGCATCTCTGGCTCTGGTCTTTCCTGTAACGTCAACGAACAATATCATTTCTCTGCTTGACTAGTTAGTACCAGCACCAACAGATCAATCCATTCTCGACAAAAACATATCTTGTTAGCAGCAATAGTCTCACTGCTAAATACAGCTATTTGGGAGATATAGAAAATGTGTATAGTTTCAACTTCCCGCAAGAGGACAAGCCAGAAGTAGGAAAGGTTCCAGCAAGAAATGGACCATCAATCACTATTATTAGCAAGCTATGCTAAAAAAACAAATAGAAAGAAAGCTTAAATCTGCAGCCAAATAGCATCCAATAATAGGAGGAAACTCATAGAAACATGTCAGATGAGTTTAGAAACAACAGATTTCTTGGTTCTTAAAAGAGAAGAGAATATTTTGTCTGCTGAACACAACCTTCATTTCACCTCAACTCCACATTTCACTAAATCTCTATATATAGACAAAAAAAGAAAGCTCCTCAAAAACATCTCAGTAATTTAGTCTTAAGCTTATTTGCTATTTAGTCTGGGTGGTTAAAGTTCTTATAAACCTTGAAACATGTCGAGGGCTGCACTTTTGTACAAGAAAAAGGGCAGTGATGCAAAAATATGTCATTCCTAAAGACATATCCGTCCCAAAAAGGATGATACTTTTCAGATTTCGAGAGTCAAACGAGTTGTTCTTTGACAGCGACTTTTTCATATATCTTTTAAATATTTTGAATTTTTAATTATTGTGACTTAAATACTTTTTATGTAGTTTCCAAATATACAAGTTTTATTTTAAAAAAAAACTTAAAGATTCTAAGTCCGAATTCATGGTCAAAGTTAAGAAGTTTGACTCTCGATATCCGAAAAGTATCTATCCTTTTTGGGACAGGGGGAGTAGTATATTACAATAAACTTTCTCATAATACAATATTTTAGTCAATTGGTGGACAACTTTTCAAGTAAAAGCGCATAGTTTAGACAATATGGATGAATTCTGACAACTACATAAATCCTTTAGATCAGCTACATAAATTCTGGCCCTTGATTTTTTTTATTTAAGGGCACAAGTAATGATTTAATCATGCATTTGTCTCTTATTAGGCAACATCATCACATCACACAGATGGACTCTAAATCACGTGACATCATAAATTAAAAGGAAACCAACAAAGAGAAATGGCTTAGTGCCAACAACTATCAGAAATAGCTTTGTCAACTTACCAGTAGCAGTTCCTATTCCCATTAAAGAAGAACCAGCATTTGCCATAATAGCACGCACGTCAGCAAAATCCACATTTACTAGCCCAGGAATCTGTAATTCATGAAGATATATATGCAACTTAAGAAAATTCTAATATGCAATTCAATTGGTTCAAAACATTGAATAAAACACAACTGAGAAAATGATGCTGTGACAATGGCAGACTTTTGGAAAAGGTTAAACAAAATGCAGAAAAATGAATACTTGGAGAAATTATACACTGAATTACCGAGGTCACCATCCCCCGCCACCATCACCAAAAAAATGGTAAACTTCCCCGATCAAGTTTTATTGTAGTTACGGACCAGTTTGTCCAAAGGAAGGAACTAAGCATCGTTAAATCAATTTTAGGGCATTACCAAATCTAGTTTGGGATTAAGACATAGTTGATTGATTGATTAAAATCAATTCTAGGGCATACATTAGGCCAATCAAAGTTGGATAGCATGTGACGAGCATCATGTATTAAAAGGCAAAAATAATTTAACAGCATAACAAGAAAAAACGGTGATGAAATATATATGTTTTTTTATAAAATAAAGTTTTACTAATGATTGTAAATAGCACAAGTACACAGAACGATATACAGATCCGGCTAAGCCTGTCAATGACTTAGAAACTTCATTAGAGTATTCACTTCATATACATCTTTCAGTTTACACTAAGGTACAGGGGAATATAGATATTTACCGTAATAATATCAGAAATTCCACGAACTCCTTGCCGAAGAATATCATCAGCCAGGTTAAAAGCTTCAGTTACCGGGGTCGATGGAGAAACAGCTGTCAATAATTTGTCATTTGGAATGACAATTAGAGTATCGACATTTTCTCTCAAAGCTGCAATACCTTCTTGGGCTTGAACTGCTCGTCTTCGCCCCTCGAAAGAAAAGGGGGTTGTAACAATACCAACAGTTAAGATACCCATTGATTTAGCAGTTCCTGCAATTATAGGAGCTGCACCAGTCCCTGTTCCTCCACCCATTCCAGCCTGCACATAACATGTTGGAAACCACATGTGAGAAAGAAACAAAAGTGGGAGAGTAAAACGTGAAGGGAGCTTTGGAGCAACGATAAAGTTGTCTCCATGTGACCTATAGGTCACGAGTTCGAACCGTGGAAGCAGCCACTAACGCTAGCGTTAGGGTACACCATCTACATCACACTCCTCGGGGTGCAGCCCTTCCCCCCACCCTACGTGAATGCGGGATACTTTGTGCAGTGGGCTGCCCCCTTTTTCTAAGATAAAACATCCTTTTTGATGAGCATGCTAAAAGATGTCTCTTCACATTAAGAATTTTAACTGTGACTTCCGGACATCATTTACTGTTCATAAAAGCTTGGTATGGGACTTTATTGATACTAAGATCTGGCCATGCTACAATCACCAATTCAGTTACCATCCATTTATCCTTGTACCAATATAGTCTCTCATTCATTTATCCATTTTTCTCTAGGTTTTGAAAGTTTATTAACTCTTTGCAACGATGATGTAGTAAAACCAGATCCTTTTTCGTGAAATACAGTTACTTGTTATAGATACTTCAAGTTTGAAAGAAACACATAAAATGGGATACAGGGGATTATTTCATTGTTATAGATACTTCAAGTTTGTTTAAGGTAGTGTTAATGGCTATTAAGATACTCGTGTTTTATTTCAAAATCGATATGATTCCTTCTTCCACTCATTCTCTTCAAGCTTGAAGCATATGCAATATGAAGGCAATAGGCAGATAGAAGAAAGAAAGATCAGAAGTTGCTATACAATAGTAAATGAAATCTAAACTTCTGACAGACCAGAGAGCTGAAAAAAAAACAAAGGATATAAGGTAAATTCCATATAACCCCAAACTCCTTTTTTCCAATAAAGTAATCATGTTAAACAAAGGCTGAACTTACAGTAACAAAAACCATGTCTGCGCCGTAGACAGCTTCTTCAATCGCCTGCTTGCTTTCGTTCGCGGCGTTCATCCCTATATCTGGATTACCACCTGCACCAAGTCCCCTTGTAAGTTCTTGACCTATCGGAAGTCGCTGCTCAGCCGCTACAGGTGACATCCTCATTGCTTGAATATCAGTGTTCACAATCCAAAACTCTACACCCTTCATCGAACTCTCAATCATGCGATTTACTGCATTCGATCCGCCACCTCCTACACCAACCACCTTGATTTTCGCCTCATTAAAATTGTTCGAGCGTGAGGAATCCATCAAGCTCTCAGTGACATTTCCGCTCGAGCTTTCTTCGCCTCTAAGTAACGAAATTTCAGGATGCAAATTTAGAAATGAATCTTTATTTTGATATTGGTTGACGCTATGGGAATTGGAAGAACACTTGAATTGGGGCAAACTCGAACTACCCTTTTGGTTAACTCCCAAAAATCCAATCTTCTCATCTTGCATTTTCAAGGCGCAAAGTCTTCCACCAAGAAGAGTCAACACTCCACGTGACCGTCGCGTATCAGGAGGCATAAACACAGCTGATGTACAAGTAGCCATAACAGCAAAATCCCACACTCAACTCAAACTAATCTGATTATCCCAGGAATTAAAAAATACAACCAACCACCTAAATAATATCTGAAAATTCAGCCCAATATTTTATTTCAGCACCTGCAAATCAATAAAACAGAAACTAAGAACCACATATGAATATTGGGACCGAGCTATAGTGACTGAAGGGTGGTCACTTTGAACACAAACAACAGCTACACCTCAGTCCCAAACAAGTTGGGGTCGACAATATGAATCCTCAATTTTTCATTTAGCTCAACTCACATCGTCGTCATTACCAAAATAAACTAAAAATGCAAGTAGAAAGATTTTTAAAAAAAAATAATATATATATATATATATATATATATATATATAATAGTAGTAATAATAATAATAGAAGTTCTCTACCAAGTCTAAAAGCTATTCCCAACTAGTAGGTATCACCTATATGGATTTTCCTCTTCCATTGAACACCGTAGCGAAATTTCTTTTTATACAACAAGAGCAGCAACAACAAACCCAGTGTAATCCCACATTCCCACTTGTGAGGTCTGGGGAGGGTAATGTGTACGCAAACCTTACCCCTATCTTGTGAAAGTTATACTGTTTATATGCGTCAAATATTACTTTTTATACATATATATTAAATTTTGAACACCCTTAGCAAAATTTCTAGCTTCGCCATTGCATATGATTTGAGGAAACTTGTAAAGGGTAGCTGTAAAGAGTTTCCAAATACCAATACTCAATAATATAGAGTGACTAACAGATATAAATTGTCAAACTCCAAAAACTAGGCCACATTTTTCAGATTTAACAAAGTATAATATAGCATAACGTTAACACAGCCCAGATAGCAGCAAAGCAAAAAAACAAGAAGAAAATGCAATAGCATGAACAGGAAAAAAAAAATCTTTATTAAGTAGCATTACAAAAACCCACAAAGAAAACAACCTCAGAAGAATAAAAAAACTTACAATCAGGGGCGAAGCTAGAGTGTGGCTTACGAGTTTGGTCCAACCCAGCAGCTTTAGTTCAAATTATATATTTGTCTTGAGTTATTAATTGAATATGGTACAAATTATTAATTTAGAACAGTAAAGTAACTTAGATTACAATCTCAAACTCATAAGCTTTGGCTCCCTCTTACAACTGTATGGATTGTATAAAGGCGCTAAAAAAATTGTAAACCTAAAACCTAAAACTGCGAAAAAGGAACAAGATATATAGAGAGAGAAAATGCAAACCTGAAATTGAAGAGAAAAAGAGAGAGACAGAGAGAGAGAGCCGGAGTTTTGGCTACTGATGGTGTTGTTGCACTCTATTCACACAGTCACACAGTAGAGTAGGACTAGGAGAAGTGTTGGCAAATCGCCTTTTCCAATTTTTTGTTAGTTTCTGAAGGGCTTTTGGTGCTGTTTGTGTTTGAACCTTTAGCCCCGTTGTAAAATATCTTTTGCACATTCTACCAAAACTATTAAGTATTAGTAGGCGTTTGGACATAAGAATTATAATTTTTGAAAAAAAATATTATTTGGAGTTAAGTTGAATAATGATATTTGAAATTTAAAATTATGTTTGGATATGTATTTCACTTGAAAAAATATTACAGTTTTGTTAGTGGGAAAATAAAATTATGAAAATTTTGAAAAAGAGGTCAAAACCACTTTTTGGCTTTTTGAAAAAATTATTTTCAAAAAAAATTACAAAATTTCATGGACAAACACATTTTTGAAAAAAATAAAATAAAAAAACTGGACAAACGGGGCCTTAAAATCATTCACATGAATTGCTTAAAGAATCACCTTTACTCTTTGCTTTTTAGGGTCTGTTTGGAAAGCCACCACGTAATTGGAATTGGTCTAATTACTAGGGTAGTAATTACACAGCCTGGTAAATTATATAATATTATAATTATGACGACCTGTTTGTTTGTCATAGTATAATTATAGTGTAATTACAAGTTTACTATTTGGTTGTATAAGTGTAATTAGACAGTTAGATTAAATTTTAAATGAAGTAATTATATATTAAAAGCACGAAAGCCCTTAGTGAAATGTCGTTCGCCTTTTTTACCCTTTAAAAATATATTTTGCATTGGATAAAATTATAATTTAAATTACTTAGAATCAACTCAAATTTTATTTATTAGATCTTTCCTTATTAAACTAAGTAAAAGTCCTAATATTTAGGACTTTAAAATCCATTAGCATTTTACCTTATATAAATTGTGCTAATTGAAAACAAATCCATATAAATAATATTTAGACGCTTAACATGATGATCATATTTTATTACATCATCACCAAAGAGAAAACATAAAAATACATTCATGGAAAGTACATGAAGCACGTAAAATTGTTGAGAGCAAAGCAATTAAATATGCATTTTAAAATTCTTATTGTTGTTATACAAAATAATTAATTCACATACAATTAAGCCTAAAAATAATTAATTCATGTACAATTAATCTATTGTGTTATTTGAATTTTTTTTTTAAGAATCGTAATAAAATTATAGCTAATTAACTCTATTTGTGCCTCTTCGAATGAATTTGAGATAACTTTTCAAAAATATCTTTAGAAAAACTCTTAAATCTTTAAGGGCTATATGTTCTTGCTGAAACTAAAAAGGAAATATTGCAACGAGTGAAATTGAACTAATAAATTATGACAGTTTGAAGTGAATTTGAGAAGAAAATCGTATATTAAGTTAGTTATATAGGATCAATAATTATCAATCTTAGGAGCTTATATTTCTATTTTATAATTTAAACATAATTTTGAATAATATTTATGTAACTTTTTAATCAATATTACTCATTAAGATGGGGAACACGTGCAAAGTGTGTACACTAAAACTAATCAAAACTTAAAAGTTAGTATAATAAATATATGCCTATAAATAATTTTTTATAAGTATAAATGA
This sequence comes from Nicotiana tomentosiformis, assembly GCF_000390325.3. NCBI lineage: Eukaryota > Viridiplantae > Streptophyta > Magnoliopsida > Solanales > Solanaceae > Nicotiana > Nicotiana tomentosiformis. Next base: position 127,135,277 of record NC_090818.1, read on the forward strand.
TATTAGATTTGGTATTTAAGATGTATATTTTTTCGTGAATATACATTAATTAGTAATCGTGTATTTATAACTAATATTATGGAATAAAATAAATAGATATTTTTCAAATTAATAATATTTGGTTTAGTACTTACAAAAATTAAAAATAATGGAATGCATGTTTGATAAAATAAATTAATATTTATAAATATAATGTCATAACATTATTCAAATATTTGACAAAACTAATCTATCGATTCTAACTAAACAATGAACAACATGCAATGTGAGCCAATGCTACTAAAACAAGTAAATTGGAACCAAGAATATAACACAATTTCAAAATTCCCCCCACCCCCCCACTCCCAAAAAAGAAAATTAGTTTAACATATGATAAATTTCAACATAACTTAAGATTGAGAAATATAATAAGTTTATAACCACATTCAACAATAAAATTCTACTTTAATTGCATCACTCATTATATGCCAAACTTATTAATGACTCATTATTTCTAATATTAGGAGGTGTAGTTTCAAAAACTAGAATAATAAAACAAATAAGAAATAAAATATAAGCAATTACATGGAATTACAAGAAGTAAAGGTAGAGAAAATAAAAGATAAATAACATAAAAAAATATTTTAAAATTTCAAAAGAAATTAAAAAGTAAAAAAAATATAATAATAGAAATAAAAAGTTATAAAGAAAATAAATTAAAATAGAAACAAAATGAAAAGAAATTAAAAGGCAACCTTGTAACTACACAATGTAATTACCACCAATTCTCGTCTCCTCCTTAAGAATTGAAGAGTGTAATTACACCACTCTAATTACACTAAATTCCATGTTGGCTAAGTAATTACTTGGCCAGTCAAACATGCCAAATTGTGTAATTACACTAATAAAACCTAAATCTAATTCCTATGTGACTTTCCAAACATGCTCTTAGATTCATTCTACTTTATGTGAAACTTCTTTATTATCCAAAATCAAAATTTCTGCTCTTTTTTTTTTTATGGAAAAAAAATCAAATAGTCTTGTAGACAATAAATTTGCGTCGAGAAAATAAATCTAAGACCGAAAAATATTGCAACAATCATTATATTTGATTTCAAATAATATGAGTGTGCAATCTCTATGAACACTCTGATTCTTCTTTCCAATTGTAAATAAACCCAAAGGTCTTTTAGCTTGATCTTGAGTATGTAGTTGTTGCCACGAACGATGATCTTGAATTCAACTAGCACGAATTTTGATTTGAACTCGTACTCCTTGAATCTTGATTTATTTAAGTTCTTGAGCTTGAGCTTGATTACTTGAACTTGAACTTGAACTTGATTTGCTCTTCGTTCTTGAGCTTGAACTTGATTTGTTTTTCGTTCTTGAGCTTGAACTTAATTGCTTGAACTTGAACTCGTTGAGAAATTTGCAGCGTTTGATACACGAGCTCTTTCTTGCTTCTTGTGATATCTTCTGGTGTCTTTTCTGGGTTATGAAGACCCCTATTTATAGTTGTGGGAGGGAGGAGTTATGATAAGAACAAACTCTTTCCGACCAATCAAATCGAAGTGTGACAAGGCCGTATTTTATTGGCCAGAACATGTCACTTGCACGCGTGGCGTGATTTCATTAGCCTTTTAATGTGACTTAGCATGCCTTGTCATTTTGACACGTAGCATGATCCTATTGGCTCTTCCGCTTGACTTGGCGTGCCACGTCATATGACATGTGGCACCAAACTAGGCCTCTAGAAAGATGACACTTTGGGCTTAATGAAGTGGGTTCATCACTTTAGCCCAATTAAATGGGCTAGCCCAATGGATTATAACTTATTTATTTAATCCATATATATAGGATTTATATAATTAATCCAATTATATTAACCCATAATATTTATTTGGATCAATATATCTTGAATTTAAAATATAGTGTAAATTAATTTTTGAATTTAATTCCGTAAATTTTAAATGCCTACAAATGCCCCTACTTAAAAACTTGTTGAGGTTAACCGAAAACGGGTCACGAAGTATTAGCTCACTATCAAATTGTCGCATACCAGATTAGAATGCAAAGTATCAACCAAGTAATTTGTTACAATCCAATCAATTACCTGAACAATGTAATAATCATTACCTTTGAATAAAGACAAAAGCAAAATCATGCAAACTTTAATTGTAGCCGCCAGTGACATCAAACTTTCCTATTAGGAAACAAATTCTTTCTTATTGTAATGACTAGATATGATAATGATTAGATACAATTTGAGTTTCCTTCGAATTCCTACATTGCTGCCGAAATAAGACTACTCCCTTTTCGAAGATACATTGCAATAGCCGAAACCCTTGCGGAATGTAAAATACACGATCCCATATCGGCATTTCACCTTCAAAAACTGCCTTATGACTTCTATATAAATATAATAGTAATCTTTATTCCATTAGTTTCACTTTCAATATTTGCAAATCACTTTGAGTCTACTTTTGACGACTTAAAAATATTGACGCGAAGGTAATTTCTTCTTCTTTTCTTGTGCTTTCTTTATTCTAATGTCCTTTTTGTAGGTAAAACAACAAGCATATGTTCTTGCTTAACGAGATGGTCTATGCATGAAGAAGACAATCATGGGATGTGAGGGGATGAGTACTCATCCTTGCCCGAATATCGGAGAGATTACTCTCAATGTGGCTCGACTATCGGAGAGATTACTCTCAAAATGACCGGACTATCGGAGAGATTACTCTCAATGTGGCTCGACTATCATAGAGATTACTCTCAAAATGACCCGATTATCGGAGAGATTACTCTCAATGTGGCTCGACTATCGGAGAGATTACTCTCAAAATGACCCGACTATCGGAGAGATTACTCTCAAAATGACCCGACTATCGGAGAGATTACTCTCAATGTGGCTAAAATATCAGAGAGATTACTCTCAATGTGACCCGACTATCGAAAAGATTACTTTCAATGTGGCTCGACTATCGGAGAGATTACTCTCAAAATAACCCGACTATCGGAGAGATTACTCTCAAAATAACCCGACTATCGGAGAGATTACTCTCAATGTGGCTCGACTATCGTAGAGATTACTCTCAATGTGTCCTGACTATCGGAGAGATTACTCTCAATGTGCCCTGACTATCAGAGAGATTACTCTCAATGTGCCCCGACTATCGGAGAGATTACTCACAATATGGCTCGACTATCGGAGAGATTACTCTCAAAATAACCCGACTATCGGAGAGATTACTCTCAATGAGCCTCGACTATCGGAGAGATTACTCTCAAAATGACCCGACTATCAGAGAGATTATTCTCAATGTGCCCCGACTATCGGAGAGATTACTCTCAATATGACTTGACTATCGGAGAGATTACTCTCAATGAGCCCCGACTATCGGAGAGATTACTCTCAAAATGACCCAACTATCAGAGAGATTACTCTCAATGTGACTCGACTATCGTAGAGATTACTCTCAAAATGACCCGACTATCTGAGAGATTACTCTCAAGAGACTTACATGTCCACCTTAAGATTGTAAAATATAGTTTTCTTTTAAGGACAAACCCACGAAGAGGCCAACTTAAGGTGCAAATGGACTTATATGTCCACCTTAAAATTGGAAAGTTATAGTTTCCTTTTAAGAAAAAACCCACGAAGAGGCCAACTTAAGGTGCAAAGGGACTTATATATCCACCTTAAGATTGGAAAGTTATAGTTTCCTTTTAAGGACAAACCCACGAAGAGTCCAACTTAAGGTGCAAATGGACTTATATGTCCACCTTAAGATTGGAAAATTATAAAGTTTCAACTTGAAGACTTCGTGGACTTGATGACATTGACTTGAATATTTGGAAACTTTGAAGATTTGACGGACTTTGCAGACTTCAACTTGAAGAGTGGTGAACGTGAAGACTTCAACTTGAATACCGATGGACTTGAAGATTTCAACTTGGAGACTTCAACTTGAAGACCGACGAACTTGAAAACTTCAACTTGGAGACTTGGAGGGTTTAAACATTTCAACTTGAAGAGCAACAAACTTGAAGACCGGAGGAGTTAATGTCACGACCCCAAATTCCCCCCGTAGTATGTCGTGATGGCACCTAGTCTCTAAGACTAGGTAAGCCTATCAATACGGAATAAAAAATTAAATCTAAAATAAATAAACTACAATTCAAACAATTTCAACTCCCAAAACCCGGTAGAAATAAGTCACAAGTTTCTAAGAATTTATTCTCTATGTCTCTATACATCAGAGTCTAAAGCAAATAAGGAAGACAACATAGTAAGATAGAAGGGGACTCCGGAGTCTGCGGTCGCTGGCAGATATACCTCGAAGTCTCCTCGTATAGCTAGTTTACTGATGCCTGGTTTGATAAGGTGTACCTGGATCTGCACAAAAAGATGTGCAGAAGCGTAGTATGAGTACACCACAGTGGTACCTAGTAAGTGCCAAGCCTAATCTCGGTAGAGTAGTGACTGTCACACCTCCTTTTTCTCGAGGGGATAGGGATAGGAAAGTTTTCCCAATTAAAGTGACATTAATCAAAATGGGATTATTTATTTAATTCAGAATCGCCACTTGGAATAATTGTTATCGTGTCCCAAGTCACCGGTTTATTTTAATCCCAAATCGAGGAAATTGACTCCGTTTAAAGTTTGCGAAAACCAGAAGACCGAGTAAGGAATTCTGTTAACCTAGGAGAAGGTGTTAGGCATTCCCGGGTTCCGTAGTTTTAGTACGGTCGCTCAACTTTTAATAATTGGCCTAATTATCTGATTTATTACATGTTTAAAACCTATTGTATATTTTTATCTTCTAACCATTTTTAATTATTTATGAAATTATTTCTGAAACAAGTCACGATATCGTACACTTATCATTTTGGTACACATTACAAATCGCGTCACATGAAATGCACCCGCGATTTACGACATATTTATTTTTATCATTATTTGAAGTGATGGTCGAGTCACGTGAAACGCCTTGGGGATTACGTATCATGACTATGCCATAAGAATCGTACCCATAGTCACGATGATTTATTAATCGTGCCTACAGCAAAGCTACGAATGTTCATGGTTTAATTATTTATTTCCTTAAGGTTTGAGATTATTATGAGGCCATGAGTTATAAAAATTATTATGGGAGGAATAAAATAAATTAGTTATAGGGAAGTGTATTAGCTTGCAGCCTTATTGAAATTTCGGATCAGTTTCTATCTAAACCCATATACACTTAAAAGGGTTATTTCCTATAAGATCAAGCAGAATCTTCGACATTCTCAAATCAATTAATCGTGAAATACAACCAAAGGTTTAAACCGGTGAGCCTATTACGCAAGGGCGGCCCAATGGTAAAGCAAGTCAAGCAATTGCTTGAGGCCCCATATTTGTGGGGCCCCAAAATTTCTAATATTAAATAGTTGTATGTAATAACTTTTCTTTTAAAAATATTTAGCATATCAAAGAAAAAGCATATTTTTTCATGAAAAAAGAATAATTTGGGACCGCTAGAGATATTGGGGTAAAAATAGCATGGGCTAGCCAGTTTTCGGACTGATAATTGAAAAATAGCCAACGTTTGTAAAGTCATTAAAAAATAGTCACTATTTTGCTGCAACACGAAAAGTTCCAGCATAAACTTTACGTGTGTATTCTTACCTCATTTATACACCATCATCATTATCACATGGCCTACATTAATTTTACCACTTACCTCTCTACACTCACAAGTTTATTGTCTCGTAAATCATTCTCTCAAATAAGATAGCATAAAGCAATTGCCAACACTCTTTTATTTCAAGCTTTCCCCACGTTACATCTTTTGTTCTTAATTATATATTGTCTTTTTGTTTATTTATTAAAATTTTAATATATATATATATATATATATATATCAACAAGAAAATATGAATTCGCATATTTAAAACACCAAAAAAAGGGAAGAGTTAAAACTTTAATACTTTCCCAAAAATGAGTTATTGGTAAATTTTTAGCGAACTATAAAAATTTTGAATCAGAAAATATGGAAGAATTTATGGTAGATGAACAAATCACTAACAAAATTGAGCTAGACGATAATGAAATCCAAGAAGAAGAAGAAGTTGGTGAGAAATCTATCATAAATCTTTCAGAAAATCAGAAAATTCTAAGAGAATGGAATAATATCCTAGAACATATATGATCCTAGTAAAAAGATCGATTATAATTAAAATATTAATAATTTTGTATCTCAAAAAGGTAGAAAAATAAATTTTAAATAAAATTTTACAAAATTATTTTTTGTAATACCGAAAATTTAAGGCCCCTCGTTGAAGTATGGCTTTAGGCCCCAAATATCATTGGGCCGCCCATGCTATTACGGCAAAACGAAACAAAATAACACAGAAACGTGAACACAAAATGTAACACTAAAACATATGAACAAAAACACAAAACATAAACATAAACGAAACAAAATACAGAGATACTAAATGGGAACACAAACACAAACGAGATAAAATAAAACAATACTGAGACAGTAGACCAAACGTGAACACGAAAGTACTAAAAATTAATATGGCCAACATGGTTTCTATTACTTACAGAATGGTAATTTTTAATTGCAGACCCACAATCACATAACAAGCGAAATAACACGCTAATACAGAGTAACAATGTTTCCTATATAAAAATTAGCCACTTAAGAGAAATAACCATCCGATTCACCATACGATTGGATGAAAACAATGAGCTAAACATGAAACATATTCAACGTGGTATTGAACAAAATCTGGGATAACTCAGAAACCAAACTTATTCGTATCAGGCAAGTAAAATCAAAATAAAAGTGATGCAAACGTTAGTGAGAAAACATAACAGAAAGAGAGATGAACCTTCATATAAAGAATGAAGTCATTTCTGGACATTACAGTCATAGCCATTTTACAGTAATAATCCATTCTGACTTTATCGTTCTTCCCATTCCATTTTTGCCAGTGCTGTGGATATTAATTCTTTACTATAGTCCCTTAATCACTCTCACTATTCTAATATATTAAGCTAATAACGAAAGACCAGAGATCGAATACATTCATCGAAATTATAGACCAACTTCTCACAGTAAACCATGGAGGCAAAAGAGACAAACAAGTATATAACTTAAATTACCCATTTTAATATGCTAGCTCAGAAATAAACAGCATAAGCATGTCGGTAAGAGAAATCAAAATCTACGGTATGCCTGTTGAAAATAAACTCATCCATTCAAAGTTCAAAAATGTTCAAAATATTGTCATATAAGCCAAGATATAGAAATAAGAGTAATTAAGCAAATAATACCAATATTCATGACACAAAATCTGGAGAACGGAAGAAGAATAAAGTTTAAAATGTGACCTCTTAAATGAACAACAACTTCAATAGATTATCATGATAACCAAAATTACAATGAAGAAAACAACGTCCAAACTAGAACTTGAGCAAAACCTTCTGCGCAGCAACAGAGAAAAAGGGCTTCGACTCAAATGTAACAGAGAAAAGGAACTCGAAACAACGATTGAAATCGACCCCCGAACAGAACTTTAAAGTTCAAACTCATTCTATGATTAGAGATGAAAAATAAGAAGGAAGATGATTGAAATAATATTTTTTTACTGGACACTGAAAAAGAAAAGTTAGATCCCAATTCAAAAGTTTCTCAAAACCCTAGAATGCTCTCTAAAGTTTTCTGTCCAAAATCGTGTCTGTCAAAAATATCTCTTAACATCCCTATATATACCTAAACTAGAAGCTTCCATATCTTTCTCTTCAAGTCATGCCCCAAAATTCCTTTTCTATCCGAAAAATCCACAAAACAATCTGATTCCCTTTCTTTGTGAACCAAATCGGACAAATGGAGGCCTAGGATCTTGAATCCCTCAGATCCTACGGCTACCATTTATCCAAAATCGTTCTCAAGATCAGGAGCGTGTGAGGCATAGGGGAGAAGGGAATATTTTTTGTCAGGTGTCATTACAGGACGAGTGACGTGGAGGAGGGAGAGAGGAAGGATCACATGCATGGGTTTGTGAGCAAACTCGCCTGATTCCGGCGAGTTGTGCGTGTTGTAGCGGCGGACAGAGTCGGGGAAAGGAGCGCCATTTTTGGGTGTCTTAGGTTAGAGTTTTAGGATTGTAAAAATTATAATAGGGTTTATATATCAAGGTGGGGAGAGATAGTGACCGTTAGATGAGAGGGGATGAGTGATTGGGATTAAGAAGGCGTTGGGCCGGGTTGGTTTGGTTAAGTGGAGCTGGGCTAGATTAGGTGTGGGTTTAAAGGAAAATTAGGCCATGTGCTTTGAGGGATCTTGGGCCACTGGAATTGTTGTAGCCCAATTTTGAACCAAGCAAATCTAGTTCTTTCTTTTCTACTTTTGTTTATTTTTTTTTCTTTTTTCTTGATTTTTAAATTTTAATAAATTTAAATAAAAGCCTAAACCAAATCCTAAATCAAACCTAATCTGTAGAATTAAATTATTTATCTATTAGAATAATTAATTAACTTGAAACTAATGAAAGAAAAACACTAATTTGCAATTAAAAGCTAAAAATATAAAAATGACTCATATTTTGTGATTTTTCGTTCAATAATGCAATTGACTCATGCAATTAAATCCTAAATGCAATTAAACCTAAGATGCTATGCAAGGAATACTTTAGAAATTTTTTGGTATTTTTCATAATTTTAAATATTAAAAATGCAACTAAATGCACACCAAAATTAACCAGAAAATCCTAAAAATTCTATGGAAATTTAAATAATTAGAACTACCGACTCGCATTCTTGAGGCGAGCTTCTATAACCTCTAACTTGCTCTTGAAATAAATTCCCTCATTCTCTAGGTAGGCGCCTGATGCTGACTTAAAACCTGAAATAAATTTCCTCGTTCTCCAGGTGGGCGCCTGATGCTGACTTAAAACCTGAAATAAATTCCCTCGTTCTCCAGGTGGGCACTTAATGCTGACTTAAAACCTGAAATGAATTCCCTCGTTCTCCAGGTGGGCGCCCGATGCTAACTTAAAATCTGAAATGAATTCCCTCGTTCTCCAGGTGGGCGCCTGATGCTGACTTAAAACTAAAATAAATTTTCTCGTTCTCCAGGTGGGTGCCTGCTGACTTAAAACTGAAATAAATTCCCTTGCTCTCTAGGTGGGCGCCTGCTGACTTAAAACTGAAATAAATTCCTTCGTTCTCCAGGTGGGCACTTGATTTTGACTTAAAACTGAAATGAATTCCCTCGTTCTCCAGGTGGGCGCCTGCTGACTTAAAACTGAAATAAATTCCCTTGTTCTCCAGGTGGGCGCCTGCTGACTTAAAACTGAAATAAATTCCCTCGTTCTCCAGGTGGGCGCCTGATGTTGTCTTAAAACTTGAAATGAATTCCCTCGTTTTCCAGGTGGGTGCCTGATGCTGACTTGAATTTGAAATGAATTCCCTCGTTCTCCAGGTGGGCGCCTGATGCTGACTTAAAACCTGAAATGAATTCCCTTGTTATCTAGGTGGGCGCCTGATGCTAACTTAAAACCTGAAATGAATTCCCTCGTTCTCTAGGTGGGCGCCTGATGCTAACTTAAAACCTGAAATGAATTCCCTCGTTCTCTAGGTGGGCGCCTGATGCTGACTTAAAACCTGAAATGAATTCCCCTGTTCTCCAGGTGGGCGCCTGATGGTGAGTTAAAACTGAAATAAATTCCCCATTCTCCAGGTGGGCGCCTGCTGACTTAAAACTGAAATAAATTCCCTCATTCTCTAGGTGGGCGCCTGATGCTGACTTAAAACTGACATAAATTCTCTCATTCTCCAGGTGGGCGCCTGCTGACTTAAAACTGAAATGAATTCTATCGTTCTCCCGTTGGGTGCCTGCTGACTTAAAACTGAAATAAATTCCCTTGTTCTCCAGGTGGGAGCCTGCTGACTTAAAACTGAAATAAATTCCCTCATTCTCTAGGTGGGCACCTACTGACTTAAAACTGAAATGAATTCCCTTGTTCTCCAGGTGGGCGCTTGCTGACTTAAAACTAAAATAAATTCCCTTGTTCTCCAGGTGGGTGTCTGCTGACTTAAACTGAAATAAATTCCCTCATTCTCCAGGTGGGCGCCTGATGTTGACTTAAAACCGAAATGAATTCCCTCGTTCTCCAGGTGGGCGCCTGATGATGACTTGAATTTGAAATAAATTCCCTCGTTCTCCAGGTGGGCACCTGCACTGACTTAAAATTTGAAATAAATTCCCTCATTCTCCAGGTGGGCACCTGATAACTTAAACTTGAAATAAATTCCCTCATTTTCTAGGTGGGCGCCTGCGATCACAACAACATAGACAAAACAGAGAAAATTTTCTGCCCCAGTTTGTACCAGGAACATTCATTGATTGTTAGTTAAATCCGATTATCCAGGAGGGTCCTCAAAAATTTAAAACGAGATCCCATTATCCAGGAGGGTCCTGAAAACCTTAAATTAAATTCCATTTTCCAGGAGGGTCCTGAACAGTTGAAATTAACTCCCATTATACAGGAGGGTCCTGAAAACTTAAAACTGAACTTATTTGGAACATGCTTTCTCATGGAGGATTCCTGGCAAAGCAAACAAGATTTCTTGCCCCTGCTTAAAACAAAGAAAAATTTGTCAGTTTGAAACTATGGCGTTCAGTTTGTGGCATCCTTGCTGAAGGTGTCTGCTTCTGCCACTACCCCGCTTCATTCTGATTAGATGCTTCGGGCTACAAAAAATTGTTGACCTTTTGATCGGACCTCGACCACAAAACCTCTGAATGACTTGAATCCCTTACACTCAATTCGTCATATGGCACTTTTATTCTGACAACTGTTGAACCTTTGCATTTTCTACAAATTCACGAATCACTTGACCACCTGAACTTCAGTTACCACTACATTGCTCATTCTAAATCATGTCACTTGTGATGTGCCTGACCGAATTTCGCTTGGTGCAAATAAAAAGCTGGTAATGAGATTTGAAGTCCTTCCTTGCTTGCTTAACAAAGACTAATTTGACAGAGACTTAGAAAAATAGACCCAAAAGAAACGAAGCGAAGTGACTTCGAGAATTAGGAATAAAAAGGAAAAAACAGAGATGACTATTTGAAGAAAAATAGAAAAGAGACTTATCTGAATGAAGCAGTTGGCTCCAATGATCATGACATGCATTTCAGATTGATCAGCCTAATCCATCCAACTAATAACATTTCAGTTCATGCCATGTCTTTATACTTCAAAACCGGGGTATCCATAATTCAATTTCTCTATAAAGTCATGAACCTCATTCGGCTTGTAATGCCCCGAGGGGTTTTCACCAGCAAGCCTCTCTCATTTGCTCCTCTCTCAACTTACTGTCACCTTACAGTGCCCGTAAGGGTTTTCACTAATAAGACTCTCTCATTTTGAATTTTCTCTCGACTCACCATCGCCCTACGGTGCCTGTGAGGGTTTTCACCAATAAGACTCTCTCAGTTATTCATTTTTCCTTGTGCCCATGAACAAAGTGTTAACCATGATGTAAATCATACCTCTATCTTGCTTGACTTGGTATCCTCAAAGATTGATCAGAAGGTCTTTCTTTGGACCGTAGTGTAGGCTTTTGGACAGGTTTTAGAAAGAAAGGGTAGCATGAAGGCTCAAGAGAATTTAAGATGAAGGGGTTCAGAATTACAACTTTTGGAATTAGATCCTTTTACAAAACTAAAACTTCTGCTCCAGTTTCTTTGAATCTGGGGAATTTTGGATTTTTATTTTGATGGGACCGAACCGTGTAAGGCTGCCTACGTATCCTTAAAAGGAATCAGGTCGAACGTAGTTCAAACTAAAAAGTTGTTTTGTTTTTTTACTTTGCTTTTCTTTTTTTTTTCTTTTTTTTTCTTTTCAATTTCTAACTCTACTTTTGATTCCAATAGAGGGGTATGAAAGAAAAGTAAATAAGGCTCAAAAAGGGGTAATAAAGGATTAAAGTGTTTGGGGTAGCAGAATAAATGCCTTCGTCATTCCAACTTTGAGCATGCCTAGTATAAAATATGATTGAAGATAAACAAAGAAATCATACATAATATCTCTTGACTGCATCAGAATTGATAGCCATATCCGCACATTTGCCTTCTATGTCTGTTAAATACAAAGCACTATTGGGCAACACCTTTGTCATAATGAACGGCCCCTGCCAGTTTGGGGTGAACTTGCCTTTAGCTTCAGCCTGATGTGGAAGGATGCGTTTCAATACCAGTTAGCTCACTTCAAATTTCTGGGGATGCACCTTCTTGTTGTATGCTCTTGCCATTCTTTTCTGATACAATTGACCATGACATACTGCTGCCAATCATTTTTCATCAATCAAACTCAACTGCTCTAGCCGGGTTTTGACCCACTCATCATCATCAATTTTAGCTTCAACAACGATCCGGAGGGATGGAATATCAACTTCTGTAGGTATAACTGCCTCAGTTCCATATACCAGCAAATAAGGAGTTGCACCTACTAAAGTGCAAACAGTAGTGCGTAACCCAGTAAAGCAAAAGGTAACTTTTCATGCCATTGCATGGAACCTTGCACCATCTTACGAAGTATTTTCTTTACGTTCTTGTTAGCAGCCTCAACAACTCCATTTGCTTTAGGACAGTATAGAGTGGAGTTTCGATGCATAATCTTGAACTGTTAGCATACTTCTTTCATCAAATAACTACTGAGGTTAGCAGCATTGTCTGTGATGATTACCTTAGGAATTTCAAACCGGCAAATGATATTTGAATGAACAAAATCTACCACCGCCTTCTTGGTCACAGACTTGAAAGTTATTGCTTTGACCCACTTGGTAGAGTAATCAATGGCCACCAGAATAAACCTATGCCCGTTTGACGCTGCCGACTTAATTGGTCTCCATGCCCCAAGCAACAAAGGGCCAAGGTGCAGACATTGTGTGCAACTCAGATGGCGGGGAATGAATCAAATCACCGTGCGCCTGACATTGATGACATTTGTGAACAAAGTTGATGCAATCTCGTTCCATGGTGAGCCAATAATAACCTTCTCAAAGAATCTTCTTTGCCAAGACATACCCACTCATATGCGGCCCACAAACTCCGGAATGCACTTCGGCCATGATAGTCGAAGCTTGTTTAGCATCTATGCACCTTAGTAATCCTAGATCTAGAGTTCTCTTGTACAAGATCTTTCCACTTAAGAAAAATCTATTAGCCAGATGTCGAATGGTTCTTTTTTGATCACCTGTGGCATGTACCGGATATACCCCTGACTTGATGTATTCCTTGACATCGTGGAACCAAGGTTCACCATCAATTTCCTCTTCAACCACATGGCAATAAGCGTGTTGATCACGGACTTGGATTTGCAGAAGGTCGACGTAAGTCTTATCTGGATGGTGTAACATTGACGCTAGAGTAGCCAAGGCGTCGGTGATCTCATTATGAATCCTGGGAATATGCCTGAATTTTATTGACCTGAATCATTGACAAAGATCATGAAGACATTCTTGATACAGTATGAGCTTCAAATCCCGAGTCTCCCATTCTCCCTGAATCTGGTGAACCAACAAATCTGAATCTCCCAAAACCAATATTTCCTGAACTCCCATGTCTATCAGCTATCCCCAAACCCAGAATGCATGCCTCGTATTCAGCCATGTTGTTGGTGCAATAAAATCGAAGCTGAGCTGTTATGGGGTAGTGATGCTTTGTTTCAGAAATGAGTACAATCCCTATTCTGACACCTTTCATGTTAGCAGCTCCATCAGAGAAGAGTTTCCAACTTGGCTTTTCATCATGATCAACCTCGTCAACATACATCACTTCTTCATCAAGAAAATAAGTCTTCAGTGGCTCATATTCTTCATCCACCGGATTCTTGGCCAAGTGATTGGCCAGGGCTTGGGCTTTCATCGCGGTCCGAGTCACATAGATGATGTCGAACTCTGTGAGTAAAATCTTCCACTTTGCCAGTCTTCCTATGGGCATAGGCTTCTGAAAGATATACTTTAGAGGATCTATGCGAGAAATGAGGTAAGTAGTGTAGGATGACAGATAATGCTTCAACTTTTGTGCCACCCAAGTCAGGGCGCAACATGTCCTTTCAAGAAGAGTATACTTAACCTCATAAGGAGTGAACTTCTTGCTGAGATAATAAATGGCTTGTTATTTCTTGCCCGTGATGTCTTGTTGACCCATCACACAACCAAAAGAATTATCCAAGACCGTCAAATAGAGAATTAAAGGTCTCCCAGGTGTCGGCGGGACCAGCACATGTGGGTTTGACAGGTAACTCTTGATCTTATCAAATGCTTCCTGACACTCATCAGTCCACTTAACCGCAACATTCTTCTTCAACGACTTAAAGATGGGCTCACAAGTTGTTGTGAGTTAAGTAATAAACCTGCTAATGTAGTTTAACCTTCCGAGAAGGCTTATTACCTCAGTTTTGTTCTTTGGCGGTGGTAATTATTGGATGACTTTGATCTTTGATGGGTCCAACTCAATACCGTGTCGTTTGACTATGAATCCCAACAGTTTCCCGGACGGGACACCAAATGCATATTTCGCCAGATTGAGCTTGAGGTTGTACGTGCAGAGCCTTTGGAAAAACTTTCTCAAGTCTCCAACATGGTCGAATTGCTTCTTTGACTTTATGATCACATCATCTACATAAACCACAATTTCCTTGTGTATCATGTCATGAAATATGGTAGTCATTGCCCTCATGTAAGTTACCCCAGCATTCTTCAAACCGAATGGCATTATCCGGAAGCAATATGTCCCCCATGGCGTGATGAATGCTATATTTTTTGCGTCTTCCTCATCTATCAGGATCTGGTGATATCCCGCATAACAATCCATAAAAGACCCGATCTCGTGCTTGGCACAATTGTCAATCAGAATGTGAATGTTCGGCAATGGAAAGTTATCCATTGGACTTGCCTTGTTGAGATCACGATAATCAACACATACCCTGGTCTTACCATCCTTCTTTGGTACTGGCACAATATTAGCTAACCAAGTGGGATATCGAGTGACCTGAATGACCTTTGCATCAAGCTGCTTTGTGATTTCTTCTTTGATCTTCACACTCATGTCAGTCTTGAACTTCCTTAACTTTTGCTTGACAGGAGGGAATGCCGGATCAATTGGAAATTTATGAACTACCAAATCAGCGCTCAAACCCGGCATGTCATCATACGACCATGCAAAAACATCTTTATATTCAAACAGTGCTTTGATTATTTTTTCCTTGATTTGCGGTTCCAGATGCACACTTATCTTGGTTTCCCTGATATTATCTTGATCTCCTGAATTGATTAGTTCATTTTCATTCAGATTAGGCTTGGGTGTTTCTTCAAAGTGATTTAGTTCTCTACTGATTTCCTGAAATGCTACTTCTTCATCATATTCTGTTTCGTCGTCACACTCTACTTCTTAGATTATCATTTCAGAATTAGATTGGCTTTTAAGACTTGGCTGAAAATTCCTCATGCATGTCATGTCATTGAAACCAACATAAAAAGAACTATACAAAAGAAAAACAAAATGAAACGCTATCAGGAATAATGGAAAAACTAAAAATTGCATTTCATTGATCATAAAAGGATAGAAGGGGTTTGTACATCAAAACAAGCGAAAAATAAAAATATGGATTACAACCCTGGAATAACCTAGATAACATAAAGGAAAATAAAGCAAACTACCAAAACTCCTTTCGGGTGGGGAGAGAAGTAGCTTTCCAATTGCTAAGCTTCACATTCGGCCCAACAAGCTGTACATCGGCATTACTGGAACCTTCCCCGATTTCTACCATATTAACCTCATCAAATAGACTCTGGAACCTCTTGATCAGTTCTTCATCAAAGTCAACCACAGGTTTTGGGACCACTGATATTGGGCGTTTTGCGACCTCTGGCTTCACAAAAGACTTGGAGATGTGTGGAACATGCTTAGGAAGTGACCATGCCTTCCTTTTCAATTTTTTAACCCTCTTCACATCCTTCCCTGTGGGCTTGAATCCCAGACCAAACGTACCAAGACTTTCACGTAGACACACTAGATGTATAATACCCTATAGAGATGAACCCAGACCTTTGCCCGGCACAAAACCATTCTTCAGCATTTCATTTGCTACCATGACGGACGTGGAGGGTAACTTCGGACCTGGAAGGCATTCTCCCTCAGGAATCTTCTCAACTGACACTGTTTCGAAAGTCTGGTAGACCCAAGGCCCTTTACTATCTTCAGCTTCAATAAACGAGACATATGTGTCATTGTAAACAGATAAGTTCTCGTCACCATGCACAACTATTTCCTGCCTGTCTCACTCGAACTTTACCATTTGGTGCAGAGAAGACGGGACTGCCTTGGCAGCTTGTATCCAGGTCCTTCCCAACAATAAGTTGTAGGAGACGGCCACATCTAGCACTTGGAACTCCATAATGAATTCAACTAGCCCTATTGTCAGTTCGAGCATTATATCGCCAACAGAATCTTTCCCTCCTCTGTCAAAACCTTGAACACATACATTGTTCATGTGGATCCTTTCAGTGCTGATCTTCAACTTTTGCATAGTGGACAGAGGAAAAATATTTGCACTAGAACCGTTATCAACTAGTACCCTTGAGACAAAAGAATCCTCGCACTTCACTGTGAGATAAAGAGCTCGGTTGTGTTCTGTACCCTCCATAGGAAGTTCATCATCTGAGAAAGTGATCCTGTTTGCTTCGAAGATCTTGTTAGCAATCTTTTCCAAGTGGTTCACCGTGATCTTATCAGGAACATGGGCCTTATTCAAAATCTTCATCAGGGCTTTGCGGTGTTCATCTGAATATATCAGAAAAGACAAAAGAGAGATCTGAGCTGGTGTTTTCCTTAACTGCTCCACAATGGAATAGTCTTGCATTTTCATCTTTATCAGGAACTCTTCATCCTCTTCTTCAGTGACCGGCTTCTTTACTGGGATGTGGCCATCCCTGAATGACTTGGCTTTCCTCAGTTCCTCTGGGGTAAAATATCTCCCAGAACGAGTCAGTCCTCCGGTTTCATTGACTTCTTCCTCTACTTATTTCCCTTTATATGTCACTATCACCTGTTTGTAATTCCACGGGATGGCCTTTGTGTCAACCATTGGTAACTGGGTCACTGGCTTAATAATAACGGGGGTAATACGAGCCCCTTCCACGATTATGATAGGCTTGCCCGGGATCCCTGGCACGACCACTTTTGGCTTTTCCTGGCTCGCTCCAAAATCATTCGGAGGCCCTTTCAAAACCAATACGGATGGCTTCACGTTGAGCGTGCTTAGCTTCTCCGTCGCTTTTTCAACTGTCAAGGGCATTGCTTTTGCAGAATCTAGAACTTTAACTGAATTACTTTTTCTAGCACGGAATCATCATGACAGACTTAGAAGAATTCTTGGTCTCCCCATCATTATTAACTATCTCAATCATATGTGTCTCTGCATGGGCCGACAAAGTATTTTGGTTGATGTTTGGCGCCTCCGGGCTCTGGACCACAATCTGATTTGTATCAATAAGCTCTTGGATTGCCCTTTTTAAATGCCAACACTTCTTTGTGTTGTGCCCTGGGGCATCAGAACAATATGCGCATATGAGGGAATAATCAAGGTTCCTTGGAGGTGGATTTGGTATCTTTGGCTCAATCGACCTCAAGACGTCCAACTACCTCAACCTTTGAAACAAACTGGTATATGACTCTCCAAGAGGGGTGAAGGTTTCTTTCCACTACTGTCTCTCTTTTCTATAATCTGGCCTTGGTCGAAAGCTTGGACCAGTAGGGTTTCGGTATGGTTGTGGGGGTGGATAAGGATTTTGTGGAGTTGGAGCATGCCATTGCGGGTAAGGAGGGGGTTGAGCATATGACTGTGCATGGTGAACATGGTATTGGGGTGATCTGACTGAATATTGAGGGTCTTGTGGTGGGAAATAATGTTGGGATGGATTATATGGAGCTTGGGTGTAGGCTTGAGGTTGGGGTCGAGGTTGGATGTACTAGTGAGGCGAACCCCTTGGGCCATGCCATGATCCAGAGACAAACATAGCGACATCATCTTTCTTCTTTCTGCCTAAGAGGCTTCCGGTGCCACTTTGAATTGCCTGTGTGGTTGATTTTATGGCGGAGTAGCTCATGATCTTGCTTGACTTGAGTCCTTCTTCTACCATTCCTCCTATCTTTACCACATCGTTGAAGGACTTACCTATGGCTGAGATCAAATGGCCAAAGTAAGTAGGCTCTAGGGCTTGAAGAAAGTACTTGACCAACTCATCTTCTTCCATTGAAGGATTGACCCGTGCAGCTTGTTCTCTCCATCTGAAATCGTATTCCCTAAAGCTCTCACTGGGCTTCTTCTCTACCTTGGAGAAATATAGGCGATCCGAGACAATGTCTATATTGTACTGAAAGTGCCAAGCAAAGGCCTGAGCCAAGTCGTCCCATGTGTACCACCTGCTAGCATCTTGGCGAGTGTACCATTCCAAAGCCGCCCACTCAGACTCTGACTGAAATACGCCATTAATAATTCGTCTTTCCCACCGGTGCCTCTCATCTTGCTTCAAAATACTCTAAAATGGGCCACGGGATCTCCATGTCCATCGTATAGGTCAAACTTGGGCATCTTGAACCCAACGGGCAATTGGACATCAGGAAATAAACATAAATCCTTGTAAGCCACACTTACTTGGCTTCCTATCCCTTGCATGTTCTTCAAAGATTGCTCTAAACTTTTCACTTTCCTGAATATCTCGTCCTGCTCCACGTTCCTGGATGGTTTCTCAGTTTTAACAGGAGGTTCAAAGTGAGGAGTGTAGGAATAAGGATCCGTGACTTTGAAAGTTGGTTCTGGAGCATGATATTAGGTATCTGGAGCTTGGAATGCAAGTTCACTAGAAGATCGGTGGAGGGTACCTCGCGGAGGGGCTACAAAAACATGAGCAGATGTCGGAGCAGGGTATGCGGTTGTTTTGGCTGGTGAAGCATGGAAATTTTGGGATGAGGTGCCGGGGTAGTGGTGGTGGGGGTAAAGCCCGGTGCATGCTGAGGGTAAATATCAACGGTAGTGGGATCTTGGGCTCGTGACAGTGGTGGGATGAAAGCGGAATTTTCTATGTAGTTAGCGGGGAATAAAGGTGGAGGATGCCCCCTGATCTAGGCTTGATACATTTCTGCCATTTGATGCTTCAATCCGTGGACCTCCTCTTTCAATTCACACTCTGATTCTACCATCTCCCTCGGCGGGTCAACAACACCCGTGTCCGATTCTTTGCTAAGTCATGACTGCCTTGCACTTTGATCTGGTGTTGTATGGGTGACTTGCCAGGATGCCAACAAACTAACCACATGAACAGAATCTGATCTTAATGCACACATAATAACTTTTCAGTTTTGAAGCATTTGATAGATAGGGAATCGCATATTGGGGATGCAATGCACCTGAGCAGTTAAACATTTCTAAATGTTTTGTGACGGCTTATGTTTTTCATCCCGGCTCTTTTCCCAAATTTCAAATCCTAATTTTCGTTTCCTCTCTCCTTTTGCTGTGTTTCGCTCTTTTAATTCTCATTCTTTTTTCTTCCTTTTGTTTGGCCTCTTTTTTCTCCCTTTTTGTTTTCTTTTCCTCTCCTTTTTTTTAAATTATCATTACTTTTTTTATTTTCTCTATTTTTTTTATTTTAAGACTATGATCGAATCTTATGAGGATTGCCTACGTATCATAATGCCGCATGAATCAGATCATTACGTAGTTTAGGGATATAAATGCGAAATGAAAGAAAAGAAGTTTTTTTGTGGGTTTTTTCAATATTTCATTAATAAAGACATCTTTTTGGATTTTCTATTACAAGGACTTAAAAGTAGTGATGACTACAAAAGAAAATATACAGACTCGAAATAAAGCAATAAACAGCCTTGACAAAGACGAACAAAACTCGAGAAAAAGTAAAATACAGAATCAAAAACTGAAAAATCAAAAGTACATAAGAGCCTCCACTGGTACTTCGGGAGCCTGCGGGACATCAGCCGGTCTCCGCACGGGCCTATGGGCAATATCTTCTTGAATGTGGTCTAAGTCAACCATCACCTGGCGAACGAATGTCATCACAGAAGCAAAAAATATAGACTTGGTCATGTCTTCACATTCATGGCATTTCATTATAACATAATCAGCTATCTCTTTAATCCTCATTCTGATGACACCCTATTCTTGAAGCAAACGTCCAATCTGCTGGGCCCGAGCCTCTAACACTTATGTATCTGTGTTGTTTTGGTCTTGTAACTGCTTCATGCTTTCTTGTAGTTGATAAATCAATGCGTAGCAATGCTCTCTTTCTGCCTTGAAATCCTTTGTTTGCTTGACCATTTCATTCTCAAGGGCAACCAACTTTTTCTATAAAATTGCTACTTCTTTGTCATATTTTTGCTTCAACTGGTGGGCTAACCTAGCTTGTTCTTCCGCACCTTTGGCTAACTTTGCTTGAGCATTTAACAAGTCTCTTTCGGCCTTTGTCAAGTCAACCGCATAGTCATGCACCTTCATCCTTAGGTTGCTGATGAGTTTTTAATCTCACTCGCTCCTCACAGGCATTTCAGCGGCTATCCTCATGTCCCGGAGTTGGGATCGGAGCGCCTTATTTTCCCGAACCAATCTCTTATTTTCTCCTTCATCCTCGGCAGCCTGCAAACAACTGTCAAATTTGATTTTTCCTATTTGTTGTTCTAATTTTCTTATTGTGGCCCGGTATTCCTTTTCTTTGGCTAACCAAGCCTACTGCTCATGCGATGCGTTGAAAAATTCTTGGATAAGGTCTTTTAGTCGGCCGTTCAGATTCACCATTCGTCGCGACTCTCTTTCCATACCAGGCAACATAACTAGGTAAGACCTCGCCCCTGGATAAATCATGTATTCGGGTGTTTGCCCCCCAAATACTGGCATTCGCTCCAAATTTGGCGAACCACTTCTTCAGGAAATTGGGCATCAGAGCGGATTTCGACCATATAAGCGCTAAGATCTTCATCTCTAGGAACTGTCTGGAATCTTCCAAGTTGTCTCAAAACTCGGTACGGAGCATAGGGTTGGATGCTTTGGAGACCCATTAGCAAGAAATAGGGACCAGTGGCGGGCATATAAACAATCTCATCAATGGCAAGCCAACTCAATGTCCACTCTATCTGATCTGCTGTTGTAGAACGAAGGCGGGTAATCCAATCTTTGACCCCTTCCAATATTTCGAATCCTGTTACTCGTGTACCAAACTCTTCAATGCAGTTTTTCCCCATAGACCCATAGTTTATGTATCGAGGATGGTAACAAAGGTGCTCGATCATCCATATTTGCAACAGCAGATTGCATCCCTCGAAAAATCTGACTCTGGCCTTACAGAATGTGAGGGCTCGAAATATATCTAATACGATTATGGGTGTGAGGGTACTCTTGGCCTGAGTAGTCAGAACGTGGACAACCCCGGCTACCCGTAAATCAATATGCCCGTCTTCCCTTGGAAACACCAAAAGGCCTAAAACGCCACCATGAAGGCAAAACATCTATGAGTCTCCCACTTTGATCGGTTTTCTTTACTGCAGAGTCCATTTTTCGGGTCTTTGAATCCCCTTAAATGCCCGTATCGCTGGTATAGAAAATGAAAAGTGGAAGTTCCACCTGCTAGACTTTCAGTCTTGATTTGTCTGCTTATTTTTAGTAAGTCTAGAAACTTGTGGGGAGTAACAGTCTTTGGAGATACCAGGTACTTGTGTCTTAATCCCTCCGTGCTCCCATCATAACCCGCCATTTCTTCCAAAGTAGGCGTAAGCTCAAAAACTGAGAAGTGAAAGACATTATCAGCGGGGTCCCAGAATGCCACTAATGCCTCTATCAGGTCCCTTCTAGGTTGAATTTTCAATAGTCCAGTGAGCGCCCCCAGGTATTGGTTGACCATGTCTCGTCCTTGTTTTCCCAAATCCTCCCACCACATGTGGAGTGCTAGTGGAATTTGATACATAACCTTTACATGTAAATTCTGAACAGTGCTCATTCTGCACATTTTAAATTAGTGTGACCAGATTAAAACATGTGAATTTTGTATAAAACTGACCATGAAAAGATTATTTATGCAAAATCCAACCGAAAACAAATCACGGCTACTTTTGCAAATAAGGCCCTTCAGCACTTCGGAAGAGAAGATTTTAGGGTTGTGTTTGCTAAGTGGCCGAAAATTAAAAAAAATGAAAAACCACGAGTGGCTATTCTTGCAAAACAGTCTTCCGGCGTCTCTTCGGGACATTTCTGGTTATTTGGGCAAAAACGGCATCGCCTAACTTTATTTATGATAATATTTCCCTATTTTGATTATTTTTGCAAAAACGGGGCTGAACCCGATGAGGGTTGCCTACGTATCCCACACTTGGTGGGAATCAAACCCGTGTAGTTCGGTGAGTTTTGACGCATGGAAAAATAAGACTTATTTTTGAAAGACTCTTCTTTTTTCTTTTCTCTTTTTTTTTTCAAATTTTCGGCAGAGTTTCGGGATATTTTGAACACTGGTATTTTTAGAACCTGATGTTTTTTGTATCCTACCTCGCTCTTGGTTTTGCTTGATTTTCTTTCCCTACTCTAATATTCGGTCAACATACAAGCCGAAATAGATAAATGCACAAGTAGCACGTAAAATGTATTAGAATGGTCTTTTAAATTGGGTACACCTGTCCTAGACGGACCCAACCCCTGTGTTGAGTCCCAAAGTCAAATGCACGTGATGTAAACAAACGTACCTACTAGGGATCCGACATGGGGCTGTGTTATTCTAGGTTAAATTCCTAGGGTGTGTTGTTCTAGACCTGGCTTACCCGAGCGGACAACTCGAGCCGAGGGGGAACAACGTACCGGTAACCAAAAGGCCATCCGACTTTGTAACTGATCCGATCATAGTTCTAAATTAGGGTATGACACTAATATAAAAGAAGTCACGCCAGCGTGCACTTCCCAGAAGATTTAGACGACTCAGAAAGAAGAAGGTTTTCGTAACAGTTTATATACAGTCCAAATAATATCAAAGTGGTAAAAAGCGGTATTTAGCACATTTGGCTCGAACATGTAATATCAAACAATCACAAGAAGCCAAGTATAACAGTTATTCTAAGCTCGAATTCTGAACTCTGAACCAGAGATTCTGGGTTCGGTTCCCCAGTAGAGTCGCTAGAGCTGTCACACCACCTTTTTCTTGAGGGGATAAGGGAGTTTTCCCAATTAAAGTGACATTAATCAAAATAGAATTATTTATTTAATTCAGAGTCGCCACGTGGAATAATTGTTATGGTATCCCAAGTCACCAGTTTATTTTAATCCCAAATCGAGGAAATTGACTCCGTTTAAAGTCTGCGAAAAGCAGAAGACCAAGTAAGAAATTTTATTTACCCTAGAGAAGGTGTTAGGCATTCCCGGGTTCCGTGGTTTTAGCACGGTCGCTCAACTATTAATAATTGGCCTAATTATCTGATTTATTACATGTTTAAAACCTATTGTATACTTTTATCTTCTAACCGCTTTTAATTATTTATGAAATTATTTCTGGAATAAGTCACGATGTCGTATACTTGTCATTTTGGTACACATTGTAAACCGCGCCACATGAAATGCACCCGCGATTTACGACATGTATATTTTTATTATTATTTGAAGTGATGGTCAAGTCACGTGAAACGCACACTCGACTTGGGGATTACGTATCATGACTATGCCACGGGAACCGTACCCATAGTAATGATGATTTATTAATCGCGACTACATCAAAGCTACGAATATTCATGGTTTAATTATTTATTTCCTTAAGGTTTGAGATTATTATGAGGCCATGAGTTATGAAAATTATTGTGGGAGGAATAAAATAAATTAGCTATAGGGAAGTGTATTAGCTTGCCGCCTTATTGATATTTCGGATCAGTTTCTATCTAAACCCATATACACTTAAAAGGGTCAATCCATACAAGATCAAGCAGAATCTTTAACATTCTCAAACCAATTAATCGTGAAATATAACCAAAGGGTTAAACTGATGAGCCTATTATGGCAAAACGAAACAAAATAACACAGAAACCTGAACATAAAATGTAACACTAAAACATATGAACACAAACACAAAACATGAACATAAACGAAACACAATACAGAGATACTAAATGGGAACACAAACACAAACGAGATAAAATAAAATAATATTGAGACAGTAGACCAAACGTGAACACGAAAGTACTAAAAATTAATATGGCCAACATGGTTTCTATTACTTACAGAATGGTAATTTTTAATTGCAGACCCACAATCACATAACAAGCGAAATAACACGCTAATACAGAGTAACAATGTTTCCTATATAAAAATTAGCCACTTAAGAGAAATAACCATACGATTCACCATACGATTGGATGAAAACAATGAGCTAAACATGAAACATATTCAACGTGGTATTGAACAAAATCTGGGATAACTCAGAAACCGAACTTATTCGTATCAGGCAAGTAAAATCAAAATAAAAGTGATGCAAACGTTAGTGAGAAAACATAACAGAAAGAGAGATGAACCTTCATATAAAGAATGAAGTCATTTCTGGACATTACAGTCATAGCCATTTTACAGTAATAATCCATTCTGACTTTATCGTTCTTCCCATTCCATTTCTGCCAGTGCTGTGGATATTAATTCTTTACTATAGTCCCTTAATCACTCTCACTATTCCAATATATTAAGCTAATAACGAAAGACCAGAGATCGAATACATTCATCGAAATTATAGACCAACTTCTCACAGTAAACCATGGAGGCAAAAGAGACAAACAAGTATATAACTTAAATTACCCATTTTAATATGCTATCTCAGAAATAAACAGCATAAGCATGTCGGTAAGAGAAATCAAAATCTACGGTATGCCTATTAAAAATAAACTCATCCATTCAAAGTTCAAAAATGTTCAAAATATCGTCATATAAGCCAAGATATAGAAATAAGAGTAATTAAGCAAATAATACCAATATTCATGACACAAAATCTGGAGAACGGAAGAAGAATAAAGTTTAAAGTGTGACCTCATAAATGAACAACAACTTCAATAGATTATCGTGATAACCAAAATTACAATGAAAAAAATGACGTCCAAACTAGAACTTGAGCAAAACCTTCTGCGCAGCAACAGAGAAAAAGGGCTTCGACTCAAATGTAACAGAGAAAAGGATCTCGAAACAACGATTGAAATCGACCCCCGAACAGAACTTAAAAGTTCAAACTCATTCCATGATTAGAGATGAAAAATAAGAAGGAAGATGATTGAAACAATTTTTTTTACTGGACGCTGAAAAAGAAAAGTTAGACCCCAATTCAAAAGTTTCTCAAAACCCTAAAATTCTCTCTAAAGTTTTCTGTCCAAAATCGTGTCAGTCAAAAATATCTCTTAACATCCCTATATATACCTAAACTAGAAGCTTCCATACCTTTCTCTTCAAGTCATGCCCCAAAATTCCTTTTCTATCCGAAAAATCCACAAAACAATCTGATTCCCTTTCTTTGTGAACCAAATCAGAAAATGGAGGCCTAGGATCTTGAATCCCTCAAATCCTACGGCTACCATTTATCCAAAATCGTTCTCAAGATCAGGAGCGCGTGAGGCATAGGGGAGAAGGGAATATTTTTTGTCAGGTGTCATTACAGGACGAGTGACGTGGAGGAGGGAGAGAGGAAAGATCACGTGCACGGGTTTGTGAGCTAACTCGCCTGATTCCGGTGAGTTGTGCATGTTGTAGCGGCGGACAGAGTCGGGGAAAGGAGTGCCATTTTTGGGTGTCTTAGGTTAGAGTTTTAGGGTTGTAAAAATTATAATAGGGTTTATATATCAAGGTGGGGAGAGATAGTGACCGTTAGATGAGAGGGGATGAGTGGTTGGGATTAAGAGGGCGTTGGGGCGGGTTGGTTTGGTTAAGTGGAGCTGAGCTAGATTAGGTGTGGGTTTAAAGGGAAATTAGGCCGTGTGCTTTGAGGGATCTTGGGCCACTGGAATTGTTGTGGCCCAATTTTGAACCAAGCAACTCTAGTTCTTTCTTTTCTACTTTTGTTTATTTCTTTTTTTCTTTTTTCTTAATTTTTAAATTCTAATAAATTTAAATAAAAGCCTAAACCAAATCCTAAATCTAACCTAATCTGTAGAATTAAATTAATTATCTATTAGAATAATTAATTAACTTGAAACTAATGAAAGAAAAACACTAATTTGCAATTAAAAGCTAAAAATATAAAAATGACTCATATTTTGTGATTTTTCGTTCAATAATGCAATTGACTCATGAAATTAAATCCTAAATGCAATTAAACCTAAGATGCTATGCAAGGAATACTTTAGACATTTTTTGGTATTTTTCATAATTTTAAATATTAAAAATGCAACTAAATGCACACCAAAATTAACCAGAAAATCCTAAAAATTCTATGGAAATTTAAATAATTAGAAAAATCTATTTTTTGTGAATTTTATAGGAGTATTTTCAGTCAGGCAAAAATCCCGTGCTTACAGCTGCTCCTCTTTGCTCAGAAACACGAAGAGTTTTCTCGCAAAGATAAAGTGAGCAAATACGAGCAATTTTTGTCCGTTTGGACACTCCATGGGAAGAGTTTTGAAAAAGTTTGATCGAACCTTGCTTCGGAGGTTGCCTATATATCCTTGACTATAAAGGAATCAGGTCAGTGTAGTTCTGGAAATTTCGGTAGCTGGGCCTACCGAGAAGCGGTGATTTCACTGTTGTTGTTGCTGCTACTGCTACTGCTTGCTGAACTCCTTATTACACCAAAATCAAAATGAAAAGAAACTAAGCAAGTCTATCAACTATGAGTTACAAGATTCCTATCTATAGGTATTCAGGAATTTGATCTTGAATCTTCTACAGTTCTGTTGTGCATCTCGAACTACCGACTCGCATTCTTGAGGCGAGCTTCTATTACCTCTAACTTGATCTTGAAATAAATTCCCTCATTCTCCAGGTAGGCGCCTGATGCTGACTTAAAACCTGAAATGAATTTCCTCGTTCTCCAGGTGGGCGCCTAATGCTGACTTAAAACCTGAAATAAATTCCCTCGTTCTCCAGGTGGGTACTTGATGCTGACTTATACCTGAAATGAATTCCCTCGTTCTCTAGGTGGGCGCCCGATGCTGACTTAAAATCTGAAATGAATTCCCTCGTTCTCCAGGTGGGCGCCTGATGCTGACTTAAAACTAAAATAAATTTTCTCGTTCTCCAGGTGGGCGCCTGCTGACTTAAAACTGAAATAAATTCCCTTGCTCTCCAGGTGGGCGCCTGCTGACTTAAAACTGAAATAAATTCCTTCGTTCTCCAGGTGGGCACTTGATTTTGACTTAAAACTGAAATGAATTCCCTCGTTCTCCAGGTGGGCACCTGCTGACTTAAAACTGAAATAAATTCCCTTGTTCTCCAGGTGGGCGCCTGCTGACTTAAAACTGAAATAAATTCCCTCATTCTCCAGGTGGGCGCCTGATGTTGTCTTAAAACTTGAAATGAATTCCCTCGTTTTCCAGGTGGGTGCCTGATGCTGACTTGAATTTGAAATGAATTCCCTCATTCTCCAGGTGGGCGCCTGATGCTGACTTAAAACCTGAAATGAATTCCCTTGTTATCTAGGTGGGCGCCTGATGCTAACTTAAAACCTGAAATGAATTCCCTCGTTCTCTAGGTGGGCGCCTGATGCTGACTTAAAACCTGAAATGAATTCCCCTGTTCTCCAGGTGGGCGCCTGATGGTGAGTTAAAACTGAAATAAATTCCCCATTCTCCAGGTGGGCGCCTGCTGACTTAAAACTGAAATAAATTCCCTCATTCTCTAGGTGGGCGCCTGATGCTGACTTAAAACTGACATAAATTCTCTCATTCTCCAGGTGGGCGCCTGCTGACTTAAAACTGAAATGAATTCTATCGTTCTCCCGTTGGGTGCCTGCTGACTTAAAACTGAAATAAATTCCCTCATTCTCTAGGTGGGCACCTACTGACTTAAAACTGAAATGAATTCCCTTGTTCTCCAGGTGGGCGCTTGCTGACTTAAAACTAAAATAAATTCCCTTGTTCTCCAGGTGGGTGTCTGCTGACTTAAACTGAAATAAATTCCCTCATTCTCCAGGTGGGCGCCTGATGTTGACTTAAAACCGAAATGAATTCCCTCGTTCTCCAGGTGGGCGCCTGATGATGACTTGAATTTGAAATAAATTCCCTCGTTCTCCAGGTGGGCACCTGCACTGACTTAAAATTTGAAATAAATTCCCTCATTCTCCAGGTGGGCACCTGATAACTTAAACTTGAAATAAATTCCCTCATTTTCTAGGTGGGCGCCTGCGATCACAACAACATAGACAAAACAGAGAAAATTTTCTGCCCCAGTTTGTACCAGGAACATTCATTGATTGTTAGTTAAATCCGATTATCCAGGAGGGTCCTCAAAAATTTAAAACGAGATCCCATTATCCAGGAGGGTCCTGAAAACCTTAAATTAAATTCCATTTTCCAGGAGGGTCCTGAACAGTTGAAATTAACTCCCATTATACAGGAGGGTCCTGAAAACTTAAAACTGAACTTATCTGGAACATGCTTTCTCATGGAGGATTCCTGGCAAAGCAAACAAGATTTCTTGCCCCTGCTTAAAACAAAGAAAAATTTGTCAGTTTGAAACTATGGCGTTCAGTTTGTGGCATCCTTGCTGAAGGTGTCTGCTTCTGCCACTACCCCGCTTCATTCTGATTAGATGCTTCGGGCTACAAAAAATTGTTGACCTTTTGATCGGACCTCGACCACAAAACCTCTGAATGACTTGAATCCCTTACACTCAATTCGTCATATGGCACTTTTATTCTGACAACTGTTGAACCTTTGCATTTTCTACAAATTCACGAATCACTTGACCACCTGAACTTCAGTTACCACTACATTGCTCATTCTAAATCATGTCACTTGTGATGTGCCTGACCGAATTTCGCTTGGTGCAAATAAAAAGCTGGTAATGAGATTTGAAGTCCTTCCTTGCTTGCTTAACAAAGACTAATTTGACAGAGACTTAGAAAAATAGACCCAAAAGAAACGAAGCGAAGTGACTTCGAGAATTAGGAATAAAAAGGAAAAAACAGAGATGACTATTTGAAGAAAAATAGAAAAGAGACTTATCTGAATGAAGCAGCTGGCTCCAATGATCATGACATGCATTTCAGATTGATCAGCCTAATCCATCCAACTAATAACATTTCAGTTCATGCCATGTCTTTATACTTCAAAACCGGGGTATCCATAATTCAATTTCTCTATAAAGTCATGAACCTCATTCGGCTTGTAATGCCCCGAGGGGTTTTCACCAGCAAGCCTCTCTCATTTGCTCCTCTCTCAACTTACTGTCACCTTACAGTGCCCGTAAGGGTTTTCACTAATAAGACTCTCTCATTTTGAATTTTCTCTCGACTCACCATCGCCCTACGGTGCCTGTGAGGGTTTTCACCAATAAGACTCTCTCAGTTATTCATTTTTCCTTGTGCCCATGAACAAAGTGTTAACCATGATGTAAATCATACCTCTATCTTGCTTGACTTGGTATCCTCAAAGATTGATCAGAAGGTCTTTCTTTGGACCGTAGTGTAGGCTTTTGGACAGGTTTTAGAAAGAAAGGGTAGCATGAAGGCTCAAGAGAATTTAAGATGAAGGGGTTCAGAATTACAACTTTTGGAATTAGATCCTTTTACAAAACTAAAACTTCTGCTCCAGTTTCTTTGAATCTGGGGAATTTTGGATTTTTATTTTGATGGGACCGAACCGTGTAAGGCTGCCTACGTATCCTTAAAAGGAATCAGGTCGAACGTAGTTCAAACTAAAAAGTTGTTTTGTTTTTGTTACTTTGCTTTTCTTTTTTTTTCTTTTTTTTTCTTTTCAATTTCTAACTCTACTTTTGATTCCAATAGAGGGGTATGAAAGAAAAGTAAATAAGGCTCAAAAAGGGGTAATAAAGGATTAAAGTGTTTGGGGTAGCAGAATAAATGCCTTCGTCATTCCAACTTTGAGCATGCCTAGTATAAAATATGATTGAAGATAAACAAAGAAATCATACATAATATCTCTTGACTGCATCAGAATTGATAGCCATATCCGCACATTTGCCTTCTATGTCTGTTAAATACAAAGCACTATTGGGCAACACCTTTGTCATAATGAACGGCCCCTGCCAGTTTGGGGTGAACTTGCCTTTAGCTTCAGCCTGATGTGGAAGGATGCGTTTCAATACCAGTTAGCTCACTTCAAATTTCTGGGGATGCACCTTCTTGTTGTATGCTCTTGCCATTCTTTTCTGATACAATTGACCATGACATACTGCTGCCAATCATTTTTCATCAATCAAACTCAACTGCTCTAGCCGGGTTTTGACCCACTCATCATCATCAATTTTAGCTTCAACAACGATCCGGAGGGATGGAATATCAACTTCTGTAGGTATAACTGCCTCAGTTCCATATACCAGCAAATAAGGAGTTGCACCTACTAAAGTGCAAACAGTAGTGCGTAACCCAGTAAAGCAAAAGGTAACTTTTCATGCCATTGCATGGAACCTTGCACCATCTTACGAAGTATTTTCTTTACGTTCTTGTTAGCAGCCTCAACAACTCCATTTGCTTTAGGACAGTATAGAGTGGAGTTTCGATGCATAATCTTGAACTGTTAGCATACTTCTTTCATCAAATAACTACTGAGGTTAGCAGCATTGTCTGTGATGATTACCTTAGGAATTTCAAACCGGCAAATGATATTTGAATGAACAAAATCTACCACCGCCTTCTTGGTCACAGACTTGAAAGTTATTGCTTTGACCCACTTGGTAGAGTAATCAATGGCCACCAGAATAAACCTATGCCCGTTTGACGCTGCCGACTTAATTGGTCTCCATGCCCCAAGCAACAAAGGGCCAAGGTGCAGACATTGTGTGCAACTCAGATGGCGGGGAATGAATCAAATCACCGTGCGCCTGACATTGATGACATTTGTGAACAAAGTTGATGCAATCTCGTTCCATGGTGAGCCAATAATAACCTTCTCAAAGAATCTTCTTTGCCAAGACATACCCACTCATATGCGGCCCACAAACTCCGGAATGCACTTCGGCCATGATAGTCGAAGCTTGTTTAGCATCTATGCACCTTAGTAATCCTAGATCTAGAGTTCTCTTGTACAAGATCTTTCCACTTAAGAAAAATCTATTAGCCAGATGTCGAATGGTTCTTTTTTGATCACCTGTGGCATGTACCGGATATACCCCTGACTTGATGTATTCCTTGACATCGTGGAACCAAGGTTCACCATCAATTTCCTCTTCAACCACATGGCAATAAGCGTGTTGATCACGGACTTGGATTTGCAGAAGGTCGACGTAAGTCTTATCTGGATGGTGTAACATTGACGCTAGAGTAGCCAAGGCGTCGGTGATCTCATTATGAATCCTGGGAATATGCCTGAATTTTATTGACCTGAATCATTGACAAAGATCATGAAGACATTCTTGATACAGTATGAGCTTCAAATCCCGAGTCTCCCATTCTCCCTGAATCTGGTGAACCAACAAATCTGAATCTCCCAAAACCAATATTTCCTGAACTCCCATGTCTATCAGCTATCCCCAAACCCAGAATGCATGCCTCGTATTCAGCCATGTTGTTGGTGCAATAAAATCGAAGCTGAGCTGTTATGGGGTAGTGATGCTTTGTTTCAGAAATGAGTACAATCCCTATTCTGACACCTTTCATGTTAGCAGCTCCATCAGAGAAGAGTTTCCAACTTGGCTTTTCATCATGATCAACCTCGTCAACATACATCACTTCTTCATCAAGAAAATAAGTCTTCAGTGGCTCATATTCTTCATCCACCGGATTCTTGGCCAAGTGATTGGCCAGGGCTTGGGCTTTCATCGCGGTCCGAGTCACATAGATGATGTCGAACTCTGTGAGTAAAATCTTCCACTTTGCCAGTCTTCCTATGGGCATAGGCTTCTGAAAGATATACTTTAGAGGATCTATGCGAGAAATGAGGTAAGTAGTGTAGGATGACAGATAATGCTTCAACTTTTGTGCCACCCAAGTCAGGGCGCAACATGTCCTTTCAAGAAGAGTATACTTAGCCTCATAAGGAGTGAACTTCTTGCTGAGATAATAAATGGCTTGTTATTTCTTGCCCGTGATGTCTTGTTGACCCATCACACAACCAAAAGAATTATCCAAGACCGTCAAATAGAGAATTAAAGGTCTCCCAGGTGTCGGCGGGACCAGCACATGTGGGTTTGACAGGTAACTCTTGATCTTATCAAATGCTTCCTGACACTCATCAGTCCACTTAACCGCAACATTCTTCTTCAACGACTTAAAGATGGGCTCACAAGTTGTTGTGAGTTAAGTAATAAACCTGCTAATGTAGTTTAACCTTCCGAGAAGGCTTATTACCTCAGTTTTGTTCTTTGGCGGTGGTAATTATTGGATGACTTTGATCTTTGATGGGTCCAACTCAATACCGTGTCGTTTGACTATGAATCCCAACAGTTTCCCGGACGGGACACCAAATGCATATTTCGCCAGATTGAGCTTGAGGTTGTACGTGCAGAGCCTTTGGAAAAACTTTCTCAAGTCTCCAACATGGTCGAATTGCTTCTTTGACTTTATGATCACATCATCTACATAAACCATAATTTCCTTGTGTATCATGTCATGAAATATGGTAGTCATTGCCCTCATGTAAGTTACCCCAGCATTCTTCAAACCGAATGGCATTATCCGGAAGCAATATGTCCCCCATGGCGTGATGAATGCTATATTTTTTGCGTCTTCCTCATCTATCAGGATCTGGTGATATCCCGCATAACAATCCATAAAAGACCCGATCTCGTGCTTGGCACAATTGTCAATCAGAATGTGAATGTTCGGCAATGGAAAGTTATCCATTGGACTTGCCTTGTTGAGATCACGATAATCAACACATACCCTGGTCTTACCATCCTTCTTTGGTACTGGCACAATATTAGCTAACCAAGTGGGATATCGAGTGACCTGAATGACCTTTGCATCAAGCTGCTTTGTGATTTCTTCTTTGATCTTCACACTCATGTCAGTCTTGAACTTCCTTAACTTTTGCTTGACAGGAGGGAATGCCGGATCAATTGGAAATTTATGAACTACCAAATCAGCGCTCAAACCCGGCATGTCATCATACGACCATGCAAAAACATCTTTATATTCAAACAGTGCTTTGATTATTTTTTCCTTGATTTGCGGTTCCAGATGCACACTTATCTTAGTTTCCCTGATATTATCTTGATCTCCTGAATTGATTAGTTCATTTTCATTCAGATTAGGCTTGGGTGTTTCTTCAAAGTGATTTAGTTCTCTACTGATTTCCTGAAATGCTACTTCTTCATCATATTCTGTTTCGTCGTCACACTCTACTTCTTAGATTATCATTTCAGAATTAGATTGGCTTTTAAGACTTGGCTGAAAATTCCTCATGCATGTCATGTCATTGAAACCAACATAAAAAGAACTATACAAAAGAAAAACAAAATGAAACGCTATCAGGAATAATGGAAAAACTAAAAATTGCATTTCATTGATCATAAAAGGATAGAAGGGGTTTGTACATCAAAACAAGCGAAAAATAAAAATATGGATTACAACCCTGGAATAACCTAGATAACATAAAGGAAAATAAAGCAAACTACCAAAACTCCTTTCGGGTGGGGAGAGAAGTAGCTTTCCAATTGCTAAGCTTCACATTCGGCCCAACAAGCTGTACATCGGCATTACTGGAACCTTCCCCGATTTCTACCATATTAACCTCATCAAATAGACTCTGGAACCTCTTGATCAGTTCTTCATCAAAGTCAACCACAGGTTTTGGGACCACTGATATTGGGCGTTTTGCGACCTCTGGCTTCACAAAAGACTTGGAGATGTGTGGAACATGCTTAGGAAGTGACCATGCCTTCCTTTTCAATTTTTTAACCCTCTTCACATCCTTCCCTGTGGGCTTGAATCCCAGACCAAACGTACCAAGACTTTCACGTAGACACACTAGATGTATAATACCCTATAGAGATGAACCCAGACCTTTGCCCGGCACAAAACCATTCTTCAGCATTTCATTTGCTACCATGACGGACGTGGAGGGTAACTTCGGACCTGGAAGGCATTCTCCCTCAGGAATCTTCTCAACTGACACTGTTTCGAAAGTCTGGTAGACCCAAGGCCCTTTACTATCTTCAGCTTCAATAAACGAGACATATGTGTCATTGTAAACAGATAAGTTCTCGTCACCATGCACAACTATTTCCTGCCTGTCTCACTCGAACTTTACCATTTGGTGCAGAGAAGACGGGACTGCCTTGGCAGCTTGTATCCAGGTCCTTCCCAACAATAAGTTGTAGGAGACGGCCACATCTAGCACTTGGAACTCCATAATGAATTCAACTAGCCCTATTGTCAGTTCGAGCATTATATCGCCAACAGAATCTTTCCCTCCTCTGTCAAAACCTTGAACACATACATTGTTCATGTGGATCCTTTCAGTGCTGATCTTCAACTTTTGCATAGTGGACAGAGGAAAAATATTTGCACTAGAACCGTTATCAACTAGTACCCTTGAGACAAAAGAATCCTCGCACTTCACTGTGAGATAAAGAGCTCGGTTGTGTTCTGTACCCTCCATAGGAAGTTCATCATCTGAGAAAGTGATCCTGTTTGCTTCGAAGATCTTGTTAGCAATCTTTTCCAAGTGGTTCACCGTGATCTTATCAGGAACATGGGCCTTATTCAAAATCTTCATCAGGGCTTTGCGGTGTTCATCTGAATATATCAGAAAAGACAAAAGAGAGATCTGAGCTGGTGTTTTCCTTAACTGCTCCACAATGGAATAGTCTTGCATTTTCATCTTTATCAGGAACTCTTCATCCTCTTCTTCAGTGACCGGCTTCTTTACTGGGATGTGGCCATCCCTGAATGACTTGGCTTTCCTCAGTTCCTCTGGGGTAAAATATCTCCCAGAACGAGTCAGTCCTCCGGTTTCATTGACTTCTTCCTCTACTTATTTCCCTTTATATGTCACTATCACCTGTTTGTAATTCCACGGGATGGCCTTTGTGTCAACCATTGGTAACTGGGTCACTGGCTTAATAATAACGGGGGTAATACGAGCCCCTTCCACGATTATGATAGGCTTGCCCGGGATCCCTGGCACGACCACTTTTGGCTTTTCCTGGCTCGCTCCAAAATCATTCGGAGGCCCTTTCACAACCAATACGGATGGCTTCACGTTGAGCGTGCTTAGCTTCTCCGTCGCTTTTTCAACTGTCAAGGGCATTGCTTTTGCAGAATCTAGAACTTTAACTGAATTACTTTTTCTAGCACGGAATCATCATGACAGACTTAGAAGAATTCTTGGTCTCCCCATCATTATTAACTATCTCAATCATATGTGTCTCTGCATGGGCCGACAAAGTATTTTGGTTGATGTTTGGCGCCTCCGGGCTCTGGACCACAATCTGATTTGTATCAATAAGCTCTTGGATTGCCCTTTTTAAATGCCAACACTTCTTTGTGTTGTGCCCTGGGGCATCAGAACAATATGCGCATATGAGGGAATAATCAAGGTTCCTTGGAGGTGGATTTGGTATCTTTGGCTCAATCGACCTCAAGACGTCCAACTACCTCAACCTTTGAAACAAACTGGTATATGACTCTCCAAGAGGGGTGAAGGTTTCTTTCCACTACTGTCTCTCTTTTCTATAATCTGGCCTTGGTCGAAAGCTTGGACCAGTAGGGTTTCGGTATGGTTGTGGGGGTGGATAAGGATTTTGTGGAGTTGGAGCATGCCATTGCGGGTAAGGAGGGGGTTGAGCATATGACTGTGCATGGTGAACATGGTATTGGGGTGATCTGACTGAATATTGAGGGTCTTGTGGTGGGAAATAATGTTGGGATGGATTATATGGAGCTTGGGTGTAGGCTTGAGGTTGGGGTCGAGGTTGGATGTACTAGTGAGGCGAACCCCTTGGGCCATGCCATGATCCAGAGACAAACATAGCGACATCATCTTTCTTCTTTCTGCCTAAGAGGCTTCCGGTGCCACTTTGAATTGCCTGTGTGGTTGATTTTATGGCGGAGTAGCTCATGATCTTGCTTGACTTGAGTCCTTCTTCTACCATTCCTCCTATCTTTACCACATCGTTGAAGGACTTACCTATGGCTGAGATCAAATGGCCAAAGTAAGTAGGCTCTAGGGCTTGAAGAAAGTACTTGACCAACTCATCTTCTTCCATTGAAGGATTGACCCGTGCAGCTTGTTCTCTCCATCTGAAATCGTATTCCCTAAAGCTCTCACTGGGCTTCTTCTCTACCTTGGAGAAATATAGGCGATCCGAGACAATGTCTATATTGTACTGAAAGTGCCAAGCAAAGGCCTGAGCCAAGTCGTCCCATGTGTACCACCTGCTAGCATCTTGGCGAGTGTACCATTCCAAAGCCGCCCACTCCTTGTTTTCCCAAATCCTCCCACCACATGTGGAGTGCTAGTGGAATTTGATACATAACCTTCACAGGTAAATTCTAAACAGTGCTCATTCTGCACATTTTAAATTAGTGTGACCAGATTAAAACATGTGAATTTTGTATAAAACTGACCATGAAAAGATTATTTTTGCAAAATCCAACCGAAAACAAATCTCGGCTACTTTTGCAAATACGGCCCTTCAGCACTTCGGAAGAGAAGATTTTAGGGTTGTGTTTGCTAAGTGGCCGAAAATTAAAAAAACAAAAAACCATGAGTGGCTATTCTTGCAAAACAGCCTTCCGGCGTCTCGTCGGGACATTTATGGCTATTTGGGCAAAAACGGCATCGCTAACTTTATTTATGACAATATTTCCCTATTTTGATTATTTTTGCAAAAACGGGGCTGAACCCGATGAGGGTTGCCTACGTATCTCACACTTGGTGGGAATCAAACCCGCGTAGTTCGGTGAGTTTTGACGCATGGAAAAATAGGACTTATTTTTGAAAGACTCTTCTTTTTTCTTTTCTCTTTTGTTTTTCAAATTTTCGGCAGAGTTTCGGGATATTTTGAACACTGGTATTTTTAGAACCTGATGTTTTTTTTGTATCCTACCTCACTCTTGGTTTTGCTTGATTTTCTTTCCCTACTCTAAAAATCGGTCAACATACAAGCCGAAACAGATAAATGCACAAGTAGCACGTAAAATGCATTAGAATGGTCTTTTAAATTGGGTACACCTGTCCTAGACGGACCCAACCCCTGTGTTGAGTCCCCAAAGTCAAATGCACGTGATGCAAACAAACGTACATACTAGGGATCCGACATGGGGCTGTATTATTCTAGGTTAAATTCCTAGGGTGTGTTGTTCTAGACCTGGCTTACCCGAGCGGACAACTCGAGCCGATGGGGGCCAACGTACCGGTAACCAAAAGGCCATCCGACTTTGTAACTGGTCCGATCATCATTCTAAATTAGGGTATGACACTAATATAAAAGAAGTCACGCCAGCGTGCACTTCCCAGAAGATTTAGACGACTCAGAAAGAAGAAGATTTTCGTAACAGTTTATATACAGTCCAAATAATATCAAAGCGGTAAAAAGCGGCATTTAGCACATTTGGCTCAAACATGTAATATCAAACAATCACAAGAAGCCAAGTATAACAGTTATTCTAAGCTCGAATTCTAAACTCTGAACCAGAGATTCTGGGTTCGGTTCCCCAGTAGAGTCGCCAGAGCTGTCACACCTCCTTTTTCTTGAGGGGATAAGGGAGTTTTCCCAATTAAAGTGACATTAATCAAAATGGGATTATTTATTTAATTCAGAGTCGCCACATGGAATAATTGTTATGGTGTCCCAAGTTACCGGTTTATTTTAATCCCAAATCGAGGAAATTGACTCAGTTTAAAGTCTGTGAAAAGCAGAAGACCAAGTAAGAAATTTTATTTACACTGGAGAAGGTGTTAGGCATTCTCGGGTTCCGTGATTTTAGCACGGTCGCTCAACTATTAATAATTGGCCTAATTATCTGATTTATTACATGTTTAAAACCTATTGTATATTTTTATCTTCTAACCGCTTTTAATTATTTATGGAATTATTTCTGGAATAAGTCACGATGTCGTACACTTGTCATTTTGGTACACATTGTAAACCGCACCACATGAAATGCACCCGCGATTTACGACATGTATATTTTTATTATTATTTGAAGTGATGGTCAAGTCACGTGAAACGCACACTCGACTTGGGGATTACGTATCATGACTATGTCACGGGAACCGTACCCATAGTAATGATGATTTATTAATCGCGACTACAGCAAAGCTACGAATATTCATGGTTTAATTATTTATTTCCTTAAGGTTTGAGATTATTACGAGGCCATGAGTTATGAAAATTATTGTGGGAGGAATAAAATAAATTATCTATATGGAAGTGTATTAGCTGCAGCCTTATTGATATTTCGGATCAGTTTCTATCTAAACCCATATACACTTAAAAGGGTCAATCCATACAAGATCAAGCAGAATCTTCAACATTCTCAAACCAATTAATCGTGAAATATAACTAAAGGGTTAAACTGATGAGCCTATTATGGCAAAATGAAACAAAATAACACAGAAACGTGAACATAAAATGTAACACTAAAACATATGAACACAAACACAAAACATGAACATAAACGAAACAAAATACAGAGATACAGAATGGGAATACAAGCACAAACAAAACAAAATAAAATAATACTGAGACAGTAGACCAAACGTGAACACAAAAGTACCAAAAATTAACATGGCCAACATGGTTTCGATTACTTACAGAATGGGAATTTTCAATTGTAGACCCACAATCACATAACAAGTGAAATAACACGCTAATACAGAGTAACAATGTTTCCTATATAAAAATTAGCCACTTAATAGAAATAACTATACGATTGGCTGAAAAGAATGTGCTAAACATGAAACATATTCAACGTGGTATTGAACAAAACTGGGATAACTCAAAAACTGAACTTATTCGTATCAGGCAAGTAAAATCAAAACAAAAGTGATGCAAACTTTAGTGAGAAAATATAACAGAAAGAGAGATGAACCTTCATACAAAGAATGAAGTCATTTCTGGACATTACAGTGATAACCATTTTACAGTAATAACCCATTCTAACTTTATCGTTCTTCCCATTCCATTTCTGCCAGTGTTGTGGATATTAATTCTTTACTATAGTCCCTTAATCACTCTCACTATTCCAATATAACAACAACAACAACAACCCAGTAGAATCCCACTAATAGGGTCTGGGGAGGATAGTGTGTACGCAAACCTTACCACTATCCCGAAGGAGTAGAGAGGCTGTTTCCGAAACACCCTCGGCTCAAAAAAAAAGGGCAAAAAGGGAGACAATATTAGTATCACAACAACAATCATAGGATAAATAGGAACACCATGAAATCTAGAAGAAATATGCAAAGCAAAGGGAGACAATATTAGTAAATATTTGTATCACCACAACATTCATAAGAAAAATAGGAACACCATGAAATCTAGAAGAAAGATGTAAAGCAAAAGCGATAGCTAGTAAATAGGACATGCACTGAAAAGCGAAATAGTAAGCCACAACATTCCCACTAGTTATCTTAGACAAAAACCCTACATGGCTAGTCCCACCATGGTACGAAGTAAGGCACGACTCAACTACCTCCTAACCTACAACCCTAATACTCGACCTCCACATCTTCCTATCAAGTGTCATGTCCTCGGAAATCTGTAGCCTCGCCATATCCTATCTGATCACCTCTCCCCAATACTTCTTAGGCCGCCCTCTACCTCTTCTCGTGCCCTCCGCAACCAGCTGCTCACACCTCCATACCAGAGTATTTGGGCTTCTTCTCTGAACATGTCCGAACCATCTAAGCCTCGCTTCCCGCATCTTGTCATCAATGGGAGCCACATGCACCTTCTCCCGAATATCATCATTCCTAATCTTATCTATCCTAGTGTGCCCGCACATCCACCGCAACATCCTCATTTATGCTACTTCCATCTTCTGGATATGTGAGTTCTTAACGGGTCAACACTCAGCCCCATACATCATGGCCGATCTAACCACTGCTTTATAAAACTTACCTCTGTGTATCGGTGGCACTCTCTTGTCACTCAGGACTCCAGATGCTAACCTCCACTTCATCCATCCTACTCCAATACGGTGTGTGACATCCTCGTCGATCTCCCCTCCCCCCTGGATAACAGAACCAAGGTACTTGAAGCTGCCTCTACTCGGGATGACCTGCGAATCAAGCCTCACACCCACGCCCACTTCCCCTGGCTCAGCACTGAACTTACACTCCAGGTATTCCGTTTTCGTCCTGCTTAGCTTGAAACCCTTAGACTCAAGAGCATGTCTCCAAACCTCCAGCCTCTCATTAACATCGGCTCGCGACTCATCAATCAGTACTATGTCATCGGCGAATAGCATGCACCATGGCACATCCCCTTGAATATGGTGTGTTAACGCGTCCATCACCAGGGCGAATAAGAATGGACTGATTGCAAAACCTTGGTGTAACCATATTACAATCGGAAAATGCTCAGAGTCGCCTCCTACTGTCCTAACCCAAGTCTTAGCCCCATCATACATGTCCTTAATCGCCATAATGTAGGGAATCGACACACTTTTTGCCTCCAAGCATCTCCAGAGAATTTCTCTAGGAACCTTGTCATACGCTTTCTCTAGGTCAATAAACACCATGTGCAGATCCTTCTTCCTCTCTCTGTATAGTTCCACCAACCTTCTAACAAGGTGTATAGCTTCTGTAGTCGAATGACCCGGCATGAACCCGAACTAGTTGTCGGATACAGACACTGTCATCCTCACCCTCGCTTCAACTACCCTCTCCCACACTTTCATGGTATGACTCAGTAATTTGATACCTCTATAATTGTTACAACTCTGGATATCACCTTTGTTCTTATACAATGGAACCACCGTACTCCACCTCCACTCATCCGACATACTTTTCCCCTTAAAAATAAAATTAAACAACCTAGTCAACCTCTCCAAACCTGCTCTCCCCACACACTCCAAAATTCCACCGAAATCTCATCTGGCCCGGTCGCTCTTCCCCTACTCATCTTACGCATAGCTCCCACGACCTCCTCAACCTCGATACACCTGCAGTATCCAAAGTCATGGTGACTCTCGGAATGCTCCAATTCGCCTAGCACAATGTCTCGATCCCCTTCTTCATTCAGAAGTTTATGAAAGTAAGTCTTTCATCTCCTCTTAATCTGGGCATCTTCCATCAATACTCTACCATCTTCGTCCTTGATGCATCTCACTTGGTCCAAATCCCGAGCCTTCCTCTCTCTCAACTTAGCCAACCGGAATAACTTCTTCTCCCCACCTTTTCCCCCCAATTCCTCGTATATACGACCATAAGCCACAGTCTTAGCCTCTGTGATCGCCAACTTAGCCTCCTTCCTAGCTGCCTTATACCTATCCATGCACACTCGCCTCTCCTTCTCACCTATGCTCCCTACTAACTTCAGGTATGCCACCTTCTTTGCTTCTACTTTACCTTGGACCACTTCATTCTACCACCAGTCTCCTTTGTGCCCGCCAGAGACGCCCGTCGAGACCCCTAACACCTCTCTCGCAGCCTCGCTAATACAGTCTACTGTCGTTCACCACATAGTGCTCGCATCACCACTGCTCCTCCAAGCTCCTATAGCCGACAACCGCCCCTCCAACACTTTGGCTTTATCCTTAGTTAAGGCTCCCCACCTGATTCTCGGTCTTCCTTGAGTAGAACTTTTCCTCCTCTTTAACATAATACCAACGTCC
Organism: Nicotiana tomentosiformis; assembly: GCF_000390325.3. Taxonomy (NCBI): domain Eukaryota; kingdom Viridiplantae; phylum Streptophyta; class Magnoliopsida; order Solanales; family Solanaceae; genus Nicotiana; species Nicotiana tomentosiformis. The sequence continues at coordinate 127,177,233 of NC_090818.1, forward strand.
ATCACCAAGAGCCTATGCTACGTCGTGAGTACCTCACCCGAAATCACCTTGCAATCCTTGCACAACCCTCTGTCACACTTCCTGAGGAGGAGATAGTCAATCTGTGTCTTCGCCACCACATTTTGAAAAGTAACCAAATTCCCCTCCCTCTTCTGAAAGCTAGAATTCGCAATCACCAACCCAAAAGCCTTAGCGAAGTCCAACAATGATGTACCTCCTCCGTTCCTCTCCCCAAAACCAAAGCCTCCATGCACCTCGCCATAACCACATGCGGTCAACCCAATATGCCCATTGAAATCCCCTCCTATGAATAGCTTCTCAGCTGGCGGAACCTGGCGCACAATCTCATCTAACCCTTCTCAGAAGCGCCGTTTAACCTCCTCATCTAGGCCCACATGCGGCGCATAGGCGCTAATGATGTTTAGGGTGCACTCTCCAACCACCAACTTAATAGTCATCAATCTATCATTCACTCGTCCAACCTCAACCACAGACTCTCTAAGTTCCCTATCCACCAAGATGCCCACTCCATTCTTACCTTTCTGGACTCCCGAGTACCAAAGTGTAAACCCGTCCACGTCCCTCGCCCTCGACCCTACCCACCTTGTCTCCTGGACACACGCTATATTGACCCTCCTCTTCTGGAGGATCTTCACCAACTCTATAGATTTACCTGTCAATGTACCTATGTTCCATGACCCAATTCTCAACCTACAGACACCCTTGTTCCCTTTACCTCCCTTGCCTCCTGCTCCACCCCCTAAACCATGCCCTACCTCCCACCCCACCCCCGTTCCCCCAGAGGACATGACCTCACTCGACCATCCCAGACCACGACCACTCTACCTACTGCCGAGTTAGGGGAATCACTATCACACAAGGCAACAGACCAAACCAGAAGAATACAAGTTGCAACAACATGCACACTAATACGGTAAATAAACTAGTACGAGGTAAAATGTCAGCAATTTAACTCACACAACAAAGGAAAACTGGAAAACGGGAGGTACCAACTCTTGCGAGCAGAAAAAATACAATTCCAATATATTAAGCTAATAACGAAAGACCAGAGATCAAATATATTTATCCAAATTATGGACCAACTTCTCACAGTAAACCATGGAGGCAAAAAAGACAAACAAGTATATAACTTAAATTACCCATTTTAATATGCTAGCTGAGAAATAAACAACATAAGCATGTCGGTAAGAGAAATCAAAATCTACGGCATGACTGTTGAAAATAAACTCATCCATTCAAAGTTCAAAAATGTTCAAAACATCGTCATATAAGCCAAGATATAGAAATAAGAGAAATTAAGCAAATAATACCAACATTCATGACAAAAAATCTGGAGAATGAAAGAAGAATAAAGTTTAATGTGTGAGCTCTTAAATGAAAATCAACTTCAATAGATTATCGTGATAACCAGAATTATAATGAAGAAAATGACATCCAAACTAGAACTTGAGCAAAACCTTCTGTGCAGCAATAGAGAAAAAGGGCTTCGACTCAAATGTAACAGAGAAAAGGAACTCGAAACGACGATTGAAATCGACCCCCGAACAGAACTTCGGAGTTCAAACCCATTCCATAATTAGAGATAAAAATAAGAAGGAATATGATTGAAATAATGTTTTTTACTGGACGCTGAAAAAGAAAAGTTAGACCCCAATTCAAAAGTTCCTCAAAACCCTAGAATGCTCTCTAAAGTTTTTTGTCCAAAATCGTGTCTATCAAAAAAATCTCTTAACATCCCTATATATATACCTAAACTAGAAGCTTCCATACCTTTCTCTCCAAGTCATGTCCCAAAATTCCTTTTCTATCCAAAAATCCACAAAACAATCTGATTCCCTTTCTTTGTGAACCAAATCAGACAAATGGAGGCCTAGGATCTTGAATCCCTCAGATCCTACGGCTACCATTTATCCCAAGTCGTTCTCACGATCAGGAGCGTGTGAGGCATAGGGGAGAAGGGAATATGTTTTGTCAAGGGTCGTTACAGGATGGGTGACGTGAAGGAGGGAGAGAGGAAGGATCACATGCACGAGTTTGTGAGCTAACTCGCCTGATTCCGGCGAGTTGTGTGTGTTGTAGTTGTGGACAGAGACGGGGAAAGGAGCGCCGTTTTTGGGTGTCTTAGGTTAGAGTTTTAGGGTTGTAAAAATTATAATGGGGTTTATATATCAAGGTGAGGAGAGATAGTGACCGTCAGATGAGAGGGGATGAGTGGTTGGGATTAAGAGGGCGTTGAGGCGGGTTGATCCGGTTAAGTAGAGCTGGGCTGGATTGGGTGTAGGTTTAAAGGGAAATTGGGCCGTGTGGTTTGAGGGATCTTGGGCCACTGGAATTGTTGTGGCCCAATTTTGAACCAAGCAAATCTTGTTCTTTCTTTTCTACTTTTGTTTTTTTCTTTTTTTTCTTTTTTCTTGATTTTTAAATTCTAATAAAGTTAATTAAAAGCCTAAACCAAATCCTAAATCAAACCTAATTTGTAGAATTAAATTAATTATCTATTAGAATAATTAATTAACTTGAAACTAATGAAAGAAAAACACTAATTTGCAATTAAAAGCTAAAAATGTAAAAATGACTCATATTTTGTGATTTTTCGTTCCATAATGAAATTAATTCATGCAATTAAATCCTAAATGCAATTAAACCTAATATGATATGCAAGGAATACTTTAGACATTTTTTGGTATTTTTCATAATTTGAAATATTAAAAATGCAACTAAATGCACACACAAATTAACTAGAAAATCCTAAAAATTCTATGGAAATTTAAATAATTAGAAAAATCTATTTTTTGTGAATTTTATAGGAGTGTTTTTATAGGAGTATTTTCAGTTAGGCAAAAATCACGTGCTCACAGTGACGAGGTCAGATCGGGGCCCTACTGGAAAATAATAATAGCATGGTAAAATGTTAATAATATAATAAAATAAACGACAATGGAAATGAATCAAGTAGCATGTCACCATTTAATTACACAAAATAATGGCAATTAGTATCTCGTGGAATCAAACAAAATTTCCTTTCAACTTTAAGAAAATCACAACAAATAATCAAAGGCAACTGCGGCCATAAATCAATATCAACATGGGCACTTCCGAGGTACCGCCTCGTAGTCCCAAATCATAAATAAATTTATAATATTTCATTTCCTTATCTCACAGCGGGAGCCTTCACAATTTATTTTTTTTAAGAAAATATTTTTCCCGAAATAGCATCCTGCGTTTTAACCATCCTTATCACACCGCATGACTTCTAGTAGTTCCCCTACTAGCCACGCGTATCAAGTCACCCTTATCTCACCGCATGCGTTTCAATACCCAGACCTTATACCACCACATGCGTATCAATATCACAATATATCACAATTTGCACCTCAAGTGCTCAACTAATTTAACTTGTCAAAATAATTCAATAACAATATTTTTTCACCATAAAGAGCTCACGGCTCATGCCAAAATAAATCATCAATAATATTTTTCCACATTAAAGAGCTCACGGCTCCATCACAATGAGTACGAAAATCTTACAAAAATATTCAGGAATAAATAATTAAGGAAAATAATATTTCAAAATATTTAATACGTTGCTGCAAAATCAAATTTTAAAATGTCAAATACTTCATATTAATAATATTTAATTTAAAGAAAATCAATCTTCAAATAATGCACAGAATAAAAAAAACCAAGTTTCAACTAAATAGGTAAAACAATTAGCAGGAAAAGGTCAAACAAATTTAAAGTATATATCTCAGATCAATGATGAAGAATATAACAAGATAAAATAATTTAATAAATGTGCAACAATGATCTTCACAATTTAAAAACATAATCCTTCATATTTAGTCAGTGTACACACTCTTCACCTCGTGTACACGACTTTCATCACATTACAATTAATACCAATCCTAAGGAAAATTTCCCCCACACAAGGTTAGACAAGTCACTTACCTTGACTTGTTCCAATTTAACCAAGTAGTATTCTTCTTCCTCGATTTTCCGACTCCGATCGACTCTATCTAGTCATAATTAATTCGATACAGTTGACAAAAATTCTTGGAATCAATTTCATAAGAAAATACTATATTTTTCAATAAAATCCGAAATTAGCTCAAAATCGTCCATGGGGCTCACATCTCGGAATACAGCAAAAATTACAAAATCCGATAACCCATTCAATTACGAGTCCAACCATACCATTTTCACTCAAATCCGACTCCGAATCGACACCAAAATCTCAAAAATCCGTTTTAAAGAGATTTCTAAAATTTTCCCAAATTTCCATCTCAATACACTAATTAAATGGTGAAAACAATGATATATTCATGTATATTAACCAAATCCAAGTTAGAATCACTTACCCAAATGTTTCTCCTTGAAAATCTACCAAAAATCGCTTCTACTCAAGCTCAAGTTCGTCAAAAATGGCAACTGGGGACGAAATCCCTAGTTTTATAAACTACCGAGGCAGCCATCGATCCTGGGTATCGATCATGGCTTCGATCTTTATGGCCCTCGATCCCGGCCTCGGTCATAGCCCTCGATCCTGGGCCTCGATCCCTAACCCTCGAGCCTTGCCTTCGATCATGGCCCTCGAGCCGGGCATTCGATCATGCCTTCGATTCTGCCTTCGATCATGGTTTCGATCCTTCCCTCGATCATAGCCCTTGAGCTGGGCCTTCTATCCTGCCTTCGATCATGTCCCTCGAGCTGGGTCTTCGATCTTGAGCTTCGTCCCTGGCTTCTACTCTGGCCTTCAACCCTGGGCTCGATTTCTGCTGTTACAGCAGAAGAAAATTGCAGCAGCTTTTTAAGTCCAACTTTTGATCCGTTAACCATCCGAAACTCACCCGAGGCCCTCGGGACCTCAACCAAATATACCAACAAGTCCTAAAACATCATACAAACTTATTTGAAACCTCAAATCACATAAAACGACGCTAAAATCACGAATCATGCTCCAATTTAAGCTTAATGAAACTTAGAATTTCCAACTTCTACATTCGATGTCGAAACCTATCAAATCAAGTCCGATTGACCTCAAATTTTGCACACACGTCATAAATGACATAATGAAGTTGTGAAAAATTATAGAACTGGATTCCGACCCTGATATCAAAAAGTCAATTCCCCGGTCAAACTTCTAAAATTAAATTTCTATTTTAGCCATTTCAAGCCAAATTTCACTACCGACTTCCAAATAAAATTCCGATTACGTTCCTAAGTCCAAAATTACCCTACGGATCTGTTGGAATTATTAAAATTCTATTACGGGGCCGTTTGTACATAATTCGACATCCTGTCACTATTTGACTTAAGCTTTTAAAACCTTTAAGTTTTCATCCAAATTCCATATCCCGGGCTAGGGACCTCGAAATTTGATTCTGGGCATACGCCCAAGTCCCAAATCACGATACGGACCTACCAAAACTGTCAAAACATTGATCCGAGTCCGTTTGCTCAAAATGTTGACCAAAGTCAACTCAATCGAGTTTTAAAGCTCTAATTCACATTTTAATCCATTTTTCACATAAAAACTTTTCGGAAAAGTTTACGGACTGCGCACGCAAGTAGAGTAATGATAGATAGTGTTTTTCTAGGTCTTAGAATACATAATTAATTATTAAATTTAGAGATGATATTTTGGGTCATCACAGGGAGCCTTCCCAAATTGTTTTTTAAAGAAAATATTTTTTCCGAAATAGCATCCCGTGTTTTAACCATCCTTATCACACCGCATGACTTCTAGTAGTTCCCCCTACTAGACACGCGTATCAAGCCATCCTTATCTCACTGCATGCGTTTCAATACCCAGACCTTATACCACCACATGCGTATCAATATCACAATATATCACAATTTGCATCTCAAGTGCTCAAATAATTTAACTTGTCAAAATAATTCAACAACAATATTTTTCTACCATAAAGAGCTCACAACTCATACCAAAATAAATCATCAATAATATTTTTCCACAACAAAGAGTTCATGGCTCCATCATAATGAGTACGAAAATCTTACAAAAATATTCAGGAATAAATAATTCAGGAATTTAATATTTCAAAATATTTAATACGTTGCTTCAATATCAAATTTAAAAATATCAAATACTTCATATTAATAATATTTAATTTAAAGAAAATCAACCTTCAAATAATGCACATAATAAAAGAAACCAAGTTTCAACTAAACAGGTAAAACAATTAGCAGGAAAAGGTCAAACAAATTTAAAGTATATATCTCAGATCAATGATGAAGAATATAACAAGATAAAATAATTTAATAAATACGCAACAATGATCTTCACAATTTAAAAACATAATCCTTCATATTTAGTCCGTGTACACACTCATCACCTCATGGACACGACTTTCATCACATTACAATAATCACATCAATATCAATCCTAGGGGAAATTTCTCCCACACAAGGTTAGACAAGCCACTTACCTCGACTTGCTCCAATTTAACCAAGTTAAATTGTGAAGGCTCCCGCGGTGAGATAAGGAAATGAGATATTGTGAATTTATTTATGATTTGGGACTACGAGGTTGTACCTCGGGAGTGCCCTTGTTGATATTAATTTATGACCGCAGTTGCCTTTGATTATTTGTTGTGATTTTCTTGAAGTTGAAAGGAAATTTTGTTTTGTTTCCACGAGATATTAATTGCCATTATTTGGTATAATTAAATGTGACATACTACTTGATTTATTTTCATTGTTATTTTATCTTATTATATTGTTTAAATATTTTACCATGTCATTATTTATTCTCCAGTAGGGCCTGACCTGACCTCGTCACTACTGTACCGAGGTTAGGCTTGGCACTTATTGGGTACCAATGTGGTGTACTCATATTACGCTTCTGCACATCTTTTTTGTGCAGATCCAGGTACATCTTATCGGACCAGGCATCAGTAAACTAACTGTACGAGGACACTTCGAGGTATATCTGCCAGCGTCCGCAGACTCTGGAGTCCCCGTCTATCTTACTATGTTATCTCCCTTATTTGTTTTAGACTCTGATGTATAGAGACATGGAGAATAAATTTTTAGAATCTTGTGACTTATTTCTACCGGGTTTTGGGAGTTGAAATTGTTTGAATTGTAGTTTATTTATTTTAGATATTTATTATTATTCCGCGTTGATAGGCTTACCTAGTCTTAGAGACTAGGTGCCATCACGGCATTCTACGGAGGAAATTTGGGGTCGTGACAGTAAATCCCTGAACTTCAGTGCAAATACTTGATAGCCTCCTAAAAGACTATAATCGCCCTATTGAAGACACTGGTTTATCATGAAGACTTGCCCCCTCTAAGTCATATGAGATCCAAAGTTCAAAAGAAGAATGAAATTTCAGCCCGATTTTCAAGTGTTGTTTGAATAATTTACTTCCATCATACTTCATTTGGACAACAACTAGAGCAATATGTATCTTTTGGAATTATGCGACTGAACTCAGAATGAAACTCTAAGCTGCCTACGTACCTCGGTGAAGAGGATCAAGTCATACCGTAGTTCAGAATGGGTGGATACGGTATGACTTGACCCTCTTTAAATTTTTTTATGTCCTAACTTTTGCTTAGGCAGCCCCTTTCGAGGTTTTCAACCTAGCGGACTTTTTTTTTATGTCCTAACTTTTGCCTAGACTGCTCCTTTCGAGGTTTTCAACCCAGGGGACTTTTCTTTTTTAGTTGGCCGTACACAATTTAGACTCATACGAGCCAGGAGTATAGGAACATGCAGTTTAGGCTCATGTGTTAAGGAGCGTTGCGACTTGTAGTTTAGTCTTGTACGTTGAGGAGTATTATAACTTGCAGTTTATGCTCATGCGTCAAGGAGCATAGTGACATGCATAGACTCTTCAGTTTCATTCTCGGATGAAAACTTGCCCCCATCCTCGCCTTCTTGTTCTTCTTCTTCATCGTAAGGCTCAAAGACAGGTAGCTCTTGGTCTCCACTTACGGCCATACTTAGTTCCATAACATGAGCACGAGTTGCTAGTTCTTCAAAAGTTTTGGGCTTTATGCCTTGTAAGATATAGCGAAGACCCCAACGCATGCCTTGAATGCACATTTCGATGCTAGAAGTTTCGCTAAGGCGATCTTTGCAGTTGAGGCTTAAGCTCCTCCATCGGTTTATAAAGTCAAAAACTAGCTCATCCTTACGTTGATGAGAGTTTGTAAGTTCGATCATGCTTACGATGCATCTTGTGCTATAGAAATGATTGAGAAACTCTTGCTCTAACTTCTCCCAACTATCGATGGAACCAGATTCGAGATCGATGTACCAATCGAATGCATTACCTTTGAGAGATAGCACAAACTGTTTGACAAGATAATCGTCATATGTTCCAGCGTTGTTACAAGTTTCAATAAAGTGTGTTACATGCTGTCTCGGATTTCCCTTGCCATCCAATTGTTGCAACTTAGGAGGTTGATAACCAACATGCATCTTCAAGTTATCGATTCTTTGCATGTACGGCTTTGCATATGTGAGAGATAATTTGGACGACCTAGGCTTATCATTGATAGACTCCATGATGAAGTTCTTTAATTTCTCAACGGGAATCAGACCTTCATCGGAGACTTGAATCTCATTGGTTGTCGTTGCTTGCTTTTCAGAGGAGTCTTCTTTCTCTTGTGATCTTTGAAGATTTAAAGGTGTTTCTGTGATTTCTCCCTCTAATATGCTATCCAATGTATTTGTTAATTTGGAAAGTTTAGCATCTTGATCTTGCACGCGTTTTGATAGGCTTTCAACTAATTTCGTCAAATTTGCAAGTTGTTCTTCTACAGTAGAAGCTTCAATAACCATTGCTTGCATGATCGCCGTAGAGGATGAATAATAATATAGATCATTGTTGGGATAGAGCTTAGAGGTCGCATTAATGGAGACTAGAGGAGATCCAACGCTCAAGTCATCATCATAGGCTTGCATGAAAGGTTTCTTGGACTTAGATAAACTAAGTTGAGCAAGAGCCTTTTCGATTCTTTCGGTGACATAGTTCCCTTTATGGGTCGCGCTTGTAGAGGATCTTGTTCCTTTTGAGTATGAAGATCCGACAACAAGGGTTGATGCGAACGATACTTGAAGTGTTTGTTGTCTGAAAGAGCTTACTTTTCTCCTTGTAACTGGCCCAAATCTTCCAAAGGTAATATTGAGGTTGTTTTCTACCTTATCAAAGAACTTGGAATTAGCAGCTTTAGTGGAAATTGATCTAGAGTTGATTTTCTTTGAAGCCATTTTGATTTTTTTTAAACTTTAGTGATTGAAAAGTTGAGATGAGAGGTAGAGATTCTCCTATTGGGCGTGCCAGAATTTGTAGACAATAAATTTGCGACGAGAAAATAAATCCAAGACCGAAAAATATCGCAACAATCATTGTATTTGATTTCAAATAATATGAGTGTACAATCTCTATGAATTCTCTGATTCTTCTTTCCAATTGTAAATAAATCCAAGGGCCTTTCAGCTTGATCTTGAGTATGTAGTTGTTGCCACGAACGATAATCTTGAATTAAACTAGCACGAACTTTGATTTGAACTCGTACTCCTTGAATCTTGATTTGTTCTTCGTTCTTGAGCTTGAGCTTGATTATTTGAACTTGATTTGCTCTTCGTTGTTGAGCTTGAACTTGATTTGTTATTCGTTGTTGAACTTGAACTTGATTGCTTGAACTTGAACTTATGGTGGAGGAATTTGCATCATTTGATCCACGAGCTCTTTCTTGCTTCTTGTTATATCTTCTAGTATCTTTTCTGGGTTATGAAGACCCCTATTTATAGTTGTGGGAGGAAAAAGTTATGATAAGAACAAACTCTTTTCGACCAATCAAATCTAAGTGTGACAAGGTCGTATTTGATTGGCCACAACATGTCACTTGCACACGTGGAGTGATTTCATTAGCCTTTTAATGTGACTTAGCATGCCTTGTCATTTTGACACGTGGCATGATCCTATTGGCTCTGCCGCTTGACTTGGCGTGCCACGTCATATGACACATGGCACCAAACTGGGCTTCTAGGAAGATAACATTTTGGGCTTAATGAAGTGGGCTCATCACTTTAGCCCAATTAAATGGGCTAACCCAATGGATTATTACTTATTTATTTAATTTATATATATTGGATTTATATAATTAATCAAAATTAATTTTTGAATTTAATTCCCTAAATTTTATACGCCTACAAGTCTCTCCATCCCAATTTGTTTGATACAGTTTGGATTTTGAGAGTTTTGACCACATATTCGAATATAAATTTTTTAATTTTTTGAAATAAAATTTATATATAAAAAACCCCACATAAAACCACTAGATTCACTAGAAACAAGTTAACACTAATTCAAAAACGTTAGGTATTACTTCGATCGTCTTGTATAATGTGACAAGAAGGGGATGATATGCCTAGTAAGGTTCGAACGGTAGAACTTACAAGATCTTTCTTTCTTTCTTTCTTTTTATTTTTTCACCATTACTAAAAATTTCTCCATTTTCAGAATTTAAACTTTAGTTTTAAACTTATCATTTTAACAAAATATTTTAGTAATATTGTACCCTTCTTGACTTGTTATCTACTACTAATATATAAGTGTAACGATCCGGCCGGTTGTTTTGAGAGTTAGAGTCCGGAACCCCTATTAACTGCTTTTTCCATATCTATTTCTGGTATTTTAATTTGCTGGGATGATTGGTTTTGAGTTTCGAAGTGTTTTGGGACACTTAGTCCCTAAATGAGAGCTTAAGCCTTATAATTTGGACCGTTGTCGGAACTGTATGAAGACGGTTCCGAAATGGAATTTCGTCGGTTCCGTTAGCTCCATTAGGTGATTTTGGACTTAGGGGCCTGCCCGAAATGTGTTTTGGGGGCCCGTAGCTCATTTAGACTTGAAATGGCGAAAATTGATTTTTTTGGAGATTTGGACAGGTAGTGGAAATTTTGATATCGGGGTCGGACTCCGATTTTGGAAGTTGGAGTAGGTCCGTAATATTTAATATGACTTGTGTGCAAAATTTGAGGTCATTCGAACGTGGTTTGATAGGTTTCGACATCGGTTGTAGGAATTTGAAGTTTCAAGTTCTTTAAGTTTGAATTGGAGGGTGATTCATGATTTTAGAGTTAGTTGATGTAATTTGAGGGCTCGACTAAGTTTGTATGATGTTTTAGGATTGGTTGGTATGTTTGGTTGAGGTCCCGGTGGGCTCGGGTGAGTTTCGAGTGCTTAACGGATCAAAAGTTGGATTTGTGTTGCTGCTGAAATCTTCAGGCATCTGTCATTTTCGCACCTACGGTGGAGAGACCGCATGTGCATGATCACACGTGCGGAGAGGCAAGCGCATAAGCGGATTTGGGATGTGTGGTCAGGGGTCATAGGTGCGAAGGGAAATGCCGCATCTGCGATGCCCGCAGATGCGCTAAAGGACCCGCAGGCGCGGAGGAGATCGCAGAAGCAGACAATAGTCCGCAGGTGCGCACTCGCAGGTGCGACCCTTTTTATGCAGAAGCGGACCCAGCCCTCTTAAGTCATTTCCGTACCTGCGAAGGAAATTCTGCAGGTGCAGTATCACAGGTGCGACCCAAGGTCCGCAGATGTGGAATAACTGGGCAGAAAAGGGCCAGATTCGAGGGTTTGAAGTTCACTTCACAAATTTGATTGAGAGCTCGGTAGAAGGCGCAATTCGGAGAGATTTTCGGAGGAAGTTTTTTGGTAATGATTCTTAACTCCCTTATGGTTATATTTCACTAATCTATACTTGAATTCATCGTTTAAATTCGGATTTGGGGTGAAACATTGAGAAAAGTTCTTAGGAAGAATTTTGGGGTTTTGATCGAGATTTTGATGTCGGATTTTAGTAAATTTTATATGGTTAGACACGTGAGTGAATGAGCTTTCGTATTTTATGACTTTTACCCGATTCTAAGAAGTGGGCCCTACGAGCAATGTTTGAGTTATATTTCGGAAATTTCGTTAAATGTTGATTTCGTTAATTAGATGAGTCTATTATTGTTGTATTTATGATACGTAATTTCTTTTGGCTAGATTTGGGCCATTCAGAGCCAGATATTCGTGGAAAATGCATTGTGACCGATTAATTGAGCCTTACTCGAGATAAGTGGCTTGCCTAACTTTGTGTGGAGGAAATTCCGTTAATATTTGGAACTATTGTGATATGTGAGCGCCGTGTACGTGAGGTGACGAGTACGTACACGGGCTAGTTGTGGAAAACCCGATTTGTTTTTTACTGAGCAACAACATGTTTTTCCTATTATTTTGAGTTATACAATTTTAATGAGTACTAATCTATTTTCATTCTTAATTGAGTTATTCCAATGTGTGTAGCTATCAAGTTTAGTCTAATACAACATGTCTACGTGTCTTAATTGTTTATGTCGATTATGTGCAGCATGCTTAATGAATTTCCTGCTCCTTCCCTGACTGGTACTTAGTCTAAATTGTAAGAATTTAATGATGTAGTTGTATTTCTATCATTCGTGCTGCATATTTACTTTGGGAGTACGAAACGGTATTCCGGGAGATCCCCCTGTCTTGCACATTTATTTTGGGACTACGGAACGGTATTTCGGGAGATTTTCCTGCACATTTATTTTGGGACTACGGAATGGTATTCCGACAGATCCCCCTTCACATTTACGTTTGGGACTACGGGACGGTATTTTGGGAGATCCCCTGTTGTGTTTCTGTGTACTAAGATGTTACCTTCTATGACTTCATTGTTGTTAAATTTCAGCCTTTATTTTATTGCGGTATTATACTCTATATTGTTTTATTACATATTTTCTAATAGGGCCTTGACCTGACCTCGTCACTACTCGGCCGAGGTTAGGCTTGGTACTTACTAGGTACCGATTGTGGTGTACTCATGCTACTCTCTGCATATGTTTTTCGTGTGCAGATCCAGGTGTACCTTATCAGCCGCACTATCAGCGAGCCAGGGCAGCTTTTGGAGACTTCAAGGTATATCTGCCACGTCCGCAGACCTCGGAGTCCCCTTCTACTCTTTCTCATGTCCATTATCTTATGTATTTTTCCTTGTTAGAGTCTGATGTATAGAGACACTAGATTTTTCCTTTTGTAGTTTATGATTCACGATGTTATGGGTTTTGGGATTTGTTGTGTATTTTTGAATAGTTGGTTAAATTTATATTTTTATTTCATTATTCCGTAAAAATGTTAGGCTTACCTAGTTGTAGAGACTAGGTGCTGTCACGACGTCACACAGAGGAAAAATTAGGTCGTGACAAGTTGGTATCAGAGCTCTAGGTTTCGTAGGTGTCATGAATCACAAACCGGTTTATTAGAGTCTCGCGGGCCGATACAGAGACATCTGTACTTATCTTCGGGAGGCTATGGAACTGTTAGGAAAATTTCACTACTTTGATTCCTTGTCGTGCGAAAATTGTTGACTTCAGAGATTCTAAATTTCTGTATTTTATTCTCTCACAGATGGTGAGGACACATATAAGTGGATCTAATGAATAGTCACCCGCGCCCCCTGCTCAGACTTGAGAGGTACAAGAAGTACCACCCACCTACCTTCAGCGGATTGGCTACAGATGATGCTCAGGGTTTTCTGGAGGAGTGTCATCATATTCTCCGTACTATGGGCGTAGCGGAGACGAGCAAGGTTTCTTTTACTACATTCCAGCTTAGATGAGCAGCCTATCAGTGGTAGCGTGCTTGTGAGTTGAGTAGTCCAGCTGAGGCAGCTTCACTTACATGGACTCAGTTCTCGGACATGTTTTTGAGAGAGTATGTCCCTCAGAGCCTCAGGGAATCATGACGCGCGGAGTTTGAGCAGCTGTGCCAGAGTATGCAGTTCGCTTCAGTGATTTGGCCTGACATGCACCGACCTTAGTTGCCACAGTTCGAGAGAGGGTTCGACGGTTTATTGAGGGTCTCCATCCAAGAATTCGGAGTAGGATGGGCAAGGAATTGGAGATGAATATCTCTTATCAGCAGGCTGTGGGTATTGCCAGGAGATTCGAGGGCATGTTAGCCCGGGATAGAGAGGAGAGGGAGGCCAAGAGGTCTCGAGAGGCTGGTTATTATTCGGGAGCTCGTCCCCCAGCAGCTCGCCATGGTAGGGGTTATGTGAGCCGCCCCGTTCATTCAGCTCTTCCAGCCTCCAGCGGTGTTCCAGCTCCTTCTAGACCCCAGGAGCCTTATTATGCACCGCCAGTATCTAGTGTGCCTCCTGCATAGGGTGTTCCTAGCGGCCGGTCCAGTAGACCTGGCCCGAGCCAGTCACAATAGCCACGCCCTCCCAGAGCTTGTTTTGAGTGTGGTGACACTCGCCACATGGTGAGGGATTGCCCCAGGATTAGGAGGGGTGCACCTCCACAGACTTTTCAGCCACATCGTGCTCCACCGGGTCCTCAGGCTATGATTACAGCACCAGCTGCCACCCCACCTGCTCAACCAGCTCGAGGTAGAGGTCGGGGAGGTAGAGGTCGCCCTAGAGGGGGAGGCCAGGCCAGATATTATGCACTTCCTGCTCATACAAAGGCATTTGCTTCTGATTCTGTCATTACAGGTATTGTTCCGGTCTATCATAGAGATGCGTCGATATTGTTTGACCCAGGCTCTACATATTCTTATGTGTCCTCTTATTTTGCTCCGTATTTGGGCATATCTCGGGATTCTTTGAGTTCCCCTATTTATGTATCTACTCCTGTAGGAGATTTTCTTGTTGTGGACAGTGTGTATCGGTCGTGTTTGATTGTTCTTAGTGGTTTTGAGACCAGAGCCGATTTATTATTGCTTAGCATGGTGGACTTTGATATTATTTTGGGCATGGACTAGTTGTCGCCCCATTATGCTATTATTGATTGTCACGCTAAAACCGTGACGCTGGCTATGCCAAGTTTACCATGATTAGAGTGGAGAGGTACCTTAGAGTATACTCCTAGCAGAGTTATTTCTTTTCTTAAAGCTGAACGAATGGTTGAGAAGGGGTATGGCGCATATCTAGCTTATGTGAGAGATGTCAGTATTGATACCCCTACAGTTGAGTCAGTTCCAGTAGTGAGGGACTTTCCAGATGTGTTTCCAGCTGATCTTCTGGGCATGTCGCCCGACAGAGATATTGATTTTGGCATTGATTTGTTACCGGGCATTCAACTCATCTTTATTCCTCCATATCGTATGGCTCCTCCTGAATTGAAGGAGTTGAAAGAGCAGTTACAAGAATTGCTTGATAAAGGCTTCATTCGGCCCAGTATGTCACTTTGGGGTGCACCTGTCTTATTTATGAAGAAGAAGGATGGTTCTATGCGGATGTGTATTAATTACCGCCAGTTGAACAAAGTCACAGTGAAGAACAGGCACCTATTGCCTCGTATTGATGACTTATTTGATTAGTTACAGGGTGCTAGAGTATTTTTCAAGATTGACTTACATTCAGGTTATCATCAGTTGAAGATTCAGGAGCCGGATATCCCGAAGACTACTTTCAGGACCATATATGGTCACTTTGAGTTTCTTGTGATGTCTTTTGGGCTGACCAATGCCCCAACAACTTTTATGCACTTTATGCACAATGTGTTCCGGCCCTATCTTGACTCATTCGTCATTGTGCTTATTGACGACATTCTGATATACTTTCGGAGTCGGGAGGATCATGAGCAGCACCCGAGGACTGCACTTCAGACCTTGAGAGAAAAGAAGTTATATGCAAAATTTTCAAAGTGTGAGTTTTGGATAGACTCAATGGCATTCTTGGGTCATATAGTATCGAATGAGGGGATCCAGGTGGATCCAAAGAAGATTGAAGCAGTGCAGAGTTGGCCCAGACCGTCCTCAGCTACAGAGATCCGGAGTTTTCTTGGTTTGGCAGGGTATTGCCATCGCTTTGTAGAGGGATTCTCATCTATTGTAGCACCTATGACCAGGCTGACCCAGAAGGGTGCTCCGTTCAGGTGGACAGAGGAATGTGAAGAGAGCTTTTAGAAGCTCAAGACAGCTTTGACTACAGCCCATGTATTGGTATTACATGCAGGTTTGGGGTCTTACACTGTATATTGTGATGCATCGCGGATTGGTCTCGGCGCGGTGTTGATGCAGGATGGTAGGGTGATTGCCTACACGTTCAGATAGCTGAAGGTGCACGAAAAGAACTATCCTGTCCACGATCTTGAGTTAGCAGCTATTGTTCATGCTTTGAAGTTATGGCATTATTTGTACGGTGTTCCTTGTGAGATTTACACCGATCATCGGAGTTTGCAGCATCTGTTTAAGCAGAAAGATCTTAACTTACGTCAGCGGAGATGGTTGGAGCTACTTCAGGATTATGATATCACTATTTTGTACCACCCTGGGAAGGCCAATATGGTGGCCGATGCTTTGAGTCACCGGGCAGAGAGTTTGGGGAGTTTAGCATATCTACCAGCAGCAGAGAGGCCATTGGCGTTGGATGTTCAGGCCTTAGCCAGCCAGTTTGTGAGATTGGATATTTCTGAGCCGAGTCGAGTATTGGCTTGTGTGATCTCCCGATCTTCTCTTTATGATCGTATTAGGAAGCATCAGTATGATAACCCCCATTTGCTTGTCCTTAAGGACACGGTCCAGCACGGTGATGCTAAGGAGGTTACTATTGGATATAATGGTGCATTAATGATGCATGGCAGGCTATGTGTGCCCAATGTAGATGGTTTGCATGAGTTGATTCTTTAGGAGGCTCACAACTCACGGTACTCCATTCATCCGGGTGCCGCGAAGATGTATCAGGACCTGAGGCAACATTATTGGTGGAGGAGGATGAAGAAAGACATAGTAGAGTATGTGGCAATATGTCTAAATTGCCAGCAGGTGAAGTATAAGCATCAGTGACCGGGTGGTTTGCTTTAGAAGATAGAGATTCCAGAGTGGAAATGGGAGCGGATCACTATGGACTTCGTTGTTGGTCTCCCACGGACTCAGCGAAAGTTTGATGCAGTTTGGGTGATTGTGGATAGGCTGACCAAGTCGGCTCATTTCATTCCCGTGATGACTACCTATTCTTCCGATCAGCTAGCTCGAATCTACATCTGCGAGATTGTCAGGCTTCATAGCGTACCGATATCTTTTATCTCTGACCGGGGTACACAGTTTACATCACGGTTCTAGAGAGCTGTAAAACATGGGTTGGGTACTAGGGTTGAGTTGAGCACAACATTTCACCCTCAGACGGACGGGCAGTCCGAGCGCACTATTCAGATATTAGAGGATATGCTCCGTGTGTGTGTGATAGATTTTGTGGGTGCTTGGGACCAGTTCTTGCCACTTGCGGAGTTTTCTTACAATAACAGTTATCGGTCCAGCATTCAGATGGCACCGTATGAGGCTCTGTACGGTAGGCAGTGTCGGTCCCCAGTAGGTTGGTTCGAACCCGGTGAGGCCAGATTATTGGGTACGGACTTGGTTCAGGATGCTTTGCAAAAGGTTAAGGTGATTCAGGATAGACTTCGCACAGCCCAGTCTAGACAGAAGTGTTACGCAGACCGAAAGGTTCGCAATGTTGCATTCATGGTTGGAGAGTGGGTCTTTCTCCGGGTTTCACCTATGAAGGGCGTTATGAGGTTTGGAAAGATGGGAAAGCTGAGCCCAAGGTTCATTGGTCCATTTGAGGTGTTGCGTCGAGTTGGGGAGGTAGCTTATGTGCTCGCCCTGCCTCCCAGTCTAGCAGGAGTACATCCGGTATTCCATGTTTCTATGCTCCGGAAGTATCACGGCGATCCGTCCCATGTGTTGGATTTCAGCTCAATTCAATTGGTCAAGGATCTATCTTATGTTGAGGAGCTAGTGGCTATTTTAGACAGGCATGTCAGAAAGCTAATATCAAAGAACATTGCTTCCGTGAAGGTTCATTGGAGGGGACAACCGGTCGAGGAGGCAACTTGGGAGACTGACCAGGATATGCGCAACCGTTATCCTCATCTTTTCACCACTTCAGGTATGTCTCTATTCTCGTTCAAGGACGAACGATTGTTTTAAGAGGGGGAGGATGCAACGACCCAGCCGGTCGTTTTGAGAGTTAGAGCCTTGAACCCCTATTAACTACTTTCCCCATATCTATTTCTGCTATTGTGACTTGCCGGGATGATTAGTTTTGAGTTTCGGAGTGTTTTGGGACACTTAGTCCCTAAATGAGAGCTTAAGCCTTAGAATTTGGACCGTAGTCGGAACAGTGTGAAGACGGTTCCGGAATAGAATTTAGTCGGTTCCGTTAGCTCCATTAGGTGATTTTGGACTTAGGGGCGTGTCCGGAATGTGTTTTGGGGCCCCGTAGCTCATTTAGACTTGAAATGGCGAAAAATGAATTTTTGAAGATTTGGACCAGTAGTGGAAATTTTGATATCGAGGTCGGACTCCGATTCTGGAGGCTGGAGTAGGTCCGTAATGTTGAATATGATTTGTGTGCAAAATTTGAGGTCATTCGGACGTGGTTTGATAGGTTTCGACATCGGTTGTAGGAATTTGAAGTTTCAAGTTCTTTAAGTTTGAATTGGAGGGTGATTCATGATTTTAGCGTTAGTTGATGTGATTTGAGGGCTCGACTAAGTTCGTATGGTATTTTAGGATTGGTTGGTATGTTTGGTTGAGGTCCCGGGGGGCTCGGGTGAGTTTTGAGTGCTTAACGGATCAAAAGTTGGATTTGTGTTGCTGCTGACGTCTTCAGGCATCTGTCATCTTCGCACTTGCGGTGGAGATACCGCATGTGCGTGATCGCACGTGCGGAGAGGCAAGCGTAGAAGCGGATTTGGGATGTGTGGTCAGGTGTCGCAGGTGCGAAGGGAAATGTCGCATCTGCGATGCCCACAGATGCGCTAAAGGACCCGCAGGCGCGGAGGAGATCGCAGAAGCGGACAATAGTCTGCAGGCGAGTACTCGCAGGTGCGGCCCTTTTTCCGTAGAAGCGGACCCAGCCCTCTTAAGTCATTTCTGCACCTGCGAAGGAAATTTCATATGTGCGGCGTTGCAGGTGCGATCCAAGGTCCGCAAATGCGGAATAACTCGGCAGAAAAGGGACAGATTCGAGGATTTGAAGTTCACTTCACAAATTTGATTGAGCGCTCGGTAGAAGGCGGAATTTGGAGAGATTTTTGGAGGAAGTTTTTGGGTAATGATTCTTAACTCCCTTATGGTTATATTCCACTAATCTATGCTTGAATTCATCGTTTAAATTCGGATTTGGGGTGAAACATTGAGAAAAGTTCTTAGGCCAAATTTTGGGGTTTTGATCGAGATTTTGGTGTCGGATTTTAGTAAATTTGATATGGTTAGACTCGTGAGTGAATGAGATTTCGTATTTTATGACTTTTACCCGATTTGGAGAAGTGGGTCCCACGGGCATTTTTGAATTAAATTTCAAAATTTTTGTTAAATGTTGATTTCGTTAATTAGATGAGTCTATTATTGTTGTATTTATGATACGTAATTTCTTTTGGCTAGATTTGGGCCATTCAAAGCCGGATATTCGTGGGAAAGGCATTGTGACCGATTAATTGAGCTTGACTCGAGGTAAGTGGTTTGCCTAACTTCGTGTGGGGAAAATTCCCTTAAGATTTGGAACTATTGTGATATGTGAGCGCCGTGTACGTGAGGTGACGAGTACGTACACGGGCTAGTTGTGGAAAACTCGATTTTTCTTACTGAGCAGCAACGTATTTTTCCAGTTATTTGAGTTATACCATTTTAATGAGTACTAATCTATTTTCATTCTTAATTGCGTTATTCCGATATGTGTAGCTATCAGGTTTAGTCTAATACAACATGTCTACGTGTCTTAATTGTTTATGTAGATTATGTGCAGCATGCTTAATGAATTTCCTGCTTCTTCCATGACTGGTACTTAGTCTAAACTGTAAGAATTCCGTGATGTAGTTATATTTCTATCATTCGTGATGCATATTTACTTTGGGACTATGGAACAGTATTTCGGGAGATTTTTCTGTTTTGCACATTTATTTTAGGACTACGAAACTGTATTCCGCGAGATCCCCATACGCATTTATTTTGGGACTACGGAATGATATTCCGGGAGATCCCCCTGCACATTTATTTTGGGACTACGGAACGGTATTCCGGGAGATCCCCCCGCATATTTATTTTGGGACTACGGAACGGTATTCCGGGAGATCCCCTTGTACATTTACGTTTGGGACTACGGGACGGTATCTCGGGAGATCCCCTGTTGTGTTTCTGTGTATTAAGCTGTTACCTTCTATGATTTCATTATTGTTAAATTTTAACCTTTATTTTATTGCGGTATTACACTCTATATTATGGGCCTTGACCTGACCTCATCACTACTCGACCGAGGTTAGGCTTGGCACTTACTGGGTACCGATTGTGGTGTACTCATGCTACTCTCTGCACATGATTTTCATATGCAGATCCAGGTGTACCTTATCAGCCGCACTATCAGTAAGTCGGGACAGCTTTTGGAGATTTCAAGATATATCTGTCGCGTTCGCAGACCTCAGAGTCTCCTTCTACTCTTTCTCATGTCCATTATCTTCTGTATTTTTCCTTGTTAGAGTCTGATGTATAGAGACACTAGATTTTTCCTTCTATAGTTTGTGATTCACGATGTTCCAGGTTTTGGGATTTGTGTATTTTTGAATTGTTGGTTAAATTTATATTTTTATTTTATTATTCCGTAAAAATTTTAGGCTTACCTAGTTGTAGAGACTAGGTGCCGTCACGACGTCACACGAAGGAGAAGTTGGGTCGTGACAATAAGAGAGGATAAGCAACTGATGGTCAACATGCCTGCTTGGCACCTAAAGGACGTTTTGATAATTTCAGTTAAAATGGAGCAATACAATTGCTTAAAAAGGAACTTTAGTGTAGCTTCAACATAATATTTTGAGTGTTTTGACTAACTTGCCCCTGGGCTTATGTCATCAAACACCACCACACATTTCTACACTCCAATCCCTCACGTGAGCCCCACGCCCCCAACCTCCCCCCCAACATACTCCCGAATGGTTCAGTGATGCACGTGGAGATTCCATTTATCTTTCCTATATCTTCGTTTGATTTATATTGTTTTAGTGTTGATTGATCAGAGTAACTAATATGCGATATTTAGTTTTTCCCCCCCAAAAAATAATACTTCATAAATTTTAATATCTAAATGTGATTTTTTTACTTTAGTTATCTCAAAAGTGTACTTCTTTGTTGGTTCTTTCTTGGCAATTAAAATATTATTTTCTTTCAAAATAATTTACACAAAAAGATTTATAGTTTAATTAAAGCTAATGTAACTTGTGAAATTGTAGTTATTTTTTGCTGATAATTTATTTTTGTTTAAATAAGTCTTTCTCATTAAAATAATCCCTATTAAATTTATTGGCATCAATTCTATTTAGTTATCTCTTACATTGCATATATATTGTCTGTCAACATCGTAACTTTTAGTTTATTATTGAAATCTTACATGATCAAGCAATTAAAAAAAAAAAAATTATTTATTAGTCCATCTGGAAGATATATAAAACGAGCATTTTAAATTTATAATAAAGCATAATATTTATTAATAATGACGTCATAAGGAAGAATAAAGAAGAAAATATACAATAAATCACAAATTACTACAATATACTATGCCGTAAGAAAAATAAAAGCAGAAAAGTATGCAATAAGAAGGGAAAAGGGGGAAGAAGGAGTACAAATAATTGCACTAGCAGCAAGAAGACTCTATAGATAAAATAATAAAAAGGGTTAAAAAGATTCACAGTAAGAGAAAGTATGCAGTAGGTAGAAAAAAAAAGTAAAAGGAGCATCAGGGCTAGAATTAGGAGCAAGAAGTACGCTCTGAGAGACAAATCTGAGGAGGAAAAGAGTTTTTAAAAAAATATATTTAAAAAGAAAAAAAAAGATTTGAAATATCATATGGTAAATATACTATATTATTACCACTAATTCTTTATCGTTTTGATAATTGCAAAGTGTAGTTACCTCATTTTAATTATGCATAATTTTATGTGGACTAAGTAATTAAATGTACAAATAAATATGTTAAATTGTGTAATTACATTAAACTACACTCAAATTCAACTATATAAAAACTTTCCAAACAAGAGTTTAAATATTTGAGCTTCAAATTATTGGGCTCGTGCTTAGCACGGGCTAACTGCGACTAGTACTCTCAATAAAGACCTTAATCCCGCTACCTATGCAGTAATTAAGTGATAATCTTAAGAAAATAATGATTTGTTCACAAAGTAAGCGAATTATTATTAATTTATCATGAGAAAACAATTGGTCCTGTAAAGATTTGCTGATATAGTTGATCAACAAATTAAAGAAAAATAAACTATTTATTAAGCAGATGTTTGGACATGAATTTGATTGAAAGTTTTAAAAAAAAGTGTTTTGAATCTGTGTTGAAAACAATAGTTTTTGGAACAGATACAATGTGTGTTCTTAATGAAAATATTGTTGAAGACATGGTTGATGAAATTATGGGGGTAAGTGCATATATAGCCATTCTCAGATATGCTATTTGTGAGCACCTTATTTTTTACCGTGTTTGAATATTTCCCGCTCCCATCTTCCCACGCGTGTCCCCACTTTACTTTGTCTCCCCACGTGTGTCCCCACTTTACCTTGTCCCCCGCGCGTGTCCCAACTCTAACTTGTCCCCCCATGCTTGTCCCCTCCCCACCATACCTTGTCCCTCCATGCTTGTCCCCTCCCCACCTTACCTTGTCCCCCCATGCTTGTCCCCTCCCCACCATACCTTGTCCCCCCATGCTTGTCCCCCCCACATGCCTAAAATCAGCCAAAACAAAAGCCAACAACCACCCCAAAAACGAGGTCAAAAGAAAAAGACAGCCAAAAAAAAAAAAAAACAAATCGGCCAAAAACTCTATAAAAGCAGGTTAAAAATGAATCCGGGGGGGGGGGGGGAGGGGGGAAATAATAACCAGCAGCTCCAAAAATCAGCCACAGTAGCTCCCAAAAACAACACCAATAAATCCGAGGAAATACTGTCCAAAACCAGCAAAAGAAAAAATACCTCTGTCGAAATAACCCCTTTTACACTCGAAACGATTGTCTGTATAGATTTCGTCTGGGTCTTGATTCGAGTCTGTCATTGAGGTTTTTGGCCGTTTGGTTCTGTTCCGTTGGAAGGTCCTTGTTTTGGTCGAATTTTAGTTTTCAATTTTCTTGTATTTTTGCTTCACCAAAGGTTCTCCAATATAAAAGGAAGTCCTCAGCGGTAAGGTCCACTCTTTGCACTTATATTATCTCAATTTGATTTTGCTAGCATAGTGAATGATATTGTTTATTGTTGCTCTTCGGTGTTATTTTATCCTTGTTCGTCATCTTAGCATAGTGGATGGATTCATGCTAATCTTTTGCGGCCCATGAAAAATAATAGTTCAGCTCGCCTATTCTTTTGTAAATATTTTCTCCTAGGCCCATTTGATGTTAAGCATGTTAGCTGGTTCCAACAAAGATAGCCAAATAAAATCCGAATTTCTGCAGCCCAGTTCCAACAAAGATAGCCGGTCTATTCCTTTGTCATGACTGCAGATTCGCTTGCGTAGTGTTGTTATGACAAAATTAATAAATTTCATTTCGATCATGCATTCGCTTGCATAGTATGGTTATGACAACATAATATTATCTAAGTTTTTATTTAATATTCCAATAATCAAGAAATAAAAGCGGATATTAAAAAAAAAACATTAAAAAATATATCTATAAATCGCAGTTTGTCCAACATTAATTCAAGTCAAGTCTAAGTCAATAGAGCGACCGTGCTAGAATCACGGGACTCGGAAAATGTCTTACACCTTCTCTCCGGTCAATAGAATTCCTTATCCGGACTTTATTTTCGCAGACCAATAATAAAGGAGTCAAACCTTCCTCTGACTAGGGATTCAAATAAAAGGTGACTTGGAACACCGGCAAAAAAAAATCAATTTCAAGTGGCGACTCTGTAAATAAAATAATTCCTATTTCGAAAATTGTCACTTTAATTGGAAAAACTCTTTAACCTACAACCCACACCAATATCTTTTGGGGGTAGAAAAAGGGGTGTGACAGCTCTGGCGACTCTGCTGGGGAACTTAAAGAATTCGAGCTTGTACATTGACTTTATTTGGCTTTATTAATTTTTGTATATATTGTGATTTATTTGGGACTAATGTGCTACTTGTCCACTTTTTTACTGTCTTGATATTGTTGAACTGTGTATATAAATTGTATCCTCTCTCGCATCCCACTGAGTCTTCTGATAATTAGTTATGTTGTGTTTGCCTACCAGCATCACAAAATTTCTGTCTTGAGATAAAGCCAGTTAGCCTACCAGCTTCTGGTGAAGGATTTAGTCACACATGTTTAGGCGGGAGAGCCGTTAGCTAGCTAGTGCTGTTCTACTACTGGTAATGCTTGACGCTCTTCGGCTCGGGTTGTCCGCCCGGGTAAGCCAGGTCTAGATACCATCTCCTTTAAGATTTACAAACTTAGAAGAACAAGCCACAAGCAATGAATATCCCTAGTAGGCTACGCTTTATTTGCATCATGTGCATTTGACTTAGCAGCAGTCGACTCATGGGCCGAGTTCTGTTTTAGGACAGGTACCTGGGCGAGACCATTATGTCATGTTATGTGCTACTTGTTGCATTGTTTGGGAGGCTTGCATGTCGACTGGCTTTAGCATATATCAGTTGAACGAAGAGAGAGAAAATGATGTGGTTTAGTGCATATGGTTTTTAAATATTAATTTTCATAAATAAAAAAAAACATAGTGTATTTTTACCGAACTACGCGGGTCTGATTCTCACCGGATATGAGATACGTAGGCAAATCTCATCGGTTCCGGCCCCAATTTTAAAAAAAAGAAATTCAAAAATATTTTCCTTCTCCTTAATTCCATGTTTACAATTCTTTCCTTAGAAAAAAAAAAAATACTAAACCCAAAAATATTTTTTATAGTCCCACAGTTGAGTTTTTTTATTTATATTCTTTTAAGGAGTCAAAACCCGAGAAATCGGAATTTTTGTGTGTCAATAATATGTTTGATCAAATCCTAACCCCGTGTCAGCGACAAGTATACCATGAGTGGGGAAAGAGGTAGGTCTGAAAAGAGGCCCAGATCAGAAGGGATACCAGATTTTCTAATTGTCGATCGGATACCACAATTATTGTGGGATTGGTGGAGAGACTTTAAGGAATATGAGCGGAACCAGATAAAGAAATACTTGGGACATTTGGTTCACATGATTACGATAAAGCCCAGGAGGGATGTGATTGAAGCTTTGATTCCGCATTGGGATCCTGAAAATAATGTGTTCCATTTTACCGACTGTGAAATGACTCCGACCTTGGAGGAAATCTCCCATTTCCAGGGGTGGGGCCGCAACCTTCGCCGCCAAAGGCCCATGGTACCAAAAAATATGAATGAGGGTAGGTTTCTGAAGCTTTTGAACATAAATTGCGGACAATACGAAGGTCTAGGAGGCAAATGGGTTAAGTTGGGCCTTTTGTTTCAGTTGTATGGCCTAGAATGCAATTTCGAAAGGAATGTGGAAAAATTGAAATCGAAGGAAGATAAGGAAACATGAAAGATACATAGAAGGTTTACATTTATGGTCACTTTTTTGGGGCGTGTAGTTTTCCCGGAAAGAGAGGGACGCATTGACATCCGTTTGGCAGGTGTAGTTGAGGCTCTGACCTCAGAAGGGAGTGATTATACTTTAGTTTCTATGATTCTTTCTTGCATTTTTCGTGCTTTAACTAGATGTAAAATGGGCGCGAGAAACTTCGATGGTTGCAACATTTTGTTACAGATATGGTTTTTGGAGCATTTCTATCGTCATCCTACGATCACTAATTTTAGTGAGCTATGGCCCAATCATACTTACGATCACCAGAAAAGAATTGATAAATGTGACTTACCAGAGGGGATTGGCGCCTGGAAAGAACTACTTCTTACTCTGTCTGCCAAACAGATCAATTGGAACTACGATTGGTTCTCCTCCAAAGAGGTCATTTGTGAGTCTGCATACCACTCTTATTTGGTACTCATAGGATTGGATGGTGTTCAGTCTTATGCTCCACTTCGGGTAATGCGCCAATTTGCACGACTACAGGAGGTGCCACCAACACGAGATATGAGCAAGTTCTGTTATGATTTTGGTAAAGATCAACCTCATGACGAAGAAGAAATTATGAAAATTTGGTATGCAAGTAAAGTCTCGGAGTTGAATTGATATGGTAGAAGACCGCGATCGTGGAGAGGTGATCCCTGAATATATTACCTGGTTTCATAACCCTTCGTTTCTTAGAGATAGGATTGAAGGATCCAACAGGAGGAGAAACGATCAAAGAGCTATAGAAAGGTTAAAAGAGGAATTGGAGCATTCCCGGATGACCATATCTAAACAACAAGCCCAACTGCAAGCCGGAGTCGCTCAGATTCATTTAAATGTTGAGAAAGATTATCAATCGGCCTTATGGGGCATGGATAAAGATCTAAAGCATGCTAAAAATGAGGCGGCCCGCTTAGAAGAAGAATTGGCAAGCACTATTGGTTTAGTTAGAAGAGTTGAGGCAAATAAAAATGCTGAAATGAGTAAGCTGCAAAAAGACTTGAGTATCATTGAAGAGGATGCACACCAACAACAATTGGAGTTTGATCAACAGAGAGAGCAGTTTGCAAGAGAAAGGGCCCATTCGATACGTTCAAAGGGTCAGTTTCTTGCACAATTGGAAGAAACGAAAAGTCATCAACATGCAGATTTTGAGGTAGAGCGGCGTCAGTGGATGATTGAGAGAGCTGTGCTAAACCGCCGGATTGAAGAATATGAGGGACGCGAGACTGATATGGGTAACGCCCTCAACACTACCCGGATATGGTTGCAGAATTGTCACATGAATATGGGGCAAGCTAGAGAGCAAATACTTCAATTGGCAGAGAAAGTAGCATATATCCATGATGATCATCGTCATCTAAACAATGAGCAAGTTGGTCAACAGGCACGTGCCCTCGTTCCGCAATTGCCGGGAGTGTTTCAGAATTTGTACGAGATGTTGGGGGGAGAGTGGAGGCCAAGGGATGCAGATCATTGATGATATCAGTTTAAGAAAGAATGCCATTGAAGATTAAAGTTTAAGTGCAGTCAATTAGTTTTTAGTTTTTTGCATTTGTCGTATTTTTAATTTTATATTTGTCGCATTTTCAGTCATATTTATGTCTTTAGAGTCATTTTGAAAAAGAAAAAAAAAAGAAGAAAGAAAATTGTTATTTTGTCTCTCCTGAACTACGTAATGATCTGATTCATGCGGCGACATGATACGTAGGCAACCCACAAAAGGTTCGATCAAAATATTTTTCAATGATTCTAAGATGAGGGATCAAAATGAGGCGTGAGTGAAAATATATATATATATATATATATATATATATATATATATATATATATATATATATATATATATATATATAAATAAAAATAAAAATAAAATAAAATAAAAATAAATAAATAATAAGAGCGTCAATAAGAAGCTACCCCATAAGTCGGAATGAAACATGAAGCCTCCAAAAGCATGTTAGAAATAGTGACAATGATAGGAGCATGGCACATTATGTGTGATTTCATATCTATAAAATGCTTAACCCTAACACGTCAGCGCTTAAGGTGGTTGGTTTGTGGTGAAACTGGCAACACACCATTACTTCACTAGATCTAAGGGAGCAGTAGTAATGACCAACGATGATGAGATCGAGCTGATCAGTGATGACCCCCAGGGTCAATCAGTTGAACAAGAGTCACAGGAAATAAGAAAATTGAGACAGCAATTGTCTGATGTATATCAAGCTTGGGTGTCTGGTCAGCCTCCACCCCGTGGTCCCTCAGAGGGAACTTCCACTGTACCCCTGGTTACTCAACCGCCGCTCCATGCAACGAGCGACCACATCCTACCACCAGGGTATGTGCCAAACTACAGCCTCCACGTTGCTCCTGGTACCTCTAATGTGTGACCTCCAGCCGCACCGGTCAGGAACACCCCTCTAGTCGTGTCTGGCGCACCGGCATACACAATCCCGCCTCCACCTCCTGTGACGAGGCCAATCAACGAGCCACCATCTCATGCTTATGATGGCCAATACTACTCTCCAAATATGGCTTTCGGGGTCTCGGCTCCATATAATCAGACTCCTCAGTACGAGTCACCAGTGGAAAATGAAAGGCCTACCAAGACGGTTGAATCGGATGAGATGGCCAGGAAAATGAAAAGTCTTGAATAGAACATAAAGAACATACAAGGATTAGGGGGTCACAAAAGTGTTTCGTTCAGTGATTTATGCATGTTCCCTCACATCCATTTGCCACCAGGATTCAAGACCCCAAAATTCGAGAAATATGATGGACACGGCGACCCTATCGCCCATTTGAAAAGGTACTGCAACCAGCTGAGGGGTGCAGGTGGAAAAGAAGAATTGCTGATGGCTTATTTTGGAGAAAGTCTGGTGTGGGTAGCCTCCGAATGGTTCATTGACCAAGATATCTCTCACTGGCATATCTGGGACGACATGGCCCAAGCCTTCGTCAAACAATTTCAATACAACATAGATATTGCGCCGGATCGCAATTCTCTGTCCAATATGAAGAAAAAGCCGACTGAAAGCTTTAGGGAGTATGCGATCAAGTGGAGGAAGCAAGCAGCTAGAGTTAAGCCACCCATGGATAACCACGAGTTGATCACTATTTTTCTGGAGGCCCAAGAGCCTGATTACTTTCAGAACATGATGTCCACAATGGGTAGGCCTTTTGCTGAAGCAATCAAAATAGGAGAAATGGTCGAAAATGGCCTCAAGACTGGCAGAATTGTAAGTCAAGCTGCTCTCAAAGCCACCACCCAGGCTATCCAAAATGGGTCGGGAAGTTTGGAAAATAGAAAGAAGAGAGATGAAGGTTCCATGATGACTTCGGGATCCAGGGAAGTTCAAAGAGGGGCATCGCACCCTTATGTGCAAGCTCAGCAGGGGCACTCCAGCTACCCTCAACATTACTATCTCCCGCCAATTCCTCAGTACTCTTTGGGACCGCCACAATATACAGTGTTTAATGCTCAATCATATGCTCATCCTCCTAATCAACAGGTACGGGCACCAGCTCCAAGATTACCCCGACCTCAGCAGCAAAATTTTCGGGCACCCTAAAACGCTCGTCCTAGGCAGGATTATGGTCGAGAGCAGAGGCCAGTGGAAAAATTTACTCCATTGGCAGAATCATACTCTAGTCTGTTCCAGAAGTTGAAGCAGATAGGCGTGATTGGACCCATCGCTCCCCACCATATGCATCCCGATTCACATGGATTTCAAGCAAACGCTAGATGTGAATATCATTCAGGTGCTCCGGGGCATAGCACTGATGATTGTTGGACCCTGAAAAGAGCCGTAGAAAGACTCATTGTTGAAAAATTGATTGTAGTCACGAATGGTGAGGACCCTCCTAATGTGACCAATAACCCGTTACCAGTACACAATGATGTTCATTTTGTGGGAATGATTGGCCGAGATCATGAGTACAAGTCGGTTGGTCGAGCAGAAATGACAGTGGTAACGATTCAAGAGGGAACCAAACTGGAAGTAAATCCAAGCCTAGATGCACCGTTGATTGTGAAAGGTGCCCAGAACTCAGAAGGGGCAATTTTATATGTTCCAAAAATCTTGAGGTTGGAGGTTCGCTCCAATGCTCCAAGCCCAAAGTTATACGTCCTTGGAGGTCACCCCATCACAAAGGAGAATCAGGGTGGTACAACGGGTATAATAGAGCCGATCATAATCAAGCCTGCCACACAACCCCGTATAACAAATACAAAAACCATCCCTTGGAACTACAACAAAACTGTAGTAACCTACAAAGGAAAGGAAATCATAGAAGAAGTGGGGGAAATTGGAGGTTTGACTCGATCAGGAAGGTGTTACTCTCCAGAAGAGTTGAGGAAGGCTAAGCAAATCAGAGAAGGCCAAATGCCAATAAAGAAACCGGTCACTGAAGAAGAGGCGGAGGATTTTTTGAAAAAGATGAAAGTTCACGATTACTCAATCATTGACCAGCTGAGAAAGACTCCTGCCCAAATCTCTCTGTTATCTCTGCTTATACACTCAGGAGAGCATGCCCGTGTACTAATCAAAATCCTGAACGAGGCACATATCTCAGAGAATACCACTGTGAATCAATTAGAGAAGATGGCCAATAGATTTTTTGAGGTGAACAGAATTTCCTTTACTGATGATGAACTTCCTGAGGAGGGAGCCGGTCACAATAGGGCTTTGCACTTGACTGTCAAATGCGAGGGGCATTATGTGAAGCGAGTCATGGTTGATGGAGGCTCGAGTGTAGATGTATGCCCTCTTTATACCTTGCAAAGAATGAAGATCAATACAGACAGGATCTGACCCAGCAATGTTCTCATCCGGGCTTTTGATGGCTCATCGAGGGATACCATTGGGGAGATCGACCTGACCATGATGATTGGGCCTGTTGATTTTGAAATTGTCTTCCAAGTATTGGACATGAAAACTTCTTATAACTTTCTTCTTGGAAGGCCATGGATCCATACGGCCCGAGCTGTGCCATCCACCTTGCATCAGATACTCAAATTCGAGCACAACAGGCAAGAAATTATTGTTCACGGAGAAGACGAGTCATCCATTTATAAAGACCCGTTAATCCCATGTATTGAGGCCAAGGAAGGATGTGAGTCCATTGTCTATCAGGCTTTCGAAGTGGTTGTTGTGGACCATGTTGAGGAAGGAAAACCCATTCTACATCCGCGTCTCTCTTCCACATCTGTAATGGTGGCTGCACTTATGATGAGACAAGGTTATGAGCCAGGAAAAGGTTTGGGGGCATCATTGCAAGGAATTTCAGAACCCATTTCTCCGTTCAGTAACAGGGGTACTTTTGGTTTAGGCTTCAGGCCAACACAAGCGGACAAAGACAAAGCCAAGCACTGCAAAAAGCGCGGGTGGGTCTTGCAGCAACCTATCCCTCACATTTTCTACACTTTTGTCAAGCCACGATTCAAACATGGTCAAAATTCCGCGGCGCATGCAAACATTGATGAAATTTTCCATGACCTCAGGCAGATGTTTTCTAAAGTGAACATGATCCAGGCGGGTGAAGGCACTAGTCGTACCGATATGCAACTAATTGGCCTAGAAACCATGCTCAATAACTGGGAAGCAACTCCTCTCCCCACAAGGAAGGAGTTTTGGTAGTTGACTTTTGCAGCTTCTTTCTTTTGTACTTTGGGTTACTTTCAGGGTTGTAATCCGAATATCTTAGTATGATTGTTTTATTTTGACGTTAACCCTTCTATCCTTTCAAATTCAATGAAATGCAGTTCAGTTTCGTATTAAATTTTGTATATTTTTCTTTTCCTAATTCCTGCCATTTTATTTCCATTTCAGTTTTGTTAATGTCGACTTTAATAACATGACATGCATGCGGAATTCACGCCCAGATCTCAAAAGGCTGTCTAATTTCGAAATAATGCATCAAGAGGTCGAATGTGATGAAGATAAGGTTTTTGATGAAATAAAAAGAGAGTTGGAACAATTTGAAAACAAGCCTAGGCCCAACCTCAATGAAACTGAGCCAATTAATATCGGAGGTCATGAAGAAGTCAGAGAAACAAAGATAAGCATTCACACTGAACAAAAAACCAGAGATGCCTTGATTCAACTTTTATTTGAGTATAGAGATGTGTTTGCCTGGTCTTATGATGATATGCCTGGTTTAAGCGTCGATTTAGTGGTTCATAAACTTCCCACGTATCCTGATTTTCCACCAGTCCAACAGAAGCAGCGAAAATTTAAAACGGACATGAGTGATAAAATCAAAGAGGAAATAATGAAGCAGTTGAGCGCCAATGTTGTCAGAGCCGTACGATACACCACTTGGGTGGCAAATGTTGTGCCCGTGCCAAAGAAAGATGGAAAAACTAGAGTCTGTGTTGACTACAGAGACCTGAACAAAGCAAGTCCGAAGGATAATTTTCCTTTGCCGAACATCCATATTCTTGTAGATAATTGCGCAAAGCATGAGATACAGTTGTTCGTGGATTGCTATGCTGGGTACCACCAGATTCTAATGGATGAGGGTGATGCAGAAAAGACCACTTTCACCACTCCATGGGGTACCTATTGTTACAGGGTCATGCCATTCGGTTTAAAGAATGCAGGGGCAACTTACATGAGGGCCATGACCACCATTTTTCACGACATGATGCACAAAGAGATTGAAGTATATGTCGATGATGTCATCATAAAATCAAAGACACAGGCTGACCACGTGAATGGTTTGAAAAAGTTATTCAAACGGCTTCGAAGGTATGACCTTAAGCTCAATCCAGCCAAATGTGCATTTGGGATTCCATCTGGGAAACTCCTCGGTTTTATAGTCAGTCGGAGAGGCATCAAATTGGATCCATCTAAGATAAAGTCCATTCGAGATCTGCCACCCCCGAAGAACAAAAAGGAGGTCATGAGTTTGCTCGGAAGGTTGAACTACATCAGTAGGTTCATTGCTCAGCTCACAACCACGTGCGAGCCCATCTTTAAGTTGCTGAAAAAGGATGCTGCAATCAAGTGGACAGACGATTGCCAAAATGCTTTTAACAGGATCAAAGATTATCTATCAAAACCCCCTGTACTGGTCCCACCTGAACCTGGTAGGCCTTTGTTTTTATATCTATCGGTGATGGATAATTCTTTTGGATGCGTTCTGGGGCAACATGATGCGACATGCAAAAAGGAACAAGCAATATATTATTTGAGCAAGAAGTTCACAAATTATGAGGTTAAGTACACCCTTTTAGAAAGGACATGTTGTGCTTTGACTTGGGTCGCTCAGAAGTTGAGACATTATCTTTTGGCCTATACTACTTACCTCATATCCAGAATGGATCCTCTGAAGTATATTTTCCAAAAGCCAATGCCCACCAGCAGGCTCGCAAAATGGCAAATCCTTTGGTAGAGAATCCAGTTGATGATGAGTACAAGCCACTTACCACATACTTCCCAGACGAAGAGGTCAACTCAATAGAGGAAGTAGTTCCAGATGACAACCCTCTATGGAAAATGTATTTTGATGGAGCTGTCAATATCAAAGGAGTTGGGATCGGGGCAATCCTCATCTCACCTATTGGACAGTATTACCCTGCAACAGCCCGACTTCGGTTCTTCTGTACCAATAATACAGCAGAATACGAAGCATGTATCATGGGTTTGAAAATGGCCCTCGATCTGGATGTGCATGAACTATTGGTTATGGGAGATTCTGACTTGATTATCCAGCAAGCCCAAGGTGAATGGGAGACTCGAGACATCAAGCTTATTCCAGACAGACAATGTGTACAAGATTTTAGCAAAAGATTCAAATCCATCGAGTTCAGGTACATTCCCAGGTTTCACAACGAGCTAGCCGATGCTTTGGCTACTTTAGTCTCGATGCTCCCTTATCCGGAAAACACCCATATCGATCCACTAGAAATCCAAGTTCGGAATCAACACGGTTACTACAATACAATTGAGACAGAACCAGATGGTAAACCATGGTATCATGACATAAAACGATTCCTGAAAACAAGAGAATACCCAGAGCACGCCAAGGGAGATCAAAAAAGAACTATAAGGAGGCTCGCCAGCGGGTTCTTCCTGAGTGGGGAAATTTTGTACAAAAGGACCCCAGATTTGAACTTGTTGAGATGCGTAGATGCAACAGAAGCTGAGCGGATTATGAGTGAAGTGCATTCGGGGGTATGCGGACCTCACATGAATGGATATGTTTTGGCGAAGAAGATTCTGCGGGCAGGGTATTATTGGCTTACAATGGAGCGAGATTGCTTCAGTTTTGTTCGCAAGTGTCACCAATGCCAGATTCATGGTGACCTGATTCACTCGCCACCTTCAGAGTTGCATCCCATGTCCTCTCCTTGGCCTTTCGTTGCTTGGGGAATGGATGTTATTGGGCCAATTGAGCCAAAGGCTTCAAATGGGCATAGATTCATTTTGGTTGCAATTGTTTACTTCACCAAGTGGGTGGAAGCCGTTACTTTCAAAGCAGTCACCAAGAAAGCAGTGGTAGACTTTGTTCATTCCAACATCATCTGCCGCTTTGGTATCCCAAATACCATTATCACTGACAATGCAGCCAATCTCAATAGTCATTTGATGAAGGAGGTATGCAAGCAATTTAAAATTATGCATCGCCATTCTACCCCTTACCGGCCAAAAGCCAATGGAGCCGTTGAAGCGGCGAACAAGAACATCAAGAAGATTATTAGGAAAATGATCCAAGGCTCGAGACAATGGCATGAAAAGTTGCCTTTTGCTCTTCTAGGATACCGCACGACTGCTCGCACATCGGTTGGTGCAACTCCTTATCTGTTGGTATATGGGACAGAAGCTGTAATACCGGCTGAAGTCGAAATTCCCTCTCTTCGGATCATTGTGGAGTCGGAGATTGAAGATGCAGAATGGGTAAAGACCCGATTAGAGCAACTAATGTTGATTGATGAGAAACGGCTAGCAGCAGTATGCTTTGGCCAGTTATACCAGCAAAGAATGGCACGCGCTTACAACAAGAAAGTGCGTCCAAGGTACTTCGAGGTAGGCCAACTCGTCCTGAAATGCATTCTTCCACACCAAGTAGAAGCTAAAGGAAAGTTCGCCTCAAACTGGAAAGGACCCTACATCATCAAGAAAGTGTTACCAAAAGGGGCCTTGCACTTGGTAGATAAAGAAGGACGGGTACCAGATATGACTATTAATGCAGATGCAGTCAAAAGATATTATGTCTGATATATACCCACTGTGGAACTTTCGCGCATGATTTTCTTAGATCGAGATGACGAAGGCTACCATTGCTCGCTATTCCAAGAAAGTGTTACCCTTTTGTTACCCCTTTTAAGTTGTATTTTTCTTCTTCCTTTGTTTTCCACTTTTTGGAACATGTGTACTTTAAAAATGTACTTAAGCAAATTTTTTGAGTCATTGAACTACGTCCGACCTGATTCCGAAAGGATACGTAGGCAGCCTTACCCTGGGTTCGGTCCCATTGCAACAAAAATCCATATTCCCAATACTCCAAAATTGGGGCAGAAGTTTGTTTTTATCTTACGTTTTTTTGTATAGAAACAGTTCCAAAGGTTGTAATTCAGTTCAAGGTTCCTTTCGACTTTTCCTGTTAAGAACTTCTGATCGATCTTTGAGAATACTTGAAGTCCACATGCCAGGGGCATCAACCAACCTTCCGCGTGTCGTATCTTAAAAAAAAAAAATAAAAAAAAAATAATAATAATAATAATAAAAATAAAAAATAAAAGAAAAAGAGAGAGAGTCTTATCGGTGAAAACCCATATGGGCACTGTAAGGCGACATTGATTAGAGAAATGAGAGAGGTCAGTTAGCGAAAACCCATAAAGGGCGCTACTAGCCGAATGAGGGTCTTCGATGCTCCGGCATGAGCACAACTAAGACAGTTGCAAGATGAGCGTTTACGATGTATTTTGTGAATTAGACAGCTCAGACAGATCAGGCGTCCAATCCAAAATGCATGTCATGATTCATTGAAGTCGGCACATATCTCCAGATAAGTCTCCTTATTTCTTTCCCCGAAAGGGACACCTTTTATTTAGACACAATTCCTTTTTCATTTCCAATTGCTCTTCTATTCTTTTCCATAATTTTTTCTAGATTCCCTTCCGGTCTAATCTTGCATCCAAAGCAAAGCAAAAATGGCTGCAAAAATGGCTACAGTTTCCCCGTAATACCAAGCATAATTTGGAGCATATACGGCATTGATGAAGGCAGGAATCCATATGTGATCTCTTTTGATAAGGCGGACAAAGTATCTCAAAGAAACTGAAAAGGTCGCTTAAGCAAGACTTGTTTCATGGGAAAAGTTGATAAGCACTACAGACAAACATTGGTTCTAGGTGAAAGACAACTAAGTTTGATTTTAAAGGAAAATTGCCTTGCCTTAGGGACAAGGATTAGCGGTACCATGGACATCCGGGTATGAAACAACCAGGGGAAACGTCAGAAAGACAATGTCTCTAGAAAGCGATACAGAGTATTCGGGAACCTCAGTATCACATTGACAAAATCAGTTCTTCGACAGCGGAGGGGTGAATTCGAACTACTAAGGGAATCAAGGCCACAAACCAACCACCACTTTAAAAACTCACAAATTTTTCTTTGTTTGAAGGAGGATCAAAGCAGTACAGAATGGCAATTTTCAAAGGGCGAATGTCACCAAAGGTAAGTTTTTGCGAAATCTCAACTTTCCTTTATTTGCAGCATGCATCATTACTGTCCATACCTCCCATTTTTGTAGCTTAACCCAGGTAGAACATTTTCGCTTAGAGGGATCCAACACATAGTTCCGGGTAGAAGTACTCTGCGCTCAGGCTGTTTTTCGTAGCTTAACCCAGGTAGAACCTTTTCACTTAGGGGGATCCAGCTTGTAGTTCCGGGTAGAAGTACTTTTCGCTCAGGATGTTTTTCGTAGCTTAACCCAGGTAGAACCTTTTCACTTAGGGGGACCCAGCTTGTAGTTCCGGGTAGAAGTACTTTTCGCTCAGGATGTTTTACGTAGCTTAACTCGGGTAGAACCATTTCGCCTAGGGGGATCCAGCTCATAGTTCCGGGTAGAAGTACTCTTCGCTCAGGTTATTTTCGTAGCTTAACCCAGGTAGAACCTTTTCGCCTAGGGGGATCCAGCTTATAGTTCCGGGTAGAAGTACTCTTCGCTCAGGTTATTTTCGTAGCTTAACCCAGGTAGAACCTTTTCGCCTAGGGGGATCCAGCTTATAGTTCCGGGTAGAAGTACTCTTCGCTCAGGTTATTTTCGTAGCTTAACCCAGGTAGAACCTTTTCGCCTAGGGAGATCCAGTTTATGGTTCCGGGTAGAAGTACTCTTCGCTCAGGATATTTTACGTAGTTTAACCCAGGTAGAACCATTTTGCCTAGGGGTATCCAGCTCATAGTTCCGGGTAGAAGTACTCTTCGTTCAGGTTACATTTCGTAGCTTAACCCAGGTAGAACCTTTTTCGCCTAGGGGGATCCAGCTCATAGTTCCGGGTAGAAGTACTCTTCGCTCAGGTTGTTTTATGTAGCTTAACCCAGGTAGAACCATTTCGCCTAAGGGTATCCGGCTCATAGTTCCGAGTAGAAGTACTCTTCGTTCAGGTTACATTTCGTAGCTTAACCCAGGTAGAATCTTTTCGCCTAGGGGGATCCAACTCATAGTTCTGGGTAAAAGTACTATTCGGTCAGAATGTTTTACGTAGCTTAACTCAGGTAGAATCGTTTCGCCTAGGGGATCCAGCTCATATTTCCGGGTGGAAGTACTCTTTGTCTAGTTTTGTTTTTCATAGTTTAACCCAGGTAGAACTTTTTCACCAAGGGGATTCAACATTCTTTTTCCCAGTAATACAGGGCACCAACCTCTGGTTACATTTCCTTTTCAGTAATACATGGCACCAACCCCTGGTTATATTTCCTTTTCAGTATAGGGTACACTAATCCCCGATCTCCTTACCAGTATAGGTTACACCAATCCCTAGCTGTGTTCTCCAATATAGGATACTTCATTCCCTAGTTGATTTGAGCTTAAATGCAGGGTACACCATTCCTGTTCTTTTATTTCCTTCAATAAAGAAGTAGTTTAGAATTTTTGTTACAATAACTCACGAAATTTTTCTAGTGAAAACTGGGGCAGAAAAATTTCGTTCGTTTGTTTGTTGTGATGTCTGAGTAGGTTTTACCACGAGGCACAGTATTGGAGATGAACAAAAGAAAAAGTCTCAATCCAGAATAAAGAAAAGAAAAGGAAAAGAAGTGAATCCAAATGCAGAAGCAGATGGAAAAGATATGGACTACTCAAGACATGACTGAAGTTACGAGCTTCACATTTCCCGTTTTGCTCAGAAGAAGCCGTAGAAGAATGAACTAGCACCTACAGCTAGCAAGCATCAAGGTTCAGATCAGAGTCCGCATGAACAACCAGCCAAGACTCAAGATCAAGGTTCAGAAGACTTATAGATAGGAATCTTGTAACTTATAGTTGATAGGCTTGTTTAGTCCCTTTAGATTTTGATGTAATAACAGGGCCACAGACCAGAGTCTCGACGGAACCTCACTCGACTCTCCAACTCATCACTCCATCATTTTTCTTGAACTACACGCGACCTGATTCCCTTATAACCCGGGATATGTAGGCTGTCCAAAACCAGGACTCGGTTGCACCCTTTTCTTTTATTTTTCTTCCTCTTTTGAGTAACAATATGGTCAAAATTTAGTCACACGGCTCACTTTATCTTTGCCTGAAAACTTTTAATGTTTCCAAGCAAAGAGGGGCATGCTGTGAGTACCTAATTTTTTACCGTGTTTGAATATTTCCCGCTCCCATCTTCCCACGAGTGTCCCCACTTTACTTTGTCCCCCACGTATGTCCCCACTTTACCTTGTCCCCCACGCGTGTCCCCACTCTACCTTGTCCCCCCATGCTTGTCCCCTCCCCACCATACTTTGTCCCCCATGCTTGTCCCCTCCCCACCTTACCTTGTCCCCCCATGCTTGTCCCCTCCCCACCATACCTTGTCCCCCATGCTTGTCCCCCCCACATGCCTAAAATCAGCCAAAACAAAAGCCAACAACCACCCCAAAAACGAGGTCAAAAAAAAAAATGGCCAAAAACTCTATAAAAGCAGGTTAAAAATGAATCCAGGGGGGGGGGGGAGGGGGATAATAACCAGCAGCTCCAAAAATCAGCCACAGTAGCTCCCAAAAACAACACCAATAAATCCGAGGAAATACTGTCCAAAACCAGCAAAAAAAACACCTCTGTCGAAATAACCCCTTTTACACTCGAAACGATTGTCTGTATAGATTTCGTCCGGGTCTTGATTCGAGTCTGTCATTGAGGTTTTTTGCCGTTTGGTTCTGTTCCGTTGGAAGGTCCCTGTTTTGGTCGAATTTTAGTTTCCAATTTCCTTGTATTTTTGCTTCACCAAAAGTTCTCCAATATAAAAGGAAGTCCTCAGCGGTAAGGTCCACTCTTTGCACTTATATTATCTCAATTTGATTTTGCTAGCATAGTGAATGATATTATTTATTGTTGCTCTTCGGTGTTATTTTATCCTTGTTCGTCATCTTAGCATAGTGGATGAATTCATGCTAATCTTTTGCGGCCCATGAAAAATAATAGTTCAGCTCGCCTATTCTTTTGTAAATATTTTCTGCTAGGTCCATTTGATGTTAAGCATGTTAGCTGGTTCCAACAAAGATAGCCAAATAAAATCCGAATTTCTGCAGCCCAGTTCCAACAAAGATAGCCGGTCCATTCCTTTGTCATGACTGCAGATTCGCTTGCGTAGTGTTGTTATGACAAAATTAATAAATTTCATTTCGATCATGCATTCGCTTGCGTAGTATGGTTATGACAACATAATATTATCTAAGTTTTTATTTAATATTCCAATAATCAAGAAATAAAAGCAGATATTGAAAAAAAAAACATTAAAAAATATATCTATAAATCGCAGTTTGTCCAACATTAATTCAAGCCAAGTCTAAGTCAATAGAGCGACCGTGCTAGAATCACGGGACTCGGGGAATGCCTTACACCTTCTCTCCGGTCAATAGAATTCCTTATCCGAACTTTGTTTTCGCAGACCAATAATAAAGGAGTCAAACCTTCCTCTGACTAGGGATTCAAATAAAAGGTGACTTGGAACACCGGCAAAAAAAAATCAATTCCAAGTGGCGACTCTGTAAATAAAATAATCCCTATTTCGAAAATTGTCACTTTAATTGGAAAAACTCTTTAACCCACAACCCACACCAATATCTTTTGGGGGTAGGAAAAGGGGTGTGACACTATTTAGAGATTAGCCGACTTATTTTGTCCTAAAATTTTAAACTAAGAATTTTAATTTCAGGATAAATCGAGACATTTTTTTTCCTGAAAAATTAAATTGAAAAAACTGAAATTCATGACGCACTGGCTAATTCCTAAATAACAGCCCTTTAGTGTGGCTATCTAATGTCATCTCTATAAAATTATGACTTAGGGTGTGTTTGGTATAACAAAAAATATTTTCCGTGAAAAATATTTTTCAAGAAAATATTTTCTTGAAAAACAAGTAGTAATCTTATTTATTTTTTGATGTTTAGTATGCAAATTAAGGAAAATAACTTCTCAAGAGTATTCATAAATAATTTAGATACAATAAACATGAAATCATAAACTTTCGAACCAA
Organism: Nicotiana tomentosiformis; assembly: GCF_000390325.3. Classification (NCBI taxonomy): domain Eukaryota; kingdom Viridiplantae; phylum Streptophyta; class Magnoliopsida; order Solanales; family Solanaceae; genus Nicotiana; species Nicotiana tomentosiformis. Next base: position 127,217,558 of record NC_090818.1, read on the forward strand.
CAACCTTTCGAACCCACAAATTTCATAAACTTCCGAACCGCTAAACTTTCGAAACAGCAAAATTTCGAACCCGTAAACTTTATAATATCTAAACCCGTAAACTTCCAAACACATAAACCTCTGAACTCATAACTTTGAAACTTGTAAAATTTCGAACCTATAAATCGAAAGATGAAAAAACTAAAACTGAAAATATATAAAAAAATATATTTTTTTCGGAAGGGGGAGGGGGGGGGGGGGAAGGGGCAGCGTACCGGGGGAGGGGTGGTGTAGAAAAACAAAAAAATAGAAATTTAAAATTACAAAAAAAAAGTAAAAAAACAAAAAAAAACTTTTTTTTGTGCGGGGTGGGGGTGGGTGATGGGGGTGGGTGGTACATAAAAAAAAACAAAAATTTAAAAATTATAAAAAAAAAGTAAAAAAAAAAAATTTGTGCGGGGTGGGGGCAGTGGGGTGAGTGGTGCAGAAAAAAGAAAAAATAGAAATTTGAAATTACAATTTTTTTTTTATTTTTTGCCGGGATGTAGGGTGGGAGATGACGGAAAAAAAAACTGAAATTTGAAAAAAAAAAAAAAACCCTTTTTTGGAGAGAGGGGGTGGGGTTAGTTAGGTGGGTGTGAGGGTGTAGAGCGGGTGGAGAAGGAGTTTTGGAAAATATTTTCCTTCTCTTGATAAGTAAAACATTTTCCTCCAAATGGAGGAAAATGAGTTCATAAGGAAATAACAACAACAACAACAACAACCCAGTATAATCCCACTAGTGAGGTTAGTTTGTATGCAGATCTTACCCCTACCCTAGGGTAGAGAGGCTGTTTCCGATAAACCCTCGACTCCTTCCCTCCAAGAACTCTCCACCTTGCTCTTGGGATGACTTGAACTCACAACCTTTTGGTTGGAAGTGGAGGGTGCTCACCACTAGAACAACCCACTCTTGTCTTCTAAAACATTTAAGCCAATTAAACATGGGAAAATTGGAAAGCATTCTCATGTTTTCCTTCATACCAAACACACCCTTAATGTGAATTTGACGGATACCCGCCAATGTGTTATGCGCCTAACTTGTCATTTAAGTTAAGTTAATAATTAATATTATTAAATAAAATTGCCTATAATTACCTTCTAAATATTTAATCTGATTCTATGTAATCTGATTGATACTAAAAATATCTTCATCTTTTTTATTATATATCAATTCATTTTTGGCCTTCACTTGCAACCATGGCTTCTTTGAGCAATTTATTCCTTCTCGTCACATTCTTCTTTTTGTCTCTCATTTTCCTCTCTTCACAAACCACTCCAAAAACACAAAAAATCTCTTCGGAAATACTCACAAAAGCATGCAAATCTGGTGACAAATTCTGGGATCCAAACTTATGTTTAAAAATTTTAAAGTCGAAACCAAAAATTATGTCTTCAACAAATCGAGTAAGTTTTGTAATGAATACTATTGAATCGGGAATTGAGAATGCAACAAATACATAAACTTATATAAATGGAAGGCTCAATGATACCAAAATTAGTCAAGGTTTGAAATTAGCATTAAAGGAGTGTGACACTTGTTTTCATAATAATGGTATTGTGTTTTAGAAGTGCATATGGTGAGATTAAAGATGATAAAGAATATATGACGGCGAGTTATGATCTTGCTGTGATTGCTGATCAAATGTACCGTTGTGGATTATTTCTGTCTGATTACAAGGTTAAGAAGCCAATGGTTATAATTGGGATGAAATATGTCTTTTATTTTAGTCACCCCGCAGAAAATATTGTGGTGGATCTTGAACTTACTTCCCCTCCACCACGATTATAATTTGAACTATTCAAATGTATGGTTATGAAAGAAAGAAATTTTTTGCTTAAACTTTATTTTATTTTTAGTTTTATTTCATAGTAAGAGATAATCTCGGAGGAGATTATGAACCATACTGGCATTGGATGTCTTTAGGCTACTAACTAACTTAGATGTATTAGTTTGTTGTTAATTTGAATGCTTCCTAGAATTTTCCAAACGTTCTTTAGTTATGTACTTAGAAACGTAAAGACAGATAGGTAAAAAACACAAGATTTAACGTGAAAAATTATCTGTCTAAAAAAAAGGTACAAAAATGACGACCTAATCCAAACAGTACCATGATTGTTACATACACATTCAAGTTACTATAACTTGAGAAAACTAAAGTTCACAACATTACAAATGTTATTAAATAATCAAAGCGTACAACTCGATAATCTAATACAGTGAACTAGGACTCGACCCAATGGCACGTGAACTCGCGGTCCTCCGACGATATCAAATATATTATGTACATAATTTACGAAAAATGACTTATTATTACTTGGTGACACCCATGGTCAAAAGAAGCAACATGGTTCACTGGTTTTGGCCCCTTATTTCTTGCTAACTTATGGTCATGGGATCAAACTTCTTTTCCTTTTTTTTACGGCAACGCATCATTTTATTTTAGTTTTCCTGAAGTATCAATGGTGCAACCATGTTCTCGAAATCTTGAATCCGCCCTCTTATTGTAGGAACTAACTCCTCGAGTGCTCTTCTTCACACTCTGAATAATAACTAACAGATTGAACGCTTCAAAAAGGATGTTGCTTGAATCGTTCTTTTTTGCAAAAATGCTGCTCTCTCAATCGATCAGAGAAGAGATCGCGAATATCTTTTCCTAAAAAATTGCAGTAACAATATTTGTTATCGAATTTGCTGCACTGCAAAGGAATGAGTATATCTATCTATCTATCTATCTATCTATCTATCTATCTATATTATATTAAAAGCACGAAGTCCCTTAGTTAAATATCGTTCGTCTTTTTTACCTTTTAAAAATAAGTTTCACATTGGACAAAATCGTAATTAAATAATTTTCCTAATTTTAAGGATTTTGAAATCAACTAAAATTTTCTTTCCTAATTTGAATTATGTAGGGACTCCTAATATTTAGGGATACAAAATCAAGAATTTTTTTTACCTATATGAGTCATTTTCTTATTTAAATTGTTAACTATAGTAGGACGTAAAATAAACATAGTTCAATTGCGACATAACAATTATAAGTTAATTGTTTTAGCTGGGGCACGTATAAAAAGTGCATGCAGTACATATTAAAAAACAATTATCCGTAAAATAAGATAACAGTTGAGCTAAAAATTTATAAAAACAGATAATATTAATCGAATTCGGATGCCTATGTGATTACTTAGATATAAATAGAATAAGGTTACAGTTTAGAGGTCCCGCTAAAATAAGTAAAATGTGGGTAAAGAAATTTTTATTTTTGGTAAACTATCTAACACAAATTGTGTAGTAAATAACATGAAATATACATGCAATGCACCTATGCAAGTGCTCAAATAAAGTTGAATGATTTTTTTACCTTTCAATCAACGCTACTTCTATGACTTTTTTGTAGAATGAAGCAAGTAAGAGAACAAACTGAAGGAAGAACAACTACAGTAGATCATACTCCCGAATATGATTAATATTTATCATTTTGGAACTTCATTTTGTGTTAACTTTTATGTTATAATGCAAACACATCTTTTGAATATTATTTATGTTATTTTTAAAAATTTATTTTCATTAACACGAGGGACACGCGCGAACGTGCGGACGCTAAGACTAGTTGGGTTAATAAGCACATGTTTGTTGATCATCACAATATATAGTCCTCGACATCTACCTAATACATATCTATGATTTTTAAAGTTTATAAAAAGGATTGGGTGTTTGACTGAATATCTAGGTATCAAAAACATGAGCCAATTTAATATGCCAACTGAAAACAACAAAAAAGGGTCAAAACTACACTTGATCTATTGGATATATGATCTTGTATACGGGTGAAATCGGGGGATAACGCACACCCCGATTTTCCGGTGGATCAAACGAAGTAAGAGTACGAATGTATAAGATCGAAATCGAAATCGAAGCTGGGAGCTCTTTGTATCGAGGCTCGAACGGAGTTCTCGCCATCAGACCTGATAAAATGACGTATCCCGGACTCGGGGCGAGTTTTGAGACTTCGGAAAGCGCAATGAACTACTGTAGGCGACATATAAAGGGTCGTGATATCCGGAACCAACCGGATATCACGATACGGATCTTGCTCGATGGCGGTTACATATCAGTAATTAACAAGATAGGAGGATTTTTATCTTTTTTAGACTTATACTAGAGGTGAAACTCTCCTACTATATAAGGGGGAAGTTTTTTCTTTGATAGGACACATTGTAACATGCAAACCAAGGCAATACAATTTCATTTTTCTGCTTTCTAGTTATTGCAAAGTTCTTATTTTATTATTGTTCTTCATACATAATTGGCTTCGAACCGAGGGTCCGATCAAGGGCAAAACCATTGTTCAGCCTAAATACTAGCCAGGCCGTAACATCATAATTGGTTTGATTATTCATTTTTTCTTTAGCTCATTTATCTAACATTCTTGACCATTTATGTTGAATCAATCCACATACCCTTAAAATCGCGATAAATTTAATTGTTATCCATTTTAAGGGTAAACAGTTTGGCGCCCACCGTGGTGCTAAGGACAATAGTGGTGATTTGATACAAATCTCCCTAACACACTCTATTTTACGCTTGTTCTTTAAAGTCTTAATTTCAAGTTAGTTTAAAAATGTCAAATTCTAGCATGCCTACTTGAATGTTGATGCTGATGTCATGCCCCAAACCTGAAGAGGCATGGCCGGAACCCAGTGCCATACTCGACGCGAGCGTACCACTCTGTAATTGTAAACTCTGGAGGGGTAACCATTAACTTAGGCTGATGAGGCCATATTCTAAATCATCTGAAAATAACTTCGACAACTAGCAATACCAAACTAAGCATCTACATAGGGCTGGTAAAGCCACAATACTGATATAAAAAACGTACAGGACTCATCTACAAGTCTCTAGGGATAACTGAACTGTATCATGAAAGGTACAGGGCCTCGACCTACCCATCAAACTTGTATATATAAAATAGACTCCAGGTATAGACCTGGTAACTCCGAGAAAGTGGAGCTTACCAACCAATCTGATGTTTGACTTTGTCTACTAGGAAGGTCTATCCAGTTGCCAATCAGGATCTGCAAGCATAAAATGCAGTGTCCCTAGCAAAAGGGACGTCAATACGAAATAATGTACCGAGTATGTAAGGCAACATAATAAATGAAAGCTAAAACTAAACTGATAATATAATAACTGAAAGTACCTGGGAGTCAAATATAATTTGAAGATATGCTTACATGCTGATACTTACTCATCTCTCTCAATATAGTAAGTAAAATAGATGTCCGACCCTATAAGGCTCGGTATGTGTAACTGCTCTGTCGTAGTAGGCTCGCTCATAGGCGCTCGGCCATACTAGGCTCTGTATCTTGGCCATTCTGGGCTTGCTCATAGGCGCTTGGCCATAATAGGCTCGGTATATAACTTACCATCTGATCAGAGGTTGCCAATAGGGGCCTGCCCATCGATTATAGCTCGGTGGTGGTGAAAATACTGTAATACTATATATATATATATATATATATATATATATATATATATATATATATATATATACACACACACACACTCTCTGCTCTCCTGACTGAAAGAAGACAATACTTAATTGAATATAAAGTGCCGATAAGGGAGAATACTGTAGCTTATGAGACTAGGATAATGTGCATAAATTCAGGAATACAAACTTCTCTTTATGCCTCGTTATCAAACGCATATAGTTACGGGATCATGCCAAAATAAAGGAAAGGTTTAACCTTAACATACCTCAAGTAGTCAGTTCAACTCAACAACAAGCTTACGACAACTAGCCCGTCAACCCTATAATAAAGAAATACATGTACAACTTAGATGGCGCTAGTATATCACGTATCTCAAACGATAACTCGATTCTAAAATACAATGGGCAGAATTTTCCCTGATTTTACTGCTCCCTCAAGCTTACTATAGGCAAGACAACAACACAATACAACCAGCAACTCAAAAACAATCTAACTACAATTCGGGACCTTTAATACAACAAAAAATCCAAACATACCATAACACACCCAATCAACAAGTTATAAATTAGCCTGAAATTGCAACGACGAACGACCAGCCCACTTCCCTATCACATGTGGCATTTCTCCACGCCCTTTATCCTTCCAAACTCCATAAATCAGTAGCATAATAGGCCAATACGAGTGGACTACAAAATAGTCCACTAAAAGTGAAATAAATCGAACTCACGGCTTCCGATCACCGTCCCGTGAGTTCTAACTATTAGAAAACGAATTTATCAACCTTCCTTGATATTTAAAAGCTTAAATACAGACAGTAGGCATTTTCTTAACTATGAAATACTTTCCAAAACTCAAACTAAAAAGAAAAAGAGAGGCGATATACCGATACTTACGTCGTAGGGATCATTCTAATATTATCGCTTTTTGATTTCGTACCCGGGATGTTAATCTTCTTTGGAACCCTTATAGAGATCTTATGGGTAATTTTATGGGGTTTATCTGGTCGTGTTCTATGAAAAATGAAGAGAAAGACGATTTAAAACCTATATATATAAACTTTTGAAAAGTCAAAGAGGTGCTAGCTTGGCACCCTAACATTGGCCCTTCTTCCAATGCTTATATATTTTTATCCGTATGTCGTATGAACAAACGGTTAAGAGCATTAGAAAATAAATTCCAAGACCTTAAATTTGGTATATAATATGTCCCACAAAGACCTCATATAACACACGAAATGTATTGCTCAAAAAGCTTCAGTGACACACCTACTTGTCACCTATGCAATCTGCGTAGTCTCGTGAAACTGCAAATATCTCTCTACTCTGATGTCGTATTGACAAACATTTTAATGCGTTAGAAACTAGACTCGTAGATTGTAAATTTGATATATGGATCATCCTGTAATTCCAAGTATATGGGTAGAAAAGCTCGTATACATTTGACCTAAGTTTCAGCACATTTATGAATGTAACTTGTGATGACCTTTGCAAAGTTTTGTTCCACAACTCGTTTGACTTTAAAACATAACACACGACTATGATATGACAAAAATAACTCATAGAATAACCTCCTTATCATGTTAATCACCCTAGTCTCACCCCAAAAGTACATGTTATAACATTCCCAACTGGTCGACTTTTGACGAGAGTTATTTTCTTCAATTCGTTTAGCTTCTAAGCCTTCCAACCCTCTTGGTACTTGTTATTCATGATCATAAGTATTGTTAACCTCCAAGTTAACATGATTAACTTACTTTATGTACTTTCAAATATGATCTCATTTCTTAGCTTACATCAATTGACTTGCGACGTACTCTCATGTTCGAAAATATGGGATGTAACATCATTCCCCCATTTGGAACATTCGTCCTCGAATATTGACTGATGTACTTATCAGTCTCATTACCTATATCTCTTACGAATACTTTTATATTGACCTTCTATCTAGGCAGCTATTCTGTGAATAAATCCAAAGGCCAGGGCATTCTGCCCTTTAGGCCTCTTCTCACACCATGACTTGTGGTCGGAATTCTTCCAATCTCGTAACTGTTGCTACCTTATGTCATCTAGCTTGTACGACTCTGTCCTTGTATGTGTGCCTATGCAACTCTTCTCTCCTTTTTCCTCCAGCTTTTAGCCATTCTCTAGGCCTCACTTTGTGAACATATACAGAACTATGACAAGCTATCCCTCCGGGCATCTATAGGTGTACAAAAGTTCTTCGCTTGGTACTTTGTCGAACTTACGAATATTGCTATACATTGCTTTACCTTGGTTATCTATGATTATGGCTTTACTACATCTAGTTAGGTCATACTATACCATAACTCTTATTTGGTTTATTATTACCGAGGTCTGCTACCCAACTCCAGGTTACTCTCTCACTGCTTATCCTATATGTATAAATCTAAGTCCTTTAGTGCTTCCTCATTACTGTTCATCTTAAGAATGCCAACCTAATCTCATCTCATACTTTGGAACTTTTATCCATCTATTGTTGATTCACCTCAATGTTGAGGGATTACGTTTCATTGCGGAACATCTAAAGGTTTTTGCCTGATCCACCTAGGGGCGATACTATATTTTAATAACCGTATTTCAAGGCATCCCAATGTCATCCATCTTATGGGGGTATTCTAATCCTGTGCAATTCAAGAAATCCCTTTTCTTTAAATTATTACTCAATCAAATTCCTAAACGTCATTATCTTATGATTTATCATAATTACACCCTTATTCTACTACTAGGGCAGTGTTCCATCTCTTCTAAATTCTCTTACTCTTAGATTCCTACGAGTTCATTCAAACTATACTGAACTTTCTATAACTTACATAAATTATCAGCTCTCTTTTTTGATGGGCCTAATCCTAAGGCCATACTTATTTTTGTCACCTTCTCACTCATCTTTTCTTATCCATACTCATGTGTACCTCAAACCTTGTCTCTCTACCGTACTTTAGCTTTCGACCTTCACATATCTATTTATACTACTCGTAACATTCCTTTAACTTGCTAGCACCATAGATTTCCTTATGTTATTCTAAAACCTTAAGCGATACATCATGTCACGTCTAACTATTCTTTACTCTCTTAGCTAGACCTCTCGGTACCTGGAAACTATAGGTTGGAAGATGTGCTACTGACGATACTACTATCATTTCTGGATACTGAATCACGACGCTTCTAGCCCTTTATCTGATGTCTTGACTATTCACAATCTTCTGCACTTGAGTATCTCGTACCTCCCTTACCTTTACCTTTCTTACCTTAAATTCTCGCATCGTATCTTCTGTGCATATCATAACCTCCCTTCCATATTGGTGGAATTCACATCCACACCTTAAAGCTCTACTATAATACTTGCACCTGTGGTGCATATACAATCCAGTGGTAGCTTCGTACTTACTCCTTATGAGGCTGGTACTTTTCTAACTAGTTTTATCGTATAGACGTTATAGAATATGGCTGATGTACTATCTCTCTTGTACCTCTGATATTAAGAGTGATTTTGCAGTATTTTGAATCACGATTTCTATATTTCTCTAGGTCTAATAATAAGATTCCTGATTCACTTAGCTGATGTAAATCTTTAGTTTCCTCTTCTCTCTCTAAAAGTAAAATAAATCAAACTCACGGCTTCCGATCACCGTCCCGTGAGTTCTAACTATTAAGAAACAAATTTATCAACCTTTCTTGATATTTAAAAGCTTAAATACAGAAATTAGGCATTTTCTTAACAATGAATTACTTTCCAAAACTAAAACTACAAAGAAAAAGAGAGGCGATATACCGATACTTACGTCATAGGGATCGTTCTAATATTATCGCTTCTTGATTTCGTACCCGGGATGTTAATCTTCTTTGGAACCCTTGTAGAGATCTTATGGGTAATTTTATGGGGTTTATCTGGTCGTGTTCTATGAAAAATGAAGAGAAAGACGATTTAAAACCTATATATATAAACTTTTGAAAAGTCAAAGAGGTGCTAGCTTGGCACCCTAACATTGGCCCTTCTTCTGATGCTTATATATTTTTATCCGTATGTTGTATGAATAAACGGTTAAGAGCATTAGAAAATAAATTCCAAGACCTTAAATTTGGTATATAATATGTCCCACAAAGACCTCATATAACAACGAAATGTATTGCTCAAAAAGCTTCAGTGACACACCTACTTGTCACCTATGCAATCTGCGTAGTCTCGTGAAACTGCAAATATCTCTCTACTCCGATGTCGTATTGACAAACATTTTAATGCGTTAGAAACTAGACTCGTAGATTGTAAATTTGATATGTGGATCATCCTGTAATTCCAAGTATATGGGTAGAAAAGCTCATATACATTTGACCTAAGATTCAGCACATTTATGAATGTAACTTGTGATGACCTTTGCAAAGTTTTGCTCCACAACTCGTTTGACTTCAAAACATAACACACGACTATGATATGACTAAAATAACTCATAGAATAACCTCCTTATCATGTTAATCACCCTAGTCTCACCCCAAAAGTACATGTTATAACATTCCCAACTGGTCGACTTTTGACGAGAGTTATTTTCTTCAATTCGTTTAGCTTCTAAGCCTTCCAACCCTCTTGGTACTTGTTATTCATGATCATAAGTATTGTTAACCTCCAAGTTAACATGATTAACTTACTTTATGTACTTTCAAATATGATCTCATTTCTTAGCTTACATCAATTGACTTGCGACGTACTCTCATGTTCGAAAATATGGGGTGTAACATCATTCCCCTCTTTGGAACATTCGTCCTCGAATATTGACTGATGCACTTATCAATCTCATTACATATATCTCTTATGAATACTTTTATATTGACCTTCCATCTAGGCAGCTATTCTGTGAATAAATCTAAAGGCCAGGGCATTCTGCCCTTTAGGCCTCTTCTCACACCATGACTTGTGGTCGAAATTCTTCCAATCTCGTAACTGTTGCTACCTTATGTCATCTAGCTTGTACGACTCTGTCCTTGTATGTGTGCCTATGCAACTCTTCTCTCCTTTTTCCTCCAGCTTTTAGCCATTCTCTAGGCCTCACTTTGTGAACATATACAGAACTATGACAAGCTATCCCTCTGGGCATCTATAGGTGTACAAAAGTTCTTCGCTTGGTACTTTGTCGAACTTACGAATATTGATATACATTGATTTACCTCGGTTATCTATGATTATGGCTTTACTACATCTAGTTAGGTCATACTATACCATAACTCTTATTTGGTTTATTATTACTGGGGTCTGCTACCCAACTCCAGGTTACTCTCTCACTGCTTATCCCATATGTATAAATCTAAGTCCTTTAATGCTTCCTCATTACTGTTCATCTTAAAAATGCCAACCTAATCTTATCTCATACTTTGGAACTTTTATCCATCTATTGTTGATTCACCTTAATGTTGAGGGCTTACGTCTCATCGCGGAACATCTAAAGTTTTTTGCCTGATCCACCTAGGGGCGATACTATACTTTAATAACTGTATCTCATGGCATCCCAATGTCACCCATCTTCTGGGGTATTCTAATCCTATGCAATTCATGAAATCCCTTTTCTTTAAATCATTACTCAATCAAAGGCCTCAATATCATTCTCTTATGATTTATCACAATTACACCCTTATTCTACTTCTAGGGCAGTGTTCCATCTCTTCTCAATTCTCTTACTCTTAGACTCCTACGAGTTCATTCAAACTATACTGAGCTTTCTATAACTTACAGAAATTATCAACTCTCTTGTTTTGATGGGCCTAATCCCAAGGCCGTACCTATTCTTGTCACCTTTTCACTCACCTTTTCTTATCCATACTCATGTGTACCTCAAACCTTATCTCTCTACCGTACTTTAGCTTTCGACCTTCACATATCTATTTATACTACTCGCAACTTTCCTTTAACTTGCTAGCACCATAGATTTCCTTATGTTATTCTAAAACCTTAAGCGATACATCATGCCGCATCTAACTCTTCTTTACTCTCTTAACTAGACCTCTCGGTACCTGGAAACCATAGGTTGGAAGATGTGCTACTGACGATACTACTATCATTTCTGGATACTGAATCACGGCGCTTCTAGCCCTTTATCTGATGTCTTGACTATTCACAACCTTCTGCACTTGAGTATCTCGTACCTCCCTTACCTTTACCTTTCTTACCATTAAATATCGCACCGTATCTTCTGTGCCTTTCATAACCTCCCTTCCACATTGGTGGAATTCACATCCACACCTTAAAGCTCTACTATAATACTTGCACCTCTGGTGCATATACAATCCAGTGGGAGCTTCATACTTACTCCTTATGATGCTGGTATTTTTCTAACTAGCTTTATCGTATAGCCGTTATAGAATATGGCTGATGTACTATCTCTCTTGTACCTCTAATATTAAGAGTGATTTTGCAGTGTTTTGAATCAAGATTTCTATATTTCTCTGGGTCTAATAATAATACTCCTGATTCACTTGGATGATATAAATCTTTAGTTTCCTTTTCTCTCTCAGCCTTTATGTAGGCTTAAGCTATCTTCCGATCTGTGGCTCAGGGTATTAGTTATTACTTTCGTCTTTGGTGGATGCTATGGAACGTCCATAATATAATCTTCTAACAATTCAAGCCTTTGTCTGTGAGGTGGACTCAATTCTTTCTTTTAATTTATACTAGAGTCTCCTATAGCTGTAGGAATGTAAGCATATATGCTACATGGATAATACTCTGAAATCTTAGGTGTGTTTATAATATAACTAACTCTGGGTCATTGATCAAATAATTCCTTTTGTGCCTTCTCAGCTTTCTTTAAAAGTAAGAAATTACTTTTGCTAGCCGTTCTTCCACTTGCTGCATGAGTACTTGGCTTATATTAGTGCCCACATATATTAGAATTCCATGTAACCCATATGATCTCGAATATTATTTTTGATTTTACTTCCCGTTCATTAGTCACAATAGGTGCCACTTTCTTATAGAGTGCATACAATGTTATAGTGAGACTGTTATTATAAGATCATTTCCTCTTTAGGTCACTATGCTTAGCTTGAAGCCTTTTTCCTTATTTTCTCAGCTAGTCTTTTGTTGCAGTACTTAGGGAAGACCCTCTACCTCTTGTAAAGCGACGAGCTTATTACATTGTATACCCCACGAAATTTCTGATGTTCTTACTCGTCTATCATTATCCTTAGTTACTTGCCTCTACGCCCTTGTGCTCATAGGGTTACTTCTGAATTGAAATTTCAATTGTCTCCCTAGTGGCACTCTCTTTTATTTTCGTAACAATTATACGGTATCTTTTACTATCCCAACTCCTATCTGAATATTTCTCAAGGATTATGATGTCGTATCTGCGAGACTGAATTTCCTATGCTAGGTTTCACTACGTTTATCTTGCATGATCTTCTGATTTATCTGAGACCTCTTGTCTAGCCATAACTAAGTTCTTCCTGAATCAACTACTAACTACTTGTCAGTCCATGCTCATATTTATATTCTGCGTAACCTCTCTCTCGTTATGTTCTTTGTCTTAACTTACCCATTGCACTGGATTTTTATGTATCAAGTGTCCATGCACACTTATTTATTAATAACATCCTGGTTGGGAACCCTTGCTGCCTTTCCCCGACATCGTGCTTGCATAATGTTCTGGAGTCGTAACATACCTGTGGGATCTGAATAAATGCAATCTGTCACGAACCGAAATTCCCTCATTCAGACCGTGATGGCGCCTAACATTTCACTTGCTAGGCAAGCCAATGTTAGACTAATATTATCCATTTTTAAAACAAATTTTAAATTTGTTAGTAACAAAGAACAAATGCGGAAGTAAAATCTAAAATATAGTGAATAATCCATAAAAATAACGGTGTCTAAATACCATCCCAGAATTGGTGCCACAAGTGTACGAGCTTCTAGAATAAATACAATTAAAGGTATGAATAAAATAAAGCTGTCTGGAAATAAACACACAGCTAAAGTAAAATAAACGGGGACTTCAGAACTGCGGACGCCATGCAGTTATACCTCAAGTCTCCTCCGAGTAGCTGAAATCCGAGTAAGTCTATGGCACGCCGCTGGGACCAACTCCAAAATCTGCACAATAAGTGCAGAGTGTAGTATCAGTACAACCGACCCCATGTACTGGTAAGTGCTGAGCCTAACCTTGACGAAGTAGTGACGAGGCTAAGGCGGGTCACTTACATTACCTGTACGTAATATTAGTAACAACAATAATAATAGAAATAAATCAGGTAACTCATTTATAATAATTGAAGCCAACTCAGCAGTCATAACCAATTATCATTTCCATCAAGTCTGTTGCAGCGTGCAACCCGCTCTCGCAATATATTCACATTCAATTCTATTGCAGCATGAAACTCGCTCTCACAATATATTCATATTCAGTTCTGTTACGGCGTACAACCCGCTCTCACAATATATTCACATTCAATTCTGTTGCAGCGTGCAACCCGCTCTCACGATATATTCATATTTAGTTCTGTTGCGGCGTGCAACCCGTTCCTCCAATATATTCATTTTAATCAAGTCCGTTATATATTTATTTCAATCAAGTATATATAGACTTTTTAATAAGTCTGTTGCGGCGTGCAATCCGATCCCCCAATATTAACTTTTAATAAGTCTGTTGCGGCGTGCAACCCGATCCTCCAATATGTGGCGTGCAACTCGATCCTCCAATATGGACTTTTTAATAAGTCTGTTGCGGCGTGTAACCCGATCCTCCAATATGAACTTTTTAATAAGTCTATTGCGGCGTGCAACCCGATCCCCCAAATATTCATTTACCAATTCTTATAAAAGAAATTTTCTCAATAAATGCGACAATTAATATAAAATTTTAAGACAACAAGCATAGAATAAATATGATTTTGTCACGACCCGAAATTCCCACCTTCGGACCGTGATGGCGCCTAACATTTTACTTGCTAGGCAAGCCAACGTTAGAATAATATTATCCATTTTTAAAATAATTTTAAATTTATTAATAACAAGGAAACAAATACGGAAGCAAAGTTTAAAATAAAGTGAAATAATCCATCAAACAACGGTATCTAAATACCATCCCAGAATTGGTGTCACAAGTGCACGAGCTTCTAGAATAAATATAAATAAAGGTCTGAATAATATAAAGTTGTCTGGAAATAAACACACAGCTAAAGTATAATAGACGGGGACTTCAGAATTGCGGACGTCATGCAGTTATACCTCAAGTCTCCTCTGATAGCTGAAATCAGAGCAAGTTATGGTACGCCGCTGGGACCAACTCCAAAATCTGCACAAGAAGTGCAGAGTGTAGTATCAGTACAACCGACCCCATGTACTGTAAGTTCTGAGCCTAACCTCGACGAAGTAGTGACGAGGCTATGGCGGTTCACTTACATTAACCAGTACGCAATATTCGTAACAACAACAATAATAGGAATAAATCGGGTAATTTATTTATAATAATTGAAGGCAACTCAGCAGTCATAACCAATTATCATTTCCATTATTTCTATTGCAGCGTGCAACCCGCTCTCACAATATATCCACATTCAGTTCTGTTGCGGCGTGCAACCCGCTCCTCCAACATATTTATTTTAATCTAGTCTGTTGCGGCATGCAACCCGATCCTCCAATATTGACTTTTTAACAAGTCTGTTGCGGCGTGCAACCCGATCCTCCAATATTGACTTTTAATAAGTCTGTTGCGGCGTGCAACCCGATCCTCCAATATATTCATTATAATCAATCATGTAGCGGCGTGCAACCCGCTCCTCCAACATTTTCATTTACCAATTCTTATAGAAGAAATTTTTCCCAATAAATGTAACAATTAATATAAAATTACGAGACAACAAACATACAATAATTATGGTTTAATTATGAAGCAAACAATGACAAATAGCAAATTATTATGGAAATCAGGGAACAAATAGGCAGTTTAATATTTATTATGCTAAATGTCAAATAACAATTAAGGCACATCATTCAAATAGCATGTAACAATTAATGCAGGAATTCAAGAATTTATATTTGCAAAGAATAAGAGAGAAACAATTATTATAATAATTAATTTATGATTAAAAATAATTTATAATTTTTCAAGTAAGCAGGCAAACAATTAATTTGATGACGTATAGACACTCGTCACCCCGCCTATACGTCGTTTACATGCAATTCACATAACAAATAATTTAAGGGTTCTATTCCCTCAAGTCAAGGTTAACCCCGACACTTACCGCGCTTTGTAAATTCCAATCAATTATTCAACCACAACTTTACCTTTTAAATTTGCCTCCAAAAGCTTTAAATCTATTCACAAACAATTCAATATATTCAATACTAATCATAGGAATTAATTCCATATGAATTTATAATTTTTCCGGATAATAATCCGAAATTTATTAAAATATTCGGCAGTGGGACCCACATCTCAAATCCAGGAAAAACTCACGAAATCCGAACACCCATTCCGATACAAGTTCAACCATACCAAATTTGTCCAATTCCAATATCAAATAGACCTTCAAATCTAAATTTTTCGCTTTTGGAAAGTTTTACAAAAATTCCAATTTCTTCCATCTAAATCCGAAATAAATGATGAATATAGACATGGATTTATGAAATATAATCACTTTATGATAAAGAACACTTACCCAGTTCAAAGTTGTGAAAATTCCCCTTGAAATCGCCCAAATCCGAGACTTAAAACTCAAAAATGAGTAAAAATGGCTAAGACCCAATTTTATGTATTCTGCCCAGCATTTTCATATTTGCGGGCTATATTTTCGCACCTGCGGTCTCGCATTTGCGAGACAAAGCTCGCATTTGCGAAGTGGGGCTGCCAGGCGAGGTTCCGCACCTGCGACGTCCGCTTCTACGCAAAAGGGTCGCACTTGCGAAGACCGCACCTGCGAAGACCGCATCTGCGATAGAAGTCTCGCTTCTGCAAGCTCGCACCTGCGGTCAAAATTTCGCAGGTTCGATTACACCAGAACTCAAAAATTCAGATTTTGCTTAAGTCCAATTCTTGTTCCGATTTCAATCCGTTTTACTCTCGGGTTACTCGGGACCCCGCTCGAATATACCAACAAGTCCCATAACATAATACGAACTGACTCGGGGTCTAAAATCACATCAAACAACACTGAAATTATAATTCACACCCCGATTCGAACTTTGAGTTTTAAACTTTTAAATTTACAAATCTCGTGCCAAAACATATTAAATGAATCCGGAATGACTTCAAATTTGGCACACAAGTCATAAATGACATAATGGAGCAGTTCAAATTTCCAGAATCGGATTCCGGCTCCGATATCAAAAAGTCAACCCCATGGTCAAACTTGGAATATTTAGCCTTTAAATTGCTAGTTCTGTTAAATGGTCATAACTTGAGCTAGGGACCTCCAAATTAAATTTCGGGCATACGCCCAAGTCCCAAATCATGATACGGAGTTACCGGAACTGTCAAAATACCGATCCGGGTTCATTTGTTAAAAATGTTGACTAAGGTCAACTCACTTGAATTTTAAAGCTCTATTTCCCATTTTAATCCATTTTTCACATAAAAACTTTTTGAATTTTTTTTTGGACTGCGCACGCAAGCCGAGGAATGATAAATGGTAATTTTTGAGGTCTTAGAACACAAAATTACTTATTAAATTTAAAAATGACATTTTGGGTCATCACAGATTTAATTATGAAACAAATAATGACAAATATCAATTTATTATGGAAATCAGGGAGAAAATAGGCAGTTTAATGTCAAGTAAAAATTAATACACATAATTCAAATAAGATGTAACAATTAATGCAAAAATTCGAGAATTAATATTTGACAAAGAATAGGAGAGAAATAATTATTATAACAATTAATTCATGATTTAAAATAATTTATGATTTTTCAAGTAAATATGCAAACAATTAATTTGACGACGTATAGACACTCGTCACCTCGCCTATACGTCGTTCACATGCATTTCACATAACAAATAATTTAAGGGTTCTATTCTCTCAAGTTAAGGTTAACCACGACACTTACCTCGCTTTGCAAATTCCAATCAATTACTCAACCACAACCTTTCCTTTTAAATTCATCTCCAAAAGCTTCAAATATACTCATAAACAATTCAATATATTCAATACAAATCATAGGAATTAATTTCATATTAATTTACTAATTTTCGGGATAAAAATTTAAAATTCATTAAAATATTCGATAGTGGGACCCACGTCTCAAATCTCGGAAAAACTCACGAAATCCGAACACCCGTTCCGCTAAGAGTTCAACCATATAAAAATTATCCAATTCCGATATCAAATGGACCTTCAAATCTAAATTTTTCGTTTTTGGAAGATTTTAGAAAAATCTGATTTTTCTTCCATAAATTCACGGATTCATGATATAAACGAGTATGGAATTATGAAATATAATAAATATAGGATAATGAACTCTTACCCCAATATTTTTCGTGAAAATAGCCCAAAAATCCGCCTTAACCGAGCTCAAAACGACCAAAATGTGAAAATAATATCGGACTCTTCGATATATACACTGCCCAGGTATTTCTGTACCTGCGGTGCCTGGGCTCGCACATGCAAGCTCGCATCTGCGAGAAAAATCTCACATCTGCGAAATGGGGCTGCCAAGCGAGGTCTCGCACCTGCGGAGGAAAAATGCGCACCTGCACTGCCTTCCGCTTCTGCGGACGCGCGGGTGCGTGCAAGTTTCCGCACCTACGAACCTTTGCCCAGCCTGCCCAGGCCGCTTCTGTGATGGAAGGCTCGCTTTTGCGAGCTCGCACCTGCGGTCAAAAATTCGCAGGTGCGATTACAATAAAAGGCAAAATTTCAGATTTTGCTTAAGTCCAATTCTTGTTCCGATTTCAATCCGTTTTACTCTCGGAGTACTCGGGACCCCGCTCGAATATACCAACAAGCCCCATAACATAATACGAACTGACTCGGGGTCTAAAATCATATCAAACAATACTGAAATTATAATTCACACCCCAATTCGAACTTTGAGTTTTAAACTTTTAAATTTACAAATCTCGTGCCAAAACATATTAAATGAATCCGGAATGACTTCAAATTTGGCACACAAGTCATAAATGACATAATGGAGCAGTTCAAATTTCCAGAATTGAATTCCGGCTCCGATATCAAAAAGTCAACCCCATGGTCAAACTTGAAACATTTAGCCTTTAAATTGCTAGTTCCGTTAAATGGTCATAACTTGAGCTTGGGACCTCCAAATTAAATTTCGGGCATACGCCCAAGTCCCAAATCACGATACAGAGTTACCGGAACTGTCAAAATACCGATCCGGGTTCATTTGCTAAAAATGTTGACTAAGGTCAACTCACTTGAATTTTAAAGCTCTATTTTCCATTTTAATCTATTTTTCACATAAAAACTTTTTGAATTTTTTTTGACTGCGCACGCAAGCCGAGGAATGATAAATGGTGATTTTCGAGGTCTTAGAACACAAAATTACTTATTAAATTTAAAGATGACATTTTGAGTCATCACAGATTTAATTATGAAACAAATAATGACAAATATCAATTTATTATGGAAATCAGGGAGAAAATAGGCAGTTTAATGTTTAATATGCTAAATGTCAAGTAACAATTAATACACATAATTCAAATAAGATGTAACAATTAATGCAAAAATTCGAGAATTAATATTTGACAAAGAATAGGAGAGAAACAATTATTATAACAATTAATTCATGATTTAAAATAATTTATGATTTTTCAAGTAAATATGCAAACAATTAATTTGACGACGTATAGACACTCGTCACCTCGCCTATACGTCGTTCACATGCATTTCACATAACAAATAATTTAAGGGTTCTATTCTCTCAAGTTAAGGTTAGCCACGACACTTACCTCGCTTTGCAAATTCCAATCAATTACTCAACCACAACCTTTCCTTTTAAATTCATCTCCAAAAGCTTCAAATATACTCATAAACAGTTCAATATACTCAATACAAATCATAGGAATTAATTCCATATTAATTTACTAATTTTCGGGATAAAAATTTAAAATTCATTAAAATATTCGATAATGGGACCCGCGTCTCAAATCTCGGAAAAACTCGCGAAATCCGAACACCCATTCCGCTAAGAGTTCAACCATACAAAAATTATCCAATTCCGATATCAAATGGACCTTCAAATCTAAATTTTTCGTTTTTGAAAGATTTTAGAAAAATCTGATTTTTCTTCCATAAATTCACGGATTCATGATATAAACGAGTATAAAATTATGAAATATAATAAATATAGGATAATGAACTCTTACCCCAATATTTTCCGTGGAAATAGCCCAAAAATCCGCCTTAACCGAGCTCAAAACGACCAAAATATGAAAATAATATCGGACTCTTCGATATATACACTGCCCAGGTATTTCTACACCTGCGGTGCCTGGGCTCGCACATGCAAGCTCGCATCTGCGAGAAAAATCTCACATCTGCGAAATGGGGCTGCCAGGCGAGGTCTCGCACTTGCGGAGGAAAAATGCGCACCTGCACTGCCTTCCGCTTCTGCGGACGCGCGGGTGCGTGCAAGTTTTCGCACCTACGAACCTTTGCCCAGCCTGCCCAGGCCGCTTCTGTGATGGAAAGCTCGCTTTTGCGAGCTCGCACCTGCGGTCAAAAATTCACAGGTGTGATTACAATAAAAGGCAAATTTTCAGATTTTGCTTAAGTCCAATTCTTGTTCCGATTTCGATTCGAATCACACTCGGGGTGCTCGGGACCCCGTCCGAATATACCAACAAGTCCAGAAACATAATACGGACTTACTCAGGGTCAAAAATCACGTCAAACAACATTGAAATTACAATTCATACCCCGATTCGAACTTTGAATTTTAAACTTTTCCATTTGCAAATCTCGTGCCAAAAACATATAAAATGAATCCGGAATGACTTCAAATTTGGCACACAAGTCCTAAATGACATAATGGAGCTATTCAAATTTCCAGAATCGGATTCTGACTCCGATATCTAAAGTCAACCCCGTGGTCAAACTTGGAAGTCTTTAGCCCTTAAATTGCTAGTTTCGTTAAATAGTCATAACTTGAGTTAGGGACCTCCAAATTAAATTTCGGGCATACGCCCAAGTCCCAAATCACGATACGGAGCTATCAAAACTGTCAAAATACCGATCCGGGTCCGTTTGCTAAATATGTTGGCCAAAGTCAACTCAGTTGAGTTTTAAAGCTCTATTTCATATTTTAATTCATTTTTCACATAAAAACTTTTCGAAAAATTGTAGGGACTACGTACGCAAGTCAAAAAATGATAAATGGTGCTTTTTCGAAGTCATAGAATATAAAATTACTTATTAAATTTAAAGATGACATTTTGGGTCATCACAGTTTTATACTGAATATTATTGAAGCGGGAATTGAGAATGCAACAAATACACAAACTTATATAAATGGAAGGCTCAATGATACCAAAATTAGGCAAGATTTGAAATTAGCATTAAAGGAGTGTGACACTTGTTTTCATAATATGGTATTGCCGTATTGTGTTTCAAAAGTGCATACGGTGAGATTAAAGAAGATAAAGAATATATGACGGCCGACTATGATCTTGCTGTGATTGGTGATTAATATATCGTTGTGGATTATTTCTGTCTGATTATAAGATTAAAGAGTCAGTAATTTCAATTCCTTTATTTCAGTCATCTTGCCGATAATATTGTAGTGGATCTTCAACTTACTTCCCCTCCACCACCATTATAATTTGAACTATTCAAATGTATGGTTATATGTTTTTGCTTGAACTTTATTTTTTTCTTAGTTTTATTTCGTAGTAAGAGATAATCTCGAAGGAAATAAGTCTGTTATTAATTTGAATGCTTCCGAGAATTTCCCTAACGTTCTTGGTTCTTTAGTTATGTACTTAGAAATGTAAACATAAAAAATACAAGTTTTAACGTGAAAAATTACCCGTCTCAAAAGGTATAAAAATTACGACCTATATAGTAGTATTTAACTCAACTCTACTAAAATAAATGCGTCGAAGTTTGTTGATCATCAAAATATTAAGAATTCAATATCTACCTAATACATATCTATGCTTTTAAAAGTTTAAAAAGGACTTGGGTGTCTAACCGAATATTCAGGTATCAAAACACATGAGCCAATTTCATATGCCCACTGAAAATAACGAAAAAGGTTCAAAACTACACTTGATCTATTGGATATATGATCTAATGTGGGGTATATTTGGATCTTAATTGTTAGTTGATTAGGAGTATATTTTAATTATTCTAAGGATTTTTTTCTAATTGTTACACTTTAGGGTGCAATATGGGTAAACTCCGCTTTAGTACAATAACTCGTAAACCACACTAAAAAGGTAATTATTAGATTTGTTGCTGAATACTTTCTTTTTATTTTATGAATTATGAATGTAATACAAACTACTATGCGAAGAAAATAAAACTATTTCACTAGTGGTGTAAGAGAATGGCGAGATATCTAAGATTCTCATTGTCAAAAATTTCCATATACTGTTATAAAAAATTAATAAAATTGAAAAGAAAAACAAAGAAAAGGAAATAAAACTTTGACGTCAAGCAGCAAAATTCCGTTAATAGCGTAATCAAATGGCATATTCCATCTTATTTCTTATTTTTTTAACTTCTCTTCTTCTTTAGTTTTGTCTCTTTTATTTCCTTATATTTCTTTACAAAATATTTTTGTGCTCCCCCAAATATAATAAAAAAGCAAATCATAGGACAATAATTCTTTTACTATATTTAAACATAGACATAATTCCTAAATTAGATGTACGCGTAAATATATATAATATGATTGTGTAAATATATAAATTGATTGATACTAAAAATATCTTCATTTTTTTACTATAAATCAACTATTTTTGTACTTCACTTACAACCATGGCTTCTTCAATCAATTTATTCTTTCTTCTCACATTCTTTACCTCTCTCATCTTCCTCTCTTCTCAAACCACTCCAAATATACATAAAATCTCTTCAAATTTACTTACTACAGCATGCAATACTGGCCTAAAAAATTGGGACTCCAACTTATGTTTAAGAATTTTGAAGTCGAGACCAAAAATTATGTCTTCAACAAATCAAGTAAGTTTTGCACTGAATATTATCGAATCAGGAATTGAGAATGCAACAACTATACAAACTTATATAAATCGAAGGGTCAGTGATACAAGAATTAGCCGAGATTTAAAATTAGCACTAAAGGAGTGTGTTGGTTGCTTTCAAGCTGGGATTGGGTCCTTTAAAAGTGCATATAGTGAGATTAAAGACGATCAAGATTATCTGACGGCAGATTATGATCTTTCTGTGGTTTATGAACAAGTGTATCGTTGTGACTATTTTCTGTCTAATTATAAGGTTAAGGAGCCAGTGGTTTCAATTGGGATGAAATATGTTACATAATTTATCTATCCAGCATTACAAATTGTGGACGATCTTGAAACTAGTTGCCCTCCACCAGCATAATTTGAATTATTTATACGTATGGTTATCAAAGGATTAATTTTATTGTTTAAGATATGTTTTTAATTTTCTTAATTTTATTTCATAGTAGAATGATAATTTCATACATGTGCGAAGATCTATAATAATGACATTCAAGGTATTTAGGTTATAAATTTTAACATAGATATATAAGTCTATGTTAGTTTTGTGGTCTATATATGAAACTATGAATTTGTCATATGATTTATTGTGATTTTTCTCTTTGTGGTCTATATATGTTTGACGATAAAGTTGATCTTTTTTATCTACAGGCATTTAGAAGATCTATGTGTAAGTGTGTTTTTTTACAATTTTAATTTGGTATTATATGCCTCAAAACTATTATTCATAATATGATTAGATTTAAATACTCTGATTCCACGAGACATGACAAAAACGAGATGAAATCTTTTTTGTTTTTGTTTTTCTGAAAGCTTAAACAAAAATTGATACCAAAGTCTGTTTATTGCAAATCAAACTGTGCACGCACGATAAAGACAATTTTTTTTTTTGGTGATTCAGTGATAATTATAAATTGCTGAAAATCTACTTTTGGAACCTATCCAAAAATTTTAATTTATGAATAGGTAAACAACAACGTAAACAAAAAAAATAAAAATAAATTATGCTGGGTGGTGCAGTGCGGATTTAGGCAGGGGTGAGTTCATCCGGGCCGGTGGGGTTGAAAAACCCATGTAGGGCGGGGCAGGTAAAAGTTTTAGCAATTGAAACTAGCCTCGCATCGTTTGCCATCCCTACCCTTAGTTGCTTGGTTCTAACCCTCCACTGTGTAGTGGTGGAGCCAGAATTTTCGTTAAGGGGTATCAAAATATATAAAAGTAAACATACGAGGAAATTAAAGGGAGTCAATATATAGTATATTTACATATAATTTATTTTTTACTTAACTACACAATGTATTTTTCCCGCAAAGGGGTGTCATTTGACACCCCTTCCTATAAGGTGGCTCCGCCACTGCCACTGTGGTAAAGGTAAATATATTATTGTCACGACCCAAAATTTCCACCTTCGGAACCGTGATGGCGCCTAACATTTCACTTGCTAGGCAAGCCAACATTAGAATAATATTAATTATATTAAAACTATTTTAAATTAATTAATAACAAAGAGACAAATGCTGAAATAAAGTCTGAAATCAAGTGATGTTTAAATACCATCCCAGAACTGGAGTCACAAGTGCACCAGCTTCTAGAATAATATAAATAAGGGTCTGAATAAAATAAAGTTGTCTGAAAGAAAACACACAGCTAAAATAAAGTAGACGGGAACTTCGGAACTGCGGACGATGTGCAGTTATGTAATGACCCGGCCGGTCGTTTTGAAAATTTAAGTCTTGTTCAGCGGCATAAGGCCCTGAGCAGCTTCATATTATGTGTATTAACTTGCGTGCATGGTTGAATTCGGTTATCGGATGTTTCGGAGTAATTTGGGACACTTAGTCCCTAAAACGGAAGTTTAAGTCTTAGGATTTTGACCGTAATCGGAACTATATGAAGACGACTCCGGAATGGAGTTCCGTCGGTTCCATTAGCTCCATTGGGTGATTTTGGACTCAGGAGCGTATCCGGATTGTAAATCCGAGGTCTGTAGCTGATTTAGGGTTAAAATGGCGAAAGTCGAATTTTTGGAGATTTGGACCGGAAGTGGACTTTTTGATATCGGGGTCGGAATGCGATTTCGAGAGTTGGAACAGCTCCGTTATGTTATTTGGGACTTGTCTGCAAAATTTGACGTCATTGCGGATTGATTTGATAGGTTTCGGCACGGGTTTTAGAAGTTGAAAGATTTGAAAATTTATAAGTTCGATTCATGGTGCGATGCGTAGTTTCAACGTTAGTTGATGTGATTTGAGGGCTCGACTAAGTTCGTATGGTGTTTTAGGATTGGTTGGTATGTTTGGTTGAGGTCGCGGGGGCCTCGGGTGAGTTTCGGGTGCTTAACGGATTAAAAGTTTGATTTGTGTTACTGCTAAGTCTTCAGGCTTTTGGTATTTTCTCACTTGCGGTGAAGAGACCGCAGGTGCGGGAGCGCACGTGCGGAGAGGCAAGCGCAGAAGCGAAAAAGTGGAGGAGCGCCATGGGTCGTAGGTGCGAGAAAAATTCCGCATCTGCGGACAGATTGAGGCGCAGGTAAGAGAAGAGCTGGACTTGACAATCTCCGCAGGTGCGGAGAATTTGTGCGCATCAGCGGCTCCGCAGAAGCGGATTTTGGCGCGTAGAAGCGAGAGGAAGCGCAGGTGCGGTTTGGACATGCGCACCTGCGGCCGCGTAGATGCGGCCGATTATGTCGCAGGTGCGGTCACGCCTGGGCAGAAAAGAGAAATTCGAGGGTTTGATTTCATTCTTCGTTTTTGGACTTGAGAGCTCGAAATTTGGCGATTTTTCGAGGGATTTTCAAAGGAAGCTTTGGGGTAATGATTCCTAACTCGTTTTTGGTTGTATTCCATTAGTCTATAGTTGTTTTCTCCATTTAGTTTTGGATTTTTGGGGTTGAAATTGGGAAAAATTAGAAGAACTTCTTCAATAAAGATTTCGAGTTTTGAAAGGGGATTTGTGGTCGGATTTGAGTAATTCTTATATGGTTGGACTCGTAAGTGAATATGTGTTCATATTTTATGATTTTTACCCGATTCTGAGACGTGGGCTCGGGTCGACTTTTTAGGGTAAATTTTGGAATTTTTGTTAAAATATTGATTTTATTAATTAGATGAGTCTATTATGGTTGTATTCATGATATGCAATTGTTTTTCGCTAGATTTGGACCATTCGGAGTCGGATAATTGATAAAAAGGGCATTCTTACGGACTGATTGAGCTTGGTTCGAGGTAAGTATCTTGCCTAACCTTGTGTGGGGGACTTCCCCTTAGGATTCGAGTATTCTATGTTGATTGTAGTCCGTGTACACGAGGTGACGAGTGCGTGCACGGACTTATTTGTGGAAAGTTGGCCTTTTAGGGTTCTTAGGTCCTTGTATTCATTGAATATGCAGTTATTCTTATTATGATTATATATCTTAATTACTAGATTCACATCTACCTGCTTAATTAGAATCAATTGATTCATGATCCACTATTATTGTTACTTGATTCATATGTGCCTTAACTGAAACTGTTATCTCTTTTATAGCCATGCTATCTTTTCATAACTGCTTATCTTTATTTAAAATTTATATTATTTCATCTTATAATTATTCAGTCTTAATTGAGGTTATGATTATTTTTTCGCTGCTTATCCTTAATTGAATTGTTGAATATCCTTCGTAATTTTCTCAACCTTAGAAGAAGTTTAGATATCCTATATCTTAGTCGACTTGTTTTAATTGGCATTATTTGATTCGTGTTAGCTTCCATGTTGTTGAAGTATATATTGTGGGATCTTTGCTACATATTAGTTTTTCCCTTTGTTGAGATATTTTCTTTACGCCTAGCATTCTTTACTGTGGTTATTCCTTGTGAATTGGTTCTACCGTTTCTTTGTGAATTAAAGTTCTTGAGTTGATTTACTTGTCGTACTTTGTATTATGGTCATTGTTGTTATTGTACTTGTTGTGACGCTGCGCGAGGTTTATACCGTGCGGTTATTATTATTGTGATACACGAGGTTTCTGCCGTGCGGTTGTTATTATGGGGTTGCACGAGGTTTCTGTCGTGCTATTGTTACCAATGATATTTGCACATGCGGCGTGACAAGGCAGGATATGTATATATATAAGTGGGTTACGCATGTGGCGTGACAAGGTGGGAATATTATTAATCACGTGTGGCGAGACAAGGCGGGCATTTATGTTACTATTGCACACGTGGCGAGATAAAGTGGGCTGTGTCAGGGGTTGATTTGTGATGATTTGTGGCCTGGGGGCATTCTTGTTTTTGATATTTGTATAGTGGTATACGTACCTGTGTGAGCTTTATCTTGTGAAAGCTGTGTAAAAATATTCTACGTGATGTCCGTTCTTTTTTCCTTACGCTTAATTGCTGATATGGACTATAGTAGTACACTTGCACAACCATATACGTAGTTAAGCACTCTTATCGGATAAGAGGTGTTCTTGATATTGTTGAGCATAGATGCTCACCCTTGTTTACTTACCTTCTATGTGAGAATGACTCTATTGGCACGTGAGTCGTCAGTGCGGTTATGAGATATTATGAGGGCACATGAGGGCAAGTATTAGAGTTCAGGTATTGAGACCCGTAAGTTGTGATTTATCCGAGGTTAGGTACCTCGTGGAGTTGCTGACTAAAACCTGATGTAAAAGCGGTTGTAGTTGCTGAGTTATTATTTGTCCTTGCTGTATTTGTGATTTCGGATTTAGGTTATGTTCCATTCACCTTTACTGTGTCATTTTCATGATATTCCGCTGATACTTATTATTTCCTTCCTGATTGCCATCACTGTATTGTGAGACATATTGCATAGCCTTTATGTGACATCATACTTCTATTGTTCATGTACTTATATCGGTTCAGTTTATTAGACCAGTTAGTGTCTTGACTGTTTCTCGTCACTACTCCACCGAGGTTAGTCTTGATACTTACTGGGCATTGCTGTGGTATGCTCATGCTACTCTTCTGCACATTTTTGTGCAGATCAAGGTACTTGTTCGTTAGCTAGCTATGTGGACTGTCGTTGTGGAGACGCAAGGTAAACCTGCTGCTGTAATGACCCAACTTATCGTTTTAAGAATTAACACCCCGTTCAATGACTTAAGGTCCCGGGCAACTTTATAATATGTATTATGCCCCGCGGGTGTGGTCGAGTTTGATTTTCGGAAGATTTAGAATTTAATTGAAAGAGAAATTCTCATTTTGAAGCTTAAATGGAAAGAGTTGACCAAAGAGTTGATTTTTGAGCAGACGAACTCGGAATAGAATTTTGATGATGTCAATAGCTTCGTATGGTGATTTTGGACTTAGGCGCATGTTCGGATTTGAATTTGGAAGTCCGTAGGAAAATTCAACACATTTTGGCGAAAGTTGGAAAACAGACGATTTTCGGAAAGTTTGATCGGAGGTTGAATTTTTGATAACGAGGTCGGAATCCAATTCTGAAAATTGAAATAGGTCCGTTGTGTCACTTATGACTTGTGTGCAAAATTTGAGGTCAATCGGACTTGATTCGATAGGTTTCGGTATCGAATGTTGAAGTTGGAAATTTCATAATAGACTAAGTTTCAAGTGAGTTCGCACAAGACCTAACTTCAAATGAGTATACCTCTCTTGATATGAAGATTTATATGGTTTATTACCTATCAAAAGAAAGTTCTATGTGTATAGTTTCCAACGCTATAAACCGTTCGTCATTCGGACATTCATACAAGAAGTTATGACCAAATTACCAAAGGCTGGAAAAATACAATTATGCGACCAATTATGCGATCGCAAAACTGCTTCTGCGACCGCAAACTGGTCGCAGAATGGACCAGAAGAGCCCAGTTCTGGGCACCGATTTTGCGATCAGTTTTGCGGCCCGCATACCCATTCTGCGGTCCATTATGCGACCGCAGATCTGCTTTCGGAGGGTTAATTTTTCTATTTTCATAACCCGACCCCATTTTGATAAATAGGCTTTGGGGCTTATTTTGGGGTGTTTTTCTAAGGGTTTTAGAGAGAGGTAAGAGCATTTTAGAGAGAGAAGGAGGGAACCTAACATTCTAATCATCCAATCTTCAAGAATCAAGGAAGCTAATCATAAGATCTTCATCAAAGAGGTAAGATTCAACCCTTAGTCTTCAATTTCGAGTTTGGGATAAAAGATTGGTGATTGGGAGTATGATTCTTGGGTGTAAAAGTATTATGTATATATGATTGTACCAATAAGATTTGTAGGAAGATTGTTGAGATCAAATAAGTAAAGATTGGGTTGTGGAATGAAAGAAATGTTGTAGAAGAACCTTGTAACCAAATTTGCACACCTAGTATTTGATAAAATGCTCAAATGAGCTGAAACCATGAAAATCTTCCTAATGAGATTCCCCTGCACATTTAATTTGGGACTACGGAACGGTATTCCGGGAGATTCCCCTGCACATTTACTTTGGGACTACGGAACGGTATTCCGGAAGATTCCCCTGCATATTTACTTTTGAGACTACGGAACGGTATTCCGGGAGATTCCCCTGCATATTTTCTTTTGGGACAATAAGGCGGTACTTCGAGAGTGCCCTTTTGTTGATATTTTCTATGGATGCACTTGCCTTTGGTTATTTTGTTTTTTTCTTGTAATTTGTAAATTCTTGTATTTTCCGTGATGTATTATTTGACTTAATATTAAGTATTTTATATTTTTTGATGTATTGTGTTGACCTTGACTTTTTCGTACAAGACTTTGAGGATTTGTATTTTTCGGTTGTACTTGTTTTTGATGATTGAGTTGTTTTAAATAAAAGAAAATTTTCTAGTATGTTTAATTTAATAAATTCTATATCCAAATCAGTAGTTTAGTTGATGCTTTATTTTAATAGAAATATCATTTTTCCTCACTCAAACGATTTCTAAAATAAACTTATCTTTTTGTTGATTTCTTACTTGAATTAAATATTTTTAACCTCACTTAATTGAAAATAAACTGATCGTACGTATCTTATATACATTGATATTTTGGTACGTGAGTTGTCCGTGCAGTTATAAAAATAATATAGGCATGAGGTGCCAGAGAAAAATATGATGATTTTATTATTGACACGTGAGTTGTCGGTACGATGATGATAGAAATATGGGCATGAAGTGCCATGAAAAATATGAAAGTGGGCTGAGACCCTTAATTTTTATGATTGTGAAATGAGGTGTCACATGGTGACTTTTACTTGACAATATATTTATTGAAAAGAATTATATTTGAAAAATAATTATTCAAAAGAAGTATATTCGAAAGATATTTATCTTAAAGAATAATATGTGAATGATTTATATTTGAAGGACTTGACTTGTTGATTGTACTTGTGTTCCTTATTCGCGTGAGTAATAATTATGATGTTCTTATTGCCTTGTTATTATATCACTGGTTGAGTTGGTTGTTATCATTGCTAGTTGTTTTCCATTGTATACTGCTATATTATACAGGTTATTTAACTAGTGAGTGTCTTGACTGTACCTCGTCTCTACTCCACTGAGGTTAGTCTTGATACTTACTGGATACCGACCGTGGTAAACTCATACTATACTTCTGCACATTTTTGTGCAGAGCCAGGTATTGGAGGTATCGGACCTGGACAGAGTTAGAGTATGATCGCAAAGATTCAAGGTAGAGCTGCTTGGTCGTCGCAGTCCCTTGGAGTCTGTTCATTTTATTGTACTGTTAATTTTTAATCAAACAGTATTGAGTATTCGATCATTGAGATCATTTCATGTATTATGTTAGAGTTCGTGACTCAGTACTATCAGTCTTGGGAGGTTGTTATAATTATTTCCGTTGTTGGTTTCGTTTTTTTTAAAAAATGGCTTCGAAATGTAATGGAAATCGGCTTACTTAGTCTTAGAGACTAGGTGCCATCATGATGCTTGTGGTAGAATTTTTGGTCGTGACAAGTTGGTATCAGAGCACTAGGTTCATAGGTTCTACGAGTCACGAACAAGTCTAGTAGAGTCTTGCGGATCGGTACGGAGACGCATGTACTTATCTTCAAGAGGCTACAGAACTGTTAGGAAATTTCACTTCTTTCATTCCTTATCGTGCGGCATTTATTCAGCTTGAAGCATATATCTTATGTTCTTTTGCATCCACTCGTGTATGAAATTGCGCACTTGGTATCAACTATGATCCAATAGTTCGTGATACTATAGAGGGGTTATAAGGGGGGCAGGGTTGCTCAATCATTATTACAACGTGTCGTCCAGATCGAGGATGCAGAAGTATTGAGAGATCATTCAATTGTGCACATTGAGGTGCAGCAGGTTCTGACATCTGGTTGATAAGTATGATATTAAGAAGGTTTAATTAATTGCCTAATCATCACAATTGTGGTAGGGTCATGGGGTGGATGTAGATCTGAAATAGTTGGTGGTATTAGAGACTATGTAGTTCGTATGGGATTTCTATTTAGCTAAGGGTACATACGCAACAAAGGCACTGGTGGAAGCGAGTTTAACTATCACGAGGATGACATGCGGCAAATAAATGGCTTGAGGTGTCTTAAACTGGTGTCCTACGAGAGATGAAGGTTAGTATTGTGGATCATCAGAATGTGTCCTATGGCTTCGCGCCAAGTGAGGGAGTCCACTATCAACGATCAGATTGCGGGGTCATGTGTTATATGAGTTTTGGCCTGAGATGTATTTATGTTGTATTGAAAGGTTCTCTGAAACTTGTATATGATTAAGAGCTGAGATTTGTATGGGATGATGCTGGGACTTGCAGTATTCCCACGTCATTAATAATTCTACATTTCAGTATCAACGGGGTCATGGAAACAATTCCAGAATACTCGAGGTGTTCCGGTAAGTTCTTTTAATGCACCGCCGGCACGGGGTTCCTATAATAGTTATTCCAGTTGTCCGGCACAGACTCAATGTGAGCAGTCGAATCGCAGAGGGGTTGTTATGAGTGTGGTGATACTAGACACATCAAGATAAATTGTCCCAGACTTGGGAGGGATGTATTTCATCATAACACTCCAACTACAAGCTTTATTCCAGTTAATACTTCATGTGCACAGTCAGTTAGAGGTGGAGGACTGACGGGTAGTGGGCGCCTAAGAGGTGGAGGCCCGACTCGTTGTTATAAATGCTATGATTTGGTTGAGGCCGATACACCAGATGAGGTGAGTCCTCCTATTATGCTCTGCTTATGGGTAAGCTTCGAAATTTTGTGAACCACTCACATGTGTATCCCTGCTGGGAGGTTTGATGATGTTAGCATGTGTCTATTATTTTTTTATTTTGTACATCATTGAGGGCTATAAGTCCAAACGTGATTTTTTATTTCTCACTACTGTGAGTTTTGATGTGATTTCGGAATAATTGATTTCAATTTTATGAATTATATGTCCTACCGGTGTGAGGGTTCATTATATGTTGTGAAAATTATTTATGAAATATATTGAAAAGAAGAAAGAAAGGAAATTGAAAATTAAAGTTGGCACAATGTGCAACATACTTGTGATTCGGAGTTGAGGACGAGATCCTTCCTCTTTTTTTTTACATGATGTGAAATATTTAAACCGGGCTGCAAGCCGCGATGGAAGTTATGTAAGGACGAGATCCTTGTGGTGAAATATTTATGAGTTTAAAATTTTTCCTTTGTAAAATTTAATTGTACAATAGTATTAATATGGATTCATGCCTGTTAGGCTTATTTGATAATTCTTGTATATTTTTCTCTGCATATTCAGCCATTTTCGTGCTATAAACATTGAGTTTTAACCTATGAGATGAGTGCCTAAGAGGCGTTAAATTTGACTCATCAATCTGAGTAAGCAATCATGAGGTTTTCATGCCTCACATTCTGTTGTCAATGTTGTGATAATTTGAAATGAGGTAGTGGTTAATATGAGATTAATTGATGATGCTGGAATTAATTATGAACAACTTTTAAGACCAGAGATGTGGTGATGAGCATACATATGATGTGTTTCATGTCCTGATATCATTATGATAATGCAGTGCTTGTAATGCTGGGATTGGTTTTATTGATATATACCTTGTGGTATTTTGTTGGGTTGTGGATGTGTTGCTAGGAGTGGATTTGGTGTTACTCGGGCAGGTGGATAGGCCCAATTACAGGGGAGGGACTCTGCCAAAATTTTTGAAAAATTTGGGAGTTAGTAAAATTTGGAGGATTGAGATTTGCAAAGGAAGAGTTAAATATGTTATATGTTTGAGGGCGAATGATCCTAAGTGGGGAAGAATGTAGCAACCCGGAAAATTTTTGAAGTACTTCAACACTATCAAGAAAGTTGATGTGTGCGTAGGCAGGAGTTACTATAGCCATTTGAGACTAATACCGTGTGTCAAAGTGAAAATTAGGCCTTATGGAAATGATTGGAGAGTTAGGAAATTTGCTTTAAAGCTTATAGGAATGGAGAAAAGAAATAATCTCAATTGAGATGATGTCGTCGGACCCATGATTAAATTGCGAGAACGTAGAATCACCCACAAGTATGTGTGTAAAAATACACTCAGTAATTTAAAGTCCTCAGAAAGATTCTTGGCACGTTTGAGGACGAACGTATGTTTAAGAGGTGGAGAATGTAATGACTCGACTTGTCGTTTTAAGAATTAATGCCCCGTTCAACAACTTAAGGTCCCAGGCAACTTCATAATATGTATTATGCCCCGCGGGTATGGTCGAGTTTGATTTTCGGAAGATTTAGAATTTAATTAAAAGAGATATTCTCATTTTGAAGCTTAAATGGAAAGAGTTGACCAAAGAGTTGACTTTTGAGCAAACGAACTCGGAATAGAATTTTGATGATGTCAATAGCTTCGTATGATGATTTTGGACTTAGGCGCGTGTTCGGATTTGGATTTGGAAGTCCGTAGGACAATTCGACACATTTTGGCGAAAGTTGGAAAATAGACGATTTTCGAAAAGTTTGATCGAAGGTTGAATTTTTGATAACGAGGTCGGAATCCAATTCTAGAAATTGAAATAGGTCTGTTGTGTCACTTATGACTTTTGTGCAAAATTTGAGGTCAATCGAACTTGATTCGATAGGTTTCGGCATCGAATGTTGAAGTTGGAAATTTCATAATAGACTAAGTTTCAAGTGAGTTCGCACAAGATCTAACTTCAAACGAGTATACCTCTCTTGATATGAAGATTTATATGGTGTATTACCTATCAAAAGAAAGGTCTATGTGTATAGTTTCCAACGCTATAAACCGTTCGTCATTCGGACATTCATACAAGAAGTTATGACTAAATTACCAAAGGCTGGAAAAATGCAATTCTGCGACCAATTATGCGATCGCAAAACTGCTTTTGCGACCGCAAACTGGTCGCAGAATGGACCAGAAGAGCCCAGTTCTGGGCACCGATTTTGCAATCAGTTTTGCGGCCCGTATACCCATTTTGCGGTCCATTATGCGACCACAGACCTGCTTTCGGAAGGTTAATTTTTTTTATTTTCATAACCCGACCCCATTTTGATAAATAGGCTTTGGGGCTTATTTTGGGGTGTTTTTCTAAGGGTTTTAGAGAGAGGTAAGAGCATTTTAGAGAGAGAAGGAGGGAACCTAATATTCTAATCATCCAATCTTCACGAATCAAGGAAGCTAATCACAAGATCTTCATCAAAGAGGTAAGATTCAACCCCTAGTCTTCAATTTCGAGTTTGGGGTAAAAGATTGGTGATTGGGAGTATGATTCTTGGGTGTAAGAGTATTATGTATATATGATTGTACCAATAAGATTTGTAGGAAGATTGTTGAGATCAAATAAGTAAATATTGGGTTGTGGAATGAAAGAAATGTTGTAGAAGAACCTTGTAACCAAATTTGCACACCTAGTGTTTGATAAAATGCTCAAATGAGCTGAAACCATGAAAATCTTCCTAATTATGGTTCACTTTTGTTATGCTTCTAAATAGATTGAAGTTGCTAGAAGTTTCGAAACCTCGTAGTAATGTAAGGAAGGCTCAAGAAAGATTAGAGCCGTCCGGAGGTCAATTCAAGCAAGAAGGCGATTTTGAAATATCGGCCTAACTTCAAAAAGGTAAGTGTCTTGCTTAACCTCGGGTGGGGGAATTTCCCCTTAGGCATTGAGTCTCAAGTACAAATTGTGTAATTAAAAACCATGTACGCGAGGTGACGAGTACGTACTTGATTTATATATGCGAATTTCATTGATTAAAAATCCTTAGATGCCCTTATGTATTAAATTGGAAATTATTGGCACTTATTAAATCCTCTATTTGTCATGCCTAGATCCTTGTTTGTTGAAATTATTTCTATATGATGATTTGGTGTGATTGCTACCTTGAATTTATGTGAAATATATTTTTGTTAAGATTTTGTACACATTATGGTCGAGTCATGGGCTCCTTATTGTGGAAAATGATGTACTGTTAATTTCTGTGGCAAGTTGTGATATGTGAGCACTTGATGTGCAGTTGTTGAAATCATATTTACTTTGGGACTACGGAACGGTATTCCGAGATATTTCCCTGCACATTTACTTTGGGACTACGGAACGGTATTCCGGGAGATTCCCCTGCACATTTACTTTGGGACTACGGAAAGGTATTCCGGAAGATTTCCCTGCATATTTACTTTTGGGACTACGGAACGGTATTCCGGGAGATGCCCCTGCATATTTTCTTTTGGGACAACAAGGCGGTACTTCGAGAGTGCCCTTTTATTGATATTTTCTATGGATGCACTTGCCTTTGGTTATTTTGTTTTTTTCTTTTAATTTGTAAATTCTTGTATTTTCCGTGATGTATTATTTGACTTAATATTAAGTGTTTTGTATTTTTTGATGTATTGTGTTGACCTTGACTTTTTCGTACAAGACTTTGAGGATTTGTATTTTTCGGTTGTGCTTGTTTTTGATGATTGAGTTGTTTTAAATAAAAGAAAAATTTCTAGTATGTTTAATTTAATAAATTCTATATCCAAATCAGTAGTTTAGTTGATGCTTTATTTTAATGGAAATATCATTTTTTTCTCACTCAAACGATTTCTAAAATAAACTTATCTTTTTGTTGATTTCTTACTTGAATTAAAGATTTTTAACCTTACTTTATTGAAAATAAACTGACCGTACATATCTTATATACATTGATATTTTGTTACTTGAGTTGTCCTTGCAGTTATAAAAATAATATGGGCATGAGGTGCCGGAGAAAAATATGATGATTTTATTATTGACACGTGAGTTGTCGGTATGATGGTGATAGAAATATGGGCACGAGGTGCCGTGAAAAATATGAAAATGGGCTGAAACCCTTAATTTTTATGATTGTGAAATGAGGTGTCACATGGTGACTTTTACTTGAAAATATATTTATTGAAAAGAATTATATTTGAAAAATAATTATTCAAAAGAAGTATGTTCGAAAGATATTTATCTTAAAGAATAATATGTGAATAGTATACTGCTATATTGTATAGGTTATTTGACTAGTGAGTGTCTTGAATGTACCTCATCTCTACTCCACTGAGGTTAGTCTTGATACTTACTGGATACCGACTGTGGTGTACTCATACTACACTTCTGCACATTTTTGTGCAGAGCCAAGTGTTGGAGGTATCGGACCTGGACAGAGTTAGAGTATGATCGCAAAGATTCAAAGTAGAGCTGCTTGGTCGTCGCAGTCCCTTGGAGTCTGTTCATTTTATTGTACTATTAATTTTTAATCAAACAGTATTGAGTATTCGACCATTGAGATCATTTCATGTATTATTTTAGAGTTCGTGACTCAGTACTACCAGTTTTGGGAGGTTGTTATAATTATTTCCGTTGTTGGTTTCATTTTTAAAAAAATGGCTTCGAAATGTAATGGAAATCGGCTTACTTAGTCTTAGAGACTAGGTGCCATCACGACGCTTGTGGTGGAATTTTGGGTCGTGACAGCTGCTGCATTCGCAGGCTTCGGAGTCACCTTCAACTTTTCGTTTTGCACTGTTTATTCTTATTTCTGGACAATTATATTTAGAAGTTTTCTAGCAAATACTCTG
The DNA here is from genome assembly GCF_000390325.3 of Nicotiana tomentosiformis. Classification (NCBI taxonomy): domain Eukaryota; kingdom Viridiplantae; phylum Streptophyta; class Magnoliopsida; order Solanales; family Solanaceae; genus Nicotiana; species Nicotiana tomentosiformis. Next base: position 127,254,261 of record NC_090818.1, read on the forward strand.
TAGAGATTATGACTTGTACTACCGGTTTTGAGAATTGTAAGAGATTCTATTTAAATAATGTTGTTGTTTTAATTATTGTTAGACTTATCTAGTCCTTAAGACTAGGTGCCATCACGATACCCAAACATAAGGGAAATTGGGTCGTGACAAGTTATACCTCAAGTCTCCTCTGAGTAGCTGAAATCCGAGCAAATCTACGGTATGCCGCTGGGACCAACTCTGAAATCTGCAGAAGAAGTGCAGAGTGCAGTATCAGTACAACCGACTTCATGTACTGGTTAGTGCCGAGCCTAACCTCGACGAAGTAGTGATGAGGCTAAGGCAGGTCGCTTATATTAACTTGTACACTTTAATAATAATAATAATAATAATAATAATAATAATAATAATAATAATAATAATAATAATAATAATAATAATAATAATAATAATAATAATAATAATAATAATAATAACGGGAATAGTAGTAAGACCAGTAAATAATATCAATAATTGAAGTCAACTCGGCAGTCACAATCCCTCAACTTGTTTCCATTGCAGCGTGTAACCCGTTCCAACAATATAAACTTAGAATAAATTTATTGCGGTGTGCAACCCGATCCCCCAATATAAAATTTTAATAAATCTATTGCGGCGTGTAACCCGCTCCCCCAATATATTTATTTTCATTTCCATTGCGGCGTATAACCCGTTCCAACAATATAAACTTAGAATAAATCCGTTGCGGCGTTCAACCCGATCCCCTAATATAAACTTTTAATAAATCTATTGCGGCGTGCAACCCGCTCCCTCAATATATTTATTTTTATTTTTGTTGCGGCGTGCAACCCGATCCCCTAATATATTTTAACAACTCTTAAATATAATAAAAATACTCTAATAAATACCACGTTCAATGAGAAACTATTAAGCATCAAGGCATACATTAATTATAATCTATTTAGAAATAAGTGATGACAAGTAACAATTAGTTATGAAAATCGGAAAGAAAATAGGCAATTTAATATTTAGTATGCTAAATGTCAAGTAGCAATAAGTCACACAAATCAAATAAGCATATAGCAATTATTGCAGGAATTCAAGAATTGATATTTGACAAGGAATATGAGAGAAACAATTATTATAACAATTAATTTGTGTCCTAAACAATTTAAGATGTTAAAATAATTAAGCAAATAATTAATTTGACAAAGAATAGGCACTCGGCACTTTGCCTATACATCGTTACACATGAAATTCACATAGCAAATAATTCAAGGGTTCTATTCCCTTAAGTCAAGGTTAACCACGACACTTACCTCGCTTTGCAACCAAATTCAAGAATCCAATAAAACCTTGCCTCACGAATTCGTGTCCGAAATTCTCAAATCTAGTCATAAACAATTCAATATACTCAATACAAATCATAGAAATTAATTCCATATGAATTTACTAATTTTTCGGATTAAAATTAGAAATTCATCTCAAAAATATCAGTGGGGCCCACGTCTCGAATCTCGGAAAAATTTACAAAATCCGAACACCCGTTCCGAGACGATTCCAACCATACAAAAATTATCAAATTCCGATGTCAAATGGACCTTCAAATCTTAAATTAAAGTCTTTGAAGATTTCTACCATTTTCAACCCAATCTTTACCCATTTGAACTCAAAAATCTTCCCACAAACCTTATTGGTATAAGCATATATAAATAATACTCTTATACCCAAGAATCACGCTCCTAATAACCATCTTCTCCCCAAATCTGAAATTAAAAAACTAGGGTATGAAACCTTACCTCTTAGATGAAGAACTTGAGAGATTTCTTGTTGGATTTCAAGGCTTGAGCAAGATTTGATGAACAAGACACTTGAGCTTCTTCCTCTCTCTAGAACACTCTCACTTCTCTCTAAAAATATCAGGTTTTAGCTCAAAAATGACTTAACCCCTCTCCCTACCTGGCCTTGGGGGTATTAAATGAGCTCCTACGTGCGCAGTCGCGCACCTGGGCAAGTGGCCGTGCATCCGGCCGCGCACCTGAAGCAGAAAGTCTCAAATATGCGCGGCCGCGCATATGACACAAGTCCAGTAAAATGGCCATAACCTTCTGGATACATATCCAAATAATGAACGGTTTAAAGAGTTAGAAACTAGACTTGAAGATCTTTCATTCGATAGGTTGTCCATCACATAACTACTTATATATATGTATACATGCTCGTTTAAAGTTTAATCTTGTGCGTACTCATTTGAAACTATAGTCTATTATAAAATTTTCCAACCTGACATAGACTTAGGACTTTTCTTAGACCCCATATCACTTATAATATACCTCGTACACTTATTATCATATCCAATAGGTGTCCATCATATTAATAGTCCTCGAATGAGAAGTAGAGTCCGCCCCCAAACACATAACATAACTTATCTCTTCTTTCGCACATTTTAATTTCCCGATGTAACGACCCGGCCGGTCGTTTTAAATATTATAACCCTATTTACTGCTCAATTTATGCTTTATAGTTATTTTATGATTTACCGGGTTAGTGAATTCGGTTCCGGAAGAAATTCGGAGTGAAATGAGACACTTAGTCTTATAATTAAAAATTTAAGTTAGAAAAGTGGACCAGATATGGACCTATGTGTAAACGACCTCATATTTGAATTTTGATGATTCCAATAGCTACATATGGTGATTTTGGGCTTAGGAGAGTGTCCGGAATATTATTTAGAGGTCCGTAGTGGAATTAGGCTTGAAATGCCGAAAGTTAAATTTTTGGGAAGTTTGACCGGGGGGTTGACTTTTTGATATCGGGGTCAAAATCTAATTCTGAAAATTTGAGTACCTCCGTTATGTCATTTATGACTTGTGTGCAAAATTGGTGGTCAATCGGACGTGATTTGATAGGTTCCGGAGTCATTTGTAGGAATTAGAAATTTCAAAGTTCATTAGGCTTGAATTTATGTGTGATTTGTGTTTTAGTGTTGTTGGATGTGATTTGAAGGCTCGACTAAGTTCGTATGATATTTTAGGACTTGTTGGTACATTTGGTTAAGGTCCCGGGGGCCTCGGGTGAGTTTCGGATGGTTAATGGATCAAATTCGGACTTAGAAGAAATAGCTGAAGTTTCTGCCCTCTACTGCAATCACACTTACGGAAATTCTATCGCAGGTGCGAGCCTGGCAAGCGCAAATGCACAAATGGACTATGGGGCAGTAGTCGCAGGTGCGAGGGAAATTCCGCACCTGCGTGAGCGCAGATGTGGAGGGACGCGCGCAGAAGCGGCCTGCGCAGGAGCACAAACAGGCGCGTAGATGCTGACAATGGCGCAGATGCGGGATTTTTTCCGCACATGCGGTTGGCGCAGAAGCGGCCAAGTTTCCACAGATGCGAAAATCCCTGGACAGTACAAAAACAGAGAGGTTCCGAGCTTTTGCCATTTTTGGGCATTTCAAGCTCAAGTTGGGCAATTTTGAGCAAGGTTTTCACGGGAAAACTTGAGGTAAGTCCCTTGTGATCATTTCTACTCCATAATATTGAATTATCATCGAATAATCCGACTAGATTACATGTTTTTGAGGTGTAAATCGGGGGTTGGAACTTAGGGATTTGAAAATAAGATTTGAAGCTTTGGGGGTCGAGTTGAGGTCGGATTTTGGTAAAATTTGTATGGTTAGACTCGTGGTTGAATAGGCTTTCGGATTTTGTAACTTTTGTCAGGTTCCGAGACATGGGCCCCACGGACGATTTTTGAGATAAATTTCGGATTTTTATGAAAAATTAGTATATTCATATGGAGTTAATTCCAATTAATTTTATTGACTAAAACGAATTATTTGTGACTAGATTCAAGGCATTCGGAGGCCGATTTGCGAGGCAAACGCATAGCAGAGTAAAGAATTTCATGCTCTGAGGTAAGTAACAGTTTTAAATCTGGTCCTGAGGGTATGAAACCCCGAATTTTGGTATCATGTGATTATTTTGGAGGTGACACACATGCTAGGTGACGGGCGTGTGAGTGTACACCGAAGGAATTGTGACTTGGTCCGTCCCGAAAAACTGTAAAGTTGAATAATTTGTTGTTAGCTATATGCTCTCTATGTGTTGATTAAATTTGGTTGTAAATCATGTTAGAAATCATGCTTAGGCTATGTGATAGTACTGTTGGGACCCACAAAGGTCGCGTACTTGTTGAATTGCCTGCTAAATTCTATATGTACTCAGTCTCAGCTTTTACTTGCATATTTTATCTCTGTCTCTATTATTATTATTGATACATCATATCATTATTGTTTGGGCTGATTTCATGATTATTAAGATCCCGAGAGACGGGAGAGATTTATGACTGAGTGAGGCCGAGGGCCTGATTATGAGATATTGATACTATAGCACGTGAAGTTGTCCGTGCAGTACGTGAGTTGGCCGTGCAGATCCTTATATTATACTATAGCATATGAGTTGGTCGTGCAGCACGTGAGTTGGTCGTACGGATCCTTATATTATACTATAGCACGTGAGTTGGTCGTGCATCATGTGAGTTGGCCGTGCGGATCCAGATATTTATATTATGGCATGTGAGTTGTCCGTGCAGTTTATAACGCTTGGGCTGTAGGAGCCCCTCCGGAGTCTGTACACTCCCAGTGAGCGCGGGTACCCATTGAAAGTGAGTGATGAGGGCTGGAAGCCTAGGGAGTGATGAGGGCTGGGAGCCCAATTAGTGATTATTGTCCTAAGAGGTTGTACTTGATTTTCATTTGTTATTGTACTTAGTTGCTATCTGTTATTGTTATGAAATCTCTGAAAGATTGTTGATATACGGATTACATGAACAGGAACTGTATAAAAATTAATTTGATATTAAACTGCCAGATTTGATAGCATGTCTATTCTTTGCTGGAATTACTGGAAATGAACTATAACTGTGTAGCTCGTTACTATCTTCAGTTCCTTATTTATTATTGTTACTTGCTGAGTTGGTTATATTCATACTACACCCTGCACTTTGTGTGCAGATCCAGGTGTTCCCGGACATAGCGGGTGTTGATCCTTTCGCGCGGTTGATTTTCAGGAGATTTTGAGGTAGTTGCCGTGTTTCGCAGACCTTGTCTCTCCTTCTCTATCTCTTTATTTACTGTATTTGGTCTCAGACTATTATGGACTATATTTTTTAGACTTGTATTCATGTTAGATGCTCATGTACTCAGTGACACTAGATTTTGGGGAGTGTTTGTATTGTATTTAAATATTATATTTTCAACCTTAAAGAGAAGTTTTGGTTTATTGAGATTATCGTCTTGCCTAGTATCGAGATAGGTGCCATCACGACAGATTGGGATTTTGGGTCGTGACACCCGAATTTTACTAGTTCCCAAAATTTCCAAAAACATTCGCCAGAGTTTTCTTTGCAACTGAGCCTATCCACCTGCTAGAAAATCCCATAAACCAATCCTAACAATACATATATAATCCAATCAATGTAACATAACATGAAAACAATACTAACAGTGGCCTCATAAGCAATATATTTCTAGAAAATGAACGACATAAACATCAACTATTCAGGTAATACGTAACTCATTGCAGTTAAGCTCCCAACATTTTCATAAAACACCGAAATGAATGTTTAAATTAAAGATGACATTTTGGGTCATCACAATTATACATCATAATAAGTAATTTTTGACCTATATGCACAATATAATTTTTCGATGAAGGGTATTTGATTGATCATCTTGATCCTGCCCATAGCTCTACTATTGACATATCCCATAATAATTAATTATGAATTTAAGTTTTATTCATTAAAATTGTATTTTTTTACATAATCAGATTGGTCACATATAAGATAATTATGGATAAAGTTTTACGCTAAATATAAATTAGCAATAAAATAAATATTTTTTTGGTAATTATCAGATTTTATTACCAGGGAAAAATATTTACAAGTAAAGCAAAAAAAAAACCTAGAGTTGACATAAGACCCAATTCTAGTATAAACAGACTTCGACTAGCTATATCTACTTCATCTCCAATCTACTTCCCAAACAATTACAGACTCAGATAGAAGTTTAATTTCTGCATATGCTTCCCTAACTTTGCCTTCATGCTACCACGAAAATGAACTTCTTGCACAATTGATCTTGCTATGTCTTCTGGTGTCCTCTTTTTTTGTTGGAATATATTGTAGTTCCTCTCTTACCATATGTGATAAGTAGTACAAGCCAAGCTCATTCTATAGATTTCTACCAGTGAGTTTTTGGCATTAGCTTGCATTCTAGCCCAGCTTATCTCCTCCCTCCATCCCACAGGACTTCTTCTGATGCCGAGCCACTTTAAAATATACATCCGTACCTTTGCGGATATGCAGCAGTTGAAAAATAAGTGTTGGTGACTCTCTTGCTCAACTTCACACGTTGCACAAATAGTATCATTCCGTATACCCCATTTTATTAGTCTATTTTTGGTGTACATCCTCTCTTGTATCGCTAGGAATAATATGAATATCTACTTTGGGTTTGCTTGAGTGTTACAGATCAACTTCTTCCAGCTTACTTTAGGGAAGTCCCCACTAAGCATGTTGTACATTCTCCTTATAGAGTATTTTCCTTCTACCACAGCATCTTCAATCTTCAAGGTTGCCTTCTCCAGATATTTCTTCGTATTAATAATCTTTCGAATGGTCCACGAGGCATTCTTAACATCCATAGCACTAATATCCCTACCTTTCACATAATAAATGTGCACCCACTTAATTCATAACTTGTCCATCTTTTGAGACAAATTCCAGTAATGTTTCAGAATTGCAGCTCTATTCCATACTTGCACATCTGTGATGTTTAGTCCCCCAGATGTCTTAGGTAAATACAATTGATTCCATGCCACCAATGCCTTTTTCTTAGATTCTGTATTTCCCATCCAAAGGAAAGTTCTACATACTGCTTCCACTTTGTTAATGACCTTCTTAGGCAGTAGAAAAATCTGAGACCAGTAAGTGAATTACTTTTAGCACACTTTTAATTAATTGCAACCTCCCTGCATATAATAGAAATTTTACAGTCCAATTGGTTATTCTTCCAAGCATTTTGTCAATCAATGGTTGGCAATGTGCTACAGTCAGCCTTGTAGAGCTTAATGGCACTACAAGGTACTTAAAAGGCAAGGTACCAACAGAGAAACCAAGTTGTTGTACTATCTCATGCTGCACCTGGTTAGGCACCCCTCCAAAGTATATGCTACTTTTGTTTATGTTTGCTATCAGACCTGATGCCTTGAAAAACTGTTGAAAATATTCAAATAGCAGCTTAGCTGATACCACATCACCTTTGCAGAACATAAGGAGGCAAAACCTAGTTGTATTATGCCTAGTTTTTCACATCGAGGATGATAACTGAAGTTTGGCTCCTCCTTTAGTGTTCTGAGCAGTCTAGTAAGATACTCCATGGCAAGTACAAATAAGTATGGGGATAATGGACCCCCCTGCCTGAGTCCATTTTTATCCTCAAATGGTGGTGTTGGATTTCCATTTATAACTATCGAATAGGAAACTGTTCTGATGCAGCTTCTAATCCATGTGATGAACCTTTCTGGAAAATTCATACTTGATAAGATCTGCTCTAGAAAACCCCATTCCAATGAGCCATAGGCTTTTTGCATATCCACTTTGATCATAATCCTTGGTGATACTCCTTTCCTCTCATATCCTTTAATAATTTTATGGCTTAGAACCACATTGTCATGTATCACCCTTCCGGGAACAAAAGCATTTTGGCTGCAATCTACTAGTGAATCCATGACCTGTTGTAATCTGTTGGTAATCATTTTGGAAATGATTTTGTACAATATTGTGCAACAAGAGATTGGTCGATACTCCTTGATAGTGGCAGGTTCTTTACCTTAGGTATCAATGTGACTGAAGTGCAGTTTATAGGTCTATACATATCAGCTGTTTCAAAGAACCTAAGTACTTCAGTTGTTACCTCCTCTCCCAGTATGTGCCATATTTTCTGAAAGAACATTGAATTAAATCCATCACACCCTGGAGCATTCAGAGTGTCTATCCCTTCCAATGCTTGATACACTTCTTCTTTTGTGAATGGACTTATTAGTTGAAACTGTTGAGCTCTGTTCAATATTGGTCCCTCCTTCATGATCTTTGGATCGATGGCATGTATGCAATTCTGGCTTGAGCCTAATAGGCCTTTGTAGAAGCCAATTATCTCTTCTTTGATCTCCTCTGGCTTTTGCAATATCCTTCCTTCCGTGGAGGATTTAAGTTGCTTTATATAATTTTGTGCTCTTCTTCCCTTCATGTTGGCATAGAAGTATGCTATATTGGAATCACCCAGCTTGAGTCATTGGACCCTTGACTGTTGCCTATAAATGCTTTCTTCTATTATACTCTACTTTTCAAGTTGCTTTTTTAGTTCCTTCTCTTCCTCAAACTTTCCTATAGAATAGCTGATTTCCCTCATTTGTGCTTGCAATTCCTTCAGCTTGTCCCTAATATTCTGAATTTTGTTCTCCATTCCTATAAACTCCTTGATGTTTAAGCTCTTCAAGGCTTCTTTAATTGTCTTCAGCTTTAACCATATGCTCATCATGCCTTGTGCATGCCTTTGACTTGACCACCTGCTCTTGACTTTATCTGCAAACTCAGGATGGTTTGCTAGGTAATTCAGAAATCTAAAAGGCTTCTTACTTTTATTGTTGTCCTCTCCAATCTCAATACTTAGTGGAGTAGTCCGAGAAGTATATATCCTTGATATGGACTTGCAAAGGAGGCATGGTATTCATCCACTGTGCATTCACTAGTGCTCTATCTATCTTACTATAAACATGGCTATTGGTCCATGTAAATGTTCTTCCAGTGGTTTGAAGCTCTGCAACCCCACATTCTTCTATGAACCTTCTGAAATCCCTGGTTTCATATTCTTGTACCTCATTTCCTTGTGTTCTGTCCTCCACATCTAGGACTGAATTAAAGTCCCCATTATCATCCCAGGGTAGATCATTAGCTCCTCTATTTCCTTCAGTTTCCTCCATAGGTCTTTCCTAGCCAGAACATTATACAATTCATACACTGGTGAAAATTGAATGATTATATTAGTATGTCTAGATTGTATTATCCCATGAATTAGCTAATCATGGATCTTCATGACGGTAAATTTAACTTCAGTAGGGTCCCATATTATCCATATATGATCTCTAGTTATATTAGATCCGCTGGTGCACCATTCCCAGCCATAAGCTATTTTGCTTACTATCTTGGCAGCCTTATTGCTATTAACTCTATGCTCTGAGATAGCTATTAAATTTACTTTATTCTCATTCAAAAACTCCTTCAACTCCTTTTGCTTGTATACTTTGTTTATTCCCCTAACACTCCATGTGACGATCTTCATGTGGAATGCTGAGATGATTGGGGTCTTCCTTCATTCCTACCATAATTACATAGCCCTTCCATATCTACTTTCCCTTTGTCTGCTTGTGTATTGGTTTCTCACAGTGGATCAAAACCATTGTTAGTAGGCATTTGGCTTGTTGCTATACTAACATTTTTATTGCCTTTGTTTGCAGACTTCCTTCTTACTTCTTGCCATCCTTCATCATCCTTGGGATCATGCTGTTGAGTTGGTTCAATACCCTCTCCAATCCCATGTTTCTGTACTATCACCTGGCTATGTGGCTGTTTGGTCTGCCATATCCATTGCTTGGTCTGATTCTTCTCCCTTGGATTTTGATTTCTCTGCTTTAACTCCTTCCTTGTCTGATGTTGTTTATTTTTTGCACAATAATGTCCAGCTTGCAGGCAGGACTCACAAAATTTCGGCACCCAGTCGTATTGTATCTCCTGCATAAACATCTTCCCATGTGGATCCTTCACGATAATCTTATGTGGTAAGGTCTTTGTTACATCCATCTCAACCAGTATTCCAACATATGATATTCTGTCAATTTTTGTGGTGCAATCATCTATGTACAGTGGGTTCCCAATAGCATTCCAATGCGACTTAGAGTCTCCATTTCCCAGCAATTCAATGGGAGATTTAGCAGCTTAACCCATAGGGGAATTGTTTTTAGGATCTCACTATTGAAATTGAAGTTTGCCGCCCATGCTTTGATGATTATTGGTTTGTTGTTCATCATATGTGGACCCGATGCTATCACTTTATCTCTTTCCCTCAAACTATTAAATCGAAAATATCCCTCATTTTGGTAGTAGATTTTAGGTTTGGGCGTAAATCCCCATTGACCTTCTATGAATCGTTCTACAGTTCCAATTGAGGGATCATCTCCAACAACATAGAAAATCTACTACCATAATGAGGGATATTTTGTAATTTGATTAAATGCACTTCTCCGTGCCTTTCTCAATTTCTGCCAGTTGAAGTTCTACAATTTGTTCACCATTGTGAATCGTTGGAGCTATGAAGCTTAGGCTCATTCCCCTGGTAGCAAATCTGGTGTTGCGCTTTTGCATCAGTGAGGCCTAATCCTTTCCTCACCGCTTCGATTATCAATCCTACATCTATCGCTTTGTTGTTCATTTTTCTCGGCCGCCCTCTCGGCATTTTCTGGTGGTGCGCACGGTAGTTAACTCTAACATGCGCCTGGAGAATTTAACGCTTGTTAATAAAATAAATATGATATTTAATTTTTCATGATATGTTAAGCTACACTAATGTGTAAAAAATCTTTGCACTAACAATTTAAGTCATGTACTCTTACCTAGTAATGTACTCTCTATATTTTGAAAATGGTTAATGACGCTTTTTGGTCCCTCGATTGTTGATAAATTCTGATTTTAGTCCTTGTGAAACCTCACTATGCACATTTAATTTTCAATCAATTGAAATATGCACTTTTGATCCGTTTGCTTGTGAATATTCACCCATTTACCATAAAAATTAACCCTTCCACCACGTAATTGCCCGTGTATTATGTTTAACTTGTATTTTGCTCCATATTTGATGGTAATATAGTTTACCTTTAATGAGGAAATACAAAGACCAAAATTAGAATTTATGAATAATGAGGGACTAAAAGTACTATTTTTCCTTTTGAAAATTTTGTGTGATTACTCATTTTATTATTCAAAGACGATTATAATGTTGTTTAATGCATAATAAACCCCAAAAATATCATAAAAATATAAAAAGCCAAAACCGAGATCCCCAACACTCATACTTAGGGCATCTCTAATGTTAAGCACTACTAGTATCCGTACCCGTGCGATGCGCGGATCGATTCAAAAAAAAAAAGCGAAAAGAGATACATGTATATTGCAGATTAAATTTAGCGATCGCAATCAAAACAATTAAAATAAAAAATAAATAGATGAATTTCATCATATTGTCTCTATATTATTGTTGGCAAGGACTACCAATTCGAAGTGACTTGTTAAAAATGGGCCTAAGCGTGAAATATTTGGTCTTGTTTTTTTATGTAAAACATTTGTTCCTCATTATGAGTTAAAAACTTAGCAGCAGAAGAAGAATCTAAAAGCTTAATTTTTTTCGCGAAAAATCAGCTAACTCATTTAGCTTTGCTAATATATCCAACGGCTTGCTTCTTCCTTTTAATAAGCTACATGACAAAAAAAAAAATTAAAGAGACACCAAATATATACTCCTACTAATCCATAAGGACTTAGAGTATGTTCTACATTTCAATAGAGTTTTTAAATACCTCAAATATCATGGGTTAAATTAGATAAGAACTACTTCATTATAGTGTGCTCTATTGAAGGCAATAGTCTGGTCATAATCTTGTAACCAGAAAAGTTGCTACTGGCATATGGAGCTTATCCGATATTAAAGAATAGATGTGATTTAATGAAGAGGACGAATCTCCAGTAAATTATCCAATCTCCGCAAGAAATAATAGTACTTCTTTCCAATCCTTTCTTCATCAAGGATATCAACTAACGCCGAAAGAATAGTACTTGTTTGCAAGAAATACTTTACAATTTGTAAAAGCAAAAAATGTGATTAAATGACAAATAATATAAGATTGCAATTTGCAATCCAGTCTAGAACATAAGATTTACATCACCTTCGTCTATTAGAATTACTAAAAACATGAAGCAAATGAACTGCTTTAATCGAATTCAATACTCACTGCTACAACCGCAATATCTTAAATCAGAAATGTATAATTACAGTCTGCATGATCAAATTCATATCTTAATAAGCAATTCTTCTCGCGAGAGTAAACGGAAAATCAAAAGCAAAAAGTAAACATAAACTATGAGGAGGAAGTTATATTCTTAAATCTTATTAGCCTTATGCTCTGTTTCAACTACCATTCGCTGCCAATTATTTATTTCCTCTCTTAGAAGATCAAGCCCACCTTCCTTCCTTGGTGCGGTGGGGGAAGGGTGGGAATGAAAGCATTATGGACAATGAAAAAACATACTCATGAAAATATCATTTTCTAACAATATGACATTTGCTTGATATTTTGTAAAATAATTAAAAGCTCACTTCTATAAATACTTCGTATATAATAGAACACATAGATGAAGTTGTGCATGATAATCATAGTCCTATTTCTGATTATATTTCATATAATTGAGTAAAAGAAAAGAGACTATTAAAATGTAAAATGTGAGATAACTTGGAGGGAGAAGTCTGGGTAAAGAAAGTTATAACATAAACTTGAACAAAGAGTCAAAGAGATCATGGCTAAACTTGGAAAGTAAAAGAGTAGAAATCCTACTATGGCATACATAATGTTCAAAATAAAGAACACCACCCTGAGCTAGGGTCCAATACAGAGTGAAAGATAGAAGTTTAAGGGGAAAAGAATGTAGACGGCAATATTTGCAACCAAGATTTATAGCAAATTGACCTGAAAAATCAAGCTGAAAATGAAGAAGTTGTTACTAAAAAAAATGTACTATAGTTTCTGAAAAATCAAGCTGAAAATAAGCAAATTGATTCACCAACTCCAACCTCTAGCAATTCTTTTATCAAGATGCTATATGGAAAATCTAGTTTCTACAGAAAAAAGTGCAAGCAGAATATCAAGAGTGGCCTAAGATTCACATAGTTGACTTCGTGGGTTTATCAAAGAACTTTTCCGTGAGACTTATCCTCTGATTGTGGTGAATGGAAGGGAAATTAGAAAGAGGGAAAATAGAAAATGACTTTTACGTTCGAAACTTGTCGAAGGAAAAAACTTGGTATTTAAATGAAGGGTAGACAACAACTTTGCTTCAAAAAGTTGGTTAGTAGAAGTATGTCTAATGGCTGCTATAAATATTTTGTACTGCTTCTACAGATCACAAAAGAAGAAAAAAAAAGAGGAAAAAGAGCAACCCTCTTTTGTACTGTTTTACTTACTAATAGTAATGATGCAAGCCAAAACAACAAAGAGATTCACAAAGGACACCTAAAAGTAATATAAGTTCAGAATAAAAAGGTAATATTTTTAGTACGTGTCCAGATCAAGGATTGGACTATACACAAGTATTTCCGAAGTAGCTACAATAAAATACCACGCTTGATTGTAGCAAAGTGATTCTGCAAACCAAAACATCCTTGTATATGTTTCTAAGAAGATAAAGAGAAGGAGAAAGAATGATGCAACTTTGCTTTAAAAAGTTAGTTAGGAGAATTATGTCTAATGGTTGCTATAAATATTTTTGTACTGCTTATACATATCACAAGAAAAAAGAAAGAAAATAAAGAGGAATAGGATCAAGCCTCTATTGTACTGTTTTACTTACTAACAGTAATGATGCAAGTCAACATTCTAAACATCAGCATTCCTAGGGAAATAGCAATATAAATATAAAGTAGCTAAATACTTTCAAATAGCTATATTGCTATTTGAAAGGATCTGATAATTCTGTATCAAATAGCTATGTTGCTAAACACTATATATTTATAATATGTCCTTATTTAACTGATTAAGAGGGTACATGCACTTTATAGAATTCCGAAGGAATAGAATTTGCTAACATTTCTTTTCGTTTAGTCCTTCTCATATGTCAGCTTTATTCCAAATAAATGTTTACATTCTGAATTATGCCATGAAAATAATATGAAAATTTAACACCATAACAGTTTGATTTTTAAATTCAAATAATTCCATTATATCTTTACTAATAAAACTTATTCTGACTACTATGTCATACCTTGAAGCAACCAATGAAAAGTGAAATGATGGTTGCTAGTCCTTCCTGCAACTGTACAATTTAAATAAAGTGATTGCCTGCAAATATAGATAAATAATTTAACATTAAAAAAATATCATTTTACTGAAAATTTTCAATAGAGATTTGTCAGATTACACATTCATATACCAACAAAATAGAACGATGTAATATTATCAAGCTATTTTTTTAGTCTACAAAATTTATTTTTATGACGTTGTTTATTCTCCCAAGAAAAGAAAAGTAAAAGATAAAAGTGAAGATGAAGATTCAACAAATTATCTACACAATTGTAAGAGGACCAAACAACTCAAAACACCAAGTCATCTACTAAATTACGATATATGAAAAAGCATAGTACAGCAAAAACAGAATACTAAAGCTTAAAAATCATAGCAGAAGGAACTTTAAATGATAAACAATAGTAACCATGTAAACGGCCTATGTTACTGTCATTCATCATACGCAAGAATTCATAAGAAGCATCAAATTTTCCCATTTTACAATACCCATCAATGAAAGCAGTATAGGTAAAGTTTCCCACTTCAAGTGTCTTTCCTAAAGAAATCCTATGTGTCTGTTCATTCTATAGCCTTCCAAACAATGAGTTGTATACCACCATAGTAAATATAGGATGGGGAATTAAGTTCCTAAAAATTTACTAAAAGATGTGTAACTAACAAAATAAAAATTATCAATGTTCCTTTGTTAGAGTTTTCATTTGTCATGTGATGTCATTCTGATCATTAGCTAAAATAGATGTACAAACCCATTTCCTTAAGTTGTTGCTTGAACTTTTGGATAAGAGATCTGCCAACACTTGCGTGAATGTGGTCGCCCTACAAAAATACTCAATTAGTTAAATGAAAAAGTTATTCCGTATATGACTTTTATAGATGAAACTCAATTCTTAGTAGTGTATTTCTAATTTTATTGAACAATTTAGAACAGAAAAGAAAGAAGCAAAAAGAACGAAAAGCGAAATATTGCTTGTGAAGTGGATAGGGGCAGTGAGATAAAGAATTGACTTATTTCCCCACAACTGTGATATCCCACAATAGATAGACGTCTACCTGCTACGAATTAGGCATTGTGTTTAAATTAAAAATTATAAAAGCTATTGAACTTTGTGGCTGTGTCGACGACAAAGCAAACATACCTTCATAAACGCATATCAAACATTGCAGCATCAATTAGTAGGAGAACCATAATATGCTTATAATGTACCAAATCATCTATGATAACATGGTTCAGTGAACTTACAATGAAAAAGATAGAATAGCTTCTATCCAGAATTCCCACTTGATGTTGTCACAACCCGAAATTTCCCACCAACGGGACCGTGATGACACCTAACATTTCACTTGCTAGGCAAGCCAACGTTAGAGATTATTAAACCAATTCCTTATTTCCATTCAGTAATTAAAAATACTTAACTAAAATGAAATATAATGAGTGCGAAATATCATAAAAACTGTACTAATCACTACCACCCGGATCTGGAGTCACAATTCACAAGCATTTTAGAATTTACTACAAATAGTAGTCTGAAGAAATACAACTGTCTAAATGAAAGAAACAGAAGAACACAAAAGAAAGACGGGGACTTCAAGATCTTTGAACGCCGACAGGTCTACCTTGAGTCACCGGACAGCGGACAAATAGCAAAATCTCGATCAACCCGAGCCGGTATCAAAATCTGCATAGAAAGTGCAGAATGCAGTATCAGTACAACCGACCCCATGTACTGGTAAGTGTCGAGCCTAATCTCGATGAAGTAGTGATGAGGCAAAGGCAAGGCACCTACAAATCAACCCGTATAATTTAACAGTATATATACAAATAACATAAATGAAGAACTAAACAGGAAACGTTGGGAGGGAAACATACTGAGGGGAATACAAAATAAAAAACTACAACAGAATGATCACCGGAGCAGTCAATATACCATGAATCAATAGGAATAGTGAATACATTAAGGAAAAATGCACGGCATCACCCTTCGTACTTTTACTCTCAATCTCACCATAAAATTAATAGAAACGGCACGGCATCACCCTTCGTGCATTAACTCTCAAAATATGGCACGACATCACCCTTTGTGCATTAACACTCACAATATGACACGGCATCACCCTTCGTGCATTAATATTCACAATATGGCATGGCATTACCCTGCGTGCATTAATACTCACAATATGGCATGGCATCACCCTTCGTGCATTAATACTCACAATATGGCACGGCATCACCCTTCGTGCATTAATACTCACAATATGGCACGGCAAGACCCTTCGTGCATTAACACTCTCCCTTACCATAATACAATACATAAATAACAACAGGGAGATAGAATAACAAGTACAAACCTTACTTCCACATTTGGTTCCATAACATCAATCTCAACTTTGAAATAAAAACTCAATTATCACAAGAAAATCCGTAAACATGATAATGACGATCAATTGAACAACACTTGTATAACACATCGCAATTAGGCATAGGAATGAGACAATATAAGAAAAATTGAGAAACATGAAAAATAGATAAATTGGCAGTGCATAAGTACTCGTCACCTCACATATACACCGCTCACATGAATTTCACTTAGGAAGTAATCTAAGGTTCCTAATTCCCTCAAGTCAGGGTTAGACACAACACTTACCTCGCTCCGAAGGCCACTTAATTCTCAATCACAGCTTTTTCTTTGGAATTCACCTCCAAACCACTCGTATCTATTCAAATATGACTCAATAATATCAAATATTGCTAAAGGAATCAATTATATTGCATAAATTAAATTTCCTAAATTTCCCTCCAAAAAGTCGTAAATCGACCCCGGACCCGCTTGGTCAAAACCCGAGTTTCGGACCAAAATAAATTTATCCATTCACCCCCGAGTCCGAATATATAATTAGTTTTGGAATCCGGCCTCAAATTGAGGTCTAAATCCCCAAATTTCTGAAATTTCTAGTTTCTACCCAAAACCCCTAATTCTACCATGAAAACCTTAGATTTTAGGTTAAAATCTTGTAAAATGTAGTGAAAGATTAAAAGAAACCAGTTTAGAATCACTTACCTATGATTTGGGGAAGAGATGGTCTTTGGAAAATCGCCTCTTGTGTTTTAGGTCTTGAAAATTTGGGAAATGAATAAAAATTCCCGTCCAAAAGTCATTTTGTTCAGCTGCAGACGTCGCATTTGTGACTTGAGCTGCGAAGCTCACAATTGCGAAAGGGCTATCGCAATTGCGAAGCCTTCATCCCGCTGCCCTTCGCAAATGCGAGGAAAGTGTCGCAATTGCGATCACTGACCTCGCAAATGCGGACAAAAGATCACATTTGCGATCCATACCCCTCCGAGACTCCCTTCACAAATGCGAAGAAAAGTTCACAATTGCGAACACAGGCTGGCCCAGCTTCTCTTCGAATTTGCGATGAGAAGTTCGCAAATGCGACCTCAACAGTGATCGCAAATGCTAACCCTGACCTCGCATTTGCGAGGTCTGAGGCCTGCAACACAGCTGAAGCACACTAGCTATTTTTCTAAATCCAAATCACTCCGTAGCCTATCCAAAACTAACCAGAGCCCTCGGGGCTCCAAACCAAACATGCACGCAAGTCTAAAAATATCATACGAACTTGCTCGCGCGATCAAATCGCCAAAATAACACTTAGAACTATGAATTTAGTACTAAATCAAATGAAATTCTCAAGAACACTTTAAAATTTCTATTTTCTTAACTGGACGTCCGAATCACGTCAAATCAACTCCGTTTCACACCAAATTTCATATACAAGTCTTAAATATCATAATGAACCTGTACCGAGCTCTGAACTAAAATACGGACCCGATACTAACAATGTCAAATATCAATAAATTCTTAAAAATAAATAATTTTCAGACTTTCAATTTTCATTAAAAATTCATAACTCAAGCTAAGGACCTCCGAATTCAATTCCGGGCATACGCCCAGGTCCCATAATTTGATACGGACCTACCGGGACCGTCAAAATATGGATCCGGGCCTGTTTATAAAAAATATTGACCGAAGTCAACTAAAATCAACTTTTAAGGCAAAAATTCTTATTTTTATTAGTTTTCAACATAAAAGCTTTCCGAAAACCTCCCCGGACTGTGCACGCAAATCGAGGAGGGTAAAATGAGATTTTTAAGGCTTAAGAGCGCAGATGCGAGTTCTAAAACATAAGATGACCTTTTGGGTCATCACAATCTCCACCTCTAAAACAATCGTTCGTCCTCGAACGGACATAGAAAAGTACCTGGGCTGGTGAAAAGGTGGGAATATCTACTCCGCATATCGGATTCGGACTCCCAAGTAGCTACCTTAATAGGCTGACCTCTCCACTGCACTCGAACTGAAGGGCAACACTTTGATCTTAACTAGCGAACCTGCCGGGCTAGAATAGCCACCGGCTCCTCCCCGTAAGTCAAATCCTTGTCCAATTGGACAGATTTGAAATCTAACACGTGGTACGGGTCACCATGATATTTTCGGAGCATAGACACATGGAGCACCGAATGAACCGCTGATAAACTAGGTGGTAATGCAAGCTTGTAGGCTACTTCACCCACCCTTTCAAGAATTTCAAAGGGTCCAATATACCTAGGGCTCAACTTGCCCTTCTTTCCGAACATCATTACACCTTTCATAGGTGAAACCCGGAGCAATATTCTTTCTCCAACCATGAATGCAATATCAAGATCTTTCCTGTTCACTTCAGTTGTGCTCCTTCAGAGGACCCCTAGGAGTATCTTGACAGTTGTCACGAGGTTCTATGAAACATGGGTATAGTGGAGACCAATAGGGTCGATTTTGCTGCATTTCAGATGACTGATTCCGCCAAGAAATGGTGGAGAGATTATTTGTTGACTAGACCAGTTAGGTCGCTTGCTCTTACTTGGGACCAGTTCTCTCAGCTCTTCATAGAGAAGTTTCTGCCTATCACATTGAGAGAGGAGTGTCACCGTCAATTTGAGCGTCTCCAGCAGGGCAGTATGACTGTTACTCAATATCAGACCCGTTTTGTGGATTTGGCCCGTCATGCTATTCTTCTGCTTCCCACCGAGAGAGAGAGGGTGAAGAGGTTTATTGATGGACTTGCTCAGCCTATCAGATTGCAGATGGCTTAGGAGACTGGGAGTGAGATTTCCTTTCATGCGACTGCTAATGTCGCCAGACGAGTCGAAATGGTTCTTACTCAGGGAGGTCAGGGGTCTGACAAGAGACCTCTTCATTCCGGTGAGTTCAGCGGTGCCTCACCTAGAGGCAGGAGTACTTTTGGTAGAGGACATCCTCCCAGGCTATTTCATTCAGCGCTTCAGGCATCCCACAGTGCCTCAGGTGGTCGTGGCCCCCAGATGCATTATTCCGACTAGCTAGCCTATAGTGCACCACCAGCTCCTATTAGTGCACCTCCACTCCAGAGTTATCAGGGTGGTTATTCGGGTCGACATGGT
Source organism: Nicotiana tomentosiformis (assembly GCF_000390325.3). Taxonomy (NCBI): domain Eukaryota; kingdom Viridiplantae; phylum Streptophyta; class Magnoliopsida; order Solanales; family Solanaceae; genus Nicotiana; species Nicotiana tomentosiformis. The sequence continues at coordinate 127,273,884 of NC_090818.1, forward strand.
CAGTTTCAAGGTCATCAGTCACCGCAACTGAGGCTATGTTATACTTGTGGTGATCCGAAACATATTGCTAGATTTTGCCCTCGAGCAACGGGTAACTCACAACATCAGAGTTCTTGTGCTATGGTTCCGGCACCAGTTGCTACACCACCTGCTCAGCCAGTCAGAGGCAGGGGTCAGGTAGCCAGAGGTAGGGGCCAGGCAGTTAGAGGTGGAGGTCAGGTCGTTAGAGGTGGAGACCAGCCAGTTAGAGGCCGTCCCAGGGATGTAGTTCAGGGTGGTGGGGCCCAGACCTGGTGTTATGCTTTCCCAGCCATGCCTGAGGCTGAGTCATCTGACGCTGTTATCACAGGTACTATTTCAGTTTGCAGTAGAGATACTTCAGTTCTATTTGATCCGGGATCTACTTACTCCTATGTGTCATCCTATTTTGCTTCCTATTTGGTTGTGCCCCGTGATTCTTTGAGTGCTCCTGTGTATGTGTACACACCAGTGGGAGATGCTATTGTTGTAGATCGTGTTTATAGTTCATGTGTGGTTGCCATTGGGAGTCTTGAGACTCATGTAGATCTTCTACTTTTTGACATGATTGATTTTGATGTCATACTGGGTATGGATTGGCTGTCACCTTATCATGTTATATTAGATTGTCACGCCAAGACGGTGACCTTAGCCTTCCAGGGGTTGCCTCGATTAGAGTGGAGAGGGAATCTTGGCCATTCTGCCAGTAGGGTTATCTCTTATGTGAAGGCTCGGCATATGGTCGAGAAGGGGTGCCTAGCTTATTTGGCTTATGTCCGCGATTCTAGTGCGGAGGTTCCTTCCATAGATTCAGTGCCGGTTGTTCGTGAGTTTCCAGAGGTGTTTCCTGCAGACCAGCCGAGGATGCCACCCGATAAGGATATTGATTTCTACATTGATTTGGCTCTGAGCACTCAACCTATTTCCATTCCGCCATATCGCATGGCCCCGCCAGAGTTGAAAGAATTGAAGGAGCAGTTGCAAGATTTGCTTGATAAGGGCTTCATTAGACCTAATGTCTCACCCTGGGGTGCACCCGTGTTGTTTGTGAAGAAGAAGGATGGATCGATGAGGATGTGTATAAATTGCCGAGGATTGATGATTTATTTGATCAGCTTCAGGGTGCCAAGGTGTTTTCAAAGATTGATTTGAGATTTGGCTACAATCAGTTGAGGATTAGGGCATCCGATGTTCCTAAGACAGCTTTTCAGACTCGGTATGGGCATTATGAATTTCTAGTGATGTCATTTGGGCTAACAAATGCCCTAGCAACATTCATGGATTTGATGAACCGGGTGTTCAAACCCTACTTGGATTCCTTTGTGGTTGTGTTTATTGATGATATCTTGATCTACTCCCACAGTCGAGAGGAGCATGAACAGCACCTTCAGATCGTTCTGCAGACTCTGAAAGACAGCCAGTTATATGCTAAGTTCTCAAAATGCGAGTTTTGGTTGAGTTCAGTTGCTTTCTTGGGTCACGTTGTATCAGCAGATGGTATTCAGGTGGATCCTAAGAAGGTTGAGGCAGTTCCTAATTGGCCTAGACCTACATCAACTATAGAGATCCGTAGTTTCCTGGGTTTGGCGGGCTATTACCGTCGATTTATGGAGGGGTTTTCATCCGTAGCAGCCCCGTTGACCAGATTGACCCAGAATGGTGCCTCGTTCAGGTGGTCAGACGAGTGTGAAGCGAGCTTTCAGAAGCTCAAGACAGCTTTGACTACGGCAACGGTATTGGTATTACCCACAGGTTCAGGATCTTATACAGTATATTGTGATGCATCTCGTATTGGTCTGGGTGCGGTGTTGATACAGGATGGCAAGGTTATTGCATATGCTTCGCGGCAGCTGAAGGTTCACGAGAAGAATTACCCTATTCATGATCTAGAGCTGGCAGCCATTGTTCACGAGCTGAAGATTTGGAGGCACTATCTTTACAGAGTGCCATGTGAGGTATTCACTGATCATCGAAGCTTACAGTATTTGTTCAAGCAGAAGGAACTCAATTTGAGGCAGAGAAGGTAGTTGGAGCTATTGAAAGACTATGATATCACCATATTGTATCATCCCGGGAAGGCTAATGTGGTGGTCGATGCTTTGAGTAGGAAGTCAGTCAGTATGGGCAGCCTTACATCTATTCCAGTTGGTGAGAGACTGTTTGCATTGGATGTTCATGCCTTGGCCAACCAGTTCGTAAGGTTGGATGTTTCTGAGCCCAGCCGTGTTCTAGCTTGTACAGTTGCTCGGTCTTCTTTGTTTGAGCGCATCTGAATCGGCAAGATGACGATCCTCATTTACTTGTCCTTAGAGACATAGTGCGGCACGGTGGTGCCAAGCAGGTTACTGTTGGAGATGACGGAGTTTTGAGGATGCAGGGTCGTATTTGTGTGCCTAATGTGGATGGGCTTCGTGAGTTGATACTTGAGGAGGCTCACAGTTCTCGGCATTCTATTCACCCGGGCACTGCCAAGATGTACCAGGACCTACGGCAACATTATTGGTGGAGGAGGATGAAGAAAGATATAGTTGCTTACGTAGCTCGGTGCCTAAATTGTCAGCAGGTAAAATATGAGCATCAGAGACCCGGTGGTTTGCTTCAGCAGATGGAGATTCCTGAGTGGAAGTGGGAGCGTATCACTATGGACTTTGTTATTGGACTCCCACAGACTCAGAGGAAGTTCGACGCCATATGGGTTATTGTGGATAGGCTGATTAAGTCAGCGCACTTCATTCTTGTGGCAGTTACCTATTCCTCGGAGCGGTTAGCAGAGATTTATATTCGTGAGATCGTCCGTCTTTATGGTATGCCCGTGTCCATTATATCTGACCGAGGTACGTAGTTTACCTCACATTTTTGGAGGGCTGTACAATGTGAGTTAGGCACGCGGGTGGAGTTGAGTACAACATTCATCCACATACAGACGGACGGTCAGAGCGCACTATTCAAATATTGGAAGATATGCTCCACGCTTGTGTTATAGACTATGGAGGTTCTTGGGATCATTTCTTGCCACTTCGGAGTTTGCTTATAATAATAGCTACCAGTCGAGCATTCAGATGGCTCCATATGAGGCATTATACGGAAGGCGATACCGATCGCCAGTTGGTTGGTTTGAACCGGGAGAGGCTCGGTTGTTAAACTTGTCCAATCTCCATAAAGCCTCAGAAGACATAGTTGGCCCATCTCTGAACTGTACCCCAATAATTAGCTGAACTAATCTGACTGGCTGAGCTGCTGGAGCCTGATACTGGGGAGCTATTTGCTCCGGAGCGAGGGTGGTAGGAGTCTGGGCTCTTCCTCCAGCATGAGAGATCGTTGGTGCCATGGGAAATGCGCCAATCTGGGCCACACTCTCCATAAAGCCCACCAAACGGACCAAAGCATCCTGAAGTACTGGGGTAGCAATGAATCCCTCCGGAACCTGAGCTGGTCCGGTAGGAACAGTCTGGGCTGGAACCTCCTCGTCAAGCTCTATCTGAGGCTCCATTGTTGGGGCTGCTGCTCGGGCTCTAAGCTGAGCCTTGCCCTTGCCTCGGCCTCTGGCACGACCTAGGCCTCGACCTCTGCCCCGCGTAGAAGCTGCCACTGGAGGCTCTGGCTGCTGCTCAGCTGAGGAAGCGATACGTGTTCTCGCAATCTGTGAGAGAATATGAGTAGAAGAGTTCAATCAGCATTGAGGGAAAAAAATCGCACGACAGAGAAGAAAAGAAGTGAAACTTGTTCCTAAACTTCATAGCCTCTAGAAGATAAGCACAGGTGTCTCCGTACCGATCCCCAGACTCTACTAAGCTTGCTCGTGAATCGTGAGACTTAGGCAACCTAGTGCTCTAATACCAACTGTCACGACCTGAAATTTCCCACCAACGGGACCGTGATGGTTCCTAACATTTCACTTGCTAGGCAAGCCAACGTTAGAGAATTATTAAACCAATTCCTTATTTCCATTCAGTAATTAACAATACTTAACTAAGATTAAATATAATGAGTGCGGAATATCATAAAAACTGTATTAATCACTACCACCTGGATTTGGAGTCAATATTCACAAGCATTCTAGAATTTACTACAAATAACAGTCTGAAGAAATACAACTGTCTGAATGAAAGAAACAGAAGAACAGAAAAGATAGACGGGGACTCCAAGGTCTGTGAACACCGACAGATCTACCTTGAGTCACCGGACAACGGACCAATAGCAAAATCTCGATCAACCCGAGTCGGTATCAAAATCTGCACAGAAAGTGCAGAATGCAGTATCAGTACAACCGACCCCATGTACTGGTAATTGTCGAGCCTAATCTCGACGAAGTAGTGACGAGGCAAAGGCAAGGCACCTACAAATCAACCCGTACAATTTACCAGTATATATACAAATAACAGAAATGAAGAACTAAACAGGAAACGTTGGGAGGGGAACATACTGAGGGGAATACAAGATAAAGAACTACAACAGAATGATCACCGGAGCAGTCAATATACCATGAATCAACAGGAATAGTGAATATAGTAAGAAAAAATGCACGGCATCTCCCTTCGTGCTTTTACTCTCAATCTCACCATAAAATTAATAGAAACGACATGGCATCACCCTTCGTGCATTAACTCTCATATCATGGCACGACATCACCCTTCGTGCATTAACACTCACAATATGGCACGGCATCACCCTTCGTGCATTAATACTCACAATATGGCACGGCATTACCCTTCGTGCATTAATGCTCACAATATGGCACGGCATCACCCTTCATACATTAATACTCACAATATGGCACGTCATCACCCTTTGTGCATTAATACTCACAATATGGCACGGCAAGACCCTTTGTGCATTAACACTCTCCCTTACCGTAATGCAATGCATAAATAACAACAGGGAGATAGAATAACAAGTACAAACCTTACTTCCACATTTGGTTCCATAACATCAATCTCAACTTTGAAATAAAAACTCAATTATCACAAAAAAAAATCCGTAAACATGATAATGAGAATCAATTGGACAACACTTGTATAACACATCGCAATTAGGCATAGGAATGAGACAATATAAGAAAAACTGAGAAACATGGAAAATAGGTAAATTGACGGCGCATAAGTACTCGTCACCTCACATATACACCGCTCATATGAATTTCACTTAGCAAGTAATCTAAGGTTCCTAATTCCCTCAAGTCAGGGTTAGACACAACAATTACCTCGCTCTGAAGGCCACTTAATTCTCAATCACAGCTTTTCCTCTGGAATTCACCTCCAAACCACTTGTATCTATTCAAAAATGATTCAATAATATCAAATATTGCTAAAGGAATCTATTATATTGCATAAATTAAATTTTCTAAATTTCTCTCCAAAAAGTCGAAAATCGACCCCGGGCCCGCTTGGTCAAAACCCGAGGCTCGGACCAAAATCTATTTACCCATTCACCCTCGAGCCCGAATATATAATTTATTTTGGAATCCGACCTCAAATTGAGGTCTAAATCCCCAAATTTTCGAAATCTCTAGTTTCCACCCAAAACCCCTTAATTCTACCATGAAAACCTTAGATTTTAGGTTGAAATCTTGTAAAATGTAGTGAAAAATTGAAAGAAACCGGTTTAGAATCACTTACCTATGATTTGGGGAAGAGATGGTCTTTGGAAAATCGCCTCTTGTGTTTTAGGTCTTGAAAATTTGGGAAATGAATGAAAATTCCAATCCAAAAGTCATTTTGTTCAGCTGTAGACGTCGCATTTGCGACCTGAGCTTCGCAAATGCGAATCTCACAATTACGAAGGGGCTATCGCAATTGCGAAGCCTTCACAATCCTACTGCCCTTCACAAATTGAGGAAAGTGTCGCAATTGCGATCACTGACCTCACAAATGTGGACAAAAGATCGCATTTGCGATCCATACCCCTCCTAGACTCCCTTCGTAAATGCGAAGAAAAGTTCGCAATCGCGAACACAGGCTGGCCCAGCTTCTCTTCGCATTTGCGATGAGAAGTTCGCAAATGCGACCTCAACAGTGATCGCAAATGCCAACCCTGACCTCGCATTTGCGAGGTCTGAGGCCTGCAACACAGCTGAAGCACACCAGCTATTTTTCTAAGTCCAAATCACTCTATATCCTATCCAAAACTCACCTGAGCCCTCGGGGCTCCAAATCAAACATGCACACAAGTCTAAACATATCATAAAAACTTGCTCGCGCGATCAAATCGCCAAAATAACACCTAGAACTACGAATTTAGTACCAAATCAAATGAAATTCTCAAGAATACTTTAAAATTTTTATTTTCTCAACTGGACGTCCGAATCACGTCAAATCAACTCCTTTTCTCATCAAATTTCACAGACAAGTATTAAATATCATAACGAACCTGTACCAGGCTCCAAAACCAAAATACGGACCCGATACTAACAATGCCAAATATCAATAAATTGTTAAAAATAAATAATTTTGAGACTTTTAATTTTCATCAAAAATTCATAATTCAAGTTAGGGACCTCCGAATTTAATTCCGGGTATACGCGCAGGTCCCATAATTCGATACGGACCTATCGGGACTGTCAAACTACGGATCCGGGTCTATTTACCAAAAATATTGACCGAAATCAACTAAAATTAACTTTTAAGGTAGAAATTCTTATTTTCATTAGTTTTCAACATAAAAGCTTTCTGAAAACCTGCCCGAACTGTGCACGTAAATCGAGGAGGGTAAAAATGAGATTTTAAAGGTTTAAGAGCGCAGATTCGAGTTCTAAAACATAAGATGACCTTTTGGGTCATCACAGATGTGCACAAAGGAGAAAGAATTACTGATTGTTAAAGTAGAAAACTGATTTCAAAAGGAAGTGAAATCATATTACTGAGAATCCCAGCAGAAGAATGGGTGGGTTAGGAGTTAGAAATCGTGGTGTGAGATTGTGGAAATAAAAGTCGAATCTGTAGGAATTGATATGTTTCAGGTTTCACGCGTGGAGGGAGGAGTTATATTAAGCGTGGGTTTCAGTATATAATTTTAATTTGAAAAAACTATTTCCTTAAAAAAAACATAATATTTAATTATTTTGAAATTCAAATTTTAAAAATAAACTAATTTTACCTAACTTAACTAATATTGTCTCAAAACTGTCACATAACATTTTCTTCACACGACACTTGGCAAAATCTCATGGCTCACTTCATTCCTATTAATAATAGATAGATTATTTTGAAATTCAAATTTTAAAAATAAATTAATTTTACCTAACTTAACTAATATTGTCTCAAAATTGCCACATGGCATTTTCTTCACACGACACTTGGCAAATTCTTATGGCTCACTTCATTCCTATTAATAATAGATAGATTTTTTACACCAAAATGATATAAACACCAATATAGTGAAAATTAACTCCAACCCATTACACTATTTTTTACATAAAAAAAGAATATCCCTTTTATGTACTTCTCTCTTCTATATAATATTATTTTCTTTTATTTAAATTTTAATTTCTTACTTCATAAAACAAATCCTTTTTTTTACATATTCATCCCATATAATTCATATTCCTTTCTTATATAACCATTTAATATAAAATTATTTATAACATAAAATTTTAAATAATATAAATTGTGAGCTAATATTATACATTATACATATTAACGGATAATTCAAATAAAAGTAAAATTATTTATAAAATATAATTAAATTTATAATACATTATGGTAAAATGTATTTTAATTTTTACATAAATATTCAACTTCCAGGACTAGTATATTGCTCCCATAAATGCTCTATTCATTTTTGTGATGGTTATATTTTTTTATACAATTATAACTTATAATAAAATTAACTTACAACTTTATATAAAAGTAATATATATGAAAATTAGTTTATAAAAATTATACACCAAAATTAAGATGTAAAATTAATATTATAAAGATATTACATAAAAAATAATTAGAGACCTAAATGAAAAAAGTAAAATTTATAATATGTTAAATTAAAAGTGTTATATAATAAAAAAATAAAAAAAATATTGATAAAGTGTAACACTATTTACACACTAAAATAGTGTAGGAAATGATATTGGGTTGGAGCATCAAAACATCAAATATTACACCAAAATAAGATTTGGTGTAATATTTAGGGTAAGGTTGGAGATGGTCTTAAAGTTGCAACTTTAACCATAACTTTACTGTACGTTGCATCACCAGTTTCCCTCAAATGGGCTCTCTTTTTCAACTCCAAAAAGCTTAAGAAACTCAATGTGCTTAATAAGGAAACACAAGGACCACAATTAAAATGTACGAATAATGAAGGACTAAAAGTGCAAAAGTTTCTCTTTTGGGAAATTAGTGCGATTACGCAATTTACATTGGAGGCGGTTATAGTGCTGTTTAATTCATAACAAACCCCAGAAATATCAGAAAAATATATAACAACCCCTAAATATTCAAAAGCAACTTCTAACAACGAAAAACAGGATCCGTTTCATTTTGCGACCTGGAAAACGGGATCGATGGCGTCGCCGGTGGTGGCAAAGGCGGCGGAGAGAATCGGGAATGCAGTGCGGCGGCAAGCCATAACTCTTACGGACGCCGCCGCAGCTAGAATAAGCAATCTCCTTCAGCAACGGCAGCGCCCTTTCCTTAAGCTCGGCGTTAAAGCTCGTGGCTGCAACGGCTTATCCTACACCCTCAATTACGCCGGTAAAATTATCTTATTTTATACTGTATTGTGAAATTTCTATGTTTAAATTAAATGTTTATCTTTTGTGTTACAATAAATCAGCTTTCATTTTGCCAAAATTTGGTCTTAACTTTGTTGGAAGTTAGAGATGTTGAATATTTGGCGTAGGTTTTTAGAGGCGAATTCAGGACTTAGGTGTTGCAAATGTGATCCTACTGCTAGTCATCAACAACAACAACCACAACCACGTTACCCTAATATTAAACTTATCTTATGCCAATATTATGCAAATACAAATAAAAAATATTAGAAGAATAAAACGTATTAGAAATATTAGAAGTTTTAGAAGAAAGTATATTAAACAAGAACATGTTGAAACACTATGATAGTCATTTACTTAATAATGGTGGTGTCCGTGCTCTTTGACTATTCCATTGGGTAGCTGATACTCCCTACAGTACATGTGCTGGATAACTCAACCCAACAAGGCTGAGCCAGATTGGAAGAAATTACCTACTAATATTTGCCTCTGCTGGATGAACTCTGCTCTTCCATGATTTTCACGGACTTTATTGATTGATAGGCTACACCCTTTGATGCAGTGATTTAGTGATTTATTTATCCGTTAAACAGTTATAGCAGGAAATTAATCTAAGGAAAATGGAATAATCTCTGTACTTTGCGTAAAAGATCCAGCTGATGTTATAATTCAAGACATAAGGAGAAGTTACAGTAAATAGTGTTTAGACTGGGCAGACTATGATCATGGATGTAACTCTGGCAGATGGTATAACATGATAATACTAACACCTTTCGTCTTGACAAGAACCTTGTTTAACAATGCTCATCCGTTATTGCAACTCCGCTTTCAAAGACGTCGCGCATGGCATCAAAAAGCCTTGGCTGAATGCCTTTGTTACGGAATTGGTTTCCCAGTGGATATGCCTACAACAAAATTTGGCATATGAAGTGGGTCAGTTGATAGGGACTAAGTTTTTTTTATTGTCAAAAGAGTGAAAATAGTTAATAGCAGGCATGAAGCTAGTGGTCGCCCCTTGAATTTTAAAATTTTTGTCTATGATCAGTAGTTCCTTACTTCCATTAATGTCAAGTAGAATATATCTTTTTGATAAGTACAACAACAACAACAACATACCCAGTATTATCCCACACTGTGGGTCTGGAGAGGGTAGTGTGTACGCAAACCTTACCCCTACCTTGTGAGGATAGAGAGACTGTTTCCAATAGACCCTCGGTTCAGGAAAGTATAAGCACCACATTAATGAAAATATAGACAAGAAGGGACAGCACCAAAAGCCATATAAAAGCAGAATAAAGACAACAAGATAGTAAGATATGTTTGTACTTCTTTCGTGATAAGTAATTTAAAAAAAAAGTATTTTTGTACTTCTTTCGTGATAAGTGATGTTCTCGATATGGCTTTTCTTCGTTAGGTTGATCCTTCTATATCAGTGTAGTGAAGCAGAAACACGGCTTACCATGACATATTCTGCCCACACCTCTTCAGGGGTACATACTGCATTAGTTCTTCTATCCCATTGGACTCCTTTGCTGGCCAATAAAGTTGAAAATAACCTGTATTTTCTCTTGAGATGTCTTAGTTTTGCCTTCATACGACTAACCGTAAAGTGTGGATGCTTTCTCCGTATCTGCTCATTTACGAACTCCCAGCTTTCCTCTCTGAATGTAGATCCCCATATATAATCTTTATTGATCACCACCGCCAACAGTTTAAGTAACTCGTACTGCTGTTCCTGAGACCAAACTGTATACACTATTGGGCCCGGTAGGTCCATCTGTAGTAAAGTAGGGAAAAGTGTACTCATTATGAAGCATTTTCTTGCAGGAATAATGAAATAGATTGCAAAACTTTTGGTTGCGTCACTGTCTGGTTATAAGATGATGTTTTTACTCTTTCTAATATAAATGCTAAGAAGGAGCTCATTGCTAACCATCAAGAAAATAGAAGAACCTCGATCTGGTTACATAGTACTGACAGAGCAGATTTAGGCTCATAATATGCCCTTGCTACAGCTTTGTTCTTTTTGAGCTAAATGCATTTGAATTTTGACGCATAAGCTACATTTGGGTCTGTTTGTGTCGGGCATCCCTGACTTTGTTCAAGCTTCGCGTGTTAGGTGTAGAGGAATAAAGAAGTTGGCATTAATGGGCTATTCAAGTGGTATGATGTAAGCTACTTTAAAGAACTTGAATGGCATTTAATCAGGTAATACCTCTGCCTAGCTCCTTCCCAAAGAAAGCACTAAGGCGCAAAAAACAAATGCCAAAGAAAAAAAGAGGAACAAAAAGGAATGTGTAACATTTTGAAGTAAATTTTACTTCATGATGGAGTCCACAAAACTGTTCTGTAGCTTTCACAGAAATGAAACACTTATATATGGAAAATTTAAGGGAATTTGTGTAAAGTTGCTATCATGTGACCAGGAGGTCACGAGTTCGAGCCGTGGCAACAACCTCTTGCAGAAATGCAGGGTAAGGCTGCGTACAATAGACCATTTGTGGTCCGGCCCTTCCCCGGACCTCGCGGATAGCGGGAGCTTAGTGCACCGGGCTGCCCTTTTTTTGTGTAACTACTATTTGCTTAAGAACTTGATGCTTGAGGTAAGAATTTAAGGTTTTCGTTTGATGGTCATTTTTGCCCCCTCGTGGCTCTAAGTCCTTTGGGTTTTTTTCCAAGCCAAGTAAAACTAGTAGAAAAATATGAAATGATGTAAATATTTTTGTAATTGTAATCTGAAGATAATCAATGGGTGATAATACGCTTAACCAATGAAAAGAATAAAAGGCAGTGCGGTAAATATAATTTTAAAAAATTACAGTATGAAAAAAGGAACAAGGACAGCATATAAGATAGTGGTGCAAACAGAATATGAGTATCACATACAATTTTTTATAAATATGTGTATCACATTCATTAATGGCTAGATATAACATTAAGTTATTGCTCAATAGGAAGGGAGGTTTATAAGCTGGCTTCCTTGAATAGCTCTGGCACTTGGGGAAGTAAATAATTTAAATACTTTAATCAGAGAAAGCAAATCAGAACACAAGGAGCAAAAATTCCTTCTATCCTGGAATTATCATTGGCCAACCTGAAAAGGAAAAAAAGAACAAAACACGGGGAAGCATAGAAGTGTATGCACTAAAATGTTGAGAAACCATTCCCACCACCAATGAGATTGAAGCTTTCGAAGCAAGAATCTGCTGAATATTTTTTGCTTGAAGCCCTTTATTTGTTTTTTTTGGGGGGGGGGGGTTAGCGTTCCATACCAAAGGGGACTCCATTTTCAGGACTCGATCCGAGATATCTGGTTAAGGGTGTAGGAAGCTTTAGCATTCCACCACTCTTTTGGTGGTAAATATGTAGAATATTAAAAATTCTCATAAAAGAATATATAGAATATTAAAACCCTATGATGCGCATACCAAATGAGTGTAACATAGATTGAGCAAGGAATTTTATCAATATCCTTTAATCGATAATAAAGAGTTGTCTTTGGTAGTTAAAGAAGGAGATCTTGCCAATTGTATAGGATCTATATTGTGGATTTTCATATTGGAAAAGCCTATGCTAGGGTTGTCGTTTGGCTGGGGCATGGATGTATATATTAATGGAAAGCATGATCTAAGGTTATCATGAAAACATGTTGAGATGTAGGAGATATCATTCATTAAGAATTAAAGTCACATTTGGAGAAATATGGTAAAAAAGTGAATAAACGAAAGGAGAGATCCTGTGTCTTATCTAACAAAGATTGTAGAAAAGAAATCGTAAAATGGGCATTGATCAGAAAAAGAAAGCAAAACATTCTTAGCAAAAGGAGATCAATAATTTAGTTACATTCTAAAATACCCTAGATTTCATTTGGATCGTTAGAATGCTGAGAAGAGAAAACTCAGATAACTCACCTTGTTCAGTCGAGAGGTCCTTTCTTGTTGGCTGGAAAGATGATAGGAGTGCGGTTGCAGCCTGTGGACTCCTTGGTTCGATGTGTTCAATTGAAGTCACCGGCCTCGTTTTTATCGCTTGCAATCATTGTATTTTGTGAGCTTCCAAGATTGGTTACATGTTAATAGTAGCAGTCCTGGTCGTAATTAATGCATGATGGAATGACAAAATCCATCAAGATTACAGCACACGCTCTAGAAGAAATTCGTGAGGGCCCTACAGGAATTTTGAAATGCAACATTTTGGTTTTGTAAAAGATTCCAAATGGAATATATTAGAAATATTGGTTTATTGGTAAAAATTTTATCTTCAACTAGCAAATTGTGAAGCAAGAATTTCATGAAACCGAAGTGCCAAAGGAGAATTGGGTATTCTTGTTTTTCCTTTTTCTGTGAGATAGGAGAGCATTGGCATTTGCCTTTTTGTTTCAAATAGCGCATTACATTTTCCTTTTGAGATGTAAATCTGCTGACCAAGTTTTCTTGATTTGCAAAATATTTATCAATCAAATAATAGAATGAAATTTGCTGAGGAAAAGCATGTAACTGAATCTTTCTAATTTATGCTCAACCTTTTATCTTTTTTATTTTTATACTAATTATGCTCCTTCAGCGGTACTTGCTCTGCTCGATAAGGGGTTTCCAGACTGTTATGATCAACTAGCATAGCTTCCTTGTGTTTCTCGACATTAGAAACAACATACGCTTAATAAGTCATTAACTTCTTGTTTCCTATAGGACCGGACTTTCAAAATTCCCAACTTCCATGGCACAGTTAATTTCGCTGTAAAAACTCAAGAACAATAAATAAAATATTGGAGAACAGAACAAACGGCATAAAAAACAACTTATATAGAAGAGCACATGATAGAATCTGAGTTTTGGCCTTGGTTTCTCTGGAGATAAGAATGCTCCCCAGTCTGCTGCACCCGGCTTGAAATAGGTCCTATATCGTAACCAATTTATCTTCGTTCCGTTTCTGGCAGATAGCAAGTCCATCCGATGATTAATAATCATAACTATGAGCTATCAATCAAAGGCGAATCCATGATATGGAGGTTCTAGGTGCTACACTGCTTTGAACAGAGATGTTGCTATTTACATTGTCCATATAGGGTATTATTACACACACACACACACACACACACACATATATATATATATAGAGAGAGAATTTTCCCCGAGGTTTACGGGTGCCTGTGCACCCTCTCCCTCCTTAGTAGATCCACCCTTGCTATCAATATTTTGTGGTCTAAGATTTTTACTGTTATTAAAGATTACTCAGGACCTATATTTGCCGGTTACTAACAGATTATTTGAGATTAAAAAAATCGTAATGGATCATGTGTTATGGTAAAACATTTAAGAGGACTTTCATGACTTCATTTAGTGCAGATAATTTTCATCCATGTCAAGAATGTCAATAACTTAATTTCATTTCGAGTTGTTTTCACTGACTAAAAAGTCTTTGGACTTTCATAAAGCATGTTCAATTATATCATATTTTTGCCTTGCACTTTAGAGTGGCTTTCAAACTTATTTTTGCTCAGTTTACGACTATTATCGTCTACAAACTTTAAAGCAAATCATGCAAATACCTCCTCTCCCCTCCCCCCACCTAACCAAAACGTGGGTCGATGGGAGGAGTGAATTCTGCCTCCAATATTATGTGGATTTTGTCCTGGAATTAGTACTTGCATGAAAAATATGCTTCTTCATTTGTTTGCGAACTAGTGGATTTAAAGGTTTGCTTGAGGCACATGTAAACTCTTTAAGTATAGGTACAGGTCAGGTGTCTCCGTCATTAAGTGGCGTTAAGTGCATGCAGGCAGCAAGGCACTAATGTCTTATTTCTCATTGACAAGCTTAACGTAGGTATAAATCCGCTGAATTTGTGGATTCTGGAAGAGTAAAACATCAAAAAATCAAAATAACTGGCAAAGTGGTATATTAATTGTAAAACGTTACGAACTTAGGAATATAGAAGAAATTTATAAGAAATTATTTGTTAAACTTGAATTGTAACTTAACTGCATTTTGCATCAGATCATAAATTTGAAATGACTTTTAACTTAAATCTGTATGAATTTTATTTCACGTGTTTCATGTAATAGCAGTATCAGTTCCTATATATTTATAAGTGTTTGTTTGTGACTTTGTGTTTATATCAGCTCCTATATGTTTATCTTATTCCTATTTGCACCATTCTTTACTGAAGTTCATGCTTTAAATTGGTTTATACTTGTGCCATCGCAAACCTTAGTTCTTCTATGCTCTTATTGATAACATTGTTGCAAATTGTCACTTACCTTCTTCTTTTTTTTTGGGGGGGGGGGGGGGGTGCTGAAGTGTCAGGTATTTGGTTTTTTATTGCGCTCTCTCCTTTGAGCCTATTCAATGTCGTATGCACACAAAAAAATCCATCAGCAAGACTAATTAGTCTATGGCGTTGGGGGATTCTAATGTTGTTATACAACTTCAAACTGATTGTTATATGGATTTTTGTTGTGGTTTCGTTTCTAATCACAATCCTTTGAACATTCTAGATGAGAAGGGTAAATTTGATGAACTGATTGAAGATAAGGGAGTAAAAATACTTATTGATCCTAAGGCACTGATGCACGTGATTGGTACCAAGATGGATTTTGTAGATGATAAATTGAGGTAAGGGATTTACTTGTCGATATCTGTATTGCTGGTTGCTTTTATTAAGTCGACTCTCAAACACTTTAGGTACGAATCCTGTTAATTTTGTGGACAAGTGGTTCATTTTGCTATTTTGGATGAAATGCACTGAAAGGTACTTAGTATTAGTAATCTCGCACAATGAGTGGATGGCACAATTTGACCCCTCTGCAGCTTTGTCACTTGCTGCTTCATCCAACTCCTACCTGTTGCCGCTAATTTTTCTTAGGGTGTTTATTTTTGTGTTTTTTTTTTTGCTTTAGTTTATACTAATTCCATGTAACAAACCTTAATAAATGTTCTAATGTCATTTAGGATCTGATTATTGTTTATTTATGTGCAAATTATGCTGGGAATATTTGCAATTATAAATATAGTTTTGAGAAATATGAAGTTGTCAGTCCAGAAATCCTTTGTGTGAAGACTTAAAGTGGGATAAGGGAGACATTCTTTTGTATCTTCTAATTTTCTGGATTTTCTAGTTCAGGTTAGTTTTACTCTAACGAAGGATCATTTTGTGGTTAGCTAAACTATGTAACTGTGAGATATGCTGGCGCAGAAGATTTCAGGGGGGCCGGGGTCCAGAAAAGAATTAAAACATTTCTGGCATCAATTGCTCAGTTGTGGCAGTCCTATGAACCGCTGCTACAAATCTTTTTATGACATTTTGACTTGTCCAAAGCTGTCTGAGTTAGTGACTTATTTTAACATCTTATGCGCAGGTCTGAGTTCGTATTTATTAACCCGAACTCCAAAGGGCAATGTGGTTGTGGCGAGTCTTTCATGACAGCAGCTAGTAGAGGAGCTGGAAAGTGAGATGATTTTCACTGAGACATTGATGTTTATAATCTACTTTCACGAGGATAGACAAAGGATGAAATAAAGATTCTGCTGGAATTATTTGCTGTACTAGTACATATGTTCCTATTGTATCTATTGGATGTGAGAAATGCCAGTTTTGGCGGTTGTATAATCTACTGATCCTACAGAAGTGGAAAGATTCTTTTGGCAATCCTTGCTTTGAAGTTCTGGAGTTACGAACTGCCAAACAGTAAAACTTGCATCTTGTCTTAGCGGTCACGTGGATGAAACGAGACCTTAGAATCTAGCAAAGACAAATTAAACATATCAACAACAACAACAACAACAACAAGAAGAAGCCTAGTATTTTCCCACAAGTGGGGTCTGAGAAGGGTAAGATGTACGCAGTCTTACCCCCACCCTAGAAGAATTCAAATTAAACATATATGTATAGTTCTTTTTAGTAACATTGTGAATCTTACCATTGATCAACCAAATGATTACACCTATAGAGCACTTTACATCATAATCACCTTCTCAGTAAGGTACTATGAATGTTCAATCTCAGCATAAGTGTATACATCAGTGATATTCCTCAAGAAATCTCTACATCTACTTGCCTTCTTTGACATATGTATATCATTTAATCTAACTAATGTTTCCTTCTAACTAATGTTTCCTTCTTTATCTGCTCCGCAACCTCTGCAATATTTACACTTACTCCTTTAAAGATTTTCCAATTTCTTGCCTTCCACGTATGATAGAAGATAGCTCCCATTGTAGCTGCAACCACTTCTTTCTTTAACTGTTTCCATTGCTTCTTTTTAATGTTGTTCATTGTGCTCCCTATGTTCCCTTCTTGCAGTTGTACACCAAACCATTGCAACACCTCGGCACGATCATTCTTTATCCAATTGCATTCCACAAATAGATGCTGATTGGTTTCAGTTGTTTGTTCTTCGCATAAACAACAATTCATATTTTCTACTTGAATCTGCAACTTCACCAACCTCTCCCTTGTAAGTAGTCTCCTTTGAGCTCCAAGCCACAGAAAAAACCTGTGTTTTGATTGTGCTACGCTGCTCCATATCAGATCCGCTATATGTAGTCTTTGCATTCCCCCTAATAATGCAATATAACTCCTAGTTTACTCAGTTTGTATACTCCTTGTTCATACCACCCATACATGTCCTCCTTCAGAGAATTAATTTTCTTCCAATACCAACTGCAGTCAACTTCTTATGAGTCCAAATGTTAGTATACGTTTTCTTATAGAATCCATGCACCCACTTCACCCATAGAATTTCTTTATTATTAAGCAACTGCCATAATAATTTTTCCACAAAGGCCACATTCCATAGTTTACTGCCTTTAACATTTAGCCCACCAAACTTTTTAGGAAAACATATTCTTTCCCATGCCACCAGTGCTAGCTTTTTTCTATCTTCAGTACTCCCCCATAGATAGTCCCTGCATATATTGTCCACATCTTTTACTACTGCCTGAGGTAAAATAAAAATAGAACTCTAGAAGTTGTAGATGGAGAACAACACAAAATTAACTACTTGCAATCTGCCTGCATATGACAGTTGCTTAGAGTATCCAATTTTTATCCTCTTAGTTATTCTGTCTACTAGTTGAATGCAATCCAATTTGTTCCATTCCTTAGATGAAAGGGGAAGCCCAAGATATCTAATTGGGAAAGAGCTTTGAGTGAATCCTATTTTTGCTATCAACTGATCCTTAGTCAATTCATCCACCCCAGCAATAAAAATATTAGATTTATCTTGATTAGCAATAAGTCCTGATGCATCACTAAAATGATTTAAAGCTTCGACCACCCTAATAACTGATGCCAAATTTGTTTACCCATAAAATGGTACAATTGAATTTATACGTGGTTTCTAGACAAGTGAATTAATTTGATCCTGAAATAATAAAATAACCGAAGAATTATGCAATACTTAGCCTTAGGATGTAGACAAAACAACAGAAGAAACAGTTCCCGGAACATGGTTTCTGGACACAACAACAACGAAATCAAAAAGCAAGAAGATAAGATTGTATTAAGCTTTGTATAGAATGTAGCATAAGTTTGTCAGAAAATTTGTATCCCTCTACAATGATAACTGAGCCCACTATTTATAATTATGTCTTGGGAAGGAGGTCCTAATATCGTGCCCTTCTTTAATGTCAATTATGAGGGTCATTGATGAAGATATAACAGTGAACATACCAAATTCCATGTAACGGGTAATCGCTCTTAATGTCATGGAATATTCTCTATTAAATACTATCGGGCGAAAAGCATTTATCATATCTTTATGAGCATTATTCTTTCCGGTGACAAATGAAACAGTTGCCTTCAATCTTTAGCCATCCCCCCATCTTGGGTTTCACGTGTCTTTTTTTTAGACGGTCACGTGTCATAGCATATTTTATCCTATACAGATAGTCCCCCTGCTATCTGGTGACATAACTTTGTGTTACCGAAAAGTTGGTAGAAATACTCTTTTGGCGGGAATTACTACAATTCCCTCTGAAAGCTTCTGATGGTTGATTAGACGCACGTCTCTCTGTATTTAATGCCCCGAACATGTGTCATCCCACGATTCAGCACACCTTTTGCCGATTATCGAGGTAATCACGGCCATGAATTTAGCTGCCAAAACTTTTACTTATACGCATCAACCTTCTCCCTTATACTCCATAATTATTCAAGCTTCATGTATCTGACTTGCATCTTGCTCTTCATCTTTTCTTTAATTCTCTTCAAACAAAAACCTTCTCCTTCTTCCATACAATGGCTTCTTCCTCAAAGCGTACCGATTTTTCCAAGAACAAGAAAAAGACCGAGGATTCCGCTCCTCCAATAGTGGGCTCCATCATCCCTAGAAGTCTTATTACCACAAAAGACTTCGAAGAGAAATTCTCTACTGCTAACTCTCGTACATGGGTCGTCAGTAGGTATCCTTCTTCCATCTGTCCTTCTAACATTCCTGCTGTGAAGGAAGACTGTCACTGCCATGACTTGGATATTATTGCTCTTGATCTATCGGAGCAAGTGACCCTACTCAAGGAGGGTTTTACATATTTTTACACGTATCCCTTTACTTTGGGTGCATTCTCTTTGAGCATAGAGCTTGACTCCGTGATTGTGGAGTTTTGCCTTCGCTACCAAGTGTGTTTGGCACAAGTAAGTCCTTCTGTGTGAAGGACGGTTTCTTGCCTTCGGCGTTTGTGCCATGAGGCTGGAGAAGAGCTAACCTTAGCTCATATGATGAATCTCTATTCTCCCAAGATCTTCCACATGGGAATAATAAACCTCTTCAAGCGTGGCCACCATGCTCTGTTGTCTAACATGGATGATGACAACGATCGTGGGTGGATGGAACTGTTCGTTGCAGCTGCCACCAACGACATCATTCTAGCAACGGCTTCATCCTTTCCGGTAGCTTGGAATCGCACTTGTAAGCTCTTTGTTTAATATTTCCTTTTACTAAATATTCTTCTATAGCCATATTGATACTCCATCCTTTGCCTGTTTCAGCAACTTAATGGATCCCACCGGCGGTTGAAGGTTTGGATAGGTGGGTAAAAAGGATCTTAGACGTTACGACGCCCGAAACTCGCTTGTGGAAAGAACTGGCCCTTAAATACGGTGGAAGGCCAAGAATCACGGTAATTCAAACTCACCTTGTTTTAATTTTTCATGTGAAGAACTTGATTGATCCCTTCTAACTTTTCTATGAAATTAGGTCTACCTGTGGGCTCTGTTGCTGTTCCCGAGGAGGACGTCTTGGCTGATTCTGCTGATGCAACGAAGCTGCTTTATGAGGCGCTTACTCGAACTGGTGTCTCCGGGCCTGCTTTAGGCGTAAATGTTTCTTTATGTAGTCCCCGATGGGAGGACAAACAACCAAAGAGAAGGCGCTCATCCGCGGCCGGGGAAAAGAATAAGAGGGCGATGACCGATGCCCCTGAGTCATCTCCGGTAGCGATGGTGACTGGTCCTCTTTCCGGGCCGGTCATAGACACTATGACGATTGGCGATAATGAAGAATCTAGTGATGAGGGAGCTTCTCTACATAGAAGAAGGTGATCCTCATCATCTCAATAGGATGCTCGACCTGTTGAGATAGTTACACCAACCGAGGACGATGCCTCGGCACTTTGGGGAGAGTTTGATTTGGTAGATAATGTCAATTCTCGTTTTCAAGCCCCGATTGTTGTGCCCGGTGCTGCGAGGCTGAGTATCGGGTCCCTGCCGTCTTTGGTTGGCGAGTATCCAACAACCAGCACTGCATTTGATGCAGCTGCTTCTCACTCTTCAACTCCATTAGCTTCATCTCCATCTTCACCAACACTAACAACTGCTACATCACTTTCATCTCCATCCACTTCTCCACCAGCAACTGCTATATCATTTCCATCTTCATCCACTCTTCCACTAGCAACTGCTACATCATCTCCACCGGACGCACCTGACCACGAAGAAGGTGTTCCTCTTTCCCAGTTCCAGTTCATGGGAATCTGGGACAAAATTATGCTGCCCCTTCTGAAGATCCACCGAATGCAACTTGCTATCCCGACCGGTGGAGCTTGCTAATTATCTGAAGTCTTTGGCTTCAGAGAAAGATTGGGAAAAGATTCAGGCACTCTCGGGAGAGTGTTTGTTGAACAACGCCATGCACAACACCACAGCGGTACGTTCCTTTCTTCCTTTATTACTTCTTCTATTTTTGGTATAAACATATTCTGAATTTTACCCTTCTTGCTTTGTAGGCCAACTTTCTTGCTTCTGAGGGCCTTCAAAGGTTGATTTGTGAAAAGGAAGAGACTGCCTCCGCATGGGATTAGCTTTTGGCAAAGCAGGAGCAAAATGTCGCTCGCCTTTCGGAGCTGGAAGCTAAAGCTGCTGAGGTTGTTGTATTGGAGGCTCGTTTGCAGCAAAGCGAACAAGAAGTGGTAACCCTTAGCCAAGAAATAGGTCCGCTGAGGGTTAGATTTGATGAAGCCAGGGCCAAATGGGCTGAAGTCCATAACGTCGTTCTTGCTGCAACCGAATGCGAGGCTGCCTCCCCTGAAAGAGTGACTAACTTAGAGGCAGCCTTGAACTCCAAAATTGAAGAACTTGCTGCTGCGGGGGCGAAACATGCCCAGCTGGAAGAGAAGTACAAGAAAACTATCGAGCATAATAGGCTCTTTAGTTCAACTGTCTGTGACCTTGATGTTAGCCTCAGATCTGTTAGGTCCTCCTGAGAAAGCCTTTCTGCCGAGGTAACCCAACTCAAAGAAGAACTTAAGCGCCGAGCGACTTCCCTCGTTGTTAAGAAAACTTACGCTATGTACAACATGAGGAGAAAAACCTTGGAAGAGGCCAAAGCTAGTGTCATTGATTTTGATGCCGAAATTGCTAAGGCCCTTGAACTTGAGTTAGCTGCTAAAAGTGGACTCCCAGTGAGGTCTGATGCTCCTGGTCCTTCTGGTTCCGGTTCCAAGTTCTCGGGAACTGAAGAAGAATCAGAGGATGATGATGCTGAAGGCCAAACTGGAGAAAATGTTGAGCCATCGGTTGATCCATCTACTTCTCCCGGGGGCGCGGATACTTATCTTCCTCCTGGTTCTGGAGATACCGCAGTTTAGCTTTTCTTTTCTTTTTCCAATCTTGTACCTGTGCCGTTTTGGCATTTTTTGTAAATAAAAATATTTTTGCTTAAGTATTGTTTGAGTCTTTCTTTTGTTTGAATATTCATGCAAGTCTTTAATCTTTGCATTTTTTTCCTTTTGCTTAAGAATTTTGCGCAAGCGTTTTTGTTTTGCGTCTAATTATATGAAGCCTTGGATGTATTCTCCCCGAAAGTATTTTTGGCTCTGGGCATTAGCCCTTTTTCGTGAGGGCTTTGATAAGTATTTGCGCAAGTTTAGTTTTTGCGTCCTTTCGTACACGGCTTCGGGTGTATCTTTCCCCGAAGGCATTTTGATTCCGGGCATAAATTCTTCCGAAAATCCTTTAACGTGAGGGTTTTTATAAGAGGGGGCCCTCTTATGTTTACGGTGCTCTTGAATAGGACGTCTCCTGTTCATTACGGCACTAGCATTTGAAGTACTTGTTTAACTTTCAAATGACAAAGTTAATTCATCATTCATACAAGAAACAAGATAAAAACAAAAGGATTTCATTTCATTTTATTCCTTCTATTTTTAAAAAGTACATAAGCATTTGCTATGATGAAAAAAA
This sequence comes from Nicotiana tomentosiformis, assembly GCF_000390325.3. NCBI lineage: Eukaryota > Viridiplantae > Streptophyta > Magnoliopsida > Solanales > Solanaceae > Nicotiana > Nicotiana tomentosiformis. The sequence goes on from NC_090818.1 coordinate 127,296,283, forward strand.
ATTGCCATTACTTGTGGCTAACTTGTACAACTTGTTTCTACGGGGCTAGCCGCACTGTCCCCGGTCCCGATGATGTAATTATGTTTTCGGTTTTTTGTTTTTCGGTCGACATGGCAGTCATTGTTGCTGTATCCTCATATCATTCCCCCAAGTGTTCGAATGTGAAGAGTGCGAATTGGAATAGTAGAAGTCTTGTATCTTCGAAGATTTCACTAACGAATTGCTAGATAATCCTTAACTTGGTAACATACTTTACTTCCTCTCAGGAATTTATGCTATCGAGCGAAGGACTATCTAACAACCCTCTAGTGGTTTGTGCTCGTGAACGGTCAGGTAACCTTTGCTCAATAGCAAACTTAACTTCCCGGTGGGAATTTGCTATAGAGCAAAAGATTATCTAACCCTCGCTGAGTGGATCTTTGCTTGTGTGCCTTGCTATTAAAGGTCTTATTACTGTTGTCTTCGTAATATGCTTTCTGTTGCTGCCTCGTTAAAAACCCTACCAGAAAAACCCAATTAGGACAAAAACTGAACTAAGGGAAAAAAGAATGCAGCACATACTTTCTAATCAGATAATGTTTATTAGCAATAATATCTTTTAAGGCGCGCCACATTCCAATTGTTGGGCAACTTTTCTCCATTTTGGTTTTCCAACTCGTATGAACCTTTCCCGGTGATAGTTGAAACCCAGTAGGGGCCTTCCCACGTTGGACCTAGCTTCCCCGCATTGAGCTCCCGGGTGTTTTGAGTTAATTTCCTTAGGACCAAGTCTCCTACTTTTGAAATAATAGAGGTTGGCTCTTCGATTATAATACTACTCCATTCTCTGCTTTTGAGCTGTCATTCTTACATGCGCCAAGTCTCTACGTTCATCAAGCAGCTCCATGTTGACTAACATTACTTCATTGTTCGATTCTTCATCTGTTTGGAAATATCTCAAGGTGGGTTCCCCTACTTCCACCGTGATTAAATCTTCTGCACTGTACATGAGGGAAAAGGGAATTTTCCCTGTGCTCGACTTGGCCGTTGTTCGATATGCCCATAGAAATTCGGGTAATGCCTAGGATAGTTACCCTTAGCCGCTTCCAACCTTTTCTTGAGGTTTTGAATAATCACTTTGTTCGTTGACTCTGTTTGACCGTTTGCACTCGGATGATGGGGGTGCAAGTGTGATCCTCTTTATTTTTAAATCTTCGAGAAACTTTATAACTTTTGCGCCGATAAACTGTGGCCCATTGTCGCATGCTATATATTTTGGTATTCCAAAATTGCAAATTATATTTGCCATAAGAAATCTACCATTTCACGTTCTCCGATCTTCTGATAAGGACCTGCTTCCACCCACATAGAAAAATAGTCAGTCAAAATTAAAAGAAATCTTACCTTTTCGGGAGCTGGTGAAAGTGGTTCGACGATGTCCATTCCCCATTTCATGAACGACCACAGGGACAGAACCGAATGTAAGGGTTCTGCCGGTTGATGCACCAGTGGTGCGTAGCGTTGGCACTTATCACATTTTCGTACGAAGTCTTTGGCGTCTTGTTCCATGCGGGGCCAATAATATCCTACCCTTACCAACTTCTGCACTAAGGAATCTGCGTCCGAGTGGTTTCTGCATATCCCTTCATGAACCCCTCTCGTGACATAGTTAGCTTCGGATGCCCTTAAGCATCGGGCCAGTGGGCCTTGGAAAGATTTTCTATACAATTGGCCTCTCTTGAAGCTATATCGCGCTGCTTTGGCGCGCAGCACTCTGGATGCTTTGGGGTCTTCGGGTAGCTTCCCGTGTTCGAGATAATCGATAATTTCATTTCTCCAGTCCCAGACCAAATTAGTCAAATTTACCTCAAAGTAACCATCTGTATCCAGGACTGAGTTCATCAGTTGTACTACCATCCCGGACTCCGATCCCTTTATTTCCATCGATGATCCTAGGTTTGCCAATGCGTCTGCTTCTACGTTATCTTCCCTTGGTATATAAGTAACTAACCACTCTCGAAATCGCACCAACAGAGCATGCACCTTTACCACGTATTGTTGCATATACTCATCTTTGGTCTCGAAGATCCCGTAGACCTGATTTACCACCAGTTGTAAGTCGCATTTGATTTCGATGACCTCAGAGTCAAGTCCCCGGGCCAATTCAAGCCCTGCAATCAAAGCTTCATACTCTGCTTCATTATTAGTTAAAGGGACCGTTCTGATGGCCTGCCTTAGGGTTTCCCCCGAAGGCGTGATTAAGACTATACCGAGCCCAGAACCTTTTACATTGGAAGCTCCGTCCGTAAATAAGGTCCAAACCCCTGATGTCGATTCCGACACCATTACTGCCTCCTTGGTTGCCAAAGGCAATAATCCTGGACTAAAATCAACCACGAAGTCAGCCAAGACTTGCAACTTAATTGCAGTTCATGGTTTATATTCTATGTCGAATTCACTCATTTCGACAGCCCATTTGGCTAATCTAACCGAGAGCTCTGGTTTATGGAGGATGTTTCACAAAGGGAAAGTAGTCACCACGGCTATAGGGGCATTGGAAGTAGGCCCTCAGCTTTTGAGCGACGACTATGAGAGCTAATGCCAGTTTCTCCAAATGGGGGTAGCGAGTTTCTGCTCCCGTTAAAATTTTACTAACATAATAAATGGGGGATTTCATACCTTTGTCCTCTCAGACTAAAACTGCACTTACCGCAACTTCCGAGACCGCGAGGTAAACTAGCAATGTTTCACCTTCTTTTGGTTTTAAAAGCAATGCAGGGCTTGGCAAGTACTTCTTTAAATCCCTCAAAGCCTTCTGGCACTCCGGGGTCCGTTCGAAATTATTTTTCTTTTCGAGCAGTGCGAAGAAATGATGACACTTTTCTGATGACCGGGAAATGAACCTGCTCAAAAGCTGTCAATCTCCCCGTAAGCCTTTAGACTTCCTTCACGTTTGATAGTTGGTCCGGGATGTCTTCTATGGCCTTGATCTTATCGGGGTTTACCTTAATTCCCCTTTGCGATACCAGAAATCTCAGAAACTTACCAGAGCTGATCCCAAACGCGCATTTCTCGGGATTAAGTTTCATATTATTCTTACTTAGGATGTCCAAAGATTCATGCAGATGTTTAAGATGATCACCTGCATTTAAAGACTTAACGAGCATATCATCTATATAAACTTCCATAGTTTTTCCTATTTGATTTTCAAACATCCCGTTCACGAGCCGTTGATAAGTGGACCCGGCATTTTTAACCCGAAAGGCATCACATTGTAGCAATATATATCAAAATTCGTTATAAACGAAGTCTTTTACTGATCCTCAGGGTTTATCTTAATTTGGTTGTACCCGGAATAAGCATCGAGAAAACTCATTAACTCGTGCCCGACTACGGCATCAATCATTTTATCGATGTTTGGCAGTGGGAACGAGTCTTTTGGGCACGCCTTATTAAGATCTTTATAATCTACACACATGCGAAACTTATTATTCTTTTTAGGAACTACTATTACATTGGCTAGCCAGTTTGGATATCTTACCTCTCAGATCGAACCGATATTAAGTAAGCGGGTTACCTCTTATTTGACGAATTTATTCCAGGCTTTGGCAATTGGGCGTTTCTTTTGTCTTACCGAAGGTATATTGGGATCCGAGCTTAACTTGTGTAAGACTACCTCTGTTGGGATGCCTGTCATGTCCTCATGTGACTATGCAAAACAATCTGCGTTATATTTAAGGAATTTAATAAAGTCAGACCTGAGTTCTGGGTGCAGTCTTGTCCCAAAGTGGAATTTCCTTTCTAGGAATTTTTCGAACAATGCCACTTGCTCTAGCTCTTCCGCTGTGGACTTCGTTGCATCTGTCTCTTCTGGAACTTGGAAATATCTCGGCACCTGATAATATTCCGACGCCTCTACCCCCGGGCTAACTTCATCTAGTTCGGGAGTAGGTGTCGGTCCCTATAATTGCTATGCCACATGTTCCTTTCCTTTGCTACTGGAGACCGAAATTGCATTCATCTCCCTTGTCGCCGGTTGATCACCCTTTTTTTGCTTAATTCCTTCGGGCGTTGGAAACTTCAGCAATTAATGAAGTGTTGATGGTACGACTTTCATCTCGTGCAACCATGGCCTTCCCAGAATGATGTTGTATCCCATATTACCATCTACCACTTCGAAAAGAGTTATTTTCATTACTCCTTCGACGTTCGTGAGTAATAAAATTTCTCCTCGGGTTGTCACGCTTGTGAGGTTGAATCCGGCGAGGAGCTTTGTGGCCGGAATAATGCTTTTGGTGAGTTTAGCTTGCTCCAATACTCTCCATTGTATGATATTAGTCGAACTTCCTGGATCCGCTAGAACACGTTTAATCTTAAAATCTAACACATTTAAAGAAATTACTAGTGCGTCGTCGTATGGTAGCAGCAATCCGTCTGCGTCCTCCTCCGTAAAAGTGATATTGTCTTCCCGAAGCCTTTTGCTATGAGTTATTGATACTTTTATCTTCTTTGCTGATGAAAAGGTGACCCTGTTAATCTCGTTCCCTCCGAAGATCATGTTGATTGTTTGACGCGGGGGATCTTCTCCTGCTCTCGAGGGTTCTGCGTTTTCCCGGTTACGACCATAATTGTTCTTAGCTCGGTCACTCAAGAATTCTCTGAGGTGACTATTCTTCAATAATATTGCCACTTCTTCCCGGAGGTATCAACAGTCCCCTGTCTAATGGCTATTCGTCCTGTGATATTCATACCACAAGTTGGGATCCCTCTGGCTAGGATCAGATCTCATTGGTTTCAGAACCGTGCTTCTTTGATGTTTCTCATGGCTGACACCAATTCCACTATACTGACGTTGAAGTTGTATTCCGATAACTTGGGGTAAGAAGGATCCCGTGACCCTGACGCTTCTTTATCCTGCAATGATCTATTGTTATGACCGTGATCAGTACTCCTATCAACGACGAACCTGTCCGCTGTCCGAAAACCTCTGTTGCGGCCTTCAGTCCTTTCGTAGGGCAAAAATCGGCCCCTCGAAGTCCGTTTGTCCTTGTCATAATCATCCTTTGATTTTTCTTTGTTCTTTTCCCGTCCTTTGGTCGATAATGGAAAACCAACCTGATCATCTTTGATCCTTATTTTTGATTCGTACCGGTTCTGGACATCCGCTCAGGTCGTTGCTTGAAACTCAAGTAGGCTTTCCTTCAATTTTCGGGAAGCTTATGAACTCCTTGGATTCAATCCCTTGGTGAATGCTTCAGCCGCCCATTCATCCAAGACAGCCAGGAACAATATTCTCTCCTTTTGGAATCGGGTAAAGAACTCTCGTAGAAGCTCGGGCTTTCTTTGTGCAATCCTAAATATGTCGGCCTTTCGGGTATGTATTTTTCTGGCTCCGGCATGAGCCTTGATGAAAGAGGCCACGAGCATTTCAAAGGAATCTATGGAATGCTCGGATAACAACGAATACCACGTCAAGACTCCCCTCATTAGGGTTTCTCCAAATTTCTTTAGCAACACAGATTCAATTTCATGAGGAGCTAAATCATTTTCCTTCACCACCGTTGTGTAAGTGGTAATATGCTCCTGCGGGTCTGAAGTTCTGTCATATTTTGGCACTTCAGGCATTTTGAACCGCTTCGGGATTAATTCTGGTGCCGCACTTGGCTTGTATGGCAATTGAGTATACGTTTTTGAGTCCGGGCCTTTCAACACTGGTGGCATTCCCGGGATCTGGTCCATGCGGGCGTTCACTTTTCTCATAAACCATAAAAGTTTATTCTTGAAAGGATCATTCTCATTATTGAGGCCGGATCCGCTCCCCCTGCCCAATCAGAGACAATTTTACCCATGGGAGTGTTGTTGTCGACCCTCTGTGTTGTTTGATTCGCGGGAGCCCCGGGAGGAACCAGATCTCGTTTGTTTGCATTATTCGCAGCTCCCGACAGCGCCTGCTTCAACTCTGCCATAACCTTTTCATGTCACGTGAGGTGGCCTAGAATGATCGCATGTTGCTCTTGCAAGACCCTTACTGTGTCGACGATATGTTCCTCATCAGCATCATCGGGAGTTGTCTCTCGAACATATTGAGGATATTGCCTATCATGCACTGGTATGGCGCCATTCCCCTCATTTGTGGGTGTCGCTGATTGAGTCCTCGAAATGAGATTGATCCCCTCAAATCTCGGGGTTGTGCGTGTTGTTAAAAGTGTTATCTGCCATTTTTATGATTTTTTCAAAGACAAAATAATCAAAACACGTTAGTAAAAAAAGTAAGGATCAATTTAACTGCACGACTGTCTAGGTCCCACGGTGGGCGCCAAATTATTTACCCATAAAATGGTACAGTTGAATTTATACGTGATTTCTAGATAAGTAAATTAATTTAATCCTGAAATAATAAAATAATCGAAGAATTATGCAATACTTAGCCTTAGGATGCAGACGAAACAACAGAAGCAACAGTTTTGGGAACAAGATTTTCGGGTACAACAACAACGAAATAAAAAGCAAGAAGATAAGATTATATTAAGCTTTATATAGAATGTAGCGTAAGTTTGCCAAAAAATTCGTATCCCTCTACAATAATAACTGAGCTCACTATTTATAGCTATGTCTAGGGAAGGAGGTCCTAGGATCGTGCCCTTCTTTAATGTCAATTATGAGGGTCATTGATGAAGATGTAACGGTGAACATAAATACCAAATTCCCTGTAACAGGTAATCGCTCTTAATGCCATGGAATATTCTCTATTAAATGCTACCGGGCGAAGAGCATTTATCACATCTTTATGAGCATTATTCTTTCCAGTGACAAACGAAACAGTTGCCTTCGGTCTTTAGCCATCCCCCGTCTTGGGTTCCACGTGTCCCTTTTCTGGACTGCCACGTGTCATAGCATATTTTACCCTATACTAGATTATCTTTGCAGGAGATCATGAGATCATCTACAAAGATCAAGTGAGTTAGCTTCCACTGTTTGCACATGGGATGAAACTGAAAATCTGAAAGTTCACTCATAGTTGAAAGAACTTTAGACAGGTATTTCATTACTAACACAAATAGTAGAGGAGACATATGATCTCCCTGCCTTAGTCCCCTTCTCCCCTTAAAATAACCATGTCCTTCACCATTTACTTTGATAGAGAATTTAGTAGTTGTTACTCATACCATAATCAAGTGAATGAATCTCTGTGAGAACCTAAACCCAACCAGAACTTCTTCAAGAAACCATAGGTCCACCATATCATAAGCCTTCCTTAGGTCAATTTTCATAAGGCACCTTGCAGAGGTCTTCCTACTGTAATACCTCAAAAGATCATGGCATATATATGTGTATACATATATATGTGTGGAGTTCTTGGGCTCCTTATATGATCTTGGGCAATCCTCACCCCATGAGCTAGCTTTTGAGATTGAGTTAGGTCCAAGGTCCATTTATCATGGTATATATATATATATATATATACACACGAAGAAGTAATAACTGCACCAATTTTCGGTAATCACTATTCACTAATACAACATACTATTTCCCTTCCGTTGGGTATAGTAATGGAGAGCAGAAGTGTTTGAACATAACTATTAGTAATTAGTGCCAACTAGAGTTCAAAACCTGTCATTTAGGGGTGGGTATAGTTTGGGCAAACCCGAAATCCAAACCGAAATACGAATATTTTGAAATTTTGGTTTGGATTTTCGAATTACGGGTTAGATTTTGAATTTAATTTTTAAAAATTTTGGATTACGGATTGGATATTGGATTTGATACTTCAAATTTTTGGATATCCGAAAATTCAAAATTCTTATACTTTATATTTAGTCCATTATCTATTAGATATTATCTCATATTCAATATTAATTACTAAGTTACTGTAAGAATACTTTCTATTTGGACATGGTTTTACTATTTCTACTTCTTATCGGCCGTATTAATGTCTCTATTGTATTTTTTTGATAATAATTTCATTACTTGAATACTTCATTTGGATGATTGTGACGAGAATGAGGAACTTTTCAGGCAATTTAATATGAGTACCTAATTTGGATATTCATTTTTTGTAAAAAGAAGAAACACATCAATTTATAAACTCAAAACCGAAAATTCAAAATATCCAAACCGATTAATCCGAAACCGAACTTAAAATCTGATCCAATTTGAACTTATTTGGATTGAATTTGAATTGTCATTTCTTCAATTAGAAAATCAAAAATCGAAACTGAAATTTTTATATTCTATCCGAACTGTCCGAACGCCACCCTACGGTGTCATTTTGTCACGAGTATGCCTTTTACTTTCTTATGCTGATTCATTTGAAGTTTGTCTTTCTCCTTTAGTTGGACTTTTCTATGAAAGGCCACCAATAAAAACCATCCACTAACCCATCTTTCAAAATGTAAAGAACCCTCCAATCGTATCTCTTATCCTTTTCCATTAGGTGTAATTTCATTGGTGTGCGTCAACTTCCATTTTTGTTATTTAATTTTGTTAGTTCCTATGATTATGCACTTGGACGATTTTTTTTTGTTTTTTACGTGACTAAGTCATGCATAACTCGACTAATTTATTAAATATTTATTAATTTTTTTCGAGAAAAGATACAAAATAACTATGTCGAAAAAAATTCATCAATTTAAAAAAAAAAAAAGTATTTCTTACATAAATTTTTGAACAATAGATTGATTATTTTTTAGAAAATGGTGACGGTTGAAAAGAATAGGAAAAATGATACTATATAATCGCTGTAAAAATAATAGTAAAAAAATAAAATAAAATTTGTATATTTTTTGTATATATATACATTATGTATGTTATATACAAAAATCATATAAGTTTTATACACTTTTTCGGTTACCAAATATAAATAGTTTCTGACGCGGGCTAAAAATGATAATACCCCCAAAAGTATAAAACATAGTATAAACATTTAGTCATGGTATTAAGTTAAGTTCTATACTAAAAAGCTCTTATTAAAAAGCAAAAAGAAGAAAGATAAATTCATTCCTAGTTATTACTGCTTTATTTACATAAATGATTTTCAATTCCAGGAGTGGGTTTCTACTGTTGTGTACTATGATTGGGAGGTTGAATGTCCAGAGTGACATAGATTCTCACGTGCCACCCACTTTTCACGCACTAACACACAGTACTGTGTGTGTCTTTTGTCTCTCCCACCACCCCCACCATCCTCTCTATTCTCTGTACCTTCTCTATTTCTTTTTTGATCGAATGGTTTCTTATTCCTTGTCTTGATCATAATCCGGTGATGATTCATGTGGTAAGCTTCTTAAAGTTCTTGGATTTTTGCATTTTACAGTTTATTTATTTATTGTGTTGTGTTATGGTTTTTCAGGATTGGAAATTGATGAGTTAAAGCTGAGATCTTTTTGCTCCTCAAATATTGCTCCAAAGGTCAAAACTTTAACTTGGTATCCTCTGTATCTTTTGAGAAACCAGATTCTTGATTTAGTTATTTATTGTGTTGTGTTATGGTTTTTCAGGATTGGAATTTGATGACTTAAAGCTGAGATTTTTTTGCTCCTTATTGCCCCAAAGGTCAAAACTTTAGCTTGGTGTCCTTTGTATCTTTTGAGAAACCAGATTCTTGATTTAGTTACTTATTGTGTTGTGTTATGGTTTTTCAGGATTGGAAATTGATGAGTTAAAGCTGAGATTTTTTTTCTCCTCAAATATTGCACCAAAGGTCAAAACTTTAACTTGGTAAATTTGTATCTTTTGAGAAACCAAATTCTTGATTTAGTTATTTATTGTGCTTTGTTATGGTTTTTCAGGATTGAAAATTGATGATCTAGGCTGAAAGAGCGTAGTTTTGACCTAAGTTCCTTACATTTAAGGTTCCTCTCCTTCGCGGGATAGGGCACATTCGGCCATAACCACGCTTTAAACCTCGATCCAGTTCTCAAACTATATGAAAGCTGAGATTTTTTTGCTCCTCAAATACTTCCCCAAAGGTCAAAACTTTTACTTGGTATCCTCCTCTATCTTTTGAGAAACAAGATTCTTGATTTGGGGTTTTGCCTGACTTGTGGTTGGAATCAAGAAAATCTGTGTGGTTTTATTACCATTTGCTAATTGACTAAAAAGGGTCTCTGATTGTTCCATTTTTTGGTTGATTTTCCCTCAAGATTATCTGGGGTTTGATTAGCTTTTGAAATCTTTCCCTTAAGAGATTACTGAGAATAACCAGATGTTGGGATTTAGATTCCTTGAAAAGTGTCCCTTGGATAATATGGTAATGCAGTTTGGAGATATAAGCTGTGTAATTGTATTGTTTGGATTATAGCATTTGTTTTCTTGGGACCCTTTTGAGATTGTTGTTTTATTTGAGGGTATGATGGAGTACCTTCCTGTTGAGGTCATTGGTAACATTTTATCCCGGCTCGGAGCTGCGCGGGATGTTGTAATTGCATCATCTACTTGTCGGAAGTGGCGAGAGGCTTGGCGGAATCATCTTCATACACTCACCTTTAACTCGAATGACTGGCCGGTTTATCATGAGCTCACAAGGAGCAGACTTGAGATAATTATAACTCAGACTATTTTCCAGACTAATGGACTGCAGTGCCTTTCAATCATAATGGACGACGTCGATGAGTTCACTGCTGCTCCGGTCATTGCTTGGCTAATGTATACCAGAGAAACGTTGCGCCAGTTACATTACAATGTTAGGACTACCCCGAACATTAATATACTCGAAAAATGTGGTCGCCAGAGGCTTGAAGTGTTGGCTCTGGCCCACAACACAATCACGGGTGTCGAACCTAGTTATCAAAAATTCCCTTGCTTGAGGTCTCTTTCACTGAGTTATGTTAGTATATCGGCTTTAGACCTGAGTCTTTTCCTTACAGCCTGCACGAAAGTTGAGGTTTTGAATCTTGTCAGTCTAGACATTGTTATGTCTGATCCACAGGCAACAATGGAGCTGAGTAGTAACTCTTTGAAAGATATCTATGTTGAAGCCATTAGTTTGGATAAAATCATACTTGAGGCAGATAGTCTCGAGAAGCTGCATTTGAAAGATTGTACGCTCGAGGTCTTTGAGCTTGTCAGCAAGGGGAAGTTAAGACTCCTTAAGATCGATGACGTTAGCGTCATCCATCTTGATATCGGCGAGAGTGCTGAAAATCTTGAGATTGTGGACGTCAGCAATTTCACGATCATGTGGTCCAAATTCCATCATATGATAGCGAAATCGTCAATGCTGAGAAGACTGAGGCTATGGGGAGTTGTATTTGATGATGATGATGAGGTTGTCGATATTGAGACAATTTCTGCTTGCTTTCCTCAACTAAGTCATCTATCATTGAGCTATGAACTAAAAGAGACAGCACTTCAATATGGATTGCAAGATTCTTTTCGATTGGAAAATGTGGTCGTCTTGGAGCTAGGCTGGACAGTGATTAGCGACCTGTTCTCGCATTGGGTAGCAGGACTACTTGAAAGGTGCCCTAACTTGAGGAAGTTGGTAATTTATGGGGTCGTCTCAGAAACCAAAACGCATGAAGAATGTCATACATTAGCCAACTTCACATCTTTCATTGTAAGGCTTATGAGGAAGTATGCGGATGTAGATGTTCAGTTTGAATATGAATAGACTTTAACAATTGTTCCCTACGGTGGAGTTCAAACCTTTGTCTAATCTCGGCAATGCAAGGATGTACATGATCCTTAGTGGTGATTGTCTTTTTCTTATATTAGTACAACACTGTAATTTATGATAAATTTTGCACTCGTCTTATTCCTTCAATTCAGGTAAACATAGCATTTGTATTTCTTGTTAGCCTCTTGTTATTAGTTTGTGCATTCATGCGCACTCTTTCCGTTATTACGAATTTTCCTCAATTCTGGTTTTTTTTTTTTTTTTTTTTGGAAGCTTCCTGACAGTTCATGTTGTAGTTCATTGGTACATATGCATGATGTCAACATGTTAAACTGACTGAAGAAATGAGAGAAATAGAAGAAATATTGGTTAATTATTTGACAAAGGGAAAAAACCATAGAGCTAACATTACTGTTCAACTACTCTGAACAATAGCACTGCTCAAGGTAAATGAGCAGTGCTTATGCCTCTGTGGTATTGGTTAGAAAAGCTGTTAGAATTTCATCTTTCATAAGATCCTCTTCCTAAAAGAATGGTTGAGGTTCATTTAAGAATGGTTCATTTAACTAGCCAGAGAACTACTCATGAACGTTTAGATTGAAAAAATCTGGTACAAGTGTTCGTATTCAGTAGGTTGGTTGTTTTTGTGCAACTTGAAACCCAGAGATTAGAAAGCTTCGGAAGAATGGATTCTCTCTCTACAGCTGCTTTGCAAGTTCCAGCTTTCATGGTGCCCCTTATTGTTGGTATTGTTCTCTCTTTCTCTCTGTTTTTTTATACATTGAATCTTTTGGTAGTGTCTTAACCAACAAATATTACTGTGAAGGCATGCTAGAAATCGGTACTGTGGTGGGAGACGGATATGTGTAGATATGCATTTTTGAAGAAAAGGCATAGCTTCTGATTCCTAACTTTTATCTGGAATCTGTTGCATCATTAAGGATTACCCTTAACATTTGAAGACCTAATTCAAGTGAATTCTACTGCTGATCAGTTTTAGAGCCTCTTTTTTTTTTCTTCCTTTTACTCCTATTTGTTAGTATAAAAATTGCATATGGAATTTGGCGTGCAAAAGTTGGTCCAGACACCACTATTATAAAAAAAATTATTGCAAAATTTGTATTGGGTAAAATGCTGAAGGGAGATAAAGAAAGAGCGAAAGATTTCTTGGTAAATGTGAATTAACTAGAGGAGTCGGCCTTAGTATTCTTGGAATGTTGTTTTCTAGACTTTGAGTGAGCTGAATTAATTCAGCATCTAGCGTAGGAAATATAAGTTATTGTGCCCTCAAAAACAGAACCCATCATTGAAGGTGGACGCGCCTTAGCACCTTGATACCTACACCAGAGCGCCAATTAATCTAAGACAAAGCGCACAACCTGAACTTCACCGAGCTTCAGGGCTTAAGCGCACTTTAAGCGAGCACAACAGTCAATCAACTACAAAAACATCTTAATTTTCTGTTTAGATTGACAAGATATATATTTTTTCTAATCTAGTTTTGTTGACTAGTTTTATTTCTAGTTTTTGATTTCCTATTCAATCATTTACATATTCATATATCATGTTTCCTTAACAATTGATGTAACATTTTGTCGGCTACTTCAAGTGGGGGCTCATGAGACTCATAGATTAACTAATTTCTTAAAGTTGTTTGTTGGCTGGTTTCTGCTGAGGCACGCTTGGTGTCAATTTGCAGTCTTTGCTGAATCACCACTTAAGAGACATAAAGTGCTCAACCGATCTCAAGTACACGCTAACAACACTCAATAGAACAAATAAACAGCAACAGATGAATATTTATAACATGAGGACCTTGTGTAAAGCTTGAGTTGTTAAACGAAATAATCTATGAAACCTGTGAAGGTTGGATAAAATATTATTAGTTGTAGAAGCACGTCAAAGATTTTGAGATGCTTAGAAATGGAATGTGTACCTAAATTAGTAATTGGTCCTTCCCTGCCAGTTGAGTTCTTTTTGGTTTTGGTTGCTTTTAAATATCGAGACCAAGTTGCTTTTCCATTCAAGAAATCATCTGCACTGCAGTGTTAAGGTGCGGTTTCTTTTATTTTGTCTTAGCCTTAGAGGGTGCTCCCCCTTTCTCGCGTAAAAGCAATCAGAACTCGAATACGCCGCGTTTTACTGGGAAAGATCGAACCATGGGAATGAATCCACAGGGCTATCACGTTTTACCTATGCCATGATGCTCATGGGCAGCTTATCTCTAATTGAATTTCCTTTTCTAACTTTCGTAAATTCTCTGTTGCTTACATGTCTGTCTTAAGAGTTTTGAGCAAATGATTGAAGCCATACAAGTCCTTGCTGGGATTGGATATATCCTGTTGTATCATCTTCGGTTGTTAGTAATTTATGTGGCTCTTGGTTTTCTTCAGTTTCTATCCCACTTGACTTCCCAATTGGAGAAATCATGTCTTTGTTACTGTACTGAGTACCTAATTACTCCACTTAACAGCACTTTCTGCTTGAGTAAATTACAACAACTACATGCCCAGTATATTCCCACATGTGGGGTTTGGGGAGGGTAGTGTGTACGCAGACTTTATCCCTACCCTATGCAAGTAGAGAGCTGTTTCCAGAGACCCTCAGCTCAGACAAGCACAGTTAGAACAGTAAAAGAAATTGAAATATAGCAATAGTAAAGAGTCATTAGGAGCAGAGATAGTAGCACAACGAGCTAGTAACTAAATCGATTCTGCTTGAGTAAATTGAAATGCTGAAAGTTAGAATTTTTGAAGGCAAGACTTGAATGAAAGGGAGACAGGATGAAGGTAAATTCTTGTAATAATGTGCTTGATTTTCATCACTACAGTAGCTTTTGCTGCTCCGTCATAGTACGAGTTTTCAGTATTTTCTGCTCTCTAAATTGTTCTAGAGCAAGATCGACCTATCAAAAAAGAAAAAAATGTTCTGGAGCAAGATCTTTTCCCTATCCCAACAGCATAATATGAAGCCTTTTCTTTCCCAGTGATCTGATGAACCAAAAGGTCTCTCGGACCTATTGTTAAGAATAATGAGATACTATTTTCATTAGTAGCATTTAACCAACGCTGCAACCAGATGCTTCGACCTGCATTAAATGCTAGCTCATATCACTTTATCCGGATGTAGCAGAGTAGTAGCAACTGCTAGTCGGCATGAGATGCCGGTTTTTTATTAACAGTCTTCCTTACTCCTAATGATGTGGGAATGCCACATTTTCTGTACAATGTTGTGTATAAACAATGTGCAATATAGGAATGAGATCATTAGAATGTAGACTTTATCTTTTACTTTATCAAAAACAAAAATGGATTTGTTTCTAATTCAAGTGTCATTTTGTATGCCTGCCTTTTGGATATTGTATCTTATTTTTGCATTCTTGCAACTCTCCTACTTGCTCGGAAACAACCTCTCTACCTTCACAAAAGGTAAGGGTAAGGTCTTCGTACTCATTACCGTTCTCAGACTCCACTTGTGAAATTACACTAGGTTTGTTGTTATTACAACTCTCCTCCTTTTCACGCAGAGGATACTTAATGTGAGTATAGTTTTCTGATAAAAAAAACATAGGGATATCAGTACTTTCTTTATTATGTATCTCTTTATATATGTCCAGTTTTCCCTACAGGAAATTGACTAACAGGGGAAGGCATAAGATCCATCTGCAAAATTTAGAGGATGTCACCCCTTTTTTCTTTGTGAACATTTGTGGTTTCTGCCCACGGTTTGATGGGTACAGTTATTCAGTATCTTTGTGGGTGGAAATACAAATACTCTATTGAATTGTCAAGGTGCTTGCAAGCTGCCAAGGGCTTACACACCTTGGCCGAAGCAGTGTCACGTGATACTGCTTCGTCGAATTGGCAAATACTCTCTGCTGGTGTAGATGCAAATACTCTATTGAATTGCCGAGGTGCTCATAAGTTGGCAGGGGCTTACACACCTTGGCCGAAGCAGTGTCACGTGATACTGCCTCGTCGAATTGGCAAATACTCTCTGCTGGTGTAGATGCAAATACTTTATTGAATTGCCGAGGTGCTCATAAGTTAGCAGGGGCTTACACACCTTGGCCGAAGTAGTGTCACGTCATACTGCTTCATCCAATTTTTTAATTAAATATGTATGTATAGATAAAAAGCAATACGAAAACATTGGGTATCATTATAGTGATATAATTTTTTGTTCACCTTTTCAAATGTTGGCACTACTTACAGAAATTCCTGCGTACGCTCCCGACACTATTGTTATAAGAAAACATTGGTGGCTTCTGTACGGTATCTACTTATGGTGGCACTAGCAGAGTTTAGAGAGAATCAAACACTAACATTTTAATATTTATTTGGTAGGGCATAAAACATCTTTTACCTAAGATATTTTTTCCTAAAACATGCTTTGAAATAAATAATTTTTAGTTTATTCTCCAAGTTTAATTGGCTCAAATAAAACAATTTGTTTGAGACCGAAGCATAATTGTTGTTGTTATGTCCAAGTTTAATTGAATGTAATGTGTAACAGTAGTGGGGATGTGGGGAGAGTCTTGTTTATTCCATTTGTTTATGATGTTTACAGAAGAAAAAAATTCAACAATATAAAAAAACCAAAATTTAATATAAATAGATTCGGCAAATATTTGACTTAAGTCATGTTTGGTGAACTCCAGATTTTTAGCTGAAATTTGAAGAAGCAGCCACTTGATTTTCTGCTGAAATTTTAAATAAGAGCAAAAGAATTTTAAATATGAGCAAAAGTACATCTCAGATTTATATTTGTTTTGGATCCGAACATTAAGGTAAGAGTTTAAATTATATTATTATCTTAAACGAAGCAGATCCAAAATGGGGATAAAGTCCAAATTTTGCAAAATTTGAACATTATTTTATTCTGTAGTGACAGTTTCTCTGTTGGAAAATAGATGCAACTTTAAACTAACCAAAGCAGCAAATAGTATTATTTATTATACTTCATATATGGGGTTTTTATCTGTCGTGGTTTAGTGGACAAAATTATTAAAAGATAGTAATAGCTAATGAATAAAATTAATATGGTTCGATGTAAATATCAAGTCCGAATAATATTTATCTACTTTATATATAAGGATTAATCTGGCATGTCTTAGTAGAGAGAACTCAATTATTTATATACTAATAAAAGGTGATAGATACCGAATAAAATTTCTAAGCATGTATAAATTGATCGGGGCGTTATAAAAGAATTACATATATATATATATATATATATATATATATATATATATATAGTGATATCCTAGGCGAACTTCACATTGTAAAACACGGGAGATATGCTAGGTATATAAGTAAACAAACCTTAGACCCTAATGACGCGTTTTAAAGTTGTGCAAGCCTAGGCCCAAAACGGGCAATATCACTAGTGAGCTGAATTGTTACATATGATATCAGAGTCACTCCGCGTGTAACCTTGAACAATGATGGGGCAAACCTCGGCGATCAATTGACTTTAAGCGAATATCACATCTTTGAAAAGGTGGTGGGGCAAACCTCAACGGGGACGCTAGGTCCCTAATGGGGGGTGTATGTGACACTCCGGGCGATTCCCATATCAACAAAACACGGAGAAGATGCTGAATATATAAGTAAATAAGCCTTAGACCTTAGTGTCGCATTTTAAAACCATATAAACTTTGGCCCAAAACAAACCATATAACCTGTGGATTTGACCGTTAGAACATGAGACCTTATTGTACACTTTAGCTAAAGTATCTTCTAAATTACTTGAACGTTTTTTGGGTGCTTTGTTTGCGTAAGCAATCAAAGTAGATTGTGAATGGAATTATTGGTGAGATGGAGGTAGGTGTGCGAATGAATGATAAAGACAAAAGAAAACAAAATGACAAAACTATTTCATTGACTAGAAAAATATTCTGAAAATATCTTCTTCTTTTTTCCTGATAAAAAGAGAATCTTTCAGAATCTTTTATTTTTTTATAATCAACGAAACAGATCCAATATTTGTTTTCGACATAATTGTTCCTTAGCTAAGATAAATAATAAAGAATACGACATCTGTTTCTATTTGGTGATATAATTTGGATTGCGACGGAATTTAAAAAAGAAATATATAATATTAAATAAGTTATATTATTTGTGTGACTATAATACTTTTAAAATTGTAACCTTTAAATATACAATAACATTTATTTAGCTATAAAAGTCACTTATTGAGAATAAAATGAAAAATAAATTTCAAATATAAAAAGTGCGTTTAAAAAAAATTAAATTAATAAAAAATAGTGTCAAATAAACCGAAATAGAGCGAAATATTAAGAATTAGTAAGAATCAGATAGAGATTATGTCACGACCCAGAATTTTCACCGCCGGGATCATGATGGCACATAACATTTCACTTGTTAGGCAAGCCAACGTTAGAGAATCATTAAACCAAATCCTTATTTCTATTCAGTAAATAACAATAATTAGCTAAGATGAAATATAATAAGTGTGAAATAATATAAAATTGTATTAATTACTGCCACCCGGATCTGGAGTCACAATTTACGAGTATTCTAGAATTTACTACAAGTAATAGTCTGAAAGAAATACAACTGTTTGAATGGAAGAAACAGTAGAACAGAAAATATAGCCGGGAACTTCAAGGTCTGTGAACGCCGACAGATTTACCTTGAGTCTCCGGATAGCGGTCCAATAGCAAAATCTTGATCAACCTGAGCCGGTACCAAAATCTGCACAGAAAGTGCAGAGTGCAGTATCAGTACAATCGACCCCATGTACTGGTAAGTGTCGAGCCTAACCTCGACGAAGTAGTGACGAGGCTAAGGCAAGGCACCTACAAATCAACTTGTACAGTTTAACAATGTATATACAAATAACAGTAACAAAGAATTAGACAGGAGATATCGGGAGGGAAAAACATGCTGGGGGAAAATACGAGATAAAGAACTACTGCAGAATGATAACTGGAACAACCAATATATTATGAATCAACAGGAACACGAATACAGTAAAGGAAAAATGTACGGCATCACCCTTCGTGCTTTTACTCTCAATCTCACCATAAATCAATAGAAACGGCACGACATCACCCTTCGTGCATTCACTCTCATAATATGGCACGGCATCACCCTTCGTGCATTAACACTCACAATATGGCACGACATCATCCTTCGTGCATTAACACTCTCCCTTACCATAATGCAATGCATAAATAACAACAGGGAGATAGAATAACAAGTCCAAGCCTTACTTCAATATATGGCTCCACAATATCAATCTCAACTTTGAAATAAATTCTCAATTATCACCAAAAAATCCGTAAACATGATAAGAACGATCAATTTAACAACACTAGTATAAACACGTAGCAATTAGGCATAGGAAAGAGACAATATAAGAAAAACGGAAGAAACATGAAAAATAGGTAAATTGGCGGCGCATAAGTACTCGTCACCTCACATATACGCCGCTCACATGAATTTCACATAATAAATAGTCTAAGGTTCCTAATTCCCTCAAGTCATAGTTAGACACAACACTTACCTCGCTCCAAAGGCCACTTAATTCTCAATCACAGCTTTTCTTCTAGAATTCGCTTCCAAACCACTCGTATCTATTAAAAAATGACTCAACAATATCAAATATTGCTAAAGGAATCAATTATATTGCATAAATTAAATTTCTCAAATTTTCCTCCAAAAAGTCAAAAATTGACCCCGGGCTCGCTTGGTCAAAACCCGAGGTTCTGACCAAAATCCATTTACCCATTCACCCCCGAGCCCGGATATATAATTGCTTTTGAAATCCTACCTCAAATTGAGGTCTAAATCCCCAAAATTTTGAAATCTCTAGTTTCTATCCAAACTCCAAATTCTACCATGAAAATTCTAGATTTTAGGTTGATAATTCATGAAACGTAATGGGTAATTGAAAGAAAATGGTTTAGAATCACTTACCAACACTTTGGGGAAGAAAATGACTCTTGAAAATCGCCTGTCACCGTTTGGTTTTTGAGAAATGATTTTTTTTGGCTAAATCCCGTGTTTGGATTCTGTTAAGTGCTGGGCGACACTGTGCATCGCGTTCGCGAAGCCACTATTGCGTTCGCGAAGAGCATTGACTGCCAAGCCTTCGCGTTCATGAGTCAGTGTTCGTGTTCACGTAGGCTACCCCCTGGACTTCGCGTTCGCGAGACATTGCTCGCGTTCGCGATGAAGGAAAGGCTGACTCCCCTTAGTGCCTAACACTATGCATTTGCGATGAGCTTGTCGCGTTCGCGAAGGGTAGTGCCCCCATCGCTTCGCGTTCGCGACCAAGCCTTCACATTCGCGAAGAAGAAAATTTCGGCCTCATCAGTTTACTCTTCGCGTTCGCGAGAAGACCTTCGCGAACGCGAAGAAGGACATGCCAGAACACCAGAATCTGCAGAAAACCAGATTTTCCAAAGTCCAAAACATCCCGTGACCTATCCGAAACTCACCCGAGCCCTCGGGGCTCCTAACTAAACATGCACACAAGTCTAAAAATATCATACGAACTTGCTCGCGCTATCAAATTGCCAAAATAATACCTAGAACTACGAATTTCGCACCAAATCAAATGAAATTCTCAAGAACACTTTAAAATTTCTAACTTCTCAACTGGATGTCCGAATCACGTCAAATCAACCAATTCTTAAAAATAATTAATTTTTAAACTTTTAATTTTCATAAAAAAATTCATAACTCGAGCTAGGGACCTCCGAATTCGATTTCGGGCATACGCCCATGTCCCATAATTCAATACGGACCCACCGGGACCGTCAAAACACGAATCCTAGCCCATTTACCAAAAATATTGTCCAAAGTCCATTAAAATTAACTTTTAAGGCAAAAATTCTTATTTTCATCAATTTTCAACATAAAAGTTTTCCGGAAACACGCCCGGACTGCGCACGCAAATCGAAAAGGATAAAAATGAGATTTTTAAAGCTTAAGAGCGCAGATTCGAGTTCTAAAACATAAGATGATCTTTTGGGTTATCACATTCTCCATCTCTTAAACAACCATTTGTCCTCGAACGGACATAGAAAAATACCTGAGCTGGTGAAAAGGTGGGGATATCTACTCAGCATATCGGACTCGGACTCCTAAGTAGCTGCCTCAACAGGCTAACCTCTCCACTGCACTCGAACTGAAGGGTAACTCTTTGATCTCAACTGGCGAACTTACCGAGCTAGAATAGCCACTGGCTCCTCCTCGTAAGTCAAATCCTTATCCAACTGGACAGAGCTGAAATCTAACACATGGGACAGATCGCCGTGATACTTTCGAAGCATGGACATATGGAATACCGGATGAACAACTGTTAAACTAGGTGGCAACGCAAGCTTGTAAGCCACCTCTCTCACCCTCTCTAGAATCTCAAAAGGTCCGATATACCTAGGGCTCAACTTGCCCTTCTTTCCGAACCTCATTACACCCTTCATGGGTGATACCCGAAGCAACACTCTCTCCCCGACCATGAATGCAACATCATGAACTCTGCGATCGGCATAACTCTTCTTCCTGGACTGAGCTGTGCGAAGTCGATCCTGAATAATCTTGACCTTATCCAAGGCATCCAGTACTAAGTCTGTGCCCAACAATCGAGCCTCTCCCGGCTCGAACCAGCCAATTGGCGACCGACAATGCCTACCATAAAATGCCTCATAGGGAGCCATCTGAATGCTCGACTGGTAGCTGTTGTTGTAGGCAAACTCCACAAGGGGCAAGAACTGATCCCACGATCCTCCGAAGTATATAACACATGCGCAGAGCATATCCTCCAAGATCTGAATAATGCGCTTGGACTGCCCATCCATCTGAGGATGAAATGATGTACTCAACTCAACCCACGTACCCAACTCATGCTGTATTGTCCTCCAGAAGTGCGAGGTAAACTGCGTACCTCGATCAGAAATGATAGACACGGGCACACTGTGAAGACAGGCGATCTCACGAATGTAAATCTCTGCCAACCGCTCCGAAGAATAGGTAACTGCCACAGGAATAAAGTGCGCTGACTTGGTCAGCCTGTCCACAATGACCCAAACTGCATCGAGCTTCCTCTGAGTCCGTGGGAGTCCAACAACAAAATCCATAGTGATACGCTTCCACTTCCACTCAGGAATCTCTAACCTCTGAAGTAAACCACCAGGTCTCTGATGCTCACACTTTACCTGCTGGCAATTTAGGCACCGAGCTACATATGCAACTATGTTTTTCTTCATCCTCCTCCGCTAATAATGCTACCGCAAGTCCTGATACATCTTGGCAGCGCCTGGATGAATAGAATACCTGGAACTATGGGCCTCCTCAAGAATCAACTCACGAAGTCCATCCACATTAGGCACACAAATATGACCCAACATTCTCAAAACTCCGTCATCTCTAACAGTAACCTGCTTGGCACCACCGTGCCGCAATATGTCTCTAAGGACAAGTAAATGAGGATCGTCATCCTGTCGATCTCTGATTCGCTCAAACAAAGAAGACCGAGCAACTGTACAAGCTAGAACACGGCTGGGCTCAGAAACATCCAACCTCACAAACTGATTGGCAAGGGCCTGAACATTCAATGCAAGCGGTCTCTCCCCAAATGGAATATAAGCAAGGCTACCCATACTAGCTGACTTTCTACTCAAAGCATCGACCACCACATTGGCCTTCCCGGGATGATATAATATGGTGATATCATAATCTTTCAATAGCTTCAACCACCTTCTCTTCCTCAAATTGAGTTCCTTCTGCTTGAACAAATACTGCAAGCTCTGATGATCCGTGAATACCTCACATGGCACGCCATAAAGATAGTGCCACCAAATCTTCAGCGCGTGAACAATGTCTACCAGCTCTAGATCATGAACAAGTTAATTCTTCTCGTGAACCTTCAGTTGCCGCGAAGCATATGCAATAAACTTGCCACCCTGCATCAATACCGCACCCAGACCAATACGAGATACGTCATAATATACTGTATAAGATCATGAACCTGTGGGTAATACCAATACCGGTGCCGTAGTCAAAGCTATCTTGAGCTTTTGGAAGCTCGCCTCACACTCGTCTGACCACCTGAACGGGGTACCCTTCTGGGTCAACCTGGTCAACGGGGCTGCTATGGATGAAAATCCCTCCACAAATCGACGGTAGTAGCCCGCCAAACCCAGAAAACTACTGATCTCTGTAGCTGATGTGGGTCTAGGCCAGTTCTGAACTGCCTCAATCTTCCTAGGATCCACCTGAATACCCTCTGTTGATACAACGTGACCCAAGAAAGGAACTGAACTCAACCAAAACTCGAATTTTGAGAACTTAGCATATAACTGGCTGTATCTCAGAGTCTGAAGAACAATCCGAAGGTGCTGCTCGTGCTCCTCTCGGCTGTGGGAGTAGACCAAGATGTCATCAATAAACACAATTAAAAAGGAATCTAAGTAGGGCTTGAATAGCCGGTTCACCAAATCCATGAATGTTGTTGGGGCATTTGTCAGCCCAAATGACTTAACTAGAAACTCATAATGCCTATACCTAGTCCGAAAAGCTGTCTTAGGGACATCGGATGCCCTAATCCTCAACTGATGGTAGCCATATCTCAAATCAATCTTCGAAAACACCTTGGCACTCTGAAGCTGATCAAATAAATCATCAATCCTCGGCAATGGATACTTGTTCTTGATGGTGACTTTGTTCAACTGCCGATAATCTATACACATCCTCATCGATCCATCTTTCTTCTTCAAAAACAACACAGGTGCACCCCAGGGTGAGACACTAGGTCTAATGAAGCCCTTATCAAGCAAATCTTGTAATTGTTCCTTCAATTCTTTCAACTCTAGCGGGGCCATGCGGTATGGCGGAATGGAAATGGGCTGAGTGCCCGGAGCCAAATCAATGTAGAAATCAATGTCCCTGTCGGGTGGCATTCCCGGCAGGTCTGCAGGAAATACCTCTGGAAACTCACGAATAACTAGCACTGAATCCATGGAAGGAACCTCCGCACTCGAATCGCGGACATAAGCCAAATAAGCTAGACACCCCTTCTCGACCATATGTCGAGCTTTCACATAAGAGATAACTCTGCTGGTAGAATGGCCAAGAGTCCCTTTCCACTCTAATCGAGGCAACCCCTTCAAGGCTAAGGTCACCGTCTTAGTGTGACAATCTAATATAGCATAATAAGGTGACAGCCAATCCATACCCAATATGATATCAAAATCAACCATTTCGAGAAGTAGAAGATCTACACGAGTCTCAAGACTCCCAATGGTGACCATACACGAACGATAAACACGATCTACAACAATACATCTCCCACTGGCGTGGACACATACACAGGAGCACTCAAAGAATCACGGGGCACAACCAAATATGAAGAAAAATAGGATGACACATAGGAGTAAGTAGACCCCGGATCAAATAGAACTGAAGCATCTCTACTGCAAACTGAAACAGTACATGTGATAACAGCGTCAGATGACTCAGCCTCAGGCCTGACTGGGAAAGTATAACACCGGGGCTGGGCCCCACCACCCTGAACTACGTCCCTGGGATGGCCTTTAACTGGCTGGTCTCCACCTCTAACGGCCTGACCTCTACCTCTAACAGTCTGGCCTCTACCTCTAGCTGTCTGACCCCTGCCTCTGGTTGGCTGAGCAGGTGGTGCAGCAATTGGTGCCGGAACCATGGCACGAGAACTCTGAAGTTGTGAGCTGCCCTTTGCCCGAGGTCAAAATCTAGCAATGTGCCTCGGATCACCATAAGTATAACATAACCTCGGCTACTGTGACTCCTGACCCTGAAACTGACCCTGTCGACCTGAAAAACCACCCTGATAACTCTGAAGTGGAGGTGCACTAATAGGAGTTGGTGGTGCATTGTAGGCTAGCTGGTTGGAATAATGCATTTAAGGGCCACGACCACCTGAGGCACCGTGGGATGCCTGGAGTGCTAAATAAAACGACCTGGGAGGATGGCCTCTACCAAAAGTACCCATGCCTCTAGATGAGGCACCGCTTAACTCACCAGAATAACGAGGTCTCTTGTCAGACCCCTGACCTCCCTGAGAAAGAACCATCTCAACTCGTCTGGCAACATTAGCAGCCGTCTGAAAAGAAATCTCACTCTGAGTCTCCTTAGCCATCTGCAATCTGATAGGATGAGCATGTCCGTCAATAAACCTCTTCACCCGCTCTCTCTCTCTCTCTCTCTCTCTCGTTGGGAAGCATAAGAATAGCATGACGGGCCAAATCCACGAAACGGGTCTCATACTGAGTAATAGTCATACTGCCCTACTGGAGACGCTCAAACTGACGGCGACACTCCTCTCTCAATGTGATAGGAAGAAACTTCTCTATGAAGAGCTGAGAGAACTGGTCACAAGTAAGAGCAGGTGACGCAGCTGGTCTGCTCAACAAATAATCTCTCCACTATTTCTTGGTGGAACCAATCATTTGAAATGCAGCAAAATCGACCCCATTGGTCTCCACTATACCCATGTTCCGTAGAACCTCGTAACAGCTGTCAAGATACTCCTGGGGATCCTCTGAAAGAGCACCACTGAAGTGAACTAGGAAGATCTTGGTAAACCTGTCCAACCTCCATAAAGCCTCAGAAGACATAGCTAACCCATCACCGGTCTGTAGCGCAACAACCGGTTGAACTACTCTGACTCGATGAGTTGTTGGAGCCTGATACTGGGGAGCTATCTGCTCCAAAGCGGGAGTAGTGGGAGTCTTGGCCCCTCCTCCAGCCTGAGAGACGGTTGGTGCTATGGGAAATGCGCCAGTCTGGGCCACACTCTCTATAAGGCCCACCAAACGGACCAAAGCGTCCTGAAGTACTGGGGTGGCAATGAACCCCTCCGAAACTTAAGCTGGTCTGGCAGGAACAGCCTGGGCTGGAACCTTCTCGTCAAGCTCTATCTGAGGCCCCACTGCTAGGGCTGCTGCTCGGGCTCTGGGCTGTTCTCTGCCCCTGCCTCGGCCTTGACCTCTACCCCGCGTAGGAGCTACCACTGGAGGCTCTGGCTGCTGCTCATCTGAAGAAGTGGTACGTGTTCTCGCCATCTGTGAGAGAATAAAAGTAGAAGAGTTCAATTAGTATTGAAAAAATAACATCGCACGACAAAGGAGAATAAAAGTGAAATTTGTGCCTAAACTTCATAGCCTCTGGAAGATAAGCACATATGTCTCCATACCGATCCTCCAAACTCTACTAAGCTTGCTCGTGAATCGTGAGACCTAGGCAACCTAGTGCTCTGATACCAACTTGTCACGACCTAGAAATCCTACCGTCGGGACCGTGATGGCGCCTAACATTTCACTTGCTAGGCAAGCCAACGTTAGAGAATCATTAAACCAAATCCTTATTTCCATTCAGTAAATAATAATAATTAGCTAAGATGAAATATAATAAGTGTGAAATAATATAAAAACTGTATTAATTACTACTACCCAGATCTGGAGTCACAATTCACGAGCATTTTAGAATTTACTACAGTCTGAAAGAAATACAACTGTCTGAATAGAAAAAATAGTAGAACATAAAATATAGACGGAGACTTCAAGGTCTGTGAACGCCGACAAATCTACCTTGAGTCTCCGGATAGCGGTCCAATAGCAAAATCTCGATCAACCCGAGCCAGTACCAAAATCTGCACAGAAAGTGCATAGTGTAGTATCAGTACAACCGACACCATGTACTGGTAAGTGTCGAGCCTAACCTCGACGAAGTAGTGACGAAGCTAAGGCAAGGCACCTACAAATCAACTTGTACAGTTTAATAATGTATATACAAATAACATTAATGAAAAATTAGACATGAGATATCAGGAGGGGAAAACATGCTGGGGGGAAATACAAGATAAAGAACTAATGCAGAATGATAACTGGAACAACCAATATATTATGAATCAACAGGAACACGAGTACAGTAAAAGAAAAATGTACGACATCACCCTTCGTGCTTTTACTCTCAATCTCACCATAAATCAATAGAAACGGCACGGCATCACCATTCGTGCATTAACTCTCATAATATGGCACAACATCACCCTTTGTGCATTAACACTCACAATATGGCACGACATCACTCTTCGTGCATTAACACTCACAATATGGCACGACATCACCCTTCGTGCATTAACACTCTCCCTTACCATAATGCAATGCATAAATAACAACAGGGAGATAGAATAACAAGTACAAGCCTTACTTCAACATTTGACTCTATAATATCAATCTCAACTTTGAAATAAATTCTCAATTATCACCAGAAAATCCGTAAACATGATAAGAACGATCAATTTAATAACACTAGTATAAATACGTAGCAATTAGGCATATGAAAGAGACAATATAAGAAAAATGGAAGAAACATGGAAAATAGGTAAATTGGCGGCGCATAAGTACTCGTCACCTCACATATACGTCGCTCACATGAATTTCACATAATAAATAGTCAAAGGTTCCTAATTCCCTCAAGTCAGGGTTAGACACAACACTTACCTCGCTCCGAAGGCCACTTAATTCTCAATCACAACTTTTCTTCTAGAATTCGCTTCCAAACCACTCGTATCTATTTAAAAATGACTCAACAATATCAAATATTGCTAAAAGAATTAATTATATTGCATAAATTAAATTCCCCAAATTTTTCTCCAAAAAGTCGAAAATCGACCCCGGGCTCGCTTGGTCAAAACCCGAGGTTCAGACCAAAATTCATTTACCCATTCACCCCCGAGCCCGGGTATATAATTAGTTTTGGAATCCGACCTCAAATTGAGGTCTAAATCCCCAAATTTTCGAAATCTCTAGTTTCTACCCAAACCCCAAATTCTAACATGAAAATTCTAGATTTTAGGTTGATAATTCATGAAATGTAATGGGTAATTGAAAGAAAATAGTTTAGAATCAATTACCAACACTTTGGGGAAGAAAATGACTCTTGAAAATCGCCTCTCACCGTTTGGTTTTTGAGAAATAATTTTTTTGGGCTAAATCCCGTGTTTGGATTATGTTAAGTGCTACGCGACAGTGTGCATCGCGTTCGCGAGGCCACTGTCGCGTTTGCGAAGAGCATTGGCTGCCAAGCCTTCACGTTCGTGAGTCAGTATTCGCATTCGCGTAGGCTACCCCCCGGCCTTCGCGTTCGCGAGACATTCCTCGCGTTTACGATGAAGGAAAGGCTGACTCCCCCTAAGTGCCTAACACTACGCATTCGCGATGAGCTTGTCGCGTTCGCGGAGGGTAGTGCCTCCATCGCTTCGCATTTGCGACCAAGCCTTCGCGTTCGCAAAGAAGAAAATTCCGATCTCATCAGTTTACTCTTTGCGTTCGCGAGAGGACCTTCGCAAACGCGAAGAAGGACATGCTAGAATACCAGAATCTGCAGAAAATCAGATTTTCCAAAGTCCAAAACATCCCGTGGCCTATCTGAAACTCGCCCGAGCCCTCGGGGCTCCAAACCAAACATGCACACAAGTCTAAAAACATCATACGAACTTGCTCGCGCGATCAAATTGCCAAAATAATACCTAGAACTACGAATTTAGCACCAAATCAAATGAAATTCTCAAGAACACTTTAAAATGTCTAACTTCTCAACTGGACGTCCGAATCACGTCAAACCAATTCCGTTTCTCACCAAATTTCACAGACAAGTCTTAAATATTATATTGGACCTATACCGAGATCCGAAACTAAAATACCGATCCGGTATTAACAAGGCCAAACATTAACCAATTCTTAAAAATAATTAATTTTCAAAAATTTAATTTTCATAAAAAAATTCATAACTCGAGCTAGGGACCTCCGAATTCGATTCCAGGCGTACGCCTATGTCCCATAATTCAATACGGACCCACTGGGACCGTCAAAATATGAATCCAGGACCGTTTACCAAAAATATTGACCAAAGTTAACTAAAATCAACCTTTAAGGTAAAAATTCTTATTTTCATCAATTTTCAACATAAAAGTTTTCCGGAAATATGCCTGGATTGCGCACGTAAATCGAGGAGGGTAAAAATGAGATTTTTAAAGTTTAAGAGCGCAGATTTGAGTTCTAAAACATAAAATGACCTTTTGGGACATCACAGATTACCGCACATACATTTTGACTTTCAAATGCATCTTGCGGAATAAAATTCATTATATCAAATCATTGAATATTTTTTAATGATATTCAAATGTTTTCGTGACTGAAATACAAAGGTATTCAGAAGTATTTTTCTACTTATTTTTCTATTTGCATCCTGGCGTATATAATGTTTTCTCAACTTGACATAGATTGCAACCTAAATTCGTTGTATAACAAAGGCATGTTTCTTGATTTTTTTTGGTAGTTGGGAGATGGGGGCGTGGGATGGGCCCCAAAAAAAACCTTTAGTGTTTATTATATCAACTAAATTAATATTATGGTTCGTAATATCGAACTCGGTGTGCTTTTAAAATTATGATTCACATGTAAATATTTACTAAATAATTTTGTAGATTTTCAAATTAAAATTTATACTTCATGTCAGAAATACTAGGTTCGGATGAATCTAGGGCCGAAACACTGGATACAATAACAACAAACTCAGTGAAATTTCATAAATATGATCTGGGAAGGGTAGAGTGTACGTAGACCTTACCCTCACCTTTGTAAAGATAGATAGACTGTTTTTCATAGACCCTCGGCTCAGATGTCGAAACATGGATCCGTCCCTAATTAAGTAATAAGAGAGTATGTAAATGACACATGTTATTTATTTATCGGATTAATGAAGTAAACATCCGGGGAGACTAAGCAAGCGTTTGAACATAGATTTGGTTGAAACTTGAAAAATAAATTTTTTAAGATAAGATGAAAAATAATTTTTGAAAGTTGAAATTGTGTTTAGACATGCATTTCACTTGAAAAGAATTTAAAATTTTGTGAATACAAAATAACAAAAACTATTCTAGAGCTGTTTTGGGGATTTAAAATTTTTGTTTTCAATCTGCAAAAAAAAGAAGTTAAAATCTATAAACAAACATATATTTGAAAATAAAATTTGAAATAAAAACTCCAATTTAAAGGTCAGGATTAGAGCATATATAGAAGACTTTAAGCAACTGTGAGGTCACAATTAGACAAATCATTTTCTCTTTACTTGCAAGCAGCTAGCAAAATGGAGGGATCTTTTACAAATTTTGATCAACTTCCAGAAGATATAATCATGGAAATATTCTCAAGATTGCCTGTGAAATCTCTATTGAAACTCAAATCTGTTTGCAAATACTGGTACATACTAATTCAAACTCCTATTTTTATTACCAAACATTTTTGCCACAAAACCAATCATGCAATTCCTTTTATTCATCTCTATTTCTTAGACAAAAAACAATTATCTCTCTCAACTAATGAATACCCTTTATTCCAAGATCTTTATATTCATAAATCCACATCTTTAAAGCCAGTAATTGGCCCCTTAAATGGCTTATTTTTTGTCTACAATCTTGATATGAATGAAATGGCTATATGGAATCCAGCAACAAAGGAAATCAAGAATATAATAATACCAAGTCCATCTTTTTATCCTTATTTTAGGTCATATGCTCATCATTTTGGATTTGGAATTGACCCTTTGAGTAAAGATTATAAAGTTGTATGGATAAGAGATTATTGGAAAGAAGAAACATTTACAAGAAGTAAATCAGCTGTTGTTTCAGTTTACACACTAAGTACTGATTCTTGGAAACATTTTGAGGATAACACATTTTGGAGTAGTCATATAGTTATGTCTTATTTTGGTACATATTTAGATGGATTTTATTACTGGAAGATGATTAACAGCGAACAACAACATACTCAGTGTATTAACGGCCGACAAAACTGTGAAATTCTTGCATTTGATTTGACAAATGAGGTTTTTCAAGTGATTCAAACTCCTAATTTGTTCAATTCAAATTTTGGAACACTTGGTTTATATGATGGTTTTGTTTCTATGTTCTTTCATTTTCTTGTTCAAGGCAAGACATGTATTGAGATTTGGGTAATGGAAAAGTTGGGATTTTGGACTAAAAGATTGGTTATTGAATCCCATTTTATTGTTAAGAGACCAATTGGATATGGGGTTAATGGTGAGATTTTTCTTGAAACTACAACTTCAAATCTTGCTATGATTGATCCAACAACACAAGAAATTATTAAGTGCACTGGACCATGGGAAAATGGCTACCCTTTGCAAGTTCTCGTTTACAAAAACAGCTTAGTTTCAATCAAGAAATTGAGTAGTGGTGACTTGGGAAAAATATAAACTTCTGGTATTTTCTTGTAATCTTATTTTGTTTTACCTCTATTTATTATATGGTTGTTTCTGAAGGGGAGTCTTGAAGTAACGGTAAAGCTGTCTCTATATCACCTATAAGTTACGGGTTCGAGTGTGGAAGCAACCACTAATAGTTGCATTAGAATAGACTATCTACATCACACCCCTTGAGTGCGACCCTTCTCGGGATCCTGTGTGAACGCGGGATGCCTTGTGCTTTCGCACTATCCGTGTTACTGTATGGTTGTTTCTAGGTGTAATTATCGATAACTAATTATATGGTGCTCAATTTTTAATGTACGTGTAACTCACATATAATCGCTGCGCTCTTGCTACTATATCAAATTTAAATTATTGATCTCAATAGTTTTGATTAGTTAGTAAAGGAAAACATGTTATGTATGCTTCCTACCATGGGCGAAGCTACGTGCAAGCAAGGGTGGTCAAGTGACCACCCTTCGCCGGAAAATTATACTCCGTATAAGGTAAAATATTATTTGTTATTGATTAAAAATAAACTTTGAATACTCTTACATCGCTCACTGGCAAAGGTTTGAACACCTTTGTTGAATTTCCTGGCTTCGTCACTGCTTCCTACAACTATCCTAATAATTTCTTCTATTCAATTAGGATAAATTTTCATATATTTCCTCGTATGTTGGAGTATTAGCATTTTATCGCCTTTACTTTCACCTTTTCACCTTTAACAGTAAAACTTTTCGTTTTCACACCATTAACCAAATGGTAAAAATTAAGGTAAAAAATAGGAGTGGGAAAACTAATGAAACAAAAAACTTGAATACCTCTAACATAATGACACAAGTTGCAAATCCTTTCAGCAAGTAGGATTTTGTTCAAAATATTTGTAGTCTTTTAAATTCTTTTTTAACTTTTTAAGAGAACCTTGGCGCAATAAGTAAAGTTGTTGTCATGTGATCAGAAAATTACGAGTTTGAGCCGTAAAAATAATATCTTACATACTGTGTATAATAAATCTTTGTTCGATTCTTCTTCGGACATAAAAGCACACAAAATTATTGATGTTTATCTTGATTCTTGGATTTAGGCTGTAAATAAAATAAGTGGAGCAACGACAAATTTGTATTAATGATATGGTCCTTTTTTTCCCAATAAGTTTAACTTGTCAGAAAAAATCTTAACATATGGGGCAATTTTTTAACAATAAATTAATCATATATTTAGATTATTGCATGTATCATAATCAAAAGAAAAAGGGATCCTCTTCTTATGTAAACACAACACATACATTTTAACTTTCAAAGTCATCTTGCGAAATAATATTCATTATGTCAAATCATTGAATAATTTTTTTAATGATATTTAAATGTTTTCGTGACTGAAATACAAAGTTATTCACAATTATTGTTCTTCTTATTTTTCTATATAATTAACAAAGGCACGTGTCTTGATCTTTTGGTAGTTGGGAGATGGGGGGGCGTGGGATGGGCCCGAAAAAGATATCAACTACATTAATATTACAGTAGTTTTTAGCACCGAACTCATTGTACTTTTAAAATTATAATTCACATATAATCTTTACTGAAAAATTTAGTCGATTTTCAAATATAAATCCATACTTTACGTCAAAAATATTGGGTTAAAATGAACTTAGTCCCGAAGCACTAGATACAACAGCAAAAACCCAGTGAAATCCTACAAATGAGTTCTGAGGATGGTAGTGTATTCGCGGACATTATCCTCACCTTGTAAACGTAGAAAGACTATTTCCAATAGACTCTCGGCACAAATGCCGAAGTATTTGATACGCCCCTAATTAAATAATAAGAGAGTATGTAAATGACACATGTTATGTATTTATCGGATTAATGATGTAAACATCTAGGGTGACAAAGCTATCGTTTGGACATAGATTTGGTTGAACCTAAAAAAAATAAGTTTTTGAAGATGAGATGAAAAATAATTTTTGAAAGTTGAAGTCGTGTTTGTACATGCATTTTACTTGAAAAGAATTTGAAATTTTATGAGTACAAAAGTTTAAAAACTTTAGAAACTATTCTAGAGATGTTTTTGGGATTTGAAAATTTTGTTTTCAATATCTACCAAAAAAAGTTAAATTTTATAAACAAACAAATATTTAAAAATAAAATTTGAAAAAAAGCTCCGAAATTTTATAGCCAAACGGGAGCTAAATTCTTAAAAGGTCAGGGTTGGAGCATATATAGAAGACTTTAAGCAGTTCATTTCCTCTTTACTTTCAAGCAGCTAGCAAAATGGAGGGATCTTTTAAAAGTTTTGATCAAATTCCAGAAGATATAATTATGGAAATATTCTCAAGATTGCCTGTGAAATCTCTACTGAAACTCAAATCTGTCTGCAAATATTGGTACATACTAATCCAAACTTCTACTTTTATTACCAAACATTTTTGCCACAAAACAAATCATGCAATTCCTTTTATTCATCTCTATTTCTTAGACAAAAACCAATTATCTTTCTCAAATAATGAATACCCTTCATTCCAAGATATTTATATACATAAATCCACATCTTTAAAGCCAATAATTGGTCCTTTAAATGGCTTATTTTTTGTGTACAATCTTGATATGAATGAAATGGCTATATGGAATCCAGCAACAAAGGAAATCAAGAAAATAATAATACCAAGTTCACCTTTTTATCCTTATTTTAGGTCATATGCTCATCATTTTGGTTTTGGAATTGACCCTTTGAGTAAAGATTATAAAGTAGTATGGATAAGGGATTATTGGAAAGAAGAAACATTTGCAAGGAATAAATCAGCTGTTATTTCAGTTTATTCACTAAGTACTAATTCTTGGAAACATTTTGAGGATAATACATTTTGGAGTAGTCATATAGTTATGTCTTATTTTGGTACATATTTGAATGGATTTTATTATTGGAAGATGATTAGCGGTGAACAACAACAACATACTCAGTGTATTACTGACGAACAAAATTGTGAAATTCTTGCGTTTGATTTGACAAATGAGGTTTTTCAAGTGATTCAAACTCCTAATTTGTTCAATTCAAATTTAGGAACACTTGGATTATATGATGGTTTTGTTTCTATGTTCTTTCATTTTCTTGTTCAAGGCAAGACATGTATTGAGATTTGGGTGATGGAAAAGTTTGGATTCTGGACAAAAAGATTGGTTATTGAATCAAATTTGATTGTTAAGAGACCAATTGGATATGGAGTTAATGGTGAGATTTTTGTTGAAACTACAACTTCAAATCTTGCTATGATTGATCCAACAACACAAGAAATTATTAAGTGTATTGGATCATGGGAAAATGGCTACCCTTTGCAAGTTCTTGTTTACAAAAAGAGCTTAGTTTCAATCAAGAAATTGAGTAGTGGTAACTTGGGAAAATTGTAATCTTACTTTGCTTTACCTTTATTTAGAGTATGGTTATTTCTGGAGGGAAGTCTTGGAGTAACGATAAAGTTATTTTCGTGTAATTTATAGATTACGAGTTATAACCGTGGAAGCAGCCACTTATACTTGTATTAATGTAGATTGTCTACATCACACCCTTTAGGGTACGACACTTCTTGGGACCCTATGTGAACATGAGATGCCTTGTGTTTCGGGCTGTCCTTTTTACTGTATGATTGTTTCTAGGTGTAACTATCGGCAACTAATTGTATGGTGCTGAACTTGTGATGTATGTCTAATCCACATATAACGTTGCGCTCTTACTATTATACCAAATTTAATTTATTGATCTCAATAGTTTAACTATTGCATAATTTCATGATCAAAAGAAAAGTGGATCCTCTTCTTGTTTTTAAATACAGGTTGTAAAAACATAATTATTGGAAGCTTATGTAAACACAACACGTGTATCTATTAAATACACAGATTCAATCATCAGTGTCTACGATGTGCTTCCCAATATCAATAAACATTTTTATAGTCAGCCTGCATTGAACATTGGCTAAGCATCTATTGTTACACATTGTTTAAGAGACCATTTGAACTTTTTCAATTTGTTTATTTAAAACAGTGTTTGGTTATCAAAATTTTATAATTTTTTCAATCTCACTTAAAAATATATTTTTAAATTTGAAAAACTGGTGAGAAGCAGTTTTTCAATTGAAAATGGGAATGTTGCTAGTTTTTAGTTGCAAAATATATTGAAATAAGACATCCAAATATGTTACAAATATTATAACCAAAAACACTTTCATCTTCAATTCAAATTTTAGTGAAATTCTAAATTTGAAAAAAAAAAATGGAATTCTTGTCCAAACGCCTACTAAATTACACCCACAAAATAGATCTGGTTTGCTTTTAATAAAGTGCATTTTGATCAAATCTCTTATTCGAATTACAAAATCAGCCTTATGATATTATTCAATCTCTATGACTTCTATTGAACTTTATTCTACAGTAACCAAATACGAGATGAAACATTCTGTAGAACTTTCCCAACTGGAATTATTCATCAAATGTACTACTTGAGAATGGCAGAAATAGGATATTTTGGTATTATTATTAATTTTTGACCTCTGAAGTTTGAGAGAAAAGCCCTATCAGAATTTTAAAGTCTGCTCGCAAGGATTTTTCTTTGATCACTAGATTTTTAAATCACGCAACAGTTATGGTGATCGTCAGGAGTTTGTCATAAATTCTGATGAATCATCGGAATTTTTCAGTATTGTGGTTGAAAATTGCGGTGCTTCAAAATTCTGAGCTGAAAATTCTGGTGTTGTCAGTACTTTTGGTGCTTCAAAATTCTAGCGGATACTTTAAAATTCTAGCGGATACTTCAAAATTCTGGCAAGCGTGTTTTAAAATTCTGACACGGGATACTTTTTCCAAAACTTTTCTTAGTGAGGTCAATATATAAATAATGGTTTAGAAAAGATCCATCCAGCATAATTTTTAGGGGTATTATCATTTTTAGCTCGCGCTAGAAACTATTTACAATGGTTGCCGAGAAAGTATATAAAAAATATATACTTTTTTTGGGGAGAAATTAAAAAATAGCCAGATTTACAAGTGGTAATTGAAAAATAGTCACAGTTTCAAAAGTAATCGAAATTTAGCCACTTTTCATGTAAAGATAAATCTGAACGAAAATATTATTCAAAATCCGAAAAATATTTCAGCATAATATGCTGGAGTTCCAGTATAATATACTGGAGTTCCAGCATAATATGCTGGAGTTCCAGTATAATATATCAGTCCAACATAATATGCTGAAAGTTTATACACAGGTGATCCAATCTCCAGTATACTATGCTGAAACTTTTCGCTTGTTGGAGTTCCATCATAATATGTTGGAAGTTCATACACATATGTATCAATCTCCAGTATATTATGTTGGACCGGTCCGTGTTGCAGCAAAATAGTGGCTATTTTTCAATGACTTTGCAAACGCTGGCTATTTTTGAATTACAAGTCCGAAAGCTAGTTAGCCCGTGCTATTTTTAATTTATTTTATTATTATTTTGAGAGCGACTATACAATATCATTTTCCCTAATTTTTAGTCTACTCTATCCCGTTTGCCCAGGACAAAAGCCCAATAAGTTGGTATAGAAGTAACAGCCCATTTTGTAGAACACTGGGAGGGGACTGGGCTAAACCCCTTAATCCAAAAGACCCAAAATTAATAAGCTGGTCTAGAAGACATTAGCCCGTTAGACACTTTTTCCCAAGGAATTTGTTTTCCTTCCTATACAATTTTTGAAACTTATTTACCAAAATTATCCAAATTTTATATATTACCCGCCCTAAATAAGGATTACTTACAAACTATATACAATCCATTATTAATGCCTTAAATTAGGGGATTTAGTTATATATTTTTCCTATTTTCTCTCCTCTTTTCTTTCCCTATTCTCTGTCACCTACTCAGTTACATCTCCTTATCATTGGCAACCCCAATCTCCTCCTGCCCGTAATTAGCTATAGAAAAACTAAAACGAACATTTAGATGCAAAGGAAAACTCTACGTACTAACTTTAGAAACAATAACTCTACTATCTATCTCTACTTGGAATAATATTGCGTGACACAACAATTAAGCCTTCCTCATTACTTGTCAGTATAGCTTTGCCCAATTCATCCCCATTCAACTTGGTCTCATAACAATTCAAAATCCCAGCAGCTTTCTTGTTGTAACTGGAATTTGCAGCGTAATTCATGCCCAACTTCTTTTTTCTTTGGTTCAATTTATTAGGAGAAGTAGACCTAGGTTGCCGATCTTGCAACTATAATATCATATAACTTAAATATAATATCATACAACTTAAAGCATAATTGAGGAGATTCAAAGTTTTAGCAGATTTCAAATTAAATTCAATCGCCTTCAAACTTCGGATTCAATTTTGTATTAGTATTTCTAACAAGAATCTATACTACCCAGTTAATTTCTCACACAAAATTCAAATCTCACATAAAACTCAGTTTCGCCGAAGTGCGACGATGACGCTTTTAATGTAAAACTCAAAATTTCTCCACCAAATTCATTCAGTTCCCATCAATATTCAAGTTTTTTCCATTCAAACAAATGTGAATCAGTGCACATGAGTAGATTTGGAAT
Organism: Nicotiana tomentosiformis; assembly: GCF_000390325.3. Classification (NCBI taxonomy): domain Eukaryota; kingdom Viridiplantae; phylum Streptophyta; class Magnoliopsida; order Solanales; family Solanaceae; genus Nicotiana; species Nicotiana tomentosiformis. The sequence continues at coordinate 127,333,739 of NC_090818.1, forward strand.
TCATTCTTTACTTTTCTTTCCTTAATAAATCAATTGAGAAAGAACAATATATGGTACATCAACATATAAATTAAAAATAAAATCCGTACAAATTTAATACAAATTTGAATATCTACAACAACATACATAGTAAAAATAAATTTTATACAACTAATTATATGATGTACAACTTATATACAACTTTCATACATTATTTCTACCCAGTTAAATACAACTACATCATACAACTTAAAAATAATTTTCATACAGATTTATACAATATATCTTTTGTATGTATTTTATATATAATTTGTATATATTTTGTATGCGGTGTGTGCTTCTTCCTCTCTAAAACTCCAATCAAAACTTTTTCTCTTAATACAATTTTGATACATATCAACAAATTTATGTAAAAAGATAGTATTGATAACTTAAATACAAACTTTATATAATGATTCATACATTATACAATATATATATATATACACTACTATAATAGAATACAATTATAATAGAATAGAATACAATTTACATACAATTATAATATAACTTTACTACAATTTCGTAAGTGTATTGTATGTCATGTGTTCTTCTTCTTCTTCTTTTTCTTCTTCTTCTTCTTCTTCTTCTTCTTCTTCGAGTTTCAATCTGAAATTCAACCAAAATTAAGTCTAATATTCATCAAAACACCCTCAAAATTGAGAAATAAACTCCAAACAATATTCCCAATTGTTTGCAAAAACACCCAGTCCAAACAAATAATGATTTTTGAAAAAACAAATTCGGTTTCAAAGCTTTCTAATGGCTGTCAATGGTGGAGAGTCAAACACCTTCAAAATTTATTGATTGACAATTTTAATTTGAACACCAATTGTGCAACATGAAAGAAAATTGCTAAGTTAAAACGATTGAAATCCATTGATGAATTCTATTAAAACCCTATACAACAAGAAAACATAAAAAATAAGGAACATCAAATAAAGAAAAATGGGAAAAAAAGAGAGAAGGAAAGTAAAGAGACGAAGAGAGAGAGAGAGAGACAAAGACAGAGACAGACAGAGAGAGAGAGAGAGAGAGAGAGAGAGTCATAGACAAAGAGAGAGAGAGAGAGACGGAGAGAGAGAGAGAGAGAGAGAGAGAGAGAGAGAGAGAGAGGGCAAGTATAAAGGGATAAGAAAATAACTAATATTCCTTATTCAATTCCTAATATAAAGGGATACTTATTTAAAACTTATTTGTACATAATTGATAAATTGTATATGACCATGTAATTAAATTGAAACTTGAGTAGGAATGGTAATAAGGTTTCAAATAGTATATAGGAAGGTCAAAATTCCTCGATATTTTTCGGAAGAAAAGACAGAAATTGGAGGTGGAAGCTTGGGCCCATTAGGCCGCCTAGCCCTATCGAAGTTGGGTTTCCACATGAACTTATCATAGTTGGGTTGGATCAGCACAAACTAGAGGTAACTCTGAAGCCCAACCAAAGCACATCCTCTTGTCTACTAATGATTTGGACCTTGTGTTTCCTCTCGCTTTATTTCAAATATTTTACACAAATAGCCCTCCAAATTTAGTGTTTACTTTTTCTAGCCGGTATACAAAGATTATACATTGATTATACATGATAATACATATATTTTACATGGATATATATTATATATTTGATGGTTATACATATATTAACCAATAAATATATACTATACATCTGCTGGTTATTTTTAGTTTAAGCAATTGAGTGAGGGGCCGCTTCGATTAGTTCTTCCCTTTTGTTTTGTGATGAGTTCGGGTTGGGTTTTCTGAAGTGGACCAGTGGTTTCTACTTCTGTAAATTGAGGAACCAAATGAACTTGCCCAATTATTAGAGGCAGACTACAAAATTGAACGATCGATCAAAACTAATTGTATTTGTCAAAAAGCATATAAATTATATATATTATATGTATATAATACACATATATACAAAAAATATATATATTTTATCGGCTATTTGCAGGGAGCGACTAAAAATATGTATTTGTCACTTATTTATTAGCGTGTATAGTGCAATGGCACCAATGTGAGATTTTCACATAATAGGTATGGATTTGATTTTTTACTATCACCTTCTTCCTTCCCTTTCTTGATTATCCACTGTAATAGAAAATTTTGAAGAATCTTTGCTTAATTTAAACTTGTTGAGACGCAACCATTGAAGTTTCTAGATCCAGAGAGAAGAGTGAAACAAAGAAGAAGGGAAAATATCAGAGAATCTCATTTTTCACTATATCTGTTATGACCTGTACACATATATTTATACACAACTAACTTCCACTAACTAACAACTAATTCACATAATTAACTATAGTTATCACTAATCAATCGTCTGACTAACCCACGTCATTATTCCTCCTAACACTCCCCCTTAAGTTGTGTAGTGAGAAGAGATTGAACACTCCCAGCTTGGACAATAAGAAATCATGTTGTGATTTACCAAGCCCTTTTGTGAGAATGTCAGCTAGCTGCAGATTTGATGGCACATGAATTGTTTGAATGAGACCCTCATACACCTTCTCTCTAATGAAGTGACAATCAGTTTCTATGTGCTTAGCCCGTTCATGGTATATGGGATTTACTGCTATTTGAATTGCTGCCTTACTATCACAAAATAGCTTTACTAGCAAATCTACATAAAAAATCAGCTCCTTGAACAATCCTACTAACCAGACTATCTCTGCCACAACATTTGCCATGCTTCTATATTCTGCCTCTGCTGAATTCCTTAAAATGGTGTTCTGCTTCTTCGATTTCCAAGAGATCAAAGAATCTCCCAGCTTCACTATAAAACCACTGACTTACTTCCTTGTCATCGGACAAGTTGCCCAATCTGTATCACAATGCACTATGAGTTATGATGAAGCCTCAGCTAACAATAGTATACCTAGCCATGGTGCATTCTTTAGATACCTTACCACCCTTAGAGCCACTTCCATATGAGACTTCTTTGGTTTGTTCATGAACTGACTCAAATTCAGCACATCATAAGCTATGTCTGGTCTAGTCATAGTGAGATATAGCAGCTTTTCTACCAGCTATTGATAACTGGTGGGTGGAGGTGTTCATAAAAATCCGAAAAATCGAACCAAACCGACTAAAAAATTGATACTTTTTAGGTTTGGTTTGATTTTGGTTTTAAATTTTAAAAACCGATCAAATTTGGTTTGGTTTTGGTTTTAATAAAAAAATAACCAAAAAAACGAACCAAACAGACTATAAAAGTAGCTATATAAAATTATTATATATATATATATATATATATATATATATATATATATATATATTTGTATATAAAGTTTTTGAAATTTTATGGTACATATTAGTCATTTGTATTTTTAGTCTAGTTCTTTGCTATTATAATAATCTAATCATTTGCCTTCTAGTTTGATTGGTAGTTTTGTTTTGCTAAGTATAAAAATTTATTTCATGTTAAAAATAATCGATTTTTAATTGAATACTTAAATTATTCATCACTATTTGAGTCAATTATCATCAATATATCTTGTTAAATGATAAATTTCTCAAAGAACAATTAGTTTGATAGTGTTACGTTGAAAATGTAATTGCTGGAATATGCGTTTGGTAGTGTATGTTTCATATTTAAGAAAAAATCGATAATAACCGAAAAAACTGAAAAGCTGACAAAACCCGACAAAAACTGAATCGATAAAAAATTAACTTAATTGGTTTGGTTTGGTTCCAATATTTAAAAAATCGACTTACTTTGTTTGGTTTCTTTTTAGGGAAAAACCGACCCAAACCAAACCATAAACACCCCTACTGGTGGGATCAGACAACAGTTCATCATGGTAGGTACTACAGGTTCCTCCTTTATCAAACTCCACACTAGTAAGCCTTTGATTCGCCTCCAGTGGTGTACGTGCTGGTTTAGATCCAGCTAGACCAAGATCACTGATCAAGTCAAGAGCAAACTTTCTTTGACGAACTAGAATTCCCTGTTTGCTTCTAGCAATTTCAAGACCAAGGAAGTACTTCATCTGCCCCAGTTCCTTGATCTTGAAATGTTGTTGCAGCATGAGTTTAGCAGCCTCTACCATGGTAGGATTAGATCCAGTGGTCAGAAGATCATCAACATACACTAGCACAAGGACCTGATCATGGCCAGAGTGCAAAGTGAAGAGAGAATAATCATGAAGGCTTTGGACAAAACCAGAAGTTGTTAAGGCCTCACAGAGTTTGAGATTCCATTGCCTAGAGGTTTGCTTGAGGCCATATAGGGACTTTTGAAGCTTGCATACCTGATGGGACTCCCTCTGGATAACAAGGCCAGGTGGTGGAATCATATATACATCCTCCACCAAATCTCCTTGCAAGAAAGCATTGAATACATCCATCTAATGAAGCTTCCATCCATGCATAGCAGCCACTGATAAAACTGCTCGTACAATCACCATCTTGACCACATGGGAGAAGGTTTTCTGATAATCAAGGCCTTCCTGTCGCGTGTAGCCCTTGGCCACCAGCCTTGCCTTGTATCTTTCCACCTCACCTTTGGCATTATACTTGACCTTAAAGACCCACTTGCAACCTATTGTCCTTTTTCCTACTGGCAGATTCATCATGCTCCAAGCGTTGTTGTCATTCAGGGCCTTCAGTTCTTGATCCATAGCCTCAATCCACTTAGGATTATGCATGGCCTCTGCATAAGAATTTGGTTCTTTGACTGCTGAAAAGTTGCACACAGACTTGAAGTAGGAGGCTGACAATGAAGTATAGGACATATATGATGAAATAGGATATAGGGAAGCTGAGCCTGCAGTAGAGTCTCCAGAAGGCATTCCTGTAGGCACTTGGTGCACAAAACCATGAAGCCAGCCTGGTGTCTTGGTTGGCATGGAGGATCTCCTAACTGCAGTAGGTGGTGCATCAATGCTCCTAATGCTTGTTGTAGGAGTAGCAGCTGGTGTGAATGGCACTGGTGATTCTACAGGATAAGGAGCAACTGCTGACTCTCTGTGAACTGAAGCATGATGAGTAGCAGGTGAACTTTCAACTAGTTTAACCATAATGGGAGAACTACCACTGTGATCAACCAGTGCATTGTCTGTGACAGGAATGGACAAAAAAAACTCAGAATCTGCTGCTTGAGAGAAAGGAGTTAGAGTTTGTGGGTTCGAGATTCTAGTTCGTTTATGTTACTGGATTCTAAATTAACATTTTATTCATATTCAATGGATTTTTTAAGATAGATACAAGATTTGTACCAAAGTTATTGATTTCGGTCGAACCACAAATCCTATGCTAGCTCCGTCCTGAGTAAAATATATAATAAATCAAAAAAAAAAGTCTAGATTATAGTTCTGCAATTATAAACACCTCAACAAACTCACACCCATATCATTTATCCAAAGGCAACTCTCAACTAAAATAGTAAAAACCCCTCCTCATCCACCACCCTTTCTCTCTTTCTTTTTCTTTTCTCTATAACTTTCTGTTTTCGCCAACTTTAGGAAAAGGTCCCCTTACTTTCGACCTTCGGCCTACTTAGCTTCTTCCAAAAGACTTATTTCTACTACTTATCTATAAGCGGTAAGATGTAATAATTTGTAAGATTGATAGAATCTCTCCACGTATGCTCTAAAAATATTGAATTGTGTATTTGGTTGAATATTGAGTTGTTTATTCAAAGAAACATGATTGAATTTATCTCCCTTTCTTTAATGGTACACTCATGTTTTAAAAGTTTTAGATCCGCCTAATATACATAGAGATTATAAAAGAAAGCAAAGAAAAAGGTATAGAGTTCCTAATAGGTTGTTTGGATGGAATTTGGACATCGAGTAATAAGCTGGATTTCAGTATCTCAAGGATAATACAGCCAAAAGATCCCTTTTATCTAATAGAATATGGCCACTAACCCTACATTTCCTAGACCTTTAAATTTGCCAGTGGAGCTTTGCTCATATCTGTGTCATCTTGCGTTCATCCTATAACATATTGTAATATGTTATAATAATTATATTTTTAATTTGAAACTAGTTTGAAACCGATTTAGATGAACAATAGTTATCTATTTAAATTGGAAAAAGATATCCACAATATTTTGCAAAAAAAAAAAAGATTTAGCAGCATGACGATGTAGTTTTCCACGAGAATTCGTATCACAAAAATAAAGCTTGCTAATATTTGTATCTCTTAAACGAGAAACGATGTAGGAAATATGAAAATGATAACTAGGAAACCGTTTTCAAATATAGAGGACAAACATAATAGATTCAAAACTGGAGGATGCCGTTTAGATATTCCCTAGTTAACATAAATAAATAAGAAAAAGAATCATATTTACCCTTTTTTTAGTGGAAACTTGAACATCGTTACCAGAAAAGAATTGTAGCAACAACTAAACTAAGGGAACTTTTTTTGGGTGTATCACATGGTTTACACAAAGCAGCGCGCATTATAGCCAAATCATTTTTTGTTAAAATAATTCTAATTGTACTTTGTTTTATGTAAAAGATACAATACATAAATGACTGAAATTCAAAAATGGCCAGATTTACAAGTGGTAAAGTCACAGTTTCAAAAGTAATTAAAATTTACCCATTTTTCATGTAAAGATAAATCTGAATGAAAACACAGTTCAAAATCCGAAAAATATTCTAGCATAATATACTAGAGTTCGAATTTTTTACATGTGAACTTCCAGCATAATATACTGGAATCGCATAATATACTGGAGTTCAAGTATAATATACTGAGTTCGAGTATATTATGCTGGAACTCCAGTATATTATGATGGAGTTCCAGTATATATGCTGGAAGTTCATACACATGTGCTCCAATCTCCAGTATATTATGCTGGAACTTTCCATGTGTTGGAGTTCCAGCATAATATGCTGGAACTTCATACACAGATGCATCAATCTCCAGTATATTATGCTGGAACTTTCCGTGTTGCAGCAAAATAGTGGCTATTTTTCAATGACTTTGCAAACACTGGCTATTTTCAATTACCAGTCCGAAAACTGACTAGCTCATACTATTTTCATAAATGTACTGTTACAAGTATTATTATCAAATTAAATGGTACTCCTAGCATAATGTTAGATCTGACACAATCTATGGAGTTGTACTGAATAGGCTTTTTAGACTATAAAAATACTGGTAAAAATGGTGTGTGGTAGCCACTAAATAAGGTGGTGTTTATTTTTTATTCACCAATTCTAATGTTGAGAAAAAATAGTCACTACTCTATTAAAATTAATATGAAAAGATATTTTTACCCTTTCTTCTATTTCTTTTATTCCCAAACCCTTCCTTTATACTCTTCCTTTATACCCTCCTTTATACGCTTCTCTCATTTAAGTTCAGAGCCAAAATTTTATAGGCAAAATTTCGCTCCCTCAATATAGTTCCTGCATACAACTCTCTTCTCTCGATTGAAGTTCAGAGCCAAAATTTGCTAAGCAAAATTTCGCTCCCTCAATATCGCTCCTGCCCAGCCCATAATAATTTTTTACGTATACTTTGTCCAACTTAATCTCTTCTCATTTGTCATCTTCTCTGCAGCGAACCAACGTACTGGTATATTTTCGATTTTGCTTTTATGCATTTTTCTTTTTGTATATCTCTAATCGTGATCAATGCTATATTTGTTATCAAGTATGTGTGAAATATCCAAAATAATGATTATAACTTGATTCACTGAGGAATAAGGTGCAGATTTTGTGAGAAAGTTATTGAGAACCTTTTGGTATTGAAATGTGTTTGTGGTTCAATCAATATATTGATTATGTAAGGACATTTCAGAAAAATAGTCCTAAAAATTTATAAGCTAACTATGTTTAGAAATTTTAGTTAACTGTGCTTCTATTAAAGATGCATCTAATTAGGTCCTGGATTTTAGTTTAAATATTAAGGACATTTCAGAAAAATAGTCCTACGAATTTGTAAGCTAATTTTAGTTAATTGTACTTCTATTAAAGATGCATCTAATTAGGTCCTGGATTTTAGTTTTTTAGTTTAAATATTAAGGACATTTCAGAAAAATAGTCCTAAGAATTTGTAAGCTAAGTTTAATTAATTGTGCTTCTATTAAAGATGCATCTAATTAGGTCCTAGATTTTAGTTTTTTAGTTTAAATATTAAGGACATTTTAGAAAAATAGTCCTAAGAATTTGTAAGCTAATTTTAGTTAATTGTTCTTCTATTAAAGATGCATCTAATTAGGTCCTGAATTTTAGTTTTTTAGTTTAAATATTAAGGACATTTCAGAAAAATAGTCCTAAGAATTTGTAAGCTAATTTTACTTTATTGTTCTTCTATTAAAGATGCATCTACTTAGGTTCTGGATTTTAGTTTTGTAGTTTAATTATTAAGGATATTTCAGAAAAATAGTCCTAAGAATTTGTAAGCTAATTTTAGTTTACTGTTCTTCTATTAAAGATGCATCTACTTAAGTCCTGGATTTTAGTTTTGTAATTTAAATATTAAGGACATTTCAGAAAAATAGTCCTAATGTTTACGTTCTATTTCCTTCTTTGTAGTGTGCTAATGGAAGGAAATCGTGTTTTCGAGTTTGATGATTGGCATAATTCGATGAGCTATTGGAAAGGAGATTTTCAGTATAAGGAAACAATAAAAAGTTTCTTGTCGAACACGCAATGGAAGAAGTTGAGGGATGGTATTTCCGAAAACTTTTTCCGATTACAAGGTGTGAAGTTCTATGGTAGATTTATTCATTGTGTGTTGCTTTCAGAAATTATAAGCAATGACTCGCATTCAATGACATTCAAGGTTTTTGATCATGAAGTGAAATTTACACGTAAAGCATTCCAGATAATTACTGGGTTGAAATGTTCTTCTTCAGTGGACTTCAAAGTTTTACGTGAAAGAGAGAATAGGCTTTCGAAAGTCTACTTCCCTGGAAAGGATAGAATCGAGTTAGTCGATTTGTGGCATTTTATTACTAGTCACTCATATGGTACAATTGCATCATTTGTAGGCAGCCATGACGATGTGGTGAAGTTGGCAACAATTTATTTTGTTGAAATTGTGTTGATGGGGAAGCGCAAGAATCGGAATGTGTCTGAGCGGGTAATGAAAATCGTAGATGACGATGAACTCTGCTCTTCTTTCAATTGGGGCTCTCTTTGTTATAAAAAGTTACTAAAATCATTGAAGAGCTTCTTGAAGCCCAAACAAAATACTTCAGACAATGAGAATGAGAAAGAGAAAGATAAAGAGAAGGACAGTTATACTATACTTGGCTTTCCTTTCGCCTTCTGTGTTTGGATTATGGAAGTATTCCCAATTTTTCAGGAAAAACAATTTGTGAACTTTAGAGAATGTGGGTTCCCCCGGATGCTATGTTATTCAGATATAAAATCTCCACATTATGACACTCTTCGAAACCCATTTGCACACAACCAAGCTATCTGAACCGAATCTCTCTAACTCAACCCAACCACGTAGGTTGCTAAAATCCAAGAGCATTACCATGAAACATCTGTAGAGTCCTACCACGTCATAAGTACCCAAAGAACCGATCATACCCATTACTGTGCTAACCCAACCTACTACCACGCTGTCCTATTTCTCTAAGTCCCTTCCAAATTGCCTTTAAGTTGATTCTTCTCCTTGCTGGAGCACCACGATCCTTAACCAAAATTCACCACACAAGAGGCCCTAGTATAAAACCACCACGCCCTAAGGGCCCATAAGCCGCTAACTTCCCTAATAAGCACCCCAAAGCACCACAACCGAGATACCCACTCTAAAGAGACCTTATGTAAACCTAAAACTGTTTCCTTCACCTCCTTAATACTGAAATGCATAATCCACCATGATATAAAAATACCACAAGTCTCGACACCATCCCATGCAAATATCAGATCCTAGCCATATACCAATCCAAAATTCTCAATTTCTACATATAATTCTTGAATCCATTAGAACCATTCTCGAGATTCATCCACTCTACTCAAATCTCAATTGAACTGATCAAATGGACCGAATGACGTGTTCCCCATTAGTACACCAGCACCCAAGGGAGCAGGCTATACTCCTAAGCAATCGAGCAAATTCCTACTCCATGTACCCTATATCCTTCGCGAATAACCACTGAATTATTTTATGATTCCCATATACCCATAGAGCGTAATATAACCTGTATCCAAAAATTCCTTTACCTGAGTCATCCTCGATCTCGACCTCTACAAGTCATAACTAATTCACCAGTATACCCCAAACTGAAACCAATACGACACATAACCGTGCAAATAACTCGTCGATAGCAGACTCCCCCACTTAGCTCAAAGCCATAGAACAAAATAGTCGATAACATCACGATACCCATACTCTATTACTTCCAGAATCCTGCACTGAAACTTAACTAAATCCTTCGCAAGCCCATGTAACACAAACCATATAATACCTCAAATCGTCTGCAAATCTCGCATGCACCCTTGTAATAGTCAAGCCAACTTCCACAAGCGATCCAAACTCAAATTGCAACATATATCATTCACTGGTAAAAGAGAACTCTCTACAAAACATCATAAGGACCACAAAACCTTAGGACACCTCGCAGGAGATAACCTGCCTGCTCTGCCTCAAACCGATATCCCTCTATATCCTTCCACAGTCACGACTACTATGCAATCACTTAATCCTTTTGATTCTTAACTCATCAACAAGACATGAGAATCTACTTTACTCCACAACTAAACAACACAACACACCCATAACTCGAGACCATACGCCAAATCAAGACATAAATTAAACACCACATAGTCCTTGATAGATCTCAAGTAAACTCTTCTCGTCACATTCGAACTATCCGAACACATCTCGCAGTCACATCATACTCACCACATAGCCATTTCACCGCTCATCGAGCCACATAGTCACATCATACAAGTTACCACTGAAGATACTGAGCTCAAGGTCTGGTCTAACCATTGACTCAAGTCCTCCAGACTGACCCACCACCAAAACAAAGAATACACATCTCGAACCTCGTTCATAGAATCACAAGCCGCCTGCGCACAACCGATTATGAGTGCTCACATATGTATACGAATGCGTGGAAGGAATTCAAAGAGTTACGCTTCAAGTTGAATCAATGCTGCACGATAAGGAAAGAAAGATGGGAAGTATATCCTAAATGTCATGTAGCCTCTCGAAGATAGGTATGGACGTCATCATACCGATCCGCAAGACTCTACTAGACACTTGCTTATGACTTGTAGAGTCTATGAACCTAGAGCTATGATACCACCTTGTCACGACCTAAAATCCGACTAGTCGTTATGGCACCTAACCCAGCCCGCTAGGTAAGCCAATTAACCACTAACCAATTCCAATAACAATTAATAAATCAATTAAGTAAAGAAATATCTGAATCTAATATATTCCCCAAGAACTGGTAGTACAAATCATGAGCTTCTAAGAATAAAGTTTACAAAGCGAAAATGAAATAAATACATAGTCTATTTGAATAGTACATAAACAGAGTTTTACAGATCTAAAGCTACCACGAACAAGAGGCAGCTACAGCCGGAACGCAGGTACTTCTTCAATCCAGCTCCCATCGAACACAGCAACATCAGCAACCAATATCTGCACACAAGGTGCAGAAGTGTAGTATGAGTACAACCGACGTCATATACTCAATAAGTAACAAACCTAATCTTAGGTTGAAAGTAATGACGAGCTAACAGAAAGGTCGGGTCCAACATCAATATTCCACAACAGTTCATAACAGTATATACACGTAACAAAAGAGTATCTCAGAATAAAAGTCTCAGTTCGTTCACAGTTCCAGAAAAATAGGCATTTCTTTTCAAGTATCTCAGTGAAAATCCAAATCTTTTATCGAAAAAGCCAAAATACGAGTAAGTTCGAAAACTGTGATTTTTCCCAAAACTCATTTCAACAAATAGTGAGATGTTTTATTTTCAGGTAGCATGAGGGAAGTACTTCTCTATGCCTACATGTCAAGATACAGGTAAAATCATAAATGTCCCCAAAACCGAGTAGCGGAAGGAAATGCTCCTTTATGCATGTATCTCAAGTACGCATGTCAAATGAAATGTATCTCGATGATGAGCTCATGTACTCACACTCTCAGAGTACTCAATGTCACTGTCTCGCATCCTTTTTCACTATGCTCAATGCTCAGCACACTCAATCACTCAACGATGTACAATACCCGTTGCAGCGTGCAGCCCGATCCACACACACACACACACACACATATATATATATATATATATATATATATATAGTCATTTGCGCTCACTGGGGGTGTGCAGACTCCGGAGGGGATCCTTCAACCCAAGCGCTATATTATTGCGGTGTGCAACCCGATCCAATATTATTGCGGCATGCAACCCGATCCAATATTGTTGTGGCGTGCAACCCGATCCATTATCAACAAATTTATGTAAAAAGATAGTATTGATAACTTAAATATAAATTTTATACAACGATTCATACATTATACAACTATTTTTCAACTTTCATACAACATTCAAATAAAATATATATATATATATATATATATATATATATATATATATATATATATATATATATATATATATATATATATATATATATATAACTACAACAAAATACAATTTACATACAATTATAATATAACTTTACTACAATTTCATAAGTGTATTGTATGCCATATCTTCTTCTTCTTCTTCTTCTTCTTCTTCTTCTTATTCTTCTTCTTCGACTTCTTCGAATTTCAATCTGAAATTCAGCCAAAATCAAGTCTACTCTTCACCAAAATACCCTCAAAATTGAGAAACTCTAAATAATATTCCCAATTATTTGCAACAACACTCATTCTAAATAAATAATGGTTTTCGAAAAATCAAATTCGATTTCAAAGATTCAAAGCTTTTTAATGGTTGTCAATGGTGGAGAGTCAAACACCTTCAAAATTTATTGATTGACAATTTCAATTTGAACACCAATTGTGCAATATGAAAGAAAATTTCTAAGTTAAAACGATTGAAATCCATTGATGAATTCTATTAAAACTCTATACAACAAGAAAGCATAAAAATAGAGAACATCAAATGAAGAAAAATTGGGGAAAAACAGAGAAGGAGAGTAAGGAGACGGAGTGAGAGAGAGAGAGAGAGAGAGAGAGAGAGAGAAAGACAGAGAGAGACGGAGAGAGAGAGTGGGCAAGTATAAAAGGATAAGAAAATAATTGATATTCCTTATTCAATTCCTAATATAAAGGGATACTCATTTAAAACTTATTTGTACATAATTGATAAACTGTATATGACCATGTAATTAAATTGAAACTTAATTAGGGAGGGTAATAAGGTTTCAAATAGTGTATATGAAGGTAAAAATCCCTTGATATTTTCAGAAGAAAAGACAGAAATTGAAGGTGGATGCTTGGGCCCATTAGGCCGCCTAGCCCTATCGAAGTTGGGTTTCCACATGAACTTATCATAGTTGGGTTGGATCAGCACAAACCAGAGGTAATTCAGAAGCCCAACCAAAGCACACCCTCTTGTTTACTAATGATTTGGACCTTGTGTTTCCTATCCCTCCAAATTCATTGTTTATTTTTTCTAGCCGGTATACAAAGATTATACATTAATTATACACGATAATACATATATTTTACTATATATATATATATATATATATATATATATATATTACATCTGCTGGTTATTTTTAGTTTAAGCGGTTGAGTGAGGGGGTGCTTCGATTAGTTCTTCCCTTTGTTTTTTGATGAGTTCGGGTTGGGTTTTCTGAAGTGGACCAGTGGTTTCTAATTCTGTAAATTGAGGAACCAAATGAACTTGCCCAATTATTAGAGGCAGACTACAAAATTGAACTATCGATCAAAACTAATAGTATTTGTCAAAAAATATATAAATTGTGTATATTATATGTATATAATACATATATATACAAAACAAAATATATATTTTATCGATTATTTATAGGGAGCGACTAAAAATATGTATTTGTCACTTATTTATTAGCGTGTATAGTGCAATGGTACCAATGTGAGTTTTTTACATAATATGTATGGATTCGATTTTTTACTATCACCTTCTCCCTTCCCTTTCTTGATTCTCCACTGTAATAGAAAATTTCGAAGAATATTTGCTTAATTTAAACTTGTTGAGACGCAGCCATTGAAGTTTCTAGATCGAGAGAGAAGAGTGAAACAGAGAAGAAGGGAAAATATCAGAGAATTTCATTTTTAAATATAGTTGCCATGCTTCTATATTCTGCCGCTGTATAACAACTAACTCACATAATTAAATATAGTTACCACTAACCAATCGTCTGACTAACCCATGGCATTATTCCTCATAACACTCCCCCTCAAGCTGTGTAATGAGAAGAGATTGAACATTCCCAGCTTGGACAATAAGAAATCATGTTGTGATTTACCAAGTCCTTTTGTGAGAATGTCAGCTAGCTGCAGATTTGATGGTACATGAACTGTTTGAATAAGACCCTCCTGCATCTTCTCTCTAATGAAGTGACAATCAGTTTCTATGTGCTTAGTTCGTTCATGGTATATGGGATTTGATGCTATCTGAATTGCTGTCTTACTATCACATAATAGCTTTACTAGCAAATCTACATCAAAATTCAGCTCCTTGAACAATTCTACTAACCAGACTATCTCTGTCACAATAGTTGCCATGCTTCTATATTCTGCCTCTGTTGAACTCCTTGAAATGTTATTCTACTTCTTCGATTTCAAAGAGATCAAAGAATCTCCTAGCTTCACTACAAAACCACTGACTAACTTCCTTGTCATCGGACAAGTTGCCCAATCTACATCACAATGCATTGTGAGTTGTGATGAAGCCTCAGCTGACAGTAGTATACCTATCCGTGGTGCGTTCTTCAGATACCTTACCACCCTTAGGGCCCCTTCCATATGAGACTTCTTTGGTTTGTTCATGAACTGACTCAAATTCTGCACAGCATAAGCTATGTCTGGTCTGGTCATAGCGAGATATAGCAGCTTTCCTACCAGCTGCTAATAACTGGTGGGATCAGACAACAGTTCATCCTGGTAGGCACTGCATGTTCCTCCTTCATCAAAATCCACACTAGTAGTGTGCCTGCTGGCTTAGATCCAACTAGACCAAGATCACTGATCAAGTCAAGAGCAAACTTCCTTTGACAAACTAGAATTCCATGTTTGCTTCTAGAAATTTCAAGACTAAGGAAGTACTTCATCTGCCCCAGGTCCTTGATCTTGAAATGTTGTTGCAGCATGAGTTTAGCAGCCTCTATCAAGGTAGGATTGGATCCAGTGATCAGAAGATCATCAACATACACTAGCACAATGACCCGATCATGGGCAAAGTGCTAAGTGAAGAGAGAATAATCACGAAGGCTTGTGACAAAACAAGAAGCAGTTAAGGCCTCACAGAGTTTGAAATTCCATTGCCTAGAGGCTTGCTTGAGGCCATATAGGGACTTTTGAAGCTTGCATACCTGATGGGACTCCCCCTGGCTAACAAGGCCAGGTGGTGGAATCATATATACATCCTCCACTAAATCTCCTTGCAAGAAGGCATTGAATACATCCATCTAATGAAGCTTCCATCCATGCATAGCAGTCACTGATAAAACTGCTCGTACAATCACCATCTTGACCACATGGGAGAAGATTTTCTGATAATCAAGGCCTTCCTGTCGCGTGTAGCCCTTGGCCACCAGCCTTGCCTTGTATCTTTCCACCTCACCTTTGGCATTATACTTGACCTTAAAGACCCACTTGCAACCTATTGTCCTTTTTCCTACTGGCAGATCCATCATGCTCCAAGAGTAGTTGTCATTCAGGGCCTTCAGTTCTTGATCCATAGCCTCAATCCACTTAGGATTATGCATGGCCTCTGCATAAGAATTTGGTTCTTTGACTGCTGAAAAGTTGCACACAGACTTGAAGTAGGAGGCTGACAATGAAGTATAGGACATATATGATGAAATAGGATATAGGGAAGCTGAGCCTGCAGTAGAGTCTCCAGAAGGCATTCCTGTAGGCACTTGGTGCACAAAACCATGAAGCCAGCCTGGTGTCTTGGTTGGCATGGAGGATCTCCTAACTGCAGTAGGTGGTGCATCAATGCTCCTAATGCTTGTTGTAGGAGTAGCAGCTGGTGTGAATGGCACTGGTGATTCTACAGGATAAGGAGCAACTGCTGACTCTCTGTGAACTGAAGCATGATAAGTAGCAGGTGAACTTTCAACTAGTTTAACCATAATGGGAGAACTACCACTGTGATCAACCAGTGCATTGTCTGTGACAGGAATGGACAAAAAAAACTCAGAATCTGCTGCTTGAGAGAAAGGAGTTAGAGTTTGTGGGTTCGAGATTCTAGTTCGTTTATGTTACTGGATTCTAAATTAACATTTTATTCATATTCAATGGATTTTTTAAGATAGATACAAGATTTGCACCAAAGTTATTGATTTCGGTCGAACCGCAAATCCTATGCTAGCTCCGTCCCTGAGTAAAATATATAATAAATCAAAAAAAAAAGTCTAGATTATAGTTCTGCAATTATAAACACCTCAACAAACTCACACCCATATCATTTATCCAAAGGCAACTCTCAACTAAAATAGTAAAAACCCCTCCTCATCCACCACCCTTTCTCTCTTTCTTTTTCTTTTCTCTATAACTTTCTGTTTTCGCCAACTTTAGGAAAAGGTCCCCTTACTTTCGACCTTCAGCCTACTTAGCTTCTTCCAAAAGACTTATTTCTACTACTTATCTATAAGCGGTAAGATGTAGTAATTTGTAAGATGGATAGAATCTCTCCACGTATGCTCTAAAAAGATTGAATTGTGTAATTGGTTGAATATTGAGTTGTTTATTCAAAGAAACATGATTGAATTTATCTCCCTTTCTTTAATGGTACACTCATGTTTTAAAAGTTTTAGATCCGCCTAATATACATAGAGATTATAAAAGAAAGCAAAGAAAAAGGTATAGAGTTCCTAATAGGTTGTTTGGATGGAATTTGGACATCGAGTAATAAGCTGGATTTCAGTATCTCAAGGATAATACAGCCAAAAGATCCCTTTTATCTAATAGAATATGGCCACTAACCCTACATTTCCTAGACCTTTAAATTTGCCAGTGGAGCTTTGCTCATATCTGTGTCATCTTGCGTTCATCCTATAACATATTGTAATATGTTATAATAATTATATTTTTAATTTGAAACTAGTTTGAAACCGATTTAGATGAACAATAGTTATCTATTTAAATTGGAAAAAGATATCCACAATATTTTGCAAAAAAAAAAAAGATTTAGCAGCATGACGATGTAGTTTTCCACGAGAATTCGTATCACAAAAATAAAGCTTGCTAATATTTGTATCTCTTAAACGAGAAACGATGTAGGAAATATGAAAATGATAACTAGGAAACCGTTTTCAAATATAGAGGACAAACATAATAGATTCAAAACTGGAGGATGTCGTTTAGATATTCCCTAGTTAACATAAATAAATAAGAAAAAGAATCATATTTACCCTTTTTTTAGTGGAAACTTGAACATCGTTACCAGAAAAGAATTGTAGCAACAACTAAACTAAGGGAACTTTTTTTGGGTGTATCACATGGTTTACACAAAGCAGCGCGCATTATAGCCAAATCATTTTTTGTTAAAATAATTCTAATTGTACTTTGTTTTATGTAAAAGATACAATACATAAATGACTGAAATTCAAAAATGGCCAGATTTACAAGTGGTAAAGTCACAGTTTCAAAAGTAATTAAAATTTACCCATTTTTCATGTAAAGATAAATCTGAATGAAAACACAGTTCAAAATCCGAAAAATATTCTAGCATAATATACTAGAGTTCGAATTTTTTACATGTGAACTTCCAGCATAATATACTGGAATCGCATAATATACTGGAGTTCAAGTATAATATACTGAGTTCGAGTATATTATGCTGGAACTCCAGTATATTATGATGGAGTTCCAGTATATATGCTGGAAGTTCATACACATGTGCTCCAATCTCCAGTATATTATGCTGGAACTTTCCATGTGTTGGAGTTCCAGCATAATATGCTGGAACTTCATACACAGATGCATCAATCTCCAGTATATTATGCTGGAACTTTCCGTGTTGCAGCAAAATAGTGGCTATTTTTCAATGACTTTGCAAACACTGGCTATTTTCAATTACCAGTCCGAAAACTGACTAGCTCATACTATTTTCATAAATGTACTGTTACAAGTATTATTATCAAATTAAATGGTACTCCTAGCATAATGTTAGATCTGACACAATCTATGGAGTTGTACTGAATAGGCTTTTTAGACTATAAAAATACTGGTAAAAATGGTGTGTGGTAGCCACTAAATAAGGTGGTGTTTATTTTTTATTCACCAATTCTAATGTTGAGAAAAAATAGTCACTACTCTATTAAAATTAATATGAAAAGATATTTTTACCCTTTCTTCTATTTCTTTTATTCCCAAACCCTTCCTTTATACTCTTCCTTTATACCCTCCTTTATACGCTTCTCTCATTTAAGTTCAGAGCCAAAATTTTATAGGCAAAATTTCGCTCCCTCAATATAGTTCCTGCATACAACTCTCTTCTCTCGATTGAAGTTCAGAGCCAAAATTTGCTAAGCAAAATTTCGCTCCCTCAATATCGCTCCTGCCCAGCCCATAATAATTTTTTACGTATACTTTGTCCAACTTAATCTCTTCTCATTTGTCATCTTCTCTGCAGCGAACCAACGTACTGGTATATTTTCGATTTTGCTTTTATGCATTTTTCTTTTTGTATATCTCTAATCGTGATCAATGCTATATTTGTTATCAAGTATGTGTGAAATATCCAAAATAATGATTATAACTTGATTCACTGAGGAATAAGGTGCAGATTTTGTGAGAAAGTTATTGAGAACCTTTTGGTATTGAAATGTGTTTGTGGTTCAATCAATATATTGATTATGTAAGGACATTTCAGAAAAATAGTCCTAAAAATTTATAAGCTAACTATGTTTAGAAATTTTAGTTAACTGTGCTTCTATTAAAGATGCATCTAATTAGGTCCTGGATTTTAGTTTAAATATTAAGGACATTTCAGAAAAATAGTCCTACGAATTTGTAAGCTAATTTTAGTTAATTGTACTTCTATTAAAGATGCATCTAATTAGGTCCTGGATTTTAGTTTTTTAGTTTAAATATTAAGGACATTTCAGAAAAATAGTCCTAAGAATTTGTAAGCTAAGTTTAATTAATTGTGCTTCTATTAAAGATGCATCTAATTAGGTCCTAGATTTTAGTTTTTTAGTTTAAATATTAAGGACATTTTAGAAAAATAGTCCTAAGAATTTGTAAGCTAATTTTAGTTAATTGTTCTTCTATTAAAGATGCATCTAATTAGGTCCTGAATTTTAGTTTTTTAGTTTAAATATTAAGGACATTTCAGAAAAATAGTCCTAAGAATTTGTAAGCTAATTTTACTTTATTGTTCTTCTATTAAAGATGCATCTACTTAGGTTCTGGATTTTAGTTTTGTAGTTTAATTATTAAGGATATTTCAGAAAAATAGTCCTAAGAATTTGTAAGCTAATTTTAGTTTACTGTTCTTCTATTAAAGATGCATCTACTTAAGTCCTGGATTTTAGTTTTGTAATTTAAATATTAAGGACATTTCAGAAAAATAGTCCTAATGTTTACGTTCTATTTCCTTCTTTGTAGTGTGCTAATGGAAGGAAATCGTGTTTTCGAGTTTGATGATTGGCATAATTCGATGAGCTATTGGAAAGGAGATTTTCAGTATAAGGAAACAATAAAAAGTTTCTTGTCGAACACGCAATGGAAGAAGTTGAGGGATGGTATTTCCGAAAACTTTTTCCGATTACAAGGTGTGAAGTTCTATGGTAGATTTATTCATTGTGTGTTGCTTTCAGAAATTATAAGCAATGACTCGCATTCAATGACATTCAAGGTTTTTGATCATGAAGTGAAATTTACACGTAAAGCATTCCAGATAATTACTGGGTTGAAATGTTCTTCTTCAGTGGACTTCAAAGTTTTACGTGAAAGAGAGAATAGGCTTTCGAAAGTCTACTTCCCTGGAAAGGATAGAATCGAGTTAGTCGATTTGTGGCATTTTATTACTAGTCACTCATATGGTACAATTGCATCATTTGTAGGCAGCCATGACGATGTGGTGAAGTTGGCAACAATTTATTTTGTTGAAATTGTGTTGATGGGGAAGCGCAAGAATCGGAATGTGTCTGAGCGGGTAATGAAAATCGTAGATGACGATGAACTCTGCTCTTCTTTCAATTGGGGCTCTCTTTGTTATAAAAAGTTACTAAAATCATTGAAGAGCTTCTTGAAGCCCAAACAAAATACTTCAGACAATGAGAATGAGAAAGAGAAAGATAAAGAGAAGGACAGTTATACTATACTTGGCTTTCCTTTCGCCTTCTGTGTTTGGATTATGGAAGTATTCCCAATTTTTCAGGAAAAACAATTTGTGAACTTTAGAGAATGTGGGTTCCCCCGGATGCTATGTTATTCAGATATAAAATCTCCACATTATGACACTCTTCGAAACCCATTTGCACACAACCAAGCTATCTGAACCGAATCTCTCTAACTCAACCCAACCACGTAGGTTGCTAAAATCCAAGAGCATTACCATGAAACATCTGTAGAGTCCTACCACGTCATAAGTACCCAAAGAACCGATCATACCCATTACTGTGCTAACCCAACCTACTACCACGCTGTCCTATTTCTCTAAGTCCCTTCCAAATTGCCTTTAAGTTGATTCTTCTCCTTGCTGGAGCACCACGATCCTTAACCAAAATTCACCACACAAGAGGCCCTAGTATAAAACCACCACGCCCTAAGGGCCCATAAGCCGCTAACTTCCCTAATAAGCACCCCAAAGCACCACAACCGAGATACCCACTCTAAAGAGACCTTATGTAAACCTAAAACTGTTTCCTTCACCTCCTTAATACTGAAATGCATAATCCACCATGATATAAAAATACCACAAGTCTCGACACCATCCCATGCAAATATCAGATCCTAGCCATATACCAATCCAAAATTCTCAATTTCTACATATAATTCTTGAATCCATTAGAACCATTCTCGAGATTCATCCACTCTACTCAAATCTCAATTGAACTGATCAAATGGACCGAATGACGTGTTCCCCATTAGTACACCAGCACCCAAGGGAGCAGGCTATACTCCTAAGCAATCGAGCAAATTCCTACTCCATGTACCCTATATCCTTCGCGAATAACCACTGAATTATTTTATGATTCCCATATACCCATAGAGCGTAATATAACCTGTATCCAAAAATTCCTTTACCTGAGTCATCCTCGATCTCGACCTCTACAAGTCATAACTAATTCACCAGTATACCCCAAACTGAAACCAATACGACACATAACCGTGCAAATAACTCGTCGATAGCAGACTCCCCCACTTAGCTCAAAGCCATAGAACAAAATAGTCGATAACATCACGATACCCATACTCTATTACTTCCAGAATCCTGCACTGAAACTTAACTAAATCCTTTGCAAGCCCATGTAACACAAACCATATAATACCTCAAATCGTCTGCAAATCTCGCATGCACCCTTGTAATAGTCAAGCCAACTTCCACAAGCGATCCAAACTCAAATTGCAACATATATCATTCACTGGTAAAAGAGAACTCTCTACAAAACATCATAAGGACCACAAAACCTTAGGACACCTCGCAGGAGATAACCTGCCTGCTCTGCCTCAAACCGATATCCCTCTATATCCTTCCACAGTCACGACTACTATGCAATCACTTAATCCTTTTGATTCTTAACTCATCAACAAGACATGAGAATCTACTTTACTCCACAACTAAACAACACAACACACCCATAACTCGAGACCATACGCCAAATCAAGACATAAATTAAACACCACATAGTCCTTGATAGATCTCAAGTAAACTCTTCTCGTCACATTCGAACTATCCGAACACATCTCGCAGTCACATCATACTCACCACATAGCCATTTCACCGCTCATCGAGCCACATAGTCACATCATACAAGTTACCACTGAAGATACTGAGCTCAAGGTCTGGTCTAACCATTGACTCAAGTCCTCCAGACTGACCCACCACCAAAACAAAGAATACACATCTCGAACCTCGTTCATAGAATCACAAGCCGCCTGCGCACAACCGATTATGAGTGCTCACATATGTATACGAATGCGTGGAAGGAATTCAAAGAGTTACGCTTCAAGTTGAATCAATGCTGCACGATAAGGAAAGAAAGATGGGAAGTATATCCTAAATGTCATGTAGCCTCTCGAAGATAGGTATGGACGTCATCATACCGATCCGCAAGACTCTACTAGACACTTGCTTATGACTTGTAGAGTCTATGAACCTAGAGCTATGATACCACCTTGTCACGACCTAAAATCCGACTAGTCGTTATGGCACCTAACCCAGCCCGCTAGGTAAGCCAATTAACCACTAACCAATTCCAATAACAATTAATAAATCAATTAAGTAAAGAAATATCTGAATCTAATATATTCCCCAAGAACTGGTAGTACAAATCATGAGCTTCTAAGAATAAAGTTTACAAAGCGAAAATGAAATAAATACATAGTCTATTTGAATAGTACATAAACAGAGTTTTACAGATCTAAAGCTACCACGAACAAGAGGCAGCTACAGCCGGAACGCAGGTACTTCTTCAATCCAGCTCCCATCGAACACAGCAACATCAGCAACCAATATCTGCACACAAGGTGCAGAAGTGTAGTATGAGTACAACCGACGTCATATACTCAATAAGTAACAAACCTAATCTTAGGTTGAAAGTAATGACGAGCTAACAGAAAGGTCGGGTCCAACATCAATATTCCACAATAGTTCATAACAGTATATACACGTCACAAAAGAGTATCTCAGAATAAAAGTCTCAGTTCGTTCACAGTTCCAGAAAAATAGGCATTTCTTTTCAAGTATCTCAGTGAAAATCCAAATCTTTTATCGAAAAAGCCAAAATACGAGTAAGTTCGAAAACTGTGATTTTTCCCAAAACTCATTTCAACAAATAGTGAGATGTTTTATTTTCAGGTAGCATGAGGGAAGTACTTCTCTATGCCTACATGTCAAGATACAGGTAAAATCATAAATGTCCCCAAAACCGAGTAGCGGAAGGAAATGCTCCTTTATGCATGTATCTCAAGTACGCATGTCAAATGAAATGTATCTCGATGATGAGCTCATGTACTCACACTCTCAGAGTACTCAATGTCACTGTCTCGCATCCTTTTTCACTATGCTCAATGCTCAGCACACTCAATCACTCAACGATGTACAATACCCGTTGCAGCGTGCAGCCCGATCCACACACACACACACACACACACATATATATATATATATATATATATATATATATATAGTCATTTGCGCTCACTGGGGGTGTGCAGACTCCGGAGGGGATCCTTCAACCCAAGCGCTATATTATTGCGGTGTGCAACCCGATCCAATATTATTGCGGCATGCAACCCGATCCAATATTGTTGTGGCGTGCAACCCGATCCATTATCAACAAATTTATGTAAAAAGATAGTATTGATAACTTAAATATAAATTTTATACAACGATTCATACATTATACAACTATTTTTCAACTTTCATACAACATTCAAATAAAATATATATATATATATATATATATATATATATATATATATATATATATATATATATATATATATACTACAACAAAATACAATTTACATACAATTATAATATAACTTTACTACAATTTCATAAGTGTATTGTATGCCATATCTTCTTCTTCTTCTTCTTCTTCTTCTTCTTCTTATTCTTCTTCTTCGACTTCTTCGAATTTCAATCTGAAATTCAGCCAAAATCAAGTCTACTCTTCACCAAAATACCCTCAAAATTGAGAAACTCTAAATAATATTCCCAATTATTTGCAACAACACTCATTCTAAATAAATAATGGTTTTCGAAAAATCAAATTCGATTTCAAAGATTCAAAGCTTTTTAATGGTTGTCAATGGTGGAGAGTCAAACACCTTCAAAATTTATTGATTGACAATTTCAATTTGAACACCAATTGTGCAATATGAAAGAAAATTTCTAAGTTAAAACGATTGAAATCCATTGATGAATTCTATTAAAACTCTATACAACAAGAAAGCATAAAAATAGAGAACATCAAATGAAGAAAAATTGGGGAAAAACAGAGAAGGAGAGTAAAGAGACGGAGAGAGAGAGAGAGAGAGAGAGAGAGAGAGAGAGAGAGAGAGAGAAAGACAGAGAGAGACGGAGAGAGAGAGTGGGCAAGTATAAAAGGATAAGAAAATAATTGATATTCCTTATTCAATTCCTAATATAAAGGGATACTCATTTAAAACTTATTTGTACATAATTGATAAACTGTATATGACCATGTAATTAAATTGAAACTTAATTAGGGAGGGTAATAAGGTTTCAAATAGTGTATATGAAGGTAAAAATCCCTTGATATTTTCAGAAGAAAAGACAGAAATTGAAGGTGGATGCTTGGGCCCATTAGGCCGCCTAGCCCTATCGAAGTTGGGTTTCCACATGAACTTATCATAGTTGGGTTGGATCAGCACAAACCAGAGGTAATTCAGAAGCCCAACCAAAGCACACCCTCTTGTTTACTAATGATTTGGACCTTGTGTTTCCTATCCCTCCAAATTCATTGTTTATTTTTTCTAGCTGGTATACAAAGATTATACATTAATTATACACGATAATACATATATTTTACATATATATATATATATATATATATATATTACATCTGCTGGTTACTTTTAGTTTAAGCGGTTGAGTGAGGGGGTGCTTCGATTAGTTCTTCCCTTTGTTTTTTGATGAGTTCGGGTTGGGTTTTCTGAAGTGGACCAGTGGTTTCTAATTCTGTAAATTGAGGAACCAAATGAACTTGCCCAATTATTAGAGGCAGACTACAAAATTGAACTATCGATCAAAACTAATAGTATTTGTCAAAAAATATATAAATTGTGTATATTATATGTATATAATACATATATATACAAAACAAAATATATATTTTATCGATTATTTATAGGGAGCGACTAAAAATATGTATTTGTCACTTATTTATTAGCGTGTATAGTGCAATGGTACCAATGTGAGTTTTTTACATAATATGTATGGATTCGATTTTTTACTATCACCTTCTCCCTTCCCTTTCTTGATTCTCCACTGTAATAGAAAATTTCGAAGAATATTTGCTTAATTTAAACTTGTTGAGACGCAGCCATTGAAGTTTCTAGATCGAGAGAGAAGAGTGAAACAGAGAAGAAGGGAAAATATCAGAGAATTTCATTTTTAAATATAGTTGCCATGCTTCTATATTCTGCCGCTGTATAACAACTAACTCACATAATTAAATATAGTTACCACTAACCAATCGTCTGACTAACCCATGGCATTATTCCTCATAACACTCCCCCTCAAGCTGTGTAATGAGAAGAGATTGAACATTCCCAGCTTGGACAATAAGAAATCATGTTGTGATTTACCAAGTCCTTTTGTGAGAATGTCAGCTAGCTGCAGATTTGATGGTACATGAACTGTTTGAATAAGACCCTCCTGCATCTTCTCTCTAATGAAGTGACAATCAGTTTCTATGTGCTTAGTTCGTTCATGGTATATGGGATTTGATGCTATCTGAATTGCTGTCTTACTATCACATAATAGCTTTACTAGCAAATCTACATCAAAATTCAGCTCCTTGAACAATTCTACTAACCAGACTATCTCTGTCACAATAGTTGCCATGCTTCTATATTCTGCCTCTGTTAAACTCCTTGAAATGTTATTCTACTTCTTCGATTTCAAAGAGATCAAAGAATCTCCTAGCTTCACTACAAAACCACTGACTAACTTCCTTGTCATCGGACAAGTTGCCCAATCTACATCACAATGCATTGTGAGTTGTGATGAAGCCTCAGCTGACAGTAGTATACCTATCCGTGGTGCGTTCTTCAGATACCTTACCACCCTTAGAGCCCCTTCCATATGAGACTTCTTTGGTTTGTTCATGAACTGACTCAAATTCTGCACAGCATAAGCTATGTCTGGTCTGGTCATAGCGAGATATAGCAGCTTTCCTACCAGCTGCTAATAACTGGTGGGATCAGACAACAGTTCATCCTGGTAGGCACTGCATGTTCCTCCTTCATCAAAATCCACACTAGTAGTGTGCCTGCTGGCTTAGATCCAACTAGACCAAGATCACTGATCAAGTCAAGAGCAAACTTCCTTTGACAAACTAGAATTCCATGTTTGCTTCTAGAAATTTCAAGACTAAGGAAGTACTTCATCTGCCCCAGGTCCTTGATCTTGAAATGTTGTTGCAGCATGAGTTTAGCAGCCTCTATCAAGGTAGGATTGGATCCAGTGATCAGAAGATCATCAACATACACTAGCACAATGACCCGATCATGGGCAAAGTGCTAAGTGAAGAGAGAATAATCACGAAGGCTTGTGACAAAACAAGAAGCAGTTAAGGCCTCACAGAGTTTGAAATTCCATTGCCTAGAGGCTTGCTTGAGGCCATATAGGGACTTTTGAAGCTTGCATACCTGATGGGACTCCCCCTGGCTAACAAGGCCAGGTGGTGGAATCATATATACATCCTCCACTAAATCTCCTTGCAAGAAGGCATTGAATACATCCATCTAATGAAGCTTCCATCCATGCATAGCAGCCACTGATAAAACTGCTCGTACAATCACCATCTTGACCACATGGGAGAAGATTTTCTGATAATCAAGGCCTTCCTGTCGCGTGTAGCCCTTGGCCACCAGCCTTGCCTTGTATCTTTCCACCTCACCTTTGGCATTATACTTGACCTTAAAGACCCACTTGCAACCTATTGTCCTTTTTCCTACTGGCAGATCCATCATGCTCCAAGAGTAGTTGTCATTCAGGGCCTTCAGTTCTTGATCCATAGCCTCAATCCACTTAGGATTATGCATGGCCTCTGCATAAGAATTTGGTTCTTTGACTGCTGAAAAGTTGCACACAGACTTGAAGTAGGAGGCTGACAATGAAGTATAGGACATATATGATGAAATAGGATATAGGGAAGCTGAGCCTGCAGTAGAGTCTCCAGAAGGCATTCCTGTAGGCACTTGGTGCACAAAACCATGAAGCCAGCCTGGTGTCTTGGTTGGCATGGAGGATCTCCTAACTGCAGTAGGTGGTGCATCAATGCTCCTAATGCTTGTTGTAGGAGTAGCAGCTGGTGTGAATGGCACTGGTGATTCTACAGGATAAGGAGCAACTGCTGACTCTCTGTGAACTGAAGCATGATGAGTAGCAGGTGAACTTTCAACTAGTTTAACCATAATGGGAGAACTACCACTGTGATCAACCAGTGCATTGTCTGTGACAGGAATGGACAAAAAAAACTCAGAATCTGCTGCTTGAGAGAAAGGAGTTAGAGTTTGTGGGTTCGAGATTCTAGTTCGTTTATGTTACTGGTTTCTAAATTAACATTTTATTCATATTCAATGGATTTTTTAAGATAGATACAAGATTTGCACCAAAGTTATTGATTTCGGTCGAACCGCAAATCCTATGCTAGCTCCGTCCCTGAGTAAAATATATAATAAATCAAAAAAAAAAGTCTAGATTATAGTTCTGCAATTATAAACACCTCAACAAACTCACACCCATATCATTTATCCAAAGGCAACTCTCAACTAAAATAGTAAAAACCCCTCCTCATCCACCACCCTTTCTCTCTTTCTTTTTCTTTTCTCTATAACTTTCTGTTTTCGCCAACTTTAGGAAAAGGTCCCCTTACTTTCGACCTTCAGCCTACTTAGCTTCTTCCAAAAGACTTATTTCTACTACTTATCTATAAGCGGTAAGATGTAGTAATTTGTAAGATGGATAGAATCTCTCCACGTATGCTCTAAAAAGATTGAATTGTGTAATTGGTTGAATATTGAGTTGTTTATTCAAAGAAACATGATTGAATTTATCTCCCTTTCTTTAATGGTACACTCATGTTTTAAAAGTTTTAGATCCGCCTAATATACATAGAGATTATAAAAGAAAGCAAAGAAAAAGGTATAGAGTTCCTAATAGGTTGTTTGGATGGAATTTGGACATCGAGTAATAAGCTGGATTTCAGTATCTCAAGGATAATACAGCCAAAAGATCCCTTTTATCTAATAGAATATGGCCACTAACCCTACATTTCCTAGACCTTTAAATTTGCCAGTGGAGCTTTGCTCATATCTGTGTCATCTTGCGTTCATCCTATAACATATTGTAATATGTTATAATAATTATATTTTTAATTTGAAACTAGTTTGAAACCGATTTAGATGAACAATAGTTATCTATTTAAATTGGAAAAAGATATCCACAACATTTTGCAAAAAAAAAAAAAATTTAGCAGCATGACGATGTAGTTTTCCACGAGAATTCGTATCACAAAAATAAAGCTTGCTAATATTTGTATCTCTTAAACGAGAAACGATGTAGGAAATATGAAAATGATAACTAGGAAACCGTTTTCAAATATAGAGGACAAACATAATAGATTCAAAACTGGAGGATGCCGTTTAGATATTCCCTAGTTAACATAAATAAATAAGAAAAAGAATCATATTTACCCTTTTTTTAGTGGAAACTTGAACATCGTTACCAGAAAAGAATTGTAGCAACAACTAAACTAAGGGGACTTTTTTTGGGTGTATCACATGGTTTACACAAAGCAGCGCGCATTATAGCCAAATCATTTTTTGTTAAAATAATTCTAATTGTACTTTGTTTTATGTAAAAGATACAATACATAAATGAGTGAAATTCAAAAATGGCCAGATTTACAAGTGGTAAAGTCACAGTTTCAAAAGTAATCAAAATTTACCCATTTTTCATGTCAAGATAAATCTGAACGAAAACACTGTTCAAAATCCGGAAAATATTCTAGCATAATATACTAGAGTTCGAATTTTTTACATGTGAACTTCCAGCATAATATACTGGAACCGCATAATATACTGGAGTTCAAGTATAATATACTGGAGTTCGAGTATATTATGCTGGAACTCCAGTATATTATGATGGAGTTCCAGTATATATGCTGGAAGTTCATACACATGTGCTCCAATCTCCAGTATATTATGCTGGAACTTTCCATGTGTTGGAGTTCCAACATAATATGCTGGAACTTCATACACAGGTGCATCAATCTCCAGTATATTATGCTGGAACTTTCCATGTGTTGGAGTTCCAACATAATATGCTGGAACTTCATACACAGGTGCATCAATCTCCAGTATATTATGCTGGAACTTTCCGTGTTGCAGCAAAATAGTGGCTATTTTTCAATGACTTTGCAAACGCTGGCTATTTTCAATTACCAGTCCGAAAACTGACTAGCCCATACTATTTTCATAAATGTACTGTTACAAGTATTATTATATAATTAAATGGTACTCCTAGCATAATGTTAGATCTGACACAATCTATGGAGTTGTACTGAATAGGCTTTTTAGACTATAAAAATACTGGTAAAAATGGCGTGTGGTAGCCACTAAATAAGGTGGTGTTTATTTTTTATCCACCAATTTTAATGTTGAGAAAAAATAGCCACTACTTTATTAAAATTAATATGATAAGCAAAATTCAGCTTCTCTCATTTAATTTCAGAGCCAAAATTTTATAGGCAAAATTTCGCTCCCTCAATATAGTTCCTGCATACAACTCTCTTCTCTCGATTGAAGTTCAGAGCCAAAATTTGATAAGCAAAATTTTTCTCCCTCAATATCGCTCCTGCCCAGCCCACAACAATTTTTTGCGTATACTTTGTCCAACTTAATCTCTTCTCATTTGTCATCTTCTCTGCAGCGAACCAACGTACTGGTATATTTTCGATTTTGCTTTTATGCATTTTTCTTTTTGTATATCTCTAATCGTGATCAATGCTATATTTGTTATCAAGTATGTGTGAAATATCCAAAATAATGATTATAACTTGATTCACTGAGGAATAAGGTGCAGATTTTGTGAGAAAGTTATTGAGAACCTTTTGGTATTGAAATGTGTTTGTGGTTCAATCAATATATTGATTATGTAAGGATATTTCAGAAAAATAGTCCTAAAAATTTATAAGCTAACTATGTTTAGAAATTTTAGTTAACTGTGCTTCTATTAAAGATGCATCTAATTAGGTCCTGGATTTTAGTTTAAATATTAAGGACATTTCAGAAAAATAGTCCTACGAATTTGTAAGCTAATTTTAGTTAATTGTACTTCTATTAAAGATGCATCTAATTAGGTCCTGGATTTTAGTTTTTTAGTTTAAATATTAAGGACATTTCAGAAAAATAGTCCTAAGAATTTGTAAGCTAAGTTTAATTAATTGTGCTTCTATTAAAGATGCATCTAATTAGGTCCTAGATTTTAGTTTTTTAGTTTAAATATTAAGGACATTTTAGAAAAATAGTCCTAAGAATTTGTAAGCTAATTTTAGTTAATTGTTCTTCTATTAAAGATGCATCTAATTAGGTCCTGAATTTTAGTTTTTTAGTTTAAATATTAAGGACATTTCAGAAAAATAGTCCTAAGAATTTGTAAGCTAATTTTACTTTATTGTTCTTCTATTAAAGATGCATCTACTTAGGTTCTGGATTTTAGTTTTGTAGTTTAATTATTAAGGATATTTCAGAAAAATAGTCCTAAGAATTTGTAAGCTAATTTTAGTTTATTGTTCTTCTATTAAAGATGCATCTACTTAAGTCCTGGATTTTAGTTTTGTAATTTAAATATTAAGGACATTTCAGAAAAATAGTCCTAATGTTTACGTTCTATTTCCTTCTTTGTAGTGTGCTAATGGAAGGAAATCGTGTTTTCGAGTTTGATGATTGGCATAATTCGATGAGCTATTGGAAAGGAGATTTTCAGTATAAGGAAACAATAAAAAGTTTCTTGTCGAACACGCAATGGAAGAAGTTGAGGGATGGTATTTTCGAAAACTTTTTCCGATTACAAGGTGTGAAGTTCTATGGTAGATTTATTCATTGTGTGTTGCTTTCAGAAATTATAAGCAATGACTCGCATTCAATGACATTCAAGGTTTTTGATCATGAAGTGAAATTTACACGTAAAGCATTCCAGATAATTACTGGGTTGAAATGTTCTTCTTCAGTGGACTTCAAAGTTTTACGTGAAAGAGAGAATAGGCTTTCGAAAGTCTACTTCCCTGGAAAGGATAGAATCGAGTTAGTCGATTTGTGGCATTTTATTACTAGTCACTCATATGGTACAATTGCATCATTTGTAGGCAGCCATGACGATGTGGTGAAGTTGGCAACAATTTATTTTGTTGAATCTGTGTTGATGGGGAAGCGCAAGAATCGGAATGTGTCTGAGCGGGTAATGAAAATCGTAGATGACGATGAACTCTGCTCTTCTTTCAATTGGGGCTCTCTTTGTTATAAAAAGTTACTAAAATCATTGAAGAGCTTCTTGAAGCCCAAACAAAATACTTCAGACAATGAGAATGAGAAAGAGAAAGATAAAGAGAAGGACAGTTATACTATACTTGGCTTCCCTTTCACCTTCTGTGTTTGGATTATGGAAGTATTCCCAATTTTTCAGGAAAAATAATTTGTGAACTTTAGAGAATGCGGGTTCCCCCGGATGCTATGTTATTCAGATACAAAATCTTCACATTATGACACCCTATGTAAAAAGTACTTCCATAATAAAAAAGTAAGTTAACAGGATTACTAGCTATTTTTTTGTTTATGTGTTTTAGTTCTGAATACTTACGTTTTTTTTCCTTATATAATAGTTGTATCAGTTGCTCGAGATGGTACCATTTCTTTCTTCTGAAGTAGATGCGGAGCCCACTAGTGTGCATGTGTTATTGTCTCAAGATCAAAGTTCAATGCCTTCAACACAATTTGATGAAGTCTTGCTTAAGAAAATTGTTAACG
Source organism: Nicotiana tomentosiformis (assembly GCF_000390325.3). Taxonomy (NCBI): domain Eukaryota; kingdom Viridiplantae; phylum Streptophyta; class Magnoliopsida; order Solanales; family Solanaceae; genus Nicotiana; species Nicotiana tomentosiformis. The sequence continues at coordinate 127,365,825 of NC_090818.1, forward strand.
TAGGTTTTCTGTCTTTGAATACCATTAGTTTTTTATTTGCTTATTTTTGCTTAAGAGACTTTTTTGTTTTTATAGTTTTTGATTCAGAGATTATCGGAGAAGTTCAAAAAGGATATGGAGGTAGAATGTACTGGAATATATCAAAAAATAGCTTTATCAGAAAAAAGGATTCAAAATGACATCAAGGTAATATCCTTAATTTTCGTGCTTGTAACTCTAAGTTAAGGATACCATGTCCTTAATTTTTGAGCTTGTAACTCTCAGTTTAGGACTTCCTATTCTTAACTTTTGAACTTGTAACTCTAAGTTCAGGACTACATGTCCTTAACTTTTAACTTATAATTCTAAGTTCAGGACTACATGTCCTTATTTTTTGAACTTGGAACTCTAAGTTAAGGACTACATGTCCTTAATTTCTGTGCTTGTAACTCTAAGTTAAGGACCAAGTGTCCTTAATTTGTGAGCTTGTAACTTGAAGTTCAGGACTACCTGTCCTTAACTTTTTAACTTGTAACTCTAAGTTCAGGACTATATGTCCTTAACTTTTTAACTTGTAACTCTAAGTTCAAGACTACATGTCCTTAATTTCTGTGCTTGTAACTCTAAGTTAAGGACCAAGTGTCCTTAATTTGTGAGCTTGTAACTTGAAGTTTAGGACTACATGTCCTTAACTTTTTAACTTGTAGCTCTAAGTTCAGGACTACATGTCCTTAACTTTTTAGCTTGTAACTCTAAGTTCAGGACTACCTGTCCTTAACTTTTTAACTTGTAACTCTAAGTTCAGGACTACATATCCTTATTTTTTTAACTTGGAACTCTAAGTTCATGACTACCTGTCCTTAATTTCTATGCTTGTAACTTGAAGTTTAGGGCTATTTGTCCTTAACTTTTTAACTTGTAACTCTAAGTTCAGGACTACATGTCCTTAATTTCTGTGCTTGTAACTCTAAGTTAAGGAACAAGTGTCTTTAATTTGTGAGCTTGTAACTTGAAGTTTAGGACTACCTGTCCTTAACTTTTTAACTTGTAACTCTAAGTTCAGGACTATATGTCCTTAACTTTTTAACTTGTAGCTCTAAGTTCAGGACTACATGTCCTTAACTTTTTAACTTGTAACTCTAAGTTCAGGACTACCTGTCCTTAACTTTTTAACTTGTAGCTCTAAATTCAGGACTACATGTCTTTAACTTTTTAACTTGTAACTCTAAGTTCAGGACTACATGTCCTTATTTTTTTTAAGTTGGAACTCTAAGTTCAGGACTACATGTCCTTAATTTCTTTTCTTGTAACTTGAAGTTTAGGACTATTTGTCCTTAACTTTTTAACTTGTAACTCTAAGTTCAGGACTACATGTCCTTATTTTTTTTTAAGTTGGAACTCTAAGTTCAGGACTACCTGTCCTTAATTTCTGTGCTTGTAACTTGAAGTTTAAGACTATTTGTCCTTAAATTTTTAACTTGTAACTCTAAGTTCAGGACTACATGTCCTTATTTTTTGAACTTAGAACTCTAAGTTTAGGACTAACTGTCCTTAATTTCTATGCTTGTAACTCTAAGTTAAAGACCAAGTGTCCTTAATTTGTGAGCTTGTAACTTGAAGTTTAGGACTACCTGTCCTTAACTTTTTAACTTGTAACTCTAAGTTCAGGACTACATGTCCTTAATTTCTATTCTTGTAACTCTAAGTTAAGGAACACTTGTCCTTAATTTGTGAGCTTGTACCTCTATGTTAAGGACCAATGTCCGTAACTTATAAGCAGCTAACATTCTGGTTCTTATTTTTTATACTATCTCACAGGCTTTAAAGAAAAACCTAGGATCAAAGATTGATACTTTATTGAAGCTTCTTGACAAACCTCATGAAAGGACTATAGAGAGAGAACCTAGTGTTCCAATTAGAAAAGATGCAGTTGATGATCAATGTGATGATATAGATGTGCATGTAGAAGATCATTATGAAAGCGATTATAGAGATGTGCATCTAGAAGATGAAACTGATATTGGCATCGAAATTGGAAAAGGTTAGATACAGTTTTTGAATTTGTTATCATTGAAATTTATATTCAATAGCATAATACATATAAACTTTTTTGTGATTAAAAATGTGTGTAGAATCTTTTGATGGAATGGAATGTCAAGACCAGGAAAATCCAAAAGAGACAAGTGTAACAGACATAATTTGTAAATCTAGAGTGCAATCTCAGGATTTAGAAAATCCATTGGGAACAAGTATAAGTGAGATTGTATGCAAATGTGTTGAAACAATATATGATCTATTTACACCTCTCTCACTTAAAGAGAAATTTGAAAATCAAAATGATGCCAATCAAGGTTAGATGGAATTTTCATGACATGTTAAATGTTAGTTTTAGTAAACTATTAGTAACAAGTATTAATTGTAAATGTTACAGAATCTTTTGAAACTGCAAGGAAAGAAGATGGAGTGGTCTATCAAGATGATAAAATTTCAAAAGAGAGAAGTGGAGGACAATCTCAAGACATAGAAAATACCCAAGGAACAAGCATAAGTGAGATTGTTTGCAAATGTATAGAAGGAATGTATGATATCTCTACACCTCTCTCTCTCTTACAGACAATATTGGAAGCTAAAAAAATGCTTGTCAAGATAATGATTTAACTGGCATGATCTTGACAGTTGCAAAAGGTTAGACAGAGTTTTTTTTTCATCTTATACATGTTTGTTTTAATCAAAGATTAGTAACAAGTACTAATTGTGTTAGCTCCTGTAAATATTTTGCAGAATCTTGTGAACTTGCAATTGAAGAACATGGAGAACAGTTGCAAGATAAAGAAAATACAAGCAATATGTCAGCACTATTATCTGTTAAAGAAATACAAGAAGGCAGCGTGGCCAACACAAGTATTGATAGTGTCCTTAATATTGTATTCATAATTCAAATTGTTAGGACATTTCAAAAATTATGTCCTTAGTTTTTGTCTCTTTATTTGACAATTCATAGAATTGACGACTTACAACAAACTAATGTATATGTAGTGTTGCTTGCAGAGCAAAATAAAAATGAAGCCGTTAACCAATATACTAGGAAAAGGAAGAGAGATAGTATTGGTTTTGATGGTCCATCATTTGCTATTCTTACTCCTACTCCTCCGACTACACAAATGAGCATTGATGAGGGTTTGTCTATGGAGGTTGAAGGAAATGTTGAAGAAGATCTTGGTCGAGGGAAAAGGAATAAGAAGCTTAGTTAGCAATTGAAATCTCCTTTTGAACAGAAAAGAAAAAGAGGAACATCGATGGCGCACAATGAAAATACTCCTAAGTATACAGGCTGGATAAAATCAAAATATACTCGTACATGTATTTTTCATTATGCCAAAGATGATGAAAACTTATTGAAGAAATTTATTGGGTGGTTGGGCAAGGAGAAATGGAAAGGTCGCAAAAAAGTGTAAGTCCCTAAATGTATTCATTATTTCTTAATTGCTTATATTTGTGTCTTGAACTTGTAATTTTAAATTCAGGACTAAGTGTATTGAGCTTCCAACTCTAACTTCATGACTAAATGTCCTAAATTTTTGAGCTTGTAACTCTAAGTTAAGGATTAAGTGTCCTTAACTTTTGAGATTGTAAGTCTAAGTTCAGGACTAACTGTCCTTAACTTTTAAACTTGTAACTGTAATTTAAGGACTACCTGTCCTTAATTTTTGAATTTGCAACTCTAACTTCAGGACCAAGTGTCCTTAATTTTTGAATTTCCACTCTAAGTTCAAGACCAATTGTCCTTAACTTATGGGCTTGTTACTCTAAGTTGAGGACTTTAATTTATGAGCTTGTAAGTCTAAGTTCAAGACCAAGTGTCCTTAACTTTTGAACTTGTAACTGTAAGTTAAGGACTACCTGTCCTTAATTTTTGAATTTGCAACTCTAACTTCAGGACCAAGTGTCCTTAATTTTTGAACTTTCACTCTAAGTTCAGGACCAATTGTCCTTAACTTATGAGCTTGTTACTCTAAGTTCATGACTAATTGTTCTTTAATTTATGAGCTAGTAAGTCTAAGTTTAGGACCAAGTGTCCTTAACTTTTGAACTTGTAACTGTAAGTTAAGGACTACATGTCTTTAACTTTTGAATTTTCAACTCTAACTTCAGGACCAAGTGTCCTTAATTTTTGAACTTTCACTCTAAGTTCAGGACCAATTGTCCTTAACTTATGCGCTTGTTACTTTAAGTTCATGACTAATTGTCCTTTAATTTATGAGCTAGTAAGTCTAAGTTCAGGACCAAGTATCCTTAACTTTTGAACTTGTAACTGTAAGTTAAGGACATCCTGTCCTTAACTTTTGAATTTGCAATTCTAACTTCAGGACCAAGTGTCCTTAATTTTTGAACTTCCACTCTAAGTTCAGGACCAATTGTCCTTAACTTATGCGCTTGTTACTCTAAGTTCGTGACTAATTATCCTTTAATTTATGAGCTAGTAAGTCTAAGTTCAGGACCAAGTGTCCTTAACTTTTGAACTTGTAACTGTAAGTTAAGGACATCCTGTCCTTAAATTTTAAATTTGCAACTCTAACTTCAGGACCAAGTGTCCTAAACTTATGACCTTGTTACTGTAAGTTCAGGACCAAGTGTCCTTAATTAGGAATTGAGAACTAACTTATAAACTTTCTAACTTTGATATTTTCAAAATTTCAGGGGACAAATTGATATATATGCTGATGATAATGGTGTGAGAAAGAATCCATATAAATTGTACCATCAAAAAATTAGTAGAAAAATATTCTTCCTTGAGCTTGCAGATAGTAGCTTTGTACTTGATGATAAAGTTTGATAATTCATAAGGCATTTGTTTTCTTTCTTCTTAATGTATTGTTTTTATTTATTTATGACTGATGGATTTTTTTTTTTGTCTTTTTATGAAGCATATTGACATTGTCCTGTATTATTTGAGAAAGAAGGAATGCTACCACCCCTGCGCCCATCCTTTTCGTTGCACAACTACAGATATATTTTTTGATAACTATATGCTAATTGTGTATAAAGATTTCAATGAAGATGCTTCAGATTTATTTTGGTGTGATGATAATCAGTTGGTTCTCACACCATATGTGTGGGGTGACAATCATAGATGTGGAATTGCTTGGACAGAGGTTGACAAAATCTTTTTTCCATATCGGCTTCCTTTAGAAGATAATGATGTTGTGACACATTTTCTTTTGGGGGTATTGGACTTGAATGAGAGAAATATTGATGTGTACGATTCCATATATAGTGAGCCATATGAGCAAGGAATGAAACACATTGAAATGTATGCACGCATGATCCCCCACTTGCTAAAGTTCTCACAGTTTGAGAAAAATCACAAGTCTTTTGGAAATGCATTCAACAAATTTGATATTCAGTGGCAAAGATCACCACACCAAACTGGATCGTACGTGTTGTCATTTGCTATATAATTTATATGTACTTTAGATTTATTTTATTAAAGATATTATTTAATTGACTCCATATTTTTCTTAGGACTGATTGTGTGCATTCCTAATCAAGTATGTGGAGTTGTTGATGATGGGAAAGGATGTGGAGAAATTCCAACCTGAGGACATAACAAACTTCAGAAAAGAACTTGCAGCAAATCTTTGGGCACATGGAGAGTGAAAAAGAAATTCTGGTTATGATACACCACCAGAAAATGTCGGCGATGACTATGATAGTGAAAATGAAACTTCCTGCCCAAAGGAGCTGTAGTGTAGTTGTAAAGAAAGTCAGCTGTAGTGAAATTGGTATAAAATTGCTGTAAAGAATCCATATGAATTCTGAAATATCCTGTAAATTGTCACAAGGCACTTTATCTTGTTTGCATAGCATAATTTTTTGGTCACAGCTATGCTAAATTACAGTTTCAGCAGTAATATGAAGGTATCGTGTTATTAATTTCTTTCTTTCTGTTAACTATTGATTTGTCTATTTTTTCACAGTTTTAAAGGGCCAATCTTTGATTAAATTATCTTGAAATTTTTAGAAATTCAAAGCAACACACATTGATTGTTGTAGAACTTCAGAATCTATTAACTACATCCTTATTTGTTGAAAGATAAAAATAATATTCAAGACATATTTTTTAAAATATGCTAAACTTCTGAAATATAGACAATAAACTGAGATTTCCAGAAGTTAAGGACATTTTAGAAATTTATGTCCTATATATTAGATTCATACTTCAAATCTTCAGGACGTTTCAAAAAATTATGTCCTGAAGTCTACATGTACCAATCTCATTTTAAAAATAAGATGTAGCAAGTTGTGTTTAGCAAGCTGTAGATGTCAATTTTATAACTACTGATTTGTCCATTTTAAATTGCCAGTTTTTTATTAAATCTGTAGAGATATAGCAAAAGATACATTGATTGTTGTAGAACTTCAGGACATTATGTTCATAAACATCCTGATTTGTTGAAGGATGAAAATAATATTCAGGACATATTTTTCTGAAATGTCCTGAACTTCTGGAAATCTAGATAATAATCTGAGATTTCCAGAAGTTAAGGACATTTTAGAAATTTATGTCCTTAATATTAGATTCATACTTGAAATTTTTAGGACTTGTAAAAGATTATGTCCTTAAGTTTTACTTGTACCAATCTCATTTTAAAAATAAAGATGTAGCAAGTTGCCGGCGTCAAATTATATAAAGAAAAGGACTTTCTTGTTTACTTACGGCAAGAATAAAATCCCATAAACAATAATTGGTCTGACAAAGGTAAATTGAACTCCCAGAAAAAGAAAAAGAAACAAAGAGCAAGTAAGTGCAAAGAAACTTTGAAAATTCAGGACATCTTTTATATAACCATCTGCTAATGTTTACTTGTTAAAATAAAAACAATCTAAATGAATTCAATTTATAGCAAAAATTTAAAAGAGTAGATAAACATAAGTGGATATATCTATTATTCTCTATGCTTCCTTGAAAATGGATGGACTGCCGGAGAATATATACAAGATGTTCTATTATGACCAATTCTTCTGCAACGACCATATTTGAATGTTATTTTTGATGATTCGGTAGTTGGAATATGCCTTTTCTTCTGCCTTCTACCTGGCGGGACTTTGAAATCTGGAGGTTTAATAATTTGTGACTTAATACTCTCTGGTACAATCCAAGAATCCGTATGTCCTACAGGATGTATTTGTCTTTCATATGTTTTCAGCCAAGATTCCTTTAAGTACCAGTCCGAGCAAAAATTGGACTTCTTGATGTTTCTCTTCTCGATAGCTGCAATTGCATGTATACATGGTAATTTATAAAATTGAAACTGAAAACAATCACATGTTCTTTTGTTTAAGTCCACCAAGAAAGTAATTCCTTCTTCCTCAGCTCTGGAACGCCATAAATCAACAGGGAAGACCTTCAAAGTTGAAAAACTATAAGTTAGTACATTATGTTAAATTATCATTAAAATAATAAGCTAAAGTAAGAACATAATACTTACATTTAAAGTAAAAGCTAAATCTATCTTTTTTTTCAATTCCTCTTCTACCCAACAAGAAACGTCATAAAAAGTTCCTTCTGCTTCATTTCTTCTTTCATAAAACCAATGTTGTAGCTTCACTTGGATGAAATCCATCATTCTTAATATAGGCAACTCCCTTGCTTCTAATAGCATAGGATTCATTGACTCAACTATGTTTGTTGTGAGCATGTCATATCTTCGTCATGGACTACAAGAACGTGCCCACCTTTCCGGTGGTTCTTCCATCAAGTAGTCAAAAGTCTTCTTATCAACTTTTGCTATATCTAACATGTATAGATCAAATTCTTTGCGCCTGTATACTCTTGCAGCACTTTGGAAAAGTTTTATGACCTCACTTTTCACTTTCCTTCACTTTAGGTTCTGCTCCAAATGATAGGTACAAATCCCATGGTAGCTTTCAGGATATACTTTTGCAATGCCATGTGCAATAGATAGATGCCTGTCCAATAAAAAAATTAAATTGTCATGGCTCACAATTGCATTGCGAAGCTCACTAAAGTACCACTCATAGGAATTGTTATTTTTAAATTCTGCAATTCCAAAGGCTAGTGGGAATATTTGGTTATTTGCATCCTTTGAAACTGAAATCATTAAAACACCACGATATTTTGACTTCAAAAAAGTTGCATCAACAACAATCACTGGTCTACAATGATTCTAACCAGCTATTGATGATCCATATGCATAAAACATATAAAGAAACCTGAAAATACAGTTTAACATAAGGTTAAAAATACAGGACACCAAATCCTTAATATTTTCACTGCACATATCAAAGTTAAGGACAAAATGTCCTTAACATTTTCACTGCACACATCAAAGTTAAGGAGAACTTGTCCTTAACTTTTAGAATGCATACATCATAGTTAAGGACACCATGTCCTTAGCTTTTACAATGCACACATTAAAGTGAAGGACACCATGTCCTTAACGTTTTCACTGGATACATCAAAGTTAAGGACACCATGTCCTTAACATTTTCACTGCACACATCAAAGTTAAGGACACCACGTCCTTAACATTTTTACTGCACACATCAAAGTTAAGGACACCACGTCCTTAATGTTTTCACTGCACACAGCAAAGTTAAGGACACCGTGTCCTTAACATTTTCACTGCACACAGCAAAGTTAAGGACACAATGTCCTTAACTTTTTCACTGTACACATCAAAGTTAAGGACACCATATCCTTAACTTTTTCACTGCACACATCAAAGTTAAGGACACCATCTCGTTAACTTTTTCACTGCACACATCAAAGTTAAGGACACCATGTCCTTAATATTTTCACTGCACACAGCAAAGTTAAGGACACAATGTCCTTAACTTTTTCACTGCACACATCAAAGTTAAGGACACCATGTCCTTAAGTTTTTCACTACACACATCCAAGTTAAGGACACCATGTCCTTAACTTTTTCACTGCACATATCCAAGTTAAGGACACCATGTCCTTAACATTTTCACTGTACATATCAAAGTTAAGGTCACCATGTCCTTAACATTTTTACTGCACACATCAAAGTTAAGGACACCATGTCCTTAACTTTTTCATTGCACACATCCAAGTTAAGGACACCATGTCCTTAATTTTTTCACTGCACACATCAAAGTCAAGGACACCATGTCCTTAACATTTTTATTGCACACATCCAAGTTAAGGACACCATGTCCTAAAGTTTATAAAACATACTAATAAAAATCTTTTTGATTGTTTACCTGTTGTTGTCGTCTATCTTTATGTTAGTGTATGTTCCTGAATTTTTACTTTTCATCATATACAAGTATGAAGACAATAATTCATAATTCTCTTCAGGAGTTCCTCTTATTAAAGCTGAAGCACGTTGAATAGCACGACATGCTTTGTGATAACCAATGTCTAGTCCATGCAATTTTTGCATTTCTGCCATGACAAAGGCTGGTGTAACTTCAAACCTTGGGTCTCGAAGATTGTCGATAATGTAACCACTAATCAACTTTGAAGTTGTATGCCTTTGATCAACTTTCATAGTGTTAACTAAGCAGTCATGATTTTTCTCAATCTTTACTATCTTGAATAGTGTTGAATCTTTAATTCTGAAAGCACGCACACACCACCCACACCACCCACACCTATCATCATTGCATTTCAACGAATATCTTGTTGAGCTTGATCTAACAACCTTGAATTCAAAATGTCCTTTAATTGCTATATTGGAAAAACGGTTAATTATACTCTTCTTTTTGTCAAATATTGATCCCATTTTTATTTCATCCAACGTAGTATTTTCTCTTAATATCGTAGTTGGGGATTCTTTTTGTTTCGAATTTGAGCTTTGTCTAGTTAGTTGAGTAAAGGTTTTTTCAGCAACTTCTTTTATTACTGGTGCACTCTCTAAGACTTGAATACCCAAAGCTTGTTCATTGTCAATCTCTATAATGCTTTGTCCTTCTACTTGAACAGAATCAAATGTTTGAAACACCTCTTCAGTTATTGGTTGAGCTTCAACCATATCTATTTCCATTATCTGTTGGCATTTGTCTTGATTGTCTTGTTGTGTTTCTGTATTGACATGTTCAAATGTGCTTGTAGAATCAAAAACTCTTTCCGAAATATCAACAATGAAATGACAGCCCTTGAAGAGTGAATGACTTTTTAGTAACTCTATACATGTGTGAAGATCTAATTATTTGGATACAAGCATTCCCTTGCTTGTTCCCAGATTGATATCAAACCATATCATTGCTTCAAACTTGTCTCTATCCAATTCAATAACTTCAAAGACCTAGTTAATGAAATCTTCAAATCGAATTACCTTAGGTACTAGAACAAGCTTTGTTTGATGATCAAAATACTTATAGTCTGCAGTCCATCTACCATTAAAAGCAACTATAATACATATTGTATCCATCCTGCAAGTCAAGAAAATGGAAAATTCAGGACATATTTATACAACAATCGTGAAGTTAAGGACAAGATATCCTAAACTTTATCAATACAAGTTGCAAAACACAGGACACTATATCCTTAATATTTAGAACAACAGTCATGAAGTTAAGGATATCATGTCCTAAACTTTATCAATATAAGTTGCAAATACAGGACACTATGTCCTTAATATTTACACAGTAGTCATGAAGTTAAGGACATCATGTCCTAAACTTTATTAGTATAGGTTGCAAAAACAGGACACTATGTCCTTAATTTTTACATAGTAGTCATGAAGTTAAGGACATCATGTCCTAAACTTTATCAGTACAAGTTGCAAAAACAGGACACTATGTCCTTAACTTTGATGTGTGCAGTCAAAATATTAAGGACATGGTGTCCTTAACTTGGATGTGTGCATTGTAAAAGTTAAAGACATGATGTCCTTAATTTCGATGTGTGCATTGTAAAAGTTAAGGACAAGTTGTCCTTAACTTTGATGTGTGCATTGTAAAAGATAAGAACAAGTTGTCCTTAACTTTGATGTGTGCATTGTAAAAGATAAGAACAAGCTGTCCTTAACTTTGGTGTGTGCAGTGAAAAAGTTAAGGACATTGTGTCCTTAATATTTAGAACAACAGTCATGAAGTTAAGGATATCGTGTTCTTAACTTTATTAGTATAGGTTGCAAAAACAGGACACTATGTCCTTAATTTTTACACAGTATTCATGAAGTTAAGGACATCATGTCCTAAACTTTATTAGTACAAGTTGTAAAAACAGGACACTATGTCCTTAACTTTGATGTGTGCAGTCAAAATGTTAAGGACATGGTGTCCTTAACTTGGATGTGTGCATTGTAAAAGTTAAGTACATGATGTCCTTAACTTCGATCTTTGATGTGTGCATTGTAAAAGATAAGGACAAGTTGTCCTTAACTTTGATGTGTGCGGTGAAAAAGTTAAGGACATTGTGTCCTTAACTTTGCTGTGTGCAGTAAAAATATTAAGGACATGGTGTCCTTAATATTTAGAACAACAGTCATGAAGTTAAGAACATCGTGTCCTTAACTTTATTAATACAATTTGCAAATACAGGACACTATATCCTTAATATTTAGAACAACAGTCATGAAGTTAAGGACATCGTGTCCTTTACTTTATTAATACAAGTTGCAAAACACATGACACTTTATCCTTAATATTTTTTAGAACAACAATCATGTTAAGGATACCAAATCCTTAACATTATGTCCTCAATATTTACAGAACAATCATAGAGTTAAGGACGCGATGTCCTTAACGTTATCAATACAGAAAAAAAAAATTCAAATTCCTAGCATCTTATTCTTCAGCAACGAAATAAAAATCCACACAAAAGCATATAGAGATATCTGAAACTTTAGAACTTACTGTAATTTTATGGTGAATTTTGGACGAGAAAGTTGAATTCTGAACTTAGACAAAAAGTTTGAAATCGGAAGAGAAGCTTCTGCAATTTTGGACGATCACAACAATTCTCTGCACGTAAGTTTGAGCTGCTTGAGCTGCTGCTGATCGTGAATAAGGAGCGTATGTATCAGCAAAATCCTATATAGCAGAAGGGTATTTTTGTTCGGGCGGGTAAAAATTTATTAAAGCAATGGCTAAAGACTAAATACATTTAAAACAGTTGCTTAAAAGTAAATACATGTGTTATTACTGGCTATCTGTGCACATCGCCCAAAATACTGTGCTTCGGAAAGGAAATCATAAAAGACTCAGAAAATCTCGTTGATTTAAAATTTGGGATTAAAGTTATCTCATGTTTGATTTGGGATATTAATTAAAGACAGTATAAAATTATACCACAATCTTGGAATTATCTTATCCCATCTCCTATGTGGGATATAACTAATGTCAGAATTAATTATCCTTGGATAAAATGTAATAACTTGAATTTTTTTTTATAGACTTATAAATTGTGAGACTAGAGAAATTAATTTTATTTATAGCTATTGGGTCAAATATTAAGCCAGTAAAACAAAATATATATTATGATATATAAATTACTATACGAAATAAGTGGTTAGTGGGCCAATGTAATAACTTGAATTATTTTTTTATATACTTATAAATTGTGAGACTAGAGAAATTAATTTTATTTATAGCTATTGAGTCAAATATTAAGCTATATATATATAATGATATATAAATTACTATACGAAATAAGTGGTTAGTGGGCCTAATTTATAATTCACATACTGTAGTAATTTTGGATAGGAATAGAGATGAAAGAAGTGGGCATTATACGTGTTTGGACTTAGGGTTTGGAGTATATAATTTTATGGCTTAGTTCCCTGATAAAGAATAGTAACCCACACTGTATCCGTCAGGAGACAATAGAAGGCAAGCTTGATTATTTTCACGACAGAGTCATTACTCAAATGGTCACTCAATTATCCCAAATTATTTGCTAAAGTCATTTTTCTTTCTTTTATAACAACAAAGTCACTTAACTATGTCTATAGCACTCAGAATGTCACTCAACTAGATTTTTCAAATTTTGGATTGTCAAATACCTATTTTACCTTGTAAATTATAAATATTTATCTTCTTTCTTTTTTTTAACTTTTTAATATTATAATTTTTCCCTTTTTAATTTATATTATGGACTTACCTATATAATAAATAAATTTTATTTATAAATTAAAAAATAAAAAGTATTTAAGCATATATAATTCTGGAATAACAAAATAATGAGCATAGTAAAAAAATTAATTAGAATAATTTGTTCGTAATAATCTTAATATTAACAACAAAAATTAAAAAAATTATTTACTCAATTTCAATTGAGAATGAAAGAAAATAAAGGTTGTAAAATATATATTCCATGCACATAATATAAAAATAATTACTTAAATAAAGGTATTTTTATAATTTATATTATATATGGTTGAAAATTATGCTAAATTATATTATTATTCCGTTATTATATGAGCTGAAAATTAATTTTTTATTTTTTATTTTATAAATAAAATATATTTTTCTATAGGTAAGTCCACAATGTAGATTAAAAAGAGAAAAAACTTATAATATTTAAAATATTTTAAAAAATTAATAATTTAAAGGGTAAAATAGGTATTTGAAATCAAAAATTTGGAAAATCTAGTTGAGTGATCTTTTGAGTGCTATATGCATAGTTAAGTGACTTTGTTGTTACAAACGAAAGAAAAGTGACTTTAGCAGATAATTTGGGATAGTTGAGTGACCATTGAGTAATGAACTCTGCAGACATGGCTACCAGAGCTACCTTCTCTAATGCTGTCACGACCCAAAAACCTAACCTGTCATGATGACGTCTATCGTAGAACTAGGCAAGCCGACTCATTCCAAAATAAACCGATATTTTTATTTCAAGGCTATTTAGCGTAAAAACCTTCGTAAAGGAGTTCAAATCAAAACAAAAGTGCGAAAAAGAAAAGCCTGACATCGAGATGTCACTAGTCATGAGCATCTACTACAATCTGTCTAACAATAACAAGACTAACTCAGCCTGAAAAATAGCTAAATACAACTAAAGAAAGATAAGAGGGAGAAGAGCAGGGTTGCGATCGTCAGGCAGCTACTTTGCTATCCCCGAAAAAATCTGCAACCGGAATAGTCAACAGCCGCTACCGTATCCAGCTGCACCTGGATCTGCACACAAGGTGCAGGGAGTAACGTGAGTATGCCAGCTCCGTAAGTAACAACAATAAATAAAGACTGAGCAGTAGTGACGAGCAATAAGCATATAAAGTTCATATCATGAAATTTCAGTAAAATACCACATGCGATATGAAATTTCAGTAAAATACCACATGCTTTAAAAATCAGGGTTTGAATCAAAACATCTCATTTAAACCCAGTTCCAGTAAAATCATTTAAAGATATTTTTCAACAGCTTTCAAACAAAGGCTCAATGCAAGGTAAGCAAAAATGATAGAAATCATAAACAGCCCCTCGGAAAAAATATCACTCATATACAGCCCCTCGGGCATACCTCACAGTCACTCGTAAACAGCCCCTCAGGCATACCTCACCATCACTCATGCCTCCCAGTCACTCAGCACTCGGCACTGCACTCAGTAGGTACAGACTCCGGAGGGGCTCCTAGAGCCCAAGCGCCATAATCTGCACGGACAACTCACGTGCTATAATATCATATCAGAATCCGCACGGACAACTCACGTATCATAATAAGCCAATAAGGCCTGTTACAGGCGGGCAGCCCCGATCCATATAATAGTAATAATATATATAAAGCCAACATGACCTGATGCGGCGTACAGCGCGATCCCAAAAATATCCTCACAATCAGGCCCTCGGCCTCACTCAGTCATAAACCTCTCAAGCCACTCGGGCTCTCAGTAAAACAGAGTATTCAGCTCAAAACAACTTTTACATGCATCAAAACAAAGTAATGAAAACTGAGTTATGCAGTAAACATGTATAACCATGACTGAGTATAGATTTTCAATCGAAAACAGTGAGAGAATAGTAAGAAAAAGCCCCTAAGGGTCCAAACAGCACTGGCACAAGGCCCAAACATGGCATTCAGCCCAATTTACAGAAACTCTTTCTAAAACACATAAGTATCATATAGTTTCAACAAAATATACAACTTTACAGTTGCTACAGGACGGACCAAGTCACAATCCCCAACGGTGCACGCCCACACGCCCTTCACCTAGCATGTGCGTCACCTCAAAATAGTAAAATGATACGAAATCCGAAGTTTCATACTCTCAGGACTAGATTTACAATCGTTACTTACCTTAAACCGGTCAAATCTCTACCCCGCAATGCTCTTGCCTCTCGACTCGGCCTCCAAATGCTCTGAATCTATTCACAATCAGTATAAACCATCAATATACGCTAATGGAATGAATTCCACAAGAAAAACTACCAATTCAGACCAAAAACCCGAAATTGGCTCAAGCCCGACCCCCATGCCCACGACTCGGAATCGGGTAAAAGTCACAAATTACGAACACTCATTCACTCACGAGTCCAACCATACTAGTTTCACTCAAATCCGACTTCGAATCAACATTCAAATCCCGAAAATTCATTTTATGAAGTTTCTACAATTTTTCCCAAATTTCCACCTCAAAGTACTAATCAGATGATGAAATTATTGATATATTCATGTATATTAACCAAATTCGAGTTAGAATCACTTACCCCGATGAATTTCTTGAAAAACACACGAAAAATCGCCACAAACCGAGCTCCCTAGGTCCAAAATGTGAAATAATGCCCTAAACCCTGTTTATATAGTGCACCTCTGATCTCCGACTTCGCGGTCCGCGAAATTTTGAGCGCGGCCGAGCCTCCCAGGTCCTGCGGTCGTGAAAAACTGGTGCGGCCGCACTTTTTGTTGGTTGCACTGCCATGCTTTAGTATTTTGGCCATAATTTTCTCTACAGATGTTCAAATGATGACTTCTTTACCTTTCTGGAAACTAGACACGAATGGCTACAACTTTTGTTTTTGAATCATCTTAGAATTCCTTGTAGATCAAGAGATATAGGCTTTCGAAGTCGGACCAGCGGATCTGCAGAACTTTTCCCCAGAGTACGGCCGCGGCAAAATTATGCGGTCCGCGAAATTCCAAGCTGAGGTCCGCGAAATTTAAAGCACCAGAACCATAACTGAGTTCCGGAAATGCCCGGACTCGCTCAAAACTCACCCCGAAACACACCCGAGCCCCCTGGGACCTCAACCAGACATACCAACCAATCCTAAAACACCATACGAACTTAGTCGAACCTTCGAATCACTCAAAACAACATCAAAATACCAAATTACCCTCGGATTCAAGCCTAAAAACTTCTAAACTTGTGAATTCCACAACCGATGCTGAAACTTATCAAACCACATCCGAATGACCTCAAATTTTGCACACACGTCACAAATGACACTACGAACCTACTCCAACTTCCAGAATTCCATTCCGACCCCCGATATCAAATTTTTCACTGCCGACTGAAATCGCCGAATTTTCAACTTTCGCCAATTCAAGCCTAATTCCACTACGGACCTCCAAATCACATTCCGGATGCGCTCCTAAGTCCAAAATCACCTAACGAAGCTAATGTAACTATCAGAATTCCAATCCGAGGTCAAATGCTAAAAAGTCAAACTTGGTCAACTCTCCCAATTTAAAGCTTCAACAATAAAATTCTTTCTTCCAATTCGATTCTGAAATACTTGGAAACCAAAAACGACGATTCACACAAGTCAAAGTACATCATACTGAGCTACTCATGCCCTCAAACAACCGAGCGAAGTGCAAATGTTCAAAACGACCGGTCGGGTCGTTACAAATGCTTTTTTTCGATAAGTTCAAGTGACCTCTATTATATAATATTTGAGTACAGGCAGGCAATCCTAAAGTCAAAACCAGCTGCCTGTTGAATGCTATGGTCAAGGCAATCCTCCTTCAGTCTACCTCCATATCCGAAATAGCTTCATTCAATACATTCTGAAGCTCTTTCACTCTACGTCTTGCCAGCGCAACACAATCCTGAAGACATAATGAACGTTTCTTGTAAAAAGTGGTCAAGATAGAATCTTTGAACTGATATTTATAGGAATATCGTAGGAACCATTTCAGATCATGTAGATCAATAAGGAACCACGGAATGCAAGTAAAAAAGTGTCTCCAAGATCAATTGCTAACTTAATGCAGATCAGGTATGTAAGCTTCATTAATAAGCAATGGAACTTTTCTTTTTGTTCAAGGGTTTAGGTAAGCATTAGGATTAAGGCGCAAACTAACCTGGATAACTGATGTATGGCCAAGAACTGGTCCACCTGGCTTATAAAGTGAAACAAGCTGGTAAGATGAATCCAATACCACAGCTACAGCTGTTTCCATTATAGATTCTTCCTCTGCTGTAGGATCTGCTAAGATGTAGTTCTTGTGAAGTATGCATGTTAAGGAGAATGGTGGAGAGTTCAATTTCAGGTTTCTTTTCTCGTTATTGACAGGCTCCTTCTCCAGTTTCCCTCTGACATTGTCCTCAGACACGAACTATTCGCCCATCATCATTCAAAGACACTACTGGAATGTTCACTGCAAGAAATCCAATTTCTATGTAAATTTCCATGATCATTTAGCAATCAACTTTTCCAAATTAATCACGTACAACTATAAATAACCTAAGTTACTCGTCGAGTGCGGGTGCCTGATACGGGTATGGATCTAGATGTCCGATCCTTCATGATCAAAATTTTAAGATTTGGGAGTATGAATCCAGGTACGGATATGGGTGTGGGGATTCGACTAAATTAATTCAAATACCTAAAACTAGAGTTACAAAAATGTATAAATAATGTGATATTATGCGGAAAACTTACAAGTCATTCCGAGAGAGGAGAAAATATTGATCAAGAATATAATCCAAGAAGGAGATAAGATAGAAATTTCTATATACAAGCCATTTTCTTCAAATTCACACTAGCTTTTGTTTTGATTTCAAAAATTAGAGTATGCCCCGAATTTCTCCGTCGATTTTGGTCAA
This sequence comes from Nicotiana tomentosiformis, assembly GCF_000390325.3. Classification (NCBI taxonomy): domain Eukaryota; kingdom Viridiplantae; phylum Streptophyta; class Magnoliopsida; order Solanales; family Solanaceae; genus Nicotiana; species Nicotiana tomentosiformis. Next base: position 127,383,794 of record NC_090818.1, read on the forward strand.
AGTACCCAAAATCGGTTGACCAAATCCGGTACAGATCCCACACCCACCACCCACGTCCTGCCGACACCGGTGCGGCACCAAAAGTGAAGAGTTTGAGCAACTTAGTAAATAACCCAGACAATATTGAACACTTAAGAGGTAAAACACCCACCGTTCACTTACCCCACAATAATAAAAGAGCAATTGACCTCGTGGGACGGTTGCAACCATAAAATCTCTTTTAAATAAATCACATGAATGTGGAAGCTGCAACCCTTGTTCAGGACCGAAAACTTGGAATGTACACAGAGTACACCCAGATTCAATCAAGACAATCCACCATCACACCTTGCAACACATTTAAAGTAGTACAGTTATACTCATGCATTCTTATCTTTCTAGTATACCCCATACTATTTGTATTGTCTTCCCTCAAGGGATAGTGAATAGAATTGATGTCCAAAAATATGCTATCTTCTACAAAGGAAAGGAAGAATATTTTGGAGAGACAATTTACACAACAGAGATCTCTGGGTCATCAAAATTGAGGAAGGATGGTAGCTTAATTAGGTGCTTCGAAACTTGTTTGGAGTGAAAAGTTTGTGTTCTTCTATGTTGGAGCTTAATTCCTTGAGGCATAAGGGAAATGGAAGCACTATGGTCCTGAGCATTGTAATTGATCAACTATTTCAAACATCGTGAACCATTCCATGAAATTCACCTAACGCGTGCATTCTTCTCCATCCCCTTCATCTTTTCTCAAGAATGGTTCCCTAAATTTATTGCATGATATTCCTCTAACAAACCGAAACTAAGTGGAAAAGATTGATCTTTTGATATATTACTAAAACTAAGAACAGTTTGTCCTCTTTCTTCTTATTCTCTTCAAGACTGGCCTTCCTCAAGGTTTATTACATATAGGAATACTTACTAAAAAATCCAAGTGATAGCAAACTTACAATGCGAAAAGGTAGCAACTGCAGATAGTAATGCAGTATCAAACAGGGCACCATCTGCATCCAAACAGTATATGTCCTGCAAATATTATATGCCCTAGGAATAAATATCAACAACTTGGCACACAATCTAAAAGCATAGTTATTAGCATAAAATGAAGAAATTAAGGTGGGGGAGATTTGAAGACCAAAGATGAATAACTAACAACCGTATAGTCCAAATCTACATTCTGAGAGACATCACTACGGAGTTACTCTTCAATTAACTTACAATTATGGGACAAACTTTTCCTTTTCCTACAGACCCTGAGAAAAATGCAAGAACACAAGAAAGATCTTCAGATTTGTTACCAGGTAGGCCATCCATGCAGCTTTTCCTCCAACCGAGCACAACTCTTTCAAGTCAATCATGCCAGAACTACAAACATTCGAATTGCTTATTAAGGAAATTGTACAGGAATACTTATCGGAAAGTGAAGAAAAACAAATATTTAAAAGATACAACAAGAGCAAGAGCAGAGCTACAATATGAAGCTAACAATTAAAGCATCTCTCTCTTACTTCTACCTTTAGAAAAACAATAGAAAATTTAGAGACTTCCTCAACAATCAGAGATACTTCTTGGTATAAAGATTTTCATCAGAGAAGTATTAACAGTTATGATTAAGTTCCTAACAGAGCGAATGGATTCAGATCATTCATACGGCCGACCACCAACTAGTGTGGGATTGGGGTTGATCGAACGGTGATTATGTTCCAAAATTCTCATAGGAGGAATCAGAAGAAGAATTCCCCTATTGTAACGTAAAGTTCTCCAGAGACTGCTTCTGGTTATCTGGCAATACCATAATAGTTGCCAGAGATAAGAAACCTTCACTCTTGTGACGTAAAGTTTTTCAGAAACTTCTTCAGGTAACAATAGCTACTATTTATTTATCAATAAGTAGAAACACGGACAAGATGCCTGAAGCGGGAGTATTTTTCCCATTTAGTTTGTTATGTTTGCTGCGAGATCATTAATGGTTTAGTTGGACCTTAAAATATAACCTATGTTGTTGTATTAGATTAATGGTTTAGTCGGACCTAACACAAGAATTAGATGATGACGAATATTAGACTCCACATTTTGGGCATCTGCAAGCTATTATTATATACCTGAAGATAGTGTCTGACAGCTGCTTCGAAATTACTTCTGCTGCCTCTGCAGGCCTACCAGGTCGAACCAGGGGAGAACAAATGGGAGGCATGTGAAATTCGATAGCTGTATTCACAATATAAATCATATCTATAACAAGAAAATATATGGGTAATAAAATAATAAGAGCTGAGAAATGGAAGTTTTTTTTACCTATGGATCCCTCATCTGGACATTCCACTGTCGGTGTCATGACTTCCATTTTGATGGCAGCCAGTATTGTCTGCGATTGCAAGATAACCAATCAACTTAGAAGCATTTTGAGTGAAAAAACGGAAGCTCTAATCTTTGCTAGTGCTGATCCATCAGCAGAGGAAACGGCACCTGCAGTGAAACTACAGATTTAAGTTTGGACAACTCCTGAAAAGGGATAATATAATTACAACTGATCAGTTGAAATGATTATTAGTCAAACCAAGTGCAAGTGTTGTATCTCTAGCACTTCCAAGCTTTCGGGCATCAGGTCGGACAGATTTAAGAAGATGATATTCATGATAGCGCAAAGGGAAGAGGCGTCTAAATGCATCCACCTCCATCTCTGAAGACAAGTCACTTGAGCCATTGACAGCAGCCATTCTGTAGAAATCAGATGTCTTTGCAATCAATCTTACCAACCAGTGATTATCCAACTATCTGACTGCAAGAAAATCATAAATTCAAAGAAAATGCATGACCCTAGTATCCTTCTATTCAGTGAGAACACTCCTTTTGAACTTAAAAAATTAAAATAAAACAAGCAAGACATGCAGAAATTATCAATTATAAACAAAATGGGAATGAGGAAGTAATGCAAAATCCTCAAACCAACCACGCGAATTTATATTAATTCTTATGTTCCGATGATTCCGGCAGCTATTCATCTTTCAGGTTCCGATGATGTCAAGTATATATGTGTATTTGCTGAAATTGATACAAGTATTTGAGAATCAATTGCAATTGAATGAGCACTACAACAGCCTTGATCTCAGCTTGTATCAATTTCAGCAAATACACATATACTTGACTTCTGCAGCAACAAAAAAGGAAAGAAAAAGAAAAGCACAACTTTTGGCAACAAAGATAAAATTTTCGGAATAATGGGACAGTAAACTAAAAATTATAGAAACAAGGTACTCCCTCCGTTTCAAATTACTCCATTTCAAATTAGACGAGTTACTTTACGTTTTAGTCTGTTCCAAAACAAATGACACATTTCTAAATTTGAAAATAATTCAACTTTAAACTCTTTCATTTTATCCATTTTATCCTTAATGGTAAGCTTTTATACCAGCAGAAGTGTTATGGCCCCCACAAAGTTTTTGAATAAAAAATTTTAAGAGCACAAATTTTAAAAATCTTTTTTTCCCTTAAAAAAAAAAGTACCGAGTCAAACTAACTAAATTGAAACGGAGGGAGTAATAACGATAGCAAAAGAATAATAGAGTGGAGGAGAAACAGAGAGAGGCTGAAAGGTACATAGAAAGCAATGGCAATATAGGGCTAAAGCAAATCAATTTCAGTATAGAGTTTGAAAATTTCAGCAAATACTTACACACACATATATAATTGACTTCTGAAGCCCACAAAATAGAAAAAGCAACTTTCAGAAAGAAAAACAAAACTTTCGACAACGGGAGAATAAACCAAGCGAAAGAATCATAGGAGAAGAAACATAAAAGGGGGAAAAGCAAGGATGGCGTACCAAAGACACTATGCAGTTGCGTAAGGAGGGGAAGAAAATGGTGGCGAGTGGAGTGACTCAGATAGTAGACCTAAGGGCGAGTAGCGAACCAATCTTTGCTTTGTTATACAGTCGTTTCCACACTAAACTAAACTTATTAGTGTAACTTTAAGGGGTCAAGTTGTAATATGAACTAGTAATATATATATTATTTATTAGGAGTTTGGTTCGTTGCCTTAAAATCAAATATAAACTATTATGAAAAATTATTTATTTATTTTTTAAAATTAAAAATCAATGAACTTACAATTATTCTGCTGGATACTTGACTTTCATTGGTTTCTAATAAAAAGATAAGGGCAATTTTATCCTTTTTATTCTTTATCCATTTATAAATTATATATGGATTGGTTATTCCATGTTGGTGGTATAAGATAATATATCAATTGGTGGATTAGTTATACATGATTAAAAATATAAACCAAACATTGGATAAAGTTACAAAAATATATACCATGATTATTTTTCTTATTGTAGCACCTCGATTTTTTTTATAATTCGAGCTCATTTAGAGTCTAATGGATTTTTAAATTCTCGTTTTGCGATCCAAATATTGCTCAATGATAAAATTATTTACCCGTAAAATGATAGAATTGAATTTGTAATGTGGTTTATAATTAAATTGATCCAAAAATATAAAATAACTATGAACATAAATAGATTAATTCAGAAAACTTGAAAAAAATACAAGTCTGATTGTGAGGTAAGCTTCTCCGGAAGCAGAAACAAGAACAAAGTATAGAGCTCAAAGAATATTAATAAAACAAGATTAAGTTTAGTCTTTTTTGCATACAAGTATTTCGTGCTTACAATGAGTGTCACGCCTCCTTTTTCCCGAGGGATAGGGGATTTTCCAATTAAAGTGACACTATTCGAAATAGGATTATTTATTTAATTAGAGTCGCCACTGAGAATAATTATTATGGTGTCCCAAGTCACCAGATTATTTTAAAATCCTAAATCGGAAAAATTGACTCTATTTTATAGTTCGCGAATACAGAAGACCGGGTAAGGAATTTTGTTAACCCGGGAGAAGGTATGAGGCACTCCCGAGTTATGTGATTTTGCCACGGGAATCGTACTCATAATCACGATAATTTATTATTAATCGCGCCTAAAGCAAGATACGGTGTTTGAAAGTCGTTTATTCTAATTTTGAAGTCATTGTGCAGCTGGTGGTTAAACAAAGGTGTTATGGGTCATGCTTGATTTTACCACTCACGTAAACTTCCAATAGCAAAAGGTTAAGGAACGCTCGTCCAGAAGAGCACACACGATTGTCACGCCTCCTTTTTTACGAGAAATAGAGTTTTTCCGATTAAAGTGACATTATTCAAAATAAAATTATTATTTAATCAGAGTCGCTATTTGGAATAATTGTTATGATATTCCAAATCATCGGTTTATTTTAAAGTCCTAAATCGAGGAAATTGACTCTATTTTTGGTCCGCGAGCACAGAAGACCGGGTAAGGAATTCTGTTAACCCAGGAGAATGTGTGAGGCACTCCCGAGTTCCGTGGTTTTAGCGCGGTCGCTCAACTATTAATAATTGGCCTAATTATCAGATTTATTACATGTTTAAAACCTATTATGCATTTTTACTTTTAATTGCTTTTAATTAAATATTTAAACTATTTTAGTATGTATGGAACTATTATTTGAACAAGTTACGATGTCGTACACTTTTCGTTTTGGTACACATTGCAAACTGCGCCACGTGAAACGCATCCGCAATTTACAACATGTTTATTATTATTATTTGAAGTTATGGTCAAGTGTTGGAATTTATGTATCGTGACTATGCCACGAAAATCGTACCCATAATCACGATAATTTATTATTAATTACGTCTAAAGCAAGCTACGAATCTTCATAATTTGTTATTTTCCTAAGATTTGAGATGATTGTAAAAAGTAGCAAAGATTATGGAAAAGAGAAATGCTGCATGTAGGATTCAGCTATTATGAACAGTTGTAGAATTAAGTACATTCAATTCGATTAATCTGCTCACATTCGTTTAAAGCATTGAACAGGCATCATGCATTAACTTTCAAATACAGCCACAATGAACTTGAAACAAAGGAATACAGGACTAAATTAGAATTGAATTTACATAGCTTATTCAATAATCAACTAAAACAATATGACCGCTTTACATCACTTTACACTAACTACCCAATCTCGACTCGTGTTCTTTCACTCTACTTCTCCACATCTACCAATGATGTATTGATTTTAATCTCATTCAATTACACCTTCTCTTTCGAAAATGTGATGCTAAAAGATATTGAATCTCAAATTGAACAAACTGTTTATATTCAAAAGTCAGACCCAATCTGTAAATAAGTTCTATTGATTTCACGAGCAGTTTATTTCTTATGCTAAAACTAAGTCAAGAGTCAATAAATCCAAACAATTATAATAATTAAAAAAAAATACTTCAGAGAAGTGTCAAAAGTAAGCCCTAGATCCGCCATTGTTGAGCTCTTCATAAGCACCGACTTTCAGAGATGAAGGAAGGAGAGAAAGAGAGAAGATAGAGAGAGAGAACTAAGCTCTATTTTCTTATTCACTGAAATGAAATGTACTGTACATACATATATAACACTAACCGACATAACTAATACTATTTACACTTATACATCTTCTAGAAGAGTATTACTTAAATAGCCTTAGGTACAACTGCATTAAACTACTAATTTCTACACTCCCTCTCAAGTTGAGAATGGAAAATATTTTTCATTCCCAACTTGGATACCAGAACTGCATACTGTTGGTGTCCCAAGGCCTTTGTCAAGATATCAGCCGGTTGTTCATTACTTTCAATGTGCCCAGTCTTGATCAATCTCTCTTGAATTTTCTCCCTTATGAAATGGCAATCAATTTCTATGTGTTTAGTTTTTTCGTGGTACATAGGATTTGCAGCAATTTGTAAGGTAGCTTTATTATCGCAAAACAACTCTATAGGTTCTTTAATGTCTACTGTAAGTTCCTTCAGCAAACCACTTAACCATGTCAACTCTGTCGCTGTATGTGCCATACTTCTGTACTCAGCTTCAGCTGAGCTCCTCGAGATGGTAGCCTGCTTCTTTGCCTTCCATGAAATAAGAGAACTCCCCAGTTTGATACAGAACCCTGTAATTGACTTCCTGGACATGGGACATAATCCCCAATCTGAATCACAGAATCCCTGAACTCTTTCTGCACTATTGTTGGACATGAGAAGTCCAAGTCCAGGTTGATCTTTGATATATCTCACAACATGTAATGCAACTTCATAATGAGATTTCTTTAGAGCATGCATAAATTGGTTTAGAATTTGCACAGCATATGCAATGTCAGGTCTTGTGATTGTCAAATACAGAAGCTTTCTAACCAATCTTTGAAAAAGACTTCTGTCCTCCAGGATATTGTCATCTGCATTCTTTTTCACAATGTCATCAAATTATGTGCTTGTAAGCTTCAAGTTTTGTTCCATTGGGGTCTTCTTGGGCTTTGATCCTGAGAGTCCTGCCACTGAAATCATTTCTAAGGCATATTTCCTTTGAGACATAAAGATACCTTTTGCTGATCTAGCAATTTCAATTCCCAGAAAATATCTCAATTCTCCAAGATCTTTCAGCTTGAAGTTTTGATGCAAAGATGCTTTTGATGCATTAATATCCTCTTTATCATTACCTGTAATAAGTAAGTCATCTACATAGACAAGTATGAGAACAAACTTTTCATTAGTTGTTTTAGTAAACAAGGAGTAATCATGTCTTATTTGATGAAAACCAAATTTGAGAAGAGCTTGTGTTAGCTTCAAATTCCATTGTCTAGAGGCTTGTTTCAAGCCATAGTGGGATTTGAGTAGTCTACATACCTTATGCTCCCCCTGGCTACCAAATCCCTGAGGCATAGTCATGTAGACTTCCTCATGCAAGTCACCATTCAAAAATGCATTATGTACATCCATTTGATAGATTGGCTATTGTCTGAGTGAAGCAACTGCAATAACAGTTCTCATTGTAGTCATTTTGGCCACAGGTGAGAAGGTATCATGAAAGTCAATCCCTTCCTGCTGAGTATAGCCCTTTGCTACTAGTCTTGCCTTGAACCTTTCCATTATGCCACTAGCATTGTATTTAATTTTGTACACCTATTTACATCCTATAGGAACTTTGCCAGGAGGCAGATTCACTACTTCCCAAGTGTTGTTTTGTTCTAATGCTTCAATCTCAAGTTTCATAGCCTTGATCCACATGTCATCTTTGACAGCTTGGGAGAAGGATGTTGGTTTAGTGTCAGAAGAAAAAGAGTCAAGGTAGGATTGAAAAGTAGGTGAAAGATGAGAATAGGAAATGAACGGGTGTATAGGGTAGAAGGATGAAGTGGAAGCAGAAGTAGAAGGCATGGAAGGATGTACATAGTCAGTCAGGCAGATAGGAGGCTTAGAGACCCTATCTGACTTCCTAACCTGTGTGGGGTATGTAACTGGGATAACACTTGAGTGTGAGTTTGATTCATCATGAATGTGAGATGATGAATCTGCAAGCAAAGGAGGAGTAGAAGAGGAGGAATGAGTAGGAATACCAGGAGAGCTATCATGAGAATTAGAAAAAGGAACAGGTGAATCTGTTGAATCATTTAAAGGATCAGCTATAATGACTTCTGGTTCATTAGTGGTAGAAAGTTCTGGTGCTATGTTGGAAGGGGGGAAATATGTCTGAAACAGGGTGACTAGGATTTGGATCAGGGATCACTAGGAACCTGTGTTTAGGATATTTGAAAGGAAATATCCCTTCCTTAAAGACAACATCCCTACTAACCATAAATTTGTTAACAGCAATATTATATACTTTATATCCCTTCTGTGTTGATGCATATCCTATGAAGACTCCAGGTGTAGACTTAGGGTTGAATTTATCATGGAAGTCAGTCTTTGTGGCATAACAAAGACATCCTAGTGTTCTCATATGATCAAAAGAAGGAGGTCTTCCATGGAACATCTCATAAGGAGATTTTCCTTGTAGAACAGAACTAGGAAGCCTGTTTATGATGTAAGTTGCTGTTAGAATACAATTACCCCAGAATCTTAAGGGTATATTGGCTTGAAATCTTAAGGCTCTCCCTATTTCAAGAAGATGTTTGTGTTTTCTCTCTATAACTCCATTCTGTTATAGAGTGTACACACAACTTCTTTGATGAATTATTCCTTTGGACTTAAAAAGATTGAAACAAAGAGTATTAAAAAATTCATGTCCATTGTCTGACCTGACACACTTGACAGTAGTGCCAAATTAGTTTTCTACAAGTTGAAGGAAGTCTTTCAAAACAACATACACATCACTTTTGAGTCTTAAGAGAAAAGTCCATGTCATTCTAGTATAGTTATCAACAAGAGTTAGACAGTATTTGAAGCCATTGTAAGTGCATACTCTATAGGGTCCCCAAACATCCATATGGACTAGTTCAAAGGAACAAACATATTTAGAAGTGCTAATAGGAAATGGCAATCAAACTTGTCTAGCAAGAGGACAAATAGGGCAATTACAAGTAGATGACTTAGACAAGTATTTATTTATCTCAGGAATAGTTTATAACGCTATCATAGGGGCATGGCCCAGTCTTTGATGCCATAAGAAGCTTGAACATGGTTGATGTGAAACTGTCATACAATTGGAGAAAGAAGAGGCAGTAGCAGGTGCTGAAGGATTGAAGATGTAGAGACCTCTTTTGAGTCTACCAATCCCCTTCACCATGCCACTAGAGAGGTCCTGAAAGATACAAAAATCGGGATAAAAGTGGACAATACTATTTAACTCTTTAGTGTATTTGGAGATAGATAACAAATTGTACTTGAATTCAGGCACATAGAGAACATTATGAATGGTTTCTGAGTTAAATAGGCTGCAGGAACCAGTATGAGTAATTTTGGTGCTATTACCATTGGGCAGATGAACTGATGATGATTTAGGTTCAGATATTTGGGTGATACTTGACAAGAGATTCAAGGATGATACTATATGATTTGAAGCACCAGAATCAATAATCCAACAGTTATGTTCAGTTAGTGATTTACCTGTCATATTGGCAACTTCTGCTGGCTGAGGTTCTTTGCTTAAGAGTTTGAGAATTTGCTGGTATTGTTCTAGAGTAAACCCCTGCACAGTTGGAACACTCTGCATAGCATATGCATTTCCTGCATTTTGAACCCCATCACCTGCATTCGCATTATGAGCCATAGGTCCACTGTTGTCATGTGTTCCTCTCCTCTTATTATTATTGAACTTAAAACTTGGTGGGTATCCATTGAGTTTGTAGCAAGTGTCCCTTGTATGTCCTTTCATCTTGCAATAATCACACATCAGTATATTGTTCCTTCTAGGTCTCATGTTAGAAGCATTTGTAGTTACCAATGCACTGTTGTCCATGCCTACAGGTGCACCTTCTAAAATCCCACTCTGTATTGCAGAACCACTACTCATCCTTTGACTTTCCTCTTGAACAATCATGGAATATGCTTGATCAAGTGTTGGTGTAGGATGCATCATTAATATCTGACTTCTTTGTGGTGCATAAGTCTCATTCAATCCCATTAAAAACTTTATAAATTTCTGCTGGTGTAGGAACACAACAAATTGTCTGGACTTCTCACAATCACAACCAGGAAATGGGATAATTGACTCAAATTCATCCCATAGATCATTCAACCTAGAAAAATACACTGACACGCTAGAGATTCCTTGTGTCAAGAAACTTATTTCCTTGTTTATATGATAAATATTTGTAGCATTCACCTTATCAAATCTATCCTTCATAGATTTCCATACCTTTTGTGCATCGGCAGAGTACACAATTCCTCTTCTAAGTTCTGGTGCTACTAAACTTCTTATCCATGATTGGACTATTGCATTGCATCGTTCCCATTGTCTTAACCTAAAGTTATCTTTCTCATATTGTTCTCTAGTACAGGTTCCATCTATAAAACCTACCTTATTATTTACCAATAGTGACATTGCCATAGATCTACTCCATTCAGAATAGCTTTCTATTCCTATTAGTAATTCAGACACAAGTGAGATACCTGGTGTGTCCGAAGGATGTACATACAGCAGATCATTGCAATCGAGTGTTTGAGTGTTTGTATGTGATAATTCAGCACTCGCATCAGGAGTATCGATGGCTATTTCAGTAAGAAAATGAAGAATTTTGAAGATTTCACAATCAACGAACAATTTCAAAATAGAGACAAAAAATTGGGGAAAACAGAGATTAGATGCTGAAGCTCGACTGTCAGAATCGCGTGGAGCCGGGCTTTGATATCATGTCAAAAGTAAGCCCTGGGTCCGCCATTGTTGAGCTTTTCATAAGCACTGACTTTCAAAGATGAAGGAAGAAGAGAAGAGAGAAGATAGAGAGAGATAGAGAACTAAGCTCTGTTTTCTTATTCTCTGAAATGAAATAAACTTCATTAGACCTAGTGTGTCTCGCCCTGGGGTGCACCGGTGTTGTTTGTAAAGAAGAAAGATGGATCGATGAGGATGTGTATAGATTATCGGTAGTTGAACAAAGTCACCACCAAGAACAAATATCCATTGCCGAGGATTGATGATTTATTTGATCGGCTTCAGGGTGCCAAGGTGTTTTCAAAGATTGATTTGAGATTTGGCTACCATTAGTTGAGGATTAGGGCATCCGATGTTCCTAAGATAGCTTTTCAGACTCGGTATGGACATTATGAGTTTCTAGTGATGTCATTTGGGCTAACAAATGCCCCAACAACATTCATGGATTTGATGAACCGGGTGTTCAACCCCTACTTGGATTCTTTTATGGTTGTGTTTATTGATGATATCTTGATCTACTCCCACAGTCGAGAGGGGCATGAGCAGCACCTTCGGATCGTTCTTCAGACTCTGAAAAACAACCAGTTATATGCTAAGTTCTCAAAATACGAGTTTTGGTTGAGTTCAGTTGCTTTCTTGGGTCACGTTGTATCAGCATAGGGTATTCAGGTGGATCCTAAGAAGATTGAGACAGTCCAGAACTGGCCTAGACTCACATCAGCTACAGAGATCCGTAGTTTCCTGGGTTTGGCGAGCTATTACCGTCGATTTGTAGAGGGGATTTCATCCATAGCAGCCTCATTGACCTAGAAGGGTGCCCCGTTCAGGTGGTCAAACGAGTGTGAAGCGAGATTTCAGAAGCTCAAGACTGTTTTGACCACGACACCGGTATTGGTGTTACCCACAGGTTCAGGATCTTATACAGTATATTGTGACACATCTCGTATTGGTCTGGGTGCGGTATTGATGCAGGATGGCAAGGTTATTGCATATGCTTCACGGTAGCTGAAGGTTCACGAGAAGAATTACCATGTTCATGATCTAGAGTTGGCAGCCATTATTCATGCGCTGAAGATTTGGAGGCACTATCTTTACGGTGTGCCATGTGAGGTATTCACTGATCATCGGAGCTTGCAGTATTTGTTCAAGTAGAAGGAACTCAATTTGAGGCAGAGGAGGTGGCTGGAGATATTGAAAGACTATGATATCACCATATTGTATCATCCTGGGAAGGCCAATGTGGTGGCCGATGCTTTAAGTAGAAAGTCAGTCAGTATGGGTAGCCTTGCATATATTCCAGTTGGTGAGAGACCGCTTGCATTGGATGTTCAGGCCTTGGCCAACCAGTTCGTGAGGTTGGATGTTTCTGAGCCCATCTGTGTCCTAGCTTGTACAGTTCCTCGGTCTTCTTTGTTTGAGCGCATAAGAGATCGGCAGGATGACGATCCTCATTTACTTGTCCTTAGAGACATAGTGCGGCACGGTGGTGCCAAGCAGGTTACTGTTGGAGATAACGAAGTTTTGAGGATGCAGGGTCGTATTTATGTGCCTAATATGGATGGACTTCATGAGTTGATCCTTGAGAAGTCCCACAGTTCCCGGTATTCTATTCATCTGGGCACCGCCAAGATGTATCAGGACTTGAGGCAGCATTATTGGTGGAGGTGAATGAAGAAGGACATAGTTGCCTATGTAGCTCGGTGCCTAAATTGCCAGCAGGTAAAGTGTGAGCATCAGAGACCTGGTGGTTTACTTCAGAGGTTAGATATTCCTGAGTGGAAGTGGGAGCGTATCATTATGGATTTTGTTGTTGGACTCCCACGGACTCAGAGGAAGTTCGATGCAGTTTGGGTTATTGTGAACAAGCTGACTAAGTCAGCGCACTTCATTCCTGTGGCAGTTGCCTATTCCTCGGAGCAGTTAACAGAGATTTATATTCGTGAGATTGTCCGTCTTCACGGTGTGCCCGTGTCTATCATTTCTGATCGAGGTACGTAGTTTACCTCGCATATTTGGAGGGCAGTTCAGCGTGAGTTGGGTACACGGGTTGAGTTGAGCACAACATTTCATCCTCAGACGGACGGGCAGTCCGAGCGTACTATTCAGATCTTAGAGGATATGCTTTGTGCTTGTGTTATAGACTTCGGAGGATCGTGGGATATGTTCTTGCCTCTTGCAGAGTTCGCCTAGAACAACAGCTATCAGTCGAGCATTCAGATGGCTCCCTATGAGGCATTATATGGTAGGCGATGTCGGTATCCAGTTGGGTGGTTCGAGCCGGGAGAGGCTCGGTTATTGGGCACAGACTTAGTACAAGATGCCTTGGATAAGGTCAAGATTATTCAGAATCGACTTCGCACAGCTCAGTCCAGGCAGAAGTGTTATGCCGACCGTAGAGTTCGTGATGTTGCATTCATGGTCGGAGAGAGAGTGTTACTTCGGGTATCACCCATAAAGGGTGTAATGAGGTTTAGAAAGAAGGTCAAGTTGAGCCCTAGGTATATCGGACCTTTTGAGATTCTGGAGAGAGTGGGAGAGGTGGCTTACAGTCTTGCGTTACCACCTAGTTTAGTAGCTTTTCATCCTGTATTCCATGTGTCCATGCTTCGAAAGTATCACGGTGATCCGTCCCATGTGTTAGATTTCAGCTCTATCCAGTTAGACATGGATTTGACTTACGATGAAGAGCCGGTGGCAATTCTAGCCCGGCAAGTTCGCCAATTGAGATCAAAGAGTTACCCTTCAGTTCGAGTGCAGTGGAGAGGTCAGCCTATTGAGGCAGCTACTTGGGAGTCCGAGTCCGATATGCGGAGTAGATATCCCCACCTTTTCACCAGCCCAGGTACTTTTCTATGTATGTTTGAGGACGAACGATTGTTTTAGATGTGGAGAATGTGATGACCCAAAAGTTCATCTTATATTTTAGAACTCAAATCTGCACTCTTAAGCCTTAAAAATCTCATTTTTACCCTCCTCGATTTGCGTGCGCAGTCCGAGCAGGTTTCCGGAAAGCTTTTATGTTGAAAATTTATGAAAATAAGAATTTATGCCTTAAAAGTTGATTTTAGTTGACTTCGGTTAATATTTTTGGTAAACAGGCCCGGATCCATATTTTGACGGTCCCGGTGGGTCCGAATTGAATTATGGGACTGGGCATATGCCCGGAATCGAATTCGGAGGTCCTTAGCTCAAGTTATGAATTTTTGATGAAAATTAAAAGTCTGAAAATGAATTATTTTTAAGAATTGATTGATGTTTGGCATTGTTAGTGCCGGGTCCGTATTCTGGTTTCGGAGCCCGGTACAAGTTTATTATGATATTTAAGACTTGTCTGTGAAATTTGGTGAGAAACGGAGTTGATTTTACGTGATTCAGACGTCCAATTGAGAAAATAGAAATTTTAAAATGTTCTTGAGAATTTCATTTGATTTGGTGCTAAATTCGTAGTTCTAGGTGTTATTTTGGGGATTGGATCGCGCGAGCAAGTTCGTATGATATTTTTAGACTTGTGTGCATGTTTGGTTTGGAGCCCCAAGGGCTCGGGTGAGTTTCGGATAGGCCACGGGATGTTTTGAACTTTGAAAATCTGGTATTTTGCTGCAGCAGGTGTTCTGGCATGTCCTTCTTCGCGTTCGCGAAAGTACTCTCGCGAACGCGAAGAGTAAACAGGGTAGCTGCAGATTTCTTCTTCGCGAACGCGAAGGCTTGGTCGCGAACTCAAAACGATGGGGGCGTTACCCTTCGCAAACGTGACTAGCCCATCGCGAACGCGTAGTGTTAGGCATTGGGGAGGGAGAGTCAGTCGTTCCTTCATCGCGAACGCGAGCCATGCCTCGCGAACGCGAAGGCCAGGGGGGTGTAACCATCGCGAACGCGAGCTGGGTCTCTGGAACGCGTATGCTTGGCAGCCAGTACCCTTCGCGAACGCGATAGTGCTCTCGCGAACGCGATGAACACTATCACCCAACACTTAACAGAATCCAAAAACGAGATTTTAGCTAAAAATTCATTTTCTCAAAAACCAAACGGTGAGGTGATTTTTCAAGAGCCATTTCTTCCCCAAATTGTTGGTAAGTGATTCTAAACTATTTTCTTTCAATTACCCATTACATTTCTTGAATTTTCAACCTAAAATCTAGAGTTTTCATGGTAGAATTAGGGGTTAGGGTAGAAACTAGGGATTTCGGGAATTTGGGGGTTTAGACCTCAATTTGAGGTCGGATTCCAAAACTAATTACATATTCGGTCTCGGGGGTGAATGGGTAAAAGGATTTGGGTCCGAACCTCAGGCTTTGACCAAGCAGGTCCAGGGTCAATTTTTCGACTTTTTGGAAGAAAATTTGGAAAATTTAATATATGAAAAATAATTGATTCCTTTAGCAATATTTGATATTATTGAGTCATTTTTGAATAGATACGAGTGGTTTGGAGGTGAATTCCAAAGGAAAAGCTGTGATTGAGAATTAAGTGGCCTTCGGAGCGAGGTAAGTGTTGTGTCTAACCCAGACTTGAGGGAATTAGGAACCTTAGATTATTTGCTAAGTGAAATTCATGTGAGCGGCGTATATGTGAGGTGACGAGTACTTATGCGCAACCAATTTACTTGTTTTTCCATGTTTCTTTCGTTTTCTTATATTGTCTCTTCCTATGCCTAATTGCTACATGTTTATACTAGTGTTGTTAAATTGATCGTCATTATCATGTTTACGGATTTTCTATTGGCAATCGAGTATTTATTTAAAAGTTGAGATTTATATTGTGGAACCAAATGTTGAAGTTAGGTTTGTACTTGTTATTCTATCTCACTGTTATTATTTATGCATTGCATTATGGTAAGGGAGAGTGTTAATGCACGAAGGGTGATGTCGTGCCATGATATGAGAGTTAATGCACGAAGGGTGATGCCGTGCCATATTGTGAGTGTTAATGCACGAAGGGTGATGTCGTGTCATATTGTGAGTGTAAAAGCACGAAGGGTGATGTCGTTCCATATTGTGAGTGTAAAAGTACGAAGGGTGATGGCGTGCCATGATATGAGAGTTAATGCACGAAGGGTGATGCCATGCCGTTTCTATTGATTTTATGGTGAGATTGAGAGTAAAAGCACGAAGTGTGATGCCGTGCATTTTTCCTTACTTTATTCACTTTTCCTATTGATTCATGGTATATTGACTGCTCTGTGATCATTCTGTTGTAGTTCTTTATCTTGTATTCCCCTCAGTATGTTCCCCTCCCGACATTTCCTGTTTAGTTCTTCATTTCTGTTATTTGAATATACACTGTTAAATTGTACAGGTTGATTTGTAGGTGCCTTGACTTAGCCTCGTCACATGGGGTCAGTTGTACTGATGCTGCACTCTGCACTTTCTGTTCAAATTTTGATACCGGCTCGGGTTGATCGAGATTTTTGCTATTGGTCCGCTGTCCGGAGACTCAAGGTAGATCTGTCGGCGTTCACAGACCTTGAAGTCCCCGTCTATCTTTTATGTTCTACTATTTCTTTAATTCAGACAGTTGTATTTCTTTCAGACTATTATTTGTAGTAAATTCTAGAATGCTCGTGAATTGTGACTCCAGATCCGGGTGGTAGTAATTAATACAGTCTTATGATATTCCGCACTTATTATATTTCATCATACTTAATTATTGTTATTTACTTAATGGAAATAAGGAACTGGTTTAACGATTTTTCTAATGTTGGCTTGCCTAGCAAGTGAAATGTTAGGCGCCATCACGGTCCCGTCGGTGAAAAATTTCGGGTCGTGACACAATTACATCCAATTAAATCAAGTTCTTCAATTAAATATCTTTCGCATATAATTCTTACGAATAAAACTCTTTTTCAAATATAATTTCCTCAAATAAACATCTATATATATATATATATTATATTTATTTGGTGCTTATTTTTTCTTTAGAACTTGTTTTATTAATATTTGGATGATAAGTCATCATAATTGTTAAGTTTTCAAAGAGTTGCACACCGAATTTTATCGCTAGTGATTAGCATACAGTGGTGCCCATTTTTATCATAATCGCTAGTAAAATTCCGCGATGAAGACATTTAAAATTTGTGGCGAAGACCAATAAAAGTTCTTGCAAAGATCCTTAAAAGCTCGTGGTCAAGATCTTTAAAAGTTCACAGTGAAGATGGCCTTTAAAAGTTCGCGGTGAAGACTTTTAATAGCATGCGATGAAGACCTTTAAAAATTCGTGGCGAAGACCCTTAAAAGCTCGTGGTAGAAATCTTTAAAAGTCGGCAGTGATGACCCTTTAAAGTTCTCCATGAACACTTTTAAAAGTTCAAGACGGGCACATTTAAAAATTTGAGACGTACACCTTTTAAAAGTTCGGAACAAAAACCTTAAAAATTCGGATGCCTTCAAAAGTTAACTACAAACATTTTTAAAAGTTCGTAATAAAACCTTTAAAAGTCCAAGGCGAATACCTTTAAAAGTTTGCAACGAAAACCTTTAAAAGAAAAACTCCGATATGGACATCCCTTTTTTTCCGGTTCAATATCAATATTTGCTTGCTTAACATGATGTATTGACATCCACAAAATAAAAATTGGCTTTCTTTTAAACATCGCTATCGTTCATGTCTCGATGTTTTCTGTATTTGAATATACATCTTCATTTTTCTTTTGAAGATAATATTGTTCATTACCATTGTACTTTTTGTGGTAGGAAATATATATCTCAATGTGAGAACGTAAAAAATATGAGCCATATGATTTCTTAGAAACTAAACTTCAAAATCTAAGACATATCCAAAATTCGGAATCGCCCTAGGTAATATTTTAAAACCAACTTAAGTTTCACCATGTTGAAAATTTTAGATTTGTGCAGTCTCACCAAACAATTCATATCTTTGTGTAAAAATATCAAAATTATGAACCGTTTGATTTTATAGAAACTAGACTTCAAAATCTAATACGTATCCAAAATATGGAATCAAACACTTTGAGAATCGTCCCAAATACTATTTTGAATCTAACTTTAAATTCTAATACATTGATAGTTTCAGATTTGCGTAACTTTACCAAGAAATTTGTGTCTTGGTGTAGAAACGTCGAAATCATAAACCGCTTGATTTTATGAAAACTAAACATCAAAATCTAAGACATATCCAAAATTAGGAATCATAAACCTTCAGAATCATCCCAGATAATATTTTGAAATTAACTTTAGATTCCGACACATTGATAGTTTTGGATTTGCACAACTTCACCAAAATATTTGTATCTTAGTGTAAGGACATCGAAATCATGAACCGTTTGATTTATCGGAAACAAAAATTCAAAATATAAACTATATCATAATTTTAAGATTTAATACCTTAAGGATAGTTTCAAATTATATCTCTAAATCGACATAAAAGTTTGACACACTGACGATTTCAAACTTGCGCGACTTCACCAAAATGTCTATATCTTGATATAAGAATGTCAAAATCATGAACCGTTTGATTTCTTGAAAACAAAACTTTAGAATATAAAACATGTCCAAAATTTAGGATTTAAGACCTTAAGGATTATTTCAGTTCGTATTTCAAAATCAACATCAGATTCTGATATACCTACAGTTTCGAATTGGCGCGACTTCTTCAAAACTTTTATGTTTTGGTATGGAAGCCTCGGGATCACAAGACTTTTTTCTTGCTATCAATCAAATTCAAGAGCTCCATTCTCACAAATATCTTTGGTTCAAGTCTCACTGAATTTGAAACGTTGTGCCAAGCAATCTTTCTTCTTATATTTGTGTTCCCTTTTGACGCCTCTCTTCTCTTCCCTTTTTTTAGGGCATATGAAGACCAATAAACTTGAAGGTTATGCCAACATGAAGACATAGCAAATCCCCAGACTTTAATGCAAATTCTTTATAGCCTCATAAAAGAATATAATCATTTCATTTAAGACACCAATTTACCATAACGGCTTGTCCCCTTTAAATCAAATGGGATCCAAAGTTTAACAGAAGAATGGTATCTCAGCTCGATTTTCATGTGTTGATTGAATGGATTACATTCCATCGTACTTCATTTGAATAACAATTGGGCACTGTGTATCTTTTGAACTCATGCGACTGAACTCAGAATGAAACTCTAAACTGCCTACGTACCTTGATGAAGAGGATCAAGTCATATCGTAGTTCAGAATGGGTGATTTTTTTTTTTAATTTTTAATTTTATTATTTATGTCCTAACTTTTGCCTAGGCCACCTCTTTCGAGGTTTTTAACCTAGCAGACTCTTTTTTTTGGTGGGCCGTACACGGTCTAGACTCATGCGGGCCAGGAGTGTAGGAACATGTAGTTTAGGCTCGTGCGTCAATGAGCGTTGAAACTTCAAGGATAATACTTCTTCGAAAACTTTCCATTGATAGGGTCGATTCTCATGCCATCTGCATCAACCAGCTTGTAAGTTCCACTTGAGTAAGCTTCTTGTACGATATATGGCCCATTTCATTTTGAAGTGAACTTCCCTATAGGTTTATGGGAAGTAATAATGGGTCTTCGTATGGCAATGACTTGATCTCCTACTTGAAAAGATCTCGGTAAACTCTTTTATTGAAGGCGCGAAACAATCATGCTTGATAACATTCAAGACTCTGTTGAGCTTCCAACCTCTTCTCATCAAGAGCCTCCAACTCTGCTAATCGAAGTCGAGCATTTTCTTCATCAGTGATCCCTTCATGAATAGCTAATCGTAATGAAGGTATTTGACGCTCGAGTGGCAAGACGACTTCAACTCCATAAATGAGTGAATACGGGGTCGCTTGTGTTGGCGTGTAGTGAGTTGTCCTATATGCTCACAGAGATTCTTCCATACGGTCATGCCAAACTCGTTTGCATTTGGAGACAAATTTCTTTAACGAGTTGCATAGAGTCTTGTTGAATGTCTCGGCTAGACAATTGGCGGTGACACTGTACATAGAAGAGTAACTGTGATAACCCGATAGGTCATCTTATATTTTAGAACCTAATTCTGTACTTTGAAACTTTGAATACCTCATTTAGCCTTTCTCGATTAGCGTCCACAGTCCGAGTGTGTTTCCAGAAAGTTTTTATGTTAAAACTGAGAAAATATGAAATTTTTGGCTTAAAATCCATTTGGGTAGACTTCAGTCAATGTTTTGATCAAACTGACCCGGATTTATGTTTTGCCGATCCCGATGGGTCCATATCGTAATTTGGGACTTGGACGTATGCCCAGAATCGAATTCCGAAGTCTCTAGCCCGATTTATCGCATTTTATTGAAATTTGAAAGTTAAAGGCTTAATGATTTTGAAATGTTTAACCAATGTTTGACTTTTTAGATATCGGGTCCATATTTTGGTTCCGGAACCCGGTATAGGTCCAATACTAAATTTATGACTTATCTGTCAAATTTGGTGAGAAACGGAGTTGGTTTGACGTGATTCGGACATCCGGTTGTAAAAATAGAAGTTTCAAAGTTTTCTTGAAAATTTTATTTGATTTGGTGTTCAATTCGTAGTTCTAGGTGTTATTTTGGCGATTTGATCATGCGAGCAAGTTCGTATGATATTTTTAGACTTGTGTGCATGTTTGGTTTGGATCCCCGAGGGCTCGGGTGAGTTTCGGATATGCTATAGAGTGAAGTTGGCCTTAGAAATGTTGTTGGTGTTTTCAGTTCTGGTGCAGGCCTCTGATCTCGTATTTGCGAGATCAGGCATCGCATTTGCGACCTCTGATGGGTTCGCATTTGCGAGGATTAAGTTCGCATTTGCGTACTTGACTCTTCCGCTTTTGCGAAGGCAGAGTTGCATTTGCGACTCATCACTGTTTGAGAATCTTCGCATTTGCGAAGGTAGGGCCGCATTTGCGAGGGATGCAGGGTTCGCATTTGCGATCACTGGGATTTCTGAAGGAGTTCGCAATTGCGACATCTTTCTCGCAATTGTGATGTTCGCAATTGCGAGCCTTATATCGCAATTGCGACATCTGCAGCTAGGTAAAACTTGACTTAGACGGGATTTTTGCTCATTCTTCAAAAACTTTCAAAACAAGAAACCCTAGAGGCGATTTCTCAAAGAACCTTTCTTCCCCAAATCATTGGTAAGTGATTCTAAACTAGTTTCTTTCAATCTTTCACTACATTTCCTAAGATTTAACCAAAATTCTTGTGTTTTCATGGTGGAAATTGGGGGTTTGGGTAGAATTAGGGATTTTTGTAAAATTGGGAATCGGACCTCAAATTGAGGTGGGATTCCAAAACAAATTACATAATCGGACTCCGGGGTGAATGGGTAATCGTGTTTTGGTCTGAATTTCGGGTTTGGACCAAGCGGGCCCGGGAGTTGACTTTTGTTAACTTTTTCAATAATGACCTAGATTGAATCCTTTGCAATCATGGGTAGTTCCTAAGACTTAATTTGAATCGTTTGGTTGGTAATTTGCTAGATTCTATTGGTTCAGAGGCTTGTTTGAAAGGCAATGTTGTGATTGATCTATGAGTAGACCTTTAGAGCGAGGTAAGTGTTATGGTTAACCTTGAATTGAGGGATTAGGACTTGTTTGCCTATATGCTACATGTTTAGATGTTGGGTACAGCGTATATGTGAGGTGACGAGTACTTGTGCATTGTTGTCGGGTTAAAGCATGCGGGTGGGACTTGTTCCTTGAAATTATTGCTTACTTTGATCATGTTATCCATGCTTAGACTAGTTATTCGTTATATTGATCATTCTTCCCATGTTTTTGGGCTTTGTGATAATTGAGTATTGATTCCAATGTTGAGGTTGGTGTTGTGGAACTATTGTTGAAGTCAGGTTTGTTCTTTTTGATCATATCTCCCTTATTTGTTCATTATTATGTGTAAAGGAGAGTGTTAATGCACGAAGGGTGATGTCGTGCCGTATGTGAGTGTTAATGCACGAAGGGTGATGCCATGCCATATTATGATTGTTAATGCACGAAGGGTGATGTCATGCCATATTGTGAGTGTTAAAGCACGAAGGGTGATGTCGTGCCACATTGTGAGTGTTAATGTACGAAGGGTGATGTCGTGCCATGTGTTACGCGGCGCCTTCCTGAAGTTCCTTGGAAGGGCGACGTAAGGCTAGGCAACCGATGTCAGTACGGTTGCTGTCCGCCAACTGAGGTCCCCTCCGTACGCTAGACTAGATTGTCAGTGCCGTACGGGAAAACCAATGTCATGAGCAATTGAAAGAGAGCAGAAAAGAGAATTGAGAATGAAAGAAAGCTTGATTGCATTGAATGAAAGCTATTACAGAAAACAAGACGGTGTCGGGGGGAGAGACACCAGTACAGAGAATTGTTTGCTTGCTTGAAAGTTTTGATTGCTTGGTCCCCCTTTAATAATGCTTAAAAAAAATAAACCAAAGTTACATGACTAGACCTATGAAAGCTGGAAAATCACACTTAAAGAAAATGCAGCAAAACTACTCTATATTTACAATGAAAAGGACTTAGTCTTCTACAAAGCAGCAGCAAGTCCGTTGGCAGCAACTTTGTCTTTAGCATCAGGGTCTGCGCGCGCGGCATTGTCTGCGCGCGCGGCGCTGTCGGCTTTTGCCTGTGGCTGGGCGCTGGCGATGGCTATCGGTGGGGCGACAGAGGCACATGCGCGCTTGTCACTTGGAGCTGCCGAGACCACGGGGCCGACCGTGGCGACGGGCGTTGGGAGGCTGGCCAGGACGCCACGGGGCGCGTCCAAGGGATCATGGGGCATGGCTGGAAAGCCGCCCATGACATTCTCCCCCACCTGAGTTGGCGACGTCCTCGGCGCCTTCCTTGCAAGGTAATCATCAATCAGGCTCTTGTAGGCTTTGAGGTTTGTTCCCCTCTCCCAAGTATTCTCCTCTGCATCACATCCCTGCCATTTCACCAAGAACTCCTGGTGATCTTTTCTTGAGGCGTGAATCACTCGATCATCAAGAATAGCTTCAGCACGCCTTTTTCCGGTTGAATTGGGGCCTCGAATACTTGGTATTGTGAGTTGGCTTCGTGAAGGATCCTCCACATCTTCCCGAAAAGGTTTCAGGAGACTGACATGGAAAACAGGATGGATTTTCCACCAAGCTGGGGTATCCACCCGGTATGCAACTTTCCCAATTCAGACTTGCTTATCAGAGACTCAAGGTAGATTTGCTAGCGTTCGCAGACCTTGGAGTCCCTTTCTAGTTTTCTTATTTTACTGTTTCTTTTCATTCAGAACAATTATATTTCGTTCAGACTCTGTTTGTAGAAAATATTAGAAGCTCGTGAGTTGTGACTCCAGATCCGAATTGTATCAGATTTTATGGGCTTTATGTTATTCGACACTCGGTTTTATTTTATTTTGGTTTAATTGACTGTATCTATTGAATTGGATAATAATTGACTTAACGATTCTCTAATGTTAGCTTGCCTAGCAAGTGAAATGTTAGGCGCCATCACGGTCCCGGAAGTGGGAATTCTGGGTCGTGACAAGTTGGTATCAGAGCACTAGGTTGCCCAGGTCTCACAAGTCACGAGCATGCATAGTAGAGTCTGGAGGATAGGTACGGAGACGTCTGTACTTATCTTCCAGAGTTTATGAAGTTTAGGAACAAATTTCACTTCTATTCTTCTTTGTCATGAGAGTTTTTTCTCTCATTGCTAATTGAACTCTTCTACTCTTGTTCTCTCGCAGATGGCGAGAACATGTACAGCATCTTCAGTTGAACAGCAGCTAGAGCCCCCAGTGGCAGCTCCTACGAAGGGCAGAGGTTGAGGCCGAGGTCGTGCCAGAGGCCGAGGCAGGGGCAGAGCTCAGCCCAGAGCTCGAGCAGTAGCACCAGCAGTGGAGCCTCAGGTGGAGTTTGATGAGGAGGTTCTAGTCTAGACTGTACCTATTGGAGCAGCTCAGGTTCCGGAGGGGTTCATCGCCACCCCAGTAATTCAGGACGCTTTGGTATATTTGGTCGGCCTTATGGAGAGTATGGCCCAGGCCGGTACATTTCCCATGGCACCAGCCGTCTCTCAGGTTATGGAAGGAGCACAAACTTCCGCTACTCACACTCTGGACCATATGGCTCCCTAGTATTAGACTACAGCAGCTCATCCAGTCAAAATAGTTCAACCGGTTGTTGCGGCACAGGCCGATGATGGACCAACTATGTCTTATGAGGGCTTATTGAGGTTGGATAAGTTCACCAAGCAATTTCCAGTTCACTTCAGTGGTGCACCTTCTGAGGACCCACATGATTATCTTGACCGCTGCCATGAGGTATTGCGGAACATGGGTATAGTTGAGACTAATGTGGTCGATTTCGCTGTATTCCAGATGACAAGATCTGGCTAGAGGTAGTGGAGAGATTATATGTTGACCAGACTAGTTGGGTCACCTGCTCTTACTTGGGACCAGTTCTCTCAGATATTTCTTGAGAAGTTCCTTCCTATCACATTGAGAGAGGAGTATCGTCGGCAGTTCGAGCGTCTTCAGCATAGAAGTATGATTAATAGTCAGTATGAGGCCCGTTTTGTGGATTTGGCATGTCATGCTATTCTTCTGCTTCTTACTGAGAGAGATAGAATGTGAGGAGGTTTATTGACGGACTTGCTTAGCCTATCAAGTTGCAGATGGCTAGGGAGACCGGGAGTGAGATTTCTTTTCAGACGGCTGCCAATGTTGCCAGTTTAGTCGAGATGGTTCTTACACATGGGGGAGCTCAGGGGTCTGACAAGAGGCCTCTCCATTCAGGTGGGCTTAGCGGTGCCTCGTATAGAGGCAGGGGTACTTTTAGTAGAGTCCATCCTCCCAGGCCGTTTCATTCAGCACTCCAGGCATCCCACGGTGCTTCAGGTAGACGTGGCCCTCATATGCCTTATTCCGACCAGCTAGCCTACAGTGCACCACCAGATCCTATTAGTGGACCTCTGCTCTAGAGTTTTCAGGATGGTTACTCAGGCCGACAGGGTCAGTTTCAGGGTCAGCAGTCACAGCAGTCGAGGTCCTGTTATACTTATGGTGATCCGAGGCACATTGCTAGATTTTGCCCTCGTGCATTGAGTAGTTCACAACATCAGGGTTCTCATGCCATGGTCCCGGCACCGGGTGCTTCACTGACCGCTCAGCCATCTAGAGGTAGGGGTCAGGCAGCCAGAGGTGGTGGTCAGGCCGTTAGAAGTGGAAGTCAGGCCGCTAGAGGTGGAGGCTAGCCAGTTAGGGGTCGTCCTAGAGATGTAGTCTAGAGTGGTGGGCCCCAGCCTCGATGCTATGCTTTTCTAGCCATGCCCGAGGCTGAATCATCTGACGTTGTTATCACATGTACTGTTTCAGTTTACAGTAGAGATGCTTCAGTTTTATTTGATCCAGGTTCTACTTACTCCTATTTTGCTTCATATTTGGTTGTGCCTCGTGATTCTCTGAGCACTCCTGTGTATGTGTCCACACATGTGGGAGATGCTATTATTGTAGACCGCATTTATCGTTCGTGTGTGGTTACCATTAGGAGTCGTGAGACTAGTGTAGATCTTCTACTTCTCTATATGGTAGATTTCGATGTTATCTTGTGTATGAATTGGTTGTCACATTATCATGCTATATTGGAATGTCACGCTAAGACAGTGATCTTAGCCTTGCCGGGGTTTCCTCAATTAGAGTATAGAGGGACTCCTGACCATTCTACCAGTAGGGTTATCTCTTACAAGAAGGCTCGGCGTATGGTCGAGAAGGGGTGTCTAGCTTATTTGGCTTATGTCCGCGATTCTAGTGCAGTGGTTCCTTCCATAGATTCTGTACCAGTTATCCGTGAGTTTCCAGAGGTGTTTCCTGCAGACCTGCCGGGGATGCCACCCGATAGGGATATTGACTTCCGTATTGATTTGGCTCCAGGCACGTAGCCCATTTCTATTCCGCTATACCGTATGGCCCCGCTAGAGTTGAAAGAGTTGAAGGAGCAGTTGCAAGATTTGCATGATAAAGGCTTCATTAGATCTAGTGTCTCACCCTGGGGTGCGCCCGTATTGTTTGTGAAAAAGAATGATGGATCGATGAGGATGTGCATAAATTACCGGCAATTGAACATAGTCACTATCAAGAACAAGTATCCATTGCCGATGATTGACGACTTATTTGATCAGCTTCAGGGTGCCAAGGTATTTTCAAAGATCGATTTGAGGTTTGGCTACCATCATTTGAGGATTAGGGCATCTGACGTCCCTAAGACAGCTTTTCAGAGTCGGTATGGGCATTATGAGTTTTTAGTGATGTCATTTGCGCTGACAAATGCCCCCGAAAAATTTATGGATTTGATGAATCGGGTGTTCAAGCCCTATATGGATTCCTTTGTGATTGTGTTTATTGATGATATCTTGATCTACTCCCGCAGTCGATAGGAGCATGAACAACATCTTCGGATTGTACTTCAGACTCTAAGAAACAGCCAGTTATATGCTAAGTTTTCAAAATGCGAGTTTTGGTTGGACTCAGTCGCCTTCTTGGGGCACGTTGTATCAGTAGAGGGCATTCATGTGAATCCTAAGAAGATTGAGGCAGTTCAGAACTGGCCTAGGCCTACTTCAGCCACGGAGATCTAGAGTTTCTTTCGTTTGGCAGGCTATTATCATTGGTTTGTGGAGGGGTTCTCATCTATAGCAGTCCTATTGACTAGGTTGACCTAGAAGGGTGCCCCGTTCAGATGAGCTTTCAAAAGCTCAAGATTGCTTTGACTACGGCGCCAGTGTTGATATTGGCTACAGTTTCAGGATCTTATACGGTATATTGTGATGCATCTCATATTGTATTTGGTGCGGTATTGATGCAGGATGGTAGGGTGATTGTATATGCGTCGCGGCAGTTGAAGGTTCACAAGAAGAATTACCCTATTCATGACTTAGAGCTGGCAGCCATTGTTCATGCGCTGAAGATTTGGAGGCATTATCTTTACGGTGTGTCGTGTGAGGTATTCACAGATCATCGGAGCTTGCAGTATTTATTCAAATAATAGGAACTCAATTTGAGGCAGAGGAGGTGGTTGGAGCTATTGAAGGACTATGACATCACCATCTTGTATCATCCCGAAAAGGCCAATATGGTGACTGATGCCTTGAGTTGAAAGTCAGGGAGTATGGGCAGCCTTGCGTACATTCCAGTCGGTGAGAGACCGCTTGCATTAGATGTTCAGGCCTTGGCCAATCAGTTTGTGAGATTGGATGTTTCTGAGCCCAGTCGTGTTCTAGCTTGTACAGTCGCTCGGTCTTCCTTATTTGAGAGCATCAGGGACTGGCAGTATGATGACCCTCATTTTTTTGTCCTTAGGGACACAGTACGGCATGATGATGCCAAGCAGGTTAAGATAGGAGATGATGGAGTTTTGAGGATGCTGGGTCGTGTTTGCGTGCCTAATGTGGATGGACTTCGTGAGTTGATTCTTGAGGAGGCTCACAAATCCCGGTATTCTATTCATCCAGGCACTGCCAAGATGTATCAGGACTTGCGGCAGCATTATTGGTGGAGGAGAATGAAGACGGACATAGTTGCATATGTAGCTCGGTGTCTAAATTTCCAGCAGGTAAAGTGTGAGCATCAAAGACCTGGTGGTTTACTTCAGCAGTTAGAGATTCCTGAGTGGAAGTGGGAGCATATCACTATGGATTTCGTTGTTGGATTCCCACAGACTCAGAGGAAGTTTGATACAGTTTGGGTCATTGTGGACAGGCTGACCAAGTCAGCGCACTTCATTCATGTGGCAGTTACCTATTCTTCAGAGCGGTTGGCAAAGATTTACATCTGCGAGATCATTTGTCTTCACGGTGTGCTTGTGTCTATCATTTCTGATCGAGGTATGCAGTTCACCTTGCACTTTTGGAGAGCAGTACAACCTGAGTTGGGCACACGGGTTGAGTTGAGCATAGACGGACGGGCAATTCGAGCGCACTATTTAGATATTGGAGGATATGCTCTGCGCTTGTGTTATAGACTTCAAAAGTTCTTGGGATCAGTTCCTGCCGCTCGCGGAGTTTTCCTACAACAACAACTACTAATCGAGCATTCAGATGGCTCCCTATGAGGCATTATATAGTAGGTGGTGTCGATCGCCAGTTGGATGGTTTGAGCCAGGGGAGGCTTGGTTGTTGGGTACAGATTTAGTACAGGATGCCTTGGATAAGGTCAAGATTATTCAGGATCGACTTCGCATGCTCAGTCCAGATAGAAGAGTTATGCCGGCCGTAGGGTTTGTGATGTTGCATTCATGGTCGGAGAGAGAGTGTTGCTCTGTGTATCACCCATGAAGGGTATGATGAGGTTCGAAAAGAAGGGCAAGTTGAGCCCTAGGTATATCGGGCCTTTTGAGATTCTTGAGAGAGTGGGAGAGGTGGCTTACAGGCTTGCGTTGCCACTGGGTTTATCAGCAGTTCATCTAGTATTCCATGTGTCCATGCTCCGGAAGTATCACGGCGATCCGGCCCATGTGTTAGATTTCAGCTCTGTCCAGTTGGACAAGGATTTGACTTACGAGGAGGGGCCGGAGGCTATTCTAGCCCGACAGGTTTGTCAGTTGAGGTCGAAGAGTTATCCTTCAGTACGAGTGTAGTGGAGAGGTCAGCCCATCGAGACAGCTACTTGGGAGTCCGAGTTGGACATGTGGAGTAGATATCCCCACCTTTTCACCAGCCCATGTACTTTTCTATGTCCGTTTGAGGAAGAACGATTATTTTAGAGGTGGAGAATGTGATGACCCGATAAGTCATCTTATGTTTTAAAAGCTAATTATGCACTTTGAAGCCTTAAATACCTTATTTTAGCCTTTCTCGATTTACGTGTGCAGTCCGAGTATTTTTCTGGAAAGCTTTTATGTTAAAAACTGAGAAAATATGAAATATTTGCCTTAACATCTATTTGAGTAGACTTCGGTCAATGTTTTGAGCAAACGAACCCGAATTCATATTTTGTCGGTCCGGTGGGTCCGTATCGTGATTTGGGAATTTGGCATATGCCCGGAATCGAATTCGGAAATCCCTAGCTCAAGTAATCGCGTTTTGTTGAAATTTGAAAGTTAAAGGCTTAATGATTTTGAAATGATTGACCAATGTTTGACGTTTTAGATATCGGGTTTGTATTGTGGTTTCGAAATCCGGTATAGGTCCAATACTATATTTATGACTTGTCTATCAAATTTTGTGAGAAACAAAGTTGGTTTGATGTGATTCGGACGTCCGGTTGTAAAAATAGAAGTTTCTAAGTTTTTTTGAAAATTTCATTTGATTTGGTATTCAATTCGTAGTTCTAGGTGTTATATTGACAATTTGATCGCGCGAGCAAGTTCATATGATATTTTTAGACTTGTGTGCATATTTGGTTTGGAGACCCAAAGGCTCAGGTGAGTTGCGGATAGGCTACAAAGTGAAATTGACCTTAGAAATGTTGCTGGTGTTTTCAGTTCTAGTGCAGGCCTCTGATCTCGCATTTGCGAGATCAGGCATCGCATTTGCAACCTTTGATGGGTTTGCATTTGTGAGGCTAAAGTTTGCATTTGCGAGGATAAAGTTCGCATTTGCAGACTTGACAATTCCACTTTTGCGAAGGCAGAGTCGCATTTGCGACTCAGCACTGTTTGAGAATCTTCGCATTTGCGAAGATAGGGCCGCATTTGCGAGGGATGCAGGGTTTGCATTTGCGATCACTGGGATTTCTGAAGGAGTTCGCAATTGCGACCTCTTTCTCGCAATTGCGAACCTTATATCGCAATTGCGACATCTGAAGCTGGGTAAAACTTGACTTAGACGGGATTTTTGCTCATTCTTCAAAATCTTTCAAAACAAGAAACCCTAGAGGCGATTTCTCAAAGAACCTTTCATCCCCAAATCATTGGTAAGTGATTCTTAACTAGTTTCTTTCAATCTTTCACTACATTTCCTAAGATTTCAACCAAAAATCATGTATTTTCATGGTGGAAATTAGGGGTTTGGGTAGAATTAGGGATTTTTATAAAATTGGAAATTAGACCTCAAATTGAGGTCGGATTCCAAAACAAATTACATAACTGGGCTTGGGGGTGAATGGGTAATCTGGTTTTGGTCCGAATTTTGGGTTTGGACCAAGCGGGCCCGGGAGTTGACTTTTGTTGACTTTTTCAATAATGACCTAAATTGAATCCTTTGCAATCGTGGGTAGTTCCTAAGACTTAATTTGAATCGTTTGGTTGGTAATTTGCTAGATTTTATTGGTTCAGAGGATTGTTTGAAAGGCAAAGCTATGATTGAGCTTTGAGTAGACCTTTGGAGTGAGGTAAGTGTTGTGGTTAACCTTGACTTGAGGGATTAGGACTTGTTTGCCTATATGCTACATGTTTAGATGTTGGGTACAACATATATGTGAGGTGACGAGTACTTATGCATTGTTGTTGGGTTAAAGCATGCGGGTGGGACTTGTTCCTTACAATTATTGCTTACTTTGTTCATGTTATCTATGCTTAGACTAGTTATTCATTATATTGATCGTTCTTCCCGTGTTTTGGGGCTTTGTGATAATTAAGTATTGATTCCAATGTTGAGGTTGGTATTGTGGAACTATTGTTGAAGTCAGGTTTGTTCTTGTTGATCCTATCTCCCTATTATTATTTGTTCATTGTTATGTGTAAGGGAGAGTGTTAATGCACGAAGGGTGATGTCGTGCCGTATGTAAGTGTTAATGCACGTAGGGTGATGCCATGGCATATTGTGATTGTTAATGCACGAAGGGTGATGCCTTGCCATATTGTGAGTGTTAAAGCACGAAGGGTGATGCCGTGCCATATTGTGATTGTTAATGCCCGAAGGGTGATGTTGTGCCACATTGTGAGTCTTAATGCACGAAGGGTGATGCCATGCCATGTTATGAGAGTTAATGCATGAAGGATGATGATGTGTCGTATCTATTGAATTATGTTGTGAGGTTGAGAGTAAAAGCACGAAGGGTGATGCCGTACAATTTTCTTTATTTTGTTTAGTTGTTTCCACTGGCTAAAATCATGTTGATTGTTCTGGTTATCACCGATGTATCCCTTATATCTTGTGCCCCTTTAGCATTAATAGTACATGTTTAGCTGTTATTGTTATTTTCTTGTACATATACTATTATCTGCACAGATTTATTATGTGGGTTTCTTGTCATAGCCTTGTCACTGCTTCGTCGAGGTTAGGCTCAACACTTACGAGTACATGGGGTCGGTTGTACTCATACTACACTCTGCACTTTTTGTGCATATTTTGGTACCGACCCTAACTGATCGCGAGACTTGGCAGTCTAGACTTGCTTATCGGAGACTCAAGGTAGATCTGCTGGCGTCCGCAAATCTTGGAGTCCCTTTCTAGTTTCCTTATTTTACTGTTTCTTTTCATTCATAACAATTGTATTTCGTTCAGGCTCTGTTTGTAGAAAATCTTAGAAGCTCGTGAGTTGTGACTCAAGATCCGAATTGTATCAGATATTATGGGCTTTATGTTATTCCACACTCGGTTTTATTTTATTTTGGTTTAATTGACTGTATCTATTAAATTGAATAATAATTGACTTAACGATTCTCTAATGTTGGCTTGCCTAGCAAGTGAAATGTTAGGCGCCATCACGGTCCCGAAGGTGGGAATTCTTGGTCGTGACAGTTTCGTTGCTTGAAGCCAAAGAGATCACAAATCATGTT
This sequence comes from Nicotiana tomentosiformis, assembly GCF_000390325.3. Lineage (NCBI taxonomy): Eukaryota > Viridiplantae > Streptophyta > Magnoliopsida > Solanales > Solanaceae > Nicotiana > Nicotiana tomentosiformis. The sequence continues at coordinate 127,415,602 of NC_090818.1, forward strand.
CATCAACCTATTATTGAATGGCTTGCCATTATCCGTTATTATGTAACATGGAATGCCAAAGCGATAGATTGTTTTTTTTACTCGGATGAAACTTGCAACATTTACCTTCTTTACTTCCTTAAGAGCAACAACTTTAGCCCATTTCGAGAAGTAGTCAGTTGCAATCAAGATGTATAAATGCCCACCAGAGGATTTTGGCAGTGGTCCAACAACATCCAATCCCCAAGCATCAAATGTCCATGATGCAACAGGTAACTTGCGCTTGATCAGACACGGTTAACGATGAAGCTAGGGCAGCTAAAGCATCGAGCTTTTTGTTTAATTTCCTAGGAACATGTTGAATAGTCACATCACCAACCCATCCCATCAACGTTTTAGCTAGTTCTTGACTTCGTAGCTACCTAAAAGCTAGTTGACCATTAACTGGGAGCAAAGACTTGCAATTGCAACTGCTTCATATCGATAGCCATTTCAAGCCCAAGTATTAGTGCTTGATATTCAACAACATTGTTGGAACAAAGTTGTGTCAACGTAAAGGAGTAGGGCAAAACATCGCCTTGAACTTCAATGACCATTGCGTCTTCGTCAGGTAGTTCATTAGTTAGTTCCCAGTCATCCTGTATCGGATGATTTGCCAAGAAGTCTGCTAATGCTTGTCCTTTTACACCCTTTTGAGGGACATACACAATCTCAAATTGTTGAAATTGGAGGTACCATCTCTGTCATGACCTAAAACCCATTATAGGTCGTGATGGCGCCCAAAGTCGCCATTGGGCAAGCCAATGGTGAACTACCAACTTTTAACTATGCATTTAATTACTTTCAAAATCGTGAATCTTACTAGATAAAGAAATCAACGCTTTTAAATCATGGAAACTTACAATTTAAATAGAATAAATAATTAAAAATATATGTAAATGCTAGGCAAAACCACAAACAATTTACAGAATATCTCAAAACCCGATGTCACACGTGCATGAGCATTTACTAAGGAGTACAATAATAATACAACATCTGACTGGAATATAAATAAGACAAGGAAAAATAAATAATACGATAGGGACTTTGTGGGTTGCGATACGTAGCATGAAATGCAACTCACCATTAAGTCTCCTCAGCAGCTGCGCCTACGTGCCAAGATGGCCACCAAATAAACCTGTCACACCTTGCACATTTAGTGCAGAAGTGCAGCATAAGTACGTAAATTAACACGTACTAGTAAGTATCTAGCCTAATCCCGGAGAAGTAGTGACGAGGGATCGACATCGACACTTACTAGAAGTCCGATAAAACAATATGGTAAATTATAAGCAGATGTAAAGCATAACCATAATAATGGGGTAAAACTGCAAACCAAATAATCTTCTAAGAATTCCTTTTATAGATATAAATATCTCAGTTTCGTATTTCTATCTTAACAGCTCAGAAAATGCCAAGTGTCAATATCAAGTGAATAAGGAGTACCATGCAAAATGCCGGACATCACTGGAAAGATAATCTCGTGAATATTCGGTCTAGCAGCGATATAGCGCACGATTATGCCGAGGCCGTTCGGCCCAATCTAGAATAATTTGTACACTACTGAGGGTCGAGCGGCCTGAACTATAGATGCATCTATTATACTGCCGAGGCATTCGGCGCGTTCCACAAGAAAGGAAGAAAATCATCGAATTACGAGACACGTGCTTACAATACAGTATATGAGTACAAAGTGAATTTAGCCTTTACCGTTTCTCAAATAACTTGCCAACATCTCAAGGTGATAAGGCTCGACCTAATGTATGTATATAATTCTAAATCAATTTCAATTGTAAATTCAATTAATTAAGCCAGCAGAATGAGTTCAAATAATTCAAATATTACATGATAAAGTCCTAAGTCTACCCGAACATAATCATGCTTTAGCTACGTACGGACTCTCGTCACCTCGTACATACGTAGCACCCACAACTAGTAGCGCATAACAATTACATCACATAGGGGTAGTTTTCCCCTCACAAGGTTAGACATGAGACTTACCTCGCTCCGAAGTTCCATAACTGGCTCCAACTCCACTCTAACACCTCAAACTGATGCACGTCTCTCCAAAACTAGTCAAACAATTTGCAAATCAATAAAAATATACTCTAGTACTCATAATAAATCAATTCATAACAATTCCTAACTCCGTTAGTAGGCATGCCACCGAGTATATGGTATAACTCACACAGAGTTGGCACGCCACTACAAAAATATCAATAACAACAATGCCCCCGGGCCATCACAATTCTATCCCTGACATAGCCCACCTTGTCTCGCCACATACGCAATAATAAAGTAAATACACGCCTTGTCTCGCCACATGCGCAACACACAGATATAGCCTGCCTTGTCACGCCACATGTGCATAATCATTAGTAACAATAGCACGGCAGAAACCTCGTGCAAACACCCAAACAAATTCTCCCAACAATATCACGTGCCAACAACACAACAACACAATAGAGTGGCCTTCACAACGCGTGCCCATATCCCATAACATTTCCTCTAAACAGTTTCAATACCACAACCGCGCATAGCCCTCGGCTAAACAAACTGAGTACCACAGCAACAACCACAACAATACTCGGGAATACGACAAGTAAATCTGCTCAGGACTACTCGAACACAAAGAAATGGTAGAACGAGCTCACAAAATTAAACACAGTAGAGGATACTAACCACAATAAGAATAACTCAACAAGAGAGAAAACATGAGTCAATAATTCCAAATAAGAGTGAGGCAACTATGACAAAGGATAACTAACTTCATTTAGGGTGGAGCAATAATGAAAGAGATACAACAATTGCAATTAAGGATAAGCATCGAAAAAAATAATCATGCCCTCAATTAAAGATAGATAATTACAGAAGAGATAATAATTTCTATTAAGGATAAGCATTTAGGAAAAGATAGCATGGCAGTCGAAAAGGCTACAACTTCAATTAAGGCACACAAGAGTTAAATATGCAATAAGATTGGAACATGAAGCAATTAATTCCAATTAAGACACGTAGAGGTGAAACTAGTAAATGGGGGAGGTTAACATAACAAAACAACTTCATATGTAGTGAACATAAGAACCTAAGAACCCTGAAAAGTCAACTTTTTAACAAATAAGCCCGAGAACGTACTCGTCACATCGCGTACACGGACTTCACATGACACAATTAGCACCAAGACTCAAATCCTAAGGGGTAGTTCCCCCATACAAAGTTAGGAAAGATACTTACCTCAAAGAAGATAGACCGTTACTCTAAAATGAACCTCTTGAGTGAAATAATCTCTGGATGGTTCAAAGCTAGCCAAAATAACCTCAAAGCACAAATAAAACTCATAAGAAACTATTCCGGATAATAAATCTTCAATATTTATCAAAAACAAAAAATCAACCCAAAAGTCGACCCCCGAGCCTGCACCTCGGAACCCGACAAATTTCATAAAACCCGAACACCCATTCCGATACGAGTTTAACCATACTAAAATTATCAAATTCTGATACCAAAATCATCATTTTACACTTTGAAAGTTTTCTTCAAAAATCCCCATTTTTCTCAACTCAAAACACTAATTTAATGATAAAGATAAAGATAGAATCATGGAATGTAATAAATTCAAGGTGAAGAACACTTACCTTAAAGATTTACTTGAAAAACCCATGAAGAATCACTCAAAACCGAGCTCTACAACTCCAAAAATGTTAAAAATGGCTAACCCTCGGAATAAAGTACTTTTATATTCTGCCCAGATATTTGTACATCGCGATCGCGAAAGAGGATTTGTGATCACAAAGAGGGAAAAGTCCACTGCCATAAATTGTGTTATGCGATCGCGAATAAGTACACGCGATCGCGAAGAAGGAAAGCACTGAGGCCTAAAGAAACAATGCAATCGCGAAAGAGAGAATGCGATCACGAAAAGGGACCAACTGGGGCTATGCTACGCGAATGCAGACGCTTAAACGTGAACGCGTTGAAGGGAAAAGCAGACTTACGCGATCGCGGACAACTGTATGCGAATGCGAAGAACAATTATTCCTGCCTCCAAAATTACACTACGCGCACGCGGAGTAGCTGGTGCGATCGCGATGAAGGAAACCAACAACCAATATAACAACAAACTAATCAAGAAATAAAGGTCTGTAGCCCATCCGAAACACCCCCGGGACCCCGTCTAAACACACCAACAAGTTCCATAACCTAACACGGACCCTCTCGAGGTCTCAAATCACATCAAATAACGTCGAAACTATGAATCGTACCATGAATTGAACTCATGAACTTTCAAATCTTCCAACTTCTAAAACTCACGCCGAAACCTATCAAATCAACCCGGAATGACGTCAAATTTTGCAGGCAAGTCCCAAATGACATAACGGAGTTGTTCCAACTCTCAGAATCTCATTCCGACCCTGATATCATCAAAGTCAACTCTTGGTCAAACCTCTCAACCTTCCAACTTTCGCCGAAATACTTCAATTTAACCTACGGACCTTCAAATCCAAATTCGGACGTACGCCTAAGTCCAAAATTACCATACGAAGCTGTTGGAATCATCAAAATTCCATTTCGAATTCGTATACACCAAAGTCTAATTCTGGTCAACTCTTACAACTTAAGCTTCCAAAACTAGAATCATTCTTCCAAATTGACTCAAAATCATCCGATAACTGAACTCGGTCACCCACGCAAGTCATAATACATAATATGAAGCTGCTCAAGACTTTATGCCGCCGAACGAGACTTTAATTCTCAAATTGACCGACCGGATCGTTATAGTATTTAACTCACGGTGTGAAGAAATCACTTACCTAGTGATGGGTGACGAAGAAGCTCCTTAAATAATCGCCCCAAGCTCGGCTCCCATGGAAGATTTGAGATAAAATGGGCCAAAATCCGCTTTTGCAAACTTATACACTGCCCAGGCAACCTTCTTCGCGATTGGGGGAACATCTTCGCGATCGTGAAGGGTAAAAATAACTGCCTCCAAAATTCCTCTAGGCGTTCGCGATCGCCAACTCACGGTCGCGTAGGCTTTCCCAGCCTCTGCTCCGCATTCGCGTCTACTTCATCTCGTTCGTGATGGGAAAATCCTAGTAGCCCCCAAAATCCTCCTTTGCAAAAGCATGAGACCCTTCGTGTTCGCGAAGAAGGAAACCAGACATCAACAACAGCAGTGACAAAACAAGGAGAATGACCCAAAACTATCCCGAAACACACCGAGGCCCCCGGGACCCCGTCCAATCACACCAACAAGTCCCAAAACATGATATGAATCGGCTCGAGGCCTCAATTCATACCAAACAACATCAAAACTATGAATCGATGATCGAAACTTTTCTTTAACTTTCAAACTTTGACGGACGCATCCGATTCATACTTAAACATTTTGGAATAACGCTAAACGTTACGTACAAGTCACAAATCACGATACGAACCAATTCCAAAGCTCGGAATACCAAACAGACATCGATAGCACCAAAGTTTACTTTAAACCAAACTTAGCAATTTCTAAAACTTTCAAAATGCCAACTTTCCATATTAAGCGCTAAAATGCCCCCGGATCACCCGATACTCAATCCGAACATACTTCCAAGTCCGAAATCATCATACGAACCTATTAGAACCTTCAAATCCCGTTTCTGAGTTCGTTTACTCAAAAGTTAAACTTTAGTCAATTCTTCTAACCTAAAGTTTCCGAATTGAGAATTTACCATCTGAACCAACTCCGAACTTCTAGAAGTTCAGTTCTGACTACGCGTATAAGTCATAATGCATAAAGTGAAGCTAACCAAGGCTTCAAACTTCCTAACAACGTGCTAGGGCTCATAACGACCGGTCGGGTCGTTACAATCTCGCTAGTCGATCACTAAGAATAGGTTTTGACATCACAAACTTGATGGGATTTACTTTAGAAACAAGACGAACAATATGAGATTGAAAGTAGTGCTTTAACTTTTAAATTGAGAAGACTAACACCAAACACAACCTTACAATTGGTGAGTAATTCAGCTCGTTTGGTGTCATCATCCTGCTTAAGTAGTAAAGAGAGTTTTCTTTCCCCTCACTATTTTCTTGGGCCAACAGTACTCCAACAGATCTTTATTATGCCACAATATATAGTATCAATGGCTTTCCAGGTATAGGGGCTGCTAAAACCGGAGGCTTCATCAAGTAGGATTTAATGCTCTCAAAGACATTGTTGCACGCTTGGTCCCACTTGAAAGATACATTTTTCTTCATAAGGCGACTGAATGGTTGGCATATCCCAGATAGATTAGAGATGAATCTTCTAAGATAAGCTAGCTTTCCTTACAAACTTTTCAATTCAAGAATATTTCGAGGCTCATGCATTTTTAAAGTTGCATCAACTTTGGCTCGATCAATTTCGATACCTCGATGCTGGATAATGAAACCGAGGAACTTTCCAGAAGTAACTCCAAAGGCATATTTCAATGGATTCATCCTAAGTTGGTACCTCCGAAGCAACTCAAATACCATTCTCAAGTCTTTCAAGTGGTCGCTCCTCTTTATCGATTTTACCACCAAGTCATCAACATAGCATTCAACATTATTGTGGATAAAGTCAACAAAAATATTCTACATAGCCCTTTGGTAAGTAGCACCAGCATTTTTCAAGCCAAAAGGCATTACATTATAGCGATAAATACCATTTGGGGTGCAGAATGCAGTAAACTCTTCATCTTTTGGTGCCATGCGAATTTGGTTATAGCGTGATGAACCATCTATGAATGACATTGCCTCGTACTCAGTGGTAGCGTCAATCATAAGCTCTGGAATAGGAAGCAAGAATTCATCCTTAGGGCATGTATTATTGAGATCCCTAAAGTCAACACACAGTCAAATTTGGCCATTCTTCTTTCGCACGAGAACAATACTTGAAACCCATGTTAGGTATTTAACTTCACGAATAATGCCAGCTTCAATGAGTTTGTTAACTTCACTTTCGATCAAGGGAACCAAGTCTGGCCTGAAGCGCCTTTGGGCTTTCTTAATAGGACGAGCGTTATTTTTGACTGCAAGGTGATGGACTACTACTTTAGGGTCCAAGCTAGACATCTCTTTGTAACTCCAAGCAAAGACATACTTGAACTTCTTGAGTAACTCGATATAAGTACTTTATTCATCGACTGCCAATGTTAACTTCTTTCAAGGCATCAATCATCATTTTCACCACTTCTTCAAGTTCAAGGGGAGAATCCTTCGCATCATCATCTTCTTGAGGATCCCAATCATTGAAATATATGTGGTAACACTGTAATGACCCGACTTGTCGTTTTAAGAATTTAAGCCCCGTCTGGTGGCATAAGGCCCTTATCAGCTTCTTATTATATGTATTGACTTGCGTGCATAGTTGAATTCAGTTACCGGATGATTCTCAGTTATTTAGGACACTTGGTCCCCAAAATGGAAGCTTAAGTCTTAGGGTTTTTACCGTAGTCGGAACTGTGTGAAGACGACTCCAGAATGGAATTTTGATGATATAATAACTCCGTATGGTAATAATGGACTTAGGAGCGTGTCTGAAAATTTATTTGGAGGTTTGTAGAGGAATTTGGCTTGAAACGGCGAAAGATGAATTTTTGGGAAGTTTGACCGGGGGTTGACTTTTTGATATCGGGGCCGAAATCTGATTCTGGAAATTGAAATAGCTTCGTTATGTCAATTATGACTTGTGTGAAAAATTTAAAGTCATTCCAATTTGATTTGATGTGTTTTGGCACAAGTTATAGCATTTGAAAGTTCAAAGTTCATAGATTTTGCTTTGGAGTGCGATTCGTTGTTTTGATGTTGTTTGAGGTGATTTGAGAATTCAACTAAGTTTGTATGATATTTTAGGACTTATTGGTGTATTTGGTTGAGGTCCCGGGGGCCTCGGGTGTGTTTCGGGGTTGTTTCGGATCATTTCGGGCTATTTCAGAACTGCTATAACTGGTATCTGACTTCCTTCTTCGCGAACGCAAAGAGGAGTTTTGAGGCTGCTGGGATTTGGCCTTCGCGAACGCGAAGAAGGGCTCGCGAACGCGAAGGTATGCCTGAAGAACCTACACGAACGTGAGGGGCCAGTCGCAAATGCGTAAAAGGAAAGAGGGGACTGGGCCTGGAGTCATCAGCCTTCGCGAACGCGAAGCTTCAATCGTGAACGCAAAGCAGTAGGACCTGAGTGCATCGCGAACGCGAGAGCTTGAACGCGAACACGATGATATGTATGGAAGGCCTTCGTGAATGCGATGCTGGTAACGCGAACGCGAAGAAGAATTTGAGGCAGCGAGTTTTTGGCCTTCGCGAACGCGAGACAGAGGTCGCGAACGCGAAGAAGGCCTATCTGGGCAGAACTAAAAGTCCCAAAAACGGGGGTTTGAGTTCATAACTCAAAATTTAATTGGGAGCTCAGTAGAAGGCGATTTTTTGAGAGATTCTTGCGTGGGTGTTTGGGGTAAGTGATTCTTATCCAGTTTTGATTAATTTCCATGATTATGTCTTTGAATCCATCATTTAATTCAGATTTAATGGAGGAAAATCAAGATTTTTGTAAAATCTTCCAAAATCGAAAATTTAAGATTTGGAGGTCGAGTTATTATTGGAATTCGATAAAATTGGTATGGTTGAACTCGTATCGGAATGAGGGTTCGGATTTCATGAAAATTATGTCGGGTTCCGAGGGGCGAGTCCCGCATTGAGTTTTGTTGACTTTTTGGAATAAATTTTTAAGTCGACGTATTATTATCCGGAATTATTTCCGATGAATTTTAATGAAGTTATACAATTAATTTGGATAGATTTGAGTTGTCAGGAGGTCAATTCACGTAAGAAGGCGATTTTGGAATATCAACATAACTTCAAAGAGGTAAGTGTCTTGCTTACCCTCGAGTGGTGGAATTACCCCTTAGGCATTGAGTCTTATGTGCCATTTGTGAAATGTGAAAAGCCGTGTGCGCGAGGTGACGAGTATGTACTCGGGCTTATACATGCAAAAATTCATTGAAATAAAGTCTTAGGCATTATTGCGTAGTAAATTGGAAAATTGTGGAAAATTATTAAATCATCTGTTTGCCATGCCTAAATCCTTATTGTTGAATTTGTTTATATATGATAATTTGATGTGATTGTTACTTGAAATATTTATGAAATTTTGTGAGTATTGTTGGCGTAATAATTCTTGGAAATTAATTCCAATATGAATTTTCTTAGGCAAATAATTAATTTAAGTGAGCTTAAGAATAAGTGTTAATACAATTATCTAAATTTGCATTAATGAAGGTTTTGCTTTATGTTGAGTAATTTCTATCTTTATTGATTATTTTTGGATGTTATATACATTGTGTGGAGCCTTGGACTATTGTTGTGAAATTAATTAATTTTGTTATATCTTTGGAATTTTGTTGTGGCCATTGGGCAAATTGTGATATGAATTGATTTTATTATATTGTCGTGTTAATTTTCCGTGTAAATTGTTGTGTTGTGTGAGTTACTATTTTGGGGAGATAAGGGTGGCATTTTACCGTTGATATTATCTGAGTATAAGGGTGACATTTCACTGTTGTTATGTTTGTTGGAATATTGTCTGGACGGAGCGATAAGGGTGGCTATAAGAGAGATAAGGGTGGAAATAGGAGCGATAAGGGTGGCTATTGATATTGTTTGGGTGGAGCGATAAGGGTGGCAATAGGAGCGATAAGGGTGGCTATTGTCAGGAACAATATGTGATGATGTGGGGTTGTGATGTTGATAATTTTTATGTGATGTTGTGATTTTCTTGTGTTTATTTCTATACCTTGTGCAACTTGTCTTGTTGTTGGTAAATTGATAACAATCTGATTTATGTTGAAATTGAGAGGATGTGGCTATTGCCAGGCGGATTATAAAATAAAATGTGGGCACGAGGTGCCGTGAGTAAATAATGAGAATATTTGGCACGTGAATTGTCCGTGCAGTTGTGATTGAAATCTGGGCACGAGGTGCTGTGATGAAATGATAATGATAATTGGCACGTGAATTGTCCGTTCAGTTGTAATATTAAATAAGGGCACGAGGTGCAGGAGAAATATGATGATTTAATTATGGGCACGAGGTGCCGTGAAAATATGAAAATGGGCTGAGACCCGTGTTTACAAAAAATATGAAAATGGGCTGAGGCCCGTATTTTTATGATTTCGAAATGAGGTGTCACATGGTGACTTTTAAATTGAAAGAATAATATTCAAAATATTTATTTGGAAGGATTTTTACTTAGAAAGTATTATATGAAAGAATTTTATTTAAAAGATATTTATTTGATGAAATTATATTTGAAAAGATTTATTGAAAGAATTATATTTGAAAAATAATTATTTGAGAAAATTATATTTGAAAGAGAGTTATCTCGAAGAATTATATGTGAAAGACATTTATTTGAAGGACTTGATTTAATTGGGTGTAATTATGTTTATTAATTGTTGAGTGATATTAATGGTATTGTTGTTATCTGCTGTGCATATCACTGGTTGTTTTATGTTGCCCTATTGTTATTTGTTTTCTATTATTTTGTATATTATATTGCACAGGTTATTAGACTAGTGAGTGTCTTGACTGTACCTCGTCTCTACTCCATTGAGGTTAGTCTTGATATATACTGGGTATCGACCGTGGGGTACTCAAACTACACTTCTACACATTTTTGTGTAGAGCCAGGTATTGAAGATAACGACTTGAGCAGAGTTAAAGCGGGATCGTAAGGATTCAAGGTAGAGTTGCTTGGTCGTCGCAGTCCCTTGGAGTCTTTTCATTTCATTGTACTATGAACTTGTAATCAAATAGTATTGTATCTTCGGTCCTCGTGATAATTCTATGTATTCAGTTAGACTTCGTGACTCAGTACTACCAGTCTTGGGAGGTTGTATATTCACATTTGTTCCGCTGTTAGTTTTAATTACTTATTTAATTCAAAAGAATGGCTTAAAAAATATAATGGAAATTGGCTTACCTAGTCTTAGAGACTAGGTGCCATCACGACTCCTGTGGTGGGATTTTGGGTCGAGACAAGTTGGTATCAGAGCTCTAGATTCATAGGTTCTACGAGTCATGAACGAGTCTAGTAGAGTCTTGCGGATTGGTACGGAGACGTCTGTACTTATCTTCGAGAGGCTACAGAATTGTTAGGAAATTTCCATTTCTTTCATTCTTGTCATGCGGAATTTGTTGAATTTGGAATTTGAACCTTTGTATCTCTATTCTCTCACAGATGGTGAGGACACGTGCTACTGGGTTAGCTGAGCAGGCATCCGCACATACTGCTAGGGTTGCAAGAGGCCGAGGCCGAGGTAGAGGCCAAGGTAGAAGTCGAGGAAGGGCACGTGTTGTGACTAGAGCACCTGTCAGAACAACAGTTGAGGAGCCACTAGTAGCTCCAGTTGGGGGGACAGGTACCAGAAGTACCTGTTGTTACCCCCGGACTTCAGGAGACCTTAGCACAATTCCTGAGTATGTTTGGTGCATTAACTCAGGCGGGATTGTTCTCTGTTGCACCAAATATTTCACAGATTGGGGGAGTAGCTCAGACTCCTACCACAACTCCAGAGCAGCAGGTTCACGTTGGTCAAGTTTCGGGTGTAGTACCAGTACAACCTGTTATTCCGGTTAGGCCTGAGGTCAGCCCCGATGCATCAGAAGAAGAACAAAAGAGACTTGAAAGGTTTAAGAAATATGATCCACCAACTTTCAGTGGCACAACTACAGAGGATGCCCAAGGATTTCTGGAAAATTATCACCGTATTCTCCGCACCATGGGTATTGTGGAAATGAGTGGAGTTGCCTTTACTACATTTCAACACCACCAACTTGGACTCAATTTTCGGAAATGTTCTTGAAATAGTTTTTTCCCCAGACTCTCCGAGATGCGTGGGGAATGAAGTTTGAACGGTTGCGTCAGGGTACTATGACAGTGTCAGAATATGCTATCAGGTTCAGTGAATTAGCCCGTCATGCACCTATCTTAGTTCCTACAATCAGATAACGGGTCCACAGATTCATTGAGGGGCTCGATTATGGTATTAAAATATGCATGGCTAGAGAGTTGCAAAATGATGCTCCATTTCAACAAGTAGTGGAGATTGCAAGGAAGATTGAGGGTGTTTTAGGCGAGGAAAGGGAGACTAAAGAGGCCAAAAGGTCTCGAAGATCTGGAGGATTTAGTGGATTTTACTCTTCATCTAGAACCCACTATAGCGGAGGCTCGAGCAGTCGGTCAGCTCAGTCCACACATCAGATTACTCGGGGTGCTCCAGTTTATAGTGCACCACCGACACGAGATTCTTACAGTGGTTATTTCAGTTATCCAGCACAGACTCAGTACGAGCAGTCGCAACCTCATAGGGGTTGTTATGAGTGTGGTGATATTAGGCATATCATGAGAGATTGTCTAGACTTGGGAGGGGTAGATTTCATCAGAACACTCCAGCTACAAGCTTTATTCCAGTTGATACTCTACGTGCACAGTCAGTTAGAGGTGGAGGACAGGCGGGTAGTGGGCGCCTAAGAGGTGGAGGCCCAACCCGTTGATATAATCACTATGATTTGGCTGGGGCCAATACACCAGATGGTGTCGTTACAGGTACGATCCTGATTTTTATTATAAAGGATAATTTCCCTTAATTTGATTCGGTTCTGAATATTGAGGTGAGTCCTCCTATTATGCTCCACTTATGGGTGAGCTTCGTAAATTTATGACCCACTTATATGTTTATCCCTGTTGGGAAATTTAAGGATGTGAACCCGTGTCTGTCATTTTATTTTTGTACACCAGTGAGGGATATAAGTCCAAAAATAATTTTTATTATTCATTACTGTGGGTTTAATGTGTTTCGGAATAATTGATTCCAATTTTTATGAATTATATGCCCTACCGGTATGAGGGTTCATTATGTGTTGTTAAAACTGTTTATGAAATTTATTGAAAAGAAGAAAGAAAGGAAATTGAAATTTCAGTTGGCACAATGTGCAAAATACTTGTGATTCGGAGTTGAAGACGAGATTCTCATATTTTTAGATAGTGTAAAATATTTAAACCGGGCTGCAAGCCACGATGGAAGTTATATAAGGACGAGGTCCATGTGGTGAAATGTGTATGAGTTTAAAATTCTCCCTTGTGAAATTTAATTTGTGCAATAATATTAATAGGGAGTCATGCCTGTTAGGCTTATTTGACAATGCTTGTATATTTTTTGTTCATATTAAGCCGTTTTCATGCTGTATATATTGAGTTTTAGCCTATGAGGTGAGTGCCCAAGTGGCGTTAAATGTGACTCATTAATCCGAGTAAGTAATCATGAGGTCTTCATGCCTCATGTTATGTTGTCAGTGTTGTGAAAATTCAAAACGAGGTGATGGTTAATGTGAGATTAATTGATGATGCTGGAATTAATTATGAACAACTTTTAAGACCAGAGATGTGGTGATGAGCATACATATGATGTGCTTCATGTCCTGATATCATTATGATAATGCAATGCTGAGATTAATGTTATTGATATATACCCTATGGTGTTTTGCTGGGTTGCGGATGTGTTGTAGGAGTTATTTTGGTGTTACTCTGGCAGGTGGTTAGACCCAATTACAGGGGAGACTCTGCCAAAATTTCTGAAAATTTTGGGAGTTAGTAAAAATTTGGGGGATTGAGACGTGCAAAAGAAGAGACAAATTATGTTATGTATTTGAGGGCGAATGATCCTAAGCGGAGAAGAATGAAACACCCCAGAAAGTTTTTTGAAGTACTTCAACACTATCAAAAAATTTGATGTGTGCGTAGGCACGAGTTGTTACACCCAGTTGAGACTAATACCATGCGTTGATGAAAAATTGAACTTCCTGAAAATGTTTGGAGTGTAAGAAATTGGTCTTAAGGTTCACAAATATGGATAAAAGAAATAATCTCAAATGAGATGGTGTTGCCGGACTTACCTCCAATGCAGTAGCATGGGACCAACCGTGAGTATATGTGTAAAAGTAAAAATCATCAATTCAGAAACCTTAGAATAATTATTAGCACGTTCGAGGACGAACGTTTGTTTAAGAGGTGGAGAATGTAACGACCCGACTTGTCGTTTTAAGAATTTAAGCCCCGTCTGGTGGCATAAGGCCCTGAGCAGCTTCTTATTATGTGTATTGACTTGCGTGCGTGGTTGAATTCAGTTACCGGATGATTCTGAGTGATTTGGGACACTTGGTCCCCAAAACGGAAGCTTAAGTCTTAGGATTTTTATCGTAATCAGAACGGTGTGAAAACGACTCCGGAATGGAATTTTGATGATGTCAGTAGCTTCGTATGGTGATTATGGACTTAGGAGAGTGTCCGGAAAATTATTTGGAGGTCTGTAGAGAAATTTGGCTAGAAACGACGAAAGATAAATTTTTGGGAAGTTTGACCAGGGGTTGATTTTTTGATATCGGGGCCAAAATCCGATTCTGGAAATTGGAATAGCTTCGTTATGTCAATTATGACTTGTGTGCAAAATTTGAAGTCATTCCAGATTTATTTGATGTGTTTCGGCACAAGTTATAGAATTTAAAAGTTCAAAATTCATAGATTTTGATTTGGAATGCGATTCGTCGTTTTGATGTTGTTTGAGGTGATTTGAAAATTCGACTAAGTTCGTATGATATTTTAGGACTTGTTGGAGTATTTGGTTGAGATCCCGGGGGCCTCGGGTGTGTTTCAGGGTAGTTTCGGATCATTTCGGGCTGTTTCGGAACTGTTGTATCCGGTATCTGACTTCCTTCTTCGCGAACGCGAAGAGAGTCACGCGAACGCGAACGCGAACGCGAACGCGAACGCGAAGAGGAGTTTTGAGGCTGCTGGGATTTGGCCTTCGCGAATGCGAAGGAGAGCTCGCGAAAGCGAAGGTATGCCTGAAGAACCTACGCGAACGCGAGGGGTCAGTCGCGAACGCGTAGAAGGAAGGAGGGGACTGGGCCTGGAGTCATCAGCCTTCGCGAACGCGAAGCTTCAATTGCGAACGCGAAGCAGTAGGACCTGAGTGCATCGCGAACGCGAAAGCTTGAATGCGGATGCGATGATATGCATGGCAGGCCTTCGCGAACGCGACGCTGGTAACGCGAACGCGAAGAAGAATTTGAGGCAGCGAGTTTTTGGCCTTCGCAAACGCGAGACAGAGGTCGCGAATGCAAAGAAGGCCTATCTGGGCAGAATTAAAAGTCCCAAAAATGGGGGTTTGAGTTCATAACTCAAAATCTAATTGGGAGCTCGGTAGAAGGCAATTTTTGGAGAGATTCTTACGTGGGTGTTTAGGGTAAGTGATTCTTATCCAGTTTTGATTAATTTTCATGATTATATCTTTGATTCCATCATTTAATTCAGATTTAATGGAGGAAAATCAAGATTTTTGTAAAATCTTCCAAAATCAAAAATTTAAGATTTGGAGATCGAGTTGTTATTGGAATTCGATAAAATTGGTATAGTTGAACTCGTATCGGAATGGGTATTCAGATTTCATGAAAATTATGTCGGGTTTCGAGGGGCGGGTCCCGCGTTGACTTTTGTTGTCTTTTTGGAATAAATTTTTAAGTCGACGTATTATTATCCGAAATTATTTCCGATGCATTTTAATGAAGTTATACAATTAATTTCGATAGATTTGAGGTATCAGGAGGTCTATTCAAGTAAGAAGGCGATTTTGAAATATCGACATAACTTCAAAGAGGTAAGTGTCTTGCTTAACCTCGAATGGGGGAATTACCCCTTAGGCATTAAGTCTTATGTGCCATTTGTGAAATGTGAAAAGCCGTGTACGCGAGGTGACGAGTACGTACTCAGGCTTATACGTGCAAAAATTCATTGAAATAAAGTCTTAGGCATTATTGCGTAGTAAATTGGGAAATTATGGAAAATTATTAAATCATCTGTTTGCCATGCCTAAATCCTTATTGTTGAATTTATTTATATATGATAATTTGATGTGATTGTTACTTGAAATATTTATGAAATTTCGTGAGTATTGTTGGTTTAATATTTCTTGGAAATTAATTCCAATATGAATTTTCTTTTGCAAATAATTAATTTAAGTGAGCTTAAGAATAAGTGTTAATATAATTATCTAAATTTGCATTAATGAAGGTTTTGCTTTATGCCGAGTAATTTCTATCTCTATTGATTATTTTTGGGTGTTAAATACATTGTGTGGAGCCTTGGACTTGTTGTGAAATTAATTGATTTTGTTATATCTTTGGAATTTGGTTGTGGCCATTGGGCAAATTGTGATATGAATTGATTTTATTATATTGTCGTGTTAATTTTCCGTGTAAATTATTGTGTTGTGTGAGTTACTATTTTGGGGAGATAAGGGTGGCGTTTTACCGTTGATATTATGTGGGTATAAGGGTGGTATTTCACTGTTGTTGTGTTTGTTGGAATATTGTCTGGGCGGAGCGATAAGGGTAGCTATAGGAGCGATAAGGGTGGCTATTGATATTGTCTGGGCAGAGCGATAAGGGTGGCTATAGGAGTGATAAGGGTGGCAATAGGAGCGATAAGGGTGGTTATTGTCAGGGATGATATGTGATGATGTGGGGTTGTGGTGTTGATAATTTTCATGTGATGTTGTGATTTTTTTATGTTTATTTCTATACCTTGTGAAACTTTTCTTGTTGTTGGTAAATTGATAACAATCTGATTTATGTTGAAATTGAGAGCATGTGGCTATTGCCAGGCGGATTATAAAATGAAATGTGGGCACGGGGCGTCGTAAGTAAATAATGAGAATATTTGGCACGTGAATTGTCCGTGCAGTTATGATAAGAAATGAGGGCACGAGGTGCCGGGGAAATATGATGATTTAATTATGGGCACGAGATGCCGTGAAAATATGAAAATGGGTTGAGACCCGTGTTTACGAAAAATATAAAAATGGGCTGAGACCCGTATTTTTATGATTTCGAAATGAGGTGTCACGTGGTGACTTTTTAATTGAAAGAATTATATTCAAAATATTTATTTGGAAGGATTTTTACTTAGAAAGTATTATATGAAAGAATTTTATTTGAAAGATATTTATTTGAGGAAATTATATTTGAAAAGATTTATTGAAAGAATTATATTTGAAAAATAATTATTTGAGAAAATTATATTTGAAAGAGAGTTATCTCGAAGAATTATATGTGAAAGACATTTATTTGAAGGACTTGATTTAATTGGGTGTAATTGTATTTATTAATTTTTGAGTGATATTAATGGTAATCTTGTTGTCTGTTGTGCATATCACTGGTTGTTTCATGTTGCCCTATTGTTATTGGTTTCTAATTATTTTGTATATTATATTGCACAGGTTATTAGACTAGTGAGTGCCTTGACTGTACCTCGTCTCTACTCCATTGAGGTTAGTCTTGATACATACCGGGTACCGACCGTGGCGTACTCATACTACACTTCTGCATATTTTTGTGCAGAGCCAGGTATTGAAGATAATAGACTTGAGCAGAGTTAAAGCGGGATCGTAAGGATTCAAGGTTGAGCTGCTTGGTCGCAGCAGTCCCTTGGAGTCTTTTCATTTCATTGTACTGTGAACTTGTAATCAAACAGTATTATATCTTCGGTCCTCGTGATAATTCTATGTATTCAGTTAGAGTTCGTGACTCAGTACTACCAGTCTTGGGATGTTGTATATTCATATTTGTTCTGCTGTTAGTTTTAATTAATTATTTAATTCAAAAAAAATGGCTTAAAAAAATGTAATGGAAATTGGCTTACCTAGTGTAAGAAACTAGGTGCCATCACGACTCCTGTGGTAGGATTTTGGGTCGTGACAAACACCAAGAAATATCCTCCAATTTCTCGTCAGCCTCCATTAGAGATGAAACACCGTGCTCGCCTTATGCAGTAACATGATACGAAGAACCCATATTTTTTTCGTCTTCATCACATTTTTTAGTGTAGACCACAGTATATGGCTTTACCTTCAGCATTTCTTTACATGAAACCACAAGTTTTGTTTGTCGCCTCATTCTAGAAGGAACCAAACTTTGGAAATCCTTAGAGATTTTCTGAATTCTGGGCGAAGCTGGTGTTCTTATGCTTTGATAATTTCTCTGGAACTTGTTCCACTTCTTTAACAGACCCAATCTCACAAATACGGAGTTCCTCATAGTTGATTTTCCAAGTCGGTCAAAGAAAGAAGTCTTGTTAGAAGCGGTAGATTCATTGTCCACAGTGATATAATTGTTTCTCGCCCTCTTATATAGATGCGCATTGGTGATTGTTTCTTGTATCCCAAACCTTCTCGTGGTTACCTCGTAGCGGCTTATGCTGGGAGCTTACCTAATTTGATGGCTCATTGGGATTATATCCAGCTTTTGAAAATAACCTATAAGCATTAGGATCAAAGCCTTCATATGTACGCTTCGTAGGGAGTACCACATCATGCGAATGATTTCGGGCCACAAACCCTGCAAGTAGCGTTGAGGGAAACTTTACTTCCTCAATTTGTTTGATAAGAAGAGTTATCTCCCTTGGCATATTGGTTTGGAGTTTGGCTTATTCTCCCTCCTCTTTCTTCTTTTTAGGGACATAGCGGAGCGCATGAGTTAATTTCTTTCTATAAGACACAACGTTCCCTCCATGAGATTTATTTGACTTAGGGTATACCTCCTCAGTAATAACCTTGGTTTTGTCGGCAACCACCTCAGCTCTCTTAGTCGTGGACTCTTTATTCTTGCTATTCATGACATCATCCACTTTTAGCTCCTTCACGATGTGGTTCTTCAAGTAGAACTTTGCATCGGCAAAGTGTGACTCAGCCTCGGTGAATGGCTCGTCATCAGCGACTATCTTCTTCTCGACTTCACCCTCGTAGTACTTCAAATATTGATGGTAGGTAGATGGAACCACTTTATTCTCATGTATCCAAGGCCTTCCAAGCAAGACATTGTATGAAGTCTTTGCATCGATCATATGCATCTATGCCCTTGATTGCATATCTTCAATGGTGATCCCCAACCTGATTGCGCCTATGGCTCTTCCCCCCTTGGTTTAATCCTTGAATAATCACACGACTTTACGAGAGTTCGTTCATGGGAGTGTCGAGTTCTTTCACAGTGCGAATTGGTAAGATGTTCACTGAGAATCCTCCATCAACCAAAAATTGTTTTACTCTTTCATTGCGCATATAGCCAACCAGGTATAATGGGCGGTTGTGAAGAGTGTCACCTAGTAGAAGATCGTCATTTGTGAACATAACTTTTTTACCACAAGCATTAACTTCTTAAGGAATGGACTCGATGAGCTTTTCCGAAGATGGTGTCAATGGCAGGTCATCACTCTTTTCTTCCCTTTTGTCAGCATGGCAACAAGAGGCATTAATACCCTCATGGGAAATCTTCGTGCGGAACCAACTTGGTAAGAACTCCTCCAAGGTCACTGGATGTCGTGTCTTTTGAGGGTGGTGTACCTCCACTTTTGCTTTCTTCAAATGCTTAACTAGATTCCATCTCCTTAGTATTTTCACCATCATTTTACTTGTCAGTTGTTCTATTGACTCTTTTCGTGGGCTCATTTTGTGGCGCCTACGATGAGTCACCAACATCTAACCTTCATTATTATCAGGTTGATAAACTTCAAATTTGTTGTTCTCCAGTAATTTTTCATCTTTACTTTCTTTAAAACTACATGATTTATTTGGACTGAATGAGCCAAAGGTAATATAGACTTGGTTTGCGCTTGCTTTCTCATCTTCAAGCACGATATTCTTTTCACGAGCCAAGTCCATAACTTTGTCCTTGATGAAAAAGCACTTCTCCAGAGGGTGGCTCACGAGCCGATGATATTTGTAGCAATTTAGGTCATCAGTTTTCCCACCTTCATTTGGCTGCTTCATCTCCGAAAGCTCAATGAGATTTAACTCGAGAAGTTCTTCAAAAATTGCAGGCACATCCGAATCTAGGAATGGATACTCCTTTTCTTGCATTTATTTCAGATTCAACTTTATGCTTGTCTTATCTTGAAAAGAAGTGGATTTCATACTCTGCTTCTTGCTCACCTTCGTCGTGAACTTCACAAGTGATGTGTTGACATTCATAGATCTTTGTTTTCAGACTTAGGTATGAACTTGCTCTATTTCCTGACTTCTTGCTTGTCGTTCCCTTTGCGTGGTTCATAGATTGGTAGCCTTTCATTTCCAGTGGAGGCCATGCTCAATTCTATGTCATGGGCACAAGTTGCAAGTTCTTCAAATGTGCTAGGCTTGATACCTTGTAAGATGTAGCGCAGTCCTTAATGCATGCCTTGGATGCACATCTCTATGCCAGAAGCTTCACTAAGCCTGTCTTTACAGTTGAGGATTGCATTCTTCTAACGATTGATAAAGTCGATAACTGGTTCACCATTCCATTGACGAGTATTTGTATGTTCCACTATGCTCACAGTGCACCTGGTGATATAAAAGCGATTGAGGAACTCTTGCTCTAGTTGATCCCAGCTATCAATAGATCCCGCCTCGAGGTCTGTATACCAATCAAAAGTATTTCCTTTTAGCTAGAGGACAAACTGCTTGACGATGTAATCTCTATAAGTCCCAGCGTTGTTGCATGTATCGACGAAGTGTGCCACATGTTGCTTTGGATTTCCCTTTCCATCAAACTGTTAAAACTTTGGATGTTTATAGCCATCATACATCTTCAACATATCGATCCTCACAGTATATGTCTTAGCGTATATAAGAAAGGACTTGGTAGCAACTTCATACTTGCTTTTAATAGTTCCTTCAATGAACTCCTTCAGTTGATCGATTGGAATTATCCCTTCAGATGAGACAGGGATAGCCTAGCAAATGCTACTTGTCATGGGGGAGAATTACTCTTTAGAACCTCTGGGAGCTTGCCAGGTACATGGGTGGATTCTTCTTCCATCAAGATTTCCACCCTGTCTGTTAGCTTGTCAATTCTAGCATCTTGATTTTGCATGTACTTGGTCAAGCCAGCCATTGCTTCCGTCAAGTTTTCCAACTGCTCTTCCACAGATGAAGTGTTTGTCACCATGGCTTGCACGATTGTTGTGGATGATGGGGAGTAGCATGGATTTCCACACATATTGATTCTCGAATGGCTCACGCTATGCGGTGTAAGTGGGGAAAATCCATCACTTGAAATATCATCATCTTCCTTCATAACAGAGTTCTTGGATCTAGAGAGGTCAAGCAGAGCTAGAGTTTTCTTGATCTTTTTAGCAATATCGCTTCCTCATTCGGATACATTCGTAGAGGATCTTTCTCCTTTTGAGGATGAAGATCCAAAAAATAGGGGTTGATGCGGACGACACTTGGAGTGTTTGTTGTCCTAAAGAGCTTGCTTTGCTCCTCGTAACTGGTCCAAAGCTTTCAAAAGTAACATCGCGAGGATGCTTTCTACATAAGCATAGAACCTGGAGTTAGCAGCCTTAGTGGATGTTGATCTGGAGTTGATTATATTTGAAGCCATTTCGACGTTCTTGAACTTTGGTGATTGAAATGTTGAGATGAGTGTAACGACCCGACCGACCGTTTTGAGCATTTACACTCCGCTTGGTAGTTTGAGGGGATGAGTAGCTCTGTATAATGTATTATGACTTATGTAAATCATTGGTTTTGGTTTTCAGGTTATTCAGAATTGGTTTGGAAGAATGATTCTCAACTAGGAAGCTTTAAATTAGGAAGAGTTGACCAAGGATTGGAGTTTTGATAGTTCTATTATCTCCGTTGGCTGATTTTGGACTTAGAAGCATGTCCGGATTGTGATTTGGAGGTCTGTAGTTGAATTTGTCTTGAAATTGCGAAAGTTAGATTTTGAAAAGTTTGACCGGGAGTGGACTTTATGAGATCGGATTTGGATTGTGGTTCTGGGAATTGGACTAGCTTCGTTATGTCATTTGGGACTTGTGTGCAAAATTTGGGTTCATTCCGGGTTGGTTTGCTATGTTTCGGCACGAGTTATGGAAGTTGAAAAGTTCAAAGTTCATCAAGTTTGATTTGGGGTGAGATTTGTCATTTCGTTGTTGTTATGGGTGATTTGAGGCCTCGAGTAGGTCCGTGTTGTATTTCGGGACTTGTTGGTATATTCGGACGGGGTCCTGAGGGGCTCGGGTGAGGATCAGACGGATTTTCGGATCATTTTGGCACTGTTGTGTTCTGCTGATTTCTGGTGTCACGGTCCTTCATCGCGATCGCGATTAGCTGACCGCGTTCGCGTAGGGTTGAGCAGGGAACTGGAGCTGGAGGCCTTCTTCATCGCGTTCGCGAAGTTCTGAGCCAACTGTGAGTCGCGTTCGCGAGGAATGTACCACGAACGCGAAGTGTATTTTTGGTGGCATTATATTTTGTTCATCGCGAAAGCGATGAATTTCCTGCGTTCGCATAAGAGGATGCCTGGGCAAAAGTATAAAGTACTCTATTTCGAGGGTTTCAGCCATTTTTACATTTTTGGAGCTATGGAGCTCGGATTGAGGCGATTCTTGGAGCAATTTTCACCATCTGGACTGGGGTAAGTGTTCTTTACTCATTTTTGATTTTATATCATGAATCTATCTTCGTTTTCGGCATTTGATTGATGGTTCAAAAAGAGAAAATTGGAGGTTTTAGCCTAAAGTTTCATAAAGTGAATTTTTGAGATTTAAACATCTATTTGGAGTCGTATTTGAGTGAAACTAGTATGGTTGGACTCGTAATTGAATGGGTTGTCCGATTTTGTGAGTTTTATCGGGTTCCAAAGTGCGGGCCTAGGTTTGACTTTTTGGTCAATTTTGGAGATTTGATTAAAGATTTGACCTTTATCGATTGGGTTTGTTTTCTTTGGCATTATTTGATGTATTTGAGTTGATTTTGGCTAGTTTAGAGCCGTTCGGAGGTCGGTACGCGCGAGATGGCATATTTGGAGCATCATTTAGCTTGTTGTGTATTGGATTTGGCTTGTTCGAGATAAGTAACACTACTAAACTTGGTGTTGAGGGTATGAAACCCTGAATTACGTGTTATATGTTTGGTGTTGAGGTGACGCAGATGCTAGGTGATGGGCATGCGGGCGTGCATCGTGTGAATTGTGACTCTATTATTCGTGTGGTACTGTATAGTTACCTGATATTATCTGTAACCATGAAATCTCTATGTACTAGAGCTATTGAGTTGTAATCCATATTAGAAACCATGTCTAGGCTACATGTTTATCTTGTTAGGACCCACTGAGTTCATTTCTGTTGTTGAGCTATCCGCTTTCATTGCATTACATACTCAGTCATACGCATTCATATGCATATCATATCTCAGTCTCTATTACCATTTATTGATACATTGCATCATTATTTTTGGGCTGATTTTTCATGACATTGAGAGCCCGAGAGACTGAAGAGATTGATGACTGAGTGAGGCCGAGGGCCTGATGGTGAGGATGTTTATGAGATCGGGCTGCATGCCGCAACATGTTTTTATTGATTTATGATGGGATCGGGCTGCACGCCATAACATGTTTTACTGATTTATGTCATGATTGGCTTGATATAGCGCTTGGACTGAAGGAGCCCCTCCGGAGTCTGTACATACACCAGTGAGCGCATGTACCTACTGAGTGCGAGTGCCAAGTGATTGGGAGGATTGAGTGACTGTGAGGACTAAGTGACTGTGAGGACTAAGTGGTTGTGAGGACTGAGTGAATTGATACTCTGAGAGTATGCATATGGTTTATTACTGAGTCACATCGCATTTGACATGCACATGACATATAGGCATAAAGATGCATTTTTCTCAATGTTGTACGGTATCACGTCATTCATGACTTTTCACACATATTGACATATGGGCATCGAGAGGTATTTTACACTTACTATCTAGAAAGAAAATAAAACATCTTATTTAATGTTGAAAGGAGTTTTTTGAGAAAAATTATAATTTTCAAACTTACTCGTATTTTTGACGATTTCGGTAAAGGAGTTGGGTTTTCACTAATATACTTGAAAACCGGAACTATTTTCGAAAAATTATGAAAAAGTTGAGCATTTTATCTCCGAGTTACTTCTTTTATTACTTGTTGTACGTTGTTATGAACTGTTTTTGGCAATTGGTGTTGGGCCCGACCTTTGTTCCAGCTCGTCACTACTTTCAACCTAATGTTAGGTTTGTTACTTATTGAATACATAGGATCGGTTGTATTCATACTACACTTCTGCACTTTGCGTGCAGATATTGGCTGTTGATGTTGCTGTGATCAACGGGAGCTGGAATTGAAGACGTACTTGCGTTCCTGTTGTAGCTGCCTCTTTTTCATGGTTGCCTTAGATGCATAAAACTCTATTTATGTACTTTTCGAACAGATGATGTATTTACTTCATACCAGCTTTGTAAATTATATTCTTAGAAGCTCATGATTTGTACTACCAATCCTTGGGAAATGTATAAGATTCATATAATTTTTCTTCTATTTAACTGCCTTATAAATTTTATTATAATTAGATAGTTGTTAATTGGCTTACCCAGCGGGTTGGGTTAGGTGCCATCACGACTAGTTGGATTTTGGATCGTGATAATGAGAGGTAGAGATTGTCCCACTGGGCGTGCTAGAATTTGTAGATAATGAATTGCGTCGAGAAAATAAAATCAAGACCGAAAAATATTGCAACAATCGTAGTATTTTATTTCAAATAATATGAGCGTTACAATCTCTATGAATCCTTTGATTCTACTTTTCAACAATAAATAAAAGAGCCTTCGAGTTTAATCTTGAATTTTCGTTTATTTTAATCTAAGTGTTTGAGGCCTGATCTTGATCTTGACGTATTTTTAATCCAAGGGCTTGTAACTTGTTCTTGAATCTTCGTCTTGATCTTTTAATCCTTAGAACACTTGAATGCTTGTAGCTTCTAGAGAAATTTGTAGTGTTTGATCCACGATATCTCTCTTGCTTCTTGTTATAACTTATGGTCTCTTTCTGAGTTATGAAGACCCCTATTTATAGTTGTGGGAGGGAAGAATTGTGATGAGAACAAACTCTTTCCGACCAATCAGATTGAAGTGTGACAAGACCGCATTTGATTGACCAGAACACGTCACTTGCACATATGGTACAGTTTCATTGGCCTTTTAATTTGACTTGACATACCTTGTCATTTTGACATGTAGCACAATCCTATTGGCTCTTACGTTTGACTTGGCTTGCCACGTCATTTGACACGTGGCACCAAACCGGGCTTTTAGGAAGATGAAATCTTGGGCTTAATGAAGTGGGCTCATGACTTTAGCCCAATTAAATGGGCTAGCCCAATGGATTAAGACTTATTTATTTAATCCATATATATTGGACTTATATAATTAATTCAATTATATTAGCCAATAATATTTATTCGAACTAATATATTTAAAATATAGTCCAAATATTTTTATTGAATTTAAATCCAATAAAATTTAAATGCTTACGGTAGCCAAACCAACAACCCTTGTTCATAAAATACTTTGAATAGGTCACTATGTTCATGTAAAAATAGGCATTAATCTTCATATATTTTTGATCCGCAACTTCAGCCATAAACTTGCGTCTATGTGTGTGTTTTGAGCGTTTGGTTCTCCTCTTTTATAGTAATAGAGATAGTGATAATTTTCAATTTCTATGCTGACAAAGTTAAGCATTGAGACAATCCACGGGCAATTTTGCAGGCATGACGTGGTTGCCTTCTACTTGTCTGATAAAAATGCAGACTTGAGCTTTAAAATTCATGGAAGTTGAGTCTACTCGTTTAGTTTTTTTTTAAAAGAACTAAATTAGGCCGAGTTATGGGTAGAGAGGAAATGAATCGGATAAAAAAAGGGGAGGTGTCTCTTTTATGAAGTACCACGTGGCAGTCCGTCCAGTTGATAGATATATTTGAATGATAGTATAACGGTATGGGCTAAAATGATTAAATAGTATAACGTATGGTATTTTTAAATCTTTTTCAATAGTACATGAATATATTTGACCCTTTCCGTTTATCATTTAGTATATGTGTTGTTGGGTCATGATGGTTCATAAAAATAGTACCTCGGTGAGTTTCGATTCCGATCCCGGGCTGGTCCCAAGCTGGTCATACCGGGTTGTTAAGGGACCAATATATTTATAGTACAATTTAATTTATAAACTTGTAATTTATAAGTAAATAATATAATGACCAAAATTTAAATAGTTTGTTAAAGTCTTGAAAGGTAAAACGTGAAAGTAATATTTGCGGAAACACATCAAAGGATTAAGAGTCTAAATTTCGTTAGACAATAATTTAACAAGAAGATTTCAAATTGCAAGTTCTATTTTGATTTTTAAATTTGTAAATTAAAAGTCTATAGTAACTAAATTAATATTAAATACAAGAGTACATTTAAAGGTTTTGCATTGTCTTTTATAGTTCTTTCATGTCAATATAAACTACTTGGCCTATTTTTGGGGTGTCTAATTCAAATGGGCAACCAATTGTCAATATATTTTAAATTTTCTGATCTTCCGTTTTATCTACATTTTCACGATTGCTATGATCTAATCCAATCTCTAAAATACACTAGCACTTCCAAGGAATTGATACCCAATGAGTGACATATGTCTCATATTTGTTGCCTTATTTGGCTAAATGCGGTTTCTGATGAAATAATTGAAATTGGCATATTTAGCTCGTCTCGAGCCATAGCGAAAAGAATGGGAAATGGCTTTGCGTTATACTTCTATCATGTCCACAACAAAATATCCTTTGTGCGAGGCTTTGTCTACTTTTACAAGTAAAATTAAAGTTCATCACTATTCATGCTATTGTGTTGTGTAAAAAACATAATGTAGACCAAATATCAAAATATCTACACCATCATCTTCATCAATAGAAACAGAAGTAGAAACAGAACTAGAAGCAAGGTTCAGATTAATATTTATTACAACAGAAGAAGCATCAATCAGGTTTGCGTAATAATTGTATAATTGCTGCAAATGCTCATTTAGGTCTCTCGTACAAGTATGAATGTACGGAATTTCAATTGGTCCAATTTCTGTATAGGTATACAAAACATTAATTAATTGGTGTCAAATAAAGATCTTAGAAGACTTTAAAACATCACCAATTAAATAAATAATGTAAAATTAGTTTTTGAATTTTTCTTGCATTTTTTCGGTGGTATCACCATATCTTTCTTTATTCTTGAATTCAGAAAGTAAAGGAGAAATTTCTTCAACTATATGCTTACCTTATTTATCGTTTAATTATAAATTAGTGTAGTTTAATGCATGTAATTAGAATGTTGGGGAGATTTAGATTATAACGTAAAAAAACGTAGTGGATTGCTAAATCATTCAAAGCAAGATATATAATAAAGAGATTCGAGCCTTGAAAATGGAGAACTTCTTATTAGGGAACGTTTTATACTCCTTAATATGCTTACTTGCAGTGAATTTAAATAATCGGACCAATTAATTTTAGAATACTAGATGAAACAAAAAAATACTTAAGACCTTGACAAATTAGGGTCACTCTTTACCGTCGTAGCATGTGACACCTTATTGGTTACACGATTAGTATGACCAATATTAACATCATAACATGTATATAGTTTATATTACATTAAGTATTTTGAAATTTTATAAAATTTCAGTAGACCGATGAATTATTATAAATATATGTTTATTTGGGACATTTCCACTGTCATTAGATGAAAAACATACTCGATGTTTGTGTCATTTTTTTAATCATGTGAAGTTACATAAAATTAACAAAACGTGTACTCATCCATGCCCATTTGGACATAAAATTTGATGGAAGTTTTTTCTAAATTTTTTTTTATTTTTTTCGAAATCAGCGTTTGTTCATAAAATTTTCAATTTTCACTTGAAGATGCATTTTGAAAATTTTCGAAAATTTAAAAAACTCCAAAAGCTGTTTTTCAAAATTTTCACTCAAATCACTCACAAAATTTAAAAAATATCCCAAACTGAAATTTATGTCAAAAAACAACTATAAATTTCAAATACTATTTTCACTTGAATTTTTTTTTCACTATTTTTTCGAATTTTACTATTCTTATGTCCAAACGCCTACTTAAATGTCTAGAACTAGACATTTCTTACAACTTAGTACAATATATTATTTGGTTCCTTGTGTAAGGATAATAATAGTCTGGACAGATTTATATTATGAAATTCTTATTCTTTCCCGAATTAAGATTTTAAACTCTACCCATTTGGTAAATAAAAATAGAAGAAGTGTTCAAGCAAACCAAAGCTCAACTTCTTTTGGGAAGGGAACATTATAGGAATAATAATGAGAAATGACATTGTATAGCCGTTTTTAAAATAATAGCCGGAAAATGTATATCTATCTATATTATATTAAAAGCACGAATGCACTTAGCGAAATATCGTTCGCCTATTTTACCCTTTAAAAATAACTTTTATATCGGACAAATTAGTCATTTAATTTATTTTCTAATATTTAGAACTTTAAAATCAACTAAAAAAATTTATTTTTTTCCTTATTTGAATGTAGTAGCCCAAATTTTGGCTATTGTGCATCAACCAAAATTTTCCATAAGATCTTTGATTCTCTTTATGTAGTACTTTTGCTCTACTTTTAAATCTATATAAGGAACACTTGCCCTCGGTAGGCATCAACGTACATATAGCTATATGCAATTTAAAAATTCTCTATGTTTTCTCTATAATAGGATAAAAAGTTCTTATAAAAATTAAAATAATATTGACGTTATATTGTTGAGGTGGATATCCCTATAATATATTTTATTCTTCTAATTATTCAAACTTATCCAAGATAGAGAAACACACATAAAACCAAAAAACAAAATTGATTTCTCATTATTTCACATAAGCTTTTATGCTTAATATGACTTTTGCATAGATTTCCATTAATACTATATTAGCGAAATACCGTTCACCTTTTTTACCCTTTAAAAATATATTTCAGACTAGATAAAATAGTATTTTATATTTCCTAATACAATCATATACTCTTGCTTTCCATAAAAACATAATTGCCAATGCATCTAAATGTAGAATCTGGGATGCTTGATCATGAGTTTAGACAAAGAAAGAAAGTTCTCCTTAAAACAAAAAAAAATAGATTAATTAATGAAGTTTCTTAATTATTTTACTTTTGCACAAATTTAATGTGTTGGAAACAATTCTTATATAATATTCTTATTGATTAAAGTAATCGAATAATTTGTATTTTGCTCATGAGGAAATAAACGTCTTGTGTAAGTTAGCTGACCATATTTTTGTCTTTTTAGGATGAACTTAAGAATATGTATTTTTTTTTAAAGTTAAAAAATCTCTAAAATATACAAGGGTTATGTACTCTTGCTACAACTAAAAAGTAAGCGCAATAACTTATAAATTTGAAGTAGTAAAATTATAAAATTGGAATATATTTTAAAATTAATAT
This sequence comes from Nicotiana tomentosiformis, assembly GCF_000390325.3. NCBI lineage: Eukaryota > Viridiplantae > Streptophyta > Magnoliopsida > Solanales > Solanaceae > Nicotiana > Nicotiana tomentosiformis. Next base: position 127,445,042 of record NC_090818.1, read on the forward strand.
ATTGATTGGAATGACTTAGGACTTACATGGGATAGAGTTTCTTCCTTTATTAAGTTAATTAAATAGGATAAATAATTATCATTTAATAAATTTACAAAGGAAATTAGCTTTTATTTTATAATTTAAACATAATTTTTAATATGATGTTCATGTCATTTTAAAAGTTAGTATTCATTAAGATGGAGTGCACGCGCAAAGCGCGTAACTTATGATTAGTATATATATATTTTGTATGTACATATATAAAAATTATATAAATTTTATACATTTTTTTGATATCGAATGTAAATAGTTTATGGCGTAGAATAATGAATATGACTTTAATGGTTTCATTTCATAGTACGAACTGGGACCTTAAATCATCCATGTTTCTAGAGCAAATTTCATTTGTAGCCGGCCAGTGGAAACTATTATCATCCGCTAGTCATGAATTGATCAATACAATTTATAATCCCAAACAAATTATAATGGGTAGCCTAAATTTGCTCAAATGCGATAGATTTTATTACCATCAAGCCGTTCCAATCATCCACCAATGATATGCAAAATCAGTTTTCTTATTGTCAAAAATACCGCTTATGGTATTTAATTTTTGAAAACAATAAATTTTCATGTAATTTTAGGTACCTAGCTTTTTCTGACTATCAAAAAATTATGTAAACTATTTTTATTTTTGTTGTTGTTGGTTCTTACTTGGCTAAATGAAAGCAGTCGGTCATCTTCAAAGTAATATATCCTTATTGTTATGGTTTTCGTTTCATGAGTTTATTTATTTATTTAATACACAATATTACGTTCTTCACTCTTTAAATCAAATACCCCTTTACGTACAAAGAACGTAAATGTACATTGAAATAAATACTATATAATAGATATAAATTGTCAATAACTAACATTATTGTAATTTTTAACACAATATTAAATTCTAGAAAATCTTTCATATATATATTTTACTACATCACTACGTAGTAAAATGCACGATACACTTTATATATACAAAATTTATACATTGTAGAACAGTCTATACACTTTGGATACACAAAAGCGCTCGGGATACATTAATAATATATTATGGATACATTGCAAGATGCACGATACACTCTATATACATATTTTATGCAATGTATATACTAAATAGACTGTCACTATGCAAAAAATATATTAAAATAGATTGTCACTATACAATTTATATACAATAGACTGTCACTATACAAAATAGATTGTCACTATACAAAAATATACTAAATAGACTGACACTATACAATTTATATACACTAGACTGTCATACAAAATATATACAAAGTAGACTGTCACTATACAAAATATATACTAAATAGACTGTCACTATACAATTTATATACACTAGATTGTCATACAAAATATATACAAAGTAGACTGTCACTATACAAAATATATACTAAATAGACTGTCACTATACAAAATATATACTAAATAGACTGACACTATACAAAATATATACTAAATAGACTGACACTATACAAAAAATATACAAAATAGAATGTCACTATACAAAAAATATACAAAATAGACATTTTCGGCTATTAGATGTAATATATTTGGACCGAAGGGTCATTTTCTATCAGTAAAAAAAAATATGGGCTATTAAAATTTTGAGGAGCATATAGGGTAGTTTTCACATGTTTCTACTGTTGTCGTACGCGAAGACTTGGTTGTTTAGAAAGTTTTTATGTCATTATCAAAAAACAGCTTTCTATTGTACTAATAGTAAAATATTTTGGATTTAGTGTTTAAGAAAAATTAACACAAATTGTCTTCATCCAACCATTATAATATATGTATAAATTATACTATATAATGTGTGTTTAATCATATATAATTAGTATATAATTGGCTAGAAAAGTAAAGCAATAAATCGATTAAAAAAAGTAATTTTCGAAAGAAACTACTTTTTTCTGCTTCTCAAAAACTGCTTATGCCTCTACTCAAAATCACTTTTTTCCTTCTAAAAGCTTGGCCAAATATTTTAACTTTTGGCTAAAAAGAAACTTGGCCAAACAGGCTATAAGTGTATTTTTTAAAAATACTTTTCAAAAAGTACTTTTAAAAAGAAGATACTTTTTACCGCTTCTCATAAACAACTTCTGCTTCTACTCAAAAGTTTAGTCAAACACCTCAACATAGAAAAAAAGCTGCTTTCGGCTTGGCTAAACAAGCTATTACTTGTGAATGTCCCGTTCTACTTTATCCCGTTTTGCCAAGATAAAAGCCCAATAAGTTGGTCTAGAGGTAACAGCCCATTTTATAGAATATTGAGCCTTCCCCTTCTTGAAAAGAGTCCAAAATTCAACAAAAGGGAGGGTACTGGGCTAAACCCTTAAGAAGAATTAATCCAACTAGCCGTCCACCCAATTACTTAAACTAAAAGTAGCCGGTGAAGGTATAATATATGCATAATTTATGTATTATATGTGTATAATTATGTATAATTAATGTATAATCTATGTTTATGGTTAGAAAAAATAAACAATAAATATGAACGACTATTGGTGTAAAGATCTCAACCCTTAATCCACAAGGCCCAAAATTAATAAGTTGGTCCACAGGACAACAACCCGTTAGACACCTTTTTCACAAGCTTTTGACGTTGCACCAATCATTTACGAGTGAGTATTACACTCAGAATTTACAAGCAGATCGAGAAAGGGATTCACTGAGCAAAAGGTTAATTTATTAAACTTTTAATGTATTTTATAATTTTTTGTATAGTTATTATATTATTTTATTAATTTATAAATTTAAAGATCCATAGGGCTTATGCAACATGTCTCGGGGTTTATGCCTCGTCTCACATTAAGTAAAATGCTTGCTTCACGTCCCTGCCTTTTAAAACACTGGCAGCTTTTTCAGCAAAAACAATTCTTTTTCGCAAATTCTAGTTTTCCTTCAATTTGTCTCTCTAATCCATTTCTATAAGGGTCCATCTCGGTCAATCAAATCTTATTTTAGTTATATGATTTTTTTTATTGAAGATCGGTAAAATATAATATATGAGTTCAATAAGGAAATTTTTATAGGATCATTTTCGTCTATTCAAATTGTAATCGATTTATTTTCTTAATAATTTCAAAAAGAAAAGAAAATAACTTCCATAGCTAGCTACCACTCAATATTCACACTATATATGGTCCAAAGGTGGAGAACTTTGGTACATGTATTGGTATAAGACCATAGAAGAAGAATGGCTAGATAACAAAAAGGTAAAACTTCAACATTAGTTGATAAGGATTGGTACTCAACTATAGGCCACCAGAAACATATATTCTTCACAATTTCTTTTGAAGTCTTGATTTAACACATCTACATACTGGGATAGCTCTTATTGATAGCTTACTTTGGATTCAGGTCCACTCAATAGAATAAGTGACTTAAAATGAACGGAAAAGGTCCAAATACGCCCTTATACTATACGGAATTGAGCACATTTGCCCTTCGTTAATACTTTAGCTCAAATATGTCCTTACCGTCACATAGTTGGTCCATATATACCCTTAGAGTTACACAGTTGGCCCATATATGCCATTTTCGAAACGGAATCCACCCAATATAATTAGCTCTTTCGTTAATTATATTAAAGTGTATTACAAACACTATTTCTTTTTTATTAGTACTTTTTTTCTTTACCTTTCTCTTTTCTTTCTTCTTTTTTATTTTCTTCTCTTTTTGTTTTTCTTTTTCTTTCTCCCTTATCCGATTTCCTTCATTACTGATGTTTTCTCCATTTTCATCACCAATTTTACTTGACAAAACTCATAAATTCCAATTACTAAGAAAATTCTCCCATAAGAATATTTTTATAGATCATATGTTTTTCAATTTTTAAATTTTTACTGAATATATATTTAGTTCTAAAAAATTTAACAAAGTAAGAAAAAAAAGTACTAATAAAAAGGAAATAGTGTTTGTAATACACTTTAATACAATTAACGAAAGAGTTAATTAGTTTGGGTGGATTCCGTTTCAAAAAGGGCATATATGGGCCAACTGTGTAACTCTAAGGGCATATATGGACCAACTATGTGACGGTAAGGGCATATTTGAGCTAAAGTATTAACAAAGGGCAAATGTACTCAATTTTCTATAATACAAGGGCATATTTGGACCTACCTAAAATGAATGTTAAGTTTATTCTTCTAGCTCTTTTGAGATATTGAGATGCTTAATTTGTTACATCCAATTTCTTGTAAAAAAGAATTAATTGATAATATAGATAATACAATTTAATTTTCAATTTCTATTTCTACTAATTTCACATTGTTTTAAAATATACATGGCACAAGAGGTTCTGAGGTGGCCAAATATATATATATATATATATATCCGATTATTTTAAATTTAAATACTTGGGTAGGCGGCTATTTAAGTTAATTCTTCTTTCTTTTAACTGGACTTCTACCTCTATTGTTAATAAGTGATAGCAAAACTCTGAATCCTGAACCTCTATCTGCTATATTATGGTGAATTGTGTGAATCGTCTTTGTTTAAAATGTAGAAGTCTTTTATGTGGTAAACTTTTAGGGGCTCGATTTCTATTTGTGCTAATATCACACTTAGTTTTAAAACATAGCACAAGAGGTCGTTGTGTGGTAAACGGTTTAGGGGCGTGCATTAAAAAAGCAATTATAAGTTAAGTAAATTGCAAAACTCACCGTATTTAAACCAAAACATGAAGTCAATTTTTGCCCAATCATTTATCTAGGGATTGAGGTAGTTTAACTAAAATCTTCGGATCTATAATTGAAATCGTTCTAATAAGAAAACAAGAAATACTCCCATTTGACTTAAACTAATATCAACCCCATAAGGGGCAGACCAACAGGGATCGTCAAAAAATTATATAGGCCTATTTTATCTCTATCTCAGAAAATACAGTTATAAGAAAAAAGTTGAACCTACTTGATCTAAACATAGCGCACACTTCATTGGTTAAGTGGGTTCAATTTTTTTAAGAGATCCTGGGTTCTTGATGATGGGAAACAGGTATGAACAGCGGAAGCAAATAGTTAGTATCACTTGCATGTAATATAGACAATACATAATCATAGATTTTGATTAAACACAAAATAAATACTTATTTCTTGAAGCGTGACCGCAACCACGAGATTAGCCTTCACGTTTAACGAATTACCACCAGCTCCGTAGTGTATCAGCAGAATCGCCACTGGATTACGATCACCATCAGTTTCGCAGTCTTCTGCTGTGTGACCCAAATAGTATCGGAATTGACGAAATTCGTGTGAGCGAATTTCTCCATGGAAATCGTATAGTAAAAAACCATAGCCTCCTTATGGAATAAGACCCCTTTATATAGCCACATGTTTTATAGTTTAAAACCTTTTTCCTAAACTTGTTGGGTCTTCCTTTTCCACCAAGAAATAGAATTTCATTTAATTCGTAATTATTCAGGCATAACAGGGACCGTAATATTTAATTAATGAGGCTTCCTATTATGGACTTAATTTGAATATTTCGAATTAATACTACCATAATAAATTGCAAATTATTCCACTAAAAATTCGTAACTGCACTCCTCAGTTTAATTTTGAAATTCTTCCATTAAACCTTATTTAACTCCCCATGTTAAGATTCAGATACTAATCAAATAAATTAAATTACTCATAATTTAATTCGTTGATTATTTCCTTTAAACTTTCGCTTAACTTATTTCATGTAACGGATACAAAATTCACATGCAAGGTTTACACATGAAAACTTATAAGCTTTCATAAAGATGTATCATCAATCTCTAGACCGAGATATGGATTCATTCAACTAACTCTTACTTCGCCAATGTATATCATTATTGTCCAATTTACCGGGCATATTGACCCACAAAAGAATCTCGTATTTTAATAAATCAAAACAATAAATGATATACACAATTAATAATAATTATATCAAGATTAAAAGTATAAGTACGTTTAGTGGGTAGAGAAGTTATTTTATTAAGTCAGTATAAAATACTTATCTCTACTTGATTCGTTCAATACATACAAAATGTACTAGCATAAGAAGTCGGAATTAAACCATTCCCATAATCAAGATAAATTATATTTAATCTTTTGCTACAATTATTCATGATGGTTTGTCCAATTCCATCATTAAATTGTGAACATGATCTTTACGCTTATAAGAACCGATAATTTAATCTTTCGTGTATAAGCTAAACTCTATACACTAAATCATCTACTATATAAGTAAATGACACAAACGAATATATGATCTGTTTAAAATATTATTAAAATTGAATAAATAATTATTTTATAATAAATACTATATCCAAACCAAAATCCATGGTTAATAGTATATATCCCAACAATCTCCCACTTAGACTTTTAACCATGATAATTATTAGAATATACTATATCTAAATGCATGGTTAATAATATATGCCCTAATAATCTCCCACTTAGACTCATAATCATGCATATATAACTTTCACAGCTATCTTTTTGCATGACTATTAAAAGTCTCTTCTAATAAACTTTTGCTAAAAGGAACTTGCCAAGTAATTTTCAAATGCAATCTTTGTCTAGTAGTGCTTTGTCCTAACTAACTAGTTTGGTATTAAGCTCTTGGATTTTTTTATGAAACTCTCCCAAGAGTACATACTAAACTTTGTTTTTCTTTACTATTCTCCCACTACAACGAAGTACTACTAATATTATCTTCATTACTTTACGGTATTGAAAAAATTAATGACTTCTTCCTGTAATGTTCTCTGCTCAACATCATTCTCACTACTTGGAGGTAGTAAATTTCTATTTGCCTATTAATATTTCTCCCACTACTTAAATGCAATGGAACGTCAATTCCGACATATAGAGTTGTATGTTCTTGAGCGTTTGAATTTTCAGATGATTCATTTGTTATTTCTTTGCTTAGTTCCTGTAAAACTAGTTTAGTTTTAGGAACATAGTTTATTAAATAATCCTATTACAGAGAACTGGTATTTGTGATAACAATTACCTTCTTTTCTTTAGGAAAATAAAATAAACCTCCTTTCATTCCCTTGGATATCCAATAAACGCGCAAACATTCATCCTTGATTTTATCTGTAATGACCCGGCCGGTCGTTTTGAGTATTGTAATCCCATTTCCCCATTTACTGCTCAATTATGCTTTACAGTTGTTTAATGACTTACCAGATTAGTTGGTGGTCCGGAAGGAATTCAGAGTGAAACGAGACACTTAGTCTCCTAATTGAAAATTCTAAGATAGAAAAGTTGTCCGGATATGGACTTATATGTAAATGACCTCGGATTTGAATTTTTATGTTTCTAATAGCTCCGTATGGTGATTTTGGACTTAGGAGCGTGTCTGGAAATTTTTTTGGAGGTCCATAGAGGAATTAGACTTGAAATGCCGAAAGTTGAATTTTTGAGAAGTTTAACCGCGGGTTGACTTTTTGATATTGGGGTCAAAATCCGATTCTGAAAATTTTAATAGGTATGTTATGTCATTTATGACTTGTGTGCAAAATTTGAGGTCAATCGGACGTGATTTGATAGGTTTCGGCGTTGTTTGTAGAAATGAAAAGTTTCAAAGTTCATTAGGTTTGAATCTATGTGTGATTCGTGTTTTTAATGTTGTTAGATGTGATTTGAAGACTCGACTAAATTCGTATGATGTTTTAAGACTTGCTGGTATATTTGGTTGAGGTCTTCATGGGCTCGGGTGAGTTTCGGATGGTTAACGGATCAAAAAGTGGACTAAAATAGCTGCTGCAATTTCCCTATGCTGCAAATTCTATCTCCCAGAATCTCCCAAAATCGAGCCCATAATCGTGCCCAGAATAGGGCTATGATCGAGCCCAAGATCGAATCCATGATCGAAGGCATGATCGAGGGCCATGATCGAGCCCAAGATCGAAGCCACAATCGAAGGCAGGGTCGAGGGCCAGGATCGAGGGCCAGGATCGAGGATCAAGATAGAGGCCCAGGATCGAGGCCCATGATCGAGGGACAGGATCGAGGGTCAGGATCGAGGCCCAGGATCGAGGAACACGATCGAAGGCCCAGGATCGAGGCAGGATCGAGGGATGTCTGGGCAGAATTATAAAGCAGGGGACTTCCTCCCATTCGCCATTTTTGACAAATTGGAGCTTGAGGAGAGACGATTTTTGATAGATTTTCAAGGAAAACTTAAGGTAAGTCCCTTGTGATCATTTCTACTCCATAATATTGAATTATCATCGAATAATCTGACTAGATTACATGTTTTTGAGGTGTAAATCAGAGATTTAAACTAAAGGTGTTTAACAGACCAGTTTGACTCGGTTCCGGACCGGCCCAGACCGGTTATGAACCGGCCCGACAGTAAGGGGCTGGGCAGGGCTGGGTTGGGACCGGGATCAGACTTTGCCGGGTAAAATTTTGGTACTGGTACGACCCATTATGGTTTAGTCATATGGGTATCGGTTAATCGGACCGGCCTGGACCGGCCCAAACCGGTTTGGCTGTTTAATTATTTTAACCATTTATGCATTGACCACGCCATAATTACTATATTGTATTATATTATTATTTTTTTGTAAAATGATTTTAAACTCAATAGCCCTCTCCAAGAAGTAGTGTCTATATTACTAAAATAATGTTCAAACTTTAGTAAGCTTAGATTTTTTTAAAGCTGCATGTCCCCATAAAGTCATAAAGGTATGTCCCATCCAAGACAAAGCACGCTTATCTTTGTGTTTTAAGCTATTTTCTTTCCTTGAAAGTACAAAAAGCCTGCTAATTATGGCTACTGAATTAGAATCTCCCTAATTACGATAGAATTTAGAAAAAAGGTTTTGAACACAGTGAGGAATCGCAGACTTCTTCAATCGTGTTAGAGTTGGAGCTGGTAACAAGGGTGGTGGTCTTTGCATTCTTTATTCAAACACACTTTTTATAAGATTATTTTTTTGTTTTATATTTTTACTTTAGTTATACAAAAAATATATTTAAAATAAATTATACACAAACCCGACCCGGTAGGCCCGAAACCGTTACGGTTCCATTTTTGATCGGATGGGGCCGGACCCGTTAACCCCGGTTTGTCGAACCCGAAACTTGACCCGGATTGGTGACCGGCCTGTCACTTTGTTTCTCGACCCGGACCGGACCGGCCCACCCGTTTGTCATCTTTAATTTGAACTTATAAATTTGGAAATAAGATTTGATGATTTGGAGATCGAGTTGAGGTCAAATTTTGGTAAAATTAGTATGGGTAGACTCGTGGTGGAATGAGCTTTTGGATTTTATAACTTTTGTCGGGTTCCGAGACGTGGGCCCCACAGGCGATTTTTGAGCTAAATTTTGAATTTTTATGGAAAAAATATATTTTCGTATGGAATTAATTCCAATAAATTTTATTGACTAAATCGAATTATTTATGGCTAGATTTGAGGCGTTTGGAGGCCAATTCGCGAGGAAAAGGCTTATTGGAATAAAGAATTGCTCGGATTGAGGTAAGTAACCGTTATAAATCTGGTCCTGAGGGTATGAAACCCCGAATTTTTTGTGTCATGTGATTATTTTGGAGGTGACGCACATGATAGGTGACGGGCGTGTGGGCGTGCACCGAAGGGATTGTGACTTGGTCCGTCCCGTAAAACTGTAAAGTTGAATAACTTGTTGTTAGCTATATGCTCTCTTTGTGTTGAAGAAATTTGATTGTAAATCATGTTAAAAATTATGCTTAGGCTTTGTGATAGTATTGTTGGGACCCACAGAGGTCGCGTACTTGTTGAATTATTTGCTATTTACTGTCTTGTACTCAGTCATGATTTTACTTGTGTATCATACCTCAGTCTTTCTTGATATTTGTTGATTTACTATGTTATCTTTGTTTGGGCTGATCTTTGTGATTTTTGAGAGCCCGAGAGACTAGAGAGGTTGAAGACTGAGTAAGGCCGAGGGCCTGTCGGTGAGGTAAGGATATATGGCACGTGAGTTATCCGTGCAAGATATTATAGCACATGAGTTGTCCGTGCAGCACGTGAGTTATCCGTGCGGATTATGGTGCTTGGGTTGTAGGAGCCCCTCCGGAGTCTGTACACCCCCAATAAGCGCGGGTACCTATTGAGTGTGAGTGCTGAGGGTTGAGAGCCGAGTGGTTGAGCTGTTGTGACGAGTTGAGTGATTGTTGCCCTGAGAGGCTGTACTTGTTTTTCATTTGTTGTTGCACTTAGTTGCTATCTGTCATTGTTGTGAAATACTCTGAAAGATTTTATATCCGGATTACACGAACTTGAACTGTATAAAAATGATTTGACTTAAACTGTTGGATTTGAAAGCATGTCTATTCTTTTCTGAAATTACTGAAAGTGAACTATAACTGTGTAGCTCGTCACTATCTTCAGTTCCTTAGTTATTATTGTTACTTGCTTAGTTGGTTGTACTCATACTACACCCTGTACTTCGTGTGCAGATCCAGGTGCTTATGGACATAGCGGGTATTGATTCTCTCGTACAGTTGATCTTTCAGAGATTCAGAGGTAGCTGCCGTATTTCACAAACCTTGTCTCTCCTTCCCTATCTCCTTGTTTACTGTATTTTGGTCTTAGACTATTGTAGACCGTATTTTTTTCCAGACTTATATTCATATTAGATGCTCATGTACTCAGTGACACCAGGTTTTAGGAGTGTTTATATCATTATTTGCGACATTTGTGGATTGTATTTAAATATTAAATTTTCAAACTTAAAAGATATGAGAGTTTATTGAGATTGTCGGCTTGCCTATTATTGAGATAGGCACCATCACGACGGGTGAGATTTTGGGTCGTGACATTATCTTATCCGTTTTTCCTTTTAGTATGTATATATTAGACAATTCCATATCCGAACTTGCCGCAGACCGGACTTACGTTAAGTCCACAGTTCTATGGGGTCCAAGATACTGACTTAGAAAGAACTAAAATCAGAATGTAATTGCAGTTTCTAAGGCATATCCATAACGAAAAAATAAATAAATCAGAATAACTTACCATTAATATAAACATCTCCATAAGAGATTTATTTCTTCTCTCTACTACACCACTCTATTATGGAATATCCAGCGTAGACAATTGAGATATATTCTTCTATTTTGATGAGTAACTAATGAACTTTGTAGAGAAGTGCTAGCCACATACGATCAGATTGTAGTAATTTAATGTATTTTCATACTGCTTCTCCATATCAAGCCTTAAAATCCTGAAATTATTCAAAGCATTCAGACTTACGGTGCATCAAATATATATTCATATTTTGAGTAATCATTTATGAACGTCATAAAATTACTCAAAATCACCTCTTGCCTATTTGTTCATTAGACAGCACAATCAAAATGGATTAGTTCTAACTTATCACTGGCTCTCTTTCCTTTGGAGCAGAGATGTCTCTTAATCATATTTTCTTCTAAACAGGTTCCACAAGTTGGTAGTGCTTCTACTTTCAATGATCCTTAGATTCATCCTTGACCAACTTGAAATTCTATCTAGATTAATATGACTTAGACATAAATGCACAGATAAGTTTTACTCAATTTTGAAGAATATTTTCTCTTATGAGGTAGACTAATATTGTTCTATTCAGGAGAGAACACTTGTGCGCGTTGATAGACAGAAATGCCAGAATTCGGTTCCTTTGGTGTTGTGAGCGTTGATATCTGAACCACTTCTTCGATGGCAAACATCTTTTTTGCGGCTGGTTGTTCCCCGTAGATTGTCTTGATTCCCCTTGGGACTGGGAATTTTAACACTTGATGAAGAGTTGAGGGTACTATTTTTATATGGTGGATCCATGGCCTTCCGAGAAGGGCGTTGTACCTCATATCTCCTTCGATCACATAAAACTTGGCCTCTCATACGATTCCGGCGGTGTTGATCGGTAATGTTATCTCCCCTTTGGTGGTTTCATATGCCATGTTGAACCCATTTAGGACTCGGACTGCTGGCACGATCCTGTCTCGTAGACCAAGCTGTTCTACGACCTTCGATCGAATAATATTGGGCGAGCTACATGGATCAATTAACACACGTTTGATTCTAGTTTTATTTACGAGTACAGATATTACCAGTGCATCATTGTAAGGTTATATGATCCTTTTTGCATCCTCGTCGCTGAAGGATAAGGCTCCTTCAGGTATGTAGTCTCGAGTTCATTTTTCCCTGGTGACGGAGATTCTGGTGCGTTTCAACATTGGCCCTTGTGGGATGTCGACTCCATCGATGATCATATTTATTATATGTTGAGGTTCGGTATCTTCTTGTCCTGTTTATTTGTTAGAATACCTGTTTCTAAAGTGGTTCTTGGTTCGGTCGCTCAAGAATTCTCGAAGGTACCCATTGTTGAATAAACGAGTTACTTCTTCTCTCAGTTGTCGACAATATTCCATTCTATGACTGTGAGTGCCATGATATTTGCACATATGGTTAGGGTCCCTTTGAGCTGGATCGGATAGTAGAGGTCGGGGCCATTTGGTATCACTGATGCGCCCGATAGCAGATACGATGGAGGCAACATCGATACTAAAGTTGTACTCCAATATTCTTGGTGCTTCTTTAGGCCCGATGGTTCTGTCAAAGCCATTTTTGGTCATGAGCCCCCGGTTGCTTCGACCTCGATCACTTCTCCTGTCATCTTATGGAGTTCCGCCCCGACCCGCTGCTCCTTCGATCTCTATTATAGGGCCGATACTGACCCCGTTTGATCCCGGTTCACGATCGATGTCCCTCTTGGATCTATCAAGAATCCTTGCGGGATATATAGACTTCGAAGGTGCCCCGAATTGATCATCTTCAACTCTGATTTTCGATTGATACCGATTGTGTACATCGGTCCAGGTAACACCAGAGTATTCTATCAGGCTTTGCTTTAATTGTTGCAAAGCCACCGAGCTTTGAATATTGAGTCCCTGAGTGAAAGCCTGAACAACCCAATCATCAACGACCAGCGGCAGATCCATTCGTTCCATTTGAAAACGGGACACGAACTCTCTGAGCATCTCGTTCTCCTTCTCTTTGACTTTGAAAAGGTCCGATTTCCTGGTTTCGACCTTGATGGCACCGGCATGTGCCTTTACAAAAAAGTATGCAATCATAGCAAATGAGTCAATAGAATTAGGAGGTAAGTTGTGATACCATATCATGGCTCCTTTAGACAAGGTCTCCCCAATTTTGTTAGCAAAACAGACTCGATTTCGTCTTCTTCTAAGTTGTTCCCTTTGATGGCACATGTATAAGAGGTTACATGCTTGTTTGGATCGGTCGTTCGGTTGTACTTAGGTATTTCGGGCATACAAAATTTCTTGGGGATCGGTTTTGGGGCCGCACTTGGAGGAAAAGGTTTTTACACGAACTTCTTGGAATCCAGTCCCTTCAATATCGGGGGTGCTCCTGGGATTTGATCTACCCTGGAATTATAGGTTTCAACCTTTTTATCGTTTGCTTCGATCTTCTTTTCCCCTGATCTATCCACTTTGTCAGCTCCTCGAGCATTTTTATAATTTTGGGGTTAGTCCCCGACTCTTGTTCATTCGACCTTACCACAGCCGGTTCCGTTCCGCAGGTGTCTTCTTGGGGTGGATCGAGTTCAACCCTGCTCGGTGCCTGGGTTTGGCTCTGCAACTGAGCTATCACCACATGTTGAGCTTGCAGCATTTTAAAGATCATGTGTAGGCTAACCCCGTCTTCTTCAATGTTCTGTGTGTTTCGAGCTGCAGATAGCCAGATTGGGCTCCACCACGAATGCTATTTTCAGGGTCGGTACGTAAGTTCGCGTCGATGGCCACATGTGAATTTACATCGATTGGATCTGCAATCTGAATCCCAACAACATCAGTGGGTGGCCCTGCATTAGCGGGCGCCATGTTGTTATTCTCACCTTGATGACCAACCTCGTTGTCGATATATAAAGGTGCCAATTGAGAGTTTGCCATTTTCGGCCTGAGATTAAAGATTTTTCAAAGATCAAGTGTAAAATAGTGTGTTATGAAGATTTGTATCAAATAACCACTATTATTCTTAGCCCTACGGTGGGCGCCAAACTGTTTACCCCAAAAATCGGATAACAATTGAATTTATACGTGGTTTTAAGGATACGTGATCTAATTGGAAGGATAAGTAGAAAAATAAATACAAACCATGCAGATTGAACAACTTAAGCCTCGCAAGGTTAATTTCCTTTAAATTTAGATGTGATATTATTGAAGCCAGAATAATATGAACAAAGCTGGAAAAAACGGTATCTTGTTCTCTTAAGTATGTTACCACCTCTCTAAAGACTTACTCCATTCCCTTTATTTATATATACAGGGAGATGAAACCTTTAAGATATTATTTTATAGGAAATTATGTAGACTGTTGGCTCCCTTTTTGACTTAATCCCGTAATTTCTGTCATAATGATTGGTCAGTGGCGAGAATCACGGATACTTGTCGTGTGAGTTGGCAAAACTTTTCTTCAAGGTCGTTAGAAGCGGGGTCGGCCATGCCCCCGATAAATTCGAGGGCAAATCTGATGGTCTTGTTCGAACTTCGATCCTCGATATCGAGCTCAGTCACATTTGTTACTTCGATCTCTTACGCAGGTGATGAGCCTTGACCTATTGTTCCAGATGCCTCGATCAAGCATAGAGCTCGGTTCTACCCGTATACAACATACATTCCAACCATATATCAGTTCATATAAAATAAACATGCATCATCATGTTCCCCATTTAATAAAATAAGACTTTCATTGTCACGACCCAATTTCACCTATAGGTCATGATGGCGCCCAACACTACAGCTAGGCAAGCCAACTAATAAATTAACGTATATTGATTAAACTTTTAATCCAAGAAAATAATAAAATACCTAAATTCTACTAATGTGTGTGCCAAGACCTGGTGTCACAAGTGTATGAGCATTTAGTAGATTATACAAAATCTCAAATATTGTCTAAAATAAAAATAAACAGAATGAAGAAAAAAAAAATACAAGGAGAGACATTGGTAGCTGCAGAACGGCCCAGAAAGGTAGCTCACCACTATGCCCTTGGATAACGTGGGTGTAAGACGGTAGGTCCCCCACTAGTACTTGCCTCAGGTCCTGCACAAAAAGTACAGCAAGTGTAGTATGAGTACGTAAACAACGTGTACCCAGTAAGTATCAAGTCTAATCTCGAAGTGGTAGAGACGAGATGACCGACTTTGACACTCACTACGGGTCAATAATAATAATTGAAATAGAACTAGAATATATAAATCAGCATGATTCACAGAATATAACAATAATTTATTTAACCAGCAGAAATAATTAAATTCCTTCAAATGCAACAATTCTCTAGTTTATCAATTAATCTCATTTACAAGAATAACATTAATTCCTTAGCTAACAGGGATGAAAATCTTTAAATTCCAAAGATTTTCAAATTTATCAATTAGCTTCACAAGCTATAATAAAATATCAAAGTATCGTGTAACTATTATAATTAAGCACCATTTCTGCCGATGTCGTTCGACTCGATCCAGAATATTGTGTACGCTGCCGAGGGACGTGCGGCACAATCCATAAATGCATCTATCATGCCGAAGCGTTCGGTCCGATCCACAAGAAAGGAGGACAATTTCTTATGTACCTCCAGAATAAGAATATTTATTGAAAAATTTATTCGAGAAGATAACAATTTATTTCAACAATTAATTAATCTAAACAAAAATTAAGCATATAAAAATTTCATATTTTTTTACCTTTCATAACAATTCACAATATATACATCAAATATTTTAATTAATAAAGAATACAATTTACACAAGTCATTCATGCTTTGAGTCCTAAACTATCCGGACTTTAGCATTAATAGTAGCTACGCACGGACTCTCGTCACCTCGTGCGTACGTAGCCCATAATTTAGCAATAATTATTTAATTTAATTACCTATGGGGTAAATTACTTCCTCACAAGATTAGACAAGAGACTTACCTCAATTTGCTCCAATTTAATCCACTAGAAGATCCTTTCCTCGATTATCCAACTTTGATTGGCTCGAATTCCCTTTCCTCGATTATCCAACTTTGATTGGCTCGAATCTAACCATAAATAATTCGATACAATCACTAAAATTTATAGGAATCAATTCTATAAGAAATATTATATTTTCAATAAAAAATCCGAAATTAATTAAAATTCATCCGTGGGGCCTATATCTCGGAATCCGGCGAAAGTGATGAAATCTGACAACTCATTCAATTACGAGTCCAACCATATTAGTTTCACTCAAATCTGACTCTGAATCGATACCGAAATCTCAAAAATTTGTTTCTATGAGATTTCTAAAATTTTCCAAATTTCAATCTCAAAACACTAATTAAATGGTGAAAACAATGATATATTTGTGTATATAGACCAAATCCGAGTTGGAATCACTTACCCCAAATATTTTTCCTTGAAAATCTGTTAAACGTCGCCTATGCTCAAGCTCAAGTTTGTCAAAAATAGCAAATGAGTCGAATGCCTCTATTTTTATAACTTACAGATTTGCCCAGTCCGATCAGGGAGCTCGATCAGGGGAACTCGATCTCGGGAGATCGATCTTGGGAGCTCGATCTCGGGAGATCGATCTCGGGAGCTCGATCTTGGGAGCTCGATCTTGGGAGCTCGATCTTGGGAGCTCGATCTTGGGAGCTCGATCTTGGGCCTCGATCTTGGGCCTCGATCTTGGGCTCGATCACAGCCTAGAATTTCCAGCAGAAGAGAAAACTTGCAGCAGCTGTTTAAGTCCAATTTTTGATCCGTTAACTATCCCCGAGATACTCGGGACCTCAACCAAATATACCAACAAGTCCTAAAATATCATACGAACTTAGTCGAACCTCTAAATCACATCAAACAATGCTAAAATCACGAATCATACCCCAATTCAAGCTTAATGAAACTAAGAATTTTCAACTTCTACATTCGATGCCGGAACCTATCAAATCAAGTCCGATTGACCTCAAATTTTGCACACAAGTCATAAATGACATAACAGAGCTGTGAAAATTTTTAGAACTGGATTCCGACTCCGATATCAAAAAGTCAACTCCCCGGTCAAACTTCCAAACTTTAAATTCCTATTTTAGCCATTTTAAGCCTAATTTCACTACGGACTTTTAAACAAAATTTCGATCACGCCCCTAAGTCCAAAATCAACATACGGAGCTGTTGGAATCATCAAAATTCTATTCCGGGGTCGTTTGCACATAATTCGATATCTGATCACTATTTAAACTTAAACTTTTAATTTTTAATCAAAATTCCATATCTCGGGCTAGGGACCTCGAAATTTAATTCCGGGCATACGCCCAAGTCCCAAATCACGATACAGACCTATTGGAACTGTCAAAATACTGATCCGAATCCGTTTGCTCAAAATATTGACCAAAATTAACTCAGTTGAGTTTTAAAGCTCTAATTCATATTTTAATCCATTTTTTCACATAAAAACTTTCCGGAAAATTTTACGGACTGCGCACGCAAGTCGAAGAATGATAAATAGTGCTTTTCGAGATTTTAGAACACAAAATTAATTATTAAATTTAAATATAACATTTTGTGTCATCACACACATAAAAGGAATGACTTTTCATATCTAAATCACATTTTAATCCCCGCAAACCATCAAATTCGGAGAATAACCGTTTTAGGGATTGTCATGGATTAAAATAAATATGATCATACTTTCTATTATCCTTATAATTATTCCATGAGTACATGACATTGATTATGTCCTTCCTTTTGCGTAAGTGCATAAAACCGCCTCTTACATCAAATTGTCCTCCCCGTTTATACACATGAGAATCCAAGATATTACTTTTCATTATATTTGATGGAAACTTCAATATTCTTTTCTCATGAATCAGTTTAACGTCACTAGTGTCAAGTGGTAAACCTCTTTGGGGTGATGAAAACACCACCACTAACGAAAATTTATCAAGGACAATTTTCACATGGTACATTGAATATATTTCAATAACTCAAATAAATAAGCCCCTTTAGTGAATCTTATTGATTAAGCATGACTTTCAATCCATGTATTATACCATCTCACATGTATAAACTATTAAGAATTTTCATTGATCTCAAATAAATAAATCACATTAAAAGTAAGTATATTTATTAATCATAAATTCTTAATATACACTGAGATATAAGCGGCAATTAAAAGAAAGCTCATGTAATTAAACCCTTTCAATTACAGAATCGGGCAGATCACAATTAAGGGAAGTGAAATCAATATTAAAAGACAACACTTTGTCTTCTGCCACAGGCCCACAAGTTGCTAAATCGCGCCACCAAGCTAAGTAAAAATAAATCCACTTTGATTAAATAATTAATCTTTATAAATATATAAAGGAGGGATATAGAAGTCTGACGTGGCATATCCCATACATAAGTGTTCCTATTTATCTTTTTTCTTGTTTTTTTGCCTTTTCCCAATCTTTTTTCTCTAATTTTGTTCTTTATTGTGATTTAAAAACTTAAGAGTTATGTTCTTCCCATAAAGATGGAACGGTTGTGTTCTTCCAATAAAGATGGAACGACTGCAACAATTACTAAAAACAATGGTAGCAATTTCAAAAGACGTCATAATGAGAAAATTACATAATGAATATAGTGGTGGCAATTAATACACCACCAAGCTTTTTGTTGATACATTGACCGGCATTTAAGTATTTTATAAGGTATTATGAGGCTTTAATGCGACAAGTATTATGGTGCTGAGAATACATAAATTGTCTCTCCAATCTTGCTTGATTAATCATGATTGAACTTTTAGAAAGTGATCAGAAATTATATCTAATGTCATTTTAAGATCTCTTTCGAGTTAGTACATGGAATAAATTTTTTACTCAAGTCCAACATTGATTATACGATAGAACAAAAAAAATACTCTCACTTATTTTTTGAAATACCAAGTTATTGTTCATTTTATTTATTTTACAGGATAGCACCAGAGGACATGGAGCAATTACGTGGATATCATGATTTCAAGTAATATTTCTATTCAATTACATGATCTATGTTGCTAATGACATTGAAAAATGTAACCCCAACCTTAATTATGACAGATTATGAGAGAAACAAATGATATTCTTGAGCTACTTTTTAAAATACTTACTTACTTTTTACTGTTAATATTTTTAATATTAGTGTTTTCATTGCTCTTACACCTTCTTCCTTTTTGTATTATGTAATATTTTAAAGTGCGAGTCAATATTCCAAATATTTTTTATGTTCTCATACGAGATTCAGTATTCCAAACTCCGCAATATCAGTAGCTTAATATTTTTGGACTACTTTATGAGAATTATATTTGAGTTTAATATTTTGACATTTGATAATTTTATTTTAAAAAAATGAATGGGTAGGAAAATAAGAAAGAAAAAGTCAAAAAAAAAGAAGAAGAAGAAGAACAAGAGGAAAGGCAAAAGACGAGAAAAATGTGTAGTTTCACCTATATGGATTAATAAGAGAAAGGATCAACTATCTCTAGAAATAATAAAACCCCAATAATGACAAACTAGAAAAAATACCTGCTGCATACTTCATCTAAAAGTCTTTTTGTTGCATTCATCCTTTAAAAGTTTTACATTAAATCTTAACAAATTGGTCAAGATAGAGGTGTGAGCATAAACTTAATTGCATACCAGGATCTTGAACATGATAATCTCACACAAAATCGTACAGAAAATATACTTGAATCGTAAGCCATCATCGTGAAGCGGAAGCGTTAATTCAAATTAGTTTCTCGTCCCTTACCCTAGCTTTCGTTACCGCCGTCTTTAGTGATAGAAGAGAGAATAAAAAATACGGTAACCCTAATGGGTGGGGAGAAGACCAATTTATAGAGGTTCTCACTTAATCCGGTACGTTCATCAAGTAACCGATCGGACGGATGAGATTTGATCATTAATTAAATATTAATTATGAACATTAAACCTATTGGGCCACATACACGTAGGAAAAATAACTTACAAGAGGTTGTATGAGCTGTGAGCAATCAATTTTGATTTAAATATTTTCATCTTAAGAATTTTGTATGATCATTATTATCTTTTTTCTCCTTTTTTTACTTCTTTCCTCTCATTTTTTCATTTATTTTATTTTTCCGAAACGTCTCCTTCATTCCTAACGCCTCCTCTTCCTTCTTGTTAGTTTCATTCTCCTTCCTCATTTAAACATATGCATTATTTTCTTCCTTCACTCATATTTTAGTATGGTTGTCTTTTAATTAGTAATTAATTATCTTTATATCCTCCTTCCCAGCACCCAATTCTACCTCTATACTTTTTATTTTTCATTCACTTACTTCTTTTGTACTCATTTCCATGCTTGCATGTGTCTTAAAAAAAATCTTATAGTTTTATAGGATAGCATAATCTTAGTTGCACATATTACAAATACATATCCTAACATACTTGGTTATTTTTTCGGTGCGGGAGACATAATTTTGGCGGATATTGATTATGTGCAATTTTTCCTTTTCAATTGGTGAGGTTTAATGACAATCTTATTTTTGTGGCAGGATCCTAACATATTTGATTATGTTTTAGGTTCATGGGACATATTTACGTCTGAAATCTTAGCGGACGATGGTCATGTGTATTCTTTCTTTTTCAATTGGTTATGTTTAATGACAATCTCACCTTTGTAAAGACTGTGCATGTGTATTTATATGGAATAGTGTACTTTTGCAAATTTATTCAGATGTTTGTTACAAAGACAAATTAGGAGAAAAAAAGGAGTTTATCTTAGTGATGGAGGAAACATAAGTTAGAGGGAGAAAAAGAAGAGAAGAAGAAAAGAAGAAGAGAAATAAAAGGGAAAAAAGAAAAGATAAATTCGGATATTTCTTTCTTCTTTGTACGGGATGTGTTCTATTAGAAATAGCTTCTCTATCTCATGGTAGGGGTAATGTCTGCGTACACTCTACCCTCCCCAGACCCCACTAGTGAGATTATACTGGGTTGTTGTTGTTGTTGTTGTTGCTGTTGTTTGTACGGGATGTGTCAAAAATTTTGAATTTTTGTCTTCTTCTCCTTTTTCATATTTTTAATTTCCTCCCTTTTCCTTATTCTTTTTTTTTTTTAATTTATCATAAACACAAGAAATTTTGAAAAAATACCAAAGATGTGTAGCAGGTGTATATATATGTATGTGTGTGGGGTCGCATAATTTGGCATATTTATAGCTAAGAAACACATTTATAATTATCATTCCTTTTTTCCCTTCTTTTTTTCTCTTTTTTGGAAATAATTAATCGAATAACATTTGTATGTACTATAATTTTTTAAATTAAAAAATTAAAATTATAAAGAATTTTTATATTTATTAATTTATTTTTGAGACCGCGCGAAGCGCGGCAAATTTACTAGTTTATTATAATCAAGAGAAGTTGTTGTGGAATACATTGGCCCGTAATTAACGCCAAGGGTTACGGCCAATCATCATGTGCAAGAACAGTTCTTCACAGTGAAATCGATTTGCTAGAACAGTAAGTAAGTGGGTTAACAATTACCTTCAGTTACTAGGTTTTTAAAATACAATTCACAACACATTGGGTTTAAAATTATTCCTATCAAATATACCACTTCGCATTCTTTAGCCGCCGGAGAATCCATTCTTTGACCTTTTCCTTTCACTTGACCCAATTAAATAAAAGGCAATACTACTCTTTTTCTAAAATTATTTCATCAAACAAAGGCATAAAAGGAATCCCAAAGAATCATGAAACACCAAATATTGGTTTCATCAAAACCGACGGCGACGAAAACAGCTTTTAAGGAATTCTTCATGTGACAAACACAAAATTCACCCAAAACAGCATCGATGAACAATTTTACAGTGTTGTACCGCGTTGGACAACTATGACGACAAATCGATTTTGCTTCAAAATCATATATATATATATATATATATATATATATATATATTCGAATATATACATATATCATCTAAGTTATCTATTTAGATGCAATCAGACTCTAATACCAATTGATGAGAATCAAGTATGAACAACAGAAACAAATAGCAAGGATCACTTGCATGTAATATAGACAACACATAATTACAAATTTTGATTAAACACAAAATAAATACTTATCTCTTGAATCGTGACCACAACCATGAGATTTACCTTCATGTTTAACGAATCACCACCAGCTCTGTAGCGTATCAGCAGAACCGTCACTGGATTACGATCACCATCCGTTCAACGGTCTGCTGTTATGCGACCCAAATAGTAACCAAATTGACAAAATTCGCGTGGGCGAATTTCTCCATGGAAATCGTGTAGTAAAAAAACATAGCTTCCTTATGGAATAAGACCCCTTTATATAGCCACATGTTTTAGGGCTTAAAACCTTTTCTTAAACATCTTGGGTCTTCCTTTTCCACCAATAAATAGAATTACATTTAATTCCTAATTATTCAGGCACAACAGAGACAACATTATTTAATTAGCGAGGTTTCCTCTTATGGACTTAAATATTCGAATTATACTACCATAATAAATTATAAATTATTCCACTAAAAATTAGTAACTCCACTCCTCAGTTCAATTTCGAAATTCTTCCATTAAATCTTATTTAACTCCCCATGTTAAGATTCAGATACTAATCAAATAAATTAAATCACTAACAATTTAATTCATTGATTATTTCCTTTAGACTTTCGCTTAACTTATTTCATGTGATGGATACAAAATTCACCTGCAGGGTTTACACATGAAAACTTATAAGCTTTCATAAAGATGTATCATCAATCTTTAGACCGAGATATGGATTCATTCAACTAACTATTACTTCGCCAATGTATATCATTATTGTCTAATTTACCAGGCATATTGACCCACAAAAGAATCTTACATTTTAATAAATCAAAACAATAAATGATATACACACCTAATAATAATTATATCAAGATTAAGAGTATAAGTACGTTTAGTGGGTAGAGAAGTTATTTTATTAAGTCAGTATAAAATATTTATCTCTACTTGATCCGTTCAATACATACAAAATGTATTAGCATAAGAAGTCGGAATTAAACTATTCTCATAATCAAGATAAATTATATTTAATCTCGTGCTACAATCATTCATGATGGTTTGTCCAATTCCATCATTAAATTGTGAACATGATCTTTATACTTATAAGAACCGATAATTTAATCTTTCGTGTATAAGCTAAACTCTATACACTAAATCATCTACTATATAAGTAAAGGACACAAACGAATATATGATTTGTTTAAAACTTTAATAAAATTGAATAAATAATTATTTCATAATAAATACTATATTCAAACCAAAATCTATAGTTAATAGTATATATCCAACACTTGAAACCAATCAATAACAAGTGCAACTCTTTTTCTATATAAGCTATTTCTATTTTCAATATGAAATGGAAACCTACACCCTTTTTTTTTTTCCCTTTAAATGAAATTATAATCTGAAAGGAGTATACCTAAGCTGCACATTTTGCTTCTTGTTTTTATTATGGTGAAAAACCGATTTATTAGTATATTACTTATTCGTATGTTTGAACCCGCTTGATGAAATTTTGGGTCCACCACTGAACCGATGTGTACGAAACAAGGTGATGATAACGAAATCTTAATTAATTATAATCAAGTCTTAATTAACTTAATAAATATAAAAGGAGGGGGGTTGAATTTGGTCCCCTCCAATATCACTAACTCATCTTTGTTTTTTCATTATTATGAAATGTTAGGTAAGAATCATGCTGTCTCTTCTTCATTACTTCCCCTTTAGGATAGGTAAGCCAGTAAGGTGGGGTTGGGTTGTTATACCTTGGAGACCTATGGCTGGTGTTCATTTTACACAGCCAAATATATGGTCAGGATAGGAGCAAGTTGTCATTCTTAGAGATACTATTTAGAAATTAATCATTCCCAACACACCATTCTCAAGGTGTCATTTATATCGGGATGGGGTTAGTTAACCACGGCTAATATACAGACACACATATACCATGGTGAATTTAGAAATTTTTCTCAAGAGTGTTCCAATTTGAAAGAAGAGGAAAACATTCTCCTATAAAGGGCGTTTAATATATGTTATATGCCTCTAAAATCTAATATTTTATCTATATACACAATATAATTTTTCGAGGAAGGGTAGTCAATTGATCACCATCGAGAGTCTGTAGTTTCGGCATATATATAAGATTTAAGTTATATATGTAGTAGCTATATAAAAATTTTATACTATCAATGTAATTTTATTTATTATAGCAGGTTAGTTCCCACTTATTGTAAGTTACTAATGAGTATTTATTAATTAAATTACTTGCAATTACCTTTTAAGTGACCTGATTGGGATTGAGGGCTAGCTCGATCACTTGATGAGTTTCCTATCTTGCACAGTTACCTATATTGCTAGATAAGTTTTTTTATTTTATGTATATTTACTATACGTTGACTCCCATTGATTTTTTGATATATCTAATTATTTATATTTTGACACTCTTTGATGAAAATTCTGACTCCGCCACTACTTAAGATTGAGGGTTCAAATCCCATCAGTAGCGTAGCATTCCCTTCTCCTGTCTCTTGCCCCCAATGTAATTAAAAAATTCAAAAAATAACCTGATTATGTAATAATATTACGTTGTCAATGCACAAATATTAAATTCATATAACAATTTATAATTAGGACATTGGCGAACCTTGGAGACTTATGGCTAATATTTATTTCACACACACATGTGTGTGTGTTTGTTTATATAAATAGACACATACCCACCCTTTCAAAGTAACTCTCTATACCAGCAACTACTTATTTGTTCTTTTGCCTTCTTCTATTTTTGGAAACAATTACACTTTCTTGGAAGAAGCAAAAATGGTGCAAACAACAAACTTTAGTGACTTACCGGAGGATTTAGTGATGGAAATTTTCTCAAGATTGCCTGTGAAATGTCTTTTGCAATCCAAGAGTGTCAAAAAAGACTGGTATGCTCTCATTGAAAATACCATTTTTATTCAAAAACACCTTAACCATCCCAATAATCCTACAAATTACTTTGTTCATCATTATTTTCTTGATACAATGAAATCTGGTTTTACTTTATTTCATGAACAAAACCAATTAGTTGCTAAATCCCATTTGTACCAAGATGTTATAAATACATCTACACATTTGTGGGAAATTCTTGGTCCTTTAAATGGATTATTTTTGCTTTATAATGATCAAGAAGAAGTAGCACTATGGAACCCAGCTACTAAGGAATTTAAGCCTCTTCCAATATGTCAACCCTTAAATTCCCCTTCATTTCATTTGTCTTCTTATAAATTTGGGTTTGGGATCCAACCCTCGAGTGGTGACTATAAAGTTATCTGGATAAGAGATTACTGGGACAATTATTCTGAAGACTGGTATTCTCCTACAGTTATTTCGGTTTATACACTGAGTACAAATTCTTGGAAATTTTTTGAGGAATTCAATATTTTTAGTCGTGACATGGTTAAATCAAGCGGTAACACGTACTTAAATGGATTCTACTATTGGAAGGCATGTAAAAATGATAAGATATTTGCTTTTGATACGAGCAATGACACAATTCAAGAGATTCAAACACCAAAGTCGTTTATATCCAAACAAGGGGATTTAGCATTGTTCAATAATCTCATTGCTATGTATATTTATGAGCCAATAATTATTGGTAGAGAAACATGTATTGACATATGGGTAATGGAAAAGAAAGGCTATTGGACTAAGAAAGTAAGAATTGGCCCTTTTTGTAATATCAAGAGGTCACTTGGTTATGGACATAAGGGGGAAATTTTTCTTGAAGTTAGTTCATGGCAATTGGACATATTTGATTCTTGTCCAAAGAAAAACAGAGTTCTTGGCCACCAAAAAAATGGCTACTTTTTGCAAGCCTTTGCTTACAAAGAAAGCTTAGTCTCATTGAAAAAGAATTCATTTGTAAGTTAGTTGATTGTTGATAATGATGGCTAACATTTTACACTTTTGTCCACCACTTATTTATTTTTATTTGTCGATTTATTTATTCCCCTTTATTTATTCAAGAAAACGTCATGGTAAATAGTTTATTTATAAAACTTTGGGTTGCAATATAACATTCTATGTCATGGCATCATTTAAAAGCTACTGAATTATAAAAATATTTGGCCTTAATAGTCTATACATATAAAGACTTTTTAGATAATCTATATCAAAGTGTTTGTTATTAAATAATTTCATAGTTTGAAGTGTTCATAGATCACTATAAACGACAATATTAAATAATTTGAAGTGTTTGATATAATGTCATAGTTTTATCCAAAACTCAGTTTTATTTTATTGTTTCCTCACCAAAAAAAATGGATTATATGACATATAGATGATAGATACAAGCGATGTTAGATTTATACAATATTATGTACATATGAATTAATAAAGAGCCATAGACTATTTTCTGTCTTATTTAAAAGTTCTAAATTTTGACGGGTTAGAATGAATTAAATAACAAAAAGAATTCTAAATTTAGACGGGTTAAAATGAATTAAGCAGTAAAATAATCAAGTCATGATCGACTCAAAATTTGATTAGATCAAGATGGATAGGTCAATTGTATTTGAATTAAAAGTCGTTCATAATCTATTCTCCCAACTTAAAACTATCTGTTTACTTTTAATTAATCTATTTAATTCCAAATTGAATTAATACACATTTTTATATTTACTAGTCTTAGAGTACGCGTTTTGCGCGTGTACCTATGTCAATAAGTAAATAATTTTTTAAAAATTACATAAGTAGTATTAAACGATGTGTTTGAGTTATAAAATCAAAATAAAAAGTATAACTTTGTAAATGTATGTTAATAGACATTATGTAGCTAGCTCTATAAAAAATAAAATTCTGCCACATGAAAGTCCTCAGAGTTTTATAGGAATACCTTGTGAAAATTATCAAAAACAAATAATTCCAAAAAATACTTTTATCATGATGATTTGTCAATTATGCAAATTGAAAACTAAATCTTTTGGTCTGTTATGGATATAAGAATGATTAGGTCGGCCTATAGCTCCTAAAATAAATTTAATAAGTGACAATATAAACTCTAAAAATGACTGATATTGCGTTAATATTTTATAAAAAATAACTTAATGTATAAAAAAACATAGGGAGATGTTATTTGCTGGAATATTTACAAAAAGAAAAAAAAGAAAAAGAGAAAAAAATTTAATGGCAACTGATTTGTTATACATTTTTCTCCCGCATTATTGTAAATTTTGGCCTTTAAAATTTTCATACTATGCATAATTTTTAGATGGTCAAAATCAATTAAAGTTATAGATAGTTAAAAGATGGACTATACTTTAATGATAGAAGTAAATTTTTTAATAAAATAATTATATAAATTCCCGTACATACAATAGTTGAAATATTTTGTTTGGAAGAAACGTGTATATTGAATGGAACTTTGAATTGCTTTATCAAATATATGTGTGCGCCTAATTTGTATGCCTACATACAATTAGCAAATATGTTATAAATGAATTTTTTGATTTATATAAGGTAAAATTTTAATTGATTTTGAAGTCCTAAATATTAGAAAATTAACTTAAATTATATTTTTATTGTGAAATTTATTTTTAAGGGATTAAAAAATAAATGAAATTTCGCTAAAGTATATATATATATATATATATATATATATATATATATATATATATATATATATATATATATATATATATATATATATATATATAAAACCACGTTGGAAAATTATTGTAAGGAAAGGATTCAACATCAATTAGGTAAATGAATAGTACAATTAAAGTGATTCTGTTAGGGATATATTAGATATGCCCTAGATCCAATCTCATATTTGATGATTTGAATATATTTTTATGAATCTTATTTGATATAAAAATATATGGCATTTGATATTCGTTTATCATAGTTATTATTAATTGCTTGATTATTTTAATAAGGTCCTTGATTAAATTTTGAGACTTGTCATCATGATGGAGATCATGATAATGAGAGTAAGGTCTTTTACAATTTAATCTAAATTTTATTCTTGATCATATGATTATTAATTTGAACATTAGTAATCCGGTTAGATCAATATTTATGTGATCGTCTTTATGGATAAAGATTAGTTGATCTCATTAACTAAATCACATAAATAGATGATGCATATAGAGATATGATCATTGAATCGATTTATTGGATAATTCCTAATGGTTAGAATTATCATAAACTGTCAATATGATATTCTCTTGAAGAATGTGATGTAAGAGTTTCCTTAGTAATTGACAAGTTATTTATTGTGCTTTGATACTAGACACCTATGACCCTAAGGCAATAGTTGAAAGGATATTGGGTACGATTAAATACTTGTAGAATTAGTGATTGATCAAGATGGAATCTGTCAACTCTTGGTAATGAATTTAAGCTCCATGTTGTCATGAATTATAATCGACCAAATTAAGATCTTGGCCATGGAGATTGAATGAAAGAAGAAAAGAGTTTCTTAGGTCATTCAATGGTCGATTATATTTGACATGAACACATAGTTGGTCGCCTATTAGGATTTGACAGTTTAAACCATATCCTAGGGTGACCCAGAGCTATAAGGATTGAAGGAATTAATGCATTATTTTTCTACGGGTTCTTGAGAGTAAATTGTATACTTCATGCTATCCGGTCGTTAAGGAGTGTTGCTAGACGCCACCTGTAACGGCCCAACCAGTCGTTTAGCGCGTCATTCAGCGGTTTGAGACCCTGAGAAGCTTCACTTCAGGTATTATGACTTGTGCGCGTGGTCGGAAATAAATTTCGGGAAGTTCGGAGTTGATTTGGAAAGAAAATTCCAATTTCGGAAGCTTTAAGTTGGAGGAATTGACTAAAGTATAATTTTTAAGTAAACGACCTTGGAATCGGGATTTGAAGGTTCCAACAGGTTCACGTGGTGATTTTGGACTTAAGCGTATGTCCGAATCGGGTTTTGGATGACCCGGGAGCATTTCGGCGCCTATTGTGGAAGTTGGCATTTTGGAAGAATTTCATAAATTTGGGTTGAAGTGTATTTCAATGTTATCGATGTCCGATTGGGATTCCGAGCCTCGGAATAGCTCCGTATGGTGATTCTGGACTTAGGGGCGCGTCCGAAAGTAGATTTGGAGGTCCGTAGGTCGTTTCGGGGTTATTTGGCGAAAAATAGAAATTTGAAGGTTTTTGGAAAGTTTGACCGGGAGTGGACTTTTTGATATCGGGGTCGGATTCCGATTCTGGAAGTTGGAGTAGGTCCGTAATATCAAATGTGACTTATGTGCAAAACTTGAGATCAATCGGACGTGATTCGATAGGTTTCGGTATCGAATGTAGAAGTTTGAAGTTCTAAAATTCATTAAGCTTGAATTGAGGTGCGATTCATGATTTCGATGTTGTTTGATGTGATTTGAGGCCTCGAGCAAGTTTGTGTTATATTTTGGGACGTGTTGGTATATTTTGTTGAGGTCCCGAGGGCCTCGGGTGAATTCCAGATGGTTAACGGATCGAATTTGGACTTGAAAGATGTGCTGAGGCTGCTGTCTTCTAGTGTAACCGCATCTGCGAGGTTATGGCCACAGGTGCGGAGTCGCAGAAGTGACTCTGAGGGTCGCATGAGCGGTTCTGGCTGGGGAAGGCTGGGACCGCAGATGCGGTCGAGTGCCACAGAAGCGGGACCGCACCTGCGCACATGGAGCCGCAGAAGCGGAGTTGAGGGGCCTGAAGGAGGATCGCATAAGCGGTATTTTGGCCACACCTGCGGGACCGCAGAAGCGGTCAAGTGACCGCAGGTGCGAGAGATCGCTGGGCAGTGTGTTTCTTTAAGAACGGGGATTTGGCCCATTTTCTTCTATTCTCTCTTGATTGGGCGATTTTTGGAGAGCTTCAAGTGGGGTTTTTTCATCATCTATGCCAAGGTAAGTTATTCTCATCCATTGCAAGATAAATACATAGTTTTTATATGGATTCAAGCATGAGAAATTAGTAGAAATTTGGGATTTTGAAGAAAAACCTAGAAATTGGTATTCTTGAATTTTGATCACGAATTTGGGTATGGAATTAGAAATAAATTATATATTTGAGTTCGTGGGGTTATGGGTAAAGTTTATCTTCGAAAATTTTTGAAATTCGGGCACGTGGGCCCGAGGGTTATTTTTATCGACTTTTCGAACGAAGTTGAAAATTATTGTAAATAGGTTATAATGAGTATTAAAGTATATATTTATTGAATTGCTCATTTATTGACTAGTTTTGGAGCGTTAGGTGTCGATTTGAGTTGTTTGAAAAGGCTTGGGAGCCAGCTATGGAACTTCAGAGCGAGGTAAGTCTCCTTTCTAATCTTGTAAGAGGGAATTAACCCCATATATGAAATAATGCAATATGTGCTTCTATTTGTGGGGGCTACGTATGCACGAGGTGACGAGAGTCCGTGCGTAGCTACTAATATGCTTATGTTCGAGTAGTCTAGGACCTATATCATGTTGTACTTGCGATGTTTGCGCCCTACTTGTTAATTTAATTATTTAAAATATTTAGAAACTCGATAAAGGAACTTTAAAAGGTTAAACTCCATTCTTCTTGACCATAAATGAGAATTTGAATTTCTTGAATAGTTGCCTTAATAAATCTTGAATTTGGTTGTTCTAAACTGTATTTTCTCTTTGTGGAGCGGGCCGAACTCCTCGGCAGGTTAAATAGATGCATCTATGGTTCGCACCGTTCGACCCTCGTCAGTGCATGATCGAGTCCAAACCTACACCACTATAGAGTAGCGAGGATGGTCGATGCAGTTTTACCCAACGAGGTCGGGATAGATTTCCACAAGGAGTTAATTTGGTTTGGAGTTGGGTATCTAACTAATCTAGATGTGCGTGCTGTTCCTAATTTCACTTCCAAACATTGTTGCGATTGATTCTATTCTAATTTTATACTATAGTATGTTGAGTGTAAGCTAAGTATAATATTTTTGGTAAAAGTTTCAAGTGTTAAAAGGCACTAGGGAAGTGACTTCCGCCTAGGTGAGTATCTAATGGGTATCAAGAATCTAGGACAATCTTGTTATGATTGGGGTCGTGATATAACCATCACACATAAATGCTCACTCTATACCTCTCGTTAGTTTGAGTGACTTTGCCCGATTTGGCTTTCTCAAGCCCAAATGGGTGTTCATACAATACAAGTGAAATTTGCTCAAGTCGGGTATTACTATCTCTAGGTTTAACCCTTTAATTGGGGCTATCAATCTCTTAAGTTCCCCCCAATTCCTTCTTAGCCTAACTTTCCTAGACTTAGTCCCTCTTTCTCAAGAAGAGCCTAAGTTATAAAGGCATGAATCAGTGTTTGCAACCACTAATTCTATAATTTTAGCATAAATTAGGCTAAATATCACTAACCCATAAACAATTAATCCCTAAAATTCAAGACCCATTAAATACCCACACTAGGGTAGGGTCACAAACCTAGCTATGGGGTCTAACTACTCATAATAGCAGCAGAAATCAAAGATAAAGATGAAATATAAGCCATAATATTTAAGTGCAAGATGAAAATCTAAAGTTTGAAGGTAAATCTACTCTAAAATTGCCCAAAAAGGGAAAAACCAGCTGTTCACGTGCTCTGCTCAACAAAACTTCACCTAAAATTGATAAAAGGATCTATTTATACTAGGCTGAAATTTCTGGACAAAAATGCCCCGGCAGAGGATTCGCGGATGCGTAATTCTGACCGCGTCCACGCTTGAGCTTTCGCGGCCGCGTAATAATGAGCGCAGTCTGCGTTTCTGCAATACTGGGCTTGGATTGGGCTTAATTTCGCGGACTGCATAATTTCAACCGCATCCGCATGTGCTTCCATCGCGGCCGCATAATTTGGACGCGAACCGCGTTGTTCAGTTAAGCCTGACTTGCAGGGTCTCTGAACCTCAAGATGCGCTCTCAGTGGAATTCCCTTCACGGCCGTGCCTTTCTAACGCAGTCAGCGGTGATTTTAATACTCAAAGCAGCTTCTCTGAATCTACTTTCGCGGACCGCGTAATAGTGGCTGCCTCAGCGGTGGTCCTTACGCGGCCGCGCTTTTCTACCGCTCTCAGCGCTCCAGTCTCATCCTTGGATTCTTGCAGGTTTGACTCCTTCATGAGTTGATTATGGCTTCTTTGCCTCATTTTGACCAAACCCTGCAAGCAAGCACATTAAGTTAGTTTTTGCGAATACCTTTACACATTTTAAACCCAAAACCTAAGCAAAAGAGAGTAAATAATAGGCTAAAACCCCTAGTTATCAACTCCCCCAAACTTAAGCTTTTGCTTGTCCTCAAACAAACAAGGTAATTCCCACCTCCACAAGAAAAAGAAATGAAAATTTCAGCCGTCCTAAGGTGACTTCATCAAACATCAATTGGGACTAACAATTACCCTCAACACAAATGCATTATCAACAACATCATGCTACGACTTCCATAGTTCTAATGTGACACAAAAACATCAAGAGTTGACTCAATTCATTAAGGAAGCTCGCTCTCTCACGTGGGTCATTGTGGATCCCAAACTCCTCCTCCTCTACTCCCCATGAGCAAATCTCACTTTATAGAATGTGACACTCAAAACAAGGATTGTAAAGAAGTGCGCTCATCACTCTCAAAAGAATGCCACAAGTCCGGCTCTAAGTACCATAATCTTGCCCCTTATGTAAATCATCACTAATGCAAGCTCACTCAACTTGAAATCATATAGGGCTTTAGCGGGATGTAATGAAGGTATTTTGGATCAAGGTAGGACACAATGAACTATGATGGTTTCATCTTTCCTTAAGCACCCCATTTTCTCATTTCGTTTCATACTTTCTTGATTCTTTGAGCCATTTTCTTCTTCCTCAGGGGAACTAGAGAGACACATTGTCACTCTTTCTTGTTCATGACAATCATTTTTCTCCTTTTCTCATCATTAAATGCCTTTCAACATTGTTTTCTTTGAATCCCTTCAACCTTTTCATTCTTTTTGACATATTTCTTTTTAACTCTTCATCCTTTTCTTTGCCTTTTCTTTTCATCAATTCTTTTTGTTCTTTGTACTTTTCATCACTTTAAAATTCCTCATCTCTCCCCCAAACTTATGTTTTTGCTAATTGCTCATCATGAATGCTAAGAAACGATTGGGTGCTAAGAGAGGGTCATTATAAAACGGATGAAGGCTTGTAATGTGGCTATTGAATGAAAAAGGCTTAGGCTCAAAGGGGTTGACTAGGAATATCATATTAGTGGGCTACGAAAGCTTTCACAGTTCAAATGGGACCAAGGAGAGCCTACACTCACTTCTCAAGTTGAGTTACACTTAGAATTTCGCTTAGACAAACATTCAGGGCAAGTTCTAGACTTATTGGCACGGACCTTGGACTTGCAATTCAATACCTCACCTCTCAAGCTACTGGATCGTTACAGAGAATAGAGTCGAAGGCCCACAACAACCTCAGCTAAGATTGAAGATTACAGATGGCTCACAAAAATCACTTGATGATAGTTTTAGTCAACTCAAGAGTCTAAAGGTCACAACTAGAGCTAATCTCGTCAACAAACTTGTCTCTAACCATGAGGTCGAAGGTAAATGTGTTAGTGCCAAGTGAAGCCTACTGAGACACTTTTATTCATTACTACTATATATCAAAACAGAAAGAAAAATAGACTCAATCCCTTAAGAAGGTTGTCACGCCATCCATCATTAGGAAGAGCCACCCGGTTCACACAACATCCACCTTTGGAAAGAACCGTGGCCTTAAGAAAACCAAAGGCTTATTGATCACACCGAAATGTAAAAAGAGACTACAAACTCAAAAAGAATTTACTAAAGGAAATAAGAAGCTAAGCTATTAAGGAAAATTACAAAAGAAGTTAAAAAGTAAAATACGAAAAGTAAAATGAATATGTAAAATAGGGGAGTGAAACGAATATACACAAAATGGGGATGAATATATACATGAAATGGTAAAGTTATATACATACCAAAAGTGAAAAATAACGAAAATGAAAATAACGACAAGTAAAAATAAAGAAAAATAGTATCATAATTATTACATGCCAGTCATCAAATCAAAATAAGACCCCCCCCGCCCCCCAAATAAAAGTTAGCATTGTTCTCAATGCTTAAAGTAAAAATAAGATCAGGGGAGGGATAGAGAGTAAAGAAAACTCCCTATGTGGTATTTGTCTCAGCACCATCAGGATCCTCTAACTGGATCTCCAGGTCCTCGGTCTGGGGTACCACAAATCTTCTCACCGGCTCTCTGTCAGCCTCTTACTCTGATGCCTGTGCTGTTTGTGCTGCCGGTGCAGTCTCCTCCATAAGGAGGTCCAGAGGAATGTCACCGATGGAAGTAAGCTTGTCCACCTCCTTCTTTAACAACTCTTGATTCTTCTTCACCTTCTTGACCTATTTTCCCATCTCCTTGATTACCTTCGCATGAGTACCCAGAGTCTCCAGAATTTGCTTTTGGTTGTCAAGGATCTTCTTCAATGAATCCTCCACTGACGGAGGCATCTGAAGCTGTGCTGGAGCTACCTGTGCTGCGACTACACTAGATAAGGAAGATAGCTTTGATGTAGCTACCTGCATCCAGTTGTTGATGCTGGATAAAGTCTGATTAACCCACAGTGCAGTCTGAGGGTAAGCTGAGGAGGAAGTCACAAATAATGGGGCAGAGATAGATGACCTTGAGGACGGAGGTGGCATATCAGCAGATGAACCTGTGGCTGTGGAAGGCTCGGACCCAGTGGTCACTATCCTTGGCTCTTTAGACTGGCCAGCGGAGGTAGTGGCTTTGCCTTTGGACTTGGGATTGTCTGCTCCCTGAAGGCTGTACCAAGAGAAGGGACTTTTCGGCTTCACCTTCGTGTCAAAGTATCTCCCCTTAACCCCTTGGTCCTCTAGGTACATAGTGATGAAATTGGGAAAATGGTAGGACATTTCTTCCTTCTCGGTTGCCTTAGATATGTTCCGGGCCATGAGGTTCCCTACATTTATTGGGTACCCTGCCATGATGGATGCTATGAGGATCGCCCGGGAGAGTGGAATGTCACTGTCATGCAAGCACGGATCAAGGCGGCTGCAGACGAAGGTGCACCACCCTTTTGCTTCAAAGCTCAAAGTGTTTCTAGCAATATGGACCCCAGGTGTAAGCCAGGCCGGTGTTGACCCAGGGATGGCTATCACCTCTGCAAGCCATAGACGGGCTGCCTCATCTAATGCCACCTTCTCCAAGTACAAGGATTCATTCACATCATCGAACCCGATATATGTGTTCAGTGCCTTGCCATTAAATCTGATCTTCTGGTTCTGTACCTTAGTCACATAGGTGTCCTTTTTGATGTGGGCGACATTGGTGTAGAATTCTTTAACTAAGTACTCATTGGCCTCCGGTAGCTTTCTAGTGAAGAATTTCTACCCCACTTTTTCATCAATTTGCTTCTTCACATTGGGATTGTGGGGTAGCAGATCTCTTTCTATGAAATGCCGCTCAAGGGTGAGCGACCTTTGTGGCTACCATTCCCGGAATTTCTGGTAGGCCTTCTCACTCACGAACCTATCTTGCCACACTGCCGGCTTCCTTGATCTAATCAAACCTCCAACCCGGGTATCACCATCTCTCCCATCATTCGGGACATCATCTTCATCATCAATATTAATTGGAGCCGCTGTTGAGGTCGGAGTTGCAGTAGGTGGGGCAGGTGGTATGGAAGTCTCACTACCTCCTCCCGAGACATCAGACGACCAAGACAAGGAGGTAGATTCATTGACGAGGTGGTGGGGCTGTGATTGAGCCTCTTGTTGGGGTTGTGCAGCTTCCCTTTCAGAACTCTCCCGGGAGGGGACATATTCACTAGTCTCAGAAGAGTCGGGAGTGGGTCTTCGGATGGTTTGCTTCTTGCCAATGACCCTTTTAGGTGCTAAGGGTGCAGTCTATTTCCCTCTTCCCCGGCCTCGGGAGGATTCTCCCCTCCCTTGTGATTTTTCAGGACCGCCACGAGATCGCACCATTATCTGCATACACAATCAGTGAAAGCTCATTAGTATTGTGGTTCAATGAATCAGTAAAGGAAAGCAAATAAAATGATCATAGTGTTTCTCAACGCAGGGGTCCGCTGACAGCGTAAAAAGGAGCGCGTTCGCGGAAGGGTCAGCGCAGTCCGCGTAAAAAGGAGCGTGGCTGCGAAAGAGGTTGGACTCAGACTACCAACTCTCTGATCATGGTCTTCCATGGACCGTGTAATTTGGGATGCGGCCGCAAAAGATAAAGCGCGGACCGCGTAAAAATGAACGCGGCCGCGAAATCAATTTGTCAAACTCTCTGAAACTCATGAGTGCGGACCGCGTATTTTGGATGCGGCCGCATAAGTTCAAACACTGACCGCAGAAGAATCATCGTGTCTGCAAACATGCAACCATACTCAGCTCTCGCAAATTAAAGAATGCGGACCGCGTAAAATAGACCGCGGTCCGCGGAATTCAAACAAAAACTGGCCCTGGCACATTTGAAACCTAGGGTTTTCACTAAGTGCAAAAATTAATGCAATTAACATGCATAGTTAATAACCCTATCCCCCATTAGGCATGTAAAGCAATTACCCACATGAATTTAAGCATCAATTAAGCATGATTTTGAGATTGTGGCATATATTAAACCCTAACTAAAAAGAATAATTAAAACTAGAAGAAAAGAAAATCAAAAGATGAAATTAATGTAAAGATTTGAGCATACCAGATGTGGATTTGTAGTAGGAAATTGTTTCTTGATTAATGAGATACGAAATTGAAAGTGTAAGAAGGGGAAGATGAACATTGGTCTATTTCGATGAGAGTGTGGGGTTCGAAAAGTGTAAAAGTCCTAAAGACTTCCTATTTATACCAACCTCAGAGGTCCCACCAACTTACCTGAGCGCGGTCCGCGGAATTCCACCGCGGTCCGTGCTTTTTTACCTTTCGAAGAGCCTTTTCAGAAACAGGCCCGCTGAGAGCGTATTAACGGGCGCGGCCGCGTAAGATCAACGCGGACCGCGAAATTACGAATGCGGATGCAAATACAACTTCAGAGAGTTGATATTATGGACTTTTCAAGTCCGCGTCCGCTGACAAATTGCGCCCCCGCGAAAAACTTTCGCTGACCGCGAAATTTTGAGCGCGGTCCGCGTAATTCTCCACACTTAGGCAAATTTCTCCAGTAACAACCCTATACTGCACAAACAATTCCTACACAAAGCTTACAATCAGTTAGTTCAAACTAAAGCCTGATCTAAGAAGAAAATCAAAAGAAAAACACATGGGTTGCCTCCCAAGAAGCGCCTGATTTAATGTCATGGTACGACGCATGTTACCAATATCATTGGAAATTGATCAATGCCACCACATGGCTGTCATCAAACTTGCTGAGGTAATGCTTCACTCGGTGCCCATTAACTCTGAAGATTTCACCATTTTTGTTTTTCAAGTCGAGAGCATCAAATGGAGTCACTTGCACCACCTCAAATGGGCCACTCCATTTTGACTTGAGCTTTCCCGGAAACAGTCGTAACCGAGAGTTGAATAGAAGAACCAAGTCACCCTCATTGAATTCTTTGTTCTGAGCATATTTGTCATGTAAGTACTTCATCTTGTCCTTATACAAGGACGAGATGGAATAGGCATGAAACCGGAATTCATCAAGTTCATTAAGTTGCTCTACCCGGAGATTGGCTGCTACATCCCATTCAAGGTTTAACTTCTTGAGCGCCCACATGGCCTTGCGCTCTAACTCAACTAGAAGATGGCATGCTTTCCCAAATACCAACCGGTATAGAGACATACCAATTGGAGTATTGTACGCAGTTCTATAAGCCCACAAAGCATCGTCAAATTTCCTTGACCAATCAGTCCGGTTTGCATTGACAGTTTTTGATAATATGCTCTTTATCTCCCTGTTGGAGACCTCAACTTGTCCACTAGCCTGGGGATGATAAGGAGTTGACACCTTATAATTGACACCATACTTGGAAAGTAAAATGTCGAAGGCCTTGTTGCAGAAATGAGAACCCCCATCACTGATGATCGCCCTAGGAGTGCGAAACCTTGTGAAGATATTTTTCTTTAAGAAAGCCACCACACTCCGTGCCTCATTGTTGGACAAAGCTACAGCTTCAACCCACTTGGAAACATAATCAATAGCAACCAGAATGTAAGTGTTACCACACGAACTCACAAAAGGCCCCATGAAGTCTATGCCCCACACGTCAAAAATATCGATCTCCAGAATAGTGGCGAGAGGCATTTCATCCTTCTTCGAAATTCCACCAGCTCGTTGGCATTCATCACACCTCTTAACAAGCTCACTTGCATCTTTATACAGGGTAGGCCAATAAAATCCACAGCTAAGAACCTTTGAAGCAGTTCTCGCCCCACCATGATGACCACCGTAGGGCAAGGAATGGCAAGCATCAAGAATATTCATTTGCTCCTCTTCTGGGACACATCTCCGGATCACACCATCATTGCAAATCTTGAAAAGATAGGGCTCGTCCCAATAATAATCCAAGCTGTCCCGTTTGAGTTTCTTCCTTTGGTTTGAAGAGAGCTCACTCGGGACAATGCCGGTCACAAAAAAGTTAGCCACATCGGCGAACCAAGGCATACCATTCAAAGACATGGAGATTAGTTGTTCATCCGGGAATGAATCATTAATTTTGAGGCCATCATGGGGCCTCTCCTCCTCTTCTAAGAAGGACAAGTGGTCCGCCACTTGATTATCACTTCCTTTTCTATCAGTGATTTCAAGGTCAATATCTTGAAGCAAAAGAACCCATCTCATCAACCTAGCCTTCGAGTACTTTTTGGTCATCACGTAACGAAGTACCGCGTGATCGGTGTGCACAATCACTTTGGCACCTATGAGATACGGCCTGAACTTTTCCATGGCTAAGACAATGGCTAGTAACTCTTTCTCGGTCACCGTATAATTGACTTGGGCGTCATTCATCATTTTGCTTGCATAATAGACCGGATGAAATATCTTGTTGACCCTTTGCCCCAAAATCGCTCCTACCGCAATGTCACTAGCATCGCATATGAGCTCAAATGGTAAGCTCCAATTGGGTGCGGAAATGATTGGAGTGGTTGTCAATTTATACTTGAGAAGCTCAAAAGCTTTCATGGAATCTTCATTGAATACAAACTTTGCATCCTTTTCTAGCAGCTTGCACAAGGGGTTTACCACTTTTGAGAAATCCTTGATGAACCTTCGGTAGAACCCCGCGTGCCCAAGAAAGCTCCTAACTCCCTTGACGGAAGTAGGAGGAGGGAGATTTGAAATAACTTCAATTTTTGCTTTGTCCCCTTCAATACCGTTCTTTGACATCTTATGGCCGAGGACAATGCCCTCCTCGACCATAAAGTGGCATTTTTCCCAATTAAGCACTAGGTTGGTCTCTTCACATCGGGCCAACACTTTGTCAAGATTATCCTAGCATTCTTCAAATGAGTCCCCCACAACACTAAAATCATCCATGAACACTTATCCGTAAATATTGCCATCAAACACCGCTGAAAGGTAGTCGGTGCATTACATAAAACAAACGGCATCCGTGAGAATGCAAATGTGCCATACGGACATGTGAAGGTAGTTTTCTCTTGGTCTTCCGGTGCAATGGGAATCTGGTTGGACCCTGAGTACCCATCCAAAAAGCAATAGTAGGCATGCCCGGCAAGTCTGTCCAACATTTGATCAAGAAAGGGCAATGGAAAGTGGTCTTTGCGGGTCACTTTGTTTAGCTTTCTGTAGTCCATACATACCCTCCATCTGGTGATAGTACGAGTGGGGATCAACTCCTTTTTCTCATTTGTGACCACAGTCATACCCCCCTTCTTCGGCATACATTGTACCGGTGAAGTCCATGAACTATCAGAAATAGGGTACACAACCCCTGCATCAAGCCACTTGATAATTTCCTTCTTGACGACCTCTTGCATAGATTCATTCAACCTCCTTTGATGTTCCACAGAGGGTTTGGCATCATCCTCCTATATAATTTTGTGCATGCAAAAGGTTGGGCTTATACCCCGAATGTCAGCCAAAGTCCATCCAATTGCCTTTTTCCTTCTTTGAAGCACCGTAAGAGTGGAATCTACCTGCACGTTAGTTAGGCAAGATGAAAGAATAACAGGTAATGTGGAAGAAGGGCCTAAGAATTCATACCTAAGGTGTGAAGGAAAAGGCTTCAACTCCAATGTTGGTGGCTCCTCGATTGAGGGCTTTGTTGGTGGAGTTTTCGGGTTTTCCAAGTTGAAGGAAAGTTTACGGGGCCCATATGAGTAGGATCCCATTCCTTGCAATGCATTTGCATATTCAACCAAGCCTTCCTTTTCATCATCCTCATGGTTTAACAATACAGCTTCCAAAGGGTCTTCTACATTGATCATGGCACTCGTGTCATCAACTATCACCTCTGTCACAAGATACACAAAAGAGCAAACTTCATTGCTATTTGGTTGCCTCATTGATTTGCACACGTGGAATATAACTTTTTCATCGCCCACTCGGAAGGTGAGCTCCCCTGCTTCCACATCAACTAATGCCTTCCCTATTTCTAGGAAAGGTCTCCCAATATTATAGGCACCTCATAGTCGACTTCGCAGTCGAGAATCACGAAATCAGAAGGCAAAATAAACTTGTCGACCCGAACTAGAACATCATCAATAATACCAAGCAGCCTTTTCATTGTCCGATCCACCATTTGTAATCTCATGGAAGTAGCTCTTGGTTGCCCAATACCTAGTGTCTTGATCACAAAATATGGCATCAAATTAGTACGTACTCCCAAATCACATAAGGCTTTTGCAAAATCGGCGCTACCAATGGTGCATAGAATTGTAAAAGCACCGGGATCTTCAAGCTTTGGAGCCATAGAGTGCACAATGACACTCACTTGATGAGTCATTTTGATGGTCTCAAAATTCATAGACCTCTTCTTAGTTACCAAGTCCTTCATGAATTTCGCATATCCCGATATTTGTTTGAGAGCTTCCACCAAGGGCACATTGATTGACAAACTTTTCATCATCTCAATAAATTTCTTGAATTGGTTTTCATTATTTTGCTTCACAAGCCTTTGAGGATACGGTGGAGGAGGTCTTGGCAAAATGGCCTTGGCTTTAGGCACTACCATTTTCGGTATGTCTATCACGTATTCCCTAGATGGGTTCACATCATTTTGAGTCTCCTCTATGTTGTCATCAATATCGATCCTCACTTCATTATTCACATTCTCATCATTGGCTTGACTCTCATCATCTTCTTGCAACATAACATCATCACTCATAATCTTCTTTGGATTAGAGGTACTTGCATCTCCACCTCTACCGCTTCTTGTGGTCACCGCCATAGCATGGCCTGTATTGTTCCCACAGTTCGGGTTTACTACTGTATCAC
The DNA here is from genome assembly GCF_000390325.3 of Nicotiana tomentosiformis. Lineage (NCBI taxonomy): Eukaryota > Viridiplantae > Streptophyta > Magnoliopsida > Solanales > Solanaceae > Nicotiana > Nicotiana tomentosiformis. The sequence goes on from NC_090818.1 coordinate 127,486,538, forward strand.
TTGGTAGTTCCCCCTTAGGGCGAGTATTCAATGCTTGAGAAATTTGACCCATTTGTACTTTCAAGTTGCGAATAGAGGTAGTATGGGAGGCTATTTGGGCATCGGAGTCAACATTCCTTTCCATCATTTGTTTAAACATACTCTCTATCCGCCCCATCTCATTGTTTGAAGAACTTTGCCCTTGAGATAAATATGGAGGCGGATTGTTGGGTTGTTGATACATCGGGGGCTTTTGAAAGCCTGACCCCCGGTTGCCTTGATTATTATTATTCCAACCCCCTTGGTTTCCATTGCCTCCCCAATTCTGATTGTTGTTCCCCCAATTCTGATTGTTGTTTCCCCAATTATTCGAGTTGTTGTTGTTGCCATTGTTCCAATTCCCTTGGCCTTGGTTGCCCCAATTTTGATTGTTCCCTTGCAGTCTCCATTGTTGATTTGGAGCATTGCTCCATTGACCTTGGTAGTTATTGGCATATAACACTTCCTCACTTTGATCATCATAAGAATCGTCTTGATTGTAATCACTACCACTTTGCTCATATTGATTTTAATTGTTTTGCACTTGTTGATCACGCTGTCTCCTCTTGTTGACCATGACATTTATCCATTTCATGGCATTTACTTGCTTTGTCCCTTGAACTTGCTGAAGCTGGGCCTTTGCTAACTGATTCATAATAGTTGTCAACTCGGCTATGGCTTGTCCGTGATCATGAAGTTCCTTGTGAAGATGGATGACATTAGGGTCACCCTGAGGAGCATTTGCCCGACTCTTCCAAGCCGAGGATGTGTCAGCCTTCTCATTAAGTATGTCACAAGCATCGACATAAGGCATTTTCATAAAATTTCCCCCAGCTAGCTGATTCACCACACACTGGTTCGTCGTGTTGATGCCCCTATAGAATGTCTGCTGAATCATTGCTTCAGTCATATCATTGTTTGGGCATTCCTTGACCATTGTCTGGTATCAATCCCAGATATCATGTAGGGGTTCATTAGGTTCTTGTTTAAAGGCTAAGATCTCATCCCTCAATGCTTTCATATGACCCGGTGAGAAAAACTTGGCTATAAACTTTTCTGCCAACTCATCCCACGTGTGTATGGAGTGGTTGGGTAGCCTCTCGAGCCAGTCCAAAGCTTTCCCTCTAAGTGAAAATGGAAAAAGTCTCAATCTCAGAGCGTCCTCCGACACGTTTGTCTGCTTGCTCCCCCAGCATGTGTCTACAAAACCCTTTAGATGCTTGTATACATTCTGATGAGGAGCTCCAGTGAAGACACCCCTTTGCTCCAATAGGGTCAGCATGACATTTGTAATTTGAAAATTGCCCGCCCGAATCCGGGGCGGGACAATTGCACTTGCATAACCTTAATTGGGTAGCCCCCGATGTGCTGCCCGCGGAGGAGGTGGGGGAGGGTTTGGAATGTTGTCATTAGCCTAGCAGCCTCTTCTTTGGACTTGAGGTTCTAGATTAACCTCATCCTCACCATTGTCATCTACCTCTTCCCCCAGAAGAACATGTCCTAGAGCATTATTATGAGCCATTTGGTACCTAAAGTGATTGATACACAAAAGTTAGAAAAACAGAAGGAAAGAAAAACAAGACACACAAATAGTTAGATAGATAGCCAACACCGTCTAACTCCCCGACAACGGCGCCAAAAAGTGATCGAGTTCAAACCTACGCCACTATAGAGTAGCGAGGATGGTCGATGCAGTTTTACCCAACGAGGTCGGGATCGATTTCCACAGGGAGTTAATTTGGTTTGGAGATGGGTATCTAACTAATCTAGATGTGCGTGTTGTTCCTAATTGCACTTCCAAACATTGTTGAGATTGATTCTATTCTAATTTTATACTATAGTATGCTGAGTGTAAGCTAAGTACAATATTTTTGGTTAAAGTTTCAAGTGTTAAAAGGCACTAGGGAAGTGACTTCCGCCTAGGTGAGTATCTAATGGGTATCAATAATCTAGGACAAGCTTGTTATGATTGCGGTCGTGATATAACCATCACACATAAATGCTCACTCTATACCTATCGGTAGTTTGAGTGACTTTGCCCGATTTGGCTTTCTCAAGCCCAAATGGGTGTTCATACAATACAAGTAAAATTTGCTCAAGTCGGGTATTACTATCTCTAGGTTTAACCCTTTAATTGGGGCTATCAATCTCTTGAGTTCACCCCAATTCCTTGTTAGCCTAATTTTCCTAGACTTAATCCCTCTTTCTCAAGAAGAGCCTAAGTCATAAAGGCATGAATCAGTGTTTGCAACCACTAATTCTACAATTTTAGCATAAATTAGGCTAAATATCACTAACCCATAAACAATTAAGCCCTAAAATTCAAGACCCATTAAATACCTACACTAGGGTTAGGTCACAAACCTAGCTATGGGGTCTAGCTACTCATAATAGCGGCAGAAATCAAAGATAAAGATGAAATATAAGTCATAATATTAAAGTACAAGATGAAAATCTAAAGTTTGAAGGTAAATCTACTCTAAAATTGCCCAAAAAGGGAAAAACCAGCTGTTCACGTGCTCTGCTCAACAAAACTTCACCTAAAATTGATAAAAGGATCTATTTATACTTGGCTAAAATATTTGGACAAAAATGCCCCTACGGAGGATTCGCGGACGCGTAATTCTGATCGCGTCCGTGCTTGAGCTTTCGCGGCCGCGTAATATTGAGCGCGGTTCGCGTTTCTTCAATAATAGGCTTGTATTGGGCTTAATTTTGCGGACCGCGTAATTTAAATCGCATCCGCGTGTGCTTCCATCATGGCCGCGTAATTTGGACCTGGACGGCGTTCTTCAGTTAAGCCTGACTTGCAGGGTCTCTGAATCTCAAGATGCGCTCTCAGCGGAATTCCCTTCACGGCCGCGCCAAAGATTTCACGGCCGCGCCTTTCCAACGCGGTCACGTTACTCTCTACACCTCGTGTGCAAATCGAAGTGATACCGGTCGTAGCAGCGATTGCTGATTGAGGATCCTAGAGTTTTGGAGGCTATCAAGGTAGCTGCACTGCGTTCGCGGGCCTTGACTCTCTTTTTTTATCTTTGTCGTACTTTCAGTTTATATTTCTAGACACTGTAGTAGACTGTATTTCTGATCTAGACACTCATGTACTCAGTGACACCCTGGTTTTGGGATGGATTGTATCACTTTGGGATTTTTGTATGTTTTAAACAATTTTTCTTTAATGTTAAATGCTTCCGTTAATGTTTTCAAACTTATTGTTGTTGGTGTTAGGTTGTTGAGTTGATGCTGGCCTAGTTCCACGATAGGCACCATCCCGACGGTTGATTTTGGGTCGTGACAAGTTGGTATCAGAGCCTAGGTTACATAGGTCTAACAAGTCATGGCCGGGTTTAGTAGAGTCTTGCGGATCGGTACAGAGACGTCTTTACTTATCTTCGAGAGGTTGTAGAACTATTAGGAAACTCCACATTCTTGAATTCTTGTCGTGCGAATCTGTTGATTCTAGTAACTAAACATCCATAGTTTCATTCTCTCACAGATGGTGAGGACTCGTACTACCAGGCAAGATGGACAGCCACCAGTACCACCAGCCAGGGCCGCGAGAGGCCGAGGGCGCGGTAGGGGCAGAGGTGCAGCCTGCACAGCAGCTGGGGGAGTACCTGCAGATCCACCAGTTGCCCCAGATCAAGACCAGATTCTAGTTGTTGATACACCAGCTCAGGCACCACCTGTGCCTATTATGATTCCAGGCCTTCAGGAGGCCTTAGCTTAGATTCTAACCACGTGTACCAATCTTGCTCAAGCGGTCTCTGTTCCGGCTGCAGCAGCTACTTCTCAGGTCGGGGGAGGTGCTTAGACTCCCGCTGCCCGCACACTAGAGCAGGTGGTACAGGGTTTCCAGACACCGGGGGTGCCACTAGCCCAGCCGGTTACAGCTGCTCAGGACTGTGTGGTTCCTGCTATGCCTGAGGATGAGCAATGTAGATTGGAGAGGTTTGGGAGACTCCAGCCTCCATCTTTTAGTGGTGCAGAGGGAGAGGATGCACAGGGTTTCTTGGACAGGTGTCAGAGGATACTCTGTACAACAGGTATTTTGGAGACCAGTGGGGTCTCGTTCACTACCTTTCAGTTCTCTGGGGCTGCATTCAGTTGGTGGGAGGCTTACGAGAGGCGTAGGCCGGTCGGCGCAGCGCCCCTTGCTTGGCAGCAGTTCTCCGTTATCTTTCTGGAGAAGTTCGTTCCTTAGTCCCGCAGAGAGGAGCTGCACAGACAGTCTGAGCAGCTTCGTCAGGGTGATATATCTGTGACGTAGTATGAGATGTGATTCTCGGAGTTGGCCCGTCATGCTATCTGGTTGGTTCCTACAGACAGGAAGAGGATCAGGAGGTTTATAGATGGCCTCACTTATCAGCTACGATTGCTTGTGACCAGAGAGAGAGTGTCTGATGCTATTTTTGATGAGGTTGTCGACATTGCTAGGCATATTGAGATGGTTCGTAGTCAGGAACGGGTCGAGAGGGAGGCCAAGAGGCCTCGTGGACAGGGTGGATTTAGTGGTACTCCTTTTGGGGGTCAGTTCCAGCATGGTAGAGGTCGTCCTTTCAGGCATGCTCAGACGGCTCGCCCAGTGCACCGAGATGCATCATCCGATCATGGGGCCCATGGTTATCAGTAGGGCCAGACATCATTCGGTGCGCTACCAGCTCAGAATTCGTCGCATGAACCATCAGCTCAGGGTTCATTTGTGTCAGGACCTTCTAGCGGTTATTCTAGTGCTTGCGGTTCCCTTCAGTCCCTAGTGGCCGGTAGAGGTTGCTTTGAGTGTGGGGATTTGGGTCATATCAAGAGGTATTTTCCCCGCCTGACGGGAGGTTCATCTCAGCAGAGGAGTCAGCCTTCGACTTCAGCACCAGTTCCTCCACCACCCTCCCAGCCAGCTAGGGGTGGAGCTCAGTCAGCTAGGGGTCACCCGAGAGGGGGAGGCAGATCACGGGTGGCCATGCCCGTTTCTATGAAGCAAAAGAGGATGACATATATGATTAAGTAGACCCCGGATCAAATATGACTAAAGCATCTCTACTGCAAACTGAAATAGTACCTGTGATAACAGCGTCCGATGACTCAGCCTCAGGCCTGGCTAGGAAAGCATAACATCGGGGCTGGGCCCCACCACTCTGAACTACGTCCCTAGGACGACCTCTAACTGGATGGTCTCCACCTCTAATAGTGTGGCCTCTACCTATGGCTTCCTAATGCCTGCCTCTGGCTGGCTGAGCAGGTGGTGCAGCAACTGGTGCCGGAACCATGGCACGAGAACTCTGATGTTGTGAGCTGCCCGTTGCCCAAGGGAAAAATCTAGCAATGTGCCTCGGATCACCACAAGTATAATATAACCTTGGCTGCTGTGACTGCTGACCCTAAAACTGAACTTGTCGACCTGAATAACCACCCTGATAACTCTGGAGTGGAGGTGCACTAATAGGAGCTGGTGGTGCACTGTAGGCTAGCTGGTCGGAATAATTTATCTGAGGGCCACGACCACCTGAGGCACCGTGGGATGCCCGGAGCGCTGAATGAAATGGCCTGGGATGATGGCCCATACCAAAAGTACTCCTGCCTCTAGATGAGGCACCGCTGAACTCACCAGAATGACGAGGTCTCTTGTCAGACCCCTGACCTCCCCGAGTAAGAACCATTTTGACTCGTTTGGCGACATTAGCAGCCGCCTGAAAAGAAATCTCACTCCCAGTCTCCTTAGCCATCTACAATCTGATAGGCTGAGCAAGTCCATCAATAAACCTCCTCACCCTCTCTCTCTCTCTCGGTGGGAAGCAGAAGAATAGCATGACAGGCCAAATCCACAAAACGGTTCTCATACTGAGTAACAGTCATACTGCCCTACTAGAGACGCTCAAACTGACGGCGATGCTCCTCTCTCAATGTGATAGGCAAAAACTTCTCCATGAAGAGCTGAGAGAACTGGTCCCAAGTAAGATCAGGCGACCCGACAGGTCTGGTCAACAAGTAATCTCTCCACCATTTCTTGGCGGAACCAGTCATCTGAAATGCAGCAAAATCGACCCTATTGGTCCACTATACCCATGTTCGGTATAACCTCGTGACAACTGTCAAGATATTTCTGGAAGTCCTCTGAAGGAGCACCACTGAAGTGAACAGGAAAGAGCATGGTAAACCTGTCCAATCTCCATAAAGCCTCAGAAGACATAGCTGGCCCATCTCCGACCTGTGCCGCAATAACCGGCTGAACTATTCCGACTGGCTGAGCTGCTGGAGCTTGATACTGGGGAGCTATCTGCTCCTGAGCGGGAGTGGTAGCAGTCTGGGCTCCTCCTCCAGCCTGAGAGACTGCTGGTGCCATGGGAAATGTGCTAGTCTGGGCCACACTCTCCATAAGGCCCACCAAATGGACCAAAGCGTCCTGAAGTACTGGGGTAGCAATGAACCCCTCCGGAACCTGAGCTGGTCTGGCAGGAATAGTCTGGGCTGGAACCTCCACATCAAGATCTATCTAAGGCTCCACTGCTAGGGCTGCTACTTGGGCTCTAGGCTGAGCCCTGCCCCTGCCTCGGCCTCTACCTCTGCCCCGCATAGGAGCTTCCACTGGAGGCTCTGGATTCTGCTCAGCTGAGGAAGCGATGCGTGTTCTCGCCATTTGCGAGAGAATAAGAGTAGAAGAGTTCAATCAGTATTAAGAAAGCAAAATTGCACGACAGAGAAGAACAAAAGTGAAACTTATTCCTAAAATTCATAGCCTCTAGAAGATAAGCACAGACGTCTCTGTACCGATCCTCCAGACTCTACTAAGCTTGCTCGTGAATCATGAGACCTAGGCAACCTAGTGCTCTGATACCAACTTCTCACGACCCGAAATTTCCCACCGACGGGACCGTGATGGCGCCTAACATTTCACTTGCTAGGCAAGCCAACGTTAGAGAATCATTAATCCAATTCCTTATTCCCATTCAGTAAATAACAATAATTAACTAAAATAAAATATTATAAGTGCGGAATATCATAAAACTGTATTAATTACTACCACCCGGATCTGGAGTCACAATTCACGAGCATTCTAGAATTTACTACAAGTAATAGTCTGAAAGAAATACAACTGTCTGAATGAAAGAAAACAATAGAACATAAAAGATAGACGGGGACTTCAAGGTCTGTGAACGCCGACAGATCTACCTTGAGTCTCCGGACAGCGGACCAATAGCAAAATCGCGATCAACCTGAGCCGGTATCAAAATCTATACAGAAAGTGCAGAGTGCAGTATCAGTATAACCAACCCCATGTACTGGTAAGTGTCGAGCCTAACCTCGATGAAGTAGTGACGAGGCTAAGGCAAGGCACCTACAAATCAACCTTTATAATTAAACAGTGTATATACAAATAACAGAAATGAAGAACTAAACAGGAAATGTCGAGAGAGGAACATACTGAGGGGAATACAAGATAAAGAACTATAACAGAATGATCACCAGAGCAGTCAATATACCATGAATCAACAAGAATAGTGAATACAGTAAGAAAAAATACACGGCATCACCCTTCGTGCTTTTACTCTCAATCTCACAATAAAATTAATAAAAACGGCATGGCATCACCCTTCGTGCATTAACTCTCATATCATGGCACAGCATTACCCTTCGTGCATTAACACTCACAATATGGCACGACATCACCCTTCGTGCATTAACACTTACAATATGGCACGGCATCACCCTTCGTGCATTAACACTCACAATATGGCATGTCATCACCCTTCGTGCATTAACACTCACAATATGGCACGGCATCACCCTTCGTGCATTAACACTCACAATATGGCACGACATCACCTTTCGTGCATTAATACTCTCCTTTACCATAATGCAATGCATAAATAACAATAGGGAGATAGAATAACAAGTACAAACCTTACTTCAACATTTGGTTCCATAATATCAATCTCAACTTTGAAATAAAAACTCAATTATCACCAGAAAATCTGTAAACATGATAAGAACGATAAATTAAACAACACTAGTATAACACGTAGCAATTAGGCATAGGAAAGAGACAATATAAGAAAAATAGAGAAACATAGAAAACAGGTAAATTAGCGGCGCATAAGTACTCGTCACCTCACATATACGCCGCTCACATGAATTTCACTTAGCAAGTAATCTAAGGTTCCTAATTCCCTCAAGTCAGGGTTAGACACAACACTTACCTCGCTCCGAAGGCCACTTAATTCTCAATCACAGCTTTTCCTTTGAAATTCACCCCCAAACCACTCGTATCTATTCAAAAATGACTCAATAATATCAAATATTGCTAAAGGAATCAATTATATTGCATAAATTAAATTTCTCAATTTTTTCTGCAAAAAGTCAAAAAATTGACCCCCGGCCCGCTTGGTCAAAACCCAAGGTTCGGACCAAAATTTATTTACCCATTCACCCCCGAGCCCGAATATGTAATTAGTTTTGGAATCCAACCTCAAATTGAGGTCTAAATCCTCAAATTCCCGAAATCCCTAGTTTCTACCCTAACTCCTAATTCTACCATCAAAACTCTAGATTTTAGGTTGATAATTCATGAAATAAAATGGGTAATTGAAAGAAAATAGTTTAGAATCACTTACCAATACTTTGGGGAAGAAAAAGACTATTGCAAATCGCCTCTACCCATTTGGTTCTTTGAATTTTTTTGAAGAAATGGCTTAAACCCGTGTTTGATTCTGTTTAATGCACTGGGCGACAGTGTGCATCGCGTTCGTGAAGCCACTATAGCATTCGTGAAGGGTACTGGCTGCCAAGCCTTCGCGTTTACGAGATAGTGTTCGCGTTCTCTTAGGCTACCCCTACCTGGTCTTCGCTTTCGCGATGAAGAAAAGGCTGACTCCCCCTTCCTAGTGCCTAACACTACGCGTTCGCGAGGAGCTTGTCGCATTCGCGAAGGGTAACGCCCCCAACGCTTTGCATTCGCGAAGAAGAAAATTCCAGCTGCCCAGTTTACTCTTCGCGTTTGCGAGAGTACCTTCGCGAACGCGAAGAAGGACATGCCAGAACACCTGCTGCAGCAAAATATTAGATTTCCAAAGTCCAAAATATCCCGTGGCCTATCCGAAACTCACCCGAGCTCTCGAGGCTCCAAACCAAACATGCAACCAAGTCTAAAATTATCATACGAACTTGTTCGCGTGATCAAATCGCCAAAATAACACCTAAAACTACGAATTTAGCACCAATTCAAATGAAATTCTCAAGAACATTTTAAAATTTCTATCTTCTCAACTGGACGTTCGAATCATGTCAAATCAACTCCGTTTCTCACAAAATTTCACAGACAAGTCTTAAATATCATAATGAACCTGTACCGGGCTCCGGAACCAAAATATGAACCCAGTACTCACAATGCCAAACATCAATCAATTTTTAATAACAATTAATTTTCAGACTTTTACTTTTCATCAAAAATTCATAACTCAAGCTAGGGACCTCCGAATTCGATTCCGGGCATACACCCAGGTCCCATAATTTGATACGGACCCACCGGGACCGTCAAAACACAGATCCGGGCCCATTTACCAAAAATATTGACCGAAGTCAACTAAAATCAACTTTTAAGGTAAACATTCTTATTTTTATTAGTTTTCAACATAAAAACTTTTCAGAAACATGCCCGGACTGCGCACAAAAATCGAGGAGGGTAAAAAATTAGATTTTAAGGCTTAAGAGCACAAATTCGAGCTCTAAAACATAAGATGACATTTTGAGTCATCGCATTGATGGTGTATTTAGTTGTGGTCCCGGGGGCATCGGGTGAGTTTCAAATGGTTAACGGATCGAAATCGAACTTAGAACAAAGCTGGAAACTTTCTGCCATCTGTTGCAATCGCACCGGCGTAACTTGGCTCGCAGGTGTGAGCTCGCAGAAGCGAGCTTGGGAAGAGCAGAAGTGGACGGGAGGGATGGTGAGGCAGTGGTCACAGGTGCGGACGGGTGGTCTGTAGAAGCGGCGTCGCACCTGTGAAGGTTCGATCGCAGAAGCGGAAATAAGAAGGGCCAGGCTGCTTCACAGAAGCGGACAGCTTCTCGCAAAATAGGACTTCTTGTTCGCAGAAGCGAAAGAATTCTCTCATCTGCGAGACCGCAGATGCAGCTAAATATTCCTCAGAAACGAAAGCACTGGTCTGGTTACAAAAACAGAGGGGTCCGGGATTTTCTCATTCTTGGACATTTCAAACACGGTTTGGGGCGATTTTCTGAGAGAATTCGCGGGGAAACTTGAGGTAAATCACTTGTGACCATTTTTAGTTGATAGTATTGAATTATCAATGAGTATTCTGACTAGATCACGTGTTTTTAAAGTGTAATTGAGAAATTGGGCTTAGGGATTTCAAAATAAGAATTTAAGATTTGGAGGTCGAGTTGATGTCGGAATTTGGTAAATTTGGTACGGTTGGACTAGTGGTTGAATGGGCATTCATATTTTGTAACTTTTGTCGGGTTCCGAGACATGGGCCCCACTGTTGATTTTTGGGTGAATTTTCGGATTTAATTGTGAAAATTTAGTATTTTCATATGGAATTTATTCCTATAATTCGTGTTGACTGTATCGAATTAATTATGGTTAGATTCGAGGCGTTCCGAGGCCGATTCGCAAGGGCTTGCTAGCGGAGTGATTCGAGTTGCTTGAGGTAAGTATCGTATTTAAAATCGGTTGAGGCACTAGTTGCCTGAATTGTTGTGACATCCAAGTGCTTTTGGGTGCGCACATGTGTGGGGGTGGTCCCATGTGTGGGCACCGAGGTTGTTTATTCATGTTTGGGTTGTGCTCAGGCTCCTATAAGCCCAGAAATGACTGTTAAGCTTCGAGCTTCGATATCTAACATGTGGTAACAATTTATATGATTTAAGTAAACCATGATGTGTTTACTTAGAGGTTTAAATCCCGGAACAAATTTGATAAATGCTTTTCATTGATGAAATTTCTGGATTTGTTACGATAGCACGCTTCGCACAAGCCTACACTTTAGCATGTTATTTATACCAGTCCGGGGAGAAGAAAATCTTATTTCATTCATTATATACTTGTAACCTTGCGTTATAGCTACTGTATGATACTTTGGCACTTGAGTTGTCTGTGCGGATCCATATAATTATATTATTAACATGTGAGTTGTTCATGTCACACGTGAGTTGTCTGTGCGGATCCATATAATTATATTATTGACATGTGAGTTATCCGTGCCACACATGAGTTGTCCGTGTAACGTGTGATACTTGTATTTTCTTGATCATTATCTGATTTACTTGCTTTCTTTCCCCTACGTGCCATAATAATGTTGAGCGGGATATAGTAGTACTGATTTAACTAGTGAATTCAACAAATTAAGCTTCTCTTACCTTGCCCTGTTTATTTTCGATACTTAAATAAGTTAGTTGTACTCACACTACACCCTGTACCTCGTGTGCAGATCCAGGTACTTCCGGATACGGCAGTTGCTAGATTTGTGAATTTATCTATTGAAGACTATCGAGGTAGCTGCTTGGCATCCGCAGACCTTGACTCTCTTCCCTTTTAGTTATTTGTGTTGTTCTATATTTTTAGACAGTATTTTTATCAGTCAGATTGTGTTGTCATTTAGATGCTCATGTACTCAGTGACACCGGGTTTTGGGAGTGTATTGTATAAAGACAGTATTTTATATCAAAAGTTTGTGAGATTTTAATCTTATATTTATTTATTGTGTTTTCAAACATAAAAGAAATTGTGGTTTATTGAGGTTGTCGGCTTGCCTAGTATTAAGATAAGCGCCATCACGACAGGTGAGATTTTGGATCATGATAAGTTGGTATCAGAGCCTAGGTTACATAGGTCTCACGAGTCATGAACAGGTTTAGTAGAGTCTTGCGGATTGGTACGGAGATGTCTGTACTTATCTTCGAGAGGTTGCCGAACCCTTAGGAAAATTTCACTTTCTTGTATTTTGTCGTACGAATATGTTGATTCCAAAAACTAAATTTCTGTTATTCTATTCTCTCACAGATGGTGAGGACACGTACTACCGGATCGGACGACCAACCACCAGTGCCACCAGTTAGGGCCGCGAGAGTTCGGGGCCGTGGTAGATGTCTAGGTGTAGCTCGTACAGCAGTTAGAGCAGCACCTGTAGAACAACCAGTCTGTAATGACCCGGCCAGTCGTTTTGAGAGTAATAGCCCCGATCCCCTATTAACTGCTTTTCCCATATCTATTTCTACTATTGAGACTTGCTGAGAGGTTTCGTTTTGGTTTATGGAGTGTTTTGGGACGCTTAGTCCTAAAACGGAAGCTTAAGTCTTAGGATTTTGATCGTAGTCAGAACTATATGAAGACGACTCCGGAATAGAGTTTTGTTAGTTCCGTTAGCTCCGTTGGGTGATTTTGGACTTAGGGGCATGTTTGGATTTTGTTTTGGAGGTCTGTAGCTCATTTAGGCTTGAAATGGCGAAAGTTGAATTTTTGGAGATTTTGACCGGTAGTGGACTTTTTGATACCGGGGTCGGATTCCGATTTCGGAAGTTGGAGTAGGCCCGTAATGTTGAATATGACTTGTGTGCAAAATTTTGGGTCAATTAAACGTAGTTTAGTTGATTTCGGCATCGGTTGTCGAATTTGGAAGTTTTAAGTTCTTAAGTTTGAATCGGAGGATGATTTGTGATTTTAGCATTATTTGATATGGTTTGAGGGCTCGACTAAGTTGTATGGTGTTTTAGGATTGGTTGATATGTTTGGTCGAGGTCCCAGGGGCCTCGGGTGAGTTTCGGGTGCTTAACGAATTGAGTTTGGGACTTATGCAATTGCTAGAGCTGCTGCACCTGGTGTAATCGCACCTGCGCACTTTGGGCCGCAGAAGCGGCCATGGAGCCACAGAAGCGGTTTTGACCCTATCCAGTTGGGACCACAAGTGTGGCCATAGATCCGCAGAAGCGGAAGTGGAGCGTAGATGCGGGCTTGCAGAAGCGGCCCTTGATCGCAGATGCGGACTCAGTCCCCCTTAAGTGATTTTGCACATGCGATGGAATTTCCGCAGGTGCGGTTGAAGGCTCACAGAAGCGAGATTTCTAGGCAGAAAAGAGGAAAAAATGAGGGTTTGATTCATTTCTTCATTTTTGGACTTGGGAGATTGGGAATTAGCGATTTTTCGAGGGATTTTCAGAGAGAGCTTTGGGGTAACGATTCCTAACTCGTTTTTGGTTGTATTTCATTAATCTATAGTTGTTTCCTCCATTTAAATTCGTATTTTGATTGAAAAGTTAGGAAAATGGGGGAAAGGTTCCCTAACCAAATTTCTGAGTTTTGATTGGGATATAGACATCGGATTTCGTTAACTTTGGTACGAGTGAACTCGTGAGTGAATGAGTGTTCGTATTTTGTGACTTTTACACGATTCCGAGATGTGGGCCCAGATCGACCTTTTAGGGCGAATTTTGGAATTTTTGTTAAATTATTGATTTCATTAATTAGATGAGTCTATTATGGTTGTATTTATGATATGTAATTGCTTTTGGCTAGATTTGGGCCATTCGGAGCCGGATATTCGTGGGAAAGGCATTGTGACCAATTGATTGAGCTTGGTTCGAGGTAAGTGGCTTGCCTAAACTTGTGTGGGGGGAAATCCCCTAAGGATTTGGTACTGTTTTGATATGTGAGCGCCGTGTACGTGAGGTGACGAGTACGTACACGTTCTAATTGTTGTAAAAACCCGATTTCTGCTAAGTAATAACATATTTCCTTCTTATTTGAATCACATCAGCATGTGTAGTATCCTGTTAGCTTAGAATAGCATGTCTACTTGCCTTAATTTCTTATCTGAACTATGTGCAGCATGTTTAGTGAAATTCCTGTTTTTCCTTGACGTGTACTTTGTCTAAATTGTAGGATTTCGTGTTGTAGCTATTAATTCTATTGTTTGAGCTGCATATTTACGTTTGGGACTACAGAACGGTATTCCGGGAGATCCCCCTGTACTGCATATTTACTTTGGGATTATGTAACAGTATTCTGAGAGATCCCCCTCTACTGCATATTTACTTTGGGACTATGGAACGGTATTCCGGGAGATCCCCTTGTACTGCATATTTACTTTAGGACTACGAATTAGTATTTCGGGAGATCCCCCTGTACTACATATTTACTTTGGGACTACGGAACGGTATTCCAGGAGATCCCCCTGCACTGCATATTTACTTTGGGACTACAAAACGGTATTCCGGGAGATCCCCATGTACTACACATTTATATTTGGGACTACGAGACGGTATCTCGTGTGATCCCCCGTTGTTATCTCTGTGTACTGAGTTGTTGTCTTCTATGATTTCATTCCTGTTAAATTTCAGTCTTTATTTTACTGCGGTATTTCATTCTACCTTGTTTTATTATATATATATATACCAGTAGGGCCCTGACCTGACCTTGTCACTACCCGACTGAGATTAGGCTTGGCATTTACTGGGTACCGATTGTGGTGAACTCATGCTACTCTCTGCACATGTTTTTCATGTGCAGATCCAAGTGCTCCTTATCAGCCGCACTATTAGTGAGCCGGGACAGTTTTGGAGACTTCAAGGTATATCTTTCGCGTACGCAGACCTCGGAGTCCCCTTCTACTCTTTCCCATGTCCATTACCTTTTGTATTTTTCCTTTGTTAGACTCTGATGTGTAGAGACACTAGACTTTCTTTCTGTAGCTTGTGATTCACGATGTTCCAGGTTTTGGGATTTCTGTGTATTTTGAATAGTTGGTTATTATACATGCCAGACAGCATGGTACACAGTTATGTTGTTACTACTACAGTTAGTTGTTCAATTTATGTTTTCATTTCATTATTCCTCAAATGTTAGGCTTACCTAGTCGTAGAGACTAGGTGCCGTCATGACGTCATACGGAGGGGAAATTGGGTCGTGACAAGTTGGTATCAGAGCTCTAGGTTCATAGGTGTCGTGAGTCATAAGCCAGTTTATTAGAGTCTCGCGGATAAGTACAGAGACGTCTGTACTTATCTTCGGGAGGCTATGGAACTGTTAGGAAAATTTCACTACTTTGATTCCTTGTCGTGCGAAAATTGTTGACATCAAAAATGCTAAACTTCTATATTTTATTCTCTCACAGATTGTGAGGACACGTACAAGCGGATCTGATGACCAGGAACCTGCGCCCCCTGCTAGAGCCGCGAGAGGCCTAGGACGTCAACATGGTGCAGCCATAGCACCCGCACGAGCTGCTACAGAGGAGCCCCCAGTAGCTCCAGCTGGAGGGCAGACACCTGAGGTACCTGTTTCTGCACCATCCCTCCAGGAGACTCTAGCCCAGTTTCTGAGCATGTTCAGCACCTTAGGTTAGGCTGAATTGATTCCACTTTCTCCTGCCACATCTCAGGCCGGGGGAGGAGTATAGATTCCCATCACCGGTACTCCAGAGCAGCGGGTTCAGGTCGACCAGGTTCTAGAGATTGTACCAATGCAGCCGGTAGCTCCAACTCAGCGTGAGTTTAGGGCGGCAGCTTTTGAGGTGGAGCAGCTCAAACTTGAGAGGTACAAGAAGTACCACCCACCTACCTTCAGCGAATTGGCTACAGATGATGCTTAGGGTTTTTTGGAGGAGTGTCATCGTATTCTCCGTACTATGGGTATAGCGGAGATGAGCGGGGTTTATTTTACTACATTCCAGCTTAGAGGAGCAGCCTATCAGTGGTGGTGTGCTTATGAGTTGAGTAGTCCGGATGAGGCAGTTTCACTTACATGGACTCAGTTCTCGGACATGTTTTTGAGAGAGTATGTCCCTCAGAGCCTCAGGGACTCATGGCGCGAGGAGTTTGAGCAGTTGCGCTAGGGATCTATGATTGTGTCAGAGTATGCATTCTGTTTCAGTGATTTGGCCTGACATGCACCGGCCTTGGTTGCCACAGTTCGAGAGAGGGTTCGACGGTTTATTGAGGGACTCCACCCCAGTATCCGGATTAGTATGTCCAGGGAGTTGGAGATGGATATTTCTTATCAGCAAGTTGTGAGTATCGCCAGGAGATTGGAGGGCATGCTTGCCCGGGATAGAGAGGAGAAGGAGGCCAAAAGGTCTCGAGAGACTGGTTATTATTCTGGTGCTCGTGCCCCAGCAGCCCGCCATGGTAGGGGTTATGTGAGTCGCCCCGTCCATTCAACTCTTCCAGCCGCTAGTGGTATTCCGATCCCTTCGAGGCCCCAAGAGCCTTATTATGCACTGCCAGTATTTAGTGTGCCTCTTGCACGGGGTGTTCCTAGAGGCCAGTCCAGCAGACCTGGCCCGAGTTAGTCACAGTAGCCACGCCTTCCCAGAGCTTTTTTTAAGTGTGGCGACACTCGCCATATGGTGAGGGATTGCCCCTGCTCAACCAGCTTGAGGTGGTGGTCGGAGAGGTAGAGGTCGCCCTAGAGGGGGAGGCCAGGCCAGATATTATGCCATTCCTGCTCGTACAAAGGCAGTCGCTTCTGATTCTGTCATTACAGGTATGGGAGTTCCCTTGTTTATGTGTCTACTCCTGTGGGAGATTCTCTTGTTGTGAACTACGTGTATCGGTCGTGTTTGATTAATCTTAGTGGTTTTGAGACCAGAGCCGATTTATTATTACTTAGCATGGTGGACTTTGATATTATTTTGGGCATGGACTGGTTGTCGCCCCATTATGATATTCTTGATTGTCACGCCAAAATTGTGACGCTGGCTATGCCAGGATTACCGCGATTAGAGTGGAGAGGTACCTTAGAGTATACTCCCAGCAGAGTTATTTCATTTCTTAAAGCAAAACGAATGGTTGAGAAGGGGTGTGACTCATATCTAGATAATGTGAGAGATGTCAGTATTGATACCCCTACAGTTGAGTCAGTCCCAGTAGTGAGGGATTTTCTAGATGTATTTCCAGCTGATCTTCCGAGCATGCTGCCCGACAGATAAATTGACTTTGGCATTGATCTGTTGTCGGGCACTCAGCCCATCTCTATTCCTATCACACCCCAAAACTGTGGAGTGCGACCGACGCTCAACCGAGTGAACCCGACCGAGCAATCCTATTAGATTTCTTCTACCCAGACTCATTCATGAATAAAGAGAATATATGTTTTCCTTAATTAAACAATAAAGTGGTCGTGTCTGCAATTACCAATTTCTTACCATAAGTTTCACCATTTTTAAAGTCTCAAATGGACAAGTAATACAACCATAACATAGCATAGTTTGTCTTTCCCAGTACCAATTCAAAACCCACACTATGTCTACGGAGCCTCTGTAGATAAAGAAGAGTACAATGATAATGCCGGCAACAAGGCCCCGGCTATACCCCAACCATGATACATAAAGAACAAAAGATACATGACCCCGGGATGAAGTGGGGCTCACCAAGTCAGCTGGGAAGAAGGTGTACTGCTATCACTGATCAATGTCTCCTGCTGTGGAATCACCTGCATCCATTTAAAGATGCAGTGCCCCCGGCAAAAGGGATGTTAGTACCGTCAAATAGTACTAGTATGAAAACTAAACACCAATTTAAGAATTTAGAAATACAAGATAGCTATGATGAACCAGTGTGGCAATAGAATAACATAGATAACCGTCTCAACCATAGCAAGCTTATTAAAAGCTATCAACAACATTTATAGGATTTAAGATGAGATCCTCTATAACCATCTTCACACAAAGCGGCCCCGCTGCCTCACCCGATGTATGTAGGTGGAGGTGTACGTACAATACCACAACTCTAATCAAGCGGCCCTACCGCCTCACCTCAATGTATGCGGGTGGATGTATAACCACAGTACCAAGAACCTACACAAAGCGGCTATGCAGCCTCACCCCAATGTATGTGGGTGGAGGTATACGTACAATACCACAACTCTAATCAAACGGCCCTGCCGCCTCACCTCAATGTATGCGGGTGGATGAATAATCACAGTACCAAGAACCTACACAAAACGGCTATGCCACCTCACCCCAATGTATGCGGGTGGAAATGCATTAACGATACCAATACCAACACAAAGCGGCTATGCCACCTCACCCCAATGTATGCTGGTGGTGATGCCACAACAATACCAAAACCATACACAAAGCGGTCGTACCGCCTCACCCCAATGTAAGCGGGTGGAGGTGCAGTCCCACAATATCATAATACCTACACAAAGCGGTCATGCCGCCTCACCCCAATATATATGCGGGTGGAGGTGTATCATAATCACAATCTTTACACAACTTGGCATATAACGTTCACATAAATCACGACTAGAAATTATAACATGTGGATACATAATCCATAGTTTGGGACACATCCTCAATTTATAATGCAATATGATAAGAGCATTTGAAACACAAATTGAACATATATCTTCATCACAAAACTTATCGGAATACTCCATTTATAATCAACATCTCGGAACTTACAAGGATATAGGGACTTCCAATTCTTAAAGAAGAGTTTAGCCAACATACCTCAATTGAGCTTCCTTATACTCTAAAATGTTCCGGAATTCTTAGCAACTTCAATCTATTTTAGAGATATAACAAATTGAACCACAATTAGGAAGATGGTTATGGTTCTAGCTCATTTGAGCATTTTATCAAACACTAGGTGTGCACTAAGGTTTCAAGGTCCTTTTTTTATGGATGATTCCATCATCCCACAACCCAATCTTTACCATTTTTAGCTCAACAATCTTTCTACATTCTTTGATAACACATGCATGTAAAATAACCAATCCTCTTGCCTAGAAATTATCTTGCTTATTATCCATTTCTACACAAAATTCGAAATTGAGGGTTAGGGTGTAGAACCTTACCTCTAGGATGAAGACCTAGTGAGTTTCCTTTCTTAATCTTCCAAAACTTGGGGAAGAATTGAAGGACAAATATTGGAGAACACCTTCTCACTCTAGGTCACCCTCTCTCACTCTAAAATGTCAGATAATAGCTCAAAAATGACCCTGAGAGTGTCTTTAACGAAATAGGTATCGGATTTTAAAAACCCAAAAATGGAGCTCCGGAACAAGGTATGTGATCGCATAACCGATATGCGGACCGCATATCGGTCGCATAGTTAATTACAAAATATCCAACAGAATTGTTTGTGTATGCGGTCATTATGCGGTCCGCATAACTGTCATGCGGTCGCATAATGCACCGCATAACAATTATGCAGTTGCATAGTCGACCGCATAGTTGCTTCCAACTAACCCAATTAACTGCCTCACTCTGCGGCCATTATGCGGTCCGCAGAGTGTTTCTGCGGTCGCATAATGGACCGCAGAAATGCACTTTTCCGCCAAAGATTTTCCTTTACTTTCCGGTGCATTGTTCAACCCAAAAAGTCTGAGCCGCGTCCTTAAATACGTAAGCCTAGTCCGGCACCATGAAACATTATTTTCTTTTGCAAAATTTTATGGGGCCTTACATTATCCCCCACTTAGGATCATTCGTCCTCGAATGGGGGTCAAAATTTGTTATTAGCATCTTATGCAACTCAGGTTTTCATACCACACACCAGCAGCCCCAAATTTGACTAACTCCCTAAATTTCCAAAAATTTCGCCAGAGTTTCCTTTGTAATTAGGCTTATCCACCTGTCAGAGAGCCCCAGAAACACATCCTAACAACATATACATATTCCAATGACATAAAATAATACAAAACAATACCAACTATGGCCTCATCAGCAATATATCTCCAGAAAGGAACACCCTTAACACCAAATGTACAAGTCATACATATTTCATAGGAATATCCCTTAGCATTTTCATAAGGCACAACTCATAAATACATGGTTATTCAAATAAATAAGGATACATTTTCTTCATTTCTTCTTCGGCCTCCCAAGTAGCCTCTTCAACCTGTTGGTTTTACCATAGCACTTTCACGGATGCAATTTCTTTGTTTCTCAACTTTCGGACTTGCCGATCAATAATAGAAGCTGGAATCTCTTCATAAGTCAATTCTTCATTTACCTCAATAGTCTCAACCGGAACAATGACTGTCGGGTCTCCAACTACTTTCTTTAACATAGACACATGAAACACCGGGTGTACTAATGACATCTCAGGTGGTAGCTCAAGCTTGTATACTACCTCACCGATCCTCTAAATGATTTTGTACGGTCCGACATACCTTGGACTCAATTTCCCTTTCTTACCAAATCGCATTACACCCTTCATGGGGGAAACTTTCAAAAATGCCCAATCATCTTCTTTGAATTCCAAATCTCTACGACGAACATCCGAATAGGATTTTCTGATGACTCTGAGCAGTCTTCAACCTCTCCTTAATGATTTTAACTTTTTCCATAGCCTGATGCACGAGGTCTGGCCCTATCGACTCTGCTTCCTCAATTTCGAACCACCCAATGGGAGATCTACATCTCCTACCATATAAAGCATCGAACAGTGCCATTTGAATGATAGCATGATAACTATTGTTATATGCAAATTCTATGAGTGGTAAATGATCATCTCAGCTACCCTTGAAGTCTATAACACAAGCGCGCAACATATCCTCAAGCGTTTGAATAGTCCACTCTGCCTGCCCGTCAGTTTGCCGGTGAAAGGCTGTACTAAGATTCACTTTAGTACCCAAACCTTGATGAAATTTCTTCCAAACATTAGCAGTGAATTGTGCCCCCCGATCAAAAATGATGGAAACTGGGGCGCCATGCAACCTGACTATTTCTTTGATATACAACTGAGCATACTGCTCCACTGTGTCGGTAGACTTAACCGGCAAAAAGTATGCTGATTTCGTAAGTCGATCCATAATCACCCAAATTGAGTCAAACTTGCGGGGAGTGCGCGGTAATCCTACCACAAATCCATATTAATCATTTCCCATTTCCACATTGGAATTTCTATGTCTGTGCCAACCCATCGGGCCTTTGGTGTTCGGCCTTCACTTGCTGACAGTTCGGACATCTTGCTACAAAGTCCGCCACATTCTTCTTCATATCATTCCACCAATAGACTTCCTTAAGATCATGATACATTTTTGTAGGACCTGGGTGCACAGAATACCTAGAAGTGTGAGTTTCAGTCAAAACTCTTTCACGGAGACCATCCATATTTGGAACACATAGTCGCCCTTGGTACCTTAGTGTACCATCATCCATGCCAAGAGAAAAGGCCATGGTCTTATGTTTATGAATCCCCTCTTTCAATTGCACCAACAATGGATCGTTGTATTGCTTCTCTTTAACTTCCACAACAAGCGATGATTCAGCCATATTTTGTACAATTACCCCTCCTTCACTAGAGTCCATAAGATGAACTCCCAAACTAGCCAATCGCTGAACTTCCTTGGCTAATGGCCTCTGATATGCCTCCAAGTGAGCTAAACTACCCATAGATTTCCGGCTAAGAGCATCAGCCACAACATTGGCCTTTCTCGGATGATATAGAATATCGATGTCGTAGTCCTTGGGTAACTCAAGCCATCTTCTCTGCCTCAGATTCAATTCCTTCTACTTGAATATATATTGAAGGCTCTTATGGTCCGTGAATATATCAACATGGACCCCATATAAATAATGATGCCAAATATTTAATGCAAATACCACTGCCGCAAGTTCTAAATCATGTGTTGGATAGTTCTTTTCATGATTCTTTAATTGCCTAGAAGAATAAGTTATCACCTTCCCATGTTGCATTAATACACACCCAAGCCCGATTCTTGAAGCATTACAATATACCACAAATCCATCCATACCCTCTGGTAGAGTCAACACCGACGTCGTAGTCAATCTTGCTTTCAATTCCTGGAAACTCTTTTCACAAGCATCTGACCATTGGAACTTAATTTCCTTCTACGTCAATTTAGTCAATGGAGAGGCAAAAGTAGAAATCCCTCAACAAACTTTCTGAAATATTCAGCTAAGCCTAAGAAACTGCGAATCTCTGTTGGAGTTGTAGGCCTCGGCCAATTCTTCACCGTTGAAATTTTCTGAGGATCAACCATAATTCCCTCACTAGAAACTACATGACCCAAGAATATGACTGATTCAAGCCAAAATTCACAATGTGAAAACTTTGCATATAACTAGTGTTGATGCAGGGTTTGCAGAACTACCCTGAGATGATCGGCATGGTCTTCTCGACTTCGTGAATATACAAGAATATCGTCAATAAACACTATCACAAAAGAGTCGAGGAATGGCTTGAAAATGCGATTCATAAGATCCATGAAGGCTGCTGGGGCATTCGTTAGCCCAAAAAACATCACCAGAAATTCAAAATGCCCATACCGGGTTCTAAAAGCTGTTTTCAGAATATCCCACTCCCTGATCTTCAATTGGTGATACCCGGATCTTAAATAAATCTTGGAGAAGTACCTGGCCCCTTGCAATTGATCAAACAAATTATCTATCCTTGGCAGTGGGTACTTATTCTTGATTGTGACCTTATTAAGTTGCCGATAGTCAATACACATTCTCAATGACCCATCTTTCTTTCTTACAAAAAGGACCGATCGACACACTTGGCCGGATAAAACTCTTTTCTAATAAATCTCTCAATTGTTCCTTTAGCTCCTTCAATTCTGCTGGTGCCATTCTGTAGGGTGGAATAGATATAGGATGTGTGTCTGGCATCACATCAATCCCAAAATTAATCTCCCTATCTGGTGGGATCCCAGGGAGTTCATCCGGAAAGACTCCTGGAAATTCATTCACAACAGGCACAGACTCAAGTGTAGGAACCTCTGCATCGGTGTCCGTAACCCGGACCAAATGGTAAATACATCCCTTGTTTATCATCTTTGTGGCCTTAAGGTAGGAAATAAACCTACCCTTTGGCACTACATCATCACCCTTCCACTCAATAGCTGGCTCATTTGGAAATTCGAACCTAACAGTCATGGTTCGGCAATCAAGCTTGGAAAAACAAGAATAAAGCCAATCCATCCCCATTATCACATCAAAATAGACCATTCTCAATTCAATAAGATCGACCGCGGTGTCTCGACCATGCAATGTGACAACACAATCCCCTATAAACTCGTGCGGCCAAAATAGACTTACCAACCGGAGTAGATACAGAGAATGGCTCATGAAGCTGTTCTGTTTCTATCCTAAATTCTATAGCAACATAAGGAGTGACATATGACAAAGTGGAACCGAGATCAATAAGAGCATATACATCATGAGATTAGACAGTCAATATACCTGTGACAACATCTGGAGAAGCCTCTAATTCCCGACGTCTCCGTATAGCTTAAAATATGTTGGGTCCTCCCGAATTCTATGCACTACCCCTAGCTGCACCACGCCCTGCAGATGCTGGGGTGCCTCGAGCTGGAGGTGCTGTAGATGTAGTAGCTGCAGAATTAGCTAGCTGTGCCGCACCTCTGCCCATATTTTGGCGGGACGAGTGGCAATCTCTCTGAATATGACCCCGCAAACCACACCCATAGCATACTGGTAGGTCCATGAAACAGGACCTAAAGTGCATCCTCCCACACTTATGGCATGGAAGCCTCCGCTGCTCAAACCTTCTGTCGGGCCGACCCTGCTAGTGGGGTCCCCTGTTGCCCTGACTGGGTCCAGATAACTGTGCACCCATCGAAGACTAGGTGAATGATTGGGATGGTCCTGATGATGCTCCCCTGAATTCCGACCTACCACCACCACCACCACCACCACCGGAAGAACCACCAAAGTTACCCGCGGACCGGGCCTTGCTGTTACTCTCACGCTCCATTATGTTCTTCAATTTGCGGGTCTCTGTGGCTTGAGAAAATGCCACCATCTTACCATAGTTCATATTTTAATTCAAGGCAGCTTTAGAGGCCTCATTTATAACCAAGGGGCTAAAGCCCTGTATAAACCGGCACACTCTAGCCTCCATAGTGGGCAACATGTGAATAGCATACTTGGACAGGCATGCAAACACCATATGGTACTCCCACACATTCATACTACCCTGCTTCAGGCTTTCAAACTCAGCGGCACGAGCTGCCTTAGTTTCGGCAGGCAAGAAATGATCCATAAAGGCATTTGTGAACTCACCCCACCTTGCCGGAGGGCTTCCCTCCTCAAGGGATTCCTCCCACAACTCAAACCAAGAATAGGACACCCCTTTCAGGCGATAGGAAGCCAACTCTACTCCCTCCGTCTCTGTAGCATGCATAACCCGGAGAGTTTTATGCATCTTATCAATAAAGTCCTAGGGGTCCTCCTCGGGATCAGTACCCGTAAACACTTGAGGATCTAACTGAAGAAACTTGTTCACCCTGGAACTAGCAGATTCTCCTGGATGACTGGAAGGAGTAGGCCCAACACTCGATCTCTGGGCCTGAGAAGCCATTATCTGTGTCAACATTTATATGGCTCCCCTAATATCAATATCAGACACACTAGAATTGGAAGCTGGAGGTGGAGGTGGAACTGGAATATCAGCTGGAGGAACTGTTGCACCTTCTATAGGTGTAGGGACATGTGCGGTCTGATCAGTTGTAGTAGAGTCAGGCAGTGTAGTAACTGGAGGAATATTTTCGCTCCTCGGGTGCTCACCCGCATCATCAATTATAAGGTCAACTGTGACTCCTGGGGTGACAGTGGCTCTTTGGCAAGTTCTTGCCTTCTTCTTAGGTGCCATGTACTGAAAATTAGAGCAATGCAGGAGTTAAATGAGAAACAATCTTACAACCAGCTTTATCACATGATCAAGAACATAAAAGAAGGGTATTATTCCTAAATGCCCATGTAGCATCCTAATTATAGACGTGCTCGACAACACACCGATAATAAGGACTCTACTAGACACGGCTCTGAGACATCCTAGGTCACTTTAAAACCTTAGGTTCTGATACCAAGTTTGTCATGCCCCAAAACCATGGAGCGCGACCGGCACTCAACCGAGTGAACCCGACCGAGCAAGCCTATTAGATTTATTTTACCCAAACTCATTCATGAATAAAGAAAATATATGTTTTCCTTAATTAAACAATAAAGTGGTCGTGCCTGCAATTACCAATTTCTTACCATAAGTTTTACCATTTTTAAAGTCTCAAATGGACAAGTAATACAACCACAACATAGCATAGTTTGTCTTTCCCACTACCAATTCAAAACCCACACTATGTCTACGGAGCCTCTGTAGATAAAGAAGAGTACAATGATAATGCTGGCAATAAGGCCCCGGCTATACCCCAACCATGATACATAAAGAACAAAAGATACATGACCCCGAGATGAAGTGGGGCTCACCAAGTTAGCTGGGAAGAAGGTGTACTGCTATCACTGATCAATGTCTCCTGCTGTGGAACCACCTGCATCCATTAAAAGATGCAGTAGTACTAGTATGAAAACTAAACACCAATTTAAGAATTTAGAAATACAAGATAATTATGATGAACCAGTGCGGCAATAGAATAACATAGATAACCGTCTCAACCGTAGCAAGCTTATTAAAAGCTATCAACAACATTTATAGGATTTAAGATGAGATCCTCTATAACCATCTTCACACAAAGCGGCCCCGCTGCCTCACCCGATGTATGCAGGTGGAAGTGTACGTACAATACCATAACTCTAATCAAGCGGCCCTGCCGCCTCACCTCAATGTATGCGGGTGGATGTATAACCACAGTACCAAGAACCTACACAAAGTGGCTATGTGGCCTCACCCCAATGTATGTGGGTGGAGGTGTATGTACAATAACATAACTCTAATCAAGCGGCCCTGCCGCCTCACCTCAATGTATGCGGGTGGATGTATAACCACAGTACCAAGAACATACACAAAGCGGCTATGCCGCCTCACCCCAATGTATGCGGGTGGAAATGCATCAACGATACTAATACCAATACAAAGCGGCTATGCCACCTCACCCCAATGTATGCGGGTGGTGGTGCCACAACAACACCAAAACCATACACAAAGCGGTCGTACCGCCTCACCCCAATGTAAGCGGGTGGAGGTGCAGTCCCACAATATCATAATCCCTACACAAAGCGGTCATGCTGCCTCACCCTAATATATATATGGGTAGAGGTTTATCACAATCACAATCTCTACACAACTTGGCATAATAACGTTCACATAAATCACAACTAGAAATTATAACATATGGATACATAATCCATATTTTGGGACACGTCCTCAATTTATAATGCAATATGATAAGAGCATTTGAAACACAAATTGAACATATATCTTCATCACAAAACTTAGCGGAATACTCCATTTCTAATCAACATCTCAGAACTTACAAGGATATAGGGACTTCCAATTCTTAAAGAAGAGTTTAGCCAACATACCTCAATTGAGCTTCCTTACACTCTAAAATGTTCCGGAATTCTTAGCAACTTCAATCTATTTTAGAAATATAACAAATTGAACCACAATTAGGAAGATGGTTATGGTTCTAGCTCATTTGAACATTTTATCAAACACTAGGTGTGCACTAAGGTTTCAAGGTCCTTTTTTTTTATGGATGATTCCATCATCCCACAACCCAATCTTTACCATTTTTAGCTCAACAATCTTCTTACATCCTTTGATAACACATGCATGTAAAATAACCAATCCTCTTGCCTAGAAATTATCCTGCATATTATCCATTTCTACATAAAATTCGAAATTGAGGGTTAGGGTGTAGAACCTTACCTCTAGGATGAAGACCTAGTGAGTTTCCCTTCTTAATCTTCCAAAACTTGGGCAAGAATTAAAGGATAAATATTGGAGAACACCTTCTCACTCTAGGGCACCCTCTCTCACTCTAAAATGTCAGATAATAGCTCAAAAATGACCCTGAGAGTGTATTTAACAAAATAGGTTCGGGTTTTAAAAACCCAAAAATGGAGCTCCAGAACAAGGTATGCGATCGCATAACCGATATGCGGACTGCATATCGATCGCATAGTTGATTACAAAATAGCCAAAAGAACTGTTTGTGTATGCGGTCACTATGCGATCCGCATAACTGTTATACGGTCGCATAATGCATCGCATAACAGTTATGCGGTCGCATAGTCGACCGCATAGTTGCTTCCAACTGACCCAATTAACAGCCTCACTCTGCGGCCATTATGTGGTCCGCAGGGTAGTTCTGCGGTCGCATAATGGACCGCAGAAATGCACTTTTCTGCCAAAGATTTTCCTTTACTTTCCGGTGCATTATTCAACCCAAAAAGTCTGAGCCGCGACGAGCTGAAGAATTTCTACAATCCTCAACCACGTAAGCCTAGTTCGGCACCATGAAACATTATTTGTTTTTGCAAAATTTTATGGGGCCTTACAATTCCTCTGTACCGTATGGCTCCTCCTGAGTAGTAGGAGTTAAAGGAGCAGTTACAGGAGTTGCTTGATAAGGGATTTATTCGGCCTAGTGTGTCACCTTGGGGTGCTCCTGTCTTATTTGTAAAAAAGAAGGATGGTTCTATGCGGATGTGTATAGATTACCGCCAGTTAAACAACGTTACCGTGAAGAACAGGTATCCATTGCCTCGTATTTATGACTTATTTGATCAGTTACAGGGTGCCAGGGTGTTTTCCAAGATTGATTTACGTTCCAGCTATCATCAGTTGAAGATACGGGAGCCAGATATTCTGAAGACTGCCTTTAGGACTCGGTATGATCATTACGAGTTCCTTGTGATGTCTTTTGGGTTGACCAATGCCCCAGCAGCTTTTATGCACTTGATGCAAAGTGTGTTCCGGACTTATCTTGCCTCATTAATCATTGTGTTTATTGACGACATTCTGGTATACTCCCAGACTCGGGAGGATCATGAGCAGCACCTGAGGACTGCGCTTCAGACCTTGAGAGAAAAGAAGTTATATGCAAAATTTTTAAAGTGTGAATTTTGGCTAGATTCGGTGGCATTCTTGGGTCATATAGTATCGAGTGATAGGATCCGGGTGGATCTGAAGAAGATTGAAGTAGTGCAGAGTTGGCCCAGACCGTCCTCAGCTACAGATATCCGGAGTTTCCTTCGTTTGGCGGGGTATTACCATCGATTTGTAGAGGGTTTCTCATCTATTTCAGCTCCTATGACCAGGCTGACCCAGAAGGGTGCTCCATTCAGGTGGACAGAGGAGTGTGAGGAGAGCTTTCAGAAACTCAAGACTGCTTTGACTATAACCCCATTATTGGTATTGCCTTCAGGTTCGGGGCCTTATACAGTTTATTGTGATGCGTCGCGAGTCGTCCTCAGAGCGGTATTGATGCAGGATGGTAGGGTGATTTCCTACGCATCTAGAAAGGTGAAGGTGCATGAAAAGAACTATCATGTCCACGACCTTGAGCTAGCAGCTATTGTTCATGCCTAGAAGATTTGGAGGCACTATTTGTACGGTGTCCCTTGTGAGATCTATACTAATCACCGGAGTTTGCAGCATCTGTTCAAGCAGAAGAATCTTAATTTGCGTCAGAGGAGGTGGTTAGAGCTGCTTAAGGATTATGACATCACCAGTTTGTACCATCCTAGGAAGGCCAATGTGGTGGCCGATACTTTGAGTCATCGAGTAGAGAGTTTGGGGAGTTTAGTATATCTACTAGTAGCAGAGAGGCCTATGGCATTGGATGTTCAGGCCTTAGCCAACCAGTTTTTGAGATTGGATATTTCTGAGCCGAGTCGAGTATTGGCTTGTGTGATCTCTCGGTCTTCTCTTTATGATCGTATCAGGGAGCGTCAGTATGATGATCCCCATCTGCTCATCCTTCAGGACATGGTTTGGCGAGGTGATGTTAGAGATATGACTATTGGTGATGACGACATGTTGAGGATGCAAGGCCGGATATGTGTGCCCAATGTAGATGGTTTGCGTGAGTTGATTCTCCAGGAGGCTCACAGTTCGCTGTACTCTATTCATCTGGGTGCCGCAAAGATGTATCAGGACTTGCGACAACACTATTGGTGGAGGAGAGTGAAGAAGGACATAGTAGAATATGTAGCTCGGTGTCTGAATTTCCAGAAGGTAAATTATGAGCATCAACGACCAGGTGGATTGCTTCAGAAGTTAGAGAATCCGGAGTGAAAATGGGAGCAGATCACTATGGAATTCATTGTTGGACTCCCATGGACTCAGCGGAAGTTTCATGCAGTTTGGGTGATTGTAGATAGGCTGACCAAGTCAGCTCATTGCATTCCTGTGATGACTACCTATTCTTTCGAGCAGCTAGCTCGAATCTACATATGTGAGATTGTCAGGCTTCATGGTGTACCGGTATCTATTATCTCTAACCGGGGTACGCAGTTTACATCACGATTCTGGAGAGCTGTACAATATGAGTTGGGTACTCGGGTAGAGTTGAGCATAACATTTCACCCTCAGACGGATGGACAGTCCGAGCGCACTATTCAGATACTTGAGGATATGCTCTGTGCGTGTGTCATGGAGTTTGGAGGTTCTTGGGACCAATTTTTGCCAGTTGCGGAGTTTGTCTACAACAATAGTTATCAGTCCAGTATTCAGATGGCACCGTATGAGGCTCTGTATGGTATGCGGTATTGGTCCCCAGTGGGATGGTTTTAGCCGGGCGAGGCCAAATTATTGGGTACAGACTTGATTCGGGATGCCTTGGAGAAGGTTAAGGTGATTCAGGATAGACATTGCACAACCCACTCCGGACAGAAGAGTTATGCGGACCGAAAGGTTCGCAATGTTGCATTCATGGTTGGAGAGCGGGTCTTGCTCCGGGTTTCACCTATCAAGGGCGTTATGAGGTTCGGAAAGAAGGGCAAGCTGAGCCCAAGGTTTATTGGTCCCTTTGAGGTGTTGCGGCGAGTTGGGGAGGTTGCTTACGAGCTTCCTTACCTCCCAGCCTAGCAGGAGTTCATCCGGTATTCCACGTTTCTATTCTCCAAAAGTATCACGGTGATCCGGCTCATGTATTGGATTTCAGCTTAGTCCAATTGGACAAGGATATATCTTATGTTGAGGAGCCAGTGGCTATTTTAGACAGGAAGGTCAGAAAGCTAAGGTCAAAGAACATTGCTTCTATGAAGGTTCAATCGTGGGGACAACCGATCGAGGAGGTGACTTGCGAGACTGAGCAGGATATGCGCAGCCGTTATCCTCATCTTTTCACCATTTCAGGTATCTCTCTATGCTCGTTCGAGGACGAATGATTGTTTTAAGAGGGGGAGGATGTAACGACCCGGCCGGTCGTTTTGAGAGTAATAGCCCCGATCCTCTATTAACTGCTTTTCCCGTATCTATTTCTGCTATTATGACTTGCCAGGAGGTTTCGTTTTGGTTTTTGGAGTGTTTTGGGACACTTAGTCCCTAAAACGGAAGCTTAAGTCTTAGGATTTTGATCGTAGTCGGAACTGTGTGAAGACGACTCCGAAATGGAGTTTCATCGGTTTCGTTAGCTCTGTTGGGTGATTTTGGATGAAAGGGCATGTCCGGATTATGTTTTGGAGGTCTGTAGCTCATTTAGGCTTGAAATGGCGAAAGTTGAATTTTTAGAGATATTGACCGGTAGTGGACTTTTTGATACCGGGGTCGGATTTTGATTCCGAAAGTTGGAGTAGGTCCGTAATGTTGAATATGACTTGTGTGCAAAATTTGGGGTCAATCCGACGTGGTTCGGTTGATTTCGGCATAGGTTGTCGAATTTGGAAGTTTCAAGTTTTTAAGTTTGAATCGGAGGATGATTTGTGATTTTAGCATTATTTGATATGGTTTGAGGGCTCGACTAAGTTCGTATGGTGTTTTAGGATTGGTTGGTATATTTGGTCGAGGTCCCGGGGGCCTCGGGTAGGTTTCAGGTGCTTAACGTATTGAGTTTAGGAATTATGCAATTGCTGGAGCTACTGCACCTGGTGTAATCATACCTACGCACTTTGGGCCGTAGGTGCGGTGCCGCAGAAGCGGCCATGGAGCCGCAAAAGCGGTTTTGACCTTGTCCAGCTGGGACCGCAGGTGAGGCTATAGATCCACAGAAGCGGAAGTGGAGCGCAGAAGCGATCTTGCAGAAGCGGCCCTTGATCGCAGATGCGGACTCAGTCCCCCTTAAGTGATTTTGCACCTGCGATGGAATTTCTGCAGGTACAGTTGAAGGCTCACAGTAGCGAGATTTCTGGGCAGAAAAGAGGAAAAATCGAGGGTTTGATTCATTTCTTCATTTTTGGACTTGGGAGCTCGGTAATTGGCGATTTTTCGAGGGATTTGCAGAGAGAGCTTTGAGTATATTATGGTTGTATTTATGATATGTAATTGCTTTTGGCTAGATTTGGGTCATTTAGAGCCGGATATTCGTGGGAAAGGCATTGTGACCGATTGATTGAGCTTGGTTCGAGGTAAGTGGCTTGCCTAACCTTGTGTGGGGAAAATTCCCTTAGGATTTGGTACTGTTTTGATATGTGAGCACCGTGTACGTGAGGTGACGAGTACAGACACGGGCTAATTGTTGTAAAAACCCGATTTCTGCTAAGTAATAACATGTTTCCTTCTTATTTGAGTTACATCAGCATGTGTAGTATCCTATTAGCTTAGAATAGCATGTCTACTTGCCTTAATTTCTTATCTCAACTCCATGCAGCATGTTTAGTGAAATTCCTGCTTTTCCTTGACTTGTACTTTGTCTAAATTGTAGGATTTCGTGTTGTAGATGTTAATTCTATAGTTTGAGCTGCATATTTATATTTGGAACTACGGAATGGTATTCCTGGAGATCCTCCTATACTGCATATTTACTTTAGGACTACGGAACGGTATTCCAGGATATCCCCATGTACTACATATTTACTTTGGGACTACGGAACGGTATTCCGGGAGATCCCCCTGTACTGCATATTTACTTTGGGACTACGGAACGGTATTTCGGGAGATCCCCCGGTACTGCATATTTACTTTAGGAATACGGAACGGTAATCCAAGAGATCCCCATGTACTGCATATTTACGTTTGGGACTACGAGACGGTATCTCGGGAGATCCTCTGTTGTTATCTTTGTGTATTGAGCCGTTGTCTTCTATGATTTCATTCCTGTTAAATTTCAGTCTTTATTTTACTGCGGTATTTCATTCTACCTTGTTTTATATATATATATATATATATATATGCCAGTAGGGCCCTAACCTGACCTCGTCACTACCCGATTGAGGTTAGGCTTGGCACTTACTAGGTACTGATTGTGGTGTACTCATGATACTCTCTGCATAAGTTTTTCATGTGCAGATCTAGGTGCTCCTTATCAGCCACACTATTAGTGAGCCGGGACAGCTTTGGAGACTTCACAGTATATCTGCCACGTCCGCAGACCTTAGAGTCCCCTTCTACTCTTTCCCATGTCCATTATCTTCTGTATTTCTCTTTTGTTAGACTCTGATGTATAGAGACACTAGACTTTCCTTCTGTAGTTTGTGATTCACGATGTTTCGGGTTTTGGGATTTCTGTGTATTTTGAATAGTTGGTTATTGTACATGTCGGGCAACATGGTACCCAGTTATGTTGTTTCTGCGACAGTTAGTTGTTAAATTTATGTTTTCATTTCATTATTCCGCAAATGTTAGGCTTACCTAGTCGTAGAGATTAGGTGTCGTCACGACATCATACAGAGGGGAAATTGGGTCGTGACACAGTCGCTCCAGCTCAGGAGCAGGTTTCAGATATAGTTAAGCCGACGAGACCAACTCAGGCACCAGCTATACCTATTATGACTCCAGGACTTCAGGAGGCTTTGGCCTAGATATTGACTATTTGCACTGGCCTTGCTCAGGTGGTTTCGGCTCAGGCCGCACCAGTCACTTCTCAGGCCGAGGGAGGTACTCATACCCCTATCGCCCGTACTCTAGAGTAGGTAGTGTAGGGACTTCAGATACCAGGTGCACTACCAGTGAATCCGGTTGCAGCTGCGTAGGCCCAGGTGGGACCTATTATGAATGACAAGGAGCAGAAGAGACTAGGGAGATTTGAGAGACTCTGTCCTCCATCATTCAGTGAAGCTGAGTCAGAGGATGCTCAGGATTTCTTGGATAGATGCCAGCAGATTCTTCGTACAACGGGTATTCTGGAGACCAGTGGGGTCTCATTTACTACTTTGCAACTGACTGAGGTAGCCTTCAGCTGGTGGGAGACTTTTGAGAGGAGTAGACCAGTTGGTGCAGCACCACTATCATGGCATGATGTCATGACCCAAAATCCAACTAGCCGTGATGTCACCTAACCTCACCCGCTAGGTAAGTCAAATAACAATAATCCGATGTAATTAATATTTAACTGACTCTAATACACTCCCCAAGGACTGGTTGTACAAATCATGAGCTTCTACGATTAGAATTTACAAAGCTGGTGTGAAATAAGAATACGTCATTTGTCTGAAGTATAGATGAATAGATTAAAAATTCTAAAGCTACCATGAACAATAGGCACCAATAACAGAAATACAAGTACATCTTTAGATCCAACTCTCGCCGTACGCAGCTACATCAGCATCAGAAATCTACACGCAAGGTGCAGAAGTGTAGTATGAGTACAACCGACCCCATGTACTCAATAAGTAACAATACTAACTTTTGGACTGAAAGTAGTGACGAGCTCAATATAGGCATGCTTTCAAGTTAAACAGTTAAACTCAGTACAAGTAAAATTGATCGATTCTGAATGATATGGGGAATATGACATCTCTATATCTACATGAAAATCCAGCCCAGGGAAGATCCATCCCATGTATATATATACATCAACTGACAGTCAGTCACTCAGTACTGTGTAAGGCCAATCAAGTTTAGGGGAAGATCCATCCCCAAATATAAATGATTCGGACAAGATCCATGTCCAGGGAAGATCCATCCTTCAATATAACATCAATCGTGCTCACTGTGGGGGTGCAGACTTCGGACGGGCTACTTCAGCCCAAGCGCTATAATAGCCAGATCCAGGCATAAATAAATAAAACATGTTGTGGCGCGTAGCCCGATCCCATAAATATCACTCAAAATCTCTAGTCTTTCGGGCTCTCAATGACATGAAAACCAACCCGACATGATGATATGATGTATCAATGAATGAAAACAGAGACTGAGATATGATATTCAAATGATAGATGTGACTGAGTACAAAATTGTAAATTAAACAAGTAATTCAATAGCAATAAGACCTCTGTGGGTCCCAAAATATTGGCACGTAGTCTAAGCATGATCTTTAACATGAGTCTTAGCTCAATTTCCTCTAACATGTGGAGGATATGTGGGTAATGACATGATTATTTGATTATGAAACTCCACAGAATTAATTAAGTTATAATTTCTATGGTGCACACCCACACGCCCATCACCTAGCATGTGCATCACCTCCAAACAATTTACATAACATGAAATTCAGGGATACATACCCTTAGAACCAAGTTTAGAAGTGTTACTTACCTCGAACAAGCAGAATCCGCTGCCGAGCAAGCTAAACAATACTCTGAAAATTTCCATTCGCGCATATCAACCTCCGATCACCTTCCTATCTCCTCAATTCCAAGCCAAACGATTCGAAACTAGTCAAACAACGTGCAAATTAATCAAAATATACTCCAATGCTTGAAATTTAACAATTTATAAAAAATCCCAACTCCGCTTTAAAAGTTAACCAAAAGTCAATGCTGGGGCCCACGTCTCAGAATCCTACAAAATTTATAAAATCCGAACCCCCATTCAACCACGAGTCCAACCATACCAAAATTACTCAAGTTTGACCACAACTCGGCCTTCAAATTCTCAATTAAAGTCTATAAATATTTTTACTATTTTCAAGCCAAAAAACTAATTTAATGAAAAAGACAACAATATATTCATGTAATTTAACCAAAACCGAGTTAGAATCACTTACCCCATTCCATATGGTGAAAATCGCCTCAAATATCGCTTCAATCCGAGCTCCATAGCTCCAAATATGTTAAAATGGCCGAAACCCCCGAAATATAGCTTCTGCCTAGGTATTTACCCTTCGCAATCGTAGAAAATGCTTCGCCATCACGTAGCACAAAATCTTCCAACTCAAAATTGCCCTTCGCGATAGCGGAAAGCCAGTCGCGATCGTGAACAACAAACTGCCCAACTCTTCCAGATAGCCTCTAGTATAATGGTCATAACTTATTGTACAAAACTCTAAATGACAAATGGTTTAACCTTCTGAAAAATAGACATCAAGGGCTACAACTTTCATTTTTGGATCATCTCCAAATTTCTTATAGATTGCAAGGTATAAGCTTCCAAAGTTTGCCATGTGCATCAGAGATTTCCTTCTACGCGATAGCGAAAAGGCTTCCGCGATCGCGATTCACAAGGCATCAAACTGCTGTTTGCTCTTCACAAACTGGACCAAATATTCGCGATCAAGATGTACACCTCTATAGCCAAAAAGCAGCAATTAAAAATGGCCCAGAAATGGTCTGAAACAACCCCGAAACTCACCCGACCCTTTGGGACCCCGTCCGAACATACCAACAAGCCTCAAAACATATTACGGACCTACTCGAGGCCTCAAATCACATATCACAATATCGAAATGACGAATCATACCACAATTAAAACTTAGAAATGTTTAAACCTTTTGATTTCCAAAACTCATGCCGAACTAGATCAATTCAACACAGAATGAACTCAAATTTTGCATACAAGTCATAAATGATGTAACGAAGCTACTGATATTTTCGGAACCACAATCCAAACCCGATATCATCAAAGTCAACTTTCGGTCAAACTTATGAATATTCCAAACCTCCAAATTTCTAACTTTCGCCAATTGGTGTCAAAACCTTCTAGAAATATCCAAATGAAATTTCGGGCATATGCCCGAGTCCAAAATACCATCCAGACCTAACGGAATCATCAAATCTTCGTTCCGAGGTCAAAATACTAAAAAATCAAACTTGGTCAACTCTTCCAACTTAAAACTTCAAACATGTAATTCATTCTTCCGAATTAATTCCGAAACACCTGAAAAACCAAAATCGACGATTCACACAAGTCATAATACATTATATGAAGCTAGTCAAGACTTCAAATAGTAGAAAGGAGCATAAATGCCCAAAATAACCAGTCAGGTCGTTACACATGAGTTCTCCGTATTATTTCTGGAGAAGTTTGTGCCACAGAACTGTATGGAGGAATTGCACAGGCAGTTCGAGCATTTACGTCATGAGGACCTATCTGTGTCTCGGTATGAGATGCGGTTTTTAGAATTGGCTCCTCATGCAGTTTGGTTGGTTCCCATTGAGAGGGAGAAGATCAACAGGTTCATTAATGGCCTCAACCAGCAGTTTCGTTTTGTTATGACTCTGGAAAATATAGCAGGTGCTAAATTCGACGAGGTGGTTGATAGTGCTCGACGGCTAGAGATGGTCCGTGTTTAGGAGCGTGAGGAGAGGGAGGCCAAGAGGTCTCGTGGTTCGGGTAATCCCAGTGGTGTTCATTCTTGGGGACAGCCCTACCACAACATGGGTCATCCTTATAGGCCCGCTCAGATGGCTCGTTCAGCCCAGCGTGGTGCATCAGACAGCTACGGTTCTTACAATACTCGCTCAGGCCAGTCCTCATTCAGTGCACTACCAGTGCAGAGTTTGCAACATGCCTCGTCTGCTCAGGTTTCTACAGGAAGTGCCACGGGTTATCAGGAGCACCAGCTCCGTCAGAGGAGGGGTTGTTTCGATTATGGGGATTTGGGTCACATAAAGAGAGATTGCCCTAGATTGTTGAGTGGGACTCCACAGCAGAGTTCTCGGCTGATGGTACCAGCACCGACAGTTATACCACCCACCCAGCTAGCTCGGGGAAGGGCTTAGACATCTAGGGGTCGCCAAAGAGGGGGAAGCCAATCAGGTGGCGATCAGGCCCGGTTCTATGCTATTCCTGCTAGGCCAAATACCGTTGCTTCCGATACAATGATCACATGTACTATCTTAGTGTGCCACAGGGAAGCTTCTATATTACCCTGGTTCCACATATTCATATGTATCATCATATTTTGCTCGTTATCTGGATATTCCTCGTGAGTCCTTAGTTTCACATGTTCATGTATCTACGTTGGTAGGCAATACTATTGTTGTGGACCATGTATATCGGTCATGTGTAGTGACTATTGGGGGACTGGAGACTAGAGTTGATCTCTTATTGCTTAGTATGGTTTTCGATTTAATCTTGGGTATGGATTGGTTATCTCCATGTCATGCAATTCTGGACTATCACGCAAAACCGGTGACATTGGCGATACCGGGGTTGCCGAGGGTCGAGTGGAGAGGTTCTCTACATTATGTTCCCATCATGGTAATTTCTTATTTGAAGGCCCAACGGATGGTTGGGAAGGGGTGTTTGTCATATTTGGCCTTTGTGAGAGATGTTGATGCAGACACTCCTACTATTGATTTTGTACTGGTAGTGCGAGACTTTCCGGATGTATTTCCTGCAGACCTGCCAGGTATGCCACCTGATAGGGATATTGACTTTGATATTGACTTGGTGCTGGATACCCAGCCCATTTCTATTACTCCGTATCATATGGTACCAGCTGAATTAAAAGAATTGAAAGAGCAACATCAAGAACTTCTTGATAAGGGGTTTATTAGGCCTAGTGTGTAACCTTGGGGTGCAGCAATTCTATTTGTGATAAAGAAAGATGATACTATGCATATGTGCATCGAATACAGGTAGTTGAACAAAGTTACAATCAAGAACAAGTACCATTTGCCACGTATTGATGATTTATTTGACCAGCTTCAAGGAGCGAGGGTGTTCTTCAAGATTGATTTGAAGTCTGGGTATCACCAGTTGAAGATTCGGGATTCGGATATTTTAAAGACGACATCCAGGACCCCTTATGGTTACTATGAATTTCTCGTGATGTCTTTTAGGCTGACGAACGCCCCAGCAATGTTCAT
Organism: Nicotiana tomentosiformis; assembly: GCF_000390325.3. Classification (NCBI taxonomy): domain Eukaryota; kingdom Viridiplantae; phylum Streptophyta; class Magnoliopsida; order Solanales; family Solanaceae; genus Nicotiana; species Nicotiana tomentosiformis. The sequence continues at coordinate 127,524,382 of NC_090818.1, forward strand.
GCACTTGATGAACAGTATATTCTATCCATATCTTGATTCATTCGTCGTAGTATTTATTGATGATATCCTGGTGTACTCACGTAGCCAGGAGGAGCATGCACAACACTTGAGTATTGTATTACAAAGGTTGAGAGAGGAGAAACATTATGCCAAGTTCTTTAAGTATGAGTTTTAGCTTAGTTCGGTGGTGTTCTTAGGGCACGTGGTGTCCAGTGAGGGGATTCAGGTAGATCCGAAAAAGATAGAGGCAGCTCAGAGTTGGCCCAGGCCATCTTCAGCTACTAAAATTTAGAGTTTTCTCGGCTTGGCCGGGTATTACCGTCTCTTTATGGCGGGCTTCACGTCTATTATAGCGCCTATGACTAAATTGACCCAAAAAGGTGCTCCATTCAGGTGGTCTGATGATGTGAAGAGAGCTTTCAGAAGCTCAAGACTTCCTTGACCACAGCTCCAGTTCTAGTTTTGCCTTCAGCTTTAGGCTCTTATATAGTGTATTGTGATGCTTCTCGGATCGGTATTGGGTGTGTCTTAATGCAGGAAGGTAGAGTGATTGCTTATGCTTCGTTCCAGTTGAAACCACATGAAAAGAACTACCTTGTTCATGATTTAGAATTGGCAGCCATTGTTCATGCATTAAAGATTTGGAGGCACTACCTATACGGTGTGTCCTGTGAAGTATTTACGGATCATCGTAGTCTTCAACACTTATTCAAACAAAATTATTTAAACTTGAGATAGCGGAGATGGTTGGATTTGCTAAAGGACTATGATATTACTATTCTGTATCATCATGGGAAGGCCAATGTGGTGGCCGATGCCTTGAGTAGAAAGGCGGTGAGTATGGGTAGCTTGCATTCATTCCTGTTGATGAGACGCCTCTTGGAGTTGATGTTCAGGCCTTAGCCAACTAGTTTGTGAGATTAGATATTTCGGAGGCCAGTCGTGTTCTAGCTTGTGTGGTTTCTCGGTCTTCCTTATATGACCGCATCAGAGAGCGCCAGTATGATGATCCCCATTTGCTTTTCCTGAAGGACACAGTTCAGCACGGCGATGCCAAAGATGCTACTAGAGATGATGGGATGTTGAGGATGCAGGGTCGTATTAATGTACCAAATGTAGATGGACTACGTGAGTTGATTCTTGAAGAAGCCCACAGTTCGCGGTATTCCATTCACCGAGTGCCGCTAAGATGTACCAAGATTTGAGGCAGCATTATTGGTGGAGATGGATGAAGAAAGATATAGTGGGGTTTTCAGCTCGGTGTTTAAATTGTCAGCAGGTGAAGTACGAGCATCCGATGCCGGGTGGATTGCTTCAAAGACTTGAAATTCCAGAGTGGAAATGGGAGCGTATTACCATGGACTTCGTAGTTAAACTCTCATGGACTTTGAGAAACTTTGATGCTATTTGGGTGATTGTGGATCGGTTGACCAAGTCTGCATATTTTATTCCAGTTGGGACTACTTACTCTTCAGAGGGGTTTATATCCGTGAGATTGTTCGCCTTCACGGTGAGCTAGTGTCCATCATTTCAGATTGGGGCATGTATTTTACATCACAGTTTTGGAGAGCAGTGCAGCGAAAATTAGGCACACGGTTCAGATGAGTACATCATTTCACCCTCAGACGGACGGACAGTCCGAGCGCACTATTTAGATATTGGAAGATATGCTACATGCTTGTGTTATAGATTTAGGGGGTTCTTGGGATCAGTTTATGCCGCTTGCATAGTTTACCTATAACAACAGCTAACAATAGAGCATTCAGATTGCTTCGTATGAGGCTTTATATGGGAGGCAGTGTCGATCTCCGGTGGGTTGGTTTGAGCCAGGTGAGGCTAGGCTATTAGGTACTGAATTAGTTCATGATGCTTTGGAAAAAGTTAAATTGTTTCAGGGCTACAACTTTTATTTTTGGATCATCTCCAAATTCCTTATAGATTGCAACATATAAGCTTCGAAAGTGAGCCATGTGTAGTAGAGATTTCCTTCTACGCGATCGCGAAAAGTCTTCCGCAATTGCTATTCAAAAGGCCCCAAACTGTTGTTTGCTGTTTGCGAATGTGACCAAATATTCGCGATCGCGATGCTCACCTCCGTAACCAAAAACCAACAATTAAAAATGGCCGAGAAATGGTCTGAAACTACCCCAAAACTCACTCGAGCCCCTTGGGACCCCGTCCGAACATACAAACAAGTCTCAAAACATATTACGGACCTACTCGAGGCCTCAAATCACATATAACAGTATCGAAATGAAGAATCATACCACAATTCAAACTTAGAAATTTGTAAACCTTTCGATTTCCAAAACTCGTGTTGAACCATATCAATTCAACACAGAATGAACTCAAATTTTGCGTACAAGTCATAAATGACGTAATGAAGCTACTGAGATTTTCGGAATCACAATCCATACCCGATATCATCAAAGTCAACTTCCGGTCAAACTTATAAACATTCCAAACCTTCAAGTTTCTAACTTTCGCCAATTGGTGTCGAAACCTTCTAGAAATATCCAAATTAAATTCAGGGCATACGTCCGAGTCCAAAATACCATCCGTACCTAACGGAACCGTCACAACTTCATTCCGAGGTCAAATACTAAAGAGTCAAACTTGGTCAAATCTTCCAGCTTAAAACTTCAAACATGTAATTCATTCTTCCAAACTAATTCTGAAACACCTGAAAAACCAAAATCGACGACACACACAAGTCATAATATATCATATAAAGGTATTCAAGACTTCAAATAGTAGAAAGGATCATAAATGTCCAAAATAGCCGGTCGGGTCGTTACATATGAATTCTCCGCAATATTCCTGGAGAAGTTTGTGCCACAGAACTGCAGGGAGGAACTGCGCATGCAGTTCGAGCATTTATGTCATGAGGACCTGTCTATGACTCGGTATGAGTTGCGGTTTTTGGTACATTAAAGTTTCATCTTCAGTTAATTGACGTAGACTCGGGGATGAGATTTTCTTGAGATTATAAGCATTATGCTATTTCAAACACGTGATGAGTAAATTCGTGAAGGAGAGAAGGTAAGCAAATAGAAGAAAATGCGTTTCGTCGAAGTTTGGCAATTTGGGGTAAAATACGGTCCAAGCTATAATACCCCGTATTTATGGACTAGTGCCATACAAGGTACCATATGACCATGATCGTATGATGTATAAAGTGTATTAAAAATGAGTAGTATTTTAAGTAATTTGAGATAGTTCTTAACTAATTAACTAATAAGTTATGGGATAAGATTAACCCCCTCCCCCATCCCCACATGGCAGCAAGCCACTACCAAAACATATGACTCTTAGTCATATTGGGATATGTGGCAACCAATTCAAACATAAGCCTTGTAATTTAAGGAAAGCTACATATCTTTTAGCAATTAAAACATATCTTTCAACATTTAACAGAATAGTAAAGGCTCTACATGTGGGCAATTTGAAGCTAACGTAGAAGGCAATCTGAAGCTAGCGTAGAAGGAAATCTGAAGCTAATGTAGAAGGCAATTTGAAGCTAGCGTAGAAGGCAATCTGAAGCTAACGTAGACGGGTACGGATCTTCAATAATTCAAATAGAGATTTCATAGTATCTTAAGCAATGTGAGATTTTGCAATTTTAAGGGAGTACGGTGTAATCCTTCTCAAGAATATCACATGGATTTTTCCCTACTCCAGGTATGTTAAGGATGAGCCCTTCCTTCATTTCGGCATGATCACGTAATTACATGCATTTAATAACGAGACATAAAGAGAAATTCATATTCCGGAATTTATGTATATTTTCCTAGTCTAGTAAGTTACAATATTATCCTTATCGGGACTTCATATTTAATTGAGTATTGTCTTGTTCTAGTCAAGAGAGCAGAGAGCCTATATATGAAGTATTACAGTATTTTCATTACCATCGAGCTATAATCGATGGGCAGGCCTTTATTGGGTAACCTCTAATCAGATGGTAAGTTATATACCGAGCCTACTGTGGCCGAGCACCTATGAGAGAGCCCAGTTGGTCGAGATACATAGCCTAGTCTGGCAGAGCACATATGAGCGAGCCTACTACCACAGAGCAGTTATATATATACCGAGCCTTATAAGGCCGGACATTTATTTTACTTACTGTATTGAGAGAGTTGAGTCAGTATCAGCAGGTAAGTATACCTCCATATCATCTTTGACTCCCAGTTACCTTCAGTTATTATATTATCAGTTCAGTTGTAGCTTTTAGTTATTTTATTTCCTTGCATACTCGGTACATTATTTCGTACTGATGTCCCTTTTTCTGGGGACAATGCATTTCATGCGTGCAGGTTCAGACAGACAGATGGGTAGACCTCCTCAGTAGGTGTTGCCCGAGTTCAGCTTTATCGGTAAGCTCCACGTCCTTCGGAGTTACCGGATCTAGAAGTTTTGTGTACATCTTGTGTATATATGTATATAGGCTATAGGTAGGTCGGGGCCCTGTTTTGATCAAAGTACATCCATCAGTAGATGCTTGTAGACATATTTTGTCAGTTAGTGCAGTATGTTGGGCTTGTAGGCCCTGTATGTATATTTTGTTCCCTTGTCAGCTGTAGTAGTTATGACGGCCTTGCCGGCCCAGCTTTATATTGACATTTAGTCAGCGTTAGTTTCCATTCAGTTCTATATTTTGCCTCGCAAATTGTCTTGCAATGTGGCCCCTGGCCAAAGTATGACATTAGATGTCCAGAATCCCTTAGTCCAATTATGTGGGTAATTGGTTAATTATCGGGTAACGGGATATTACCTAATTAACTAATAAGTTATGGGATAAGTTTAAAACCACTCCTATCCCCACATGGCAGCAAGCCACTACCAGAACATATGACTCTTAGTCATATTGGGAATTGTGGCAACCAATTCAAACATAAGCCTTGTAATTTATTGAAAGCTACATATCTTTTAGCAATTAAAAGATACATATCTTTCAACATTTAACATAATAGCAAAGGCTCTACATATGGGCAATCTGAAGCTAACGTAGAAGGCAATCTGAAGCTAACGTAGAAGGATACGGATCTTCAATAATTCAAACAGAGATTTCATAGTATCTTAAGCAATGTGAGATTTTGCAATTTTAAGGGAGTACAGTGTAATCCTTCTCAAGAATATCACATGGATTTTTCCCTACTCCATGTATGTTAAGGCTGAGCCCTTCCTTCATTTCGGCATGATCACGTAATTACATGCGTTTGATAACGAGACATAAAGAGAAATTCATATTTCGGAATTTATGTATATTTTCCTAGTCTCGTAAGTTACAATATTATCCTTATCGAGACTTCATATTCAATTGAGTATTGTCTTGTTCTAGTCAAGAGAGCAGAGAGCCTATATATGAAGTATTACAGTATTTTCATTACCATCGAGCTATAATCGATGGGCAGGCCCTTATTGGGTAACCTCTGATCAGATGGTAAGTTATATACCGAGCCTACTGTGGCCGAGCACCTATGAGAGAGCCTAGTTGGTCGAGATACAGAGCCTAGTCTGGCAGAGCACCTATGAGTGAGCCTACTACCACAGAGCAGTTATATATATACCGAGCCTTATAAGGCCGGACATTTATTTTACTTACTGTATTGAGAGAGTTGAGTCAGTATCAGCAGGTAAGTATACCTCCATATCATCTTTGACTCCCAGTTACCTTCAGTTATTATATTATCAGTTCAGTTGCAGCTTTCAGTTATTTTATTCCCTTGCATACTCGGTATATTATTTCGTACTGATGTCCCTTTTTCTGGGGACAATGCATTTCATGCGTGCAGGTTCAGACAGACAGATGGGTAGACCTCCTCAGTAGGTGTTGCCCGAGTTCAGCTTTATCGGTAAGCTCCACGTCCTTCGGAGTTACCGGGTCTAGAAGTTTTGTGTACATCTTGTGTATATATGTATATAGGCTATAGGTAGGTCGGGGCCCTGTTCCGATCAAAGTACATCCATAAGTAGAGGCTTATAGACATATCTTGTCAGTTAGTGCAGTATGTTGGGCTTGTAGGCCCTGTATGTATATTTTTTTGGCTTGTCAGCTGTAGTTGTTATGACGGCCTTGCCGGCCCAGCTTTATATTAACATTTAGTCAGCGTTAGTTTCCATTCAGTTTTATATTTTGCCTCGCAAATTGTCTTACAATGTGGCCCCTGGCCAAAGTATGACATTATATGTCCAGAGTCTCTTAGTCGCAAGTTGGTACCTAAGGATACACTAGGCACCGGGTGCCGGTCTCACCCCCAGGCTCGGGGCATGACAAAAGTGGTAACAGAGCAGTTTTGTCTTAGGGAGTCTACAAGTCGTGTCTAGTATGGTCTTGTTTATAGATGTGTGGTGCACCACATTATATAAGTAGGGGACTACAGGGCATTTAGGAGTTGATTACCCTTCTTTCAAATCTAAATCGTGCTGTAGAACTGAGTTATAGGAAATTTGAGTTAAAATTACATGTTGGCATTCGCATGCACAGATGACGGTGACTAGGAAGACTACGGCTAACAAGAGGAGAGATACAACAGTAGGTGAGGGGACTAGCAGGGTACCCCCAGTAGATGGGGCCTAATCTGAAGCCCAGGGAGAGACCCCTACTCAGCCATTACCGGCTCCTCCACCACCTGAGGAGATTCCTAGGGAGACCGCACATCCAGTTCCCCCTCCGCTTCCATCAGATCAGGACTTGAGGAGTGCGGTGCACTTATTGACACAGTTAGTAGGTACCCAGCAACATGTTAGGGCATCCGCTAGTGCAGGATCTTCTGAGGGGTCTGGGAGTTCAAGGGGCAAAAAGTTTATTGCTTTGAGTCCCCCAGAGTTTACGGGGATAGATCATGGGGAGGACCCGCAGGATTTCATAGATCAGCTTCACAGGATCTTTCGGGTTATGCATGCCACGGAGAAAGAGGCAGTTGAGTCAGCAGCTTTTCGACTCCGAGGTATAGCAATACTTTGGTACGAGGGATAGGAGAGGTCCAGGGGAGGTGATGCACCTCCAGCTATTTGGGAGAACTTTTCGGATGCCTTCCTTGACCAGTACTTACCGCGGGAGATCCAACAGGCTCAAGTCGATCAATTTCTAGCCCTCAAGTAGGGAAATATGAGTGTTCGAGAGTATAGTCTCCGTTTTGACTCATTGGCCAGATATGCACCATCCATAGTTGCTACTATGCGGGATAGGATTCACAGGTTTATAGCAGGGTTGGCCCCAGATTTGACCGAGGCATGTGCCACCGCTTCATTGTAGGATAGTATAGATATCTCCCGATTTCAGGCATTCTCCCAGAATATAGAAAGGGGTAGGAGTCGACAATAGGGTGCAAAGAGGACTGAGTCAGGACAGTGTAAGTGGATGAGGTTTGCTAGGTCTCAAGAGTAGTCTCAGGGCAGTTATAGGCCCCAATACTTCGAACGGCCACCTTGGCCTCTGCCACCTCAGCTACAGGGTTATAGGTATGACCTTTATACGCAATCAGGACCAGGTGAAAGCTCTCGGCCATCGGATTTGCAGCGACAGCGAGGTTCAAGGCAGACATGGCCATTTTCGCCGCGGTGTGACATCTATGATAGAGGACACTTAGGCCAATGCCGAGCCGGTTCTGATGCTTGTTATACATGTGGACGTCCGGGGCATATGATGCGAGATTTCCCAAATAGAGATTTTAGGGGTATGGCACAACCAGCAAATTCAACAACAGGATCATCTATGTCCGTGCATCCTTCAGGGCGCGAGTCTCAGTCTTCGGCTGGTAGAGGTCGAGGCAGAGGTAGAGGTTCCAGTTCAGGTGGTAACCAGAATCGTAGCTATGCTTTAGTGGGTCGACAGGACCAGGAGACCTCACCAGACGTTGTGACAGGTATGTTGACCATTTGCTCTCATAATGCTTATGCCTTGATAGACCCAGGATCTACTTTATCGTGTATTACCCCATTTGTCACGGGGAAATTTTGTATAGTGCCTGAAATACTAAGTGATCTGTTTGCGGTATCTACACCGGTCGGAGAATCAATTATTGTTAGACAGGTTTATCGAGGTTGTACGGTGTCAGTTTGTGGTCGTCAGACCGCAGCCGGCCTAGTTAAGCTAGAGATTTTGGATTTTGATGCTAGCATGGGCATGGACTGGTTTGCAGCTTGCTATGCCACAGTTGATTTTCGAGCAAAGATAGCTAGATTTCATTTTCCATGTGAGCCAGTCCTTGAATGGTTAGGTAATACAGCGACACCCAGAGGTAGGTTTATTTCTTATCTGAAGGCGAGGAAGATGATCGCCAAAGGGTGCATTTATCATATTGTGCGAGTTAGAGATGCAGATGCTGAGATACCTACACTTCAGTCTATTCCAGTAGTCAAAGAGTACGCAGATGTATTCCCAGATGAACTTCCAGGTATTCCTCCAGAGCGAGAGATTGATTTTGGCATCGATTTGCTTTCGGGAACTCAACCAATATCCATCCCTTCGTATAGAATGGCACCTGCCGAATTGAAGGAGTTGAAGGAGAAGTTAAAAGATTTGATGGAGAAAGGTTTCATCAGGCCTAGTACCTCACCTTGGGGTGCACCGGTACTGTTTATACAAAAGAAAGACGGCTCGCTGAGGATGTGTATCGATTATAGGCAACTGAACAAGGTAACTATTAAGAATAAGTATCCACTTCCAAGGATAGATGACTTGTTTGATCAAATTTAGGGAGCTAGATGCTTTTCAAAGATAGATTTGAGGTCGGGGTACCACCAGGTCAGAGTTCGGGAGAAAGATATTCCCGAGACAGCCTTCAAAACCCAATATGGCCACTTCGAGTTCCTTGTCATGTCCTTCGGGTTGATGAATGCACCTGCCATATTTATGGATTTGATGAATAGCCTATTCCGGCCATTTTTAGATCTGTTTGTGATAGTCTTTATTGATGATATTATGGTTTATTCACGTTCAGAGGATGAGCATGCGGACCACCTGCGAGCGGTACTCCAAACCCTCTGTGATAGTAAATTGTATATGAAGTTTTCTATATGTGAGTTCTGGTTGGAGTCTGTAGCATTCTTGGGGCACATTGTATCCGATGGAGGTATAAAGGTAGACACTCCGAAGATTGAGCCTGTGAAATCCTGGCCTAGACCTACCACTCCGACAGAGGTTCGTAGCTTTCTAGGCTTAGCAGGATACTACCGTAGGTTCGTAAAGGGTTTTTCTTCCCTTTCGGCACCATTAACGAAGTTGACGCAGAAAGCAGCTAAGTTTCAGTGGACAGAGGCTTGCGAGCAGAGTTTCCAGGAGCTTAAGAACAGGTTGACCTCGGCGCCAATTCTAGCACTTCTAGAGGGTCCAGATGGTTATGCCATGTATTGTGATGCCTCAAGTGTCGGGTTAGGATGTGTCCTGATGCAACATGGGCAAGTAATTGCATATGCTTCAAGGCAGTTAAGGAAGCACGAGCGGAATTATCCAACCCATGACCTCGAGTTACCTGCGGTTGTCCATGCACTTAAGATATGGCGGCATTATTTATATGGTGTTCATGTTGATGTATTCACAGATCATAAAAGTCTGCAATATATCCTCAAGCAAAAAGAGTTGAATTTGCGACAGAGGCGATGGCTTGAGTTATTGAAAGATTACGATGTTAACATTCTCTATGTCAATCTATGGGTAGCATAGAACATGTAGAGGCCGAGAAAAGACAATTAGCTAGATAGATTCATCAATTGGCTTGTTTGGGCATTCAGTTAGTAAACTCTGGCAATGGTGGAGTTGTACTCCAAAATACTGCAAAATCATCTCTCATACCTGAGGTAAAGGAGAGGCAGTACAAGGACCCAGAGTTGGTTGAGTTGAGAGAGCGAATTCCGGAACTGAAAAAACCGTTGTTAGAGCTCAAGGGACATGGGGTTCTTAGATACATGGGTCATTTGTGTGTTCTAGATGTGGTAGGGCTATGAGATAGGATTATGTCAGAGGCACATTATTCGTGGTACTCCATTCAACCTGGGTCGACGAAGATGTACGATGATATTAAGGATGTGTACTGGTGGAACGATATGAAGAAGAACATTGCTGAGTTTGTCGCTCAGTGTCCTAGTTGCTAGCCGGTGAAGGTAGAGCACCAGAAGCCCGGAGGTCTAATGCAGACTACAGAGATCCCGACGTGGAAATGGGAGGCTATAAACATGGACTTTGTCACTCGTTCTCATTGTAAGTTTGATTCCATATGGGTGATAATTGATAGGCTCACGAAATCAGCTCATTTTCTACCGGTCAGGTCTACATATACAGCAGAAGATTATGCAAAGTTATATATTAAGGAGATAGTGCGGCTATACGGAATACCAATATCTATTATATCTGACCGTGCGGCCCAGTTTACAACACATTTTTGGAGGTCATTTCAGAGAGGTCTTGGGACTCAGGTGAATCTCAGCACAGCTTTTCATCCACAGACTGATGGACAAGCCGAGCACACAATTTGGACACTCGAGGATATGTTATGTGCATGTGTGTTGTGTTTTAAAAGAAGTTGGGATGAACATCTACCTCTTATCGAGTTTGCATATAATAACAATTACCACTCCAGTATCCAGATGGCTCCGTACGAGGCTTTGTATGGGCGTAAGTGCAGATCTCCTATAGGGTGGTTTGATGTTGGAGAATCTGGGTTACATGGGCCAGACCTAGTTCTGCAGGCCGTAGAGAAAGTAAAACTTATCTAGGAGCTACTGTTGACAGCCCATAGTCGCCAAAAGTCATATTCTAACGTGCGACGACGAGACTTAGAGTTCGGGGTTAATGACTGGGTATTCTTAAAGGTGTCACCTATTAAGGGCATGATGAGGTTTGGCAAGAAAGGCAAGCTTAGCCCACGGTATATTGGGCCTTATAGGATCATTTGGAGAGTGGGCCAAGTAGAATATGAGTTAGAATTACCCTCAGAATTGGAGTCTGTCGATCCGGTTTTTCATGTATTAATGCTACGGAAGTGCATTGGCGATCCTACCTGAGTGGTGCCCACGGATGATGTACAGATTATGGAGGACATATCATACGAGAAAATTCCGGTTGCCATCCTAGACTGACAAATCCGCAAGCTACGGAATAAGGAAATAGCCTCCGTAAAGGTTTTATGGAGAAGCAAGAATATGGAAGAGATGACGTGGGAAGCGGAGGAGAAATGAAGTCTAAATACCCCCACCTATTTCAAACTAAAGATATGGTTCGAGGTAAGATACCTCAGCACAGCTTTATTCAGGCCGGTAGGTCATCAGGTAAGATCTTATTTTTGACTTTCAGAATTTATAATAGACAGCTGTGTGAGGCCAAGTATTGCTATTTATAGACATTGGCCATGTGTGGCATGTATAGTATATTTTATGGCTGCGTATGGGTTGGTTTTAATCTAGTGTACGGAGGAGACTCTGGCAACATTTTCCCAAAGTATCTAAGAGTAAACATTCGAGGACGAATGTTTCTAATGGGAGAAGGATGTAACATCTCGCGTTTTTCGTACATTAAAGTTTCGTCTTCAGTTAATTGACATAGAATCGGGGATGAGATTTCTTGAGATTATAAGCATTATGCTATTTCAAACACGTGATGAGTAAATTCTTGAAGGAGAGAAGGTAAGCAAATAGAAGAAAATAAGTTTCGTCGAAGTTTGGAAATTTGGGGTAAAATACGGTCCAAGCTATAATACCCCGTATTTATGGACTAGTGACATACAAGGTATCATATGACCATGATGGTATGCTGTATAAAGTGCATTAAAAATGAGTAGTATTTTAAGTAATTTGAGATAATTCTTAATTATGTGGGTGATTAGTTAATTATCTGGTAACGGGATATTACCTAATTAACTAATAAGTTATGGGATAAGATTAAAACCACTCATATCCCCACGTGGCAGCAAGCCACTACCAAAACATATGACTCTTAGTCATATTGGAAAATATGGCAACCAATTCCAACATAGTCCTTGTAATTTATAGAAAGCTACATATCTTTTAGCAATTAAAAGATACATATCTTTCAACATTTAACATAATAGCAAAGGCTCTACATATGGGCAATCTGAAGCTAACGTAGAAGGCAATCTGAAGCTAACGTAGAAGGCAATCTGAAGCTAACGTAGAAGGATACGGATCTTCAATAATTCAAACAGAGATTTCATAGTATCTTATGCAACGTGAGATTTTGCAATTTTAAGGGAGTACAGTGTAATCCTTCTCAAGAATATCACATGGATTTTTCCCTACTCCAGGTATGTTAAGGCTGAGCCCTTCCTTTATTTCGGCATGATCACGTAATTACATGCGTTTGATAACGAGACATAAAGAGAAATTCATATTCCAAAATTTATGTATATTTTCCTAGTCTCGTAAGTTACAATATTATCCTTATCGAGACTTCATATTCAATTGAGTATTGTCTTATTCTAGTCAAGAGAGAAAAGAGCCTATATATGAAGTATTACAGTATTTTCATTACCATCGAGCTATAATCGATGGGCAGGCCCCTATTGGGTAACCTCTAATCAGATGGTAAGTTATATACCGAGCCTACTGTGGCCGAGCGCCTATGAGAGAGCCCAGTTGGTCGAGATACAGATCCTAGTCTGGCCGAGCACCTATGAGCGAGCCTACTACCGCAGAGCAGTTATATATATACCGAGCCTTATGAGGCCGAACATTTATTTTCCTTACTGTATTGGGAGAGTTGAGTCAGTATAAGCAGGTAAGTATACCTCCATATCATCTTTGACTCCCAGTTACCTTCAGTTATTATATTATCAGTTCAGGTGTAGCTTTCAGTTATTTTATTGCCTTGCATACTCGGTACATTATTTCGTACTGACGTCCCTTTTTCTGGGGACAATGCATTTCATGCGTGCAGGTTCAGACAGACAGATGGGTAGACCTCCTCAGTAGGTGTTGCCCGAGTTCAGCTTTATCGGTAAGCTCTACGTCCTTCGGAGTTGCCGGGCCTAGCGGTTTTGTGTACATCTTATGTATATATGTATATAGGCTATGGGTAGGTCGGGGCCCTGTTCCGATCACAGAACATCCATCAGTAGAGGCTTGTAGACATATCCTATCAGTTAGTGCAGTATGTTGGGCTTGTAGGCCCTGTATGTATATTTTGTTGGCTTGTCAGCTGTAGTAGTTATGACGGCCTTGCTGGCGCAGCTTTATATTGACATTTAGTCTGCGTTAGTTTCCATTCAATTTTATATTTTTCCTCGTAAATTGTCTTGCAATGTGGCCCCTGGCCAAAGTATGACATTATATGTCCAGAGTCTCTTAGTCGCAAGTTGGTACCTAAGGATACACTAGGCACCGGGTGCCGGTCTCACCCCCAGGCTCGGGGTGTGACAACCATGTCTCGTCTACTCAGGTTTCTACAAGCAGTGCCTCAGGTTATCAGGAGCACCATCTCCATCAGAGAAGGGGTTGTTTCGATTGTGGGGACTTGGGGCACATCAAGAGAGATTGCCCTAGATTGTTGAGTGGGACTCCACAGTAGAGTTCTCGGCCGATGGTACCAGCACCGGTAGTTCTACCACCTACCCAGCCAGCTCGGGCAGGGGCTCAGCCATCTAGGGGTCGCCCAAGAGGGGGAGACCAATCAGGTGGCGGTCAGGCCCGATTCTATGTTATTCCTGCTAGGCCTAAAACTACTGCTTCCGATGCAGTGATCACAGGTACTGTCTTAGTGTGCCACAGGGAAGCTTCTATATTATTCAACCCTGGTTCCATATATCAGTATGTATCATCATATTTTGCTCGTTATCTGGATATGCCCCGTGAGTCCTTAGTTTCACATGTTCATGTATGTACGCCGGTGGGCGATACTGTTGTTGTGGACCGCGTATATCGGTTATGTATAGTGACTATTGGGGTACTAGAGACTAGAGTTGATCTCTTATTGCTTAGTATGGTTTGAGATTTAATCTTGGGTATGGATTGGTTGTCTCCATGGCATGTAATTCTGGACTGTCACATAATAACCGTGATGTTGGCGATACCGGGGTTGCCGAAGGTCGAATGGAGAGGTTCTCTAGATTATGTTACCAGCATGGTAATTTCTTATTTGAAGGCCCAACGGATGGTTGGGAAGGGGTGTTTGTCATATTTAACTTTTGTGAGAGATGTTGATGCAGACACTCCTACTATAGATTTTGTACCGGTAGTGCGAGACATTTCGAATATATTTCCTGTAGACCTGCCAGGTATGCCACCCGATAGGGATATTGACTTTGATATTGACTTGGTGCTGGGTACCCAGCCCATTTCTATTCCTATGTATCATATGGCACCAGCTGAATTGAAAGAATTGAAAGAGTAACTTCAGGAACTTCTTGATAAGGGGTTTATTAGGCCTAGTGTGTCATCCTGGGGTGCACCAGTTCTATTTATGAAAAGAAAATACGGTACTATGCAGATGAGCATCGACTACAGGCACTTGAACAAAGTTACAATCAAGAACAAGTACCCTTTGCCACGTATTGATGATTTATTTGACCAGCTTCAAGGAGCGAGGGTGTTCTTCAAGATTGATTTGAAGTCTGGGTATCAGCAGTTGAAGATTTGGGATTCAGATATTTTAAAGACGACATCCAGGAACCGTTATGGTCAAAATGAATTTCTCGTGATGTCTTTTGACTGACGAACGCCCGAGCAACGTTCATGCACTTGATGAACAGTATATTCTAGCCATATCTTGATTCATTCGTCGTAGTATTTATTGATGATATCCTGGTGTACTCATGTAGCCAGGAGGAGCATGCACAACACTTGAGTATTGTATTACAGAGGTTAAAAAAGGAGAAACATTATGCCAAGTTCTCTAAGTATGAGTTTTGGCTTAGTTCAGTTGTGTTCTTAGAGCACGTGGTATCCAGTGAGGGGATTCAGGTAGATCCGAAAAAGATAGAGGCAGTTCAGAGTTGACCCAGGCCATCTTCAGCTACAGAAATTCGGAGTTTTCTCGGCTTGGCCGGGTATTATCATCGCTTTCTGGAGGGCTTCACGTCTATTGCAGCGCCTATGACTAAATTGACACAGAAAGGTGCTCCATTCAGGTAGTCCGATGAGTGTGAAGATAGCTTTCAGAAGCTCAAGACTGCCTTGGCCACAGCTCCAGTTCTAGTTTTGCCTTCAGCTTTAGGCTCTTATATAGTGTATTGTGATGCTTCTCGGATCGGTATTGGGTGTGTCTTAATGCAGGAAGGTAGAGTGATTGCTTATGCTTCGTTCCAGTTGAAACCACATGAAAAGAACTACCTTGTTCATGATTTAGAATTGTCAGCCATTGTTCATGCATTAAATATTTGGAGGCACTATCTTTACGGTGTGTCCTGTGAAGTATTTATGGATCATCGGAGTCTTCAGCACTTATTCAAACAAAAAGATCTAAACTTGAGACAGCGGAGACGGTTGGATCTGCTAAAGGACTATGATATTACTATTCTGTATCATCCCGGGAAGGCCAATGTGGTGGCCGGTGCCTTAAGTGGAAAGGCGGTGATTATGGGTAGCCATGCATTTATTCCTGTTGGTGAGATGCCTCTTTGAGTTGATGTTCAATCCTTGGCCAACCAGTTCTTGAGATTAGATATTTCGGAGCCCAGTCGGGTTCTAGCTTGTGTGGTTTCTCGGTCTTCCTTATATGACCGCATCATAGAGCGCCAGTATGATGATCCCTATTTGCTTGTCCTGAAGGACACAGTTCAACACGACGTTGCCAAAGATGTTACTATTGGAGATGATGGGATGTTGAGGATGCAGGGTCGTATTTGTGTACCAAATGTAGATGGACTGCGTGAGTTGATTCTTGAAGAAGCCCATAGTTCGCGGTATTCCATTCATCCGGGTGCCTCTAAGATGTACTAGGATTTAAGGCAGCATTATTGGTGGAGAAGGATTAAGAAAGATATAGTGGGGTTTGCAGCTCGGTGTTTAAATTGTCAGCAGGTGAAGTACGAGCATCCGATACCGGGTGGATTGCTTCAAAGACTTGAAATTCCGGAGTGGAAATGGGAGCGTATTACCATGGACTTCGTAGTTGGACTCTCATGGACTTTGAAAAACTTTGATGCTATTTGGGTGATTGTGGATCGGTTGACCAAGTCCGGGCATTTCATTCCAGTTGGGACTACTTACTCTTCACAGCGGTTGGCTGAGATTTATATCCGCGAGATTGTTCGCCTTCACGGTGTGCCAGTGTCCATCATTTCAGATCGAGGCACGCAGTTTACATCACAGTTTTGGAGAGCAGTGCAGCGAGAATTAGGCACACGGGTTCAGTTGAGTACAAAATTTCACCCTCAGATGGACGGACAGTCCGAGCGCACTATTTAGATATTGGAAGATATGCTACGTGCTTGTGTTATAGATTTTCGGGGTTCTTATGATTGGTTTCTGCCGCTTGCAGAGTTTTCCTATAACAACAGCAACTAATCGAGCATTCAGATGGCTCCGTATGAGGCTTTATATGGGAGGCAGTGTCGGTCTCCTATGGGTTGGTTTGAGCTGGGTGAGGCTAGGCTATTAGGTACTAATTTAGATTAGGATGCTTTGGAAAAGGTTAAATTGATTAAGGGCTACAACTTTTATTTTTGGATCATCTCCAAATTCTTTATAGATTGCAACATAAAAGCTTCGAAAGTCAGCCATGTGCAGTAGAGATTTCCTTCTACGCGATCGCGAAAAGGCTTCCGCAATCGAGACCAAATATTCGTGATCGCGATGCACACCTCTGCTAGACCAAATAGCCTAGAAATAGTCTGAAACCACCCGAAAACTCACCCGAGCCCCTTGGGACCCCGTCCGAACATACCAACAAGTCTTAAAACATATTACGGACCTACTTGAGGCCTCAAATCACATATAACAATATCGAAACAATGAATTGTACCATAATTCAAACTTAGAAATTTTTAAACCTTTCGCTTTCTAAAACTCGTATCGAACCATATCAATTCAACACGGAATGAACTCAAATTTTGCGTACAAGTCATAAATGACGTAATGAAGCTACTAAAATTTTCGGAACCACAATCCAATCCCGATATTATCAAAGTCAACTTCCGGTGAAACTTATGAACATTGCAAACCTTCAAGTTTCTAACGTTCGCCAATTGGCGTCAAAAACTTCTAGAAATATCCAAATAAAATTCCGGTCATACGTCCGAGTCCAAAATCACCATCCGGACCTAATGGAACCATCAAAACTTCATTTTGAGGTTAAAAACTAAAAAGTCAAATTTGGTCAACTCTTCCATCTTAAAACTTCAAACATGTAATTCATTCTTCCGAACTAATTCTGAAACACCTGAAAAACCAAAATCGACGATTCACACAAGTCATAATATATCATATGAAGCTATTCAAGAGCTCAAATAGTAGAAAAGAGTGTAAATTCCCAAAACGACCGGTCGGGTCATTACACATGAGTTCTCCGTATTATTCCTGGAGAAGTTTGTGCCACAGAACTGCAGGGAGAAAGTGCGCAGGCAGTTCGAGCATTTACATCATAAGGACCTGTCTGTAACTCAGTATGAGATGCGGTTTTCAAAATTGGCTCGTCATGCAGTTTGGTTTGTTCCCACTAAGAGGGAGAAGATCAAGAAGTTCATTAATGGCCCCAACCAGCAGTTTCGTTTTGTTATGACTCTGGAAAATATAGCTGGTGCTAAATTCGACGAGGTGGTTGATAGTGCTCGACGGCTAGAGATGGTCCATATTTAGGAGCGTGAGGAGAGGGAGGCCAAGAGGTCTCGTGGTTCGGGTAATCCTAGTGGTGTTCATTCTTAGGGACATCCCTACCACAACATGGGTCATCGTTATAGGCCCGCTCAGATGGCTCGTTCAGCCTAACGTGGGGCATCAGACAGCCACAGTTCTTACAGTACTCACTTAATCCAGTCCTCATTCAGTGCACTACTAATGTAGAGTTTTCACCATGCCTCGTCTGCTCAGGTTCCTACAGGCAGTGCCTCGGGTTATCAGGAGCACCAGCTCCATCAGAGAAGGGGTTGTTTTGATTGTGGGAATTTGGGTCATATTAAGAGAGATTGCCCTAGATTGTTGAGTGGGACTCCACAACAAAGTTCTCAGCTGATGGTACCAGCACCGGCAGTTCTACCACCCACCCAGCCAGCTCGGGGAGGGGCACATACATCTAGGGGTCGCCCAAGGGGGGAGGCCGATCAGGTAGCGGTCAGGCCCGATTCTATGCTATTCCTGCTAGGTCAAATATCGTTGCTTCCGATGCAGTGATCACAGGTACTGTCTTAGTGTGCCACAGGGAAGCTTCCATATTATTTAACCCTGGTTCCATATATTCGTATATATCATCATATTTTGCTCGTTATCTGGATTTTCCCCGTGAGTCCTTAGTTTCACATGTTCATGTATCTACACCGATGGGCGATACTATTGTTGTGGAACGTGTATATCGGTCATGTGTAGTGATTATTGGGGGATTGGAGACTTAGATTTGATCTCTTATTACTTAGTATGGTTTTCGATTTAATCTTCGGTATGGATTGGTTGTCTCTATGTCATGCAATTCTGGACTATCACGCAAAAAATGTGACGTTGGCGATGCCAGGGTTGCTGAGGGTCGAGTGGAGAGGTTCTCCAGATTATGTTCCAAGCATGGTAATTTCTTATTTGAAGGCCCAACAGATGGTTGGGAAGGGGTGTTTATCATATTTTGCCTTTGTGGGAGATGTTGATGCAGACACTCCTACTATTGATTTTGTATCGGTAGTGAGAGACTTTCTCGATGTATTTCCTGCAGACCTATCGGGTATGCCACTCGATAGAGATATTGACTGTGATATTGACTTGGTGCCGGGTACTCAGCCCATTTCTATTCCTCCATATCGTATGGCACCAGCTGAATTGAAAAAATTGAAAGAGAAACTTCAGGAACTTCTTGATAATGGGTTTATTAGGCCTAGTGTGTCGCTTTGGGGTGCACCAGTTCTATTTGTAAAAAAGAAAGAAGGTACTATGCGGATGTGCATCGACTACAGGTAGTTGAACAAAGTTACAATCAAGAACAAGTACCATTTGCCACGTATTGATAATTTATTTGACAAGCTTCAAGGAGCGAGGATGTTCTCCAAGATTGATTTAAGGTTTGGGTATCACCGGTTGAAGATTCGGGATTTAGATATTTTAAAGACGACATTAAGGATCCGTTATGGTCACTATGAATTTCTCGTGATGTCTTTTGGGCTGACCAACGCCCCAGAAATGTTCATGCACTTGATGAACAGTATATTTCAGCCATATCTTGATTCATTCATCATAGTATTTATTGATGATATCCTGTTATACTCACGTAGCTAGGAGGAGCATGCCCCACACTTGAGTATTGTATTACAGAGGTTGAGAGAGGAGAAACATTATGCCAAGTTCTTTAAGTGTGAGTTTTGGCTTAGCTCAGTGGCGTTCTTAGGGCATGTGGTGTCCAGTGAGGGGATTCAGGTAGATCCGACAAATATAGAGGCAGTTCAGAGTTGGCCTAGGCCATCTTCAGTTATTGAAATTCGGAGTTTTCTCGGCTTGGCCGGGTATTATCGTCGCTTTGTGGAGGGCTTCACGTCTATTGCAGCGCCTATGAATAAATTGACCCAGAAAGGTGCTCTATTCAGGTGGTCCGATGTGTGTGAAAAGAGCTTTCAGAAGCTCAAAACTGCCTTGACCACAGCTCATTTCTAGTTTTGCCTTCAACTTCAAGCTCTTATACAATGTATTGTGATGCTTCTCGGATCGGTATTGGGTGTGTCTTAGTGTAGGAAGGTTGAGTGATTTCTTATGCTTCGTGCCAGATGAAACCATATGAAAAGAACTACCCTGTTTATGATTTAGAATTGGCAGTCATTGTTCATGCATTAAATATTTGGAGGCAATATCTCTACGGTGTGTCCTGTGAAGTATTTACGGATCATCGAAATCTTCAGCACTTATTCAAACAAAAAGATCTAAACTTGAGACTGCGGAGATGGCTGGATTTGCTAAAAGACTATGATATTAGTATTCTGTATCATCCCGGGAACGCCAATGTGGTGGCTGATTCCTTGAGTAGAAAGGCGGAGCACTTATTCAAACAAAAGGATCTAAACTTGAGACAGTGGAGATGGTTGGATCTGCTAAAGGACTATGATATCACTATTCCGTATCATCCCGGGAAGGTCAATGTGGTGGCCGATGCCTTGAGTAGAAAGGCGGTGAGTAAGGGTAGCCTTGTATTTATTCCTATTGGTGAGAGGCCTCTTGCAGTTGATGTTCAGGCCTTGGCCAACCAGTTCGTGAGATTAGATATTTCGGAGCCCAGTCGGGTTCTAGCTTGTGTGGTTTCTCGGTCTTCCTTATATGATCGCATCACATAGCGCCAGTATGATGATTCCTATTTGCTTGTCCTTAAAGACACAGTTCAGCACGGCAATGCCAAAGATGTTACTATTGGAGATGAAGGGATGTTGAGGATGCAGGGTCGTATTTGTGTAACAAATGTAGATGGACTGCGTGAGTTGATTCTTGAAGAAGCCCATAGTTCACGGTATTCCATTCATCCGGGTGCCGCTAAGATGTTCCAGGATTTGAGATAGCATTATTGGTGGAGAATGATGAAAAAAGATATAGTGGGGTTTGCAGCTCGGTGTTTAAATTGTCAGTAGGTGAAGTACGAGCTTCAGATATCGGGCAGATTGCTTCAGAGACTTGAAATTCCGGAGTGGAAATGGGAGCGTAATACCGTGGACTTCGTAGTTGGACTCTCACGGACTTTGAGAAACTTTAATGTTATTTGGGTGATTGTGGATCGGTTGACCAAGTCCGCACATTTTATTACAGTTGGGACTACTTACTCTTCAGAGCAGTTGGCTGAGATTTATATCCGCGAGATTATTCGCCTTCACGGTGTGCCAGTGTCCATCATTTCAGATCGGGGCATACAGTTTACATCACAGCTTTGGAGAGCAGTGCAACAAGAATTAGGCACACGGCTTCAGTTGTGTACAACATTTCACTCTCAGATGGACAGAGAGTCCGACCGCACTATTCAGATATTGAAAGATATGCTATGTGCTTGTGTTATAGATTTCGGGGGTTCTTGGGATCAGTTTCTACCACTTGTAGAGTTTGCCTATAACAACAGCTACCAATCGAGCATTCAGATGGCACCGTATGAGGCTTTATATGGGAGGCGGTGTCAGTCTCTGGTGAGTTGGTTTGAGCCGGGTGAGGGTAGGCTATTAGGTACTGATTTAGTTCAGGATGCTTTGGAAAAGGTTAAATTGATTCAGGAATGACTTCGCACGGCGCAGTCTAGACAGAAGAGTTATGCCGACCGGATGGTTCGCGATATTACTTACATGGTAGGAGAGATGGCACTACTCCGAGTTTCGCCTATGAAGGGTATTATGAGGTTTGGGAAGAAGGGCAAATTGAGTCCTCGGTTTATTAGGCCTTTTGAAATACTTAATAAGACGGGAGAGGTGGCTTATGAACTTGCATTGCCGCCTAGTCTATCGGGTGTTCATCCAGTGTTTTATGTATCCATGCTTCGGAAGTATGTGGTAGATCCGTATCATGTTTATGATTTCAGTACAGTTCAGTTGGATGGTAATTTGACTTATGATGTGGAGCCGGTATCCATTTTGGACCGGCAGGTTCGAAAGTTAAGATCAAAGAACATCGCTTCAGTGAAAGTGTAGTGGAGAGGCCAGCTAGTTGGAGAAGCTACCTGGGAGACTGAGCGGGAGATGTGGAGCAAATATTCACACCTATTTGAGACGCCAGGTATGATTCTAAACTCGTTCGAGGGCAAACATTTGTTTAATAGGGGGAGAATGTAACGACACGGCCGGTCATTTTAAGTATTTCAGCCCCGTTCTCCCATTTACTACTCATTATGTGCTTTACAGTTGTTATGCGATTTGCCGGGGTAGTTGGTTTGGGCCCGGTGAGGTTTCGAAATGAATTGAGACACTCGGTCTCAAGGATGAAGACTTAAGTTGAAAAGGTTGACCGGATGTTGACTTATGTGTAAACGACTCCGGATTTGAATTTTGAGAATTCCAATAGATCCGTATGGTGATTTTGGACTTAGTAGTGTGTCCGAAAAATTATTTGGAAGTCCGTAGTTAAATTAGGCTTGAAATGGCAAAAATAGGAAACTGAAAGTTCGGAAGTTTGACCAGGAATTGACTTTTTGATATCGGGGTTGGAATCCTATTCTCGAAACTTAAATAGGTCTGTTATGTCATTTATGAATTATCATCGAGTACTTCGACTAGATCACGTGTTTTTGAAGTGTAATTCGAGAAATTGGGCCTAGGGATTTCAAAATAAGAATTTAAGATTTAGAGGTCGATTTGGTACGGTTGGACTCGTGGTTGAATGGGTGTTAATATTTTATAACTTTTGTCGGGTTCCGAGACGTGGGCCCCATTGTAGATTTTTGGGTGAATTTTCGGATTTAATTAGGAAAATTTAGTATTTCTTATGGAATTGATTCCTATAATTCGTGTTGAATGTATCAAATTAATTGTGATTAGATTCGAGGCGTTCGGAGGACGATTCGCGAGGCAAGGGCTTGCTAGCGGAGTGATTCGAGTTGCTTGAGGTAAGTATTGTATTTAAACTCAATTGAGGCACTAGTTGCCTGAATTGTTGTTATATCCATGTGTTTTTGGGTGCGCACATGTGTGAGGATGGTCTATATGCAGGCACCGGGGTTGTTTATTCATGTTTGGGTTGTTCTCGGGCTCCTATAAGCCCATGAATGACTGTTCAGGTGCGAGCTTCGATATCTAACATGTGGTAACAATTTATGCGATTTAAGTAAACCATGATGTGTTTCCTCAGAGGTTTAAATCCCGGAACAAACTTTATAAATGCTTTTCATTGATGAAATTTTCGGATTTGTTACGATAGCACACTTTGCACTGGCCTACACTTTAGCATGTTATTTATAACAGTCCAGGAGAAGAAAATCTTACTTCATTCATTATATACTTGTACCCTTGCTTTATAGCTACTATGTGATACATTGGCACGTGAGTTGTCCGTGAAGAACGTGAGTTGTCCGTGAGGATTCATATAATTATATGATTGACACGTGAGTTATCTGTGTCGCACGCGAGTTGTCCGTGCAGATTCTATTGTTAGCACGTGAGTTGTCCATGCAGAACATGAGTTGTCCATGCAGCACGTGAGTTGTCCGTGCAGCACGTGAGTTGTCCGTGCAATGTGTGAAACTTGTATTTTCTTGATCATTATCTGATTTACTTGCTTTCTTTCCCCTACATGCCATAATAATGTTGAGCAGGATATAGTTGTACTAATTTAACTAGTGAATTCAACAAATTAAGCTTCTCTTACCTTGACCTATTTATTTGCAATACTTAATAAGTTGTTGTATTCACACTACACCTTGCACCTCGTGTGCAGATCCAGGTACTTTCGGATACGGCGGTTGCTAGATTTGTGGATTTATCTGTTGGAGACTATCGAGGTAGTTGATTGGCATCCGCAGAACTTGACTCTCTTCCCTTTCAGTTATTTGTGTTGTTCTATATTTTTAGATAGTAATTTTATCAGTCAGATTGTGTTATCATTTAGATGCTCATGTACTCAGTGACACCGGTTTTTGGGAGTGTATTGTATAAAGACAGTATTTTGTATCAAAAGCTTGTGGGATTTTACTCTTAAATTTATTTATTGTATTTTCAAACTTAAAAGAAATTTTGGTTTATTGAGGTTGTCGGCTTGCCTAGTATTAAGATAGGCGTCATCACGACAGGTGAGATTTTGGGTCATGACATTATCGGGCGGCTTATTGGCTAAACCAAATAGAAATATTTTGAACAATCATTCAATCAATACCAAACAGTTTCAAATCAATACCAAATTATTAGTACTATCTAAGATCTAACCAAACGATATTTTTTAATTGAAGGGTATTCAAGACTACTCATACTATCAAATACGTATTAACCAAATTTTTAATACCATCAAGACTACTCATACAGACATACACATATTAATCATTGAGATTTTGATTTTGCGACTTCTCAGTTCTCAGTTCAAGAGAGAGACGAGACTGACGACTTCTCTGCCTCTGGTGGCTGCAGACAATTGAGAATTAGAAAACAGAAATTAGGGATTTAGCCATTTAGGGTTTCAATAGTATTTTATATACATAGGGTTAAAAGTATAAATATAAAAAAATTTAACGGGTTAACGGTTTACCCGATAAGAAAATTGAGTAATCCGCCCCCAAACAGTTAAGCAGTTAATTATAAAATCTCAATCTGTTCATCATCCACTACCCCGATAATACTATACCAATAAGTCATCGGTTTGGTTCGGATAACGGTTTAGTTTCGGTTTTTAACAGCCCTAACTATAACTATACTTTTTTCTAATATTTAGGGAAAAAAGGAATAGAATAGGAGGATTATTGCCGTAAATCTACGTTTTCAATTTTATGTTCTACTAAAAGTATTTAATTGTTTTTGGCCCAAATCACTTAGTTGAATATGTAGGATTGCATATAGATGTTCTTAATGCACAGTGGAAGACAATAACAATCCTAAGCAAAACTTTTCGTGTTTAAAATTTATTTATATGTCAAAGATCGGATCTAAGACGTACCTGGTAAAGAGAGTCTCGTTTTAAATTTCTTCGATAGTGCGAATACTCTATGCGTATCCACACTGAGACTGATCCTTGCTATCAACATATTGATCAATGAAACCCCGTGAACAAATTGAATGAAAATATTGTGTTGAAAGTTTTCTCAAAAATCTCAACTCAAAGGTAGAAGAACAAGAAATAATTTTCTTGTACTAGTATTTTCTATCATGGCTTTGTATTGCACTATTACTTTCTCAAAGCAATTTTCTTCTCAAGAATAACTCTCTTGGTTTCTAGTGACTTTACAATATGTATAAGATCTATATCGCCAATTCTTAATTAGGACTCTCTCACACACACACACAAACACAGATATATATATATATATATATATATATATATATATATATATATATATATATATACACACACACACACACACACACATAATTTTCATTGGAAAATACAAATCACATGTCTTATGGTCAATATTTTCCTACTGAAAATATAATCCCATTCTGTCACGACCCAAAACTCTAATCCTATCGTGATGGCGCCTATCGATGGTACTAGGCAGGCCGACCTTTCAAATTACTTCAATATTTCATAAAAAGTATAATTCAAAGTTTTTCATACAAGAATTGTTTTCAAAAAACCCGGAGTTGAATTCAAAATAAAATGTGGAAAGATAGCCCCAAACATTGGGGTGTCACCAAGTCATGAGCATCTAGATATATAGTCTAATAAAAACAGTGTCTAAGTATCAATACAGTAAAGAAAGAAAACATAGAGGGAGAGACAAGGTCTGCGAACGCTGGCAGCTACCTCGTAGTCTCCAGTACTCGATCGCGCACGAACCCAACAACCTCCGTGATCAAACACACCTGGATTAGCACATGAAGAGCAGGGTGTAGCATGAGTACAACCAACTCAGCAAGTAACAAAAAAAATAAGGAACTGAGAAGCAATGACGAGCTTACAATTACAGTTCATTTTCAATAATTCCAGGAAAGAATGGACATGCTTTCACATCCGGCAGTTTAAGTCCAATCAGTTTTATATAGTTAAAGTTCAGGTAATCCAGATACAGAATCTTTCAGGAATTTCACAATAAAAACAGATAGCAACTAAGTGCATCAACAAATGAAAAAGCAAGTATAGCCTCTCAGGGCAACAGTCACTCAACTCGGCACAACAGCTCAAATCACTCGGCTCTCAGCACTCAGTACTCATACTCAATAGGTACCTGCGCTCACTTGGGGTGTGCAGACTTCGGAGGGACTCCTTTCAGCCCAAGCGCTTTATCCGCACGGACGACTCACATGCTGCACAGATAACTCATGTGCTATAGTATCAATATGTGGAACCGCACGGACAACTCACGTGCCATAGCATCAATACCTCACAGACATGCCTCGGCCTCACTCAGTCATCAACCTCCCTAGTCTCTCGGGCTCTCGAAAATCACAAAGATCGGCCCAAACAAAGATAACATATTGTATCAACAATAATCAAGAAGAGGCTGAGATATGATATGAAAGTAAAACCATGACTGAGTACAAGACATAATTTAGCAAGTAATTCAACAAGTAGGCTACCTCTGCGGGTACCAACAGTACCATCACATAGCCTAAGCACGATTTCTAACATGATTTGCAGTCAAATTTCTATAACACAGGGAGAGCATATAGCTAGCAACAAGTTATTCAACTTTACAATTTCACGGAATGGACCAAGTCCCAATTCGTACAGTGCACGCCCACACGCCCGTCACCTAGCATGTGCGTCACCTCCAAAATACTCACATAATCCAATAATTCGGGGTTTCATAACCTCATGATCAGATTTAAAACTGTTACTTACCTCAAACCGTGCAAAATCCTACTCTGCAATGCCTTTGCCCCTCGAATCAATCTCCAAACATCTCGAATCTAGCCACAAGTAGTATGATATAATCAATATAGGCCTAAAGAATCAATTCCACAAGAAAAATACGAAATTATAAGCCAAAATCTAAAATAGGCTCAAACCGGCCCCTAGACCCACGTCTAAAAATCCGACAAAAGTCACAAAATCCGAAATCCCATTCACTCACGAGTCTAACCATACTAAATTCATCAAAAATACGACATCATTTCATCCTCCAAATCCCCAAAATCCACTCTCCAATTCTCAAGCCCTAAACCCCCAAATTTCACTTCAAAATCTCGCTAATTAGGTGGGGAAATCAGTGAGGAATCAAGATTTATGATAAAAAAACGAGTATAAGAAACTTACCTCAATAATCCCCTCGAAAATCTTCTCCAAAATCACCTAAGTCCGAGTCCAAAATGTTGAAATAAGACTAAAATCGCGAACCCTTGCTTTTAAACCTTATACCCAGACTTTTCGCATATGCGGACCCACTGTCGCATCTGCGACACCGCACCTGCGGAAAATCCATCACAGGTGCGGATTGCACTTGAAATCTCAAATTACGCTCCTGCAGCTACAAGACCGTATCTGCGCCTATCGTAGGTGCGGAAGCCCATCGCACCTGTGGCTAGAACTCGCACCTATGCCCAGTCGCTAGCTTTTGCGACCATCGTAGGTGCGGAAAAAGCTTTGCACTTGCGACCTCTGCTCAACTCATCTCTGGTCATTTCTGCGGTTCCTTCCCCGCTTCTACGGGCTCGCACCTGCGGTGCCCACTCCGTAGGTGCAGTCACACCAGTAGCAGCAGCACTTCTGTTGCGTCATCAACTCAAAAATCAAGTCTGTTAACCACCCGAAATCAACCCAAGGCCCCTGGGACTTCAACCAAACATACCAACTAGTCATATAACCCAATGCGAACTTAGTCGAACTTTCAAATCACCCAAAACAACATCAAAACACAGATTACACCCGGATTCAAGCTTAAAGAACTTCTAAACTTCCAAATTCCACAAACGATGCCGAAACCTATCAAACCACGTCCGATTGACCTCAAATTTTGCACACAAGACATATCAAACATTACAGACCTACTCTAACTTTCAGAATCGGAATCCGATCCCGATATCAAAAAGTCAACCCCCGGTCAAACTCCTCAAAAATTTGACTTTTGCCATTTCAAGCCTAAATTAGCTATAAACCTCAAATTCACAGTCCGAACATGCTCCTAAGTCCAAAAGCACTCAACGGAGCTACCGAAACCGACGGAACTCCATTCCGGAGTCGTCTTCACACAATTCTGACTACGGTCAAAAATCCTAAGATTTAAGCTTTCGCTTTAGGGACTAAGTGTCCCAAAATACTCCGAAACCAAAAACAAGACCTCCCGGCAAGTCACATAAGAAGAAATAGATATGGGGAAAGCAGTAAATAGGGGATCGGGGATAATACACTCAAAATGACCGGCCGGGTCGTTACATCCTCCCCCTCTTAAAATAATCCTTCTTCCTCGAACGAGCATAGAGACATACCTGAAGTGGTGAAAAGATGAGGATAACAGTTGCGCATATCATGCTCGGTCTCCCAAGTTGCCTCCTCGGCCGGCTGACCTCTCAACGTAACCTTCACAGAAGCAATATTCTTCGACTTCAGCTTTCGAACCTGCCTATCTAAGATCGCCACCAGCTCCTCAGCATAAGATAAATCCTTGTCCAACTGGACTGAGCTGAAATCTAACACATGAGACGGATCGCCGTGATACTTCCGGAGCATAGAAACATGGAATACTAGATGAACTCCTGCTAGACTGGGAGGCAAGGCAATCTCATAAGCAACCTCCCCAACACGTTGCAATACCTCAACGGGACCAATGAACCTTGGGCTCAGCTTGCCCTTCTTCCCGAACCTCATAACGCCCTTCATAGGCGAAACCCGGAGCAAGACTCGCTCTCCAACCATGAATGCAACATCGCGAACCTTCCGATCCGCATAACTCTTCTATCTGGACTGGGCTGTGCGTAGTCTATCCTAAATCACCTTAACCTTCTCTAGAGCATCCTGAACCAAGTCTGTACCCAATAATCTAGCCTCGCCCGGCTCGAACCAACCCACCGGAGACCTACACCGCCTACCATACAGAGCCTCATACGGTGCCATCTGGATGCTTGACTAGTAATTGTTGTTGTAAGCAAACTCCGCTATAGGCAAGAACTGATCCCACAAACCTCCAAACTCCAAGCTACATACTCCACTCTGTCCTTCTTCATTCTCATCCACCAGTAATGCTGTGTCAAGTCCTGATACATCTTCGCGGCACCCGGATGAATAGAATACCGCAAACTTTGAGCCTCCTAGAGAATCAGCTCACGCAAACCATCTACATTGGGCATACATAGCCTGCCATGCATCCTCAATGCACCATCATCCCTAATAGTGACCTTCTTAGCATCATCATGCTAGACTGTGTCCTTAAGGACAAGGAGATGGGGGTCATCACACTGACGCTCCCTGATACAATCATTAAGAGAAGATCGAGAGACCACACAAGCCAATACTCGACTCGGGTCAGAAACATCCAATCTAACAAACTGGCTGGCTAAGGCCTGAACATCTAATGCCAATGGCCTATCTACTACTAGAAGATACGCTAAGCTCCCCAAACTCTCCGCCCGGTGACTCAAGGCATCGGCCACCACATTGGCCTTCCCAGGATAGTATAAAATGGTGATATCATAGTCTTTAAGAAGCTCCAACCACCTCCGCTGACGCAAGTTAAGATCCTTCTGTTTAAACAGATGCTATAAACTTTGATGATCAGTGTAAATCTCATAATGGACCCCGTACAAATAGTGCCGCCAAATCTTCAAGGCGTGAACAATAGCTGCTAACTCATGGTCATGGACAGGATAGTTCTTCTTATGAGGCTTCAACTGGCGCAAAGCATAGCAATCACTCTACCCTCCTGCATCAGGACACACCCAATACCGATCTGCGAGGCATCACAATACACTGTGTAAGAACCAGAAGCTGATGGTAGAACTAGAACTGGAGACATGGTCAAAGCAGTCTTGAGCTTCTGAAAGCTCTCCTCACACTCCTCCAACCACCTGAAAGGAACACCATTTTGGGTCAATTTAGTTAAGGGAGATGCAAAAGATGAGAAGCCCTCCACAAAACTACAGTAATAACCAGCCAAACCGAGAAAACTCCGAATCTCCGTGGCCGAGGACAGTCTGGGACAACTCTAAACTATATCTATCTTCTTCGAGTCTACCTGAATACCCTTACTGGACACCACGTGTCCTAAGAACGCCACTAAACTGAGCCAAAACTCACATTTGAAGAACTTTGCATAAAGTTTCTCCTCCCTCAACCACTGTAACACAATCCTCAAATGCTGGGCATGCTCCTCCTAGCTACGAGAGTACACCAGGATGTCATCAATGAATACAATAATGAACGAGTCAAGATAAGGCTGAAACACAATGTTCATCAGATGCATGAACGCTGCTGGGACGTTGGTCAGCCCAAAAGACATCACAAGGAACTCATAATGGCCATATCGGATTCTGAAAGTTGTCTTAAGAATATTTGAGTCCCGAATCTTCAGCTGGTGATACTCTGACCTCAAATCAATCTTGGAGAACACCTTTGCTCCCTGAAGCTGGTCAAATAGATCATCAATACGTGGCAAAGGATACTTGTTCTTGACTGTGACCTTGTTCAACTGCCTGTAATCAATGCACATCCTCATAGTACCATCCTTCTTCTTTACAAATAGAACCGGTGCACCCCAAGGTGACACGCTAGGCCAAATAAACCCCTTATCAAGGAGTTCCTAAAGATGTTCCTTCAACTCCTTCAACTCTGCCGGTGCCATACGAAACGGTAGAATAGAAATGGGTTGAGTGCCTGGCGCCAAATCAATACCGAAGTCAATGTCCCTGTCAGGCGGCATGCCCGGCAGGTTTGCAGGAAACACATCCGGTAAATCACACACCACAGGAACAGAATCAATAGCAGGGACCTCTGCACTAACATCCCTCACAAAAGCCAAATAGGATAGATAACCCTTCTCAACCATCCGCTGAGCCTTTAAGTATGAAATCACTCTACTGGGAACATAGTCTATAGAATCGCTCCACTCAACTCTCGGCAACCCCGGCATCGCTAACGTCACGGTCTTAGGGTCGCAATGTAAAACAGCATGACATGGAGACAACCAATCCATACCCAATATCACATCAAAATCGACCATACTAAGAAGCAAAAGATCTACTCTGGTCCCAGACCCCCAATAGTCACCACACATGACCGATATACACGGTCCAAAATAATAGTATCGCCCACCGGAGTAGATATATGAATAGATGAAACTAGAGACTCACGGGGCATATCCCGAAAATGAGCGAAATACGAAGACGCATATGAATAAGTGGAACCAGGGTCAAATAATACAGAGGAATCTCTATGGTAAACTAAGACAATACCTATAATCACAACATCTGAAGCAATGGCATCTGGTTTGGTAGGAAGAGCATAGAAACGGGCATGGCCACCCCCTGATCGGCCTCCCCCTCTCGGGCAACCCCTAGCTGACTGAGCCCCACCTCGAGCTGCCTGGATGGGTGGTGGAGATGCTGGTGCTGGTGCCATCGGGTGAGTACTCTACGATGGAGCCCCACTCAACAACCTAGGGCAGTCTCTCTTAATGTGACCAAAATCTTCCCACTCGAAACACCCCTCCTCTGATGGAACTGCTGCTCCTGATGCCTAGAGGAAGTACCCGTGGAAACCTGAGCTGACAAGGCAAGGTGAGAACTGTGCACCAGTAGTGCACTGAATGATGACTGGCCCTGATGATGACTGTGTAACGCGTGGCCAGATGATGCACCACGATGAACTGGGCGAGCCGTCTGAGCATGTCTAAAAGGACGACCCCTACCGTGGTGGAACTGTCCCCCAGAAGGGACACCGCTGAATCCACCCTGGCCACGAGGCCTCTTGGCCTCCCTCTCAACCCGCTCCTGGCTGCGAACCATCTCATTCTGACGAGTAATGTCGACAACCTCATTGAAAGTAGCACCTGACACTCTCTCTCTAGTCATAAGCAATCGCAACTGAAAAGTGAGGCCATCTATGAACCTCTTGATCCTCTCCCTATCTGTGGGAACCAACCACATACTGCGTCACAGACATATCACCGTGACAAAGCTGCTCGAACTGCCTGTGCAACTCTTCTCTACGGGACTATGGCATGAACTTCTCCAGGAATAGACCGGATAACTGCTTCCATGCAAGGGGTGCTACGTCGACCGGCCTACACCTCTCGTAAGCCTCCCACCAACTGAAGGCAGCCCCAGAGAACTGAAAATTAGTGAACAAGACCCTACTGGCCTCTAGAATCCCTGTGGTACAAAGTATCCTCTAGCACCTATCCAAGAAGCCATGTGCATCCTCTCCCTCGGCACCACTGAAAGATGGAGGCTGGAGTCTTCCAAACCTCTCTAATTGACGCTGCTCATCATCAGGCATGACAGGAACCACATAGTCCTGAGCAGTTGCAACCGGCTGGGCTGGTGGTGCCCCCAGTGTGTGGAATCCCTGTACCACCTGCTCTTGTGTGCGGGCGGAGGGAGTCTGAGCACCTCCTTCGGCCTGAGAAGTGGTTGTTGCGGCTGGAGCAGAGACCGCCTGAGCAAGACTGGTACACGCAGTTAGGATCTGAGCTAAGGAACTCCAGAAGGCCTGGAATCACAATGGGCATGGGTGTGCCTGAGCTGGTCCCATAGGCTCATCCACAACTGGAGCCTGCTCCAGAACTGGGGCAATTGGCGGATCTATAGGTGCTGCCCTAGTTGCGGTGCGAGCTGCACCTTTACCCTTACCGCGGCCTTTACCGCGACCTCGGCCTCTCGCAGCCCTGACTGGTGGTACCGGAGGATGTCCATCATGCCCCGTAGTACGCGTCCTCACCATTTGTGAGAGAATTAGAACATTAGAA
Organism: Nicotiana tomentosiformis; assembly: GCF_000390325.3. NCBI lineage: Eukaryota > Viridiplantae > Streptophyta > Magnoliopsida > Solanales > Solanaceae > Nicotiana > Nicotiana tomentosiformis. The sequence continues at coordinate 127,556,954 of NC_090818.1, forward strand.
ATTTAGTTACCAGAATCATAAGATTCGCACGCCCAGAATTCAAGAATGTGAAATTTACTAAGGGTTCAGCAGCCTCTTGAAGATAAGAGCAGACGTCTCCGTACCGATCCGCAAGACTCTACCAAACCTGCTCATGACTCGTGAGATTTATGTAACCTAGGCTCTGATACCAACTTGTCACGACCCAAAACTCTAATCTTGTCGTGATGGTGCCTATCAACGGTACTAGATAATCCGACCTTTCAAAATACTTCAATATTTCATAAAAAGGATAATTCAAAGCTTTTTCATACAAGTATTCTTTTCAAAAAAACCGGAGTTGAATTCAAAATAAAATGCAGAAAGATAGCCCCAAATATTGGGGTGTCACGATGTCATGAGCAAAAAGATATCCAGTCTAATAAAAACAGTGTCTAAGTATCAATACAGGAAAGAAAGAAAACATAGAAGGAGAGACAAGGTCTGTGGACGCCGGCAGCTATCTCATAGTCTCCGGTACTCGATCGCGCACGAACTTAGCGACGTCCGTGATCAAACACACCTGGATCTGCACATGAAGTGCAGGGTGTAGCATGAGTACAACCAACTCAGTAAGTAATAGAAATAAATAAGGAATTGAGAAGCAGTGACGAGCTATACAATAACAGTTCATTTTCAATAATTCCAGCAAAGAATAGACACGTTTTCGCATCCGGAAGTTTAAGTCCAATCAGTTTTATACAGTTAAAGCTCATGTAATCCAGATATAGAATCTTTCAAGAATTTCACAACAAAGACAGATAGCAACTAAGTGCATCAACAAATGAAAAAGCAAGTACAACCTCTCAGGGCAACAGTCACTCAACTCATCACAACATCTCAAATCACTCGGCTCTCAGCCCTCAGTACTCACACTCAATAGGTACCTGTGCTCACTTGGAGTGTGCATACTCCGGAGGGGCTCCTTTCAGCCCAAGCGCTATATCCGCATGAACGACTCACATGCTGCACGAATAACTCACATGCTATAGTATCAAAATATGGAACCGCATGGACAAATCACGTGCTGCACGGACAACTCACGTGCCATAGTATCAATACCTCACAGACAGGCCCTCGGCCTCACTCAGTCATCAACCTCTCTAGTCTCTCAGCCTCTCAAAAATCACAAAGATCGGCCCAAACAAAGATAACATAGTGTATCAATAATAATCAAGAAGAGGCTGAGATATGATACGCAAGTAAAACCATGACTGAGTACAAGACATCAATTAGCAAGTAATTCAACAAGTACACGACCTCTGCGGGTCCCAACAGTACCATCACATAGCCTAAGCATGATTTCGAACATGATTTGCAGTCAAATTTCTATAACACAGGGAGAGCATATAGCTAGAAACAAGTTATTCAACTTTAGAGTTTCACGGAATGGACCAAGTCCCAATTCCTACGGTGCATGCCCACACGCCCATCACCTAGCATGTGTGTCACCTCCAAAATACTTACAAAATCCAATAATCTGAGGTTTCATACCCTCAAGACAAGATTTAAAAATATTACTTACCTTAAACCGCGTAAAATCCTACTCCGCAATGCCTTTGCCCCTCGAATCAATCTCCAAACGCCCCGAATCTAGCCACAAGTAGTACGATATAATTAATATAGGCCTAAACAATCAATTCCACAAGAAAAATACAAAAATATAAGACAAAATCTAAAATAAGCTCAAATCGGCCCCGGCCCCCAGGCCCACGGCTCGAAATCCAACAAAAGTCACAAAACCCGAAATCCCATTCAATCACAAGTCTAACCATACTAAATTCATCAAAATCCGACATCATTTGGTCCTCCAAATCCCCAAAATCCACTTTCCAATTCTCAAGCACTAAACCCCTAAATTTCACTTCAAAATCTCGCTAATTAGGTGGGGAAATCAGTAGGGAATCAAGATTTATGATCAAAAATGAGTATAAGAAGCTTACCTCAAGAATCCCCTCGAAAATCTTCTCCAAAATCGCCTAAGTCCGAGTCCAAAATGTTGAAATAAGACTAAAATCGCGAACCCTTGCTTTTAAACCTTCTGCCCAGACTTTTCGCATCTGCAGACCCACTATCGCATCTGCGGAAAATCCATCACAGGTGCGGATTCCACTTGAAATCCCAGATTCCGCTCCCGCGGCTACAAGACCGCATTTGCACCTATCGCAGGTGTGGAAGCCCATCGCACCTGCGACTAGAACTCACACCTGTGCCTAGCTGCCTGCTTTTGCGACCATCGCAGGTGAGGGAAAATCTTTGCACCAGCGACCTCTTCTCAACTCATCTCTGGCCGCTTCTGCGGTTCATTCCCCGCTTCTGCGGGCTCGCACCTGCAGTGCCCACTCCGCAGGTGCGGTCACATCAGTAGCAGCAGCACTTCAGCTGCTTCATCAACTCAAAAATCAAGTCCATTAACCACACGAAATCAACTGAAACATACCAACTAGTCATATAACCCAATGCGAGCTTAGTCAAACCTTTAAATCACCCAAAACAACATCAAAACACAGATTACACACGAATTCAAGCCTAAAGAACTTCTAAACTTCCAAATTCCACAAACGACACTGAAACATATCAAACCACGTCCAATTGACCTCAAATTTTGCATACAAGTCATATCCAACATTACGGACCTACTCCAACTTCCAGAATCGGAATCCGAACCCGATATCAAAAAGTCAACCCCTCGGTCAAACTTTCCAAAAATTTGACTTTCGCCATTTCAAGCCTAAATTAGCTACAGACTTCAAATTAACAGTCCGGACATGCTCCTAAGTCTAAAATCACTCAACAGAGCTACCAGAACCGATGGAACTCCATTCCGAAGTCGTCTTTACACAATTCCGACTACGGTCAAAATCTTAAGACTTAAGCTTCCACTTTAGGGACTAAATGTCCCAAAATTAATAATCATACGATCAAGAACAAAATTTGGATTAAATTGTAAGAGACTTTACTCTCATTATTATGATCTCCATCATAATGACAAGTCTCAAAATTTAATCAAGGACCTTATTAAATTAATCAAGCAATTAATAATAACTATGATAAACGAATATCAAATTCCATATATTTTTATATCAAATTACATTCATAAAAATATATTCAAATCATCAAATATGAGATTGGATCTAGAGCATATATAATATATCCCTAACAATCTCTCACTTACACTAGAGCCAATCGCTCTTGTACTTCATTCCCAATTTCCACTTGTTCTTGTCAAACTCCTTTGCTCCAAGAGCTTTAGTGAATGGGTCTGCAGCATTTTCCTTTCCATCAACCTTTTGAATCTCGAAGTCTCCACGTTCACTGATCTCTCTTATCAAGTGATACCTTCGCAGGACGTGTTTGGACTTTCGGTGTGATATTGGTTCTTTTGCTTGAGCAATGGCTCCAGTATTGTCACACAATAATGGAACTGCACCTTCTATTGTAGGAACTACACCAAGTTCAGTTAAGAACTTTTTCATCCATACAGCTTCCTTAGTAGCTTCACTAGCTACTATATATTCTACTTCAGTCACTGAATCAGCTACTGTAGCTTGTTTGGAACTTTTCCAACTCACTGCACCACCATTTAAGGTGAATACATAACCAGAAATAGATTTGTTATCATCTCTATCTGAATAGAAGCTTGCATCAGTATAACCTTCAAGTTTCAACTCAGAAACTCCATAAATGAGGAATTGGTCTTTAGTGCTTCTTAAGTACTTAAGAATGGTCTTTACCACCTTCCAATGTTCCTCACTAGGATTTTTCTGATATCGGCTAGTCACTCCTAGTGCATAAGCCACATCAGGACGTGTACATATCATGATATACATGATAGTTCCCACTACACTAGCGTATGGGATCCTACTCATGCGTTCTCTCTCTTCAGGTGTTTTAGCTTAATCCCTCCTACTGAGAGTAATTCTAGTGCCTCTCGGTAGATAGTCTCTTTTGGAATTATCCATGTTATACCTCTTTAAGATGCTATCAATTTACAAGGATTGGGAAAGCCCAAGTGTAATGACCCGACTTGTTATTTTGAAAATTTACGCTCCTTCCAACTATTTGAAGTCTTGAATAGCTTCATATGATGTATTATGACATGTGTGAATTGTCGGTTTTGATTTTCAGGTGTTTCAGGATTAGTTCGAAAGAATAAATTCCATGTTAGAAGCCTTAAGTTGAAAAGAGTTGACCGGAGTTTGACTTTTGAACAAAATGACTTCGGAATGGGATTTTTATAATGTCAATAGCTTCGTATGGTGATTTTAGACTTAGGCGTATGTCCGGATTTGGATTTGGAAGTCCGTAGGAGAATTCGACGCATTTTGGCGAAAGTTGGAAAATGGATGATTTTAAGAAAAATGTCGACTGAGGACTTCAATTCCAAAAATTTGAATAGTTTCGTTATGTCATTTACGACTTGTGTGCAAAATTTGAGGTCATTCCGGATCGATTTGTTATGTTTCGGCACAAGACCTAACTAAGAATGAGATTATCTACATATATATATATATAAGGTGTTATGTGATGAACAACCTATCAAATGAAAGATCTTTGAGTCTAGTTTCTAACGCTTCAAACCGTTAATCATTTGGACATTTCTACAAGAAGTTATGACCAAATTACCAAAGGCTGGCAGAGGAGACTACGGATGCAAAGCATCCGGGGCCGCATCCGAAAAAGGGGCTGGCAGTGAAGTGCTGCCATAGCATCCGGGGCAGCATCCGAAACCCAGAAATCTGGGCCTGTAGATACAATTTTGGGGTTCATTTTTCCCACTTCATTTGGATGAATTTTGGAGCTCTTCTCCACTCTCTCAAGACCACCAACTCCTCTCTTCTTCAAGGTAAGCAATCCCCATTATCTTGATGTGAAATTCCATTATTTCTACACTAGTATTGATGAAATCTATGCATAAAATACTTAGATCTTCAAAAAGTTTCTTCAAGAACTCAAAGGAGGGTTTTGCAAGATTTTTTCTAAAAAGGTAATCCTACACCCTTAGACTTACATGTATGGATATATTATGGGAATATGAGTATCAATTAAGTATTAGAACTTATGGTATGGCGATTGGAATCCATATGTTCCCAATTTAAATACATGACCATTGTAGAGATTGAAAGGTGATTATTTGATGAAATTTTGTTGGTTGGGTGTGGATGGATGGTCATTTATGTGATGTTGGAAGTTATGAATTGTTCAAGAATGATGGTGAGATAAATTATTGGTAAATGATAGTAGTTGGATGAACTAATTCTACGGTTAAGATATGTAGAGATTCTTGCCTACTAGGTATTTGATAGAATGCCTAAATGACCAAAAAATCTGGAAAATTATTTACTAATATTGGTGCAACTGTTTTGCATTGTTGTAGATTGAAATTTATTTTGGGTGGTGGACCATCGTAGTATTATTAAGGGGCAAATTTCAGATTTGAGCCTTCCGAAGTGGCTTCGCTCACGAAGATCATTTAAAGCATTGACTTAGTTTTGTCGAGGTAAGTGTCTTGCTTAACCTCGAGTGAGGGAATTACCCCTTAGGTATCGAGTCTTATGTGCCAAATTGTGTAATTAAAAACCATGTACGCGAGGTGATGAGTACGTACTTGGTTTATATGTGCAAATTTCATGGATTAAAAATCCTTAGACGCCCTTATGTATTAAATTGGAAATTATTGGCAATTATTAAATCCTCTATTTATCATGCCTAGATTCTTGTTTGTTGAAATTGTTTTTACATGATGATTTGGTGTGACTGTCACCTTGATTTTTATGTGAAATATTATTTTGTTGAGTTGTTCACTTCCGGATATTTTGTTAAGATTTTTGTGCATATTATGGTCGAGCCATGGGCTCCTTATTGAAGAAAATAATGTATTGTTGATTTCTGTGACAAGTTGTAATATTTGAGCACCTGATGTGCAATTTGTGATAATTTGCAATATTTGAGCACCCAACGTGCAATTTGTGATATGTTGTAAGATTTGAGCACATGATGTGCAATTTGTGATATGTTGTAAGATTTGAGTACCTGATGTGCAATTTGTGATATGTTGTAAGATTTGAGCAATTGATGTGCAATCTATGATATGTTGTAAGATTTGAGTACTTGATGTGCAATTTGTGAAATGCTGTAATATTTTGGCATTTGAGGTGCAAGTTATATTATGCTGTGATATTTGGGCACTTGAGGTGCAAGTTATATTATGTTGTGATATTCGGGCACTTGAGGTGAGATTTGTGAAATATTATGATATTGATACGCATGCGGTGAGATAAGGGTGGCTTGAAACGCGTGGCTAGTAGGGGAACTACTAGAAGTCATGCGGTGATATAAGGTCAGGGTGTTGAAATGCATGCGGTGAGATAAGGGTGGCTCGAAACGCGTGGCTAGTAGGGGAACTACTAGAAGCCATGCGATGTGATAAGGGTGGCTAAAACGCGGGATGCTATTTCGGGAAAATGATTTCTTTAAAATTTAATGTGAAGGCTCCCGCGGTGATATAAGTAAATGAGATATTGTGAATTTATTTATGATTTGGGACTACGAGGTGGTACCTCGAGAGTGCCCTGTTGATATTTCTTTATTCATGTTCTTGCCTTGGGTGATTTGGTTTCATTTAATATGTAAATTCTTGTCTTCTTCCGTGGTGTACTAGTTGACTTTATTATTATGTGTTTTGTGCTCCTAGTTGTATTGTGTAGACTTTGACTTTTTATCACGAGACTCTGAAGAAGTATATTTCTGGTTTTTCTTACTGATTTTCGATGATTGAGTTGATTTAAATAAAAGGAATTATTATTATGTTTTAAATTAAATAGTTTTACAACCACACCAATAGTTTATCTAATGCTTTGATATAAGTGCAAAGTTATTTTCTTCACCCAAATGATTTCAAATAAAAAAATAAAAAAAATTCAATTCTTTGTTGATTTCTTACTTGATTTAAAAACTTTTAAACTTACTTTAGTGGAAATAAATTAATCATGTGGATCTTATATACATTGAGGATATTGGAATGTGAATTGCCCGTGTGGTTGTGATATGAAATGTGGGCACGAGGTGCTGAGATTAAATGATAATGATATTTGGCATGTGAGTTGTCCATGCAGTTCAGATATGAAATGAGGGCACGATGTGCCGGAGAAATATAATGATTTAATAATGGGCTGAGACCCGTGTTTATGAAAAATATGAAAATGGACTGAGACCCGTATTTTTATGATTATGAAATGAGGTGTCACATGGTGACTTTTTAATTGAAGAATTATATTCAAAATATTTATTTGGAAAGATTTCTTTTTATTTAGAAAGTATTATTTGAAAGAATTGTATTTGAAAGATAATTATTTGAGGAAAATTATATTTGAAAGAGAGTCAATTGGTAGAATTATATGTGAAGGATATTTAACTGAAGAATTTGATTTAACTAGGTGTAATTGTATTTATTAATTGTTGAGCGATATTAAATGGTGGTCTTATTGTCTTACTGTGTATATCATTGGTTGTTTTATGTTTCCTTGTTGTGATATCACTAGTTGAGTTGTTGTTATCATTGCTAGTTATTTTCCAGTACTATTGTATACTGCTATATTGCACAGGGTATTAGACTAGTGAGTGTCTTGACTGTACCTCGTCTCTACTCCATTGAGGTTAGTCTTGATACTTACTGGGCACCGCTGTGGTGTGCTCACTCTACACTTCTGCACATTTTTGTACAGAGCCAGGTATTGAAGATAATGGACTTGAGCAGAGATAAAGCGGGATCGTAAGGATTCAAGGTAGAGCTGCTTGGTCGTCGCAGTTCCTTGGAGTCCTTTCATTTCATTGTACTGTTAACTTGTAATCAAATAATATTGTATATTCGGTCCTTGTGATCATTCTATGTATTCAGCTAGAGTTCGTAACTCAGTACTACCAGTCTTGGGAGGTTGTATATTGTAATTATTTCCGCTGTTAGTTTTGGTTACTTATTTAATTTTAAAAAAAATGGCTTCAAAAATGCAATGGAAATCGGCTTACCTAGTCTTAGAGACTAGGTGCCATCACGACGCCTGTGGTCGGATTTTGGGTCGTGACACCAAGCTTCCTAGATCTATCTCTATAGATCTTTATTCCCAATATATAAGCTGCTTCTCCCATGTTTTTCATGGAGAACTATTCATATAGCCAAATCTTGATACTTTGCAATGCTAGTACATCATTCTCGATGAGCAATATATCATCAACATAAAGTATTAAGAATATAATTATGCTCCCACTAACCTTTTTGTACACACAAGGCTCTTCTTCGCATCTAACAAAATTGAACTTTTCAATTGTCTTGTTAAAGCCAATATTCCAACTTCGAGAAGCTTGCTTTAGTCCATAAATGGATCTATGTAGCCTGCAAATTTTATTATGATCAGACGGAGATGTGAAACCTTCAGGTTGTGTCATGTACATATCCTCTTCTAGCTCACCATTAAGAAAAGCTGTTTTCACATCCATTTGCCATATTTCATAATCGTAGTATGCTACTATAGCAAGAAAAATCCGAATTGATTTGAGCATTTCCACGGGTAGGTCTCCACCTTTCCGTCTACTCCAATCTTTTTCTTAGAAACCCATTTACAACCTATAGGTTTTATACCCTTTGAAGGTTCAACTAAAGTCCATACTTTATTTTCCTTCATGAATTCCATTTCGGATTCCATGGCCTTTTGCCATCTCTCATAGTCAGAACTTTGTATAGGCTCTTCATAAGTCTTAGGGTCATCATCATTATGATCAACCTCATTTGATACATAATCTTGTACCATTAGATTTAATCTAGTTGGTCCATGACGTTCTCGTATAGACCTTCTAAGAGGTGCTTGTACAACTTGCTCACCTTGTTTTGGATTTGGTTGTTCTTCAATTTGGTTTGGAACTGGTTCATTAACCTGTTCTTGAACTACATTTAGCTCTTGAACTTCAACCGTTGAAGATGGAAACTTCCTTGTCAACTTTAAAACATCCAATAAAGGTTGTTCAACTTGTGTCTCGTGATCTTGATATTGTGTTGATTCATTAGTTTGAACTTCATCAAGTTCTATTTCTCTACTATAATTTCCTTCTAAAAGAAATTCCCTTTCCAAAAAGGTTGCTCCTCTAGCCACAAACACTTTATGGTCAGAAGGGTGATAGAAATAATATCCCATTGTTTCTTTAGGATACCCAATGAACCTACACTTATCAGATCTTGAGTCAAGTTTATCAGATTGCAGTCTCTTAACATAAGCTGGACAACCCCAAACTTTAATATACTTAAGGTTAGGCTTATGCCCTTTCTATGTCTCATATGGTATTGTAGAGACTGACTTAGTGGGAACTTTATTAAGTAAGTATGTTGCTGCTTCCAAAGCATATCCCCATAAATATATTGGAAGATCAGTGAACCCCATCATAGATCTCACCATATCTAATAAGGTTCGATTTCTCCTTTCAGACACACCATTATGTTGTGGTGTTCCTGGAGGTGTCCACTGTGAGAGAATCTCATTCTCTTTGAAATACCTCGTAAAATCTTCACTAAGATATTCCCCACCTCTATCAGACCTTAGTACCTTGATACTTTTACCCGTCTATTTCTCAACTTCACTACGGAACCTTTTGAACATTTCAAAAGATTCAGATTTGTGTTTCATAAGATACACAAATCCATATCTTGACATATCATCAGTGAAGGCGATGAAGTAAGAATATCCACCTCTAGCTTGAATTTTCATGGGCCCACAAACATCTGTATGAATTAGTCCCAATAATTCAGTAGCTCTTTCTCCACTTCCAGTAAATGGAGATTTGGTCATTTTTCCTTTGCGACAAGATTCACAAGTTAGATATGATTCAATATCATACTTGTCAAGGTACCCTTTCCTGTACAACTTGTTAATTATTTTCTCTCCAATATAACCAAACCTACAATGCCAAATGTATGTATGCTTTACTTGATCATCTCTTTTCCTCTTAAGACTTGAAACATGCATAATCGAATTAGCATTCACATTAGGTAAGTGTGATGACCCAATATGTCATCTTTAATTTTAAATATTCATTCTGTATTCTGAGACCTCAAAAAATACTATTCCGTATTCATCGACTTGCGTGCGCTATCCGTAAATTTTTTCGAAAAGTTTTTATATGAAAAATTGATTAAAATGTAAAATGGAGCTTTAAAACTCAATTGAGTTGACTTTGGTCAACGTTTTGAGCCAACGGACCCGGATCAGTATTTTGATAGTTCCGGTAGGTCCGTATCATGATTTGGGACTTGGGCGTATGCCCGGAATTGAATTCGAAGGTCCCTAGCTCAAATTATCGGCATTTAACAGAAACTAGAAATTTAAAGGTTTAAGAATTCCTAAATTTGGTCATAATTGGGTTTTTGTTGATACCGGGTCCTGATTAGTTTGTTCAGATTCATAACAATATTTATGACTTATGTACAAAATTTGACGTTATTCCTAGCTACGTAGGCACGTTTTCCGTTAGTTTTTGAAAAAAATAAAAGGTTTAATTTTATAAAGCTTGAATTTCTAAAGTTTGACTGGAGATTTGACTTTTGAGCAAATGACTCCGGAATGGAATTTTGATAATTCTAATAGCTTCGTATGGTGATTTCGGACTTAGACTCATGTTCGGGTTTGGATTTGGAAGTTTGATCGGGAGTTGACTTTATTGATATTGGGCTCGGAATTCAATTCTGGAAATTGGAACAGCTCCATTATATCATTTATGACTTGTATACAAAATTTGAATTTATTCCGAATTGATTTGGCATGTTTCGGCGTGAGTTATAGAATTACAAATTTCATAAACTCATAAGTCTAAATCGACGCGCGATTTATAATTTCGTCGTTGTTATGTGTGATTTGAGACCTCGAGTAGGTCCATAATTTGTTTTGAGACTTGTTTGTCTGTTCGGACTGGGTCCTAAGGGGCTCGGGTGAGTTTCAGAGTAGTTTCAGACAATATTTAGGTAATTTTTAACTGCTGATTTTTGAAAACAGTGTGCAAAGTTTCTGATGCGCAGAGCTGATTTTGAAAGCTTATATCTCGCAATTTATAAGGAATCTGGAAATTATCAAAACATGAAAGTTATAGCCCTTTGATTCTAATTTATATAAAGATAAATCATTCATAATTTGGACATTTGTACCGAAAGTTATGATCGATTGACTAAAGGCTAGTAATGCAATTTTTGTTTGTCTCGCAGTGTGCATCGCCAGAATTTTCTGATGCACAAGGCTGACTTTGGAAGCTTATATCTCGCAATATAGAAGGAATATAGAAATTATCAAAACACGAAAGTTGTAGCCCTTTAATAATAGTTTCCAGAAAGATAAACCATTCATCATTTGGACATATGTACAAAATGTTATAATTGATTGACTGAAGGCTGGTACCGTAATTTTTGGCTTGAAAATTTTGAGACAAGTCGTATCTCACAGATGCGACTTGCCTGGACAAAATATATATGTCCGGAGTCCGACATTTTTGTTCATTTTTAGAGTTTTAGACCTCGGTTTTGGGCGATTTCATAGGCATTTTTCACGAGTTTGAGTTGGGAAAGAATTCTTTATTCGAAATTAGTTATATTTCATAATTCCATACTCATTTACATCATGAATCTTTGAATTTATGGAAGAAAAATCAGATTTTTATAAAATCTTTCAAAAACGAAAATTTAAGATTTGATAGCCAATCCGATATCGGAATTCGATAATTTTTGTATGGTTGAACTCGTATTGGAACGGGTGTTCGGATTTCATGAGTTTTTCTGGGATTCGAGATGTGGGTCCCACTGTCGGTTTTTGAAATAATTTTGGATTTTAATCCGGAAAATTAGTAATTTCATATGGAATTAATTTCTACGATTCGTGTTGAGAATATTGAATTATTTGTGACTAGATTTGAAGTTTTCGGACATCAATTCGCGAGGCAAAGGTTTATTGAAATCTTGAATTTGGTTGTGAAGCGAGGTAAGTGTCGTGGTTTACCTTGACTTGAGGGAATAGAACCCTTGAATTATTGTTACATGAGTTTCATGTGTAATGACGTATAGGAGAGGTGACGAGTGCCTATACGTCATCAAGTTGATTATTTGCACATTTATCTCGAAATCATAAATTATTTTAAATCACGAATTAATTATTATATTAATTATTTCTCTCATATTCCTTACTCAATATTATGCCTTGAATCCATACTATATTTGCTACATGCTTATTTGATTTATGTGACTTAATTATTACTTGACATTTAGCATACTAAATTGCAACGACCCAACCAGTCGTTTTGAGCAATTATGCTCCTTTCAACTATTTGAAGTCTTTAATAATTTCCTACGAGGTATTATGACTTGTGTGAATTATTTATTTTGGTTTTAAGGTATATCGGAGTTAGCTTGGAAGAATGAATTTTCATGCTGGAAGTTTAAGTTGAAATAGTTGACCGGATATTGAATTATCTGTTAACGATCTCGGAATTTAATTCTGATGTTTGCAATAGTTCTGTATGGTGATTTTGGACATAGGAGCGTGTACGAAAAATTATTTGGAGGTCCGTAGTGGAATTAGGCTAGAAATGCCGAAAGTTGAATTTTGGAAAGTTTGACGGGGAGGTTGACTTTTTGATATCGAGGTCGAAATCTAATTCTGGAAATTTAAATAGCTTCGTTATGTCATTTATGACTTGTGTGCAAAATTTGAAGTCATTCCGGATTGATTGATATGTTTCGGCACATGATATAGAATTTGAAAGTTCAAAGTTCATAGATTTTGATTTGAGGTGTGATTCATCGTTTTGATGTTATTTGATATGATTTGAGACCTCGAGTAGGTCAGTGCCATGTTATGGAACGTGTTGGTATATTTGGTTGAGGTCTCGAGAGGCTTGGGTGTATTTTTGGATCATTGGTTGAGAGATTTATAAAGTTAAGAAATTAGGGAGTTTGGCCATGGTCAATATCGGGTCAAGACGACCTCTTTTCAGTGTTTTAAGTGCGTGAACAGGTCCGTAGCGTGTTTTATGATTGAAATTCATATATGGTTTATGTCCGGGAGGTTCCGGATGAGATTCGGGGTGAGTTTTGTGCGAGTTCAGACATTTCGGCCCACTAATATTATTCTGGCAATTTTGGGGGCGCGGACCGCGCATTTTGGGGTCTTGAGGCGAAGGAGAGGTGCGGACAACAGCAGAATTTTGCGGACCACGGCAGAATTTCGCGGGCCGCGGTTGGAAGTTCTGCAGATCCGCTGGTCTGACTTCGGAAGCCAATATCTTTTGATTTACAAGAAATTCTGAGATGATTTAAAAACAAAAGTTATAGCCCTTCGTGTCTAGTTTCCAGAAAGATAAAGAAGTCATCATTTGAACATCTGTAGAGAAAGTTATTGTCAAAATACTAAATCCTGGCAGTGCAGCCCCAAGAATTTCGCGGACGCACCAGTTTTTCGCGACAGCGGGACCCGGGGCGCGGCCGCGCTCAAAGTTTCGCGGAGCGCGAAGTGGGAGATCAGAGGTGCACTATATAAACGGGGTTTAGGGTATTATTTCATATTTTGGACCTTAGGAGCTCGGTTTGAGACGATTGTTTGTGGGTTTTTCGAGAAATTCATCGGAGTGAGTGATTCTAACTCATATTTGGTTAACATACATGAATATATCATTATTTTCATCATGTAATCAGTATTTTGAGATGAAAATTGGGGGAAAATTATAGAAATTTCATAAAACGAATTTTGGGAGTTGAACACTGATTCAGAGTCAGATTTGAGTGAAATCAGTATGGTTGAACTCGTAATTGAATGGGTTATCGAATTTTGTAACTTTTGTCGGGTTTCGAGACGTGGGCCCCACATGCGATTTTTGAGCTAAATTTCGGATTTTTATGGAAAATTAGCATTTTCATATGGAATTAATTCTAATGAATTTTATTGACTGAAACAAATTAAGTGACTAGATTCGAGGCATTCAGAGGCCGATTTGAGAGGCAAGGGCATAGCAGAGTAAAGAATTTCACACTCTGAGGTATGTAACAGTTTTAAATCTAGTCCTGAGGGTATGAAACCCCAAATTTTGGTATCATATGATTATTTTGGAGGTGACGCACATGCTAGGTGACGGGTGTGTGGGCGTGCACCGAGGGAATTGTGACTTGGTCCGTCCTGGGAAAAACTGTAAAGTTGAATAATTTATTGTTAGTTATATGCTCTCTATGTGTTGATAAAATTTGATTGTAAATCATGTTACAAATCATGCTTAGGCTATGTGATAGTACTGTTGGGACCCACAGAGGTTGCGTAATTGTCGAATTGCCTACTAAATGTTATATGTACTCAGTCTCAGTTTTTTACTTGCACATTTTATCTCAGTCTGTGTTATTATTATTGATACATCATATCATTGTTGTTTGGGCTGATTTCATGATTATTGAGAGCCCGAGAGACTGGAGAAATATATGACTGAGTGAGGTCGAGGGCCTGATTGTGAGATATTGATACCGTAGCACGTGAGTTGTCTGTACAGCACGTGAGTTGGCCGTGCAGATCCTTATATTATACTATAGAATCTGAGTTGGCCGTGCAGATCCTTATATTATACTATAGCACGTGAGTTGGCCGTGCAGATCCTTATATTATACTATAGCACGTGAGTTGGCCGTGCAGCACGTGAGTTGGTCGTGCGGATCTAGATATTTGTATTATGGCACGTGAGTTGTCCGTGCAGCACGTGAGTTGGCCGTGCAGATCCTTATATTATACTATAGCACGTGAGTTGGCTGTGCGGATCCTTATATTATACTATAGCACGTGAGTTGGCCGTGCGGATCCAGATATTTATATTATGGCACGTGAGTTGTCCGTGCAGCACGTTAGTTATCCGTGCAGATTATAGCGCTTGGGCTGTAGGAGCCCCTCCGGAGTCTTTACACCCCCAGTGAGCATGGGTACCCATTGAGAGTGAGTGATGAGGAATGGGAGCCCAGTAAGTTATTGTTGTCCTCAGAGGTTGTACTTAATTTCCATTTGTTGTTCACATAGTTTCTATCTGTCATTGTTGTGAAATCTCTGAAAGATTTATTTTATACGGATTACATGAACAGGAATTGTATAAAAAAATTGAATTGATATTAAACTGCCAGATTTGATAGCATGTCTATTCTTTGCTGGAATTACTGGAAATGAACCATAACTGTGTAGCTCGTTACTATCTTCAGTTCCTTATTTATTATTGTTACTTACTGAGTTGGTTGTACTCATACTACACCCTGCACTTCGTGTGCAGATCTAGGTGTTCCCGGATATAGCGGGTGTTGATCCTTTCACGCAGTTGATTTTCAGGAGATTTTGAGGTAGCTGCCGTGTTCCGCAGACCTTGTCTCTCCTTCTCTATCTCCTTGTTTACTGTATTTTGTCTCACACTATTATAGACCATATTTTCCAGACTTGTATTTATATTAGATGCTCATGTACTTAGTGACACCAGGTTTTGGGGAGTGTTCTTATTAGTATTGGTGGAATTTTGTACTATATTTACATATTATATTTTCAACTTGAAAGAGAAGTTTTGGTTTATTGAGATTATCAGCTTGCCTAGTATCAAGATAGGCGCCATCACGGCAGGTTGGGATTTTGGGTCGTGACAAGTTGGTATCAAAGCTTAGGTGACATAGGTCTCACGAGTCATGAGCAGGTTTAGTAGAGTATTGCGGATCGGTACGGAGACATATGTACTTATCTTTAAGAGGCTGCAGAACCCTTAGGAAAATTTTACTTTCTTGTATTCTATCATGCGAAATTGATTCAGCTTGAAACATAAGTCTTTGAATTCCTTCCACACATTCGTATGCGCATATGAGCGCTCGGTATCAGCTGTGCATCGACGGCTTATGATTTTATGAACGAGGTTCAAGATGTGTATTCTGTGTTTTGGTGATGGGCCAGTCTGGAAGACTTGAGGCCAGGTTTATACCGCAGCTTAGGCTCGGTAGCTTTAATTGTAATCTGTACATTTGGACTCATATGTCCGGTAATGTCCTTACGAGTGGAATTTGTGGCTCGATGAGCGGTGGAATGGCTTTGTGATGAGTATGATGTAACTGTGAGATGTATTAAGATGATTTGAATGTGACAGGAAGTGTTTCCTTGAAATGTAAAGGAAGGCCATTGGGTGCTTTATTTTCGTTTTGATGTGACGTATAATCTCGAGTGTGAATGTTTTGAAAGATCTTTCACGTTGTTAAATTTTGGGGCAAATTAAATTCTCATGTCTAATTAATGAGCTTGGACTCAGAAAGATTATGTGATTTCATAGTAATTATGGCTGTGAAAGGGTATAACAATATGCCAATTTGAGACTAAGCATCTGGGTTATCTCCTGCGAAGTAATTTATGTAGGTGTGTTCCTTATGATGTGAACAGAGAGTTTCTTTTCTGGCCAGTGGGGTGTATGTGTTGAGACTTGAAGTTGACTTGAGTGTTAAGAGAATGAATGCGAGATTAGCGGATGATTGAGGTATTTTATGATTGGTATGTCTTGATCTTGAGAAGAATTTTTGTTGAACTGACTGCGGTATTAAGGCAGTAATAAAGTATGGGTATTGTGAGTTATCAAGTATTTTAATCTATGGCTTTGAGCTAAGGCAGTAATAAAGTATGGGTATTGTTAGTATTGGTGAAATTTTGTATTGTATTTAAATATTATATTTTCAACCTTAACGAGAAGTTTTTGTTTATTGAGATTATCAGCTTGCCTAGTATCAAGATAGGCACCATCACGACAGGTTGGAATTTTGGGTCGTGACATAAATATTAAATTGCCTATTTCCTCGTTAATTTTCACAATTAATTGCTACTTGTCATCACTTGTTTCTAAATAAATCATAATTATTATATGCTTGTTTTCTTACAATTTCATAATAATTGTTGTATTTATTGGAATAATTTCTTTTATAAGAATTGGTAAATTAAATTATTGAGGAGCGGGTTGCACGCCGCAACAAAATTGATTGAAAGTAAATATATTGGAGGAGCGAGTTGCACGCCGCAACAGAATTGATTGAAAAGATATATTGAGGATCGGGTTGCACGCTGCAACGCAATTAAATGAAAATGAATATATTGTGGGATTGGGTTGCACGCCACAACAAAAAGTGATTTAAGTAATAATTGGTTATGACTGCCGAGTTGGCTTGATTGTTGATATGATTTACCGGTTTAATTTCTATTCATGTTCTCCTATATTGTTGTTATTATTGTTATCGCGTACAGGTTAATGTAAGTGACATGCCTTAGCCTCGTCACTACTTCGTCGAGGTTAGGCTTGGCACTTACTGGGTACATGGTGTTGGTTGTACTCATACTACACTTTACACGTCTTGTGCAGATAACAGAGTTGGTCCCAACGGCGTACAGTAGATTTGCTTGGATTTAGCTATCCACAGGAGACTTGAGGTATAGTTGCACGACGTCCGCGGCTCTGAAGTCCCCATCTACTTTATTTTAGCGGTGTATTTCTGTCAGACAACTTTATTTTCATTCAGACCCTTATTTGTATTATTCTAGTAGCTCGTGCACTTGTGACACCAGTTCTGGGATGGTATTTAGACATCGCTATTATTATGGTTTACTCACTTTATTTCAGATTTTACTCCAGTTATTAGTTTCTTTATTATTAATTGAATAATATTGTTAAAAAATGGTTAAAATTATTCTAACGTTGGCTTGCCTAGCAAGTGAAATGTTAGGCGCCATCACGGTCCAGATGGTGGGAATTTCGGGTTGTGACAAGTTGGTATCAGAGCACTAGGTTACATAGGTCTCACGAGTCACGAGCAAGCTTAGTAGAGTCTGAAGGATCGGTACGGAGACGTCTGTACTTATCTTCCAGGGGCTATGGAGTTTAGGAACAATTTCACTTCTATTCTACTCTGTCGTGCGATTTTATTCTATCATTGACGATTGAACTCTTCTATTCTTGTCCTCTCATAGATGGCGAGAACATGCATTGCGTCTACAGTCGGACAGGAGCCATAGCCCTCTGTGACAGCTATGACTAGGGGTAGAGGCTGAGGTCGCGCTAGAGGCCGAGGCAGAGCTCAATCTAGAGCTCGAGCAGCAGCACCTATTGTAGAACCTCACGTGGATTTAGAAGCAGAGGTTCCAGCTTAGACGGTACCTGTTGGACCAATTCAGGTTCCGGAAGGATTCATATCTACTCCAGTACTTCAGGACGCTCTAGTCTGTTCGGTGAGTCTTTTGGAGGGTGTGGCCCAAAATGGTATATTTCCAGTGGCACCAGCCATCTCACAGGATTGGGGGAGCACAAACTCCCACTACTCCTGCTCCGGGGCAGACAGCTCCCCAGTATCAGGCTCTAGTAGCCCATCCAGTTGGGGTAGTTCAATCCATTATTGCAGCACAGGCCGGTGATAGGCATGCTTTGTCTTCTGAGGCTTTATTGAGGTTGGAAAAGTTTACCAAGCTATTTCCAATCCATTTCAGTGGTACACCTTCTGAGGACCCACAGGATTTTCTTGACCGCTGCTATGAAGTATTGCAGAACATGGGGATAGTCGAAAGCAATAGCATTGATTTTGCTGTATTTCAGATGACTAGTTCTGCCAAGAGGTGGTGGAAAGATTATGTATTTACTAGACCAATTGGTTCGCCTGCACTTACCTGGGAGCAGTTCTCGCAACTATTCTAGAGAAGTATGTTCCTATCACACTGAGGTAGAATTACCGCAAACAGTTTGAGCGTCTCCAGCAGGGCAGTATGTCAGTCACTTAGTATGAGACCCGTTTTGTGGATCTAGCCTGCCATGCTCTTCTTTTGCTTTCTACCGAGAGAGAGAGGGTGAGGAGGTTCATTGATGGACTCGTTCAACCTATCAAGCTATAGATGGCCAAGGAGACCGGGAGTGATATTTCTTTTCAGACGGCTGCTAATGTCGCCAGGCGGATCGAGATGGTTCTTTCATAGGAGAGAGGGCCAGTGTTAGATAAGAGGCCCTGTCATTCCGATAATTTCATAGGCGCCTTATCTGGAGGCAGGAGTATTTATGGTAGGGGTCATCCTCCCAGGCTATTGTATTTAGCACTTAAGACTTCTCATGATGATTCAGGGAGTCAAGGTCTTTATGTTCCTTACCATGGAAAGCCAGCATTCAGTGCACATCCAGCTCCTATTAGTTCACCACCATTCCAGAGTCACTATGGCGGCTATCCGACCCGTTCGAGTCAGCTTCAGCTTCAGCAGCCATGACAGCAGGATCGGTGTTATAAGTGTGGGAACATTGGTCACATCAGGAGGCATTTCCCTAGGTTGTTGAGCAACATATCTCAGCAGAATTCTCATGCCATCATACCGGCACTGGTTGCTCCACTGCCCACCCGACCAGCTAGGGGCAGGGGTCAGACTGTTAGAGGTGAAGGTCAGACTGTTAGAAGTGAAGGTCAAACTGCTAGAGGTGGAGGTCAGATTATTAGAGGTAGAGACCAGCAAGATATGGCATGTCCCAGAGATGTAGTTCAGACTGGTGGGGCCCATCCCCGATTCTATGCTTTCCCAGCTAGGCCTGAGGCCGAATCATCCAATGCTGTGATCACATGTATAATTCTAGTTTGCCATAGAGACGCCTCAGTTCTATTTAATCCAGGATCTACTTACTCCTATGCGTCCTCCTACTTTGCTTCATATACGGTTGTGCCTCGTGATTCTCTGAGTGCGTCTGTATATGTGTCCACGCCGGTGGTAGATTTTGTTGTGGTAGATCATGTCTATCATTCATGCGTGGTTACTATTGGGAGTCTTGAGACTAGTGTGGATCTTCTACTTCTCGACATGGTAGATTTTGATGTCATACTGGGTATGGATTGGTTGTCACCTTATCATGCTATATTGGATTGTCATGCCAAGACCCTGACCTTAGCCATGTCGGGGTTACCTCAATTAGATTGGAAAGGAACTCCTGGTCATTCTACCAGCAGGGTTATTTCTTATATGAAGGCTCGGCGTATGGTTGAGAAGGGGTGTCTAGCCTATTTGGCTTATATTTGTGATCCCAATGCGGATGTTCCTTCTATGGACTAAGTACCAGTTGTTCATAAATTTCCAGAAGTATTTCCTACAGATTTACCGAGGATGCCACCCGACAGAGATAATGACTTCTGTATTGATTTGGCTCCGGGCACTCAGCCTATTTCTATTCCACCATACTGTATGGCCCCGCCGGAGTTGAAAGAATTGAAGGAGAAGTTATAAGACTTGCTTGATCAAGGATTCATTAGACCTAGTGTCTCGCCCTAGGGTGCATCAATGTTGTTTGTGAAGAAGAAAGATGGTTCAATGTGGATATGTATAGATTATCGGTAGTTGAACAAGGCTACTATCAAGAACAAGTATATGTTGCCAAGAATTGATGACTTATTCGATCAGCTTCAGGGTGACAAGGTATTTTCGAAGATTGACTTGAGATGTGGCTATCATCAGTTGAAGATTAGGGCATCTGATGTCCCTAAGACAGCTTTTCAGACTCAGTATGAGCATTATGAATTTCTAGTGATGTCATTTGGGCTGACAAATGCCCCAGCAGCATTTATGGATTTGATGAATCGGGTGTTCAAGCCCTATATGGATTCCTTTGTGGTTGTATTCATTGATGACATCTTGATTTACTCCAGCAGTCGAGAGGAGCATGAGCAACATCTTCGGATTGTGCTTCAGACTTTGAGGGATAATCAATTATATGCCAAATTTTCAAAATGCAAGTTTTAGTTAGACTCAGTTGCCTTTTTGGAGAATGTTTTTTTGCCAGAAGTCATAAAAGTGGACCCTAAGAAGATTGAGGCAGTTCAGAACTGGCCTAGACCTACTACAACTAGAGAGATTCGGTGTTTTATGGGTCTGGCAAGTTATTATCGCCAGTTCGTGGAAGGGTTTTCATCTATAGCAAACCCATTGACCAGACTGACCCAGAAGGGTGCTCCATTCAGATGGTCAGACGAGTGTGAGTTGAGCTTTCAGAAGCTCAAGACTACTTTGACTACGACACCACTGTTGGTGTTGCCCATAGGTTCAGGATCGTACACGGTGTATTATGATGCATCTTGTATTGGACTCGATACGGTATTGATGCAAGATGGCAGGGTGATTGCATATGCGTCGCGGCAGTTGAAAGTTCACGAGAAGAATTATCCTGTTCATGACTTAGAACTGGCAGCCATTGTTCATGCGCTTACGATTTGGAGGCACTACCTTTACGGCATGTCATGTGAAATATTCACATATCATCGTAGTCTACAGTATCTATTCAAACAAAAAGATCTCAATTTGAGGCAGAGAAGATGGTTGGAGCTGTTGAAAGACTATGATATCACCATTTTGTATCACCCGAGAAAGGTCAATGTGGTGGTCGATGCTTTGAGTAGATAGGTTGTGAGTATGGGCAGCCTTGCATATATTCCACTTGGTGAGAGGCCGGTAGCTGCAAATGTTCAGACTTTGGCCAATCAGTTTGTGAGGTTAGATGTTTCGGAGACCAGCCGGGTTCTAGCTTGCACAATAGCTCGGTCTTCTTTATATGAGCACATCAGAGAGCAAAAGTATGATGATCCTCACTTACTTGTCCTTAAGGACATGGTACGGCACGGTGGTGCTAACATGGTTGTTGTGGGAGATGATGGAGTTCTGCCGATGCAGGGTCGTATTTGTGTTCCTAATGGGGATGGGCTTCATGAATTAATTCTGGAAGAGGCCCACAGTTCCCGGTATTCTATTCATCCGGGTGCCGCCAAAATGTATCAAGATTTGCGGCAACATTATTTATGGAGAATAATGAAAAAGGATATAGTTGTATATGTAGCTAGGTGTTTGAATTGTCAGCAAGTTAAGTACGAGCATTAGAGACCTGGTGGTTTGCTTCAGAAGTTAGAAATTCTTGAGTGGAAGTGGGAGTGTATCACTATGGATTTTGTTGTTGGACTCCCACGGACTCAGAAGAAGTTCGACGCAGTATGGGTCATTGTGGATAGGTTGACATTTCATTCCAGTGGCAATTACCTATTCTTCAGAGCGATTAGATGAAATTTACATTCGTGAGATTGTCCGCCTTCACGGTGTGCTCGTGTCTATTATTTCAGATCGAGGTAGCAGTTTACCTCGCACTTCTGGAGGGCTGTACATCGTGAGTTAGGCACGCGGGTTGAGTTGAGTACAGCATTTCATCCACAGACAGACGGACAATCAGAGCGCACTATTCAGATATTAGAAGATATGATTCGCACTGGTATTATAGATTTTGGAGGTTCTTGGGATCAGTTCTTGCCACTTGCAGAGTTTGCCTATAATAAGCTACTAGTCGAGCATTCGGATGGCTTCGTATGAAGAATTATATGGGAGGCGATGCCACTCTCCAGTTGGCTGGTTTGAACCGGGAGAGGCTCGATTGTTGGGTACTGATTTGGTACAGGATGCCTTGGATAAGGTCAAGGTTATCCAGGATCGACTTTGCACAGCTCAATCTAGGAAAAAGAGTTATGCCGACTGTAAGGTTCGTGATGTTGCATTCATGACTGGAGAAAGAGTATTGCTCTGGGTTTCACCTATGAAAGGTGTAATGAGATTCATAAAGAAAGGCAAGTTAAGCCCTAGGTATATCGGGCCCTTTGAAATTCTTGAAAGGGTGGGTGAAGTAGTCTACAAGCTTGCACTACCACCTAGTTTATCAACAGTTCATCCGGTGTTCCATGTATCTATGCTCCAGAAATATCATGGTGATCTGTCCCATGTGTTAGATTTCAGCTCAGTCCAATTGGATAAAGATTTGACTTATGAGGAGGAATCAGTAGCAATCCTAACCTGGAAGGTCCTACATTTGAGGTCTAAAAGTTATCCCTCATGTCCTAATTGAGTTTTTGTTGATACCAGGTCCTAATTTAGCTAGAAATTTAAAGGTTTAAGGATTCCTAAATTTGGTCATAATTGGGTTTTTGTTGATACCAGGTCCTGATTTAGATTCCCAGAGTTCTATCATCTTTGTAATAATATTTATGACTTATGTACAAAATTTGAATTTATTCCGAGGTACGTATGCACGTTTTCCGTTAGTTTTTGAAAAATATAAAAGGTTTGATTTTATAAAGCTTGAATTTCTAAAGTTTGAATTTGACTTTTGAGCAAACAATCCCGGAATGAAATTTTGATGATTCCAATAGCTTCGTATGGTAATTTTAGACTTAGGCGCATGTTCGAATTTGGATTTGGAAGTCTGTAGGACAATTCGGCGCATTTTGGTGAAAGTTGGAAAATAGAAGATTTTTGAAAAGTTTGACCGGGAGTTGACTTTATTGATATCGGGGTCGGAATTCGATTCTAGAAATTGAAATATCTCCATTATGTCATTTATGACTTGTATGCAAAATTTGAGTTCATTCCGAATTGATTTGGTATATTTCGGTGCGAGTTATAGAATTGAAAATTTTATAAACTCACAAGTCAGAATCGACGCGCGATTTGTTATTTCTTCGTTGTTATGTGTGATTTGAGACCTCAAGTAGGTCCATAATATGTTTTAAGACTTGTTGGTGTGTTCGGATGGGGTCCCGAGGGGCTCGGGTGAGTTTAGGAGTGGTTTCGGACCATTTTTAGGTCATTTTGAACTCCTGATTTTTGACAGATGTGAGCGAAATTTCTTATGCACAGAGCTGACTTTGGAAGCTTATATCTAGCAATCTATAAGGAATCTGGAAATTATAAAAACATGAAAGTTGTAGCCATTTGACTCTAGTTTCCATAAAGATAAATCATTCATCATTTGGACATCATGAATCCGTGAATATATGGAAGAAAAATCAGATTTTTATAAAAAAAAATTCAAAAACGAAAATTTAAGATTTGAAAGCCAATCCGATGTCAGAATTCGATAATTTTGTATGGTTGAACTCGTATCGGAACGGGTGTTCGGATTTCGTGAGTTTTTTCGGGATTCGAGACGTGGGTCCCACTGTCGGTTTTTGAAATGAATTTCGGATTTTAATCCGAAAAAATAGTAATTTCATATGGAATTAATTCCTACGATTTGTGTTGAGAATATTGAATTGTTTGTGACTAGATTTGAAGCTTTCGGACATCAATTCGCTAGGCAAAGGTTTATTGGAATCTTGAATTTGGTTGCGAAGCGAGGGACTAGAACCCTTGAATTATTGTTACGTGAATTTCATGTGTAACGACGTATAGGCGAGGTGACGAGTTCCTATACGTCGTCAAATTGATTGTTTGCACATTTATCTCGAAATTATAAATTATTTTAAATCATGAATTAATTATTATATTAATTATTTCTCTCATATTCCTTGCTCAATATTATGCCTTTAATCCATGCTATATTTGCTACATGCTTATTTGATTTATGTGATTTAATTATTACTTGACATTTAGCATACTAAATATTAAATTGCCTATTTCCTCATAAATTTTCATAATTAATTGCTACTTGTCATCACTTGTTTCTAAATAAATCATAATTATTATATGCTTGTTGTCTTATAATTTCATATTAATTGTTGCATTTATTGGAATAATTTCTTTTATAAGAATTCGTAAATTATATTATTGAGGAGCGGATTGCACGCCGCAACAGAATTGATTGAAAGTGAATATATTGGAAGAGCGGGTTGCACGTCGTAACAGAATTGATTGAAAAGATATATTGAGGATCGGGTTACACGTCTCAACGGAATTAAATGAAAATGAATATATTATGGGATCGGGTTGCACGCAGCAACGGAACTTAATATGAATATATTGTGGGATCGGGTTGCACGCCGTAACGGAAAGTGATTTAAGTAATAATTGGTTATGACTGCCGAGTTGGCTTGATTGTTTATATGATTTACCAGTTTAATTTCTATTCATGTTCTCCTATATTGTTGTTATTATTATTATCGTGTACGTGTTAATGTAGGTGACATGCCTTAGCCTCGTCACTACTTCGTCGAGGTAAGGCTCGGCACTTACTGGGTACATGGGTTCGGTTGTACTCATACTACACTCTGCACTTCTTGTGCAGATAACGGAATTGGTCCCAACGGCGTACAGTAGATTTGCTCGGATTCAGCTATCCACAGGAGGCTTGAGGTATAGTTGCACGGCGTTCGCAGCTCTGAAGTCCCCATCTACTTTATTTTAGCTGTGTATTTATGTCAAACAGCTTTATTTTCATTCAGACCCTTATTTGTATTATTCTAGTAGCTCGTGCACTTGTAACACCAGCTCTGGGATGGTATTTAGACATCACTATTATTATGGCTTACTCACTTTATTTCAGATTTTATTCTACTTATTAGTTTCTTTATTATTAATTAAATTAAATTGTTAAAAAAATGGTTAAAATTATTCTAATATTGGCTTGCCTAGAAAGTTAAATGTTAGGCGCCATCACGGTCCCGAAGGTAGGAATTTCGGGTCGTGACAGTAAGATATAAACATCATGTTGGAGATTGTCATTCACATATAAATTATCACCATAATAAATAGAGCAAATACCATTGCTTATAATAATGCGAAAATCACATTTGTCTAACATAAAAGATGAAATTATGTTCGAAACAAATTTAGGAATGTAATAACAATCATCCAACATAAGCACTTTGCCCGTAGGCATTATTAAAGAAATTGATCCTATAGCTACGGCCGCAACCTTTGCACCATTTCCAACTTGTAGATTAATTTCTCTTTTCTTCAACCTTCTACTTATTTGGAACCCCTGCAACATATTACAGATGTTATAACCACTTCCAGTATTTAATACCCATAATGAAGCATCAGTAGTAGTTAAATAAACTTTGAAAACATTTTTCATTTGAGTCTTACCTTGTTTCTTGTCATTTAGAGTCGCAAGATACTCCTTGCAGTTTCTCTTCTAATGTCCTATCTTCTTACAATGGAAACATTTAGCATCGGATTGGTTAGCTTTGCCTCCTTTGCCTTTGGGTTTGGTCACACCACCCTTAGACGCAATAGGCCTCTTCTTGAGTTTATTTTTACCCTTACCCTTCTTCTTAGAAGAGTTTCCAGCCAACATGACAGTGCCGTTCTTCTTCTCAGATGCAAGTTGATTCTCATAATCAATCAGCATGTTAAGCATCTCATGAAGATCACAATCCATTTTATGCACATTGAAATTAATAACAAATTGTGAAAAAGATTCAGAGAGTGACTGTAAGATCAAATCTTGAGAAAGCTCTTTACCTAGTTTGCACCCCAACTTCTCAAGTTCCTCAATAAAATCAATCATATGATTGACATAGAGTCCAACTGGAATGTTTCTAGTCAGTTTGGATCCAAATAAAGCCTTAGATAGTGTCACGACCCAAAATCCATAAGGGTCGTGATGGCGCCGGACACCACTATCAGGCAAGCCAAAAATAATTACTTAATAGGGATCTCATTTTATTATTTTGAAATCATATTTTTCCTTCAATTTAAATAGTAAATAATGGGGATTTACAGAGTAAATAATAATGCTTTTAACAAATTCAATACAGAACAGCCCATAATCATCCCAAAACCCGGTGTTACAAGTGCACGAGCATTAACTAGGAATATAAAATAAAATACAGCAGTTGTCCAGAATACAAATTGGATAGGAAAAATGTAAATACTCTGAAGGAGACTCTGCTAGTTGCGGGTTGACAAATGGAATGCAGCTCACCTAGGTCCCCGCATGTATACACGCCTCTGCTCTCACACGGACTCTAGACATATATGTACCTGCTCAAAAATATACAGCAAGTGTAGTATGAGTACGTAAGCAACGTGTACCCAGTAAGTATCTAGCCTAACCCCAGAGAAGTAGTGACCAGGGGTCGACATCGACACTCACTAGTGTCCAACAACATAAGGTACAGTAAAGAGGTAGCAAATATGAGGCAGAGTAAGTAAGTGAAATAGACAAATATGGATCACGTGGTACAAATCCCCTCTCTTTACGAGGAACTCAAGCTCTTCATTAGAAATTTCCTCCTTAACCGGAGCATATATATAGGTATAGTGAAACTCATCAAGTGGCTACCATAATTCAAATCCAGAATTTACAGATACACTGGCTTCTTGCCAAGGTTTTACACACAATTTTATGGGAATGTGATATAGGAAATGCCGAAGCGTACAGCCCGATCCAACATAATAATAAAATTGTGCACTGCCGAGGGTCGAACGGCCCGAACCATATGATAAATCAATTAACCCGCCGAGGCGAACGGCCCGCTCCCATGAGAGTGTGGTACATAAATCCTGCCGAGGCAAACGGCCCGATCCCATAAGATTGAAATACAAATTCCCGCCGAGGAGAACGACCCGATCCCATAAGAAGTGAAATACAAATTCCTGCCAAGGCGAACGGCCCGATCCTATTAGAATAAGAAACTTTGACGGGTCCTTGACCCCACTCACGAATAAACATGTGAGTTGTAATTTCTTTAACAAAAACCTTTCAATGAAGTATATATATATCACGAAAACATGCCGTAGGAGGAGTGAAGTTATTCGGTGACGAATCATGAAATCGTGAAGTCTCTACAATAGAAAGTCTAGTCTCAAGTAAAAATATAAAATAAGGAATTAAACAAGTAAGGATAATCCCTATAGTACAAGTACAGCATGGTGTGAACCTAAGTCTACCCGGACAATAACATGAATCTAACTACGTACGGACTCTCGTCACCTCGTGCGTACATAGTCCCCGCAACAAGTTGCACATATTAAATACATCACCTAAGGGTAGTTTTCCCCCTCATAGAGTGAGACAGGAGACTTACCTCGCTCTAAAGTTCCATAACCGGATCCAAAGCCCTATAACACCTCAAACCGATGCTCGTCGCTCCAAAACTAGTCAACTAAGATGCAACCCAATCAAAATGTACTCTAATACTCATAATTAATCAATTTATAACAATTTTCAACTCCGCTCGAAGAATCGATAAAGCAACCCTCGGGCCCACATGCCCAGATTCCGAAACTTTTCGAAGATAAACACTACCCATAGCACTACGAACTCAAATATATAATTTATTCTCAATTTCATGCCCAAATTCATTATCAAAATCCAAGAATACCAATTTCAAGGTTTTTCTTCAAAATCCCAAATTTCCATAAATTTTCAAGTCTAAATCCTTATATAATCCAAATATTTAACTTGCAATAGGTGGGAATCACTTAACTTGACATAGATAATGAAAATCTCCCTTCCAAGAGCTCCAAATATCGCCCAACCAAATGAAAAATGGGTGAAATGAACCCAAACCCCGTTTTAAAAATATTCTGCCCAGCCCGACCTTCGCACCTGCGGTCAAATAGCCACTTCTGCTGCTCCGCACCTGCGGAAATTCCATCGCAGGTGCGGCTCCAGCTTGGCCCAACAGTCCCGCATCTGTGCTCCATGCAGCGCATCTGCGCGTCCGCTTCTGCGGTCCATGCGACGCACCTGCGCCCATCTCCCGCTACTACGATTCCCACTTCGCATCTGCGCCTTCGCATGTGCTCCCAAATATTTCTGCACCTGCGGTTACTGACCAGCCTCCTCTCCTTTGCACCTGCGACTTGTGGCTCGCACCTGCGGCCCTTTTCACGCAGGTGCAATTGCACCAGGTATCAGCTGCCTCAGCATTTCATCCAAGTCCAAACTCGATCCGTTAACCATCCGGCATCCACCCGAGTCCCTCGGGACTTCAACCAAATATACCAACACGTCCCAAAACATATCACAAACTTAGTTGAGCCTTTAAATCACATCAAACAACGCTAAAAATATGAATCACCCTCCAATTCAAACTTAGTGAACTTTGAAACTTCAACTTCTACAATCGATGCCGAAACCTATCAAATCACGTCCGATTGACCTCAAATTTTGTGCACAAGTTATAATTGACATTAAGGACCTATAGCAACTTCCGGAATCGGAATCGGAATTCGACCCCAATATCAAAAAATCCACTTCCGGTCAAACTTCTCAAAAACCTTCAAAGTTCCAACTTTCGCCAAATGACCCCGAAATGACCTACGGACCTCCAAATCCACATTCGGACGCGCTCCCAATACCAGAATCACCATACGGAGCTATTCCTAGACTCAGAAATCCCAAACATAAATTGATAGCATTGAAATGCACTCCAACACAAATTTATGAAATCCTTCCAAAATGCCAACTTCCACAATAAGCGCCAAAATGTTTCCGAGTCATCCAAAACCCGATCCGTATATACGTACAAGTCCAAAATTATCATAAAAACCTGTTGGAACCTTAAAATCCCGATTCCGAGATCGTTTACTCAAAAATCACCCTTTAGTCAATTCCTCCAACTTAAAGCTTCTGAAATTAGAATTTGTTTTCCAAATCAACTCCGAATATCCTGAAATTAAGTTCTGACCACGCGTACAAGTCATAATACCTGAAGTGAAGCTGCTCAGGGTCTCAAACCGCTGAATGACGTGCTAGAGCTCAAAACGATCAGTCAGGTAGTTACAGATAGCTGATATCTAGCTGTCTTGCTTTGTGTATCAAACATCTTCTTAAGATGTTCATTGATTGCAGTTGGATCCATATCCTAATGTTTCCTCTGGAGATCAGAACTCATAGAAGCGAGAATGATGCATTTGGTAGTAAGACATTCTTCTAAGTATTTCTGATAAATCTTGGTGGCATCACCATCATCCTCATCTGGGACTTCCTTGGCAGGCTTATCGATCACATCAATAAGCTTTTCATGCATGAGAACAATTCTCAAATTTCTGTACCAATCATCAAATTTTAGTCCTACCAACTTGTTGGTCTCAAGTATTCCACACGTCGATATAACAGACATATTGAGAAATCTAAAATTAGAAAAGAAAAGACAATATTATAAGAACATATTATAAAGACATGGACTTTTATCTAAATAATATTTTCACTAATTATTTTAAACTAGTTACCTTCACTATAGTTTATGAAATCTTTATTTCAGTTAGTAGAGTAAAGGAATCCTTTAATAATATATATGAGAAACTTGGAAGTCAAGTCGTTTCTCACATATATTTTAAAGTTAGGTACACTTACCAATTGCATCCCCATATAATTTCCTTAAATAGCTCTATGTCAATTAGTCCCCTGGTAGTCAAGTCGATCCTATTGGCGTAGTTGAGTTCAACCATCATGATAGCAAAGAATTTATTAAATTTTATACTCCCCAGGTAGTCCAGGCGTCTAGTGTAAAATTAAATAATTATTTCAATCCATGCATCTAATGCAATAAATAATTTTAACATATTCTCGAACTATAAATCTTCTGGTTGTCAGGCCGCTCCTATAAATAAGAAGTAAATAAAATTATTTATTTTGATGGATAACTTTACAATAAAATATCTTATATTTTATTAGTAAGAACTTAAATTTTAACAAGAGGGAATGTTACTAAAAACAACTTTTAATAACAAGATGATCAAATCTTTTATAGAACATGAATTTTGTTCAAGAGACACGTGTATTATGGTTTGAACTTTTCAAATATAATCTTAAAATATCTCGTAAATAAATTTTAGACACGAGAAACCATGGCTCTGTTACCACTGTAGGATTGCATATAGATGTTCTTAACATGCAGCGGAAGACAATAATAATCCTAGGCAAAACTTTTCGTGTTTAAAATTTATTTACATGTCAAAGATCGGATCCAAGACGTACTTGGTGAAGAGAGTCTCGTTTTAAATTTCTTCGATAGTGCGAAGACTCTATGCGTATCCATACCGAGACTGATCCTTGCTATCAATTCTTTGATCAATGAAACCCCGCGGACAAATTGAATGAAAATATTGTGTTAAAATTTTTCTCAAAAATCTCAACTCAAAGGTAGAAGAACAAGAAATAATTTTCTTGTACTAGTATTTTCTATCTTGGCTTTGTATTACACTATTACTTTCTCAAAGCAATTTTCTTATCAAGAATAACTCTCTTGGTTTCTAGTGACTTTACAATATGTATAAGATCTATATCGCCAATTCTTAATTAGGACACACACACACACACACACACACACACACACACACACACACACACATATATATATATATACACACACATAATTTTTGTTGGAAAATATAAATCACATGCCTTATGGGATTTGATGGAAAATACAAATAATATGTCTTATAGTCAATATTTTCCTACTGAAAATATAATCCCGTTCCAAATGGGTTTGTTGCCAACAATTCCTTTACGCGTGAATTCAATTCTAAATTAAATTCTACAACTTAGTCTCCATTAAAAAAAATATGTAACTCATTTCTTTTGTTGACAATACACATAAATTCTAAATTGAATTCTATAACTTAGTCAATATTTAAAAAAAATATGTAACTCATTTCTGGAATTCAATTCTAAATTGAATTCTACAACTTAGTCAACATTAAAAAAAAATATGTAACTCATTTCTTTTGTTGACAATAAACGTGAATTCAATTCTAAATTGAATTCTACAACTTAGTCAATATTTATATTCATATACACAAATATTAATTATAATTACCAAGTACATATATATATATATATATATCAACCAAGAGATGTAATTTAATTTTCTTATTTAAAATAGAAAACTTCAACTTGTCCACAATATTAATTATATCCTCTGTGCTAGCAAAAAATATAATAATATTTTATTTGGACTAATAACTAAATTTATTTGACTAATTAAATTCTTTAATTTAATTATCAAATAATAAAGTAATTAATCCTTTAGCAAAGATCAGAACACTCCTTAGTGTGCAACCCCATAGGTTCAGTACTAAACCAGTAGTAAATTGATCACATTAATATACTAATCAAGGGTGGTGTCACGACCCAAAATCTATTAAAGGTCGTGATGGCGTCGGACACCGCTGTCATGCAAGCCAAAAATAAATACTTGATTGGGTTCTCATTTTAATATTTTTGAAATCATATTCTCTTCAATTAAATAGTAAAAGATGAAGTTTACAGAGTAAATAATAATATTTTTAACAAATTTCAATACAGGACAACCCAAATTACCCCAAAACACGGTGTCACAAGTGCATGAGTCTCAACTAGGAATATAAAATAAAATACATCTTTCCGGAATACAACTTCGGACAGGAGAAAGATAAATACTCTGAAGGAGACTTTGCTAGCTGCGGACTTGTAACGTGTAATGCAGCTCACCTAAGTCCCCACAATAACCGCACTTATGCGCCCAGAAGGCCACTAGACATATATGCACCTGCACAAAAATGTGCAGCAAGTGTAGTATGAGTACGTAAATCAACGCATACCCAATAAGTATCCCGCCTAACCTCGAAGAAGTAGTGACGAGAGGTCGACTTCGACACTTACTATGGGATATAAATAAAATATCAATGATATAATTAGGCATGGATTATGTAGAATGGTTGTAAGCTCAATATCATGAAATAAGCAAACAATTCTTTTGTTCATAAGAAATTTCCAAATTTATTTTTCATCATTTAACATTTTTGGACCTCGGGCCAATGAAAACAATATCAATTATTATCAATTCCAAAGATATATCATGCGCAAATCAGGTCGAGGTCGTACGGCCCGCTCCAACATAAATATTTAAACTGCGCACTGATAACTAGGGGTTTTAGCCTATTATTTACTCTCTTTTGCTTAGGTTTTGGGTCAAAACTGTGTAAAGGTATTCCCTAAAACTAACTTAATATGCTTCCTTACAGGGTCTGGTCAAAATGAGGCAAAGAAGCCATAATCAACTCATGAAGGAGTCAAACCTGCAAGAATCCAAGGCTCAGACTGGAGCGCTGAGAGCGGCAGAAAAGCGCGGCCGCGTAAGGACTACCGCTGAGGCGGCCACTATTACGCGGTTCGCGAAAGTAGATTCAGAGAAGCTGCTTTGAGTACGAAATTCAGTAAGTAACAAGTCCAAACTTTGGACTAAAAGGTAGTGGCGAACTCAACCTTAACAGGTATAACAAAAATAAATGTGCAGAAACGTAGGCATGCTTTCAAGTCAAATATACAGCTCAAACAATAAAGGAAGTAAATATCTGAACAGTGTAAGGTATACAACTCAGCTATTTCTACATGCCAATGCACAAACTGTATGAAATGCACCATGTGCTCCACTCTCAAGTATTCAACCACTCGGTACTATATATGGCCATCCGCCCAGGAAATCCATCCCGGAACATATACAAAACTGACTATAAGTCACCTGTACCAAGGAAAAAGGGCAATCCAACCCTGTGGAGAAATCCATCTCCAGATATTAAGTACTTCGGACAAATCCATCCCTTAATAATATCATCCGCGCTCACTGGGGGTGTTTTACAGACTCCGGAGGGGCTCCTACAGCCCAAGTGCTATCATAATCATCAATATAACCACTGCGGAGTGCAGCCCGATCCCATAACTATCACTCATAACCAGGCACTCGGCCTCACTCAGTCATCAACCTCTCCAGTCTCACCACGAGCTCACAATATCATGAAAACAACCCGGAACAATAATATGATGAATTAATAAATAATTGAGACAAATATATGATATAAAAATGCATGATCATGACTGAGTATGAAATAGTAAATGACACTAGTGAGATGACAGCAAGAAACGACCACTAACAGTCCAAACAATACTGGCATAAAGCCTAACCATGATATCTAGCATGATTTTCAGCTCAACTACTTTATCACATGATGAAAACATGGATTTCAATAGGATAAAGTCACTAAACGGTGCCATGGAATCACCCAGGTCACAATTCTCACGGTGCATGCCCGCACGCCCATCACTTGGCATGTGCGTCACCTAAATGCCAATCACATAGCATATAATTTGGGGTCTCGAACCCTCAGAACCAAGTTTGAAAATATCATTTACCTCAAACCAAGCGAAAATCCTACTCCGCGATGCCCTTGCCTCTCAAATCGGCCTCCAAACTCCCCGAATCTAGCAACAAGCAATACGATACGATCGTTATAGACTAAAGGAACCAATTCCACAAGAAAAATACCAAATTATAGCCAAAAATCCGAAATCGACTCAAACCCAGCTCCCCGGGCCCACGTCTCGGAATCCAACAAAAATGACAAAACTGAAAGCCCATTCACTCACAAGTCTTGTCATACCAAATTTACCAACATCCGACAACAAAATCTCCTTCAAAACCTCAAAATTCCATCTCAATAACTCTTCCACTTTTCCCCAATTTTTCACACCAAATCATAATTTAGATGATAAAAATCAAGATATAATCTTGGAATTTAACCAAAACCAAGTGAGAAACACTTACCCCAATCAACTCCGCGAAAATCCCTTCAAAAATCACCCAAATCCGTGATCTCTAGCTCAAAATATGAAAAATGAGCTCAAACCCTCGATTTTTGAATTTAACACGGCCTGCCCAGATTTCTTCTTCGCGAACGCGACCGTCCTCCCACGTTCGTGTAGACCAACTCAGACTGCCTCTCCGCTTTACTCTTCGCGAATGTGACAACTGCTTCGCGAACGCGATGCCTTACCAGCTCAAACCTTCGCGAACGCGACCCTCACCTTGTGAACGCATAGACCAAGGACCTGGGGTCCCCAACAGCCTTACTCCTCTTCGCGAACGCGATGTCACTCATGCGTTCGCGATGCACACACTTCCCTACCCTTCGCGTTCGCGTCCTCACCTTCGCGAACGTGTAGAACAAAAATTCACCATCTCAGAAACACTTTTTGCGAACACGAGGCCCCTCTCGCGAACGCGTAAGAGGAAACCAGAACCAAAATACAGCAGCAAATCAGCTATCTCACCAAGGCCAAACATACCAACACATCCAATAACATCATACGAACCAAGTCAAACCTTCAAATCACCTTCAACAACACCAAAAACATGAATTACACACGCATTCAAGCCTAATAAACTTAGAAATTTTTGAATTCCACAAACGACGTCGAAACCTACCAAACCACGTCCGAAAGACCTCAAATGTTTCACACAAGTTAAAAATGACACCACGAACCTACCCCAACTTCCAGAAATCCAATCTGACCCCGATATCAAAATTTTCACTGCCGGCCAAAAGTCTAACTTTTGCCTATTCAATCCTAATTCTACCACGGACCTCCAAATCATATTCTAGTCGCTCTCCTAAGTCCAAAATCACCTAACAGAGCTAAGGAACCATCAAAATTAAAATCCGGAGTCATTTACACATAAGTCAACTTACGGTCAACTTTTACAACTTAAGCTTTCAATTAAGAGACTATGTATCTCAATTCACTCCGAACCAGAACCAACTAACCCGGTATAACATAATATCGCTGAAGAACACAAAAAGAAGCAGGAAATGGGGGAACGGGGCTATAGCTCTCGAAACGACCGGCCGGGTCGTTACACCTGGGTATGGAGTTGCATCATTTATTTATATTTAGGATGGAGTTCCCTGGGCATGGAGTTGCCTCATTTATTTATATTTGGGATGGAGTTCCCTGGGCTAGATTGGACCTGTACAATACTGAGTGACTGAATATCAGTAATTATGAATATATATTTGGGATGGATCTTCCCTGGGTGGATTGGTCATATACAGTACTGTGAGATTGAGTACTTTGAGAGTGTGAGTACATGAGTTTATCATTGTGCTGCATTGCATTAGACATGCATACTTGATATGTAGGCATAGAGAAGTATTTTTCCCCGTGCCATCTGATAATGGGATTTCTTATGTGTCATTAAAGTTTTGAGAAAAATCATAGGTTTCAGACTTACTCATATTTTCGGTGACTTTCGGCAAAGGATTTGAGTTTTATTGTTATATTGAAAAGAAAATATTAATTTTTCGGAATTTTATACGAGTCGAGCATTTTATTATTGAGTTATTACTTATGCTGCTTTAAATTATATTGTTATGAACTAGTACTGGTTATTGGAGTTGGACTCTGACCCTAACCCAGCTCGTCACTACTTTCATCCTAAGGTTAGAATTGTTACTTATTGAGTACATGGCGTCGGTTGTACTCATACTATACTTCTACACCTTGTGTATAGATTTCTGATGCTGATGTAGCTGCGTACTGCGGGAGCTGGATCTGAAGATGTACCTGCGTTCCAATCATTGATGCCTCTTGTTCATGGTAGCTTTAGAATTTTAATCTGTTCATGTATATTTTAGACAGATGACGTATTTTTATTCCACACCAATGTTGTAAATTCTAATCTTAGAAGCTCATGATTCGCACTACCAGTCCTTAGGGAGTGTATTAGAGTCAGTTAAATATTAATTGAATCGGATTATTATGATTGGGCTTACATAGCGGGTGAGGTTAGGTGCCATCACGGCTAGTTGAAGTTTGGGTCATGATAAGTTGGTATCAGAGTTGTAGGTTCATAGGGTATACAAGTCATCAGAAAGTTTCTAGTAAAGTCTTGCGGATCGGTATGATGACGTCCATACTTATCTTCGAGAGGCTACATGGCATTTTAGGATAAACTTCCCATCTTTCTTTCCTTATCGTGCTATATTGATTCGGCTTGAAGCGTACCTCTTTGAATTTATTCCACTCATTCGTGTGCGCATGTGAGCGCTCGGTATCAGTTGTGCGTCGCCGACTTGTGATTTCATGAATGAGGTTCGAGATGGGTATTCTGTGTTTTAGGTGATGGGCCAGTCTGGAGGACTTGAGGCCAGGTTTAAACCACAGCTTAGGCTCGGTAGCTTCAGTAATGTGAACTTGTACATTTGGACTTATATGTCCGGTAGTGTCCCTATAAGTGGAATTTGTGGCTCGATGAGCGGTGGAATGACTGAATGATGAGTATGATGCAACTGCGGGATGCGTTCAGATGGTTTGAATGTGACAAGAAGAGTTTCTCGAGATGTCAAAATGGTCATTGGGTGCTTGATTTCCGTCTTGATTTAATATATAGTCTCGAGTTATGAGTGTGTTGAAGGATCTTTCACGTTGTTAAATTGTGGGACAAATTAAATTCTCATGTCTTGTTAATGAGTTTAGACTCAGGAAGATTAAGTGATTTCGCAGTGATTGAGGCTGCGAAAGGGTATATCAAGATGCTAATTTTTGGCTAAGTGTGTGGGTTATCTCATGCGGAGTAATCTACAGAGGTGTGCTCCTTATAATGTTGAGTGGAGAGTTTCTTTTCTACCAGCGGGGTGTATGTTTTGAGATTTGAATTTGAATCTAGTTGAGAAAGTTGACTTCACTGCCAAGAGAATAAATGCCAGCTTAGCGGATGATTGGGGTATTTTATGGCTGGTTTTGCATGACCTTGAGATGAATTTTCGTCGAACTGATTACGGTATTATGGCAGTAATAGAGTATGGGTATTGTGAGTTATGGAATGTTTTGTTCTATGGCTTTGAGCTAAGTAGGGGAGCCTGCTATGGACGATGTGGTTTCATGTTTATGTGTTAAATACCAGTTTTGGGTCAGAGGCATAATTGTGGATCCGTATGACTTGTGGAGGTTGAGATCGAGGATGACTCGAGTAAGAAAATTCCTGGATACGAGTTATATTTTACTTTATGAGTGTATGAAAATCATAGGATGAGTGAGTTGTTATTTGTGAAGTATGTAGTGCGCACTGTACGAACTTGATCGATGGTGTTAAAGTAGGGTTACTTCTTTGAGTGTTGTTATGCTAATGGAGCACGTGTCTTTTGGTCCGTTTGGGTGGTTCAATTTAGATTTGGGCAGAGTGGGTAACTCTCACGAGGGTTCTAATGGATTCAAATGTATATGTGGCAATTGAAAATTTTTTCAGATTCGTATATCGCTAGAATCAGTTATTTACATTGGATGGTGTCGAGACTTGCGGTAATTCTGTATGACTATGTATTCTACATTTCAATATAAGAAAGGAAAGAGGAATAATTTTAATTTCACATAAGGTCTTTCAGAGTGGGTGTCTCGGTTGTGGTATTTATGGGGGTTCTTAAGAAGAATACAATGAATTATGGGCCTTAAGGTGGTGTGGTTTTATGTTAGGATGTCTTGTAGTGAGCTTTGGGTAAGGATCGTGGAGTTCTGACAAGGAGGAGTGTCAACTTAAGGGTAATTAAGAAGAAACACAGAGAAAATAGGTCGACTGGGTAGTAGGTTGGACCAGTATGGAATGATCGATTCTTTGGGTACCTATGATGTGGTGAGGCTCTACAGATGTTTTGATGGAAATATTCTTGGGTTTGGTGACCTGCGTGGCTTGGTCGAGTTAGAGGAATTCAGTTCTTATAGCTTGGTTATGTGCAAATGAATTTCAAAGTGTTCTTGATGGTTTCTACCATGGTTTGAGTCGGATATTTTCTACCAGTGTGAGGAACATGTTGTGTATTGTGATTTCCTCCTGGATGAGAGCAAATGGAAGGTTTCTAACTAACCGGGTATGTAATTTGCTTGTGACTCAGAGTTGATAATGAGATTCTCATGCTTTTCACATGATGGCATGATAGATGTGGTATGTTGTGCGGGATTAAGATTTACATGTACCAGGTGGCAGTTCAGTCTTAAATGGAAGGTCACGAATTTTGGACAGCATGGTCAGTTTCAGATATTTAGATGAATGTTATAACTGCTCAGTAATTCCTGAGAATGGTGCACATTTCAGAAGGCGCATTGTGTTTTGACTTACGGATGTTCATTGGTATTGCGGTACTCACCTGGTTGACAGACTGCTGGTATTCAAATTATTTCTATGTGGCACGGAAAAATTATGAAAGTATTCCTAGTGGGATGATCGTGCATGAAGGATGTGTTAGTCATTCGAGTGCCGGAGTTGTGATCAGTTATGGTGGTTCATGTGTTTTATGAATTTGGGGACTGGGAGTTCTCAGAAGTAAATTGTTTTGGGGCCTCGAACTGTGAAGATGAGGCCAAGTTAACTAGATAATAGTATGTGTTATGGTTAAGTCATTGAGGACTTTTTAGAGGGCTATTTATCCATGCTCGGATTGCGTTTAGGATATAATAAGCCTAGAATTGACTGTTAAGCTTTAAGCTATGATGTTTCTCATATCTGTAACATTGCGTGAGCTATTTGAGCCGTGTTTGAGGCTACATAGGGGTTAAAATCCCTGAACGAACTTGATAAATGCCTCAGTGATGAAAGATTTCCGATTTGAGCTACGATAGCACACTTTGTACATGCCTACACTTTAGCATGTCATTTATACCAGTCCAAGAATATGAGAATCTTATCCTACTCATCATATACCTGTATACCTGTTTAAATGATCCCATATGATATGTTGGACTGGAGGCCTGGGACTCTACCGGGCGGATTATGTTATTAGCACGTGAGTTGTCCGTGTAGATTCATATATTGATATTATTGGCACGTGAGTTATCCGTGCGGGTTCTATTGTTAGCACGTGAGTTGTGCGTGCAGCGTATGAAAATCGTGTTTCCTTAATCGCTTATTTGATTAATTGTTTCCTTCCTCTACATGCTATGATATTGCCAGACCAGGGCAATTTGAGAAAAATTGTGCACATGCACACACAGATGTTCTTCTCAAGGAATTTGATGAGTTGGTTTTAAATAATGTTCAGTGCCGATTTTTTTTTAAAAGGTAGGATTACACCGTAATAGGTAGAATAGTTATTTTTGGTGATATACGGTCATTGGACCTAGAATGGATACTATCAGGTTTGATTACAGTGTGTTGGAAGAATAATTTAGAATTCGGCTTAAATAATTGGCTATGGTACTTGTTGAACGAAGGGAAGCTCTATGACATGTTGATCTGGTGAGTGGTTGTGAGTTTCGAAATGTTTCTTTCATTACCGACAGTATGCGAAAGTTTTGGAACGAGGTTATGTGAAATGTAGGGTTTAATACTAGTACTTGGTTGGGTTTCAGTAGTTACTATGATCAGAAATGGTGTTACGAGTATGCGAGTTATGTAGTATGTTATGTGATTATATATCGGGTTATGGTTAAGGCTTAATACAGCTTGTTCAGACTTATAAAGTGTGTAGATGTGAGATTCGGGTCATGAAAAGACTTTCGGATGTTAGAAATTGGGTTCCAAGGTTTATGGGCCACGGTTAAAGTAATGATTTTCAATTTTGTTGTGCTGTCAGGCCTATATGGAATAGGGTGACATGGGATCACCCCAAGTATATGCGTGGTAAGGTAGAATTATGATTTGAGGGTTTAGGAACAACTCTTGGCACGTTCGAGGACGAACGTATGTTTAAGTGGGGGAGAATACAACGACCCGACTTGTCGTTTTGAGCATTTACATCCCGTTCAACAATTTGAAGTCTTGAGCAGTTTTGTAATGTGTATTATGACTTGTGTGAATTATCGGCTTTGGTTTTCGGATGGTTCGGGTTTAAATTGAAAGAACAATATTTGTTTAGAAGCTTAAATGAAAAGAGTTGACCGAAATTTGACTTTTGTACAACAACTCTGAAATGGAGTTTTGATGGTTCAAATAGCTCTGTATGGTGATTTTGGACTTAGGAGTGTGTCCGGATATTTATTTGGAAGTCTGTAGTTGATTTTGGCTTGAAATGACGAAAGTTAAAAATGGAAGGTTTGGAAGTTTGATCGGGAGTTGACTTTATTGATATCCGGGTCGGAATCCAGTTCTGGAAATTTTGATAGGTCTGTTATGTCATGTATGACTTGTGTGCAAAATTTGAGGTCAATCGAATTTGATTTGATAAGTTTCGGCATCGAATGTAGAATTTGGAATTCGTTAATTTTTATTAAACTTTAATTGGGGTGCGATTCGTGTTTTAGTGTTGTTTAATGTAATTTGAGGCATCGAATAAGTTCGTGTCATGTTATGGTACTTGTTAGTATACTTGGTTGGGGTCCCATGGGGCTCGGATGAGTTTTGGAAGAGTTTGGTATTTTGAGCATAAGCATGTAATGATTCAAAGGTCCATTTTTAGTTCTAGAGATCGAAATTCGATTTCGAGACTTCTAGGAGTTTGATAATGAATTATAGGAATGATCTGGAATGTTTGGTCTAATTTCATCAAGTCGTGATTAGGTTTTTAGTGCGAAACATGAGTTAATTGTTTAACGAGCGAAATTGGTATCACATTGAGCAAATGAGCTCCTAATTGAGTTTCGATTGAACGATTAGGTTCATATTATTATTTTTGACTCAAAGGAACAAGAATCGTCGAATTTAGAGTTCGTATGATGGAGTTAGAGCCTTTTAGTAAAAAAAATAAATTGTTGGTTCAAGCAGGTTCTAGTGCGAACCTTTAGTGACGGGAAATGGGCTTTTAGTGAAAGGAAATGGACTTTTAGCGACCAGATTAGGGTTTTTATTGAGTAGTTTTGTTTTTTTAGCTCATTTCAACATTTTTGGGCGAAAGAACATGGCTTGGGGCAATTTTTCAGAGAAATTTCACAGGAAATCTTGAGGTAAGTCACTTGTGATCATTGTTAGTCAATAATATTGAATTATCATCGAATATTCCGACTAGATTACGTGTTCTTGAGGTGTAATTCGAGAATTTGGGCTTAGGGGTTTGAAAATAAGATTTGAGGATTTGAAGGTCATGTTGATGTCGGAATTTGGTATGGTTGGACTCGTGGTTGAATGAGCATTCATATTTTGTAACTTTTGTCGGGTTCCGAGACGTGGACCCCACTGTTGACTTTTTCAAATTTATTGTGAAATTTAGCATTTTTATATGGAATTGATTCCTACACCTTGTGTCGATTGTATCAAATTATTTTTGACTAGATTCAAGGCGTTCGAATGCCGAATAGCGAGGAAAAAGCTTATTGGAATAAAGAATTGCACGGTTTGAGGTAAGTAACATCTCTAAACTTGGAGCTGAGGGTATGAATCCCTGAATTACATATTATATGAATTGTTTGGAGGTGACGCACATGCTAGGTGACGGGTGTGTGGGCGTGCACCGTGAAAATTTTTGACGTAATTGATTCTGTAGAATTTTGTAATCAAATAATCTTGGCATTATCTATGTACTTTCATGTGTTAAAGAAATTGAGCTGAGAATCATATTAAAAATTATGATGAGGCTATATGCCGTTATTATTTAGACCAACAAAGGTCATATTATTGTTGAATTATTTGTTTAAATTATAATTTCATACTCAGTCATGTTCATTCATTTCATATCATATCTCATTCTCTGTTTCTAATTATTGATACATCATATTATTATTTTTGGGCTGATTTTCATGACATTTTGAGCCCGAGAGACTAGAAAGACTGATGACTGAGTGAGGCCAGCGGCCTGATTGTGAGGATATTATGGGATCGGGCTGCACGCTGCAGCAGGCCATATTGGCTTTATATATATATATATATATATATATATATATATATATATATATGGATCGAGTTGCACGCCACAACAGGCCTTATTGGCTTTGTTATTATGGGATCGGGTTACACGCTGCAGCAGGCCAGATTGGCTTATTATAGCGCTTGGGCCGAATGAGTCCCTCTGGAGTCTGCACCCTCCACAGTGAGCGTAGTGGATATTATATTTATTATGGAGTTCCGTGGGCATGGAGTTGCCATATATATTCACTTATGGGATGGAGTTCCCTGGGCGTGGAGTTGCCTTATTTATTTATATTTGGGATGGAGTTCCCTAGGCATGGAGTTGACTTATTTATTTATATTTGGGATGGAGTTCCTTGGGCATGGAGTTGCCTTATTTAATTATATTTGGGATGGAGTTCCCTGGGCATCGAGTTGCCTTATTTATTTATATTTGGGATGGAGTTCCCTGGGCTAATTGGCCATGTATAGTACTGAGTGACTGAATGTCAGTTATTATGTATATATATTTGGGATGGATCTTTCCTGGGTTGGATTGACCATATACATTACTGTGAGATTGAGTACTCTAAGAGTGTGAGTACATGAGTTCATCATTGTGCTGCATTGCATTAGACATGCATACTTGATATGTAGGCATAGAGAAGTATTTTTCCTCATGCCATTTGATAATGGGATTTCTTATCTGTCGTTAAAGTTTTGAGAAAAATCATAGGTTTCACACTTACTCATATTTTCGGTGACTTTCGGCAAAGGATTTGAGTTTTACTGTTATATTGAAAAGAAAACATTTATTTTTCGAAATTTTATACGAGCTAAGCATTTTATTATTGAGTTATTATTTGTGTTGCTTTAAATTATATTGTTATGAACTGTTGCTGGTTATTAGAGTTGAACTCTGACCCTTATCCCAGCTCGTCACTACTTTCAACCTAAGGTTAGGTTTGTTACTTATTGAATACATGAGGTCGGTTGTACTCATACTACACTTTTGTACCTTGTGTGCAGATTTTTGATGCTGATGTAATTGCGTACGGCGAGAGCTGGATCTGAAGATGTACTTGCGTTCTAG
Source organism: Nicotiana tomentosiformis (assembly GCF_000390325.3). NCBI lineage: Eukaryota > Viridiplantae > Streptophyta > Magnoliopsida > Solanales > Solanaceae > Nicotiana > Nicotiana tomentosiformis. The sequence goes on from NC_090818.1 coordinate 127,600,393, forward strand.
TCATTGCTGCCTCTTGTTCATGGTAGCTTTAGAATTTTTAATCTGTTCATGTATATTTCAGACAGATGACATGTTTTTATTCCACACCAATTTTGTAAATTCTAATCTTAGAAGCTCATGATTTGTACTACCAGTCCTTGGAGAGTGTATTAGAGTCAGTTAAATATTAATTGAATCGGATTATTATTATTTGGCTTACCTAGCGGGTGAGGTTAGGTGCCATCACGGCTAGCTGGATTTTGGGTCGTGACATTTCCTGTTTCTCCTTGTAGTACTAAAATTTTTAAACCAAAAATAGAGTTCTAAATAATTTCTAATGCCGTGTATTAAAATCTATATATGCTCATAATTATAATCTTCCATGCCGTTCCTTTTTTTTTTTCTTCTTTGGAGGAGTAGTGCGTTTTCATGCATTAAGTACCAAAATAACTTTCGATTTTAATGGCAGAATAACATTGAATCATTGTTAACTTTCTTCCTATTGTAATCTGCAGGTGATTATCAATTTCTACTGATACTCTCTAAGCTTCTTCTTCCTTCTTTCCTTTTTTCTTTCAATTTTCGCTTCCTCTTTTCTTCTTATGATCATGTAATTTTATTGCGCTTTCGACTATTTGATCTCGCACATTATTTCAACAAGTCTGCAAGCTATAGCTTTTTCATCTTATCAACTTTAGTTTATTGATTTCTCAATCTCATATTGATTTTCTGAATATGCAATTGACGGTGCAATTAGTATTAAGTTTTGATTTTAGGTTAAGATATGAACTATATAGGTTCTAAGCATATCTATTTTATTGTCTATTTTGTTAGTGATGCAAATAACAGCTTCATATATTTTTTTGTTCACATTCATCTCTCTCTCTCTCTCTCTCTCTCTCTCTCTCTCTCTCTCGCGTCTTTTTTAGGTGATAGCACACGGACTATCTACACAAATTATGGGACCAAGCACATGCCTTCTGCTACTGATTTGAATGAGAGTAAGTTGAAGCTTTTGCAGTTAAATTTTGTATTACTTTAATTTTTATTTCATAGCTTACCTAGATGTTTTGTGAAGATAAATGCAGTTAATATCAATATTGTAGTGTTGATATAATTTTATGTCCTTAAAATTCAATTTAATTACTATGAAGATTAGTATTGGTTAGTTAATTCAATTAAAGAAGAAGAGAAGATGGCGAAATAATATGTTTATCCCGTTAAACAAAAAAAAAGTAGAAACAGTATATTAGAAATTTAATTTGGTTTAATTTGCTTAGAATTATGAAAGGATATAATTAAATAGAAACCATAGGTAGCTCATATATCATGAACCAACAACTCATTTAGGGCTTTAGTATTTCAATATTAAATAGTTTCAAAAAATATGTAAAACAATATTAAAATAGTTTCACAATTTATTCTCCGTCCATTTATCTTTATTCTCTCTATATGACATTATCCAATATTTTGTTTAGATGCATACAAGTGATTCAACATAGGAACGTTCTTTGTTTTTTACATTTTTATTGGTAAACGATATTTAAGTTTTATTTTTGCAAAGATCTTGTTGTGCTGAATATAGTATGAGAAGAAAAACTGCTTGAATAAAATGAAATAAAAATAATATAGGTCGAAATTGGATATATTCTTATATTTCGAGAGAAAAGTGGCTATGGTGATTCATGTGGTTACTGTGGTCCATATTTTTTTTCTTTTATCTTTTTGTGTTATCGAATATGCACAAAACAAATGCCTTTTATTTTGCAATATTTCGAGCCAACAGGCACATGGAGGATAATGGCAGAAACGGACAGAAAGAAATTCATACACAAGGTGATATACGAAAATCGTACCAATAATGATGATATATCACATGATGGATCAACTTCATTGCTTATGATTCGAGGACTTCTATAAATTATTTACTTTAATTCTGACACAACTATAACTAGGGGTGCTTATCAGGCGAATCGGACGGATAATTACGCTTAACGGTTTGACTTAACAGTTATCGGATTATAAATGTAGTAACCCGCTAACCATCCAATAAGACAACGGGTGGATTGGTATCGGATTAACAATTATCGGACGGTAATGTAACGACCCGGAAGATCGTTTTGAGTACTTCAGCCATGTTCCCCCATTTACTGCTCATTTTATGCTTTACAGTTGTTATGTGAGTTGCCGGGGTAGTTGGTTCGGGCCCGGCAAGGTTTTGAAATGAATTGAAACATTCAGTCTCAAGGATGAAGACTTAAGTTGAAAAGGTTGAACGAATGTTGACTTATGTGTAAACGACTCCGGATTTGAGTTTTGATGATTCCAATAGCTCCGTATGGTGATTTTTGGACTTAGAAGTATGTCCAAAAAATTATTTGGAAGTTCGTAGTTAAATTAGGCTTGAAATGAAAAAAATAAAAAATTAAAAGTTTGGAAGTTTGACCAGGAGTTGACTTTTTGGAATCCTATTCTGGAAACTTAAATAGGTCTGTTAGGTCATTTAGGACTTGTGTGCAAAATTTGATGTCAATCGGACTTGATTTGATAGATTTCGGTATCGAATGTAGAAATTAGAATTCGTTAGTTTTCATTAGACTTGAATTGGGGTGCAATTCATGGTTGTAGCATTATCTGATATGATTTGAGGCTTCGACTAAGTTCGTATGATATTTTAGGACTTGATTGTCACGACCCGAAATTTCTCACCGACGGGACCGTGATGGCGCCTAACATTTCACTTGCTAGGCAAGCCAACGTTAGAGAATCATTAAACCAATTCCTTATTCCCATTCAGTAAATAACAATAATTAACTAAAATAAAATATTATAAGTGTGGAATATCATAAAACTGTATTAATTACTACCACCCGGATCTGGAGTCACAATTCACGAGCATTCTAGAATTTACTACAAGTAATAGTCTAAAAGAAATACAACTGTCTGAATGAAAGAAAACAATAGAACATAAAAGATAGACGGGGACTTCAAGGTCTGTGAACGCCGACAGATCTACCTTGAGTCTCCGGACAGCAGACCAATAGCAAAATCTCGATCAACCTGAGCCGTTATCAAAATCTATACAGAAAGTGCAGAGTGCAGTATCAGTACAACCGACCTCATGTACTAGTAAGTGTCGAGCTTAACCTCGATAAAGTAGTGACGAGGCTAAGGCAAGGTACCTACAAATCAACTTGTATAATTTAACAGTGTATATACAAATAACATAAATGAAGAACTAAACAGGAAATGTCGGGAGGGGAACATACTGAGGGGAATACAAGATAAAGAACTACAACAGAATGATCACCGGAGCAGTCAATATACCATGAATCAACAGAAATAGTGAATACAATAAGAAAAAATGCACGGCATCACCCTTCGTGCTTTTACTCTCAATCTCACCGTAAAATTAATAGAAACGACACGGCATCACCCTTCGTGCATTAACTCTCATATCATGGCATGGCATCACTCTTCATGCATTAACACTCACAATATGGCACGGCATCACCCTTCGTGCATTAACACTCACAATACGGCACGACATCACCCTCCGTGCATTAACACTCATAATATGGCATGGCATCACCCTTCGTGCATTAACAGTCTCCCTTTCCATAATGCAAGGCATAAATAACAACAGGGAGATAGAATAATAAGTACAAACCTTACTTCAACATTTGGTTCCATAATATCAATCTCAACTTTGAAATAAAAACTCAATTATCACCAGAAAATTCGTAAACATGATAAGAATGATAAATTGAACAACACTAATATAACATGTAGTAATTAGGCATAGGAAAGAGACAATATAAGAAAAACAGAGAAACATAGAAAACAGGTAAATTAGCGGCGCATAAGTACTCGTCACCTCACATATACGCCGCTCACATGGATTTCACTTAGCATGTGATCTAAGGTTCCTAATTTCCTCAAGTCAAGATTAGACACAACACTTACCTCGCTCCGAAAGCCGGCCACTTAATTCTCAATCACAACGTTTCCTTTGGAATTCACCTCCAAACCACTCGTATCTATTCAAAAATGACTAAATAATATCAAATATTGCTAAAGGAATCAATTATATTGCATAAATTAAATTTTCCAAATTTTCCTCCAAAAAATCGACCCCGGGCCCGCTTGGTCAAAACCCAAGGTTCGGACCAAAATCCATTTACGCATTCACCCCCGAGCCCGAATATGTAATTAGTTTTTGAATCCGACCTCAAATTGAGGTCTAAATCCTCAAATTCCCGAAATCCCTAGTTTCTACCCTAACTCCTAATTCTACCATGAAAATTCTAGGTTTTAGGTTGATAATTCATGAAATGTAATGAGTAATTGAAAGAAAATAGTTTAGAATCACTTACCAACACTTTGAGGAAGAAAAAGACTCTTGAAAATCGCCTCTACCCTTTGGTTCTTTGAAAAATGTTGAAGAAAAGGCTTAAACCCATGTTTGGTTCTGTTTTATGCACTGGGCGACAGTGTGCATCGCTTTCGCGAAGCCACTGTCGCGTTCGCGAGACAGTGTTCGCGTTCGCGTAGGCTACCCCTCCCTGGTCTTCGTGTTCGCGAGACAGTGTTCGCGATGAAGAAAAGGCTGACTCCCCCTTCCCAGTGCCTAACACTATGCGTTCGCGAGGAGCTGGTCGCGTTCGCGAAGGGTAACGCCCCCAACGCTTCGCATTCGCGACCAAGCCTTCGCGTTCGCGAAGAAGAAAATTCCAGCTGCCCAGTTTACTCTTCGCGTTCGTGAGAGTACCCTCGCGAACGCGAAGAAGGACATGCCAGAACACCTGCTGCAGCAAAATATCAGATTTCCAAAGTTCAAAACATCCCGTGGCCTATCCGAAACTCACCCGAGCCCTCGGGGCTCCAAACCAAACATGCACACAAGTCTAAAAATATCATACGAACTTGCTCGCGTGATCAAATCGCCAAAATAATACCTAGAACTACGAATTTAGCACCAATTCAAATCTTCTCAACTGGACGTCCGAATCATGTCAAATCAACTCCGTTTCTCACAAAATTTCACAGACAAGTCTTAAATATCATAATGAACATGTACCGGGCTCCTGAACCAAAATATGAACCCAGTACTCACAATGCCAAACATCAATCATTTTTTAATAAAAATTAATTTTCAGACTTTTAAGTTTCATCAAAAATTCATAACTCAAGCTAGGGACCTCCGAATTCGATTCCGGGTATACGCCCAGGTCCCATAATTCGATACGGACCCACCGGGATCGTCAAAACATGGATCCGGGCCTGTTTACCAAAAATATTGACCAAAGTCAACTAAAATTAACTTTTAAGGCAAAAATTCTTATTTTCATTAGTTTTTAACATAAAAGCTTTTCGGAAACATGCCCGGACTGCGCACGCAAATCGAGGAGGGTAAAAATAAGATTTTTAAGGCTTAAGAGCATAGATTAGAGTTCTAAAATATAAGATGACATTTTAGGTCATCACATTCTCCACCTCTAAAACAACCGTTCGTCCTCGAACGGACATAGAAAAGTACCTGGGATGGTGAAAAGGTGAGGATATCTACACCGCATATCGGACTCAGACTCCCAAGTAGCTTCCTCAATAGGCTGACCTCTCCACTGCACTCGAACTGAAGGGTAACTCTTTGATCTCAACTGGTGAACTTGCCAGGCTAGAATAGCCATCGGCTCCTCCTCGTAAGTCAAATCCTTGTCCAACTGGACAGAGCTGAAATCTAACACATGGGATGGATCACCGTGATACTTTCGAAGCATGGACACATGGAATACCGGATGAACAGCTGCTAAACTAGGTGGCAACACAAGCCTGTAAGCCACCTCTCCCACTCTCTCCAGAATCTCAAAAGGTCCGATATACCTAGGGCTCAACTTGCCCTTCTTTCCGAACCTCATTACACCTTTCATGGGTGATACCCGAAGTAACACTCTCTCTCCGACCATGAATGCAACATCACGAACTCTACGATCGGCATAATGCTTCTGCCTGGATTGAGCTGTGCGAAGTCGACCCTGAATAATCTTGACCTTATCTAAGGAATCCTGTACTAAGTCTGTGCCCAACAACCGAGCCTCTCCCGGCTCGAACCACCCAACTAGCGACCGGCACCGCCTACCATATAATGCCTCATAGGGAGCTATCTGAATGCTTGACTGGTAGCTGTTGTTGTAGGCAAACTTTATAAGGGGCAAGAACTGATCCCAAGAACCTCCAAAGTCTATAACACAAGCACATAGCATATCCTCCAAGATCTGAATAGTGCGCTCGGACTGCCCGTCCATCTGAGGATGGAATGTTGTGCTCAACTCAACCCGCATGCCCAACTCACGTTGTATTGCCCTCCAGAATTACTAGGTGAACTGCGTAACTCGATCAGAAATGATAGACACGGGCACACCGTGAAGACGGACGATCTCCCAAATGTAAATCTTTGCCAACCGCTCCGAGGAATAGGTAACTGCCACAGGAATGAAATGCGCTGACTTAGTCAGCCTGTCCACAATGATCCAAACTGCATCGAACTTCCTCTAAGTCTGTGGGAGTCCAACAACAAAATCCATAGTGATACGCTCCCACTTCCACTCAGGAATCTCTAACCTCTGAAGTAAACCACCAGGTCTCTGATGCTCACACTTTACCTGCTGGCAATTTAGGCACCGAACTACATATGCAACTATGTCTTTCTTCATTCGCCTCCACCAATAATGCTGCCTCAGGTCCTGATACATCTTGGTGGCGCCCGGATGAATAGAATACCGGGAACTGTGGGACTCCTCAAGAATTAACTCACAAAGTCCATCCATATTAGGCACACAAATACGACCTTGCATCCTCAAAACTCCGTCATCTCCAATAGTAACATGCTTGGCACCACCATGCCGCACTGTGTCTCTAAGGACAAGTAAATGAGGATCGTCATCCTACCAATCTCTGATGCGCTCAAACAAAGAAGACCGAGCAATTGTACAAGCTAGAACACAGTTGGGCTTAGAAACATCTAACCTCACGAACTGGTTGGCCAGGGCCTGAACATCCAATGCTAGTGGTCTATCACCAACTGGAATATAAGCAAGGCTACCCATACTGACTGACTTTCTATTCAAAGCATCGACCACCACATTGGCCTTCCCGGGATGATCCAATATGGTGATATCATAGTCTTTCAATAGCTCCAACCACCTTTTCTGCCTCAAATTGAGTTCTTTCTGCTTGAACAAATACTGCAAGCTCTGATGATCAGTGAATACCTCACATGGCACGCCGTAAATATAGTGCCTCCAAATCTACAGCGCGTGAACAATGGATGACAGCTCTAGCTCATGAACAATGTAATTCTTCTCGTGAACCTTCAGCTGCCGCAAAGCATATGCAATAACCTTGCCACCCTGCATTAACATCGCACCCAGACCAATACAAGATGCGTCACAATATACTATATAAGATCCTGAACCTGTGGGTAACACCAATACCGGTGTCGTAGTCAGATCAGTCTTGAGCTTCTGAAAGCTCGCTTCACACTCGTCTGACCACCTGAATAGGGCACCCTTCTGGGTCAATCTGGTTAACAGGGCTGCTATGAATGAAAACCCCTTCCACAAATCGACGGTAATAGCCCGCCAAACCCAGGAAACTACGGATCTCTGTAGCTGATGTGGGTCTAGGCCAGTTCTGGACTGCCTCAATCTTCTTAGTATCCATTCTGAATACCCTCTGCTGATAAAACGTGACCCAAGAAAGCAACTGAACTCAACCAAAACCCGTATTTTGAGAACTTAGCATATAACTGGCTGTCTTTCAGAGTCTGAAGAACGATCCGAAGGTGCTGCTCATGCTCCTCTCGACTGTGGGAGTAGATCAAGATATCATAAATAAACACAACCACAAAGGAATCCAAGTAGGGTTTGAACACCCAGTTCATCAAATACATGAATGCTGCTGGGGCATTTGTCAGCCCAAATAACATCACTAGAAACTCGAAATGCCCGTACCGAGTCCGAAAAGCTTTCTTAGGAACATCGGATGGCCTAATCCTCAACTAATGGTATCCAGATCTCAAATTAATCTTTGAAAACACCTTGGCACCCTGAAGCTGATCAAATAAATCATCAATCCTCAGCAATGGATACTTGTTCTTGATGGTGACTTTGTTCAACTGTCTATAATCTATCCACATCCTCATCGATCCATCTTTCTTCTTCACAAACAACACAGGTGCACCCCAGGGCGAGACACTAGGTCTAATAAAGCCCTTATCAAGCAAATCTTGCAACTGCTCCTTCAATTCTTTCAACTCTGGCGGGGCCATTCTATAATCTATCCACATCCTCATCGATCCATCTTTCTTCTTCACAAACAACACAGGTGCACCCCAGGGCGAGACACTAGGTCTAATAAAGCCCTTATCAAGCAAATCTTGCAACTGCTCCTTCAATTCTTTCAACTCTGGCGGGGCCATGCGGTATGGCAGAATGGAAATGGGCTGAGTGCCCGGAGCCAAATCAATGCAGAAATCAATATCCCTGTCGGGTGGCATCCCCGGCAGGTCTGCAGGAAACACCTCTGGAAACTCACGAACAATTGGTACAGAATCCATGGAAGGAACCTCTGCACTAGAATCGCGGACATAAGCCAAATAAGCTAAACATCCCTTCTCGACCATATGCCGAGCCTTCACATAAGAGATAACCCTACTGGTAGAATGACCAAGAGTCCCTTTCCACTCTAATCGAGGCAACCCCTGCAAGGCTAAGGTCACCGTCTTGGCATAAAAATCTAATATAGCATGATAGGGTGACAGCCAATCCATACCCAATATGACATCAAAATCAACCATATCGAGAAGTAGAAGATCTACACGAGTCTCAAGACTCCCAATGGTGACCACACACGAATGATAAACACGATCTACAACCATAGCATCCCCCACTGGCGTGGACATATACACAGGCTCAGTTTGCCACAGAGATGCCTCTGTATTATTTGACCCTAGGTCCACTTATTCATATGTTTCCTCATATTTTGCTCATTTTCTGGATATGCCCCGTGAGTCTTAAGTTTCATCTGTTCATGTATCTACTCCGGTGGGTGATACTATTATTGTAGATCACGTATATCAGTCATGTGTGGTGATCATTGGGGGTCTAGAGACCAGAGTGGATCTTTTGCTGCTCAGTATGGTCGGTTTTGATATGATATTGGGTATGGATTGGTTGTCTCCATGTCATGTTGTTTTAGATTGTCACGCTAAGACTGTGACGTTGGCGATGCTGGGGTTGCCGAGGGTTGAGTGGAGCGGTTCTATAGACTATGTTCCCAGTAGAGTGATTTCATACTTGAAGGCTCAGCAGATGGTTGAGAAGGGTTGCCTATCTTATTTGGCTTTTGTGAGGGATGTTAGTGCAGAGGTCCCTGCTATTGATTCTTTTCCTATGGTGCGTGATTTTCTGGAGGTGTTTCCTGCAGACCTGCCAGGCATGGCGCCTAACAGGGATATCAACTTCGGTATTGATTTAGTCCTGGGCACTCAGTTATTTCTATTCCACTGTATCGTATGGTACCGGCGGAGTTGAAGGAGCTGAACGGACAACTTCAGGAACTCCTTGATAAGGGGTTTATTCATCCTAGCGTGTCACCTTGGGGTGCACCGGTTCTATTTGTAAAGAAGAAAGATGGTTCTATGAGGATGTGCATTGATTACAGGCAGTTGAACAAGGTCACGGTCAAGAACAAGTATCTTTTGCCTCGTATTAATGATCTATTTGAACAGCTTCAGGGAGCGAGGGTGTTCTCCAAGATCGATTTGAGGTCTGGGTATCACTAGCTGAAGATTCGGGATTTGGATATTCTTAAGACAGCTTTCAGGAACTGATATGGCCATGAATTCTTAGTGATGTCTTTTTGGCTGACCAATGCCACAGCACCGTTCATGCATTTGATGAACAGTGTATTCCAGCCCTATTTGGACTCATTCATTATTGTATTCATTGATGACATCCTGGTGCACTCTCGTAGCCAGGAGGAGCATGCTCAGCATATGAGGAATGTATTACAGAGTTTGTGGGAGGAGAAGCTTTATGCAAAGTTCTCCAAGTGTGAGTTTTGGCTCGGTTCAGTAGCATTCTTGGGGCACGTGGTGTCCAGCGAGGGTATGTCAGGTGGATCCGAAGAAGATAGAGGCGGTGCAGAGTTGGCCCAGACCGTCCTCAGCCACGGAGATTAGGAGCTTTCTTAGTTTGGCGGGCTATTACCGTCACTTTGTGGAGGGATTTTCATCTATTGCATTGCCTTTGAACAAATTGACCCAAAAGGGTGCTCCATTCATGTGGTCGGATGATTGTGAGGAGAGCTTCTAGAAGCTCAAGACTGCTTTGACCACAGCTCCAGTTCTAGTTCTGTCGTCAGCTTCAGGTTCTTACACCGTGTATTATGATGCTTGTGGATAGGTATTGGATGTGTTCTGATGCAGGAGAGTAGGGTGATTGCCTATGCCTTGCGCCAGTTGAAGACTCATGAAAATAACTATCCTGTCCACGACCTTGAGTTAGCAGCTATTATGCATGCCTAAAAGATTTGGCGGCACTATTTGTACGGGGTTCATTGTGAGATCTATACTGATCAGTAGAGTTTGCAGCACCTGTTCAAGCAGAAGGATCTTAATTTGCGCTAGTGGATATGGTTAGAGCTTCTCAAGGAATATGATATCACTATTCTGTACCATCCGGGGAAGGCCAATATGGTGGCCAACGCTTTGAGTAGCTGGGCGGAGAGTTTAGCATATCTTCCAACAGCAGAGAGACCTTTGGCATTGGATGTTCAGGCCTTAGCTGGCCAGCTTGTCAGATTGGATATTTCGGAGCCGAGTCAGGTATTGGCTTGTGTGGTCTCCCTGTCTTCTCTTTATGACCGGATCAGGGAGCGTCAGTATGATGACCCCCACCTGCTCGTTCTTCAGGATAGGGTTTTGCGAGGTGATGCTAGAGATGTGACTATTGGTGAGGATGGCGTGTTGAGGATGCAGGGCCGGATATGTGTACCTAATGTGGATGGGTTTCGGGAGTTGATTCTTGAGGAAGCCCACAGCTCGCGGTATTCCATCCATCCGGGTGCCGTGAAGATGTACCAGGATTTCAGACAGCACTATTGGTGGAGGTGGATGAAGAAGGATATAGTTGAGTTTGTGGCTCGGTGTCTCAACTGTCAGCAGGTTAAGTATGAACATCAGAGGCTGGGTGGTTTGCTTCAGAGGTTAGAGATCCCAGAGTGGAAGTGGGAGCGAATCACCATGGACTTCGTAGTTGGGCTCCCACGGACTTCGAGGAAGTTCGATGCTATTTGGGTTATTGTGGATCGGTTGACCAAGTTCGTGCACTTCATTCCAGTTGGTACTACTTACTCTTCAGAGCGGTTGGCTGAGATTTACATCCGAGAGATTGTTCGCCTGCATGGTGTCCCAGTTTCCATCATTTCAGATAGGGGCACTCAGTTTACATTGTAGTTTTGGAGGGCCGTGCAGCGAGAGTTGGGTAATCAGGTTGAGTTGAGCACATCCTTTCACCCTCAGACGGACGGACAGTCCGAGCGCACTATTTTGATATTGGAGGACATGCTACGTGCTTGCATCATCGATTTTGGGGGTTCATGGGACCTGTTTCTACCGCTCGCGGAGTTTTCATATAACAATAGTTATCAGACGAGCATTCAAATAGCTCCATACAAAGCTTTAAATAGGAGGAGGTGTAGATCTCCAGTGGAATGGTTTGAGACGGGTGAGGCTAGGCTCTTGGGTACAGACTTGGTCCAGGATGCATTAGACAAGGTGAAATTGATTCACGAATAGCTTCGCACGGCGCAGTCTAGACAGAAGAGCTATGCGGACAGGAAGGTCCATGATGTGTCCTTCATGTTCGAAGAGAAGGTTTTGCTGAAGGTATCACCCATGAAGGGTGTTATGATGTTTGGGAAGAGGGGCAAGTTAAACCCCCGGTTCGTTGGGCCTTTTGAGGTGCTTCAGAGGATAGGGGATGTGGCTATAAGCTTGCCTTGCCACTCAATTTGTCAAGTGTGCATCCAGTGTTTCACGTTTCTATGCTCCGGAAGTATATTGGCGATTCGTCCCATGTTTTGGACTACAACACGGGTTCAGTTGGATAGTGATATGACTTATGATGTAGAGCCGGCGGCCATTTTGGAGCGGCAGGTTCGAAAGTTGAGGTCAAAGGATATAGCTTCAGTGAAGGTGCAGTGACGGGGTCAGCCTGTGGAGGAGGCCACCTGGGAGACCCAGTGGGAGATGCGGAGCAGATATCCACACCTATTTGATACTCCAAGTATGTTTCTAGACTCGTTTGAGGACAAATATTTGTTTAATAGGGGGAGGATGTAACGACTCGGTCGGTACTTTCGAGAGTTATAGCCCTGTTCCTCCATTTCCTGCTTCTTTTTGTATTTTTCAGCTATATTGTGTTATACCGGGTTAGTTGGTTCGGGTTCGAAGTGAATTGAGACACATAGTCTCTTAATTGAAAGCTTAAGTTAGAAAAGTTGACTGGAAGTTGAGTTATGTGTAAACGACCTCGGATTTGAATTTTGATGGTTCTGTTAGCTCCACTAGGTGATTTCGGACTTAGGAGCACGTCCGGAATGTGATTTGGAGGTCCGTTGTAGAATTAGGCTTGAATTGGCGAAAGTTAGAATTTTGGCGATTTTGGTCGGCAGTGGAAATTTTGATATCGGGGTCGGATTGGATTTCTGGAAGTTGGGGTAGGTTCGTGGTGTCATTTCTGACTTGTGTGCAAAATTTGAGGTCATCCGGACATGGTTTGGTAGGTTTTGGCATCTTTTGTGGAATTCTGAAATTTCTAAGTTCTTTAGGCTTGAATCTGTGTGTAATTCATGTTTTTGGTATTGTTGAAGGTGGTTTGAAGGTCCGACTATATTCGTATGATTTTATGGGATGCGTTGGTATGTTTGGTTGAGGTCCCGAGGGCCTCAGGCGAGTTTTGGGTTGTTAAGGGATCATTTTTGGCCTTGATAAGATAGTTGATCTGCTGCTATATTTTGGTTCTGGTTTCCTCTTACGCATTCGTGAGAGGGGCCTCGCATTCACGAACTGAGACGGAGAATTTTTGTTCTACGCGTTCGCGAAGGTGAGGACGCGAACGCGAAGGGTAGGGCTGTCACGAACCAAACCCATGGGCCGCGACAGGCACCCGGTACCTTACTCAACCGAGTACCAACGTACCGTATCTCTATTATTACATCATTCAATACACGTAACATACGAGCCTAATAGGCCAACATGATCATTTATAAACTCAAAACATAGGCCGACAAGGCTATACAAGTATTCGTATACATGACATCTGTCTACAAGCCTCTAAGAGTACATAAGTTTCATAAAGGTTAGGACTGAGCCCCTCTATACCAATGAATGCATGTCTTAATTATACTGACCACATAAGCAACTCCGGAGCAAATGAGGCACACCAACATCTTCCGCTGAGCTGATAGTCTACTTGGAGGACTCTTGATCTGTCTATCGGGACCTGCAGGCATGAAATGCAGTGTCCCCAGGCAAAAGGGACATCAGTACAAATAATGTACCGAGGATGTAAGGAATGAAAATCAGTAAATAACAGACATGGGAGAAACATGGAGTAAAAAACTCAACATGTAAGTCTGAATAACTATGTAAATCATGAAATACTCATAGTGTCATGCATATGCGTATGAATGTCATGTCGTGCACAGGTACATGTGTTCATAATATCATCAAGCCTCTGAGGGCATCCCATCATATCATCTCGGCCACTGTGGGAAAAATCATAAACGTATACCAGCTGATCAGGTGGTGGTACGTATATAACACCGTAACCTATTCCCATATCCCATATACATATATATATATGCGTATATAATGACATCTGGTTAAGGGTCAACGTACATGTATAAATGAATGCAATGCATGAGAAGTAAGTAAATAAAATCTCTCGGAACGTCATAAGACCATTATACCTCTGATTAATATCATGAAACAAACTTTATCAACTTACGTATTTTCTGAGACCCATGAAAAGACGATAGAATAATAAGACATATGGGAATTCAAGAACATAGACATCTCTAATACTTCTATGAATAGAGTCATTTATGGAATTTGTGCATTTGCTCGTTTCTTTCGTGTCGTATAGATCATGCCAAAAAGAAATAAGGGATAGCCTTAACATACCTGAACTGATTCTCTTGACAATCCCTCTAACACATGTCTTTTGCGACAACATGTAACGGTGGATCGAAGTAGGGAAAAATCCGTATGATATTCTTTGAGAAAGATTGCACCGTACTCCCTTAGAATTACAAAATCTCATGCTATATAGTAAAAATGGTCTCTGTACGAAATGTTTTGAAGCAATATGTTGCTATTGCAATCCATGAACTTTGTTGAAGCTTTTTGACGTGAAAATGTTAAAGTTATACAATTCAAGAGCTTTGAGATTTTGACGTGAAATGTTAGAGTTATACAATTCAAGGATTGAAATCATGGAAAAAGTGTAGTATAAAGTGATGATTAGGCACCAACCCCTCTTAATTGTGACATCTTGCAAATTTGAATTCAAGAGTCACTCAAGAATCATGTGTTGCTGCCACGTGGGGAAAGTTTAGGCTTATCCAACATTAGCCACTTAATTCCTCAATTAGTTTGTTAATTCCCTATTAACCAATAATTACCCAATTATCCACATAATTAGGAATTATCTCAATTTACTTAAAATACTACTTACTTTTAACACACTTTATACACCTTACTATCATGGTCATGTGGTACCTTGTGTGGCACTAGTCCATGAATACGGGGTATTATATTTGGACTGTGTTTGATCCCCAAATTGCCAAACTTTAACGAAAATCATTTTCTTCGATTTACTTACCCTCTCATCTTCATGAATTTACTCATCACTTCTTTGAAATAGCATAATACTTATAAACTCCAAATAATCGTGTCCTTTAACTGATGTCAATTATCTTACGACAAATCCAACGTACAATACTACATGGTGTATCATCGTCGTAATTTAATACTGCGGAGCGTTAAATCATCGTAATATAATACTGCGAGGCATAACATCATCGTAATAATACTGCAGGGCATAACACCATTCCCCCCTTTGGTACATTCGTCCTTGAATGTTGATCGATGTACTTATCATTCTCATAACCCATAGCTCTTGCGAATACTTTAATATTCTCCTTGCCATTTAGGCAACTATTCTTTGAATAAATCTAAAGGCTAGGGCATTCCCCCCTTTAAACCTCTTTCTCACACCGTGACCTATAGTCGGAATCCTTCTAATCTCGTAACTCTTGCTACCTTCTATCATGCAGCCTGTATGACTTTAACTTTGTATGTGCGCCTATACGACTCTTCTCTCCTCTTTCCTCCATCTTTTAGCCAATCTCTAGGCGTAACTTTGTAAGCATATATAGAGCTTGAAAAGATGCCTCCTTGGGCGTTTATAGGTATACTGAAGTTCTTTGACCGATACTTTGTTGAACTTACGAATATTGTTATATCTTATTTCATAGACCCGATTATCCATTCGTATGACTTTACTGCATCTATATGGGTCATACTATACCATAACTCTTACTTCGATTTATCGTTACTGAGGTCTGCTACCGAACTCTAGGTTACTTTCGTTGCTTATCCCATACGTATAAATCTAAGTCCTTTAATGCTTCCTCATTACTGTTCATCTTAAGAATGACGGCCTAATCTCATCTCATACTTTGTGACTTTTGTCCATCCATTATTGATTCACCTCAATATTAATCTACAATATACCACTGATGACTTGAAACTTCTTACGTAATACCTTGCCACTAGGGCTTATGTTGCATCGAGGAATATTTGAAGTGATTTTCTTGATCCACTTAGCGTAGATACTATAATTCAATAACTGTATTTTATAGCATCCCAATGTGATTCACTTACGTGGGTATTTTAATCCCGTACAATTCATGAAATCCTCTACAAGTTATTACTCAATCGAAGGCCTAATCGTCATCCTTTATCTATCACAATTACACCCTCATTGTACTATCAGGGCGGCATCCCATCTCTTTTAAGTGTCATTAGTCTTGGACTTCTTTGAGTTCATTCAGGCTATACTAAGCTTTCTATAACTTGGAGAAATCATCATCTCTCTTGTTTTCATGGGCTTAATCCTAAGGACTTATCCATTTTTGTCACCTTCTCCCTCGCCCTTTCTTATTCTTACTCCTGTCTTCCTAAAACCTTGTTGTTTTACCATACTTTAGCTTGCGACCTACACATATCTATTTATACTACTCGCAACCTTGTTTCAACTTTCTTGCACCATACGTTTCCTTATGTCATCCTGGAACATCAAGCGAGATATCACATCGTCTCTAACTCTTCTTTACTCCCTTAATTAGACTTCTTGATACCTAGAAACCATAGGCTGGAAAATATGCCACTTACGACGCCGCTATTATTCCTGGATACTGAATCACAGTGCCTCTAGCCCTTTATCTGAAGTATAGATTATTCACGATCTTCTGCACCTGAGTATCTCCTACGTTGTTCACCTTTACCTTACTTACCTTAAAATCTCACATCACGTCTTAAATCTCTTTCATGACCTCTTTTCCACATAGGTATAATTCACATCCACAACTTGAACTTCTATTATAATACTTGCACCTCTTTACATGATTTGATGAGAGCTTCATACTAACTTCTTATGAGGCTGGTACACTTCTAACTGGCTTTATCGTAGAGCCGTTATAAAATATGGATACTGTATTGTCTCTCTTCTACCTCTGATATTAACAGTGATCCTGTAATGTTCTCGATCACTATGTCCATAATTTTCTGGGTTCAATAATCCAACTCCTGATTTACTTAGTTGATGTAACTCTTTAGTTTCCTCTTCCTTCTAATTAGCCTTTATGTAGGCTTAAGCTATTTTCCGATCTGTGGCTCATGCATTTAGTTATTACTTTAGCCAAGCCTTTTATGGTCGCTATGGAAAATCATGATACAATTTTATAATGATTCAATCCTTTGTCTATGACCTAGACCCAATTCCTTTTTTAACTTATACCGGAGTCTTCTACGGCTGATCATTAAACGAATAATTCCCTTCGTTCCATTTCATCTTTCTTCAAACGTAAAAAAATGCTTTTCCTGGTCTTTTTTTTTTGCCCCCTTGCTGCATGCATACTTAGCTTATCTGAGTTCTCATGCATGTCGAAGTTCTTGTGCAACTTATGTGGTCTCGAATATTACTTTTGGTTTTACTCCCCGCTCATTAGACATAGTAGGTACCACTTTCTTTTGGAGGGCATATAATTTTGTAGTGAGACTGTTGTTACACAACCATTTCCTCTTTAGGTCACTGTGCTTTAGTTGAAGCCTTCTTCCTTATTTCCTCAACTAGTTTTTCATTTCCTCAACTAGTACTTAGGGAGGACCCTCTAACTCTTGTAAAGTTGCGAGCTTGTTACATTGTATACCCGAAGAAGTTTTCGATGTTCTTACTCGCCTATAAATATACGTAGTTCTTACCTCCACGCCCTTGTGCTTGTAGGGTTACTTCTGAACTGAAATTTTGATTGTCTTCCCAGTGGCACTCTATTTTATTTTCATAACATTCATACGATACCTTTAACTACCCCAACTCCTATCTAAATATTTCTCAAGTATTACAATGATATTACTGCGAGGCTGAATTCACTATATTGGGTTTTACCATGTTTATCTTGCACGATCTGCTGACTCATCTGTAATCTCCTGTTTAACCATAACTAGGCTTTTCCTAAATCAACTACCAACTACTCGTTGGCCCATTCTCATATCAATGTTCCGCGTAATCTTTCATGGTTTATTTCCTTTGTCTTAACTTACCTTTCGCACTTGCTCCTTATTTATCAATAACATCCAGGGCAGGAACCCTTACTTTCTTTCCTTGACGTCGTGTTTGCATAATGTTCTGCAATCGTAGCATATCTGTAGGCTTTGAATAACTGCAATCTCATCCCTTTATCATTTTTATCGCATTCTCCTTTTACCATTCCATAATTACTAGAACCGCTTAACTCTGACTTAATGCCATTATCACTCCATGTTCCCCCCTTTAGGGGAGTACTAAGAGTTGGAGCTACGACGACCTACCTATAGATGTTTTACCACTCCATTTTTGGCATCCATTCACATCATCGATGACCCTTACACGCCTTGCAGTAATCCTTCTGTACTAAGGATAACGAAATTTCCTTACTCGTGAGGGTGATACTTAGTGTAACTGGCACATACAGTCCTTTAAGCTTAACTTTGCTCACAATGCTTGCTTTAGGGAAGTGTCTTCCTGAATGACCATTCTCTGAATTTTTCATGAATGTTCATTATGTTATCGCCGGAACGAAATATGAAATTCTTATGATGTCGATCATTATCGAATCATTCAGTCCCTAATTCGTGTTTAGTTTATCTTGTTCACCAATCCGTACTGATTTCTTATTACTCTGGGGTCTAATTTTTCCCTTTTGGTAATCGCGTTGGAGTCACGAACTTATTTCTCGAAATGAGGATATGACTTTATGGCCTATACTCTTTTGTTGTCTTAAGGCCTATCACCT
Organism: Nicotiana tomentosiformis; assembly: GCF_000390325.3. Taxonomy (NCBI): domain Eukaryota; kingdom Viridiplantae; phylum Streptophyta; class Magnoliopsida; order Solanales; family Solanaceae; genus Nicotiana; species Nicotiana tomentosiformis. The sequence goes on from NC_090818.1 coordinate 127,619,056, forward strand.
CTCGTCCTTTCCTTCACTTGACTATAGACTCTGTAATACTATCATCTTTTTGATCTACCCCTGATATCCATGTATCACATCTTACTCATAATGTTTCATTAACTCTCTTCTTATTTCCCTGCTAACATTTATGTTTATCACTTTATTCTGAAAATTCCAACAAGAAATTATTTTGCTTTTAGCTCCCCTTGCTCCATCCCCTGGATTTTTCGGTTGCCTAACATTCATGTTCTACTAGGGACGGGAGCCACACTAAGGTAATATTTATCCCTTCCAAGCTTTCTGTGCCTATCTTCTGATTTTTTTTTCATGATAATATTCACATCTAATTGTAGTATTCTAGAGTACACCATCTGGGTGCCTCACAAGGAGATCTATTAGCACCTTTGTAATATCCTTTGAAAATGTCAGCTAACGCTAACAATCCATCCACCATTTTGGGTTACCCTAACCCCAGCTAGATCCTGATATCTTGCCTTCTCTTATACTACTTCTGTTAGCCCCCATAGGACATAAATGAGATGGGTGTGGACAATTGTACATACCTCTGTTATTATTGAAGGTAACTTCAAAGGATTATATTTCTCTGCGACAATATTCATTGGCTGGGTAGCTCGTACCCTTTTTCATCTTGCTTCTTTTACTTGGTAAAACTTGTGTCTACCTTTCGATTCTCTTATTCCTTTTACCGTAAGAGTGGGTAGTCATTCTTGGCTTAGGGATCCTTATCAAGAAGCTTACATATCTTAGTATACACATGATATGTTGAATGCCTCGTATTTATTCATCATAAACATGATGCAAAGATTGAGTTACTCTGACTCAACTCTTCCACAGCTATATCTCTTATCAACCATCTTTCTGGATGTAGGTATCGTTGTATTATGAATAAGATAGAGTTTAGGATATTGAGTTCTTAAAACTGAGCTCTACCACACGATCTAGAGTAAGAAGATAGAGTGACAGTCCTAAATGCCATGTAGCCTCCTGCTTATAAGTATGGTTCACGACACACCCATAAGCAAGACTCTACTAGACACGGCTTATAGACTCCCTAGGACAGAAATGCTCTGATACCACTTTTGTCACGACCCAAACCGATGGGCCGCGACGGGCACCCGGTACCTTACTCAACCGAGTACCAACGTACCGTATCTTTATTATTACATCATATACACGTAACATACGGGCCTAATAGGCCAACATGATCATTTATAAACTCAAAACATAGGCTGACAAGGCTATACAAGTATTTGTATACATGACATCTATCTACAAGCCTCTAAGAGTACATAAATTTCATAAAGGTCGGGACCGAGCCCCGCCATAATAATAAATACATGTCCTAATTATACTGATCACATAAGTAACTCCGGAACAAATGGAGCGCACCAACATCTTTCGCTGAGCTGATAGCCTACTTGGAGGACTCTCGACCTGTCTATCGGGACTTGAGAGCATGAAACGCAGCATTCCCAGGCAAAAGGGACATCAGTACAAATAATATACCGAGTATGTAAGGAATGAAAATCGGTAAATAATAGACATGGGAGAAACATGAAGTAAAAGACTCGACATGTAAGTCTAAATAACTCTGTAAATCATAAAATACTCATAGTGTCATGCATATGCGTATGAATGTCATGTCGTGCATAGGTACATGTGTTCGTAATATCATCAAGCCTCTGAGGGCATCCTATCATATCATCTCGGCCACTGTGGGCAAAATCATCAACGTATACCAGCTGATCGGGTGGTGGTGTGTATATAACGCTGTAACCTGTTCCCATATCCCATATACATATATATACATATATATATGCGTATATAACATCGTCTGGTCATTGGTCAACGTACATGTATAAATCTGGTCATTGGTCAATAAAATCTCTCGGAACATCATAAAACCTTTATACCTCTGATTAATATCATGAAACAAACTTTATCAACTTACGTATTTTCTAAGACCCATGAACAGACGATAGAATAATAAGACATATGGGAATTCAAGAACATAGACATCTCTAATACTTTTATGAATAGAGTCATTTATGGAATTTGTGCATTTGCTCGTTTCTTTCGTGTCGTATAGATCATGCCAAAAAGAAAGAAGGGATAGCCTTAACATACCTGAACCGATTCTCTTGACAATCCCTCTAACACATGTCTTTTGCGATAACATATAATGGCACATCGAAGTAGGAAAAAATTCGTATAATATTCTTTGAGAAAGATTGTACCGTACTCCCTTAGAATTGCAAAATCTTATGCTATATAGTAAAAATGGTCTCTGTACGAAATGTTTTGAAGAAATATGTTGCTATTGCAATCCATGAACTTTGCTGAAACTTTTTGACGTGAAAGTGTTAAAGTTATACAATTCAAGAGCTTTGGGATTTTGACGTGAAATGTTAGAGTTATAAAATTCAAGGATTGAAATCATGGAAAAAATGTAGTTTAAAGTGATAATTAGGTACGAACCCCTCTTAATTGTGACATCTTGCAAATTTGAATTCAAGAGTCACTCAAGAATCATGTGTTGCTGCCACGTGGGAAAAGTTTAGGCTTATCCAACATTAGCCACTTAATTCCTCAATTAGTTTGTTAATTCCCCATTAACTAATAATTATCCAATTATTCACATAATTAGGAATTATCTCAATTTACTTAAAATACTACTTAGTTTTAACACACTTTATACACCTTACTATCAAGGTCATGTGGTACCTTATGTGGCACTAGTCCATGAATACGGGGTATTATACTTGGACCGTGTTTTATCCCCAAATTGCCAAACTTTGACGAAATTTATTTTTTTCGATTTGCTTACCCTCTCACCTTCACGAATTTACTCATCATTTGTTTGAAATAGCACAATACTTATAATCTCCAAATAATCGTGTCCTTGAACTGATGTCAATTATCTTACGACAAATCTAACGTACAATACTACATGGTGTATCATCGTCGTAATTTAATATTGTAGAGCGTAATATCATAGTAATATAATACTGCGAGGCATAACATCATCATAATAATATTGCGGGGCATAACAAGGGCAGTGTGTGCATCGCGATCGCGTTAGTGGAGTCGCGTTCGCGAAGAGGAGTAAGGTTGTTGGGGACCCCAGGTCCTTGGTCTACGCATTCGTGAGGTGAGGGTCGCATTCGCAAAGGTTTGAGCTGGTAAGGCATCGCGTTCGCGAAGCAGTGCTCGCGTTTGTGAAGAGTAAAGCAGAGAGGCAGTCTGAGTTGGTCTGCATAAATGCGAGAGGACGGTCGCGTTCGCGAAGAAGAAATTTGGGCAGGCAGTGTTAAATTCAAAAATCGAGGGTTTGAGCTCATTTTTCATATTTTGAGCTACAGATCACGGATTTGGGCGATTCTTGAAGGAATTTTCACGAAGTTGATTGGGGTAAGTGTTTCTCACTTGGTTTTGATTAAATTACACAATTATATCTTGATTTTTATCATCTAAATTGTGATTTGGGGTGAAAATTTGGGGAAACGTGGAAGAGTTCTTGAGATGGAATTTTGAGGTTTTGAAGGGGATTTTGTTGTCGGATTTTGGTAAATTTGATATGACTAGACTCGTGAGTGAATGGGCTTTTGAGTTTTGTGATATTTGTTGGATTCCAAGATGTGGGCCTGGAGGGCGGGTTTGAGTCGATTTCGAATTTTTGGCTATAATTTGGTATTTTTCTTGTAGAATTGGTTCCTTTAGCCTATATTGATTGTATCGTATTGCTTGTGGGTAGATTCGGGACGTTTGGAAGCTAATTTAAGAGGCAAGGGCATCGCGGAGTAGGATTTTTGCTTGGTTTGAGGTAAGTAACATTTTCAAACTTGGTTCTGAAGGTTCGAGACCCCAAATTATATGCTATGTGATTGGCATTTAGGTGACGCACATGCCAAGTGACGGGCGTGCGGGCGTGCACCGTGATAATTGTGACCTGTGTGATTCCATGGCACCATTTAGTGACTCTATTCTGTTGAAATCCATGTTTTCATCATGTGATGATAAGGTAGTTAAGCTGAAAATCATGCTAGATATCATGGTTAGGCTTTGGGCCGGTATTGTTTGGACTCTTAATGGTCGTTTCTTGCTGTCATCTCACTAGTGTCATTTACTATTTCATACTCAGTCATGATTATGCATTTTTATCATGTCTTAGTTATTTATTGATTTATCATATCATTGTTCCGAGTTGTTTTCATGAAATTGTGAGCCCGTGGTGAGACTGGAGAGGTTGATGACTGAGTGGGGCCGAGTGCCTGGTTATGAGTGACAGTTATGGGATTGGGCTGCATGCCGTAGTGGTTATATTGATGATTATGATAGTGCTTGGGCTGTAGGAGCCCCTCCGGAGTCTCTAACACACTCCCAGTGAGCGCGGATGATATTATTGAGGGATGGATTTCCCTGGACATGGATTTGTCCGAAGTACTTGATACCTGGAGATAGATTTCTCCATAGGGTAGGATTGCCCTTTTTTCTCGGTACTGGTGATTTATAGTCAGTGTTATATATGTTCCGGGATAGATTTCCCTCTACCGGATGGCCATATACAATACCGAGTGGTTGAATACTTCATAGTGGAGCACATGGTGCATTTCATACAGTCTGTGCATTGGCATATAGAGATAGCTAAGTTGTATACCTTACACTATTCAGATCTGTACTTCCTTTACTGTTTGAGCTGTATATTTGACTTGAAAGCATGCCTACGTTTCTGCACATTTATTTATGTTATACCTGTTGAGGTTGAGTTCCTCACTACCTTTCAGTCCAAAGTTTGGACTTGTTACTTACTGAGTTGGTGTACTCACGTTACTCCTTATACCTCATATGCAGATCCAGGTGATACCGATCGTAGCAGCGGTTGCTGATTGAGGATCCTAGAGTTTTGGAGGCTATCAAGGTAGCTGCACTGCGTTCGCAGGCCTTGACTCTCCTTCTTTATCTTTGTCGTACTTTCAGTTTATATCTCTAGACACTATAGTAGACTGTATTTCTGATCTAGATGCTCATGTCCTCAGTGACACCCTGGTTTTGGGCTGGATTATATCACTTAGGGATTTTCATATGTTTTAAACAGTTTTTCTTTAATGTTAAATGCTTCCGTTAATGTTTTCAAACTTATTGTTGTTGGTGTTGGGTTGTTGAGTTGAGGCTGGCCTAGTTCCACGATAGGCGCCATCACGACGGTTGATTTTGGGTCGTGACACCAGGGAACTCCATCCCAAATATAAATAAATAAGGCAACTCCATGTCTAGGGAACTCCATCCCAAATATAAATAAATCAGGCAACTCCATGCCCAGGGAACTCCATCCCAGAAGTGAATATATATGGCAACTCCATGCCCAGGGAACTCCATCCCAAATATAATATCCACTGCGCTCACTGTGGAGGGGGATGTAGACTCCGCAGGGGCTCCTTCAGCCCAAGCGCTATAATAAGCCAATCTGGCATGATGCGGCGTACAGCCCGATCCACATATATATATATATATATATATGGCCTGCTGCGGCGTGCAACCCGATCCCATAATATCCTCACAATCAGGCCCTCGACCTCACTCAGTCATCAGTCTCTCCAGTCTCTCGGGCTCAAAATGTCATGAAAATCTCCCCAAAAATAATAATATGATGTATCAATAATTTGCAACAGAGACTGAGATATGATATGAAATGAATGAACATGGCTGAGTATGAAATTACATTTTAAACAAATAATTCAACAATAATATGACCTTTGTTGGTCTCAATAATAACGGCATATAGCCTCAGCATGATTTTTAACATATTTCTCAGCTCAATTTCTTTAACACATGAAAGTACATGGATAATGCCAAGATTATTTAATTACAAAATTCTACGGAATCAATTACGTCACAAATTTCCACGGGGTACTCCCACACGTCTGTCACCTAGCATGTGCATCACCTCCAAACAATTCATATAATACATATTTCAGGGATTCATACCCTCAGTTCCAAGTTTAGAAATGTTACTTACCTCAAACCGTGCAATTTTGTATTCCAATAAGCATTTTCCTTGCAATTCGGCATCCAAACACCTCGAATCTAGTCACAAATAATTCGATACAATTAACACGATGTGTAGGAATCAATTCCATATGAAAATGCTAAATTTCACAATAAATCCGAAAATGTCAACAGTGGGGCTCACGTCTTGGAACCCGACAAAAGTTACAAAATATGAGTGCTCATTCAACCACGAGTCCAACCATATCAAATTCCGACATCAACTCGACCTTCAAATCCTCAAATCTTATTTTCAAATCTCTAGGACCAAATTCTTGAATTACACCTCAAAAACATGTAATCTAGTTGGAATATTGAATAATAATTCAATATTATTGACTAACAATGATCACAAGTGACTTACCTCAAGATTTCCCGCGAAATTTCTCTGAACAATCGCCACAAGCCGTGTTTTTTTGCTCAAAAATGTTGAAATGAGCTTAAAATAAAAAACAAAACTGCTTAATAAAAACACTAATCTGGTCGCTAAAAGTTCATTTTCCGTCACTAAAGGTCCTCACCAGAGCCTGCTTGAACCAGTAATTTATTTTTTTCATTAAAAAGTCTCTAACTCCATCATACGAACTCGAAATTTGACGATTCTTGTTGCTATGAGTAACAAATAATAATACGAACCTAGTCGTTCAAGCAAAATTCAATTCGGAGCTCATTTGCTCAATGCGATACCAATTTCGCTCTTTAAATAATTAACTCATGTTCGCGCTAAAAACCCAATCGCGACTTGATAAAATTAGGCCAAACATTCCAGATCATTTCTATAATTCATTATTATACTCCTGGAAGTCTTCAAATTGAATTTCGATCTCTAGAACTAAAAATAGACCTTTTGATCATTACATGCTTATGCTCAAAACACCAAACTCTTCCAAAAACTCTTCCAAAACTTATTAGAGCCCAATGGGACCCCAACCAAGTATACTAACAAGTCCCATAACATGAAAAGAACTTAGTCGATGCCTCAAATTACATTAAACAACACTAAAACACGAATCGCACCCCAATTCAAGCTTAATAAAAATTATCGAATTCCAAATTCTATATTCGATGCCGAAACCTATCAAATCAAGTCCGATTGACCTCAAATTTTGCAACAAGTCATACATGATATAACGGACCTATCAAATTTTTCAAAACTAGATTCCAACTCCGATATCAATAAAGTCAACTCCCGGTCAAACTTCCAAACCTTCCATTTCCAACCTTCGCCATTTCAAGCCAAAATCAACTACGGACTTCCAAACAAATATCCAAACACACTCCTAAGTCCAAAATTACCATACGGAGCTATTGAGACCATCAAAACTCCATTCCTGAGTTATTTGTACAAAAGTCAAACTTCAGTCAACTCTTTTCATTTAAGCTTTTATACAAGGATTGTTCTTTCAATTTAATCTCGAATCATCCGAAATCCAAAATCGATAATTCACATAAGTCATAATACACATTATGAAGCTACCCAAGACTTCAAATTGTTGATGTCACGACCCAATTTTATCTATAGGTCATGATGGCGCCCAGCGTCACGGTTAGGCTAGCCAAACCAGTAAATTAAGCATACATCAATCATTTTTAATAATATTTCTAAGTAATTTTATTCTTTTTACTAGCAATATTAAAGGAATTAGAAAAGATACCGATTAATTTACATCCAAGAAAAAGAATAATCAAATCCCAATTCTACCAGTGTGTGTGTCAAGACCTGATGTCACAAGTGTATGAGCATCTAGTAGATTATACAAAAATTAAAATATTGTTTGAAATAAAATAGACAGAATAAAAATTCAGGAAGAGGCTCTGATTGCTGCAGAATGGCTCAGAAGGGCAGCTCACCACTGAGCCTCTGGATATCGTGGTTGCGCGCCGATAGGTCCAACTATAGCACATGTATCAGGTTCTGCACAAAAAAGTGCAGCAAGTGCAGCATGAGTACGTAAACAACGTGTACCCAGTAAGTATCAAGCCTAATCTCGAAGAGGTAGAGACCAAAGGTCAATTTTGACACCCACTAAGGGTCAATAATAATAATAATTGAAATAAAATAGAATATTTAAATCAATGTGATTCACAAAGTTAACAATAATTTTATTTAACCAACGAAAATAATTAAATTCCATCAAATGCAATAATTTCCAATCTATTAATTAAATTCACAAGATGCAATTAAAATGCCAAGGTATCGTATAATTATTATTATTAGGCACGATTTCTTTCGAGGTCGTACAGCCCGATCCAGAGTGTCGTGTACACTATCGAGGAACGTGCGGCACGATCTATAAATGCATCTATGCTGCCGAGGCGTTTGTCCCGCTCTACAAGAAAGAAGGACATTTCCTTATGTACCTACGGAATGAAAGTATATTTATTATAAGATTAATATGAGAGGATGCACAATTTGTTTTAACAACTAATTAATTTAAACAGAAAATTAAGTATATAAGATTCCCATCTTTTACTACATTTCCCTAACAATTCACAATATATATTACAAATAATTCAATTAAATAAAGAATACAATTTACATACGTAATTCATGATTTGAATCCTAAACTACCCGGACTTTAGCATAAATAGTAGCTACGTACGGACTCTCGTCACCTCGTGCGTACGTAACCCCCCACACTTAGCAACAATTATTAATTTAATCACCTATAGGGTAATTTCCCCCTCACAAGATTAGACAAGAGACTTACCTCGCTCTGAAGCTCCTTTGCCGGCTCCAACGCCACTCTAATACCTCAAACCGATGCTTGTCGATCCAAAATTATGCAAACAATGTGCAAATTAATCAAAATGTGTTATAATACCCATCGTTAATAAATTTCAACAGATTTCCAATTCCGCTCGAAAAGTTGGCAGTGGGGCTCATATCTCGGAACTCGACGAAACTCACAAAATCCGATAATCCAACCACTTACGAGTTCAGCCATACTAATTTCACTCAAACCCGACTCCGAATCGGCATTCAAAACTCGAGAATTCGTTTTTATGAATTTATAGAAATTTCCTTCATTTTCCCTTGAAGATTCGATAATCATACACCAAAAATGAAGATTAATTCAAGAAATAAAATTACAAGGGAGTCAAGAACACTTACCCCAAGTTGTGTGAAAAAATTCCTCTCCAAAATCGCCCAAACTGAGCTCCAAAATCCAAAAATGACTAAAAATAACGAAACCACGAATTTATGCTTCTGTCCAGCGACTTCCGCATTTGCGGACAAGAGGTCGCATCTGCGCCTCTCGCTTCTGCGAAATTCTTCCGCACCTGCGGTTCTTGCCGCTTCTGCGGCTACTGACCTCGCACCTGCGCCATCGCAGGTGCGCAACCCCTTTCTGCTCCTGCAGTTCTCAGCAGCATTGGCCCATTCCGCTTCTACGAGCCATTCTCCACACCTGCGGTGCTCGCACCTGCGGCCCTCTTCACGCAGGTGCGGTTACACCAGATGCCCAACTGCTTTAGCTCTTCCTCAAATTCCAAATTCGATCCGTTAATCGCCCGGAATCCACCCGAGCCCCCGGGACCCCAACCAAACATACCAACATGTCCTAAAACACATTACTAACTTAGTTGAGCCTTTAAGTCACATCAAACAATGCTAAAAACACGAATCACCCTTCAATTCAAACTTAATGAACTTTGAAACTTCAACTTCTACAATCGATGCCGAAACCTATCAAATCATGTCCGATTGATCTCAAATTTTGCACACAAGTCACATTTGACATTACAGACCTACTCCAACTTTCGGAATCGAAATCCGACTCCAATATCAAAAAGTCCACTCCCGGTCAAACTTCTCAAAAACCTTCAAATTCCCACTTTCACCAAATAACCTCAAAATGACCTACGGACCTCCAAATCCACTTCCAGATGGGCTCCCAATACCAAAATCACCATACGGAACTATTCCCAAACTCGGAATCCCAAACGAACATTGATAACATTGAAATTCACTTCAACACAAAATTTATGAAATTCTTCCAAAATACCAACTTCCATAATAGGCGCCAAAATGCTCCCGGGTCATCCAAAACCCGCTCCGGGCATACGCTCAAGTCCAAAATCATCATACAAATATGGTGGAACCTTCAAATCCCAATTCCGAGGCTGTTTACTCAAAAATCATACTTTAGTCAATTCCTCCAACTAAAGGCTTCCGAAATTAGAATTTTCTTTCCAAATCGACTCCGAACTTCCCAAAATTAAATTCCGACCACGCATACAAGTCGTAATACCCGAAGTGAAGCTACTCATGGGCTCAAACTGCCTAATAACGTGCTAGAGCTCAAAATGACCGATTGGGTCGTTACAGTTGAATGGGGTGTAAATGCTCAAAACGACAAGTCGGGTCGTTACAAGAAAACTCAAATTTAAAGTCCTATATAAGGTAAAGTCCTATAGAATCTGCCTTTTTAAGATTGGAGTCTTACGGTCTTCCCATAGTGAATTTGAACACGAATTGAATTTAGTCCTTCACTATCTAATTTACATAAATTCCATAATTCTAATTGAATTTAAAGTTTATTATAATCTACCATCTAATTATGAGTAGTATATAACTCTTACATAAGGTAAATTTTAATTGATATTAAAGTTCTAGATATTTAATGGGATTTCTGCATAGTTTAGAGAAGAAAATATTTAATAAATAAAACTTTAGCATACTTCAAAGCCTAAATGTTAGGAAGATCAAATTACTATATTGTTTAGTGTGAAACCTATTTTTGAAGGGTAAAAAAGGAGAACGGCATTTCGCTAAGGGCCTTAGTACTTTTAATATAGACTAGCTTTAGGGTACGCGCTTTGCGCGTGTACCTCATACCATTAAATATAATTATTTTTAAAGCATACAAACATATATTATTAAAATGGATTTGAGTTATAAAAAAAATAAAGATATTAAAAGAATCAGGAAAGTAAGGGATCAAGAGTTTCTTGTTTATTGAGCCTAAAATATCAGTTCTTTCTTAACTCTTTATATTAGAAAAATAATTATTTAATGTGAAATCTATTTTTAATGATAAAAAAAGTCGATCAATTTTTGAAATTAGGCTTGAAATGGCGAAAGTTGAATTTTTGGGAAGTTTGACCAGGGGGTTGACTTTTTGATATCGGGGTCGGAATCTGACTCGGGAAATGGAAATAGCTTCGTTATGTCATTTATAACTTGTGTGCAAAATTTAAAGTCATTACGGATTGATTTGATGTGTTTCGGCACAAGATATAGAATTTGAAAGTTGAAAGTCATAGATTTTGAATTGGGGTATGATTCGTCGTTTTGATATTGTTTGATGTGATTTGAGGCCTCGAGTAGGTCTGTGGTATATTTTAGGACTTGTTGGTGTATTTGGTTGAGGTCCCGGGGGCCTCGGGCGAGTTTCGGATGAATAACGGATAAAAAATTAGAGTTGTGAGGTTATTAAAGCTATAGCCCTTTTGGCGTGATCGTACCTGCGAGGGTCTTGGTCGCAGGTGCGATGCCGCAGGTGTGGCAGCTCGAGCGCAGGTGAGGAGTTGGAGGGTGTCAGCAGAGGTCGCATGTGCGATGGGATTTCCGCACCTGCAATTGCGCAGATGCGGGCAGGGATTTGCAGAAGCAGAAAATGGTGAGGAAGCCGAGCAGCACAGGTGCGATATTTTTCGGCAGAAGCGGGTGTGCAGGTGCGAGCCCAGTCTACGCAGGTGCGAAAAGCCTGGGCAGAACCCTTTAAGTTCGAGGGTTCGATATTTTCACCCATTTTTGGATTATGGAGCTCGGTTTGGATGATTTTTGGAGAGGAATCTTTCCACACAACTTGGGGTAAGTGTTCTTGACTCCTTTGCGATTATATTTCATGAATTAATCTTCATTTTTGGTGTAAAATTATCGAATTTTCCAAAGAAATCAAAGGAAATTCCTATAATTTCATAAAACAAATTTTTGGGTTTTGAACATCGATTTGGAGTCGGAATTGAGTGAAATTAGCATGGTTGAACTTGTAATTGGATGGGTTGTCGAATTTTGTAAGTTTCATCGAATTTTGAGATGTGGACCCACCACGGCCGATTTTTGGAGTGTAATTTCAGATTTTTGTGGGAAAAATTAGCATTTTGTTATGGAATTAATTCCTATATTTGTGTGGACTGAATCAAATTAATTGTAGCTAGATTTGAGCCGTTCGGGAGTTCATACGCGCAGAATGGAAGTTCTGGAGTATTGTTTAACTTGCTCGACATTGGATTCGTCTTGTTCGAGGTAAGTAACTCTTCTAATCTTGGAGCTGGGGGTATGAACCCTGAATATACGTGTTATGTATTTGGTGTTGAGGTGACGCACATGCTAGGTAACGGGCGTGTAGGCGTGCACCGTGTGAACTGTGATTCCGTTATTCCTGTGGTATTGTGTAGTTACCTAAACTTATCTAAAATCATGAAATCTCTACGCACTAGAGTTATCAAGCTGTGATTCATGTTAGAAGCCATGTTTAGGCTACATACTTATTCTATTTGGGACCCACTGAGGTCATTTATGCTGTTGAGTTATCTTCTTTCATTGCATTACATACTTAGTCATACGCATTCATATGCATATCATATCTCAGTCACTATTGTTATATATTGATGCATCATATCATTATTTTCGGGCTAATATTATGACATTGTGAGCCCGTGAGAGAGAGACTGGAGAGATTGATGACTGAGTGAGGCCGAGGGCCTGATTGATTATGATATTAATACTATGGCAAGTGAGTTGTCCGTGCGGATTATAGCGCTTGGGCTGAAGGAGCCCCTCCGGAGTCTGCACACACCCCTAGTGAGCGCGGTTGATATTATTGAGGGATGGATCTTCCCTGGACATGGATCTTGTCTGAAGCATTTTATACCTCGAGATGGATCTTCTCCACGGGATGGATTGGCCCTACTCGGTACTGAGTGGATGATGATCAGTTGATGTGTATATTCCGGGATGGATCTTTCCTGGGCCGGATTGTCCATATACAGTACCGAGTGATTGAGCATGATGAGTGAAATGTGTGAGAAAGTGAGATTAAGTACTCTGAGAGTGTGAGTACATGAGTTCATCTCTGAGATACATTGCATTGACATGCACACATGACATACAGGCATAGAGATGTATTTTTCTCATGTTGTACGGTATCACGTCATTCATGACTTCTCACACATATTGATATATGGGCATAGTGTTGCATTGATTTTACACTGGCTAGCTGTAAAGAAAATGAAGCATCTTATTTATTATTGAAAGGATTTTTGGGAAAATTATTGTTTTCAACTTATTCATATTTTGGAAACTTTGATAAACGACTTGGGATTTTCACTGATACACTTGAAAAGCAGAACTATTTTCAAAAGTCATGATTTAGCTGAGCATTTATTCTTTGAATTACTTCTTTTATTACTTGCTATATATTGTTATGAACTGTTGTTGGTTATTGGAGTTGGACTCCGACCATGGTGCAAGCTCGTCACGACTTTCAACCTAAGGTTAGGTTTGTTACTTATTGAGTACCTGGCGTGCAGATGTTGGTTGTTGATATTGATGTGTTCGTTGGGAGCTGGAAGATGTACCTGCATTCCGGTTATAGCTGCCTCTTATTCACGGTAGCCTTAGATTCATAAAACTCTGTTTATGTACTATTCGAACAGATGATGTATTTACTTCATACCAGCTTTGTATACTCTATTCTTAGAAGCTCATGATTTGTACTACCAGTTCTTGGAGAATATATAAGATTCAGATTTTTCTTTGCTTAAATTACTTTAATAACTGTTATTGGAATTAGATAGTTGATAATTGGCTTACCTAGCGGGTTGGGTTAGGTGCCATCACGACTAGTTGGATTTTGGGTCGTGACAAAGTGGTATCAGAGCCCTAGGTTCATAGGTTCTACAAGTCATGAGCAAGTGTCTAGTAGAGTCTTGCAGATCGGTATGATGACGTCCATACTCATATTTGAGAGGCTACAGGGCATTTAGGATAATATCCCATCTTTCTTTCCTTATCGTGCGAAATTGATTCAGCTTTAAACGTAACTCTTTGAATTCCTTATACGCATTCATATGTGCATATGAGCGCTCAGCGTCAGCGGTGCATCACCGGCTTATGATCCCATGAACGAGGTTTGAGATGTGTATTCTGTGTTTTGGTGATGGGCCAGTTTGGAGGACTTGAGGCCATGGTTAGACCGCAGCTTAAGCTCGATAGCTTTGGTTGTAACTTGTATATTTGGACTCATATGTCCGATAATGTCCCTACTAGTGGAATTTGTAGCTCGATGAGCAGTGGAATGGCTTTGTGATGAGTACGATGTAACTGCGGGATGTGTTAAGACGATTTGAATATGACAAAAAGTGTTTCCTTGAAATGTAAAGGAAAGGCCATTGGGTGCTTGATTTTTGTTTTGATGTGACGTACAACCTCGAGTATGAATGTTTTGAAGGATCTTTCATGTTGTTAAATTTTGGGACAAATTAAATTCTCATGTCTGGTTAATGAGTTTGGACTCAGATAAACTAAGTGATTGCATAGTAATTGTGATTGCGAAAGGGTATAACAAGATACCTATTTGAGGCTAAGCAGGTGGGTTATCCCCTGCGGAGTAATCTGCGTAGGTATGTTCCTTATAATATGAGTGAAGAGTTTCTTTTCTGCCAGCGGGGCGTATGTGTTGAGATTTGAATTTGAATCTGGTTGAGAAAGTTGACTTGAGTGTTAAGAGAATAAAGTATGAGCTTGGGAAGAATTTTTGTTGAACTGACTACGGTATTATGACAGTAATAGAGTATGGATATTGTGATTTATCGAGTGTTTAAATTTATGGCTTTGAGCCAAGTGGGGGAGCCTGCTATTGACAATTCAATTGATGGTTGTATGTTAATTTTAGTTTGGTCTGAGGCATACTTGTGGATTAGTTATGACTTGCAAAGGTCGAGATCGAGGATGACTCGAGTACTAAAATTTCTAAATATGGATTATATTGCGCTTTATGGGTATATGAAAATCACGGGGTGAGTGAGTTGTTATTTGTGAATAGTGTAGTGCACACGGAGTATGAATTTGATCGGTGGTATTAAGGCAGGGTTACTTCTTTGAGTGGTGCTGTGTTATTGGGGCATGTGTCTTTCAGCCCGTTTGAGCGGTGCAATTTTCAGATTTGAGCAAAATGGGTGACTCTCGAGAAGGTGCTAATGGATTCAAAAACGTATAAGTGGCAATTGAAAATTTTTCAGATTCGTATATCGCTAGAATCGGTTACTTACATTGGATGGTGTCGGGACTTACGGTAATTATGTATGACTATGGATTCTATATTTCAGTGTAAGAAAGGAAAGGGGGACAATTTTAAATTTATATAAGGTCTTTCAGAGTGGATGCCTCGGCTGTAGTGCTTTTAGGGTACTTAAGAGGTAATTCAGCGGCTTATGGGCCTTAGGGCATTGTGGTTCTATGCTAAGGTTCGTGGGGTGAGTTGTGGTTAAAGATCATGGTGTTTTAGCAAAGAGAAGTATCAATTCGAAGATAAATTCGGAAGGGACTCGGAGAAATATGACAGCTTGGTGGTAGGTTGGATCAGTATGGTAATGGATATGATCGGTTCTTTGGGTGCTTATGATGTGGGGGATTTCTACAGGTGCTTTGTGAAAATACTCCTGGGTTTTAGAAACTAAATTACTAAACAACCCATAACCACTCCCAAAACCCGATGTCACAAGTGCATGAGCATTTACTAGGGAGTAAAATAAAATACAGCATCTATTCGAAATACAAATTAGACGGGAAAAATATAAATAACTCTGTAATGACCCGACTGGTTGTTTTGAGAGTTAGAGCCTCGAACCCCTATTAACTGCATTCCCCATATCTATTTCTGCTATTGTGACTTGCCGAGATGATTGGTTTTGAGTTTCAGAGTGTTTTGGGATACTTAGTCCCTAAATGAGAGCTTAAGTCTTAGAATTTGGACCGTAGTCGGAACTGTATGAAGACGGTTCCAGAATGGAATTCCGTCAATTCTTTTAGCTCCGTTGGGTAATTTTGGGCTTAGGGGTGTGTCCGGAATGTGTTTTGGGGGCCCGTAGCTCATTTAGACTTGAAATGGCGAAAGTCGAATTTTTTTAGTTTTGGACTGGTAGTGAAAATTTTGATATCGGGGTCGGAATCTGATTCTGGAAGTTGGAGTAGGTCCGTAGTGTTGAATATTACTTTTGTGCAAAATTTGGGGTCAATCGGACATGGTTTGGTTGGTTTCGGCATCGGTTGTCGAATTTGGAAGTTTTAAGTTCTTTAAGTTTGAATCGGAGGTTGATTTGTGATTTTAGCATTGTTTGATGTGGTTTGAGGATTCGGCTAAGTTCGTATGGTGTTTTAGGACATGTTGGTATGTTTGGTTGAGGTCCTGGGGGCCTCGGGTGTGTTTCGTATGCTCAACGGGTCATTTTTGGACTTAGAGAAGTGGCAGATTTCTGGTGTTTTATTGCAGAAAAATCCTTCATCACGTTCTCAAGAGGTGCCTCGCGATCACGTAGAGCATCTGGGAAAGGAAGCTAAGTTGTTCTTCGCATTCGCGATGCTGTTCCCGCATTTGCGAAGGTGTGGGACCTTAAACCTACGCGTTCGCGATATGGTCCTCGCGTTCTCGTAGAGGAACGGGGCAGAGGGAGCTTCGGGCATTAAGCCTAAGCGTTCGCGAAGAGGTTCCCGCGTTCGCGAAGGGTCCGTTAGTGGAATGTACACGTTCGCGAGATTCCCCTCGGGTTTGATAAGGATGAATTTTGGGCTAGTAGAAGATTATTCATCGCGTTCGCGATCGTGATGTCGCGTTAAGGTTCAAAAATGAGGGTTGAGTTCATAACACAAAAATTTGATTGAGAGCTCGGTAGAAGGCGAAGTTTGGAGAGATTTTCGAAGGAAGTTTTTGGATAATGATTCCTAACTCCTTTATGGTTATATTCAACTAATCTATGGTTGTTTTCCTCTTTAATTTCGAATTTTGGGGTTGAAATTGGAAAAGATTTTGAAGAACTTCTTCAACAAAGATTTCGAGGTTTGAAGGGGATTTGTGGTCGGATTTGTGTAAATTTTATATGGTTAGACTCGTGAGCGATTGGGTGTTCATATTTTGTGAATTTTACCCGATTCCGAGACGTGGGCCCCACAGGCAATGTTTGAGTTAATTTCAGAATTTTTGTTAAAGTGTTGATTTTATTAATTAGATGAGTCTATTATGGTTGTATTTATGATATGTAATTGTTTTTGGCTAGATTTGGGCCATTCGGAGATAGATATTCGTGGGAAAAGCATTTTGACCGATTGATTAAGCTTGGTTCGAGGTAAGTGGCTTGCCTAACTTTGTGTGGGGGAAATCCCCTTAAGATTTGAAACTATTGTGATATATGAGCGCCGTGTACGTGAGGTGATGAGTACATACACGGGCTAGTTGTGGTAAAACTCGATTTTCTTATTGAGCAGCAACATGTTTTCCTGTTATTTTGACTTATACCATTTTAATGAGTACTAATCTATTTTCATTCTTAATTGAGTTATTCCAATATATGTAGCTATCATGTTTAGTCTAATACAACATGTCTACATTTCTTAATTGTTTATGTGAATTCTGTACTGCATATTTACTTTGGGACTACGGAACGGTATTCTGGGAGATCCCCATGTACTGCATATTTACTACGGAACGGTATTCCTTGGGATGTCTCCCTGCATATTTACTTTGGGACTACGGAACGGTATTCCGGGAGATCCCCTGTCTTGCATATTTACTTTGGGACTACAAAACGGTATTCCGGGAGATCCCCCTGCATATTTACGTTTGGGACTACGAGACGGTATCTCGGGAGATCCCCTGTTGTGATTTCTATGTACTGAGCTGTTACCATCTATGATTTTATTGTTGTTAAATTTCAGCCTTTATTTTATTGCGGTATTACACTCTATATTGTTTTTATTATATATTTGCCAGTAGGGCCCTGACCTGACCTCGTCACTACTCGACCGAGGTTAGGCTTGGCACTTACTGGGCACCGATTATGGTGTACTCATGCTACTCTCTGCACATGTTTTTCGTGTGCAGATCCAGGTGCACCTTATCAGTCACACTATCAGTGAGCTGGGACAGATTTGGAGACTTCAAGGTATATCTTCCGCGTCCGCAGACCTCGGAGTCCCCTTCTACTCTTTCTCATGTCCATTATCTTCTGTATTTTCCTTGTTAGATTCTAATGTATAGAGACACTAGATTTTTCCTTATGTAGTTTGTGATTCACGATGTTCCTGGTTTTTGAGATTTGTTGTGTATTTTTGAATAGTTGGTTAAATTTATATTTTTATTTCAATATTCCGCAAAAATGTTAGGCTTACCTAGTTGTAGAGATTAGGTGCCGTCACGACGTTACACGGAGGGGAAATTGGGTCATGACAAGTTGGTATCAGAGCTCTAGGTTCATAGGTGTCGTGAGTCACAAACCGGTTTAGCAGAGTCTCATGGATCGGTACGGAGATGTCTGTACTTATCTTCGGGAGGCTATGAAACTGTTAGGAAATTTTCACTACTTTGATTCCTTGTCGTGCGAAAACTTTGTTGACTTCAAAGATTATTAACTTCTGTATTCTATTCTCTTACAGATGGTGAGGACACGTACAAGCGGATTTGATGACCAGGCACTCGCGCCCCCTGCTAGAGCCACGAGAGGCTGGGGTAGAGGCCGAGGACGTTCACGTGGTGTAGCCAGAGCACCCGCACGAGCTGCTACAGAGGAGCCCCCAGTAGCTCAAGCTGGAGGGTAGACACCCGAGATACCTGTTCCTGTACCAGCCCTCCAGGAGACTCTAGCCCAGTTTCTGAGCATGTTCAGTACCTTAGCTCAAGCTGGATTGATTCCACTTGCTCCTGCCACATCTCAGGCCGGGGGAGGAGCACAGACTCCCGTCGCTGGTACTCCAGAGCAGCGGGTTCAGGTCGACCAGGTTCCAGAGGTAGTACCAATACCGCCGGTAGCTCCAGCTCAGCCCGAGGTTAGGGCAGCAACTTCTGAGGTGGAGAAGCTTAGACTTGAGAGGTACAAGAAGTACCACCCACCTACCTTTAGCGGATTGGCTACAGATGATGCTCAGGGTTTTCTAGAGGAGTGTCATTGTATCCTACGTACTATGGGCATAGCGGAGACGGGCGGGGTTTTTTTTACTACATTCCAGCTTAGAGGAGCAGCCTATCAGTGGTGGCATGATTATGAGTTGAGTAGTCCGGCTGAGGCAGCTTCACTAACATGGACTCAGTTCTCGGACATATTTTTGAGAGAGTATGTCCCTCAGAGCCTCAGGGACTCATGGCGCGCGGAGTTTGAGCAGCTGCGCCAGGGTGCTATGACTGTGTCAGAGTATGTAGTCCGCTTCAGTGATTTGGCTTGACATGCACCGGCCTTGGTTGCCACAGTTCGAGAGAGGGTTCGACGATTTATTGAGGGACTCCACCCCAGTATCAGGATTAGTATGGCCAGGGAGTTGGAGATGGATATTTCTTATCAGCAGGTTGTAAGTATCGCCAGGAGATTGGAGGACATGCTTTCCCGAGATAGAGAGGAGAGGGAGGGCAAGAGGTCTCGAGAGACTGGTTCTTATTCTGGTGCTCGTGTCCCAGCAGCTCGCCATGGTAGGGGTTATGTGATCCGCCCCATTCATTCAGCTCTTCCAGACGCCAGTGGTGTTCCAGCTCCTTCTAGACCCCAGGAGCCTTATTATGCACCGCCAGTATCTAGTGTGCCTCCTACATGGGGTGTTGCTAGCGGCCAGTCCAGCAGACCTGGCCCAAGTTAGACACAGCAGCCACGCCCTCCCAGAGCTTGTTTTGAGTGTGGCGACACTCGCCATATGGTGAGGGATTGCCCTAGGATTAGGAGGGGTGCACCTCCACAGACTTCTCATCCACAGCATGCTCCACCGGGTCCTCAGGCTATGATTACAGCACCAGCTGCCACCCAACCTGCTTAGCCAGCTCGAGGTGGAGGTCGGGGAGGTAGAGGTCACCCTAGAGGGGGAGGCCAGGCTAGATACTATGCCCTTCCTGCTCGTACAGATGCAGTTGCTTCTGATTCTGTCATTACAGGTATTGTTCCAGTCTGTCATAGAGATGCGTCGGTATTATTTGACCCAGGCTCTACATATTCCTATGTGTCCTCTTATTTTTCCTTGTATTTGGGCATATCGTGGGAATCTTTGAGTTTCCCTATTTATGTGTCTACTCATGTGGGAGATTCTCTTGTTGTGGACCACGTGTTTCGGTCGTGTTTGATTGCTCTTAGTGGTTTCGAGACCAGAGCCAACTTATTATTGCTCAGCATGGTAGGTTTTGATGTTATCTTGGGCATGGACTGGTTGTCGCCCCATTTTGCAATTCTTGATTGTCACGCTAAGACTGTGACGCTGGCTATACTAGGTTTATCGCGGTTAGAGTGGAGAGGTACCTTAGAGTATACTCCTACAAGAGTTATTTCATTTCTTAAAGCTCAATGAAGGGTTGAGAAGGGGTATGACGCGTATCTAGCTTATGTGAGAGACGTCAGTATTGATACCCCTACAGTGGAGTCAGTTCCAGTAGTGAGGGACTTTCCAGATGTGTTTCCAGCTAATCTTTCGGGCATGTCGCCCGATAGAGATATTGATTTTGGCATTGATTTGTTGCCGGGCACTCAGCCCATCTCTATTCCTCTGTATCGTATGGCTCCTCCTGAGTTGAAGGAGTTGAAGGAGCAGTTACAGTGATTCATTCAGCCCAGTGTGTCACCTTAGAGTGCTCCTGTCTTATTTGTGAAGAAGAAGGATGGTTCTATGCAGATGTGTATTGATTACCGCCAGTTGAACAAAGTCACAGTGAAGAACAGGTATTTATTGCCTCATATGGATGACTTATTTGATCAGTTACAGGGTGCCAGAGTGTTTTCCAAGATTGACTTACATTCAGGATATCATCAGTTGAAGATTCGGGAACCAGATATCCCGAAGACTGCTTTCAGGACCAGATATGGTCACTATGAGTTTCTTGTGATGTTTTTTGGGCTGACCAATGCCCCAGCAACTTTTATGCACTTGATGCACAGTGTGTTCCGGCCATATCTTGACTCATTCGTCATTGTGTTTATTGATGACATTCTGGTATACAATCGGACTCGGGAGGGACATGAGCAGCACCTGAGGACTGCACTTCAGACCTTGAGAGAAAAGAAGTTATATGCAAAATTTTCAAAGTGTGAGTTTTGGCTAGACTCAGTGGCATTCTTGGGTCATATAGTATCGAGTGAGGGGATCCAGGTGGATCCGAAGAAGATTGAAACAATGCAGAGTTGGCCCAGACCGTCCTCATTTACAGAGATCCAGAGTTTTCTTGGTTTGGCAGGGTATTACCGCCAACTTGTAGAGGGTTTCTCGTCTATTGCAGCACCTATGATCGGGCTGACCCAGAAGGGTGCTCCGTTCAAGTGGACAACGGAATGTGAGGAGAGCTTTCAGAAGCTCAAGACAGCTTTGACTACAGCCCCAGTATTGGTATTACCTACAGGTTCGGGGTCTTATACTGTATATTGTGATGCATCACGGATTGGTCTCAGTGCGGTGTTGATACAGGACGGTAAGGTGATTGCCTAAGCATCCAAACAGCTGAAGGTGCACGAAAAGAACTATCATTTCCATGATCTTGAATTAGCAGCTAATGTTCATGCCTTGAAGATATGGCGTCATTATTTGTACGGTGTTCCTTGTGAGATTTACACTGATCATCGGAGTTTGTAGCATCTGTTGAAGCAGAAAGATCTTAACTTACATCAGCGGAGGTGGTTGGAGCTGCTTAAGGATTATGATATCACTATTTCGTACCACCCTGGGAAGGCCAATATGGTGGCCGATGCTTTGAGTCACCGGTCAGAGAGTTTGGGGAGTTTAGCATATCTACCAGCAGCAAAGAGGCCATTGGCGTTGGATGTTCAGGCCTTAGCCGGCCAGTTTGTGAGATTGGATATTTCTGAGCCGAGTCGAGTATTAGCTTGTGTGGTCTCTCGGTCTTCTCTTTATGATCGTATCAGGGAGCGTCAGTATGATGACCCCCATCTGCCTGTCCTTAAGGACCACGGTCCAGTACGATGATGCTAAGGAGGTTACTATTAGAGATGATGGTGCATTGAGGATGTAGGGCAGGCTATGTGGGCCCAATGTAGATGGTTTGCGTGAGTTGATTCTTCAGGAGGCTCGCAACTCACGGTACTCCATTCATCCGGGTGCCGCGAAGATGTATCAGGACCTGAGGCAGCATTATTGGTGGAGGAGGATGAAGAAAGACATAGTAGAGTATGTGGCTATATATCTAAATTGCCAGCAGGTAAAGTAGGAGCATCAGTGACCGGGTGGGTTACTTCAGAAGATAGAGATTCCAGAGTGGAAATGGGAGCGGATCACTATGGACTTCGTTGTTGGTCTCCCACAGACTCAGCGGAAGTTTGATGCAGTTTGTGTGATTGTGGACAGGCTGACAAGTCATTTCATTTCATTCCTGTGATGACTACCTATTCTTCCAAGCAGCTATCTCGAATCTACATCCGTGAGATCGTCAAGCTTCATGGCGTACCGGTATCTTTTATATCTGACCGAGGTACGCAGTTTACATCACAGTTCTGGAGAGCTGTACAGCATGAGTTGGGTACTCAGGTTGAGTTGAGCACAACATTTCACCCTCGGATAGACGGGCAGTCCGAGCGCACTATTCAGATATTAGAGGATATGTTATGTGCGTGTGTGATAGATTTGGGGGGTGTTTGGGACAAGTTCTTGCCACTTGCGGAGTTTGCTTACAACAACAGTTATCAGTACAGCATTCAGATGGCACCGTATGAGGCTCTGTACGGTAGGCGGTGTCGGTCCCCAGTGGGTTGGTTCGAACCCGGCGAGGCCATATTATTGGGTACGGACTTGGTTCAGGATGCCTTGGAAAAAGTAAAGGTGATTTAGGATAGACTTCGCACATCCCAGTCCAGACAGAAGAGTTATGCAGACCAGAAGCTTTGCGATATGGCATTCATGGTTGGAGAGCGAGTCTTGCTCCGGGTTTCACCTATGAAGGGCGTTATGAGGTTTGGAAATAAGGGCAAGCTGAGCCTAAGGTTCATTGGTCCATTTGAGGTATTGCGTCGAGTTGGGGAGGTTGCTTATGAGCTTGCCTTGCCTCCTAGTCTAGCAGGAGTTCATCCAGTATTCCATATTTCTATGCTCCGGAAGTATCACGGCGATACGTCCCATGTGTTGGATTTCATCTCAGTTCAATTGGACAAGGATCTATATTATGTTGAGGAGCCAGTGGCTATTTTAGACAGGCAGGTCAGAAAGCTAAGATCAAAGAACATTGCTTCCCTGAAGGTTCATTGGAGGGGACAGCAAGTCGAGGAGGCAACTTGGGAGACCGAGCAAAATATGCGCAGCCGTTATCCTCATCTTTTCACCACTTCAGGTATGTCTCTATGCTCGTTCGAGGACGAACGATTGTTTTAAGAAGGGGAGGATGTAACGACCCGGCCGGTCATTTTGAGAGTTAGAGCCCCGAACCCCTATTAATTGCTTTCCCCATATATATTTCTGCTATTGTGACTTGCCAGGATGATTGGTTTTGAGTTTCGAAGTGTTTTGGGACACTTAGTCCCTAAATGAGAGCTTAAGTCTTAGAATTTGGACCGTAGTCGAAACTATGTGAAGATGGTTGCGGAATGGAATTCCATCGATTCCGTTAGCTCCGTTGGGTGATTTTGGGCTTTGGAGCATGTCCGGAATGTGTTTTGGGGGCCCGTAGCTCATTTAGGCTTGAAATGGCGAAAGTCGAAATTTTGGAGTTTTGGACCGGTAGTGGAAATTTTGATATCAGGGTTGGAATCTGATTCCGGAAGTTGGAGTAGGTCTGTAGTGTTGAATATGACTTGTGTGCAAAATTTGGGGTCAATCGGACGTGGTTTGGTTCGTTTCGGCATCGGTTGTTGAATTTGAAAGTTTCAAGTTGTTTAAGTTTGAATCGGAGGATGATTTGTGATTTTAGCATTATTTGATGTGGTTTGAGGATTCGACTAAGTTCGTATGGTGTTTTAGGACTTGTTGGTATGTTTGGTTGAGGTCCCGGAGGCCTCGGGTGTGTTTTGGATGCTCAACGGGTTATTTTTGGACTTAGAGAAGTGGCAGATTTCTGGTGTTTTATTGCAGAAAAATCCATCATCGCGTTCGCGAGAGGTGCCTCGCGATCGCGTAGAGCATCTGGGAAAGGAATCTAAGTTGTTCTGCGCGTTCGCGATGTTGTTCCCGCGTTCGCGAAGGTGTGGGACCTTAAGCCTACGTGTTCGCGATATGGTCCTCGCGTTCGCGTAGAGGATCGGGGTAGACGAAGCTACGGGCATTAAGCCTACGCATTCGCGAAGAGGTTCCCGTGTTCGCGAAGGGTCCGTTAGTGGAAGGTACGCATTCGCGAGAGTCCCCTCGTGTTCACGAAAAAGGAATTTTGGGCCAGTGGAAGATTGTTCATCGCGCTTGCGTTCGTGATGTCGCGTTAAGGTTCAAAAACGAGGGTTGAGTTCATAACACCAAAATTTGATTGAGAGCTCTGTAGAAGGCGGAATTTGGAGAGATTTTCGGAGGATGTTTTTGGGTAATGATTTCTAACTCCTTTATGGTTATATTCCACTAATCTATGGTTAATTTCCTCTTTAATTTCGGATTTTGGGGTTGAAATTGGGAAATATTTGGAAGAACTTCTTCAACAAAGATTTCGGGTTTTGAAGGGGATTTGTGGTCGGATTTTTTATATGGTTAGACTCGTGAGCGATTGGGTGTTCGTATTATGTGACTTTTACCCGATTTCGAGATGTGGGCCCCACGAGCGATTTTTGAGTTAATTTCGGAATTTTTGTTAAAGTGTTGATTTCATTAATTAGATGAGTTTATTATGGTTGTATTTATGATATGTAATTGCTTTTGGCTAGATTTGGGCCATTCGAAGCCGGATATTCGTGGGAAAAGCATTTTGACCGATTGATTGAGCTTGGTTCGAGGTAAGTGACTTGCCTAACTTTGTGTGGGGGAAATCCCCTTAAGATTTGGAACTATTGTGATATGTGAGCACCGTGTACGTGAGGTGACGAGTACGTACACGGGCTAGTTGTGGTAAAACTCAATTTTCTTATTGAGCAGCAACATGTTTTTCTGTTATTTTGAGTTATACCATTTTAATAAGTACTAATCTATTTTCATTCTTAATTGAGTTATTCCAATATGTGTAGCTA
Source organism: Nicotiana tomentosiformis (assembly GCF_000390325.3). Classification (NCBI taxonomy): domain Eukaryota; kingdom Viridiplantae; phylum Streptophyta; class Magnoliopsida; order Solanales; family Solanaceae; genus Nicotiana; species Nicotiana tomentosiformis. The sequence continues at coordinate 127,644,433 of NC_090818.1, forward strand.
TCATGTTTAGTCTAATACAACATGTCTACGTGTCCTAATTGTTTATGTGAATTCTGTACTGCATATTTACTTTGGGACTACGGAACGGTATTCTGGGAGATCCCCTTGTACTATATATTTACTTTGGGACTACGGAACGGCATTCCGGGAGATCCCCCTGTACTGCATATTTACTTTGGGACTACGGAATGATATTCCGGGAGATCTCCTTGCACTGCATATTTACTTTGGGACTACGGAATGATATTCCGGGAGATCCCCCTGTACTGCATATTTACTTTGGGACTATGAAACGGTATTCCGGGAGATCCCCCTATCTTGCATATTTACTTTGGAACTACGGAATGGTATTCCGGGAGATCCCCCTGCACATTTACGTTTGGGACTACGAGACGGTATCTCGGGAGATCCCCTGTTGTGATTTCTGTGTACTGAGCTGTTACCTTCTATGATTTCATTGTTGTTAAATTTCAGCCTTTATTTTATTGCGGTATTACACTCTATATTGTTTTTATTATATATTTGCCAGTAGGGCCCTGACCTGACCTCGTCACTACTCGACCGAGGTTAGGCTTGGCACTTACAGGGTTCCGATTGTGGTGTACTCATGCTACTCTCTGCACATGTTTTTCATGTGCAGATCTAGGTGCACCTTATCAGCCGCACTATCAGTGAGCCGGGATAGCTTTGGAGACTTCAAGGTATATCTGCCGCGTCCGCAGACCTCGGAGTCCCCTTCTACCCTTTTTCATGTCCATTATCTTCTATATTTTCCTTGTTAGATTCTGATGTATAGAGACACTAGATTTTTCCTTCTGTAGTTTATGATTCACGATGTTTCGGGTTTTTTGGATTTGTTGTGTATTTTTGAATAGTTGGTTAAATTTATATTTTTATTTCACTATTCCGCAAAAATGTTAGGCTTACCTAGTTGTAGAGACTAGGAGCCGTCACGACATCACACGGAGGGGAAATTAGGTCTTGACAAACTCTTAAGGAGACTATATTGGCTGCGGATCGTAATATAAAATGCAGCTCACCTAAGTCCCCGCATTTTAACCACACCTCTATGCCTACAAGGCCGCTAGACATATCTGTACTTACACAAAATAATATGCAGCAAGTGTAGCATGAGTACGTAAACAACGTGTACCCAGTAAGTATCCAGCCTAATATCGAAGAAGTAGTGACGAGAGGTCGACTTTAACTCTCATTAAGGTTCAATAATATTAAAAATAGAAATATTTAAATCAACATGATTTATAGGAATAACAATAATGTTTCTTTAACCAGCAAAAATAATTAACTCATTCAATCCCAATAATTTCCAATTTATCAATTAACTTCACAAGCTGCAATAAAATATCAAGGTCTCATGTAATTATTATTATTAGGCATGATTTCCGTCGTGGTCATATGGCCCGATTCAGAGTATCGTGTACACTGCCGAGGGACGTGCGGCAAAATCCATAGATGCATCTATACTGCCGAGGCGTTCGGTCCGCTCCACAAGAAAGGAGGACATTTTCTTATGAACCTCCGGAATGAGAATATATATATACATTTTTGAGATTAACGCAGGAGGATGTACAAATTTTTACAACAGTTAAATATTATGAACAAAATTTCAAGTATGTGAGATTTCAATATTTTACCATTTGCTGTAACAATTTGCAACATAATTCTATTTCTTTAATTAAATATGGATATAATTATCACAAGTAATTCATGATTTGAGTCATAAACTATCCGGGCTTCAGCAATATTAGTAGCTACGCACAGACTCTCATCACCTCGTGCGTACGTAGCCCCCACAATTAGCAACAATTGTTAATTTAAATCACATATGGTGCAAATTCCCTCTTACAAGGTCAGACAAGAGACTTACCTTGTCTCAAAGCCCACTTCCCGATCACAATGCCGCGTAAAAACTAACCAAATGTTATATAAAATAATTAATACATTTTTGAAAATTCGGAATTAGACTATTAAATAAATTACCCTATCCAAAATGGTAAATTCCTAAAATTCACATTGGGCCCACATGCCCAGATTCCAAAAATATTCAGAGGAAACGTTACCCATAATCTCAAAAACTCAAATATACAATTTCCATCCAATTCCATAACCATTTTCGTGGTTAAAATCTCATTTTTGTCAAAACCTAGGTTTTTCATCTAAACCATTCATTTTCAAGATTTACAGGTTATAATCTACCCATAATCTATGTATTTAACTCAAAGTGTTAGAATTAACTTACCTTAAAGTTGCTAGTTGAAATCCCCTCTCAAAAAGCTCCAAAATCGCCCAAAAATGGAGAAAATGCGAGCTAAAAATGACTGAGCCTCGTCCCCTTTAAACCATTCTGCCCAGCAGCATTTTAGCACCTGCAGATCTCAAGCCGCATCTGCGTCTCCGCATCTGCAAAATGCCCTCGCAGATGCGGCTTTCCCTTAGCCGGCTTCGCTTGTACCTGCGGTCAGCGGCTCGCTTCTACGAGACCACTTCTGCGGTCTATAAGTCGCATCTGTGCCTTCCTCCGCACCTGCGCCTTAGCAGGTGCGGTTCCTTGCACGCATCTGTGGTGCCCAGCGACCCCTCCTCTTCTTCGCTCCTACGGCTCGTGGCTCACACCTGTGAGTTCGCACCTTCGGCTGCCCATGTGCAGGTGCGGTTACACCAGAAGCTGGGAGCTTCAGCAGTCCTTTTCAAGTCCAAACTTGGTCTGTTTACCTTCCGAAATCCACCCGAGGCCCTCGGGACCTCAACCAAATATACCAACATGTCCCAAAACACGATAAGAACTTAGTCGAGGCCTCAAATCATGCCAAACAACATCGAAACTACAAATCACCTTCCAATTTAAACTTAATGAACTTTGAACCTTCAAACTTCTTCAATCGAAGTCGAAACCTATCAAATCATGTTCGATTGACCTCAAATTTTGCACACAAGTCATAATTGACATTACGGACCTACTCCAACTTCCGGAATCGTAATTCGACCCCGATATCAAAAAGTCTACTCCCGGTCAAACTTCTCAAAAACCTTCAACTTTTTAACTTTCGCCAAATGACCCCAAAATGACCTACGGACCTCCAAATCCACATCCGGATGCGCTCCCAATACCAGAATCACCATACGGAGCCATTCCCAGACTCGGAATCCCAAACGGACATCGATAACCTTGAAATGCACTTCCACCCAAATTTATGAAATCATTCCAAAATGCCAACTTCCACAATAGGCGCTGAAATGTTCCCGGGTCATCCAAAACCCGGTCCGAACATACGCCCCAAGTTCAAAATCATCATACGAACCTATTAGAACCATCAAATCCCGATTCCGAGGTCATTTTCTAAAAATGTTGACCGAAGTTAAACTTTCCCTTTTTAAAGACAACTAAGAAACCAAATGCTCCAATTTCAACCCGAACACTTCCAAATCCCAAACCAACCATCCCCACAAGTCATAAATTAGTAAAAGCACATAAGGGGAGTCTTATTTTGGGGAACAGGGTTATAACAGTTAAAACGACTGGTTGGGTCGTTACATTCTCTCCCACTTAAATATATGTTCGTCCTCAAACGTGCTAAGAACTGCTCCGGAGTTTCTAAAATCAATGTTTAGCCCCTTGTGCACCTACCAGTGCTACCACAACTCAGCTGAGCACATTAGCCCAAGCAAATCTAAAGATCCTCTCCTTTATTTAGGCAAATAAGCCTTAGAGCCAAATTCTAACCTCCGAAATTCTCCGCTAGGCCTGCTTCCAACATACGAACATCGTTTCAATCTCTACGCGATGTACCACTACATGATTGTATACTCTCACTGATTTCACACCATGCACCGCATTATTCACATGACCACAATAACATCCTCTGACAACAATAGCCGAAATTCCATGAATCTGATGCTCACAACACACCTCATGACACATATAAGTCCCGTTCCAACTCTTGCAATACTGCCACGGCAGAAGAGATGTGTAGAAATTCATAACCAACTGCATAGTCAACAAATCATTTAGTCCCTCCTCCTGACAGGAACCATTACCTCATTATGAACCAAATAATGATATTTGCTCTTTAATATGCCTCGTATAAATCTGATCGCACTGATCCCAGGTCCAATAATCTCGTCTCACCCAATATAAGTTGCTCAGGCAATAAGCCACCTCAGACACTACCAAAAGTCTCATATGATGCCACCATGTGCCAACAAGCCACAACTTGAATGCGATATATAAGGAAAAACTATGGAAAGAACTACTCAACCTACACAACAAATTAAACAACCGAAAAGGTGTTATGAACCTCCCTCAAAACATGAGAAACAAGACACGCACGAATAGATATGGGGAACTGTACTCGTCATCACACTGTTGCGGCGTGCACCCCAATTCACACATGATACTGTTGCGGCGTGCAACTCGATCCAAACAACATACCCGTGGCGGCATGCCACCCGATCCATACATGACAATAAATAGGGAAGTACCCATCAAGCAAAAACGCTTATACCTACGAAATACCTGAATGTCAACCACAAGCACGCCAAGTGTACAATACCATCAGATAGCGCCATATTCTACAAAACTCAAGCACGACTAAGGTGCAATAAATGACCTGCATCTCGAGAGCGATCCTGCTCATAAAACATCGCAAACTATACAGGATCTCAATACGAGTGCGAACAATCAAACCGCCTCACAACCCATATGGCATAATAGAGACCACACGGAAGGGCCGGAAATAGAAATAACATCCAAGGCCCGAAGACCCCTCCAAAAACAACGTTATGCTAAAATAAGCACATCCAGCCTGATATAGAGCCCACATTCACATTTAGATCCATCCACGGACCTCAAGCCAATTCTGATCGTACCGTACTGGGCTAATAACCTTTCAAGGATCCACAATAACCCTTTTTCCCATGACACACAAGAACAACCGTCAAATCCGAAACAAACTTCCATGGTCCACAACCAAATGAACCGAGCACCCTTCAGGCATATATTCTCACATTAGCGATAGTACCACAACTCCATACTTTGTTCTAAATCTTTAATCAATCAAGTGACTACATGTCACACTTATACAATCTTCCCGTGGGATACACTCCCACGACTATCCGCACCAGGTAGCAAAGTCTGCACATCCAGACCACCAGTCATACAGTGTTGTAAAGCGAATCAAAATTCCGCAAATCAGTACACAAATCCTCTTACACGTGACACCGATCTCAATGACGCGGAAGACAATACCAGCTCACTCTAAACATCTGAATCCTTCCTTACTCGTCCGAGCTCGTGACATCCCTGTCAATACCGAACTGCAACCTTGATCCTTAACTTTCAAATTTCATGCCGCTCACCGCACCTATCTCACCAACACGTGAAAACTCAAGAATTTCATCATAACTCCTGAACCACTAATAGGATACACACTTCATCATATATAAACCTTTCACTTTACTCGTTTCAGGAGAACCATTGCAATACGTGACTGAATTCCCATAATCGCAGAAAAATGCAAACCTCAAGTCATGATCTAAACTCCCATAACTCTTTCGGGATCCATTTACACGAACAAGCCATTCGAATCAAATACCTCCTAAGTTAACCAAGTAGTGGTGGCGCTCAAGCCCAATTGTACAACCACAAACTACATGTATAACTTTAACACGCTGAAGGAACTGATCATTGCCACCATCATGCTAATTTAACACTAACCGATCTGACTTCTTCTAATTTTACCCTAGACTTTCCTTAGAAATAACAATAGCTCCATTTAAATTATATCGAACTCAATCCGCACTCGCCCCGAGTGACTCCATTTCACGAGCCCACATTGCCTCAAAACCCGCAAACTAACTCATACCCTCCTTGTGCGTACATTCGCATTTTCAACTGGTACACCCATTCCGATAATTCCTTTACGAATCCGAAGGTATTTTCTCCCATTCCTCCAATGCTACACCGCAGACCGAAGATAACATAGAACACTCCAAGCCCCTTTTATAATCCACTACAAAAGCTCGATACTTAACCATACCACAGACTCGAAGTCCTTAGGCACCGCACTTTAATTTTTGAATCCACTAAAACCGTTGTTGAGAGTCACCCACTCTGACTTGTTCCCAAATATGATCAAACTCCGAGGATCTGCTAGCACATGAACGCCCTCTCAAAGAAGCACACGGCTGAATCACCTTCCTTGTACATCACATCTATATGAAGCATAAATCTTGAGTCTTCCCAAATCCTGAACATGAATCGATAAGGCCAATTGTAGCACACATTCCTCAAATCCTTGGCTCAAATCACCATTGATGTTCTCTTTCCTTAGTTGTACTAACCCACCAATATGTTGATAACCAGAAACCTCACAACTACATAATCATGCAATCCAATCGTAGACGGTGGGGCTCTCCCACTTAGCTTGAATCTACAATTTCATAACCCTGGAACCTACCAAGATTCCTTCTTCTTCATTGACATGACCTCGCACAATCGACCCGCCAAATTCCTCAAAATCTTCCTGTTAACCATTTCATGAACACTCTGAATCACTAGCCACATTTACATGCTCGACCTCTTACCGGATAGCCAGTAAAATTCTTCGTAGAAACTTCGTCAACCATGCGACCGCTAACCAGCTCACATAAGATAACCTACCTGTGGAAATTACATACCGACATTCTTCCAACATCGCTGCACTGGGTGCAATTACTACCAATCAGTAATCCATCCTAAGCCCGTGCTCATTCACCAGCTGTACAAGTCCGTTCACTCCTCACGGATATCAACTAAAGGTGAGACAATACATTCAAATCCAAAGTCATGTTGTATAATTCTTCATATCAAGCAACTCCTTTCTGTCGCATCCAATCCTCCGTCGTATAATAGCCAGTATTCTAAATTAAGTCCGTAGACCTAGTCACTGTCCACCATAAATCCCAAATCACTTTAAACGTTTCTCAAGGCATATAGTCATCCTACTGCAGAACCCATATACTACTCTGCCACTCTCCCACTTTGGTCAAAGTCACTCCTTTAAGCAACTACAAGACTCCTGCTTCTCACAGTTATCCTTCTAGAAGTTTAACCACCGCGAGACACCTCCCACATGTCCTTCCTCATACTTCGTTGCCTAGTTGTTGCCTTAAATCAATATCTATCTCTGTATCACTTGAACTAATAGATCGCCACCAACTTTAAACCTCCCCAAAGATCATCTTCCTTGAGCCATCAACATTAGGATCATCGATTCGATTCTGAACCACAACACATTGCGACCCCTAACAGACGCTTCCTCGGCACCATTCACAATACTCTACCCTAAAGGTGAATTGAAGAAGACCATAACACCGGCAAACTTAACACATTCCATCAAGGACGACGTCACCACATCACAGATGAAAATCCCACAACGCTCAAAAATACCAAGTCCCATTACCCCATTGACCCAAACCTGAGCATTCGTATTCCGATTGCCTTTCCTCCGCCGGAAATAAAATAATGAATCTCTGAATCATGCACTGAGTAAAACATCCTTTCAAGTCATTCACTGCCCTGACGCATAGACAAGCATCCTACCATTACACAACACTGTGCGATAGCAACGCACGAATCGTCATAACAATTAATGCCCAATCTCAAAACCTTAAGTAATACTGATACTGAGCTGAAATGACAGAGCAGCCTTCCGCAAGGCGACGATAATAGCCCAATAAAATACGCAGGGAGAAACATCCTGCACCACATCTATAGTACCATTAAAATTCCTCGATTCCCAATTTATAACAAGCATTTCACGTCGCATAAGATTGAATAGGAAGGAAAGGAAGGCATAAGCCTCAAAGGAATCAATTCGCACGATGAGGAATCAAGAAGGGAAGTGCTCCTAACAGTCCTGTAGCCTCTCGAAGATAAGTACAGACGTCTCCATACTGATCCGCAAGAATCTACTAGACTCGCTCATGACCTATGAGACCTAAGTGAACCTAGTGCTCTGATACCATATTGTCACGACCCAAAATCCATTAAAGGTCGTGATGGCGCCTAACACCACTGTTAGGCAAGCTAACCATAATTAATTAACTTAATTACCCATTTTAGTATTTTTGAAATTAAAATTTCTTCAATTAAATAGTAAAGATAGAACTCATATAGTAAGTGATAAATATTTTAGCAACTAAATTACTAAACAACCCATAACTACTCCCAAAACCCGGTGTCACAGGTGCATGAGCATTTACTAGGGAGTAAAATAAAATACAGCATCTGTCTGGAATACAAATTAGACAGAAAAAATATAAATAACTCTGAAGGAGTCTCTGTTGGCTGCGGATCGCAATATAGAATGCAGCTCACCTAAGTCCCCGCATTTTAACCACACCTCTGCGCCCACAAGGCTGCTAGACATATCTGTACCTACACAAAAAAAATGTGCAGCAAGTGTAGCATGAGTACGTAAACAACATGTACCCAGAAAATATCAAGCCTAATCTCGAAGAAGTAGTGACGAGAGGTCAACTTTAACACTCACTAAGGGTCAATAATATTAAAAATAGACATATTTTGAATCAACATGATTTATAGGAATAACAATAATATTTCTTTAACCAGCAGAAATAATTAACTCATTCAATTCCAATAATTTCCAATTTATCAATTAACTTCACAAGCTGCAATAAAATATCAAGGTCTCGTGTAATTATTATTATTAGGCACGATTTCCGTCGTGGTCGTACGGCCCGATCCAGAGTGTCGTATACACTACCGAGGGACGTGCGGCATGATCCATAGATACATCTATAATGCCGAGGCGTTCGGTCCGCTCCACAAGAAAGGAGGACATTTTCTTATGAACCTCCGGAATGAGAAGATATATATATATATATATATATATATATATATATATATATATATATATATATATATATATATATATATATATATTTGAAAAATAACGCATGAGGATGTACAAATTTTTACAACAGTTAAATATGCTGAACAAAATTTCAAGTATGTGAGATTTCAATCTTTTACCATATCCTCTAACAATTTGCAACATAATTCTATTGCTTTAATTAAATAGGGATACAATTATCACAAGTAATTCATGATTTGAGTCCTAAACTACCCGGACTTTAGCAATATTAGTAGCTACGCACGGACTCTCGTCACCTCGTGCGTACGTAGCCCCCACAATTAGCAATAATTGTTAATTTAAATCACCTATGGGGTAAATTCCCTCTTACAAGGTTAGACAAAAGACTTATCTTGTCTTAAATCCCACTTCCTGATCACAACGCCGTGTAAAAATCCCAATTCGGTACCGAAATATCCGAAACTATCCAAATGTTATATAATATAATTAATACATGTTTGAAAATTCGGAATTAGACTATTAAATAAATTACCCTATCCAAAATGGTAAATTCCTAAAATTCACCTCAATATTTTCGAAGGAAACATTACCCATAATCTCAAGAACTCAAATATTCAATTTCCATCCGATTCCATAACCATTTTCGTGGTTAAAATCTCATTTTTGTCAAAACTTAAGTTTTTCATCTAAACCCTTGATTTTTAAGATTTACAGGTTATAATCTACCCATAATCTATGTATTTAACTCAAAGTATGTAGAATTAACTTACCTTCAAGTTGCTAGTTGAAATCCCCTCTCAAAAAGCTCCAAAATCGCCCAAAAATGGAGGAAATACGGGCTAAAAATGACTGAGCCTCGTCCCCTTTAAACCATTCTGCCCAGCAGCATTTTCACACATGCGGCTCTCAAGCCGCTTCTGCGTCTCCGCATCTGCGGAAATGCCCTCGCAGATGCGGCTTTCCCTTAGACTGCTTCGCTCGCTCCTGCGGTAAGCGGCTCGCTTCTACGAGACCGCTTCTGCAGTCTATAAGCCGCACCTATGCCTTCCTCCGCACCTGCATTTCACCCCTTCGCACATGCGCCTTCGCAGGTGAGGTTCCTTGCACGCATTTGCGGTGCCCAACGACCCCTCCTCTTTTTCGCTCCTGCGGCTCGTGGCTCGCACCTGCGGCTACTGCCCATGCGCAGGTGCGGTTACACCAGAAGCTGGGAGCTTCAGCAGTTCTTTCCAAGTCCAAACTTGATCCGTTTACCATCCGGAATCCACCTGAGACCCTCGCGACCTTAACCAAATATACCAACACATCCCAAAATACGTTACGAACTTAGTCGAGGCCTCAAATCATGCCAAACAACATCGAAACTACAAATCACCCTCCAATTCAAACTTAATAAACTTTGAACCTTCAAACTTCTACAATCGATGCCGAAACTTATCAAATCACATCCGATTGACCTCAAATTTTGCACACAAGTCATAATTGACATTACGGACCTACTCCAACTTTCAAATCGGAATCCGACCACGATATCAAAAAGTTTACTCCCGGTTAAACTTCTCAAAAATATTCAAATTTCTAACTTTCGCCAAATGACCCCAAAATGACCTACGGACCTCCAAATCCACATCCGGACGCGCTTCCAGTACCAGAATTAGCATACGGAGCCATTCCCAAACTCGAAATCCCAAACGAACATCGATAACCCTGAATTGCACTTCCACCCAAATTTATGAAATCATTCCAAAATGCCAACTTCCATAATAGGCGCTGAAATATTTCCGGGTCATCCAAAACCCAGTTCGAATATACGCCCAAGTCCAAAATCATCATACGAACCTATTGGAACCATCAAATCCCGGTTCCAGGTCGTTTTCTAAAAATGTTGACCGAAGTCAAACTTGCCTTTTTTTAAAGCTAACTAAGGAACCAAGTGCTTCGATTTCAACCTGAACACTTCCAAATCTCGAACCAACCATCCCCGCAAGTCATAAATTAGTAAAAGCACATACGGAGAGTCTTATTTGGGGAAACGGAGTTCTAACTGTCAAAACGACCGGTTGGATAGTTACAACCCCACAACATAAAACCTTACTCTAATATCACATGTCAAACTCAATGAGCAGCATAATTATATGGGCGGAGCTATCGGCAAAGGATAGGTATTTGAATTGATAAAAGAAATTAAATTACCTCTAGAAAGATTGATTACATTCTATGAGTGCGACAATCATTAGAGCATATTATAAATAATTCACTAACGTCATATCAAAACAAATAAATAATGCAACTAAAGCAAGAAGATATGCAAGATCTAATAGTTTATTCTCGATTGAAATAGATGTATGTATTAAATTTTAAGAGAGAACTCATGCAATGAAGAAAATTAAGTTACCTGTAGAAAATTTGATAACCCAACAATAGATGTGGCAGTTTAAACAAAAACGTGATCCGTTATATAAAGGGAATAGGAGGTTCAACGTGTATGGCTACAAAACTTTAAATTCCTTACAAAACCTTATGTATAGGACACAATATTTCAAAGAATTAGAAGTTTGAAAGGTATTAGAAGTTCTTGCTAATTCGTATGAGGCAAGGGATTTATATAAGTAATATTTTGGTGGATTCTAAATTCCTAAATATTAGGAGTTTTTACATCTTTTAAATAAAGAAAGATATTATGGTCAAATTTTTCAATTAATTTGAAAGTCTTAAATATTAAAAATATTATTAAATGACTATTTTATCTAGTGTGAAATCTATTCTTAAAGGGTAAAAAAGGCGAACGACATTTCGCTAAGGTTCTTCGTGTTTTTAATATAGTATAGATAGATATAGAATAGATATTGAGATAGATAGATAGATAAAGGAGGAAATAAATGACTTTTACTATTATTTTTGACAGTATAATATAATAAAAATAAATTATCACATATTTTACCTAAGAGAAATAATTTGGTATATGTATTTTTTTTTCTTTTGGCGATTCACACCCTCGTCCTCCTTTTCTTTTAGCCAAACATATATTAAAAAGGCTCCTAAATATAAAAGGATTGAAAGGCAAAGATTATAACCTAAATACTTAACGACTCTTTTGCCTAAAATATTTATAGTAGAATTTAAAAAAAGGACTCCAGAGTGCTCATACGTTTCCAAATGTGACTTAAAAGAATTTAAAGTGCTCCATCCAAAGATTTTAATATTAATGAAGTGTACTAAATAATGTGTTATACTACATAGCTCAAATAAGGAAGGATTGGAGACATAAAATTTAATTGATTTTGGAGTCCTAAAATTTTAGGAAACTAATTAAGTAATTTTTTTCAGATATTAGGAAAATAATTAATTTACTATTTTGACAAGAGGGGTTGCTCTGATGGTAAGTAACCTCCACTTCCAACCAAGAGGTTGTGAGTTCGAGTCACCCCAAGAACAAGGTGGGGAGTTTTTGGAGGGAAGGATTCCGAGGGTCTATTGGAAACAGTCTTAAAAAAGACGAACGACATTTCACTAACGACCTTCGTACTTTTAATATAGTATAGATATATATGTAGATTATAGTTATCTTTTATAAGCAAAGTTAAAAAAAAAACTTATTTTTCTATATTTTGACATTTTTAAAAAAAAAATCAGTTGGGCTAATTCTCAAGAAAATCTAGGTCACAAATTCAAACCGTAAAATCAGTCAATGATGCTTGTATCAGAGTAAACCCCTACATCACAACCCTTTCGGGTGCGTCTCTTCTCCGAAAATGCTCACCGAATTGCCCTTTTGGTTCTGACAATAAATTATTGCCCAATTGAAAAATTGATAAACATTGTGTATGTAAAACACACACCATATTCTTTGATTTAGTACTCGCAAACACAAACTGTCGATAAGTTATGTTACAGGCTTCGACCTTTAATCCCGAGACTTTTAAGCAGTAACTCGCAAAGAAATAAACTATTAGTAGTTGTCTTATCAACCATAGAACCTCTTCTTGATTGTTACAGTTGTGTTTTAGCTCAAGTGAATTTGTATACATATTCTGTAACTCAAGAAAGCTAAAACTCACTAACTACACACACACTCAATCTTTAGTTACTAACTACTAAGTACTAAATCTGCTTGAAATCAAACATTTGCAAGTCAAAAGACTACAACATCTGGTCTTGCAAGCTTCTCTGTGTGCACGTACCTTTCCGCCTTACCTTGACGCCATTACATGGTTATTAAGAACATGAGAAATAACTGCAAGAACCATTGATCTCTCGCGAGCAAAAGGGAACGGAACATTTGCTCTTCGCCAGTCATTCTACTATATCTCGTGTTCATATCTACTGATGAGGTACTTCTGTCACTAAGGGCAACTCAAGCTCCTCCTCATACCTCTCAATTTGTCATTCGCCTTTTGCGCTTTCGTTTGCACTTTCATTTTCACTTCATCAAAGTACTGTACAATAACAAGTTTTAAAGTTAATAAATTTGATAAAAACCTATAATAACGTGCGACTAGTTGGAATTACCTGTTGTTTCCTTTTCCTCTCGAGCTCCACCTGCAGGTTCAAACGGAAAAAAGAAAACAAGAAAACTTTTATACAAGTTCATAATTCTACCACTGTATTAAAATAAAGATATATAGGTTACTATAATTCAGTGTGAATGGACAAAACCATACTCCAAAATTAAGGACATTTCTGCTAATATATTTACTACCAGGGCCTGTTTTAGATGTGCATTCTCTTCTTTTAGCTGGTTCAGTTCTGCCTCAAGTTCTACTGTGTAAGCCTGCACCAACAAGTATTTATTGTCAAATAGACAAACGAATACGAATACGTAGCGAGCGAGATTTAGGGGAAAGACTTACCTGCTTTCTTGCTCTTGATCTTGCTGCTGATTCTCTATTCTTGATCATTCTCCTTTGCCTCCTTTCCACCACTTTCTCTACCGGACCGTCTATTATGCGTTTTCTTCCTCCTCTCATTCCCATTTCCAACCCATATTGTCCCCCGCTATCGACTTGATTAACGCATAATCCATCCGACGATACTGGACTTAGTGGCGACCCCATCCCCGCCACCCCTTGTACTTGCCCATACCCGACCCCGCCACCATTCCCCATTCTCCCACCATAAACGGCCGTCGGCTGTTGTGGGAATCCGCCACCCCGTTTCATACTTACGGGGTACACAGGGGCCTCGACCACCCCGCTCTGAGGAAGTGGCGGATAGCTAGGAATGCCAACTCCAACACCGCCCGTGACTCCACCTACGCCAATAACAGGCCGAGCCATAGTGGCCATAGCGGGATTGTTGCTGTTTTGATACATCATATATGATTGCTGTTGAGGAGGTGCAGGGACGGCTGCATTCTCCTGTTCGCGTACTACCCCTGCTTTCACCAAGAAATCCTCGAGTGTCATTTCACCAAATGTGACCTGTCGTTGAGTGGAATTACCCGTGTCCTGGACACTGCCCCCATTATTCTGATGTTGCTCTTTTTGGCTCTTATGAATTTCTGACCAAACTTCATCCACAGTTTTTCGACACAAAGGTTCCGGAAGCGTAAGAGAACCCTGTCTTGGCAAGCTTGGCTGCTTGGCAATAGCTTTCTCCATTGAAACATTGCTCTGTCCTATCGCAAAATGTGGTGTGCTAGTTGCTTCCCCTGTACTTGGTGCCTGGCTATGACCATGAGAATGCGCGTTCGAGTGCGCATGCGCGGCGTGGGCATGGGCATGGGCATGGGCTTGGTTTTCTTCAGCAGTCCAAATGCTGTTAAGGAATTCATCCATATTCATCGACCCGAAATTCTTGCCACTTTCACAAAGGGTGTGTTGGAATTCGTCGAGAGTGAGGGAGTAGATCGATGCTTGTCTACCGAGGGACGGGAACTGATGGTTCTTGTGCTGGTTTTGATCTGGTTGCAATGGTGATTCAACCTCACCTTGTGACACCATCTCCGATTCTGGTACGCCCATTTTGTGATTTCTCTTCAAACTGTGTTTCCAAATTAAACTTGTCTTTTTTACTTGTTCACGACGCCTTTATGCGTTGATCAACTATACCTGAAATGTCTTGTATCAAACTCTTGAACAACAGAAATACTAATACTTGTAAAATTGTAAAGCTCCAAATGAAGTATTCTTATATCAAACTCAAACAATGCAAAGTTACACAATGGTAAATTTTACACTTAAAATTTGGCGTATACCCTCCCAATAATTTAAGAAAAAATCGATTATATATAGTCCACTTTTCCGTGATGGTAAATAGAAAATTAATAATAATTCATTTCTCCTTGCCTTTAAAGATCCATGGTTTTGAACATCAAGCCCCTACTTCAACTCCCCCTCCCCAAAAAATAAATATAAATAACATAAGGAGCCTAAGAGGCCCCTATGTTCAAAAGTAAGTCAAACTTCTATGTCCAAATAAAATACACACACACATATTAAGAAAACAGAAGACTCCAACGACAACTTAAATACAGGTCAATTGAAACGCTACAATAGTCGTTACTGGTTTAACTTCTATACACTTATACTATACCGATGACAATAACATTTTCAAAAGGTTAAATTGTACCGATGATGTAAAAGATCATTTATACCATCAATAATACGATTAAAAACGATGGTACGCATATATTTTAAAGACTAACGATTTATACAAATTTTGGCTAGAATTTCAATCACGATATAGCTTAAAACAAGAGTCACTAACTCGGAGGAAAAGGGGATTTTCACTTTCAAAAGCAACAAATGGACTTTGTGGGTATAATAAATGGGAGTTCACGGTTAGCCACTAACTAGAGATGTTTTTACTCTTTAGCCACTGTTTAAAATGTATTTACTTTTTAATCAGTGCTTAATAATTTTTTACCCGCCCGGACGAAAATACCCTTTTGTTAGACATGGGTGCTGTGTAAATATTAAGGATATAGTGTCCTTAACTTCATGAATGCTGTGTAAATATTAAGGACAAAGTGTCTTGTATTTTCACTTTCCGTTGTTAAGCTTTAGGACATCATGTCCTTAACTTCATATGTACAGTGTAAATGTTAAGGACATGGCGTCCTTAACTTCATGTGTGCAGTGTAAATGTTAAGGACATAATGTCCTTAACTTGTATTTGCACCTTCTGTTGTTAAACTTTAGAACCTAATGTCCTTAACTTTATGTGTGCAGTGTAAATGTTAAGGACATGGTGTCCTTAACTTCATGTGTGCAGTGTAAATGTTAAGGACATAGTATCCTTAACTTTATGAGTGTTGTGTAAATATTAAGGATATGGTATCCTTAATTTCATGAATGCTAGTGTAAATATTAAGGACAAAATGTTCGATATTTGCACTTTCCGTTGTTAAACTTTAGGACATTATGTCCTTAACTTCATATGTGCAGTGTAAATGTTAAGGACATGGCGTCCTTAACTTCATATGTGCAGTGTAAATATTAAGGACTCATGAAGAAAGGACAAAAACATCTTTTCGTATTAATTTTAATAGAATAGTGGCTATTTTTGCTCAGCATTAAAAATACTGGAAAAAAACTAAATACCATGTTAAAAAGTGGCTATCTCAGGCCATTTCTACTATAATCAAAAGGCACTACTAAAACAGGAACATATTTTTTTGGCATGTGGGCTTCGAATGCCCGAAAAATAAATAACGTAGGAGCCTAAGAGGCCCCTATGCTCAAAGGTTAAGTGTCAATAAAGCAAAGTCAAACTTCTATGTCCAAATAAAATATACACAAACACACACATTAAGAAAACAGAAGACTCCAAAGACAACTTAAATATAGGTCGATGGAAGCGCGACAATAGTGTTATAGGTTTAACTTCTATACTGATAGTGCAATCTTCTTTAAATTATCACGTCACCTAAGAAGAACAAGTAAGGAGGACAAATAACATTTTCAAAAGATTAAATTATACTAAGTGATACAATTGAAAACTAAGCTACGTGTATATTTTACCAAGTGTCTTTACCATACTGACGACAAAGACGGGACAAACATATTATAAGATGAATTCATCTGGCCGACCCCAATTTGTTTGTTATCGTTATTGACTAGGATTTCAATCAAGATTACGAAGGAAATAGCTTAAAACAAAAAGGGATTGTTACACTCAAAAGCAACACATGGACTTTGTCAAAAGGTATTACTAAAACAGGAACATATTTTTTTGGAATGTGGGCTTAGAATGCCTTGGAAACTTTCCACTTTTGTTTAATGAATTTTTATTGGGCAGATCTAAACACAACACTTTTTCTTCAATTGTTTAGTCCTAACTAATTCATACACTAATAAACAAGATGTAAAGTGGAAGACAGATAGACAAAGAGAGAATCTACCCTACCATAAATGGGAAAAAATAAATAAATGTATAGATAGAGGGACAAAGAAAGAGAGAACATAAGTCAAAAAATAATATAAATGAATTGTTAGTTTTACTATGAAAGTGACAAGAGGCATGATATTAGTTCACAATCTTGCAACTCAAGCAAAACCCTATAACCTTTCACTCTTAACATAGAGCAACCCCCCCCCCCCGGGGCCCCCCATCCTCACCCAAAACACACACACACAGAGTATCAAACATAGTGTTGGGAGTTTCAGATCTTAACTCAACAAGCTTAGCTAATGGAAAAAGTTAAGAAAATCAAAACTACAAAGCTTAATAAAATCAAGAAAATAGACAGTACCTTTTCTTGACTGTTTTTCAGCTAGCTAAGAGCTTCACCAAGCTAATTTCAGACTCTTAAGAAGATGTCATATGCAAAAGCGGTGATAAAAGCAGCTAAAAACCCATAGCAGCCCTTACTTATATATATACATAAGTTGATAAAGACAAGATTCGTGTAAGAAGAAGAACAAAGAACACAACCAAGAAATATATATGTTTGTGTGACATTTATTCAAAGACAAGGTTTTTGTTCTATGTCTGCATTAGAAAGGGCGGGGGGCGGGGGGGGGGGGGGGGTTAAGTGGGTTCCATTTGGAAGGCGTAAGCAAAAGGACTGAAACAAGGCTAGAATAGAAATATGAGAAGTTCAAACCCAATACTAAGATAGGAAACTTGGGCAATGCATGTAGGAATTGACGCGTATTTGACAGGTGTTTGCATGGCAATCGCTCTCATTTGGCTCTTCCCTCCCTGTTGTGCCACGCGTCAGCCAATGTTTCTTTTGTTTCCTTCTGTTTTTCTGGTTAAAAAGTTGTTTGCGTACCTTCTCTAGTGTAGTACTATGCAATGTTTTCTTTATTTCACTTGGGTAGTGTCCTTATCTGAATATAGCTCCTCCTATTTTCTGCTCACCAAATGCATGCTTTATTAGGGTTATTAGCTTTAGAGGTGGAACACAATTTGAATATTATGAGTTATATATATAGGTCACGGCAGGGGCGTATGCAGCTTAAGGGTATGAGTTTAAGGGAAAATTTTTAAAATTTTAAAAAGAATATAATTTTAAACCTATAATTTCAAAAGTGTAGTGGATTTATGGTAAAAGATTAAAATTAAATCCGTCAAATATAAATTCTAGATTCACCTCTTCACAATAGTACACCCAGGAGAGACGGAGCTATATTATACAGAGAGGGGTCACAAGCACCCGTAAGATTAGGTAAAAAATTCATGTATATGCGTACATGTGTTTAGAAAATAGTGATATATTAGTAGTGAAAACTCTATATACAAAGCAGATTTTGGTTGAATCCAAAAGTACACCCGCGAACTTCAACTCCTGGATCCGCCGCTTGCACCCATCATCTTGCATTTGGATCCGCCTCTGGGTCACGGTTCTAACCGTGAAATCAGCTACTGATAGTTGCATCCGAATAGACTACCTATATCACATCCTCTTGGGATGCAATCATTTCCGACGTGAACGCGGAATACTTTGTCCACCGAATTTCTTTTTTTTTTAATTTTAGGAGGGTAATATTAGATATTCATACTGGGATTTTGAATTTAACTTTTATATGTATTTAGTGAATCCTTTATTGTAAATGTATAATTTGAATTAAAAGTATTGAAGTGGTCAAATTGGACTAAAGCTACTGGCTTCAGTTTAGTTACTATTGCTCACTATTATTGGAGACAATGATGTTTGACCGAGCATGAGCAATAATAGAGTTGAAAAAACTTATATAAAGGGATTCAAGAAATAATTTTTTTTACTGTTGGCCTATATATTTGTGAAGTATAATTTTCAATAAAGAGGATTATCCTCTTCCCTCAATGGCGTGCTAAAAAGCTGTCACGATCCCAAATTTCCTCCGTAGAATGTCATGATTACACATAGTTTCTAAGACTAGTTAAGTCTATCAATGCGGAATAATAATAAAGAGTATATGAAATAAATAAACTACAATTCAAATAATTTCAACTCCCAAAACCCGGTAGAAATAAGTCACAAGCTTCTAAGAATTTATTCTCAATGTCTCTGTATATCAAGGTCTAAAAAAAATAAGGAAGCAACATAAAAATAATAGAAGGGGACTCCGGAGTCTGCGTACGCTCACAGATATACCTCGAAGTCTCCGTGCGCAGGTAACTCACTGACGTCTAGACTGGTAAGATGTACTTGGATCTGCACAAAAAGATGTGCAGAAGTGTAGTATGAGTACACCACAGCGGTACCCAGTAAGTGCCAAACCTAACCTCGGTAAAGTAGTGACGAGGTCAGGTGAGGCCCTACTGGAATATAATAATGACATGATAAAATGTTTAACAATATAGTAAAAAAAAATGAGATTGAAAATGAATCAAGTAGTGTGTCACCATTTAAGTAAGCAAAATAATTGCAAATAATATCTCGTGGAAACAAAACAGAATTTCAAATAATATCTCGTGGAAACAAAACTGAATTTCCTTTCAACTTTAAGAAAATCACAACAAATAATCAAGGCAACTGCGGCCATAAATCAATATCAACAAGGGCACTCTCGAGGTACCGTCTCGTTGTCCCAAATCATAAACAAATTCACAATTGAGCATATGCTTATCTCACCGTGGGAGCCTTCACAATTTATTTGAAAGAAAATATTTTTTCCGAAATAACATCCCGCATTTTAGTCATCCTTATCACACTGCATGACTTCTAGTAGTTCCCTCTACTAGTCACGTGTATCAAGCCACCCTTATCTCACCTAATGCGTTTCAATATCTAGACCTTATACCACCGCATGCATATCAATATCACATTATATCATAATTTGCACCTCAAGTGCTCAAATAATGTAACTTGCCAAAATAATTCAACAACAATATTTTTCCACAATAAAGAGCTCATGGCTCATGCCAAAATAAATCATCAATAATATTTTTTCACAATAAAGAGCTCACGGCTCCATCACAATGAGTACAAAATCTTACAAAATATTCAAGAATAAATAATTTAGGAAAATAATATTTCAAAATCTTTAATACGTTGCTTCAATATCAAATTTAAAATGTCAAATACTTCATATTAATAATGTTTAATTTAAAGAAAATCACTCTTCAAGTAATGCACAGAATAAAAGAAACCAAGTTTCAACTAAACAGGTATAACAATTAGTAGGAAAAGGTCAAACAAATTTAAGGTATATAACTCATATCAATGATGAAGAATATAACAAGATAAAATAATTTAATAAATGCGCAACAATGATCTACACAATTTAAAAATATAATATTTCACATTTAGCCCGTGTACACACTCGTCACCTCGTGTACAAGACCTTCAACACATTTCAATAATCACATTAATATCAATTCTAGGGAAAATTTTCCCCACACAAGGTTAGGCAAGGCATTTACCTCGACTTGCTCCAATTTAACCAAGTAGTATGCTTTTTCCTCGATTTTTCGATTCCGATCGACTCGTATCTAGTCATAATTAATTCGATACAGTCAACAAAAATTATAGAAATAATTTCATAAGAAAATACTACATTTTTCAATAAAATTCGAAATTAATTCAAAAATGGCCCATATCTCGGAATCCAGCGAAAGTTACGAAATATGAACGCTCATTCAACTACGAGTCCAACCATACCATTTTTACAAAAATCCAACATCAACTTGACTTACAAATCTCAAATTCTCATTTTGAAATCCTTTAGAGATGCATGGCGCGCAGAGTTTGAGAAGCTGCGCCAGGGTTTTATGACCGTGTCAGAATATGTAGTCCGATTCAGTGATTTGGCTAGGCATGCACCAGCCTTAGTTGCTACTGTTCGAGAGCGAGTTCGCAGATTTATTGAGGGTCTCCACCCTAGTATCAGATACAGTATGACCCGAGAGCTAGAGATGGATATCACATACCAACCGGTGGTGTCAATTGCTAGGAGATTGGAAGGTATGCAGACTCGGGAGAGGGAAGAGAGAGAAGCTAAGAGACCCCGAGATTCTGGCACATATAATAATTCTCGTGCCCCAGTTGCAGCCCGTCATGGTAGAGGTTATGTGAGCCGTCCTATTCATTCAACACTTCCAGTTTCCAGTGGTATTCCGACTACTCCCAGACCTCAGGTTCCATATTATGCACCGCCAATGTCTTTTGTACCTCTGGTACGGGGTGCTTTCAACGGGCAGTCTAGTCGATTAGGCCCGAGCCAGTCCCAACAGCCACATACTCAGAGGGCATATTTTGAGTGTGGTGACACTCGTCATATCATGAGGGATTGCCCCAGACTTAGGAGGGGTGCACCTCCAAGGATTTCTCAGGCCCCACCTATTCCATAGGGTCCTCAGGATTCTCAGGCCATGATTACTGCACCAGTTGCCACTCCACCTGCACAGCCAGCTAGAGGTGGAGGTCGGGCAGGTAGAGGTCGCCCTAGAGGGGGAGGCCAGGCTAGATATTATGACCTTCCTTCTAGGACAGATGTCATTGCATCCGATTCTGTTATCACATGTATTATATTGGTCTGTCATAGAGATGCATCAGTCTTATTTGATCCAGGCTCCACTTACTCTTATATGTCTTCTTATTTTGCCCCATATTTGGGAGTATCACGTGATTCCTTGAGTTCTTCTGTTTATGTATCTACACCCGTGGGTGAATCTATTATTGTGGACCGCGTGTCTCGGTTGTGTTTAATTGTTATCAGCAATTTTGAGACCAGAGGTGATTTATTATTACTCAGTATGGTGGATTTCGATATTATTTTGGGCATGGACTAGTTGTCGCCCTATCACGTTATTCTTGATTGTTACGCCAAGACGGTGACGTTGGCTATGCTAGGTCTACCGCAGCTAGAGTGGAGAGGTACCTCGAATCATGTTCCTAGCAGGGTTGTTTCATTTCTTAAAGCTCAATGAATGGTTGAGAAGGGGTGTGATGTGTATCTGCCCTATGTGAGAGATGTTAGTATTGATACTCCTACTATGGAGTCAGTTCCTGTAGTAATGGATTTTCCTGATGTATTTCCAGCAGATCTTCTGGGTATGCCACCCGACAGGGATATTGACTTTGGCATTGATTTCTTATCGGGTACTCAGCCCATTTCTATTCCACCAAACCGTGTGGCCCCAATAGAGTTGAAAGAATTAAAAGAACAGTTACAGGAATTGCTTGAAAATGGTTTCATTTGGCCTAGTATATCACCTTGGGATGCTCCTATCTTATTTGTGTAGAAGAAGGATGGTTCTATGCGGATGTGTATTGATTACCGCCAGCTGAACAAGGTTACCGTGAAGAACAGGTATCCATTGCCACGTATTGATGACCTATTTGATCAGCTTCGGGGTGCCAGAGTATTCTCTAAGATCGACTTACATTCAGGCTATCATCAATTGAAGATTCGGGAGCCAAATATCCCGAAGACTACTTTCAGGACTCGGTATGGTCATTACGAGTTCCTTGTAATATCTTTTGGGCTGACCAACGCCCCAACAACATTTATGCACTTAATGAATAGTGTATTTCAGCCCTATCTTGATTCTTTCATCAATGTGTTTATTGACGACATTCTGGTATATTCCCGGAGTCGGGAAGATCATGAACAACACCTGAGGACTGTGCTTCAAATTTTGAGAGAAAAGAAGTTATATGCAAAATTCTCTAAGTGTGAATTCTGGCTTGATTCGGTATGATTTTTGGGTCATATAGTTTTATGCGAGGGGATCAAGGTAGATCCGAAGAAGATTGAAGCAGTGCAGAATTAGTCCTGACCGTCCTCAGTTACGGAAATACAGAGTTTTCTTGGTTTGGCAGGGTATTATCGCCGATTTGTAAAGGGTTTCTTTTCTATTGTTGCATCTATGACCAAATTAACCCAGAAGGGTGCTCCGTTCAGGTGGACCGAGGAATGTGAGGAGAGCTTTCAAAAGCTCAAGACAACTTTGACTACAGCCCCGGTATTGGTATTACCTACATGTACAGGGTCTTATACTATGTATTGTGACGCATCGCGTATTGGTCTCGGCGCAGTGTTGATGCAAGATGGTAGGGTGATTGCCTATGCATCCAGACAGTTAAAGGTGCATGAGAAGAATTATCCTGTACATGACATGGAGTTAGCATCTATTGTTCATGCCTTAAAACTTTGGCAGCATTATTTGTACGGTGTCCATTGTGAGGTCTACACCTATCAACGGAGTCTACAACATCTCTTTAAACAGAAGGATCTTAATTTGCGGCAGCAGAGGTGGTTGGAGTTGCTTAAGGATTATGATATCACCATTCTCTATCATCTTGGGAAGGCCAATGTAGTGGCCGATGCCTTGAGTCGTAAGGCGGAAAGTTTGGGTAGCTTAGCATATTTACCGGTAGCAGAGAGGCCTTTAGCCTTGGATGTTCAGGCCTTGGCCAACCAGTTTGTCCGATCGGATGTTTCCGAGCCGGGTCGAGTTTTAGCTTGTGTGGTTTCGCAGTCTTCTCTTTATGATCGTATCAGGCAGCGTCAGTATGATGACCCTCACTTGCTTGTCCTTAAGGATACAGTTGAGCACGGTGATGCCAATGAAGTTACTATTAGAGATGATAGTGTATTACGAATGCAGGGCAGATTATGTGTACCCAATGTAGATGGCTTGCGTGAGTTGATTCTCCAGGAGGCTCACAGTTCGCGGTACTCCATTCATCCGGGTGCTGCAAAGATGTATCAGGACTTGAGACAACACTATTGGTGGAGGCGGATGAAGAAAGACATAATGGAGTATGTATCTCGGTGTCTAAATTATCAACAGGTGAAATATGAGCATCAGCGACCGGGTGGATTACTTCAGAAGTTAGAGATTCCAGAATGAAAATGGGAGCGTATCACTATGGATTTCGTTGTTGGGCTCCCACGGACTCAGCGGAAGTTTGATGCAGCTTGGGTGATTGTGGATAGGCTGACCAAATCAGCTCATTTCATTCCTGTGATTACTACTTACTCTTCAGAGCAGCTGGCTTAGGTATATATTCACGAGATTGTCAGACTTCACGATGTACCGGTATCTATCATCTCTGACCGGGGTACACAGTTTACCTCACGGTTTTGGAGGGCAGTACAGCATGAGTTGGGTACTCGAGTAGAGTTGAGTACAACATTTCAGCCTCAGACGGACGGGCATTCTGAACGCACTATTCAGATACTGGAGGATATGCTTCGTGCGTGTGTGATAGATTTTGGGGGTGTTTGGGATCAGTTCTTACCACTTGCAGAGTTTGCTTACAACAACAGTTACTAGTCAAACATTCAGATGGCTTCGTATGAGGCCTTGTATGGTAGGTGGTGCCGGTCTCCAGTGGGTTGGTTCGAACCGGGCGAGGCTAGACTATTGGATACAGACTTGGTTCAGGATGCCTTGGAAAAGGTTAAGTTGATTCAGGATCGACTTCGTACAGCCCAATCTAGACAGAAGAGTTATGCGGATCGGAAGGTTCGTGATGTTGCATTCATGGTTTGTGAGCGGGTATTGCTCCGAGTTTTGCCTATGAAGGGTGTGATGAGGTTCGGGAAGAAAGGCAAGTTGAGCCCTAGGTCTATTGGGCCTTTTAAGATTCTTGAGAGAGTTGGAGAGATGGCTTACAAACTTGCACTACCACTTAGTCTCTCTGCGGTTCATCCGGTATTCCATATTTCCATGCTTCGGAAATATCACGGCGATCCGTCTCATGTGTTAGACTTCAGTTCGGTTCAATTGGACAAGGATCTATCTTATGTCGAGGAACCAGTGGCTATTTTG
The DNA here is from genome assembly GCF_000390325.3 of Nicotiana tomentosiformis. Taxonomy (NCBI): domain Eukaryota; kingdom Viridiplantae; phylum Streptophyta; class Magnoliopsida; order Solanales; family Solanaceae; genus Nicotiana; species Nicotiana tomentosiformis. Next base: position 127,669,485 of record NC_090818.1, read on the forward strand.
GATAGGCAGGTTCGAAAGTTGAGGTCAAAGAATATTGCTTCCGTAAAGGTTCAATGGAGGGGTTATCCGGTCGAAGAGGCGACTTGGGAGACCAAGCATGATATGCGCAGCTGTTATCAACACTTATTCACCAGCTCAAGTATTTTTTCTAACTCCGTTCGAGGACGAACGTTTGTTTTAGAGGTGGAGAATATAATGACCCAAAATGTTATTTTTAATTTAATAATTAATTCTGTGTTCTAAGACCTCGAAAAGCACTATTTATCATTACTCGACTTGCGTGCGCAGTTCATAAAATTTTCAGGAAAGTTTTTATGCGAAAAATGAATTAAAATGTAAATTAGAGCTTTAAAACTCAACTGAGTTGACCTTGGTCAACATTTTTAGCAAACAGACTCGGATTAGTATTTTGACAGTTTTGGTAGGTCCTTATCGTGATTTGGGACTTGGGCGTATGCCCGGAATCAAATTCTGAGGTCCCTAACCCGAGATATGGAATTTTAAAGAAAAATTAAAAGTTTAAATTCAAATAGTGACCGGATGTCGAATTATATGCAAACAACCCCGGAATAGAATTTTGATGATTCCAACAGCTCCGTATGGTAATTTTGGACTTAGGAGCGTGATTAAAATTTTATTTGGAAGTCCGTAGTAAAATTTGGCTTGAAATGGCTAAAATTATAATTTAAGTTTGACCGGGGAGTTGACTTTTTGATATCGGGGTCGGAATTCAGTTTTTAACAGCTCCGTTATATCATTTATGACTTGTGTACAAAATTTGAGGCCAATCAGACTTGATTTGATAGGTTTCGACATCGAATGTAGAAGTTAGAAATTCTTAAGATTTATTAGGCTTGAATCTATGTGTGATTTGTGTTTTTAGTGTTGTTGGATGTGATTTGAAGACTCGATTAAGTTCGTATGATGATTTAGAACTTGTTGGTATACCCCGAGTGCGATCCGGATTGCAATCGGATAAATTTTTGGACTTAGGCAAATTCTGAAATTTGCAGCTTCTGGTGTCATCGCACCTGCGGAGTGACTGACCGCAGGTGCAGACTTGTACAAGCGAGTTGTGGCTCGCAGAAGCGGATGAAGGGCTGCCTAGTTGGAGCCACAGATGCGGCTCATGTTGCGCAGAAGCGAGAGGAAGGTCCCAGGTGCGGGCAGGTCCGCATGTGCGATGGAATTTTCCGCACCTACGAAGGCGCAAATGCGGTCCAAAGCTCGCAGAAGCGAAGGTAGCTGGGCTGAGCAATTTCCGTAGATGCGGTATTTCACCGCAGATGCGGGACCGCAAGTGCGAGAATTTTGTCTGCAGGTGCGAAAGCACTAATCAGATTACAAAAACAGAGGGGTTTCGATATTTTTGTCATTTGGACATTTTCAACACGGTTTTGGGTGATTTTTCAGAGAGAATTCACGTGAAAACTTGAGGTAAGTAACATGTGATCATTGTTAGTCAATTATATTGGATTCTGAGGAACATACTCCCTTAAGAACATATCTGAAAATTGAGTCCAAGTAAGTGAAGCTGCCTCAGCCGAACTATCCAACTCATATTCTCGCCACCACTGGTAGGCTGCTCCTCTAAACTGGAATGCCGTGAAAGAAACCCCACTGGAATCCACAATACCCATAGTACGAAGGATACGGTGACATTCCTCCAGAAAACCCTGAGCATCCTCTGACTCTAAACCGCTGAAAGTGGGAGGGTGGTACTTCTTATACCTCTCGAGCCTGAGCTGTACCCCCTCTGATACTGCTGTCCTAATCTCAGTTCGAACTGGGATAACTGGTTGCACTGGTATAACCTCTGGGGCATGGTCAACTTGGGCCCGTGGCTCTGGAGTATGGGCGGCGGGAGTCTGCGCTCCTCCCCCAGCCTGAGATGTGGCAGGAGCAAGTGGAATTAATCATGCCTGGGCTAAAGTTCCAAACATGCTCAAAAACTGGGCAAGAGTCTCCTGAAGTGCAAGAGTAGTAACAGGCATCTCAGGTGCCTGCTCTCCAACTGGAACTACTGGTGGCTCTGGTGAAGCAGCTCGTGCAGGTGCTCTGGCTGCACCACATGGTCTTCCTCGGCCTCTGCCCCGTCCCCGACCTCTTGCGGCTCCAACAGGGGGTGCGGGTGTCTAATCATTAGATCCAGTTGTACGTGTCCTCACCATCTGTGAGAGAATAGAAAGATAATTGTTTAGAACTTTGAAATCAACAAAGGCGCACGATAAGAAATCTAAGAAGTGAATATTTCCTAACAGTTGCATAGCCTCTCGAAGATAAGTACAGACGTCTCCGTACCAATCCGCAAGACTCTACTAAACCTGATTGTGACTCATAACACCTATGAACCTAGTGCTCTGATACCAACTTGTCACGACCCCAAATTCCCTACGTAGGATGTCGTGATGGAACCTAGTTTCTAAAACTAGGTAAGCCTATCAATGCGGAATAATAATAAATATATGAAATAAATAAACTACAATTCAAACAATTTCAACTCCCAAAACCCGGTAGAAATAAGTCACAAGCTTCTAAGAATTTATTTTCAATGTCTCTATATATCAAGGTCTAAAGAAAAATAAGGAATCAACATAAAAATGAGAGAAGTGGACTCCGGAGTCTGCGGACGCTGACAGATATACCTCGAAGTCTCCATGCGCAGGTAACTCACTGACGTCTAGACTGGTAAGATGTACCTGGATCTGCACAAAAAGATGTACAGCAGCATAGTATGAGTACACCAAAACGGTACCCAATAAGTGTCAAGCCTAACCTCGGTAGAGTAGTGACGAGGTCAGGTGAGGCCCTACTGGAATATAATAATGGCATGGTAAATGTTTAACAATATAGTAAAATAAAATAACATTGGAAATGAATCAAGTAGTGTGTCACCATTTAATTAAGCAAAATAATGGCAAATAATATCTCATGGAAACAAAACAGAATTTCAAATAATATCTCGTGGAAACAAAATCGATTTTCCTTTCAACTTTAAGAAAATCACAACAAATAATCAAGACAATTGCGGCTATAAATCAATATCAACAAGGGCACTCTCGAGTTACCGCTTCGTAGTCCCAAATCATAAACAAATTCACAATATCTCATTTCCTTATCTCACCGCGGGAGCCTACACAATTTATTTGAAAGAAAATATTTTTTCCGAAATAGCATCCCGCGTTTTAGCCATCCTTATCACACCGCATGACTTCTAGTAGTTCCCCCTACTAGTCGCGCATATCAAGCCACCCTTATCTCACCGCATGCGTTTCAATATCCAGACCTTATACTACCGCATGCATATCAATATCACAATATATCATAATTTGCACCTCAAGTGCTTAAATAATGTAACTTGCCAAAATAATTCAACAATAATATTTTTTCACAATAAAGAACTCACGGCTCATGCCAAAATAAATCATCAATAATATTTTTTCACAATAAAGAGCTCACGGCTCCATCACAATGAGTACAAAAATCTTACAAAATATTCAAGAATAAATAATTTAGGAAAATAATATTTTAAAATCTTTAATACGTTGCTTCAATATCAAATTTAAAATGGCAAATACTTCATATTAATAATATTTAATTTAAAGAAAATCACCCTTCAAGTAATACACAGAATAAAAGAAACCAAGTTTCAACTAAATAGGTATAACAATTAGCAGAAAAAGGTCAAACAAATTTAAAATATATAACTCAGATCAATGATGAAGAATATAACAAGATAAAATAATTTAATAAATGCGTGACAATGATCTACACAATTTAAAAATATAATCTTTCATATTTATCCCGTGTACACACTCGTCACCTCGTGTACACGACCTTCAACACATTTCAATAATCACATTAATATCAATTCTATGGGAAAATTTCCCCCACACAAGGTTAGACAAGTCACTTACCTCGACTTGCTCCAATTTAATCAAGTAGTATACTTTTTCCTCAATTTTTCGATTCCGATCGACTTGTATCTAGTCATAATTAATTCGATACAATCAACAAAAATTATAGAATCAATTCCATAAGAAAATACTATATTTTTCAATAAAATCCAAAATTAATTCAAAAATGGTCTGTGGGGCCCATATCTCTGAATCCGGCGAAAGTTACGAAATATGAACGCCGATTCAACTACGAGTCCAACCATACCATTTTCACAAAAATCCAACATCAACTTGACCTTCAAATCTCAAATTCTTATTTTGAATTCCCTAGGCCCAAATCCTCTAATTTCACCTCAAAAACATGTAATTTATTCGAAATATTCAATGATAATCCAATATAATTGACTAACAATGATCACATGTGACTTACCTCAACTTTTCTCATGAATTCTCTCTGAAAAATCGCCCAAAACCCGTGTTGAAAATGTCCAAATGACAAAAATATCGGAACCCCTCTGTTTTTTTAATCTGGTTAGTGCTTTTGCACCTGCGGACAAAATTCTCGTACATGCGGTCCTACATCTGCGGAAATTGCTCAGCCTACCTGCCTTCGCTTCTGCGAGCTTTGGACCGCATCTGCGCATTCGTAGGTACGGAAAATTCCATCGCACCTGCGGACCTGCCCGCACCTGCGCCTTTCCTCTCGCTTCTGCGCAACATGAGCCACACTGCGGCTCCAACTGGGCAGCCCTTCGTCCGCTTTTGGGAGCCACAGCTCGCTTGTGCGAGTCCGCACCTGCGGTCAGTCCCTCCGCAGGTGCGATGACACCAGAAGCTGCAAATTTCAGAATTTGCCTAAGTCCAAAAATTGATCCGATTTCGATCCGGATCGCACTCGGGATATTCGGGACCCCGTCCGAAAATACTAACAAGTCTTAAATTATCATACGAACTTAGTCGAGTCTTCAAATCACATCCAATAACACTAAAAACACGAATCACACATAGATTCAAGCCTAATAAATCTTAAGAATTTCTAACTTCTACATTCGATATCGAAACCTATCAAATCAAGTCCAATTGACCTCAAATTTTGTACACAAGTCATAAATAACATAACGGAGCTGTTAAAAATTGGATTTTGACCCCGATATCAAAAAGTCAACTCCCCGGTCAAACTTAAATTACTATTTTAGTCATTTCAAGCCTAATTTCACTACGGACTTCCAAATAAAATTTCGATCACGCTCCTAAGTCCAAAATCACCATACGAAACTGTTGGAATCATCAAAATTCTATTCCATGGTCGTTTGCACATAATTCGACATCCGGTCACTATTTAAATTTAAACTTTTAATTTTTCTTCAAAATTTCATATCTCGGGTTAGGGACCTCAGAATTTGATTCCGGGTATACGCCCAAGTCCCAAATCATGATACGGACCTATCAAAATTATCAAAATACCTATCCGAGTCCGTTTGCTTAAAATATTGACCAAGGTCAACTCAATTGAGTTTTAAAGCTCTAATTCACATTTTAATTCATTTTTCGCATAAAAACTTTCCGGAAAATTTTACGGACTGCGCACGCAAGTCGAGTAATAATAAATAGTACTTTTTGAGGTCTTAGAATACAAAATTAATTATTAAATTTAAAGATGATATTTTGGGTCATCACAAAAGCGGTCAGTTGAACACCCTTTTATAGAAAAATTATACTATATATAAAAAAAATTATACCATAAATCAAAAATAATTTTTATATATGTATATTAAATCTTGAATATGCTTAATGAAACTTTTGACTTCTCCACTATTTTCCCTCAATCTAATTCTGCCACTAAACACGAAAATTTAGAAAAAAAATATCAATTTTTAAAAATTGTCATTTATTTTAATTATGCCATAATACTTTTGTGGTTGTAAACGAATATTATTAAATATAAAATGAAAAATTTAGAATAAAATAATTTTTCAACAAATTATTTTTTCGAAATAGATTAAAAAGAAAAGAATGATAGAGAGGAAGTATATTTTAATGAATGGTGGTGGAAGAGACAGCTGAGTGCATAACTGAATATACAGGTTTAAAGGTCTTTTTCCTAACCCTCCACTCCTGCAATTATGGGCACCAGGCAGAAAATTTGAACTACCATCGCATTAAAATAAATCTTCTAATTATAATAGTTGGCTATCTAAAATAGAAATAATAAACATTTAGACATTGATATATTTTTAACTATTAAGTTACTTGACGACTAATTATAATTATCTGACAGCAAACATGCATGTATGGTAACTTAGAAGATAGTAATGACCTTTTATTAAAGGTAAAACCATACTGAAATTGTATAAATTATTAATATTATTTGTATATATAAGCTAAATTAATCTTTTATAATATATCGATATTTCTTCATAGAAATACAAGAGGCCTAAATCAAAGCTATTGCGTTTGCTTGAATCCATAGATTTGATTGTACATCCTCCCACGGTTGTAGTACAATTTTAAGGAAGTGAATATATTAGTTTTTGTTTATCTCCGTTACTTATATATCAGGTCAACATATCGAACCACCAAAAAAATAAAAAGAAATCGGGTATGAAGTGACATAATTGAATTATTTTATTGTGTGTGATAGACAAATGCAAAAGTAATTAGTGTTAGGTGTTATTTCTGAACACAAATATATAAGTATATGTAGTCGATAAGTAATAAATTAAAGTATTATATATAAGTAATAAAATAATAAGTTAAGTTCATATTTCACGAGGACTTATTAAAACGACGCACGTCTTGAATATTTTCAAGACAGTAAATGACTAAATGATAGTTTTGTATACATGATAAGCACGTGGGAATGATCTTGTGAGAGTGTCGGAACATAATTATAAACTACGTGACTAGTGACTAGATCAACTAATATTTGTGATGTTCCTATATATTATGACTATCACATGAAAATATATTTCATGTAATAGGTCATCAAATGAATAATGACTTTATTGGCGACCTACTCAACTTTTAGTAGCAACATAATCAATATTAAGTGGCAATTAAAATTGGCTACAAAACGTAAATAATTATGCCGTAAAATTAAAAAAAAACTACTTTTACGTATGACCTATTCAACTTTTGTAGCGACTACAATTGTTACAAAATATCATCACTTATGCGACTAAAGGGAATAAAGTTAAGGTAATTCTGGTCAAAAGAGTCGCCTTTGAAAGGTCAAATTATTTTTGTGGCAACAAAAGTCGCCACTAAAAGCCGGATATATTGCCTAAAAGTCAGCAGGCCGCCTCTTCTAGTAGCGAGCAGCCATGCATCCCGACTTTTGGTAGGGAAATTTACACTTTTAGTGGCAGACATATTTCAACTTTTGGAGGATATATTTTACTTTTAGGTCACAAAAAATAATATATCCTTTAAAAAATAACTCTCTTGGCGACAATTGTCTTAGCTTTATGGTAACTTTAATTGCCGCAAATACTATTCTTTTTTATACAATTTATGTTGTTTGTTTTAGTTCAAACTATATTTTATTTGCTTTAAACTTCCATTATATTAAATCAAATTCAATGAATATTTGTTTTTGAGTTCCTTCAAAAGGTTATTGTATGGGTCAAAATCTATCTCTAGAATACTTAAGTTAGGATGGCATTAGCGAAACATTCTCAGGCCGCCACGTGTCGAAGTTGTTTAAGGAACGATGAAGGTCGTGGTCGAAGAGTCAGTAAGGATTTAGGTCGAGGAGTCGTCAAGGATCGAGACCGAGGTCGAATACCCATGACAGAGTTATAACGGTTAGTTTCAAGATAGGATATTAAAAAATATATTCTAGTGGATATTTTCTTTACTTGTACTATTAAGGTTTCTAGGAACATGTTCCCTATAAATAGAAAGAGGCACAATAATATGAGATATGAGATATGAGATATTCATTTATAAAATACACTTTGACTTTATAGAGAGAATCCGGTCTTATTATTGGCATACAAAAATAACCTTTATACTAAGATTCTTGTCCACATTATTCCACTAAATTCGAGAATAACTCGGATATTCAAAGGCTTATCAATCATACATCATTGTGAGAAAGAACATTCACTGATTTCATTCTTTCTTGGGTGACTCATCCGTTTTATTTACATAAATATTTTTTATTGCTATTCATCACTATTTAATGATACTTTTCTTCTTGTCGGGTCCTTGAATGTTATCCTTATTGTGCACCATCATAACCTTCGGAATAGATTTACGTGTTATTTATCATAATACCGAAATTTCGTCTGTAGGATATTATTATTAATCAAGATTAACCCTTATTTGCATAAATCTAATTAGTTGAACCAAGATTTATATTTTTGGTTAAACAATTTGGCGCCATCTGTGGGGACTTCTTGGTTAAATTTTTAGTTTCCTTTAGATCTGCAGCTAACGTAAGTCACTAACCTCACAAACCTCGAGATCTTTCTTTGCGCGTACAAAAACATGCATGGCAGGTAACCAAGGAGAGAGGACAAAAGTAACGGGTGATCTCCCTAGCAACCTCATGAATGCTATCAACGAGATCTATGAAACTCTAGGCGAAGACGTGACGCCCACTGCCTCCCCTAGAAGTGAGAGGTCGCCCCCTCCCCATTGCAGCATAACAAAACCTAACGGAAGAGGGGCTTCCACGTCCATAGAAGAAGGGATGCCACTAGGTGTGAAAAAGCTCCTCGAAGCATGGTTGATTGATACGCTGGTGAGTGTGCTCAACTCTAAGCACGACTACAGAAACCGCAAGAGCATGCACAATACAACGAGCAAATGAACAGAGCAACCGACCAAACCCTCTGATACCAGGTATAACTCACAATGTCACTAACAATGCAGGTGATAGCGCCCTTGCCACTGTTCTAAAGAGGATGGAAGAAATGGAGAATGAAAATAAAACACTCAGAGATCAAATGAAATAACACCAAGAATTAGTCGACAAGATACCGGGCACCCCTAAGCTATTGCCAAAAAGGGACGCAGGCAGGTTCGTAGAGCAGTTGTACAACAACGAAGCAGCCCTGCATACTATACTAAAGACCTTAAAAATGCCGCCCTACCTTAGAATATATGACGGAACGACCGACCCTGAAGATCATGTGATCCATTATGTCACCGCCGTGAAAGGCAACGATCTCACCAAGGAATAAGTGTCCTCTATTTTGCTGAAGAAATTTGGCAAAATCGTCACAGGAGGGGCATTAACATGGTACTCACAGCTACGAACTCGCTCCATAGAAAATTTTGAAGAAATGGCCGATAAGTTTGTAACGGCACATGCCGGAGCCAAGAAGGCCGAAACAAGGATAAACGATATATTCGCCATCAAACAAACCTTGGTAGAAGGACTGAGGGATTTTCTATCCCAATTTAATAGGGAAAGGATAACTCTGCCGAACGTATCCGAAGAGATGGCGGTCCCCGTCTTTCAAAACGGGTTGAGTAGAGATGGTTCGAGAGTAACTAGAAAATTGTTGAGCTGATTGATGAAATATCCTCTAACCATTTGGGACGAGATCCATAATGCTTATTATGCTGAAGTCCGAGCAGATAAGGACGACCTTAACGGACCGACCCATCGACTCGTCTCGGTACAAGACGAGTCCAGAAAAGAACGAAGAGATAATATCGGAAGAGATCACCCGGTCTCACGACCCAACAAAGAATGACACCAACCATATGTCAAGGCCCACGCCCCACCTTCCCTCCGCTACAAAAAAGGCACATCCAGGCCGAGGACAAGGACTCACCGGAACGAGAGAGGTATGTCCCCCTTTTTATATACTCATAATTTTTGTGTATCATCTACAAAAATAGTCTACGCTCTGGAGAAGCTCGAAACGAAGGTAAAGTAGCCATCGAATATGAGGTCCTACCCGAACACCAGAAAGTCTGGCGCCCTCTATGAGTTTCACCAAGAATGAGGGAATAAAATAGAAGATTGTATCGCCCTCAGGCAAGAAGTCATGAACATGTTGCAGCAGGGACACCTCAAAGAGCTGCTAAGCGACAAAGGGAGAAACGACTTTATTAGAGGACGTGAACATCGAGGTCCGCTGAAGCCGCCATTACTAGCTCGTACTATCAACATGATCATCGATGGCAATGATGATGCCTCTATCAATGGCGTGAAATTCACCACCACTCACAAGCTCAAGCGATCTATCACCCGCGAACGGTACGACATATCGATATTATGTAATTATAGAATGATCGGAGGAATTTGTACAAATTGCTCGAGGTGAAGCATTTGGTATTTCGGCACGAGTACTGTGAGTAGTAATCTTACCACAATTTATGTTTTCATAACTTGAATGATTTACACATGATTTTTAATAAGAATATGTTACCGATTATTTTGAGTTGCATATGGGACAAGTCTTTTACTCGATATGATACCGAAATAGTTATTTGAGATGATTACCATTGTTTTAAATATTCTTGTTGTCACTAGATATGTTTTACCGTTACTTGAATTTACGGTTATCGAAATAAAATTACATGATTTGATAAAAACCGAAATTCCCTATATTGTTTTAAAATACTTTCTTATGAGTATATACGGGTTAAAGAGACAAGTATAAATTGGAGTAGACATTGAAGGATCCTGTAGCTAACGGCGGGTTCATTAGACCTAGTGCACCTTGTAATTACCGATTACCATTACAACCCTCGCTAGTGGGAAGGTAGAACTAGCATACCATTACTGATTTCCCTCGAGTAGGAACTGCTCTTATATTTGACTTCTTGCGAAGAAGACCACAGTTATACCGATTACATGATCCGTTCCTTAAAACCTCCCAAACATGAATATTGATACTACATAGTATTTATCGAGCTTATTACCGAATTGTCAATTGATTTATATTACATGAAAAACATGATGAGACTGATTATTATTTATTGTTCTCAAAGGGAATTCTTATGATATTTTCTGTTTAATATATATACTAGAATATTTTCAGACTTGTCCCTAATAAAAATAGTTGTGGTTAAGTGTTATTACTCACTGAGCTAGCGATTAATTCCCCGCTAATTTTTTTACAGAGACGGCAGTTGACGCGGGCGAGAATTTCGTTAATTAGAGCGCACATGTTGATAGTTCTTGGTGAGCTTCGCACTTGTTCACGTGGGCGGAGATTTTATTTACTGTTATGGTCTTTTCTTAGAACTCTTAGAGTCGCTCCATAGTCATTCTTTTAGTGTCTTGAGTATTTTTTTGTTATTATAGACTTATGTTGAGTATCGCTCATTATTATCAAAGTTGGAGATAAAGTAGTATTCCTAGTTGTTAGTGGGTGGGCTATTAATGGTAGATATTTGTTTTGGTTAATTGATAAAGTCATTGTCGTTTGAATTGATATTAGGATATTTGGTTGTTGATTTGAGACAGGGAAGTTTTAGGGATAGTCCAAAAACAGGGAAAACTCTATTCGATTTTCTGTAAAATACCGATGAGGCTTACTTGGGGGCACTTGATCCTAAGTGACGGTCATGATCCTGAATTGGGTCATGACAAAGTTGGTATCAGAGCTTAGGATTTAAGTCCCGAGTTATGGATAATTGTTTAGTAGAGTCTTGTTTATGGGTATGTAGGCACTCATACTTATGATCTTGAGGCTACTGAACATCTAGGAATGTTTTCCCTTCTTTCATTCTTTTATCGTGCGTTGAGATAACTTGAGATTGACTTTGGAGTATTTCTTTCGCAGATGGCTAGAACACGCACACCTTCATGTGATGACCCAAAAGGTCATATTATATTTTAGAAGTTGAACCTGTACTCTTAAGCCTTAAAAATCTCATTTCTATCCTCCTCGATTTGCGTGCGCAGTCCGGCAGGTTTTCAGAAAGCTTTTATGTTGAAAATTGATGAAAATAAGAATTTATGCCTTAAAAGTTAATTTTAGTTGACTTCGGTCAATACTTTTAGTAAACGGGCCTGGATCCATGTTTTGATGGTCCTGGTTGGTTCGTATCGAATTATGAGACCTGAGCGTATGCCCGGAATCGAATTTGGAGGTCCATAGCTCAAGTTATGATTTTTGATGAAAATTAAAAGTCGGAAAATTAATTATTTTTAAGAATTGATTGATATTTGGCATTGTTAGTATCGGGTCCGTATTTTGGTTCCGAAGCCTGGTATAGGTTCATTATGATATTTAAGATTTGTTTGTGAAATTATGTGAGAAACGGAGTTGATTTGACGTGATTGGGACGTCCAGTTGAGAAGATATGAATTTTAAAGTGTTCTTGAGAACTTCATTTGATTTGGTGCTAAATTCGTAGTTCCAGGCGTTATTTTGGTGATTTGATCACGCGAGCAAGTTCTTATGATGTTTTAAGACTTGTGTGCATGTTCGGTGTGGATCCCCGAGGGCTCGAGTGAGTTTCGCAAATGCAAACATCTACTCGCATTTGCGAGGTTCAGTGGTCGCAAATGCGACACTTTCCTCGCATTTGCGAAGGCAGCGGGATTGTGAAGGGCATCGCAATTGCGAGTGTTATTTCGCATTTGCGAAGCTCAGGTCGCAATTGCAACACCTGCAGCCGAGTAAAAGGGACTTAGACGGGATGTTTCATCCATCTTTTCATATTTTCAAAACCCTAAATCTTAAGAGGCGATTTTCCAAAGACCAAATCTTCCCCAAATCATAGGTAAGTGATTCTAACTCTTTTCTTTCAATCTTTTACATCTTATAACAAGATTTCAACCTAAAGTCTAGAATTTTTATGGTGAAATTAGGATTTTTGGGTAGAACTTAGGAATTTTGAAATTTGAGGATTTAGACCTCAATTTGAGGTCGGATTCCAAAACTAATTACATATTCGGGCTCGGGGGTGCATGGGTAAAAGGATTTTAGTCCGAACCTCGGGTTTTGACCAAGCGGGCCCGAGGTCGATTTTTTTGACTTTTTGGAGGAAAATTTGAGAAAATTTAACTTACGCAATATAATTGATTCCTTTAGAAATATTTGATATTATTGAGTCATTTTTGAATAGATACGAGTGGTTTGGAGGTGAATTCCAAAGGAAAAGTTTTGATTGAGAATTACGTGGCCTTCGGAGCAAGGTAAGTGTTGTGTCTAACCCTGACTTGAGGGAATTAGGAAGCTCAGATTACTTGCTTAGTGAAATTCATGTGAGCGGCGTATATGTGAGGTGACGAGTACCTATACGCCGCCAATTTACATGTTTTTCCATGTTTCTCAGTTTTTCTTATATTGTCTCATTCCTATGCCTAATTACTATGTGTTATACTAGTGTTGTTCAATTTATCGTTCTTATCATGTTTACGGATTTTCTGGTGATAATTGAGTTTTTATTTCAAAGTTGAGATTGATGTTATGGAACAAAATGTTGAAATAAGGTTTGTACTTGTTATTCTATCTCCCTGTTGTTATTTTTGCATTGCATTATGGTAAGGGAGAGTGTTAATGCACGAAGGGTGATGCCGTGCCATATTGTGAGTGTTAATGCACGAAGGGTGATGTCGTGCCATATTGTGAGTGTTAATGCACGAAGGGTGATGTCGTTCCATATTGTGAGTGTTAATGCACGAAGGGTGATTTTGTGCCACATTGTGAGTGTTAATGCACGAAGGGTGATGTTGTGCCATATTGTGAGTGTTAATGCATGAAGGGTGATGTCGTGCCACACTGTGAGTGTTAATGCACGAAGAGTGATGTCGTGCCATATTGTGAGTGTTAATGCATGAAGGGTGATGTCGTTCCATATTGTGAGTGTTAATGCACGAAGGGTGATGTCATGCCATGTTATGAGAGTTAATGCACGAAGGGTGATGCCGTATCGTTTCTATTAATTTTATGGTAAGATTGAGAGTAAAAGCACGAAGGGTGATGCCATGCATTTTTCTTTAATGTATTCACTATTCCTGTTGATTCATGGTATATTGGCTACTCCGGTGATCATTTTGTTGTAGTTCTTTATCTTGCATTCCCCCTCAGTATGTTCCCCTCCCGACATTTCCTGATTAGTTCTTCATTTCTGTGATTTGTATATACATTGTTAAATTGTATAGGTTGATTTGTAGGTGCCTTGCCTTAGCCCCGTCACTACTTCATCGAGGTTAGGCTCGACACTTACCAGTACATGGGGTCGATTGTACTGATACTGCACTCTGGACTTTCTGTGCAGATTTTGTTACCGGCTCGGGTTGATCAAGATTTTTTGCTATTGGTCCACGGTCCGGAGACTCAAGGTAGATTTGTCGGCGTTCATAGACCTTGAAGTCCCCGTCTATCTTTTTCTGTTCTACTGTTTCTTTCATTCAGACAATTATATTTCTTTCAGACTATTACTTGTAGTAAATTCAAGAATGCTCGTGAATTGTGACTCTAGATCCGGGTGGTAGTAATTAATATAATTTTATGATATTCCGCACTTATTATATTTTATCTTAGTTAATTATTGTTAATTACTGAATGGAAATAAGGAATTGGTTTAATGATTCTCTAACATTGGCTTGCCTAGCAAGTGAAATGTTAGGCGCCATCACAGTTTCGTCGGTGGGAAATTTCGGGTCGTGTTGCCTAGGTCTCACGATTCACGAGCAAGCTTAGTAGATTCTGGAGGATCGGTATGGAGACGTCTGTGCTTATCTTCCAGAGGCTATGAAGTTTAGGAAAAAGTTTCATTTATATTCTTTTCTATCGTGCGATTTTTCTCTCTCAATACTTATTGAACTATTCTACTCTTATTCTCTCGTAGATGGCGAGAACACGTACCGCTTCCTCAGCTGAGCAGCAGCCAGAGCCTCCAGTGGCAGCTCCTACGCGGCGCAGAGGTCGAGGCCGAGGTCGTGCCAGAGGCCGAGGCAGGGGCAGGGCTCAACCTAGGGCCCGAGCAGCATCCCCAACAGTGGAGCCTCAGATAGAGCTTGACGAGGAGGTTCTAGCCCAGACTGTTCCTATCGGACCAGTTCAGGTTCCGGAGGGGTTCATTGCCACCCCATTACTTTAGGACGCTTTGGTCCGTTTGGTGGGCCTTATGGAGAGTGTGGCTCAGACTGGCGCATTTCCCATGGCACCAGCAGTCTCTCAAGCTGGAGGAGGATCCCAGACTCCTACCACTCCTGCTCTAGAGAAGATAGCTCCCCAGTTACAGGCTCCAGCAGCTCAGCCAGTCGGATTAGTTCAGTCGATTATTGCAGCACAGGTCGGAGATGGGCCAGCTATGTCTTTTGAGGCTTTATGGAGATTGGATAGGTTTACCAAACTCTTTCCTATTCACTTCAGTGGTGCTCCTTTAGAGGATCCCCAGGAGTATCTTGACAACTGTCACGAGGTTCTACGAAATATGGGTATAGTGGA
Organism: Nicotiana tomentosiformis; assembly: GCF_000390325.3. NCBI lineage: Eukaryota > Viridiplantae > Streptophyta > Magnoliopsida > Solanales > Solanaceae > Nicotiana > Nicotiana tomentosiformis. The sequence goes on from NC_090818.1 coordinate 127,684,759, forward strand.
GATTAATGGGGTCGATTTTGTTGCATTTCAGATGGTTGGTTCTGCCAAGAAATGGTGGAGAGATTACTTGTTGACCAGACCAGCTGGGTCGCCTACTCTTACTTGGGACCAGTTCTCTTAGCTCTTCATAGAGAAGTTTTTGCCTATCATAGTGAGAGAGGAGTGTCGCCTTCAGTTTGAGCATCTCCAGCAAGGCAGTATGACTGTTACTCGGTATGAGACCCGCTTTGTGGATTTGACCCGTCATGTCATTCTTCTGCTTCCTACCGAGAGAGAGAGAGAGTGAGGAGGTTTATTGATGGACTTGCTCAGCCTATCAGATTGCAGATGGCTAAGGAGACTGGGAGTTAAATTTCTTTTCAGGCGGTTGCTAATGTCGCCAGACGGGTCAAAATGGTTCTTACTCAGGGAGGTCAGGGGTCTGAGAAGAGACCTCGTCATTCCGGTGAGTTCAGCGGTGCCTTATCTAGAGGCAGGAGTACTTTTGGTAGAGGCCATCCTTCCAGGCTGTTTCAATCAGCGCTTCAGACATCCCACGGTGCCTCAGGTGGTCGTGGCCCTCAGATGCATTATTCTGACCAGCTAGCCTACAGTGCACCACCAGCTCCTATTAGTGCACCTCCACTCCAGAGTTATCAGGGTGGTTATTCAGGTCGACAGGGTCAGTTTCAGGGTCAACAGTCATAACAGCCGAGGTTATGTTATACTTGTGGTGATCCGAGACACATTGCTAGATTTTGCCATCGAGCAACTGGCAGCTCACAACATCAGAGTTGTCGTGCCATGGTTCCGGCACCAATTGCTGCACCACCTACTCAGCCAGCCATAGGCAAGGGTCAGGTAGCCAGAGGTAGAGGCTAGATTGTTAGAGGTGGAGGTTAGGCCGTTAGAGGTGGAGACCAGCTAGTTAGAGGCCGTCCCAGGGACATAGTTCAGGGTGGTGGGGCCCAGCTCCAGTGTTATGCTTTCCCAGCCAGGACTGAGGATGAGTCATCTAACGCTGTTATCACAAGTACTGTTTCAGTTTGTAGTAGAGATGCTTCAGTTCTATTTGATTAGGGATCTACTTACTCTTATGTGTCATCCTATTTTGCTTCCTATTTGGTTGTGCCCCGTGATTCTTTGAGTGCTCCTGTGTATGTGTCCACACCAGTGGGAGATGCTATTATTGTATATCGTGTTTATCGTTCATGTGTGGTCACTATTGGGAGTCTTGAGACTCATGTAGATCTTCTACTTCTTGACATGGTTGATTTTGATGTCATACTGGGTAAGGATTGGTTGTCACCTTATCATGCTATATTAGATTGTCACGCCAAGACAGTGACATTATCCTTGCATAGGTTGCCTCGATTAGAGTTGAGAGGTAATCTTGGCCATTCTGCCAGCAAGTTTATTTCTTATATGAAAGCTCGGCATATGGTAGAGAAATGGTGTCTAGCCTATTTGGCTTATATTCGTGATCCTAGTGCGGATGCTCCTTCTATGGACTCAGTACTAGTTGTTCGTGAATTTCCAAAAGTATTTCCTGCAGATTTGTCGGGGATGCCACCCGACAGAGATTTTGACTTCTGTATTGATTTGGCTCCGGCCACTCAGCCCATTTCTATTCCATTATACCGTATGGCCCCGTCGGAGTTGAAAGAATTGAAAGAGCAGTTACAAGACTTGCTTGATCAGGGATTCATTAGACCCAGTGTCTTGTAAAGAAGAAAGATGGCTATATACGGATGTGTATTGATTATCGGCAGTTGAACAAAGCCACTATCAAAAACAAATATCCGCTGCAAAGAATTAATGACTTATTTGATCAACTTCAGGGTGCCAAGGTATTTTCGAAGATCGATTTGAGGTCTGGTTATCATCAGTTGAAGATTAGGATATCTGATGTCTGAAACAGCTTTTCGAACACGGTATGGGCATTACGAATTCCTAGTGATGTCATTTGGGTTGACAAATGCCCCAGTAGCATTTATGGATTTGATGAATCGGGTGTTCAAGCCTTATTTGGATTCTTTTATAGTTGTAGTCATTGATGATATCTTGATTTACTCCAGCAGTCGAGAGTAACATGAGCAGGATCTTCGAAGTGTGCTTCACACCTTGAAGAATAATCAGTTATATGCCAAGTTTTCAAAATATGAGTTTGGTTAGACTCAGTTGCCTTTTTAGGGCATGTTGTATCCGCATAAGGCATAAAGGTAGATCCTAAAAAGATTGAGGTTGTTCAGAATTGGCCTAGACCTACTTCAGTTACAGAGATCCGGAGTTTCCTGGGTTTAGCAGGTTATTATCGTCGGTTCGTGGAAGGGTTTTCATCTATAGCAAGCCCATTTACTAGATTGACACCCAGAAAGGTGTCCCATTCAGATGGTCAGACGAGTGTGAGTTGAGCTTTCAGAAGCTCAAGACCGCTTTGACTACGGCGCCAATGTTGGTATTACCCACAGGTTCAGGATCGTATACGGTATATTATGACACATCTCACATTGGGCTAGGTGCAGTATTAATGCAAGATGGCAAGGTAATTGCATATGCGTCGTAGCAGTTGAAAGTTCACGAGAAAAATTATCATGTTCATGACTAAAAATTGACAACCATTGCTCATGCGCTGAAGTTTTGGAGGCATTACCTCTACGGTGTCTCGTGTGAGGTATTTACTAATCATCGTAGCCTTCAGTACCTGTTCAAACAAAAAGATCTTAATTTGATGCATAGAAGATGGTTGGAGTTGTTGAAAGACTATGATATCACCATTTTGTATCACCCCGGAAAGGCCAATATGGTGGCCGATGCTTTGAGTAGAAAGGTTGTGAGTACGGGCAGTCTTGCGTATATTTCGGTTGGTGAGAGGCCATTAGCTGCAGATGTTTGGACTTTGGCTATTCCGTTCGTAAGGTTAGATATTTCAGAACCCAGTCGGGTTCTAGCTTGCACAGTCGCTCGGTCATCTTTATATGAGTGCATCAGAGAGAGGCAGTATGATGATCCTCATTTACTTGTCCTTAAGGACATGGTGTGGCACGGCAATGCCAAATAGGTTGTTGGTGGAGGAGAATGAAAAAGGATATAGTTGCATATGTAGCTCGGTGTCTAAATTGTCAGCAAGTTAAGTACGAGCATCAGAGACCTGGTGGTTTGCTTCAGAAGTTAGAAATTCCTGAGTGGAAGTGGGAGCGTATCACTATGAATTTTGTTGTTAGGCTCCCACGGACTCAGAGATAATTTGACACAGTTCGAGTCATTGTGGACAGGTTGACCAAGTCAGCCCATTTCATTCCAGTGGCAGTTACCTATTCTTCAGAGAGGTTAGCTGAAATTTACATTCATGAGATTGTCCGCCCTCACGGTGTGCCCGTGTCTATTATTTCATATCGAGGTACCCAGTTTACCTCACATTTCTGGAGGGTTGTACAACGTGAGATAGGCACGCGGGTAGAGTTGAGTACATCATTTCATCCATAGACAAACGGACAGTCAGAGTGCACTATTCAAATATTGGAAGATATGCTCTGCGCTTGTGTTATAGACTTTGGAGGTACTTGGGATCATTTCTTTCCACTTGCGGAGTTTGCTTATAATAATACCAACCAGTCGAACATTCAGATGGCTTCATATGAGTCATTATACGGAAGGCGATGTCGATCGCCCGTTGGTTGGTTTGAACCGGGGGAGGCTCGGTTGTTGGGTACCGATTTGGTACAGGATGTCTTGGATAAGGTCAAGATTATTCAGGATCGACTTTGCACAGCTCAGTCTAGACAAAAAAGTTATGCAGACTGAAAAGTTTATGATATTGCATTCATGGTTGGAGAAAGAATATTTCTCCGGGTTTCACCTATGAAAGGTGTAATGAGGTTCGGGAAGAAGGGCAAGTTGAGCCCTAGGTATATCGGACCCTTTGAAATTCTTGAAAGGGTGGGTGAACTAGCCTAAAGGCTTGCATTACCACCTAGTTTATCAGCGGTTCATCAGGTGTTCCATGTTTTTATGCTTCGGAAATATCATGGTGATCCGTCCCATGTGTTAGATTTCAGCTCGGTCCAATTGGACAAGGATTTGACTTACGAGGAGGAGCCGATGGCAATTCTAGCCCGGCAAGTTCGCCAGTTGAGATCAAAGAGTTACCCTTCAGTTCGAGTGCAGTGGATAGATCAGCCTATTGAGGCAGCTACTTGGGAGTCCGAGTTCGATATGCGTAGTAGATATCCCCACCTTTTCACCAGCCCAGATACTATTCTATGTCCGTTCGAGGACGAACGGTTGTTTTAGAGGTGGAGAATGTGATGACCCAAAAGGTCATCTTATGTTTTAGAACTCGAACCTGCGCTCTTAAGCCTTAAAAAATCATTTTTACCCTCCTCGATTTGCGTGCGCAGTCCGAGCAGGTTTCCGGAAAGCTTTTATGTTGAAAATTTATGAAAATAAGAATTTATGCCTTAAAAGTTAATTTTAGTTGACTTCGATCAATATTTTTGGTAAACGGGCCCGGATCCATATTTTGACGGTCCTGATGGGTCTATATCGAATTATGGGACCTGGGCGTATGCCCGGAATCGAATACGGAGGTCCCTAGCTCAAGTTATAAATTTTTTATGAAAATTATTTATTTATAAGAATTGATTGATATTTGCTATTGTTAGTATCAGGTCTGCATTTTGGTTTTGGAGCTCGGTACATGTTCATTATGATATTTAAGACATGTCTGTGAAATTTGGTGAGAAACAGAGTTGATTTGACGTGATTCAGATGTCCAGTTGATAAGATATGAATTTTAAAGTATTCTTGAGAATTTCATTTAATTTGGTGCTAAATTCGTAGTTCGAGGTGTTATTTTGGTGATTTGAAAGTTCGTATGATATTTTTAGACTTGTGTGCATGTTCAGTTTGGAGCCCCAAGGGCTCGGGTGAGTTTTAGATAGGCCACGAGATGTTTTGAACTTAGAAACTTTTGCTGGTATAACTGAACCTATTGCAGACCTCTAATCTCGCAATTGCGAGATCAGGCTTTGCAAATGCAAAATAAGCAGGCCTGGCAATTGCGAGGTATCTATCGCAATTGCGAAGAAGGCCTGGGCAAGCATGTTCTCGCAATTGCGAGATTTTCTTCGCAATTGCGATGGGAGTCTGGGAAGGGCAGGTTCGCAAATGCGAACATCTACTCGCATTTGCGAGGTTCAGTGGTCGCAAATGTGACACTTTGCGAAGGCAGCGGGATTGTGAATGGCATCGCAATTGCGAGTGTTCTTTCGCATTTGCGAAGCTCAGATCGCAATTGCGACACCTGCAACCGAGTACAAGGGACTTAGACGGGATGTTTCATCCATTTTTTCATATTTTCAAAACCCTAAACCTTAAGAGGCGATTTTCCAAAGACCAAATCTTCCCCAAATCATGGGTAAGTAATTCCTAACTCTTTTCTTTCAATCTTTTACATCTTATAACAAGATTTCAACCTAGAATCTAGAATTTTTATGGTGAAATTAGAATTTTTGGGTAGAACTTAGGAATTTTAAAATTCGAGGATTTAGACCTCAATTTGAGGTCGGATTCCAAAACTAATTACATATTCGGGCTTGGGGTGAATGGGTAAAAGGATCTCGAGGTCGATATTTTTGACATTTTGGAGGAAAAATTGAAAAAATTTAACTTACGCAATATAATTGATTCCTTTAGCAATATTTGATATTATTGAGTCATTTTTGAATAGATATGAGTGGTTTGGAGGTGAAATCTAAAGGAAAAGCTGTGATTGAGAATTAAGTGGCCTTCGAAGCAAGGTCAGTGTTGTGTCTAACCCTGACTTGAGGGAATTAGGAAGCTCAGATTACTTGCTTAGTAAAATTCCTGTGAGCGGCGTATATGTGAGGTGACGAGTACTTATGCGCTGCCAATTTACATGTTTTTTGATGTTTCTCAGTTTTTCTTATATTGTCTCATTCTTATGCCTAATTACTATGTGTTATACTAGTGTTGTTCAATTTATCGTTCTTATCATGTTTACGGATTTTCTGGTGATAATTGAGTTTTTATTTCAAAGTTGAGATTGATGTTATGGAACAAAATGTTGAAATAAGGTACGTACTTGTTATTATATCTCCTTGTTGTTATTTATGCATTGCATTATGGTAAGGGAGAGTGTTAATGCACGAAGGGTGATGTCACGCCATATTGTGAGTGTTAACGCACGAAGGGTGATGCCGTGCCACATTGTGAGTGTTAATGCACGAAGGGTGATGCCGTGTCATATTGTGAGTGTTAATGCACGAAGGGTGATGTCGTGCCACATTGTGAGTGTTAATGCACGAAGGGTGATGTCGTGCCATATTGTGAGTGTTAATGTACGAAGGGTGATGCCGTGCCGTTTCTATTAATTTTATGGTGAGATTGAGAGTAAAATTACGAAGGGTGATGCCGTGCATTTTTCTTTACTGTATTCACTATTCATGTTGATTCATGGTATATTGGCTGCTTCGGTGATCATTCTGTTGTAGTTCTTTATCTTGCATTCCCCTCAGTATGCTCCCTTCCCGACATTTCCTGTTTAGTTCTTCATTTCTATGATTTGTATATACACTGTTAAATTGTACATGTTGATTTGTAGGTGCCTTGCCTTAGCCTCGTCACTACTTCATCGAGGTTAGGCTTGACACTTACCAGTACATGGGGTCGGTTGTACTGATACTGCACTCTGCACTTTCTGTGCAGATTTTGATACCGGCTCGGGTTGATCGAGATTTTTTACTATTGGTCCACGGTCCGAAGACTCAAGGTAGATATATCGGCATTCACAGACCTTGAAGTCCCCGTCTATCTTTTTATGTTCTACTGTTTCTTTCATTCAAACAATTGTATTTCTTTCAGACTATTACTTGTAGTAAATTCTAGAATGCTCGTGAATTGTGACTTCAGATCCGGGTGGTAGTAATTAATACAGTTTTATGATATTCCGCACTTATTATATTTCATCTTAGTTAATTATTGTTAATTACTGAATGGAAATAAGGAATTGGTTTAATGATTCTCTAACGTTGGCTTTCCTAGCAAGTGAAATATTAGGCGCCATCATGGTCCCGTCGGTGGGAAATTTCGGGTCGTGACACTTCATCTGCTGGACGTGGTACTACCCGGGATGGCGGTCAAGTTGGGGTTCATCAAACTAGAAGACAGGCCACTCCTCAACCTAAAGTTTGGAAGATGGGTCAACCCCAAGCTGCTATGCCAGATCAAGTGCAAGAACAGGGGGTTCAGGACGCTCCATTACCAGTGCCAACTGTTATACCTATTATTGCCTTACCTGCAGACGCAATGGCAAGGTTATTGAATGTTTTAGAGGCATTGGTGTTTACTCAGGGTGGAAGTTCAGCTCCTCATGCTACTTTACATACACAGGCACCTGCACAGACTTAGACTTTCGGGAATAAGGAAGTATCCCTACAAGAGTTCCTGAAATTGAAATCATCAAAATTCATAGGTTTTGATAATTCTGCACTTCTGCAGATCCTCAAAGTTTCTTGGATGGGACACTCAAGGCATTACGTGCTCTAGGATGTTCTAGTGAGAGAGACGTGGAGCTCGCAGCATACAAACTAGAGGATATGGCCAATACATGGTATGAAACTGTGTTGTTGGGAAGGCCAGCAGGTGCAACACCACTGACATGGGAAGAGTTCACTAAGTTATTCATGAATCATTTTCTTCTAGACAGCCTGATGCAAAAATATGCTAGAGACTTTGAGAGATTGGTTCAGACTCTAGATATGGATGTGTCAACATATAACACCAAGTTTTGTAAGTTGGCAAGATATGCTCCTTACTTAGTGCCTGCCGAAGAAGCTCGAGTTCAGAGGTTTGTTGATGGATTGGCTGGTCGTCTATACACTGCAGTAGCCCCACAGATGAAGACTTTATCCTACTCTGATGCTATCGACCTTTCTAGAAAAATTGAAACCAAGGGACGTGATGAGTGTGCAGCTAGTGATTTACGTAAGAAGGCCAAGACATGGGGTCTTTCAGTGGCGGTTTTAGTGAAAATTGAAGAGTAGGAAATAAGGGACAACAAAACCAGGGTTCTCAGACATGGACACACCTGTCTTCACAATCCACATACAGACCACATTACAGATAGGGTACTAGGGGACCATTATCATTTGGACATCGTAATTCTGTGTAGATATATGCCACTACTTCAGTCTGTCAGACCTGTGGTAGATCACATTTGTGCCAATGTCGTGTTCTAACTTGAGAGTGCTTTCGGTGTGGCCAGTTGGGACATCACTTGAGGGATTTACCTCAGCCTCCAAGAAATTTCAACCAGGCTTCTATTCAGTCAGCAGCACCTACTCAAACTACTCGTAATACTTCAGATGCTACAAGTACAGGAAATAGAGGTCGAGGTGTTGGAGATCGTGCTACTATGAATCAAGGACAAGGGAATGTTGGTAGAGGTCAGGTGAGAGTTTTTGCATTTACTAGATAGGATGCTCAGGCCTCGAATGCCGTGGTCATGGGTATTCTTTCTGTATGTTCATTTGATGTACTTGCATTGATTAATCCGGGATCAACTCACTCCTATGTGTCCTCGTACTTTGCTTTGAGGTTTAATAGACAACCTGAGCTATTGAATGATCCTTTTCTAGTTGCCACTCATGTTAGGGAGTCTCTATTAGCTGAATATATGTATTGTGCTTGTCAGATTCGGATTGAGGGTAGAGATACTCTAACTGACCTTATTGTACTTGATATGATTGACTTTGACATGCTGCTGAGAATGGATTGGTTATCTTCTTGCTATGCTATCATCGGTTGTCATGCAAAGATAGTTAAGTTTGAGATACCAAACGAACCCAGTTCTATTCTAAGAGGGAGTCGGGTTCCAGAGATTTGCAAAGTTGTATCTTTTATGAAGGCTCAACGACTTCTGAAGAAAGGTTGCTTGGGTCTCTTAGCTATTGTAAATGAAACAAGAAAGGAAATAGTCAGTATAGAAAATGTACCAGTAGTGAGAGAATTTACTGATGTATTTCTTGAGGATTTACCAGGATTGCCTCTAGTACGAGAAATAGATTTTGGTATTGATTTGCCACCTGACACACAACCCATATCAATACCCCCATATCGAATGGCACCAGCAGAGTTGAAGGAGCTAAAACAACAACTGCAGGATTTGTTAGATAAGGGTTTTATCATACCTAGTATATCTCCATGGGGTGCACCAGTACTGTTCGTAAAGAAGAAAGACGGATCCCTGAGAATGTGTATTTACTACAGGCAGTTGAACCAAAATAACAATATGCAATAAATATCCTTTGCCTCGTATAGATGACATATTTGATCAGTTACAAGGAGCTGCCCACTTTTCAAAGATTGACCTCCGTTCTGGTTATCATTAGCTTAGAATCAAAGATGAAGATATTTCTAAGTCTGCTTTCACTACTCGATACGGGCACTATGTTTTTCTTGTGATACCTTTGAGACTGACTAATGCTCCAGCTGCATTCATGGATTTAATAATAGGGTGTTCAAGCCGTTTCTGGATAGATTTGTAATAGTATTTATTAATGATATCCTGATATATTCTCGTAGTCAAGGAGAACACGAGAATCATCCCAGGACTGTATTGCAGACATTGCGAGAACATCGTCTTTATGCTAAGTTCTAGAAGTGTAAATTTTGGCTAGACTCGGTAGCATTTCTGGGGCATGTTGTATCCAAAGATGGAATTATGGTAGATCCTAAGAAGGCAAAAGTTGTACAGAAATGGCCCAAACCTACTTCTCCTACAGAGATTCGTAACTTTTTTGGCTTGGCAGGCTATTACAGGCGTTTTATGCAGGATTTCTCCAAAATAGCAGTGCCACTAACTATGCTAACATAGAAAAATGCAAGGTTTCAGTGGACGGAAGAATGTGAGTAGATCTTTCTAAAACTCAAAACGTGTCTGACAACCGCACCCATATTAGCCTTACCATCGGGTTATGGAGGATTTACAGTATTTTGTGACGCCTTGAGGGTGGGATTAGGATGTGTTCTCATGCAAAATGGTCCCGTTATAGCTTATGCTTCGAGATAATTGAAAAGGCACGAGCAAAACTATCCTACACATGATTTGGAGACGGTTGTAGTGGTATTTGCTCTAAATTTTTGGAGGCATTACCTATACGGCGAAACTTGTGAGATTTATATTGACCATAAAAGTCTGAAGTATATCTTTCAGCAAAGAGATCTATATCTTTGGCAACGTCGGTGGATGGAACTACTCAAGGACTATGACTATTCTATTTTGTATCATCCTGGAAAAGCGAATATGGTAGCTGATGCATTGAGTAGAAAATCTATGGGGAGTTTGGCACATATAGCTCCTACAAAGAGACTTTTGGCCAAAGATATTCAGAGACTAGAATGTGTGGGTATTAGATTTAGTGTCGGAGATTCAGAGGCATTGTTGGCTTGTGCTCATGCTCAGTCTTCATTAGTTGAGCGCATTAAGGCCACACAATATTAGGATGAGCGATTTTGCAAATACAAAAATGAGGCCTTAGCTGGTAAAAGCAAGGATATGATTGTTGAAAGTGATGGTGTTCTTCGAATGGGTGACAGGCTATGTGTTGCAGACGTAGATGGGTTGAGGCATGCTATTCTTAAAGAAGTTCACAACCCTAAATACACTATATATCCTAGATCCACAAAAATGTATCATGACCTAAAGCAATTTTATTGGTGGGAAAGTATGAAGAAAGATGTTGCTAACTTTGTTTTCTAGTTGTTTGACTTGTCAGCAGGTCAAGGCTGAGCATCATCGACCCGCAGGACTGTTACAACAAATTGAGATTCCAGAGTGAAAATGGAAAAGAATTACTATAGATTTTGTCACCGGTCTACCACGAACCCTTAAAGGTTATGACTTGGTATGGGTGATTGTAGATCGATTGACAAAATCAGCAGACTTTTTGCCAGTGAAGACTATATATAATAGAGTAAGATATGCATAGATATTTATCAATAAAATTGTCCGACTTCATAGAGTTCCAGTATCCATCATCTCTGATAGAGGATCACAGTTCACTTAACGCTTTTGGAAATCTTTTCAAGAAGCATTGGATACACGAGTAGATCTTAGTACTGTATTTCACCCAAAGGCAGACGACCAGTCTGAACGTACTATACACATCTTGGAGGATATGTTGAGAGCTTGCATTCTTGAGTTTGGAGGTAGTTGGGACGCTTCTCTACCTTTAGCTGAATTTGCTTACAATAATAGCTTCCAGTCCAGTATTCAAATGGCACCGTACGAAGCACTGTATGGTAGAAGATGTCGTTCTCCTATCGGATGGTTTGAAGCTGGTGAGATTAACTTATTGGGATCCGACTTAGAACAAGAAGCTATGGAAAAGGTCCAATTAATCAGACAGAGATTGCTTATAGCTCAAAGCAGACAAAAATCTTATGTGAATAAGAGAAGAAGAGACTTAGTGCTCGCAACTAGAGACAAAGTATTCCTACGAGTCTCTCCTATGAAGGGTGTGATGCGTTTTGGGAAAAGAGACAAGTTGAGCCCCAAATTTGTAGGACCGTATGAGATACTAGACCGAGTGGGAGCTATGGCTTATCGTTTGTCACTTCCTCCTGAGTTGTCTTTTATTCATCCAGTATTCCATGTCTCTATGCTTAGAAAATGTATATCGGACTCCTCTCATGTGCTTGAAGCACCGACTGTACCGCTTGATGAGAAGTTATCTTACGAGGAGGAGCCGATGGCAATTGTTGATAGACAATTAAGAAATCTACGGTCAAAGGAAATTATGTTCGTGATAGTCATATGGAGAAACCATACAGTTGAAGAAGCTACATGGGAAGTGGAAGATGTTATGCGAGTCAAGTATCCTTATTTATTTCAGTCTACAGGTACATACTTAAGTTAAATTCAGAGACCGAATTTCATAAGGTGGGGAGGATGTAATACCCCAATATTTTAAAAGAGGACATATGGGATATTTAGTGAATAATTTAAGTCCAAAAAAATAAAATAATAATAACTAATAAAACAAAACAAAAAAAAAGGAAAAAGGGATAATGAATTGAAAGAAAAGGGTCGAAGCCCATTAGAACATATCTGCCAATTGAAAAGGGGTAGGGGAAAGGGGAACAAAGCAAAAGCCTCAGAGAAACGAAAAACCAAAAAAAAACGAGCAGAGAAGGAAAGAAAGAAAAGAGAAAATAAGGAGGAAGAAGTTGATGCAATGCGTTGGAACCATAGCTATAACTGTTGAGGAATCTTAAGCATTAATTGTGTCTTACGGGTATTACTTGAGCTTCTTCTTCTGGTAGATTTTAATTTCGATTCTCATGATTGGAAAATTCTACAGAGTAATAGAAATTACACTAGTTCATTCACACAATTGAGAATTTTCTTTCTAAAGAATCAATAGAACTTTATGAAATTGGATTAATAAATTATATGAATAGGTTGGAGTTGATAGATTAGTAATTACTCATATGTGGGTAAATATAATTCGGCGAATTAAGAGTCAAATATGAAACCTCGAGGGTTTGGGTATTCTAAATTAGCTATGAATTAGCCTAAACAAGGAAATTAACATGAGATCGATATTATGTAATTATAGATTGATTGGATGAATTTGTACGAATTGCTCGAGATGAAGCATTTGGTATTTCGGCACGAGTGCTGTGGGTAGTAATCTTACCGCAATTTGTGTTTTCATAACTTGCATGATTTACACATGATTTTAATATGAATATGTTACCGATTATTATGAGTTGCATGTGGGACAAGTCTTTTACTCGATATGATATCAAAATAGTTATTTGGGATGATTACTGTTATTTTAAATATTCTTGTTGTCACTAGATATGTTTTACCGTTACTTGAATTTATGGTTATTGAAATGAAATTACATGATTTTATAAGAACTGAAATGCCCTATATTTTTTTAAAATACTTTCTTATGAGTATATACGGATTACAGAGACAAGTATAAATGGGAGTAGACTTTGAAGGATCCCGTAGCTAACGGCGAGTTCGTTAGACCTGGTGCACCTTGTAATTACCGATTACCATTAAAACCCTCGCTAGTGGGAAGATAGAACTAACATATTGTTACTGATTTCCCTCGAGTAGGGACTACCGTTATATTTGACTTCTTGCGAAGAAATCCACAGTTATACCGATTACATGATTCGTTCATTGAAACCTCCCAAACATGAATATTGATATTACATAATATTTATCGAGTTTATTACCGAGTTGTCAATTGATTTATATTATATGAAAAACATGATGAGACTGATTATTGTTTATTGTTCTGAAAGGGCATTCTTATGACATTTTCTATTTAATATATATACTAGCATGTTTTCTGACTTGTCCCCAATAAACACGGTTGTAGTTAAGTGTTATTACTCACTGAGCTAGCGACTCATTCCCCGCTAATTTTTTTTTACAGAGAAAGCAATTAACGTGGGCGAGGATTTCGTTAATTAGAGCGCACAGGTTGATAGTTCTTGGTGAGTCTCGCACTTGTTCGCGTGGGCGGATATTTTATTTATTGTTATGGTCTTTTCTTTGAACTCTTAGAATCATTCCATAGTCATTCTTTTAGTGTCTTGAGTATTCTTTTGTTATTATAGACTTATATTGAGTATCATTCATTCTTATCAAAGTTGGAGATAAAGTAGTATTTCTAGTTGTTAGTGGGTGGACGATTAATGGTAGATATTTATTTTGGTTAATTGATAAAATCATTGTCGTTTGAATTGATATTAGGATGTTTGGTTGTTGATTTGAGACAGGGAAGGTTTTGGGATAGTCCAAAAATAGGGAAAACTTTATCCGATTTTCTGTAAAATACCGATTAGGCTTACTTGGGGGCACTTGCTCCTAAGTGCCGGTCATGATCCTGAATTGGGTCGTGACATCTCCCTTTCTCCTTTTAGCTTTAGTCATTCGAGTAGCTTATTCGAACATTCTGAACTCATTCTTGCCTTTGCAATACCAGCGCTTACTTCGTTTCAGGCCATGTTATTTAGTCTTATAGAACTAAACTCTTAGATGCAGCATGCTACCGCCTCCATCCATCGACACATCCGCCCCAGATCCACGCTTAGTCGCATTGTTCACCTTAGGAGCCGCGAGGTGCTATCATATCAAGCCCAAGGTTCGTTCTACTGCTATAAAATTTCTGCCATTTACACGTCTTGATGGGGGGTCTTCTTGCAACGATCTTCGTTTCTTCAGGAATGGTGGCGGCCAATTGGTGTTATGAACTTATAAAATCTGATGATCGATTCGATTCCATAATTATAAGTTCATTCCATGCCGAAATAGGATTAAAGTTTTTTTCCTAAATTAACTGGCCCACACTTCGGCTACTAATAATGGGATAAGAGCTTTTCTCCACGGTAGAAAAAAAAAAAAAAAAAGGAAAGAACAACATTTTCAGCACATTTATCCGAAAAAGTCAACTTTTATGAATTGGAAAAATGGGGGGATAAAAAATTCCGTAAGTTTTCTTATTCACAATGGCTTTATCCCGACACCAGGCAGACTGAAAATAAGGCCACATCTCTTTTAATATAAGATGTTTGTTTAATATATTTTTTTCTCGTAGAAGTGTAGAGTATATGGCCCTTTCCGAATTGGGAATGAATTACTGATTTGAGAATTAAACTAACTCAGGCTTTTATTTTGTGAGCATGCATGTCATTTTATCATGAGGAACTTTAATTGGTGCATTGCTAGTTAATTTAAAGTATTGGGTGTGATTCATAAAATTAAAGAACTTGTCAGTATGTGTATAGAGTGGCGGAGCCACATGTACCCAAGGGGTAACCGACACCCCTTCATAAAAAAATAACACTGTTTAGCTCGGTAAAATTTATATATATATATATATATATATATATATATATATATATATATATATATATACTATATAATGACACCCCTTGACTTATTGGTGAGTTTATTTCTTTATATTTTGACTCCCCTTAATGAAAATACTGGCTCCGCCACTGTCAGTATAACCGCGTACCGAAAGACTAGTATGTGTATAACCATAAAATTAATATATATTTTATGCATACCGACTAAATAGTAAACAGTAAATTCGACCAGCTATTCGTGTGTGTGTGTATATATATATATATATATATATATATATATATATATATAAGTTGCCTAAGAAAATTGGCCCATGTACATAGGGCTTTTGGAAGAAGAAGAAGAAAGTTTAAGTGTTAACATACATAACAATCAAAAAATTAATTTTATGTGCCCAAAATTAGATGTTAAAATTTAGAAAATTCAAAACTATTATAGAATTATTAACTAAGTAGTTTATACATTCTAACTCCTGAATTTCCTACATCATTTCTACTTTTTTTCTTTTCTATTGATTGGAAGAGAATCGCAACTTGAAGTTCTTTCGCAGGATGTATTATTGCAAAACTTAATCCTTTAAAACGAAAAAAGGAAAGAAGTTTACCAATGCTTTACGTTTAAACTTTAAACACCAACAAACAAAATCAAGTTACGCAGATAAAGTAAATTTTAGGATTTAACAATTGTCGGATCCTTTACCACGTCGATAAAAGTCTCATCATTCGTCTACCTCTTTTTTAAAAAATTATATTACAAGCAATAATATATATAGAGGCGGACCAATAATTTAAATTTTATAAATTTCTATAACGAATCAAATTAATATATAATAATAATCGAATTATCGGTCAAATATTCATAAATATTAGTAAGTGAATTTCTTGGCCAAAAATTAGTATATAGGTTCCTGTAAAACCATATGTTATACTCTAGATCCGCCTCCAAATGTATGCAACATTTCACATAAATGGTATCGGCTTATTTTCATAATTCTTGTAATGTGTTTCACATTTATTTTAAATAATGAGATGTGGGATAACCATTAAAAGTTGTGATGAGGTGTTAAGTATTCATTCATCATTAATTAGAGATGAATCCAAAGTTTGAGAATAAAATCGTTTTTGATAGAGTACGTTTTATCCTCAAAATAAGACAGAGATTTGAGATACCGGATGTAAAACCCCAAAAAAATAATTTGGGGTCTTTTAGTGAAAATTGTGTTTCAAGATCTTTATATAAAGAAGATACATAAAAATAAAAAATTGTCGTCTAAGGTTTCTTTCTTATTACATCTTGTTTATTTTAATCTTGAGATTTTGGAATGTTCTTTTGTTTGCCGCATAAGTGAACTGTTTTTGATAACAAAATTATAGCTTCGACTTATTTTCCTCTTATTTGAGCAATTTCATGATATAGAGTACGGTAATAATTTCTTCTTGGTTTAATACCAGCTCAAATTCGAATATCTTATTAAAACTGGTAAGATAATTTATTAGGAAAAATAAATCAAATGAAGTGACTAAAATATATATTTTAGAAAAATAGGACCAATTTCTGTAATCATAGATTTCAACAACATATTCGCCGTTTACCTAATAAAGTCAAAAAAATGAATCATTAGATATAATTATTTTTGTGTCCGTTTAGTGACCATCACTATAACTAATGTTTCCAAGTGTCTCACGCTCTTTGCCTAAAGTTTAAAAAGTAACCATCAATTTCACACTATTTGGTTTTCAAAATTACATCATATCATTTGTGCCCAACCCCATTTGAAAAAAGCAGCCATCCTTAATCATAAAATATTTCACGTTCACGTAAAATTCGTAAAAAAGGCGGCAAGGATGCAATAGAAACAGTCTACCCTAATGCAAGCGTTACTGACTAATTCGTTATCGAACCGCGACACGAAGTTCCTTACCTTAGCTGAATCTCGTTGGTGCCACCTAACGGTAGGTAGGCGGCAGATGTGTAACTTTTGAAGTTGTCGTTCGTGCACTTGTCCCGTAACATATAGGTCATATAAAGACAAATTTATCATGTCCAACCCAAATGTAAGGAACAAAAGTAAAAATAAAAAGCACAACATTAATGTCAAATTGTCACATAATTTCACATTGCTTACTAAAAGAAGGGACATTGAAGTAATTTCACAGAATGTAGCCTCTATAAAAATCACACTTCAAAAAATTCCAAGTACTATAACTCAAGAAAAAATGTATCCAAAACTTCTTGTTTTGGTACTCGCTAACTTCTACATTTTTTGCTTACTAGCCTTGGCCTCTGACCCTGACCCTGTCCAAGATTTTTGCATACCAAACACAAGAAAATCAAGGTTCAATTTTTCACCATGCAAAAATTCTAAGTTACTAACACCTGATGATTTTATATTTTCCGGCGTAAAATCGCCGGGAAATTTCTCCGATACCGGACTCGCGGCCGTGTCGGTAAACCCCTTAATATTTCCAGGACTCAACACGTTAGGAATGTCATTTGTACGTGCTGATTTGAAGATTGGTGGTATAAATCCTCCTCATTTTCACCCTAGAGCTACAGAAATTGCTTACATTTTACGTGGCAAAGTTTATTCAGGTTTTGTCGATTCGAATAATCGAGTTTTTTCTAAGGTAATTGAACAAGGAGAGGTCATGGTTTTTCCTAGAGGACTAGTACATTTTCAGATGAACGTTGGAGAAATTCCGGCGACGATTTTCGGGTGTTTTAACAGCCAAAATCCAGGCAATATGAAAATTCCAGCAACTATTTTTGGTTCTGGAATTAATGATGAGCTTTTGGAGAAGGTTTTTGGATTAAGTCTTAAGCAAATTGCTGCAATTAGAAGGAAGTTTTTTCCTAAAAAGACAAGGTAAAGTGTGAAGGGCTTTATTGGTCTTCTTTGGATATTAAATAGAAAATTGTTTAAGCAGTTGGTTGAGCGACTATTTAGATTAATTCTTCTAATAATTACTCGGATCTCTTTTGAATAAAGAGTTTCCTGAGAATTGGTTGAGATGAAGGATAAGTTTCCCTTTTTGTTATTTTTGTAATTTGTTTTCGATTACCCTTTTTTTTTGGCTTATGAATTATTTTTGTTTGTTATTGTCCTTAAAAAGAACTGTAGTGAAATGATTTATGACATATTCTTTGTGTTGGTACTTTACAACTAGGTCTTTCTGCAATATTCATAGTTTAGAACATTTTTCTCAGTTTCTTCGTATCTTATTTTTCGAATCTTATTTTTCGATTTTTATTATTGCCTGTTGTTACCCTTGCTTCGGTTGCCTTATTGCTTTGCTATTTGTTATTGTTACTGTTCTTGTTTTTATTAGCCTCAACATGGCTGGCTTCTTCACTACTGATTTTCTTTTTCAAAACTGTTGAGAAATGCTTTTCTTGAGTCGAGTTTCTTCTAGAAACAACCTCTTCTTCACTACTGCTTTTCTTTTTCAAAACTGTTGAGAAATGCTTTTCTTGAGTCGAATTTCTTCTAAAAACAACCTCTCTACCTTTACGAAGTAGGGGTAAAACCTGCGTACACTATACCCTCCCTAGACTCCACACTATACTGATTTTTTTTGTTGTTGTTATTCTCTTTTCTTGAAGCTTAGATACTTCTGCAAATTATTTGTAAAGAAAATATATGCAAGTCATTTTATTTCTTCTAATCAACACTACTTATTTCTTCAAGACATGCCACATCACCATTCTCCATATAAAATCATATTTATTCACAGTAACAAAAAATTTACATTATCAGTGTAATATAACGGTTGAAGGGGAGCCTTGGAGCAACGGTCAAGTTATCTCCGTGTGACCTATAGGTCACGGGTTCGAGCCATGGAATCAGCCACCGATGCTTGCATCAGGATATGCTGCTATAATACATTCTCTTGGGGTGTGGCCTTCCCTCGAAACTTGCATGAACGCAAAATACTTTGTTCTGCCTTTTAGTATAATATAACTGCTATAATAAGTTATTACTTTATCTGAATTATTTATAATACTTGTTATGAAATGCAGTATATTGTGACACCATGTTTTTCCCCACATCCCATCAAGAGTAGGGAAACATATCAAAGGCAAAATATGTTTAATATCACTATCACTGATTACAAAGGAGCAAACAATGGTAATACAAAATATATTCTCTAAGTCAAAACTTTGACATCAATATATGAGACTGAAATGAAGGATAAAACACAAGATATATAGGCAAATAAGACACATCATGACGGGCAGGATGAAACCTCGCGCAACAATAAGAATGATCAGTCTACCCAGTTAAAAGCGCCTTGATGATTTTGACTCCCATTCCGTCAAGCATTGGGACTAAGTGACCAGAACCTGGAATTTCATGATATTTGATCCACGGTAACTGCTGTGCGATATACCTTTGTAGTATGACAGGTGAGAGCTTATCCTCGTCGCCTTGCCACAAGTGAACAGAACCTTCATTGTTAGGAAATGGGTTCTCAATATCCATCGGGTCAAATTCCCATGCTCCGAAGCTAATCATCAAGTCTCGGTGGAGGGACTCGTATTCTCCTTGTTGTCTTATCTGGGACTGAAGTGTCACCGGACAATGAGTAACAGAAACAGTGGAATTTAAGAGAGTAGTTTGATAAGCGCAAAGAAAATGAAGACTCTACAAAACCACAAAGAGAGAGAGACCAGAACAAAGCAAATTACAAAAATGTACACATGTTTGGCCATTTAGCGTAATCTCAATCAGTTTCTGCACTTGACAGCATAGTATAGAAAACGAGAACCAAACATGAGAAAATGAGCAGAAATAAGCAACTTACCGCTTGGACCTTAATTTTCATAATCTGGAAAGTTCATACAACAATAGGCCACAACTAGAATGGACTATGATTTGAAAATGGCTAATGCTCAAACATTGTGGTACAATCGTGTAATAATCCTTCACCATTAGTACCAAGCACAAGCTAATGAAATGGCATCCCAACAATGTTACCAGCCAAAATGGTGTTCTCTGTTGCATAGTGTGCCTTTTGCATGATTTCCCTTCTGCAGAGAGTCACCCTAAGGCCCATTATCCTATACACCACATAATCCTACACAACAAACATGTTTTTCTATCGCGATGGTTTTCAGGCAAACTCGTGTGCACCTTGACTAATTCATTGGATACCTGCTACCTCCAATCGACACATGCCCCAGGTAACTCTATCCACTCAGATGAGAAAAAATCACCTAGAGTTTATTTTTGATAGGATTTCACCCACTTCTCCATACGGAGAAAAGACCCAAAATAGTCCAGTATCTTTGGACTTTAACTCAAATTAGTCCTATTTCTGTCGCATGGAGCACTAATAGTCCATATTCTTTAATAAAGTGGCACACTTTTACTCTACATGTTTGATATGAAAAAAAATATTTTTCGATTTTCTCATATTTGGTTGGCTTAAATGTTTTGGAAAATATTTTTCTCGTGAACTCATTTTCCTCCAATTGGAGGAAAATATTTTTCCTGTCAAGAGAAGGAAAAATAATTTCCAAAACTTTTTTTCAACTTTCCACACCCTTTTCTTCAAACTTTTCTTCACTGTTTACATTTTCTAGCCATATACATAGATTATACATTTATTATACATAATTATACACAAATAATACATAAATTATACATATATTATACCTCCACCGACTATTTTTAGTCTAAGCAATTAGGTAGGCAGCTATTTGGGTTAATTCTTCTTTTTATGATGTAGAAAAAGTATTTTCTTTCATTTCTATAAAATGATGTAGAAAAATGTATTTTCTTTTCATGATATAGAAAAAGTATTTTCTTTCATTTTAACAAAATGAGTACTTTTTCATGTTGTAGAAAGAGCACTTTCTTTTTCAACCAAAAAAAAAAGTGTTTTCTTTTTACTTGTGTAACACAAATTTCAACATTGTTTTTGCGAGAAAAGGTAAAGCAACACATTAGTCATTTTGGTTTGTGTAAAGTTTTAAAAGAATAATTAAATTCTTGAAAAAAACAGAGTCTTGAAAACGTTGGGTAATTCGGATTGGGGTTGGGGGAGGGGGGAAGGGGAGCACGGGAAACATGGGGATTTGGGAGAAGGGGGAGAGGTAAGAAAAGTAGCATAAAAAAATTTCTAAAAAATATTTTTTACTCTCTAAAGAAACACTAGAAAAAAATTCCGGAAAAAGTTTTTCATTCACCAACCAAACAAGGAAAAATATGAATAGGAAGGGAGAGAGGGGATCTCCCTGCCTCTCAAACCTCTTTGTGGTGAGAAGAAACCAACTGGGCTTCTGTTGACTATGATCGAATACTTGACCGTGGAGATATTAAATTTGATCCACTTGATCCACCTGTTGCCAAACCCTATCTGTCTGAGTATTGAGATAAGATACACCCAATTTAATTGATCAAAGGCATTCTCTATGTCCAACTTACATAGAATGTCTGGTCCTCCCCTCTTTAGTTGCCAGTCCAGGACTTCATTAGCAATCAAAGAGACATCAGTGATTTGCCTATTCTTTATGAATGCATTTTGCTGATTTGAGACTAGCTTCTCCATCAATGACTTGAGCCTTTCTGCTAGAATTTTTGCCGCGATTTTATAGATACTTCCAATGAGGCTAATTGGTCTGTAGTCTTCGAGTTCCATGGTTCCTTTTTTCTTAGGGATCAGAGCGATAAAGGAAGCATTGCATGACCTCACCATCCAACAATGATCATGATAATGGTTTAGTGCTCCCATGATGTCTGCCTTAATAAAATCCCATGATTTGTGATAAAATGCCATTGTGTATCCATCAGGGCCAGGTGCCTTGTCGGGACAACATGACTGTATAGCTGCTAGAACTTCTTCCTCCTCAAAGATTGCCTCTAGGTTGAGACTTTCTTCTTCTGTGATACTGGCCATGCCTTCAAAGGTGACAGTAGGTCTCCAGTCCTTATGCTCAGTGTAAAGCCCCTCATAGAAATCCAGTATCTCCTTTTTAATATGATCTTTGTCCTCAATAATTTCTTCTCCCACCTGAAGTCTATCAATACTGTTGTACCTCCTATTGGAATTTCCAATCTTTTGGAAGTACTTGGTATTCCTATCCCCATCTTTAAGCCAAAGACACCTTGATTTTTGCCTCCAAGAGACCTCTTCTGCACTTGCTAGCTGCTGCAATTCTGTTTTCAAAGTCATCATGTGAGTGATCTGTTGTTGTGTGAGATTCCTCCTCTCTTGTTCCTGTTCAAGTGCTAGGAGCTCAGTCTAAGCTCTAGTTCTTTTGGTTTCCAATTTCCCAAACTCTTCCTTGTTCCAGGTAGTAATATCTTTCTTTAAGGTTTTCAGCTTCTGCATGAGTATGAAATCTGCACTACCAGTGAAAGAATAGCTCTGCCACCACCCTTTCAATTTCTCCACAAACCCTTCTGATTGCAGCCACATATTTTCAAATTTGAAATATGAAGGGCTAACATCCCAATCACCACTTTCCAGCATGATTGGTTTGTGATCAGAGATCACTCTGGGAAGTATTTGTTGCTTCACTGCTTTGAAGGATTCATTCCATTCAGGGGAGATGAGGAACCTATCAATTCTTGAAGCTTGAATGCAGTTCTCTCCTCTGGTCCAAGTGTAACAGGTCCAAGTGTAACAGGCTCCTTGAAGTGGCAAATCTATTAAACACAGGTCTTGTATGGTTTCAGAGAATACTCTCATAGCCCTGGATCTCCTTGTGCAATTGAGTCTTTCTCTTTCAAATCTGCAAACGTTGAAATCCCCCCAAGCACCCAGTGACCCTCCCATAGAACCCTTACACCTGCAATTTCATGCCACATGACCTCCCGTTCTAGGTTGGTATGAGGCCCATATATACCTGTAAAGCACCATCTGAACTCCTCCTGAGTACTCTCTAAAATGCAAGAGATGGAGAAGGAACCTTGCATATTCTCAATGTTATTCCATTGTCTTCTATCCCATACCACTATAATCCCGCCCCTGTTACCGCTAGCTTTCAACTCAGCCCACTCGGCCCATCTATTTCCCCATAATTTGTAAACTTCACCTGTTGGCCAGTCTTCAATTTTGGTTTCTTGTAAACACATGACATCAACCTTCCATTTACTAACCAGAGACTTGATAGTACTCCTTTTCCTACTGTCATTCGCCCCCTGCACATTCCAGCTTAGAATTTTTAATTTCATCCAGAAACAAAGCGATAATGCCTGCCCTTAACCCCTTTTAACTGTTGTTTCTTTCTATCGTAATTCACCCCACATATTAGTCTCTTTCTTTCCCCTTCCCCTTTGCATTTGACCTCCTTCCCCAACTTGGATGATGACTTTTGTTGTTGTAGCTGAGATTGTCTTCTCTGTTCCATCCTTAGAACTAGACCCAACAAATCATGCTCGAATCCCTGTGCATTGATCCCAAATGCTTTGCATGCCTTACCCATTGTAATCTTAGTCCATTTCGAAGTTTCAACAACTGTCTATCCTCTGCATACTCGTTTCTCCTTCGTACCATGTTAATGGAAGAACTGCAGAAATTGATTGAGAGGAAAAATTTGAATCTGAGTTACTCATCAAAGCCAGCTCCCTGTGTGGCGATGGCTGACGACGCAATTGAGGAGAAAATTTTGTTGGATCTTCTTCGTCATCAGCTTCTGTAGAGCAGGTCCCTGTGCTTTGTTCTGGGAAAGCAACTGGGAGGTGATTAGGTTCTGGAATATGTAAAATATCGATGGAGTTAGTGCATGGCTCAACTGATAATTTATCAAAATTATTAGTGATTGGGCTGGTTTTCGGCCCAACTACCCGCCAGATCTGCTTCTCCTTTAAAAGGTTGGCCTCCTTCACTAGGGTTTTCCTCTTTGGGCCTGTCTTATAATAACTCCTGTCCATATTCTAGCCCAAGTTTTGGCCCAAAATTTGTGGGCCAGATTTAAGATTTGCCTTGTGTGTAATAACCAACGGTTTAACAGGTGATTTAATTTTTGAATTAAAGTTGTTTTGCTGCATGCCCACGTGCGTACTAGGGTTGGCAGGAACGTGTCTCGATGTACCTGCTTCGTCATACCCTTTTCCCATCAACTCGTCGGAGTCACCTTTTCTGGTTGGACTAGGCTTGACGTGAATATCATCAAGAATTGAAACTTCAAAGTTCCAATCTCCCAAAGACAGATCTACCTTCGCCGGAAGTTTATCCTGATTCCTCATGCAAATACGGGCCCAAAAAAGATGAACTTTGTGCTTTGTATCCTCGTCGATTCCCACAAATCCACCACATTTTTCTCCGATGGTCTTAAAAGTGCTTTCCGACCATGCATGAAGAGGGATACCAAAGGCTTTGACCCATCTAAGTTCTGAAACTATATTTTGCGGCTGCACGCCGGTCATCGGGGACCATCAGTCCAAGGATAATCTTCTGCCATTCCAGAACCATTCTCCTGCCTTGATTCTGACAGCTTCTTGTCTTGAGGGAAAGTCGAACAGGAACTGATTGTGATTCATGGAGGTGATTTTAAGACCAGCAGTAACCTTCCATCTCTTCACAAACCATTCTTGGATCACTACTGGGTTTGGGCTCTTACTGAGGGCATCATTGAAACATCCGACAAGACATTTCGAGAGAAAGTGTTCATTCTCAGTCGCCCCATCTGCTAGACCTTTTGTTTCCTGGGTGGTTGGCCATTGCGTGATCTTCGCAGCTTCCATGTATGTCCTGGACTGATCTGTCGCAAGCTGGAACCTTGGGTTTGAAGCCTTGCCCAGAGATCTTAAAATTTTATCTGCAATGTCCCCCCATCCCTTGTTGTAGTCATTTTCAGGGATTATTATTGCAGATTTCCTTCCCCCTAGAATGGTTTCGATTCGCAAGAACCTCCCGTAGATGTTGAAATTTTGAATTACTCTGAATGTATAGGCTTGTATCCTTCTGCACCATCTTCTGCATCTATTTCCAGTGTTAAGCGTTGCTTCTTTCAAAGCTTCGCAAACCCATCGCAAGTTACTTTCATCGATTTTGATGCTGCTTGTAAATCTTCTATTGCGCTCATAGAAAATAAACCATCTATCATAATCCTCGCTAATATCTCTTAACTCGAAGGACTTATCCACCGAGATAAAAAGTATTCTCCAATCCATTAAGGAGTGTACATTTTTACTGTATTGATTCAACTTCTATAAGCACGAACTTGCTACATTTTGGTGAATAGGAATTTTCCACATTTATTCATGTAAACTGCGATTGCAATAATCACAAAAAGGAGGTTCTTGTTCTAGGCCCAAAATATAAAACTAGAAATTCCAAGTAACTCATTAGGTATGCATGCCATAGTCCAAAGAATAGACTAACTTTATAAACTAACTTACAAGAATGTCAAACATTAAGTGGGCGTTTGGGCATAAGAATTGTAAAATTCCGGAAAAAAGTGAAAAAAAAATTCAAGTGAAAATGGTATTTGAAAACTAGAGTTGTGTTTGAACATGAATGTAATTTTGGGTTGTTTTTATAGTTTTGTGAGTGATCTGAGTGAAAATTTGAAAAACAGCTTTTTGGAGTTTTTCAAATTTTCGAAAAATTCCAAAATCCATCTTCAAGTGAAAATTTGAAAATTTATGACCAAACACTGATTTCGGAAAAAAGTGAAATTTTTCTTATGTCCAAACGGGCTCTAAATGTTCAGACTTTTGAAACTGCAGTTGGACTCAAATAGGTTCCCTTTTCCTCATCTCTTGTTCTTTTGTTCGCCAATCTCTCTTCGTCGCTCACCCCCATCCCTCTGAAGCATTAACCCACTTTGTAAACCAATTTACCAGAATGCCAACCATTATTCATTTAGTCTTTTTGAGAGCTTATATGATTGGCAAACTGATAGTACAAGTGCAATTGATGACATCTATACTTGCATCGTCATAAAAAATGGATGCTAAAGGAAAGAGCTCTTACACGATAGTCCTGGGACTCTTGGCTCGAACGATGCTTGGAAATTAGCTCTAGGTCCTGCGAAGAGAAAACTGCAGGGTTGCGACCTGCAGCACTGCATGCAGGAAAGAACTTCTGACTGTTCCACCAATAGGTAAGCCACGGTAAGTAATGAGCAACGCGAAGTGTCCATTGGTCTTGAGGAAGCCGAAGGTTGAATGCTTCTTGCGACAAATTGGCGGGGAACCTAGGCCACCAGTAGTTGACGACTGGTGCAATAAGAGCCGCGCCTGCCAATCTATTACAAGAAACGGAACCTGATTCTTGAATCTTGATATTTATTTCAAATTACTTAATAAAACAAAAAAAAATCATATAAGAAAAATCTTAAATTTCTGTTCCTGACAAAAGGAGTTGAGATCCCAGAAAAAATTTCAAGCTTCTCTTCTACAACAACTAATGAATCTACACAAATTCCATATGATGTCTAACGCTCTTCTAACGTACATAAAATGAAAATGAGATTACCTATAAGGTATGTATCTGAGACAGGTCCAAACAGCCTGTCCCCCCATTGAATATCCCATAACATAGAATTTGGATCCTAGACCTAATTGATCGGCAAGCTCCTGTACATCAAACGCCAAGCTCTTGACTGTGCGTTTTGGATTAGGATCACTTTCTCCATAACCAGGTCTGTCAAAGGAAACAATGTACACTCCTAAACTTTCAATAACATCCTGCAAAAGAAGATTTCTTTTTTCAAAAAACAGAGTTGGTCCGTAAAAGAATACGAGCAAAAGGATCAAGTGACATTTACTTGAGAGAGGGTGCCGGTAATTGGGACATCATGTCGGCAACAATCGTACCCATGGATATACACAATCTTATACTTCGCGTTCTCTTTAGGTACACCAATCTCCTTGTAAGCCAAGTGTCTTCCGTCACTAAGTTTGATCCTAGGTGCAGTGACAGAAGGACCATCGGGGGACCCACAGGTCTTCGGGGGAGGCGGCCGTGTTGCCTGATAAGCCCATGCCAAGAGCCCCGTCAAAACAACCAGAAGAATTTTCCCAAACATCCCTGAAATGTTCTCATTTGAGTTGCAAGATAATCCCAAAAATCAAATAACTTTGAAGCACAAAATAACAGAGCAATCTCATTCCAGGATCTAATAATAATAACAAAAGAATGGAGATTGTGTAGAGAAACATTTGCACACTCAAGCAACCTAAATCAAGTTAAACCGAAATTTCCGCTTCTAAGAGAAGACAAATTGGTTCTATTTACAGTTTAAACTTGTATAAACAAAATGATATAACCAATTCCAAGATTGATAAAGAGCATCTCATTTAATACAAGTCGAACAAAAAAAGGAAATTTTGTATAGAAGCATTTGTAAACTCAAGCAACTTAAGGCAAGTTAAATAAAAATCTTGCAATTCTAACTAAAAACCAATTTAAACCGAACTTGTATAACTAATAAGTAAGATATATCCAATTCCAAATATTGATTTAAGTTATATACACTGACAATGTAAAGATCTTTTTAAACCATCAGTAAATTTTAACATTGTGATAGCAGGTTAATTACCATTTTTACCAAGATAACAATTAATGCATATCAAGAAATTTCGACCTGATTGTGTAAATAGTTTTTATAATATCGGTGCATAGAATGTAAACTCAACCAAGACTCACCGAAAGGACCCATTATCTATAGTAATAGGTGTGCATGTGAAAGCAAATCAAAATCATAACTTTCACACTAAATGTAATAAAGTTATCAACTTTACATAATTAAGATTCAATTCATCACTATATCGTTTATTACGGTGTAAAGATCTTTCTACACTATCAGTAATTTAACCTATCATAGCACGCTGTTACTATTTTTACCAAGATACCAACATCAAGATAACACGTGATTACTTGATAAATGACTT
This sequence comes from Nicotiana tomentosiformis, assembly GCF_000390325.3. Classification (NCBI taxonomy): domain Eukaryota; kingdom Viridiplantae; phylum Streptophyta; class Magnoliopsida; order Solanales; family Solanaceae; genus Nicotiana; species Nicotiana tomentosiformis. Next base: position 127,712,508 of record NC_090818.1, read on the forward strand.
GATTGTGTAAATATTTTTTACATCCTTAGCGCATAGGCGTGCATGCCCCAATAAACTCATTCAGATGTGAGAGAAGATCAAAATCAAAACTTTCCACCAAATGTAACAAAGTTATCAAGTTTACATAATAAAGATTCAGTTATTCATCACTATATATTCTAACATATGATAAAATTGAAAATTCATACCAAAAAAAAGAAAGAAAAAAAAACAAAAGAAAGAAACCCAAAATCAAAAGTTTCTCCACCAAATATAACAAAGTTATGAACTTTACATAATCAAGATTCAGTTTTTTATCACTGTATATTCTACATATGATACATTTGAAAATTCATATTACCAAAAAAAAAAAAAAAAGAGAGGAAAAAGAAAAACGAAAACCCACCTGAAGAAAGAGGGAAAGACGTTTTTTGTTTAGCTTTACGAGTGTGAGCTCTGGCTGAAGCTGCTGAAATTTTCCTTGTAACCCCAGCTGCCATTTTTTCTTTTTTTTTCTTTTTTAATCACTTGTAAATTCTTGATTTTGAATTTACTAGCTCTGTATTGTTGTAAAGTGTAGATTTATTCACAGATTTAAACTCAATTCAGACACAAAAGAAGACAGAGCGATCTGAGTCTGAGCTCTCTGATCTAATAATAGTTGCACTTTTGAACATATCGATGGTAAGGACAACCTTTGACCCAAGCATCTTTTATTTCCTTTTTTTAACTCTTTCCCTTTTCTTTTTTTTTTTTTTTTTTTGGTAAAAAGAAATTCTTATTACACCGGAGGTTAGTGAAAATAGTATTTACACCTACTATGTGGAAAATTCTTACCATAATCAGATAGCACTAGATTATAAGATTTGATCCTCTTTTTTTTTGGGTTCCTAATTAATTTTTTAATATGTATGAAAGCTTTTTATTATTACTCTCTCTATTTTATTTTATATGTCTTAGTTAGACTGACTATGAGGTTTAATAATGTAAAGAAGAATTTTGAATCTTCGAATGAGAATGTTGGAATTATAAACTTACTAAGTATAGAAAGAGGCATTATTTTTTTTTAAAATAAAGGCTAAAAAGAAAAGTAAAACACATAAATTAAGGTGGATGTATTATTATTATTATACCTTCTCTGTTCCCAAAATATATATAATTCAAATTGAAAGTTGATAATCGGCTTAATGTATGCATATTTTGATATATATCGCCTCACATTTTGCTCATGTCTCGACGATTTGAGATGTTTAATATGATTATTTGTGCTACATTTTGGTATTTCTATGTGTAGGGATCATTCGGATGCAATTTGGGATGAAAGGGCGCGAATTAGAGCGAAATCGGGACAAAATCGCAAAAAGTGAGATTTGAGGGCCACAGCCAGCGTGGGGCGCTGGCTGTGGCGCAATTTACAGCAGCTAAAATATTTGAGCGCCAGGGCCAGCGCCCCACGCTGCCCTGGACGCTCAAAAACATGAACATGTCCTATTTCGACCGGGACTCGGTTATTTCGACCCCAAGATGCCCACAACTCATATAAAAAGCCAACCTAAACCTATTTTAAAAGGAGGAGGACGTTTTTGAGAAAGAAAACACAAGCACAGAGCCGCCGTGGAGGCCGAAATTTATCAAGTTCCATCTTTCTCTCACCAAACTTAATAATTTTTATGTTTCTTTGTATGATTTGTTGTTTGGCTACCATGTCTATGTGGAGCTAAACTTCACGTTCTAGGGTTGTGGTTCTTTCATGACTATTGTTATTCGGATATTGATTTTGCCTTCTTGATTTATCATATTGGTTTATTTATTCATTCTTGCGCTTAATTATTTAATTCCTTGATCACCAATTGAATACTATCTATGAATCTAGAATTGAACTCGAAAGTGGGAATTCTAGATTGCATATAGGATTGAGTAGAGCAAGTTCTTGAACTCGGACATCGGGGAACGAATTCGTGGTTAGGATAGACATATACCTAATTGCCTCGCTTGGTTAATTTACAGGAATTATAAATGCGTTCTTGTTGATTCTAACTCCACAGACATATAGGCGTTAGGTTAGCTTGAATAGGCGAGCAAGAACTCGACAGATTCTTATGAGCAATATTAACCCTGTCAACCAATAAGCTAGATAAATTAGTCGGTCAATTCAATTTAAGAATACAATAGGATTGTTAGAAGCCCATAACCCTGAATCGTTTTCATTACATTGATATCATAAATAATCTGCTCTTTCTCTGTTCAAAGTTCATTGTTTATATTTTTTTATTTAATTAGTTTAGAATAAAATATTTTTAGGTTTAATTCTTGTTTAGATAATTAGGATAGTCTAATTTAGTTAATAGTTAATCACAAGTCCTCGTGGCTTCGACATCCGACTTTTAGTCACTTTATTACTTGACGACCGCGTATACTTGCGTGTGCGTTTGGCTGCAATAAGTTTTTGGCGCCGTTGTCGGGGACTTAGAAATTAACTATTTTTCTACATTAGGCTTTTACTTTTATCATTACAAGTTTTTTTTCCTTCTCTTTTTGTAAATATTTTATTTTTATAACTATTTAATTTTTCTCTTAGTGTGTTTCTAGTTCTTTCACCATGACATGTGGGGATGAAATATATGGAGGTAAGGTTATTGATGAATAATCTTGGTTGACGGAAGACTTATATGGACCGTTATTTTGGGCTTGTCATGACCTGAACTCTTGGAAATCTGAATTTGAATATGGGAGTAAGGGTTGGTATTAGGACGAATATTCTCGATTAAGGGAATATGCGGAAAGACGTTGTCTTCTGACAACGTTTGTGAATGATTGGTCTAAGGAGAGAGATGATCTTGCACATAAAATTGATAATTTTGGCTTGGCTGTGCATAACTTGGATGCAAATTTGAATAAAAAAGTTGATGCGTGTAATGGCCAACAATTTAATGATGAGTTGTGTGAAGCTAAAAAAAATCTTCTAGACCAAATTGAGGAGCTAAAACGAGAATATCAATCATTAGACCATGTTTTTCTTGAGGATGCCAATGTTGAGAAGAATGCTCTAGAGTCATATGAGGGAATAGATAACATTACTTTGGGAGACTTGAGTGTGTGTATATATGGGGATGTAAACAGTAGTACAATTCATGAGTTAGGGCGCATTAGACCTCATTCCAATCATTTTTCCACATTGTGTTTAGATAGTAAGATAGTAATCGAGCCATCTGAGCCAATGAGGGGGTCAAAGGGTGAGGATGAGAGTGCCTATATTCTTGATTTTGTTGTGCCAAAAAGCAAAAATTACATTCCTCATCTAAAGGCCGAGAAGTGTAGAGTGAAAAATTTATTACTTGGCCTGGTTATCGTTGTAGCCCCACCACTGGAGCATAGCCGCAGACTGGATGCCATGTTAGGGGCTCAATTCATAAGTTCGAGGTGGAGGCAAAAAGCGATTCACGTCGTGCCGCTACATTAAATTAGGCACTTGTTGGGAGGCAATCCAGCTTTACTGCTTTATTTATTTTTGTTTATTTTATTATTTTTGTAGTGTTATTTTATTTTGTAGGATTATGAGCATAGGAAGAAAAGTCACTGGAAGCGTGCAAAAGCGAGCCAGATGGTTGGAACTAGTGTGAGGTACCCGCACAAAGGACCATCCATGGGAGAAGTCTGAGTACCCCGTGAGCTGCTATTGCTTCGGCCTTTGGTCTTTCAGGGAGTTTCTTGTCCACCCTTGTTATTTTTACTTTATTTGTGCATTGAGGACATGGCACTCTTTTAAGTGTGGGGTGAAAGATTCTCTATTCTTTCTATAGTATTATATTAGTATATTGTTAGTTTCTTATCTTTTTATTGTTAGCTAGCTTTTTATTTTTAATAGCATAGTTAGTAGAATTAATGGTGTAGTATAGTAGTAGTAGTAATTAAAAAAAACAGAAAAAATTGAGAAAAAATTAAAAAAAAAAATTTGGACTTTTTCCGACGATGGATTTGTTGGACAATTTTCTTGAGGGATTAAAGTCCGATTAAAAATACCAAAAAGATTTTCTTTTATTTTATTTTTGATAGTTAGGTAGTATCCCTTGGTTTTTCTTTGGACGCCGGTTCTTTTCCAAGGGTGTAGCTCGAACCGGGTGTTTTGTTTTATTTTTTTAGGAGTAGGATAAGGGAGAAAACTGAGATTGCTCTGAGGTACCTGTTGACATGTTTGGTGTTGGCAAGTTAAGTTAGAGCATGCGCTCTGTCTTCCTGCATATATGATTTGAATTGTAATGCCCAAGTAGATTAAGTAGCCTACTCTTTGATGCCTTTTTCTCAGTTGATTGACTTGTATGCCACTAGTGCATTGTTGCTTAAAAATTCTCAATTTGATATGCTTGCTTGAACTGAGAGTCACACAGAACCATCTTGAGTGAGTCAAGTGTCATGTGTGTGTAAGGATTGTTGATATTCTGTGCTATTATGTGTAGTCTAGAACTTGCCCCGTGTGCTAATCAACGCGAAATTATTAAGTTGTGCTAGTTTAGGAGATGACATAGGCGTTTCTTGCTTGACCATAAAGGTGCTTGTCACTGACAAATAAAATTTTCCCATTGCTAGCCCCTTTGAGCCTATAGACCGTTACCTTGGCAACCACATTACAAGCCGTACTCCTAGTTGTTCTTAATTTGAGATTGTTGAACCTTTACCTCCTAAGGCACTTAGTCGCTAAAAGAAGTAAGGTGAGAGATTAGAAAGTGACTTTCGAGTGGAACCATGGAAGGGCCCTTAAGGTGCACTAAAATTGTGAATAAAGGTCACTAGCTTATGAACTTCAATGTATGGAGTGTGTGAAAAAAAAAAGGAGGAAATATTTTCACAAGAAAGAGCAAACAAAAGTTTAAATAATGTAGAAAGACACACCTCCTAATTCTTCTCACTCGTGCTAGTGAAACCATAGAGGTGCTTGATGGAAAAGAGGGTTATGTTAGTTATGGTGTATGACAAGTGAATGGGTTGCGAAGCAATTGCGCTTGAATTGTGAGTGTAGTATATTAAAGTGCTTAGGAGGGTTAGCTACTATTCTTAAATGTATTCTACCCGTCCCTTAGCCTACATTACAACTTTAAAGTCCTAATTGATCCTAGATTTAGCTAGCTTAGATTAGTAGAGATGTACACTACAGGCAAGCTTATAGTACGATCACGGGATGCACATGAATTCTTTGTGAGAGTGAGTGAATGTTGTTCAATTGTGTGATGTCCTTAATTTATGTTCAATGACATATTTAAATTTGTGGACTACTTTGATAGTCACTCTTTTGCTTGTGGTGAGGGCACTTGATCTCATGACGGATTGGTAAAATTGTACACTTTCTTGTGTTGGGTGAGTGCGTGTGTTGAGGATGCTCAGTGGTAACGAGTCGTCTCTTGAGGTAAGGTGGTTGTGGAGAGGTAGCTGGAGTTGATTGAGTTGGTTGAAAAACATTGAGTATACTTGGGCTATTTAAAAACGGGAAGAATGTGAAATTTGTGTGTTCATGCTTAATTGCCGACATCGATCATAGTCAAAAGGTAGGGTGTTTGATTGAATTAATTGTGAAGTCCTCTTTTATAGTGCTAAGTACGTTTTGGGGGTGTTAATATAGTTCCATTGCTCGAGGACGAGCAAGAGTCTAAGTGTGGGGTGTTGATAATCGGCTTAATGTATGCATATTTTTATATATATCGCCTCACATTTTGCTCATGTCTCGACGATTTGAGATGTTTAATATGATTTTTTTTGCTACATTTTGGTACTTCTATGTGTAGGGATTATTCGGATGCAATTTGGGACGAAAGGGCGCGAATTGGAGCGAAATTGGAATAAAATCGCAAAAAGTGAGATTTGAGGGCCACAGCCAGCGTGGGGCGCTGGCTGCGGCGCAATTTACAGCAGCTAAAATATTTGAGCGCCAGGGCCAGCGCCCCACGCTGCCCTGGACGCTCAAAAATATGAACATGTCCTATTTCGACCGGGACTCGGTTATTTCGACCCCAAGATGCCCACAACTCATATAAAAGCCAACCTAAACCTATTTTAAAAGGAGGAGGATGTTTTTGAGAAAAAAACACAAGCACAGAGCCGCCGTGGAGGCCGGAATTCATCAAGTTCCATCTTTCTCTCACTAAACTTAATAATTTTTATGTTTCTTTGTATGATTTGTTGTTTGGCTACCATGTCTATGTGGAGCTAAACTTCACGTTCTAGGGTTGTGGTTCTTTCATGACTATTATTATTCGGATATTGATTTTGCCTTCTTGATTTATCATATTGGTTTATTTATTCATTCTTGCGCTTAATTATTTAATTCCTTGATCACCAATTGAATACTATCTATGAATCTAGAATTGAACTCGAAAGTGGAAATTCTAGATTGCATATAGGATTGAGTAGAGCAAGTTCTTGAACTCGGGTATCGGGGAACGGATTCGTGGTTAGGATAGACATATACCTAATTGCCTTGCTTGGTTGATTTACAGGAATTATAAATGCGTTCTTGTTGATTCTAACTCCATAGACATATTGGCGTTAGGTTAGCTTGAATAGGCGAGCAAGAACTCGACAGATTCTTATGAGCAATATTAACCCTGTCAACCAATAAGCTAGATAAATTAGTCGTTCAATTCAATTTAAGAATACAATAGGATTGTTAGATAGCCCATAACCCTGGATCGTTTTCATTACATTGATATCATAAATAATCTGCTCTTTCTCTGTTCAAAGTTCATTGTTTATATTTTTTTATTTAATTAGTTTAGAATAAAATATTTTTAGGTTTAATTCTTGTTTAGATAATTAGGATAGTCTAATTTAGTTAATAGTTAATCACAAGTCCTCGTGGGTTCGACGTCCGACTTTTAGTCACTTTATTACTTGACGACCGCGTATACTTGCGTGTGCGTTTGGCCGCAACAAAAGTGTCAACACATCTAGTTTTAGGTATGAATTTGAAAATCAGTTTGTCTAGTTGCTTATGCTAAAATTTACATCTTCGCCAGAAGGGTAAAATGAAAAGAAAAAAAAAAACTACATTCAGAAGAGTACTTGAATATAGAATGATGACAAATTTTTAGTAATCCTTCTTTTCCTACAAGTTTGAATTCAAGCTGAAGGTTGTAGTTAGTGTGAAGAGGCACACGATTTATTAGATGAAAGGTTCTGCAAACTTTGTTTCTCATATATAGCTTTTTTTCTTCTTCTGATAACCGAGAAATTGCCGATGGTTAGCGGCATACCATTTGAAACTCGACGAATAATAGGATCATCCCTTTACCCTTGCCACTTAAATATCAGTATATATATCATTATGATTATAGTACTCAAGACAAGGGGCTCAACATAACATCTTGAGACTTATAGTCTTATGTCCTCCATAAAAGCTTTAAATGAAACTGAAATGGTTCTATAAATTCTTAAAAACAATTAGGCAACAAAAATTCTATACCATATGTTTGGCTATAAAGGAGGAAAAACACCAAGTTCTCACACAATAGACCACAAGTCTCTAAATGCCAATTCTCTTATTAAAAACTATAACAAGCCGCATGGAATATACTCAAAGTACAAGCTAGGTAGCGAAAATGATACGCATGATATAACATGTCAAACGATCTAGTGTATGTAACTCTTAAGAAACATTTTTCTCGCCAATTAAAAGAGCCTTGACGATCTTGTCTGCCATGCCATCAACCACCGGAAACATGTGACCAGCACCTGGAATTTCATGATATTGAATCCATGGTTGTCGTTGTGCAATATATCGTTGTAGAGTTACAGGTACTAGCTTATCTTCGTCCCCTTGCCACAGGTGGACTGAACCTTCATTGTTAGGAAATGGATTTTCCAAATCCACAGGGTCGAACTCCCATGTCCCGAAGCCAATCATTAAGTCACGGTGGAGTGACTCGTGTTGTCCCTGTTGTCTCACCTGAGCCTGAGGGTTGTCATGAAGTTAAGACTAATGGTCAGGTACCAATAAGATAAGAATATCAAAGCTATGCAATACACAAACAGACACTAACAAGCAGCAGCATTCTCGCGGATCCATGAGGGTCTGTAGTTGCATATACATAAGTGGTAAAAGCTCTACTTCCTCATTTGACTAACAACAAAAGAAACAGTATGTTAATGTGTTAAAGATGTGGAACAGTGTCCGCTGGAATGCTCTCGCAGTTGAACCACTTTAGTAAAGCATAGCTAATTATATGTACTATGGATTCAGAGATGTGATATGGGATGTGAGTGTTACACCGAGTTAGCATGAAATTGAATGACTAAAACACTTGTTCAATGGGAAGAACTCAATGGCCGAGCCAAATCTTATCCAACACAATTGGATGATCAGTGATATTGTGATCTCATTAAAATAGAGATATCCAAATTGCAACTTATGTTCAGGCTAGCACCTTGGAGAATCTTCTCCACAACAAAAACTAGAAGTCTCTCAATTAATTAGAGCAAGAGCCTATCAGAGCATACGTAAAAGTGCAATGGAGTTTGATATTCATCAAAACAACCTTTACATGTGCACTTGTAGTATGTTAGTCTCTTATACTGTTTATTCTCCCCTTTACTCTGTCCAAGTAGTAGAACATTGTAAAATATCACGAATACGAAGCCACCCTCACACAGAATGGGAGTTAGGATAAAGGAAGGCAAGCGCCAGAGCACCATTTGCACGAGGCATTTCCCACCATGAAATTCTATTGAGAGTTGATATTGGCAGTTCGGCACCAGCTCACGAATGTCATTCAAGACTAGAGCCTAGCGAGACAACCACTAAACGTAAAATACACAAACCAAGCCAAAGATATTGCAACCCAAGACAGGCAACCCAGGCCTCAGCCAAAGGGTTTTATCTCTCTTGCTCAATGCTATCATACTGTAGGATTCTCCGGTACTTCCATAGGTGCTACATCTACTCAGGGTGAACTATCACTCTGTTTCTCTCTCTCTCTCTCTCTCTCTCTCTCTCTCTCTCTCTCTCTCTCTCTCTCTCTCTCTTTTTGTGTTTGGTTGTGACAAGGACCCCAGGGTGAACTATCTTAAGTGTCTTTGACTAGTTTGCCCCTCCTTAATTCCTCCTTGCCCTTATTTTGATTAAGCATTCTTCTCAAATTCAACCAATTATCCATCATCAGATGGCTACACCACTTTTCATGCCCTATTATTTTCTTCTGATAGGTAATGCCTCAGTATGTCTGGTAATTCAATGCTGATCATCGGATTGTTTAGGGTTAGTACCGTGCAAAAGCCGCCCTATTTCTTCTAATGAATTAGATAGATGCACCTCAGCAATAAAATACCCTGTTGTCACTCTTCAGATGAACAAATCGCCTCCCTTTATCCGGAGTAAACTACTACCACTCGTGTGTGCACGTCTAGCTAAGACCTTATTGCTAAGAAAAAACTTTATGACTGTTAGGTTATCTTACTCTACTTAACTCAAACTTTTGGCATTGTAAGGATAAACAAACCCGATCTCTCCAAAATAACAAATGAATGTATGCCAAATATTTAAGTTCTTCCAATATCATTATAAATAGAGAAAAACATATTCTCTTTCAACTGAACTTATTCCTGTCAAAAAATGGTTTATTGTAGCCGTTTATCACATGATTTTTAGTGATATACAGTAAATCTCAAGAGAAATTTGGATTTCAGCAGTAAAACTGGAGAAAGTAATTCTATCAAGTAAAAATCTTCAACTGATGGAAAGTTTTGCTGATAAACTTGCCTTAATCCTTAGATTTGGAAAGTTTATCGTGCGAAGTTGTTTATCTTAGAATATATAGGGGAAAGAGTTTGAAACAGAAATAACCAACTAATGACATTAATATTTTACAACTCGTATGTCATAAGATCACAAGATGAACAAGCCAAAGTTATATCTTTCCGTGCAGTACGAGAAGAGGGATGATCTCAAGAGAAGAGCACTTACATAAAGGTCTTTTCTGGCACGATACGCGGGCATTAATTCTAAGTCTTGGGAAGAAAGAGCACCAGGGTTGTAAGAAGCAGCACTACAAGCTGGAAAAAATTTCTGAGTGTTCCACCAGCAGGTAAGCCACGGAAGGTAGTGAGCAACACGAAGATTCCATCTATCCTGGGGAAGCTGATGGCCGAATGCTTCGTTGGACAAGTTCGCGGGGAAATTAGGCCACCAGTAGTTGGTAACTGGTGCTAGAAGAGCCGCTCCAGCCAATCTGTTACATTTCAAACGAGTAAAGCTTATAAGATGGATGAAACCGATTACTAACAAGAAAAAAAATAGGTCACAACAGCTGCTAGTATCAAATCTAACACCATCTGGTTTGTGTCATTTCTTCCCCTAACATTGTTATGCAGGGGCGGAGCTAGAAACCGATGTACGGGTTCGACCGAATCCAGTAGCTTTAATCCAAACTTTGTATTTGTATTAAAACATTTATTAAATAAGTAAAAACATTCAATTCAGAACCCAGTTACTAACACCTTATATCGCTATTCTAATTCAATTTAGAACTCATAAAGTTCAAATCCTGACTCCGCCTCTATGCAAACGTTCCTATATGGGTCGACTCTCTGGCTAGTATATAAGGAATAGTATAAGTACCTGTGAGGAATATATTTGAGCAATGTCCAAACAGCTTGTCCCCCCATGGAAAACCCAACGACATAGAATTTGGACCCAAGTCCTAATTGATCAGCAAGTTCTTGTACATCAAAAGCCAAGCTCTTCACTGTTCGCTTCGGATTAGGATCACTTTCTCCATAACCAGGTCTATCAATGGAAACAATGTATACTCCCAAGCTTTCAGTAACCTCCTGTCAAAAACATGTGTTTTATACCATAAATGTAAGGCCTTAGAAGGGTATAAGCAACAGAAATGACGACAAACTGCAGGTGAACAGATGAGAGTTACCTTAGAGAGGCCGGTTGCAATGACAGCGTCATGTCGATTAGAATCATACCCATGAATGAACACAATCTTATGCTTTGCCTCATCTCTTGGTACACCATGCTCCTTGTAAGCCAAGTGCCGCCCGTCACTTAGTTTTATTCTAGGTGATGTGATAGGAGGGCCATCTGGGGTGCCACAAATCTTTGGAGGAGGAGGCTGCATTGCCTTATAAGCATATGCCAAGAACACCACAAAGAGAACCACAAGAATTTTCCCAAACATCCCTGAAAATTTCCCACTTTTTGCTATCATTAGAACCTTAAAACCAAGAAAACAAGAAGCAATCTCTTCTTTCCGGGGTTCAAAATCACATTAGAGACAAAAAAAGCTAGGTGATTTTTTCCCAATGGGACTTGAACGAACCTATGGCTTAAAGCAATTTTTGAACTCCTTCGCGAACACAATTGAATCTTCCCTTATTTCAAGGGGATTCAACAGTTTATATATAACTAAGAAAATTCCATTTTTACTGTACAATATAATTTTCGGAAAACGGGATTCAATTAAACCCTCTTGCCTGAATCTAACTACGCCCCTGGCTGAGAGGCGTGCAAGTTGGCCTAGACACATAGGCGGATGCAGTGTGTTAGTTATGGGTTCAATTAAACCCATAACTTTCGACGCTGAGTAGAAATTTATGTGTAAAAATTCATTAAAATTGCAAAAATAATAGATTTGAACCCATAACTTTAAAAATATAATGGGTTCAATGTTAAAAATCTTAAAAGTTGAACTCATAAAGTTTAAATACTGGATCCGTCTTTGCCTAGACACCACTTTTATCAAAAAACAAGAAAAAAACAATCTCGTCCTTGCACATTATTCAGCTAAATAGACCCCTCTTGTGCAATAACAATTTCACATTAAATTTTATGATTTCCGGTAGCTTGGAAGCACACCTTTAGCAACTCAAAACAAATTTCAACCAACTTTCTCAAACTCTACATTTCAGTGTATGCTAAATTTACCCAGCAAATTCCAATAAAAAGAAAAAAAGTCATTTACCATTGATACATCTTTTCTGACCATCTTGTCTATTAGATTATAACCTTCCTGAGTCCTTAAAGTCTCAAGCAGAGGCTGAAGCCTTTGTTTAAAGCGTCAATTGAACCCAGTATTTTTGACACGAAATGCAGATATATATGTGAAAAACTATTAAAAATTCAACAAATACGCATTTTCTGCGCCCCAAAAAAACTGCTTCTGCGAATACTCAAAAGTATTTTTTTGGCTTCTAAAAAGCTTGGCCAAACTTCTAAGTAAATGGCATTGTAATAACTAAAATGAAAGGCAGATTAATCAAGATATCTCCAATAACAACAGCAACAACAACAAACCCAATGGATTCCGATAAGTGGGGTATGGGGTGGGTAGGGTGTACACAAATCCCTGGGAGGGCGAAAAGGTTGTTTCCGATAAACCGTCGGCAAATTCTCCGATAACAAAAAAAAAAGGAGCTAGTAAAAGATTTAGCACCTGAAGGAAGAGGAATTGAACTCTTTTGCTTAGGCTTTCTAGTATGAGACCTGGCTGATGCTGCAGAAATTTTTGTGCTCATTTTTGCTGCCATTTTTTCTTCTCCCAAATTCCTCAAAGAATTTAGAGCACAATTTTATAAACTCTTAAAAGGACTATTTGGTAAGGTTTGACCAATAGGCATTGTCAGTACCATTTCTTGATGTTATCAACTAATCATTGTTTGTTTTTTAGCATTAATTATGTTTGCTTCACAGCAAATATTTGTGAATTAATGTGATTCACAATTTAGTGCATTATTTTAATAAAAATAGAGATTACAGAATTTGAAGTCTTAAAAATTGATTTGAAGACTAATTCAAGTGAATAATGGTCTACTCATTAAAATAATTCGTGAAATTCATGTTCGAAACATAATTCAAATAGTTTTATTGGCCAAGCTTCTAGAATCACCTTATTTGATGAGAAACAATGTATATTTTTTGTTTATATTTTTTCAAACAATGTATTTGGTCAGCTTTAAAAAGTAATTCTAAATATATTTTTCTCAAAATGCTTTCGGCGTCTCAAAAACTATTTTTTCCTTCTACTCAAAAATATTTTTTTTCTTCTAAGAGCATGGCAAAACTTTAAAAAAATACTTTTGGCTTAGAAGAAACTTGCGCCATACAGAATAATAATATTATATGATTAACTAATTAAATTAAAAAAGAAAAATAGTTGAAATATCTCGACACGTGCTTTCCCGTCAACATGAATTGGCAAGGATATTATTATTAGGAGAGAAAGTACAACATGAAAATTCAAAAGTTGTTCAAAAAAGAAAAGCAAAAACGTAGCAAAAACGTAAGGCATGCACTTTCTTATTTTTCTCTTTTTGTCTAATTAACTTTTTAGGTTATAGTCAACTTCGGGTTGTTGAACAACATTTTCAAGATTGCAAAAAAAACAAGATTGAAAATTCTAGCCAACCACCACGTTTTTTGAAAATTTCAACTTTCCAAATTTTATAAATACAATTATTTAATTCATCTTTAGCAGAAATATTTAGTCAGTATTCAGTAATTCTCTTTCCTTGAATTTTCATTACAAATAAATCCCACTAGTGCTTTGTCAAGTATATCTTGGAGCAAGTTCAGTTGCATTACACACGGTGTTGTTGAAGGCGCGCTTAAAGCGTACTTAAACCCTGAAGCGAAGCGTAAAATATGTTGAACGCTTCTCCTTGTTTAGCGAGGTTTCAGTGTCGTCATCAAAACTCTAAGGCATACTTCTCTTTGCCAATGAGCGTTATTCTGAAGAGGCGACACTAAACGATTGCTAGTGCACTTTATCGGAAAAAAATTCAATTTCATCGTTTATATATTTATTATCATGCTTATAATTATTAGTGTTGAACATATTTATACTTGTTCTCTATTTGCTTCTTTCTTCAGTAAAGTTGACATTTTATTTGCGTTTTGAGCTTAAAGTCCCAATAAACTTTAGATGGGGGCTTTAAGCAAGTTTGAGTTTCGCCTTTGATAACAATAATTACATGGATACATTTATTTAACTTTTTAAATAAAGCTAACAAAATAAAAACTATTCATACCGTAATATACTTTGTGCCTTAACGAAAAAACAAAAGAAAGAGAAGCAGGTTTAATGAGATAATATATGAAATGTTGAAATGGTTACCATGAGTTGTCCTTAGTTGACAAAGAGGTTTAATATATTGTAAAGCTATTTGAAAACTGGAGTCAAATTGTAAACCTCGGTTATTATATAAATCTTCACTTAAAACGCATTAAGAACTTAGTAACTGGACCTTGTAAACGTGTGGCAAACTTTTTTGTATCAATAAGTAGGTAATTAACACCAAAAAAATAAAAAATACAAAAGCCAAGAGATTTTTTGTCAAAAGCCGAGTGAATTATCTGCAAATGTTTATAGGGTGGTTTAAGTGCTGATTTTGAAATTGTGTAAGATTTTCAGTGTTTACTCTTAAAATATAAAGTTGTAACACTAAACTATTTAAAACAATTTGAAGTAAACATTAAAAAAGAAAATAAATTACTAAATTTTCCCTTTATCTTCTCCCAATAGAAAGCATATACTTTAAAAAGGAAAACTATTTTTCGGAGATTCAGGCATGTTGCCCGAGTTCATGCAAATGACGTGCACTATAGCATACGAAAATATGAGAATTGTCCTACATTCTTGTTTTATGGCCCTAAAACGCCAAAAACCAAGAAATAGTCATGGCGAAGCGATGACTATTGTTCATTAGGTCATTTTTGCCCGCAAAATTTAGGAGATTCGGGGCCGGTCGCCCGAATTCATGCAGATGACGTGGACTATAGCACATGAAAATCTAGGAATCGTACTGAATTCCTGTTTAATAGCCCTAAAACGCAAAAAAAAAAAAAAAAAAGAGGAACGGTAATGGCGATGCGATGATAATTTTTTACTAGGTCGTTTTTTATGCGTCTGCAAAATTTTAGGATATTTGGGGTCGGTCGCCCGAATTCAAGCAGATGGCACGGACTATAACACACGCAAATCTGGGAATCATCCTGAATTCCTGTTTTATGGGCCTAAAACGCCAAAAAATGAGGAACAGTCATGGAGAAGCGATGACTATTATTTATTAGGCTATCTTTTATGGGCCCGTAAAAAATGAGGAGATTCGCGGTCGGTCGCCCTGATTCATGTAGATAACGTGGACTATAGCATATGAAAATCTGGGAATCGTCCCGAAGTCCTGTTTTATGGCCCTAAAACGCCAAAAAACGAGAAACGATCATGGCGAAGCGATGACTATTGTTCATAAGGTCGTTTTTAAGGACCCACAAAATTTTAGGAGATTCAAGGTTGATCGCTCGAATTCATGCAGATGGTGTGGACTATAGCACACGAAAATGTGAAAATCGGGCGAAATTCTAGTTTATGGTCCTAAAACGGAAAAAAAGAGAAACGGTCATGGCGAGATGATGACTGTTGTTCCTTAGGTTATTTTTAATAGGCCAATAAAATTTTAGGCGATCCGGATACGGTGGACAAGACCCATGCAGATGGTGTGGGCTATAACATACGGAAATCTGGAAATCAGACAGAATTCAAGTTTTATGGCCCTAAAATGCCAAAAAAATTAGGAACGGTCATGGCAAGGCGATTACTATTGTTCCTTAGGTTATTTTTGATGGACCGGTAAAATTTTAGGCAATTCGGGTCCGGTCGCTCGGACCTATGCAGATGGCGTGGGCAATGGTATACGAAAATCTAGGAATCGAGCGGAATTTCAGTTTTATGGCCCTAAAAGGCCAGAAATGAGGAACAATCATGGCGAGGTGATGACTATTATTCCTTAGGTTATTTTTTATTGGCCGAAAGTTTTTTAGACGATTCGGAACCGGTCGTCGGGACCCATGCGGAGGGCGTGGGCTATAACATACGCAAATCTGGGAATCAGACGCAATTCTAGTTTTATGGCCCTAAAACGCCAAAAAACGAAGAACGGTCATGGCGAGGCAATGACTATTGTTCCTTAGGTCGTTTTTATATGCCAGCAAAATTTTAGGCGATCCGGGTCTGGTCGCTTGGACCCATGCAGATGGCATGGGCTATAGCACACGAAAAACTGAGAATCGGGCGGGGTTCAAGCTTTATGGCCCTAAAACGCCAAAAATCTATAACGACCCGATCAGTCGCTTTGTGTAATTGCGCCATGTTTCCTCTTTTGATGCTTCACACATGTGTATTTATGATTTTATAACTTGCGGGGCTGGTTAATTTCTTTCCTGGAAGCTTCCGGATTGATTTAGACCCTTTGATTCTTAACTTAGAGGTTTAAATTAGAAAATATTGATCAAACTTTGACTTTTGTAAAAATGACCCCGAAATCGTATTTTGATGACTCTGATCACATTGTATCATGATTTCGAACTTGGGCGTATGCCCAAAATTGATTTTGGAAGGTCGTAGGTTGATTTGTGTTGGTTTGCCGAAACTTGGTAATTTGAAGTTAGAAAAGTTTGACCGTACGTTGACTTTTAGCTATTGAGCTCGGGATTTGATTTTGGAACTTGGAATAGGTCTGTTATGGTATTTAGAACTTGTCTGCAAAATTTGGTGGCATTTAGAGTTGATTTGATAGGATTCGGACGTTTAGTTGTCACTTTAGAAATCCTTAAACCTTACTTTGAAATTCATGCGTTTTAGTGTTCGATTAGTAGTTCTAGATGTTATTTTTGTGTTTTGATCGCACGAGTAAGTTCATATGACGTTTTTAGACTTGTGTGGATGTTTGGTTTGGAGCCCCGAGGATGAGTTTCAGATATGTTTCGGAATGGGTTTGGACTGTTGGTGCTGATGGTGCTCAGGTATCGCAATTGCGAGCACCAACATCGCAATTGCGAATGTGACAGTGGGGGCTCTGATGTCGCAATTGCGACTCCCCATTCGCAATTGCGAAGACTGCTAGATTTTACCTTAGTTCGTATTTGCGAACAATTGTTCGCTTTTGTGAAGCCTCTATCGCAACTGCGATGAATGCTGAGGTTGTCAGGGTTCACAAATGCGAGCCCTGGTCCGCAATTGCGAGGGTTCACAAATGCGAACCCTGTGTTGCAAATGCGACATTTGCAGCTGGTTAAAGAGCTGGAAAATGGGATTTTTGAACTCATTCTCTCATTTTTTTTAATCCTAGACTCGGTAAGAGGCGATTTGGAGAGGGGATTTTCACCTACAAACTTTGGGTAAGTGATTCTAATCTATTTTTAATCATATTCCATCAATATATCTTAGATTTTAATGTCAAAATCATGTGAATCAAAGTAAAAAATTATGAAACCTTGTCAAAGTTTTGAAAAATAAAAATTTGAGTTTTGAGAGTCGATTTGGACTCGAATTTTGAAACTAATCACATATATGAACTCGTGGGATCATAGATAGTTAGAATCTACCATTGGACCCGGGTTTTGACCGGACGGGCCTCGAGTTGACTTTTCGAAAAAATGTAAAGATCTTAGCTTTATCTATTGCAATTGATTTCCCTAGCATTGTTTGATGATATTGAGTCGATTTTGGTTGGATTTGAGCCGTGTAGAGGCGGATTTTAAGGAAAAAGCTATTTTCGAATGTTGCATTGTCCTAGTTGAGGTAAGTGTCTTGCCTAACTTTGTAGGGGAGAAACTACCCCTTAGGATTAATATTGATTTGATTCATTTGTGCTATGTGAAAGCCGTGTACGCAAGGTGACAAGTGGGTACATGGGTTGTACGTGGTATTTGACCGGTTTAGGTTACTTAGACTCTTTCCATGCTTTAATTGAATTGTAGTATCATGTTCTAAATTCTCATAGTCAATCTATTCTTAATTGTGTTAGTGTATCCTTACATGCCTTAAATGATTTCGTTAATACTTGTTCTACATTCTAAGTGATAAATTGCTCTCATGCTTTAGTTGAACTTGTTGCCTCTATTATTGTTACATGTTACCTTTTTCATTGTTGATTATCATTATTCAAAGTTATTGTCCGTGTTATCTCTTTCATTATTGATTATCATACTTGAAGTTATTGTTCATGTTATCTCTTTTCTTGTTGATTTCCATTATTTGAAGTTATTGTTACACGTTATCTCTTTCATTGCGAGTTATTCTTATTTAATGTCGTGGTTATACATTATCTCTCATTGTTGAGTTATCGGTGTTGAAGTTGTGAAGGTCGTTGTCACGTTGAGGCAAAATTGTTGTTGTTGAAACATCTTCCTTGTTGGGCATTTTACATTCATTGTTGTTGTTGATATTCTTGTACCCGTTGTGGTGGAGCCATGGGCTATTGTTGTGGAAACACTAATATTGTTGATTGTTAGCAAGTTGTGATATATGGTCACTTGTGGTGCGAGATGTTATTGTGATGTGATATTGACGGGCATGTGGAGGTATAAGGCTAGGGTTAATGTGCATGCGACGGTATAAGGTAGGACTTATATACGTGTTGCTTGTAGGGGAACTACGTGAAGCCACGTGGCGTCATAAGGTGGGCTAAAGTGCGTGTAGATATTTTGAGAAAATTGTTTTTCAAAACCTATTTTAAATGTAAGGCTCACGCGGCGATATAAGGAAAAATTGTGATTGAAACTAAGAAATGTGAATACGAGGCGATACCTCAGTTGTAATTCTTGATTATACGAGGCGGTACCTCAGTTGTGATTTTATTGTATATGAGGTATTACCTCGTTGCGATTCTTGCTGTTTATTTCATGTTGCAAAGAGTTTTGGTGGGAATATTTCTTGTTATTTTGTTCTTCCTTGTTCTAGTAGTGTTGTCCGTATATGATCATTGTGGTTCTCTTTAGTTGCTTCTTTTATGTTATTTCCATGTTTAATTTTCGGTATTAGTTCATGCTATTATCTTGGTTCGTATCAGATATTTCTCTGCTTTCCGTTATTTATCCTTATTACATTTTCATATTGTTTATCTATATATATCCTAGTAGGTATCTTGATCTGGCCTCGTCACTACTCTACCGAGGTTAGGCTTGATACTTACTGGGTACCGTTGTAGTATACTCATACTACATTTTTGTGCAGATCCAGGCATGTCTGCTCGTGCCGGACACTTGAGTTGATTTGAGTTGTTGCTTTGGAGATTTCAAAGTCTACCTGTTCCACGTCTGTTGGCCTCAGAGTCACCTTCCCTTATTTTTATTTACTGTTGTATTTTCTTTCAGACAGTGATGTACTAGACACTTTAGCTTACTTTGTAGAGCATATGACTATGTTCTACTGTTCTTGGGGAGTGTATTGTCGAGATCCGATTTTTCGAAAGTATATATGAGTTTATCAGACCGTGTTTTTAGTGTTTTGTAATTATATATGTTCAGTTGTTATCAAATGTTAGGCTTACCTGGTCATAGATACTAGGTGCCATCACAACTAGGGGTGTTCAAAACCAAACCGAAATCGAAAACTGAACCGAAACCGAAGCTTAATGGCTTATTGCTATCGGGTTAGCGGTTTAACGGACGGGGAACAGATTGAAATTTTTTTATTAACGGCTTATCGGTTTGGGGGCGGATTATTCAATTTTCTTAACGGATAATCCGTTAACCCGTTAAGAATATATATATATATATATATATATATATATATATATATATATATATATATATATATATATATATATATATTAAAGATCAAAAACCCTTCCACTTCTTCCAGTACTCTATCTCTAAGTTCTAACGCCTAATTCCTAAATAATCAGAAACCTTACGTACTATGCATCAGAGGATCCCAGGCTTGGCTTAGCTTAGCTTATTCTCCCACCCTATAACAAGATTGTTTAAGTTGATGTCTATGGTTCACCTCTGCTTTTGTTTTTTAAAACTAATGCATGTTGTCTATGTTTAATAGAAGAACAACAGTGTTGTGCCATATCTTTTTTCACTCTACAACACATGACACACTACATCATTCTTATGCAGGCGTTAACAGACATGTATGTCTGGACTCAGTGTATAATTTACTATTCTGAATTTGTATGTTAGGCGGTCAGCAAACAATTAATACACGCAATATAGATTGAATTAGGCCGATAGACCGCCCAATAACCGCCCGATAAGAGCTAAACCGATACCAATCCGCCTGATATCTTATCGGGTGGCTAGCAGATTAATACATTTAAAAGCCGATAATCGTTAAGCCAAACCGTTAAGAGTAATTAACCGCCCAATCCGCCCGATAAGCACCCATAATCACGACATCCTATACAGGGAAATTAGGGTCGTGAAAAAAATCGAGTAATGGTCGTGACGAGGCGATAACTATTATCCCTTAGGTCTTTTTGATGGGCCGACAAATATTAGGCGATCCGGGTCTATTTGTCCGAAACCATGCAGATGGTGTGGGCAATAGACAACGAAAATCTAGGAATCAAGCGGAATTCCAGTTTTATGGCCCTAAAACACCAAAAAATGAGGAACGATCATGGCGAGGCGATGACTATTGTACCTTAGGTCATTTTTTATGGGTCGAAAAATTTATAAGCGATCTTGGTCCGGTCGCCTAGACCCATACGCATGGTGTGGGGTATAATAGCAATGAAAATCTAAAAATTGAGCGGAATTCTAGTTTTATGGTCCTAAAGCACCAAAAAACGAGGAACGGTCATGGCGAGGCGATAACTATTGTTCCTTAGATCATTTTTGATGAGCCGGAAAACATTTAGGCAATTGTGGTCCGGTCGCCTGGACCCATGCGGATGGCGTGGGTTATAGCACACGAAAATTTAAAAATCGGGCGGAATCTAGTTTTATGGCCCTCAAATGCCAAAAACCGAGGAACGGTCATGGAAAGGCGATGATTATTGTTCCATAGGTCAATTTTTATGGGCCAGCAAAATTATAGGATATCCAAATATGGTCGCCCGGACCCATGCAGATGGCGTGGTATAGCACACAAAAATTTAGGAATAGTGCGAAATTCCAGTTTTATGTCCCTAAAATATTAAAAACGGGGAAAGGTCATGGCGTGCGATGACTAGTGTTCCTAAGGTAATTTTTGAAGGGCCGACAAAATTTTAGGCGATCTGGTCCGGTCGCCCGGACCCATGCAGATGGTGTTGGTTATTTAGCACACGAAAATCATGGTATTAGGCAAAATTTAAGTTTTATCGCCCTAAAACGGCAAAACACAAGGAACGGTCATGGCGAGACGATGAGTATTGATCCTTAGGTCATTTTTGATGGGTCAGAAAAATTTTAGGCGATCCAGGTGCGGTCGACCGGACCCATGCAGATGGCAAAAGAAAATTTGAGAATCGAGCGGAATTTAAGTTTTATAGCCCTAAAACGCCAAAAATGAGGAATGGTCATGGCGAGGCGATGACTATTGATCCTTAGATCATTTTTGATGGGCTCGCAAAATTTTAAGCAATTCGGGTCCGGTCGCCTAGACCCATGGAGATGGCGTGGGCTATAGCACATGAAAATCTGAGAATCGGACGGAATTCCAATTTTATGGCCCTAAAACGCAAAAAAAAGGAACGGTTATGGTTATGGCGAGGCGATGACTATTGTTCCTAAGGTCGATTTTGATGGGCCGATAAAATTTTAGGCGATCGGGTTACGGTCGTCCGGATCCATGCAGATTGTGTGGGCTATAACATACGAAAATCTGGGAGTCGGGCGGAATTTCAATTTTATGGCCCTAAAACCCCCCCAAAACGTGGAACTGTCATGGCGAGGCAATGACTATTGTTTCTTAGGTCGTTTTTAATGGGCCTACAAAGTCTTACGCGATCCGGGCTCGGTCGCTAGGACCCATGCAGATGGCATGAGCTATAGCACACAAAAACCTTGGAATCGGGTAGAATTCCTTTTTATGGCCCTAAATGCCAAAAAATGAGGAACGATCATGGTGCAATGATGACTATTTATCCTTAGGTCATTTTTGATGGGCCAGCAAAATTTTAGGCAATCCGGGTTTGGGCTATAGCACATGAAAATTTGGGAATCGGGCAGAATTTCAATTTTATGACCCTAAAATGCCAAAAAATGAGGAACGGTTATGGCGAGACGAAGATTATTGTTCCTATAGTCATTTTTGATGGGCTGAAATTTTTTTAGGCGATCAGGGTACGGTCATCCGGATCCATGCAGATTGTGTGGATTATAACACATGAAAATATGGGAGTCGGGCGATATTTTAATTTTATGGCCCTAAAACTCCAAAAAATGAGAAACGGTCATGGAGAGGCAATGACTATTGTTCCTTAGGTCATTTTGAATGGGCCTACAAAATCTTACGCGATCCGGGCCCGGTCACTAGGATCCATGCAGATGGCATGGGCTATAGCACACGAAAATCTAGGAATGAGACAGAATTCCAATTGTATGGTCCTAAAACTCCCAAAATGAGGAACGGTCATAGCGAGGCAATGACTATTGATCCTTAGGTCGATTTTGATGGACCAACAAAATTTTAGGCGATCCAGGTCTGGACCCGGATCCATGCAGATGGCGTGGGCTATAGCACACAAAAATCTGGGAATCAGGCGGAATTTCAATTTTATGGCGGCCCTAAAACACTAAAAAATAAGGAACGGTCATGGCGAGCCGATGACTATTGTTCCTTAAGTCGTTTTTGATGGGCCGACAGATTTTTTAGGTATTCCAGAATTGGCCGCCTGGACTCATGCCGATGACGTGGGCAATAGGACATGAAAATATGGGAATCAGGCAAAATTCTAATTTTATAACTCTAAAGCACCAAAAAACTAGGAGCAGTCATGGCGAGACGATGACTACTGTTCTTTATCATTTTTGATGGGCCGGTAAAATATTAGGCAATCTGGGTCTGGTCCCCCGTACCCATATAGATGGCGTGGGTTATAGCGCACAAAAACCTTGGAATCGGGCAGAATTCCTATTTTATGGCCCTAAATGCCAAAAAATGAGGAACGGTCATGGCGCGACGATGACTATTGATCCTTAGGTCGTTTTTGATGGGCCAGCAAAATTTTAGGCAATCTGGGTTTGGTCACCTGGACCCATGCAAATGGCATGTGCTATAACATATAAAAATTTGGGAATCAGGGAGAATTCCAATTTTATGACCCTAAAATGCCAAAAAAATGAGGAACGGTTATGGCGAGACGAAGATTATTGTTCCTACAGTTGTTTTTGATGGGCCGACAAAATTTTAGGCGATCAGGGTACGGTCGTCCGGATCCATGTAGATTGTGTGGTCTATAACACATGAAAATATGGGAGTCGGGCGAAATTTCAGTTTTATGGCCCTATACCCCCAAAAAAGAGGAACGGTCATGGCGAGGTGATGACTATTGTTCCGTAGGTCATTTTTTATGGGCCTACAAAATCTTAGGCGATCCAGGCCCGGTCGTCCGGACCCATGTCAATGACATGGGCGATAGCATACGAAAATCTAAGAATCGAACATAATCTTAGTTTTATGGACCTAAAATGCCAAAAATGAGGAATAGTCATAGCGAGGCGATGACTATTGATCCTTAAGTCGATTTTGATAGGTCGATAAAATTTTAGGCGATCCAGGTCTGGACCCGGACCCATGGAGATGGCGTGGGCTATATCATACAAAAATCTGAGAATCGGGTGGAATTCCAGTTTTTTATGGCCCTAAAACGCCAAAAAACGAGAAATGATCATGGCGAGGCGATGACTATTGTTCCTTAGGTCATTTTTTATGGGACGAAATTTTTTAGGTATTTCGGAACTGGTCGCCCGAACACCAAATGGCATGGGCAATAGCACACGAAAATATGGGAATCCGATGAAATTCAAATTTTATGGCCCTCAAATACAAAAAAATAAGGAACGATCATGGCGAGGCGATGACTACTGTTCCTTAGGTCATTTTTGATAGGTCGGCAAACTTTTAAGCGATTTGGGTCCGGTCGCATGTACCCATGCAGATGGCGTGGGCTAGCACACATAATCCTAGGAATCAGGCAGAATTCTAGTTTTATGGCCCTAAAATGCTAAAAAATGAGGAACAGTTATGGCGAGACGATGACTATTATTTCTTATGTTATTTTTGATGGGCTGAAAAAATTTTAGGCGATCCGTGTCCGGCCGCCCGTACCCATGCAGATGGCGTGGGCGTAGCTCAGAAAATCTAGGAATCGGGCGAAATTCTAGTTTTATGGCCTTAAAAAGCAAAAGCAACGAGGAACGGTCATGGGGAGGCCATGACTATTATTACTTGAGTCATTTTTATGGGCCTGTAAAATTTTAGGCGATCCAGGTCTGGTCTCTCTGACCCATACAGATGGCACGGGTAATAGCACATAAATATCTAGGAATCGAACGAAATTCAAGTTTTATGGCCCTAAAATGCCAAAAAACGAGGAACGGTCATGGCGAGACGATGACTATTGTTCCTTAGGTCATTTGTTTTGGGCTAACAAAATTTTAGGTGATTCGAATCCGGTCCCCCAGACCCATGTAGATGGTGTGGGCTATAGCACTCAAAAATCTAGGAATCGAGCGGAATTCCAACTTTATGGCCCTAAAACGCCAAAAATCGGGAAACGGTCATAGTGAAGCAATGACTATTGTTTCTTAGATCGTTTTCGATGGACATATAAAATTTTAGGTAATCTAAATCCATTCACCCGGAAACATGCGGATGGCGTGCGCTACAACACAAAAATCTGTTAGTCGGAGGGAATTCTAGTTTTATGGCCCTAAAATGCCAAAAAATGAGGAACGGTCATGGCAAGGTCGATGATTATTGTTTCATAAGACATTATTTATGGGCTGACAAAATTTTAGGCGATTCGTGTCCGGTCGTTCGGACCTTCGAGATGGCGTGGGCTACATTACACAAAATCTGGGAATCGAGATGAATTCCAGTTTTATGGCCCTAAAAATGCCTAAACAGAGGAACGGTCATGGCAAGGCGATAACTATTATTCCTTAGGTCATTTTTTATGGGACGGCAAAATTTTAGGTGATCCGGGTCCGGTCGCCCGGATCCATGCAGATGGCATTGGTTATAGCACACGAAAATTAGGGAATCAGGCGAAATTTCAGTTTATGGCCCTAAAAGGCCGAAAACTGAGAAACTGTCATGGCGAGGCGATGATTAATTTTTATTAGGTCATTTTTAATTGGCTGAAAAGTTTTTAGGGGATCCGGGTCCAGTCGCCTGGACCCATACATATGGCACGGGCTATAGCACATGAAAATTTAGGAATTAGGCGGAATTCTAATTTTATGACCCTAAAACGTCAAAACACGTGTAATGGTCATGGCGATGCCATGACTATTGTTCCTTAGTATGTTTTTGATAGGCCGACAAAATATTAGGCAACCCGGATCCGGTCGTCTGGATCCATATAGATGGATTGAGCTATAACACACAAACATTTGGGTAGAATTCCAGTTTCATGGCCCTAAAACGCCAAAATACGAGGAAAGGTCATGGCGAGATAATGACTATTGTTTCTTAGGTTGTTTTTTATGGGATGACAAAATTTTAGGCAACCAGGGTCCGGTTGCCCGGATCCATACGGATGGCGCGGGCTATAGCACACGAAAATCTGGGAATCGGGCGAAATTCTAATTTTATGGCTCTAAAATGCCATAAAATGAGGAAACGGCCATGGCAAGTGTCACACCTCCTTTTTACGGGTAAAGAAATGTTTTAACTTTAAGTGACATTATTGAAATGGGATTGAATGATTTATTTTTAAGAGTCGACACTCGGAATTTTTTAATTGTGGTGTTCTGAGTCACCATTTATTATAGAATCCCAAATCAAGAAAAATTGACTCTGTTTACGGTCCGTAAAACACAGAAGACCGGGTAAGGAATTTTGTTGACTCGCCTTAATTATTTAATTATTACGTATTCTAGAACTTATGTGCATTTTTATCTTTTAACGCCTTTTAATTACTTAATTATGGTGTTATGGAATTATCTTGAAACGAATCACATGTGTGTGAATCCATTTTATTTAGTGCGCTAAAAATCATGTCACGTATACATGTACACAATTAATAACACGTTATTTATTTGTTAAGATTGTTTGGCCAAAGTCGGACAAATGCGTACCTTGATATATTTTGGGAATCATAATTATGTCACGCGAACGTGTACACAATCACGATAATACATTAGAACGCGCCTAAAGCATCCTACGAATATTCATATGTTAATTAATTTCCTAAAGAAACTTGTTTGAGATTAGTGTGGGGTATGATTATGAAAAGCATTGTGGGCTTAAGGGGGTAGTTTTTATTGCTTAACCTTAACAAAAGACTAGTGTGTGGATCAATACCTTAATTCTATGGGGTGATAAAGGACAATCACCCACTGTTAATTCAAGTTTATACTCTCGAAGTTTGGTTGATTGAAGGACAAGGGTGTTGGAGTTAATAATACCACTTAGGCTTTATGATTTAGGCGCAATTTGGCCTGATCAAAGTTTAGGCGGAACTCCTATGGGTTTGGGCCTGGAGGCCACCGAAATAGGCCAACTAAAAGTTACGCTCACAGCAAATCTTATACATAGTCGTTTTCTCATAATTGGGTTCCAAGTGAAGCCCAAACGTCAAGGAAAGGAGTAATTCAGCATATGCTCATTTGTGTGAGCTTCATCAGATCTAACATCACTTACACAATCATAGGAAGGAATAATTCAATTACAAGAATTTCAACCAATTAGAGAAAAATAATATAAGTAACAATTGTAACCCCTGATTAATTACAAAAAAAACTAATGAACTAAGTTATTACAAACTCTCTAATTCAATCCTTAGACTCATGAAAAATGGCTTCACAAATTCTAAACTAAATGAATTAAAACAGTATACAAATGATCTTTTCTCTGTTCCTTCTTCAGATTTCTATATGCAAATGCGCAATAATCAGAATAGGGAGACATAGATGGACGTTCCTTTCAGCTTCATCTTTAACCAGAAAATCTCTAACTCCAATTCTGTTTCTAGCTAGACGAACAAACTGCGTCTCAACATGTTGTATATTCTATACTACATCAGAAATTTTATCATGAGAAAACAACAGATACAGTTAGGTACAGATCTAATGATGTCATGAGATGTTTAAACATGGCGATATGTTGATTATCAACATGCTTAAATGCAACAGAACATTATCAGTAGCAACTAGTCTAGTTGGTGAGTAATTCTAACTTAGATATTCAGCTCAAATAAACAAACATAATCAGATACTCATCAAGAAGCAAAGATGAACAGATCTCACATTCAAATATTAGGAACATATAGAAGTAGGCATAGTCATGGAATCAACACATCAACTCTTCATTTCTACATTCACAAGAGTTACAGGAGGAACTTTACATACCTACTAGCAGGAAACAATCAGCAAATGGCCAAATAAAGGCAAGGAGAAATGAGAGGAAGCCCAGCTAGTAAATCCAGCAAACAATAGCAAACAGACAACACTTCTACCACCTTGAAACTCCCAGAGAATGTAAAGTAAATGAACTGAGATTTGGATCAGCTTCTGATTCCTTTTTTTTTTTTCAGCTTTTGGTTTTTGAAATTTTTGGAAGTTCAGATCTGGATTTTTGATTTTCCAGCTGCTACTAAGGTGTTTTTAGCGTGTATGAGAGTGAGAAAATGAATTGCCAGTGAATGTGTGAGAATAATCAGTGAATGCGTGAGTAATCATGAGGGAATGTACTGCTCTTATAGCAGAATGCCAGTTGCCTTGTTCTGTTATTTCTCTTTCTTTCCGTTCCCTTTTATTTTATGTATTTTAACCCTTAAGTCCCCTTTTTACCTAATTTTTACTGTTTTATTGCTTTTCAACCCTTACTGCCCTATTATAGAATATTACAAGTCAGTTACACCCATGATTACCAAGTTTTCTATTTCCTTTAGCCCCCTCAAGTTCCTGTTAATACCCTTCTTTTAACCTTTTCTTTTACCTCAACAATTACTAACTTCTGAAATCAATTGCCTTCTTTCACTTAGCAGGATCAAACATTTACAAAATAACAACTAACTAAACTGAATTGACAAATGGCTAATATACAAAAACTAGACAGAACTGACTATGGCAATAAAAAAAGCATGAATCAACAATTAATTAAACCTGCTAAACTAGAAACTACGCAATTTAACACAACAATTCAACTAGAACATGAATCCACATCTAAACTTAAATGATTAAAATAAGTCGGATACCAGAAATGAATCACGAGGTTGAACACAGTGAAGGAAAAGAATGAATTACACCTGTTTGAGCTGGATTAAAGCAGCGACACTGACTCCGATGAGCTAAAACTAGACTCTGGCGAGCACACAAAAATTTCGGCGCGCAAGAGGCATTGTTACACAAGAAATGGCCATCGATTTCTCAAACAGGCCAATGTTATGTGTCACAATGCTTGTGGCGAGCCAGATTGGGAGCAGAAATAATAGTTTTGGAAGAGGACTGGACGGTCAATGGGATTTTGATCGATTTTCGGTAGTCTCGACATGAATTGAAACTACAATGAAATGATGGTTAACAACGGGAAAAGATGACTGACATTGATATTAAATCTAAATAAACCAGAATTTAAGGAAGAATCAGAGAGGAGGTAGATTTAGGGTTTATGATTTCCTAGATCTACAAATTGAGAGATTCTGGAGGGTTTTGAGAAGGAGGTGGGGATTGTCTAATGACTATTTAGAGGTTGGCCGCCGCCGTGGGCGATTTCCGGCGACGACAGAAGATGGGGCATGAGAGAGGAGGTGAGAGATGATCTGAGAGGTCATTTAGGGGGTAGGGGGTGTCTCCGACAATTATAAGGGGAAGGGGGCCAGTTCCAAACCGTTGGATTAAGTCCGATGAACGACTGAGATTGAAGGGAATGAAACGAGGTCGTTTGGTTAAAGGGGAAGCCTGGACCGGGCTAAGGGAGTTGGTCTGGGCAAATCTGAACGTAATTGGGCCTCTATTTTTGTGCAGCCCAAATGAGATGCAGGAAAAATAGCACCAATTAACCTTTCCTTATTTTTTACACAATCAAACATTTTAAAGTTAACCAAATATTAATCACACTTTTACACAAACAGCCTACCCAACTATTTTATCTATTTAACAAGTTAAACTAATTAAATGTTTACACTAAAAATGCCAAGAATTTTAGTAATTAGAATGCGATAAATGAAATCAAAAGTATTTTTGGTAGTTTTATATGATTTAAAAATGCTCCTAATAATGCAATTAATCTAAAAATGAAAACAAACAACCAGGAAAAATCTTTAGAAAATCTACAAAAATCCATATAATTGAAAACAATATCTATATTTGAGTCTTTTAGGAGTGATATACACTTAGGGCAAAAATTATGTGCTCACAGCAAGGTGATGACAATTGTTCCTTAGGTCGTTTTTGATTGGCTAGCAAAATTTTACGTGATACGGGTTTGATTGCCTGGACCCATACAGATGGGTGGGCTATATCACATAAAAATCTAGGAATCTGGCGAAATTCTAATTTTATGGCCCAAAAATGCCAAAACATGAGGAACGGTCAAGGCAAGGCGATTACTATTGTTCCTTAGGTCATTTTGTATGGGCCGGCAAATTTTAGGTGATCTTGGTCCGGTCGCCCAGACCCTTGTAGATGGCATGGGCTATAGCACACACAAATCAGCATATCAGGCGGAATTCCATTTTAATGGCCGTAAAACGTAAAATAATGAGGAACGATCATGGCGAGATGATGAATATTATTCGTTAGATCATTTTTTATGGGTCGGGAAAATTTTTGGCGATCTAGGTGCGGTCGCCCTGACCCATGCGGATGGCACACAAAAATCTGGGAATCGGGCGAAATTCTAGTTTTATAGCCCTAAAAAGCCAAAACAAGAGGAACGGTCATGGCGAGGGGATGACTAATTATTCCTTAGGTCATTTTTTATGGTCCGACATAATTTTAGGTGATCCGGATCCGGTCGCCTGGACCCATTAAGATGGCGTGGGCTATACATGAAAATCTAAAAATCGGGTGGAATTCCAATTTTATGGCACCCTAAAATGCCAAAAAATGAGGAACGGTCATGGTGAGGCGATGACTATTGTTCCTAGGGTCGTTTTTTATGGGCCGAACAAATTTTAGGCGATGCGAGTCCGGTCGTCTGGATCCATGCAAATTGTGTGGATTATAGCACTAAAAAATCTGGGAGTCTGGCTTAATTTCAGTTTTATGGGCCTAAAATGCCAAAAAACGAGGAACGGTCATGGAGAGGCAATGACTATTGTTCCTTAGGTCATTTTTTATTGGACTACAAAATCTTAGGCGATCCGAGACGGGTCGCCGGGACCCATGAAGATGGCATGGGCTATAGCACATGAAAATCTGGGAATCATGCGGAATTCCAGTTTTATAGCCCTAAAAAGCCAAAAACGAGAAACGGTCATGGCGAGGGGATAACTATTGATCCTTAAGTCGATTTTGATGGGTCGACAAAATTTTAGGCAATCCGGATCCGTACCAGAACCCATGCAGATGGCGTGGGTTATAGCACATGAAAATATGAGAATTAGGCAAAATTTTAATTGTATGGCCCGAAAATGCCAAAACACGAGTAACGGTCGAGGCGAGGTGATGACTGATGTTCCTTAGTTCATTTTTGATGATCTGGCAAAATTTTAGTCATTCCGGGTCAATAAGCACACAAAAATTTAGGAATCAGGAGAAATTCAAATTTTATGGCCCTAAAACACTAAAAAATGATGAATGGTCATGGAGAGGCAATGACTAGTGTTCGTTAGGTCATTTTTGATGGGCCGGCAAAATTTTAGACGATCCGGGTCTGGTCGCCCATACCCATATATATGGCGTGAGCTATAGCACACAAAAATCTAGAAAATCGGGCAGAATTCTAGTTTTATGGCCCTAAAACGCTAGAAAATAAGGAACAGTCATAGATAGGCGATGACTATTGTTTCTTAGATCATTTTTGATGGACCGACAAAATTTTAGGTGATCCGGGTCCGGTCGCTCGAATTCCAGTTTTATGTCCTTAAAACGCCAAAAAATGAGGAACAATCATGGCGAGGCGATGACTATTTTCCTTATGTCATTTTTGATGGGCCGGTAAAATCTTAGGCGATACGGGTCTGGTCACCCGAACTCATGCAAATGCTGTGGGCTATAGTAAACAAAAATCTAGGAGTCAAGTGGAATTCCAGTTTTATGGCCCTAAAATGCCAAAAATTGTGGAACGGTCATGGCGAGCGAAACTATTGTTCCTTAGGTCGTTTTTGATGGGCATACATAGTTTTAGGCGATATGGGTCCAGTCGCCCGGACCCATGCAGATGTCGTGGGCATAGTAAACGAAAATATGGGAATTGGGTGAAATTCTAGTTTTATGGTCCTAAAACGCCAAAAAACGAGGAACGGTCATGGAGAGGTGATGACTATTGTTACTTAGGTCGGTTTTGATGGGCCGACAAAATTTTAGGCTACACGGGTCCGGTTACCCGGACCCATGCAGGCGACGTGGCTAGTAGCACACGAAAATTAGGATATCGGGAAAAATTCAAGTTTTATGGCCCTAAAACGCAAAACAACGAGTAACGGTCAAGGTGAGGCGATGATTATTGTTCCTTAGGTCCATTTTTGATAGGCCAGCAAAATTTTAGGCGATTCGAGTCCGGTCGCCCGGACCCATGCAGATGGCGTGGGCTATAATACATGAAAATGTTAGAATAAGACGAAATTCCTGTTATATGGCAGGTACATATTGCACACTTTGCAAATTTTGGTGCATTCTTCACCATTTCTATTCGGTTTTGGAGCTTTTGGGAGAGATTTGAAGAGGGAATCAAGGAGGTTTTCATTGAGATAAGTTACTTGAGCCCTAATACTCGTATATATGGTGATTTCCCGTTGTTTAATCGTGTAATTAGTGAAAAATGAGGGGTTAGGGCTTGGAATTTTTGGCGAAGTAATTTAAGGATTTGAAGGACCAAATGATGTCGTATTTTGATGAATTTGGTATGGTTAGACTCGTGAGTGAATGAGCTTTCTAGTTTTGTAAATTTTGTCGGATTTTGAGATGTGGGCCCGGGGGCCGGGTTTGAGCCCAATTTCGGGCTTTGGTCTAATTTTGTAGCTTTTCTTGTGAAATCCATTCCATTAGCGCGTATTGATGGTATTGTACTGATTGTGAATAGATTCAGAGCATTTGGAGGCCGAGTCTAGAGGCAAGAGCATTGCGGGGTAGAGATTTGACCGGTTCGAGGTAAGTAACGATTATAAATCTAGTCCTGAGGGTATGAAACCCCGGATTTCGTATTATTCTACTATTTTGAGGTAACGCACATGCTAGGTGACGGACGTGTGGGCGTGCACCGTTGGGGATTTATGACTAGATCCGTCCCGTAGCAACTGTAAAGTTGCATATTTTGTTGAAACTATATGATACTTATATGTTTTAGAAAGAGTTTCTGTAAATTAGGTTGAATGCCATGTTTGGGCCATGTGCAAGTGTTGTTTCGACCCTTAGGGGTCTTTTCTTACTATCCTCTCATTATTTTCGATTGAAAATCTATACTCAGTCATGGTTATACTTGTTTACAGCATAACTCAGTTTTATGACTCTATTTTGATGTATATAAATGTTTTGGGCCGAATGCCCTATTTTACTGAAATGCCCGAGTGGCTTGAGAGGTTTATGACTGAGTAAGGACGAGGGCCCGATTTGTAAGGATATTTATGGGACCGGGCTTCACGCCGCTGCATGTTATATATTTATGGGATCGGGTTGCACGCCGCAACATGTTTGATATCGGCCGAGGGCCTCAGTGATTTATGCCATGATTTGGTTTGATATAGCACTTGGGTTGAAGGAGCCCCTCCGGAGTTTGTACACACCCCCAGTGAGCGCAGGTACCTACTGAGTGCGAGTGTCGAGTACTAAGTACTGAGTGATTCGGAGGCAAGAGTGATTGTAAGGTATGCCCGAGTGGCAAGAGTGATTATGAGGCATGCCCGAGTGGCACGAGTGACTGTGAGGTTTGCCCGAGGGGCTGTATATGAGTGATGTTTTGCCCGAGGGGCTGTTTATGATTTCATCATTTTTTCTCATCTTTGCATTTTTACTCTGTTTGAAAATTGTTGAAAAATATCTTTAAATGATATTTACTGGAACTGGGTTTAAACAAGATATTTTGATTCAAATCCTGATTTTAAAAGCATGTGGTATTTTACTCAGATTTCCTGATATGAACGTTATATGCTTTATTGCTCATCACTACTATTCAGTCTTTATTTATTATTGGTACTTACTGAGTTGGCGTACTCACGTTACTCCCTGCACCTTGTGTGCAGATTCAGGTGTAGTTGGACACGGTAGCGGTTATTGATTGTTCTGGTTGCAGATTTTCTTGGAGATAGCAAGGTAGCTGTTTGGCGATCGCAGCCCCTGCTCTTCTCCCTCTTATCGTCCTCTAGTTGTATTTAGCTATTTTCCAGGCTCAGTTAACCTTGATATTGTTAGACAGATTGTAGTTGATGCTCATGACTAGTGACACCCCGATATCGGGCTTTTTCTTCCGCACTTTTACTTTGATTGGAACTCCTTTACAAAGGTTTTTATGTTAAATAACATTGAAATTATCTTTGAAATTAAAATATCGATTTATTTTGGAAATGAGTCGGCTTGCCTAGTTTCACGATAGGCGCCATCACGACGGGGGTTAGTTTTGGTCGTGACAGATTGGTATCAGAGCCTAGGTTACATAGGTCTCACGAGTCATGAGCGGGTTTAGTAGAGTCTTGTGGATCGGTACAGAGACGTCTGTACTTATCTTCGAGAGGCTACAGAACCTTTAGGAAACTCCACATTCTTGAATTCTTGTCATGCGAATCTATTGATTCTAGTAACTAAATATCTGTTGTTTCATTCTCTCACAGATGATGAGGACTCGTGCTACCAGTCAGGAGGGCCAGCCACCAGTAGCACCAGCTAGGGCCGCGAGAGGTCGAGGCCGCGGTAGAGGCCGTGGTAGGGGCAGAGGTGCAACCCGTACAACAGTTGGGGCAGTACCTGCAGATCCACCGGTTGTCCCAGATCAGGACCATGTTCCAGTTGTTGATGCACCAGCTTAGGCACCACCTGTGCCTATTGTGATTCCAGGCCTTTAGGAGGCCCTAGCTCAGATTCTGACAGAGTGTACCGGCCTTGCTCAGGCGGTGTCTATTTCGACAGCCGCAGCCACTTCTCAGGCCAAGGGAGGCACTCAGACTCCCGTCGCTCGCACACCCGGGCAAGTTATTCAGGGACTTCAGACACCGGAGGCACGAACAGCCCAGCCGGTTGCAGTTGCTCAGGATTATATGGTTCCTGCTATGCCTGAGGATGATCAGCGTAGGTTGGAGAGGTTTGGGAGACTCCAGCCACCACCTTTCAGTGGCACAGAGAGAGAGGATGCTCAGGACTTTTTGGACAGGTGTTAGAGAATACTCCGTATTGCTGGTATTCTGGATACTTGTGGGGTCTCATTCACTACCTTTCATAAATACAAAATAAGGGAGAGAGAACCAAGACCTTCTTTTAGCTTCTCTTTGACGCTAAGGTACGCACTCTACCCTTTTAGCTACTGGAAATTCGAAGGAGGGACTTGGGTAGAGTGGATATTTTGCAATCGATCAAGTTCTTACAGATCAAGTGGTAGCAACAGTAAGAGATCGAAAATCATCTCTAGTTTCTCTGTAAGGTATCAATGAGCTCCCTCTAATATTTTTATCACTTTCAAGATATATATATATGATGTTGATATTTAAGAGAAAGTATTTAGTATATATAGGTTGTGATATAGACCACAGATAAGAATTAATTTTGAAGAATTTGGGGACCTAGGGATTCTTGTTTGAGGTGAATCTTGTAATGGATCAATCTTGCGTTAAAATATTTGGGGATTTTAGGATGTGAGTATTAACTCACTACCCATATATGGTATACGAAAAAGGTACAAAAATTCCATTATACTATAGGAAATAGAGCAATAATATCCCTCATTAATAGTAGGGTTCTAAAATGCTATTGTCGTGATTGAGTTGGCCCAAAAATGCCACTTGGCACTAACAAACTCAGATTTGACTTAATTAAGCCTTTAAAATCTGATTTAAATTTAAAAAATTTACACCTATCATAATTAAATTCCCCTCTGTTTTCACATATCCCCTCCCCACCCTTTTTTTTTTACCAAACCCCATGTAATTAAGGACCCAAAGTCTCTACTTTTAATCACCCGCTCAAATCTCTTTTCCTTATCCCAATTGTGTATGCTAGGTTCCCGGTTCCCCTAAAACTTATGTGGCTTCTTCAATTTTGATTTAGTGTTAGAGCTTATTTTCTGATCATCTTTCTCAATTTCTTCTCTGAATTATTGCTGGTGCATAGAATTACTGCTTGAGATTGGAACCACAAAAATGGAATAAAACTATTTGCCCAATTAACTTTTCACTCCTTCTTGTACTTGTTTGTTTTTTCAATGTATCTACCAGTTGTTTTGTATTTACATCTATTGATTCTCTTGCTTTAAACAAATTAAGGCCAATTGAAAAGTTACTCTACCACGTACAAGAAAAACAAAAGGAAACTTTTCAGCAAACAAGATAATTTTCATTCAACTAAGAAAATGCCTTTA
Organism: Nicotiana tomentosiformis; assembly: GCF_000390325.3. Taxonomy (NCBI): domain Eukaryota; kingdom Viridiplantae; phylum Streptophyta; class Magnoliopsida; order Solanales; family Solanaceae; genus Nicotiana; species Nicotiana tomentosiformis. The sequence goes on from NC_090818.1 coordinate 127,748,081, forward strand.
CATTGCATTACATATCAAACATGAACCAACGGTAAGTCCTAAGATAACTAAACAATAGTATACAATTTAGTTCATTTCATCATAAATGCTACCATGAACACACCAAAGCAACCCAACAGCAGAAAAATGATGACCAACTAAAGGAAAATTTTTGTCCTCAACTTTGCTACTCTTCCAACATTAATAATAGCAACGTACAGTCTCATAATCAGCTTCCTTCTTCCTCGAAATATTCCTTCCAATCTGAAGAGTATCATTTACTTTTTAAATTCAGAGAAGAAATGGATAAATTGAGAAAGATGATCGAAAAATAATTGAAACAATAAGATATTTTCTTGTTTAATTAAGATAAGAATTGAGAAAGATGATCGCAAAAAAAAACATTAACACTAAATCAGAATTTAAGAAGCCACAAAAATTTTTAGGGTCACCGGAAACCTAGTCAACACAATTGGGGTAAGGGAAAGAGATTTGAGCGGGTGATTAAAAATAGATACTTTGGGTTCTTAATTACGTAGAATTTTGAAAACAAAGGATGTGGTGGGGAGGGGGATATGCGAAAACAGATGGTAGGGGGATTTAATTATGATATAGGTATAATTTAAATTTAAATCAGATTTTAAAGGCTTAATTAAGTCAAATCTGAGTCCGTTAGTGCCGAGTGACAATGGCATTTTTGAGCCCCACTATTAACGAGGGGTATTACTGCTTTATTTCCCATAGTATAATGGCATTTTTGGACCTTTTTCGTATGATATATTATGTAGATTGAACTCTGTCGAGGTGAGCTTTAGCTAACATAGAGTGACTTCAAGGTATATTGAGTTCCTAGTTACTTGTGTATTATCAAATTTACTTTTGGTTTCGAATTATAGTTGGATGATATTCCGTGTACATTAGGGATAGGCTTTCATGGCGTACCCTTGGTTTGGACAAAGATGAATAAAGAAAATAAAAGTGTCTTGTCTAGTTGTGCGGGAGCGGTATAACAACCTTCTTTGATCTTTGATGTATTACATAACAAAGTAATTTTCGACTGATGGCCATTAAAAGAAAAAAAAGATAAATAAAAAAATATATATGCCTTGTCTAGCTGTGCGGGAGTGGTATGACAGCCATCTTGGATCCTTGACTATATACATTGGCCTAACTATTCGGGGATGGTATGACCATTTTCGTGGATGGCATCCCAATGTATTCCAACACTATGTGTGCCATTGACATTGAGATACTAGATAATGAGGACGATACTAATGAGATATTAGACATATGAAAGAGGTCTAAATGAATAAAACTTAAATACTTATTCTTGCAAATTTATCCTTTATTGTGATTTTGTGTACCTTATCTTCCTTAATTTATTCGAGATATTATTTATCTTTTACCTTGTTATATAGATTATAATTTGTATAACTCTTATACCAATGTTAGTGGCGACTATGACACATATCTGAGTATTTCAATAATCGGGCATCGTTTGTTTAAATAGTGTCAGGTTTAGCAGACGGTCGAGTGCAAGGCGGTCAACGCACATACTAGAGTTCCCGCAGCTTCCTCTCTTTAGGTTAGCCCACCTTCGTACTCGTGGGACCATAATATTTCAGTCGTATATTTTTGTATAATGCGGACAAGCTCCATAACTTTATTATTTTATTCGTAGCGTCATAGAGGCTCCATAGAGGGTTTATATTATCTTAAGGGAATTGGTACTCATATGGCATTGCGGATGACATTTTTACTTATGTCTAGTTTATGTTTTTTGATGAACTTTTATTGTTAATGAAGTTTATCTTATTTCTCTCATATAATATTATAATTACTTAAATTGATTGAGCTACACGATTACGAGTTGGGGGAGTTATTATGCAATAATGGTTCGCTCGATGCAAGTTGGTAGGCACTTGGTTCCAGCCACGTCGCAATCTTCTTTGGGTCGTGACAAACTTAGTATTAGAGCCCAAGGTTTAATGTGTCCTAGGGTGTATATGGAGCCGTGTCTTGTAAATCCTAATTTATGCGTGTGTTGTCGACCACTCGTATATCTTAGAGTCTGTAGACATTATAGAAAGTCACATTCTTTCTTCATTCTAGATTGTGTAACTATAGCTTTACTTTAAGGTGTGTCCTAACACACGTATTGTAATGACATGCAGGCAATATGGTTCGAACCAGCGTGTCCGTGACTCAAAGTGCACCTGCTAATCATGATGGGGTTGTTACCAATAAGGCTTCTAGTGGGGTACCGATAGCTCTAAAGGGGTGAGGTCATCCCCCTAGGAACCCGAGAGCCGAGAGAGTAGGAGAGCATGCACCTCCACCTATGCCAGATGCACCTGCAGTTCCACGCCCTGTGGTTCATGACACTCCGGTCATCCAATTACTCACTACTTTGGTAGCGGCACAAACACATAGGGGTACTGAAGCTCCAGTACATACTTATGATCCGAGTTCACTAATCGATAAATACTTGAAGGTGTTCCCACCAGTTTTCCATGGGACTAGACCCGAGGATTACCCTCTTGATTACTTAGATGAGACCGAAAAGGCTTTGAGGGTGATGAATGCCACTGACGAGGAATCGATTAAGTTGTTTCTTATCAGCTGAAAGGTGTGGCCTACACCGGGTATGAGACATGGGCCAGAGAGCAGGTAGAGAATGCTCCTCTTGCTACATGGAAGAAGTTCTCCAATGGATTCATGGAACAATTCTTTTCTAATGCAGATAAATATGCCCTTGCCACTCAGTTTGAACAGTTAAAGCAATGGTCTATGACTGTCAGAGAGTACAGTCACGAGTTCACTCACTTGTCAAAGTATGTAACCTACATGATTCCAAACAAGGTTGCTCGAGTTCGGAGGTTTGTTGATGGGTTAGGACCTCATATCAAATCACATGCATTTGCCGCTACTATGCACCCATTCTCTTTCTATTCCGTTGTTAGCCACGCTGAGAGGTTGGAACTATCGAACAAGCAAAAGAAGGCAGATTGGAATCTGAACAAGAAGGCTCGTACGATGGGTAGTTATGGTGGTTCTTTTGGTGGGAACAATAGTAGAGGGCTATCAGGGCCAACTCAGTCTGGGGTACCATCTGTTGGCAACGCTCCTTTTGGAAGGCAAGAACAGATTCATAGTCACAGAGGCCATTCAATGCCAGCTCAGAGTATAACTCTCCAGGCACAGTCTTCACAAAGGGCACCTATTTGTAGCAGTTGTGGCAAGGTTTATTGGGGGCAGTGTCGTAGAGAGAATCACAACTGTCATTATTGTGGCATCATAGGTCATGTTCAGAGAGATTGTCGTGAGTTGCAGAGGTAAATGGGTAGTCCTCCAATACAGTAGGGCAGATCTACAGCTACTACGGTTGCACATCCCCCAATTTGAGGGGAAAATACCCAGACAGGATGAGTTGCATGCAGTAGTGTTGCTTCTACTTCAGGGGGGAAACCCCGACTTTACAGACTAGTTCCTAGAGCCGATACAGAGGCGAGTAATGTCGTCGTGAAAAGTATACTTACTATTTGCGCACTTGATACTTATGTTCTTATTGATCCCGGATCGACATTTTCCTATGTCACTCTGTACTTTGCTTTGGACTTTGAGATAGAACCAGAACAATTACTTGAGCCCTTTTTCGTTTCTACTCCTATTGGGGATTCTGTTATTGCTTCCCGTGTCTATAAGGGTTGTAGGATTGTAGTCCAAGTTCGAGAGACTACGACGGATCTTATCGAGCTAGAGATGATTGAGTTTGATGCTATCATGGGAATGGATTGGTTATCTAAGTGCTATGCTAGCCTTGATTGTCGTGCCAAGGTAGTCAAGTTTGAATTTCTAAATGAACCAACTCATATATGGAAGGGGAATATTCTCGAGCCTCGAGGTAGGTTTATTTCCTACCTTAAGGCGAAGAAAATGATCACGGAGGGGTGCTTCTATCATTTGGTAGCGGTTACAGACACGAATAACGAGGTACCCACTCTTGAATCAGTACCTATAGTTAATGAGTATCTGGAGGTCTTCACGAAAAAGCTTCCTGGCATACCACCGGATCGAGTTATTGATTTTGGAATAGATGTGTTGCAAAACGTTTAGCCTATATCTATTCCACCTTATCGTATGGCGCCAACGGAGTTGCAGGAGTTGAAGGAACAATTAAAGGATCTACTTGAAAATGGTTTTATCCAAACAAGTACTTCACCATGGGGTGCACCAATACTTTTTGTAAGGAAGAAAGATGGTTCTCTCAGAATGTGTATTGATTATCGACAATTAAATAAAGTGACGATTAAGAACAAGTATCCATTGTCATGGATAAGTTATTTATTTGACCAGTTACAGGGTGCTCAATACTTTTCGAGAATTGATTTATGGTCGGGTTATTATCAGTTGAAGATTAAAGAGAAGGACATTCCTAAAACAGCCTTTAGGACTCGCTATGGACACTTTGAGTTCTTAGTTATGTCCTTTGGGTTGACGAATGCTCCTACAACCTTTATGGATTTGATGAATCGGGTTTTCAAGACTTTCCTTGACACGTTCGTGATTGTATTTATCGATGATATCTTGGTGTATTAACGAAGTCAGGAAGAGCATGTCGATCACTTGAGGGCAGCTTTGCAGACACTTAAGGACAATAAGTTATATGCCAAATTTTCTAAGTGTGAGGTTTGGTTACAGTCGGTTGCATTCTTAGGGCATGTGGTCTCAAGTGAGGGTATTAATGTTGATCCCGCAAAGATTGAAGCTGTTAAGAGTTGGTCGAGGCCAAAGAAACCGACTGCAATCCAAAGTTTTTGGGTTTGGCCGGTTACTATTGAAGATTCGTTGAGGGGTTCTCTGCTCTTGCATCACCGCTGACTAATTTAACTCAGAACACATTCAAGTTTCAATGGTTCGATGCTTGTGAGAAAAATTTCCAAGAGTTGAAGGCTAGATTGACCACGACACCAATATTGACCTTGCCGACGAATTCAAGTGATTTTACAGTGTATTGTGATGCCTCTAGAGTAGGTTTGGGTTGCGTCTTAATGCATAAGGGTAAACTCATTGCCTATTCTTCTAGACATTTGAAGATCTACGAAAGGAATTATCCGATCCATGACTTAGAGCTTGCAGCGGTCGTATTTGCATTGAAGATTTGGCGGCACTACCTATATGGTAAGCATTACAAAGTGTATACTGATCATAAAAGTTTGCAATATATTTTCAAGCAAAGGGAATTAAATTTGAGGCAAAGAAAATGGTTGGAATTGTTGAAATATTATGATTTGAGCATTCTTTACCACCCGGGGAAAGCAAATGTGGTGGCTGACGCGCTAAGCTAGAAATCAGTAAGTAATTTGTCTTACTTACCGATAGCTAAAGATATTCGAGAAGTGGAAAACCAAGGAATTAGACTTGATGAATCAGATGATGGCGACCTTGTCGCTTACGCTATAGCACATTCCTCTCTTATTGAGCATGTCAAGGCTAAGCAGTTCGAAGATCCAAACATGGTGAACATCCGGAATGGTGTGCAATCCAAGAATATTCTTGCTTTTGCTCTTGACGATGATGGAGTATTGAAAATGAATGGTCGCCTATTTGTGCCAAATGTTGATGGGCTTCGCAATGAGAATATGGCAGAGGCACATAATTCGAGGTATTTCATGCATCCGAGTTCCACCAAAATGTACAAAGACCTGCGGGATATTATTGGTGGAATAATATGAAGGAAAGTATTTCTAACTTTGTGTCTAGATGCTTAAATTGTCAACAGGTGAAAGTTGAGCATCAGTGACCCGGTGAATTGGCTTAGAACATTGAGATTCCACTTTGGAAGTGGGAGATGATAAATATGGACTTCGTATTTAGTTTACCTCGCACCCGTCTGAAGCATGACTCTATTTGGGTAATTGTAGATCGACTTACGAAGTCGGCACATTTTTTACCTGTGAAGACGACTGATACAGCGCCACAATATGATAAGTTGTACTTGAAGGAAATTGTCAGACTTCATGGTATTCCAGTATCCATCATATCTGATAGAGGGACACAGTTCACTACTCATTTTTGGCAATCCTTTCAAGAAGGTTTGGGTACACGTGTCAACTTGAGTACTGCCTTTCATCCAACGACTGATGGACAAGCCGAGCGGATGATTCAAACACTCGATGTGATGACCTAAAATATCATCTTTAAATTTAATAAATAATTCTATATTCTAAGACCTCGAAAAGCACCATGTATAATTTCTTGACTTACGTGCACAGTCCGTACAATTTTCCGAAAAGTTTTTATGTGAAAAATGCATTAAAATGTGAAATAGAGCTTTAAAACTCAACTGAGTTGACTTTGGTCAACATTTTAAGCAAACGGACTCGGATCAGTATTTTGACAATTTTGGTAGGTCCGTATCGTGATTTAGGACTTGGGCGTATGGCCGGAATCGAATTCCGAGGTCCCTAGCCCGAGATATGGAATTTTAATGAAAACTTAAAATCTTGAAAGCTTAATAATTTTTACGAAATTACTGAAGTTGGATTTATTGACCTCAGGTCCGTATTTTGATTTTGGAGCCCGGTATAGGTCCACTATAATCTTTATGACTTGTCTGCCGAATTTGATGAGAATCGGAGTTGATTTGACGTGATTTGGACATCCGGTTGTAAAAATATAAGATTTAAAGTTTTCTTGAAAATTTCCTTTGAATTGGTGTCTGATTCATAGTTCTAGGTGTTATTTTTGTGATTTGATCATGCGAGCAAGTTCGTATGATGTTTTAAGACTTATGTGCATGTTTGGTTTGGAGCCCCGAGGGCTCGGGTGAGTTTTGGATAGGATACGTGATGATTTTGAACTTAGAAAATCTGGTTTTTCTGCAACTTCGGGCTTCTGGTATTTCCTTCATCGTGTTCGCGAATGTACTCTCGCGAACGCGAAGAGCAAAATGGGCTGGCTGAATTTTCCTTCTTCGCGAATACGAAGCTATGGGGACTTTACCTTTCGCGAACGCGACCAGCTCAACGCGAACGTGGAGCTTTAGAGGCCTGAGGGAGGGGTCAGTTGTCCTTCTATGCGAACACGAGCACTGGCACGCGAAGGCCAGGGGGAAAAAGCCTTCGCGAACGCGAAGGAGGACTCGTGAATGCGAAAGCTACGGGCTGCTATTAATCACGAACCAAAATGGGCCTTTTCCCATTTTTCACAAACCCTCAATTATAACTCGGCTTAGGGGCGATTTCTAAGGAGTTTTTCACGATTTGGAACTTGGTAAGTATTCTTTATCATATAGTAATTGTATTTCATAAATCTAAGTCTATATTCATCATTTATTTCGGATTTAGACGGAAGAAATTAGAAATTTTGTAAAACTTTCCAAAAACGAAAAATTTAGATTTGAAGGTCCATTTGATATGGGAATTGGATAATTATTGTATGGTTGGACTTGTCTCGGAATGGGTGTTCGAATTTCCTAAGGTTTTTTGAGATTTGAGACATGGGTCCCACTGTCAAATATTTAAATGAATTTCGGATTTTTATCCGAAAAATTTATAAATTCATATGAGAATTAATTCCTATAATTCGTATTGAGTATATTGAATTGTTTGTGAATAGATTTGAAGCTTTCAGAGACAAATTTAAAAGTAAAAGTTGTGGTTGAGTAATTGATTGAAATTTACAAAGCGAGGTAAGTGTCGTGGTTAACCTTGACTTGAGGGAATAGAGACCTTAAATTATTTGTTATGTGAAATGCATGTGAACGACGTATAGGCGAGGTGACGAGTGTCTATACGTCATCAAATTAATTGTTTGCGTATTTACTTGAAAAATCATAAATTATTTTAAATTATGAATTAATTATTATAATATTTGTTTCTCTCATATTCTTTGTCAAATATTAATTCGTGAATTTCTGCATTAATTGTTACATGCTATTTGAATTATGTGCCTTAATTGTTATTTGACATTTAGCATATTAAATATTAAGCTGTATATTTCTCTCTGATTTCTATAATAATTTGCTATTTGCCTTAGTTTGTTCGTAATTAAATCATAATTAGTGTATGCTTGTTGTCTTATAATTTTATATTAATTATTGCATTGATTGGGGAAATTCCTCTATAAGAATTGGTAAATAAATATGTTGGAGGAGCGGGTTGCACGCCGCAACAGACTTATTAAAAGTCCATATTGGAGGATCCGGTTGCACGCCGCAACAGGCTTATTAAAAGTCCATATTGGAGGATCGGGTTGCACGCCGCAACAGACTTATTAAAAGTCCATATTGGAGGATCGGATTGCATGCCGCAACAGACTTATTTAAAAGTCGACATATATATATATATATATATATATATATATATATATATATATATATATATATATATATATATAGGGAGATCGGGTTGCACGCCGCAATAGAACTGAATGTGAATATATTGTGAGAGCGGATTGCACGCTGCATCAGAATTGAACGTGAATATATTGTGAGAGCGGGTTACACGCTGCAACAGAATTGATAGAAATGATAATTGGTTATGACTGCTGAGTTGCCTTCAATTATTATAAACGAGTTACCTGATTTATTTCTACTATTGTTGTTGTTACTAATATTGCGTACAGGTAATGTAAGTGACCCGCCTTAGCCTCGTCACTACTTCGTCGAGGTTAGGCTCAGTACTTACCAGTACATGTGGTCGGTTGTACTGATACTACACTTTGCACTCCTTGTGCAGATTTTGGAGTTGGTCCCTGCGGCGTGCCATAGACTTGCTTGGATTACAGCTACCAGAGAAGACTTGAGGTATAACTGCATGGCGTCCGCAGTTCTGAAATCCCCGTCTACTTTACTTTAGCTGTGTGTTTGTTTCCAGACAGCTTTATTTTATTCAGACCTTTATTTATATTTATTCTAGAAGCTCGTGCACTTGTGACACCAATTCTGGGATGGTATTTAGACACCGTTATTTTTATGAATTATTCACTATATTTCAAACTTTGCTTCCGCATTTGTTTCTTGATTATTAATAATTTAAATATTGTTTAAAAATTGATTAATATTATTCTAACGTTGGCTTGCCTAGCAAGTGAAATGTTAGGCGCCATCACGGTCCGAAGGTGGGAATTTCGGGTCATGACAGTTGGTATCAAAGCACTAGGTTACATAGGTCTCACGAGTCACGAGCAAGCTTAGTAGAGTCTGAAGGATCGGTACGGAGACGTCTGTACTTATATCTCAGAGGCTATGAAGTTTAGGAACAATATCACATATTTCATTCCTTATCGTGCGGCATTGATTTTGCTTGAAACCTATATCTCACATTCCTATCTATTTACTCGTGTATGGCATTGCGTACTCGGTATCGGTTATGCGTCGACGGTTCGTGATGTCACAGATGAACTACGAGGGAGCCAGAGATGCTCAAATATTGCCTCAACGTGTGATTCCGATTGAAGATGCGGACATATAAAGAGATCACCCAGTGAATAATGTCGGGGGGTGCAATTTACCTTGGCATCTAGTTGATTTATACGAGTTGTGAAGGTTCATATTGTGGACCATCGGACGTGGTGAACTATGACTTCACGTCGAGTGAGTGAGTCCACTATCAATGAACGGATTGCGAGTCATGTGTTATATCAGTTTTGGCCTGAAATGTATATATATGGTACTGAAAGGTTCTCCCAAAATTTACATGTGTTTAAGGCCTGAGATCTTATAGAGATTAAGGTTGGAACTTGCGGTATGTCCACCTCCGTAATAATCTTATACTTCAGTACCAAAGGAGTTAGAGAAACAACATTAAATTTTACAGAAGATCTACTCAATGTGGACGTCACGGTTGCGGATTTTGGGGTGCTTCGGAGGAAGTACAGTGGTTGACGAGATTCTGGACTAAGAATTATCTGTATGGAGCTCTACTTTTGTGATCATGGTATATAAATAGGGGTAAAGTTTACCCCAAAGAAGAATCGAAGAGTATGTTAAGAAATGGGTCAGCTCAACAGTGTTGAGTCACCATAAGAAAAGAAGAAATTGGCCTTGGGAGAGATAATTCTCCACAGGTGTCTGTGGCAAGCCTATGAAGAGGGCGGACCAGCCAATACAACACCGCCCACTTGGCTCGGTTCTCAGAAATACTTTGGAAAGAGTTTGTTTCCCGGACTCTCCATAATGCATAGCACATAAGGTTTGAACGATTACGTCAGGTCACCATGACGGTGTCATAATATGCCATCAGGTTCAATAAGTTAGCCCGTCATATTCCTACTTTGCTTCCTATAGCCAGAGAGCGAGTCCACAAACTCATTAAAGGACTCAATTATGATCATAAAATTTTGTATGCCTCGGGAGCTACATGTTAATACTTCATTTCCGCTAGTGGTAGAAATTGCCAAGATATTAGAACGTGTTCGGGAAGGAAACTAAGGAGACCAAGACGTCTCGAGGTTCTGGGGGATTTGGTGGATTCTACTCTGCAAGTATAAATCATTATGGAGGAGGCTCGAGTAGTCGGCCAGCCTAGTTCGCACATCGGATTAATCGAGGTGCTCCAGTAAGTTCTTTTAATACACCACTGACATAAGTGTCCTACAATGGTTATTCTAGTTATCTGGCACAGACTCAGTATGAGCAGCCAAAACTATAAATGGGTTGTTATGAATGCGGTGATACTAGGCACATAATGAGAAAATTGTCCCAAACCTGGGAGAGGCATATTTCATCAAAGCACTCAGGCTACATGCCCAATTTTAGTTACTACACCACCCACACGACCAGTTAAGGGTGGAGGACAGGCGGGTAGAAGGCGTCTTAGAGGTGGAAACCCAGCCATTGTTATAATTGTTTTGTGGTATGGTGGAGGTCGTTACATCAGATGTTGTCGTTATAGGTACGACCTTGATTTAAAATAAAGGAATAATTTCCTTAACTTGATTCCGTTTTGAGTATCAAGACGAGTCCTCCTATTGTGCTCCACTTATGAGTGAGCTTCATAGTTCTATAATCTACTTATGTGTTTACTTCTATTGGGAGGTTTTATGGAGATGACTATACCTATCATTCCATGATGGACTCTAATAAGATCTGTGAGGCTAAAGGTGCCTTTCTAGTACTTATTTCGGTATGTTCTCATGTATTTCTGGATAATTAATTACAAATTATGAATTATATGCCCTACCGGAGTGGGGTTCATATTACTTGTGATTCAGAACTGAGGCTGAGGTCCTCGTATTTTAAAATAAATTGATATGTTTAAACCGGGCTATGAGCTGCGGTGGAAGTTATATAAGGACGAGATCCTTGTGATAAAAATTCTTGTGTTCAAATTCTCCCTTGTGAAAATTAAATTTGTACCATAGTACTAATAGGGAGACACGCCTGCTAGGCTTATTTGAGAAATTTTTGTATGAAATTCTCTGTGCATACTTGCCAAATTTGTGTTGTAATATTGAGTTGTAACCTACGAGGTAGGTGCCCGCCCAAGTGGCGTTAAATGTGACTCATTAATTCGGGTAAATAATTATGATATCTTTATGCCTCGCATCTCGTTATTAGTATTGTGATGGTTTGAAACGAGATTTTTGTTAACATGAAGTTAATTGACGATTCTGTAATTTATTATGAACAACTATTAAGACCAGATTGACCCAGAAGGGTGCTCCATTTAGATGGTCATACGTGTGTGAGTTGAGCTTTCAGAAGCTCAAGACCACTTTGACTACAATGCTAGTGTTGGTATTACCCACAGGTTCAGGATCGTATACGGTATATTGTGACGTCTCTCACATTGGGCTTGGTGCAATATTAATGCAAGATGGCAAGGTAATTGCATATGCGTCGCGGCAATTGAAAGTTCACGAGAAGAATTATCCTGATCATGACTTAGAATTGGTATCCATTGTTCATGCGCTGAAGATTTGGAGGCATTACTTCTACGGTGTCTCGTGTGAGGTATTTACTGATTATCGTAGGCTTCAGTATCTGTTCAAACAAAAAGATCTTAATTTGAGGCAGGGAAGATGGTTGGAGTTGTTGAAAGACTATGATATCACCATTTTGTATCACCCCGGAAAGGCCAATGTGGTGGCCGATGCTTTGAGTAGAAAGGCTGTGAGTATGGGCAGTCTTGCGTATATTCCGGTTGGTAAGAGGCCATTAGCTACAGATGTTCATACTTTGGCTAATCAGTTCGTGAGGTTAGATATTTCAGAACCCAATCGGGTTCTAGTTTGCACAGTCGCTCGATCTTCTTTATATGAGCGCATTAGAGAGAAGCAGTATGATAATCCTCATTTACTTGTCCTTAAGGACACGGTGCGTCACGGTGATGCCAAACAGGTTGCTGTGGGGGAAGATGGGGTTCTGCGAATGCAGGGTCGTATTTGTGTGCCTAATGTGGATGGGCTTCGTGAATTAATTCTTGAAGAAGCACAAAGTTCCAGGTATTCTATTCACCCAGGTACCGCCAAAATGTATCAAGATTTGCGACAACATTATTGGTGGAGGAAAATGAAAAAGGATATAGTTGCATATGTAGCTCGGTGTCTGAATTGTCAGCAAGTTAAGTACGAGCATCAGAGACCTGGTGGTTCGCTTCAGAAGTTAGAAATTCCTGAGTGGAAGTGGGAGCGTATTACTATGGATTTTGTTGTTGGGCTCCCACGGACTCAGAGAAAATTTGACGCAGTTTGGGTCATTGTGGACAGGTTGACCAAGTCAGCACATTTCATTCCAGTGGGTTACCTATTCTTCAGTAAGGTTAGCTGGAATTTACATTCGTGAGATTGTCCGCCTTCACGGGGTGCCCGTGTCTATTATTCCAGATCGAGGTACGTAGTTTACCTCACATTTCTGGAGGGTTGTACAGCCTGAGTTAGGCACGCGGGTGGAGTTGAGTACAATATTTCATCCACAAACAGACGGACAGTCAGAGCGCACTATTCAGATATTGGAAGATATGCTCCGCGCTTGTGTTATAGACTTTGGAGGTTCTTTGGATCATTTCTTGCCACTTGCGGAGTTTGCTTATAATACTAGCTACCAGTCGAGCATTCAGATGGCTCCATATGAGGCATTATACGGAAGGTGATGCCGATCGCCAGTTGGTTGGTTTGAACCGGGAAAGGCTCGGTTGTTGGGTACCGATTTGGTATAGGATGCCTTGGATAAGGTCAAGATTATTCAGGATCGACTTCGCACAGCTCAATCTAGGAAAAGAGTTATGCCGACCGTAAAGTTCATGATATTGCATTCATGGTTGTAGAAAGAATATTGCTCCGTGTTTCACCTAGAAAAGGTGTAATGAGGTTCGGAAAGAAGGGCAAGTTAAGCCCTAGGTATATCGGACCCTTTTGAAATTCTTGAAATTGTGGGTGAAGTAGCCTACAGGCTTATATTACGGTGATCCATCCCATGTGTTAGATTTCAGCTCTGTCCAGTTGGACAAAGATTTGACTTATGAGGAGGAGTCGGTGGCTATTCTAGCCCTGCAGGTCCGACAGTTGAGGTCTAATAGTTATTCTTCAGTTCGGGTGCAATGAAGAGGTCATCCGGTAGATGAATCTACCTGGGAGTCCGAGTCGGACATGAGGAGTAAATATCCACACCTTTTCTCCAGCTCAGGTACTTTTTCTAACTCCGTTCGAGGACGAACGTTTGTTTTAGAGGTGGAGAATGTGATGACCCAAAATGTCATCTTTAAATTTAATAAGTAATTCTTTATTCTAAGACCTCAAAAAGCACCATGTATAATTCCTCGACTTGCGTGCGCAGTCCGTACAATTTTTCGAAAAGTTTTTATGTGAAAAAATGGATTAAAATGTGAAATAGAGCTTTAAAAGTCAACTGAGTTGACTTTGGTCAACATTTTGAGCAAACGGACCCGGATCGGTGTTTTGACAATTTCGGTAGGTCCGTATCGTGATTTGGGACTTGGACGTATGCCCGGAATCGAATTCCGAGGTCCCTAGCCCGAGATATGGAGTTTTGATGAAAAATTAAAAGCTTGAAAGCTTAATGATTTTTAAGAAATTACTGAAGTTGGATTTATTGACCTCGGGTTCGTATTTTGGTTCTGGAGCCTGGTATAGGTCCACTATAATATTTATGACTTGTCTACCGAATTTGGGGAGAATCGGAGTTGATTTGAAGTGATTCGGACGTCCGGTTGTAAAAATATAAGATTTAAAGTTTTCTTGAAAATTTCATTTGAATTGGTGTCCGATTCGTAGTTCTAGGTGTTATTTTGGCGATTTGATCGCGCGAGCAAGTTCGTATGATGTTTTAAGATTTGTGTGCATGTTAGGTGTTATTTTCTGCAACTTAGGCTTCGGTATTTCCTTCATCGCGTTCGCGAATGAACTCTCGCGAACGCGAAGAAAAAATGGGCTCGCTGAATTTTCCTTCTTCGCGAATGCGACCAGCTCAACGCGAACGCGAAGCTTTAGAGGCCTAGGGGAGGAGTCAGTTGTCCTTCTACGCGAACGCGAGCACTGGCAAGCGAACGCGAAGGCCAGGTGGAAAAAGCCTTTACGAACACGAAGGAGGACTCGCGAATACAAAAGCCACGGGCTGCTATTCATCGCAAACGCGACAGGCCCTTCGCGAACGCGAAGAAAGCTTGACGCCTGTGACTTAAAATAAAACCAAAACGGGATTTTTCCTATTTTTCACAAACCCTCAATTATAACTCGGCTTAGGGGCGATTTCTAAGGAGTTTTTTATGATTTCGAACTGGGTAAGTGTTCTTTATCATATAGTGATTGTATTTCATAAATCTAAGTTTATATTCATCATTTATTTCAGATTTAGACGAAAAAAATTGGAATTTTTGTAAAACTTTCCAAAAACGAAAAATTTAGATTTGAAGGTCCATTTGACATCTGATTTGGATAATTATTGTACGATTGGACTCGTCTCGGAATGGGTGTTCGGATTTCGTAAGTTTTTCTGAGATTTGAGACGTGGGTCCCACTGTCGAATATTTAAATGAATTTCTGATTTTTATCCGGAAAATTTGTAAGTTCATATGGAATTAATTCCTATGATTCGTATTGAGCATATTGAATTGTTTGTGAATAGATTTGAAGCTTTCTGAGACAAATTTAAAAGGAAAAGTTGTGGTTGAGTAATTGATTGGAATTTGCGAAGCGAGGTAAGTATCGTGGTTAACCTTGACTTGAGGGAATAGAACCCATAAATTATTTGTTATGTGAAATACTTATGAACGACGTATAGGCGAGGTGACGAGTGTCTATACGTCGTCAAATTAATTGTTTGCGTATTTACTTGAAAAATCATAAAATATTTTAAATTAAGAATTAATTGTTATAATATTTGTTTCTCTCCTATTCTTTGTCAAATATTAATTCTTGAATTCCTGCATTAATTGTTACATGCTATTTGAATTATGTGCCTTAATTATTATTTAAAATTTAGCATATTAAATATTAAACTGTATATTTTCTCTCTGATTTCTATAATAATTTGATGTTTGCCTTTGTTTGTTCGTAATTAAATCATAATTAGTATATGCTTGTTGTCATATAATTTTATATTAATTGTTGCATTGATTGGGGAAATTTCTATGTAATAATTTGTAAATGAATATGTTGGAGGAGCGGGTTGCACGCCGCAACAGACTTATTAAAAGTCTATATTGGAAGATCGGGTTGCACGCCGCAACAGACTTATTTAAAAGTCGACATACATATATGTATATTGGGGGATCGGGTTGCACACCGCAACAGACTTGATTAAAATAAATTAATTGGAGGAGCGGGTTGCACGCCGCAACATAACTGAATGTGAATATATTGTGTGTCACGATCCAAAATTCCCACCTTCGGACCGTGATGGCGCCTAACATTTCACTTGCTAGGCAAGCCAACGTTAGAATAATATTATCCATTTTTAAAACAATTTTAAATTTATTATTAACAAGGAATCAAATGCGGAAGCAATTTTTGAAATAATCCATAAAAAATAACGGTCGAAATACCATCCCAAAATTGGTGTCACGAGTGCACGAGCTTCTAGAATAAATACAAATAAAGGTCTGAATAAAATAAAGTTGTCTGGGAATAAACACACAGCTAAGGTAAAATAGACAGGGACTTCAGAACTGCTGACGCCATGCAGTTATACCTCAAGTCTCCTCTGGTAGTTAAAATCCGAGCAAGTCTGTGGTACGCCGCTGGGACCAACTCCAAAATCTGCACAAAAAGTGTAGAGTGTAGTATCAGTACAACCGACCCCATGTGCTGGTAAGTGCTGAGCCTAACCTCGACGAAGTAGTGACGAGGCTAAGGAGGTTCACTTACATTAACATGTACGCAATATTAATAACAACCACAAATAATAGAAATAAATCAGATAACTCATTTATAATAATTGAAGCCAACCCAGCAGTCACAATTCATTATTATTTCAACCAATTATGTTGCAGCGTGCAACCCGCTCTCACAATATATTCACATTTAATTTTGTTGTAGCGTGCAACCCGCTCTCCAAATATTTTCCTTTTAATCAAGTCTGGCATATATTTATTTCAATCAAGTATATATATATAGACTTTTAAATAGTCTGTTGCGGCATGCAATCCGATCCCCCAATATTGTCTTTTCAACAAGTCTATTGCGGCATACAATCCGATCCCCCAATATTGACTTTTTAATAAGTCTATTGCGGCGTGCAATCCGATCCCCCAATATTGACTTTTCAATAAGTCTATTGCGGCATGCAATCCGATCCCCCAATATTGACTTTTCAATAAGTCTATTGCGGCGTGCAATCTGATCCCCCAATATTGACTTTTAATAAGTCTGTTGCGGCGTGCAACCCGATCCTCCAATATTAACTTTTTAATAAGTCAGTTACGGCGTGCAACCCGATCCTCCAATATATCCATTTCAATCAATTCTTATAGAAGAAATTTTCCCAATAAATACAATAATTAATATAAAATTTTAAGACAACAAGCGTACAACAATTATGATTTAATTATAAAACAAACAATGACAGATAGCAAATTATTATAGAAATCAGGGAGAAAATAGGCAGTTTAATATTTAATATGCTAAATGTCAGATAACAATTAAACACATAATTCAAATAGCATGTAACAATTAATGCAGAAATTCAAGAATTAATAATTGACAAAGAATAAGAGAGAAATAATTATTATAATAATTAATTTATGATTAAAAATAATTTATGATTTTTCAAGTAAGCAGGCAAATAATTAATTTGACGACGTATAGAAACTCGTCACCTCGCTTATACGTCGTTCACGTGCAATTCACATAACAAATAATTTAAGGGTTCTATTCTCTCAAGTCAAGGTTAACTCCGACACTTACCTCGCTTTGTAATTTCCAATCAATTATTCAACCACAACTTTTCCTTTTAAATTTGCCTCCGAAAGCTTCAAATCTATTCGCAAATAATTCAATATATTCAATACTAATCATAGGAATTAATTCCATATGAATTTACACATTTTTCGGATAAAAATTAGAAATTCATTAAAATATTCGACAGTGGGAACCACGTCTCAAATCCCAGAAATACTCGTGAAATCCGAACACCCGTTCCGATACGAGTTCAACCATACAAAATTTGTCCAATTCCGATATCAAATAGACCTTCAAATCTAAATTTTTCGTTTTTTGAAAGTTTTACAAAAATTTCAATTTCTTCCATCTAAATTCGAAACAAATGATGAATATAGACATGGATTTGTGAAATATAATCACTTTTGGTTAAATAACACTTACCCAATTCAAAGTCGTGAAAATCCCCCTTGAAATTGCCCAAATCCGAGACTTGAAACTCAAAAATGAGTAAAAATGGCGACATCCGAATTTGCCCAGTTATTTTCGCATCTGCGGACTAAAGTTCCGCATTTGCACACTCGCATTTGCGAGACAAAGCTCGCATTTGCGATGCCAGGCTGCCAGGTGAAGTTCTGCATCTGCGAACACTCGTATCGCACGTGCGACATCCGCTTTTGCGCTAAAAGGCCGCACTTGCGAAGACCCCAGGCCAGGCCCGCATCTGCGTCGGAAGGCTCGCTTCTGCGAGCTCGCACCTGCGGTCAAAAATCCGCAAGTGCGATTACAGCAGAACCCAAAATTTCAAATTTTACCCAAGTCCAATTCTTGTTCCGATTTCGATTCGAATCACACTCGGGGTACTCGGGACCTTGTCCGAATATACCAACAAGTCCCGTAACATAATACGGACTGACTCGGGGTCTAAAATGACATCAAACAACACTGAAATTACAATTCACACCCCGATTCGAACTTTGAGTTTTAAACTTTCAATTTGCAAATCTCGTGCCAAAACATATTAAATGAATCTGGAATGACTTCAAATTTGGCATGCAAGTCATAAATGACATAATGGAGCTGTTCAAATTTTCAGAATCGGATTCCGGCTCACATATAAAAAAAGTCAAACCCGTGGTCAAACTTGGAATCGTTAGCCTTTAAATTGCTAGTTCCGTTAAATGGTCATAACTTGAGCTAGGGACCTCCAAATTAAATTCTGGGCATACGCCCAAGTCCCAAATCACGATACGCAGCTACTGGAACTATCAAAACACTAATACGGGTCCGTTTTCTCAAAATGTTGACCAAAGTCAGTTTTAAAGCTCTATTTCCCATTTTAATCCATTTTTCACATAAAAACTTTTCGAAAAGTTGTACGGACTGCGCACGTAAGTCGAGAAATGATAAATGGTACTTTTCGAGGTCTTAGAATATAGAATTACTTATTAAATTTAAAGATGACATTTTGGGTCATCACTTTCTCCACCTCTAAAACAAACGTTCGTCCTTGAACGGAGTTAGAAAAAAAAAGTACCTGAGCTGGTGAATAAGTGTAGATATTTATTTCGCATGTCCGACTCGGACTCCCAGGTAGATACCTCTACCGGCTGACCTCCCCATTGCAGCCGAACTGAAGGATAACTCTTGGACCTCAACTGTCGGATCTGCAGAGCTAGAATAGCCACCGGCTCCTCCTCGTAAGTCAAATCTTTGTCCAATTGGACTGATATGAAATCTAACACATGGGATGGATCACCATGATATTTCCGGAGCATAGACACATGGAACACCGGATGAACCACTGATAAATTAGGTGGTAATGCAAGCATGTAGGCTACTTCACCCACCCTTTCAAGAATTTCAAAGTGTCCGATATACCTAGGGCTCAACTTGCCCTTCTTTACGAACCTCATCACACCTTTCATAGGTGAAACCCAGAACAATATTCTTTCTCCAACCACGAATGCAATATCACGAACTTTTCGATCGACATAACTCTTTTGTCTAAACTGAGCTGTGCAATGTCGATCCTGAATAATCTTAACCTTATCTAAGGCATCCTGTACCAAATCGGTACCCAACAACCGAGCCTCTCCCGGTTCAAACCAACCAACTGGCGATCGGCGTCGCCTTCCGTATAATGCCTCATATGGAGCCATCTGAATGCTCGACTGGTAGCTATTATTATAAGCAAACTCCGCAAGTGGCAAGAAATGATCCCAAGAACCTCCAAAGTCTATAACACAAGCGTGGAGCATATCTTCCAATATCTGAATAGTGCGCTCTGGCTGTCCATCTGTCTGTGGATGGAATGTTGTACTCAACTCCACCCGCGTACCTAACTCACCTTGTACAGGCCTCAAGAAATGTGAGGTAAACTGCGTATCTCGATCTGAAATAATAGACACGGGCACACCGTGAAGGCGGACAATCTCACGAATGTAAATTTCAGCTAACCTCTCTGAAGAATAGGTAACTGCCACTGGAATGAAATGTGCTGACTTGGTCAACCTGTCCACAATGACCCAAACTGTGTCAAATTTTCTGTGAGTCCGTGGGAGCCCAACAACAAAATCCATAGTGATACGCTCCCACTTCCACTCAGGAATTTCTAACTTCTGAAGCAACCTACCAGGTCTCTGATGCTCGTACTTAACATGCTGATAATTCAGACACCGAGCTACATATGCAACTATATCCTTTTTCATTCTCCTCCACCAATAATGTTGTCGCAAATCTTGATATATATTAGCGATACCTGGATGAATAGAATACCTGGAACTGTGTGCCTCTTCAACAATTAATTCACGAAGCCCATCCACATTAGGCATACAAATATGACCTTGCATTTGCAGAACTCCATCTTCCCCTACAGTAATCTGTTTGGCATCACCGTGTCGCACCGTGTCCCTAAGGACAAGTAAGTGAGGATCATCATACCGCCTTTCTCTGATGCGCTCATATAAAGAAGATCCTCACGAACTGATTAGCCAAAGTCTGAACATCTGTAGCTAATGGCCTCTCACCAACCGGAATATACGCAAGACTGCCCATACTCACAGCCTTTCTACTCAAAGCATCTGCCATCACATTGGCCTTTCCGAGGTGATACAAAATGGTGATATCATAGTCTTTCAACAACTCTAACCATCTTCCCTGCCTCAAATTAAGATCCTTTTGTTTGAACAGATACTAAAGGCTACGATGATCAGTAAATACCTCACACGAGACACCATAGAGGTAATGCCTCCAAATCTTCAGCGCATGAACAATGGCTACCAATTCTAAGTCATGAGCAGGATAATTCTTTTCGTGAACTTTCAACTGCCGCGACGCATATGCAATTACCTTGCCATCTTGCATTAATATTGCACAAAGCCCAATATGAGATGCGTCACAATATACCGTATACGATCTTAAACATGTGGGTAATACCAACACTGGCGTCGTAGTCAAAGCGGTCTTGAGCTTCTGAAAGCTCAACACACACTCGTCTGACCATCTGAATGGGACACCCTTCTGGGTTAGTCTGGTCAGTGTGTTTGCTATAGATGAAAACCCTTCCACGAACCGACAATAATAACCTGCTAAACCCAGAAAACTCCGGATCTCTGTAACTGAAGTAGGTCTAGGCCAATTCTGAACAGCCTCAATCTTCTTAGGATCCACCTTTATGCCTTCTACCGATACAATATGCCCCAAAAAGGCAACTGAGTCTAACCAAACTCACATTTTGAAAACTTGCCAAATAACTCATTATTCTTCAAAGTGTGAAGCACACTTCGAAGATGCTGCTCATGCTCCTCTCGACTGCTGGAGTAAATTAAGATATCACCAATGAATACAACCACAAAAGAGTCCAAATAAGGCTTGAACACCCGATTCATCAAATCCATAAATGTTGCTGGGGCATTTGTCAACCCAAATGACATCACTAGGAATTCGTAATGCACATACCGAGTTCAAAAAGCTATTTTAGGGACATTAAATGCCCTAATATTGAACTGATGGTAACCAGACCTCAAATCGATCTTCAAAAATACCTTGGCACCCTGAAGCTGATCAAATAAGTCACCAATTCTTGGCAGCGAATATTTGTTTTTGATAGTGGCATTGTTCAACTACCGATAGTCTATACATATCCACATAGAGCCATCTTTCTTCTTTAAAAATAATACTGGTGCACCCCAGGGCGAGACACTGGGTCTAATGAATCCATGATCAAGCAAGTCTTGTAACTGCTCTTTCAATTTTTTCAACTCTGGCGGGGCCATACGGTATGGTGGAATAGAAATGGGCTGAGTGCCCGGAGCCAAATCAATACAGAAGTCAATATATCTGTCGGGTGGCATCCCCGGCAAATCTGTAGGAAATACTTCTGGAAATTCATGGACAACTAGTACTGAGTCCATAGAAGGGACATCCGTACTGGGATCGCGAATATAAGCCAAATAGGCTAGACACCCTTTCTCTACCATACGCTGCGCTTTCATATAAGAAATAACCCTACTGGCAGAATGGCCAGGAGTTCCTTTCCACTCTAACCGAGGTAACCCTGGCATAGCTAGGGTCACTGTCTTGGCATGACAATCCAATATAGCATGATAAGGAGACAGCTAATCCATACCCAAGATGACATCAAAATCTACCATATCAAGAAGTAGAAGATCCACACTAGTCTCAAGATTACTAATAGTAACCACACACGAATGATAGACATGATCTACTACAACAGAGTCTCCCACCGGTGTAGATACACATACAGAAGCACTCAGAGAATAACAAGGCACAACCAAATATGAAGCAAAGTATAAGGACACATAGGAATAAGTAGATCCTGGATCAAATAGAACTGAAGCATCTCTATGGTAAACTGGAATAATACCTGTGATCACAGCATCAGATGACTTGGCCTCAAGGCCTAGCTGGAAAAGCATAAAATCGGGGTTGGGCCCCACCACTTTGAACTGCATCTCTAGAACGGCCTCTAACTGGCTGGCCTCCACCTCTAACATCTTGACCTCCACCTCTAATGGCCTGACCTCCACCTCTAATAGCCTAACCTCCACCTCTAACTGCCTGACCCCTACCTCTAGCTGGCTGAGCAGGCGGTGAAGCAACTGGTGCCGGTATGATGGCACGAGAAT
This sequence comes from Nicotiana tomentosiformis, assembly GCF_000390325.3. NCBI lineage: Eukaryota > Viridiplantae > Streptophyta > Magnoliopsida > Solanales > Solanaceae > Nicotiana > Nicotiana tomentosiformis. Next base: position 127,770,550 of record NC_090818.1, read on the forward strand.
CTTGCAGAGATCTGTTACTCGCCAATCTAGGGAAATACCTCCTGATGTGACCAATGTTCCCACACTCATAACACCCTTCCTGATGCCGTGGCTGCTGAAGCTGACCCAGATGGGCCGGATAACCACTATAGTAACTCTGGAGTGGTGGTGCACTGATAGGAGCTGAATGTGCACTGAATACTGGCTGCCCAAAGTAAGGCATAATAGGATCGTGACTCCATGAAGCACCGGGAGATACATGAAGTGCTGAATGAAACTGTCTGGGAGGATGACCCCTACCAAAATTACCCCTGTTGTAACGACCCGACTGGTCGTTTTGAGTATTACAACCCTGTTTCCCTATTTACTGCTCAAATTGGGCTTTGCAGTTGTTGTGTGACTTGTCGGGGCAATTGTTCGGGTCCGGTGAGATTTTGGAATGAATTGGAACACTTAGTTTCAAGGTTTAAAGCGTAAGTTAAAATAGTGATCGGATATCGACTTATGTGTAAATGACCTCGGAATTTAATTCTGATAATTTCAATAGCTCCGTATGGTAATTTTGGACTTAGGAGCGCGTCCAAAAAATTCTTTGGATTTACGTAGTGGAATTGGGCTTGAAATGCCGAAAGTTGAATTTTTGGGAAGTTTGATCGGGGATTTGACTTTTTGATATCGAGGTCGGAATCCGATTCTGGAAATTGGAATAGCTTTGCTATGTTGTTTATGACTTGTGTGCAAAATTTGAGGTCAATCGGACATGAATTGATAGGTTCCGGAGTCGTTTGTAGAAACTAGAAATTTCAAAGTTCATTAGGCTTGAATTGGGGTATAATTCATGGTTTTAGCATTGTTTGAGGTGATTTTAGGGTTTGACTAAGTCCGTATGATATTTTAGGACTTGTTGATATATTTGGTTGAGGTCCCGAGGGGCTCGGGTGAGTTTTGGATGGTTAACATATCATTTTTGGCCTTGGTGAGAATGTTGATATTTGTTGCTGCATTTTTCGGATTTTCTCTATCGCGTTCGCGAGTGGGCCCTCGCGTTCGCGAAGAGGAATTTGTGGCAGGCAGGATTTACTCTTCGCGTTCGTGAGGTGGTCTCGTGTTCGCGAAGAGAAGTTGCGTTGTGCATCGCGTTCGCATATGGGGTTATCGCGTTCGCGAAAGGAAACATAGTGGGCATGGGTTTTTGCCTTCGCGTTCGCGAAGAAGGGCTCCGTAAAGCATCGCATTCGCGAACTGTGTCTCGCATTCGCGAAGAGAAAATGTTGGGAAGCACATTTTGTGCTTCGCGAACGCGAGGGACCTATCGCGTTCGCGAAGAAGAGAGGTCTGGACAGAAAGTTTAAGTTCAGAAAATGGGACTTCGTCCCATTTTCTTTTTTTAACGATTTGGAGCTCGGATTGAGGCGATTTTTGGGAGATTTTCAGAGGAAACAACGGGGTAAGTATTCTTAACTCAATATTGGTTAAATTACCCAAATCCATGGTTGTTTTTAATCATTTAATTGGTGAATTAAGTTGGAAAGAATTGTAAAAAACCCTCTTGGTTTAATTTAGAGATTTGAGGGTCGAGTTGATGTCGGATTTGAGTAAAATTTATATGGTTGGACTCGTGGTTGAATGGGCATAAATATTTTATAACCTTCATCAAATTTCGAGATGTGGTCCCCATGAGTATTTTTGGGGCGTAAATTTCGGATTTTGTGGAAATATTAGTATTTTTGATATGGAATTAATTCCTATAAATTTTGTGGGTTGAATCAAATTAATTGTGACTAGATTTGAGCCGTTTGGAAGTTGTTACACGTAGAGTGGAATTGCTGGAGCATTGCTTAGCTTGCTCGACATTGGATTTGGCTTGTTCGAGGTAAGTAACTCTTCTAATCTTGGAGTTGAGGGTATGAACCCTGAATATATGTATTTTGTGAATTGTTGGGAGGTGACGCACATGCTAGGCGATGGGCATGGGGGCGTGCACTATAGAAATTGTGACATAATTATTTTTGTGGAATTTTATAGTTAAATAACCTTGTCATTTTTCCATGCGGTTTTATGTGTTAACGAAATTGAGTTGAAAAGTATATTAAAAATCTCGTTGAGGCTATGTGCCAGTATTATTGGGACCCACAGAGGTCATATTGCTGTGAATTATTTATTTTAAATTGAAAACTCATACTCAGTCATATTCATTTCATTGCATATCATAACTCAGTTTTATGACTCTATTTTGATGCATATAAATGTTTTGGGCCGAATGCCCTATTTTACTGAAATGCCCGAGTGGCTTGAGAGGTTTATGACTGAGTGAGGCCGAGGGCCTGATTTGTGAGGATGAGTGTGGATCGGGGCTGCCCGCCTGTAGCATACTTTATTATTATAGCACGTGAGTTGTCCGTGCAGCACGTGAGTTGTCCGTGCAGATTATAGCGCTTGGGCTGAAGGAGCCCCTCCGGAGTCTGTACACACCCCCGGTGAGCGCAGGTACCTACTGAGTGCGAGTGCCGAGTGCTGAGTGACTGGGAGGCATGAGTAATTGTGAGGTGTGCCCGAGTGGCAAGAGTGATTATGAGGTATGCCCGAGCGGCAAGAGTGATTGTGAGGTATGCCCGAGTGGCACGGGTGACTGTGAGGTTTGCCCGAGGGGCTGTATATGGGTGATGTTCTACCCGAGGGGCTGTTTATGATTTTATCACTGAATTGCATCGCATTGGCATGCACACATGACATACAGGCATAGAGATGTATTTTTTCTCATGCTATATATCATCGCATCATTCATGATTTCTCACACATTTTTGACAGATGGGCATAGTGATGCATTTGTTTTACACGGGTTATCCGAAAGGAAAATAAAACATATTATTTATTATTGAGAAGATTTTTGGAGAAATTTATTGTTTTCAAACTATTCATATTATTGGCAACTTCGGCAAACGATTTGGATTTTCACTGATGTATTTGAAAGAAAGAACTACTATATTTTTTTTTAAATCATTATTTAGCTGAGTATTTTATCCCTAAGTTACTTCTGGTATTATTTGCTTTATGTTGTTATGGATTGTTGTGGACTATTGGTTTTGGACCCGACCTTGGTGGAAGCTCGTTACTACTTTCAACCTACGGCTAGGTTTGTTACTTACTCAGTACATGGGGTCGGTTGTACTAATACTACACTTCTACACATTACGTGCAGATGTTGGCTATTGTTGTTGTTGTGCTCGATGGTTGCGGGACTTGAAGATGTAACTGCGTTCCTATTGTAGCTACCTCTTGTTTAGGGTAGCCTTAGATTTATAAAAACTATGTTTATGTATTATTCAAACAGACTATGTATTTATTTCATTTCCGCTTTGTATACTCTATTCTTAGAAGCTCGTGATTTGTACTACCAGTTCTTGGGGATTGTACACGATTAAGACTTTTATTCACTTAAATTGCTTTAATAAATATTGTTAAAATTGGATAGTTGGTAATTGACTTACCTAACGGGTTGGGTTAGGTGCCATCACGACTAGTTGGATTTTGGGTCGTGACAAGGTGGCTCCAGACGAGGCACCACTGAAACCACCGAACTGACGAGGCCTCTTATCAGACCTCTACCCTCTCTCCTGTGCAAGAACCATCTCGATCCTCCTGGCATCATTAGCAGCCGCCTAAAAAGAAATTTCACTTCCAGTCTCTTTGGCCATTTGAAGCATGATAGGGTGAGTGAGTCCCTCAATAAACCTCCTCACTCTCTCTCCCTTAGTAGGTAGTAAAAGGAGAGCATGACGGGCCAAATCCACAAAACGGGACTCATACTGAGTAACAGTCATACTGCCATGCTGTAAACACTCAAATTACTTACGGAATTCCTCTCTTAGTGTGATAGGGAGGAACTTCTCCAGAAATAGCTGAGAGAACTGCTCCCAGGTAAGTGCAGGTGATCCGACTGGTCGAGTCAATGTATAATCTCTCCACCACCTCTTGGCGAAACCCGTCATCTGAAACACAGCAAAATCAACCCCATTGGTCTCAACTATACCCATGTTCCGCAACACCTCATGGCAGCGTTCAAGATAATCATGTGGGTCCTCAGAAGGTGTACCACTGAAGTGAACTGGAAAGAGCTTGGTAAACTTATCTAGTCTCAATAAGGCCTCAAAAGACATGGCGGGCCTATCACCAGTCTGTGCCGCAATAACTGGCTGAACTACCCCAACTGGCGGGGCTGCTGGAGCCTGAGTCTAGGGAGCCATCTGCTCCGGAGTGGGAGTAGTGGGAGTTTGTGCTCCTCACACAGCCTGTGAGACGGTTGGTGCCACTGGAAATGTACCATTCTGGGCCACACCCTCCATAAGACTCACCAATCGGACTAGAGTGTCCTGAAGAACTGGAATGGCTATGAATCCTTCCGGGACCTGAACTGGTCCAACTGGTACATTCTGAACTGGGACATCCTCCTGAAGGTCTACTTGAGGTTCTACAACAGGTGCAGCTGCTCGAGCTCTGGACTGAGCTCTACCTCGGCCTCTAGCACGACCTCGGCCTCGACCTCTACCCCTGGTCATAGTTGCCACCGGGGTTTTTTTGGTCCCTGTCTATCGGTAGAGGTATTACGTGTTCTCACCATCTGCGAGAAAATAAGAGTAGAATGGTTCAATCATCGATGATAGAATAAAATTGTACGACAGAATAAGAAAGAAGTGATATTATTCCTAAACTTCATAGCCTCTGAGAGATAAGACAAACGTCTCCGTACCGATCCTTCAGACTCTATTAAGTTTGCTCGTGACTCGTGAGACCTATGTAACCTAGTGATCTGATACCAACTGTCACGACCCGAAATTTCCACCTTCGGACCGTGATGGTGCCTAACATTTCACTTGCTAGGCAAGCCAACGTTAGAATAATATTATCCATTTTTAAAACAATTTTAAATTTATTATTAACAAGGAAGCAAATGCGGAAGCAATTTTTGAAATAATCTATAAAAATAACGGTGTCGAAATACCATCCCAGAATTGGTGTCACGAGTGCACGAGCTTCTAGAATAAATACAAATAAAGATCTGAATAAAATAAAGTTGTCTGGGAATAAACACTCAACTAAGGTAAAATAGACAGGGACTTCAGAACTACGGACGCCATGCAGTTATACCTCAAGTCTCCTCTGGTAGCTGAAATCCAAGCAATTCGATGATACGCCGCTGGGACCAACTCCAAAATCTGCACAAAAAGTGCAGAGTGTAGTATGAGTACAACTGACCCCATGTACTGGTAAGTGCTGAGCCTAACCTCGACGAAGTAGTGACGAGGCTAAGGCGGTTCACTTACATTAACATGTACGCAATATTAATAACAACCACAAATAATAGAAATAAATCAGATAACTCATTTATAATAATTGAAGCCAACCCAGCAGTCATAATCCATTATTATTTCAACCAATTATGTTGCAGCGTGCAACCCGCTCTCACAATATATTCACATTCAATTCTGTTGCAGCGTGCAACCCGCTCTCCCAATATTTTCCTTTTAATCAAGTCTGGCATATATTTATTTCAATCAAGTATATATATAGACTTTTAAATAAGTCTGTTGCGGCGTGCAATCCGATCTCCCAATATTGTCTTTTCAATAAGTCTATTGCGGCGTGCAATCTGATCCACCAATATTGACTTTTCAATAAGTCTATTGCGGCGTGCAATCTGATCCCCCAATATTGACTTTTCAATAAGTCTATTGCGGCGTGCAATCCGATCCCCTAATATTGACTTTTTAATAAGTCTGTTGTGGCGTGCAACCCGATCCTCCAATATTAACTTTTTAATAAGTCTGTTACGGCGTGCAACCCGATCCTCCAATATATCCATTTCAATCAATTCTTATTGAAGAAATTTTCCCAATAAATGCAATAATTAATATAAAATTTTAAGACAATAAGCATACAATAATTATGATTTAATTATAAAACAAACAATGACAGATAGCAAATTATTATAGAAATTATGGAAAAAATAGGCAGTTTAATATTTACTATGCTAAATGTCAGATAACAATTAAACACATAATTCAAATAGCATGTAACAATTAATGCAGGAATTCAAGAATTAATATTTGACAAAGAATAAGAGAGAAATAATTATTATAATAATTAATTTATGATTAAAAATAATTTATGATTTTTCATGTAAGCTGGCAAACAATTAATTTGACGACGTATAGACACTCGTCACCTCGCCTATACGCCGTTCACGTGCAATTCACATAACAAATAATTTAAGGGTTTCATTCCCTCAAGTCAAGGTTAACTCCGACACTTACCTCGCTTTGCAATTTTCAATCAATTATTCAACCACAACTTTTCCTTTTAAATTTGCCTCCGAAAGCTTCAAATCTATTCACAAATAATTCAATATATTCAATACTAATCATAGGAATTAATTCCAAATGAATTTACACATTTTCCGGATAAAAATCTGAAATTCATTAAAATATTCGACAGTGGGAACCACGTCTCAAATCCCGAAAAAACTCGTGAAATCCGAACACTCGTTCCGATACGAGTTCAACCCTACAAAATTTGTCCAATTCCGATATAAAATGGACATTCAAATCTAAATTTTTCATTTTTTGAAAGTTTTACAAAAATTCCAATTTCTTCCATCTAAATCCGAAATAAATGATGAATATAGACATGGATTTGTGAAATATAATTACTTTTGGTTAAAGAACACTTACCCAATTTAAAGTCGTGAAAATTCCCCTTGAAATCGCCCAAATCTGAGACTTGAAACTCAAAAATGAGTAAAAATGGCGACTTCCGAATTTATGGGCTCTGCCCAGTCATTTTCGCATCTGCGGGCTAAAGTTTCGCATTTGCACACTTGCATTTGCGAGACAAAACTCGCATTTGTGATGCCAGGCTGCTAGGTGAAGTTCTGCATCTGCGGACACTCCTATCGCACCTGCGACATCCGCTTCTGCGCAAAAAGACCGCACCTACGAAGACCGCAGGCCAGGCCAGGCCCGCATCTGCGAGCTCGCACCTGCGGTCAAAAATCCGCAAGTGCGATTACACCAGAACCCAAAATTTCAGATTTTGCCTAAGTCCAATTCTTGTTCCGATTTCGATTCGAATCACACTCGGGGTACTCGGGACCCCGTCCGAATATACCAACAAGTCCCGTAACATAATACGGACTGACTCGGGGTCTAAAATCATGTCAAACAACACTGAAATTATAATTCACACCCCGATTCGAACTTTGAATTTTAAACTTTTAATTTACAAATCTAGTGCCAAAATATGTTAAATGAATCCGGAATGACTTCAAATTTGGCATGCAAGTCATAAATGACATAACGGAGCTGTTCAAATTTTCAGAATCGGATTCCGGCTCACATATAAAAAAAGTCAAACCCGTGGTCAAACTTGGAATCGTTAGCCTTTAAATTGCTAGTTCCGTTAAATGGTCATAACTTGAGCTAGGGACCTCCAAATTAAATTTCGGGCATACGCCCAAGTCCCAAATCATGATACGGAGCTATCGAAAGTGTCAAAATACTGATCCGGATCTGTTTGCTCAAAATGTTTACCAAAGTCAACTTAGTTGAGTTTTAAAGTTCTACTTCCTATTTTAATCTATTTTTTACATAAAAACTTTTCGAAAAATTGTACGAACTGCGCACGCAAGTCGAGGAATAATAAATGGTGCTTTTCGAGGTCTTAGAACACAACATTAATTATTAAATTTAAAGATAACACTTTGGGTCATCACATTGTGAGAGCGGGTTGTACGCTGCAACGGAACTGAATGTGAATATATTGTGAGAGGGGGTTGCACGCTGCAACAGAATTGAACGTGAATATATTCTGAGAGCGGGTTGCACGCTACAACAAAATTGAATGTGAATATATTGTGAGAGCGGGTTACACGCTGCAACAGAATTGATAGAAATGATAATTGGTTATGACTGCTGAGTTGCCTTCAATTATTATAAACGAGTTACCTGATTTATTTCTACTATTGTTGTTGTTACTAATATTGCGTACAGGTAATGTAAGTGACCCGCCTTAGCCTCGTCACTACTTCGTCGAGGTTAGGCTCAGTACTTACCAGTACATGTGGTCGGTTGTACTGATACTACACTTTGCACTCCTTGTGCAGATTTTGGAGTTGGTCCCAGCGGCGTGCCATAGACTTGCTCGGATTACAGCTACCAGAGAAGACTTGAGGTATAACTGCATGGCGTCCACAGTTCTGAAGTCCCCGTCTACTTTACTTTAGCTATGTGTTTGTTTCCAAACAGCTTTATTTTATTCAGACCTTTATTTGTATTTATTCTAGAAGCTCGTGCACTTCTGACACCAATTCTGGGATGGTATTTAGACACCGTTATTTTTATGGATTATTCACTATATTTCAAACTTTCCTTCCGTATTTGTTTATTGATTATTAATAATTTAAAGATTATTTAAAAATTGGTTAATATTATTCTAACGTTGGTTTGCCTAGCAAGTGAAATGTTAGGCGTCATCACGGTCCGAATGTAGGAATTTTGGGTCGTGACACTCGAGGATATGTTGCGAGCATGTGTTATTGACTTTGGTGGGAATTGGGACAAGCATTTGCCTCTTATTGAGTTTGCATATAATAATAGCTATCAAGAAAGTATCCAAATAGCCCCTTATGAAGCGTTGTATGGGCGGTGTTAAAGATCACCTGTTGGTTGGTTCGACCAACCGAGGTAGGATTACTTGGTCCCGATCTTGTACATGATGCATTGCAGAAGGTGACTTTCATCCAAGAGCGGCTTAGGACAACTCAAAGCTGACAAAAATGTTACACCGATAAACGACGACGTGCGTTGGAGTTCAAAGAGGGCGACCAAGTTTTCTTGAAAGTGTCTTCAATGAAAGGTGTTATGAGATTTGGGAAGAAAGGCAAATTAAGTCCTAGATTCATTGGCCCGTATCAAATCTTGAAAAAGATAGGGAAAGTAGCCTACAGGCTTGATCTACTTGCATCAATGAGTTCGGTTCACCTTGTTTTCCATATATCGATGCTACAGGGATACAAGCCCGACCCCGCTCACATCATCTCCCCAGAGGTAATGGAAATCAATGAAGGTTTAACTTACGAAGAAGAACCAGTTGATATTCTTGATAGGCAAGTCCATAGGTTGAGGACTAAAGATAGAGCTTCAGTCAAAGTGCTATGGCGTAATCATGACATAGAGGAGGCCAGTTCAGAGGCCGAGAAGGATATGAGAATTCGCTACCCACACTTGTTTGCATATACAAATATGGCTACTTCCTCGAATTTCAAGTTTAAGGGGTATCACATTTTATTCCATGGAGCGAGTAGGTTGTTTTGATTATCTTGCTTACGAGTTCGATTTATTTTAATGATATAATTGATTTATTAGTGCTACAGTAGCTAGATTTATCTAATTGTAATAGATCTTATCCTGTTGATGTTGGGAGTTGGTATTTAGTGGTTTTTGAGGCATATGAGGCCCTTGGAGGCATTTGTGATATAGTTTTGATATGTGGTGCCATGTGGGGCATTAGTATTGTGATTCTGTGGTTCTCTAACAGGTTGAAATTCTCTTGGATAGGCCTAAAAATAAAGGAAACTCTGCCGAATTTTTAAAAAAATATTTGGAGATTTAGTCAAATTTTAAGGCCCTAAAGTGTTTGATAAATGAAAAGGGAACTAAATAGGAATTCTGGAATCGAGGATGGCTAAAGTTTAAAATTCGCAGACAAATGTTCATGAGTGGGAGAGAATGTAAAGTCCAATGAATCTTTGGCTTTAAATAGGCTAATTACTAGCTTAATAACGCAATTTTAGAGACACAAATGGGTATAGGATGTCACGTTGAGTTATGAAAAAGAAATAGTTAGAACATGGATACAATTATTTGGTGTATAGCTCGGAAGAATAATAAAATAGCGAGATCGTAGTCATGTTCGGGGTTCTTAAATTAATTTGTAGCAGCAGTTTTTATGATTATAAATATCACATAAGTGTTGATTAATGAAGCATATAACAAGAAATATGAGTATAAGTGGTGGTGGGCCCAATGAGGTTTTAATTATTCTTAGAGTGGGAACTTAGTCCCTCACGTGACCACTGCTAAAACTTTTCGCAGCATACCACATGTCTTATGTAAAATTATATTTAGTTATTAAATTAATATTTCAATTCTTTGGAAACTCTAAAAAGAAAGAGGGGTACAACTTACATAAATATAAAATATGGGAGAGAGAACCAAGACCTTCTTTTGACTTCTCCTTAATACTAAGGTAGGAATTCTACCCCTTTAGCTACTGAAAATTCGAAAGAGGGGCTTAGGTAGAGTGAAAATTTTACAATCGATCAAGTTCTTAAAGATCAAGTTGTGGCAATAGTAAGAGATCGAAAATCATCTCTAGTTTCTCTGTAAGGTATCCATGAGCTCCCTCTAATATTTTTATCACTTTTAAGATATATATATATATATATATATATATATATATAATGAACTAAGGAACAATAGTCATCGTATCGCCATGATTGTTTCTAGTTTTTGGCGTTTTACAACCATAAAACTCAAATTCTACCCGACCCCTTGATTTTTGTGTGCTATAGCCCATGCCTTCTGCGTGGATCCGGTCGACCAGACCCAGATCGCCTAAAATTTTGTCGGCCCATCCAAAATGACCTTAGGAACAATAGTCATCGCCTCGCCATGATTGTTCCTCATTTTTGGTATTTTAGGGCCATAAAACGTAATTCTGCCTGATTTTCCAGATTTGCATGTGCTATAGCCCACGCCATGTTCATAAGTCCAGGCGACCGGACCCAGATCGCTTAAAATTTTGTCGGCCTATCAAAAATGACCTAAGGTACAATAGTCATCGCCTCGCCATAACGTTCATTATTTTTTGACGTTTTAGGGCCATAAAACTGAAATTCCGTCCGATTTCTAGATTTTCGTGTGCTATACCTAAGGGTGGCATGTGGGACGGGCCCGGTCTTAAGTGGGCTTCGTGGTCTCGGTCCTAAGTGGTCCCGGGCTTTGCGGGCTTCTTGTTGGAACCGGCCCGGGACCGGGACCACGAACTAACGGTCCCGGGTTAAGTGGGCCGGTCCCAAGCCTAAGTGGGCTCAACGGATACTTTTTATTTTTTTAAACATTTTATAGAAGTTAGAGAAAAATAATGGTAATAAAAATATTTAAGTCAATTCCTTGTAAATTATATTATAGAATTGTGACCTAAAATTTTTAATTCAAATTTAAAGACAAAAATATTGTAAAGAGATATCCAAGCAATATTCGATATTATAGTATATAAGTATATATATATATATATATATATATATATATATATATATATATATATATATATATATAAGCTATATTCGATATTAAATATTGATTATTAAAATTTAGGATGTTATAATTATAAAATATTTGGGGTTAAAACAAAGTTGAGGGGTTAAATGGTTATTTTGTAAATAGCCAACGACTATTTTGGCAGAGAAAACAGCTAGATTTTAAATGCCATAACGGCTATAATGTGGCAGATTTTTCTTTTTTAAAAAAAATTAGCCATTGGGCCGGGATAGGCCCGTTTGCGACCGCTTGAACCGGCCCACTTCCCAGCCGGTCCCTGTCTCGCGGGCCTCGCCTATGGGACCAGCCCACTACCCAGCCCACCTCCCCACGGTCCCGGTTCTATCCGGTTAGGACCGTTTAGGCCCACCGCCCATATGGGCTTGTGGTCCTGGTCCGGGCCCGGTCCTAACCGGCCCACATGCCACCCTTAGTTATACCTACGCCATCTGCGTGGGTCGGGGCGACTGGACCCGTATCGCCTAAAATTTTGCCGAGCTATCAAAAATGACCTAAGGAATAATAGTCATCGGCTTTCCATGACTATTCCTCTTTTTTGTCCTTTTAGGGTCATAAAACTTGAATTCAGCTCAATTCCTAAGTTTTTCGTGTGTTATAGCCGACGCCATCTGCATAGGTCCGAGCGACTGGACCCGAATCGCCTAAAATTTTATAGGCCCATCAAAATTATCCGCCAGTCTCCGCATCTACGTCAAATTCGTCGCACCTGCGAAGCTTGCACAACATCCCCTATCCGCATCTGCGCCCCATGTTTCACACCTGCGAGCTCGTAGATGCAACCTCCAACTCGCACCTGCTCAACCTGCCTAGCCTAGCATTGCCCGCACCTGCGAACTCCCCACGCGCACCAACGGCCTCACACCTGCGACTCTTTCTTACGCAGGTGCGAAAATAGCAGTAGCAATAGCTTCAACTGCATTTTTCCAACTTTGACAAATCCGTTAACCACCCGGAATAACCCCGAGGCCCTCGGGACCTCAACCAAAAATACCAACAAGTCATATATCAACATACCAACTTAGTCGAATCTTCGAATCACTCAAAAAATATCAAATCATCAAATTACCCTCGGATTCAAGCCTAAGAACTTCTAAATTTCCAAATTCGGCAACCGATGCCGAAACCAACCAAACCACGTCCGAATGATCTCAAATTTTGCACACACATCACAAATGATACTACAAACCTACTCCAACTTCCAGAATTCCATTCCGACCCCGATATCAAATTTTCCACTGTCGACCAAAATCGCCAAATTTCCAACTTCGCCAATTCAAGCCTAATTCTACCACGAACCTCCAATTTCATTCTGGACGCACTCCTAAGTCCAAAATCACCTAACGAAGCTAACAGAACCATCAGAATTCAAATCCGAGATAGTTTACACATAGGTCAACATCCGTTTGACTTTTTCAACTTAAGTTTCTACTTAAGAGACTAAGTGTCTCAATTCACTTTGAAACCAATCTGGTCCCGAACCAACTAACCCGATATAACATAATATAGCTGAATAACACAAAAAGAAGTAGAAATGGGGAAAAAGGGCTATAACTCTCGAAATGACCGGCCGGGTCGTTACATCCTCCCCCTCTTAAACATCTGTTCGTCCTCGAACTGGTCTAGAAACATACCTGGAGTCTCGAATAGGCATGGATATCTGCTCCACATCTCCCGCTCTGTCTCCCAGGTGGCCTCCTCCACAGGCTGACCTCTCCATTACACCTTTACTGAAGCTATATCCTTTGACCTCAACCTTCGAACCTGCCGATCCAAAATAGCCACCGGCTCCACATCATAAGTCATATCACCCTCCAAATGAACTGTGCTGAAATCCAAAACATGGGACGGATCTCTAATATACTTCCGGAGCATGGAAACATGAAAAACTTGATACACACTCGACAAGTTGGGTGGAAAGGCAAGCTTATAAGCCACCTCCCTAATCCTCTGAAGCACCTCAAAAGGCCCAAGGAACCGGGGGCTCAACTTGCCCCTCTTCCCAAACCTCATAACACCCTTCATCGGTGATACCTTCAGCAAAACCTTCTCCCAACCATAAAAGACACATCACGACTTTCCTATCCGCGTAGCTCTTCTGCCTAGACAACGTTGTCCGAAGCCACTCCTGAATCAATTTCACCTTATCTAATGCATCCTAGACCAAGTCTGTACCTAAGAGCCTAGCCTCACCCGGCTCAAACCATCCAATCGGATATCTACACCTCCTCCCATATAAAGCCTCATACGGAGCCATCTGAATACTCGACTGATAACTATTGTTATATGCAAACTCTGCAAGTGGTAGAAACTGGTCCCATGAACCCCCAAAGTCAATGACACAAGCACGCAACATGTCCTCCAATATCTGAATAGTGCACTCGGATTGCCCGTCCGTCTGAGGGTGAAAAGTTGTGCTTAATTCAACCTGAGTACCCAACTCTCGCTGAACGGTCCTCCAAAACTACGATGTGAACTAAGTACCCCTATATAAAATGATGGAAACTGGGACACTATGCAGGCGAACAATCTCTCAGATGTAAATCTCAGCCAACCACTCTGAAGAGTAAGTAGTGCCAACTGGAATGAAGTGCGCGGACTTGGTCAGCCGATCCACAATAACCCAAATAGCATCGAACTTCCTCGAAGTCCGTGGGAGCCCAACTACAAAGTCCATGGTGATTCGCTCCCACTTCCACTCTGGGATCTCTAACTCTCTGAAGCAAGCCACCCGGTCTCTGATGCTCATATTTAACCTACTGACAGTTGAGACACCGAGCCACTAACCCAACTATATCCTTCTTCATCTGCCTGCACCAATAGTGTTGCCTCAAATCCTGGTACATCTTCACAGCACCCGGATGGATGGAATACCGCAAGCTATGGGCCTCCTCAAGAATCAACTCTCGAAGCCCATCTACATTAGGAACACATACCCGGCCCTGCATTCTCAGCACGCCGTCATCACCAATAGTCACATCCCTAGCATCACCTCTCCGAACCTTGTCCTGAAGAACAAGCAAGTGGGGGTCATCATACTGACGCTCCCTTATACGATCATAAAGAGAAGACCTGGAGACCACACAAGCCAATACCCGACTAGGCTCCGAAATATCCAATATGACAAGCTGGCCCGCTAAGGCCTGAACATCCAATGCCAAAGTTCTCTCTACTGCTGGAAGATATGCTAAACTCCCCAAACTCTCTGCCCGGCAACTCAAAGCATCGGCCACCACATTGGCCTTCCACGGATGGTACAAAATAGTGATATCATAGTCCTTAAGAAGCTCCAACCATCTCCACTGATGCAAATTAAGATCCTTCTGCTTTATCAGGTACTGCAGACTCCAGTGATCAGTATAGATCTCATAATGAACCCCATACAAATAATGGCGCCAAATCTTCAAGGCGTGAACAATGGCTGCTAACTCAAGATCATGGACAGGATAGTTCTTCTCATAGGTCTTCAACTGGCGCGAGGCATAGGCGATCACCCTACCCTCCTGCATCAAAACACAACCAATACCTATCATCGAGGCATCACAATACACGGTGTAAGAACCTGAAGCTGATGGCAGAACTAACACTGGAACTGTGGTCAAAGCAGTCTTGAGCTTTTGAAAGCTCTCCTCACACTCATCCGACAGCTCTCCTCACACTCATCTGACCACTTGAATGGAGCACCCTTTTGGGTAAATTTGGTCAAGGACGATGCAATAGATGAAAATTCCTAATCTCCATGGCTGAGGACGGTCTTGGACAACTCTTCACTGCCTCTATCTTCTTCGAGTCCACCTGAATACCCCTACTGGACACCACGTATCCCAAGAATGCTACTGAACTGATCCAAAACTCATATTTGGAGAACTTTGCATAAAGCTTCTCCTCCCTCAATCTCTGTAATACAATCTTCAAATGCAGAGTGTGCTCCTCCTGGCTACGAGAGTACATCAGGATGTCATCAATGAATACAACAACGAATGAGTCCAAATAGGGTTGGAATACACTGTTCATCAAATGCATGAACGCTGCTGGGGCATTGGTCAACCTAGAAGACATCACCAAGAACTCATAATGGCCATATCGGGTCCTGAAAGCTGTCTTAAGAATATCTGAATCCCGAATCTTTAGCTGGTGATAACCGGACCTCAAATCAATCTTGGAGAACACCCTCGCTCCCTGAAGTTGGTTGAATAAATCATCAATACGAGGCAAAGGATACTTATTTTTGACTGTGACCTTGTTCAACTGCCTGTAATCAATACACATTCTCATGGAACCATCCTTCTTCTTCACAAATAGAACCGGTACACCCCAAGGTGACACACTAGGCCAAATAAACCTCTTATCAAGGAGTTCCTGAAGCTGTTCTTTCAATTCCTTCAACTCCATTGGTGCCATACGATACGGTGGAATAGAAATGGGGCTGAGTGCCCGACACCAAATCAATACCAAAGTCAATATCCCTGTCAGGCGGCATCCCCGGCAGGTCTGCAGGAAACACATCCAGAAAATCACGTACCACCGGAACAAAATCAATGACAGGAGTCTCTGCACTAACATCCCTCACAAAAGCCAAATAAGACAGGCAACCCTTCTCAACCATGCGCTGAGCCTTCAAATATGAAATCACCCTACTTGGTACATAATCTACAGAACCGCTCCACTCAACCCTCGGAATTCCCGGCATAGCCAATGTCACCATCTTAGCGTGACAATCTAGAATAGTATGACATGAAGATAACCAGTCCATACCCAATATCACATCAAAGTCGACCATACTGAGCAGCAAAAGGTCCACTTGGGTATCCAGACCTCCAATAGTCACCACACATGACTGATATACGCGGTCCACAATAAAAGTATCGCCCACAGGAGTAGATACATGTACAGATAAAACTAAAGACTCACGGGGCATATCCAGAAAATAGGCGAAATATGAAAAAACATATGAATACGTGGAACCAGGGTCAAATAATACTGAAGCATCTCGGTGACAAACTGAGACAATACCTGTAATCATAACATCTGAAACAATAGCGTCTGGTCTGGCAGGGAGGGCATAAAAATGAGCCTGGCCACCCCCTGATCTGCCTCCCCATCTAGGGCGACCCCTAACTGACTGACCTCCACCCCGAGCTGACTGGGCGGGTGGTGAGGTAACTGGTGCTAAAGTTGGAGGTTGACTCCTCTACTGAGATAGACTTCCATGACGATGAGGACAATGCCTCCACATATGACCAAGCTCCCCACACTCAAAACAACTTTCTGGCGCTAGTGGAGGAAACTGAAGGGAACCCCTAGCACCAGGATGACTGGTAGAAGAACCTGGCATGGAAGAGCCCTGAACAGGTAGAGCACGGGGCGAACTCTGAGCTGGAAGGGCACTAAGTGATGAGTGGCCCTAATGATAACTGTGATAACCAAGGCCAGATGATGCACGCCGATGAAATGGCCGAGCTAACTGAGCCTGTCTGAAATGATGACCTCTACCATGCTAGAACTGACCCACAAAAGGAGCACCGCTGAATCCACCCTGACCACGAGGCCTCTTGGCCTCCCTCTTAACCCTCTCCTGACCGCGAACCATCTCAATCTGCCGAGCAATATCAACAACCACATCAAAAGTAGCACCTGAAACCCTCTCTCTGGTCACGAGCAATTGTAGCTGATAAGTGAGACCATTAATAAACCTCATGATCCTCTCCCTGTCGGTGGGAACCAACCAGATAGCATGACGGGCCAACTCAGAGAACCGCATCTCATACTGTGTCACAGACATATCACCCTGGCAAAGCCGTTCAAACTGTCTACGTAACTCCTCTCTGCGGGATCGAGGCACGAACTTCACCAAAAAGACCACAGAGAACTGCTGCCAAGTAAGGGGTACTGTGCCAACAGGCCTACACCACTCGTAAGTCTCCCACCATATGCGTGCAGCCCTAAAAAACTGAAAGGTAGTGAATGAGACCCCACAAGTCTCCAGAATACCAGCAGTATAAAGTATCCTCTGACACCTGTCCAAAAGGTCCTGAGCATCCTCTCTCTCTGTGCCACTGAAAGGTGATGACTGGAGTCTCCCAAACCTCTCCAACCTACGCTGATCATCCTCAGGCATAGCAGGAACCACATAATCCTAAGCAACTGCAAACGGCTGGGCTGGTGGTGCCTCCGGTGTCTGAAGTCCCTGAATAACCTGCTCGGGTGTGCGGGCGATGGGAGTCTGAGTGCCTCCCCTTGACTGAGAAGTGGCTGCGACCGTCGAAATAGAGACCGCCTGAGCAAGGCCGGTACATGTTGTCAGAATCTGAGCTAGGGCCTCCTGAAGGCCTGGAATCACAATAGGCACAGGTGGCGCCTGAGCTGGTGCATCAACAATTGGAACCCGGTCCTGATCTGGGACAACCGATGGATCTGCAGGTACTGCCCCAACTACTATACGGGCTGCACCTCTTCCCTTACCACGTTCTCTACCGCGGCCTCGGCCTCTTGCGGCCCTGGCTGGTGGTACTGGTGGCTGGACCTCCTGACCAGTAGCACGAGTCCTCTCCATTTGTGAGAGAATGAAACAATAGATGTTTAGTTACTAGAATCAACAGATTCGCACGACAAGAATTCAAGAATGTGGAGTTTCCTAAAGGTTCTGTAGCCTCTCAAAGATAAGTACAGACGTCTCTGTACTGATCCGCAAGACTCTACTAAACCCGCTCATGACTCGTGAGACCTATGTAACCTAGGCTCTGATACTAATCTGTCACGACCCAAACTAACCCCTATCGTGATGGCGCCTATCGAGGAACTAGGCAAGCCGACTCATTTCCAAAACAAACCGATATTTTTATTTCAAATATAATTTCAATGTTATAACGTAAAAACCTTCGTAAAGGAGTTCCAATCAAAATAAAAGTGTGGAAGGAAAAGCCCGACATCGGGGTGTCACTAGTCATGAGCATCTACTATAATCTGTCTAACAATATCAATTCTAACTCAGCCTGAAAAATAGCTAAATACAACTAGAGGAAGATAAGAGGGAGAAGAGCAGGGGCTGCGATCGCCAAACAGCTACCTTGCTATCTCCAAGAAAATCTGTAACTAGAACAATCAATAACTGCTACCGTGTCCAGCTACACTTGAATCTGCACACAAGGTGCAGGGAGTAACGTAAGTACGCCAACTCAGTAAGCAACAATAATAAATAAATACTGAGCAGTAGTGACGAGCAATAAAGCATATAACGTTCATATCAGAAAATCTCAGTAAAATACCACATGCTTTTAAAATCAGGATTTGAATCAAAACATCTTGTTTAAACCCAGTTCCAGTAAAAATAATTTAAAGATATTTTTCAACAGTTTTCAAACAGAGGAAAAATACAAAGGTGAGCAAAAATGATGAAATCATAAACAGCCCCTCGGGCAAAACATCACTCATATACAGCCTCTCGGACAAACCTCACAGTCACTTATGCCACTCGGGCATGCCTCACAATCACCTTTGCCACTCGGGCATACCTCACAATCACTCTTGCCACTCGGGCATACCTCCGGAGGGTCTCCTTCAGCCCAAGCACTATATCAAGCCAAATCATGGCATAAATCACTCAGGCCCTCGGCCGATATCAAACATGTTGGGGCGTGCAACCCGATCCCATAAATATGCAACATACTACGGCATGCATCCCGATCCCATAAATATCCTCACAAATCAGGCCCTCGGCCTCACTCAGTCATAAACCTCTCAAGCCACTCGGGCATTTCATTAAAACAGGGCATTCGGCCCAAAACATTTATATACATCAAAATAGAGTCATAAAACTGAGTTATGCAGTAAACAAGTATAACCATGACTGAGTATAGATTTTTAATCGAAAATAATGAGAGGATAGTAAGAAAAGGCCCCTAAGGGTCCAAACACCACTGGCACATGGCCCAAACATGGCATTCAACCCAATTTACAGAAACTCTTTCTAAAACATATAAGTATCATATAGTTTCAACAAAATATGCAACTTTACAATTGCTACGGGACAGACAAAGTCACAAATCCCCAACGGTGCACGCCCACACGCCTGTCACCTAGCATGTGCGTCACCTCAAAATAGTAGAATGATATGAAATCCGAGGTTTCATACCCTCATGACTAGATTTACAATCGTTACTTACCTCGAACCGGTCAAATCTCTACCCCGCAATGCTCTTGCCTCTGGACTCGTCCTCCAAATACTCCGAATCTATTCACAATCAGTACAATACCATCAATGCACGCTAATGGAATGAATTCCACAAGAAAAGCTACACTATTAGACCAAAAATCGAAATTGGGCTCAAACCCGGCCCCCGGGCCCACGTCTCGAAATCCGACAAACTTTACAAAACTAGAAAGCTCATTCACTCATGAGTCTAACCATACCAAATTCATCAAAATTCGACATCATTTGGTCCTTCAAATCCTTAAATTACTTCTCCAAAAATCTCAAGCCCTAACCCCTCATTTTTCACTAATTACATGATTAAACAACGGGAAATCACCATATATACGAGTATTAGGGCTCAAGTAACTTACCTCAATAAAAAACCCCTTGATTCCCTCTTCAAATCTCTCCCAAAAGCTCTAAAACCGAATAAAAATGGTGAAGAATGCACCAAAATTCGCGAAGTGTGCAATATGTACCCTCTGCCCAGGCTTCTCGCACCTGCGGCCATTTACTCGCACCCGCGCGACCGCACCTGCGGTCCAAGGAGCTGCACCTGCGCAACTCACTTATCCGCCCAGTCTCTGCATCTGTGTCAAACTCGTCGCACCTCCACATGGCGCGCCTCATCTGCGAAGCCTGCCCAGCATCCCCTTTCTGCATCTGCGCCCCAGGTTTTGCACCTGCAGGCTCGCAGATGCGACCTCCAACTCGCACCTGCGCAACCTACCTATCCTAGCATTGCCCGCACCTGCGAACTCCCCACGCGCACCAGCGGCCTAATCGCACCTGCGACTCTTTCTTCCGCAGGTGCGAAAATAGCAGTAGCAGCAGCTTCAGCTGTATTTTTCCAAGTTCGACAAATCCGTTAACCACCCGGAATCACGCCGAGGCCCTCGGGACCTCAATCAAAAATACCAAGAAGTCATATATCTACATACCAACTTAGTCGAACCTTCGAATCACTCAAAACAACATCAAATCATCAAATTACCCTCGGATTCAAGCCTAAGAACTTCTAAATTTCCAAATTCGGCAACCGATGCCGAAACCAACCAAACCACGTCCGAATGATCTCAAATTTTGCACACACATCACAAATGACACTACGAGCCTACTCCAACGTTCGGAATTCCATTCCGACCCCTATATCAAATTTTCCACTGCCGATCAAAATCGCCAAATTTCCAACTTTGCCAATTCAAGCCTAATTCTACCACGAGCCTCCAAATCTCATTCCGGACGCACTCCTAAGTCCAAAATTACCTAACGGAGCTAACGGAACCATCATAATTCAAATCCGAGATCGTTTATATATAGGTCAACATCCGATTGACTTTTCCAACTTAAGTTTCTACTTAAGAGACTAAGTATCTCAATTCACTCTGAAACCAATTCGGTCCCGAACCAACTAACCCGATATAATATAATATAGCTGAATAACACGAAAAGAATTAGAAATAGGGAAAACAGGGCTATAACTCTCGAAACGACCGGTCGCGTCGTTACATCAAGGAATTAAAATATTAATTTAATAACTAAATATAATTTTACATAAGACATGTGGTATACTGCCAAAATGTTCAGCAGTGGTCACGTGAGGGACTAAGTTCCCACTCTAAGAATAATTAAAACCTCGTTGGTCTCACCACCATTTATACTCATATTTCTTCTTATATGCTTCATTAATTAACACTTATGTAATGTTTATAATCATAAAAATTGCCGCTACAAATTAATTTAAAAACCTCGAACATGACTGCGGTCTCACTATTTTATTATTCTTCCGAGTTATATACCAAATAATTGTATCTATGTTCTAACTATTTTTTTTCATAACTAAACGTGACATCCTATACCCATTTGTGTCACTAAAATTATGTTAATAAGCTAGTAATTAGCCTATTTAAATCCAAAGATTCATTGGACTTTACAAGGTCATTTTTAATGGGCTGACAAAATTTTTGACAATTCAAGTCCGTTTTCCCTGACCCATACAGATGGCATGGGCAATAACACATGAAAATCTGGTAATCAGGCGAAATTCTAGTTTTATGGCCGTAAAATGCCAAAAATGGAGGAACGGTCATGGCGAGACAATGACCGTTGTTCCTTTGGTCGTTTTTGATAGGCCGACAAAATTCTAGGCGATTTGAGTCTGGTCGCCTAGACCCATGCAGATGGCTAGGGCTATAGCACACGAATATTTGAGAATCAGGCAAAATTCTAGTTTTATAGCCCGAAAACGCCAAAAATTGACAAACGATCATGGTGAGGCTTTGCCTATTATTCCTTAGGTCGTTTTTTGATGGGTCGTAAAATGTTTAGGTGATTCAGATCCGTTCTCTTGGACCCATGCGAATGGCATGGGATATAGTACACAAAAATCTAAGAATCAAGAGGAATTCCAGTTATATGGCCCTAAAATGCCAATAAACGAGGAACGGTCATGGCAAGGCGATGACTATTGTTCCTTAGTCATTTTTGATAGGTCGGCAAAATTTTAGGTGATTTGGGTCTGGTCGCTCGGACCCACGCGGATGGCGTGGGCTATAGCACACGAAAAATCTAAGAATCAGGCGGAATTTTAGTTTTATGGCCTTAATACGACAAAAAAGAGGAACGATCATGACAAGATGATGACTATTAATCCTTAGGTCATTTTTGATGGGGCGACAAAATTTCAAGCTATCCAGGTCCGATTGTTCGGACCCATGCAGAAGGTGTGAGCTATAGCACGCAAAAAATCTGGGAATCGGGAAAATTTCTAATTTTTGGCCCTAAAACATCAAAAAATGAGGAACGATTATGGAGAGGTGGTGACTATTTTTCCTTAGGTCATTTTTATGGACCGAAAAATTTTTAGGCGATCCGGGTAGATAGCGTGGGCTATAGCGGGCTAAATTCTAGTTTTATGGCCCTAAAATACCAAAAAATGAGAAACGGTCATGGCGAGGCAATAACTATTATTCCTTAGCTTGTTTTTTATGGTCCGGAAAAATTTTAGGCGATCCAGGTCCGGTCGCCCATACCCATGCAGATGGCGTGGGCTATAGCATACGGAAATTAGGGAATCGGGCCGAATTCCAGTTTTATGGCCCTAAAACGCCAAACAATGAGGAACAGTCATGGCGAGACGATGACTATTGATCCTTAGGTCATTTTTGAAGGGCTGAAAATATTTTAGGCGATCCAGGTTTGGTCACCTCGACCCATACATATGGCATGGGCTATAGCACACGAAAATTGAGGAATTAGGCGAAATTCTAGTTTTATGGCCCTAAAATAATTTTTAAAAAAAGGAATGGTCATGGCGAGACGATGGCTATTGTTCCTTAGGTTATTTTTTTGATGGGACGATAAAATTTTAGGTGATCCGGGTCCGGATTCAGACCAATGCAGATTGTGTGGGCTATAGCATACGAAAATCCAGAAATCGGGGGGAATTTCGGCCCCAAAACGCCAAAAAACAGGGAAGAGCCATGGCGAGGCGATGACTACTGTTCTTTAGGTCATTTTTGATAGGCCAACAAAATTTTACGCGTTCCGAGTCGAGTCGCCCGGTCTCATGTAGATGGCATGACCAATAACACACACAAATCTAGGAATCGGCCGAAATTCAAATTTCATGGCCCTAAAATGCCAAAAAACGAGGAACTGTCATGGTAAGGTGATGACTATTATTCATTAAGTCATTTTTTATGGGCCGACAAAAGTTTGGGCGATCCGGGCCCAATCGCCCGGACCCATGCAGATGGCGTAGGCGATGTACACAAAAATCTACGAATCGGGCGAAATTCTAATTGTATGGCCCTAAAACGCTAAAAACGAGGAACGGTCTTGGTGAGGCGATGAATATTGTTCCTTAGATCATTTTTCATTGGATGAAAAAAATTTAGGCAATCCAGATCCGGTCATCCGGAGCCATGCAGATGGCGTGGGCTATAGCACCAAAAATCTGGGAATCAGGCAGAATTCCAATTTTGTGGCCCTAAAGCGCCAAAAATCGTGGAAAGGTCAAGGCAAAGCGATGAATATTGTTCCTTAGGTCATTTTTGATGGGCCGGTAAACTTTTAGGCGATCCGAGTCTGGTCGTCCAGACTCATGCATATGGCGTGGGCTATAGCACACGAAAATCAGGGAATCGGGCGGGTTTCTAGTTTTATGGCCCTACAACGCCAAAAATCGAGGAACGGTTATGGCGAGGCGATGGTTGTTGTTCCTTAAGTCATTTTTGATGGGCCGACCAAATTTTGGACGATACGGGTCTGGTCGTCCGGACCCATGCATATGGCGTGTGCTATAACACACGAAAATTAATCAGGCAGAATTCAAGTTTTATGGTCCTAATACGCCAAAAATACCAGGAACGGTCATGGTAAGACGATGGCAGTTGTTCCTTAGGTCATTTTTGACGAGTCAGTAAAATTTTAGGCAATCTGGGCCCGGTTGCCAGGGTCCATGTAGATGGCGTGAGCTATAGCACACAAAAATTTGGGAATCGAGTAGAATTCTAGTTTTATAGTCCTGAAACGGTAAAAAATGAGGAACGGTCATGACGAGGTGATGAATATTGTTACTTAGGTCATTCTTGATGGGCCGTAAAAATTTTAGGCGATCTAGATCCGGTCGCCTAGACTCATGCAAATAGCGGGGTTATATCACACAAAAATCTCGGAATTGGACGGAATTCTAATTTTCTGGCCCTAAAACGTCAAAAAATGAGGAACAATCATGACAAGATGATGACTTTTATTCCTTAGGTATTTTTGATGGGCCAGCAAAAATTTTGACGATTCGGGTCTGGTCACCCGGACCCATGCAGGTGGCGTGGGCTATAGCATACGAAAATTTGGGAATGGGGCGAAATTCTAATTTTATGGCCCTAATCCATAAAACGAGGAATGGTCATGGCGAGGCGATGACTATTGTTTGTTAGATCATTTTTTATGGTCCGACAAAATTTAGGAGATTCGGATCCGGTCGCCCTAATCCATGCGGATGAGTGAGCTATAGCACACGAAAATCAGAAAATCTGGCGGAATTCCAATTTTATGGCCCTAGAACGCCAAAAAATGAGGAATGGTCATGGTGAGAAAATGACTATTGTTCCTTAGGTCATTTTTTATGGGCCTGTAATATTTTTGGAGATTCGGGGTTGGTCGCCCCGAATTCATGCAGATGACGTGGACTATGGCACGAAAATCTAGGAATCGTTCAGAATTCCTATTCTATGACCCTAAAACGCCAAAAAATGAGGAACAATCATGCTGAAGGGATGGCTATTGTTCATTAGGTCGTTTTTTATGGACCTGCAAATTTTTATGAGATTCGGGTCCGGTCGCCCGGATTCATGTTGATGACGTGGGCTATATCACCCGAAAATCTGGGAATCGTCCTGAATTCCTGTTTTATTGCCCTAAAACGCCAGTAATCGCGGTAGGTCATGGCAAAACAATGACTGTTGTTCTTTAGGTCTTTTTTTATGGGCCCGCAAAATTTTAGGTGTTTCGGGCCCGATCGCACCTATTCATGGAGATGACATATACTATAGCATATAAAAAACTAGGAATCATCCCGAATTCTTGTTTTATGGTCCTAAAACGCCAAAAAATAAAAAAACGATCATGGCGAAAAATGACTATTGTTAATGAGGTCGGTTTTGAAGGGCCCAACAAAAATTTAGGAGATTCGGAGTCATTCGCCCGAATTCATGCAGATGACATGGACTATAACAAATACGACTTTTAAAATTGATAAATACGGCTTATAAATCACATTCACTGATTGCGATCTATAAATCGCACACTTTGATTGCGACTAATAAATCGCATTCCATGATTGCTATTAATAAATCGCAGTGAGTGATTGCCATTTGCGTGTTGCATTTAGCAAATGGCGGAAAGCTCCTTAAAAACCTGTCAAGATAGCGGCAATTAACGTCAAAATGTCATAAATAGGAAACACAGTCACAACATCGCCAGTAAAAACAAAAATATAATATCGATTAATACTAGTACTTTTGGTCCCTCAATTATTAATACTTCTGACTTTAGTGCTTGTAATATTTGAACCCAGTATTTTTTTATATATATAAAATGCATATATATATATATATATATATATATATATATATATATATATATATACACATTACTAAAATTCAACAAATATCACATTTTGAATATGTAATTTCAAAAGCATCACGAGTTTAATGTTAATAATCTTAAAGGTTGAATAAATCAAGTTTAAATGTTGGATCTGCTTTGATATGTTGAGATTATCTATGAATATAATTTGCATTTAGGAGCAATATCAGAACAATAACTGACCCCCTCAACCAAACTATCCCTTATTCTATACAGAGGGAGTAAATTGACACATAAAAATAATTGTTGGTAACTGTCATTTGGTCCTTATTTAGATATTTAAGTAAGTGGCATTGTAATAACTAAAATGAAAGACAGACTAATCAAGAAATTCTCCAATAACAAACCCAACGGATTTTTACAAGTGAGGTTTCGGAAAAGTAGGGTGTACACTAATTTTACCCATATACTAAAAGGACAGAAAAGTTATTTTCGTTAGACCAATAACCAAAAAAAGAAAAAAGAAAAAAAAAGAGAGAGAGAAAGAGCTATTAAAAGATTTAGCACCTGAAGGGAAAAGAATGGAATTCTTTGTTTCGGCTTTCTAGAATTAATTTTTTTGGTGAGAGGTAGTTTTTGTTTAGTTAATTAATTTAAAAAATATTTTTTATTATCAAATTAATGTTTG
Source organism: Nicotiana tomentosiformis (assembly GCF_000390325.3). Classification (NCBI taxonomy): domain Eukaryota; kingdom Viridiplantae; phylum Streptophyta; class Magnoliopsida; order Solanales; family Solanaceae; genus Nicotiana; species Nicotiana tomentosiformis. The sequence goes on from NC_090818.1 coordinate 127,796,891, forward strand.
ATCAAGCGTTTCAAAAAATAGCTTTTTCTTTTTCTTTTCTTCTAAATATTTGACCAAATTTTAAAAAAATATCTTTGGCCAAAAGAAGCTTTGGCAAAACATACTAATAATGTTGTATGATTAACTAATAAAATTTAAAAAGAAAAAGAGTTGAAATATCTCGACACGTGCTATCCTGTCAACATGAATTGGCAAGGATAACTTTTATTAATAGGAGAAAAAGTACAACATGAAAAATCAAAAGTTGTTCAAAAAATAAAAAACAAAAGAAAAGAAGATGTAAAATATGATCTTTCTTCTTTTTCTCATTTTGTCTAATTAACTTTCTAGTATGAATTGGGACTGAAACAGGTTTTAGTCAACTTGGGGTTGTTGGACAACATTTTCAAGATTGCAAAAAAAAAAAAAAAAAAAGGTTGATTGAAAATTCTAGCCAACCACCAGGCTTTTGACAATTTCAATTGTTCCTTATTTTATAAAGACAATTATTTAATTCATCTTTAGCAGAAATATTAAGTCAGTATTCAGTAACTATCTTTTCTTGAATTTTCATTACAAATAAATCCCACTAGTGCTTTGTCAAGTATATCTTGGAGCAAGTTCAGTTGCACATTTATTAAATTTATTAAGGTTGCACATTTATTAAATTTATTAAGTTGTCCTTATTTGACAAAAAGCTTTAATATATTGTAAAGCTATTTGAAAATCGGAATCAGATTTCTGACCTCAGTTATTATGTAATTGAATGAGAGATTGAAAACGTATACAAAAAGAAAGAAAGCTATCAAAATTTCAACTCTACGTACTGTAATTATGGGCTTTGTTGTGCGGACTCTTCAAAATATTATCGTACTCGTGTTGGATCCATCAAAATATACTATTTTTAAAGAATTCAACAATTTAAAAACGTTTAAAAGTATACTTTGAAAAAGAAAACTCCTAAACTCATTCGAAAACAAGATAAATCAACTGAAATCTGTTAAGCAATAAATACTCCATAAGTGAAGAGGTTTACATATTTAAAAAATAAGGCTTTCAATTTTTTTTTCTCCTTAGTTTTTCGACGAGGGAAAACAAAAGTGTTGGAAATAAAAGCTTTTCTAGCTCTCACAATACACAAGGAGGAAATAAATATAAATGAGCATCATTCCCAATCGGAGTACGACTTACGAATGCGGATGCCGAGTTCGAGCTGGACAAATATAAACAAACAAACAAAAGTAAGAGGAGGTTTTTCTAATCTTATAAGCTGGTCAAACTAGCTTATAAATACTTTTTTGCTTATTTATATGTTTGGTAAAGTTAAAAGTGCTTATAAGCCAAAAGCCATAAGCTGGTCACCCCCAACTTATGAATTTTTAGCTTATAAGTACTTTAGGTTTGACCAATATTTTGAGCCCGTTTGGATTAGCTGATTTGAAGTAGCTGATAACCATTAGGTATTGAAAAACACTTTTAAGTGCTAAAACTGATTTAATAAATAAGCAGTTACGTGTTTGGATACAAGTGCTGAAATCAATAATAAGTTGCTGCAGTATTTGATAAAAAGTGCTGATAAGCTCTTTTTCTGTTAAAATGACTTAAATAACCTTATAATTGTTTACACTTATAAAGGCGTAATTTCTTCAAAATTTTAGATTTTAGATCGATTCAAATACAAAATATTCTATTTGTCGTTTTATTTTAAATACAACTGTACTTAGATAAGATAATTTTTATGATAAATATAATTTATTTTATGATAAGCATATAATCATAAGTTATAATAATTAATAAATTGACAAAAGTTTCTCAGTAAAAAATGAACCTAAATAGGACAAAATATTTGAAGAGAAACAAACATTGTCTTCATTACCACAACACTGAGAAAGAAATACACCAAAAAATTGATATGTCCTCATTTATTACATTCAGTTCAAAGATTAATATACAATTACATTGATACAAATATGCAAAGGAATAAAGGATTCGCTTATCTTAAATAGTCAATGAGAATTGCTGACTTGAAGAGGCGGGGGGGTTAGGTTGAAAAAATACTTGAGGCAATGAATATCGATGTAGGAGTTTGTTCTAAAAAAAAATATTTTAAGGATAAAATAGTAAAAATCTTAGTCAAACTTAAAGTACTTATAAGGTAAAAATTCATAAGTTGTGGGTGACCAACTTATGGCTTTTGGCTTATTTTTGACTTATAAGCACTTGGCTTATAAGCACTTTTAACTTTACCAAACGCGTAGATAAGCCGAAAAGCACTTATAAGCTAGTTTGACCAGCTTATAAGCTTAGCCAAACACCCTCTTTACTATTTTATCTCTAAAATATTCCTTTTCAAAACAAAACTCCTACATCGATACTCATTGCCTCAAGTATTTTTTCAACCTAAACCCCACGTCTCTTCAAGTTTGCAATTCTTATTGACTATTTTAGGTAAGCAAAATCTCTATTCCTTTACATATTTGTATCTATGTGATTTTGTATAAATCTTTGAACCGTATGTAATAAACGAGGACATATCAAATTTTTGATGTATTGGTTTCAAAGTGTTGTGGTGATGAAGACAGTGTTTCTCTTAAAATATATTATCCTATTTAGATTTATTTTTTTTACTGAGAAACTTTTGTCAATTTATTAATTATTATAACTTATGATTATATGCTTATCATAAAATAAATTATATTTATCATAAAAAGTATCTTATTTAATTACAATTGTATTTAAAATAAAATGATAAATAGAATATTTTGTATTTGAATCGATCTAGAATCTAAAATTTTGAAGAAATTATGTCCTTATAAGTGTAAACAGTTCTAAGGTTATTCAAGTTATTTTAATAGAAAAAGAGCTTATCAGAACTATTTTATCAAATACCGTAGCAATTTATTATCAATTTCAGCACTTGTATATAAACACGTAACTGTTTATTTATTAAATCAATTTCAGCACTTAAAAATACTTTTTAGCATGTAATGCTTATCAGCTACTTCAAATCAGCTAATCCAAATGGGGTCTAAGTCTTGAGAATGTCCGATTTGAAGAACGGTGGAAGACGGAGGAATTGAGGTTGTTGACATTTAGTTAACAGAAAAGGGTCGGTCCTAAGTTAAATCGAGTAAGGTAATGCGTCGAGCATTTACCCGACTTGTACATCGCATTCAGTATTTGCGACTTATAAAGCTCATTCAGGGTGTGTTTGGTATAACGAAAAATATTTTTCACGGAAAATATTTTCCAAAAAAATATTTTCTTGGAAAATAAGTAGAAATCTTACTCATTTTTCGGTGTTTGATTCGCAAATTAAGAAAAATAACTTCTCAAGAGTATTCATAAATAATTTAGATACAATAAACATGAAGCAATGAACTTTCGAACCAACAACCTTCCTAACCCACAAATTTCATAAACTTCCGAACCGCTAAGCTTTTGAACCTGTAAACTCTATAATTTCTAAATTCGCAAACTTCCAAACATATAAACCTTCGAATTCATAACTTTGGAGCTGTAACGATCCGGCCGGTCGTTTTGAGAGTTGTAGCTCCGTTCCCCCATTTACTGCTCATTTTGTACTTTATAGCTGTTATGTGACTTGTCGAGGTAATCGGTTCTGGTCCGGTCGGGTTTTGGAAGGAAATGAGACACTTAGTCTCATGGTTGAAAGCTTAAGTTGAAATGGTTGACATGATGTTGACTTATACGTAAACGACTCCGGAATGGAGTTTTGATGTTTTCGTTAGCTCTGTTGGGTGATTTTGGACTTAGAAGCATGTCCTGATTGTTATTTGGAGGTCCGTAGTAGAATTATGCTTGAAATGACGAAAGTTGGATTTTTGAAAAGTTTGACCGGGAGTGAACTTTTTGATATCGGGGTTGGATTCCAGTTCCGAAAGTTGGAGTAGGTCCTAATGTCATTTGTGAATTGTTTGCAAAATTTGGGGTCAATTGGACGTGATTCGATAGGTTTCAGCGTTATTTGTAGATGTTGGAATTCCTTAGTTTCAATAGGCTTGAATTAGGGTGTAATTCATATTTTTGATGTTGTTTGATGTGATTTGAGGGCCCGACTAAGTTCGTATCGTGTTTTAAGACTTGTTGGTATGTTTGGTTTGAGGTCCCGGGGGCCTCCGATTGATTCCAGATGGTTAACGGATTAATTTTGAACTTGATGTTATGGCTGAAGTTTTCTGGTGCCTCTGATCTGGTTTCCTTGTACGCGATGGCATAGGTGTAACGATCCGGCCGATCATTTTGAGTTTATAACCCAATTCCCCTATTTACTGCTCTTTTATACTTTACAGTTATTTTATGACTTACATGGTTAGTTGGTTCGGGTCCGGAAGAATTTCGGGGTAAAATGAGACACTTAGTCTCATAATTGAAAACTTAAGTTAGAAAAGTTAACCGGATGTTGACTTATGTGTAAACGACCTCAAATTTGAATTCTGATGATTCCAATAGCTCCGTATAGTGATTTAGGACTTAGGAGCGCGTCCGAAAGATTATTTAGAGGTCCGTAGCGGAATTAGGCTTGAAATGGCGAAAGTTAAATTTTTGGAAAGTTTGGCCGGGAGATAAACTTTTTGATATCGGGGTCGAAATCCGATTCTGAAAATTTGAATAGGTTTGTTATGTCATTTATGACTTGTGTGCAAAATTTGAGGTCAATCGGACGTGATTTGGTAGGTTCCGATGTCGTTTGTAGAAATTGGAAGTTTCAAAGTTCATTAGGCTTGAATCTATGTATGATTCGGGTTTTTAGTGTTGATTGATGTGATTTGAGGCCTCGAGCATGTTCGTGTTATATAATGGGACTGGTTGGTACGATTGGACGGGGTCCCGGGGCCTCGGGTTTGATTCGGGGTGGTTCCGGACCAAGTTTGGGTGTTTTGATGCTGCTGGTTGTTGGTTCTGATATTGTTCTTCGCGTTCGTGAGGAGCCTCTTGCGTTCGCAAAGAAGTATTTTGATATTAGGACTTTGTTCTTCGCGTTCTCGAAGAGGCTCTTGCGTTCGCGAAGAAGGAATGTTTGTTGTCCGTCATCTGACTTTGGAGGCTCATATCTCGCAATCTATAAGGAATTTAAAGTAGATCCAAAAATGAAAGTTGTAGTTCTTTGTGTCTAGTTTTGCAAAAAGTAAACCATTTGTCATTTGGAGTTGTGTACAAACAGTTATGGTAGATATACTACAGGTTGTCTGGGAAGAATTTGAAAATCTCTGTTTCACATGGCTGATTTTGGAAGCATATATCTCGTAATCTATAAGGAACTGGAAGATGAGCAACAAATAAAGTTGTAGCACTTTGTGTTTAGTATTCAGAAAAGTAAACCATTTGCTAGTTGGAGTTGTGTACCAAATGTTATGGTGGATACACTACAAGCTGTCTGGGAAGAGCATGAAAATCTCTGTTGCACAGGGCTGACTTTGAAAGCGTATATCTCACAATCTATAAGGAATTGGGAGATGAGTAACAAATGAAAGTTATAGCCCTTGTTTTCTAGTTTTCCAAAATTTAAACCATTCAACATTTTGAGTTTTGTAAAGGAAGTTATGACCATTATACTAGAGGTTGTCTAAGAAGGGTTTGAAAATGGTTGTTGGAGATTTTGTTCATCGCGAACGTGAGGGGAGGGTCGCGAACGCGAAGAACAAACCCCTGGGCAGCAGAATAAAGTCCAAATTCGTATCATTCTTCCATTATTTGACCAAGGAAGCTCGGGTGAGGCGATGTTTCGAGAGTTTTTCAAGGAAAATATTGGGGTAAGAATTCCTAACCTGATTTTGGTTAAATTACATGAATCTATTGTTGTTTTTATCACTAAATTAGTGAATTGAGTTGAAAAATTTAGAAAACCCTCTTGGTTTAATTTGAAGATTTGAGGGTCGAGTTGAGGTCGGATTTTTGTAAAATTGGTAAGATTAGACTCATGGTTCAATGGACTTTCGGATTTTGTAACCTTTGTCGGGTTCCGAGACGTGGGCCCCACGGGCGATTTTTGAGCTAAATTTCGGATTTTGTTAGAAAAATTATATTTTCTTATGGAATTAATTCCAGTAATTTTTATTGACTGAATCAAATTATTTGTGACTAGATACGAGGCTTTCAGAGACTAATTCTCGAGGCAAAGGAATAACAGAGTAAGAAATTACACGGGTTGAGGTAAGTAACACTTATAAAATTGGTTCTGAGGATATGAATCCCCGAATTGGTGCTATATAAATTGTTCGGAGGTGACACACACGATAGTTGACGAGGATGTGCACCATATAAATTGACTTGAATAAATCCTGTGAAGTTGCAAAGTTAAAGAATCATATTATTATCTGAACATGCCACACGTGTTAGAGGAATTGAGTTGAGGCTCGTAATAAAGATCATGTTTAAGCTATGTGTCAATATTTTGGGACCCATAGGGTCGTGTTACTGTTGAATTAATTATTTTAAAATGTACATTTCATACTCAGTCATGCTCATCCATTGTGAAAATATTTATTGAATCGGGGTTGCCCGCCTGCAGCAGGCCATATCGACTTTATGCAGCAGGCCATATCGGCTTTATATATATTATTATTATTATAGGATCGGGTTGCACGCCGCAGCAGGCCTTATAGGCTTTATTACTATATGGATCGGGGATGTCCGCCTGCAGCAGGCCTTATAGGCTTTATTATTATTATGGGATCAGACTGCACGCCGTAGTAGGCCATATCAGCTTTATATAACGCTTGGGCTGAAGGAGCCCCTCCAGAGTTTACACACACACCCAGTGAGCGCGGTTGATTTATAGCGTTTGGGCTGAAGGAGCCCCTCCGGAGTCTGCACACACCCCCAGTGAGCGTGGTTCATATATATTGAGGGATGGATCTTCCCTGGGCATGGATCTTGCCCGAAGCATTTATATCGAGGGATGGATCTTCCCCGGGCATGGATCTTGCCCGAAGCATTTATATTGAGGGATGGATCTTCCTTGGGCATGGATCTTGCTCGAAGCATTTATATTGAGGAGTGAATTTTCCCTAGACATGGATCTTGTCTGAATCATTGATATTTGGGGATGGATCTTCCCCCGGGCTGGATTGGCCTTATACAGTACTGAGTGACTGACTGTTATTTGATGGATATATATATATATATATATATATTTGATGGATCTTCCTCTCGGTTGGATTGGCCTTATATGGTACTGAGTGACTGATTGTCAGTTGATAGATATACATATATATTTGGGATGGATATTCCCTGGGCTGGATTGATCTTATACGGTACTGAGTGACTGACTGTCAGTTAATGGATATACATTTATATTTGGGATGGATCTTCCCTGGGCTAGATTGGCCTTATATAGTACTGAGTGACTGACTGTGAGTTGACGGATATACATATATATTTGGGATGGATCTTTCCTGGGCTGGATTGTCCATATCCAATACTGAGTGATTGAGTATCTTAGATTGTGAGTACACAGAGTTTTCAGTAAGGTGCATCAGATACAGTATATACATTGGCATGTAGATACAGAGATGTCATATTCCTCGTATTGTTCAGAATTGATCTATTTTATTTATACTGAAAGCAACTGTTGAACTTGAAAGCATGCCTACATTTCTGTATTGTTATTATTTATACTGGACTGTACATGCGGAGCTCGTCCCTACTTTTAGTCCAAAGGTTAGTCTTGTTACTTATTTAGTTGGTTGTACTCATACTACACTCTGCACCTCGTGTGTAGATCCAGGTGCTTTCAGATACGACGACCGTTAGACAGTGTTTCTGACCTTGACTCCCTTTCTTTCAGTTATTTTACTGTTCTATACTTTCAGACAGTGTTTTGTCAATCAGATTTTGTATTCATATTAGATGATCATGTACTCAGTGACACCGGATTTTGGAGTGTTTATATATGTAATTGTGAGATTTCTTCCGCTGAATTTAAATATTATGTTTTCAAACTTAAAATATATGGTGGTTTATTGAGATTGTCGGCTTGCCTAGTATTAAGATAGATGCCATCACGACATGTGATATTTTGGGTCGTGACAAGTTGGTATCAGAGCTCTAGGTTACATAGGTCTCACGAGTCATGAGCAGGTTTAGTAGAGTCTTGCAGATCGGTACAGAGACGTCTGTACTTATCTTCGAGAGGCTGCCGAACCCTTAGAAAAATTTCACTTTCTTGTATTCTATCGTGCGGAATTGATTCAGCTTGAAACATAACTCTTTGAATTCCTTCCATGCATTCGTGTGCGCATGTGAGAGCTCAGTATCAGTTGTGCATCGTTGGCTTGTGATTCCATGACGAGGTTGGAGATGTGTATTCTGTGTTTTGGTGGTGGACCAATCTAGAGGACTTGAAGCCAAATTTAGACCGCAGCTTAGACTCGGCAGTTTCGGTTATGAGAACTTGTATATTTAGACTCATATGTCTGGTAATGTTCCTACGAGAGGAATTTGTGGCTCGATGAGCAGTTAAATGGCTATATGATAAGTATGATGTAATTGCGGGATGTGTTAAGATGGTTTGAATGTGACGAGAAGTGTTTTCCTTTTGATTAAAAAAAGAAAAAAAGGGTGCTTGGTGTCTGTCTTGATTTAACGTATAGTCTCGAGTATGAATGTGTTGAAGGATCTTTCACGTTAAATTGTGGGACAAATTAAATTCTCATGTCTTGTTACTGAGTTTGGACTCGAAAAGATTAAGTGATTGCGTAGTAATTGTGGCTATGAAAGAGTATAACAAGATGCCAATTTGAGGCTAAACAGGTGGGTTATCTCTTGCGGAGTAATCTACGTAGGTGTGTTCCTTATAATGTTGAGTGGATAGTTTATTTTCTACCAGCAGAGTGTATGTGTTGATATTTGAATTTGAATCTGGTTGAGAAAGTTAACCTGACTGTCACGAGAATAAAGGCAATCTTAGCAGATGAATTGAGGTATTTTATGGTTTGTGTTACCTGAGCTTGTGAAGAATTTTTGTTGAACTGACTGAAGTATTATGGCAGTAATAGAGTACGGATATTGTGAGTTATGGAATGTTTTGTTCTATGGCTTTGAACCAAGTGGGGGAGCCTGCTATTGACGATTTGATTTCATGGTTATGTGTTGTACTGATTACGGTTTGAGACATACATGTGAATCGGTTATGACTTGCAGAGATTGAGGTCGGGGATGACTTGAGTAAGAAAATTTCTTAAATGCGGGTTATATTGCACTTTATGAAAAATCATGAAATGATTAAATTTTTATTTTGAAGGATGTAGTGCGCACGAAGTATGAATTTGATTGGTGGTGTTAAGGCAGGGTTAATTCTTTGGGGCCGTTGTGCTAATAGGACTTGTGTCTTTTGGCCTGTTTAGGTAGTTAATATCTCTGCGTTAACTTGCTGATTTGAGTAGTGATATCACACCTTGCACCTGCCTACTCCATGGCATGTTATTTTTACCAGTCCAGGATCATGAGAATCATAATTCATTTATCATATACATGTGTACTTATTTGATTGCTCTTGTATGATATGCTTGGATTGGAGGCATGTGACCATGCCAGGAAGATCATATTATTGGCACATGAGTTGTCTGTGCGGATCCATATACTGATATTATTGGCACTTGAGTTGTCTGTGCCGGTCCAGATATTGATACTATAGCACGTGAGTTGGCTGTGCGAGTGATGATAATGTGAGCTCTAGAAGAGCTGGTTACTCTTATTAAATTCGTGTGTCTTGATTCTACTATATATAATGAGATTATAGCATTGCAGTTGTGGTGGTTCTTGTTGAACTTGCAATACGGTTCTCTTCTTTGAGACATTTTCCATTTTTGGGTACACGAATTGCTCCGTTGTGGCTTGTCTGTAGGATAGTTGTGTTTAATAATATAAGGTCATTAGACCTAGAATGGGTAATATCAGGTTTGATTATAGTATATTCGGAAGGATAATATTGAAAGTCGTCTTAGAAAGTGATTATGGTTCTGGTTGGGGCGAGAAAGCTCCATGACTTGTTGATCGAATAAGGGGTCATGATATTACGTGTGTTTCTGTCATTATCACCAGTGTACGAAGGTTTTGGAACGAATTTTTGGTTGATATGGTGTTTAATACCAGTAGCAGTTGGTTTCAGAATTACTGTGATCGGGAATGGTGCTGCGAGCATGTGAGTTGCGTAGTATGTTACGTGATTATATCTGGGGTTATGGATATGGCTTGATACAGCTTGTTCAGACTTATACAATGTATAGATATGAGATTCGTGTCTTGAAAAGAATTCTGGATGTTGGAAATTTGGGTTCTAAGTTTTTGGGCTAAGGTTAAATTAACGATTTTCAGTTGCATTGTGTTTTCAGGCCTATATAGAATAGGGTGATGTGGGATCACCCCCGGGTTCGTGCGTGATAAGATGGAATAGTGATTTGGTGGCTTGGAAACAACTCTTGGCACATTCGAGGATGAATATATGTTTAAGTGGGGGAGAGTCTAACGACTCGGCCGGTCGTTTTGAGTATTATAATCCTGTTCCCCCATTTACTACTCAATATATGTTTTACAGTTATTTTATGACTTACCGGGTTAGTTAGTTCGGGTCCGGAAAGATTTCGAGGTGAAATGAGACAATTAGTCTCATAATTGAAAACTTAAGTTGGAAAAGTTAACCAGATGTTGACTTGTGTGTAAATGGCCTCGGATTTGAAATCTCATGATTCCAATAGCTCCGTATGGTAATTTAGGACTTAGGAGCGCGTCCGAAAAATTATTTGGAGGTCCATAGAGAAATTAGGCTTGAAATGGCGAAAGTCAAATTTTTGGGAAGTTTGACCGGGGGGTTGACTTTTTTATATCGGGGTCGAAATCCGATTCGGGAATTTGTGACTTGTGTGCAAATTTTGAGGTCAATCGGACGTGATTTGATAGATTCCGGTGTCGTTTGTAGAAATTGGAAGTTTCAAAGTTCATTAAACTTGAATCTATGTGTGATTCGTGTTTTTAATGTTATTTGATGTGATTTGATGCCTCGAGCAGGTTCGTGTTATGTAATGGGACTGGTTGGTATGATTGGACGGAGTCCCGGGGGCCTCGGGTTTGATTCGGGGTGGTTCCCGACCAAGTTTGGGTATTTTGATGTTGTTGGTTCTGGTATTGTTCTTCGCGTTCGCGAGGATCCTCTCGTGTTCGCGAAGAAGGATTTTGTTGTTGGGACTTTGTTCTTCGCGTTCGCGAAGAAGGAATTTTTGCTATCCATCGTTTGATTTTGGAAGCTCATATCTCGCAATGTATAAGGAATTTAGAATTGATCCAAAAATAAAAGTTGTAGCCTTTCTGTCTAATTTTCGGAAAGGTAAACCATTTGTCATTTGGAGTTGTGTACAAAAAGTTATGGTAGATACACTACAGACTATCTGGGAGGCGTTTGAAAACCTCTGTTGCACAAGGCTGACTTTGAAAGCGTATATCTTGCAATCTATAAGGAATTGGGAGATGAGCAACAAATGAAAGTTGTAGTCCTCTGTGTCTAGTATTCGGAAAAGTAAACCATTTGTCAGTTGGATTTGGTTACCAAAGAATATAGTAGATACACTACAAGCTTCCTGGGAAGAGCTTAAAAATCGTTGTTGCACAGGGCTAACTTTGGAAGCGTATATCTCGAAATCTATAAGGAATTGGAAGATGAGCAACAAATGAAAATTATAGCCCTTGGTGTCTAATTTTCCTAAATTTAAACCATTTAACATTTAGAGTTTTGTACAAAAGGTTGTGACCATTATACTAGAGGCTATCTGAGAAGTGTCTGAAAATGGATGTTGGAGATTTTGTTCATCGCGAACGCGAGGGGAGGGTCGCGAACACAAAGAACAAACCCCTGGGCAGCAGAATAAAGTCCAAATTCGTCTCATTCTTCCATATTTGGACCAAGGAAGCTCGGGTGAGCCGATATTTCGAGATTGTTTCAAGGAAAATATTGGGGTAAGAATTCCTAACCTGATTTTTGTTAAATTACATGAATCTATTGTTGTTTTTATCACTAAATTAGTGAATTGAGTTGAAAAATTTAGAAAAACCTCTTGGTTTAATTTGAAGATTTGAGGGTTGAGTTGAGGTCGGATTTTGGTAAAATTGGTATGGTTAGACTCGTGGTTCAATGGACTTTCGGATTTTGTAACCTTTGTCGGGTCCCGAGATGTGGGCCCCACGGGGCGATTTTTGAGCTAAATTTCGAATTTTGTTAGAAAAATTATATTTTCTTATGGAATTAATTCTAGTAATTTTTATTGACTGAATCGAATTATTTGTGACTAGATACGAGGCTTTCAGAGACCAATTCTCGAGGCAAGGGAATAACAGAGTGAGAAATTACACGAGTTGAGGTAAGTAATACTTATAAAATTGGTTCTGAGGGTATGAATTCCCGAATTGGTATTATATAAATTGTTTGGAGGTGACACACACGATAGTTGACGAGGACGTGCACCATATAAATTGACTTGAATAAATCCTGTGAAGTTGCAAAGTTAAAGAATCATGTTATTATCTGAACATGTCACACGTGTCAGAGGAATTAAGCCGAGGCTCGTAATAAAGATCATGTTTAGGCTATGTGCCGATATTTTGGGACCCATAGGATCGTGTTGTTAAATTAATTATTTTAAAAGGTACATTTCATACTTAGTCATGCTCATCCATTGTGAAGATATTTATTGAATCGGGATTGCCCGCCTGCAGCAGGCCATATGGACTTTATATATATATATATATATATAGGATCGGGCTGCATGCCGCAGCAGGCCTTATAGGCTTTATTACTATATGGATCGGGGATGCCCGCCTGCAACAGGCCTTCTAGGCTTTATTATTATTATCGGATCGGACCGCACACCGCAGTACGCCATATCAGCTTTATATAGATCTTGGGCTGAAGGAATCCCTCCATAGTCTGCACACACCCCCAGTGAGCGCGGTTGATTTATAGCGCTTGGGCTGAAGGAGCCCCTCCGAAGTCTGCACACACCCCTAATGAGCGCGGTTGATATATATTGAGGGATGGATCTTCCCTGGGCATGGATCTTGCTTGAAGCATTTATATTGAGGGATGGATCTTCCCTGGGCATAGATCTTACCCGAAGCATTTATATTGAGGGATGGATCTTCCCTAGGCATGGATCTTGCCTGAAGCATTTATATTGAGGAATAGATTTTCCCTGGACATGGATCTTGTCCGAATCATTGATATTTGGGGATGGATCTTCCCCTGGGCTGGATTGGTCTTATACAGTACTGAGTGACTGACTGTCAGTTGATGGATATACATATATATTTGGGATGGATCTTCCCCTGGGCTGGATTGGCCTTATACAATACTGAGTGACTGATTGTCAGTTGATGGATATACATATATATTTGGGATGGATCTTCCCTAGGCTGGATTGGCCTTACACGATACTGAGTGACTGACTGTCAGTTGATGGATATACATATATATTTGGGATGGATATTCCCTGGGCTGGATTGACCTTATACAGTACTGAGTGACTGACTGTCAGTTAATGGATATACATATATATTTGGGGTGGATCTCCCATGGGCTGGATTGGCCATATACAATACTGAGTGATTGAGTATCTTAGATTGTGAGTACACATAGTTTTCACTAAGGTGCATCACATACAGTATACACATTGGCATGTAGATACAGAGATATCATATTCCTCATATTGTTCAGAATTGATCTGTTTTTTTGTACTGAAAGCAACTGTTGAACTTGAAAGCATGCCTACATTTCTGTATTATTATTATTTATACTGCACTGTACCTGCGGAGCTCGTCCCTACTTTCAGTCCAAAGGTTAGTCTTGTTACTTATTGAGTTGGTTGTACTCATACTACACTCTGCACCTCGTGTGTAGATCCAGGTGATTTCGGACACGGCGGCAGTTAGATCTGAGAGTGCTATCAGTTGGAGACTATCAAGGTGGTTGTCCGGAGTCCGCTGACCTTGACTCCCTTTCTTTCAGTTATTGTACTGTTCTATACTTTCAGACAGTGTTTTGTCAATCAGACTTTGTATTCATATTAGATGCCCATGTACTCAGTGACACCGGGTTTTAGGAGTATTTATATATGTAATTGTGAGATTTCTTCGGCTGAATTTAAATATTATGTTTTCAACCTTAAAATATATGGGGGTTTATTGAGATTGTCGGCTTGCCTACTATTGAGATAGGCACCATCACGACAGGTGAGATTTTGGATCGTGACAGTAGGCTTGTTTGGAGCAGTAGTGATATTTGCCCTATGCATTCGCGAGTAGTGGTATGCGATCGTGTAGGTTTGGCTAGTCAGTGCATCGCGAACACATGGGCATTACCGCGTTCGCGAAGATGAGAGGAGGCAATTGGTTCTCACGCGGTTGTGCTTCGCGATCGCAGGGGGAAACACGATTGTGTAGGTTCGAAGAAGCAGTGGTTCGCGTTCGCGTGGAGGTCTCCTATTTCGCGTAGTCTTTATTTCTGGGGCAGCTGAGTTGTGCTTCACGATCGCGAGGCTATTTCCGCTACCGCGATTAAGAATTACTGGGCAGAACATTAAATATTTCAAAATAAGGGTTTGAGTTCATAACACAAAAATTAATTTGGGAGCTCGGTGGGAGGCGATTCATGGAGAGATTTTCAAGTGAGTGATTGGGGTAAGTGACTCATACCTAGTTTTGGTTAATTTCCATGATTATGTCTTTAATTTCATCATTAAATTAGTTATTTGGGGTGGAAATTTGGGGGGAAATGGAGGAAAGTTCTTAGGCCAAATTTTGAGGTTTTGATCGAGATTGTTCTGTCGGATTTAGGTAATTTTGGTATGGGTGGACTCGTGATTGAATGGGCTTTCGGGTTTTGTGACTTTTATCGAATTTCAAAACGTGGGCCCGGGGACTGTCTTTTGAGTGGATTTTTGACTTTTGATTAATAACTTAGTATATTTCTTCTGGAATTGATTTGTTTATCCCGTGTTGATTATATCGAATTGTTTATGGCTAGATTCGAGACATTCAGAGGCCGTTTCGTGAGGCAAGGGTGTGTTAGAGTAGAGATTAGCTCGGATTGAGGTAAGTAACACTTCTAAACTTGGCTCTAAGGATTCGAAATCCTGAATTTTGTGTTATATGATTGGTGTTGAGGTGACGCACATGCCAAGTGACGGGTGTGTGGGCGTGTACCGTAAGAACTGTGACCTAGTCGATTCCATGGAACTGTATAGTGGATATTTCTTGTTGATACCTGTGTTTTCATCATGTGATAAGTAATTGAGCTGTCAATCATGTTTAGGTTATTGCCAGTACTGTTGTGACCTATAGTGGTCGCTTCCTTGCTGTTGACTTATTGATTACATTGACATTTCGTACTTAGTCATATTTATTCATTGCATATCATTTCGTAGTCTCTGTTACTATTTATTGCTATGTCATATCACCATTTTGGGCTAGGTTCACGACACTGTGAGCTCGAGAGAGAGAAAGACTTGAGAGATTGATGATTGAGTGAGGCCGAGGGCCTAATTGAGAGTGACAGTTATGGGATTGGGTTGCACGCCGCATCATGTTTATTGATTTATGCCTGGATCTGGCTTATTATAGCGCTTGGGCTGAAGGAGCCCCTCCGGAGTCTGTACACATCCCCAGCGAGCGTAATTGGTTATATTGAGGGATGGATCTTCCCTAGACATGGATCTTGTCCGAATCATTTATATTGGGGATGGATCTTCCCTAGACATGGATCTTGTCCGAATCATTTATATTGGGGATGGATGTTCCCTTGGGTTGAGGCTGGATTGGCCATATACAGTACTGAGCGATTGAGTATTCTGAGAGTGTGAGTACACGAAACTTTCAGTGTGGTGTATCACATACGACATGTGCATTGGCATGTAGATGTAGAGAGGTCATACTCCTTATATCATTTAGAATTTGATCTATTTTACTTGAATTGAGATTAACTGTTGAACTTCAAAGCATGCCTACATTCATGTACTGTTATTTCTATGTTCAACTGTACCTGCAAAGTTCGTCACTACCTTTCAGTCCAAAGAGTAGATTTGTTACTTATTAAGTTGGTTGTACTCATGCTACACCCTGCACCTTGTGTGCAGATCTAGGTGCTTCCGGTCATGGCGGTTGCTGAGTTGTGGAGTTCGGATTCTCGGAGACTATCGAGGTAGCTACTTGGCGTTTTGCAGACCTTGTCTCTCCTTTCCTATCTTTTCACTTATTGTATTTAGTTTCAGACTATCATAGATAATATTTTTCAGACTTGTGATGTACAGTTGCTCATGTACTCTGTGACACCCCGATAGTTGGGAACTTCCGCGTTGTGTTTTGGGTTTCTATCCTATTTATGAGAACTTTTATTGTTTAAACTGCTTTAATTCATTTTCTATTAAAAGAGTTGGAAATATTTTGAATTGTCGGCTTGCCTAGTACCACGATAGGCGCCATCACGACAGTTTAGGAGTTTGGGTCATGACAAGTGGGTATTAGAGCCTAGGTTACATAAGTCTCACGAGTCATGAGCAGGTTTAGTAGTCTTGTGGATCAGTATGGAGACGTTTGTACTTATCTTCGAAAGGCTTCCGAACCCTTAGGAAACTTCACATTCTTGTATTCTTCTCATGCGGATTTGTTGATTCCGTTCACTAAATTTTTGTTGTTCTATTCTCTCACAAATGGTGAGCACACGTGCTACTGGGCAGGACGGACAACCACCAGTACCACCAGCTAGGGCCACGAGAGGCCGAAGTCGTGGTAGGGGCAGAGGTGCAGCTCGTACAGCAGCTAGAGAAGCACCTGCAGATCCACCAGTTGCTCTAGGTCAGGAGCAGGTTCCGATTGTGGTTGAGCCAATGGGGCCAACTCAGGCACCAGCTGTGCCCATTGTGGGGCCTTCAGGAGGCGTTGATCCAGATATTGATTGTTTGCACTGACCTTGGTCAGGTGGTTTCAGCTCAGGCCGCACTAGCCACTTATCAGGCCGGGGGAGGTACTCATACCCCCGCCGCCGTACTCCAGAGCAGGTGATGCAGGGACTTCAAACACCGGGGGTACTACCAGCCCAGTCGGGTGCAGCTGCTCAGGCCCAGGTGGTCCCCGTTATAACTGATGATGAGCAGAGGAGACTTGAGAGATTTGGGAGATTTCAGCCTCCATCATTTAGCGGTGCTGAGTCAGAGGATGCTCAGGGTTTCTTGGATAAATGCTAGCAGATTATTCGTACTGCGGGTATTCTGGAGACCAGTGGGGTCTCGTTCACTACTTTTAAGTTCACTGGGACTGCCTTCAGATGTGGGAGGCTTATGAGAGGCGCAGGTCAGTCGGTGCAGCACCACTTACATGGCAGGATTTCTCCGTTCTCTTCTTGGAGAAGTTCGTGCTGCAGTCTCACGGGGAGGAGCTGCGCAGACAGTTTGAGCAGTTACGTCTAGAGGGCATCTCTGTGACGTAGTACGATATGAGGTTTTCTGAGTTGGCTCGCCACGTAGTTTGGTTGGTTCCCACTAATAGGGAGAGGATTAGGAGGTTCATTGATGGCCTCACGTATCAGCTACGCTTGGTTATGACTAGGGAGAGGGTATCTGGTGCTATCTTCGACGAGGTGGTCGATGTTGCTCGGCAGATAGAGATGGTCCGCAGTCAGGAGCACGGAGAGAGGGAGGCCAAGAGGCCTCGTAGCTCGGGTGGTTTCAGTGGTGCCCCTTTGGGGGGTTTTGTTCTACCACGACAGGGGACGTCCTTATAGGCACACCTAGACGGCTCGTCCGATTCACCGTGGTAAATCATCCAGCCATGGTTCATACAGTACTCATCGGGGTCAGTCATCTCTCAGTGCCCTTCCAGCTCAGAGTTTGTCTCGTGCACCATCAGCTTAGGGTTCATTTATATCAGGTCCTTCTGATAGTTATTCTGGCTCTCGGGGTCCGCCTCAATACTTGCCACCATATTCAGAGAGGGGTTGTTTTGAGTGTGGAGATTTGGGTCACATAAAGAGATATTGTCCCCGCCTTTCGGGAGGTCCAGCTCAGCAAAGGAGTCAGACTGTGACTTCAGCACCAGTTACTTCACCACCCGGCCAGCCAGCTGGGGGTGGGTCTCAGTCAGCTAGGGGTCGCCCAAGAGGGAGAGGCCGATCTGGTGGTGGTCAGGCCCGATTCTATGCTATTTCTGTCAGACCAGATGCTGTTATTTCAGATGCAGTGATCACATGTATTGTTTCAGTATGCCACAGCGATGCTTGTGTATTATTTGACCCTGGTTCTATTTATTCGTATGTATCATCGTATTTTGCTCATTTTCTGGATATGCCCCGTGAGTCCTTAGTTTCATCTGTTCATGTATATACGCTAGTGGGCGACAACATTATTGTGGACCGTGTATATCGGTCGTGTGTAGTAACTATTGGGGGATTAGAGGCCAGAGTTGATCTCTTATTGCTTAGTATGATTCATTTCGACGTAACCTTGGGTATGGATTGGTTATCTCTATGCATGCCGTTCTGGATTATCATGCTAAGACCGTGACGTTGGTGATGTCGGGGTTGCCAAGGATCAAGTGGAGAGGTTCTCTAGATTATATTCCCATCATAGTGTTTTCATATTTGAAGGTCCAACTGATGGTTGGGAAGGGTTGTTTATTTTATTTGGCCTTTATGAGGGATGTAGTGTTGATACTCCTTCTACTGATTCTATTTCGGTGGTGCGAGATTTTCTGGATGTGTTTCCTGCAAACCTGCCAGGCATGCCGTCCGATAGGGATATTGACTTTGTATTGACTTGGTGTCGGGCACTCAGCCCATATCTATTCCTCCGTATCGTATGGCGCCAGATGAATTGAAGGAATTGAAGGAGCAGCTTCAAGAGCTTCTTGATAAGGGGTTTATTAGGCCTAGTATGTCGGCTTGGGATGCACCGGTTCTGTTTGTGAAGAATAAGGATGACACTATGCGGATGTGCATAGATTATAGGCAGTTAAACAAAGCTACAATCAAGAACAAGTATCCTTTGCCACGCACTGATGATCTATTTGACCAGCTCCAGGGAGCGAGGGTGTTCTCTAAGATTGACTTGCGGTTTGGGTATCACCAGTTGAAGATTCGGGACTCGGATATTCTAAAGACGACATTCAGGACCCGCTATGGTCATTATGAGTTCCTTTGATGTCTTTTGGGCTGACCAACGCCCCAGCAACATTCATGCATCTGATGAACAATGTATTTCAGCCTTATCTTGACTCATTTGTCATAGTGTTCCTTGATGACATCCTGGTGTACTCTCATATCCATGAGGAGCATGCCCAATATTTGAGGATTGTGTTGCATCGGTTGAAGGAGGAGAAACTTTATGCTAAGTTCTCCAAATGAGTGTTTTGGCTTAGTTCATTGGCATTCTTGGGGCACATGGTGTCCAGTGAAGGGATTCAGGTAGATCCAAAGAAGACAAAGGCAATTCAGAGTTGGCCCAGACCGTCCTTAGCTACGGAGATTTGGAGCTTTCTCGGCTTGGCCGGTTATTATCGTCATTTTGTGGAGGGTTTCTCGTCTATTGCATCGCCTTTGACCAAATTGACCCAAAAGGGTGCTATTTTTAGGTGACCGGATAAGTGTGAGGAGAGCTTTCAGAAGCTCAAAACTGCCTTGACCACAGCTCCAGTTCTAGTTCTAGTTCTACCTTCAGCTTCTGGTTCTTATACAGTGTATTATGATACTTCTGGGATTGGTATTGGATGTGTCTTGATGTAGGAGGATAGAGGGATTGCTAATGCCTCGCGCCAGTTGAAGCCTCATGAGAAGAACTACCATGTCCATGATTTGGAGTTAGCTGCCATCGTTCATGCATTGAAGATTGGAGGCATTATCTCTACGGTGTGTCTTGTGAGGTGTTTACAGATCATCAGAGTCTCCAGCATTTGTTCAACTTGAAGGATATAAATTTGAGGCAGCGAAGATGGTTGGGGCTGCTAAAGGACTATGATATCACTATTCTGTATCATCCCAGGAAGGCTAATGCGGTAGCCGATGCCTTGAGTAGAAAGGCGGTGGGTATGGGTAGCCTTGAATTCATTCCTATTGGTGAGAGACCTCTTGCAGTTGATGTTCAGGCTTTGGCCAACCCGTTCGTGAGATTAGATGTCTCGGAGCCCAGTCGGGTTCTAGCTTGTGTGGTTTCTCGATCTTCCTTATATGATCGCATTAGAGAGCGCCAGTATGATGATCCTCATTTGCTTGTTCTTAAGGACACGATTCAGCACGATGATGCTAGAGATGTTACTATTGGGGATGATGGGGTATTGAGGATGCAGGGTCAGATTTGTGTGCCTAATGTGGATGGGCTACGTGAGTTGATTTTTGAGAAGGCCCACAGTTCGCGGTATTCCATTCATCCGGGTGCCGCGAAGATGTATTAGAACTTGAGGCAGCACTATTGGTGGAGGAGAATGAAGAAGGATATAGTGGGGTTTGTAGCTCGGTGCCTCAACTATCAGCAGGTGAAGTATGAGCATCAGAGACCGGGCGGATTGCTTCATAGGTTAGAGATTCCAGAGTGGAAATAAGAGCGGATCACCATGGATTTTGTAGTTGGGCTCTCACGTACTTTGAGGAAGTTCGATGCTATTTGGGTGATTGTGGATCGGCTGACCAAGTCCGCGTACTTCATTCCAATTGGGACTACTTATACTTCGGAGCGGTTGGCTGAGATTTACATCTAAGAGATTGCCCGCCTCCACGGTGTGCCAGTATCCATCATTTCAGATCGGGGCACACAGTTTGCATTGTAGTTTTGGAGATCCATGCAGCGAGAGTTGGGTACCTAGGTTTAGTTGAGCACAGCATTTCACCCTCAAATGGACGGATTGTAAGAGCGCACTATTCAGATATTGGAGGACATGCTACGCACTTATGTCATTGATTTCGGGGGTCCTTGGGATCAGTTTCTACCACTCGCGGAGTTTGCCTACAACAATAGCTACCAGTCGAGCATTCAGATGGCTTCGTATAAGGCTTTGTATGGGAGACGGTATAGATCTACGGTGGGCTGGTTTGAGCCTGGTGAGGCTAGGCTATTAGGTACTGACTTATTTCACGATGCTTTGGACAAGGTCAAATTGATTCAGGATCGGCTTTGCACGGCGCAGTCTAGACAGAAGAGTTATGCTGATAGGAAGGTCTGTGATATTGCTTACATGGTTGGGGAGAAGTTTCTGCTCAAGGTTTCACCCATGAAGGGTGTTATGAGGTTCGGGAAAAAGGGCAAGTTGAGCCCTCAGTATATTGGGCCGTTTGAGGTATTTCAGAGAATTGGGGAGGTGGCTTACAAACTGGCCTTGCCACCTAGCTTGTCGAGTGTGCATCCAGTATTTCATGTTTCTATGCTCCGAAAGTATGTCAGTGCTCCGTCTCATGTTTTGAATTTCAGCACGGTCTAGTTGGATGGGGATTTGACTTATGATATGGAACCGGTGACCTTTTTGGATCGACAGGTTTGAAAGTTGTGGTCAAAGGACATAGCTTTAGTGAAGGTTCAGTGTAGAGGTCAGCCAGTTAAGGAGGCTACTTGGGAGACTGGGCGGGAGATGCGGAGCAAATATCCATACCTATTTCAAACTTCAAGTATGTTTCTAGACCCGTTCGAGGGCGAACGTTTGTTTAAGAGGAGAGGATGTAACGACCCGACCGGTCATTTTGAGAGTTATAGCCTCGTTCCCCCATTTACTGCTCATTTTGTACTATATAGCTGTTATATGACTTGCCGGGGTAGTCGGTTCGGGTCCGATAGGGTTTTTGGAAGGAAGTGAGATACTTAGTCTCACAGTTGAAAGTTTAAGTTGAAATGGTTGACTAGATGTTGATGTCACGACCTAATTTTCCCTCCGTAAGATGTCGTGACGGCACCTAGTCTCTAAGACTAGGTAAGCCTAACAAAAGGCGGAAAAAACGGAAATAAAAGTAAAATTAACAATAAACTGCAATAAAATAATAAGTAGCTGATAAGATGTCGCTCGGCATGTACAAAACCCAACACTCGGGTATACACAGTAAATTTTCAAAATCCGGTAGTCATAAGTCACAAGCTACAAAAGAAAAACTAGTATCTTAATACACACTACAATAAAATGAGGATACGACGACATTATATAAATGTCATATTAGGTCACTTAAATGTCATTAATTCATTTACCAACATTTAATTTATATTTGTACTAAATGTCGTAAATTTTGGGGTCGGGAATTTTCTGACATTTATGTTAATGTCGGTAAGAGATCTGCGACATTTATAAAATTGTCACTTGAAATTTATGACATTTAGCCTAATGTTGGTAAAAAATTTACGACATGTATTTATAGCCTTTATAAAATGTCACAATCATATTTTTGACATTTATATTAAAATGTCAATAAAAGATTCACATTTATTTATAACTTTTGGGAAATGTCATATCAAAAATTTCAACATTTAGGTTAATGTTAATATTTTCATAGTGACATAAATATTTATATCGAGTCTGTAATTTCATAAATATGAAACACCATATCAATGTAACAAGTACAAAATATATTTAAAGAAAATAACTTTTATTATTGTATCAAAAGAACAAAGTGATGATCGAATAAGTGTACTCCTTACAATTTCGATGACATCAAATAAAATCATCTCTCCATTACTAACCAAATCAGAAAAGACAAATCTAAAAACTAATTAAATCATAAAAGACAGTGAATCCAGCATACACCTATGTTAAGATCACTCCTAATTGGAGCTAATTCCCTTAACTTCCAGAATAAATTATGCAATAAAGTTTTATGGTTCCATCTTTTCAAAAGTCAAGCATTCACTTGCTAGTAATTGATCTCACATCTACCAACAATGATGTACGAGAAGTCCACATAAAAAAATTATAACTATATAATAAAGTACAAGAAGAGTGTATTTATTTTTTTCAAAATTTACCCTCTTCTTTTTCTTTGTGCTAGTTACAACGTTTGCGGTTCTTGATTATGTTAACCTGACAAAATATATTAGACTATTCTAAACTTAGATTTGGTTATCAAGCTACATTAGAAAAACAACAAGCACTAGAATTCAGAGACTAGACTTCCCAGAAAAAGCAGAATTTACAAGTTGATCCTAAAGAAATAAATTCTTTCAGTAAATTAAGAATGCTAACAATTGTTCCTAAGTAGAATAAATTTCTACTTAACAATATCAACCCCAGTTCTTTCTCAAACATTTAAAAGGGATAACAACATAAAGAAAAAACAGAACTTGAATCCAGTAACTAGTTATACATCACCACTCTTGCACTCTAAGGAAAGGTCTCCCTTGTATATACAAAATGAGTTCAGAGTCGAGAGTTAATACGGGGAAAATGATACGAATTATTGAGCAGAAATAAAGATAACACAAAAGTACTTAACCAAAAGAACATCACACAAAGAAAAATCCACATATATGACTAGAGAGACTTGAAACAACCAATGATGCTTAACCAAACTTGTCGTCCAATGCTCGGAAATCACATACAAAGAATAAGGAAAGAAGAACTACCTTGTAGGTGCTGTTTTATGGAGAAGAATTCTATCTTTTGCCACAACTTTATGTCTCTTTATCTGTCAGGGAAGAGAGTTAAATAACAATCGCTATCAAATTTCGAAAGTAATTTAGGACAGTTTTCTTAGCTAGAAATTCATATTTATGCTCAATATATTCATTAAATTAGCTCATGACCATTTTAGCAAGAGTATATTAAGAATATGATATGCTAGAGCACACATTTTGCCTATTAGACAATGAATGTTACTTCAACTGAATGTTCAAATGAACAATTCACCAGCTCTTTCCATCTCATGCTAGATAAGAATAATGGCCTATAATACACAAATCAAAGTACAAACTTAAAAATAAGATATAAATAAAATTTGAAAGAATTATGAATCCAACCTGACTAGAAGGCCAAATGTGTCGTGCTACGCAAAAGTGGCTAAGAATAATCTTCTTAACTGAACCAAAAATTGGAACTACTTGAAATCCCAATGAAACATTGGACTACCTGAAATCGCAATGAAACAGAGTTTAATAGCCAAAACCCATAGATCATTCACATGAATCTACTATCTCATTCCAAAATAGGTCGAAAAGCTATCCTCTAAATAGAACTCGAACTCGAGCATCCAATTTAAATTTAAAAATGCAGTGCTAAAATTACTCTTCTTAGTGTCCAACATGTCCTATTAGCGAAGTGTTGTACTGCACTTAGCATATACAAAGTCCTAAAATTGTCCTGCGTCATGGAATCAGTTCACAAGCATAAAGGTGGAAAATATATCGATTACAACTTTTCATGAAAACCCTAATGCTCCACCTAAAACTCAAAACTGAAGTAATATTAATTGGCAAAATTTTCAAAAAAAAAAACATAAAAAATAGCAAACAAAACGTCAATTAGCGATGACGATACTCAAAAAAGCTTGTTCTCGAATCTTATTAAATAAAGATAAAAATTTACAAGGGTGGAAATCCTTCATAGAAACATAGATCTCTAATTCAAGTAGAAAACCCAGAATTCAAAAAAGGTATAGGCAGTATATATATATATATATATATATATATATATATATATATATATATATATAGTTGGGCTACCTGGAATGGTTGTCGGTTATGGTGAGAGAGAAATAAGTTGGGCAGAGGCGACGTCAACTCCTAAACTTCGACAAATGAGGGCTTTTTGCTTTATTCATTTATGTCTAAAATTTTCACTTATGGGAGGGAATGGGTGATTGTTGTGGGAAAAATGGGAGGGAAAGATAAAATACTAAAATTTCGTTAAATTTCCGAAAATAATGTAGAGAAATTTCTAACATTTGTTGTAAATGTTGCTAATTACCGACAAATAATATGACATTGGGAATAAATGTCACTATAATTGTGACATTTTGTATTAAATGTCCGTGATTTTGCAACTCTTTCTTATAAATGTCATGAAATTCCCTTTTTCCACCCGGTCGATGATGCTCATACTTCACCTGCTGACAATTTAGGTACTGAGCTACATACTCTACTATGTCTCTTCATCTGCCTCCACCAATAGTGTTGTCTCAAGTCCTGATACATTTTTACAGCACCCGAATGAATGGAGTACCGCGAACTGTGAGCCTCCTGGGGAATAAACTCATGCAAGCCATCTACATTTGGTACACATAGCCTGCCCTGCATCCGTAATACACCGTCATCTCCAATAATGACTTCCTTGGCATCACCGTGCTGAACTGTGTCCTTCAGGACAAGCAGATAAGGATCATTATACTGACGCTCTCTGATACAATCATAAAGAGAAGACTAAGAAACCACACAAGCCAAAACTCGGCTCGGCTCGGAAATATTCAACCTAACAAACTGGTTGGCCAAGGCCTGAACATCCAGGGCTAATGGCCTCTCCGCTACCGGTAAATATACTAAGCTGCCCAAACCCTCCGCCTTATAATTCAAGGCATCGGCCACTACATTGGCCTTCCCGGGGTGATAAAGAATGGTGATATCATAATCCTTAAGCAGCTCTAACCAACTCCGTTGCCGCAAGTTAAGATCCTTCTATTTAAACATATGTTGTAGACTCCGGTGATGGGTATAAACCTCACAATGGACACCGTGCAAATAATGCCGCCAAATCTTCAAGGTATGAACAATAGCTACTAACTCAAAGTCATGGACCGGATAATTCTTCTCATGTACCTTTAACTGTCTGGATGCATAGGAAATCACTCTACCGTCTTGTATCAACACTGCGCCCAGACCAATGCGCGACACATCACAACACACAGTATAAGACCTTAAACCTGTAGGCAATACCAATATTGGGGCTGTAGTTAAAGCTGTCTTGGGCTTCTGAAAGCTCTCCCCACACTCCTCTGTCCACCTGAACGGAGCACCCTTCTCGGTCAACCTGGTCATAGGTGCTGTAATAGATGAGAAACCCTCTACAAATCGATGATAATACCCCGCCAAACCAAGGAAACTCCAGATCTCCGTAGCTGAGGATGGTCTGGACCAGCTCTGCACTACCTCAATCTTCTTCGGATCTACCTTTATCCCTTCGCACGAAAGTATATGACCCAAAAATCGCACTAAATCAAGCCAGAATTCACACTTTGAAAATTTTGCATACAACTTATTTTCTCTCAAAGTCTGAAGCACAATCCTCAGGTGTTGTTCATGATCCTCCCGGCTCCAGGAGTACACCAGAATGTCGACAATAAATACAATGATGAAGGAGTCAAGATAGGGTTGAAATACACTGTTCATCAAGTGCATAAATATTGTTGGGGCGTTGGTCAGTCCAAATGACATTACAAGGAATGCGTAATGATCATACCGAGTCCTGAAGGCAGTCTTTGAAATATCTGATTCCCGAATCTTCAACTGATGATTGCCTGAATGCAAGTCGATCTTAGAGAACACTCTGGCACCCTGAAGTTGATCAAATAGGTCATCAATATGAGGCAATGGATACATGTTCTTCACTGTAACCTTGTTCAACTGGTGGTAATCAATACACATCCGCATAGAACCATCCTTCTTCTTCACAAATAAGATAAGAGCACCCCCAAGGCGATACACTGGGTCGAACAAAACGCTTATCAAGCAGCTCCTGTAGCTGCTCTGTTAATTCCTTCAATTCTGCTGGGGCCATACGATATGGTGGGAAAAAAATAGGCTTGGTGCTCGGTAACAAATCAATTCCAAAGTCAATATCTCTATCAGGTGACATACTCGAAAGATACATTGGAAATACATCAGGAAAATCCCTTACTATAGGAACTGACTCCACAGTAGGAGTATCAACATTAACATCTCTCACATAGGCCAGATACGCATCACACCCCTTCTCAACCATTCGTTGAGCCTTAAGAAATGAAACAACCCTGCTAGGAACATAATCCAAGGTACCTTTCCACTCTAACCGTGGAAGACTGGCATAGCCAACGTCACCATCTTGGCGTAATAATCAAGGATAGCGTGATAGGGCGACAACCAGTCCATGCCTAAAATAATATTGAAATCCACCATACTTA
The DNA here is from genome assembly GCF_000390325.3 of Nicotiana tomentosiformis. Lineage (NCBI taxonomy): Eukaryota > Viridiplantae > Streptophyta > Magnoliopsida > Solanales > Solanaceae > Nicotiana > Nicotiana tomentosiformis. Next base: position 127,823,976 of record NC_090818.1, read on the forward strand.
GCAATAATAAATCGGCTTTGGTCTCAAAACCACTAATAACAATCAAACACGACCGATACACATGGTCAACAATAATAAAATCACCCACGAGTGTAGATACATAAATAGAAAAACTCAAAGAATCACGGGATACGCCCAAATATGGGGCAAAATAAGATGACACATAAGAATAAGTGGAGCCTGGATCAAATAAGACTGATGCATCTCTATGACAGACCAGAACAATACTTGTGATAATAAAATCAGATGCAACTGCCTCGGTCCTAGCAGGAAGGGCATAATATCTGTCCTGGCCTCCCCCTCTAGGGCTACCTTTACCTGTTCGATATCCATCTCTAGCTGGCTGTGGAGGTGGAGTGGCAATTGGTGCGGTAACCATGGCCTGAGAAGCCTAAGGGCCCTATGGAATAGGTGGGACCTGAGAAAATAGTGGAGGTGCACCCCTCCTAAGTCTGGGGCAATCCCTCATGATATGACAAGTGTCACCACACTCAAAACAAACCCTCGGAGGACGTGGCTACTGGGACTGGCTCGGACCTGATCGGCTGGACTGACCACTGAAAGCACCCGGTGCAGGAGATACAGTGGACATTGCCGGTGCATAATATGGAACCTGAGGTTAGGGAGTAGCCGGAATATCACTGGAAGTGCTGAATGAATAAGACGGCTCACATAACCTCTACCATGACGGGCTGCAGTTAGGGCACGAGAATTGTTATATGTGCTAGAATCTCGGGGTCTCTTAGCTTCCCTCTCTTCTCTCTCCCGGACCCGCATACCTCCCAATCTCCTAGAAATTGAAGCCACTTGTTTGTATATGATGTCCATCTCCAGCTCTCGGGCCATACTGAATTTGATACTAGGGTGGAGCCCCTTAATAAACCGATGAACCCGCTCTCGAACAGTAGCAACTAAGGCTGGTGCATGCCTAGCCAAATCACTGAATCAGACCGCATACTCTGATACGGTCATAGAACCCTAGCGCAACTGCTCAAACTCTACGCCCCATGCATCTCTAAGAATTTGAGGAACATATTCCCTCAAGAACATATCTGAAAATTGAGTCCAAGTGAGTGAAGTTACCTTAGCCGGACTATCCAACGCATATGCTCGCCACCACTGGTAGGCCGCTCCTCTAAGCTGGAATACCGTGAAAGAAACCCCGCTAGAATCCAAAATACCCATAGTACGGAGGATACGGTGGCATTCCTCAAGAAACCCCTGAGCATCCTCTAAAGCCAAACCACTGAAAGTGGGAGGGTGGTACTTCTTGTACCTCTCGAGCCTGAGTTACTCCCCTTCCGAAACTGTTAACCTAGCCTTGGGCCGAAGTGGGACAACTGGCTGCACTGATATAACCTCTAGAGCTTGGTCAACCTGGGCCCGTGGCTCTAGGGTGCAGGTAGCGGGAGTCTGTGATCCTCCCCCGGCCTGAGATGTGGCAGGAGCAAATGGAATCAACCCTGCCTAAGCTAGAGTGCCAAACATGCTCAAAACTTGGGCTAGAGTCTCCTGAAGTGCAGGGGTACTAACAGGCATCTCACGTGCCTGCTCTCCAACTGGAGCTACTGGTGGTTCCTCTGCAGCAGCTCGTGTAGGTGGTATGCCTAACAAAAAGCGATAAAAAATGAAAATAAAAGTAAAATTAACAATAAACTACAACAAGATAATAAGTAGCTGATAAGATGCCGCTCGTCATGTACAAAACCCAACACTCGGGTATACACAGTATTTTTCCAAAACCCGGTAGTCATAAGTCACAAGCTACAGAAGAAAGACTAGTATCTCTATATACCAGAGTCTAAGAAAAGAAATTTATACGGGAAGGTAAACGATATAGGAGGGAATAGAGGGGGACTCTGAGGTCTGCAGATGCGATAGATGTACCTTGAAATCTCTGTACAGCAGCAAGCACGCTCAGCTAATAGCGGGGCTGATAAGAAGCACCTTCATCTGCACACAAAATATGTGCAGAAGAGTAGCATGAGTACACCACAATGGTACCCAGTAAGTGCCAAGCCCAACCTCGGTAGAGTAGTGACAAGGTCAGGTCCGGTCCCTACTGGGATATAATAATAAGACAGATGATAAAAATAAAATGAAGAAAGATGGAGAATTTAACATAAAGAATTCACAGAAAAATAACAACACAGTACAATGAGATAACAATAAGGGGTACTCCCGAGATACCGTCTCGTAGTCCCAAAAGTAAATACTCAACAGGAGGATCTCCCGAGGTACTGCCTCGTAGTCTCAAAAGTAAATGTGTAGGGGGATCTCCCGAGGTACCGCCTCGTAGTCCCAAAAGTAAATATGCGAGGAGATCTCCCGAGGTACCGCCTCGTAGTCTCAAAAGTAAACGTGTAGGGGGATCTCCCGAGGTACCGTCTCGTAGTCGTAAAAGTAAATATGCAGGGGTATCTCCCGAGGTACTGCCTCGTAGTCCCAAAAGTAAATATGCAAGGGGATCTCTCGAGGTACCGTCTCGTAGTCCCAAAAGTAAACACAAAACTCTAATCAGTGGAGAAAGCAATTAACAACAAGAATTCTACAACTAAGATTGATACAAACCAAGGCAGGAATTCAACTAGGCATGCTGCACAAAATTCATATATGCATTTAAGACACATAGATGTAGACATGTGATATTAGGTAAACAGGATAACTACACATGCTGGTATAACTCAATTGAGATGAAAGAGGACATTACTCACTGAAAAATGGATTTTTACAATAATTAGCCTGTGTACGCACTCGTCACCTCGCGTACACGACGCTCACAAATCACAGAAGTATCACAACAGTACCAAATCCCAAGTGGATTGCCCCCACACAAGGTTAGGCAAGCCACTTACCTCGAACCAAGCTCAATCAATCCGTAAGAATGCCTTTTCCTCGATTATCCGACTCTGAATGGCCCAAATCTAGCCAAAAATAATTACATATCATAAATACAACTATAATAGTCTAATCTAATTAATGAAATTAAGACTTTAACAAGAATTTCAAAAACCGTCCTAAAAGGTCGACCCGGGCCCACGTCTCGGAATCGGTTAAAAGCCACAAAATATGAATACCCATTCACTCACGAGTTCACTCGTACCAAAATTATCCAAACCCGATATCAAAATCCGAATCAAAACTCAAAAACTTAGTTGAAGAACTTTCCAACTTTCCCCCCAAATTTCTCAACCAAATTTCTTAATTAAATGATGAAATCAACTATGGATTAGTGTAATATAATCATAAATGAGATAAGAATCATTACCCAATAACTCCCTCTGAAAACCCTTCAAATTATCGCCCAAATTCGTGCTCTCAAAGTTCTCGCACCTGCGGACCTTTATTCGCACCTGTGACGCCGCACTTGCGAAAATTCCATCGCACATGCGGAATTGACTCAAGGGGGTTGGGTCCGCTTCTGCGATGAGTGGGCCGCACCTGCGGACATTTGTCCACTTCTGCGAACACCCCACTCAGCTCGCCTTCCGCTTCTGCGATCCCTTCTCCGCAGGAGCGGCTCCGCTTCTGTGGTCCTAGTCTCGCACCTGCGCCCATAGGCCAGGGCTCTCCAAACCGCACCTGCGCTCCTCCTTCCGCACATGTGAGTCCGCACTTGCAGTCACCCCACCTCAGGTGTGATTATAGCAGAAGCTTGAAAGCTTCAGCAACTCACACAAGTCCAATTTCGATCCGTTAAGAATCTGAAATCAACCCGAGGCCCCCGGGACCTCAACCAAATATACCAACAAGTCCTAAAATACCATACAAACTTAGTCGAACCCTCAAATCATATCAAACAACGCTAAAAATATGAATTACCCTCCAATTCAAACTTAATGAACTTTGAAACTTATAACTTCTACAACCGATGCCGAAACCTATCAAACCACGTCTGATTGATCTCAAAATTTGCACACAAGTCATAATTGACAATACGGACCTACTCCAACTTCCGAAATCAAAATCCGACCCCGATTTCAAAAAGTCAACTTCCGGTCAAACTTCCTAAAAATTCAACTTTCGCCATTTCAAGCCTAATTCAGCTACAGACCTCCAAAAGACAATCTGGATACACTCCTTAGTCCAAAATACCCCAACGGGGCTAACGGAACCGACAAAACTCTATTCCGAAGTCATCTTTACAAAGTTCTAACTACGGTCAAAATCCTAGAACTTAAACTTCCATTTTAAGGACTAGGTGTCCCTAACCACTTTAAAACCACAAACAGAACCTCCCGACAGTCACATAAGCAGAAAATAGATACGGGGAAAGCAGTAAATAGGGGATCGAGGCTATTACTCTCAAAACGACCAGCGGGGTCATTACAGTTGACCTATGAGTAAATGACTCCGAAATAGAGTTTTGATATTTCCGTTAGCTCCGTTGGGTGATTTTAGACTTAGGAGCATGTACGGATTATGATTTGGAGGTCCGTAGTGGAATTAGGCTTGAAATGGCAAAAGTTGAATTTTTGGAAAGTTTGACCTGGAGTGAACTTTTTGATATCGGGGCCGAATTCCGGTTCCGGAAGTTGGAGTAGGTCCGTAATGTCATTTGTGACTTGTGTTCAAAATTAGGGGTCAATAAGACGTGATTCGATAGGTTTCAGCGTCATTTGTAGAAGTTAGAATTCCTTAGTTTCGATAGGCTTGAACTGGGGTGTGATTCGTATTTTTGATGTTGTTTGATGTGATTTGATGGCTCAACTAAGATCGTATCGTATTTTAAGACTTGTTGGTATATTTTATTGAGGTCCCGGGGACCTCGGGTTGATTCCATATGGTTAACGAATCAATTTTGAACTTGATGTTATGGCTGAAGTTTTCTGGTGTCTCTGATCTAGTTTCCTTGTACGCGATTGCATGAAAGGGGCCGCGATCGCATAGGCTTGTTTGGGGCAGTACTAATTTTTGCCCTATGCATTCGTGAGTGGTGGTACGCGATCGCATAGGTTTGGCTAGTCAGTACATCGCGAACGCGTGGGCATTGCCGCGTTCGCGAAGAGGAGATGAGGCAACTGGTTCTCATACGGTTGTTCTTCGCGATCACGGGAGGGGAGACGCGATCGCATAGGTTGGAGGAAGCAAAGGTTCGCGTTCACGTGGAGGTCTCCGCGTTTGCGTAGCCTTAATTTCTTGGGCAGCTGAGTTGTGCTTCGCGATCGTGAGGCTATTTCCGTGATCGCGATTAAAGATTACTGGGCAGAACTTTAAATATTTCAAAACGAGGGTTTGAGTTCATAACACAAAAATTGATTTGGGAGCTCGGTGGGAGGCAGTTCTTTGAGTGATTTCCAAGTGGGTGATTGGGGTAACTAATTCCTACTTAGTTTTAGTTAATTTCTATGATTATGTCTTTAATTAATTTCATCATTAAATTAGTGATTTGGGGTGGAAATTTTGGGGGAAATGGAGGAAAGTTCTTAGGCCGAATTTTGAGGTTTTGATCGAGATTTTGGTGTCGGATTTGGGTAATTTTTGGTATGGGTGGACTCATGGTTGAATGAGCTTTCGGATTTTGTGACTTTTATCGGATTTTGAAATGTGGGCCCGGGGAGGCTTTTGAGTCGAATTTTGACTTTTGATTAATAACTTAGTATTTTTCTTCTGGAATTGATTTCTTTAGCCCGTGTTGATTATATACAATTATTTATGGCTAGATTCGAAGCATTCGGAGGCCGTTTCGCGAGGCAAGGGTGTGTTGGAGTAGAGATTTGCTCGGATTGAGGTAAGTAACACTTCTAAACTTGGCTCTGAGAGTTTGAAATCCCGAAATTTATGTTATATGATTGGTATTGAGGTGACGAACATGCCAAGTGACGGGTGTGTGGGCGTGCACCGTAAGAACTGTGACCTAGTCGATTCCATAGAACTGTGTAGTAGATTTATCTTGTTGATATATGTGTTTTCATCATATGATAAGTAATTGAGCTGTTAATCATGCTAGAAATCATGTTTAGGCTATTGCTGGTACTGTTAAGACCCATAGTGGTCGCTTCATTGTTGTTGACTTATTGATTACATTGACATTTTATACTCAGACATATTTATTCATTGTATATAATTTCTCAGTCTACGTTTCTATTTATTGCTATGTCATATCATTATTTTGGGCTAGGTTCACGACAATGTGAGCCCGAGAGAGAGAAAGACGGGAGATATTGACGACTGAGTGAGGTGTCGCTACCCAATGTAAGGAAATGGGCCTGTGACACGAGGGCCTGATTGAGAGTGACAGTTATGGGATCGGACTGCACGCCGTAGCATGTTTATTGATTTATGCCTGGATCTGGTTTATTATTGCGTTTGGGCTGAAGGAGCCCCTCCGGAGTCTGTACACACCCCCAGTGAGCGCAGTTGGTTATATTGAGGGATGGATCTTTCTTGGACATGGATCTTGTCCGAATCATTTATATTCGGGGATGGATCTTTCCCTGGGTTGGATTGGCCTTATACAGTACTGAGTGACTGACTGTCAGTCGAAGTGTGTATGTGTGTATATATATATATATATATATATATATATATATATTCCCTGGGATGGATTGGCCTTATACAGTACTGAGCGATTAAGTATTCTGAGAGTGTGAGTACACGAGACTTTCAGTGTGGTGCATCGCATACAGCATGTGCATTAGCATGCAGATGTAGAGAGGTCATACTCTTCATATCATTTAGAATTTGATCTATTTAACTTGAATTGAGTTTAACTGTTGAACTTGGAAGCATGCCTACATTCTTGTACTGTTATTTTTATGTTGAAATGTACTTGTTGAGTTCGTCACTACCTTTCAGTCCAAAGGTTAGATTTGTTACTTATTGAGTTGGTTGTACTCACGCTACACCTTGCACCTTGTGTGCAAATCCAGGTGCTTCCGGTCATGGCGGTTGCTGAGTTGTGGAGTTCGGATTCTTAGAGACTATCGAGGTAGTTGCTTGGCGTTTCGCAGACCTTGTCTCTCCTTTCCTATCTCTCCACTTATTGTATTTAGTTTCAGACTATCATAGACAGTATTTTTCAGACTTGTGATGTATAGTTGCTTATGTAGTCTGTGACACCCCGATAGTTGGGAACTTTCGCATTGTGTTTTAGGTTTCTATCCCGTTTATGAGGACTTTTATTGTTTAAATTGCTTTAATTCATTTTCTGTTAAAAGTGTTGGAAATATTTTGAAATGTCGGCTTGCCTAGTACCATGATAGGCACCATCACGATAGGTTAGGATTTTGGGTCGTGACAGGAACTCATAAAATATCGAACCTGTAAACTGAAAAATACAAAAACCAAAACTGAAAATATAAAAAACATATGTTTTTGCCGCGGGGGGAGGATGCAGGGTGCTGTAGAAATTTGTTTTTACAGAAAATTGAAAATAAAAAATATTTTTTAAAAAAATCGGGGGGTGTGAGTGTTAGCAAGGTGGGTGGTGACGGAAAAGAAAAAAAAAACTGAAATCTGAAGAAAAAAAATCTTTTTGAAGAGATGAGGCGGGAGAGGTGGGGTAGGGGAAAGAAAGGGGAGGGAGTTGGGGTTAGATGTGAGGGTAGATGGAGTTTTTGGAAAATATTTTCCTAACCCTTTTTAGGGAAATCATTTTCCTCCAATTTCAGGAAAATGTGATATCTAGAAAAATATTTTTCAAATTATTTTGTGCAACCAAATAATAAAAAATGAGAAAACATTTTTCGAAAATTATTTTTCGTCATACCAAACACACCCTTAATAAATGCGACTTATAAAGCTCATTCAGCAAAAGCTACTTATAAATAGCTTGAGCAAAACCTAGTGTGTTGCATTTAGGAAATGGAAATGGCGGAAAGCTCTTTAAAACCCAGTTAAGATAGCGGCAGTTAACGTCAAAAGTGACATAAATAGGAAACACGGTCACAACATCGCTGGTAAAAACAACAATAAAATATGTGTTAATACTATTTTCTCCGGTCCACTTTAATTAATTTTGTGGTTATTTTCACACATATTAAGAAAATTACTTTTTAACATTAAGTAACAATAAATTTGACCATATTAACCTTAATTTGTTCATTGAAAATATAACAAATACTCATAGGCTCTTTAATCCAAGGGTAACTTTGAAAAAAAAAAATTTAATTACTTTTTGATATCTTAAAAAACAAATAGTGTGGACGACAAAAAAAGCCCAAAAAAAATCAATTAAAGTGGACCGGGAGTAGTACTTTTGGTCATTTACCAAGAAAATTAAAAAAAAAACATAGTACTTTTGGCCCCTTTATTATGAGTAGTAATTTTGACTTTAGTGCTTGTAATATCTGATTAAAAGCATTTAATCTTTAATTAACTGATATGTGCACTTTTTATCCTTTTGCCTATGAATATTCATAAATTTACTGATTTATTAACCACTCTACCAGTTAATTATTCATGTATTGAAGTATTTGAGGATGGTCTAGTTCTAAAAATAGCCTCAATATAATAAATTTTCTACATAAAAGGACCAAAATTATATATTTTAATTAATTAAAGGTTAAATGTATTAGTCATATATAACAAGGGCCAAAATCACAATTTACCAATAATTAAGGGATCAAAAGATAAAAATAGCAGCAGTTTTCACAAGATAAATATGTGAATAGTTGAAGAAGTTCATGAGTTATCCTTAGTGACGAAAAAAAAAAGTTCAGTATATTTGAAAGCTAGTTGAAAAATGGAGCCAAAATTGTGACTTATTTATTACTTAAATGAAAATAATAATACCAAACATCAACTTTCCCTCATGAATTAAATGATTTTATTCTATGGAGTTAGAATTCTAGAAATTGCACTACTAAGTCTTAAGTGCTATTAAACATTTTTTTAATGCAAGTAATGTTTAATATCACCAATAACTATATATAATTATGCGTAATATATGGATCATATTTTCATATATGGCCAACTCAACACTGTATTTTATGTATGAAAATATTATTTTTATCTACTTCCTCAACCTAAATATTGAAATATTTTATATGAGATTTATGGTAAAATTATTTTTTTAATCCCTCCGATCAAATAGCCCCTGAAATTAATTATGCTCTCTATCTTCCTTTTCACAACAAAACGGAGAGATGAATTTATTAAATTCGTCCGAACTGAGGGGGCTCGAACCCCTAATTTTCCCTAACCGATTGAATAACAAACCTACGAAAATTAAGCGTACAACACAATATCATCTTTATTTTTATAAATCATAAAAGATTCCGTTGAATATGTAATTTAGTACTGGGGCCACCACTAATTTCATTGAACCACCCACCACTTATCATATTTTAGGTGAATTATAATCACTCACATTATTTGGATTGAAATTCAAAAATAGGAAAAATAGTCACAGTTTTAAAAATAATCGAAATTTAGTCAATTTTTATGTAAAAATAATTTTGAACGAAAAAACTGTTCAAAATTCGGAAAAATATTCCAGCATAATATACTGGAGTTCGAATTTTTTACATGTAAACTTCCAGCATAATATACTGGAGTTCCAGCATAATATATTGGCCCATCATAATATGCTGGAAGTTCATACACAGGTGCATCAATCTCCACTATATTATGCTGAAACTTTTCGTGTTGCAGCAAAATAGTAGCTATTTTTCAATGATTTTACAAACGCTGATTATTTTTTAATTATCGGTCCGAAAATTAGCTAGCACGTGCTATTTTTACCGTTATTTGCCCATACGTGGTATCCCACCGTTATTTGTCCATACGTGGTATCCCAATCAATTCGATCTTTTTCAATGGGCCTACTTCACCTAATTCGATTTCTTTCAGTTGTCCCAACACATAAAGAAATAGTAAAGAATTATCCCTTTAAGCCAAAGTGATGACAATTGTCCCAACACATAACATGGGTTAAGCGAAGTCACGCGAACGTCACGAGTTCAAACCTTATCGCAAACAAAAATCTGGTATTAAACTGGGTAAGATAGAAGACACAATTGTGCCTACAACAACAATGAAAATTCAATTCCAAACAAGTTGACGTCAAAATTTAAGTTGTCAAGTGCCATTATTTGAAAGTGAAACAAATGGTGATCTTCCAACTGCAACACATTCTAGTGAAACCAACAACAATGACGACTCTACTATAAGCAAGTTGACATCAGTTATATGATCTTCACCTTCTGTGTTACGCCATTAAAGCTCGTATTCAATTCAATATTACAAAATTTTAGTTTATTTAGCTTCAGAAGAAGTGGCGGAGCCACCTTATACTAGGGAGTGTCGATTGACATCTATTCGTAGGAAAATTATACTGTTTAGTGGCCTTTGATAATGCCAAATATAATAGTGTTATGTGAAACTAAGGGTAGTTTATAATCAGAATATTTGCTCAAATCAATTCATAATCGGTATTAGCATGTATGATTACTGCATCAAAATGAAAATAACACTCCTTCAGCACATTATAATCTATTACTTGACTTAAACAACTTAACCTAGTACTCCATTTAATTATCAACAAATATCCAAGTTTATTCAAGAAGGGGAATGTCACGACCCAATTTCTAACCAAGTCGTAATCGGCACTCGGTGCCTTAACTTGACCGAGCGAACTATCTTGACTTTTCTAATTTGTTCTATTTTTGTTATACAATACATCTCAACACAATTTGATATGATTTAAAGTAAATTCTTTTCTGAATCTTTAATCGAAATAATAGCCTAAAAAGAAATTCATTATGTTATCTTGAATACATTAAAAAATAAATATAATGCAAAGTGGACACCCATGACTTTATTCTAACTATGTCTATGAAGCTTATAAGAAATACTAAAATAATAAGATAAAATTCTAGAATCAATGAACTCCACGAATTAAAATCGAGCTCACTAGATCTTCTCGTAATGGGAGGAGAATATCCTAACTCGTAGCCTCCTTACCTGCAAAATCTATGCCTACATTAACATAGGTCAATGTAGGTTCCCATGAAGAAAACGTCAGTACACCACAGCGGTACTCTGTAAGTAAAGAAATCCTCCCACTAAAGCTGGAACGAGACTCTAAAAGAAGTATGTATGCATGATATAAGAAAATTCTAAAAGTTTGTGATAAAGAGTTAAGACAGATAACTCATATATCTATTGTAAAATTCTTCTTGATGTCATTCATGAAAATTCTCTTTCTTTTCTTCTCTTTTTTTCTGAAAAGAAATATAAAATTCATATAGACAAATATATAAACTTTCTCAGAACAATCCTTGTAAATTTTCTAAAGTATTTTCTTTTCTTTTCTTTTCTGGGGAGTTCCATTGATTCTGACATTCTTTCTGATTCTGATTCTGAAAAGGTCACCATATGATCGGTATGGTGGATGATCCCATCCCGATCGCCTGAACCCCATTCATGTGGTGCCTCACGGTTCAAAGTTCTAGCATGCTTGCGTTTTTGTGCCTTACCAGGGCACTTCTATCATAATGTCCGAACCAAAGGTACACTAATCTCCTACTCTGACACGAGTAGTTTCAGGGTAACATAAACCACTAGAGGCTTTAAAACACTGATATATCTCCACAGTTCTCATCAAAATAATTTCATAAAATCATGTAAAAGAAATTTCAATAGTTTATACATTAAAAAAATATATGCAAGTCATGGATGCATGAGACATGATTTATGGAACAACATATTATTCTTGAGTTATTAACCATGATAATTATCTAAGATATTTTTTATAATTCTAATGGATAATGTGAGTCCACTCGTTCCATTCAGAGCTAACATTAACGTCCTATACAATCCAACAAATACTTATGTCGTGATCTTTGTGAGAAGACAACTTTAGTAAAAGCATTGTCTTTACTCACCTTGATTCATTGCTTTTGAATACCTTCGTTTGCTCCAATCCAATGGTTTCAACTCAACAAAAAAATCTATATATAGTTAATCTAAAAATCAATACTATAAGTTCCAAGATTTCAAAAATATAGAAATCCTAGGTTTGATTCTTCTCTCCTTCTAGGGTTCGTCGTTAATTCTGCAGTAGTTTCCAGGAATAATTATCAACCATAAACCTCTCTAACAATCGTGGTTGAAAGCGGTTATGAAACTTACCTTGAATTGTGAAACCCTGGGTGGCAGAGAGACCTTGTTCTTGAGTTCTTATTAAGAATCTAGCGATTTTGAGATGGAATATTATTAGAATTGATGTTTAGAAATAGTATTCTAACGTTAATCGCATTAAAAACTCACATTAGGTAGTTTGAGAACCCTGGGATGACTTGAGGATGAGAAGAGAGGTTTAATCTTTAAAGAATGAGGCTATTTTCTCTCTCCCCGTCCCTTTTATTTCAACGCCATGTCTTCGACAATACAGTCCGCACCCAGTGCTACTCACAACGCCCAAATAAAAGCATTCTCGTTTGTGACTAAGCCTTACTCACTATCAACTTCTCTTCTAACTCTTTCATCATTAAAAGGCATATATATAGGTTGAGAAATGCACCCACTATTGTAGGTCTACTCATAAAAATTATAAGAACTAAAAGTTACCTCAGAAACATGGCTCATATTTAGGCACTTCTTTCTTGCTTTTTCCTTCTGACCTTCTTAAGGTTTGGGGGGGATTGAGACATCACCACTCTATTCTTATCAAAGTATAGATATCTTATAGACCATGCTTTTAGAACGTACCATATTTTTGCAGCCTCAATTTCAAGACGTCATTGATCCATATAGGACTGCTGGTGCTCTTTAATCTCTTATATCTAACATTCCTTTTTATCCTTTTTGAGTCTTGGGAAACAACTTATCTTATCAGGTTTGGCATATTAATTTGGCGACTCGGCCCTCTGCCAACTTGGTTGTTACAAATAGAACTACTTCTGAACTTGTGACAATATCTAACTTTGTGAGTTACTTTTGTACGGATTTGCTATTATCCACCTTCATATGGCTTGTGATAAGTGGTGCAACATAAACTCTAGAACATTTATGTATGTTCTTCATCTTCTCATCTTTTCTAATTTCTTAAAATTATCCAAAACATAGTAGTGCTCTTCTACCATCCTTGGGATTACTGCAATTTAACGTTTGTCGTGCCTCACTTATTGGCACCATTATCAAGTATATATAGCAATCTATTGTACAATAGGCACATATAAGGGCTACGACATTGCATAACCTAGGCGCCCTAGCGTACTCTTCTCTAGCTCTTTGGCTAACAATATTATATTGCTATTTTAGCCTCTGAGGCTACTAACACTTTAAAAACTTCATCCCTTTATTTTGCGCTTTATGTGCATTTACAATATCCATTTTTCTATGGCATCTCTCATCTTGCTATGTTAATCCCTTGATACATCCTAATCTACTACAACATCAATGGTATTCTTATATCACTTTTGGTATTAAACTCGCATTATACAAGCCTCTTTAAACTTGTGTACATACTTGAATATGCCATTTACTTCGATGATGGTTTGCTAGCCAACGATAAATGGTTTTGGCTTTGACCCTTAAAAGAGGATGTTAATTCACTTCCTAGTATGAGTCTATGGTCCTGAAACCACACACATTGCAATTATATGTACTTACTATCTATTTGTTTCTCAGATGGATGAGGTATTTTCTTGTTGGGCCAATCTCATACTGATTGTACTTATCACGATTCATCTTTGAAAGGATTGGGCTTGTTCTTTACCCTTCTTTGTGCTTCATAGGATTCTTCCTTAATTACAGATATTTCATTTTAGTAACCTAGTTATCAATCACTATTCTCGTAAGGAGATATGTTCTTTCATGCATCCATCTTCTTGGAGCAAAGTGTCCTCCATTTACTTTGATACTTACCTTGCATATAGGTTTGCCGGGTACTAACCATTGGTCTAGATTTATCCTAGTATCATCAACATATCTTTAAATGTGCTTTTCACGCACACTTAATCCTTTCATAATATTCAAGACTTCCTCGATTCAATACTTTGTAGATGAACCCCTTCCTGATTCATTACTTGTATATCTTAATACCACTAGTTAGTCATGATCTCTTCTAGTGACCCTTTTTTCTTTTTGTTATCTTTCTCTTTAGGATATATCTTCTTATTCCATGGTCTAGCTCGTGCAATACTTATCACTTGATAACTTATTTGATCAATTGGCTCACTCATCCTGAACCCTCTTGGTTCTTATTGTATCCCAACTTTACGACACTTCAAAATAACTAATATTATGGCTAAACATTATATAACACCCAATTTATTGCTTTAGGTTGTACACTTCACAAGAAAATCACCTTGATATTATTTATTGTAATGTTCTATTCTACTTTGAGTCACACTTAACCGAACTTGAGAAAGTGAGGCTCTCTGAGAAAGGCATATGCCAACCCTCAAAATCTACTCTGCATTGGTACAACTATTTGTGTGAACCATACAAAAATACAAATTTTATATAATCTTACCTTTTTGATATCATACATTTACGTACTTTCTTGAGCTATTCTGAAATAAACTTCTAGCGCGAAGGCTAACTTTTCTGATATTTTTCCTCTTAATGCCTGGCTTTTCTAAATCTTTCTGTAATATTATGGCACCTTAGCCATGCTAAACATCTATTTTATTAAAATATAGAATTATTATACATTCTCATTATATATATGTCTGCATGCTATAAATTCTGGGCTTAGCTCGCTGACATGCGATTATTCTCAAGCTCAACCTTAAGTCATATTAAGTACCCTGGCGATGATCAAAACATTATATAGTTGAGATTCAAGTCACCTCATAACATATCTCTGAATCTTTCATATATACTAGCTTCAAAACATATCAGTATCACTTTAAGAACCTTATGGCCTTAAGCTAACCCATCACACTTATATCTTATTGGAAATATATTGTCCGCTGCATCCATTTTCTGTAGCATTCATTCTCTCCATAATGCAAGGATGACTTTCTGTGTTTTGTGATTTTTCTTTTCCCTAAAGAGAATGCATTATAGTGTATATTTACCTCCCTTCTATCTCCTCTTGTTCTTTAGTACTCATGACCAGACATCATATCTTTAAAGAGCTTGGTGTTGTCATTCTACCGTGGTTCACCTTATGGTGGTAATTTATCTCAACTTTGAAATCCCGAGGTCATGTCTTTTTGTACTTCTTAAACTGTAGTAGACCACATATGCACTTCAAAAGATCTATTCATTGTGTTACTATAGGTCATAATACATACAATAAACTACCAGTTTCTTCTTATCGTCTTCATCATTTAAACATTCTTTGATAGGAGCCACAAAGTACTCGCTGCAACTATAATAGGTCTTACTCTGACCCCTGTACATAACTTATTATCCTCGTTATTTTGAACAAAAATTTGATCTCAAATTAGGGACGCAATCTGGACATTATTGGTATCTAAATTAAATCTGGACATTGCTTAGGAATATAGTCTTTTATCGTATTCCTATTCACCTTACTAGTACCAACTTCTTGTGAGTTCCATGACAACTTTAACCTTATTGAGACATCATCACCTCATTTTTTTAGTACAAAGTCTTTGAAGTATTTATGATAGTTTTGATTTGTTACAGCCCTAAATAAGATAATCTCAGTCTTACCTTATTCTCTTCTTTGGGATACACTTTTCTAGGTCAGTTCCCGGTTTAACCTTTATTCTCCCTTAAAGGCAGTTACCATCATAAACCATCTCACTTGTAGACGGTGATGTCTTGCTAGCTTTTCTTCTTAGAGTCTCTAATCGTATTGGTATATCAATCATTAGATTAATCGAAAAAATAGAATTCTGATTCTCACTTTAAGCTTTAATGCAAGGAAGAATGCAAAAATTTTCTTAAATATCTATAGACCCATGTTTATAGAAGTGGGGCCCTCACAACGATAAATGAGACACTACTTGTAATGACCCGGCCGACCGTTTTAAGTATTTACACTCAGTTCGGTAATTTGAAGTCACGAATAGCTTCCCATGGTTTATTATGACTTATGCGCATCACCGGCTTTAGTTTATGAGTGGCTCAGAATTGATTTTGAAGGATGACTCTCACTTGAGAAGCTTGAGGTTGAAAGAGTTGATCAAGTTTGACTTTTGTGTAGTAGACCTTGGATTAGAGTTTTGATGGTCCTCATAGGCCTAGTGGTAATTCTGAACTTGCGCATATGCCCGGAGTTGCATTAGGATATTTCTAGAAGGTTTCGACACCGTTTGGTGAAAGTTGGCAATTTAAAAGATTGGAATTCTCCTAAGTTTGACCATGGTTTGACTTTAAGGCTAACGGGGTCAGATTTTGGTTTCGGGACTTGGAATAGGTCTGTTTCGTCATTTGAAACTTGTCTTCAAAATTTAGTGTCATTTAGAGTTGGTTTGATGTGGTTCGGATGCTTGGTTGCAATTCTACAAGTTCTTGAAGTTCATTGTGATTTTCATGCGTTTTGGCGTCCGATTCGTGATTCTAGATGTTATTTTGGTATTTTGATCGCCCGAGCGAGTTCGTTTGATATTTTTAGACTTGTGTGGATGTTTGGCTTGGTGCCCCGGGGGCTCAGGAGAGTTTCGGATTGGTTTTTGTTAAATTTAGAGTGTTGGTTCGATCGCAATAGCAATGTTTTAGTCGCTAATGCAACGATCACATTTGTGAGGTCATTGTTACACCCCATATTTTCATACGTAAAAGTATGTCGTAAGTCGATTGATGTAAGCTCATAAATGAGATCATTTTTGACAGTACATGAAGCAAGTTAATCATATTACCTTGGAGGTTATAAATATTTAAAATCATAAATAATAAGTACCAAGAGGGTTGGAAGGCTTAGAAGCTAAACAAACCAAAGAAAATAAGTTTCGTCGAAAGTCGACAAGTTGGGAATGTTATAATATGTACTTTTGGGATGAGACTAGGGTGCTTAATATTATAAGGAGATTATGTTTTGTGTTATTTTAGTCGTATGATAGTCGTGTATTACGTTTGAAGTCAAGTGAGTTATCGAACAAAAGTTGGCAAAGGTCATCACAAGTTATACTCAAAATGTGCTGCAAATTAGGTCAAATATATCTGAGTTTTTCTCTCAATATGTTTAGAATTACGGGATGATACACCTATTAAATTGAAGATCTATGAGTCTAGTTTTAAACGCATTAAACCTTTCATCGATACGACATCGGAGTAGAGAGATATTCACGTTTTTGCGAGACTGTGCAAGCAGCCCTTATGGGACCCACTTGGTCGGTGGCCAAACTTCACCTATTTTTATCTCGCTTTTGGGATGCGCTTCGCTAATTTTTCGACCTCCTTCAATCCTCACACTCTCCAAACCCTCCCAAACAGTTCCCCCGAGGCTCCAAATTAAATTCTAAAAAAATACACCTTAATCCAACATCAAAGTTAGCCAAAGGTGAAGAATAACTACTTTATGGTGTTGTGATATGAATAAGGATGACGGTGAGCTAAGTTAAGCTTAGGGGTCGAATTTTATCTACTTCCTAAGGTATGTTTAACATCCATTTGATTGTGTTTAAGGTTAATTACATATTTGTTGTGGTGTTGAAGTGAAAGATTACAAGATAGCACTTGAAAAGGGAAGAAGTGTTGTTATCTTTTGTTGGGTTGTTCTAAGGCTCTCTCTATATATGTTGTTATGGCTGGAAATTGGAGAAAATAACTTGATTATGATATGGTTTCTATTTTTATGCATGTCTATATGTTTATCAAGTTAATTGATGAAAGAAATATATGAAACTTGGGATTGTAAGCGAAGATTAACTTAAGTCACTTTTATGGTGTTGTGTTGCCATTGAGGGTTGTTGTAAGCTGAATATAACTTGGACTTAGACTTGAATCTACTGTATGAGGTATTTATATTGTGTTCTTGCATGTGCTTAAGGTTATCTGGATGTTGATTAAGTTAAATGGATGAACTAGACATGAACTAGTGAATAAAGTTGCTAATTGAGGATAGTTGGAGTTGTGGATTATTTTCTTTATTATAAATATATGGTATGAGGCTGGAATGATTGATGAATGGCTTCATTATCATGTTAATGATACTTTTAAGTTAAAGTAAGAAGTCTATAAGGGGTGATATGGGGTGTACGGATTCTAATCAGAGCTTGTCGCTCGTCGTGAAGTAGTTGTAACTTGTTGTTGTTATATGGTGTCTTATTATTGATACTTATATATTGTTGGATTTTTCTGGTTATTGTTGTTGGTATATGGTATTGGAGGAGTCCCTTGTTACCGGGGAGATGATTTCAAATTTACATTAACGAGCTACTAGCTTAAGTTACGGACTTAGCCTTTACTCAACACTAATTTTAAATCTCCTTATGCTATGGTAGATTAAGTGGAGTTGTTTGAAGAGTTGCTTGAAAGGTATTAAGGACTCAACGGGGTTAAGGTACGTTAAGGCTAAAACTTTCCTTCATTTTGGCATGATCTTGTAACAACATGTGTTTGATAACGAGACATAAAGAGAAGTTCGTATTCCTGAATTTATGTACATTATCCTAGTTTCATAAGTTACAGTATTCTCCCTTATCGGGACTTTATATTTATTTAAGTATTGTCTTCTTCCAGTGAAGAGAGCAGATGTCTATATATAGAGAGCAGAGGGTCTATATATATATATATAGTATTACACTATTTTCACCACCATCGAGCTATAATCGGTGGGCAGGTCCCTATTGGGCAACCTCTGATCAGATGGTAAGTTATATACCGAGCCTACTGTGGCGAGCACCTATGAACTAGCCCGGAATGGACGAGAGACAGAGCCTAGTATGGCCGAGCACCTATGAGCGAGCCTACTACAACAGAGCAGTTATACGTACCGAGCCTCATAAGGTCGGACAACTAATTTACTTACTATATTGAGAGAGTTGAGTCAGTATCAACAGGTAAGCATATCTTCAGATCATCTTTGACTCCCATTTACTTTTATTTATTATATTATTAGTTCATTTTTAGCTTTCAGTTATTTTATCGCCTTACATACTTGGTGCATTATTTTGTACTGGCGTCCCTTTTGTTGGGGACGCTACATTTCATGCCTGCAGGTCCTGATAGACAGCTGGATAGACCTTCCCAGTAGACAGAGTCAAACATCAGCTTGGTTGGTAAGCTCTACTTCCTCATAGTTACCGGGTCTAAAACTTGGAGTACATTTTATATATACATGTTTGATGGGTATGTCGAGGCCCTGTCCCGACCATGATACAGTTCAATTAACTCTAGAGGCTTGTAAACGAGCCTTGTGTATTTTGTATGTTAGTATTGTGGCCTTGCCAGCCCTGTGTACATGTTTAGTTTGGTATTGCTAGTTGTAGATATTCATGTCGGCCTACACAGTTATGTATATGAGCTTTGGAGTATGTTTACTCTTAGATGGGAGAGACATTATTTTCAGATGATTCAGAATATGGCCTCATCAGCCTCGATTGGTATTATCAGCTTGCAGGTAGGCCTCATCGTCCTAAGTTGAGGGATACCACTCCATAGTTCATGGTTACATAGTGGTACACTCGGGCCGAGTATGGCATCAGGAGCCGGCCACGCCTCCCCAAGTTTGGGGCGTGACAAACTTGGTATTAGAGCAGTTCTATCCTAGGGAGTCTACAAGCAGTGTCTAGTAGAGCCTTGGTTATAGATGTGTTGTACACCACATTATATAAACAGGAAGCTACAAGGCATTTAGGAGTCTGTTACCTTTCTTTCAAATCCAAATTGTGTTATAGAGCTAAGTCATAAGAGTTCGAGCCAGGACTTATAATTGCTAGTGATATAGAGATGCTTGCAATTAGTAAAATTATATCTAGACAGAGGGCTAATATAACAACAGGTAAAGGCACTAATAGTGTAACGACACAGCCGTTCGTTTTGAGAATTATAGCCCCGATCCCCTATTTACTGCTTTTCCCGTATCTTTTTCTGCTTATGTGACTTGCCGGGAGGTTTTAAGTTCTAAGATTTTGAACGTAGTTGAAACTGTGTGAAGACGACTCCGAAATAGAGTTTCGTCAGTTTTGTTAGATCTGTTGGGTAATTCTGGACTTAGGAGCGTGTCCGGACTGTGAATTGGAGGTCCGTAGCTGATTTAGGCTTGAATTGGCAAAAGTCAAATTTTTGAAGATTTTGACCGTTAATGGACATTTTGATATCGGGGTCAGATTCTGATTTCGAAAGTTGGAGTAGGTTCGTAAGGCTGAATATGACTTGTGTGCAAATTTTGAGGTCAATCGGACGTGGTTTGATAGGTTTCGGCATCGGTTGTAGAAATTTAAAGTTTCAAGTTCATTAAGTTTGAATCGGAGAGTGATTCGTGTTTTTAGCGTTGTTTGACGCGATTTGAGGGCTCGACTAAGTTCGTATGGTATTTTAGAAAATTGTTGTGGTAAGTGATTCTAACCCGTATTGGACTATATTTCATGAATCTATTACTATTTTCATCATCTAATTAGGGATTTGAGTTGGAAATTTGGGGAAAATGGGAGAAGTTCTTCAACTAAGTTTTTGAGTTTTGATTGGGATTTTGATATTGAATTTGTATAATTTTACTACGAGCGAACTCGTGAGTGAATGAGTGTTCATATTTTGTGATTTTTACCTGATTCCGAGACATGCGCCCGGGTCGACTTTTTGGGGCGATTTTCTAATTTCTTGCTTTAGCTTTGATTTCATTAATTAGATTAGTTTCTTATAGTTGTATTTATGGTATGTAATTGATTTTGGCTAGATTTGGGCCATTCGGAGTCACACATTCGTGGAAAAGGCATAGTTACCGATTGATTGAGCTTGGTTCGAGGTAAGTGGTTTGCCTAACCTTGTGTGGGGGAAATCTCCTTAGGATTTGGTACTGTTGTGATATGTGAGTGCCATGTACGTGAGGTGACGAGTACGTACACGGGCTATTTGTTGTAAAACCCAATTTATTTTACTGAGTTGCAACATATTTTTCCTTTAATTTGAGTTATACCGTTTAAATGAGTATTAGTCTGTTTTCATTCTTAATTGAGCTATTCCAATATGTGTAGTTATACTGTTTAGTCTAATATCGCATGTCTACGTAATTTAACTGCTTATTTGAACTCTGTGAAGCATGCCTAGTTAATTTCCTGCTTTTTCTTGTTCTTTATCAGTATAATTGTAGAAATCTTGGTGTTAACTATTGTATTTGTCGGTTTGAGTTGTGTGTTTAATTTGAGACTACGAGGCGGTTCCTCGGGAGTTTTCCTTGCACATTTACTTTTGAGACTACGAAGCGATACCTTGGGAGTTCTCCCTATATATTTACTTTTGAGACTACAAGGCGGTTCCTCGGGAGTTCTCCATGTACATTTACTTTTGAGACTACGAGGCGGTACCTCGGGAGTTCTCCCTGCATATTTACTTTTGAGACTACGAGGCAGTTTCTCGGGAGTTCTCCCTGCACATTTACTTTTGAGACTACGAGGCGGTACCTCAGGAGTTCTCCCTGTATATTTACTTTTGAGACTACGAGGCGGTTCCTCGGGAGTTCTCCCTGCACATTTACTTTTGAGACTACGAGGCGGTACCTCGGTACCTCGGGAAATCCCCTGTTGTTTACTCCTGTGTGTTGTATTGTTGCCTTGTTGTGTTTCCTTTTGTTAAATTCTAGTCTCTTAGTATACTGTATATTCTCCTACCTTATTTATTATTTACCAGTGGGCCTGACCTGACCTCGTAACTACTCGACCGAGGTTAGGCTTGGCACTTACTGGGTACCATTGTGGTGTACTCATGCTACTTTTCTGTACATGTTTCGTGTGCAGATCCAGGTGCTTCTTATCAGCTCCGCTACTAGCTGAGAGTGCTTGCTGTTGTACGGAGACTTCAAGGTACATTTGTCGCGTCCGCAGACCTCGGAGTCCCCCTCTATTCTCTCCTATGTCATTTACCTTCCGTACTTCTTTTGTTAGACTCTTGTGTATAGAGATACTAGTTTCCTTCTGTAGCTTGTGGCTTATAATGTTCCGGGTTTTGGGAATACTGTGTATTACTGGAGTGTTGGTTATTGTAAATGCCGAGCAGCATTGTTACTAGTTATTTGGTTATTTGTTGCAGATAGTTGCTAAGTTTTACTTTTATTTTGTTATTTTTTGCAATTTGTTAGGCTTACCTAGTCATAGAGACTAGGTGTCATCACGACGTTATACGGAGAGAGTTTGGGTCGTGACAAATAGAGAGAGAGTTCTTGACGACGTGGCCCTTTTTTAGGCCTTATCATATCATGCGTACCAAATGTGAACATTCCCTGCTTAAGACCCTAAGATGGGAATATCAAAACACTCCGTGAATAGCAGCCCATGGGAGTATCAGAAGGTAAAAGTATAAGTTTCAACATGTAACAGAAGCAAGGTGAAGGAGGGTACGAGGTACTTAGTTAGTGAAGATTATCAGTATTTACAATTCAGGCAGAGAAATACAAGTATTTTGAGTTTAGTTTCAACAGTAACAGAGGTATGTACAATTGGCCGCACCCATCTCTGTTATGCCCTATGGGAGCTAACGAATATAGTTTAAGAGAAGGATGGGATATCCAACTGGGATTAGATTAACCCAAAATAGTGGATGGATTGTTAGAATTAGCTGACATTTTCGAAGGATATTATGAATGTGATAATAATTCTCCTTGTGAGACACCCAGGTGGTGTACTCTAGAATAGTACAGTCAGTTATGAATACTAAAATTTTTAAAAAGTTTAGAAGATAGGCAGTGGAATCCTAGAAGGGAAAAATATTTACCTTAGTATGACTCCCGCCCTAGTAAAAAGAGAATGTAAGGTGACCCGAAGAGCCAGTGAGATGGAGCAAGGGGAGCTAAAAGTGAAAGAATGCTTTGTTGAAGTTTCCAGAATAAAGTGATAGAAAAAAATATTAGTTGGAGAATAAGATAGCGTAAATGAAGCATTATAAGTAAGATGTGATAAATGGGTGATAACGGTAAATCAAAATATGACAAGATGACAGAGTCTATTATCAAGTGAAGGCAAAGACAAGAGGAAACATGCTTTGAGACTGTAAAAGAGTATATGCCATAAAGTCATATCCTTATTTCGAGAAATGAGTTGGTGACTCCAACATGATTACTAGAAGGATAAGTTAGACCCCCGGAGTAATAAAAATTAGTATGGGCTAGTAAACAAGAAAAAATAGAACATGATTTAGGGACCGACGGATTTGATAATAGTCGGCATTATGAGAAGTTCAAAGATTGCATTCCGGTAGTGATAGAATGGACAACGGAAGAATAACCTTTAAAGGTCATTCAGGAAGACGCTTCCCTAAAGCAAGCACGGTGAGTAGAGTTAAGCTTAAGGGACTAAGTGTGTCAACTATGCTAGATGTATCCCTCGCGCATAAGAAATTCAATTATCCCCAGTACAGAAGGGTTACTGCAAGGCGAGTAATGGTCATTGAAGATGTGAAAAGACGCCGAATATGAAGAGGTAAAACATCTATAGGTAAATCTTCATTGCATTAAATGTTAGTACTCCCATAAAGGGGGAAGATGGTGTGATATAGTATTAAGTCGGAGTTATGTGGTTCAGGTAATTATGGAATAGTAAATGAAGAATGCGGTAAAAATGCAAAAGGAATGAGATTGCATTTATTCAGATCCTACAGATATGTAACGACTCCAGACCATTATGCAAGCACGATGCCGGGGAGAGGCAGTAATGGTTCCTGGCCAGGATGTTATTGATAAATAAGTGTGAGTGGACACTTGATACATAAGTAGCCAGTGCGAGGGGTAAGTTAAGACAAAGGACATAACTTAATAGAGATTACGTAGAATATAGATGTAAGAATGGACCAAAGAATAGTTAGTAGTTAATCCAGGAAGAGCCTAGTTATGGCTAGACAAGAGGTCTAAGATAAATCAGCAGATCATGCAAGACAAACACAATGAAACTCAACAAAGGAAATTCAGTCTCGCAGATACGAGATTGTAATTCAGGAGAAACATTCAGAGAGGAGTTAGGGTAGTTAAAGGTACCGTATAAGTGTTACAAAAATAAAAAAGAGTGCCATTGGGGAGACAATCAAAGTTTCAGTTCAGAAGTAACCCGACGAGCACAAGGGCACGGAGGTAAGTAACTAAGGATAATTATAGGCGAGTAAGAACATCAAAAAATTCCGTCGGGTATACGATGCAATAACCTCGCAGCTTTACAAGAGTTAGAGGGTCTCCCCTAAGTACTACAACGAAAGACTAGATGAGGAAATAAAGACTTGAAGAAGAAATGATATTGGAACAACAATCTCACCACAACATTGTATGTACTCCATAATAAAGTGGCACCTATCGTGACCAATGAACGGAAAGTAAAATCAAAAGTAACATTCGAGATCATATGAGTTGCACGAAATTCCAATATATGTGGTCACTAAGATAAGTCAAGCAATCATGAAACAAGTGGCAGAATGACTAGAAAAAGTAATTGCCTACGTTTAGAGACAGTTGAGAAGGCACGAAAGGAATTAATCGATTTATGACCCAGAGTTAGTTACGTTATGACCGCACTTAATATTTCAGAGTATTATCCATGTAACATATATGTTGACATTCTTACGGTTGCAGGAGACTCCGGTATAAGTTAAAAGAAAAAATTGAGTCCACGTCATAGACAAAAGTTTACATTAGTAGAAGATTATAACATGGATGTTCCATAGTGTCAACGAAAGGCTAAAATAATAACTAATACCCTGAGCCGTAGATTGGAATATAGCTTAAGCCTACTTAAAGGTTGTGAGAGAAAAAGAAACTAAGGAGTTACATAAGCTAAGTGAATCAGGAGTCTGATTATTAGACCTAGATAATTATAGAAATTGTGATTCCGAATATTGCAGAATCACTGTTAATACCAGAGGTACAAGAGAGATAGTACAATGGACATATTCTATAACGGCTCTACGATAAATCCAGTTAGAAGAGTACCAGTCTCATGAGAAGTCAGTATGAAGCTCCCGTCGGATTATGTATGCATCAGAGGTGCAAGTATTATAGTAGAGCTTTAAGGTATGGACGTGAATTCCACCTATGTGGAAGGGAGGTTATGAAAGCGACAGAAGATACAATGCAAGATTTAAAGGTAAGAAAGTTATGAATAATCCAAACTTCATATAGAGGGCTAAAAACGTCTTGATTCAGTATCCAGAAATGATAGTGGTGTCGTCAGTGGAATATCTTCCAGCCTATGGTTTCCAGGCTCCGAGAGGTCTAGTTAAGAGAGTAATAAAGAGTTAGAGACGACGTGATGTCTCGCTTGATGTTCCAAAATAACATAAGGAAATATATGTTGATAGCAAGTTAAAAGAAGGTTGCGAGTAGTATAAATAGACATGTGTGGGTCGTAAGCTAAAGTATCGTAGAGCGACAAGGTTTTAGGTAGACATGAATAAGGATATGAAAAGGTGAGTGAGAAGATGACGAGAGGCCTCAGGATTAAGCCCATCAAAACAAAAGAGCTGATGGTTTCTGTAAGTTATAGAAAGCTCTTTATAGCCTGAATGAACTCGTATGAGTTTAAGACTAAGAGCATTTAGAAGAGATGGAATGCTGCCCTGGTAGTAGAATAATGGTGTGATTGTGATAAATAATAAGAGGATGACATTTACTCCTTCAATTGAGTATTGATTCAAAGAGAAGGGATTTCATGAATTACACGGGATTAGAATACCCACATAAGATGAATCAAGTTGGAATTCTATAAAATATGGTTATTAAAGTATAGTATCGTCCCTAGGTGGATCAGGCAAATCACTTTAGATGCTCTCTGATGAGACGTGAGCCCTAGTGACAATATATTACGTAAGAGGTTTCAAGGTATCTGTGGTAGCTTATAGATTAACATTAAGGTGAATCAACAATAGATGGATAAAAGTTTCAAAATATGAGAGAAGATTATGATGTCATTCTTTAGATGAACAGTAATAAGGAAGGACTTAGATTTATACGCATAGGATGAGCAGTGAGAGAGTAACCTGGAGTTGGGTAGCAGACCTCGGTAATAATAAAACAAAGTAAGAGTTATGGCATAGTATGACCTACCTAGATGTAGTAAAGCCATAAGCATAGAAAACTGAGGCTCTGAAACAATATATAGCAACATTCGTAAGTTCGACAAAGTACCGATCTAAGAACTTCAGTACACCTATAGATGTCGAGAGGGACAACTTGTCATAGTAGTGTATTTCACAAAGTGAGGCCTAGAAATTGGATAAAAGCTGGAGGAAAAAGGAGAGAAGATTCGCATAGGCGCCCATACAAGGATAGAGTCGTACAGGCTGCATGACAGAAGGTAGCAAAAGTTATGAGATTGAAAGAATTACGACCACAAGTCGTAGTGTGAGAAAGAGGCTTAAATGGGGGAATGCCCTGTCCTTTGGATTAATTCACAGAACAGTTGCCTAAATGGAAAGGACAATATTAAAGTATTCATAAGATCTATATGTTATGAGATTGATAAGCATCAACAAACATTCGAGGACGAATGTTCCAAAGGGGGGAATGATGTTACACCCCATGTTTTCGTACGTAAAAGTACGCCGTAAGTCAATTGATGTAAGCTCAAAAATGATATCATCTTTGAAAGTACATAAAGTAAGCTAATCATATTACCTTGGTGGTTAAAAATATTTAAGATCATGAATAAAAGGTTCCAAGAGGGTTGGAAGGCTTAGAAGCTAAACAAATTGAAGAAAATAAATTTCGTCGAAAGTCGACAAGTTGAGAATGTTATAACATGTACTTTTGGGGTGATACTAGTGTGCTTAATATTATAAGGAGATTATGTTATGAGTTATTTTAGTCGTATAATAGCCATGTATTATATTTTAAAGTCAAGCGAGTTGTGGAACAAAAGTTGGCAAAGGTCATCATAAGTTATACTCATAATATGTTGCAAATTAGGTCAAATGTATCTGAGTTTTTCTCCAAATATACTTGAAATTACGGGATGATCCACCTATGAAATTGAAGATCTACGAGTCTAGTTTCTAACGCATTAAACCGTTCGTCGATACGACATCGGAGTAGAGAGATATTCGCGTTTTGGCAAGACTGCGCAAGCAGCCCCTATGGGACTCACTTAGTCGATGGCCGGCCTTCACCTATTTTTATCTCGTTTTTGGGATGAGCTTTGCTCATTTTTCAACCTCCTTCAGTTCTCACTCTCCAAACCCTCCCAACAGTTCCCCCAAGGTTTCAAACAAATTCCAAAGAAATATACCATAATCCAACATCAAAGTTAGCCAAAGGTGAAAAATAACTCCTCTATGCACTACAAAAAAATTATGTTAATGCGGCATTTATTTTTGTGTTTAGCGGTTTTAAACCGCCACAATACGCATTAATGGCGGTTTTCAAAAATGCCATAATCCCGTTCGCCACAAGTATAATACGGTGAATTTTACCAAACCGCCGTAATTGTTAATATAATGTGGCAGTCTTGCTTTGCATATATGGCGGTTCGAAACCGCCGTAATTTCACGTTTAAATTTATCCCAAAAAATATATAATATTTATATTCTGATATGCTATTTCATTATTCCACATGTATATCCTGTTTATTACATCCTATGTTCTTAAATTTGTATAAAGCTTAATAATAATTTTGACACATACATAAAGGATTAATAATTAAAATGCGAGAAGAAAAAGCAGAATATTCCTCATATATCATAAGCACTCCAAAATTACATTAAATGTATTGTTTCAAAGTGTTACTCAACAACAAAATAATACAATCAATCCTAACTGTATTTAGCATTTCTATTTCGTGTGAAGATCTCCTTGACCTGTTGGTGATAATGGAGTGTCACTTCAAAAATACGATGCCTGCAAAAAAGGAAAAGTAATTTTTAACCTTAAATCACTTTAGTTTCTAAGAAAGAAATAATGGTGGAATATAAAACTTTTCACATAATATTCAACAGATAAAGCCATAACCAAAAGAACATTAAACCTTGTGCTGCACTGCAAAATAGATACAACAACAATACAATAACAATAACAAAACCCAGTATAATCTCACTAGTGGGGTCTGGGGAGGGTAGTGTGTACGCAGACCTTACTCCTACCCTGGGGTAGAGAGGTTGTTTCCGATAGACCTTAGGCTCCCTCCTCCAAGAACTCCCCACCTTGCTCTTGGGGTGACTCGAACTCACAACCTCTTGGTTGGAAATGGAGGGTGCTTACCACTAGAGCAATCCACTCTTGTCCACGGCAAAATAGATAATGCATTGCAATAACTGTTCAGGTAATTGTGACCGTGCTTGCAGTTGTCATTATGGTAGTGGTGCAGAAACTCGCGGTAATTATATACAACAGTTGAACTTTATACCAACTCATTCCACTATTAAATATGATAGTTATAGTATGAGCGACTGATGTTCTAATTCATCTTAATTCATGTAGTACAAAAAAGAGGAAAATAGGATGCACTGTCCACAAACTGCAGTAAATAAGAAGTACTTAGGCATATACCTCAACTGTTAAACATTTTAACTAAGGTAAAAACAACTATGCTACATACAGTAGAGTAAGAAATAATTTCACTATTATAGTGGAGTATAATTTAGGCAAGTTTACGTACCTCCTGCAACTGAGGTGTTGCGGGTAGTTAACACCAAATTCTCCCGTCATATTTTCACTTGTAGATACTCCAGTTGTGATGAGATTCACGTCAACATTTTCTGCGCAAGAAACATATTCAGTAGTGCTCAGTATACTTGAAACAAATCAATGATATAAATGAGTTTTCAATTGAACATTTACAAGAAAAAGGTATCTTTTAAACTGATAGAATCTTCTTTGCTCAACCAAAAGTTATTTGAAGTACTAAGAATTAAAATTCAAAACAGAATAGCTGAGTACCAATTATCTTATGCATTTAAGATAAAGTAGTGTCTTCAGCTAACAGGCTACAGAGCTCAAATATGAGATGGAAATACAAAGTCGAATATTAGACGCTATGTTAGAGTAAACATGTTTCTTTAAACACAGTAGTAGAGATATCATATAACCATTACTTGCAACAATCTACAGTACATACTCCAAACTATATAGCTCTTTCAGCCTTTACCGAAAGTCACTTCAACATACCAAAATTAGAGACAATAGCTCCTCTCGATCACCTTTATTGTGCCAAACAAAATAAGTCAAAACACTCGCGTCCAAAATGGAGTAAACATAATACTGCCAATATATAGCTCTTTCAGCCTTTACTGAAAGTCACTTTACCACACCAAAATTAGAGACAATAGATCCTCTCAACTACATTTATTGTGTCAAGCAAAATAAGTCAAACTTACCAAGACATTGCTATTTAAAACTTTGACTTGTCAGATATACTTATTCGGAAAAAAATCAGATTGAAATAGAAGCTTTCGAGTCCCCATCAATATGGTATACTTCACTCATTGCGGAGCTCATAATCGTATTAGAAAAATGAAATATGAAAAAGAAATATGGACCTTAATGATGAACAGAACTTTGATCAATATTACTTCAATCACCAAAACCTTGAATGCCAAACTTCGAACAGAGCCTCTTAAAACATCCTCGTAGAAATGGACCTTAACAAATAAACATCGGGTTACTCTCCAAGATGTTGAATTTGTAAAGTGAACTTACAAAACAACAAAATAGACCAAGCCCGAACATTGCATCACAGAACATCACATTAACCAAAGGACTCCTAATAGCACGTATCGTTGCTTCCGAGAAGATATCAACAAACCAAAATGCTAAAGAAAAGCTCATGCAATCTTGAGTGGTAAACGAAATATTTACTTATCAAGTACATTAATTGCTTTTTAGACACTTAATTAGCAATATAATACGATCGTTTTTTATTTTCTAGCAATCTAGTCTAGATAATAACACAAATCATAAGGATCTTCAATTTTGAATAAACAAGGGCCATAGTCAATATGTTTAGCAGTTCCCCTTTGAGAATCTATAGTGGTATGCATTTCAAAAATACGATAGCAATAACAATTAGCATTTCTGGAAAGTTGCATTTCACCAATAGAACTAGCAAACTTTTTATTTTATTTAAAAGATCTCCAGCTAGGAATTGATATCTGAATTTTTTTTTTGTTTCCAATAGACCTCAATATACCACCCTTAATAATCAAACTAGCATGAAAGCATCGTAATGAAAAATGTGTACAAACTCGAGATCAACTGAAAAACAAACCGAGCAAACTTATTTGACACCGATAAACAGCCACAATTTATTTATATTTTGAGAAAAATTCGTCACAGTCATTTTGGCAGAGGCAACTTCACTAACTACACCAGCAAAAGACCCCAAAAAAAAAAGTTAAGAAAAAATAATTAAAAAAATAAATTAAAAATCGGTATGAAACTAAACTAGCATAGATTAAGCAGAAGATTTTACCAGATGTAGATTCCTAAAACAGATTTGGTACAGATTGTGAAGTGTCGCTGGTGAAAGAGATGAAGTGTCGCCGGAAACCCTAAAGTAAGACAAGGAAATATTGGGCGTACTTTGAGTATGCTCTGATGTTTAAAAGGTTATGAAATTAAAAGAAATATAATGGCGGTTCAAAACTGACGCAAATTCGCACAACCGCCGTATTAAAAATATTAAATATGGCGTCTGCAAATCCGCCATTATTTAGAGTCAATTACGGCGGCTCCGTTAAACCGCCATTTTATAACCGCCGCAATATTGGCTTATTTTTTTTGTAGCAATGGTGTTGTGACGTGAACAAGGATGATGGTGAGCTAAGTTAAGCTTAGGGTTCGAATTGTATCTTCTCTCAGGTATGTTTAACATTCTTTTGATTGTGTTTAAGGTTAATTACATGTTGGTTGTGGTGTTGGAGTAAAAGATTATAAGATAACACTTGAAAGGGGAAGAGATGTTGTTATCTTTTGTTGGATTGTTTTAAGGCTCTATATGTATATGTTATTATGGCTGAAAATTGGAGAAAATAAATTGATTATGATATGGTTTCTATTGTTATGCATGTCTATATGTTTATCAAGTTAATTGATAAAAGAAACATATGAAACTTGAGATTGGAAGTGAAGATTAACTTAAGTCACTTCTACGGTGTTGTATTGCCATTGAGGGATGTTGTAAGCTAAATATAACTTGGATTTCGACTTGAAAATATTGTAGGAGGTATGTATATTGTGTTCTTGCATGTGCTTAAGGTTATCTGAATGTTGATTAAGTTAGATGGATGGACTAGACATGAACTAGTGAATAAAGTTGCTAATTGAGGATAGTTGGAGCTGTGGATTATTTTCTTTGTTTTACATATATGGTATGAGACTGGAATCACTGATGAATGACTTCATCATCATGTTAATGATACTATTGAGTTAAAGTAAAAAGTCTATAAGGGGTGATATGGCGTGTACGGATTCCAATCAGAGATTGCCGCTCATCGTGAAGTAGTTGTGACTTGTTGTTGTTATATGGTGTCTTGTTATTGATATTTATATGTTGTTGGATTTCTTTAGTTGTTGTTGTTGGTATATGGTATTGGAGGAGGCCCTTGTTACCGGGGAGATGCTGCCGAATTTACATAAACGAACTACTAGCTTAAGTTACGGACTTAGCTTTTACTCAAGACTAATTTTGAATCTCCTTATGCTATGGCAGATTAAGTGGAGTTGTCTAAAGAGTTGCTTGGAAGATATTAAGGAGTCAACAGGGTTAAGGTATGTTAAGGCTAAACCTTTCCTTCATTTTGGCATGATCCTGTAACTACATGTGTTTGATAACGAGACGTAAAGAGAAGTTTGTATTCCTGAACTTATGTACATTATCCTAATTTCATAAGTTACAGTATTCTCCCTTATCGGAACTTTATATTCAGTTAAGTATTGTCTTCTTCTAGTGAAGAAAGCAAATGGTGTGTATATATATATATATATAGAGTATTTTCACCACCATCGAGCTATAATCGGTGGGGCAGACCCTTATTGGGCAACCTCTGATCAGATGATAAGTTATATACCGAGCCTATTGTGGCCGAGTGCCTATGAGCGAGCCTACTACGGCAGAGCAATTATACGTGCCGAGCCTTATAGGGCCGGATAACCATTTTACTTACTATATTAAGAGAGTTGAGTCAGTATCAGCAGGTAAGCATATCTTCAGATCATCTATGACTCTCAACTACTTTCAGTTATTATATTATTAGTTCAATTTTAGCTTTCAGTTATTCTGTTGCCTTACATACTCGGTACATTATTTTGTACTGACGTCCCTTTTACTGGGGACGCTGCATTTCATACCTATAGGTCCTCATAGACTGCCGGATAGACCTTCCTAGTAGACAGAGTCAAACATCAGCTTGGTTAGTAAGCTCCTTTTCCTCAGAGTTACCGGGTCTAGAACTTGGAGTCCATTTTATATATACCGGTTTGATAGGTAGGTCGAGGCCCTGTCCAGGCCATTATACATTTCAGTTATCTCTAGAGGCTTGTAGATGAATCCTGTGTATTTTGTATGTTAGTATTGTGGCCTTGCCAGCCCTGTGTACATGTTTAGTTTGGTATTGCTAGTTGTAGATGTTCATGGCGGCCTTATCGGCCTGCACATTTATATATATGAGCTTTTGGGTATGTTTACCCTTAGATGAGAGAGATATTATTTTCACATGTTTCAGAATATGGCCCCATCAGCCTCGATTGGTATTGTCAGCTTGCAGGTAGGACTCATCATCCTAAGTTGAGATATACCCCTCCACAGTTCACGGTTACAGAGTGGTACGCTCGGGCCGAGTATGACACCGGGTGCGGGCCACGCCTCCCCAGGTTTGGAGCATGACAGTCATCCTCGCTTTTGTGATGTTGGGCTAGTTGGGAGGGACCTCGCTTTTGCGAAGTCAACTGAGGCCTAAAAGTTCGCATTTGTGAACTCTAGATCGCATTTGCGATGAAGGTCTGGGATGGGGAAGAGTCGCTTTTGCGACCAGCTGGTCGCTTTTGCGATTATGTTGCTTTTGCTAAGGGTTCAGAACTGTACAAGCTTTACATTTGCGAGGGTACGCAATTGTGAACCCCATGTTGCAAATGCCACTTCTGCAACTTGTTTATAGCTGAGTATTTCGAGACTTGGCTTCATTTTATCATATTTTGAACCCTAAACTCGGTAGGAGGCGATTTTGTAGAGGAATTTTATCTACAAACATTTGGGTATGTGATTCTAATCAATTTTCAATTATATTTCATGATTATATATTAGATTTAACATCAAATTTATGAGAATCAAAGAGAAATTTTGGGGATTTTTGTCAAAGTTTTGAGAAATAAAAATTTGAAATTTGAGAGTCGAATGGGACTCGTATTTGAAAAAAAAACACATATATGGACTCGTGGGGTCATGGGTAGTCAAGACCTACCCTTGGACCCAGGTATTGACCGGACGAGCCCGGGGTTGACTTTTGTTGACTTTTGGGCAATTATGTAAAGATCATAGCTTTAATTATTGGAATTGATTTTTCTTGCATTATTTGACATTATTGAGTCGATTTTGGTTAGATTTGAGGCGAGCATAGGTGAATTGTAAAGGAAAAGTTATTTTAGAGTATTGATTGAGGGTTTTTAAGGTAAGTATCTTGCCTAACGTTGTGGGGGGGGGGGGGAGGGAGGGGGAACTACCCCATAAGAATTGGTTTGTTTGCACTATTTGAACTACGTGAAAGACGTGTACGTGAGGTGACGAGTGTGTACACGGACTTATATGTGATATTTGACCGGTTTAGACTATTAGGTTACTTTCATGCATTTAATTGAAGTTATCGTTTCATGTTATATCTTTTGTTATTAGGTTTGCCCTTGCGTGCTCTATTTGAAGTTGTTATTACATATTCTATCTTTCATTTGTCAAGCTCACCCTTATATGTTTTTAATTATTAATTGCAATTACTTGTTGAATATGTGCTCTATTAGTCACATGCATTCATTGTTAATTGATTCTCGAAAATCGTGTCTTGGTTTATGAATTGTCATTTCTTGCTATTTGATTTTGTGCAAAGGCGGATTCAGAATTTAAATCTTATGGGTTCAATTTTAAGATTTTTAACATTGAACCCATTATATTTTTAAAGATATGGATTCATATCTACTATTTTTGCAATTTTAATAAATTTTTAAATATAAATTTTTATTCCGTGTCAAACGTTATGGGTTCAGTTGAACCCGTAGCAAGTATGCTACATCCGCCTATGATTTTGTGAGTTATCGTGTAACTGTTTCATCCGTTGTGACTTCTTTGTGTAGCTTTATTATTTCGTTGATTTTGTGATATGCCGTAGTTGATTGTAGTTTTTTTGATTACTTTTTATTGCTTGGGGAGCGGGTTGCACGCTGCAGCTGTATTGAAATAATGTGAAAAAATATGATATGGAGTGATAAGGACGGATGATATGATATGGTGAGATCAGGTTGCACGCCGCAACGAATTTATATGTTGTAATTGTTGTGATAGTAAGTTTATTCTCGGTTGTGATTTTCATGGTACCTTTTATGTTGGAACGGTTATTGCTGTTTCTTAAATCACTTCACTTGTATTTTGATCATATTTGGTAAATGTCAGTATTCTAGTAATGGAACGATATAGACTTCTTGTGTGAGTCATGCATTATACGTAATTTGTTGAGTTGTTTAAACATGCCAAATTATGCCTCCGTTATTTCTTGATAAATTGATTGTCAAAGTGAATTTATATGCACGGGGTCATTATTTCGTATCCGATTAAGTTGTTAGTAATTTAGCGGTTTAAATGAAAGAACTCTTAAGGTGTTTCACTTGCGTGGCTTTCAAAATTAAACTCGTATCTCATTCAACGCTTTACTAATTTAAATGATTATCACATTTTTACTTTAATTGGATTCTCAAGTTCTACTCATCACCTTATTGTTGTGTACTTTACTTAAAAATTGTTATCACGTTTTATTTTAACAAATTCTGTATTTAACTCATTAAATTTAATTGATGTTTTACCTTGTTTAAATACGATATTTTTACTTCATTTCAGTAATTTCAAAACTAAGCTCATCTGATACTATATTTGCACAACCTCTCCTTTATTTTACTTTATTTGAATCCTAAAATAAACTTAATATCTCATTTGACGTTTTACTTTATTCAAGTTCGAAATAAGTTTTATTGTGTTTAAATTTATCCCTCGATCATCTTAGTTGATATAGATACGAATACGATGTACATGGTAGCACGAGGACTTTTCCGTGCGAGGGTGATTGCTAATGTGGGAACGAGGTGCCATACGTATAAGATTTGGAAGTTATGACTCATGATTTGTAATTACGAGGAGTGGTATGTCGGGTAATTCTTGTTGTAATTCGTGCATTAAGAACAATTTGATTGATTGATTTGTCATCGGTTCCCCTTACTTGAATTCATTTCCGTTTCATCAGTATTCTAACTATGGTGTTGCTTCATTACCTGATTATTTCTTGTTGCCATCGTGATTCTATTATTTGCACTATTGATTGTAAATTAGTGATCCTTCTGTTGTTGGTCTTACATCGATGTCCTTTCCATTGTTAGCTTTATGTTATATCCTGCACAAGTTTTTATGTCTGGTAGGTATCTTGACCTATACTCGTCACTACTCTACCGAGGTTAGGCTTGATACTTACTAGGTACTGTTGTGGTGTACTCATGCTATGCTTTTGCATATTTTTGTGCAGATCCAGGTACTTCTGATCAAGTTGTTTTGAGACTTATGTCTGCGCGGTTGGAGATTTTAAGGTATACCTTCTCGACGTTCGCAGGCCCCGAAGTCACCCTCTGTTGTATATGATTTATACTGTTTACTATTATTTTGGGAGAGTGATGTACTAGTTATTCCTAGTTACTCTTAGAAAAACTTATGAATTGTACTACCAGTTTTGAGATTGTATGATCGACGATGGTTCAACTATATTGTTATAGTTATTACTTAATGTATTGCAGTTAAGTTAGTTAAATTCCATTAATTATCAGCTAGGCTTACCTAATCTTAGAGACTAAGTACCATCACGATATCCTAAGGTGGGAAATTAGGGTCGTGACACTACTAACACGGCTTCATAGACCCGTAGGACTCTCTAAACTTGTTGCTCTGATACCAAGTTTGTCATGATCCGATTTCTAACCAAGTCGTAACTGGCATTCAGTTCCTTAACTTGACTGAGCGAACCATCTTGGCTTTTCTATTTTGTTCTATTTCTGTTATGCAATGCATCTCAACACAATTCGATATGATTTAAAGTAAATTCTTTTCTGAATCTTTAATCGAAATAACTATCTAAAAAGAAATTCATTCTGTTATCTTGAATATATTGAAAAATAAATGTAATGCAAAGTGGATACCCATAAATCTGTTCTGACTCTGTCTATGAAGCCTCTAAGAAATACTGAAATAATAAGATAAAATTCTAGAATCAACGAACTCCACGAATTAAAATGGAGCTCACCAAATCTTCTGGTAATTAGAGGAGAATATCCTAGTTCGTAGCCTGCTTACCTGTAAAATCAGTGCCTATATTGACATAGGTCAATGTAGGTTCCCATGAAGAGAATGTCAGTACACCACAGCGGTACTCAATAAGTAAAGTAATCCTCCCACTAAAGCTAGAACGAGACTCTGAAAGAAGTATGTATGCATGATATAAGAAAATTCTAAAAGCTTCTCATAAAGAGTTGAAATAGACAACTCATATATCTATTGTAAAATTTTTCTTGATGTCATTCATGAAAATTCTCTTTCTTTTCTTTTCTCTTCTTTTCTGAAAAAAAAATATATAATTCAAATAGACAAATATATAAACTTTCTCAGAACAATCCTTGTAAATTTTCTAAAGCATTTTCTTTTCTTTTCTTTTCTGGGGAGTTCCATTGATTCTGACACTCTTTCTGATTCTAATTCTGATTCTGAAAATGTCACCATATGATAGGTATGGTGGACAATCCCGGCCTGATCGCCTAGACCCCATTCCTGTGGTGCATCACAATTTAAGGTTCTAGCATACTCGCGTTCTTGTGCCTTACCAGGGCATTTCTATCATAATGCCCAAACCAACGGTACACTAATCTCCTACTCTGGCACGAGTACTTTCAGGGTAACATAAACTACTAGAGGCTATGAACCCTTCTCAGATATCTAAGGAAACTCCCAAAATATTCTTCTGAGTGATTCTTGTATCACAAAATTTAAAACAATGATACATCTCCACAGTTCCATAAAATCATATAAAAGAAATTTTAATAGTTTATACATTAAAGAAATATATGCAAGTCATGGATGCATGAGACATGATTTACGGAACAACATACTATTTTTGAGTTATTAATCATGATAATTATCTAAGATTTTTTCTATAATTCTAATGGATAATGTGAGTCCAGTTGTTCCATTCAGAGCCCATATTAACGCCCTATAAAGTCAAACAAATACTCATGTCATGATCTTTGTGAGAAGACAACTTTAGTAAAAGTATTGTCTCTACTCACCTTGATTCATTGCTTTTGAATACCTTCGTTTGCTCCGATCCGATGGGTTCAACTCACCAAACAAATATATACATAGTTAATTTAAAAGTTAATACTAGAAGTTTCAAGATTTCCAAAACATACAAACCCTAGGTTTGATTCTTCTCTCCTTCTAGGGTTCATTATCTATATTATATTAAAAGCACGAATGCCCTTAGCGAAATGTCGTTCGCCCTTTTTACCCTTTAAAAATAGAGTTCATATTGGACAAAATAATAATTTAAATATTTTTCCTATTTAGGATGCTAAAATCAACAAAAAATTTATTGTTAAAACTTTCCTTATTTAAATCCTACTTTTCTACTTTAAGTTTCCTAGAAGTCGAAGATCTTTGTGAATTTGCCACGCCTATTCCTAATTATGTAAAAACTGATAAGAATCTTACTCTTCACTTTAAGTTTCCTAGGTTAATGATCTTTATAAGTAATTAGGAATCGTAGAAGGCATC
Organism: Nicotiana tomentosiformis; assembly: GCF_000390325.3. NCBI lineage: Eukaryota > Viridiplantae > Streptophyta > Magnoliopsida > Solanales > Solanaceae > Nicotiana > Nicotiana tomentosiformis. The sequence continues at coordinate 127,861,970 of NC_090818.1, forward strand.
TATGTCTAAGTTTTAGTCCTTTTCTTTGTAAGAATTATTTTAATCATATGTAAACTAAATTAGATAAAAATAAAGTTAAATTGCAACCACGCATATTTGTGTAAAGATCCAAACTTTTATCGTCAATTGAGTTTCCCCCTAAACCTTAGGATCTTTTAAATCAACTAATTACTATGTATTAAATTCTTCCTTATTTGAGTTATTTAAAAAGTTTTAATAATAAATATCTTATATAAATTATTTTCATATTTGTTTTGTATAACATATCAATTTGTAAAAGACAAGTGATATCAAAACTGAAAAGCGAAAGAGAATCAATAGCAAAGTAACAATGTGGTTGTTAATTAAAGTTGTTTTGTCTATCAAAATAAGGTGGCATTTGTTCTAACAATAGGAGAAAATGAGTATATGTGACTTTTTTTTTTAAGTTCTACACAAACTATTAATTCTTTATTTTATTTTTTTATAATATCAACCATGAACAATAATTTTTCAATATTCGGAAAACAACTTAAGACATGTTTGTCAATTTTTACAAAGACTAATTTTTTCTTTTGGAAGATTTTACGATAAAAAAGTTCAACACATTTGTCAAAATAAAAGACACTTAAGTTTCTTTATACGACAATTAATGTATTTATGCTTTAATCACACAAATTCAACCTATCCAAATATAATTATTCTAGAGGTAATTTTCCATACTATTTTTTCAATCTTTGTCAAGCATGAATACCATAACGTAACCAGAATTGATAAATAGTTCCAAAAGCACAATAATGAATTGACACTTTTTTATTGTTATTGTATAACTCAATTAACACATTGTTTAATAATATTTGTATAATTTTATAAAATTATATACTCATTAATATGGGTACGCACAGAACGCGTACCTTAATACCAGTTATATTAAAAACATGAAGTTCCTTAGTAAAATATTGTCCGCCTTTTTAGTCTTAAAAATAGATTTTACACCGGACAAAGTAGTTATTTAATAATTTTTCCTAATATTTAACTCATTAAAAATAACTAAAAATATGATTATTAAATCTTTCCTTATTTAAACTAGATAGAAAGTCTAAAATTTAAGGCTTTAAAATCTATTAAGATTTTACCTTATAAAAATTAAGATGTTTATTCAAAAAAAATCGTGTATGTCGTATATTTTTATTTTCCTAACATCACAAGCACTTTTAGACGGAAATTATAGCATATTTGTCTTTAATTTGGATTTTAGTTACATTTAGTGATTTCATTATTGTTTTAAGAGTCAATTTTCTGGAAAAAGGAGTCTATAAAGATGCATTTTAAAAAAGGGCAATAATCGTCATAACGCGAAAAAATGCATGAAGTTGTTCTTAAAATTGTCTCCCATGATGCGAATCTTCTTTCAAAATTTAGTCTCTCAGCTCCAAAATAATTAACATACGCATAATAAACATGACATTACAATTTGGAAAACAAATAAGCTAAATGCCACAAACACAAGGCTAAAACCCTACATTTATCATTGTCATGAACTTATATTTTTTATATAATTTTTATTTTATAACTCAAGCATATTATTATTTATGTAACTTTTTAAAATTTTATATTTATTAGTGCGGGGTACACGCGTAAGGCGCGTACCCTAAAACTAGTTAATTTAAGTTTTTATAGTAGTTTCTAGGAACAATTATCAACCATAAACCTCTCTAACAATCGTGGTTGAAAGCGGTTACGAAACTTACCTTTAATCGTGAAATCTTAAGTTAGCGGAAAGACCTTGTTCTTGAGTTCTTGTTGAGAATTTAGCGATTTTGAGATGGAATATTGTTAGAATTGATGTTTGGAAGTAGTATTCTAACGTTAATTGCATTGAAAACTCACCTTAGGTAGTATGAGAACCCTGGAATGACTTGAGGATGAGAAAATGTTTAATCTTTAAAGAATTGAGGCTATTTTCTCTCTCCCCGTCCCTTTTATTTCAACTTCACGCCTTTGGCATCACAGTCCGCTCCTTTTATTTCAACTTCACGCCTTTGGCATCACAGTCCGCTCCTAGCGATACTCACGACATTCAAATAAAATTATTTCTGGTTTTGTCATTCTGATTGGTGCCCGACGCACACTGGGCGCCCAAAAACGCGGCCCATTTTTCTAACAAGATAGTCTTCAATAAAATGCCTATAACATTTTATAGGAACATTGAAATGATGAACGGTTTGAAGTGTTAGAAACTATACTTCAAAGGCTTTCTTTTGATATATAGCTCAAATCTCAATTCACTATATATTGATAGATATGTTCATTTAAACTTAGGTCATGTGCGGCTAAGGTCATTTTCATCCCTTAAACATCTCCAATGCATTCCAATTTACTTCTCTCATCTTATAACCATCCATTCAACCTTCTAAACATAAGATTTATGTATTTTATACCTTCATAACTTTTCACACACCTTTGTGTCCAACTTAGAGCTTGAACGAAAACATAATACTTAGCAAAAGTTTTCCGGAGCTTTACATGGAACCTTAGAGTAACTAGTAAAGTTGTTGCCATGTGACTAGGAGGTCATGGTTTCGAGCCGTGGAAACCAGAAATGCAAGGTAAGGCTGCGTTTCCTACAATAGACTCTTATGGTCCGGCCCTTCCCTGAATCCCGCGCATAGCGTAAGCTTAGTGTACCGGGCTGCCATTTTATTCAATGCCATTGAATCCAATACTAAACCAGCCCCATAGTAATTAGTACAGCTTTAATAGAACAAAGGGGGAATGCCTTCATGACTATCTGTTACTTGAATTAAACAACTTAAATATAGCATTTAGCTATTAACAAATATTCAAATATGTTTCAATGACAAAAGAGTCATTGAATCCAAATAATAAACCAGTCCCATACTACATCTTTAAAGCACAAAGGGCTCTCCAAGTAAGAATGTTTTCATGATTTTATCTCCCATTCCTTCAGCCCATGGAAACATGTGACCTCCACCTTTCATTTCATGATAATGAACCCATGGTAGTTTCTGCGCGACGTATCGTTGTAGAATGACAGGTACATGACCATCTTCATCACCTTGCCAAATGTGAACAGAGCCTTCGCCGTTAGGGAAAGGGTTTTCGAGTTCCATTGGATCGAATTCCCATGTCCCGAAACCTATCATTATATCCCGGTGGATCGTCTCGTACTCCCCTTGTTGTCTTACCAGGTCCTAACATCATAAAGGAAATTAACCAAAGTTAATGGACTAATGTCACAGAACATAATACAGAGGTTTAGTCCTTGCAAGTTGCAAGCAGACTCTAGTATGCATTAGGCAAGAAAATGTGCAGGAAACAGTAGCTCTAAGTATATGCTAATCAAACTGTTATCCTCTCTTATGTCAATGGCCATTAACCTGTTTTTCTGTCCAAATTATGTATTATGGTTAAATCTTGATTCGGAAGTAGCAGTTCAAATCTATGTTGCGCGGACTCTCCAAAATGCTGCCGCACCCATGCTGGATCTTCCAAAAGTACACTACTTTTGGAGGATCTGGCACGCACCCGACAATATTTTCGGAGTCTGAGCAATATGGCTTCAGATTTACATGCAATGAAATGAGGATATGCTAAGAAGCTAAACAAGTAACTTCTCCATATTATAGCTTTATAACAAATGAGTCACCTTCATATCAAAAGTAACATATATCATTACTGCACCAGAAACAATAATAGGAGTTTTAACACATAACCATTCATTACTTGAATAAAGCAACTAAACAATCATTTGATAATATTGACAAATATTCAAATTTGTACAATAACAAAGAGTCATTGAATCCAATACTAAACAAGCCCCATAGTATAGTTTTATAGAACAAAGGGCCTATGTTGCGCCGACTCCCAAAATGCTGTCGCATCCGTATCAGGTCCTCCAAAAATGCACTACTTTTGGAAGATCCGACACGCACCATGCTACATTTTCGGAAAGTCTGAGCAACAAAGGGCTCTCTAAGTATGTTTTCATGACTTTATCATAGACAACTTAACTGGTATATACTTGTTAATAAATATTGAAATGTTCAATGACAGAGTCGTTTGGTTCAATACTAAACCAGCTCCATAGTTTAGTTTTATAGAACAAAGGGCTCTCCAAGTAAGAAAGTCTTCATAATTTTATCTCCCATTCCTTCAGCCCATGGAAACATATGACCTCCTCTTTTCATTTCATGATAATGAACCCATGGTAGTTTCTGCGTGACGTAACGTTGTAGAATGAAAGGTACATGACCATCTTCATCACCTTGCCAAATATGAACAGAACCTTCACCATTAGGGAAAGGGTTTTCGAGTTCCATAGGATCGAATTCCCATGTCCCGAAACCTATCATTAGGTCACGGTGGATTGATTCATACTCCCCTTGTTGTCTTACCAGGTCCTAATCTCATCAGGAAATTACCAAGGTTACTTGAGATTTGAGAAATATAACAAAACTCAGGAATTTTTACACTATCAGCGTAATTTTAACTGGCTATAGCAAGTGATCACCTCTATCTTGTAGGTGACCATATCGAACTTGATATCAAGAGTTACCTATTTTCGCCTCATGATGTGAAAAATCTATACACTGTCAATGCAGATAAAACTCTATGATTTTTATGCTAAAACATTACCATACAACGAAAGTAAAGCAAAGTTAGTAATGATAATCCAATATTACATTATTTAGACTAAAACATTACTCTGATGACAGTCCCCAGTGCCTTCTAGAAGATAAATGAACAAATCCAACTATCATTGGAAGATCTTCAAGGAAACAAGTTGCCTTCACCTCTACATCCAAAACAAATAAAGCTGCTTTGAGGTAGACCCTTAGGGGTTGTTTGGTTGGGAAACAAGTTATCCCAGGACTAATTATCACGCGATTGTTATGTCACCCTCCCATGGGAATAAAAATAACACTACAATCCCGGGATAACTAATCCGGGATTAGTTATACTGCGATTTTATACCAACCAAATGTGGGATAAACTCATCTCAAATTTATCCCTTATCCCTCGTACCAAACTAGCCCTTAAGAGACTACCAAGAGAACTTAAGTAATGGAGATCTTAAAGTACAGATGCTAGAGGAGTACACTAATGATATCAAATTGCCAATGACCACTTTCACAACTAACGTATTTTTCTCTCCAAATTGTCCATAATGGTAAAATCTGGAGCAGTGACAGATAAAACATTTACAAGTGCTGGTTTTGAGCTAAAAGAGTGAGTTATGCAATGCATACTTAACTCTATATACACTTATTTTTCACACATATATATAGGGTCAAAGGCGAAACACTAACGAACCCATTGTTGAATCCGTCAGTGATCATGAGTACAACAACAACAACTACGCCTCAATCACAAACAAGGTAGGGGCGGCTATATGAGTTCTCACCGGTAATGTTTCTCCATTTAAATTCAAACTAGTACTTCAAATTAGCATGTAATGAAATGAGGATATGCTAAGAAGCTAAAGAAGTGCTCACCCGATATTTACTCTGATAGGAATCAAAGACAGGCATTAGTATTCGGTCTTGTTCGAAAAGAATATCCTCACTGAAAGATGCCACACTAGAAGAAGGAAATAACTTTTGAGTGTTCCACCAATATGTCAACCATGGGAGATAGTGAGCAATCCGAAGTGTCCATTGATCTTGTACAAGCTGCTCATAATATGCCTGTTTAGTCAAGTTTGCAGGAAAACTTTTCCACCAGTAGTTAGTCACTGGGGTTAGAAGAATTGCTCCAGCCAATCTGTTACACATTTCAAAGGTCACACAGTTAAGCTGGAATATATTCAGATGAATCATAATATCCAAATAGAAACAACAGCTTTTTTTCAACCACGTCGATTGGTCGTCAAACTTCCAGTTTTATGACTTTACTGCAATAAATCCCAAGTCCAGTGAACTGAAATTCTTAAGGCTGACATGACTTATGCGCCTTGGCATTTTTGCTGATTTAGTATGCCGATGCAGTTATTCGAGTTTAACTTATATATATCGACAGTCTGAACGATTTTTATACTATTAGGTCATCAAGCGAGATCTGTAATCTTGAAAACAAGGCAGGTTATCTGCTACGATAGGTAAAAATAACCTGATAATATAAAAATCGTTTTACACTGTCGGTGTATATAAGTTAAGCTCCAATTATATTTCAAGTGACAAGAATTAGTTTTAAGACTTTAGTACCTGTGAGGAATATATTTAAGAAGGCCCCAAACAGCTTGTCCACCCATAGAAAATCCCATAACATAGAATTTAGATCCCAATTCCAATTGATCAGCTAACTCTTCTATATCAAGAGCTAAGGTCTTTGGTGTTCTTTGGGGATGAGGATCACTTTCTCCATAACCTGGTCTATCAATTGACACAATATATATTCCCAAACTCTGCATAACCTCCTGCACCACAACAAAATTATATCCATATTAAAACTCAAAATAAAATATTGTAACAAATAAAAACATGTAACATGATGCAAACAACAACAACAACATACCCGGTGTAACCCCACAAGTGACAGAGCCAAATTTTTACCAAGGGGATTCGGAATATTAAAAAGTAAACACAAGAGCATACCAAGATGAATCAACATCTACCATTTATGCATAAACAATAATAATTTTGACCTTATATATACCGCGTGAAGGGGGTTCAAATGAACCCCTCCCGCCATCCTAGCTCCGCCCCTGCCACAAGTGGGATCTGGTATGGGTGGGGTGTATGTATAATTTATCCCTACCTTCAAAATCTACTATTTATGCATAAAAAATAATCTTGACCTTATATATACAATGTAATTTTCGCGAAGCGGGTTCGGATGAATACCTTCAGCCACCCTATCTCCGCCCCTGACAAAAGTGGGATCTGGGGAGGGTGGGGTGTGTAACCTTATCCCTACATTCAACATCTACTACATCTAATGTTTATGCATAAAAAATAATTTTGATATTGTATATACTGTGTAATTTTTTGGCGAAGTGTTCCGCCACCCTAGCTCCGCCACTGGCACAAGTGGGATCTAGGGAAGGTGGGGGTGTATGAAGACTTTATCCTTACCTTCAACATTTACTGTTTATGCATACAAAAATATTTTTCACTTGTAATTTTTCGGCAAGGGGTTCGGATGAACCGCTTCCGCCACCCTAACTCCGCCCCTGCCACAGGTGGGGTCTGGGTAAGGTGTTGTGTACGTAGACCTCACCCATGTCCTGTCTTATGTGTGGTAATTTTTCAATAAACGACCATTTTGAAAATACAGAAGTAAAAAGCTATCATAAAAATACTTAAGATAAGAGAACATACAGGAGAAATAGTGGTGAGCAGAGCAACATCATGTCTAACACAATCAAATCCATGGATGAAAACAAATTTATGTTTTGCTTGGTCTCTAGGAACACCATTTTCTTTATAAGCCAAATATCTGCCATCAGAAAGCTTGACTCTTGGTGCTGTAATTGGTGGTCCATTAGGTGAGCCACAAATCTTGGGAGGTGGTGGCATAATTGCCTTATAAATCAGTGCTAATATCACTATACCAAAAAGGGCTATCATTTTTCTGATCATTCCTGCAAAATGGTTTCAAGATTAGCCACTAAAAGAAAACTCAGAATTCAAGAAAACAAGAAAATTACCCTATAAAAATGTGCTGATAAAATCTTGAGTTGGAGAAGCAGGTTGCCTGCCTTCTAACTAAGTAGTTGGACAATTCAAGAAAACAAATAAAATTTATAAGGATATGAAGAGAATGGTCACAAGACTCACAACTCTTGCTGCAGAGTGCAGTGTTTTCAGTGTTGTGTCCTTCCTTAGTGCTCTACCTTTCCCCTATTATAAATAGGCCTACCTCGTTAAAAAAATTTAAGGAAAAAATAAAAAACAGAAAGGTATACTTTATAAGTAAACAAAAAATAAAATGAAATTAAAGTATTGAACTTTTTTTTAAGAAAAAGAAATTATTCTAATCCACCATAGTTGTAGGGGGTATAGGTAAGAGCTTTAATGGAGGTCACTAGTATCCTTGGGTGGTAAGAAATTATAAGTACCTATTGTTTAGGTTAAATCATGTATTAATTATCTCCATTAAGTAATAATTAAGATATATTTCAATTAATATTTTATTGATAACAAGGTAGGTAAAGGGACATGTTTTGTACTATATTGTATAGAGTCGGGGTAATAACTAACATCCATTGTGTAAAAGTATTTTAAGCTATCTAGAAGACTTCTTTGATGGGAATTACTGTAACAACAATAACATATACAATATAATTTCACAAATATAATTTTTACCGGGTAGAGAGTTGTAACCTTTATCTTGTACCGGTAGAGAGGTCGTATTCGATATGCCCTTGACTCAAAGTAAACATGCATATTACAACTGTATAGAGAAAAAAATACAGTAATTAAAAGTTAACACTACTACTACCTAGAACGACTAAGGACGAGAAAGTTTTAGTAAAGAGTATTTTTTCTTTAATAATGGTTAGTAAATTTCGAATACCGAATGAATAAGAGAAAAAAAGGACATTCATAAAAAGAGGAAGATGGTGACACACCAACCATACAACGTAAAATGACTAAGAAAGGGATCTATAGAGGTAGGAGAATGTAGGCCACTAAGGGGTTATTTGGTTCGGAACACATATTCTGGAATTTTAATTTTGAGATTATAATTTTGGGATTATAATCTTACAATTTATATTAAAATTTTAAATTAAAATTTATACGGGTTTTAACTAATACCAATAATCAAATACATATTATATATAATCTCAAATTTTATATCGAGATCAGGTAACCAAACGACCCTTAATTCTCTTACTTTGCTTTGACGAAAATTCCACTAAGAATGACAACTAATTTGATGTGCCAACAAAAGGAGTGCTCATTATCTCATTCGAGCGTCGTAACTCGTAATCATACCTACTTAGACCTACTTAAAAAAAATCTATACTCTATTCAATTTGAAATATTTTAAAGAAAAATAATGTTTTAAGAAATAGTTTAGAATTATTTTCATCTGTAGGAGACGATTTGCGATATTTAAAAACTATAAAGTTTTAATAATTGCGATCCCAACTTACCAAATTTTGATTCTCAAATACGTAGTATCTGTATAGGACGAAAAGTATCGGCAAAGTTCCAAGAAGAAAACAATGATAGCAATTCCAAGCTACAATTCACCGTTGTAATTGGATTTTCTTTTTATAATTGTGGTATCCGGACCTGCGCGCATCTTGATTAGTTCTACTAAATATCTTATACCTCCCACTATCAACAAGTACCAAATAACTCTATCTATCAAGACTTGGACAAACGGGAAAAAATCACCTTATATAAGTAGACTTAGATAGTCCTATGTACTTGCGTTGATCCTTATTTCCGTAGGGTAGCTAGGATTTAAACTTTATAATTCTAAATTTTAGAATAGCGATATTATATGTTAGTAATTAAATTTTAAATTTAATTTTTGTATTAATTATTGAAGGTTTTAATATAAATATAAGATTTGAACTAAAATTATTAAATTCGGCCTATTTTCGTATATAACCTTCCAGTTCCACCACCTTATTTGATTAACTTTTAGTGAAACTAAAACTCTACATATAAATATTGTAGACTGAACGATAATCACAAGACTTCAAAACTCCGATCCGTATTTTTCTCTTTTTTTTGAAATAGAATAAAAAATCTTATACATGTCACAATACAACTAGAACAATTTTAAACAACTACAATGACGTAAATAGACAAACTCCTAGGCAATTAAAAAAAGGAGTTTAACATTATGGTAGCAGTTCGATTCATAAAATATTGCGTATTCCGAGAAAAAGTTACAATTACTAAGGCTTCCCTACCTTTAATATTAATATTATATTATATTTTAATATATAACGAGAGAAACTAAAAGAAGTGATCGTCAATTCCAAGTAATATTCATGATTAGCATGCCTTACTTTACGAGTTTGCGTTGTCTTTAAGTTAATGAAAGAAAGTGCCAAAGTGGGTAGTTTGCAGCAGGTGTGAAACATGCATGATTTTTTATTTCTTTTATTATTATTATTATTATTATTATTATTATTATTATTATTATTATTATTATTATTATTATTATTATTTGAAACATGCATGATTTTTTTTTCTTTTATTATTATTATTATTATTATTAATCAGTTCGATCTTTTCTTTACTTGTCACGTTTGCCTATCTTTATTATTATTATAATTGTTTATTAGTCAATAAAAGCTGCCCCGTGAAAAAAACAAAACATCTCCATTTACTGTGATGTGCACAGTAAAAGATTTTGTAATTCTTTTCTTTTCATAATTAAAGGTATGTAAGGATTAAAATTTAAAATTGTAATAGTACCAGTTCATTTTAGATTGGTGTTTGAGTTTGAATAATCTACTATTTATCTTTTGCTAAAAGTGTTTGTTTTAACTTTGTTTTCATGAAGATTAAGCTTTCTATTTTTCTGAAAATTTTGAACTCAAATTTTTCTAAGATTAAGAAAATTTGTTTCTAAGAATCTTACAACTCAAATACATATTTTTTTCGGCAAAAACTGTAGTTTTTAATATTTCAAAACAAACCCACCTAAAACTTCTCAATTGCATTTTGTAATATTCTACTATTTTCATGTAATTTACTAATTTCTTCTTAAACGTCATTGATCTAGAAAGATTCAAGAAAAAGAAATCGCTCTTGAGCAGGTTGTTTTCGACTAGATCTAGAAAAAATCTTGATTTTGTTGGGTTAGCTTTTTGGAAAAAATGGCGGTCAGAGGAAAAAATCCTCTACCAATAAATAGATTAATCTATTAATCTCAATAATCTCTTTCTTCATATATGATACTGTCTGTTTTATATCTTAAACTATAGATATGAAAGAAAAAAAAAGTTAATTTGATCAAGTAAGAGAAAATTTAGTTGTTATAGAACAAACCTAGTTATGATTGTGATTAATATTAAAGCAAAATGAGGTAATTGGAAAATATATATCTCAATGATTTAGTTCGCTTTCATTGTCAAACTTTGGGCACATTGACAATGACCATAGTGGTGCTCCATCGTAATAAATCAACACCACTTCAACTAACCATGTTGATATTTTATAGAATCAAATTAGAACTACATGTTCTTACCCGTCAAAATTTATCCGTAATCAATTTCATATCAAATTAAATTATTTAATCTTAATAATTAAAAATTAAAGTGATACGACATGTTCATACAATCCTACAATCAGATGTTGACAACTTCTTTAACCGATTCTACAATCCTTTCAACTTTGTCAATAAGAACAAGAGAAAATCAAGAATCATAAAATTTTAATGGTTGAAGGGAAGTTTTGGAGCAATAGTAAAGTTGTCTCCGTATGACGTATATGTTTACGGGTTCGACCGTGGAATCAGCTATTGATGCTTGCATTATGGTAAGTTGTCTGCATCACACCCCCTTGGTGCGGTCCTTCCCCGAACCCTATATGAATGCGGGATGCTTTCGTGCACCGGGCTGCTCTTTTATAAAGGAAAGTCTTGGAGCAATAATAGAGTTGTCTCCGTATATGACCTATAAATCATGAGTGTGACCCGTGAAATCAGCCACTGATGTTTGCATTAGGGTAGACTGCCCAAATCACATCCCTTTAGAGTGCGTTTCTTCCCCGAACCCTGCATAAATACGGGATACTTCGTGCACCAAACAGTCCATTTATATAGAATTTTAATGTTTCAAGATATTAAAAAATCTTAGACAAATAAAACTCGTTTATCCTCATAAGACTAAATAGCACTATTAGTTGTGAGAAAAAGAAATGAAATCTTTCTCCAAAAGGGAGAAAATTCCTAGAGATCTTAGAGCAATAATATTTGTCGGACTCAAGTTGATTGCTTAGCAATAACGTGAAGCATTAAATGATTGGGATAACTTTGGCAGTTTTTAATCAACAAATTTCACCGTGTGGTTTGGAACCATTCTAAACTTTTATTAGGAAGAATTAACATGACATGTGAAAATGAAGTGTCCAAATTACTTGTCGGAGTGGAGAAAGTGATTCAAGGAATCTTTTTTTCTTTGGACATAAATAATTCATGGAATCTAATTGAATAATTTTGTAACGTCCACGACGAAAATAGAATTGACAGATTTTTAGGCCGGTAAATTTTTGAAAAATGGCGAACATGTCACCTTTGGCAATCCAATATAGGAAGAGTAAACTGAAGAACTTAGCAAGACAAAGCTCAAGTTTACATGAACGCACATTTTTGGCTCGATGGCTTAACCTAAGGGACAAATCTGTAAGGCCTATTGAGCTAAAGCGGATAATACGTCTCATAGATTCGGACTGTGACAATTTTCTTGCAAATGAAAGGTCAAATTAAAGTATTCATAAGACAAGAAAAGTTGCTCAAGTGATAAGTACTCTCTAACTCGGGTATAGACCGCACGTTCGAATCACTAAGGAAGCAAAGCAGGAAACTTCTAAATGTGGTGTATAAAACAAATTGGACGAATATCCCTATGTATGGATTGTGCTATTATTAATTCACACTAGTGGAAAAAATATTGTGGTCAACATATGTTTGTCATTGCAAAAGATATATGATATTGAAATTTGAGATGTAGCATTGGTCTTTGTAGCTAACATTAAATAGGTTTTCAGTGATTGCGTAGATTGAAATTGTTTAATCGGCAAAGCGTCAAATATATCCCTATATTTTCGAAAATAGTCTAAAAATATCTCTCGTTATATTATTGGGCTATATATATTCTTCCTGTCATACTTTGGAACAAATATACCCTTATTTTGGATGGAGTGTCATGTGTCAGCACCAGATGAAAACGACCCATTTCTTTTTTTTTTACCCGGCCCGTTTTAAAAAACTCATCACCTGACCCGTTTTAAAAGTTTTTTTAAAGCATATATTTTGCAAAAACTAGAATTGTTTTTGTAAAAACTGGAAAAAAAAAAAAATTGCAAAATATATATTTTTAAGACTTTTCAGTTTTTTTAAAGTATTTATTTTGTAAAAACTGAAAAAAAAATAATTTTTTTAAAAATGCTTTAAAACTGAAAAATATATATTCTGTAAAAACTGGAGAAAAAAAATTTTGCAAAATATATATTTTTCAGTTTTTAAAGTATTTTTTTGTAAAAACTGGAAAAAAAAAGATTTTGCAAAATATTTTTATTTTTTTAAAACTAATGCATATGTAGTCCACTGCTTTAGGAGAGTCTTTTCTTTTCCAATTTTTTTTTAAAAAAATTCGATTTTTACAAAAACAATACTTTAAAAAAACTGAAAAGACTTAAAAATATATATTTTACAAATTTTTTTTTTCCAGTTTTTACAGAATACATATTTTTCAGTTTTTAAAGCATTTTTAAAAAAAATAATTTTTTTTCAGTTTTTACAAAAAAAATACTTTAAAAAAACTGAAAAGACTTAAAAATATATATTTTGCAAATTTTGTTTTTCCAATTTTTACAAAATATATGCTTTAAAAAAACTAAATTTTAAAATGGGTTGGGTGATGAGTTTTTTTAAAACGGATCGGGTAAAAAAAAAAGAAATGGGTCGTTTTCATATGGTGCTGACACGTGGCACTCCATCCAAAACAAGGGTATATTTGTCCAAAGTATGACGAGAAGTGTATATATAGCCCAATAGTATAACGAGAGGTATTTTTAGACCATTTTTGAAAGTATATGGGTATATTTGGCCCTCGCCGTTGTTTAATTTGTGTCGTGGGCGAGATATATAATCTTTAGATTTAAGATGTAGCATTGGTCTTTGTAGCTAACATTAATGTGGTTTTCCGTGATTACTTAGATTGAAATTGTTTAATGTTTATTTAATTTGCAAACACTATTGAAGAAAATGTATGACATTTAACAAGTTAAAAGGCAAATGTTAAATAAATACAAGTTCCTCACGTGCAAGAATGAAGAGTGACTCACTCTCCAATATAAATAAATACTCCCTCCGGTCCATAATAAGTGATAAATTTATTTTGGGTACACCCATTAAGGAAATACAAAATTCTAAATAAAAATAGTTAGTGTGACTAAACTACCCTTAATTAAATATTACAATATAGTTAATATGAGGAGTAAAAGACTTTTTAGGGATACGTACATAAGGGTAATTTTGAAAAAATAAATTAAATTTTTTCTTGATTATATAAATTGATACTTATTTTGAACCAAAATAAAAAAGCAAATTGATCACTTATTGTGGATCGAAAGGAGTAATAAATATTGAAGCTCCTTGCCATTACAAATTTGGTCACTTTCCCTGTCATAAAATGAAATCACTTTCTTTTGTTATTTATGTTCGATCCACTTTGTTCTGAGAAAATGGATCATTGTCTCCGTGTGGTTTGTAGGTTATGGGTTCGAGCCATGAAAATAGTCATTAATACTTGCACTAGGATAGGCTGTTTATATCACATCTCTTGAGGTACGGTCTTTTCCCGGACTCTGCATGAACGCTGGATGATTTGTGCATCGGGTTGTCCTTTAAAATGGGTCCTTGTCTCCGTGTGGCCTATAGGTCATACGTTCAAGCCATGGAAGCAGTCACTAATGCATTCATTATGGTAGGATGCCTATATCACAACCCTTGGAGGCAACCCTTTTCCAAATCCTGCATGAATAAAATGGGTTTTTGTCTCCATGTGACATATAGATCATGGGTTCGAGCCGTAAAAGTAGCTACTAATACTTGTATTAGGGTAAATTATCTATATCACACCATTTGAGATGCAATCCTTCCCTGAATGATATATGAATGCGAATGCTTTGTACAACAGACTACGCTTTAAAATGGGCCTTATCATGTATGTCTTACGGTTAGACAAACTAGAATGTCATTTCCTAACCATTCAATTTCTTCTAAACTAGTCTTTGAATTAATACACAGATATTTAGCTAGCGTTTGGTCATAGATTTTTAAATTTATTTTGAAAAATCTGATTTGGGTGAAGTTTGTTTTGAAGATGAAAATGTGTTTGGACATCTGTTTTAGGTGAAGTTTGGTTTGAAAAAATATGAAGCATGACTTATACCCACAAGTTCTAAAAACTATCACAAATACCCAACAATACCATTATCAATAACATTCATTATATTATCGCAAATCATAGTCCTGAACATAAATAAATTTGATACAAAATTATCATTTTTATAATAAACTACATGACATACCATCAGATGATCGAGAAGACGAAGCAACATCGTTACAAAATAATAAATGGTGGACTCTTTTATAAAATATAAAAGTTTGGGGCAATTTTTAAAAAATATAATAGTGATATTTTGGCCCAAAACTAGTTATTGAGCTGTTTTTGGATTTGGGATTTGGGACTTGGGATTTAGTCAAAATGTAGGCAAAATTTATGGTCAAACATGTGTTTGCCAAATAATACCCAAATTTATTTTGATAAAATTTATGGCCAAACGGGTCTTTAATATTCCGGGACCATTTCAACCAAGTTTGTGAGAGATATTTTGTAGTAATAGTAGATGATTCTTTTAGAGCCACATGAACATATTTATGAAGTACAAAAAAAGCAATAACTTTAATAGCCTAAAGGCCTTTATTTCTGCAGTGAAAAACTAAATTTTACTCTAAAAGTCACGTGTTTTAGATATGATAAACCATTTGAAAGAAATATCTACGGCCTGTTTGGCTAAGTTTTTGTTGGCTAAAAGTATTTTTTTTTTTCATAGTTAAGTATTTAGGTAAGCTATTAGAAAGGAAAAAAAAAGTGTTTTTGAATAAAGGCAAAAGTAATTTTTAAAAAGCAGGAAAAGTAATTATTCCTAAAATACTTTTTGAAAAGTACTTTTGAAAAAAAATATACTTAGAAGTACTTTTTAAAAATCTTGGTCAAACACTAATTGCTACTCAAGTATTTTTAAAATAATTAGTCAAACACAAACTGTTTCTCATTAAAAATTTTTTTTCTTAAATTACTTTCAGAAAAATATTTTTTAAAGTAAGCTAATTTTAGAAACTTGGTCAAACAGGCTACTAGTCTTTAAACTTCAATCTTCTTCATTTCCAAATGCTTTATTCATCTAAGCAATTGTGTAGCCACTCTTTGTCAAAATGGTGTTGTAGATAAAAGGAAATATAAACATCTCGTAGAAATCTCTAGATCTTTAATTTATTGGAGAGAGTGTTCGTCAATTACATATATGAAAGATCTAATAATAAGAGAATCTATTCAAATTCATACTTGAACATGGTAATATCAACTATACTTTACTGTACAAGGCCCATGCAGAGGAAATGCCTTATCCCAACGAATAGAAAATACTTCGCTCCGGACAACATAGGAATTAACACATTTTTTGGGAAGAACATAGAACAGTAGAAGATCCAGCCAAGTTTTCTTTTATCTCATTCATTTATAAGTGTTGAAGATCATTTCAGGAGACTAGAGAATTTGTCTTTTGGACCACAATTCCACAACAGAGAGACCGACATAATTGGTTGTTCAACACAAACTTTAAGACAACTGCTAGCCCATTATACTTGATTGCAAGTTATAGTCAAAATCTTATTGTATTGACTACAACAAAACATTCACTAACCCATCTTATTTTTTTTATTCTGCCTCTTTGCTATGCCCAGCTCCATCATCCAAACAATTATTATAACCCATCATAAATATCAGTCTTTACTTTCTCAATTTGATAGTTCATGTAGTAAGATTGGTATTACATGCACTTAATAGATTTATTTTTAGTCAAGATATGATTACACAGAAAAAAAAAAAAAAAAAAGAAGAAATTTTCACTATACATGGCGGGGCGTTTTACTGTACATTACTCCATTGATAATGGATTTTTTTTAGTTACCAAAAAAAATAAAAATCAATTTTCTGTTTTTGCTTGTTATGCATCTTTCCTTTTAAGAATTTGTGGAGTATACTATTTTTTTTTTTGTTTTTTGTGAGAAACTAGAAATTTTATTTATATAATACTACGTAAGTTCAAACATAGGATCCGTGGAGTATACTCCATTTGTTACAATTCCTAGACTAACAGAAAACAAATAATTAAAAATCATAGTAAGATGTATCACATCAATTATGTAATGACTGGTTTTACAAACGCGTAGTCATTCAATATACAAAAAGACTGTCACTATACAAAAATATACAAATAGACTGTCACTATACAATTTATATACTAAATAGACTGTCACTATACAATTTATATACTAAATAGACTGTCACTATATAAAAATATACAAAATAGATGTCACTATATAAAATATATATAAAAAAGACTGTCACTATACAGAAATATATAAAATAGATGTCACAATACAAAATATATATAAAAAAAACTGTGGCTATATAAAAAATATACAAAATAGATGTCACTATACAAAATAGATTGTCACTGTACAATTTATATACAATAGAGTGTCACTATACAAAAAATATACTAAACAGACTGTCACTATACACAAAATATACAAAATAGATTGTCACTATACAAAAAATATACAAAATAGAGTGTCACTATATAAAAAATATATAAAATAGATATTTCGGGCTATTAGATGTAATATGTTTATTTCGGAGGGACAGTTCGGATCAATGAAGAAAAATATGGACTATTAAAATTTTGAGGGGTTATAGAGTGTCATTTTCTCAAAGAATTACGAAGTAGGAATAGATTTGGGCTACTAGTGCAGTGTGTAGAGGATACTGGGTTTAGGATTAAGTTCTGGGCTTGCTAATGAAAGATAGATGAAACTATAGAGTGAGCCGTGGCCTGTGTGGTTGGGTTTCCTTGTAGAAATGACACCAGGTAGTCATTCTAGATGACTGCTATTTAGAAATTAGTCAGTATCTTGAATTTCGGTTTTTCAGTTCAATTTTTCAGGACACAAAGTCTTGAAGTTAAGATTTTTAGTTCAAATTTCAAGACAAATTAAGTATCGGCTAATCCCTGAATAGCAGTCCTAAAAATGACTATTTGCTTACTTCTCCCGGTTTCCTTAGCCTTTGCTATTTTGAAACAACACCCCTCCTCCCCACTCGCTATCTCGGGTTAAAGTCAAAACTTTGAAAAAATATTTGACTGTTAAGAATAAATTACAATAAACATGAGGGTCAAAATTAAATGTCACAAAGCACAAGCTTTTAATTTTTAAAAAAATACTTTTTTTCTGAAGTAAAAAATAGAATTTTGAAGCAAAAAGGAAAAAAAAGAAGCCTTATTTCAAAAAACAATGTACGATTTATTTCATCTCTCAAGGTTAATCCCAAAACTACTGTCTAAAAGTTTTTCTCCAAACCTAATTCCTGAAAATTAAACCAAAACCAAATCCAATCTCTCACTTGTCATTTTCATGAAATTTTAAGCACAATTCTGACCCCAAATAGTAAACTCAAATAATTTGACATGACTGCGTTTTTCAATATTCAAAGATTACTTCATACATACTCAATTTTTTTTTATGTTGGAAACGTCTAGTATAGCTAAATAAAATTTATAAATTATTACAAAATGGTCGCCGGCCGGGCTGCTTCATGCTCTTCTTTAGCTAAGTATTCTACATCAATACGAGAATAGATATTACTTAACTACAAACATTTTTTAATTAGATATACAGTATCTAAAACTCATATGTTGCGACTTATTTAGATTCGTATTCAGTAGTCCATTAGAAGTAAAGCGCTTCCTCTCAGCCATTTGTTTACCCTAAAAACGGATAACAATTGAATTTATATGTGATTTTAAGGATATGTGAATTAATTCAATACGAGTAATTAATGACATTAGATTAAGCAAATAAAAAATGTAATAGATGACCAAACCAATGATAAGGGTGATTCCGAGCTCGGTTGATGGCTCGATGAAGAACCTGCCCTCGATTCTAAGCTTATACTTATGAGGAACTTAAGAACAAGAATAAGAACTTTGAACAACAAAGAGAATTGAAATAAATTGCCTTGATATACTACAACGTGTCCTCTGAATAATAATATTTCCCCTTTATATAGTAGGGGAGTTTTACCCTAAGTATAATTCTAAAAAAGGTAAAAATTTTCTGTTTCGCTAATCACTGCTTTTCTGTCAATACGGGCCGAGATTCACACTGTGATATCCGGTTGGGCACCCGGAGGACATGACCTCGATACCCCCGAGGGCAAATATTTTGCCCGAGACCCGATACGAGGGCTCCTCGCTCTGACTCTGATTCATTACGGTCACGTTACTGCTCCGTTTGGCTTACCGGGAAATCGAGGTGTTCAGTGGGCCAAGTTTTACCCGTATACAGATAGTCCCCTCGTTTCTCAGAGAGTAGGTTTGCCGAAACGATATGAAACGACATATTACTCCGGTTCCTTCCTTTGTACGTTATGACGAGGGAGGCGAAACGTCCCATCAATCGCGTCGTTCTGACTTCGGACACGTGTCGCTCACCAGTAAGTTGCATCCGAATGCGAAGCGCCGACTGTTTCCCTATAAAATCTTCCCCCTTTTGTCCCTTTTCTACTTTTCGAACAAATAACTACCTTCGAGCTTTCCAGCCATCATCAAACCTTCTTTAAACCTTCATATCTTCATCCTTGTTCTTCAATTTCCATAACAATCTCTAGATTTTTGTCCAGATTTCCTTCAAATCTCCATATTCTGTTCTTCATCTTCAAAACTCATTTTTCTAAAACTTCGTGTTCATTTCTCAAATTTTCAAACACTCCCCCAGATGATAATGGCAAAAATATCGAAAACCGTTCCTCAAAAAAGTTGCCTTTTCATCTTCTCAACCGGTCACTGGTGCTGAAGCGGTTAACCCTGAGGTGGTTTCCCTAGAAACGACTTCCCCCATTGTGGCTGCTAACGAACCGGCCGCCAAGCCTCCCTTGTCAGTGTTCATCCCCGAGGGCTACTCGATTGCAGATGACTTTAAAGTCGAAAAGCCTTCATGCAAACAGGACCGGGGCGAAGAAGTCCCGAGATATATATGTTCTGTGACCGAGAACGTTCTTCCCATAGTTCGTAAGGACTGAAATTAGGAAAGCAAGAACGTAGTAGTACCCGGGCCCGAGGACGTCGTTAATACCCACGTATATGGGTACTTAAGTGTTTACACTTATCCCTTCACGTTGGGCCCGATGGATCCGATCGTTCTAGATTTTTACAAGAGGTACGAGGTGTGCCTCAGGCAAATCCACCCATCATTGTGGAGGATCGTGACCCTCCTTTGTTACTTCGTGAACAAGACCGAGTCTCGAGGGGGACTGATTAAGCTTACTCGCCGGCCCAGTAAGGCCCCCTTCTCCAGTATCGATGAAGTCCGGGGCTGGCAAGGACACTTTGTCCTAGTGAAGATCGAGGATTTGATCCCTCCAGAATACATGCCACTCCCCGAGAAGTGGAATGCGTCTCGTAAGTGCAACTCCCTCTTTCAACATAAAAAATTCTTCTCCTTTCATTTCTATCTTGTTATTTATGCTTGTGGCTGTGCAGCTGTCGCCCGGGTTATGAATGCGGTTCCCCGGTTAAAGAAGTGGATTGAGAGCATATGTACTCAGATGTCCTACTTCGAGCTCACATGGCGCGTACTCTCGAAAGACCGATGGGAAGCCCGTTCTCATGGTAAGGCCTCTTTCCGAGTAGCCAACACTAAGTCTTCACATTTTATTTTACTAATTCCTCTATCCTCTATGTTATTGCAGGTTTGCCTAAGACCACTGAACTTAGGCATTTGGAAGGGGATAAAGATATGCCCCAATCCGTTGATCCCTCCGTTGCTTCCACGGAGGGAAAAAAGAAGAGGAAAAGAAAACCCTCCGGCTCACCGGGCTCTGAGGTGAAGAAACCGAAGAAACGGGCACTCCGCAAGCCCAGGAGGGGCTTCAGTTCCCGGGTGCCTGACTCCGACTCCCTCCTCCAGCTTAGGGACGAGCTGGAGGATGAATCTATTTTTGTAACCCACGAGACAACCTATACCGAGGATTGGGATGCATCCGAGGGGGAGACTCACGAGATCGACCCCCCGATATCCGAGGTGAAACTTCCTAGGATGACGGCTCTACTCCAAAGGAAGCACCCAGCGTAATCGAGATCTCGGGGACACCCTCCTATACTGAGTCTATGCTCGAGGAGGCCTAAACGAGAAAGGAGAAATCCAACAAGGGGGCCAGGGTGCGGAAGATCCCCTTCACTCCTTTTTCGACGGAGTGGACTCGTCCGCTTTAGAAGAGTACTCCGGATCTAGAAGTTCCAAAAAAGACACCTCCTCGGAAGCTGGCGTCCGAGTTCGTGCCCGAAATTAGTCAATTAGTTCCCTGCTCTGAGCATGGACCCTGGCCCCAAGAGATCGATTATACTGACCGTCCCGGAGGATGCTTGGGTTTTGTCCGCTCCTATGGGGGTGGCTAGCTACCTCCGATGCCTGGTGACCAAGGAGGACCAGGAAAAAATGAATGCGGTGAACGTGCCATGCCTTTTCAATGAGGCGCAACAGGTGCTGAACCGGGTAAGGCATTGTTTCCTTCCATCTATTACAGTTATATATGTTTGATGTTTCTCATATTTTCTTTGTCTTTTAGCAGGCCTCGGTACTTCATCACGAGAGTTTCCTCCGATATCGGGTTGAAGTCAATCAATTCGAGCTCGAGATCAAGGAGCTTGCCCAAAAAAGGTAAGCTTCTTAGCGAGCAACAGAAGGGGGTCGCCAAGAACCTCCAGGCCGAGCTGGATGCGACTCAGAAAGAGGCATTGGCCTTAATGCAGGAGCATGCAGACTTGGTGGAAAAGGTAAAGGTTTTCGAAGTTAGAAACGAAGGTCCGGTCGCAGAGGCTAATAAATAATAATTCACAGGTCCAGCAGAAGATCGACCAGATCGACCAACTCTACAAGGAAATGGATGAGATCCAAGTGCTAGCCGACGGGTGAAAAAATAAGATGGACCCGTTGGCCTTGGAGAAGGGGACTGCCCAGGCCAAGCTGTCTTCGGTGGAAGTTCAGCTTCGGGTGGCGAAGGAGAAGCCGATGCACGGGCTCGACAAAATGAGGACCTCCAAGCTCAACTAGGCTCGACCATCGCTGAACGGGATGCCCTTGGCAAGGAGTTCAAAATAACGAGGTCCAATTTGGAAGCAACCTCAACTGATGCTGACGAGATGGTGGCCCAATATAAGGCCGATGTTGAAGTAGCCGAGGCCCGCCTGAAGACTACTGCTGAGTATGTGGGGCTTCTTTCCCTGAGGAGACCCTCGAAGAAATACATGCCCGAGGCTTCGATCTATCTGCTGAGATCGAAGAGGCAAAAAAGCTCGAGGTCAAGGCCAAGAGACTAGTTGAACCCCGAGGTGAATAGGGCTCCGGGGGCTCTGAAGAATCCGAAGGCCCCGACTGTTCTGGTGACAAGTCGGGTTCCCGTGAAGACCACGCAGAGATGCCTTAGGATTTTTCTTTTTTGTTTTTATATCTTGTATATATATTATATTGATATCGTTTTTATTAGCCTTTGTAAAGATATTCCGGAATTTATAAAGTTATCTTCAGCATCTTTTTATAATTGTAAATATTTCTAATACCTTAGCACAGAATCAAACGTAGTAATAAGTCATTTTTCGTAGGTCCGAACAAGACCTGTCCTCGTTGCAATTTTCATTTGAACTTATGGAAGCTCGGAGTGACCGGAAATTTCCCCAAGATTCTTTTTAAAATAATTTTAGACTATATCTTTGTCGAGGGTAACCTTTGAACAGGTTTAAAATTTTGTTGAAGGCCTTATATTTTGATTACGGGTTTCGGATGTCTTTGAGCCATTTTTAGGGTGGCTGTAGCCTTTTAGGTTTGGGCACTACTTAATAGGTTTTGTGCCTCCGAGTTTCGATAACCCGAGCCTCCCGAACTTATCTTGGACGGCAGTCCCCGAGTGGGGGTAGCCCTTTGGGCTCAGATAAGGGTGGCCCTTGGGCTCGATAGTTCCCGGGTAAGAATAGCCCTTAGGCTCGATACTTTTAAGAAGCAAAAAATATTTGTTAGCAAGGTAGAAACTTTATTTCATTTCTCTGTGTAACGTACAAGATTGTAAGCGTGTAAAAGCTCATATTATGGCTAAGGTGGCCTATGCGGGCACATTTCATTTGACCATTTGGCCCTTACAATAAATCCTATCCACCTAGCCTAGACTGTTCAAGCACAAAGTTTCTTTCCTTTCTAAAAATCTTGACCCGAGGGTGATGCCCCTAGTATTCGAGGTCGAATTTTGAGAGGGCTCGAGTATTGTTGATGTGACCATTGACTCCGATTTAAAACCGGTCTTCGACTCTAAGTTAGTACGATTTATTATTGCCTCATTAAAAACCTTGTCGGAAAACCCATTTGGGACAAAATCAGTTCAAGGGAAAAGAGTGCAAAGCGTGCTTTCAGACCCAATAGCTATATTCTCCTTTGGATGTTGCCTACAAGTGTTATCCCAATTCGTAATATAAAAACAGAAAGTGAATGAGGTCGTAACTTAGCAGTAACGTCATTTTAAGTGAGTCATATTTAAGTTGTTTGGTAGCTGTACGCCGTTTCCTGCTTCGAGTTTATACGAACCATTACAGGTAATACCGATGAATCGATATGGTCCTTCCCAATTTGGTCCCAGCTTCCCTTCATTCAGGTTCCGGGTATTCAGTGTTACTCTTCTTAACACTAAGTCCCGATATTGAAGTGTCGGAGGTTGGCTCTTCGGTTATAATATCTTTCTATCTGCTGCTTCTGGGCGTCCAACCGGACTAGGGCGGCCTCGTACGTCTCATCCAGTAGTTCCAGGCTTGTGCTCATGTCCTCAGTGTTTGATTCTTCAGTTGCATATCGGAACCTGAGGCTCGGTTCTCCCACCTCAACCGGTATTAGAGCTTCGACACCATAGACCAATGAAAACGGAGTGGCCCCGGTACATGATTTTGAGGTCGTGCGGTATGCCCACAATACTTCAGGCAGAATTTCCTTCCATTCATCGGTTAACCTTTTCTTAAGTTTTTGAAGGATAGTTTTGTTCGTCGACTCCACCTGTCCGTTCCCACTAGGGTGATAGGGTATTGACAAGATCTTTTTGATCTTATGGTTCTCAAATAATTTTCTTACATTGATGCCGATGAAGTGCTTCCCGTTATCACATACTATCTCGGCCGGTATACCAAACCGGCATATTATGTGGTCCCAAATGAAGTTGATGACTTCTTTTTCCCGGACCTTCTCGAACACTTGAGCTTCGACCCATTTAGAGAAATAGTCAGTCATAAATAGTATAAATTGAGCCTTATCGGATGCCCATGGTAGGGGACCGACGACGTCCATTCCCCACTTCATGAATGGCCAAGGCGACATGACCGAATGTAGTAACTCCCCGGGTTGATGGATCATTGGTGCGTACCTCTTACAGCCGTCGCATTTTCGCTGAAAGTCCTTCACATCTTTCTCCATGTCGATCCAGTAATAACCGGCTCTAATTATCTTACAAACCAACGATTCTGCCCTCGAATGGTTTCCGCAGGTCCCTTCGTGAACTTCCCTCAAAGCATATTCAGTGTCTCCCAGCCCCAAGAATATGGCGAGTGGGCCATTGAACGTTGTTCTGGACAGAGTATCTTTGGACAGGCTAAACCTGGCTGCCTTCGTGCGCATGGCTCTTGATTCTTGGGATCCGAGGGCAACTTCTCAGTCTTCAAGTCGTCCATATACTTGTTTCTCCAGCCCCAAGTTAAACTCGTTTAGTTTATCTCGACATGGCCTTCTTCCACTACTGACTTCATGAGTTGTACGACCGTTCCCGAGCTAAATTCATCGTCATCAACCGATGACCCCATGTTAGCCAGAGCATCAACCTCGCTATTTTGATCCCGGGGCACGTGTTGTAGGGTCCATTCCTTGAATCGATGCAGCATTACCTGTAGTTTGTCCAAGTATCTTTGCATTCGTTCCTCTTTCACTTCGAATGTCTCATTGACTTGATTTACCACAAGGAGGGAATCACACTTAGCTTCGATCACTTCGGCCCCCAGACTTTTAGCTAATTCGAGACCTGCAATCACGGCCTCATACTCGGCCTCATTGTTAGTCAACTTCACAGTTCTAATAGATTGCCTAACTACGTTATCCGTAGGCGGCTTCAACACAATGCCGAGTCTAGACCCCTTTGCGTTCGAGGCACCATCCTTAAAGAGGGTCCATATTTCCCGAGGAGGTCCCCGAGGTTAGCGAAAATTAATTTTCGACTTCGGGTAATAAGGCCGGCATAAAGTCGGCCACGAAGTCTGCCAAAATTTGTGATTTAATGGTGGTTCAGGGTCGATATTCGATATTGTACCCTCTAATTTCCACGGTCCACTAGGCCAATCATCCCAAGAGCTCTGGTACTTGCATTATGTTCCTCAATGGGTAAGTAGTTACGACACATTTGGGATGGCATTAAAAATATGGCTTTAACTTCCTGGAGGCTCTTAGCAAAGCGAGCGCCAATTTCTCTAGGTGAGGATACCTTGTTTCGGCCTCGCCTAGAGTCTTGCTAACATAATAGATAGGAAATTGCGTACCTTCCTCTTCTCGGACTAAGACTCCACTTATCGCTATCTCGGATACCGCCAAGTACAGGTACGACTGCTCGTCTGCCTTCGGAGTATGAAGTAAAGGTGGACTCGAAAGGTACCGTTTGAGTTCTTATAAGGCTTGCTGGCACTCAGGGGTCCACGAAAAGTTATTAATCTTCTTCAATAATGAGAAGAACCGATGGCTCTTATTGGAGGACCTTGATATGAACCGACCCAGGGCGGCTATGCACCCGGTTAACCTCTGAATGACCTTGACATTGTCCAACACGGTGATGTCTTCTATAGCTTTGATTTTGTCAGGATTGATCTCGATCCCCCGGTTGGACACCATGAATCCAAGGAACTACCCGGACCCGACCCCGAATGTGCATTTCTCCGGGTTCAGTTTCATATTGTATTTCTTCAGTATGCTGAAGGTTTCATGCAAATGTTCCAAATGCTCCTCTACTCATAGGGACTTAACTAACATGTCGTCAATGTAAACCTCCATTGATTTTCCTATTTGTTCTTCGAACATCCAGTTTACTAGGCATTGGTAAGTGGCATAGGTATTTTTTAGTCCGAACTACATTACATTATAGCAATAAGTGCCGAATTTAGTGATGAAGGAAGTTTTTTCTTGATCGCCCGGGTCTATCCGGATTTGGTTGTACCCGAAATAGGCATCGAGAAAATTGAGTATCTCGTGGCCGGCCGTCGCGTCGATCATGAGATCGATGTTAGGCAAAGGAAAAGAGTCTTTAGGGCATGCTTTTTTCAAGTCTTTATAAACTGCTCACATTCTTAATTTATTTTCCTTTTTAGGCACTACACTACGTTAGCTAACCAATCCAGGTATTTAACTTCCCGAATGGAACCTATTTTAAGGAGTTTGGATACCTCGTCTTTAATGAATGCATGCTTGATTTCGGACTGAGGCCTCCTCTTCTATTTAACCGGGTGGAACTTTGGATCCAAGCTTAGCTTATGAGTAGTTATTTTTGGCGGGATCCCTATCATATCAAGATGGGACCAAGCGAAAAAATCTATGCTAGCTATAAGGAATTCAATGAGTTTTTTCTTGAGCTCGGTAGTTAACCCCGTGCCCAGGTATACCTTCCGATCGGGCAAGTATTTGAGCAATATGTCTTTCTCCCGCTCCTCGACCATTGACTTGGTGGCATCAGAATTATCAGGGGCGATGAATGACCTGGGAACTCTGTAATCATCATCCTCCCCCGCTTTTTGCTTCTCCGGTTCGGTCGGGGCCGGTGTCAGTGATTGCTATTTAGTTTCTTTCTTCCTAACTGACTCTGGATTCTTTGATGTCGAGAGGGCGGACATCGGGATCACCTTATCGATCGTGAACATTTCTTTTGTGGCCGGCTGTTCTCCGTAAACTATTTTGAGCCCTCCCGGTGTGGGGAACTTCAATGCCTGGTGCAGTGTCGAGGGTACTGCCCTCATGTTGTGAATCCATGGCCTTTCGAATAGAGCGTTATACCTCATATACCCCTCAATGACGTAGAACTTCATTTCCTGAATGGTTTCGCCGGTGTTCACTGGCAGGGTTATCTCCCCTTTAGTAGTTTCACATTCCATGTTGAATCCGTTTAAGACCCGGACCACGGGCACTATTTGGTCTTGTAGACCGAGCTGCTCTACGACCCTCGATCAGATGATATTGGCCGAGCTACCTGGATCAATCAACACACGCTTAACTCGAGATTTATTTATGAGTACAGAAATTACCAGGGAATCATTATGCGGTTGCACGATGCCTTCAGCGTCTTCATCGTTGAAAGAGATGGTCTCCTCCGGCATGTAATCTCGGGTTCGCATTTCCCTTGTAATGGACACCTTAGTGCGCTTCAGTATTGGCCCCTGGGGATGTCGACTCCACCGATGATCATGCTGATGACTTGCTGAGGTTCCTCCTGCTCGGTCCGCTTGTTGGAGTCCCTATTCCTGAAGTTATTTTTGGCTCGATCACTCAAAAACTCCCGGAGGTGTCCGTTATTGAATAACCGGGCCGCTTCTTCCCTTAGTTATTGGCAGTCTTCGGTACTGTGGCCGTGGGTGCCATGATACTTACATATTAGGTTGAGGTCTCTTTGGAAAGGATCGGAACGCAATGGCCGAGGCCACTTGGTATCTTTGATGTGTCCGATGGCTGATACGATGCCGGCAGCATCGACGCTGAAATTGTACTCCGATAGCCTTGGTGCCTCCCTGGCCCCAATTGGCCTGTCGATAACCGTTTTTGCTTATGATTCCCCAGTTATTATGCCCTCGATCGCTTTTTTTTTTCATTCTTCGCCGGGTTACGTTCGAATCCACTGCCTCTTCGATCTCTGCTATACGGTTGGTACCGATCTCTGTTCGATCTTGGTTCATGATCGACCGCTCTTTTAGACCTGTCATTAGTTCTGATGGGATACACAGACCCAGAGGGGGCCCCGAGCTAATCATCATCCACTCTGATTTTTGATTGGTACCTGTTATATATGTCAGCCCAAGTTACTGCCGGGTACTCTATCAAATTCTGTTTCAGCTGGTGTGAAGCTAAAGAGCTTTAGGGGTTGCGTCCTTGAGTGAATGCTTGAACAACCTAATCGTCCGCAACCGGGGGCAGATCCATCCTTTCTATTTGAAACCTGGACACAAACTCCTTGATCATTTCATTATCTCTTTGCTTGACTTTAAAGAGGTCGGATTGTCTGGTCTCGACTTTGCTGGCCCCGACATGAACTTTTATGAAGGCATCCGTAAGCATAGCAAACGAATCAATAGAATAGGGGCAGGTTGTGATACCGTATCATTGCTCCTTTAGACAGGGTTTCCCCGAACATTTTTAGTAAAACCGACTCGATTTTGTCATGTTACAAGTCATTTCCCTTGATGGCACACGTGTAGGAGATCACGTGTTCATTCGGATCCGTGGTCCCATTATACATTGGAATTTCATGAATACAGAACTTTTTTGGGATCGGTTTCGGAGCTGCGCTCGGAGGGAAAGGTTTTTGGACGAATTTCTTGGAATCCAAGCTTTTCAATATCGGGGGTGCTTTTGGGATTTGATCAACCCTAAAGTTATAGGTCTCCACTTTTTTGTCGTTGGCTTCGATTTTCTTTTCTCCCGATTCCACCCGTTTTTTGAGTTCCTCAAGCATCTTTATTATCTCGGGGTTGGTCCCGGATTCAACTTCACCCGGCCTTACTGTGGCCGGTTCATTCCTGTAGTGTTTTCCCGGGATGGATCGGGGTCAACTCTGCCGGGGGCACGACTTTGGTTCTGCAACTGAGCTATTGCTACCTGTTGAGCCTGTAACATTTCGAAGATCACCCGCAAATTAATCCCATCACCTTCGTCGTCTTCTGTACTCCGGGCCATCTATCGGGCTCCCCCGCGAATGTTGTTTTCGAGGTCGGTAGGCAAGTTTGCGTCGATAGCTACATGTGAGTTAGCATCGATCAGGTTTGCGACTGAAACTCCGTTGGGGTCAATAGGGGGCACCTTGTTGCCGGGCACTACATTGTTGTTCTCGCCATGGTGATCAGACTCAGCATCAACGTTTAAATGAGTAGATTGAGAGTTCGACATTTTTAATTTAACCTGAAATTAAAATCTCAAAGAACAAGTGTAAAATAGAGTGCGTAATGAAAATTTGTATCAAATTACCACTATTATCCCTAGCCCCACAGTGGGCGCCAAACTATTTACCCTAAAAATAGATAACAATTGAACTTATATGTGGTTTTAAGGATATGTGAATTAATTTAATACGAGTAATTAATGACGTTAGATTAAGTAAATGAAAAATGTAACAGATGACCAAACCAATGATAATGGTGATTCCGAGCTCGGATGATGGCTCGATGAAGAACCTGCCCTCGATTCCAAGCTTATACTTATGAAGAACTTAAGAACAAGAATAATAACTTTGAACAACAAAGAGAATTGAAATAAATTGCCTTGATATGCGTGTTATAATGTGTCCTCTGAATAATAATCTCTCCCCTTTATATAGTAGGAGAGTTTTACTCTAAGTACAATTCTAAGAAAGATAAAAATTTTCTGTTTTGCTAATCATGATTTTCTGCCGATACGGGCCAAGATTCACGCCATGATATTCGGTTGACCACGGACATCACGACCCTCTGTTAGTCTTGTGTAGCTGTTTGATAATGCCCTCCAAAGTCTTAATCCTCGAACCAGACCCGGAGGACATGGCCCTGATACCCCCGAGGGCAGATGTTTTGTCCGAAACTCGATACGAGGGCTTCTCGCTCTGACTCTGATTCATTACGGTCACGTCCCTGCTCCGTTTGTCTTACCGGAAAATCGAGGTGTTCAACGGGCTTGATTTTATCGTATACAAGATTGTATATATTTTCAAAGTTCGATAACAAATTACAACCATCCCGGCCAGACATAAGTATTTCTCTATAACTGTCATCTCTGCGATTTTTGAAAAATTCCTTTAATGGAGTATTTATCTAATCAAAGATGGATTAAGAACGTCACTGTTTCATATGTAGAAGTTTCAGTTATTTTAATGAAGTTTTATCAAACTAGCTTTCTTCTTGTACTATATCGTGTTGTATCAAATAGATGAGTCTATCAAATAAGTTATTTCTGCTGCAAGAAAGTCAAGTTGATTTATCAGCCTGCTACGTCATGCTCTAATGCCGGGACAAATACAAAAATAATAATAATAATATATCCAGTGTATTTTTGCAGGAGAGGGTGAGGGATATTTAGGGAGAGCAGTGTGTAAAGACTTTACTTCTACTTGTGAAGGTAAAGAGACTGTTTCCGATAGATCCTCGGTTCCTAGGACAAAATAAGTTACAATTTTAAAAACATGAGCATGTAGCATGCCATTTGAGGCTGTTCCCTATTATTGTTGGGACAACAAAAAAATGTGATATGTGGGGAATTAATTGTTAGATTTGCTGAAATAATTCACAATACTATTAATAAATAGAACATATTTTTCGGGTAGAGCTGACCGAATGACATTCTCCTCGTTTTTCCTCTTGTAAGTGGTTCACGATTTCACATACTAATTATGCTAAGATTATAATAAAAGAATTACTTATGAGTTGATTAATAATGGTCGGGTGTGATATTGTGATTAATAAAGAAGGAATTACTATGCGATGATTAATAATGACTTAATTATCATGTATGAATTAATTACTCTACATTAGTTTTGCAAAGATTTTCTTCCTCATGTACATGGTCGAATATAGAGTTCCATCACCGGGTTCATCTGAACCTGGTAGTTCAAACGCGACATATTAATTTATGAGTAAAACTACACTAAAGTTACAATAATTTTTAAAATATAATGTGTTCAATTCTAATAACCTTAAACGTTAAACCCATAAACTTTGAATCCTGGATCGTCTCTTTGCTCATATAGCCAATCAAACTCCGCATTAGTTATACGGCAATAAAATTTGATGCCGTGCTAACATAAATGAACATAGTCTATCTGCAAATTGGAAAAAACAAAAATACTATACAACAAGAACCACAATAACAAGGCCATATTGATGAT
Source organism: Nicotiana tomentosiformis (assembly GCF_000390325.3). NCBI lineage: Eukaryota > Viridiplantae > Streptophyta > Magnoliopsida > Solanales > Solanaceae > Nicotiana > Nicotiana tomentosiformis. Next base: position 127,893,129 of record NC_090818.1, read on the forward strand.
GAATATGTATTAGTTTCAGCTAGGATAGGGTCCAAACTGCCATTATATAAAGCATATTAATGCATAAAATGCAGCAATTGGAATCATAGTATAAGCATTATAGAACAAAGTTTTCCCCAAGTAAGAATGTCTTAATAATCTTATCTCCCATTCCATCTGCATAAGGAAACAAGTGACCACCACCTTTAAGTTCATGGTATTGAATCCATGGTAGTCGTTCTGCAATATATCGTTGCAGAATGACAGGTACAAGCCCGTCCTCATCGCCTTGCCATAGATGAACGGAACATTCACCATTAGGGAACGGATTTTTAAGATTCATCGGATCAAATTCCCATGTTCCAAAGCCAACCATTGCATCGCGGTGAAGTGATTCAAATTCCCCTTGTTGTCTAATTTGTGCCTGAGATCATACACAAACAAATAGGTATAATAGGCAATCTAATGCGAGAAACACTTTATAGCAGAGCATATAATGCATCAAGGTGCAAAGCATGACAAATATCTAAACTAAAGGCAGCAGCAAAATACCAAGTTAACAACAACAACATACCCAGTATATTTCCATACTGAGCAGGGTAACGTATATGCAGACCTTACCCCTACCTTGTGGAGGTAGAGAGGCACAACAAAATACCAAGTTCTTACCCGATATTGTTCTTGAGAGGCAGCAAACTTGGGTCCGAGTTGTCTATCTTGAGTGAAAAGGATATCAGGGCTGTGAGCTGCAACACTAGAAGAAGGGAAATATTTCTGAGTGTTCCACCAGTAAGTTAACCATGGAAGATAGTGAGCAACCCGAAGAGTCCATTGATCCGGGAGAAGCTGATCGTAGTATGATTTTCTAGATAAATTTGCAGGGAAACTAGGCCACCAGTAGTTAACCACAGGTGTTAGAAGAGCCGCTCCTGCCAATCTGTTATAGATAGCCGAAAAGACAAGAAATTCAATCATAAGCTATATTCAAGACATAATTTAATAAACAAAAGCATGCTCTCAGACAGATGGTTATATACTTCAACATGGTATCAGGGTAGGCAGAAGTCCCGGGTTCCGGTCTCTTTAAGAGCAGTTTAAACAGCAGCAAATGGTAGTAAAAAGTATTGAACAATACCTATGAGGAATATATTTGAGGCAGCCCCAAACTACTTGACCACCCATGGAAAATCCAACAACATAAAATTTGGATCCCAATTTCAATTGATCAGCTAACTCCTCAACATCAAGAGCTAAACTCTTAGGTGTTCGTTGTGGATGAGGATCACTTTCGCCATAACCAGGTCTATCAAATGACACAATATATATTCCCAAACTCTCAATAACATCCTGCACCAGAATATATTATTGCAACCATTATTATATCGAATTTTTTGGAAAATTCCTAGGGTAACCCGCAATTGCTACCTGTCGGGTGCGCATCGGGTAACTTGCTTATTGTGCAATAACTTGCAAACCACTAAACTGCACTAGGTAAGCCCGATGCAACGAGCTCTGACTGAGGAGACTGATGGTGTGGGGAATCGATCCCATGTCTCCCATGTGGGAAACCACTCATCCAACCAACTCAGCCAGCCCTTGCGGGTATTATTGTATCGATTTAAAACCATAAAATTGCAAGAAAAAGAAGAAAGGTAAAACTACATACAGGAGAAAGGGTGCTGGCAAGAACAACATCATGTTTGCAGCAATCAAAGCCATGGATAAACACTATTTTGTATTTTGCTTGGTTTTTAGGAACACCTTGCTCTTTATAAGCCAAATGCCTTCCGTCGGAAAGTCTTACTCTTGGTGCAGTAATTGGAGGACCATTTTGCGAACCACAAATTTTCGGAGGAGGTGGCCGAATTGCTTGATATGCCAATGCTAAGAACCCAATGAAGAGAACTACAAGTACTTTCCCAGTTATACCTGAAATGTTCACATATGGTCACAATCTGCAGAAATTTATCAGAAAGAGAAAAATTGTGCATTTACAACAAACTTGAGAGGTAGAAGATAGTTGATTGCTCAAGAACTCTATAAAGTATTCCAACAAACAGAGCTTAACAACCTTCCTCTTACTAAACTTTAATTGTACAATGGTAGTGTTTGGCCAGTTTGCGCGCACCTTGATACCTGCTACCTCCCACATACCAGCATAGATACCGGATAACTCATCCCAAGACTTAGGCGGATGGGAAAATAATGGCCTAACATGTATTTTCTATGGTTTTACCTACTCCATTGATCGCTAGACTCGTGCAAATTGAGGGATGCAACACAAGGCCTTCCTCTTACTAATTTAAACAAGTCCAACTAATAAGAGAAGCTAAAATTGAGCATTATGTTCACTTTGGTAGACTGACAAAAGCATCTGCATATACAACAACAACAACAAAAAATCCAGTGATTTTATACATGTGGGGTCTGGGGAGGTTATTTCCGATAGACCCTTGGCCATAGAAATGATGAAAAAGAGTAATAACAACAAGTAGAAACAACAACAACATAAGAATAAGATCGAAGCAGAAGAAAGCAGAAACTCTAGGTAGTAATAACAATTTATGAATAAAATAACACATGCTCAAATTCTTTAACTTTGTAGCACCTTGGGACAGCCCCAGAACCTATCTCATCAAAAAAACAAAACTAAAAACAAAAAAAAACAACATTTCACATAATCAAAGACAAAGTCGTTCAGTTTCTTTAATTGCTTAGACTAATCAAGTGAAGACACAAAGTTCTCTACATATATCTACAACAGCTAAGGGAAGAAGAAAAAAACAGAGAGAAAAGGAACCTGAGGTAGCATGGGACTCTGCCATCTCTGTGAAACAATAGTTGTGATTCTTGTTGATGTCTTTTTTATACTATTATTATCCTAATTTCCCAAGATTTGGCTTCAGTCTGCTTTTATAATAAAAAAATTATAAAAGATCTAGAAACTAACAAGTACAACGAGAGGTTGTTTGTTACCTTACCCCATGTGCACTGTGTCGTTGGTCACCTAGGGAATGAGGGTCTCCCCCTTGTTTGGCAGATTATCCCAACGTACACTCAAACTAGGCAATTACTGCATCTGTAATGTTATTCTGTAGCGCTGACTTTGGAATATATTTGTGTGACTATAATTTTTTTTTTTAATTCTTTGGAAAATTCATAGCCGCTATCCTTTGGGTCCATACTGGACAATCTGTTCACTGTACAATAGCTCGCAAACTATGCAGGAGATGTAAACGGCACTAGGCAAACCTAGTACAACGAACTCTGACTGAGGAAGCTGCTGGTGAGGGGAAGTGGTCCCAGGTCTCCCATGTGAGAAACTACTCATACAATCCTTGCCGGTGCTATAAATTATTTTATTAAAGATAAAATTAAAAGTTTAAAATTAAAATATTTTTAAATAAAAAAGTATGATATGCTATTCGAGACAAATTAAAAACAAAATATGATACATAAATTGGAAATGAGAGACAAAGAGAGTACTTGTTAGCCACTTGACCTCGGAAAAGTCTAGACTAGTCTACTTATTAAATTCTCTGGTACAGATTGAGTTAATGAATATATAAATGAAATCTAGGTGTCTATAAATGAAATGTAGATGTCTACTAATATGCATCAATCCAGAATTAATGTAGATTATATAAATCTATTGTATTTATTTTCACTCATTTGTAATATCGAATTATTTTTAAAACAAATTTCCTACTTAACCTTATAGAAACGTACAAATTGCTAAACACAATAAAAGGACTCCTAGTATTCGTCGTGCGTAATGTACAACAATTATTGTAGTTTTAATGTTGAGTATGTGAACAAAGTCATGCAATGAATATTGATTAAAAAAATATTATATATAAAGTGTAATAATATTCTTAACAATGTTAGGCTTTTCGGAAAAAAATCATAAAACTGACAGTATTATATCATATTACTCCGAGTATCTATTGGCGAGCGTAGCCGTACAAACTATTATCTTATCCAATAACGGGGCTAAACAAATATGAAAATGACGAAGTGATAGACGAAGGACAATATTACATAGTTTGACTAGTTACCACCAAACAACGTAAAGTATGTGTTTGGAGATGGCTAAACTCATGTTAGGAAGCACTTCGATTTGTTTTACAGACTCAAATTAATTGGATCAGTAAAAATTACTTCGTGCATTTCATGTTATTTGTCTTACTTTTTTGGTCTATTTTAACAAAAATATCACCTTATTATATTTAGTAAGTTTTTAATTATAACATTAGTATTTCTTGCACATCTCAAATAGTCAGATTTGGACACGAAATAAAAATAGAAAGATTAAAATTGACCGGAGACCGAAAGTAGTACCATAGTCGTTCCACGAGACTTTCACCAGTGATGACTACTTTTGTTAGTATTTTTCTAGAGAGGAGAAATGTTACCTGCACTAGCGGAACCAAGAATTTTTCATCAAGAATAGTCAAAATTGAACTCAAGAATTTTTCAATCAAGAATTTTTCAAATCATTTTAAGTACGAATTCAATTGAACTCATAATTTTTTACCATTGATATTTTCTGGAGAGACTCTCCTCCCCGTATCCACGGGCATAGGCACCTCGATTGAAGAGGTGTCACGTGACACCACTTCGTCAAAATTTTTCGTAATCTGTATTGTATAAATAATAAACAAAATTAAAATATTTGGTACATACAAATATAAGAAATGATACCACTTATCGTTACAATAATTTATTTATTTATACAATTCTTTAAATATTAACATTATTTATGAAAATTTCTGCGTCAATGAGCTAGGAAATTCACTGACCATTGACTTCTTCTGGAATGTGGAACACTCTCAATCAATTAGACAATTACTCACCCAGTGACGTCTTCTCGAAGCGCTGACAATGAATACGTGACAATCCGGTGTACTAAATTCTCGCTGTGCGTACTTTGTATTTTTATAAGAAGCTGTTTCTATGATTCGAACCTGTGACAGCAACTTTATCAGTTACGTCAAGACTCTCATTCTTCGTGTATGACTAAACACAAAATTTAAGAAAATTAGAAGGAAAGACTTTAGGTTTATGCTAGAGTAATATTACTACTCTTCCTGTCCTAAATTACGTGTCATTTTCTTAATTTTTTGTGGCTTGTTTTAGATTACACATTTCCAAAAAAAAAAAAAATTCTTAAACTTCCTGTCTAATCAAATATCAATTCATATATTGAGATGGAGAAATATAGATTTCATACACGGACTTTGAATTAGTCTTCCTATATTAGTGTAGAACTTATATTATCAACGAATTTAAGTGTTTGATTTTAAAATAAAGAGCGTGTATTGATCGCTAATAAGTCATTTCATAAGGGTGTGCAGGTATTTACTCTTTCTTTGGTCATGTGGTTTGCTTTCTTTATCCTTTCTCGACATCTTCTAACAGTTATTTTTAATTATTTTATTTAATCTGTAACTTAAAAAGCAGAATATAGAAAGTAAAATCGAAGACTCTTGTAATGTACATAGTAAAACAGGACCGGCATTAGCACAGACTCTTGTAATATATTACTTATTTGTTTTTGTAAACTTTTTCGCTTTTCGAGATTCAAGTTGTATAAACTTTAATTAATATTTTGAAATGCATTTTTTAATTGTATTGACATAAAAAGAATTATAACATATAGTTATTTTTCTTATAGTTTTGAATGTCCAAATTTTAATTTCAAAATAATCTAATCTAATTAGCTTTAAAGATTAATTAAATTGATAAACGGAAGTGAAAATATGGGCATAAAGTAATAATAAAAGTATAAATAAAGCATGTCCAATCCGATTCAATTTAAGTAGGTGTATTCAATATGCCTAGATAAAAGTACCTAGGGATATGTAACACATGTTGGAAATTATTTCCTCCGTTTCACAAGGAAATACGAACTTTTAGAGAAAAAAATGTATTCACTAAATTAATTTTAATTAATTATTACATTGACACATTAAAATATATAAATAAGGGTAAATTTTAAAAAAATAAAACTAATTCTATCTTAATTATGTAAGTAAATATTTATTTTGGACCAAAATAAAAATATAAAATAATGTGAATGGATAGTCAATTCTTAAAACAGTGGACATGGGAAAAGGAAAGGTTGGCAATCTTGCCAAACCCTAAATTAATGTGTCCTGCTATTTTAGTTGACCAATAGGTATGCTATAGGCAAAATAAATAACAATAACAATCTATCCGATATATTTTTACAAATGGGTATGGAAAAATAATATATTCACAAACTTTACTCCAATCTTGTAGAAGCTTAATAGAACCTTCGGCAAAAGGCCAAATAAACCCCTCTATTTTCGAAAATGGTCTAAGAATATCACTCGTTATACTATTGGGTTATTTATACATCTACAGTCATACTTTGGGTTCAAATATACCCCTTATTTAAATGGAGGGACGCATGTCATCGTCCTGTTAGTCAATTCTAAATATCTCCTAATTAATTTTAAAAAACTCATTACCTATACCTGAAAAGTAATTCTTTTTTGTAAAAACTGGAAAAAACTAAATTTTTTTTTACTAAAAACTGAAAAAAACGAAAATATTTTTTTCTGAGTTTTTACCAAAATACTGCTTTAAAAAAATTAAAAAATAATTTCTAAAACAATATTTTTATAAAAACTGGAAAACAAAAGAAGAAAATATTTATTTTTTCAGTTTTTACAAAAACATTACTTTAGAAAATTGCTTTTTAGTTTTTTTTTTTTTTTTTTCAGTTTTTACAAAAATATTATTTTAGAAAATATTTTTCAGTTTTTTTTAAAGCAGCTTTTTTTGTAAAAACTGGAAAAAAGTATTTTTTTTTTTTTCAGTTTTTAGTAAAAATAAATTCAGTGTTTTTCAGTTTTTACAAAAAATATTGCTTTAGAAAATTGATTTTCAGCTTTTGCTTTTAGTTTTTACAAAAATATTATTTTAAAAAATATTTTTCAATTTTTTCTGAAGCAGTTTTTTTGTAAAAACTGGAAAAAAAAATATTTTCGTTTTTTCCGTTTTTAATAAAAATAATTTCAGTTTTTTTTTTCCAGTTTTTACAAAAAAAAAATTGCTTGAAAAAATTACTTTTCGGGTATGGGCGATAGGTCTTTTTAATTAATTAGAAGATATTTAGAATTGACCAACAGAATGATGACAGGTGTCCCTCCGTTTAAATGAGGGGTATATTTGAACCCAAAGTATGACTGCACGGGTATAGATAACCCAATAGTATAACGAGGGGTATTCTTAGAACATTTTCGAAAGTAGAGAGGTATATTTGGCCATTTGCCGTAGAACTTTTGATATGCTATATTAGAAGGTGGAGTAAATAATCCGCTATAACTGCTAAAAGATATTAATAATGTTAGAAAAATGTTACATAGCGGAGTACCATTTTTTCCTTTTTAGTGAGTTTCGAAAAAATAACACCTTTATATATAATCTTAAGTAAGAATTTAACTTTAAAATTTTTATTTTATACTTAATGACATAATTTGTAGTACCGCAAATATTTATGGCTCATGTTAGAGCACAAATTTCAAAGTCTTTCTTTTTTAATTTCTTCATATTTGTGCTTAGTCAAACATTATCACATAATTGAAACAGGAACTAACATAGTTCACAGTTTTCAAAAATTTTTAAGTAAAATGACCCAAAAAAAGGAACTCAAATAATTTGAGCTTACTATATTTTTCAACCCTCATGGGTTTACTTTAATTGCGTTCTTCTTCCTATTCTTTCAATGTTGAAAACTACTAGCTAGTTGCAGTTAATTAATCTATAAAATTATAATTGTAGATTTGAATGTTAGGATACCCCTAAATCGACCAATGCAGTTGCTTCAGATTTGAATCTAAGGATGCCAATTAAAAGGTATTTATGTTATTTAAAATATCTGCACATATATTCAAAATTATCAAAATTATCGGGAGACGGTGACTCTTCTACCCAAAAGGTAAGCTCGTCTCTGCATATAAATCACAAAAAAATAACTTTACCATTTGTATACGGGTGAAATCGAGCCTGTTGGACACCTCGGTTCTCGATGGAGTAAACGGAGCAGAGACATGATCGTAAGGAATCAGAATCGGGGCAAAGAGCCCCTCGAGTCGGGGTCCGGGCAAAATACCTGCCCTCGGAAGAATCGGGGACATATCCCCCAGGCCCGATTCGAATCCCAAAACTTCGGAGAGCATTATCAAATAATCGTGCATGACTAGCACATGGCCGTGATATCCGCGCCTAGCCAGATGTCACGGCGTGAATCTCGACAAGTATCGGAAAAGAACCTGTGATTAGCAAAATAGAAGATTTTTACCTTTTATGGAATTGTAATTAGTGTAAAACGTCCCTACTATATAAAGGGGAGTCTGAATATTTATTAGGGACATTGTAACATGCATATCAATGCAATATATTCTTATTTTCTCTGTTATTCAAAGATATTACTTTTGTTCATCAGTTCTTAATTGTTGTGAGCCCTGGATCAAAGGCAGGCATTACATTAAGTTGTTACTGAGTCCGGGATCACTCCCCATAATTGGTTTGATAATTTATTACATCTTTTATCTTTTTAACCTAATGTTATTTATCATTTTTTATTGAATTAATACGCATATCCTTAAAACTGTATATAAATTTAATTGTTATCCGTTTTCGAGGAAAAATAGTTTGGCGCCCACTATGGGGCTAAGGATAATAGTGGCAATTTGATATAATTTTTCACAACACACTCTATTTTACACTTGTTCTTTGAGCTTTTAATTTCAGGTCAAATTAAAAATGTCAAACTCCTAATCTACCCATTTGAACGTTGATGCTGAGTCCGGTCACTATGGCGAGAACAACAACGTGGTGCCCAGCAACGAGGTGGCCCCTATTGACCCTAACAGAGTTCTAGTCGCGGATCCAATCGATGCTAACTCACACGTGGCTATCAAAGAAAACTTGCCTACTGACAAAGAACAATATTCGTGGGGGAGCCCATTCGACAGCCCGGACTACACACGACGGCGAAGGTGATATGATCAACTTGCGGGTGATCTTCAAAATGTTACAGTCTCAACAAGCAGCAATATCCCAGTTGCAGAACCAGAGCCTTACCCCCATTAGAGTTTAGCCCGAACTATCCCAGGAAAATGCTCACAAAAATGAACCAGCCACAGAAAGGCCGGGTAAAGGAGAACCCGGGACCAACCCGAGATAATAAAAATGCTTGAGGAACTGACAAAATGGGTGGAATCGGGAGAAAAAGAAAATCAAAGCCAACGACAAAAAAGTAGAGACCTATAACTCCAGGGTCGATCAAATTTCAGGAGCACCACCGATACTGAAGGGCCTGGATTCCAAGAAATTTGGCTCCGAAGCCGATCCCAAAGAAGTTCTGTATGCCTGAAATTCTGAAGTATAAAGGAATAACTGATCCAAATGAATATGTGACCTCCTACACTTGCGCCATCAAGGGGAACGACTTGGAAGATGACGAAATCGAATTCGTTCTGCTGAAAAAGTTTGGAGAGACCTTGTCAAAATGAGTTATGATATGGTATCACAACTTACCCCCTAATTCTATTGACATATTTGCTATGCTTGCAGATTCCTTTATAAAAGCACATGCCGAGGACATCAAGGTCGAGACCAGGAAGTTAGACATTTTCAAAGTCAAGCAAAGAGATAACGAGATGCTCAGAGAATTCGTGTCAAGGTTTCAAATGGAACAGATGGATCTGCCTCCGGTCGTGGACGATTGGGCCGTTCAGGCATTCACCCAAGGACTCAACCTCCAAAGCTCATTGGCTTCGCAGCAGTTGAAACAAAATTTGATAGAATATCCGGCGGTAACTTGGGCCAACGTCCATAACAGGTACCAATCAAAAATTAGGGTTGAAGACGATCAGCTCAAGGCCCATTCCGGGTCCGTTTATCCCGTTAGAACTAGTGACAGATCCAAAATTGCACATTTAGTGCAGAAGTGCAACATGAGTACGTACATCAATGCGTACCCAGTAAGTATCTAGCCTAACCCCGGAGAAGTAGTGACGAGGGGTCGACATCGATACTTACTAGAGATCCAAATAAATAAAATGATAATTCATAACAAATAGGAAGTGTACAGCTATAGCGAAGTAAATCTATAATCTCATAATTTTCCAATTTATTCTCTTTAAAGTATAAATTTTCTAAATCTTGTATTCTTCCTTAATATCTGAGAACATGCAAAGTGTTAATACCAGATAAATAAGAAATACCATAAAATACCAGGCATCAATGGAAAGACTAGCTCGTGAATATTCGGACTACTAGCGATATAACGCACGATATTGCCGAGGTCGTTCGGCCCGATCCAAAATAACGTATACAGTGCTAAAGGACTTGTTGCACGATCCGTATATGCATTTATATACTGTTGAGGCATTTGGCACGCTCCACAAGAAAAGGAAAGAAATTACCGAATTACGAGGCACATGTTTACAATACAGCACAGAGCACAAAATAAATTTAATCTTTACCATTTCTCAAATAACTCACCCACAACTCAAAGTGTTAGGGCTTAGCCTAGTGTGCATATATTTACTTCTAAATCAATTTAAATTATAACTTCAATTAATTAAGCCAACAGAATGAGTTCAAATAATTCAAATATTTCATGATAAGATCCTAAGTCTACCCGGACATAAATATGCTTTAGCTACGTACGGACTCTCGTCACCTCGTGCGTACGTTGCACATAACAATAAATATCAGCTACATGGTAGTTTCTCCCTCACATGGTTAGACATGAGACTTACCTCGCACCGAAGTTTCATAACCGGCTCCAAAGCCCCTCTAACACCTCAAAACCGACGTCTGTCAATCCAAAACTAGTCAAACAATGTGTAAACCACTCAAAATATACTCTAATACCTATAACTAATCAATTCAAACAAATTCTCAACTCCATTGAAAAGTCGATAAGGTCAACCCTCGGGCCTATGTGCCCAAATTCCAAAAGGTTTCGAATATAACCTTTACCCATAACACCACGAACTCAAATATATGATCTGTTCCTAATTTCATGTCCAATTTCGTGGTCAAAATCCAAAAATACCAGTTTCTAGGTTTTCTACCAAAAATGCCAACTTTTACAAATTCCCATGTTTAAATCCGTATATAAACCATGTATTTAACTCACAATGTGAATAAATCACTTACCCCATAATAGTTGATGAAGATGGAACTCCAAAAGTGCTCCAAAATCGGCTCCCATGAACAAAATGAAGTGAAATTGAACCAAACTCTCGTTTTAAAGAAACACGCTGCCCAACCCGACCTTCGCACCTGCGGTCCAATAGCCGCTCATGCGGCTCCGCACCTATAGAAAATCCATCACAGGTGTGGATTTAACTCAACCCAGCAGCCTCCGCTTTTGCGGCCCAAACTGTGCTGCTCGACAAAACAGAAAGTATCATAGTACGTCGTCCGCTTTTGCGGCCCAAACTTCGCTTCCGCTTCTGTGGACAACAAGCACTTTTGCGCTCACGCACCAGCATGCCAAAGTCCGCTCCGGCAGCCCCAGGCCTTCTTGTCCAAATCCGCTTCTGCAATCTTCCCTCCGCATCTGCGGCTTCACAGGTGTGAACATTTCCTCGCACCTGCGCTCCTTTCCAGCTCGTCCAGAACCGCTTCTGCGACCCTCTTGGCTGCTTCTGCGGCTCCGCACCTGCGGCCAAAACCTCACAGGTGCGGTTACACCAGATGCCAGTTGCTTCAGCATTTCTCTTAAGTCCAAACTCGACCTGTTTTCAATCTGATTCACACACGATGACCCCAGGACCCTATCCAAACTTACCAACACATCGCAAAGTACAATACGAACTTAGTCGAAGCCTTAAAGCACGTCAAACAACATCAAAATCATGAATCGCACCTCGAATCAAACTTATAAATTTCCAAATTCTATATCTTGTGCCGAAACATATCAAATCAATACGGAATGACTTCGAATTTTACACACGAGTCATAAATGACATAACGAAGCTATTCCAAAGCTTGGAATCCCAAACGGACATCAATAACATTAAATTCCACTTCAAGTCAAACTTAAGAATTTCTTAAATTTCTAAAATACCAACCTTCCATAATAAGCGCCGAAACGCTCCCGGGTGATCCGATACTCAACCCAAACATATGCCCAAGTCTGAAATCATCATACGAGCCTATTGGAACCTCCAAACCCTTGATTCCAAGGTCGTTTACTCAAAGTTTAAATCTTAGCCAATTCTTCCAACTTAAAGCTCCTAAAATTAGAATGTTCTTTCTAAATCAATCCCGAAATTCTCGAAATTCGATTCCGACCATACGTACAAGTCATAATACCTGAGGTGAAGCTACTCTAGGCCTCAAATCTCTAAACAACACAGTAGAGCTCAAAACGACCGGCCGAATCATTACAGAGATAGTATGTGATAACCGAAAGTAGTTCATCAGCAGCAAAGTAAGAAAATCTTTCGAGGACTATAAGATCAAGAAGATCTTGTCAACACCTTATCACCCTAGTGGGAACAGGCAGGCGGAGTTGACGAATAAAACATTCCTTTAGAACCTTAAGAAAAGGTTGGCCGATGCCAAAGGGAAATGGAACGAAATCCTACAAGAAGTCTTGTGGGCATATCGCACAACCTCAAAATCCAGTACCGGGGCCACCCCATTTTTATTGGTCTATGGTGCCTAAGCACTAATACCGGTCGAGGTGGGAGAACCGAGCCTCAGGTTTTGGTATGCAACCAAAGAATCTAACAGTGAGGCCATGAGCGCGAGCCTAGAACTACTGGATGAAAAACGCGAGGCCACTCTAGTCCGGCTGGCCGCCCAAAAATAACAGATAGAAAGATATTACAACCGAAGATCCAATCTCCTACATTTCAACATCGGGGACTTGGTATTAAGAAGAGTAACATAGAACGCCTGGAACCCAAACGTAGGGAAGCTAGGACCAAACTGGGAAGGTATGTATCGAATTATTGAGATTACCGGTAAAGGTTCATGCAAACTAGAAGCGGGAAACAGCACACAGCTACCAAACAACTGGAATGTGACCCACTTAAAACGATACTACTGCTAAGGTATGCCATCATTTTTTTTCTTTTATTTTGGTTAACACTTGCATGCAACAGCCGAAGGAGAATGTAGCTGATTAGACATGAACTATCAATCCCTGGCCACCCCTATCTGGGCCCAAAGGGCTACCCCCACTTGGGGACTTCCATCTTGGATAGGTTCAGACGATTTGAGTTATCGAGACCTAGAGGCACAAAACCTATTAAGCAGTGCCCAAACCTAAAAGGCTACGGCCACCCTAAAAACGATTCGGAGACGTCCGAAGCCCGTAATCAAAATATAAGGCCTTTAACAAAATTCCAAACTTGTTCAAAGGTTACCCTCATCAAAATTATAGTCTAAAAAAATTTAAACAAACATCTTGGGGAAAGCTTTTGGTCACTCCGAACCCCCATTAGTTTCAAACAAAACTTGCATCGAGGACAAGTCTTGTTCGGACCTCGAAAAAATAACTTATTACTACGTTTTATTCCGTGCTAAGGCATTTGAAATCTTTGCAATTGTAAAAAGGATGCTAAAGGTAATAGACTTGAAAATTTCCAAAAGGAAAAAAACTTTATATATACATTCCAGAATGTCTTTACAAAGGCCAATGATAACGGCCTCAACAAAATAAATGTACAAGGTGTAAAAATAAAGACAAAAATTTCTAAGGCACCTACGCTTGATCTTCACCAAAACCCGTCTCGTTACCAGAGCCGTCGGGGACTTCTTCATCTTTGGGTTCGTCGGAGCCCTCAGAGACTTCTTCATCCTCGGGTTCAACTAGTTTTTTTGCCTCGACCTTGAGCCTTTTTGCCTCCTCGATCTCGGCAGATAGGTCGAAGCCTCAGGCATGGATCTCTTTGAGGGTTTCCCTTCGAGATAACCACTTCACGTACTCAATAGTGGCTTTCAGGCGGGCCTCAGATGGCTCGACATAGGCCCTATACTGGGCCACCATCTCTTTAGCAACGACAGAGATTGTGCGTATTTGAGCCTTTACAGCTTCACATTCACTACCGAGGGCATCTCGTTCTGCCAGGGCTGAGTTTAGTTGAACTCGGAGTTCCTCATTCAGCTAGGCTTGTTTATCGGCCTTCTCTTTTGCCACTCGTATTTGAACTTCTACCGATGCTAGCTATGCCTGGGAAGTCTCCTTCTCCGAAGCCAGCCAATCCATTTTCCTTTCCAAACATCGGCCATGGCTTGGACCTCGTTCATTTTAGCTCGGAGTTGGTCGATATGGTCAATCTTCTGCTGAACCTGTGAGGTTTAGTCATTTGTCACCATGGCTAAGTCTTCATTGCTAACTTCAGAAACCTTTAACTTTTCGACCAAGTTGGCATCCTTCTTCTAAGCCGCATCCAGCTCAGCCTGGATATTCTTGACGACCTCTTCGTGTTGCTCGCTGAGAAGCTTATGCATGTCTCTTTTCTCGGCAAGCTCCTTGATCTCAGCCTCGAGGTGGTTAACCTCGGTCCGGTACCAAAGAATGTTTTCGTTATGGAGTCCCGAGGCCTGCGAAAGGGTAAAAGAAAAATGATATGAGAAATATCAAGGACTAAATTAAAGGTCGAAAGATTGTAATGATACCTTACTCGATTTAGTGCCTGTTGCGCCTGGTTGAACAGATATGGTACGTCCACCTCGTTCATTTTTGCATGGTCTTCTTCGGTCACCAGGCATCGAAGGTGGCTTACTAGTTCTACGAGAGCAGAAAGAACCGGGGAATCATCCGGGATAGGGATGACTATCGACCTCTTATGGTCGGGATCTACACTCGGGGGCAGGGAATTGGTTGAGTAACTTCGGGCTCGAATTCAGCTCGACGACTTCTGAAGATGACTCATTTCTCGGCACTTCTAGGTTTCCCATCCCAGAAAAATCCTCCAAGATGGACGAGTCCACAGCGTCCAAAAAGGAACGAAGGGGATCGTCCGCTCAATGAGTCCCTTCATTAGACCTCTCCTTTCCCGTTCTAGCCTCCTCGAGCACAAACTTAGTATAAGAAGGCGGCCCTGAAATATCTATTATGTTGGGTGCCTCCTTTAGGGGCATGGATGACATCTCGGGAAGTCTCGGCCCCAGTATCCCCATCGACCCCCCGGGCCTGAGGGGTATCAGCCTTATGGATCTCCTCTTCAACAGCTACTTGCTCCTCGGGGGATGTTGGCTCATGGGCCACGAAAATATTATTTCCTTCGGGCTCATCCGTGAGCCGATAAATTGAATCCGAGTCGGGTGCTCGAAAGCTAGAACTTTCCTTTGGCTTACGTGCCAACCTTTTCTTTGGCTTTTCTTCTCTTAGCTCGGGGAGCTCGGAGCCTTCCTTTTTGTTCTTTCTCCTACTTCAGCCCCGAGCTATCCCAAAGCGGAGGGTCAACGGACGGATCCTCGTCCCCTACTAAAGGCCTAAGCTCAATTGTCTTAGGCAGACCTGCAAAAGGAAAAGTGAAGAAAATAGAGTAAGTATGATGCGAATGGGAGGGCCATATGTTACATATTCGAGGAAGGGTCTTATCATGAGAACGGGCCTCCCAGCGGCCCCTCGAAAGTTTGCGCCATGAGCGCTCGGAATAAGGCATCTGTGAACAAATGCCCTCGATCCACTCCTCGAGCCGAGGGATAACGTTTGGAACTCGAGCGACGGCTGCACCACCACAAATACCAGTAAGAAAAGAGGAGATGAAGGTAAAATAACATTCAAAGGGAAACCATACTTACGAGATGCGTTCCACCTCTCGAAGAATGGAATGAGTTTGGAAGGAACCAAGTCTTCGTTCTTCACACGAATGAAACACCTCTGCCAGCCCCGGTTCCGATCCTTATCGATGCTAGAGAATGGGGATTTGCTGGCCCGGCGTGTGAGATTTATTAGTCTCCCTCTGAAGATTCGGGGACTGTATAGGCGGAGTAAGTGATCGATTGTTAACCGACGGGATCCAGTCTTGTTCATGGAAAAATGAAGGAGGATCGCAATCCTCCACAACGATAGATGGATTTGATCGAGGCATACTTCATACCTCTTGCAAAAATTCAAGATAGCCGGGTCCACCGGGCCCAATTTGAAGGGATAAATGTAAATACTTAGATACCCTCTACGTGGGTAGTGATGGAGTCTGCAGGCCCGGGGACTGCTACGTCCTTACCCACCCAATTGCAGTTCTCTCGGACTGCGGAGAAGACGTCTTCGGTAATGGAATATATATCTTGATACTCTTTCACCTAGTCCCTACACCAACGAGGGCTTCTCAACCTTAAAGTCATCGGCAATCGAACAACCCCCAGGAACGAACATTTTCACGGGAGGCTCAGCAGTCGGTTCATTTGTATCCACGCCAGGAGAAGACCTCTCGAGGACGATCACATCGGGAGTGATCTCCTCGATTTCAGCGATCGGTTGAGAAGAAGAAGAAGTGCCTTGTTGGGGAACAGATTTGGAAGTTTTAGCCATTGTTATCCGAAAAAAGCTTGAAAAATATAAATAAAGGTTGAAAGATGAAAAGTCAGGTACGTTGATTTGGGTTAAAATTAGGTAAAAACTTGCAACTTATTGAGAAGTCTTGAAGAACGGATATAAAAATATTAGAGTGTGAAGAAGGATAGTGGTATCCTGAAAACTCGAAGGTAGAAGCTTGGGCAAAAGGTAAAAAATGAACAAATGAGGAAAGTATTTGTAATTAGGGTAAAACTCCCCTACTATATAAATGGGAGTCTCACTATTCATTAGGGACATTGTAACATGCATATCAATGCAATATATTCTTATTTTCTATGTTATTCAAAATTTTTACTTTTGTTCATCAGTTCTTCATTGTTGTGAGTCCGGGATCGAAGGCAGGCGTTACATTAAGTTGTTACTGTGTTCGGGATTACCGTCCTTAATTGGTTTGACAATTTATTACATCCTTTATCTGTTTAATCTAACGTTATTTATTATTTATATTGAATTAATCCCTATATTCTTAAAACCACATATAAATTTAATTGTTATCCGTTTCTTAGGAAAAATATTATTACTTAAAAAAATTATTATGATCTCAATTGACAAAAAAAATATTTAGGTTGCTTGATACTGCAATCACCACGATAATGGAGTTAACTCTAGAGAACAACGTGCAATTCTCCGGAACGTAACTGTCGTCCTTCGATTTTTTTAATCTTTTTTTATTTGAATGCATATCCAACCGAAGGGACGGCCAGTTGGTTTGGAGGTGTTGTCCACATGGACGACGCGGGTTCGAACCTCCCTCAATGCCCTCTGGATCTGAGCCTGTTGCACGGGGTTTGCCTAATACAGTTTACATTTCCTGTGTAGTTTCCAGACTATTACATAGTGAGAGGTTTACCCAGTGCGCACAAAATGCTCATTACAGAGTGCTCACCCGAAAGACAGAGACTGTAACGGCTGCGATTTTTCCGGAGTTCCAAAAAAAAAACATATATAGTTGTTACTAATAATGTTTTACTAGATATTATTATAAAATATTACATCAAGCTTCATATCCTCTCGTCAGAAGCGAATCCAGAATTTACTCTATAGTTTCAAACGTTTAAAATTTTTAGCATTAAACTAATTTAAAATTTATTATACTCTTAATGAGTTTTTACACATAAATTTATATTCCACGTGGATTTATTGCATCTACCCCTACATTTTGTATTATATATCAAGTTGTATAACATCAGATGTGTCTGTATAATACGTGAAAGAGAAAGATGTGTCTATATATATATATATAGTCAATGTGATTAATTGGCAAGAGACAGCCATGAATTAAAGCTTTGGACAATTGGGAAAATTAAAAAAGATATATGTTTGTATCATACAGTTTCAATCTGTCCCCTATTATTATAGGCACTTATCAATAGCGCTGAACAGAAAATGATGTCCAAAATTAATTGTTAGTTTAGACAAAATAATTCAATGTTAAACGGACAAAATACATCTGTGCCGCCACTCCTGTAGCTTGTCCAAGTAGGGCTAATAGATGTTCGATGTATTAATTCTATTAGATTAAACATGAAATTTCTCATATGTCGATATATGTTGAGCAAAAATTAAATGAATAAATAGCCGTATTATCTATTAGAACATCTATATGTGAAAATTTTCATCCTGAGACATGACAATAATGTATGGCTTTAGCCGGCAGCCGCTCAAGTATACCAATCAAGGTATTGTTCGCTTTTACTCAACTTTAAAGGTGAATGATCGATTAAGTGATCTCCGGTTAATTGCTTATTACTTATTTCAAGATCATTTTATTATAAAGCGGGAGATTCTAGTTAAATTATAGACTGCTTATGTCTTATCTAGAAATCACGCATGTATTATTTATGATCGCTTAAGTGGCCGCCGATTGATCGCTTATTAGTTATTACCATTTTCATAATGTGTGAGAACCTGTTGAAATCATGGATTACCTACATAATATCTAGAAATCATCCATATATTATTTATGATCGCCTAAATGATCTTTGGTTGATCGCTTATTAGTTTTTACCAGGATCGATCTTTTTTATACAGTGAGAGATCCTAGAGAAGTTCGATATCGCCTATGTGTTATCTAAAAATTGCCTATATTTTATATATGATCGCCTAAATGATATCCAGTCGATTGCTTATTAGTTATTACAAAGATTATTTTTATAAAATGAGAGATCCTTGTAAAATCATAGATCGCCTATGTGTTATCTAAAAATTGTCGTATACTATTTATGACCGCTTAAGTGATCTACGGTTGATCGCTTATTAGTTATTACAAGAATCATTTTTTATAAAGTAGGAGATCCTGGTTAAATCATAAATTGCCTATATGCTATCTAGAAATCGCTCATGTAATATTTATAATTGCATAAATGGTCTCCGATTGATTGCTTACTAGTTATTATCATGATCATTTTTTATAAAGTGAGAGATCCTAGAGAAGTCCTAGATTGCCTGTCTTATCAAGAAATCGCCAATGTTTTATATATGATCTCCTAAGTGATCTCCAATCGATCGCTTATTAGTTATTACAAGGATTATTATTTTTTTATAAAATGAGAGATCCTCGTAAAATCATAGATAGTCTATGTGTTATTTAGAAGTTGCTCATGTATTATTTATGATTGCCTACGTGATCTCCAATTGATCGCTTTTAGTTATAACCAGAATTATTTTTTTTACAAAGTGAGAGATCTTGGTAAAATCATAGCTAGTCTATGTGTTACTCAGAAATCATCCATGTATTATTTATGATTGCCTAAATGATCTACTATTGAATGCATATTAATTATAACCAGGATCATTGTTTTTATATAGTGGGAGATATTGGTGAAATCATAAATCGCATATGTATTACCTAAAAATCGTCTATGTATTATATACGAGGCCTAAGAAGAATGCATGAATAATATTTTATTATAAAAATTAGAGACATTACAAGCACATGACTAACTGTATTATTTCTATTTCATAACCTTCCAATTGTTTGTCAAACTTAATGCTTTTTGGCAAAGAATTTATTTGAGCATGTTAAGATCACAATCTCAAAAATATTTTACAGAACTTTATCTCGATTTTAAGTTCGTCTTTTGTATAACATATGCCATAATATCCATTTTTGTTCGATATTGTGAAACACATCTTAGGCGATGTAACTTCACAGTATGAAAATAAAAAAAACTTCATTGATTACAACACAAAATAATCCGAGCACACGATTTCTTATATAATTGCCAGTTTCAGATATAACATTGGCGATTATATTCATATAAGAAGTAATCCAATTATTATATTTATTTTAATACTTTAGGTTTTTTTACTTATTTATAACTTAGTTAAAAATATATATTACAACAGTCGAATCCATGGATAAACACTATCCTGTATTTTGCTTGGTCTTTGGCATCACCTTGCTCTTTCTAAATCAAATGCCTTCCTATAACGACCTGATCAGTCGTTTTGAGCAATTGAATCCAGTTCGACAGTTTGATGTTATGAGTTGCTTCACATAGTGTATTATGATTTGCGTGCACCATCGGCTCTGGTTTTTGAGTGGTTCGGAAATGATTTTAAGAGGTGACTCTCATTTAAGAAGCTCGAAATTGAAAGAATTGATCAAGTTTGACTTTTTGAGTATTTGACCTTGGACTTTGATGGTTTCTGTAGGCCCAGATGGTGATTTTAGACTTGGGCATATGCCCGAATTTGCATTTGAATGTTTGTAGAAGGTTTCAGCATCATTTGGCGGAAGTTGGTAATTCAAAGGTTTAGAATTTTTCTACGTTTGACCATGATTTGGCTTTAAGGCTATTGGGTTTGGATTTAGGTTTCAGGACATGGAATAAGTCCGTTTCATCATTTGGAGTTGATTTGAGGTGGTTCGGACGCTTGGTTGCGATTCTATAAGTTCTTGAAGTTCATTATGATTTTCATGCGTATTGGCATTCGATTCGTGCTTCTAGAGGTTATTTTGATGTTCTGATCACGCGAGCAAATTTGTGTTATAATTTTAGACTTGCGTGGATGTTTAGTTTGGATCCTCGGGGGCTCCGGTAAGTTTCAGATTAGTTTTGTAGTGTTTTGTTAAGAATCGTGTGTGCTGGTACTCATGCCATCGCAATTGCGATGAGCAGGTCGCAAATGCTACCACCGCATTTGAGAGTATTTTCTCGCATTTGCGAACCAGGGGAGGATTGGGCTTCAATCGCAAATGCGATATTGGAGTCGGGAATGTTTGTCTTGAAACACTTAGCCTCGGAGGCTCGGGTGAGTTTCAGATTAGTTTTATAGTATTTTGTTAAGAATCGTGTGTGTTGGTACTCGTGCCATCGTAATTGGGATGAGCAGGTTGCAATTGCGACCACCGTATTTGCGAGTATTTTCTCGCATTTGCGAACGAGGGGAGGATTGGGCTTCAATCGCAAATGCGATATTGGAGTTTTGAAACATTTGTCAGGAACCGGGTTCCTCTTAGCTGCTTTGTCTGTGTTGTGTTTGTATTGATCTTGCTTGAGGAGAGGACAATCCTTGATGAAATGTCCTAGCTTACCACACTTATAACATAAGTCATAACCTTTTGGCTTGCTGGAGCTGGCCCTTTTTGAAATGCCTCCATTTCTACGAACCATTTTCTGGAATCTTTTTGTCAGGTAAGTCATATCAGCATCCTCGCCACCTGAATCATTGCTGTCCGTCTTGAGGTTCTTTTCCCTTTTGGGCTCTCTTCTCTCATTATCCTTCTTCTTCTTCTTCTTCTTCTTCTTCTTCTTCTTCTTCTTCTTCTTCTTCTTCATTTCATAAGTTTTCAGATTATCAACAAGTTCATCAATGGTTAGCTTCTGCAAATCCTTTGCCTCTGTGATAGCATTCACTTTGCTTTCCCAGGAATTGGGTAAAACGCTAAGTATTTTCTTGACAAGTTTGTTCCTTGGAATGATTTCTCCCAGAGAATGAAGCTCATTGATGATGGATGTGAACCGAGTATGCATGTCTTGGATGGGCTCATTGTCTTTCATCCTGAAAAGCTCGTATTCTGTGGTAGGCATGTCAATCTTTGATTGCTTAACTTGGGTTGTCCCTTCATGAGATGTTTGGAGAGCTTCCCATATCTTTTTAGCAGATTGGCATGCTGAAATCCTGTTGTATTCATCAGGACCAATGCCACAGACAAGAAATTTCTTTGCTCGGAAATTCTTCTCTATGGCCTTGCGATCAACATCATTGAATTCTTTTCTTGTTTTGAGAACTGTTACTGCTGGGTCACCACTGATTTTTGTGGCGGCGGAGGGTCCATCGCAGATGACGTCCTAGAGCTCTGAGTCTTCAGCCATGATGAAGTCGTGCATCCTTGTCTTCCACCATCCATAGTATTGGCTATTGAATCTTGGTGGCGTGTAGGTAGATTGACCTTCTTCAAAATTTGGTGGAGCAGCCATGAGGATCCTTTCTAGGTGTTATCCTGATACCAATTGATAGAATTTAAGGGTACACCAAACTATATAGAGAACCAGGTTCTCTATTAGTTCCCACAGAACACACGCACACTGCAGTAGGTAAATGATACAAAGAAGTTTTACGTGAAAAACTCTCAGCACACGGGATTAAAAACCACGACATACCCTTGTAAGATTTCAACTTCACTACTGAGCAGACTTTTAGATTACAACCTATTGTAACATAGTAATTAACCTCTTAATTCCTCACTAACTTGTAACAACTCTATTACAAGCCACTTTGTAATAACTCTATTACAAAGACTTACAACTCGACTAACTCTATCCAAGACACAAACACAAGGGTTTATGATTTACAAATATTTCCTATACAATGCTTCTAACTAAGCTAAGTAGGAATTACAAGTAAAGAACTTTAACAAAGGTGCAACACAACTCAATACAGGGAACTGATCCATTGTTATGTTGCTCTTTGTTCTTGATGCTCTTTAGAATCACTTGCCAAATTGGTTGGTCACTTGATAGAGGGCTTGATGGATTCTTCAGAGAGTTCAAGTGATATTTTGCCTTTGGTTTAATGTTAATATAACATTTGTGACATCACTTGAATGATGCAAGCATGTTTGGTACAGGAGCATTCCCATTGAAGTTGACTGCTGCACTGTTGCGTGTACAGGCAACAACTTTACAGCTGTTGGAGAGTTGACTCAGTACGGTCACCAGGGGAACTGATGTCCGTCTGTTCCCCTTGTTGTATCTTTGTCATCTGAAGAGTTGATTTACATCTCCAGCTTGAGACTTGTTATTCCCACGTACTTGAGGGTGTGTATCAGGTTCCTTATCTGGTTTTTGTCATTAAATTTATTAGATCATCAAAACATTACAAGGTACATATAACCTATCAGTTCTCTTTTACTCAATTTTAAAGGTGAATGATCGACTAAGTGATCTCCGGTTGATTGCTTATTACTTATTTCAAGATCATTTTATTATAAAGCGGGAGATTCTAGTAAAATTATAGACCGCTTATGTCTTATCTAGAAATCACGCATGTATTATTTATGATCTCTTAAGTGGCCGCCGATTGATCGCTTATTAGTTATTACCATTTTCATAATGTGTGAGAACCTGTTGAAATCATGGATTACCTACGTAATATCTAGAAATTACCCATGTATTATTTATGATCGCCTAAATGATCTTTGGTTGATCGCTTATTAGTTTTTACCAGGATTGATCTTTTTTTATACAGTGAGAGATCCTAGAGAAGTTCGATATCGCCTATGTGTTATCTAAAAATTGCCCATATTTTATATATGATCGCCTAAGTGATATCCAGTCGATTGCTTATTAGTTATTACAAAGATTATTTTTATAAAGTGAGAGATCCTTGTAAAATCATAGATTGCCTATGTGTTATCTAAAAATTATCGTATACTATTTATGACCGCTTAAGTGATCTACGGTTGATCGCTTATTAGTTATTACAAGAATCATTTTTTATAAAGTAAGAGATCCTGGTTAAATCATAAATTGCCTATATGCTATCTAGAAATCGCTCGTGTAATATTTATAATTGCATAAGTGGTCTCCGATTGATTGCTTACTAGTTATTATCATGATCGTTTTTTATAAAGTGAGAGATCCTAGAGAAGTCCTAGATTGCCTGTCTTATCAAGAAATCGCCAATGTTTTATATATGATCTCCTAAGTGATCTCCAATCGATCGCTTATTAGTTATTACAAGGATTATTATTTTTTTATAAAATGAGAGATCCTCGTAAAATCATAGATAGTCTATGTGTTATTTAGAAGTTGCTCATGTATTATTTATGATTGCCTACGTGATCTCCAATTGATCGCTTTTAGTTATAACCAGAATTATTTTTTTTACAAAGTGAGAGATCTTGGTAAAATCATAGCTAGTCTATGTGTTACTCAGAAATCATCCATGTATTATTTATGATTGCCTAAATGATCTACTATTGAATGCATATTAATTATAACCAGGATCATTTTTTTTTATATAGTGGGAGATATTGGTGAAATCATAAATCGCATATGTATTACCTAAAAATCGTCCATGTATTATATACGAGGCCTAAGAAGAATGCATGAATAATATTTTATTATAAAAATTAGAGACATTACAAGCACATGACTAACTGTATTATTTCTATTTCATAACCTTCCAATTGTTTGTCAAACTTAATGCTTTTTGGCAAAGAATATATTTGAGCATGTTAAGATCACAATCTCAAAAATATTTTACAAAACTTTATCTCGATTTTAAGTTCGTCTTTCGTATAACATATGCTATAATATCCATTCTTGTTCGATTTTGTGAAACACATCTTAGGTGATGTAACTTCACAGTATGAAAATAAAAAAAACTTCAATGATTAACAAGGCAAAATAATCTGAGCACACGATTTCTTATATATAATTGGCGTTTTCAGATATAACATTGGCGATTATATTCATATAAAAAGTAATCCAATTATTATATTTATTTTAATACTTTAAGTTTTTTTTACTTATTTATAACTTAGTTAAAAATATAGATTACAACAGTCGAATCCATGGATAAACACTATCCTGTATTTTGCTTGGTCTTTGGGAACACCTTGCTCTTTACAAATCAAATGCCTTCCTGTAACGACCCAATCGGTCGTTTTGAGCAATTGTGTCCAGTTCGACAGTTTGAGGTCATGAGTTGCTTCACATAGTGTATTATGACTTGCATTCACCATCGGCTCTCGTTTTTGAGTGGTTCAAAAAATGATTTTAAGGGGTGACTCTCATTTAAGAAGCTCGAAGTCGAAAGAATTGATCAAGTTTGATTTTTTGAGTATTTGACCTTGGGCTGAAGTTTTGATGGTTTCTGTTGGCCCGTATGGTAATTTTGAACTTCGGCGTATGCCTGAATTTGTATTTGGATGTTTCTAGAAGGTTTCGGCACCATTTGGCGGAAGTTGGCAATTCAAAGGTTTGGATTTTTTTTTAGTTTGACCATGGTTTGGCTTTAAGGCTACCGGGTTCGGATTTAGGTTTCGGGACTTGGAATAAGTCCGTTTCAGCATTTGGAGCTTACCTGCAAAATTTGGTATCATTTGGAGTTGATTTGAGGTGGTTCGGACGCTTGGTTGCGATTCTAGAAGTTCTTGAAGTTCATTGTGATTTTCAAGCGTTTTGGCATTCGATTCATGCTTCTAGAGGTTATTTTGATGTTCTGATCACGCGAGAAAATTCGTGTTATGATTTTAGACTTGCGTGGATGTTTGGTTTGGAGCCTCGGGGACTCGGGTGAGTTTCAGATTAGTTTTGTAGTATTTTATTAAGAATTGTGTGTCGTGGTACTCGTGCTATCGCAATTGCGATGAGCAGGTCGCAAATGCGACTACCGCATTTGCGAATATTTTCTCGCATTTGTGAACCAGGGGAGGATTGGGCTTCAATCACAAATGCGATATTGGAGTCGCATTTGCGACTCTGGACTGTCCGCTTTTGCGATGGCAGTGTTCGCTTTTGCGATGCTTTATCCGCATTTGCGAACCCCATGTCACAAATGTGGCATCTACAACTGGTTTATAGCTGAGCCTTTTGGGATTTAGCCTTATTTTAATATATTTTGAAGCCTAGACTCGGTAGGAGGCAATTCTGTGAAGAGATTTTCATACCAAACTACTATGTAAGTAATTTTAGTCAATTTTTAATTATATTTCGTGATTATATATATTAGAAATTGTATAAAGATCATAGCTTTGTTAATTAAAATTATTTTATCGTGTATTGTTTGATGTATTTAAGTTATCTTTTGCTAGATTGAGCCGAGCGGAGGTGAATTTATAAAAGAAAAGCTAATTTGAGTATTGATTTGGCTGAATTAAGGTAAGTGTCTTGCCCCCTTAAGATTCGAGTTGATTATGCTAATTGTGTTACGTAAAAGTCGTGTATGCAAGGTGACGAGTGAGTACACGGGCTATATGTGGTATTTGACCGGTTTAGGTTATCTAGACTATTTCCATGCCTTTAAGTAAATTGTCATAACGTGTTATGTCTCTCATCGTTAATCTACTCTTACATACTTTATTTGACGTTGTTATCACTCGATGTACTTCTTACTTCATATTTTGCACTTATATGCTTTAGTTGAAATTGTTGCCTTCCTTATTATCTTGTGTCCCCTTAATTGTTGAGTTCCTTTCATGACTCCGTGCTTATTTTCCACTTGCCTTAATTGTTATAATTGCACACCTTAGGTGTCACGTGCTTCACTTGTCCTGTTGCTTTTGTAATATTTGTTGCGTTTCTTAATTTTTACGTGATTCCTTCATTGCCGTGTACTCATACCCTATGATTGTAGAAATTCTTATAAATTGAGTATTGGATTATTGATGTTAATTTGAATTACTTGTGGATCGGGTTGCACACCGCAACAAGAGGAATAAGGGAGGATTTATATTGATACGGTGGGATCGGGTTGTGCACCACAATAGGTGAAATAAGGGATGATTGATATAGTGAAATAAGGTAGGATTATGATATTGACTCCGATTATATGGTGGGATCGGGTTACGTGCCGCAACATATATTTACTTATTATTATTGATATTTACATGGTGGAATCAGGGAGGATCGTATTTGTATGGTGGGATCGGGTTGCGCGGTGCAACAGTTTATGTGTTTTGTATTCCTTGTTGTAATATATTAGCTTTGGTTCTTTCGTACGAGATTCTGAGAATTGTTATTTTTGGTTTTTACTGGTTTTCGATGATTGAGTTATATTCATTAGTTTATTGTTTTGCCGTCATTTTCTATTTTTCTTTCCTATTATTATTATTATTTTGGTGAATTGATTTATAAGATGAGTTGTCACGACCCAGAATTCTCACCGTCGGGACCGTGATGGCGCATAACATTTCACTTGCTAGGCAAGCCAATGTTAGAGAATCATTAAACCAATCCTTATTCCATTTAGCGATTTACGGCAAGTTAGCTAAGATGAAATATAGTGAGTGTGGAATAATATAAAAATTTTATTAACTACTACCACCCGGATCTGGAGTCACAATTCACGAGCATTCTAGAATTTACTACAAGTAATAGTCTGAAAGAAATACAATTGTCTGAATGAAAGAAACAGTAGAACAAAAAAGATAGACAGGGACTTCAAGGTTTGTGGACGCTGACAAATCTACCTTGAGTCTCCGAATAGCGGTCCAATAGCAAAATCTCGATCAACCCGAGCCGGTACCAAAATCTGCACAGAAAGTGTAGAGTGCAGTATCAGTACAACCGACCTCATATACTGATAAGTGTCGAGCCTAACCTTGACGAAGTAGTGACGAGGCTAAGGCAAGGCACCTACAAATCAACCTGTACAATTTAACAGTGTATATATAAGTAACAACAATGAAAAGCTAAACATGTAATATGAGGAGGGGGAACATGCTGAGGGAAATACAAGATAAAGAACTACAGCAGAATAATGACTGAAACAACTAATGTACTATGAATCAATAGGAACAACGAATACAGTAAAGGAAAACAAATTGCATGGCATCATCTTTCGTGCTTTTACTCTCAACCTCACCTTAAAATCAATAGAAACGGCACGACATCACCCTTCGTGCATTTGACACTCACAATATGGCACGACATCACCCTTCGTGCATTAACACTCACAATATGGAACGACATCACCCTTCGTGCATTAACACTCACAATATGGCATGGCATCACCCTTCGTGCATTAACACTCACAATAAGGCACGGCATCACCCTTCGTGCATTAACACTCTTCCTTACTATAATGCAATAAACAATTAACAACATGGAGATAGAATAACAAGTACAAGCTTTACTTCAACATTTGATTTTACAATATCAATCTCAACTTCGAAATAAATACTCAATTATCACCAGAAGATCCGTAAGCATGATAAGAACGTTTAATTTAATGACATTAGACTAAACCTGTAGCAATTAGGCATGGGAAAGAGACAATATAAGAAAAATGGGAGAAACAGGGAAAATAGGTAAATTGGCGGCGCAAAAGTACTCGTCACCTCACATATACGCTGCTCACATGAATTTCATATAGCAAATAATCTGAGGTTCCTAATTCCCTCAAGTCAGGGTTAACCACGACACTTACCTCGTTCCGAAGGCCACTCAATACTCAATCATAGCTTTTTCTCTAGAATTTACCTCCAAACCATTCGTATCTATTCAAAAATGACTCAATAATATCAAATATTGCTAAGGGAATCAATTACATTGCATAAATTTAGAATTCCCAAATTTTCCTCCAAAAAGTTAAAAAATCAACCCCGTGCCCTCTTGGTCAAAACCCGAGGTTCGGACCAAAATCTATTTACCCATTCACCCCCCAGCCCGAATATATAATTGGTTTTGGAATCCGACCTCAATTTGAGGTCGAAATTCCCAAATTTTCGAAATCCCTAGTTTCTACCCAAACCACTAATTCTACCATGAAAACTCTAGATTTTAGGTTGAAAAGTTATGAAATGAAATAGGTAATTGAAAGAAAATGGTTTAGAATCACTTACCAATAATTTGGGGAAGAAAATACCTCTTGAAAATTGCCTCTAGCCCGTTTGGTTTTTGAGAAAATAATTTTATAGCTTAAGTCCCGTTTTTATTCTGTTTTAAGTGCTGGGCGACAATGTTCATTGTATTCGCGAGAACACTGTCGCGTTCAGAAGAGTATAGGCTGCCAAGCCTTCGCGTTCACGAGACCTTACTCACGTTCGCTATGGTTACTCCTTCCTGGCCTTCGCGTTCGCGAGACCATGCTCGTGTTCGCGAAGAAGGATCACTGACTCTCCCCCAGGTGTGCCTAACACTACGTGTTCGCGAGGAGCTGGTCGCGTTCGCGAAGGGTAACGCCCCCATCGCTTCGCATTCACGACCAAACCTTCGCGTTCGCGAAGAAGAAAATTCCAACCTGACCAGCTTACTCTTCGCGTTCGCGAGAGTACCTTTGCGAACGCGAAGAAAGACATGCCAGAACACCTGCTGCAGCAAAATACCAGATTTTTCAAAGTCCAAAATATCTTGTGGACTATCCGAAACTCACTCGAGCCCTCGGGGCTCCAAACCAAACATGCACACAAGTCTAAAAATATCATACGAACTTGCTCGCGCGATCAAATCGCCAAAATAACACATAGAACTACGAATTTAGCACCAAGTCAAATGAGATTCTCAAGAACACTTTAAAATTTTTATTTTCTCAACTAGACGTCTGAATCACGTCAAATCAACTCTGTTTCTCACCAAATTTTACAAATAAGTCATATATATTATATTGGACCTATACTGGGCTCCGAAACTAAAATACGAACCCGGTATCAACAAGGCCAAACATCAACCAATTCTTAAAAATAATTAAATTTTAAGACTTTTAATTTTTATCAAAAATTCATAACTCGAGCTAGGGACCTCCGAATTCAATTACGGGCATACGCCCAGGTTCCACAATTCGATATAGACCCACCGGGACCGTCAAAATATGGATCCGGGCCCGTTTACCAAATATGTTGACCGAAGTCAACTAAAATTAACTTTTAAGGCAAAAATTCTTATTTTCATCAATTTTCAACATAATAGTTTTCCGGAAACATTCCCGGACTGTGCACGCAAATCGAGGAGGATAAAAATGAGATTTTTAAGACTTAAGAGCATAGATTCGAGTTCTAAAACATAAGATGACTTTTTGGGTCATCACATAAATTTACTACGCTGAGTCATTATCTCATACCCTGTTGAGTTGTTAGTAACATAACGGATTTCAAATAAAAGAATTAATAACATGCTTACCTTATGTGACACTTAAGTTAAAACTCGTCGCTTCATTCGGTACCTTACTATTTTAATAGTCGTTATATTTCACTTTAACGATTTCTCAACTTAATCTCTTTAACCTATCTGAGGTTTCTACTTTACTTTAAAATGAATTGCTATTATGTTTAATTTATTAAATTCTATATTCAGTTCAGTAGCTTATCCGATGCCTTATTTTATTTGAAAATTTTATTCTCTTCACCATAATATTTTCCAAAATAAAACTCATTTTCTCATTGAATTACTGTTTGGTTTAGAAACCGCAATTTTACTTTATTATATATGAATAGATGCCTCAAATATTATTTATTAGCATTTGACACGGATACTATATACCTGGTAGCATGTGAATTTTGCTGTTCAAAAGTGATATGGAAAATTTGGGCACAAGTTGCCATGTGTGTAGCGTTTGGAAGTTATGATTTATGATCTGAGATTACCAGAAGTGGGATTGTTGAAATTCGTATATTAGAAATGATTTGATTGGTTGGGTTGTCATCGTTTTCCCTACTTGAACACATTCATACTTCATCTGTACCCCAACTATGTTGTTGCTTAATTACTTGGTTATTTCTCGTTGCCATTCGTGTTCTCCTTATCTTCACTGTTGATTGTAATTTGAATTCTTTCTACTATTGGCCTTACATTGATATTCCTTCCTTGTTAACTTTATGTCATATCCTGCACAGGTTTATATGTCTGGTAAGTGTCTTGACCTGACCTCGTCACTATTCTACCGAGGTTAGGCTTGATACTTACTGGGTACCACTATGGTATACTCATGCTACGCTTCTGCATATTTTTGTGCAGAACCAGGTACTTCGGATTGAGTTGGTTTTGAGACTTATGCCTATGCGGCCGGAGACTTCAAGGTACACCTGCTGGACGTTCGCAGGCTTCGAAGTCACTTTCTGTTGTATTTTATTTCCGATATTTCCTATTATTACGGGAAAGTGATGTATTGTATTTCTAGTGACTCTTATAAAAGTTTATGACTTGTACTGCCGATTTTGGGATATTGTATCATGTTGAGATTGTCGGCTTATTATAAAAACTTTTGTTTCATGCTTAATAGTTATTTGGTTAAAAATATATTACTTAATCAACAATTGTTAGGCTTACCTAGTCTTAGAGACTAGGTGCCATCACGACATCCTACTGAGGGAAATTGGGGTCGTGACAAGTTGGTATCAGAGCTCTAGGTTCATAGGTGCTACGAGTCATAAGCAGGTTTAGTAGAGTCTTACAGATCAGTACGGAAACGTCCATACTTATCTTCGTGAGGCTACGAAAACTATTAGGAAATTCCACTTCTTTTGTTCCTTATCTTGCGACATTGATTCATCTTGAAGCATATATCTTATGTTCCTTTGTATTCACTCGTGTATGACATTGCACACTCGGTACCAGCTATGCGCCAACAGTTCGTGATGCTGCAGATGGGCTACGAGGGAGCAAGGGATGCTCAAACATTGTCTCAACATGTCATCCAGACTTAGGATGCGGAGGTATTGAGAAACCATTCAGTGTTCACGTGGGGTGCAGCAGGTTCTGGTATCTGGTGTATAAATACGAGCTTGGGAAGGTTTAATTGGTTGACTAGTCGCATGTAACGACCCGACTTGTCATTTTATGAATTTATGTTCCGTTCGGTGGCTTAAGGTCTTGAGCAGTTTTAAAATGTGTATTATGACTTGCGAGGGTGATCAAGTTTGGTTTTCAGATAATTCAGGATTTAATTGAAAGAACAATTCTTGTTTTGAAAGCTTAAGTTGAAATAATTGACCGGATGGTGAATTATGTGTAAACGACCCCGGAATGGAGTTTTGATGATTTTAAATTTTCTCGAATCACGTGTTTTTCTCCTCGCAAGACTGAGAAAAATGAATAAATATGAAATAAAATAGCTCCGTATGGTAATTTTGGATTTAGGAGCGTGTTTCAGAAATTTTTTTGGAAGTCCATAGTGAAATTTTGCTTGAAATGGCGAAAGTTGAATTTTTGGGAAGTTTGACCGGGGAGTTGACTTTTTCATATCGGAGTCGGAATCCAGTTCTGAAATTTTTTATAGATCTGTTATATCATTTATGACTTGTGTACAAAATTTGAGGTCAATCAGAATTGATTTGATACGTTTCAGTGCAAAATATAGAAGTTGGAAGATTTGGTTAAGGTCACGAGGGCCTCAGGTGGATTTCGGAAGGTTGACGGAATGGATTTCGGACTAAAGGAGCTGTTGGAATTTTTCTGCTGCAGAAGCTGTTTTTGGATAGCAACTGGTACAATCGCAGAGCCGATTTTGGAAGCTTATATCTCGACATTTATAAGGAATCTGAAAATCTTCAAAACATAAAAGTGGTAGCCCTTTGATTCTAGTTTCCAGAAAGTTTAACCATTTATCATTTGGACATTTGTACAGAAAGTTATGGTCGACTGAATGAAGGCTGGTAAAGCAGTTTCGCCATTTTTAGGTCATTTTTAACTGCTGGTTTTTGACAGCAGTGTGCGAAAATTCTGATGCGCAGAGCTGGCTTTGGAAGCTTATATCTCTAAATCTATAAGGAATTTGGAAATTATCAAAACATGAAAGTTTAGCTCTTTGATTCTAGTTTCCAGAATGATAAACCATTTATCATTCAGACATTTGTACAAAAGTTATGATTGATTGACTGAAGCTGGTACTGCAGTTTTTGGCTACAACAGTGTGCATCACCAGAAATTTTTGCTGCACAGGACTGGCTTTGGGAGCTTATATCTCGCAATCTATAAGGATTTGGGCAATCAGCAAAACATGAAAGTTGTAGCCCTTTGTATCTAGTTTGCAGAAATTGAAACCGTTTGGCAGTTGGAGTTGAGTACAAAAAGTTATAATTGATATACTACAGGCTGTCGAGGAAGAGTTTTGGAAGAGTTTGATATTTTTAGCATAAGCATGTAATGATCCAAAGGTCCATTTTTAGTTTTAGAAATCGAAATTTGATTTCGAGATTTTCGGGATTTTGATAATGAATTATAGGAGTGATCTGAAAAGTTTGATCTAATTTCATCAAGTCGCGATTGAGTTTTTAGCGCAAAACATGAGTTAATTATTTAACGAGCGAAATTGGTATCGCATTGAGCAAATGAGCTCTGAATTGAGTTTCAATTGAACGACTAGGTTCGTATTATTATTTGTGACTCATAGGAACATGAAGCGTCGAATTCCGAGTTCGTATAATGGAGTTAGAGCCTTTTTAGTGAAAACAATAACTGATGGTGCAAGCAAGTTCTGGTGTGGACTTTTAGTGATGAAAAATGGACTTTTAGTGACGGAAAATGGACTTTTAGTGACGGAAAATAGACTTTTAGTAACGGATCGGTAGAAACTTAAGGACAAAAAATGGTCATTTTCTTCATTTCGTTTTTGGATTTTTGGAGCACGGTTCTTGGGCAATTTTGAGGATTTCTTCACGACTTCGACTTGGGTAAGTGTCCTATATCCAAAAGTGATTATATTTCATAAATCCATAGTTATATTCATCATTTAATTCAGATTTAAATGGAAGAAATCAAGATTTTTTGCAAAACTTTTCAAGAACGAAAATTTTAGATTTGGAGGTCGAGTTGTTATCGGAATTTGATAAAATTGGTATGTGTGGACTCGTAATTGAATGGGGAAATTCCCCTAAGGCATTGAGTCTTATGTGCAATTTGTGTAATTGAAAATCATGTACACGAGATGATGAGTACGTACTTGGTTTATATGTACAAATTATATTGGTTAAAATCCTTAGACGCCCAAATGTATCAAATTAAAAATTATTGGCACTTATTAAATCCTTTAATTGTCTTATCTAAATCCTTGTTTTGTTGGATTTGTTTTTATATGATGATTTGGTGTGATTGCCACCTTGATTTTTATATGAAATATTATTTTGTTGAGTTATTCACTCCCGGATGTATTTTTTAAGATTTTGTGCACATAATGGTCGAGCCATGTGCTCCTTATTGTGGAAAAATAATGTATTGTTGATTTCTGTGAAAAGTTATAATATTTGAGCACTTTATGTGCAATCTGTGATATGTTGTAATATTTGCACTTGATGTGCAATTTGTGATATGTTGTAATATTTGAACACTTGATGTGCAATTTGTGATATATTATAATATTTGAGCACTTGATGTGCAATTTGTGATATGTGAGCACGTGAGGTGCAAGTTGTATTATGCTGTGATATTTGGACACTTGAGGTGCGATTTGTGAAATATTGTGATATTGATACACATGCGGTGATATAAGGTCAGGGTGTTAAAACGCATGCAGTGAGATAAGGGTGGCTTGAAATGCGTGGCTAGTAGGGAAACTGCTAGAAGTCATGCGGTGTGATAAGGGTGGTTAAAACGCGGGTTGCTATTTCAGGAAAAATAATTTCTTTAAAATTAAATGTGAAGGCTCTCGCGGTGATATAAGAAAATGAGATATTATTAATTTATTTATGATTTGGAACTACGAGGCGGTACCTCGGGAGTGCCCTGTTGATATTTCTTTATTTATGTTCTTGTCTTGGGTGATTTTATTTCATTTAATATGTAAATTCTTGTCTTCTTCTGTCATGTACTAGTTGACTTTATTATTATGTATTTTGTGCTCCTAGTTGTATTGTGTTGGCTTTGGCTTTTTAGCACGAGACTCTGAAGAAGTACATTTCTGGTTTTTCCTTACTGATTTTCGATGATTGAGTTTATTTAAATAAAAGAAATTATTATAATATTTTAAATTAAATAGTTTTATATCCAAATCAGTAGTTTATCTGATACTTTAATTTAAGTGCAATGTTATTTTCTTCACCTAAATGATTTCTTAAATAAATTTATTTCTTTGTTGATTTCTTACTTGATTTAAAAATTATAAACTCACTTTAGTGGAAATAAATTGATCATGTGGATCTTATAAACATTGATATTATTGGCACGTGAGTTGTCCGTGCAGTTGTGATAGAAATATGGGCACGAGGTGCCGTGGAAATATGGAAGTGGGTTGAGACCCGATTTTTTAATGATTATGAAATGAGGTATCACAAGGTGACTTTTATTTGAATGAATTATATTCCAAAAATATTATTTGAATGAATCATAGTTGAAAGAAATTTATTTGAAGGGAGTATATTCTAAATATATATTTATTTGACAAGGTTATATTCTAAGGATTTTTATTGAAAAACTTATATTTGAAAGATTTATACTTGAAGTACTTACATTGGAAAGACGTATATTTGAGGGACTTGATTGATTAGTTGTATTTGTGTTCCTTATTCGTTTGAGAAATATTTATGGTGTTCTTGTTGCCTTGTTGTTTACATCATTTATTTATTCTTGTTGTTATCATTGCCATTTGTTTCTATTACTGCTACACTGCATAGGTTAATTGATTAGTGAGTGTCTTGACTATATCTCGTCACTACTCCACCGAAGTTAGTCTTGATACTTACTGGGTACCGACCGTGGTGTACTCATACTACACTTCTACATATTTTTGTGCAGAGCCAGATATTAGAGATATCAGACTCGCGCAGAGTTAGTGTGTTGATCGCAAGGATTCAAGGTAGAGCTGCTTGGTTGTCGCAGTCCCTTGGAGTCTTTCCATTTTATTGTACCGTTAATTATTATTCAAACAGTATTGTATATTCGATCCTTGAGATCATTTCATAAATTCAGTTAGAGTTCGTGACTCAGTATTACCAGTCTTGGGAGGTTTTTAAAATTATTTCCGTTGTTGGTTTCGACACGTGTATTAAATTATATCTTTATAAAAAAAAAGGCTTGAATTATAATTGCAATCGGCTTACCTAGTCTTAGAGACTAAGTGCCATCACGACGCCTGTGGTGGGATTTTGGGTCGTGACATCGCCGCGATCATGCTAGGGTCACGAGGTGGATGTTGATTTGAGGATAGTTGGTGGTATTAGAGACTATGTGGTTCGTATGGGATTTTTACTCAGTGGAAGGTACATATTATCATTCACGGCACTGGAGAAAGCGAGTTTGACTGTCACGAGGATGGACATGCGCTTAGTAGATGACTTGGGGTATCTTCTGAGTGGTGTTGTACGAGCCGTGAAGGTTAGTTTTGTGGATCATCGGATGTTATGTCCTATGGCTTCGCGCCAAGTGGGGGAGTCCACTATCGACGATAGATTGCAGGGTCTTCTGTTATATCAGTTTTGGCCTGAGATGTATATATATGGTATTAAAGGGTTCCCCAAAATTTGTATATGTTTAAGATCTGAGATATTCATGGGATAATGCTGGGACTTGCGGTATTTCTGTGTCATTAATGGATCTACATTTCAGTATCAGAGAAGTCAGAGAAGCAATTTAAGATTCACAGAAGGTCTCTTTAGCGTGGGCATCTCAGCTGTGACATTATGGGGTGCTTCAGAGGAAATACGATGGTTTATGAGCTTCTGGGCTATGTGGTTCGTGATAGGATTTTCTGTATTGAGCTTTGGTTGGGATCGTTGTGTTTCGACAGGAAGAAGTGTTACCCCAGAAGAAAGTCGAGGAGTATTCGAAGAATGGGTTAGTTCGGTAGTATTGGGTCAGCATAGCAATGGAAGTAATTGGTCCTTTTTGGGTGGTAATTCTCTACCGGCGTTTGTGGCAGTACTCTTGGGTTAGACGGTTTGTGTGACTCGGTTGAGTTGGGAAGATGCGGCCCTGATGGCTTAGTTACATGCATGCGGGTCTCAGAGAGTTCTCGATGGTGTCGGCCATGGCTTGAGTCGACTGTCTGCTACAAGAATAAGAAAAATGTTGTGCATTATGGTTTCCTCCTAGATGGATATCAAAAGTTAATAGAATGCTGACATTATTGGATATCGCATGTGAAGAATGTGCATTTTAGGAAGGCACCTTGTACTTTGACTTTCAGATGCTTGACTAGTGGTACAGTGATTGCCGGGTTTTGGGGCTTTTGAGGTTCGGGATTTGCTACGCGGTGTGGTATTTTCGTAGGATGGTGGAGTGTGAGTGATGTATTAGCCATTTGAGTAGCGTAGTTTAGATCGGGTATGAAAGTTCTGGTATTCGTCAGTTTTCAGGACTGGATCTCTTGTAGGCGGACTATTCCTTGGTTGCGGATTGTGAAGAAATATTGAGAATGGGATAACTAATGGCATATGTTATGGATAGATTGTTATAGACTTTTGGAAGGTTATTTACCTGCTTGGGAATGATCGTAATTGGTTTGGGTGCTATTTGAAATCCCAACGAGAATGTGTATTTTATATCGGATCAGGTTTGGGTACTCTTGTGAAGTTGATATCACAGTTATGTTACCAGACATAATGGATATTATTTGTGCCCCGGTCTATGTTATGTGCTCCTCTGTTATGCTATAATGGGCTGTGAGGTTGTATGATTATTCTCATGCATGTTGTAATCCCTGTTCAGGCCTTATGACGATGTGGGCAAGATGGCCCTCATGATGTTGATTTGCTCATTGCACCTTAGTTGTGCTTGCTTTCCTCCATGTTGTAGTATTTCTAATCATTTTCCCACAGTTATACTTATGCACTCTATCGTGCTTGATATCAGCATTCATGTGATCAGTGAACCCGAGCACTTTGGCTCGATGGGTATCCCTATGTGGATTGATATATTTGGTATTGGGCTGCACGCCGCTGCGGATGTTATGTGGGATACCCATTCCTTGTGTTTATTTGGTGTTTTGTTTTCCCTGTGGGATGAGTTAATGAAACTGTACTTTTCCTGTTATATATGTTGTACTTGTTATATATGTTGTACTTTTCCTGTTATATGTTCCTTCTATTTTTGTTGCATATCTGAGTTATTGTTGGTTTGGTGTACGGACCTGTTGTGTGAGAATCTGTGTGGTCTTGGGGTGAGTTGTCAGTTGGGCTGCTTGTATTAGCTGAGATGAGGTTTCCAGACCTAAGAGTTACACTATCGTATCAGGATGAGGAGTGTTTGGAAGGATGATGCTATTTCCGCTAAGAATTGGGCAATGGCCCTTGACGGACGAGATAGCTTATTTGGCTTGTTGATTTCATGGGCGATTATGGGTTTCTGCATGTTCTTTTATCACGGGCAGTGTTGCGGAGGTCCAAAACAAATTTTATTAGATATGAAGTGTATTACCGGTACCAAAATTGTTATTGGACAACTATGGTGGTCGAAAGTTATTGCTGTGGGCATTTGAGTTGTGTGGAACATCATGTGATTGTACCATGGGTTGGGATTGTTACTGGAATCATCTTGTTCAGTCTTATACAGTGTATTGATGCGAGATTCGGACCCTATGATGAGTTTGAGATATTGAGGATTGGGGTTTTGTCCTAAGGTTATTGACTAAGGATGAAGTGGGATCTTCAGTTAAGTTGTGTTGTCAGGCCTACATGGATTTGGGTGATATGGAATCATCCCCGGGTGTATGTATGGTGAGCTCATGCAGTGATTTGATAGCTTTGGAACGACTCCTGGCACGTTCGAGGACGAACGCATGTTTAAGTGGGGGAGGATGTAACGACCCGACCGGTCGTTTTGAGCAATTGTGTCCAGTTCAGCAGTTTGAGGTCATGAGTAGCCGTGTACACAAGGTGAGGAGTGGGTACACGGGCTATATATGGTATTTGAGCAGTTTAGGTTATCTAGACTCTTTCCATACCTTTAAGTGAATTGTCATGACGTGTTATGTCTCTCATCGCTAATATACTCTTATATACTTTAGTTGACATTGTTAGCACTCATTGTACTTCTTACTTGATATTTTGTACTTATATGCTTTAGTTGAAGTTGTTGCCTTCCTTATTATCTTGTGACCTCTTAATTATTGAGTTCCTTCCATGACTCCGTACTTATTTGCTACTTGCCTTAATGGTTGTAATAGCATACCTTAGTTATCACGTGTTTCACTCGTCTTGTTGCTTTTGTAATATTTGTTGCGTTCCTTGATTTTTACGTGATTCCTTCATTGCCGTGTACTCATACCCTATGATTGTATAAATTCTTGTAAATTGAGTATTGGATTGTTGATGTTAATTTGAATTGCTTGTGGATCGGGTTGCATGCCACAACGGGAGGAATAAGGGAGGATTTATATTGATATGGTGGGAACGGGTTGCGCGCAGCAATAGGTGAAATAAGAGAGGATTGATATCGTGAAATAAGGGAGGATTATGATATTGACTCTGATTATATGATGGGATCGGGTTGCGCACCGCAACATATATTTACTTATTATTATTGATATTTACATGGTGGAATAAGGGAGGATCGTGTTTCTATAGTGGGATCGGGTTGTGTGCTGCAACAGTTTATGTATTTTGTATTCCTTGTTGTATTGTGTTGGCTTCAGTTCTTTAGTACGAGACATTAAGGATTGGTATTTTTGGCTTTTACTGATTTTCGAGGATTGAGTTATTTTCATTAGTTTACTGCTTTGCCGTCATTTCCTGTTTTTCTTTCCTATTACTATTATTTTGGCAAATTGATCAAGATGAATTTACTATGCCGAGTCATTATCTCATACCCTGTTGAGTTGTTAGTAACATAACGATTTTAAATAAAAAAATTAATAACATGCTTACCTTATGTGACTCTTAAGTTAAAACTCGCAGTTTCATTCGATACCTTACTATTTTAATAGTCATCATATTTCACTTTAATCGATTTCTCAACTTAATCTCTTTACCCTATCTGATATTTCTACTTTACTTAAAAAGGAATTGCTATATATTTTAATTTATTAAATTCTATATTCAAATCAGTAGCTTATCCGATGCCATATTTTATTTGAAAATGTTATTCTCTTTACCCAAATATTTTCCAAAATAAACTCATTTTCTCATTGATTTTCTGTTTTGTTTAGAAACTGCAATTTTACTTTATTATATATGAATAGATCTCTCGAATATTATTTATTAGTATTTAACACAGATACTAAGTACCTGGTAGCACGTGGATTTTATCGTGCGAAAGTGATATGAAAAATGTGGGCACAAGGTGCTATATGTGTAACGTTTGGAAGTTGTGATTTATGATATGAGATTACGAGAAGTGGGATTGTTGAAATTCGTGTATTAGGAATGATTTGATTGGTTGAGTTGTCATCGTTTTCCCCACTTGAACACATTCATACTTCATCCGTACTCCGACTATATTGTTGCTTAATTGCTTGGTTATTTCTCGTTGCCATTCGTGTTCCCCTTATCTTCACTATTGATTGTAATTTGAATTCTTTCTGCTATTGGCCTCACATTGATATTCCTTCCTTATTAGCTTTATGTCATATTCTGCACAGGTTTACATGTCCGGTAGGTGTCTTGATCTGGCCTCGTTACTACTCTACTGAGATTAGGCTTGATACTTACCATGTACCACTGTGGCGTACTCATGCTACGCTTCTGCATATTTTTGTGCAGATTCAGGTACTTCGGATTGAGTTGGGTTTGAGACTTATGCCTGTGCGGCCGGAGACTTCAAGGTACACCTGCTGGACGTCCGCTGGCTTCGAAGTCACCTTCTATTGTATTTTATTTTCAATGTTTCCTATTATTATGGGAAAGTGATGTATTGTTATTTCTAGTGACTCTTGGAAAAGCTTATGACTTGTACTACCGGTTTTGGGATATTGTATCATATTGAGATTGTTGGCTTATTATGGAAACTTCTGTTTCATGCTTAATAGTTATTTAGTTAAAAATCTATTACTTAATCAGCAAATATTAGGCTTACCTAGTCGTAAAGATTAGGTACCATCGCGATATCCTACGGAGGGAAATTGAGATCGTGACACTTCCATCAGAAAGTTTTATTCTATTATTTGACTAGTGAAAATGCATTAATCGTTCGAAATGCGTGTTTGAATTTATTCATCACTTTTATAATAGTACAAGTACATTTATCTTAATAGAACGTCGATACTCTTGAAATATAACTACAATGTTGTAACAAAGAGTAAATGGCTTAAGAACTTTATT
Source organism: Nicotiana tomentosiformis (assembly GCF_000390325.3). Lineage (NCBI taxonomy): Eukaryota > Viridiplantae > Streptophyta > Magnoliopsida > Solanales > Solanaceae > Nicotiana > Nicotiana tomentosiformis. The sequence continues at coordinate 127,933,994 of NC_090818.1, forward strand.
CTCCATTATCCTTGGGGCGTTGATCGAATAATCTAATCCTCTGTACTTCTCTAGGAATAAGATTGGTTACACACATTCCTTTGTGGCGTGAATCTATATTAGTTGGATCATTGGGTTATAAATATCATATGGTTATAAAAAAGGGGGAATGACACTGTATAGCCACTCTCAAAATAATAGTCGAAAAAATATATATGTTTTGTACATATATACATTATGTATGTTACATACAAATATTATACACTTTTTCGACTACCAAATGTAAATAGTTTCTAGCGCGAGCTAAAAGTGAAAAAAGCTCTCTATAAAAAAAAATAAAAAGGGCATAAATTCTGTTCTAAGGTCTGCTAGTCTTTTAGTGGTCCAATCAAATAATTATCTTTTCTTACTTATTATTTTCTTCGGAGCATTACACAAATAATCGATCGATTTTACTATTTACTTTTTCTAGTCAGTATATATAGATTATACAATGATTATACACGATTATGCATATATTATATATCAATTATACATATATAATATATCCGCTGACTATTTTAAGTTTAAGTGCTTGGATAGGCAACTATTTAAGTTAAAGGGATTTTTCGGTTCTCTTCATGTAAGTTATGTTGGGTTGGCCCAAGTGAGTGAAGTCCAAAAATGTTTGTTTGAAGAATTTGGGTGTTAACTCTCTTGGGGTAAGTGCATAAATAGCCACTTAGATGACTACTGTTTAAAGAGTAGCCGAAGTTCAAAAAGTATTTAAAATTTACTCATCCAGAATCAAATTCAAACTTGTGAGACTGAAGTTGAAAATCACTTGTCTGAAACATACGAGTCTGAAGTTGGCATAGACTTGCACTCATATGTTAACGGTATGAGTGTTAATTTCAAATAAATATTAACGATAATATCGAAGCGATTGAAACAAAAAAAAAAAAAGTCTTATTTTTAAATTTTGAATCTGTCAAGCAATCGATAAACTCTTTACTAAATGAAGTAAAAAATAATCTAAAAAAGTTCAAGCTCACCGGAGAATCAATCAGTCTGATATATCATTTTGACTATGATCCAAGTTGTGATTCCATGTAACTGTAATAAAAAAAATCAAGCAAATGAAATAACGGAATTAAGTAAAAAAAACACATGAGATTTAATTGGAAAATAACCTACATAGAAGGTGTAAAAAAATCACGACTTACCTCTGTAAGATTTAATCCAACTCAACTATAACAAAGAGAGCAAAATACAAATGACAAATTTGTAACCTAAAAGATTAACTCTAATCCCTTCACCCCCAATAACTAAGCACTCCATTGTTGCAAACCTCTTCAAGTAATGTTTACTCCAACATATTATGACCTTAGAAATTTAGTGGCGGAGCCACATACACCAAAGGGGTGTCAACTGACACCCTTCGTCGGAAAATTACATTATATAATTAAGTAATATTTTTTAAAATATGTATATATACTATATAATGACACCCCTTGACTTCTGGATGAGTTTATTTCTTTATGTTTTGACTTCCAATGAAAATCCTGGCTCCGCCACTGCTTAGTATGCTTCATTTTGGGAGATTAGAAATTAAAATTTTGGTTCTCCATTTGGCATGAGCATAACGTCTTGTCTTTCTAGAATGAAGAAGAAAAAGGAGTGTATAAATAATGGATTTATAGTCTGAGGTACGTGAACCCGTGGTCTCTCTGCCAAACTAGATATTTTGTGTATGTATTTTTTAGAATTAGTCTAATAATATCTGTTGGCTCCTGTGCTTCAAAAATATTGAATGATGCACTTGGTTGAATACAGAGTTATTTATGCGAAGAAATACAAATCGATTCCCACTAAATACTAATTTTCGCTCCTTTACTATTGTGTGTCATGTATTAGAAATCTCAGATCCGCCTCTTAGCGCCTTCTTTTTCTCTTAAAACCTTTAAGCAGATTCTTATTGAAATGACATTACATTAATTTAAGAAAGCTTGATAATGAAAACTGTTCTAGGTGCTAGAATATAATAAATTAGAGGCCTTTCTTAATACAGATGGTTTTAAATTATATGTTGTTTAAAGGGGGAATAAAAGGTGAAGAAAGGCTTTTGAAGTGCATTGACATGATCTGCACGACTGACTAGGATAATTAACAGTGTACTTTGATTTCTAATTATGGTAATACCACTACCTAAGCAATTTCCAAAACAAGAATTATGGGCAAATCATCTTTACATTTCGAAATGACTTGTCATCTCATTTATATATATGGTGGAGTTCCCTTTATACTCTGAGCAGTGTGCCCATACTTTAATAATCAGAATCTTAAAAAATCAATCGTTTCCAAATTAGTGACAATTTTTATGTTAATTTTACAAGTAATTTGGGAAAGATTCTACACTAATAAGACAAGCCTCATTACGCTAAATGAAAAGGCAACGGATTCCTAATGTCCTTAAGTAGAAACCCTATCTTGAAGTGTTCTTATCAAATTTAAGAAAGAAAAGAATACTTTTGTGATTGTGGTCATAAACACGTACTAATATTCATGTGGCTATAAAAATTTATTATTAAGGATAAGATGATAATTTGAAGTTAAATTGTTTTCATATATAGAAATGAAGCATCGTTCTGGGAACAGATTGAAATATGATTACATCAGTTAAATATGTGAAGATAGAGAGAGATTTTCAAATCAGACTTCAAGTTGGTATACCACATATCAAGAAGGTAGAGATTGCCCTAAGTTTCGCCCTGATTCCCATCTAAGATTGAATAAGATTAGCAGATAAATGCAGTATGGACAAGACTATTCTTCTTGTCGTTGTAGTTCACATATGACATTTATTTTTCCCATGACTATTTAGTGTGTCTTAACAACCGTGTCGGAGAGAAGGAAGAGGGCATTTCACGCAGAAATCCTTCTAGTAGCATCTTCATTACTGGATCATGCGGATGTGAATTGGTCAGATCAACTTGAAGTCTCATTTGAAAATCTCTCTAACTACAGAATTAGATAATCTAGAATTTCTGTCCTTAAGTTTTGCTCTGAATTAATCGGCCATCTCTTTTTTCTTTTCATAAATTAGTGATTCTTGGTTAGTTGAAACATCTTCTATACAACTCCACCATTGAGCCGAGGATATTTAAAAGAAACAATAACAATAATAATATATATATATATATATATATATATATATAGTGTGATTTTACAAGTGAGATTTGAGACGGCTGGGTGTATTATTCATACCTACTGCTTCCCATAAGGTATTTAATGGTTGGGACAACATGCCAAAAGCTAATTTAAGGGATTTTATTTGACATTTATATATGGGAGAGAAGAAAAACTATTGCCTAGTATTATTATTTTAAGCTCTACAAGCAATCAAGAATCAATTCCTAGATCCATTCAGGTGTCAAAGAATACTAACATGATATAATAAAATACACATCACTATTTGCTTTTTTTGGATTTTTATGGTACTCAGAGAATTCAAGGATTTACTACTTTTGTGACACAACATAAGCTCCCAAAACTTTTTAAGGAACTAATAAAAGTTGGGTTTTTAGGTACATACAATTGTCAAATTTACAAGTCATTTGGTACATGTGCCCCTCAAGAGGATGAGCTAGAAGGGATGGGAAAGCACCCAATTTGACATAAAAAGAAAGAAAGAAAAACCCAATGATGAGGTTCAAGAAAACAAATCCTCTACTGTGATTTCCTAGTTTCGTTTTAGTCTCGTTTGATACTAGGGATAAATGATAATTAATCCCGAGATTAAATTTGAGATGAGTTTATTTCATATTTAGTTGGGATAAAATTGTGGTATAACTAATTCTGGGATTAGTTATCCCGAAATTGTAATATTTTTTTTTATCCCTATGGGTGGGTGGGATAACTAATCCTAGGATAACTAATCTCAGGATAATTAATTATGGGATAACTTGTTTTCCAACCAAACGACCCCTAAGGGTAGAATGAAAGAATTTTAAATTAAATTATTTTTAAATATATAAAAATAATTTAATTTTTACAACATACAAAAAAAGAGTGCCATATTAATTTAATCTAAGGATAGTGGATGCATTCGTAACCAACATTAACCAAAAGCATTTATTGATCCTATGTTGACACCATTTTATTTTGATACAATTCATAAACTTCAAGAATTTGAATACATTAGCTTATTCTCCCTTCAATTTTGAGGTTATGCTTGTTCTCTTTCTAATCACAACTTTAACATTTTCTTTCATCATCACTAATACATTCATTAAGTCAAATTAATACCTAAATTTGTATCCTATCAAATATTGTCACATAATATAAAACAGTACGAATATCTCATATTCCTAGTAGAAGTATATTTTATGAGTAAGACATTAAGTAGCTAACAATGATCGACTTCTCAATTTACATCATCAATACTAAAAATAAAAAACACTCCTAATAACAAGCGAATTACAACTCTGTCGGATACTCGTCTGAAACCCTAAATAGGCTACCGCAATGATTTCCGACGGGTATAATTTCGACAAATAAGGTCGAAAATTCTATCAGAAATAAGCGTGTTTTTAATAGTGTTTTAGTGCTGAAGAAATATTTGTTGTAATTTTTTCTAGGTGGGGTGGGCTGATTTGGGGGATGGGTTGTGTGTGTGTGTGTGTGTGGGGGGGGGGGGGGGGGTAGGACCTGAAACAGCAAAGAATTTTAATACTTTGGAGTTTCCTAAGGTCCCATGTTTTATACTTTCTTTTATTCTCCTTCACCATTATAGCTATAACTTAGTACATATATATATGGTGGCCCTCTAATCCAATGTAAAATGCAAACCATTCTTAAGATCTTTTGAAATTTCTCTCTTTTTTTCTTTATCTCTATCTCTGTCTAATTCTCTCTATTATGGCAAGAAGTTTGGAGCCTCTAATAGTTGGGAGAGTAGTAGGAGATGTTCTTGATTCATTTAGTCCTATAGTGAAAATGACAATTACTTATAACAACAAATTAGTGTGCAATGGTCATGAATTCTTTCCTTCTATTGTCACTTCTAGACCTAAGGTTGAAGTTCAAGGAGGAGATTTGAGAACTTTCTTCACACTGGTAATTTTTCTTGATTTTTTCCTTAATTCCAAGATCATCAAGTTCCATTTATTTCTTTACAAGTTATATTAATTTAACCCTTTATAATCACCAAAGGCTGGCGTGGGTTGCTAAGTAACCTTCCATCGTTAATCAGATGTTTCGGATTCGAGCTAGCCCTGGGATTACAATCGTTTTTCGTAGGAAGCGCTTTAACCCCCAAAATCCCGGATTAGTAAACCTCAAAACTCGTGCCAAATACTAGATGACAAACCAAAAGAGTTTTCAACCTGTTATAACATATGTTACTTGTTACAATTATTAGTTTTCCGGTCAATAGTATATTATGTAATTTTCTTTGAAGTGACTTGATTGTTATTTTTTCACATTATCAGTGCATAAAATTTATACTATTATTTTTTAATATGTAGGTCATGACAGACCCTGATGTTCCCGGCCCTAGTGATCCTTATCTACGAGAGCATCTCCACTGGTACATTCTCTATAATAGTTTCATTTGTTCTGAATTTTCTTGGCTGTTATATAGAAAATATATTATAACATAGCATGAAAATTAGTTCCATAAAAACTTAATTTTTATAGTGAATAATTGTTATATATTGATATTGTTATAGAGAGGTCTGTCTATATGCCCTAAACTCAATGAAAAAAAAATAGAAAATGAGAAAAAATATGTAAAATCTACAAATATGAGAAGATCATTTTTAGTTGAAACTATCCTTATATACTACTGAATATTTAGCTGGCAAATAAAATTGACAGTGTTTTACTGATTGTTTGACAGGATAGTAACTGACATTCCAGGTACCACTGATGCTACTTTTGGTAAGTTTTATTAGTTTCTTCTGCAAGATTACAAGCACATGTGAAGAAGATACAAGATGTTTTTCCATTACTCACTTATTTTGTCTTGCTAATAATTATATAGAACAATTGTAAGATCAACAGCGTTATATAATAGTGAATGTTGGACTTCTAAAGTCGAACATGTCCACATGATGAGCGTCACAAAAATGCAGATACGAGCTCGTTTGGATTGACTTAAAAAATGTGGTTTTTCAGCAAAAATAACTTTTAAGCCAAAAAACAATAAGTTAGGGTTGTCCACCTTTTTGCTTTTGGCTTAATTTAAGCATTTTAAAATTTATTTTAAGCAATTTTTGACTTAGCCAAACACCGAAAAAAGCTAAAAGAAACTTAAAAGCTGATTTGACCAGCTTAAAAGTAAATCCAAACACCCTCTAACTAAGCATTTGGACATAAAAAAAATATGTCATTTTTGAAAAAAGTAGTTCTTTTGAGTTAAGTCAAAAAAGAATATATAAAATTTGAAATTGTATTTAGACATGCATTTCACTTGAAAATTATTAGAGTTTTATGAGAAAAATGAACTTTTAGATGAAAAAGTGGTTTTTGGAAACTCATCTTCAAGAATTTTTCCAAAACTTCAGTCCAATCGTATAACCAAACATTATTTTGATAAAAACATCGAAAATAAAAATAAATCTATGGAGAAACGGGTCCCAAGATAAATGTGTCTAGTCATATAAGATTATTCAAAATTAAGAATTTATCACATTTGTAAAAGATGTAAGTAGCATATGTAAATGATAAAATGAGAAGTCCCTTGAGATGTTTTGATCATGTCCTACGTCGATCTTCAGAGGTACCATTCCGTATACGTGATTGGTAAGTAAAGGTATTAAAAAGAGACATAATGGACCTAAATTACGTGAAACGAAATTGTCTTGAAAAGTCTTCAAATTTTTGAAATCCATGTAGACGAATCGAAAAGTAGGGCACAATGAAATATGATCAAAGGTTTATAATGGTGATACAAGTTAGTTGGGATTACGTTTTAGTTATGCCAGTATATTTACTTTAATCTAATATTTTCTTGGAGTTTTTTAATCTTATTAGAAATTTACTTACCAAAAATTTAGAGAACTTGCTAGAACAATATAATTGATAATTCTTCATATATATTGTCTTCGAGCTGTAGAAACAGCTACTAATGTTTGCATTAGGATATGTTGTCTATATCACACTTATTGTGTGTTGCCCTCACCGGACCCTGCATGAACGTATGATGCCTTATGCACCGCGCCCCTTTTAATATTATTTATTAATTAATATTTCCTGCTAGAGTTATACCCCTTTGTTATTACTCATTCTTAGGTTGATGATTAACTTATAATATGCTTAATCTTTATACTAAAAATAGGAAGAGAATTGGTTAGCTATGAGATTCCAAGGCCAAATATTGGAATCCATAGGTTTGTATTTGTACTTTTCAAGCAAAGACGAAGACAATCAGTTAGCCCTCCTACTTCAAGGGATAACTTCAACACTAGAAATTTTGCCGAAGAAAATGATCTTAGCCAACCTGTTGCTGCTGTTTTCTTCAATGCACAGCGAGAAACCGCCGCGCGAAGACGCTAAAGATTGATGTTTTAGTTATTTTACTTCACAATTATCTGACTTCGCCCTCGAATTGAGCCATTAATAAGAAAAGAATAAGTGTTAAGGCAAAGAGATCAGAAAATCAATTCCAAATATGTATTTGTCTAGCCTTATTTTTTTCCTCTAATGCTCACTTTGAATTTAATATCAGTGGGTGTTCTCCTGTATTTCAAATATTATCAGAAAACTTTCGCATTATGCCGTTCTTTTCAATTTATGTATCTTATTTCTCTTATTAGTCTATTTTTAAAAAATCGTTTTCTTGAGACGAGAATCTATCGGAAACAACCTCTATTCCATCGGGGTAGGGGTAAGGTCTGCGTACATACTACCCTCCCCAGACCTCTCACCTATGAGATTTTACTGGGTTGTTGTTGTTGTTGTCGTTTATTTTTTTTAAAAAAAATATTATATTTGCTATTTAAAAACTTTTTCATTCTTATTTGACCTTTAATAACACTCCCTAAATGACTTTGACATTTTTAACTGCACACGATATTTTTGGTACGTTATGCTAATATTTAATTTAAGACTATAAAATTTTGTGTCTAGTCAAATAAAGACACATAAAATGAAACTGAAGAAGTACTATAACAAGCAAGCAAGTTGGGTGTTCTCTCTTAAGTGGTGGGATTCTGTTAGAGGTTGCTAATATAAAAGTTACACATTTGGACGCTAGATAAAAAATATTTATATTCGCTAAATAATATATATCAACTATCACATTCAAAATGCTAACAATTGTTAAAAACCCTCAATTTGTACTCATGTTTTTTTTACCATTCACGTGTATATATACAAAAAAATATACTCCAACCTTTTCAATTTATGTGAATATATTTTCTTTTTAGTTCGTGTTAAAAAGAATGACATCTTTTCTTATTTGGAAACAATTTACCTTTATACAATGATTTATAGCCACACAAAATATATGTGCCTCATTTTACACCACAAGTTCAAAAGTCTTATCTTTTTTTCTTAAACTCCGTGTCCAGTCAAATAGGTTCACATAAATTGAAACGGAGGGAGTATATGTTATATATTGTTATACTAACAAATATAATTAATTTCAACCACAGGTCAATTTTGTATTTTTATAAATATTTTTTCCTCCTCTAATTACAGCCATGATTCATCCGCTAATTCATAACCCAAATCCAAAGGGTTTTCGGCCCAACAGATCGCAGATTGAAAAGGCCTTTCGGCCCACTTATCTCCCAAGCAAAACAAAAAGGAGAAAAAGAATTAATCCAAATGGATTTCTTCGTATACAATATTTAAAACTTATTTACTAAAATTGTCCAAGTTTTGTATATTACCCTCCCTAAATAAGTTTTTCTTATAATTTACATACAATCTATTATTAGTGCCTTAAATTAGGGGATTCTTTGCTTGAAAAAGGGCATAATTGAAGGGAACGAAGTTCAAAATGTCATTCCATCCAAATAAGACTCCTTCCAGTTTGTGTGTTACCTATTTTAAGTCGTAGTTAGCGGAACTCATCTCTCTCTCTTTTCCATAATTACCTATTTTAAGAAAAGAATAATGTATGGTACAACAACGCACAAATTAAAACAAATTTCATACAAATTCAATATAAAATCTAATATATCTACAATAACATACATACTAAAAAAATATATTTCAACAACTAATTATACAGTATACAACTTATTTATAATTTATCTACAACTTTCATACATCATTCTTACCCAGTTAAATACAACTACAATATCATACAACTTAAATACTATTTTCATACAATATGTTTTTTATAAGTATTTTGTATATAATTTATATATGTTTTGTATGTGGTATGTTCTTCTACTTCATCTTCGAAATTCAATCTGAAAATCTAACCAAATCAAATCTAATCTTCACCAAATACTCTCAAAATCGAGATATAAACTCCATAGAATATTTTCAATCGTTTGCAATAACACCTATTCCAATCAATTTTTTTTTTTTGAAAATACGAATTCGAATTCAAAGCTGTGAAACTTTTTAATGGCTGTCAATGGTGGAGAGTCAAACACCTTCAAAATTTATTGACTGACAATATTAATTCGAACAATCCAGCCAAATAATTAATATACATCTACTGCTAGCCCGCCATCGGAACACCAATAAGATAGGGGGAAGTACGGAAAAGCTCCAAACTCCAGCCATTGCAAAATTCAAATCGATAAAAAATTAATCCCTTTCTTCGCCATTGTTAGAAAATTATGATCTTCAGAAGAAAAAATCTTGTATAATCGATGTAGAAAGAGGAATGATTTCAAAGAGAGAAAAAGGAAAATCCTTTAGAAAGATTGGGTTTGTCTTAGTAAGTAATGAATTGTGAGGATTTTTCGGGATTTACTAAATTAAAAGGCTACAATCAAGGGATACTCATTTAAAATTAATTTGTATATAATTGGTAAATTGTATATGACCATGTGATTAAGTTAAAACTTGATTAGGGAGGGTAAATAAGTTTCATATGTAGTATAGGTAGGTAAAAATTCCTAATCCAAATAACCGCTCCCTAATCTTTTAAACCAAAAATAGCTGGTATATATATATATATATATATATATATATATATATATATATATATATATATATATATATATATATATATCGATTAGAAAAAATAAATAATAAATTTAATCCGCTAATTGTGTAACAATCCCAACGAAGGCTGCCATCAATTCACCTCTTCGAAGTTATAGAGGGGGCATCAAAGAAGAAGGAATAAACGAAATAAAGAAATAAATAAAAGGAAAGAAAACCTAGAGTTTGATACAGAGTTCATATTTGTCTTCATAGTTTCAAACTTTCAACCTTAGGAAGAAGACAACTACAAAAAACAAAGTCTTTTTTAGTTCTTTTCCATCAAGAGGTAAATTCTAATTTCGAAACTTGTTATTGAGTTATTTAATTAACTAGTCTTAGGGCACGCGTTTTGCGCGTATTTTTTATATTAATAAATAAATATTTTTTAAAAAATTACATAAATTAAATAGTATTAAATAATATAATAAAATTATAAAATAAAAATAAATTAGATAACTTTTTAAAATTAGGAATGTTGATCCCATTTAGTCGGCTCAATAAAGGATGAAATCCTGTAAATGAAAGTCTTCAAAGAACAATAAGAATATCTTACAAAAATTATTGCTAATGTTTTTCCTAATATAGAAAAATCTATAAACAATTTGTTCAATTTGATTTATTTTGATGTCCTAGATATTAGGATTTCCTATGTAGTAGTTTAAATAAGGAAAACATTAATAAGCAATACTTTAGTTGATTTAAAAGTGTAAAATATTAGGTGTGATGACCCAATATGTCATCTTTAATTTTAAAAATTTATTTTTGTGTTATGAGACCCGAACAACACCTTTCAGCATTTCTCGACTTGCGTACGCAATCCGTAAAGTTTTTCGGAAAAGTTTTTATGTGAAACATTGATTAAAATGTGAAATGGAGCTTCAAAACTCATTTGAGTTTAGCTCGGGTGAGTTTCAGACGAAATTCGGATCGTTTAGAGCATGTTGAAAGTAGCTGGTTTTTGGCAGAACCTGGTGTAATCGCACCTGCAAAATGGTGACCACAGGTGCGCAGCCGCTTCTGCGGGAAGCTGGTCGCTTCTGCGACTTTGGCCTTGGGTTGTGGCTTTGCTTCTGCGGAGATGAATCGTGCAGGTGCGCGACCGCTTCTACGAACGGAGGACTGCAAATGTGGAACCTCTCGCTTTTGCGGCTCCATCAGCGCTTCTGCACAGTCGCAAATGCGACAGGAATGTCCTCAGATGCGGAACTTCACCTGGCAGCCTGACATCGCAAATGCAAGCTTTGTCTCGCAAATGCGAGTCCGCAAATGCGGAACTTGTATCCACATATGCGAAAAAGACTAGATAGAGTCCATAAATTCTGAACTCGTCATTTTTACTCATTTTTGTGTTTTAAGTCTCGGATTTGGGCGAATTCAAAGGGGATTTTCACCACTTCGACTTGGGTAAGTATTCTATATCCAAAAGTGATTATATTTCATAAACCCATGTCTATATTCATCGTTTATTTCGGATTTAGATGGAAGAAATTAGAGTTTTTGTAAAATTTTCCAAAAACAAAAATTTAGGATTTGAAAGACAATCCGATGTCGGAATTCGATAATTTTGATATGGTTGAACTCGTATCGGAACGGGTGTCCGGATCCCGTAATTTTTCATCGGGTTACGAAAAGTGGGCACCACGTTGAATTTTCGTTGACTTTTCCAAAAATGACTTAAATTAAGTCTTTTTCGAATTTTGAATAATTTCTAAATCTTCAATTGAATGGTTGGCCAATAATTTGATAGGTTTGATTGGTTTGGAGACTAATTCGAAAGGAAAATCTGTGGTCGAGGGATCACTTGAAATTGCAAAATAAGGTAAGTGTCGTGGTTAACCTTGACTTGAGGGAATAAAACCCTTGAATTATTTGTTAAGTGAATTTCATGTGTAATGACGTATAGGCGAGGCGACGAGTGCCTATATGTCGTAAAATTGATTGTTTGCATATTTATCTAAAAATCATAAATTATTTTAAATCATGAATTAATTATTATATTAATTATTTCTCTCATATTCCTTGTCCAATATTATGTCTTGAATTCATGCTATAATTGCTACATGCTTATTTGAATTATGTGTCTTAATTGCTACTTGACATTTAGCACATTAAATATTAATTGCTACTTGTCATTACTTATTTCCCAAATAAATCATAATCATTGTATGCCTTGTTGCCTAATAAGTTTTTATTTAATATGATATTTATTGGAATATTTTTTTTACATTTAAGAATTGTTAAATTATATTGTTGGAACGGGTTGCAAGTCGCAACAGATTTATTTTAAAGTCTATATTGTTGGAACGGGTTGCACGCCGCAACAAAATTATTGAAAGTTTATATTGTTGGAGCGGGTTTCACGCTGCAACAGAATTTAATTGAAAGATTATATTGTTGGATCGGATTGCACGCCGCAACGGAAATTAATTGAAGGTTTATGACTGTTGAATTGACTTCAATTATTGATATGATTTACCGGTCTCACTTCTATTCCTGTTATTATTATTATTATTATTATTATTATTATTATTATTATTATTATTATTATTATTATTATTATTATTATTATTATTATTATTATTATTATTATTATTATTATTATTATTATTATTATTATTATTATTATTATTATTATTATTATTATTATTATTATTATTATTATTATTATTATTATTATTATTATTATTATTATTATTATTATTATTATTATTATTATTATTATTATTATTATTATTATTATTATTATTATTATTATTATTATTATTATTATTATTATTATTATTATTATTATTATTATTATTATTATTATTATTATTATTATTATTATTATTATTATTATTATTATTATTGTTATTGTAAGCAACATGCCTTAGCCTCGTCACTACTTCGTCGTAGGCTCGACACTTGCAAAGTACATGGGGTCGGTTGTACTCATACTACACTCTCCACTTCTTGTGCAGATACCGGAGTTGGTCCCAACATCGTGCTGTAGATTTGCTCGGATTCAGCTATTATAGGAGACTTGAGTTATAGCTGTACAACGTTCGCGGCTCTGAAGTCCCCTTCTACTTTATCTTAGCTGTGTGCTTTCTTTCAGACAACTTTATTTTATTTAGACCCTTATGTGTATTATTCTAGAAGCTCATGTACTTGTGACTTCTGTTCTGGGATGGTATTTAGACATCGTATTATTTTTGGTTTGCACATTTAAATTCAGATATTATTTCGGTTGTTAGTTTCTTTATTATTTAATTAAAATGAATTGTTAAAAATGGTTTAAATTATTCTAACGTTGGCTTGCCTAGCAAATGAAATGTTAGGTGCCATCACGGTCCCGAAGGTGGGAATTTCGGGTCGTGACAAGTTGGTATCAAAGCACTAGGTTACTTAGGTCTCACGAGTCACGGGCAAACTTAGTAGAGTCTGAAGGATCGGTACAGAGACGTCTGTACTTATCTTGCAGAGGCTATGGAGTTTAGGAGCAATATCACTTCTTTCTTATTCTATCGTGCGATTTTATTCTATCATCGATGATTGAACTATTCTATTCTTATTCTCTCGCAGATGGCGAGAACACGTAATACATCTACCGAAGGACAGGGACCAAAGCCCCCGATGGCAACTATGTACAAGGGTAGAGGCCGAGGTAGAAGCAGAGCCCAGCCTCGAGCTCGAGCAGCAACACCTGTTGTGTAGCCTCAGGTGGATTTGGAAGTAGAGGTTCCAACTCAGACAGTACCTGTTGGACCAGTCCAGGTCCCGGAAGAATTCATAGCTACTCCAGTACTTCATGATGCTCTAGTCCGTTTGGTGAGCCTAATGGAGGGTGTGGCCTAGAATGGTACATTTCCAGTGGCTCTAGCCGTCTCACAGGCTAGGGGAGGAGCACAAACTCCCACTACTCCCGCTCCAGAGCAGATGGCTCCCCAGTACCATGCTCCAGCAGTCCTGCCAGTTGGAATAGTTCAGCCAGTTGTTACGTCATAGGCCGCTGATAGGCCCGCCATGCCTTTTGGGTCCCTAATGAGATTAGACAAGTTTACTAAGCTCTTTCCAGTTCACTTCAGTGGTACACCTACTGAGGACCCACAGGATTATCTTGACCACTGCCATGAGGTGCTGCGGAACATGGGAATAGTTGAAAGCAACGGGGTTGATTTTACCGTGTTTCAGATGACTGGTTCCGCCAAGAGGTGGTGGAGAGATTATGTATTTACTAGACTAGTTGATTCGCCTGTACTTACCTGGGAGCAGTTCTCACAACTATTTTTGGAGAAGTTTGTTCCTATTACACTGAGAGAGGAATACCGAAAGCAGTTTGAGTGTCTCCGGCAGGGTAGTATGACTGTTACCCAGTATGAGACTCGATTTGTGGACTTAGCACGTCATGCCATCGTCTTGCTTCCTACTAAAAAGAGAGTGAGGAGATTCATTGATGGACTCACTTATACTATCAGGCTTCAGATGGCCAAGGAGATAGGGAGTGATATTTCCTTCCATACAACTGTGAATATTGCTAGGCGGATCAAGTTAGTTCGTGCTCAGGAAAGAGGGCCAGTGTCAAATAAGAGCCCCCTTCATTCCGGTAATTTCAGAGGCACTTCATCTGGAAGCAGGGGTACTTATGGTAGGGTTCATCCTCCCAAGCCATTTTATTCAGCACTTTAGGCATCTCACGGTGCTTCAGGGAGTCATGGTCCTATTATGCCTTACTCTGGGCAGCCAGCATTTAGTGCGCATCCAGCTTCTATCAGTGCACCACCTCTCCAGAGTCACTACAGTGTTATCTGGACCGTTCGGGTTTGCTTCATCTTTAGTAGCCACAACAGTATGATGGATGTTATGAGTGTGGGAACATTGGTCACATCATGAATTATTTCCCTAGGTTGTCGAGCAACAGATCTCAACAGGATTCTCGTGCCATCATACCGGCACCGATTGCTCCACCGCCCGCCCGGCCAACTAGGGGCAGGGGTCAGATATTTAGAGGTGAAGGTCAGGTTGTTAGAGGTGGAGGCCATCCAGTTAGGGGCCATCAAAGAGATACAACTCTGAGTAATGGGGACCAACCCCGATTTTATGCTTTTCCAGCTAGGACTGAGGCCGAGTCATCCAATGTCATGATCATAGGTATTGTTCCAGTTTTCCATAGAGATGTTTCAGCCCTATTTGATCCAGGATCTACTTATTCCTATATGTCCTCCTACTTTGCTTCATATTTGGTTGTGCCTCGTGATTCTCTGAGTGCTTCTGTGTGTGTGTCCACACCGGTTGAAGATTCTGTTATGGTAGATCATGTCTATCATTCGTGTGTGGTTACTATTGGGAGTCTTGAGACTAGCATAGATCTTCTACTTCTTGATATGATAGATTTTGATGTCATCTTGGGTATGGATTGGCTTTCACCCTATCATGCTATATTAGATTGCCACGCCAAAACGGTGACCTTAGCCATGCCGGGATTACCTCTAATAGAGTGGAAAGGGACTCCTGGCAATTCTACCACCAAGGTTATCTCTTATGTGAAAGCTTGGTGTATGGTCGAGAAGGGATGTTTAGCTTATTTGAATTTTATTCGCGATCCCAGTGCGAAAGTTCTTTCTATGGATTCAGTCTCAGTTGTCCGTGAGTTTCCAGATGTATTTCCTGCGGATTTGTCGGGGATGCCACCCGATAGAGATATTGACTTTTGTATTGATTTGGCTCCGGGAACCCAGCCCATTTCTATTCCATCATACCATATGGCCCCGCCGGAGCTAAAGGAATTGAAGGAGCAGTTACAAGATTTGCTTGACCAGGGATTCATTAGACCTAGCATCTCGCCCTGGGGTGCACCAGTGTTATTTGTAAAGAAGAAAATGATTCAATGCGGATGTGTAGAGATTATCGACAGTTGAACAAGGTTACTATCAAGAACAAGTATTTGTTGCCAAGAAGTGATGACTTATTCGATTAGCTTCAGGGTGCCAATGTATTTTCAAAGATCGATTTGAGGTCTGGTTACTATCAGTTGAGGATTAGGGCATCTGATGTCCCTAAAACAGCTTTTTGGACTCGGTATGGGCATTACGAATTCCTAGTGATGTCATTTGGCATGATCTTCATTTGCTTGTCCTTAAGGACATAGTGCGGCACGGTGGTGCCGAGCAGGTTACCGTGTGGGAAGATGGAGTTCTGCGGATGCAGGGTCGTATTTGTGTGCCTAATGTGGATGGGCTTCGTGAATTAATTCTTGAAGAGGCCCACAGTTCCCGGTACTCTATTCATCCGGGCGCCGCCAAAATGTATCAAAATTTGCGGCAACATTATTGGTGGAGGAGAATGAAGAAGGATATAGTTGCATATGTAGCTCGATGTTTAAATTGTCAGTAAGTCAAGTACGAGCATCAGAGACCTGGTGGTTTGCTTCATAAGATAGAAATTCCTGAGTGGAAATGGGAGTGTATCACTATGGATTTTGTTGTTGGGCTTCCACGGACTCAGAGAAAGTTCGACGCAGTGTGGGTCATTGTGGAAAGGTTTACCAACTCAGCACATTTCATTTTAGTAGCAGTTACCTATTCTTCAGAGCGTTTAGCGGAGATTTACATCGGCGAGATTGTCCGCCTTTACGGTGTGCCCGTGTCTATTATTTCAGATCGAGGTACGCAGTTCACCTCGCACTTTTGGAGGGTTATACAGTGTGAGTTAGGCACGCAAGTTGAGTTGAGTACAACATTTTATCCACAGACAGACGAATAATCAGAGCGCACTATTCAAATATTGGAGGATATGCTTCACGCTTGTGTTGTAGACTTTGGAGGTTCTTGGGATCAGTTCTTGCCACTAGCAGAGTTTGCCTATAATAACAGCTACCAGTTAGCTCTGTATGAAGCATTATACAAGAGGCGATGTCGTTCGCCAGTTGGCTGGTCTGAACCGGGAGAGACTCGGTTGTTGGGTACCGATTTGGTACAGGATGCCTTGGATAAGGTCAAAATTATTCAGGATCAACTTCTGTAACGACCCGACTTGTCATTTAAGAATTAACGCACCGTTCAACGATTTAAGGTCTTGAGCAGCTTCGTATTATGTGTATTGACTTGTGTGCGTGGTTGAATTCAGTTACCAGATGATTCGGGTTGATTTGGGATACTCGGTCCCAAAAACGGAAGCTTAAGTCTTAGGATTTTGCCCATAGTCGGAAATGTGTGAAGACGACTCCGAAATGGAGTTCTGTCAGTTCCGTTAGCTCTGTTGGGTGATTTTGGACTTAGGAGCATGTCCGGAAAATTATTTGGATGTCCGTAGTGGAATTAAGCTTGAAATGGCAAAAGTCAAATTTTTGAAAAGTTTGACTGGGGGTTGACTTTTTGATATCGGGGTCGGAATCCGATTCTGAAAATTTGAATAGCTTCGTTATGTCATTATGACTTGTGTGCAAAATTTGAAGTCATTCCGGATTGATTTGATGT
Source organism: Nicotiana tomentosiformis (assembly GCF_000390325.3). Classification (NCBI taxonomy): domain Eukaryota; kingdom Viridiplantae; phylum Streptophyta; class Magnoliopsida; order Solanales; family Solanaceae; genus Nicotiana; species Nicotiana tomentosiformis. Next base: position 127,951,585 of record NC_090818.1, read on the forward strand.
ATTTCAGCACAAGATCTAGCATTTGAAAGTTCAAAGTTCATAGATATTGATTTGAGGTGTGATTCGTCGTTTTGATGTTATTCGATGTGATTTGAGGCCTCGAGCAGGTCCGTATTATGTTATGGGACTGGATGATGTGATTGGACGGGGTCCCGAGGGGTTTGGGTGAGTTTTGGGGTGGTTTTGGACCATTTCTAGGCTATTTATAGCTGTTGGTTTTTGGCTATAGCAGTGTGCTATGCGATCGCATGGAATTGGCTGCGATCGCGAAGCACAAAATGGGGGAAAATGGCCAGTGAATCGCGATCGCGGAAGGCCTTTCGCGATCGCGTAGAGGAAATTTTCTGCTGCACTGACCCGACTTTGGAGGCTTATATCTCGCAATCTATAAGGAATTTGGAGATGATCCAAAAATTAAAGTTGTAGCCCTTGATGTCTAGTTTTCATAAAAGTAAACCATTTGTCATTTATAGTTGTGTGCAAAAAGTTATGGTAGATACACTATAGGCTATCTGGGAAGAGTTTTGAAATCTCTGTTGCATAGGGCTGACTTTGGAAGCTTATATCTAGAAATATATAACTAATTGGGAGATGAGCAACAAATGTAAGTTATATCCCTTGGTGTCTAGTTTTCATAAAGTTAAACCATTTTCAATTTAGAATTTTGTACAAAAGGTTATGACCATTATACTAGAGGTTGTCTGGAAGAGTTGGGGGAGTTTGTTCTTCGCAATAGCGATTGGTTTTCCGCGATCGCGAAGAGCAATTTTGGAGCTGAAAATTTTTGTGCTTCGTGATCGTGAAGCATTTCTGTGATCGCGAAGAGTAAATACCTGGGCAGTAGCTATATTTCGAGATTTCAGCCATTTTTGACATATTTGGAGCTATGGAGCTCGGATTGAAGCGATTTTTGAGATGATTTTCACCATATGGATTGGGGTAAGTGTTCTATATCCTAAAGTGATTATACTTCATGATTATATGGCTATATTTATCATTTATTTCTGATTTAAATGGAAGAAATCAAGATTTTTGTAAAATCTTCCAAAAACAAAAATTTAAGATTTGGAGGTCGAGTTGTTATCGGAATTTGATAAAAATTAGTATGGATGAACTCGTATCGGAATGGGTATTCGGATTTCATGAAAACTATTTCGGGTTCCGAGGAGCGGGTCCCGTGTTGACTTTTGTTGACTTTTTGAAATAAATTTTTAAATCGACATATTATTATCCGGAATTGTTTCCGACAAATTTTAATGGAGTTATACAATTAATTTGGATAGATTCTTGCGGTCCGGAGGTCAATTCAAGCAAGTAGGTGATTTTAGAATATCGGCATAACCTCAAAGAGGTAAGTGTCTTGCTTAACCTCGAGTGGGAGAATTACCCCTTAGGCATTGAGTCATATGTGCAATTTGTGTAATTGAAAACCATGTACGCGAGGTGACGAGTACGTACTTGGTTTATATGTGCAAATTTCATTGATTAAAAATCCTTAGACGCCCTTATGTATTAAATTGGAAATTTTTTGCACTCATTAAATCCTCTATTTGTCATGCTTAGATCCTTGTTTGTTGAAATTATTTTTACATGATGATTTGGTGTGATTGCCACCTTGATTTTTATGTGAAATATTATTTTGTTGAGTTGTTCACTTCCGGATATTTAGTTAAGATTCTTTGTGCACATTATGGTTGAGCCATGGGCTCCTTATTGTAAAAAATAATGTATTGTTAACTTTTGTGGCAAGTTATAATATTTGAGCACTTGATGTGCAATCTGTGATAAGTTATAATATTTGAGCACTTGATGTGCAATCTGTGATAATTTGTAATATTTGAGCACTTGATGTGCAATATGTGATAAGTTGTAATAATTGAGCATTTGATGTGCAATCTATGTTATGTTGTAATATTTGAACACTTGAGGTGTAGTTTATGAGATGTGATATTGGCACATTATATTGTGGGAGTTATGTTCGGGTGTTTGCACGAGGTTTCTGCCATGCTATTATTACTATTGATTTATGCACATGTGGCGTGACAAGGCGGGATATATATATATATATATATGTGTGTGTGTGTGGGGGGGGGGGGGGGGGGTTAGCGCATGTGTCGAGACAAGGTGGGAACATTATTATGCATGTGTGGCAAGACAAGGCAGGCATTTACTTTACTATTGCACACGTGGTGAGACAAGGAGGGCTATGTCGGGGATTGATTTGTGATGACCTGGGGGCATTATTGTTGTTGCATATTTATTTTGGGACTACGAGGCGGTACCTAGGGATATCCCCTGTTGAGCCTTTACTTCAGGACTATGTTTGCACTTGCCTTTGGTTATTTTGTTTTTTCGTAATTTGTAAATTCTTGTATTTTTCGTGATGTATTATTTGACTTAATATTAAGTGTTTTGTATTTCTTGATGTATTGTGTTGACTTTGACATTTTTGTACGAGACTTTGATGATTTATATTTTTGGGTTGTACTTGTCTTTGATGATTGAGTTATTTTAAATAAAAGAAAATTTCCAGTATGTTTAATTTAATAAATTTTATATCCAAATCAGTAGTTTATCTAATGCTTTATTTTAAAGAAAATGTCATTTTTCCTCTCTCAAACTTATTCTAAAATAAACTTATCCTTTTGTTGATTTCTTACTTGAATTAAATAATTTAACCTTACTTTATTGAAAATAAATTGATCTTGCCGATCTTATATACATTGATATTTTGGAACGTGAGTTGTCCGTACAATTATAAAAATAATATGGGCATGAGGTGCTGGAAAAAAATATGATGATTTTTGTATTGACACGTGAGTTGTCCGTGTGATAGTAATAGATATATGGGCACGAGGTACCGTGGAAAATATGAAAGTGGGCTGAGACCCCTAATTTTTTTGATTTGAAATGAGTTGTCACATGGTGACTTTTACTTGAAAATATATTTATTTGAAAGAAGTATATTCGAAAGATATTTATCTTAAAGAATAATATGTGAAGGATTTATATTTGAAGGACTTGACTTATTGATTGTACTTGTGTTCCTTATTCGCCTGAGCAATAATTCTGATGCTCTTGTTGCCTTGTTGTTATATCACAGGTTGAGTTGTTGTTATCATTGCTAGTTATTTTCCAATACTATTGTATACTGCTGTATTGCACAGGATATTAGACTAATGAGTGTCTTGATTGTACCTCGTCTCTACTCCATTGAGGTTAGTCTTTATACTTACTTGGCACCGCTGTGGTGTGCTCACTCTACACTTCTGCATATTTTTGTGTAGAGCCAGGTATTGGAGATATCAGACTTGAGCAGATTTAAAGCGCGATCGTAAAGATTCAAGGTAGAGCTGCTTGGCCGTCGCAGTCCCTTGGAGTCATTTCATTTCATTGTACTGTTAATTTGTAATCAAACAGTATTGTATATTCGGTCTTCGTAATCATTCCATGTATTCAGTTAGAGTTCATGACTCAGTACTACCAGACTTTTGAGGTTGTATATCATATTTTTTTCGCTGTTAGTTTTGATTACTTATTCAATTAAAAAAAAACAAATGGCTTCAAAAGGTAATTGTAATCGGCTTACCTAGTCTTAGAGACTAGGTGCCATCACGACGCCTGTGGTGGGATTTTGGGTCGTGACAAGTTGGTATCAGAGCCAGGTTCATAGGTTCTACAAGTCACGAATGAGTCTAGTAGAGTCTTGCGGATCGGTACGGAGACGTCTGTACTTATCTTCAAGAGGCTACAGAACTATTAGAAAATTTCATTTCTTTCATTTTTTATCGTGCAACATTTATTCATCTTGAAGCATATATCTTATGTCCTTTTGCATCCACTCGTATATGAAATTACGCACTCGGTATCAACTATACGCCAACAGTTCGTGATACAATAGAGGGGTTATAAGGGAGCCAGGGTTGCTCAACCATTATTACAACGTGTCATCCAGATCGAGGATGCGGAAGTATTGAGCGATCATTCGGTTGTGTACATTGAGGTGCAACAGGTTCTGATACCTGGTTGATAAGTACGATCTTAAGAAGGTTTAATTAGATGCCTAACCATCACAATCGTGGTAGGGTCACGACATGGATGTAGATCTGAAGATAGTTGGTTGTATTAGACACTATGTGATTCGTATGAGATTTCTATTTAGCGAAGGGTACATACTAGTAGCCAAGACACTGGAGGAAGCGAGTTTAACTGTCACGAGGATGACATGCGCCAAATAAATGGCTTGAGGTGTCTTATGACCGGTGTCGTATGAGCGATGAAGGTTAGTATTATGGATCATCAGAATGTGTCCTATGGCTTCGCCAAGTGAGGGGATGTCCACTATCAACGATCAGATTGCGGGGTCATGTGCTATATCTGTTTGGACCTGAGATGTATTTATGTGGTATTGAAAGGTACTCCGAAACTTGTATATGATTAAGAGGTAAGATTTGTATGGGATGATACTGGGGCTTGCGGTATTCCCGCGTCCTTAATAATTCTACATATTAGTACCAGCGGTGTAAAAAAAAACAATTTCATAATATTCGGGGTGCTACAGTAAGTTCTTACAATACACCACCGGCACTGGGTTCCTATAATGGTTATTCCAGTTATCTGTCAAAGACTCAGTATGAGCAGCCGAACCCGCAGAGGGGTTGTTATCAGTGTGATTGTACTAGGCAATTCATGAGAGAATGTCCCAAACTTGGGAGAGATGGATTTCATCAGAATATTTAGGTTACAAGCTTTATTCCAATTAATACTCTACGTGTACATCCAGTTAGGGGTGGAGGACAGGCAGGTAGAGGGCGCCCAAGAGGGGAAGGCCCGACCCGTTGATATAATTGTTTTGACTTGGTTGAGGCCAATACATCAGATGGTGTCGTACATGCATGATTTAATTTATAATAAAAGGAGCACTATTCTTGTTTTGATTCAATTATGAATATTGAGGCGAGTCCTCCTATTATGCTCCGCTTATGGGTGAGTTTTGTAATTTTGTGACCCACTTATATGTTTATCCCTATTGGGAGAACTGAGGATGTGAGCCCGTGTCCGTCATTTTTATTTTTGTGCACCATTGAGGGCTATAAGTCCAAAAGTAATTTTTATTATTCATCACAATGGGTTTAATGAGTTTCGGAATAATTAATTCCAATTTATTTTTATAAATTATATGCCCTACCGGTAGGAGGGTTCATTATGTGTTGTGAAAACTGTTTAAGAAATTTATTGAAAAGAATAAAGAAAGGAAATTGAAAATTTCAGTTGGCACAATGTGCAAAATACTTGTGATACGGATTTGAGGACGAGATCCTCGCATTTTTATATGATGTAAAATATTTAAACCGGGCTACAAGCCACGGTAGGAGTATATAAGGACGAGGTCCTTGTGGTAAAATATTTATGAGTTCAAATTCTCCCTTTTGTGAAGTTTAAATTGTACTATAGTATTAATAGGGAGTCATGCCAGATAGGCTTATGTGATAATTCTTTTATGTGTTTCTGTGTCATAATTGTGCCGTAATTATTAGGTTTTAGCCTACGAGGTGAGTGCCCAGGTGGCATTAAATGTGACTCGTTAATTCGAGTAAATAATTATGAAGTACTCATGCCTCACATTCTGTTGGCAGTGTTGTGAAACTTCAAAACGAGGTTTTGGTTAATATGAGGTTAATTGGCGATGTTGTAATCGATTATGAACAATTATTAAGACCAGAGATGTGATGATGGGCATACGTATGATGTACTTCTTGTCCTGATATCATTATAATAATGCAATGCTTGTAATGCTAAGATTAGTGTTATTGATATATACCTTGTGGTGTTTTGTTGGGTTGTGGATGTGTTGCTAGGAGTTGTTTGATGTTACTCTGGCAGGTGGATAGGCCCATTTACATGGGAGACTCTGCCAAAATTTCTGGAGAAAAATAAAATAAAAACAAATTAGGGAGTTAGAAAAAAAGAAATTTGGGAGATTGTTATGTGCGAAAGAAGAGAAAAGTTATGTTATGTGTTTGAGGGCGGGCTCTATTTCTCATTCAAGGGCGAATGATCTTAAGCGAGGGAGAATGTAACACCCCGGAGTACTTCAACACTATCAAGAAAGTTGATGTGTGCGTAGGCATGAGTTGCTATAGCCAGTTGAGATTAATATCGTGCGTCGAAGTAAAAATCATGCATTTTGGAAATGATTAGAGAGTTAGGGATTTTTGCTTTAAAGCTTATAAGAATGGAGAAAAGTAATAATCTCAATTGAGATGGTGTTGTCGGACCCGTGTTAAATTGCGGGAACGTAGAATCACCCACAAGTATGTGTGTAAGAATACACTCAGTAATTTAAAGTCCTCAGAAAGATTCTTAGCACGTTCGAGGATGAACATTTGTTTAAGAGGTGGAGAATGTAACGACCCGACTTGTCGTTTTAAGAATTAACGCACCGTTCAACGACTTAAGGTCTTGAGCAGCTTCGTATTATGTGTATTGACTTTGCGTGCGTGGTTGAATTCAGTTACCAGATGATTCGGAGTGATTTGGTATACTCGGTCCCAAAAATATAAGCTTAAGTCTTAGGATTTTGACCATAGTCGGAAATGTGTGAAGACGACTCCGAAATGGAGTTCTGTCGGTTCCATTAGCTCTGTTGGGTGATTTTGGACTTAGGAGGGTGTCCGAAAAATTAGTTGGAGGTCCGAAGTGGAATTAAGCTTGAAATGGCAAAAGTCAAATTTTTGGAAAGTTTGACCGGGGGGTTGACTTTTTGATATCAGGGTCGGAATCCGATTCTGGAAATTTGAATAGCTTCGTTATGTCAATTATGACTTGTGTGCAAAATTTGAAGTCATTCCGGATTGATTTGATGTGTTTCGGCACAAGATATAACATTTGAAAGTTCAAAGTTCATAGATTTTGATTTGAGGTGTGATTCGTCGTTTTGATGTTGTTTGATGTGATTTGAGACCTCGAGCAGGTCCGTGTTATGTTATGGGACTGGATGATGTGATTGGACGGGGTCCCGAGGGGCTCGGGTGAGTTTCGGGGTGGTTTCGGAACATTTCTAGTCCATTTATAGCTCTTGGTTTTTGGCTACAGCAGTGTGCTATGCGATCGCGTGGAATTGGCTGCGATCGCGAAGCACAAAATGGAGGGAAATGGCTAATGAATCGCGATCGCGGAAGGCCTTTCGCGATCGCGTAGAGGAAATTTTCTGTTGCACTAACCCGATTTTGGAAGCTTATATCTCGCAATCTATACGGAATTTGGAGATAATCCAAAAACGAAAGTTGTAGCCCTTGATGTCTAGTTTTCAGAAAAGTAAACTATTTGTCATTTCGAGTTGTGTACAAAAAGTTATGGTGGATAAACTATAGGCTATCTGGGAATAGTTTGGAAATCTCTGTTGCACATGGCTAACTTTGGAAGCTTATATCTAGAAATATATAAGGAATTGGGAGATGAGCAACAAATGAAAGTTATAGACCTTGGTGTCTAGTTTTCTTAAAGTTAAACCATTTGCAATTTAGAGCTTTGTACAAAAGGTTATGACCATTATACTAGAGGCTGTTTGGAAGAGTTGGGGGAGTTTGTTCTTCGCGATCGCGAAGAGCAATTTTGGGGCTGAAAGTTTTTGTGCTTCGCGATCGCGAAAAGTAAATACCTGGACAGTAGCTATATTTCGAGGTTTCAGCCATTTTTGACATATTTGGAGCTATGGAGCTCGGATTGAAGCGATTTTTGAGGCGATTTTCACCATATGGATTGGGGGTAAGTGTTCTATATCCTAAAGTAATTATACTGCATGATTATATGGTTATATTCATCATTTATTTCGGATTTAAATGGAAGAAATCAAGATTTTTGCAAAATCTTCCAAAAACAAAAATTTAAGATTTGGAGGTCGAGTTGTTATCGGAATTTGATAGAATTGGTATGGTTGAACTCGTATCGGAATGAGTGTTCGGATTTCATGAAAATTATGTTGGGTTCCGAGGGGCGGGTCCCGCGTTGACTTTTGTTGACTTTTTGGAATAAATTTTTAAGTCGACATATTATTATCCGGAATTATTTTCGACGAATTTTAATGGAGTTATACAATTAATTTGGATAGATTTGTGTGGTCCGGAGGTCAATTCAAGCAAGAAGGCGATTTTAGAATATCGGCATAACTTCAAAGAGGTAAATGTCTTGCTTAACCTCGAGTGGGAGAATTACCCCTTAGGCATTGAGTCATATGTGCAATTTATGTAATTGAAAACCATGTACGCGAGGTGACGAGTACGTACTTGGTTTATATGTGCAAATTTCATTGATTAAAAATCCTTAGACGTCCTTATGTATTAAATTAGAAAATTTTGGCACTCATTAAATCCTCTATTTGTCATGCCTAGATCCTTGTTTGTTGAAATTGTTTTTACATGATGATTTGGTGTGATTGCCACCTTGATTTTTATGTGATATATTATTTTGTTGAGTTGTTCACTTCCGGATATTTTGTTAAGATTCTTTATGCACATTATGGTCGAGCCATGGGCTCCTTATTGTGAAAAATAAGGTATTGTTGATTTTTGTGGCAAGTTGTAATATTTGAGCACTTGATGTGCAATCTGTGATAAGTTGTAATATTTGAGAACTTGATGTGCAATCTGTGATAAGTTATAATATTTGAGCACTTGATGTGCAATCTATGATAATTTGTAATATTTGAGCACTTGATGTGCAATCTGTGATAAGTTATAATAATTGAGCATTTGATGTGCAATCTATGCTATGTTGTAATATCTGAACACTTGAGGTGCAGTTTATGAGATGTGATATTGGCATATTATATTGTGGGAGTTATGTTCGGGTGTTTGCATGATGTTTCTGTCGTGCTATTATTACTATTGATTTATGCACATGTGGCGTGACAAGGCGGGCTATTTATTTTAATATATATATATATATATATATATATATATATATATATATGTGTGTGTGTGTGTGTGTGTGTGTGGGGGGGGGGGAGAGTTTGTACATGTGACGAGACAAGGTGGGAACATTATTATGCACGTGTGGCGAGACAAGGTGGGCATTTACTTTACTATTGCACATGTGACGAGACAAGGGGGACTATGTCGGGGATTGATTTGTGATGTCCTGAGGACATTATTGCTGTTGCATATTTATTTTGGGAGTACGATGCGGTACCTCGGGAGATCCCCTGTTGAGCCTTTACTTCGGGACTATGTTTGCACTTGCCTTTGGTTATTTTATTTTTCCGTAATTTGTAAATTCTTGTATTTTTCGTGATGTATTATTTGACTTAATATTAAGTGTTTTGTATTTCTTGATGTATTATGTTGACCTTGACATTTTCGTACGAGACTTTGAGGATTTGTATTTTTGGGTTGTACTTCTCTTTGATGATTGAGTTGTTTTAAATAAAAGAAAATTTCAGTATGTTTAATTTAATAAATTTTATATCCAAATCAGTAGTTTATCTGATGCTTTATTTTAAAGGAAATGTCATTTTTCCTCTCTCAAACTAATTCTAAAATAAACTTATCCTTTTGTTGATTTCTTACTTGATTTAAATATTTTAACCTTAATTTATTGAAAATAAATTGATCTTGCCAATCTTATATATATTGATATTTTGGTATGTGAGTTGTCCGTACAATTATGAAAATAACATTTGACGCTGACATTCTTGAAATGTCAGGCATGAGACAGATGTTTGACATCTGCGAATTTCAGAAGAGGGCTCATTTGTTTACCAATAGTCCCAAGGTTTATGACGGGGAGTTTTGTAGTTTCTACGCAGATATATTTACAGCGGAAGATGATAACATTTGCTTGGCGGTCAATGGAGTAGATTTTGTGATGGACGAGGCTGTTCTAGGGAGTATTTTGGGAGTGCCTACTGAAGGACTCTCGGCATGAGGTGCCGGAAAAAAATATGATAATTTTATTATTGACACGTGAGTTGTCCGTGTGATGGTGATAGAGATATGGGCACGAGGTGCCATGGAAAATATGAAAGTGGGTTGAGACCCGTAATTTTTATGATTTGAAATGAATTGTCACATGGTGACTTTTACTTGAAAATATATTTATTTGAAAGAAGTATATTCGAAAGATATTTATCTTAAAGAATAATATGTGAAGGATTAATATTTGAAGGACTTGACTTATTGATTGTACTTGTGTTCCTTATTCGCCTGAGCAATAATTCTGATGCTCTTGTTGCCTTGTTGTTATATCACTGGTTGAGTTGTTGTTATAATTGCTAGTTATTTTCCAGTACTATTGTATACTGCTATATTACACAGGGTATTAGACTAGTGAGTGTCTTGACTGTACCTCGTCTCTACTCCATTGAGGTTAGTCTTGATACTTACTGGGCACTGCTGTGGTGTGCTCACTCTACACTTCTACATATTTTTGTGCAGAGCTAGGTATTGGAGATATCGGACTTGAGCAGAGTTAAAACGCGATCGTAAAGATTCAAGGTAGAGCTGCTTGGTCGTCGCAGTCCCTTGGAGTCTTTTCATTTCATTGTACTGTTAATTTGTAATCAAACAGTATTGTATATTCGGTCTTCGTGATCATTCCATGTATTCAGTTAGAGTTCGTGACTCAGTACTACCAGTCTTGGGAGGTTGTATATCATATTTGTTCCGCTGTTAGTTTTGATTACTTATTCAATTCAAAAACAAAATGGCTTCAAAAGGTAATTGTAATCGGCTTACCTAGTCTTAGAGACTAGGTGCTATCACAATACCTGTGGTAAAATTTTGGGTCGTGACAACTTCGTACAGCTCAGTCTAGGCAAAAGAGTTATGTCGACCATAAAGTTCATGACGTTGCATTCATGGCATGAGAAATAGTGTTGCTCCAGGTTTCACTTATGAAAGGTGTAATGAGATTCAGAAAGAAGGGCAAGTTGAGCCCTAGGTATATCAGACCCTTTGAAATTCTTGAAAGGGTAGGTGAAGTAGCCTACATGCTTGCACTACCACCTAGTTTATCAGCAGTTCATCCGGTATTCTATGTGTCTATGCTCCGGAAATACCATGGTGATCCGTCCCATGTTTTAGATTTCAGCTCAGTCCAATTGGACAAAGATTTGACTTATGAAGAGGAGCAGATATCTATTCTAGCCCGACAGGTCCGGCATTTGAGATCAAAAAGTTATCCTTCAATTTGGGTGCAATAGAGAGGTCAGTAGATTGAGGCATCTACCTGGGAGTCCGAGTCATACATGTGGAATAGATATCCACACCTTTTAACCAGCTCGGGTAATTTTCTAATTCCGTTCGAGGACGAACGTTTATTTTAGAGGTGGAAAATATCATGACCTAATATGTCATTTTTAATTTTAAACATTCATTTATGTATTCTGAGACCTCAAACAATACCTTTCAGCATTCCTCGACTTACGTGCACAATCCGTAAATTTTTTCGGAAACGTTTTTATGTGAAATATTGATTAAAATGTGAAATAGAGCTTCAAAACTCATTTGAGTTGACTTCGGTCAACGTTTTGAGCAAACGGACCCGGATCAGTATTTTGACAGTTCCGATAGGTCTGTATCGTGATTTGGGTCTTGGGTGTATGCCCGAAATTTAATTTGGAGGTCCCTAGCTTGAGTTATCGCCATTTATTGAAAATCTAAAGTTTGAAAGCTTAATGATTCCAAAGTTTGACCGCGAATTTGACTTTATCGATATCGGACTCGGATTGAGATTTCGAGAGTTGGAATAGCTCCGTTACTTCATTTATGACTTATACACCAAATTTGAAATCATTCCAGAAAAATTTAATACGTTTCGGCACAAGTTTTGTAAAGTGAAAAGTTTGAAACACATAAGTCTGAATCAAGGTGTCAATTGTAATTTTGACGTTATTTGACATGATTTGAGACCTCTAGTAGGTCTGTATTATGTTATGAGACTTGTTGAAATATTCGGACGAGGTCCCGAGAGGCTCGGGTGAGTTTCGGACAAAATTCGGATCGTTTAGAGTATGTTGAAAGTAAGTGGTTTTTGGCAGAACCTGGTTTAATCGCACATGAGAAATGGTGACCGCAGTGGCGCAGCCGGTTCTGTGGGAAGCTGGACGCTTCTGTGACTTTGGCCTTGGGCTTCGCTTCTGCGGAGATGAATCGCGCAGGTGCATGACCGCTTCTGCGAACGGAGGACCGCAATGCGGAACCTCTCGCTTCTGCGGCTCCATCAGCACTTCTGCGCAGTCGCAAATGCGACAGGAATGTCCGCAGATGCGGAACTTCACCTGGCAGCCTGGCATCGCAAATGCGAGCTTTGTCTCGCAAGTGCGAGTCCACAAATGCGGAACTTGTATCCGCAGAGTCCATAAATTCGGAAGTCGCCATTTTTACTCATTTTTTAGTTTTAAGTCTCGGATTTGGGCTATTTCAAAGGGATTTTTACGACTTCGACTTGGATAAGTGTTGTATATCCGAAAGTGATTATATTTCATAAATTCATGTCTATATTCATCATTTATTTTGGATTTAGATGGAAGAAATTGGAGTTTTTGTGAAACTTTTCAAAAACAAAAATTTAGGATTTGAAAGACAATCCGATTTTGGAATTCGATAATTTTCGTATGGTTGAACTCGTATCGGAACGGGTGTCCGGATTCCGTGATTTTTCGTCGGGTTCAGCAAAGTGGGACCCATGTTGACCTTTGGTTAACTTTTTCGAAAATGGCTTAAATTAAGTCTCTTTTGAATTTTGAATAATTTCTAAAGCTTCAATTGAATTGTTGACCAATAATTTGATAGGTTTGATTGGTGTGGAGACTAATTCGAAAGGAAAAGTTGTGGTCGAGTGATCACTTGAAATTGCAAAACAAGGTAAGTTTCGTGGTTAACCTTGACTTGAGGGAATAAAACTCTTGAATTATTTGTTAAGTAAATTCATGTGTAATGACGTATAGGCGAGGTGCCGAGTGCCTATACGTCATCAAATTGATTGTTATATTAATTATTTCTCTCATATTCCTTGTCTAATATTATGTCTTGAATTCTTGCTATAATTACTACATGCTTATTTGAATTATGTGTTTTAATTGCTACTTGACATTTAGCACATTAAATATTAAATTGTCTATTTTCTTCCTGATTTCCACAATTAATTGCTACTTGTCATTACTTATTTTCCAAATAAATCATAATCATTGTAAGCCTTGTTGCCTAATAATTTCTTATTTAATGTGATATTTATTGGAATATTATTTTTACATTTAAGAATTGTTAGTTATATTGTTGGAACGGGTTGCACGCCACAACAGATTTATTTTAAAGTTTATGGGAGCGGGTTGCACGCCGCAATGGAATTATTGAAAGTTTATATTGTTGGAGCGGGTTGCACGCCGCAACGAAATTTAATTGAAAGATTATATTGTTGGATCGGGTTGCACGCCGGAACGGATTTTATTCTAAGTTTATATTGTTGGAGCGGGTTGCACGCCGCAACAGAAATTAATTGAAGGTTTATGACTGCTGAATGGACTTCAATTATTGATATGATTTAGCGGTCTTACTTCTATTTCTATTATTTTTATTATTATTATTATTATTATTATTATTATTATTATTATTATTATTATTATTATTATTATTATTATTATTATTATTATTATTATTATTATTATTCCGTACATGTTAATGTTAATGTAAGCAACCTGCCTTAGCCTTGTCACTACCTCGTCTAGGTTAGGCTCGGCACTTACAAAGTACATGGGGTCGGTTGTACTCATACTACACTCTGCACTTCTTGTGCAGATACCTGTTATAACTGTTATAGTAAAGACGGATGACTGTTATGGAAAACTTTAACTGTACAACAATTAAAGTCGTAGTGGCTATGTACTTTGGCTCTCAGAAACAAGCACGCACTTTAGGCACACCACCTAAACAAATGTGGAACATGGGTGCAGCTAGGGTTGGGCGTTCGGACAGTTCGGATTGGATATGAGAATTTCAATTTGGATTTTCGCCTTTCGGATCAAAGAAATGACAATTCAAATCCAATCTAACTAAGTTCGAATTAGATCGAATTTTTTAAGTTCGGTTTCGGATCAATCGGTTTGGATATTATGAATTTTTGGTTTTGAACATATAAGTTGAGATATTTTTACTTTTTACAAAAAATGAATATCCAAATGAATTACTCATGTTAAAGTGCCTAAAAAGTTCATCATTCTTGCCGCAATTATCCAAATAAAGTATTCAAATAATAAAATTATTATTAAAAAATATAACAGAGATATTAATACGGCCGATAAGAAGTAGCAATAGTAAAATCATATCCAAATAGAAAGTATTTTCACACTTAGTCATTAATATTGAATATATGAGATAATATCTAATGGGTAGGATATTGAACTTATTACTATTGACATATGGATAATGCACTAAATATAAAGTATAAATATTTTGAATTTTCGGATATACAAAAATCCGAAGTACCAAATCCAAAATCCAATCCGAAGTCAAAAAATTTAAAAGATAAATCCAAAATCCAATCCATAATCCGAAAATTCAAACCAAAAAGCCAAAAAAATCGGATTTCGGTTTGGATTTCGGATTTTTCCAAACTATGCACACCCCTAGGTGCACCATTAAAAAAATTAAAAACAAAGTAGTATTAAGCGGAATCGATCCCTATTTCTTAAGGTAAATACCCTAACATTCAATCAAGTGCATCAATTTTTTGGGAGCATAGGTGCCAACTACGGTTGTCTAAGGGGAGGGTACTGGTTTTTAAAGGCTAAGGTATAACGACCCGACTTGTCATTTTGAGAATTAGCGTCCCGTTCGGTGGCTTAAGCTCTCAAGCAACTTCATATGATGTATTATGACGTGTGTGAATCGTCAATTTTGATTTTCAGGTGTTTCAGAATTAGTTCGGAAGAATGAATTTCATGTTAGAAGTTTAAATGAAAAGGGTTGACCGGAGTTTGACTTTTGTGCAAACGACTCCGAAATAGAGTTTTGATGGTCCCAATAGCTCTGTATGGTGATTTCAGACTTAGAAGTGTGTCCGGATAATTATTTTGAAGTGTGTAGTTAAATTTGGCTTGAAATGACGAAAATAGGAAATGGAAGGTTTAAAAGTTTGACCAGGAGTTGACTTTATCGATAACAGGCTCGGAATCCAGATCTGGAAATTTTGTTAGGTCTGTTATGTCATTTATGACTTGTGTGCAAAATTTCAGGTCAATTTGACTTGACTTGATAGTTCTCGGCACAAGATATAGAATTTGGAAATTTGTAAGTTCGATTCGGGTGAAATTGGTAATTTTGGCGTTGCTTGATGTAGTTTGTGACCTCGAGTAAGTCCGTGTTATGTTACAGGACTTATTGGTATATTCGAATAAGGTCCCGAGTGATTCGGGTGAGTTTCGGACGGAGTTCGGATCGATTGAAGACTTGTTGAAGTTGTTGGAATTTGTGAGTTGATGCTGCAACCGCTTATGCGGAAGTTAGGTCGCAGAAGCGGATTGGAAAGGTGCCACAGATGCAGAGGAACCTGCGCAGAAGCGCGACCGCAGATGCGGTCCTAGGTATCGTAGAAGCGATCACTGCTGGCCAAGGCTGTCTCGCAGATGTGAGCTTATTCCGCAAAAGCGATAGTCACAGATGTGACTACTGTCCGCAAATGCATAAACGCTAGGCAGAATGCCTTATATTCGAGGGTTCAACATCTTTGCCCATTTTTCGAATTTTGGAGCTCGGTTTGGGCGCCCTTGTTGAGAAATTTCACAACACAACTTGGGGTAAGTGTTCTTGACTTCCTTGTGATTATATTTCATAAATTAATCTTCATTTTCGATGTTAGATTGTGAGCACCTAATATTTTTTACTATATATATATATATATATATATATATATATATATATATATATATAATTTAAAAGGTCAATATATATATATATATATATATATATATATAATTTAAAAATTAGGATAAAAATTAATAATAATTTAAAAGGTCAATTATTACTATTAGTATTATTTTTATTTTTATCTTTATTTTAAAATACAATAAATTAAAAAACCGAAAAAGAAAAAATATATATTTTTTAAAAATTTTCAGATGGGAAAAAAAAAAGGAAAAGTAGAAATATAGAATTAAAAAGTAAAAGTAAAAAAAGGTGAAAATTGTTTAATAAAAAAGTAAAAGAAAGTGGAAAATTAAAAAAAATAAATCTAAAAGAATGTGAAAATTTTAAAAAATAAAAAGTAAAAGAAAGTTGGAATTAAAAAATAAAAGTAAAGGTAGCTGAAAATTTTAAAAAAGAAAGTAAAAGTAAGTGAAAATTAAAAAAAGAAAGTAAAATAAGTGGAAAAAAAAGAAAAGTAAAAAAAAGTGGGAATGTAAATATAATAAAAGTAAAAAAGTGAGAAATTAAAAAATAAAAGTAAAGGAAACTAACGATTTTTTTTTTAAAAAAAGAAGAAAAATGGGAAATGAGAATTTTTTTTAATTAAAAAATAAAAAAATTAAAAACAAATCTGAGAATTACGAAAATATTTCTATAAATAGAAGAGAAATGTGAGGAAAAAGAGAAAAGAAGAAAAACAAAAGAGGAGAGGGATTTGGAGAGAAATGTTTTTGCTTCTTCTACACTAAGGAAAATTTTATTTGTGTCATTCTTTCTTTGTTTTTCTTTCGAAAAAAACCCCAGAAGCTTCACCACTCCAAAGCAACCAACCCTTGACCACTTTTGAGCCATCATTAACTCAAAAAAAGAAAAGAAAAACTCCAAAAATAGCCACTAAATCGTCGATTTTGCAAGGTCGATTGAGGTTGCAAGTTGAGATTTTCCGCTCGAGTTTTCCACGGTCCGAAGGGTCTAGTTGAGAACTATCCGATCATTGAGTGGTTGTAATTCACAGTCATCAATACAAAGGTTCACTTCTCTTTCTATTTTTTTCCATTAATGTTCTGGGTCACTCTGTTTTAATTTAACTTTGAGTATGATATGGTCGAGTTTGCATCTGAGTGTGCTAAGATTAATTTGTTCTCATGTTGAGTATTTGTTAAGATTAATTTATTGCTCTTTTTGGTAGTTCATATGGTTAATATTATTGATGAATATGTATTAATTTGTAACTTTTCTTGTTTATTCAATGAAGTAATGGCTTTCCATTTTAGCATGCTTTAGTTTCATTTGTATCTCCTATCTTAGTGACTAAATTGGTTTTGCCTGTATCTATCTATTCCTACCATAAATTTAGTTTAGTTTCAAATATTGGTTAGCAGTAAAATTATAAGAGATTAAGTTGGGTCATGATTGGTGTAAGACTTTAATTGGACTTTCCTGGCGTATTTATGAGCTAATTGTTGTCAGGACCAAAAACAAATAAACATTCACAAGCTAGCCAACTTTTTCCATAGTTAATTTACTTTATTTCCTCCACAACAATATCCATACCTCATGACCTTACAATAATCTCAAAATTAGTAATTGAATAATATTCGAACATCGTAGCTTGCTTTAGGCGCGATTAATAATAAATCACCGTGACTATGGGTACGGTTCCCGTGGCATAGTGTGATGACCCAAAATATTATCTTTAAATTTAATGATTAATTATGTGATATAAGCACTATTTACCATTACTCGACTTGCGTGTGCAGTCCGTAAAAATTTTTCGGAAAGTTTTCAGTTGAAAAATGGATTAAAATGTGAATTAGATGTTTAAAACATAACTGAGTTGACTTTGGTCAACATTTTGAGCAAATGGACTCAGATCAGTATTTTGACAGTTCCGGTAGGTCCGTATCGTGAATTGGGACTTGGGCGTATGCCCGAAATCAAATTCCAAGGCCCTAGCCCGAGATATGGAATTTTGATAAAAAAATTAAAAGTTTAAGTTCAAATAGTGATCGGATGTCAAATTATGTGCAAACGACCCCAGAATAGAATTTTGATGATTCCAACAGCTCCGTATGGTGATTTTGTACTTAGGAGTGTGATCGGAATTTTATTTGGAAGTCCGTAGTGGAATTAGGCTTGAAATGCCGAAAGTTGAATTTTTGGGAAGTTTGACCGAGGGGTTGACTTTTTGATATCGGGGTCAAAATCTAATTCTGAATATTTTTATAGCTCAGTTATATCATTTATGACTTGTGTACAAAATTTAAAGTCATTCCGAATTGATTTGATGTTTTTCGACACAAGATATAGAATTTGAAAGTTCAAAGTTCATTGATTTTTATTTGAGGTGTGATTCATCGTTTTGATGTTGTTTGATGTAGTTTGAAGCCTCGACTAAGTTCATATGGTATTTTGGGACATGTTGGAATAATTGGTTAAGGTCCCGAGGGTCTCGGGTGGATTTCGGAAGGTAAACGGAATGGATTTCGGACAAAGAGTGCTGGAAATTTCTGTTGCAGAAATTTCATGCGTGGAGCCAATTTTGGAAACTTATATCTCGCAATTCATAAGGAATCAGAATATTTTCAAAACATTAAAGTTGTAGTAGTTTGATTATAGTTTCCAGAAAGTTAAACCATTCATTATTTGGACATTTGTACAGAAAGTTATGACGGATTGAATGAAGGCTGGTAGAGCAGTTTCGCCAGAAATTTCTGATACGTGGAGCCGACTTTGGAAGCTTATATCTCCCAATTCATATGGAATCAGAACAATTTCAAAACATAAACGTTGTAGTCGTTGGATTATAGTTTTCATAAAGTTAGAGAATTCATTATTTGGACATTTGTACCGAAAGTTATGACGGATTGAATGAAGGCTGATAGAGTAGTTTCGCCAGAAATTTTGCCAGAAATTTCTGATGCGTGGAGCCGATTTTGGAAGCTTATATCTAGCAATTCATAAGGAATCAGAACATTTTCAAAACATGAAGGTTGTAGGCATTGGATTATGGTTTCCAGAAAGTTAAACCATTTATCATTTGGATATTTATATATGAAGTTATGATCAATTGAAGGAAGGCTGGTAGAGCAGTTTCTGGTGGACTTTTAGTGACGAAAAATGGACTTTTAGTGACGGATTGGCAAAAACTTAAGTACCAAAAATGGTCATTTCATTCATTTCGTTTTGGATTTTTAGAGCACGGTTCTTGGGCGATTTTCAAGGAAAAATATTGGGGTAAGTGTTCCTTATCCTATATTGATTATATTTCATGATTCCATACTCATTTACATCATGAATCCGTGAATTTATGGAAGAAAAATCAAGATTTTTGCAAAATCTTCCAAAAACAAAAATTTAAGATTTGGAGGTCGAGTTGTTATCGGATTTTGGTAAAATTGATATGGGTGGACTCGTAATTGAATGGGTTATCGGATTTTATAAGTTTCGCCGGATTCCGAAATGTGGGCCCCACGGGCAAATTTTGAGCTAATTTCGGATTTTAATGAAAATGTAATATTTTCTTATGAAATTGATTGCTATAATTTTTGTTGACTGTATCGAATTAATTATGATTATATACGAGTCGATCGGAGTCGAAAAATTGAGGAAAAAGCATTATACTTGGTTATTGAAATGTGTTGAAAGTGACTTGTCTAACCTTATGTGGAGGAAATTTTCTCTAGGATTGGTATTGATGTGATTATTGAAATGTGTTGAAAGTCGTGTGCACGAGTGTGTACACGGGCTAAATTGTGAAAGATTATTTTTTTAAATTGTGTAGATTACTATTGCGCATTTATTAAATTATTTTATCTTGTTATATTCTTCATCATTGATCTGAGATATATACTTCAAATTTGTTTGATCTTTTCTTACTAATTGTTTTACCTGTTTAGTTGAAACTTGGTTTCTTTTATTCTGTGCATTATTTGAAGGTTGATTTTCTTTAAATTAAATATTATTAATATGAAGTATTTGACATTTTAAAACTTGATATTGAAGCAACGTAGTAAAGATTTTGAAATATTATTTTCCTAATTTATTTAATCCTGAATATTTTTATACTTATTGTGAGGGAGCCGTGAGCTCTTTATTGTGGAAGAATATTATTGTTGAATTATTTTGACATGAGCCGTGAGCTCTTTATTGTGAAAAAATATTATTGTTGAATTATTTGGACATGAGCCGTGAGCTCTTTATTGTGGCAAACTATTATTGATGATTTATTTTGGCATGAGCCGTGAGCTCTTTATTGTAAAAAAAATATTGTTGTTGAATTATTTGTTTAGGTCAATCGGACTTGATTTCATAGGTCTCGGCACAAGATATAGAATTTAAAAATTTGTAAGTTCGATTAGGGGTGCAATTGGTAATTTCGACGTTGCTTGATGTAGTTTGAGACCTCGAGTAAGTCTGTGTTATGTTAGGATACTTATATGTATGTTCGGACAAGGTCCCGAGTGGCTCGGGTGAGTTTCGGACGGGGTTCAGATCGATTGAAGCCTTGTTGAAGCTGCTGGAATTTTTGAGTTGCTGGTGTAACCGCTTCTGCGGAAGCTTGGTCACAGAAGCGATCACTGCTGGACAATGCAGAAACGTCATGCGACCTACTGTTCGCAAATGCGGAAACGCTAGGAAGAATGCCTTATATTCGAGGGTTCAACATTTTTGCCCATTTTTCGGATTTGGAACTCGGTTTGGGCGACCTCTGAGAGGAATTTCACCACACAACTTAGGGTAAGTGTTCGTGACTCACTTGTGAATATATTTCATGAATTAATCTTCGTTTTCGGCGTTAGATTATTGATTTTTCCAAGAGAAATCGGAGGAATTTTCGAGTTTTGAACATCGATTCGGAGTCGTATTTGAGTAAAATTAGTATGGTTGGACTCGTAATTGAATGGGTTGTTGGATTTTGTGAGTTTCGTTAGATTTTGAGATGTAGGCCCCACTGTCGACTTTTCGAGCGGAGTTGAGAGTTTTTATAAATCGTTAAATTATAAGCATTGGAGTATATTGTGATTAATTTGCACGTGGTTTGAATAGATACATATCATTTGACTTGAATTGAGGAGATAAGAAGGCGTTTGGAGGTTGATACGCACGAACTTGAAATTTCTAGGCATTGTTTATCTTGCTCGACATTGGATTGACTTGTTTGAGGTAAGTGTTTTGCCTAATTTTATTGAGGAAATTTTTTCTACTAATTTCCATTGTTTGTTACATACGGGAGTGATACATATATGAGGTGACGATCATATATGCACGTGCTAGGGTTAATCATGCTCGAGGGTAAATTATACGATCTATTGTGCTTTGTAGAATTATGTGACACTCTTGTTTCATGTCTTCTTTGACTTCTAGATTTCTATGAATATGACATTAAATGCTAGAAACTCTGATTTGGCTTATTATAATTTGATTAAAATTTTGATGGACTTTTGTGAAAATTATTGATGTGCTAAATCCGGTCGCTATTATACTTAATCACAAATACGACTATACGACCGTTATTCTTGAGATTTTGAATTCTATACATGAGTTGAAGATCCTTTTTGAGACTTGTTGAAATACTAGGATAATAAAGTACTTGAAGTTTATTGAATTGTTATTGACCTAAAATTCGTGATTGTTGTTCAATTGGAACATTCGTTTAAACACTCTCCTTGTTTTTATTTATGTTTTCTACCTTGCTTGTTAATGATATACATATGCTTGGTAAGGAAGAGTGTAAAGCACGAAGGGTGATATCGTGCCATCTCATATACATTATCATGTGAGGGAGAGTGTAAAGCACGAAGGGTGATGCCGAGCCATTTCATATACATTATCATGTGAGGGAGAGTGTAAAGTACGAAGGGTGATGCCATGCCAGTCATGCACATTATTATGCACGAAGATAATACCGTACCATTTTATTTACATTATCATGCGAGAATGAGAGTAAAAGCACGAAGGGTGATGTCGTGCCATTATTTTTTATATTATCATATGTCCATGGCACAATGGGTATTTCCGTGCAGGCAAGGACAAGAGACATACATTATATTGTGATATCTTTTCGTTGTGTATACATTCATGCCTTTATCTTGAACTGTTATTTTGCACCTATATTTTTTATGTGATTTGTAGTCGTTGTTCTTTCTGTGTCCTCTACCCCAAGTGTTGATGTGTGCCTCCCACTTTATTTCTTTTTATTATTATTGGCATTTCTCCCACCTAGTTGGTACAGTTATAAGTATGCTCGGTGAGAAAGAGATAAATGTACGAAGGGTGTTGCCATACCAATTGATTTGATCTACATATATATAATGGGTGAGAATAAGACAAGTGCACGAAGGTGTTACCGTGCCATTTGATGTGATATCTTGAATACATTTCTCACACCAGGAAAGTTATGAATTTGCAATTGTGATTTCTCCTAGTAATCTTTTTTTTCTGCCTCACATGGTTGTTTTATTATACCCTTATCTGTTATGTTCTATAATTGTTTCTATTGTTAGTATGCTACACAGGTTATAACAATGAGTATGTTTTTAATAAAAAAATCCTCTTTACTACTTCAACGAGGTTAGACAAAATACTTACTGAGTAATTGGGGTCGGTTGTACTCATACTACACTTCTACACGTTGTGTGCAGATTTTGGATGCTGATGTTGCGGTGTATGGCGGGAGCTGACATTGAAGATGTTTCCGCAATACGGTCATATCTGTCTCTTGTTCTTGGTAGATTTAGAATCATTAATCAATTCATGTATATTTCAAACAAATGATGTATTTTATTTCATATCAGCTTTGCAAATTCTAAATCTTTGAAGCTCAAGAGTTGTACTACCAGTCATTAGGGAGTGCATTAGAGTCAGTTAAATATTAATTGAATAGGATTGTTGTTATTTGGCTTACCTAGCGGATGAGGTTAGGTGTCATCACGAATAATTAAATTTTGGATCGTAACATAAGGGTACGAGGAGGTATGGGTAAAGGGAGGGTTCCTTAAGGGTACTTTTGTTACGGGGATTTAAAGGTACGTGATAAGGGTTCCTTTACTGATACCCTACTAATCATAAGGGTGCGATACAGGTACTTAGGAGTAATTTTAAATTAAAAAAAATTATATTTAAATACAAACAAAAATGGATGTTCATTACTTATAAAAATAAAATAACATATGTTTTTGCAATTTACGAAATTGTTTCCAAATCTTATAACATAACATGAATAATAAGTTCTAAAAAAAATATAATTGTTATAGTTGAAGTGTTATTTTAAGAGAATATCTATTATAGAGAAATTTAACTATACAACAATTAAAGTCATAGTGGCAATGTACTTTGGCTCTCGGAAACATGCACGCACTTTAGGCACACCACCTAAACAAATGTTGGTACTATGAGTAAAATAAATTTATTTAAAGAAATATTTTCTAAGATATCACGAGGAAAATACTGCTAAAAGATTTAGCTAGTGTTTGAATATAGATTTGGTTGAAACTTGAAAAAAGAGTTTTTGAAGTTATGTTGAAAAATAATTTTTAAAGTTGAAATTGTTTTTGGACATACATTTTATTTGAAAAAAAGTTGAAATTTTATGAGTGGAAAAAAGAATTCACCCAAAAAATGAACTTGAAAAAAAAATCAAAATTTTTCAGAAAATTGATCATATCCCATGAACAAATAATATTTTTAAAGTTTTTTTGGAAATAAATAGTCAAAATCTATGGCCAAACGGGAGCTTACTTTCTCATATATAACCGTTAGAAATCCACCATTATTTTCTAAGATGGTGCACCTCTAATCTAGAAATGGTTTGTAACCTTTCTGTGATGACCTAAAATGTCATTTTTAAATTTAATAATTAATTATATATTCTAAGACCTCGAAAAGCACTATTTATTATTCCTCAACTTGCGTGCGCAGTCCGTAAAATTTTTCGGAAAGTTTTTATGTGAAATATAGATTAAAATATGAATTAGAGCTTTAAAACTCAACTGAGTTGACTTTGGTCAATATTTTGAGCAAACGGACTCGGATCAGTGTTCTGACAGTTCCGGTAGGTCCGTATCGTGATTTGAGACTTGGGACATATTCCCGGAATTTAATTCCGAGGTCCCTAGCCCGAGATATAGAATTTTGCAAGTTTAAGTTCAAATAGTGATCGGATATCGAATTATGTGCAAACGACCCCGGAATAGAATTTTGATGATTCCAATAGCTCTGTATGGTGATTTCGGACTTAGGAGCGTGATCGGAATTTTATTTGGAAATCCGTAGTGAAATTAGGCTTGAAATGCCTAAAATAGGAATTTAAGTTTGGAAGTTTGACCGGGGAGTTGACTTTTTGATATCGGGGTCGCAATCCAGTTCTGAAAATTTTTACAGCTCTGTTATGTCATTTATGACTTGTGTGCAAAATTTGAGGTCAATCGGATTTGATTTGATAGGTTTCGACATCGAATGTAAAAGTTTGAAATTCTTGAGTTTCATTAAGCTTGAATTGGGGTGTGATTTGTGATTTTAGCATTGTTTGACTTGATTTGAGGTTTCAAATAAGTTTGTATGATGTTTTAGGACTTGTTGGTATATTGGGTTGAGGTCCCGAGGGCCTCGGGTGAGTTTCGGATAGTTAACGGATCAAAAGTGGGACTTAGCTGCTGCAATTTTTCTGCTGGAAATGGTGTCAAAATCGGGTTGCCTGTCAAAATCGGGCTCCCAGAAAAATCGGGCTCCCTGACAAAATCGAGCTCCCTGACAAATCGGGCTCCCTGACAAATTGAGCTCCCTGACAAAATCGAGCTCCCAGACAAAATCGAGCTCCCTGACAAATCGAGCTCCCTGACAAATCGGACTCCTTGGCAAATCAGGCTCCCTGACAGATCTGTAAGTTATAAAAATAGGGGACTTCGTCCCATTTTCCATTTTTGACGAATTGGAGCTTGAGAAGAGGCGATTTTGATATATTTTCAAGGAAAAACATTTGGGGTAAGTGATTCTAAATTGGTCAATATACACGAATATATCATTATTTTCACCATTTAATTAGTGTTTTGAGATAGAAATTTGGAAAAATTTTAGAAATCTCATAGAAATGAATTTTTGATATTTCGGTGTCGATACGGAATCGAATTTGAGTGAAACTGGTATGGTTGGACTCGTAATTAAATGAGTTGTCTGATTTTGTGAGTTTCGCCGGATTCCGAGACGTGGGCCCCACGGGCGATTTTGAGCTAATTTCGAATTTTATTGAAAAATATAGTATTTTCTTATGAAATTGATTTCTATAATTTTTGTTGACTGTATCGAATTAATTATGACTAGATATGAGTCGATCGGAGTCGAAAAAATTAAGGAAAAAGCATAATACTTGGTTAAATTGGAGCAAGTCGAGGTAAGTGACTTGTCTAACCTTGTGTGGGGGGAATTTCCCCTAAGATTGGTATTGATGTGATTATTGAAATATGTTGAAAGTCGTGTGCACGAGGTGACGAGTATGTACACGGGCTAAATATGAAAGATTATATTTTTAAATTGTGTAGATCACTGTTGCGTGAGCTCTTTATTGTGAAAAAATATTATTGTTGAATTATTTTGACATGAGCCGTGAGCTCTTTATTGTGAAAAAATATTGTTGTTGAATTATTTTGGCAAGTTAAATTATTTGAGCACCTGAGGTGCAAATTGTGATATATTGTGATATTGATACGCATGCGGTGGTATAAGGTCTGGGTATTGAAACGCATGCGGTGAGATAAGGGTGGCTTGATACGCGTGGCTAGTAGGGGGAACTACTAGAAGTCATGCAGTGTGATAAGGATGGCTAAAACGCGGGATGCTATTTCGGAAAAAATATTTTCTTTAAAATAAATTGTGGAGGCTCCCGCGGTGAGATAAGGAAAAGAGATATTGTGAATTTGTTTATGATTTGGGACTACGAGGCGGTACCTCGGGAGTGCCCTTGTTGATATTGATTTATGACCGCAGTTGCCTTTGATTATTGTTGTGATTTTCTTAAAGTTGAACAGAATTCTGTTTTGTTTCCACGAGGTATTTATTTGCCATTATTTGGTGTAATTAAATGTGACATACTACTTGATTCATTTCCATTATCATTTTGATCTTATAATATTGTTTAAATATTTTTCCATGCCATTATTTATTCTCCAGTAAGGCCTGACCTGACCTCGTCACTACTCTACCGAGGTTAGGCTTGGCACTTACTGGGTACCGCTGTGGTGTACTTATACTACACTTCTGCACATCTTTTTGTGCAGATCCAGGTACATCTTATCAGACCAGGCATCAGTAAACTAGCTGTACAAGGAGACTTTGAGGTATATCTGTCAGCGTCCACAGACTCCGGAGTCCCCTTCTATCTTACTATGTTGTCTTCCTTATTTGCTTTAGACTCTGAAGTATAGAGACATAGAGAATAAATTCTTAGAAGCTTGTGACTTATTTCTACCGGGTTTTGGGAGTTAAAATTGTTTGAATTGTAGTTTATTTATTTCAGATATTTAATATTATTCCGCATTGATAGGCTTACCTAGTCTTAGAGATTAGGTGCCATCACGACATCCTACGAAGGGAATTTGGGGTCGTGACAAGTTGGTATCAGAGCTCTAGCTTCATAGGTGTTATGAGTCACAAGCAGGTTTAGTAGAGTCTTGTGGATTGGTACGGAGATGTCTGTACTTATCTTCGGGAGGCTATGGAACTGTTAGGAATATATTCACTTCTTTGATTCCTTATCGTGCGACATTGATTTAGCTTGAAACATATATCTCATATTCCTTTGTATCCACTCGTGTATGACATTATGCACTCGGTTCAGTTGTGCGTCGACGGTTCGTGATGCTGCAGATGGACTACGAGGGAGCCAGAGATGCTCAAACATTGCCTTAATGTGTGGTTCCGACTAAACATACGGGCGTATTGAGAGATCACCTAGTGAATCATGTGCGGGGTTCAACGGACATTGGCGTCTAGTTGATTTATACGAGCTGTGAAGGTTATTATTATGGATCATCGGACGTTGTGACCTATGACTGTAACGACACAACCGATCGTTTTGACTGTTAGAACCCCGTTCCTCTAAATAAAACTTCTCGTATGTGCTTTTAATGATTTATGACTTGCGGGGATGGTTGGTTCGGGATTTGAAAGTGTTTGGGTTGAAACCGGAACACTTGGTTTTTTAAGTTGGCCTTAAAGTGCTAAGTTTGACTTCGGTCAACATTTTGAGAAAACGACCCCAGAATAGAATTTTGACGATTCCAACAGCTCCGTATGGTGATTTTGGACTTAGGAGCGTGCTCAGAATTTTATTTGGAAGTCCGTAGTTAAATTAGGCTTCGAATGGCTAAAATAGAAATTTAAGTTTGGAAGTTTGACCGGGGAGTTGACTTTTTGATATCGGAGTCAGAAGCCATTTCTAAAATATTTTATAGCTCCGTTAGGTCATTTATGACTTGTGCAAAATTTGAGGTCAATCGGACTTGATTTGATAGGTTTCGATACCTAATGTAGAAGTTGGAAATCTTAAGTTTCGTTAAGTTTGAATTGGGGGATGATTCATGGTTTTAGCGTTGTTTGGTGTGATTTGAGGGTTCAACTAAGTTTGTATGATGTTTTAGGACTTGTTGGTATAATTGGGTGAGGTCCTGAGGGGCTCGGGTGAGTTTCGGACGACTAACGGATCACTTTTGGCCTTTGGAACACTGTTGATAACTACTGGTATTTTCTGCTGATTTCCTTATACGCGATCACGTAAGTTGGTCTGCGATCACGTAGAGTAATTTGGACAGAGATGGATTTGTTCTACGCGATCGTGTGAATGGGGTTGCGATCGCGTAGGATTATTTTGAGCAGCTGGAAATTCATTCTATGCGATCGCGTGTGGTTGTTTGCGATCGCGTAGGGGAAACTGGGGAGGAGCTGGGCCACGCGCTTAGTGCTTCGCGATCGCGTGAGGAGGCTCACGATCGCGTAGGCTTGTGGAGACTGTGCTTCGCGATCACGTGTGACTTTCCGCGATCACGTAGGGTTAATGTTTGGGCAGTAGAATTTGTGCTACGCGATCGCGTGAGGAAGTTCACGATCGCGTAGAAAAAATCACTCGGCAGAGAGTTTAAGTTCTGAAAATGGGATTTCGTCCCATTTTTCATTTTTTAACAATTTGGAGCTCGGATTTAGGCAATATTTGGGAAATTTTCAGAGAAAACAACGGGGTAAGTGTTCTTAACTCAATATTGGTTAAATTACCCGAATCCATCACTATTTTTATCATTTAATTGGTGAATTGAGTTGGAAAAGTTTGAAAACCCTCTTGGATAGACTTGATGATTTGAGGGCCAAATTGTTATGTTATCGGAATTTAGTGATTTTGGTATGGGTAGACTCGTAGTTGAGTAGGTGTTCATATTTAGTAACTTTCGCCGGATTCCGAAATGTGGGTCCCACAGACAAATCTTTTAATTAATTTTGAAATTTTTATTGAAAATGTAGTATTTTCTTATAGAATTGATTCCTATAATTTTTAGTGATTGTATCGAATTAGTTTTGGCTAGATTCGAGCCAGACAAAGTTAGATAATCGTGGAAAAGGCCTTCTAGTGGATTAAATTGGAGCAAGACGAGGTAAGTCTCTTGTCTAATCTTGTGAGGTAGAAATTACCTCATAGGTGATTAAAATTAAATAATTATTGCTAATTGTGAGGGGCTACGTACGCACGAGGTGACGAGAGTCCGTGCGTAGCTACTATTAATGCCAAAGTCCGAGTAGTTTAAGACTCAAAGCATGAATTACTTGTGTAAATTGTATTCCTTGATTAATTAATATTCATTGATATATATGAATATATTGTGAATTGTTAGATAAAGATATTAAAGGATGGAAATCTGATATGCTTGATTTTCCGTTTAAATCAATTAATTGTTAAAAGAAATTGTTCTCTTCCCGAATTTATCTCATAATAAATATACTCTCCTTCCGGAGGTATATAAGAAAATGTCCCCCTTTCTTGTGGAGCGGGCCGAACGCCTCGGCAGGATAGATGCATCTATGGATTGCGCCGCATGTCCCTCGGCAGTGTACGCGACACTCTGGATCGGGTCGTACGTCCTCGGCAGAAATCGTGCTTAATAATAATAATTACACGATACTTTAATAATTTATTTTAGCTTGCGAAGCTAATTGATAAATTGAAAAATCCTTGAAATTTAATGAATTATTATTCTTGCTTGTTAAGGAATTAATTGTTATTCCTGTAAATGAGATTTAATTGGTAAATTAAAAATTTATTGAAATTGAATTGCAGCTTGTAAAGCTATTTGATAAATTGGAAGTTTTTATTGAAATTGCATGATTTAAATAAATAAATTAGAAAATTGTTGCATTTGAAAGATTTTTATTATTTCTGCTAATTGAATAAAATTATTGTTAACTCTCTGAACCATGTTGATTTGAATAATTACAATTTATTCTAATTATTATTATTGACCCATAGTGAGTGTCAAAGTCAGCTATCTCGTCTCTACCACTTCGAGATTAGGCTTGATACTTACTGGGTACACGTTATTTTCGTACTCATACTGCACTTGCTGCACATTTTATTGTGCAGGTACATATATGTAGAGCGGCCTTGTGGGCGTAGAGGTGTGATTAATAATTGTGGGGACATTTGTGAGCTGCATTCTATATTACGATCCGCATCAACAGAGTCTCCTTCAGAGTTATTATATTTTTCTGTCTAATTTGTATTCTGGACAGATGTTGTATTTTATTTTTAATTCCCTAGTAAATGCGCATGCACTTGTGACACCGGGTTTTGGGAATAGTTATGAATTGTTTAGAAATTTAGTTGCTAAAAATATTTATAATTTACTCTATGAGTTTTATCTTTACAATTTCATTGAAGAAATTTTTATTTCAAAAATATACTAAAATGGGTAATTAAGTTAATTGATTATGGTTGGCTTGCCTAACAGTGGTGTCCGGCACCATCACAACCTTTAATTGGATTTTGGGTCGTGACCACATGGTAGCAGAGCACTAAGTTCACTTAGGTCTCACGAGTCATGAGCAAGTCTAGTAGAGTCTTGCGGATCGGTACGGAGACATCTGTACTTATCTTCGAGAGGCTATAGGGGTGCTAGGAATACTTCTCTTTTTGATTTCTCATCATGCGATTTGATTCCTTTGAGGCTTATGCCTTCATTCACTTCCTACTCAATCTTATGCGACGTGAAGTGCTTGTTATAAATTGGGGATCAAGGAAATTTTTAATGGTACTACAGATGTAGTACATGATGCTTCTCCCTGTGTAATTAATTGGGCTATTGTCGTCGCTTTGCGAATGGCCGCTCTGTCATTTCAAATTAAGTATCAGTGCTACCTAAGGTTTTGAGATTTGGCATTGATTGTTATGGAGATTCGTGCATTGTTATCGCACAGTGTTTATGAAATGGTAAAATGCCAATCTATGTGTTAGGGCAGTAAACGACTTGAAAGAAGGTTTTCTCAGTACATGATTCAGAGGCTCCATGTTTTAATTCCAGCGGAGAAAAGGCAATCGGACTATGAATGTTCAGGTTTGGGGTTGATGGAGTAACGAAGCTTGATATTTTCGAGTGTGGTAGAGTTCTCAATTTTGATGTGGTGTCATCGCCTTGTAAAATGCGTTAAGGTTTGCCAGTGTTATGGTTTTCTTCAACTCGCCTTCACGACGGGGTGTTAGGAATTTGTATAGGGGAAACAATCATTAGAGATCGCGGTGTGCAGTGATTCAGGATCGAAGCAGCGTTTCTAGTGTTGATGTCTCAAAAAGGATGATCGTTAGAAAGGTTTAAAACTGGTAACGAGCTATAGAGACGAATTTTGAGTTAAAACAACAACTGGGCAACGAAGGATGAGGAAGGACATGTGGTAGGTGCCTTGCGGTGGTTAGGCTCCGAAAAGGCCAAGTGTAAGAAAACAGAAGCAGAGTAGTTGCTTAAAGGAGATAGTTGACCAAAGTGGGAGAGTGCCAAGGTAGCACATGGGTTACGTGGTAGGATGATTACACGTCTTGAGGAACATTTGGAGTGATTTGGGATGTAGAATGGACAATGACTAGGTCTACGGACTTAAGTTGTGATATTAGCTGCTATATTGAGAAAGATTGGATACAACAGGAGGGATTTGCTTGATATGAAGAATGATACAACATGACTTTGGATTGGAAGGTATTGTCGCACCAGTTGGTGAATGAGCTCGGACTCAGGACGATCTACTGATTTTGTAGTATTTGCACCCAGTGCAGCGACGTTGGAATATGGTAGCATGTAATTTCCATAGGTGGGTTATCTCCTGTAAGCGGGTTAGCGGTCGCGTGGTGTTGATGAAGCTTCTGCGAAGAATTCTACTGGCTATCCGGTAAGAGATTTAATATGTAAATGTGGCTAGTGGTTCGGAGTGTTTATTAAAGGTTAATAGAATGATTTCAAGAAAATTTGGCGAGTTGCGTGTGCAGGATCATCTCAACAATGAAGAAGGAATCTCAGTGGATTCCAAAATTTTGTAATTGTAGCTTCAAGCTAAGTGGGAGAGCCCCACCGTCTATGATTGGATTGCGTAGTGTCAACTTGTGCGGTTTCTGATTATTGGTGTATTGGTGGGTCATTGCAACTAAGGAAAGAAAATATCAGTGGTAATTTGAGCAAAGTATTTGGGGAATGTGTGCCATATTTGTCCTTATCAATTCATATTCAGGTTTTTGGAAGACTCAGAGTTTATGCTTTGTGTAGATGTAATGCACATGAAAGTGAAACAGTCGGATGTTTCCTTGATAAAGTGTCCATGTGCTAGCAGGGCCTTGGAATTGATCATGTTTGGGAACAAGTCAGAGCAAGTGACTCTCAATAATGGTCCTAGTGGATTCAAAAATTTAAAGTGTGGTGTCTAAGGATCTCGAGTTTATAGTATGGTTGAGTATCGAGCTTTTGCAGCAGATTATGAAACGAGGCTTGGAGTACTCTACGTTATCTTCAGGTTGTGGTGTATCAATAGATAAACGGAAGAAAATAACTTCGAATTCATAAAAGAAGTATCAGAATGGGCGTACCAATTGAAGATGTGAAAGTGCGCACAAGGAGGGATATGAGATAATTAGTGGGTTTTGAAATAGTGTGGTCTCATGAAATAAAGTCCCTTGGGATGAGTGCGGATTTGAATTCATGATGTAATGAATGGTGCTATTATTATTTATAAGGCAAGTTGAGAATAAAGTAAAAAAAATGGATCGGCTAACAATGGTTGAATCGGCGCGATGGTGGAAATGATCAGTTCCTTCAGCGCATTGAATTATGTGTGTGATTTGTGGCAGTACATGCGAGCCTTGAAGGCCACCGTAATTGATTTTATTTGGAGAAATTCAAGTGTTATGACATGTTATGTGTAGAGGGATCCCAGAAGAGTTATGGTGGTTTAGACCACTATTTGAGGCCGGTATATTCTGCGGATATGGGAATTCAGTCAGGTGTTGTACTGGTTCTCTTGAAATATGTTAAGTAGAAGGTTTCTATATGATGAAGTGTTTACCATATTAGTGGTTTG
The DNA here is from genome assembly GCF_000390325.3 of Nicotiana tomentosiformis. Taxonomy (NCBI): domain Eukaryota; kingdom Viridiplantae; phylum Streptophyta; class Magnoliopsida; order Solanales; family Solanaceae; genus Nicotiana; species Nicotiana tomentosiformis. The sequence continues at coordinate 127,984,074 of NC_090818.1, forward strand.
GGAGTTATGATGGAATTCGTGTACTCCTGCGCATTGGCGTGGTTAAGTACACTAAGAAGCATGGGATTCGAAAGTCGAGGATTTAAGATTTCGGTTCGATGTTGACAAGGATATCATGAGCTCGGGTGAGCAGGAAAGGGATTTAGATGTTTAAAGTAAGATGGTATTGTTTTTAGCATCATCTAAGGTCGATGTCAGGTGTAAGAGGCCTTGTGTATTGATTTGTGGATTCTTGATATGCTTTACAACATTAGTATAACCGGTAGCATGGATATGCAGACTTGTTACCTGGTGCGGAAGGTCGTGGGAGCGTGTCTCACGGAAAGATTATGTAAGAGTGACATATAGTCACTTGATTGAGTGAATATTGAAACCAAGTATAAAGATTGTGGTCATATCACTAATTCGAGAATTTATGCCTAGAGGGCGCTCGGTTCATTTGGTTGTCGACTGTGGAAGTATTATTCCGGATATGATGGCTATTCTTGTATGTTATGGGAAAAAGGTTTATTATGGATACTTGAAAGGTTATTAGTCTAGTACGATGCGATCAGAATCGACTTGAGGTCTGTGGATGGATTTGAATATGAATATGGGCTCTATATCAGGCCGGATGTGTTCATTTCAGCATAACTACTCCCTATGGAGGAATATTCAGACGTTGGATGTCGTTTCGTCATCGGTTATTTCATGTAATACTATATTGTGCCGCGTGAGTTGCGAAACGGCTTGATAAACTTTCTTATGTATTGAAGTTCCGCATAGCGATGGTGTTATGTGAGTAGGATGGCTCTCGAGATTCAGATCATATATCGCACCTTAGTTGTGCTTGTGTTTTGTAGCATATGGCGCTGTCGGTCCTTCCAAGGATGGTATTATGCACTTAGCGTGCTTGTGTCCGATGTTCGGATATTTTGTAAATAATGAGCATTCTAGCTCACTAAGTATTTTCTTATAGATTTTGCGGATCGGGTTGCACGCCGCAACAGTGTGATGTTGAGTACAGTTCCCTATATTCTATTTTGTGTGTTTTTGTGTCCCATTTTCTGAGGAAGGTACATGACACCTTTTCAGTTGTTTAATTAGTCACGTGGGTTGAGTAATCCTTTCCATAGTCTATTTTCCTTATGTATCGCAATCGAGTCCGTAGCTTATTAGCTCATTGTGGTGTCATAGGAGACTTTTTGTCATGTCTGAGGTGGCTTATTGCCTGAGCAGCTTATACTAAGTGAGATGAGGTTATTGGATCCAGGATCAGTACGATCGGATTATATGAAGTATAATAAAGAGCAAATACCATTATTTGGTCCATAATGAGGCAATGGTGAGAAACTCAATAATTTGTTGACTTAGCAGTTGGTTATGAATTTCTACACATTTCTTCCATCGTGGAAGCAGTTCAAGAGTTGGAACAGGAATTATAGGTATCATGAGGTGTGTTGTGAACATCAGATTCGTGGAATTTCGGCTATTGTTATCGGAGGATGATATTATGATCATGTGAATGGTGCGGTGCATGGTCTAAATTCAACCAAGGTATGAAACCCTGTATTGGTGCATCGTGTAGTGATTGATACAGTGTTCGTAGGTTGGAAACAGGCATGATGGAGAATTCTGGATGTTAGAATTGGGCTCTAAGGCTTAATCGCCTAAATAAAGGGGAGAATCTTCAGATTGGCTCGAGCTAATGTGCTCAACTGGGTGTGGTAGCACGGGTAGGTGCACGAGGTGTTAAACTGTGATTTTGGACAACTCCGGAATAGTCCTTAGCACGTTCGTGAACGAACGTATATTTAAGTGGGAGAGAATGTAACGACCCAACCGGTCGTTTTGACTATTAGAACCCCATTTCCCTAAATAAAACTTCCTGTATGTGCTTTTAATGATTTATGACTTGCGGGGATGGTTGGTTCGGGATTTGGAAGTGTTTGGGTTGAAATCGGAACACTTGGTTCCTTAAGATGGCCTTAAAGTGCTAAGTTTAACTTCGGTCAACATTTTGAGAAAACAACCCCGGAATAGAATTTTGACGATTCCAATAGCTCCGTATGGTATTTTGGACTTAGGAGCGTGTTCGGAATTTTATTTGGAAGTCCGTAGTTAAATTAGGCTTGAAATGGCTAAAATGGGAATTTAAGTTTGAAAGTTTGACCGAGGAGTTGACTTTTTGATATCGGTGTTGGAATCCAGTTCTAAAAATTTTCATAGCTTAGTTATGTCATTTATGACTTGTGTGCAAAATTTGAGGTCAATCGGACTTGATTTGATAGGTTTCGGTACCTAATGTAGAAGTTGGAAATCTTAAGTTTCGTTAAGTTTGAATTGGGGGATGATTCGTAATTTTAGCATTGTTTGGTGTGATTTGAGGGTTCAACTAAGTTCGTATGATATTTTAGGACTTGCTGGTATAATTGGGTGAGGTCCCGAGGGGCTCGGGTGAGTTTCGGACAACTAACGGATCACTTTTGGCCTTTGGAACAATGCTGATAACTACTGGCATTTTCTTCTGATTTCCTTATACGCGATCGCGTAAGTTGGTCTGCGATCGTGTAGAGTAATTTGGACAGAGATGGATTTGTTCTACGCGATCGCGTGAATGGGGTTGCGATCGCGTAGGATTATTTTGGGCAGCTGGACATTCGTTCTATGCGATCGCGTGTGGTTGTTTGCGATCGTGTAGGGGAAACTAGGGAGGAGCTGGGCCATGCGCTTAATGCTTCGCGATCGCGTGAGGAGGCTCACGATCGCGTAGGCTTGTGGAGACAGTGCTTCGTGATCGCGTGGGACTTTTCGCGATCGCGTAGGGTTAATGTTTGGGCAGTAAAATTTGTGCTACGCGATTGCGTGAGGAAGTTCGCGATCGCGTAGAAGAAATCACTAGGCAGAGAGTTTAAGTTCTGAAAATGGGATTTCGTCCCATTTTCCATTTTTTAACGATTTGGAGCTCGGATTTAGGCGATTTTTGGGAAATTTTCAGAGAAAGGGTAAGTGTTCTTAACTCAATATTGGTTAAATTACCCGAATCCATCACTATTTTTATCATTTAATTGGTGAATTGAGTTGGAAAAGTTTGAAAACCCTCTTGGATAGATTTGAGAATTTGAGGGCCAAATTGTTATCAGAATTTAGTGATTTTGGTATGGGTAGACTCGTGGTTGAGTAGGTGTTCATATTTCGTAACTTTCGCCGGATTCCGAGACGTGGGTCCCACGGACGAATATTTTAATTAATTTCGAAATTTTTATTGAAAATGTAGTATTTTCTTATAGAATTGATTCCTATAATTTTTAGTGATTGTATCGAATTAGTTTTGGCTAGATTCGAGCTAGGCAGAGTTGGATAATCGTGGAAAAGGTCTTCTAGTGGATTAAATTGGAGCAAGACGAGGTAAGTCTCTTGTCTAATCTTGTGAGGGGGAAATTACCTCATAGGTGATTAAAATTAAATAATTATTGCTAATTGTGGGGGGCTACGTACGCACGAGGTGACGAGAGTCCGTGCGTAGCTACTATTAAGTCAATACGAATTTCAACAACAAGATATTCCAAGAATAACAACTTCAAGTAAAGAACTCAACGATTAAATAATGAATAAGTAATAGAGGAAACAATAACTTCAACTAAACATGTAAAGACAATTAACAAGTAGGTGATAAGACAAGTAGAGCATGTGAATATAAATTAATGATGATGAATATAACATGTTATGGTAACTCAATTAAAGGCATGAAAGGAATCTACATAGTTAAAATTGGGCAATTACCATATTTAACCTGTATACATACTCGTCACCTTGCGTACACGGCTTCCACATATCATAATTAACACAAATCAACACCAATCCTAAGGGGTCCCTCAGCAGTGTACACGACATTCTGGATCGGGCCGTACGTCCTCGGCAGAAATCGTACTTAATAATAATAATTACACGATACTTTAATAATTTATTTTAGCTTGCGAAGCTAATTGATAAATTGGAAAATCCTTGAGATTTAATAAATTATTATTCTTGCTTGTTAAGGAATTAATTGTTATTCCTGTAAATGAGATTTAATTGATAAATTAAAAATTTATTGAAATTGAATTGCAGCTTGTAAAACTATTTGATAAATTGGAAGTTTTATTGAAATTTCATGATTTAAATAAATAAATTGAAAAATTGTTGCATTTGAAGGATTTTTATTATTTCTGCTAATTGAATAAAATTATTTTTAACTCTGTGAACCATGCTGATTTGAATAATTATAATTTATTCCAATTATTATTATTGACCCATAGTGAGTGTCAAAGTCGGCTATCTCGTCTCTACCACTTCGAGATTAGGCTTGATACTTACTAGGTACACGTTATTTTCGTACTCATACTGCACTTGCTGCACATTTTATTGTGCAGGTACATATATGTATAGCGGCCTTGTGGGCGCAGAGGTGTGGTTAATAATTGTGGGGAGATAGGTGAGCTTCATTTTATATTACGATTCGCAGCCAACAGAGTTTTTTCCAGAGTTATTATATTTTTCTGTCTAATTTGTATTCTGGACAGATGCTGTATTTTATTTTTAATTCCCTAGTAAATTCTCATACACTTGTGACACCGGGTTTTGGGAATGGTTATGAATTGTTTAGAAATTTAGTTGCTAAAAATATTTATCATTTACTCTATGAGTTTTATCTTTACAATTTTATTGAAGAAAGTTTTATTTAAAAAACAAATACTAAAATGGGTAATTAAGTTAATTGATTATGGTTAACTTGCCTGACAGTGGTGTCCGACGCCATCACGACCTTTAATTGGATTTTGGGTCGTGACAATGACTTCATGCCGTCCACTATCAATGGGTGGATTGTGGGGTCATGTATTATATCAGTTTTGGGGCCTGAAATATATATATATATATATATATATATATATATATATATATATATATATATATGTGTGTGTGTGTGTGTGTGTGTGTGTGTGCGTGTGTGTGGTATTGAAAGGTTCCCTAAAATTTACCCATGTTTAAGGCCTGAGATTTTGTAGAGGATAAGGTTGGGACTTGCGGTATGTCCGCCTCCTTAATAATCATATACTTCAGTACCAAAGGAGTTATAGAATCAACTCTAAATTTGCAGAAGGTCTACTCAGCGTGGACGTCATGGTTGCGGATTTTGGGGTGCTTCGGAGGAAGTACAGTTGTTAACGAGATTCTGGACTATATGGTTCGTGCCAAGATTTGTTTGTATGGAGCTCTACTTTTGTGATTGTTGTGTTTAAATAGGGGTAAGGGTTACCCCAAAGAAGAATCGAAGAGTATGTTAAGAAATGGGTCAGCACAATAGTGTTGAGTCAGCATAACAAAAGAAGAAATTTGCCTTGGGAGAGATAATTCTCCACCGGTGTTCGTGGCAAAACTATGAAGAGGGCAGACCAGCCAATGCAACACCACCCACTTGGCTAATCTCTCAGAAATGCTTTTGAAAGAGTTTGTTTCCCGGACTCTCCGTAATGCATAGCGCATAGGGTTGAACGATTACGTCAGGTTATCATGACGGTGTCAAAATATGCCATCAAGTTCAATAAGTTACCCCGTCATACTCCTACTTTGCTTCCTACAGCCAGAGAGCGAGTCCACAGACTCATTAAATGACTCAATTATGATCGTAAAATTATGAACTCGGGAGCTACAGGCTGATACTTCATTTCTGCTAGTTATAGAAATTGCCAAGATATTAGAATGTGTTCGGGGTGAGGAAAAAGGAAAAACTTAGGAGACTAAGAGGTCTCGAGGTTCTGGAGGATTCAGTGAATTCTACTCTACAAGTATAAATCATTAGGGTGGGGGTTCGGGCAGTCGGCCAGCCCAGTCCGCATATTGGATTACTCGGGGTGCTCCAGTAAGTTCTTTTAATGCATCACCGACATGAGTTTCCTACAATGGTTATTCCAATTATCTGGTACAGACTCAATATGAGCAGCCAAACCCGCAAAGGGGTTGTTATGAATATGGTGATACTGGGCACATCATGGGAAAATTGTCCCAAACTTGGGAGAGACATATTTCATCAAAGCACTCAGGCTATGTGCTCCATTGAAGTTATTACACCACCCACACGACTAGTTAGGGGTGGAGGACAGGCAGGTAGAAGGCGTCCTAGAGGTGGAGACTTAGCCGTTGATATATTTGTTTTACGATATGGCGAAGGTCGCTATATCAGATGGTGTCATTATAGGTACGACCTTGATTTAATATAAAGGAATAATTTCCTTAACTTGATTCGGTTCTCAGTATCGAAACGAGTCCTCATATGGTGCTCCACTTATGAGTGAGCTTCATAATTCTGTAATCTACTTATGTGTTTACTCCTGTTGGGAGATTCTATGGAGATAACTATGCCTATCATTCCATGTTGGTCACTAATAAGAGGTGCGAGGCTAAATGTGGCTTTAAGTTACTCATTTCGGTAAGTTTTGATGTAATTTACGGATAATTCATTACAAATTTTGAATTATATGCCCTACCGGTGTGGGGTTTATTATGTGTTGTGATTTTATTTAACGAAAATTACTTAAAAGGAACAAATGGAAAGTTTCGATTGGCACGATGTGCATATTACTTGTGATTCAGAACTGAGGACGAGATCCTCACATTTTAAAATAAACTGATATGTTTAAACCGGGCTACGAGATGCGGTGGAAGTTATATAAGGAAGAGATCCTTGTGAGGAAAATTCTTGTGTTTAAGCTCCCCCTTATGAAATCTAATTTGTACTATAGTACTAATAGGGAGTCATGCCTGTTAGGCTTATTTGAAAATTCTATATGAAATTCTCTGTGCATACTTGCCAATTTTGGGTTGTAATTATTGAGTTTTAACCTACAAGACAGGTTCCCTCCCAGGTGACGTTAAATGTGACTCATTAATTTGGGTAAATAATTATGAGGTCTTCATGCCTCGTGTCTCGTTATCAGTATTGTGAAGGTTTGAAATGAGATTTTTGTTAACATGAAGTTATTTAACGATTCTGTAATTGATTATGAACAACTATTAAGACCAGATTGACCCAGAAGGGAGCTCCGTTCAGATGGACCGAGGAATGTGAGGAGAGCTTCCAAAATCTCAAAACAGCTTTGACTACAGCCCCAATGTTGGTATTACCTATAGGTTCAGGGTCTTATATTGTGTATTGTGATACGTCGCGTATTGACCTCGGTGCAGTGTTGATGCAAGACGGTAGGGTGATTGCCTACGCGTCCAAACAGTTAAAGGTGCATGAGAAGAATTATCTTGTACACAACCTTGAGTTAGCAGCTATTGTTCATGCCTTAAATATTTGGCGGCATTACTTGTACGGTGTCCATTGCGAGGTCTACACCAATCACCGAAGTCTACAACATCTGTTTAAACAGAAGGATATTAATTTGCGGCAGCGGAGATGGTTGGAGTTGCTTAAGGATTATGATATCACCATTCTCTATCATCCTGGGAAGGCCAATGTAGTGGCTGATGCCTTCAGTTGTAAGGCGGAGAGTTTGGGCATCTTAGCATATTTACCGATAGCAGAGAGGCCTTTATGACCGTATCAGGGAACGTCAGTATGATGACCCCCCATCTGCTTGTCCTTAAGGACACAGTTCAGCACGGCGATGCTAAGGAAGTCACTATTGGAGATGAAGATGTATTACGGATGCAGGGTAGGCTATGTGTGCCAAACGTAGATGGTTTACGCGACTTGATTTTCCAGGAGGCTCACAGTTCGCGGTACTCCATTCATCCGGGTGCTGCAAAGATGTATCAAGACTTGAGACAGCACGATGGGTGGAGGCGGATGAAGAAAGACATAGTGGAATATGTAGCTCGGTACCTAAATTGCCAGCATGTGAAATATGAGCATCAACGACCGGGTGGATTGCTTCAAAAGTTGGAAATTCTAGAATGGAAATGGGAGCGGATCACTATGGATTTCGTTGTTGGGCTCCCACGGAGTCAGAGGAAGTTTGATGCAGTTTGGGTCATTATGGATAGATTGACCAAGTCGGCTTATTTCATTCCTTTGATTACTACTTACTCTTAAGAGCAGCTGGCTCAGGTATATATTCGCGAGATTTTTAGACTTTGCGGTGTACCGGTATCTATCATCTCTGACTGGGGTACACAGTTTACCTCACGGTTTTGGAGGGCTGTACATCGAGAGTTGGGTACTCGTGTGGAGTTGAGTACAACATTTCACCCTCAGATGGACGTGCAGTCCAAACACACTATTAAGATACTGAAGGATATGCTTCGTGCGTGTGTGATAGATTTTGGGGGTGCTTGGGATCAATTCTTACCACTTGTGGAGTTTTCTTACAACAACAGTTGCCAGTCAAGCATTCAGATGGCTTCATATGAGGCGTTGTATGGTAGGCGGTGCCGGTCCCTAGAGTTGGTTCGAACCGGGCGAGGCTAGACTATTGGGTACAGACTTAGTTCAGGATGCCTTGGAAAATGTTAAGTTGATTCAGGATTGGCTTCGTACATCCCAATCTAGACAGAAGGGTTATGCGGATTGGAAGGTTCGTGATGTTGCATTCATGGTTGGTGAGCGGGTATTGCTCCGGGTTTCGCCTATGAAGGGTGTGATGAGGTTCGGGAAGAAGGGCAAGTTGAGCCCTAGGTATATTGGGCCTTTTGAGATTCTTGAGAGAGTTGGAGAGGTGGCTTACAAACTTGCACTACCACCTAGTCTCTCTGCGGTTCATCCGGTATTCCAAGTTTCCATGCTTCAAAAATATTACGGTGATCCGTCTCATGTATTAGACTTCAGTTCGGTTCAGTTGGACAAGGATCTATCTTATGTTGAGGAACCAATGGCTATTTTAGATATCATGTTCGAAAGCTGAGGTCAAAGAACATTACTTCCGTGAAGGTTCAGTGAAGGGGTCATCCGGTCGAGGAGGCGACTTGGGAGACCGATCATGATATGCGCAACTATTATCCACACTTATTCACCAGCTCAAGTACTTTTTCTAACTCCGTTCGAGGACGAACGTTTGTTTTAGAGGTGGAGAATGTGATGACCCAAAATGTCATATTTAAATTTAATAATTAATTATGTGTTCTAAGACCTCAAAAAGCACTATTTATCATTCCTCGACTTGCGTGTGCAGCCCGTAAAATTTTCCGGAAAGTTTTTGTGTGAAAAATGGATTAAAATGTGAATTAGAGCTTTAAAACTCAATTGAGTCGACTTTGGTCAACATTTTGAGCTAACGGACTCGGATCAGTATTTTGACAGTTCCAATAGGTCCGTATCGTGATTTGGGATTTGGGCATATTCCCGAAATTTAATTCCGAGGTCCCTAGCCTGAGATATGAAATTTTGATGAAAAATTAAAAGTTTAAGTTCAAATAGTGACCGGATGTCGAATTATGTGCAAACGATCCCGAAATAGAATTTTGATAATTCCAACAGCTCTGTATGGTGATTTTGGACTTAGGAGCATGATCGAAATTTTATATAGAAGTCCGTAGTAAAATTAGGCTTGAAATGGCTAAAATAGGAATTTAAGTTTGGAAGTTTGACCGGGGAGTTGACTTTTTGATATCGGGGTCGAAATCCAGTTCTGAAAATTTTCACAGCTCTGTTATGTCATTTATGACTTGTGTGCAAAATTTGAGGTCAATCGGACTTGATTTGATAGGTTTCGACATCGAATGTAGAAGTTGGAAATTCTTGAGTTTTATTAAGCTTGAATTGGGGTGTGATTTGTGATTTTAGCATTGTTTGACTTGATTTGAGGTTTCAAATAAGTTCATATGATATTTTAGGACTTGTTGGTGTATTGGGTTGAGGTCCCGAGGGCCTCAGGTGAGTTTCGGATGGTTAACAGATCAAAAATGGGACTTAGCTGCTGCAAAATCTGGTGCAATTTTTCTGCTGGAAATGGTGTCAAAATCGGGTTGCCTGTCAAAATCGGGCTCCCAGAAAAATCGGGCTCCCTGACAAAATCGAGCTCCCTGACAAATCGAGCTCCCTGACAAAATCGAGCTCCCAGACAAAATCGAGCTCCCTGACAAATCGAGCTCCCTGACAAATCGGACTCCCTGGCAAATCGGGCTCCCTGACAGATCTGTAAGTTATAAAAACAGGGGACATCGTCCCATTTTCCATTTTTGACGAATTGGAGCTTGAGGAGAGGCGATTTTGATATATTTTAAAGGAAAAACATTTGGGGTAAGTGATTCTAACTCGGATTTGGTTAATATACACGAATATATCATTGTTTTCATCATTTAATTAGTGTTTTGAGATAGAAATTTGGAAATTTTTTAGAAAACTCATAGAAATGAATTTTTGATATTTCGGTGTCGATCCGGAGTCGAATTTGAGTGAAACTGGTATGGTTGGACTCGTAATTGAATGAGTTATCGGATTTTTTGAGTTTCACCGGATTCTGAGACGTGGGCCCCACGGGCGATTTTGAGCTAATTTCGAATTTTATTGAAAAATATAGTATTTTCTTATGAAATTGATTTCTATAATTTTTGTTGACTATATTGAATTAATTATGACTAGATACGAGTCAATCAGAGTCGAAAAAATCGAGGAAAAAGCATTATACTTGGTTAAATTGGAGCAAGTCGAAGTAAGTGACTTGTCTAACCTTGTGTGGGGGAAATTTCCCCTAGGATTGGTATTGATGTGATTATTAAAATGTGTTGAAAGTCATGTGCACGAGGTGACGAGTGTGTACACGGGCTAAATGTGAAAGATTATATTTTTAAATTGTGTAGATCATTGTTGCGCATTTATTAAATTATTTTATATTGTTATATTCTTCATCATTGATCTGAGATATATACTTTAAATTTGTTTGACCTTTTTCTGCTAATTGTTTTCAAATTTGTTTGATCTTTTCTTACTAATTGTTTTACCTGTTTAGTTGAAACTTGGTTTCTTTTATTCTGTGCATTATTTAAAGGTTGATTTTCTTTAAATTAAATATTATTAATATGAAGTATTTGACATTCTTAAACTTGATATTGAAGCAATGTATTAAAGATTTTGAAATATTATTTTCCTAAATTATTTACTCCTGAATATTTTTGTACTCATTGTGATGGAGCAGTGAGCTCTTTATTGTGGAAGAATATTATTGTTGAATTATTAAAGACATGAGTCGTGAACTCTTGATTGTGGAAAGATATTATTGTTGAATTATTTTGACATGAGCCGTGAGCTCTTTATTGTGAAAAAATATTATTGTTGAATTATTTTGACATGAGCCGTGAGCTCTTTATTGTGAAAAACTATTGTTGTTGAATTATTTTGGCAAGTTAAATTATTTGAGCACCTGAGGTACAAATTGTGATATATTGTGATATTGATACGCATGCGGTGGTATAAGGTATGGCTATTGAAACGCATGCGGTGAGAAAAAGGTGGCTTGATACGCGTGGCTAGTAGGGAGAACTACTAGAAGCCATGCAGTGTGATAAGGATGGCTAAAACGCGGGATGCTATTTCGGAAAAAATATTTTTCCGAGGTGATCAGCTGCGTCTGCCGCTCAGTCCAAGGAAACTAATAGGGGAAGGATAAAAATCATAAGTACCATATTATTCCATCTATATATTAGATTGCATATTACAAAAATAACAATAACTCACTAGATTTTTATAAATGAGGTCCGGGGAGGGTAGGTTGTACGTAACTTTACCCCTATCATGGGAGGACAGAGAGGTTGTTTCCGACAGACCCTCAACTAAAAAAAAGATGAAAGAAGCATTGACAACAAATAGTAAAAATATAAGATATTAAGAAAATCGAAGTCAAGATAGCAAAAGTGCCGTAGGTCATAATAGCAATCTAAGGATAAAATGATAGCATACTAACCCTGATACTTGATAATAATTTGTATTTGTAAAATAATTCTGGAGAGAATAAAATAACATATAAACAGAAATATAAAAGAAACATAATTTAATCTGAGCCCACTAAATTCATAGTGTTTCTTTAAGGAATTTAACCCCCTCCTAGTACACAAGGTTGTAGATTATTTTCTCCCAGGATAGAACGAATTACACACTAATATAGCGGTACTTCAAATTCTAGTGTTTCAGCGAACACAAATATCGGTAACAAATCACACTTATTGTTGCTTTCTTTGTAGTTAAAATAATGCAGAAGAAAGGAGGAGAACTCGGAAATTCATATTGAAAATCTGAAAGAATGGACTAGTATTTATAGCTAATATTGAGCTCAAACTGAAGAGGTGCAACTCTTCAAAACTGAAGAGGTGCAACTCTTCAAAAAGGTTGCTTGTGTAAAATGGCCATAATATAAATGGTTTTTACAAAAAGCGAAGGGTATATACCGTTTCGTTGGATTTAATATTAATTTTTTATTTACAAAAAAATGGATATTTAATAATATTTCTGTTAATATTTACTATTAATAAATAAATTTGGTCCAAAAAAATCAAATTCAAATCCAAATGGCTTTTACAAAAAGCGAAGAGCATATACTGTTTCGTTGGATTTAATATTAATTTTTCGTTTACAAGAAAAAAAGGATATTTAATAACATTTTTGTTAATATTTACTATTAACAAATAAATTTGGTCCAAAAAACCAAATCCAAATGGCTTTTACAAAAAGCGAAGAGCATATACTGTTTCGCTGGATTTAATATTAATTTTTCGTTTACAAGAAAAAATGGATATTTAATAACATTTTTGTTAATATTTACTATTAACAAATAAATTTGGTCCAAAAAATTAATCAATCAATCGATCATTTGACTAAATCCAAATCCGAAAAAACGAAGGGCATATACTATTTCGCTGGATTTAATATTAATTTTTCGTTTACAAGAAAAAAATGGATATAATAACATTTCTGTTAATATTTACTATTAACAAATAAATTTGATCTAAAAAATCAATCAATCGATCAAGCCGAAGCCGAGCGAGCGACGACGACGGCACGAGGCTTGCCTTCTTCTTAACTTTTTAAGAACTAGAAGAAGAGCAATTGTATATATACCCATCAAAACCTTTTCCTCTTCCAATATGGGACAATGTCCCTTTGTCAATAAGGGAAACTCAAACATTTTCAATTTTCCTCAATTTCCCATTCACCATTTTTAAGCTACATTTAAGTTTAAAAACCCAACAATACTATCGAACTAAGGAAGGCAAAAGGAAACGCTCGACTAATTACTAACCTTCTACCCTAATTTTCAACCTCTACACTCTCTTATCAAGGATCATATCCTCGAAAATTGCATGTTACATCAGAAAAAGTAATACATGAGATTTGCAAATAAAATATAAGAGATTTTTATAAGATCGTTTTTCCTCTATTCACATTGTGCTCCTAATTCACTCTCCATCCAAAATGAAAAATAAAAGAGAGAGAGAACATGAAAGCTTTAGGAAGGTAAGCATTTAAAAAGATGTAATTAAACAGACCAAAAGGAAAATTTTATGGTCAACATTACTGTCTCTATAAATGTAGAAGATCGTTTTAGCTCCAAAATTAGATCATTTATTATGATATTTCACGGTTGTGGATCGATGTACTTTAATAAATTTCTATAATTGGACATCAAGAGCAGATGCAACAACCTTGAAGAAATATTTATTGAAGTCCTAACTTAAGGGAGTTTACTGATATTTTTGAATTTCAATTTTAGTTGTTGGCTGTCAATTAATCAGCTATTCACAACCTATGCGCTTTTACAAAGGAGTTTCGAGAGAACTGTCACTTATGTCAAACGTTCCGGCTCTTTAAAATTTGTAACTAAATGTGTGTCGGATCTTTCAAACGTACCGTATTTTTGGAAGATTTTGTTAGAACCGAAATAATCAAACGTGTCATGGGAAAACTAGTAAATCAAACATTGAACAACAGTAAATAAGATAATATAAAAAAAATATATCAAAAGAAATACAAACATTTAACATGGTTGGTCAATTGACCTACATTCACAGACGGAGATAAGTAATCCACTATATAAAAGAGAGTATAAAAATATCGAGAGAACAATCTCAGATAGAGCCCACACGAGGTCAAGAGGTTCATATGAACCCGATTCATCAAAAAATAATACCGTTTTTATATGTATATTCTATCCTTCTTCCAGAGAATGCGAATATATTGTTTGTGATGACTCAATTTAGAATACGGACAACATCCAGTCCAATGGCAAATTGGGTGCAATTATTTTGGTTGTCCTGAGTTCGAAGCCAACCAGCCCATAATGGGCACTCTTTTTTTGCGAAATATTTTTCCTTCCTATAAACACGTTTTTTTATTTCCCTATATCCTATACACAACACTCTTTTTTCTTTCCTATATTCGTACGACATGGGAAAACTTTTATTTATCATTTTTAGACTAGGAAATATATTTTTTATATATATAATTTAGGGAAAGAAAACTACATGTATTAATTTTTTTTCTTAATCGAATCTAAAATCTGAAAATATATATTTGTTTCTTTGCATTTTGAACCCGCTTGATAAAAATTCTGGGTCCGCCACCGGATAGAGGCACACACAAGTGGCAGGATAACATTTGTCAAACACATTCTCCCCCCTAAATAACACTCTCAAAACCGCTTAAGGACTAATGAATAAAAAGGAATGATCCTTAATTTATAAAAATCAAAATATTTCTCTCCAAGAAAAAGAACTAGCCAAATATGAAAAAATTATATTTTTCTTTTCGTAAAAGGAAAAATCAGTTATAGTAAATATGTTGTCCTTCCTTCAAGAAATAGAAAATATAAATATGGTGAGAAAATTAGAATCAACGCCTAACATATCTGACATGGGTATATCAACATTTTAGAGAGTCTAAGTAACATAGACTGTCACATGTTAATAATTAGACATTAGTCCCTCCGTCTCAATTTATAGGATATTTGATTAGACACGAAATTTAAGAAAAAAAGAAACTTTTAAAACGTGTGGTTTAAAACATGATAATATATATTTATATAGCTATAAATTATTTTATTAAAAATAAAATTGCTAAATATACTAAAAATAAAAGAAAGTAATCAATGCCATGTCCTCGAGCAGGCATTGATTACTTTATAAGAACTAATAACCTCAACAAGACACCAGGTAAAACAAAAGCAATCAAAAGCAATCATATGAATATAAATAAACTTTAACCTCAGTCATACTAATCTATCGATGCATAACATGTGTTTGCTAATATACTTAATCATGATTAATTGAATATATATTCCCGAACATTTTGTCATGAAAAGAAAATAAAAAAAAATTATGATCAAACGGGAGCTTAAACTAAACTCACGTTAGCAAAGCTTAAATCCTCGAAAATTTCGTACTACAGAATTCTAATTTCTCCTTTTGTCTTCCTCTTTGCTTACACCCAATTCACTAGGTCATTTCTACCTTCACCCAAAAAAAAAAAAAAAAAAAAAAAAATATATATATATATATATATATAGAGTCAGACATCTTTATAACAATATTTTTATATACAGTCATTCACTATAAAAATTAATTTCTTTTTGAATCGATTTTTGTGTTATGTTATAATATATATTTTCTATAACAATACCCCATTATAGCAACAAAACAATATCGGAACAAACGATATTGTTATAGAAATGTCTGATTGTACTACTGTAATAAATAGAGAGCAAAAAAACTTTAGGAAGGTAAGCATTTAAAAAGATAATGTAATTAAACATGGGTCAACCAACAACAGGGTAAATAATAGACCTTTGTAGTTTGACCCTTCCCAGATTCCTCATATGACAGAAGCTTAGTGCACCGGTCTGGCTACCCTTTGTAGCTAGGTAAAAGAATTTATGCATATATATTATATGTTAAATTCTTTTTAATTTTTAATGTGTTTACTTCTTTATATTTTGCTTTCTCTAAATGAAAATCGTGGCTCCGCGACAATTGCCACATAATTGAAATAGAGTGAGTACTGTCTTTAGACTCCCTCTATAAATGTTAGATCAAAGATCATTTTAGCTCCTATCTCACACATTTTCTTTTTTGGGACAAATGTCAATGCTTCTCTTCAAAAATATTTTTCCCCTTCATACAAGGGAGTCACCTACTAAGTTATTTTCTGAAAATCATGATTCTGCTTTTTTTGAATATAACATTTCATCCTTGAAAAAACATAAAAAAGCAAAAAAAAGATTTTGTTGTATGAAGTCTGAAAACTTAGGAAATCCACAAAAATGTTTATTAAAAGCAGTCACTGATGTTGCAGCCATATCAATGGAGAAAAATGAAGTTTTAAATACTCCTAAATCTAGTAATGGAATTGGGATTGTGGAGTTTTTTGAAGGGAAGAACGTTCTTGTCACTGGTGCTACGGGATTTCTTGCAAAAGGTAATTTTATTTAATTATTTCTTTCAAAATTTATATCGCACTTATTGGTTATAATTATAGGCCTTTTGAGGTTTTTAGTACGTCTCTTAAGAAAGATATTTAGGCGTTGTATTTGGTATGAACGAAAATGTTTTTCACAAAAAAATAAAAAACAAATAAATATTGTGAACAACTTTTTCCAGAAAAATAATTAATATTTTCAGCGTTTGATTGGTGTGAAGATAATATTTTTTTAATGTTTGGTTGGGTGAATAGAGAATATTTTCTACTATTTGGTTGTATGGAGAAAAATAACTTTCTAAGAATATCACAACATTATATTTTCATTTCATTTTCTAGTGTTTGTATTACGTTGTTTAGTCCATTTCTTCATTTCCTATTCCCTATTATATTCTAGTTCTTTGCCCACATTTACTAGATCCTTTAAGGGCCAAATATACCCCTCTATTTATTTCCCCTCGTTATACTATTGGGTTATCTATACACCTGCAGTCATACTTTGGGTTCAAATATACCCCTTATTTAAACAGAGGGACACGTATTATCATCTTGTTGGTCAATTCTAAATATCTCCTAATTAATTAAAAAGACCCATTACCCATACCCGATTTTTTATTTTTTTTTGTAAAAACTGGAAAAAACTAAATTGTTTTTTACTAAAAACTAAAAAAACGAAAATATTTTTTTCCAGTTTTTACAAAAAAGAACTGCTTTAAAAAAATTAAAAAATATTTTCTAAAAAAATATTTTTATAAAAACTGAAAATCCAATTTTTAAAGCAATTAAAAACTGGAAAAAACTGAAATATTTTTAACTAAAAACTAAAAAAAAGAAAATATTTGTTTTTTCAGTTTTTACAAAAATATTGCTTTACAAAATTGCTTTTTAGTTTTTATTTTTTCAGTTTTTACAAAAATATTATTTTAGAAAATAGTTTTCAGCTTTTTTTAAAGCAGTGTTTTTGTAAAAACTGGAAAAAAAAATATTTTTGTTTTTTTTCAGTTTTTAGTAAAAAATAATTCAGTTTTTTCCAATTTTTACAAAAAATATTGCTTTAGAAAATTGATTTTCAGCTCTTTTTTCAGTTTTTACAAAAATATTTTTCAGTTTTTTTTTCTGCAGCAGGTTTTTTTGTAAAAACTGCAAAAAAAATATTTTCGTTTTTTTTCAGTTTTTAGTAAAAATAAATTTAGTTTTTTTCAGTTTTTACAAAAAAAAATAATTATTTTTCGGGTATGAGTAATGTGTCTTTTTAATTAATTAGGAGATATTTAGAATTGACCAACAAGACAATGACAAGTGTCCCTCCGTTTAAATGAGGGGTATATTTGAACGCAAAATATGACTGCAGGGGTATAGATAACCCAATAGTATAACGAGGGGTATTCTTAGATCATTTTCGAAAGTAGAGGTGTATATTTAGTCATTTGCCGTAAATACTATGTTTCTCCACTTCGACGTGCTGCTAAAGACAACGTATATGTGATCTTGAGAAAAATATTTTCTTAAATATTGCGGCCAAGCATGGAAAATTTTAAAAAAATATTTAAATTTGAATCGGTTAATTTATCCATTCTGTATATTTACACCTAACTAAATAATTAACTTAACAATTAATAAATCAAAACGAAAATACATATCACTTAACTATGATTAAGCATTAAAAAGTATATATACAAGACATATGTCTAACATTTGTTTATTTGGTATTAAGTACGAATAAATATTTATCTCCAATCTATTATGATCACTTTTTTTTTTTTAACAACCACCTACTTGCTTTTAATAAAATTAAATAGTTCAAATTTTATACATAGTCTTAAACATCGAGGTAGGGATTGTTGAGTTTTTTAAGGAAAGAATCTTCTTGTCATTCTTTCCTGCAAAATATCACTTCATTTAATTTTATACCTTGAATAGCCACTACTCGCATTTATTTTCTTTCCACTTGAGTTGACCTACTATTCAGTATTCACCTTTCTCCTGTCTCTACAAATATTTACTACGTTTTGAAATTGCAATATCATTTTGTTTTTAATTAAAATTATATAAACAGATCGTGTAGAAGATTTTTACAATATTAGGAGTAAAATTTTACCTGCTATAATTAATGTCACTTACTATATATTTTGTAGGTAAACAATATCCATAATTGCTTTACCTGTTGCTAACTCTTAAGTGACTCTGATAGTCTAAATGAAAAGGATTTTATTAACCACAAAAAAAAAAGACCATTTTAAATGAAATTTACCACCAAAGTGGAAGGAAAGCCACGCGTAATTAATGGTTTTGAGTTCGAGTTTTGAGAATTGAGACATTTTTAATAGTGGATACTTTCTTTTTAAATGGGCATACATAACGTGTTCGGCTTAGTTGCGCTAATAGGTACGTACTGAATAGATGGTTAAACAAAATAAATTTAAAACAATATAGAAACAGAACAAAGACCAACATATATTGTAAATCATGCTTGTTTTTATTCTTTATTACCTCACCTTTATTAATACTCACATTTCCACTACAACAATATTTTGCAGCTTTGGTCGAAAAAATGCTAAGAACAACACCAAATATAAACAAAATTTATCTCCTCATCAGGGCAAAGGATAAGGGAGTTGCATTTGACAGATTAAGAAGTGAAGTATGTTTATTAATTCTTCCTTTTTTAAAATTTAATTAATCTCTACAAATATGAAACAATATTTTTATACCTTCTCTTTTATCATCAGATTATGGAGTCGAAATTATTCAAACGCTTAGAAGAAATGCATGGTGAATATTACAAGCCATTTATATTAAGCAAATTGGTTCCTGTGGTTGGAAATATACATGAGCCAAACCTTGGTATGGATATTATTACTGCTCACCAAATTGCTGAAGAAATTGATTTGATCGTAGACTCTGCAGCAAACACTACATTTGACGAGAGGTTCTATTTTTTTTATTTATTATTTATGCTAATTCTTTTCACGCATTTGTTCTTCAAATTAGTCGTAGTATAATATTTTTTTAAAAGAAAATTTAATTATCGAGTAAATAATATTGATTTGACACGGAGTTCATTTAAGAAACAAAGGATGAGTTTTAAATAAACTCCTAAGTTGGATGATCGTTTGAGAAATCTGAAAGCTTAGTGTTTAATTTCTAGCACCAGAAAGTTAATTTTAAATTTTTGGGATGATTTTATAATGACCAAAAAAAAGTAACTTTAGCTAATTAAGTTAGCTGACCATTTGAGAAATTAACTCTTAGTTTTGTGTTACGAAGTTGTAACTCACTCCCATTTGATATGTGTTAGGTATGACTTAGCTCTTGAAGCTAATGTGAACGGTCCATGTCAACTCATGATGTTTGCCAAGAAATGCAAGAAATTAAAACTTCTTATGCATTATTCCACCGGTATGCATTTGAATATTCTTTAAAATAGAACATAGTTTTTTGTAGATATAATATGCATTTTATCTTATTTATTTCATTTGAATTTTAAAGCATATGCCAATGGAGAAAGAGAAGGCTGTATTTTGGAGAAGCCATTTACCATGGGAGAAAGCATAACAAAGGAAAAAGTCACTTCATTTTCTCCCTTTACTAAATTTCCATCCCTACATGCTATGAATGAGATGGACTTAGTTTCAAAGTTGAAGAATGCTATTACTAACAATAGCTTGGGGCAAATAATGAAGGATTTAGGCATTGAGAGGTATTTTCTTCGTTTATTTGATTTTTGTTTTTGGTTTCTTGCCCAGTGTTCAACATCTGCGTTGGGATCCGACTAAATTTTGATTTCCGCCGAAAAGTTCAACAATTGTTATTATAATTATAGGGCGAAGTTATATGGATGGCAAGATACATATTCATTCACAAAGGCCATTGGCGAAATGATGATTGATAGCATGAGAGAGGAAATACCAATACTCATTCTTCGTCCCTCTGTGATAACAAGTAGTTTTAGAGAACCTTTTCCAGGATTTATACAAGGATTCAGGTGTCGTTTTCTTTATTTGACTTTTTCTTTTTTATATAACAGTCATACTTATATTATATTGAACTTTTTTCTTCTTTATTCATAGTATTTATTTATGTTCAACCAAGATTAATATATTGTTTCTGACTTTTTATGTTCTCTCACTCATAGGGTAATTGACCCTTCAGTTTATTTATATGGAAAAGGGGACCTCCCAGCCTTTCTTGGTGATCCAGATTGTCTTGTTGATGTGGTAAGTACAATCCTCTAATATATTTTAGTTTTTAATTGCATCGATTATTATTGAAATACGTGACCCATTAAAAAATTTAAGAGGGAACATACTTTTATTTACTACTTAATTACAATCAAATCTTTCTATAACTATCATGCTTTATAATAATAATTTCACTGTAAGGGCTAAGTTTTTCTGGAACCAATTTTTCATATTATCTTATATTATATGTTTTCTATAACAACATTTCGTTATAGCTGTCAAAACATAGCGGGACGAATGACACAGTTATAAAAAGCTTTGACTGTATATATTCAATGCATACATGCGCTTCTCGCATGTGAGTGTACTTCTTTTTCATGAGCCAAACACGTGATATTTTTTAATAAATGGGTTGTAATGAGACTCGAACTCAGTGCAACTGCCTACTTTATAATACCATGTTGAAATGTGTATGACTATTCATATCTAAAAGCTAAAGCTATCAAAAATAATATATTTTTATTTACGTAATTATGTCTTCAACATTTAAATAGTTTGCATATAAGGCTAAAAATCTGATAAATATTCTTGTTTTTACAATGCTATAAATATGCTATCATGTTAAAAAAATACATTAAATTAATCAAATGTATTAATTATCTGCTTACTTCTTCACTTGATTTAGGTTCCTGTTGATTTGGTTGTAAATGCTACAATGGCTGCCATTGCCAAGCATGGATATTTACAAAGTCCAGAAGTTAATGTCTATCATGTGGCATCCACATTTGTGAATCCTTTCTCATTATATCAACTTTTCTACTATTGCTATGAATATTTCACTTCATTTCCTTTTGTTAACTCAAAAGGAGATAAAGTGGAAGTAAAGGAGATGAAATATTTTGACAAAATATCGGACTTTTCAAATTATATTTGGGAGGAATTATCAAGGCAACATAGTGTACAAGATTTAACTGAAAAAGAGCTTTTGAAGATTCAAATGCGGTTTAAAAGGAAAGTGGAATATTTGAAGCACTTCTGCAAACTCTATGAACCATATGCATTCTACAGAGGATGGTAAGATATTTTTTTCTTCTTAAATACATGAATAGTTTTAGTACATATTACTATAAATTGTATGGCTTTCACAAGTCAAAATTATACGATTAGGATAAGAGTTATAGCACGGTGAAGGATCCTTGGAGCAAGGATAAAGTTGTCTTTGTGTGACCTATAGATCAGGGGATTCGAGTCGTGGACAGGAGCAAAGCTACATAGTCCTAAGGGTGGTCAATTGACCATTCTTCGTCGAAAAATTGCACTATGTATATAAGTGAAATATTAGATTTTAGAGGTATATAACATATATTGAACACTCTTTATCGGAAAATATTTTTTAACTTCTTTCAAGTTTGAACACCCTTGGCGAAATTCCTGGCTTCGCCACTGGCCGTGGAAGTAGCCACTAATGCTTGTATTAGGGTAAGCTGATACATTACACCCCCTTAGGGTATATCTTTCCCAGACTCTGCGTGAACGCGGGATACCTTGTGTCCCTTTTTATCTTTTCTCAAGTATCAAAAGTCTATTTTCTATCTTAAATTATATGTCTAGTCAAATTTCGTCATATAAAATTAAGCAGATGAAGTAATAGTTAAAGATATTATGTAATTCTCTTTTTTTCTCCTACTTGCAGGACAGAAAGCTTAGTCTAAGACCAGATATTATATATACTTAAAGATGAATTAGAGTAAATTGTTTGTGCTTAATTTTAATTTTTTTTTTCTTCTTGTAAGGTTTCACATTGGCAACATGAGAAATTTAATGGAAGAAATGTCTGAAGAGGAGAGAACAAGCTTTGAGATTGATGCATCAAAGATAAATTGGAGAGATTACTTAACAGGAATTCACATTCCTGGAGTGAAAGAACATGAATTGAAAGGAGGAAGACTACCTTCCTAAGTTTATATTGGGAAAGAACATTCAGTCGTCCTTGTATTACAAACTTTTGCTTCCTCTATTGTGAAGGGAAAGAAATGGAACTAATTATATGACTATTTCATTTTAAAGAGTTTTACTATGTGTTTTACCATCTAACTATGTGTTTTGCTACTAATGTTTGTATTAGGACAGGTATTGTGTCCATTATACCTCTTGGGTGTGCGACCCTTCCCCGAACTGTAACGACCCGGCCGGTCGTTTTGAGAGTATTAGCCCCGAACCCTTATTTACTGCTTCCTCTATTTTATTTTGTGGTTACGTGACTTGCCGGGAGGATTTGTTTTTTGTTTCGGAGAGAATTGGGACACTTAGTCCCTAAAATGGAAGTTTAAGTTCTAGAAATTTATCGTAGTTTGAACTGTGTGAATATGACCTCGGAGTGGAGTTTTGACGGTTCCTATTGCTCAGTAGGGTAATTTTGGTTATAGGAGCGTGTTCGGATGTTGAATTGGAGGTCCGTAGGTCATTTTAGCGTCTATTGGCGAAAGTTTGAAAATTGGATGATTTTTCGGAAGTTTGACTGGGAGTGGGATTTTATATATCGGGGTCGGATTCCGATTTCGAAAGTTGGAGTAGGTACATAATGTCAATTATAACTTGTGTGTAAAATTTGAGGTCAATCGGACTTGATTTGATAGATTCCAGCGTCAGATGTAGAAGTTTGAAGTTTTAAAGTTCAATAAGCTTGAATAGATGCGCAATTCGTGTTTTTAGCATTGTTTGATGTGATCTAAAGGCTCGACTAAGTCCGTATAATGTTTTAGGACTTGTTGGTAAGTTTGGTTGAGGTCCCGGGGGCCTCGGGTAGATTTCGGATAGTTAACGGATCAAATTTGGACTTGTGAGAATGGCTGAAGGCACCAGTTCTGGTGAATCGCACCTGCGCAAGATTGACCGCAGGTGCGAGCTCGCAGAAGTGAGCATTTGAGTCACAGATGAGGGGGCGATGAGGATGGCCAGTGGTCGCAGATGTGACATGAAGACCGCAGAAGCGGAGCCGATTCTGCGGAAGGGTGATCGCAGAACCGGAGTGAGTGAGAGAGTCGGGGTGGACAAGGCTTCCGTACAAGCGGACAAGGGACCGCAGAAGCGCTTCCACAAATGCGGATGTTTGCGCGCAGGTGCGAAATCTGGGAGTTTTAGTGAACTCTGCAGATGCGGAGACTTCTCCGCAGAAGCGAATTTTGTGACCGCAAAAGCGAAAAACCTGGTGGGCAGACTCTATTAATTCAAGGGTTCGGGATTTTTATCATTGTTGGACATTTAGAGCTCGGGTCTTGGCAATTTTTGAGAGCTCGGATCTTGGCAATTTTTAAGTCTCTTGTACTTATATTTTATCAATAACCTTATTTCCCCATTGATTTTTTCACCTAGATTGTGTGTGTTTAAGGTGGAATTTGGGAGTTTGAGGCTAGGGATTTGGAGAGTTTAATTTAGGGATTTGAGTGGGGACTTGGTGTTGAATTTTAGTAATTTTGGTATGGGTAAACTCGATATCGAATTAGTGTTCGTATTTTGTGACTTTTACCCGATTCCGAGACGTGGGCCCGAGTCAACTTTTTGGGGTGATTTTTTGATTCCTTTCTAAAGTCACAGATTTATTAATTAAATTAGTTTTTTGTAGTTGTATTCATAGTATGTAATTTTTTTGGCTAGATTTGCGCTATTCAGAGTCAGGAAATCGAGGGAAAGGCATCCTTATCGATTGATTGAGCGAGGTTTAAGGTAAGTGACTTGTCGAACCTTGTGTGTGGGGAAATCCCCTTAGGATTTGGTATTGTTGTAATAATTTGTGATATATGTGAGACGTGTACGCGAGGTGAGAGTGCGTACATGGGCTAATTGTGGAAAATTTTGGTTCTTGCTGAGTAGACTTCTTTTAAATTTATTAACTAAGTTGCCTTAGCATATGTAGCTGTCATGTTTAGCCTAGTATCGCATGTCTACGTGTCTTGGCCTTTACTTGAAATTTGTGCAACATAACAACAGCAATAACAACAACAACAAAAAATCCAGTGTATTCCCATAAATAGGGTCTGGGGAGGGTAGTGTGTACGTAGACCTTATCCCTACCTTAAAAAGATAGAGAGGTTGTTTCCGATAGACCCTCGGCTCAAGGAACAGTGGAAATAATGCAACAAGTAGCAAACAATAGTAACAACAATACATTAAGGTAACATGCACGAATAACACAACATGTAATAGTAAAGAATCATGAATAAGATAACACAGAAATAGTCCTAGTACTACTGGTAAGCCTAGAAGGAACACACTACTAACTGTCAACCTACAACCCTAATTTTCGACCTCCACATCTTTCCATCATGGGCCATATCCTCGGTAAGTTGGAGCAATGATACGTCCTGCCTAACTACCTCTCACCAATACTTCTTAGGCCTGCCCCTACCCTTCCTCAAACCCGCAATGGACAACCTCTCACACCTCCTGACCGGAGCATCTATGTCTCTCCTCTTCACATGCCCGAACCATCTCAACCTCGACTCCCGCAACTTGTCCTCCACGGATGTCACTCCTACCTTGTCCCTAATAACTTTATTTCTGATCCTGTCCTTCCTAGTATGACCACACATTCATCTCAACATCCTCATCTCAACTACTTTCATCTTCTGGACATGAGACTTTTTGACGGGCCAACACTCAGCCCCATACAACATAGCCGGTCTAACCACCACTCTGTAGAACTTGCCCTTAAGTCTAGGTGGTACACTCTTATCACACAAAAACCCCGAGGCGAGCCTCTACCTCATCCACCCCGCTCCAATATGATGGGTAATATCCTCGTCAATCTCCCTGATGCCTTGAATAATCTACCCAAGATACTTGAAACTATCTCTTTTAGGGACGACTTAAGTACCAATCTTCAATTCCACTCCTTCTTCGTGCATCCCATCACTGAACTTGCACTCCAAGTACTCAGTTTTTGACCTACTCAACTTAAAACCCTTAAACTTTAGCGTCTCTCTACAGACTTCCAACCTAGCGTTAACTCCATAATTCATCTCATCAATCAGGACTATGTCGTCAGCGAATAGAATACACCATGTCACCTCCCCTTGTATGTATCTCGTCAGCACCTCTAACGCTAAGTCAAACAAAAACGGGCTAAGAGCCGATCTCTGATGCAACCCCATCTCCACTGGAAAATGATCTGAGTCTCCTCCCGCAATCCTCACCCAAGTCTTCACTCCCTCGTGCATGTCCTTAATCACCCTAATATACGCCACTAGGACACTACTAGCCTCCATACATCTCCATAGGACCTCTCTCGGGACTTTATCATAAGCCTTCTCTAGGTCTATGAATACCATATGCAAGTTATTCTTCCTTTCCCTATACTGCTCCACCAAATCTCCTCACAAGGTGAATGGCTTCTGTAGTAGACCTTCCTGGCATAAAGCTGAACTGGTTCTCAAAAATAGTAACACTACGTCGCACCCTCCTCTCCACCACTCTTTCCCAAATTTTCATAGTATGACTCATCAGCTTGATACCCCTATAGTTGTAGCAGTCCTAAATATCACCTTTCTTCTTGTACAACAGGATCATCAAACTCCACTACCACTCCTCGGGCATCTTCTTCCCCCTAAAAATGACATTAAACAACCCACTAAGCCAATCCAAGTCAGCCCGCCCCACTGCCTTCCAAAATTCAACTAGGATCTCGTCAGGCCCAACTGCCTTACCCCTGCTCATTTTCCGCATTGCCCATTCAACCTCATCGCTCCTAATACGCCTACAAAACCCAAAATCCCTAAGACTCCCTGAGTTTTTCAACTCTCCTAGTATGATATTCATGTCCCCTTCCTCATTCAGGAGTCTATGAAAGTACTCCTGCCATCTATGCTTAATACTCGCCTCTTCCACCAGAACCCTACCGTCTTCGTCTTTGATACACCGCACTTGATCCAGGTCCTGAGTGTAATGACCCGGCCGGTCATTTTGAGTATTACAACCTTGTCCCCCTATTTACTGCTCAATTTATGATTTACAGTTGTTATGTGACTTGTCGGGGTGATTGGTTCGAGTCTGGTGAGGTTTTGGAATGAATTGGAACACTTAGTTCCAAGGTTTAAAGCTTAAGTTGAAATAGTGACCGGATGTCGACTTATGTATAAATGACTTCGGAATAGAGTTTTGATGATTCCAATAGCTCCGTATGGTGATTTTGGACTTAGGAGCGTGTCCGAAAAATTATTTGGAAGCCCATAGCTAAATTAGGCTTGTGTAATGACCCAACCGATCATTTTGACTTTTAGAATCCCGTTCTCCTAAATAAAACTCCCCGTATGTGCTTTTATAAATTATGACTTGTGGGGATGGTTGGTTCGGGATTTGGAAGTGTTCGGGTTGAAATCGGAACACTTGGTTCCTTAAGTTGGCCTTAAAATGCTAAATTTGACATCGGTCAACATTTTGAGAAAATGACCCCAGAATGGAATTTTGATGATTCCAACAGCTCCGTATGGTGATTTTGGACTTAGGAGCGTGCTCGAAATTTTATTTGGAAGTCCGTAGTTAAATTAGGCTTGAAATGGCTAAAATAGGAATTTAAGCTTGGAACTTTGACCGAGGAGTTGACTTTTTGATATAGGGGTCGGAATCCAGTTCCGAAAATTTTCATAGCTCCGTTATGTCATTTATGACTTGCGTGAATAATTTGAGATCAATCGGACTTGATTTGATAGGTTCCGGCTTCGTTTGTAGAAATTAAAAGTTTCAAAGTTCATTAGGCTTGAATCTATGTGTGATTCATGTTTTTAGTGTTGTTGGATGTGATTTGAAGACTCGACTAAGTTCATATGATGTATTAGGACTTGTTGGTATATTTAGTTGAGGTCCTGAGGGGCTCGGGTGAGTTTCGGATACCTAACGGATCATTTTTGGACTTGGCTTGATAGTTGAAGTTCTGGTTTCTGCAGGTTCTGGTTTCCTTCTACGTGATCGCGTGAGAAGGTATGCGATCGCGTAGGGTTAATTGGGCAGATGAAATTTTGTGCTATGTGATCGCATGGGCAAGTCCGCGATCGCGTAAGTTTGGCAGACTGTGTTATGCGAACACGTGGCTAAGACCGCGTTCACGAAGAGGAAATGAAGCAGAACCTGTCCACGCTCTTAACCCTTCGCGATCGCGTGGATGAGTATGCGATCGTGTGGGTCTAGGAAGGCTGTGTTTCTGATCGCGTGGAGTTATCCGCGATCACATAAGCTTAATTTTGGGCAACCTTATTTTGTTCTTCGCGATCGCGTGCCTTTGGCCGCGGTCGCATAGAAGAAATCACTGGACAAAATGCTTAAGTTCTAAAAATGGGATTTCGTCCCATTTTTCATTTTTAATGAATTGGAACTCGGATTGAGGCGATTTTTGGGAGATTTTCAGAGAAAACATTGGGGTAAGTATTCTTAACTCAATCTTGGTTAGATTACCCGAATCTATCATTGTTATTAATATTTAATTGGTGATTTAAGTTGGAAAATTTTAAAAACTTTCTTGGATAGATTTGAGGGTCGAATTATTATCAGAATTTAGTTATTTTGGTATGGTAAGACTTGTGGTTGAACGGGCGTTCATATTTCGTAACTTTCGCCGGATTCCGAGAGGGCAATTTTTGAGTTAATTTTGGATTTTTATTGAAGAATGTAATATTTTCTTATGGAATTGATTCTATAATTTTTGTTGACTGTATCAAATTAATTATGACTAGATACGAGTTGATTGGAGTCGAAAAATCGAGGAAAAGACATACTACTTGGTTAAATTGGAGTAAGTCGAGGTAAGTGACTTGTCTAACCTTGTGTGTGAGAATTTCCCCTAGGATTGGTATTAAAGTGATAATTGAAATGTGTTGAAAGCCGTGTAAATAACGTGACGATTGTGTACACGGGCTAAATGTGAAAGATTATGTTTTTAAATTGTGTAGATCATTGTTGCATATTAATTAAATTATTAAATCTTGTTACATTCTTCATCATTTATTTAAATGTTTATAATATAAATTGCTTGATCTTTTCCTGCTAATTGGTTTACCTGTTTAGTTGAAACTTGGTTTCTTTTATTCTGTGCATTATTTGAAGGGTGATTTTCTTTAAATTAATTATTTGACATTTTAAATTTGGTATTGAAGCAACGCATTAAAATTTTGAAATATTATTTTGTTGAGTTATTTATTCCCGAATATTTTGTGAGATTTTCGTGCTCATTGTGATGGAACTGTGAGCTCTTTATTGTGGAAAAATATTATTATTGAATTA
The DNA here is from genome assembly GCF_000390325.3 of Nicotiana tomentosiformis. Taxonomy (NCBI): domain Eukaryota; kingdom Viridiplantae; phylum Streptophyta; class Magnoliopsida; order Solanales; family Solanaceae; genus Nicotiana; species Nicotiana tomentosiformis. Next base: position 128,012,883 of record NC_090818.1, read on the forward strand.
TTTTGGCATGATCTGTGAGCTCTTTATTATGGAAAAATATTGTTGTTGATTTAACTTGGCAAATTAAAATATTTGGGCACTTGAGGTGCAAATTGTGATATTGATACCCATGCGGTGGTATAAGGTTTGAGTAGTGAAAGGCATACAGTGAGATAAGGGGGCTTAATACGCGTGGCTAGTAGGGGAACTACTAGGAGTCATGCAGTGTGATAAGGATGGCTAACACGCGGGATGTTATTTCGGAAAAAACGCTTTCTTTAAAAAAATAAATTGTGAAGGCTCTCGCGGTGAGATAAGAAAATGCGATATTGTGAATTTAATTATGATTTGGGACTACGAGGCGGTACCTCGGGAGTGCCCTTATTGATATTGATTTATGGTCGCAGTTTCCTTTGATTATTGTTATGATTTTCTTAAATGTTGAAATGAATTCTGTTTTTGTTTCCACGAGGTATTAATTGCCATTATTTGGTGTAATTAAATGGTAACATACTACTTAACTCATTTTCATTGTCATTTTATCTTATTATATTGATAAACATTTTACCATGCCATTATTTATTTTTCAGTAGGGCCTGACCTGACCTCGTCACTACTCTACCAAGGTTAGGCTTGGCACTTACTGGGTACCGTTGTGGCATACTCATACTACGCTTCTGCACATTTTTTTGTGCAGATCCAGGTACATCTTATCAGACCAGGCACCAGTAAACTAGCTGTACGAGGAGACTTCCAGGTATATCTGCCAGCGTCCGCAGATTCCGGAGTCCCTTCTATCTTACTATGTTGTCTTCCTTATTTGCTTTAGACTCTGATGTATAGAGACATAGAGAATAAATTCTTAGACGCTTGTGACTTATTTCTACCTGGTTTTGGGAGTTGTAATTATTTGAATTATATTTTATTTATTTTTGATATCTATTATTATTCCGCATTGATAGGCTTACCTAGTCTTAGAGACTAAGTGTCATCACGACCTCCTACGGAGGGAATTTGGGGTCGTGATAAGTTGGTATCAGAGCTCTAGGTTCATAGGTGTTATGAGTCACAAGCAGATTTAGTAGAGTCTTGCGAATCGGTACGGAGATGTCTGTACTTATCTACGCGAGGCTATGGAACTGTTAGAAAAATATTCACTTCTTTGATTCTTTATCGTGCGCACTGTTGACTTCCAAGTTCTAAACCATTATCTTTCTATTCTCTTACATATGGTGAGGACACGCACAACTGGATCCGATGAACAGGCACCCGCGCCCCCTGTTAGAGCCACAAGAGGTCGGGGTCGGGGCAGAGGCCGAGGAAGACCATGTGGTGCAGCTAGAGCACCTGCACAAGCTGCTTCACCAGAGCCACCAGTAGCTCCAGTTGGAGAGCAGGCACCTGAGATGCCTGTTACTACTCCTGCACTTCAGGAGACTCTTGGCCAGTTTTTGAGCATGTTTGGCACTCTAGCTTAGGGCAGGGTTAATTTCACTTGCTCCTGCCACATCTCAAGCCGGGGGAGGAGCACAAATTCCTGCCGCCCGTACTCCAGAGCCACGGGCCCAAGTTGACCATGCCCAGAGGTTATATCAGTGCAGCCAGTTGTCCTAGTTCGACCTGAGATTAGGACAACAGTTTCAGAGGAGGGAGCAGCTCAGGCTCGAGAGGTAAAAGAAGTACCACCCTCCTACTTTCAGCAGTTTAGCTTCAGAGGATGCTCGGGGTTTTCTGGAAGAATGGCACCGTATCTTTCATACTATGGGTATTGTGGATTCCAGTGGGGTTTCTTTCATGACATTCCAGTTTAGAGGAGCAGCCTACCAGTGGTGGCGGGCATATGAGTTGGATAGTCCCGCTGAGGCATCTTCACTCACTTGGACTCAATTTTCAGATATGTTCTTAAGGGAGTATATTCCTCAGAGTCTTAGAGATGCATGGCGCGCAGAGTTCGAACAGCTGCGCTAGGGTTCTATGATCGTGTCAGAATATACGGTCTGATTTAGTGAGTTGGCTAGGCATGCACCAGCCTTAATTGCTACTGTTCGAGAGCGGGTTCACAGATTTATTGAGGGTCTCCACCCTAGTATCAGATTCATTATGGCCTGGGAGCTAGAGATGGACATCACATACCAACAGGTGGTGTCAATTTCTAGGAGATTGGAAGGTATGCGGACTCGGAAGAGGGAAGAGAGGGAAGCTAAGAGACCCTGAGATTCTGGCACATATAATAATTCTCGTGCCCCAGTTGCAGCTCGTCATGGTAGAGGTTATGTGAGTCGTCCTATTCATTCAGCACTTCCAGCTTCCAGTGGTATTCCGGCTACTCCCAGACCTCAGGTTCCATATTATGCACCGCCAGTGTCTAGTGTATAGGGTGCTGTTAGCGAGAAGTCTAGTCGATCAGGACCGAGCCAGTCCCAGCAGCCACCTCCTCCGAGGGCTTGTTTTGAGTGTGGTGACACTCGTCATATCATGAGAGATTACCCCAGATTTAGGAGGGGTGCACCTCCATAGATATCTCAGGCCCCACCTATTTCACATGGCCCTCAGACTTCACAGGTCATGATTACTGCACTAGTTGCTACTCCACCTACACAGCCAGCCAGAGGTGGAGGTCGGGCAGGTAGAGGTTGCCTTAGAGTGGAAGGCCATGCCAGATATTATGCCCTTCTTGCTAGGACAAATGTCGTTGCATCCGATTCTGTTATCACATGTATTATTTTGGTCTGTCATAGAGATGCATCAGTCTTATTTGATCCAGGCTCCACTTATTCTTATGTGTCATCTTATTTTGCCCCGAATTTGGGCGTATCACATGATTCCTTGAGTTTTTCTGTTTATGTATCTACACCCGTGGGTGAATCTATTATTGTGGACCGTGTGTATCAGTTGTGTTTAATTGTTATCAGTGATTTTGAGACCAGATCTGATTTATTATTGCTCAATATGGTATATTTCGATGGTATCTTGGGCATGGACTGGTTGTCTCCCTATCACACTATTCTTGATTGTTACGCGAAGATGGTAACGTTGGCTATGCTAGGTCTACCGCGACTAGAGTGGAGAGGTACTTGGGATCATGTTCCTAGCAAGGTTGTTTCATTTCTTAAAGCTCAACGAATGGTTGAGAAGGGGTGTGATGCGTATCTGACTTATGTGAGAGATGTTAGTATTGATACTCCTACCATGGAGTCAATTCCTATAGTAAGGGATTTTCCTGATGTATTTACAACGGATCTCCCGGGTATGCCACCCAACAGGGATATTGATTTTGTCATTGATTTGTTACCGGGCACTCAACCCAATTCTATTCCACCATATCGTATGGTCCCAGCATAGCTGAAAGAATTAAAAGAACAGTTACAAGAGTTGCTTGATAATGGCTTCATTCGGCCCATTGTATCGCCTTGGGGTGCTCCTATTTTATTTGTAAAGAAGAATGATGGTTCATTGCCTCATAATGATGATTTATTTGATCAATTACAGGGTGCCAGAGTATTTTCCAAGATTGACTTACGTTCAGGATATCATCAGTTGAAGATTTGGGAGCAAGATATCCCAAAGACTGCTTTCAGGAACAGATATGGTCACTATGAGTTTCTTGTTATGTCTTTCGGGCTGACCAATGCTCCAGTAACTTTTATGCACTTGATGCACAGTGTGTTCCAGCCTTATCTTGATTCTTTCGTTATAGTGTTCATTGACGACATTCTAGTGTATTCCCGGAGTCGGGAAGATCATGAACAGCACCTGAGGACTATGCTTCAGACTTTGAGAGAAAAGAAGTTATATGCAAAATTTTCAAAGTGTGAATTCTGGCTTGATTCAGTGGGATTTTTGGGCCATATAGTTTTGTGCAAGGGGATCAAGGTAGATCCGAAGAATATTGAAGCAGTGAAAAGTTAGTCCAGACCATCCTCCGCTATGGAAATCCGGAGTTTCCTAGGTTTGGCAGGGTATTATCGCCGATTTGTAGAGGGTTTCTCTTCTATTGCTGCATCTATGACCAAATTGACCTAGAAGGGTGCTCCATTCAGGTGGACCGAGGAATATGAGGAGAGATTCCAAAAGCTCAAGATAGCCTTGACTACAACCCCAGTATTGGTATTACCTATAGGTTCACGGTCTTATACTGTGTATTGTGACACGTCGCATATTGGTTTCGGCGCAATGTTGATGAAAGACGGTAGGGTGATTGCCTATGCGTCCAGAAAGTTAAAGGTACATGAGAAGAATATCCTATCCATGACCTTGAGTTAGCAGCTATTGTTCATGCCTTGAAGATTTGGCGGCATTATTTGTACGGTGTCCATTGTGAGGTCTACACCAATCACCGGAGTCTACACCATCTATTTAAACATAAGGATCTTAATTTGCGGCAGCGGAGATGGTTGGAGTTGCTTAAGGATTATAATATTACCATTCTCTATCATCCTGGGAAGGCCAAAGTAGTGGCCGATGCCTTGAGTCTTAAGGCGTATAGTTTGGGCAGCTTAGAATATCTACCAGTAGCAGAGAGGTCTTTAGCCTTGGATGTTCAGGCCTTGGCCAATCAGTTTGTCAGGTTGGATATTTCTGAGCCGAGCCGAGTTATGGCTTGTGTGGTTTCTCAGCCTTCTCTTTTTGATCGTATCAGAGAGTGTCAGTATGATGACCCCCATCTGCTTGTCCTTAAGGACATAGTTCAGCACGGTGATGCCAAGGAAGTCACTGTTGGAAGATGATGATGTATTACGGATGCAGGGCATGCTATGTATGCCTAATTTAGATGGTTTGCATGAGTTGATTCTCCACTAGGCTCACAGTTCGCGGTACTCCATTCATCCGGGTGCTACAAAAATGTATCAGGACCTGAGACAACACTATTGGTAGAGGCGGATGAAGAAAGACATAGTGGAGTATGTAGCTCGGTATCTAAATTGTCAACAAGTGAAATATGAGCATCAACGACCGGGTGGATTGATTTAAAAGTTAGAGATTCTAGAATGGAAATGGGAACGGATCACTATGGATTTCGTTATTGGACTTCCACGGACTCAGCGGAAGTTTGATGCAGTTTGGGTGATTGTGGATAGGTTGACCAAGTCAGATCATTTCGTTCATGTGATGACTACATACTCTTCCGAGCAGTTGGCTTGAATCTATATTCGCGAGATTGTCAGACTTCACGGCGTACCGGTATCTATCATCTCTGACAGGGGTACACAGTTTACCTCATGGTTTTAGAGGGTTGTACAGTGAGAGTTGGGTACTCGGGTAGAGTTGAGTATAACATTTCACCCTCAGACGGACGGGCAGTCCGAACGCACTATTCAGATATTGGAGGATATGCCTCGTGAGTGTGTGATAGATTTTGGGGGTGCTTGGGATCAGTTCTTACCACTTGCGGAGTTTTTTTACAACAACGGTTACCAGTCAAGCATTCAGATGGCTCCGTATGAGGCCTTGTATGGTAGGCGGTGCCGGTCTCCAGTGGGTTGGTTCGAACCGGGTGAAACTAGACTATTGGGTACACACTTGGTTCAGGATGCCTTGAAAAAGGTTAAATTGATTCCGGATCGACTTCGTACAACCCAATCTAGATAGAAGAGTTATGCAGATCGGAAGGTTCGTGATGTTGCATTCATGGTTGGTGAGCGAGTCCTACTCCGGGTTTCGCCTATGAAGGGTGTGATGAGGTTCGGGAGGAAGGGAAAACTGAGCCCTAGGTATATTGAGAGATTATTGAAAGAATTGGAGAGGTGGCTTACAAACATGCACTGCCACCTAGTCTCTCTGCAGTTTATCCGATATTCCATTTTTCTATGCTCCGGAAGTTTCACAGCGATCTGTCTCATGTGTTAGACTTCAGTTCGGTTCAGTTAGACAAGGATCTATCTTATGTTGAGGAACCAGTTGCTATTTTGAACATGCAGGTTCGAAAGCTGAGGTCAAAGAACATTGCTTTAGTGAAGGTTCAGTGGAGGGGTCATCCGGTCGAGGAGGCGACTTGGGAGACCGAGCATGATATGCGCAGTTGTTATCCTCATCTTTTCACCACTCCAGGTATAATTCTAAACCCGTTTGAGGAAGAACATTTATTTAAGAGGTGGAGAATGTAATGACCCAACCAGTCATTTTGACTTTTAGAACCCTGTTCCCCTAAATAAAACTCCCTGTATGTGCTTTTATAAATTATGACTTGCGGGGATGGTTGGTTCGGGATTTGGAAGTGTTCAGGTTGAAATCGGAACACTTGGTTCCTTAAGTTGGCCTTAAAATGCTAAGTTTGACATCGGTCAACATTTTGAGAAAACGACCCCGGAATGGAATTTTGATGATTCCAACAGCTCCGTATGGTGATTTTGGACTTAGGAGCGTGCTCGAAATTTTATTTGGAAGTCCGTAGTTAAATTAGGCTTGAAATGGCTAAAATAGGAATTTAAGCTTGGATTGAGGCGATTTTTGGGAGATTTTCAGAGAAGACATTGGGGTAGGTGTTCTTAACTCAATCTTGGTTAGATTACCCGAATCTATCACTATTTTTAACATTTAATTGGTGATTTAAGTTGGAAAATTTTGAAAACCCTCTTGGATAGATTGAGGATTTGAGGGTCGAATTGTTATCGGAATTTAGTCATTTTGGTATGGTTAGACTCGTGGTTAAACGAGCGTTCATATTTCGTAACTTCTGCCGGATTCCGATACGTGGGCCACACGGACAATATTTAAGTTAATTTCGGATTTTCATTGAAGAATGTAGTGTTTTCTTATGGAATTGATTCTATATTTTTTGTTGACTATATCGAATTAATTATAACTAGATACGAGTTGATCGTAGTCAGAAAATCGAGGAAAATGCATACTACTTGGTTAAATTGGAGCAAGTTGAGGTAAGTGACTTGTCTAACCTTGCGTGTGGGAAATTTTTCCTAGGATTGGTATTGAAGTGATAAATTAAAATGTGTTGAAAGTCATGTACATGAGGTGACGATTGTGTACACGGGCTAAATGTGAAAGATCATTGTTGCATATTAATTAAATTATTAAATCTTGTTATATTCTTCATCATTTATTTAAATGTTTATAATATAAATTGCTTGACCTTTTCCTGCTAATTGTTTTACCTGTTTAGTTGAAACTTGGTTTCTTTTATTCTGTGCATTATTTGAAGGGTGATTTTCTTTAAATTAATTATTTGACATTTTAAATTTGGTATTGAAGCAACGCATTAAAATTTTGAAATATTATTTTGTTGAGTTATTTATTCCCAAATATTTTGTGAGATTTTCGTGCTCATTGTGATGGAGCCGTGAGCTCTTTATTGTGGAAAAATATTATTGTTAAATTATTTTGGCATGAGCCGTGAGCTCTTTATTATGAAAAAATATTATTGTTGATTTAATTTGGCAAATTAAAATATTTGGGCACTTGAGGTGCAAATTGTGATATATTATGATATTGATACGCATTCGGTGGTATAAGGTCTAGGTAGTGAAATGCATGCGGTGAGATAAGGGGGCTTGATACGTGTGGCTAGTAGGGGGAACTACTAGAAGTCATGCGGTGTGATAAGGATGGCTAAAACGCGAGATACTATTTCTGGAAAAATATTTTCTTTAAAAAAATAAATTGTGAAGGCTCCTGCGGTGAAATAAGGAAATGAGATATTGTGAATTTATTTATGATTTGGGACTACGAGGTGGTACCTCGGGAGTGCCCTTGTTGATATTGATTTATGGCCGCAGTTGCCTTTGATTATTGTTGTAATTTTCTTAAATGTTGAAAAGAATTCTATTTTTGTTTCCACGAGGTATTAATTTCCATTATTTGGTGTAATTAAATGGTGACATACTACTTGACTCATTTCCATTGTCATTTTATCTTATTATATTAATAAATATTTTACCATGCCATTATTTATTTTTCAGTAGGGCCTGACCTGACCTCGTCACTACTCTACCGAGGTTAGGCTTGGCACTTACTGGGTACTGCTATGATGTACTCATACTACGTTTCTGCACATTATTTTTGTGCAGATCCAGGTATATCTTATCAGACCAGGCACCAACAAACTAGCCGTACGAGGAGACTTCGAGGTATATCTACCAGCGTCCACAGATTCCGGAGTCCCTTCTATCTTACTATATTATCTTCCTTATTTTCTTTAGACTCTGATGTATATACACATAGAGAATAAATTCTTAGAAGCTTGTGACTTTTTTCTACTGGGTTTTGGGAGTTGTAATTATTTGAATTATAGTTTATTTATTTCTGATATCTATTATTATTCCGCATTGATAGGCTTACCTAGTCTTAGAGACTAGGTGCCATCACGACCTCCTACGGAGGGAATTTGGGGGTCGTGACAGCTTGAAATGGCGAAAATAGAAATTTAAGTTTGGAAGTTTGACCGGAGATTTAACTTTTTGATATAGGGGTCAGAATCCGATTTTGGAAATTGGAATAGGTCTGTTATGTCATTTATGACTTGTGTGCAAAATTTGAGGTCAATCGGACTTGATTTGATAGGTTTCGGCATCAAATGTACAAGTTGAAATTTCTTAGTTTCATTAAGCTTGAATTGGGGTACGATTCTTAGTTTTAGCGTTGTTTGATGTGATTTGAAGTTTCGACTAAGTTCGTATGATGTTTTAGGACTTGTTGGTAAGTTTGATTGAGGTGCCGAGGGTCTCGGGTGACTTTCGGATGGTTAACGGATCAAATTCAGACTTTGAAGAAATCTGGAAATTTCTGCCTTCTGGTGCAATCGCACCTGTAGAATTTGGCTCGCAAGTGCGAGCTCACAGAAGTGGGATGGGCATCGCAGATGCGTGAGGTCCGCAAAAGCGGATGAAAACTCGCAGAAACGAGTCCGCAGAAGTGAATCCAAGGTCGCAGAAGCGGAGGCAAGGTGTGCTGGGCAAGACCGCAAAAGCATGTCCGCAGAAGCGAAGCAGGCGCAGAAGTGGCAGTATGACCGCAATAGCGGGACCGTAGATGCGGTTAGTTTTCCGCAGAAGCGGAACCCCTAGACAGATTACAAAACAAAGGGGTTCCGATATTTTTGTCATTTTGGGACATTTCAAGCACGGTTTTGGGCAACTCTTCAGAGGAAATTCACGGGAAAACTTAAGGTAAGTCACTTGTGATCATTGTTAATCAATAATATTAGATTATCATTGAGTATTTTGACTAGATTACATGTTTTGAGGTGAAATTAGAGGATTTGGGCCTAGGGATTGTAAAATAAGAATTTGAGATTTGAAGGTTGAGTTGAGGCCGAAATTTGGTAAATTTGGTATGGTTAGACTCGTGGTTGAAATGGCGTTCATATTTTGTAAATTTTGTCGGGTTCCGAGAAGTGGGCCCTATGGGCGATTTTTGAGTTAAATTTCGAATTTTGTTAGAAAATTAGTATTTTCTTATGGAATTAATTCCAATAATTTGTATTGACTAAATCGAATTATTTTTGGCTAGATTCGAGGCATTTGGAGTCCGATTCACGAGGCAAAGGCATTGCGGAATAAAGAATGACAAAGTTTGAGGTAAGTAACAGTTCTAAATTTTATTCTGAGGGTATGAAACCTCAAATTATATATTATGTGATCGGTTTTGAGGTAACACACATGCTAGGTGACGGGCGTGTAGGCGTGCACTGTAGGAATTGTGACTTGGTCAAATTTCATGGAACTGTGTAGTTGAATAATCTGTTATTATCTGTACATTCTCCATATGGTAGAGAAATTAAATCACAAATCATGTTTAGATTATGTGTTGGCACTATAGGGACCCACAGAGGTTATATACATGTTGAATTATCTGCTAAATTGTTGTTTTGTACTCAGTCACAGTTTACTTGTTTGTTTTATCTCAGTCTCTATTGTTCATTATTGATCCATCATATCATTGTTGTTTGGGTTGATTTTTCATGATTATTGAGAGCCCGAGAGACTGGAGAAATTTATGACTGAGTGAGGCCGATGGCCTGATTGTGAGATATTATACTATAGCACATGAGTTGTCCGTGCAGCACATGAGTTGTCCGTGCGGATCCAGATATTATACTATAGCACGTGAGTTTTCCGTGAAACACATGAGTTGTCCGTGCTGATCCAGATATTGATATTATAGCACGTGAATTGGTTGTCTACGTGTCATGCTATTCTGGACTGTCATGCAAAAACCATGACATTGGCAATGCCGGGGTTGCCGAAGGTCGAATGGAGAGGTTCTCTAGATTATGTTCCCATCATGGTAATTTCTTATTTGCAGGCCCAACGTATGGTTGGGAATGGGTGTTTGTCGTATTTGGCCTTTGTAAGAGATGTTGATGCAGATACTCCTACTATTGATTTAGTACCGGTAGTGCGAGACTTTTCGGATGTATTTTTTGCAGACTTGCCGGGTATGCCACCCGATAGGGATATTGATTTTGTTATTGAGTTGGTGTCGGGCACACAACCCATTTCTATTCCTACGTATTGTATGGCACCAGTTGAGTTGAAAGAATTAAAAGAGCAACTTCAAGAACTTCTTGATAAGGGGTTTATTAGGCCTAGTGTGTCACCTTGGGGTGCACTGGTTCTGTTTGTGAAAAAGAAAAATTGCACTATGCGGATGTGCATCGATTATAGGCAACTGAACAAAGTTACAATCAAGAATAAGAATCATTTGCCGCGTATTGATGATTTATTTCACCAGCTTCAGGGAGCGAGTGTATTCTCCAAAATTTATTTGAGATCCGGGTATCACCAGTTGAAAATTCGGGATTCGGATATTCTAAAGACGGAATTCAGGACCCGTTATGGTCACTATGAATTTCTCGTGATGTCTTTTTGGCTGACCAACGCCCCATCAACATTTATGCACTTGATGAATAGTGTATTCCAGCCATATCTTGATTCATTTGTCGTAGTATTTATTGATGATATCCTGGTGTACTCACGTAGCTAGGAGGAGCATGCACAACACTTGGGTATTGTATTACAGAGGTTGAGAGAGGAGATACTGTATGCCAAATTCTCTAAGTGTGAGTTCTGGCTTAGTTTGGTGGCATTCTTGGGACACATAGTGTCCAATGAAGGAATTAAGGTGGATACAAAGAAGATAGAGGTAGTTCAGAGTTGGCCCAGGCCATCTTCAGCTACTGAGATTCGGAGTTTTCTCGGCTTGACCAGTTATTATCGTCGCTTTTTTTAGGGTTTCTTGTCTATTGCGGTGCCTATGACTAAATTGAACCAGACATGTGCTCCGTTCAGGTGGTTGAATGAGTGTGAAGAAAACTTTCAGAAGCTCAAGACAACTTTGACTATAACCCCAGTATTGGTGTTGCCTATAGGTTCAGGATCTTATACTGTGTATGCGTCGTGTATTTGTCTCAGCGTAGTGCTGATGCAAGACGGTATGATGATTGCCTATGTGTCCAGACAGTTAAAGGTACATGAGAAGAATTATCCGGTCCATGACCTTGAGTTAGAAACTATTGTTCATGCCTTGAAGATTTGGCGGCATTATTTGTACGATGTCCATTGTGAGGTTTATGCCGATCACTAGAGTCTACAACATCTGTTTAAACAGAAGGATCTTAATTTGCGGCAGCGGAGGTGGTTGGAATTGCTTAAGGATTATGATATCGCCATTCTCTATCATCCCGGCAAGGCCAATATGGTAGCCGATGCCTTGAGTCATAAGGCAGAGAGTTTGGGCAGCTTAGCATACTTACCGATAGCAAAGAGGCCTTTAGCCTTGGATGTTCAGGCCTTGGCCAACCAGTTTGTCAGATTGGATATTTTCGAGCCGAGTCGAGTTTTGGCTTGTGTGGTTTCTCAATCTTCTCTTTATGATCGTATCAGAGAATGTCAATATGACAACCCTCATCCTCTTGTCCTCAAGGACATGGTTCAGCACGGTGATGCCAAGTGTGAGCACCTAATTTTTGCCATAATATAAAATTACTCCTAAAAAAATCCAAAAAATAGCTTTAAATTATTTTTCTATGTTTTTACTTAGTTTGCTTTGTACATATTCATGTTTGATGCATTTTTAAGTTGCATTTTAAATCCTAAAGAAAATACTAAAATATTTTGAATTTTATATTTTTAGATTTTAATTGCATAATTAATTGCATTTGTAAAATACTAAAATACCAAAAAATACATTAGTAACTCTATATGCATTTGTTAGCTAAATGAATTAGTTAATTGTAGAAAAAGAGGTCATTAGGTTAATTTTGCAAATTAGTTGGAATTATGAGTGTTAAATAAATTGATTAGTCTTGCAAAATACAAAGAAAGAAAAGAGAAGGCTATGGGGTCTCATTACAGCTTTGGGCCAAGTGCTTCTAGTGACCCATTTTACTTCCATTCGCCCCAGCCCAATACCTGCCGGTCCAATATCCCCCTTCATCTCTAAAATAGACCCTAATTTCACCCCTCCCTTCCATTCTCAACACCAGAGACGGACGACCCCCCCATTTTGGAAAAACCCTAACCTAGCAGCGGCACAGCCCTCTCTCTTCTCCCTCTTCATCTTCTCAAGAATGAGACCCCCCTCCATTTTAGAACTAACATTAGCCGCGTCTCTTGCTCCTTCTTCACTCTCACGGACATACACATCATTCTCAGCAAAAAATACAAACTCCCTCACTCATTGATAATACACACAGCTAAAACAGAGTTAGGGAAAATTCAAATGAGGATATGAAAATCAAAAAGCTTAAAAACAAAAGAAGAACTAGAATTTCTAAAGGAAGATTGAAGAAAAAGTTGATTTCAAAACTCGGTTCCTTCTTTTCTGGTTTATCGTTAATTTTGGATCTAATTGGAGTTGATTTTGCAACTGATGCTATTAAACACTCACTGATTAGAAGCTGATTTCCCAGTTGATTTTCTTTGACCTTTATTTTATTTTTGGATTTCCTGCCGATTTCCCATTGATAAGTATGTAGCTATAACTTTGTATGTTTCTGTTAAGATATTAATTTTAAGATCTGTATTTTCAGTTCTGTTTCATATGATATGTTATTCTTACTGTTTGATGAATTACTTAGTTTAATTCTGAGGATTTGGTTCTTAGTTTAATTTGAAGTGAAAGTAAATAACCTTGTATGTGTCAATCCGCCAAACACCGTTAAATTTAAGTCGTTGAGCATTCTACATACTTTGATCTTTTATATTTAATTGATCTGAATATTTATAATGTGGGCTCTTCTTTCTTGTGTGAGAATTGCACTGTACGAGTAAATTATAGTAGCTGAAAGACACGTGATTAGAATGGTATATAACTTTAAATGGTGTTATTAACTTATAACTGGGTTTAGTGTATTTGAATGTTTATTCATGCATACCTAGGTTGATTTAACGTGGTGATAGTTTAGTTTGGTTCTCAACTGTAATTAAACAGTACTGACTTTCATAGTCCTCTGAGAATACATAGTATTTACTGCATATATGAGAACATACAAGTTCCATTCCGTATATTGCAAGCCCTTTTGTGATATCCTGGTTGAACTAAATGCACCTCTTACAAGTTATTTGCTGCTATTCCGTCGAGTCTTAGAACTCTTTGTTGCTTGACGTTCTAGTCTTGCCATGCCTTGATACTGTTGATATTTTCTTTTATTTAAAAATTCTACTTGGGCATCAGGATCATGGTCATGTGCACTGTTCTTTAGCTTTCAAGTCCAATCCCAAATTTTAGGAAAGAAGACTTATAAATACGCGTAGTGTGCTTAGGCGTGATTAATAATAAACATCGCAACTATGGGTACGGTTCCCGTGGCATAGTCATGATACGTAATTCCCAATTCGGGTGCGCATATCATGTGACCCGACCATAACTTCAAATAATAATAAAAGTAAACATGTTGTAGATCGCGGGTACGGTTCACGTGACGCGATTCGCAATGTGTACAAGAGCAAACGAGGGCGCGACATCGCTACTTGTTCAAACAAATTTCATAAGCACTAAAAATGTTTAATTAATTAAAAAGCGGTTAGAAAGTAAAAATGCACAATAGGTTTCAAATATGTATTAAATCAGATAATTAGGCCAATTATTAACAGTTGAGCGACCGTGCTAAAATCACGAAACTCGGGAGTACCTCACACCTTCTCCCGGGTTAACAGAATTCCTTATCCAATCTTCTGTGTTTGCAGACCATAAATAAGAGTCAATTTTCTTGATTTGGGATTTTAAATAAACCGGTGACTTGGGACACCATAAATTATTCCAAGTGGCGACTCTAAATAAATAAATAATCTCATTTCGATTAATGTCACTTTAATTGGAAATACTCTTATATCCCCTCGGGAAAAGGAGGTGTGACACCAAGGAAGTCACTATTGGGGATGACGGTGTATTACAGATGCAGGGAAGGCTATGTGTGCCTAATATAGATGGTTTACGTGAGTTGATTCTCCAAGAGGCTCACAGTTCGCGGTACTCCATTCATCCAGGTACCGCGAAGATGTATCAGGATTTGAGGCAGCACTATTGGTGGAGGCGAATGAAGAAAGATATAGTTGAGTTTGTAGCTTGGTGTTTAAATTATCAACAGGTGAAGTACGGGCATCAGAGACCGGCCGGATTGCTTCAGAGACTTGAAATTTCGTAGTGGAAGTAGGAGCATATCACCATGGACTTTGTAGTTGGACTCCCACAGACTTTGAGAAAGTTTGATGTTGTTTGGGTGATTGTAGATCGGTTGACCAAGTCCGCACATTTTATTCCAGTTGGTACTACTTATTCTTCAGAGCGGTTGGCTGAGATTTATATCCGCGAGATTATTCGCCTACACGGTGTCGCAGTGTCCATCATTTTAGACCGGGGTATGCATTTTACATCACATTTTCGGAGAGCAATGTAGCGAGAATTAGGTACATAGGTTCAGCTGAGTACAACATTTCACCATCAGACGGACGAACAATCCGAGCGCACTATTCAGATATTAGAGGATATGCTACGCACTTGTGTCATTGATTTTGGGGGTTCTTGAGATCAATTTATGTCATTGGCAAGTTCGCTTACAATAACAGTTACCAATTGAGCATTCAGATAGCTCCGTATGAGGCTTTATATGGGAGACGGTGTCGGTCTCCAGTGGGTTGGTTCGAGCCGAGTGAGACTAGGCTATTGGGCACTGATTTAGTTCAGGATGCTTTGGAGAAGGTTAAAGTGATTCAGGAGTGGCTTCACATGGCACAGTCTAGATAAAAACGTTATGTCGACATGAAGGTCCGTGGTGTTTCCTACATTGTTGGGGAGAAGGTTCTGCTCAATATTTCACCCATGAAAGGTGTGTTGAGGTTCGGTAAGAAGGGTAAGTTGAGCCCTTAGTATATTGGGTCGTTTGAGGTGCTTAAGAAGATTGGAGAGGTGGCTTATGAACTTGCATTGCCACCTAGTATATCGATTGTTCATCCAGTATTTCATGTATATATGCTACGGAAGTATGTCGGGGATCCGTCTCATGTTTTGGATTTTCGCACAGTGCAGTTGGATGGTAATTTGACTTATGATGTGGAGCCGGTGGCCATTTTAGACCGGCAGGTCTGAAAGTTGAGATCAAAGAATATAGCTTTAGTGAAAGTGCAGTGGAGAGGCCAGCTAGTCAAGGAAGCTACTTGGGAGACTGAGCGGGAGATGCAGAGCAAATATCCATACCTATTTGAGACTACATGTATAATTCTAAACCCGTTCGAGGATGAACATTTGTTTAAGAGGGGGAGAATGTAACGACCCGTCTAGTCGTTTTGAGTATTACAACCTCATTCCCCCATTTACTGCTCAATTTATGCTTTACAGTTGTTATGTGACTTACCAGGGTGATTGGTTCGGGTCCTGTAAGGTTTTGGAATGAATAGGAACACTTAGTTCCAAGGTTTAAATCTTAAGTTGAAATAGTGAACAAATGTAGACTTATGTGTAAACGACCCCGGAATAGAGTTTTGATGATTCCAATAGCTCCGTCTGGTGATTTTGGACTTAGGAGCATGTCCGAAAAATTATTTGGAAGCCCGTAGCTAAATTAGGCTTGAATTGACAAAAATAGAAATTTAAGTTTGGAAGTTTTACCGGGGAGTTGACTTTTTGATATCAGGGTCGGAATCAAATTCTGCAAATTGGAATAAGTATGTTATGTCATTTATGACTTGTATGCAAAATTTGAGGTCAATCGGATTTGATTTGATAGGTTTCGGCATCGAATGTAGAAGTTGGAATTTCTTAGTTTCATCAAGCTTGGATTGGGGTATGATGTGATTAGAAGTTTCTTAGCGTTGCTTGATGTGATAAGAAGTTTTGAATAAGTTCGTATGATGTTTTAGGACTTGTTGGTATGTTTGGTTGAGGTCCCGAGGGTCTCGGGTGAGTTTCGGATGGTTAACGTATCAAATTCGGACTTTGAAGAAATCTGAAATTTTTTACCTTTTGGTGCAATCGCACTTGAGGAATTTGGCTCGCAGGTGCGAGCTCGCAGAAGTGGTATGGGCATCGCAGACACGTGAAGTCCGCAGAAGCGGATGAAAACTCGCAGAAGAGAGTCCGTAGAAGCGACTCCAAGGTCGCAGAAGCGGAGGCAAGGGGTGTTGGGCAAGCCCGCAGAAGTGGACTCTTGTCTGCAGAAGCGAAGCAGACGCAGAAGCGGCAGCATGACCACAAAAGTGGGACCGCAGATTCGGTTAGTTTTCCGCAGAAGCGGAACCCCTGGACAGATTACAAAATAGAGGGGTTCCGACATTTTTGTCATTTTAGGACATTTCAAGCACGATTTTGGGAGATTTTTGAGAGGAAATTCACGGGAAAACTTGAGGTAAGTCACTTGTGATCATTGTTAGTCAATAATATTGGATTGTCATTAAGTATTTCGACTTGATTACATATTTTGAGGTGAAATGAGAGGATTTGGGCCTAGGGATTTCAAAATAAGAATTTGAGATTTGGAGGTCGAGTTGAGGTCGGAATTTGGTAAATTTGGTATGGTTGGACTCGTGGTTGAATGGGCATTCATATTTTGTAACTTTTGTTGGGTTCCGAGACGTGGGCCCCACATGCGAATTTTGAGTTAAAATTCAGATTTTGTTGGAAAATTAGTATTTTCTTATGGAATTAATTCCAATAATTTGTATTGACTAAATCAAATTATTTGTGGCTAGATTTGAGGCGTTTGGAGTCAAATTCGCGAGGCAAAGGCATTGCAGAATAAAGAATTACACGGTTTGAGGTAAGGAACAATTCTTAATTTGGTTCTGAGGGTATGAAACCACGGATTATGTATTATGTGATCGGTTTTGAGGTGGCGCACATGCTAGGTGATGGGTGTGCACCGTAGGAAATGTGAGTTTGTCAAATTCCATGGAACTGTATGGTTGAATAATATGTTGTTATGAGTACATTCTCCATGTAGTAGAGAAATTGAACCACAAATTATGTTTAGATTATGTGTTGGCACTGTAGGGACCCACAAAAGTCGTGTACATGTCGAATTATCTACTAAATTATTGTTTTGTACTCAGTCACAGTTTACTTGTTTATTTAATCTCAGTCTCTATTGTTCATTATTGATACATCAAATCATTGTTGTTTGGGCTAATTTTTCATGATTATTGAGAGCCTGAGAGACTGGAGAGATTTATAACTGAGTGAGGTCCGATGGCCTGATTTTGAGATATTATACTATAGCACGTGAGTTATCCGTGCAACATGTGAGTTGTGCGCGCAGATCCAGATATTATACTATAGTATGTGAGTTGTCCATGCGGATCCATATATTGATAATATAGCACGTGTGTTGTCCGTGAAGCACGTGAGTTGTCCGTGCCGATTATAACGCTTGGGCTGAAGGAGCCCCTCCGGAGTCTGTACACACCCCCAGTGAGAACATGTACCTACTGAGTGCGAGTGTTGAGTGTTGAGTGAGTGGGAGGACTGAGTGACTGTTGCTCTGAGAGGATGCATTAATTTTATTATTGTTGTACTCCAGTTGTCATATATCCTTGTTTTGGAAATTTTCTGAAATATATTATCTCTTGTTTCAGTCAAACATGATATGAAATTACTGTTTGGGCCTTAATTGTTGAACTTGCAAGCATGCCTACTTTCTTGTGTTGGAAATTACTGTAATTGGACTTAGTTGAGAAGCTCGCCACTACTTTCAGTTACTTAATTTAGTATTGTTACTTACTGCGTTGGTTGTACTCATACTAGACCTTGCACCTCATGTGCAAATCCAGGTGCTTCCGGATACGGCGACTGTTAGATATCAGAGTGTTATTAGTTGGAGACTATCAAGGTAGCTGCTTGGCGTCCGCTGACCTTGACTCTCTCTCTCCCTTTTAGTTTTGTACTGTTCTATGTTTTCAGACAGTGTGTTATCAGTCAGACTTTGTTATCATTTAGATGCTCATGTACTCAGTGACACTGGGATTTGAGAGTGTTTTGTATTGAATTTAAATATTATGGTTTCAAACTTAAAAGAAATTGTGTTTTATTGAGGTTGTCGGCTTGCCTAGTATTAAGATAGGCGCCATTACGACATGTGTGATTTTGGAACGTGACACTGAGCCTTCCTTTCCCTGATCTTTGCTAACTTGTACAGCTTTTTGTCGCCTCCTTTGCCCCCAAGATCCTCATACAATCGCTCAAAAGCTACAGTCTTAGCTGCCATGACTTCCAATTTTGCCTCTTTCCTTGCCAACTTATAACTCTCCCTACACGTCCTTTGCTCCTCCTCATCAGTGCTCCCCACTAGCTTCAGATATGCCGCTTTCTTAGCTTCCACTTTTCCTCGAACCTCCTCATTCCACCATCATACCCCTTTATGGCCTCCTGAATAACCCTTCGATACACCTAACACCTCTCTAGCAGCTTCCCTAATGCAGTTCGCTGTCGTGGTCCACATACTACTCGCGTCACCACTATTCCTCCAGGCCCCCATGGCCAACAACTTTTCCCTCAACTCTTGCGCCTTTGCCTTAGTTAATGCTCCCCACTTAATCTTCGGTTGGCCATACACCACTCTCTTCTTCCTTACTCTCTTGATCTCCAAGTCCATTACCAGGAGTCTATGTTGCGTCGACAGACACTCACTCGGGATAACCTTGCAATCAGTACACAGACCCCTATCCCCCTCCTAAGGAGAAGGTAATCAATCTGAAAATTTATGCAACATGCTTAGTTGAATTACCTTCTTCCTTTGATTTGAATTAAATCTTTAACTGTAATATTTCTTGCTGTAAATTCGTTGTTCCTTCGGTTATCTGCTGCATATTTACTTTGGGACTATGTGGCGGTTCCTTGGGAGATCCCCCATGTCTTGCATATTTTCTTTGGGACTACGAGGCGGTTCCTTGGGAGATCCCTCTGTCTTGCATATTTACTTTGGGACTACGAGGCGGTTCTTTGGGAGATCCCCGTGTCTTGTATATTTACTTTGGGACTACGAGGCGGTACCTAGGGAGCGCCCATGTTGTTTACCTCTATTTGTTGTGCTGTTATTTTTCTGAAATTTCTCGTTGTTTAAATTCTCGATCATTTCAAAATATTATTATTATCTCCTGCCTTGCCTTTCTTTTATAACAGTAGGGCCCTGACCTGACCTCGTCACTACTCTACCGAGGTTAGGCTTGGCACTTACTGGGTACCATTGTGGTGTACTCATACTATACGTATGCACATCGTTTTGTGCAGATACAAGTTCTTCCTACCAGACCAGATACCAGTGAGCTGGACCGTACGTGGAGACTTCAAGGTATATATGCCAGCGTCCGTAGACCTCGGAGTCCCCCTCTATCCTTATTATGTTGATTTCCTTATTCTCTTTAGACTCTTATATATAGAGACACATAGTATTTCTCTTCGAAGTTTGTGACTTATTTCTACCGGGTTTTGGGAGTTGTAACTATTTTTAATTGCAATTTTTATTTATTTCATATGGTGAGATTTGAGTTTCAGTTCTAGAATTTTGTTATTCCGCATAATTGATAGGCTTACCTAGTCTTAGAGACTAGGTGCCATCACGACATTCTACAGAGGATAATTGAAGTCGTGAAAAGAACCCTGCGTGAATGCGGGATGCTTTGTGTACCGAGCTGTCTTTTTTGTTGAAAGGGCATGAAGAGTGACGAAGATTGAAATTCCGCTAATCGTAGTCAAGATTTAATAATATATGTATATAAAGTAATTTTTAATTTATATACTTAGTCTGATTTTTTAAATATATAATATAAATATCCGACAAAGAATGTTACGTGGCTACGCTATAGACATGAATATACGCCAAGAATCATCTAAGTGACATAAAATAATTGACAAACAAGTCAAGTTATACCTCGCAAGTCAATCTTTAACAATATTTGTTGAGCGTGCACTCCTATATACAAGTTCCTTATTAATCCTATTGTAACAATTATTTTTATCATTAATCACTCATAAAAATTATTTTATTATAATTCTTGTATAGCTAGTATGTGAAAGAAATGATCTCTAACAATAATAGGTCACTTACAATATGTAAGTTAAACTCATTTGTTAATACTAACACACCCCAACATTAAGAGATTATTTTTATTAAATATAAATGTACTAAGATATCATTACAAGAAAGTAGGCCTACGACGACACTTAACTATTGACATTTGTAATAAATGTCAGGAAAAGATTGATTTTAATATCGTAACATTAATGACACTTGAGTAAAAATGTCAATACTATTGAGACTTTTAATGCAAATGTCGCAATATTAGTCGTTATTTAGTGACGTTTACAAACAAATGAAGGAAATTTTTAACTATTAAGTATTACTAATTGAAAGTTAAAAGGATTTAAGAGTCGCTTAGCCGTTCTCCTTTCAGGAAAAAAATGTCTAGGTTCTTCTCTCAGAAACCCTAGCAATTTCTCCCCTTTCCTCAACCCCCAAGACACTTTTGCAGCAAGACGCCATCTTTGCATCAATTTTCGTGAAATTCTCGAGCATTTAATTGTTATAGCAGCAAGACTAAATTTCTAATTAAATGTATTTGAAATGGTTGCCCTCTTTTATTTTATTACTATGATATATTGAGAATTTTGGTGCTGGCTAACGATCGGTACTCAAAGCGATAGTGTAGACACTCAAGGAAGATGAAATCGTCTAATTTATTGGATTTGTTCTTTTATTCGCTTCTATTTTGTATATTTCTGCATCCGGAGAACTAGAGCACCGTTCTTTTAGTTTGAATAATCGTCTAAGGAGAGTTTGAAGTGTTTTATAATCCAGGAAAAAACTAAAGTCACGAGGTTTGAAGGAAGATAAAACCTGCTTGGTTGTTAATACTGTTCCTTATGACTATTATGCCTTGCCTACTCTTATGAAGATGCCGAATTTGCTGAGTTTATTTATCTTTGGGAGGAGTCAGAAAATTATACATACTAAGCTTTCTATTGTTGGTATTATGGATAAATTATTTGAGAGGACTCTGCAATGTTTGTCGAATGGTAAGGTTTATATGTATGTTTTAGTGCAGTTCAACCAACCTAATCAAACGTAAAATTGACATCTCATTATAATGTTGATGCATATTGTTAGGAGTGTGTACCATATCAGCTTTTTTGAAATTTTCATTTAATAACTACATCTGTTGTTCAAAGTTCAGCGGAAGTAGTTCTATTTTCCTTCATTTAACCATGTGCTTGTAGAATTTCACGAGGACTCAGAGTGCCTTATAATTTTTTCTTCCTGCAGAGATGTTGGTTATTGGTTTCAGCTCATTTATGAAATTTATCTACCGATTGGATATCATTTGTTCTAATTATGGTGTGTAAATGTGTGAAGTTTGGTTGAGTAGCTGGTTCCAGTTTGTTATTTCATCTAAAAGAGGGGCATTGATCTGCAAATGGCAGGGGGCTTCTATTCTAGCTAGGAGTATTGTTGTTGATTATAGGTGAGATGGATTTGCTAGTTTATAGCAACCCTTGTTTTGAGAATCTTTATTTGCCTCTATAGTAAAAATAATTTACCAATTGCATGCTTTGGTATTTTTGTGTGTGTTAAACTTTAAGAAAATAGTTTGGAAATCAAGTATACTGGAAGATATACCGTTTGATTATGTGAAAATAAGGTTGTTGACATGTAGTTAGTCTTTTGTGTATGTTATGGAGTCACAGTGAGCAAGTCTAGCATCTGGCATCTTATGGTAAGATCCTTTTAGATTTGATGGCCACTCTCACGACCCAAAATCCGTTAAAGGTCGTGATGGCGCCGGACACTACTGTCAGGCAAGCCAACACTAAATGGTTAATTAAATTCTCATTTTAATATTTTTGAAATCGTAAATTTACTTCAATTTATCTAGTAAAAGATGAATTTACAGAATAATAACAATGTTTTTCAATTTTAATACTGAACATCCCATAATCATCACAGAACCCGGTGTCACAAGTGCATGAGCATTTTCTAGAAATTTAAAATAAAATACAATAACTGTCCGGAATACAAATTTGGACAGAAAAGAAAATTCAATACTCTGAAGGAGACTCTACTGGCTGCGGGTCGTACATAAGATGCAGCTCCCCTAAGTCCCCGTAATAACCGCACCTCTGCGCCCACAAGGCCACTAGTCATATATGTACCTGCACAAAACGTGCAGCAAGTATAGTATGAGTACATAAATCAATGCGTGCCCAGTAAGTATCCCGCCTAACCTCGAAGAAATAGTGACGAGAGGTCGACTTCGACACTTCCTGTGGCCATCAATAATATAATTAGTCGTGGATTTATTAAAAACGACAGTGAACTCAAGAAAATCATGAATCAACTAAACAATTCCTTTGTTAATAAGAGGTTTCTAATTTCACATTTTATCATTTATCATTTTATCTCCGATCAAGGAGGTAATATCATTATTTATAAATTTCAAGGCAAGCAATACAAGCATGCGCAAATCATGCCGAGGTTGTACGACCCGATCCAATAAATATTTAAATTGTGCACTGCCAGAGGGTCGAATGACGCGAACCATAGATGCATCTATTTAATCTGCCGAGGTGAACGACCCGCTCTCATGAGAGTAGTAGGAAATACCCCGCTCGCGAATCATATGTGCGACACGGTCAACCATAAATTTAACATTAAAATCATATCTCTTTCTTGATTCTTTTCAAAATAAGGGAAATTCAGCTTGTAACTTTTTAAAGAAATTACCCCGCTCGCGAAACATACATGCGACGCGGTTACACATAGATTTCTTCAACTATTATATTATTCCTCAATTCTTTTTGAAATTCCGAAGTTCAAATGAAACCCTTTTAAATCTTAAGTTTTCAATTTCAACTCCCTTCAAAACATTTAATAAGCACACTCAATCTCGCTCCCTCTCAAGGTAAACAATAAACATAAATTAATAACAATATCAACAAGGCATGATGTGAGCCTAAAACTACCCGGACGTAGGCATAGCTAGTAGCTACGTACGGACTCTCGTCACCTCGTGCGTACGTGGCCCCCACAAATAGAAGCACACAATAATTTAGTTCACCTATGAGATTAATTCCCCCTTACAAGGTTAGAAAGGAGACTTATCTCGCTACGAAGTTCCATAACCGGCTCCAACCCCACTCTAACACCTCAAACCGATGTCCAACGCTCCAAAACTAGCCAAACTATGCGCAAATCAATGAAAATATACTCTAATACTCATAAGAATTCAATTTACTACAATTTTCAACTCCGCTCGAAAAATTGGTAAAATCTCCATCGGGCCCACATGCCCGGATTCCAAAACTTTTCGAAGATAAACATTACCCATAGCATTACAAACGCAAATATACAATTTGTTCTCAATTTCTTACCCAAATTCGTGGTCAAATTCCAAAAATACTAATTTCTAGGTTTTTCTTCAAAATTCCAAATTTCTACAATTTTTCACGTCTATATCCTTATATAAACCATGTATTTAACTTGCAATAGGTGGGCAGAGTAAATATAAGCAATTTACACATCTATTATATGCGAATTATTATACGCGATCGTGTAGAGTAAACATCCCGCCAGTCCACTTAACACTTCGGGATCGCGGCCCTTTCTTCGCGATCGCGGAAGAGGAAACCAGATGCCCAGAAAACCAGCAATTCCTCAAAGTCCAATATACGTTCGAACTCAATCCGAGACACACCCGAGGCCCTCGGTACCTCAATCAATTATACAAACACATCCCAAAACACATTACGAACTTAGTCGAGCCTTCAAATCACATCAAATAACATCGAAATAAGGGATCGCAACTCAATTCAAGCTTTATGAACTTTAAAATTTCAACTTCTACATTCGATGCCGAAACCTATCAAATCACGTCCGATTGACCTCAAATTTTGCACACAAGTCACATTTGACATTACGGACCTATTCCAACTTCCGGAATCGAATTCCGACGCTGATATCAAAAAGTTCACTCCCAGTTAACCAAATTTCTAACTTTCGCCAAATGACCCCAAAATGACCTACGAACCTCCAAATCCACTTCTGGTCGCGCTCCTAATACCGGAATCACCATACGAAGCTATTCCCAGACTCGGAATTCCAAACAGACATCGATAACATTGAAATGCACTTCAACCCAAATTTATGGAATTCTTGCAAAATGCTAGGTTCCACAATAGGTGCCGAAACGCTCCCGGGGTATCCAAAACCTGATCCGAACATACGCCAAAGTCCGAAATCATTATACGAACCTGCTGGAACCTTCAAATCCCAATTCTGAGGCCATTTACTCTAAAATCCAATCTTAGTCAATTCTTCCAACTTTAAGGTTCCGAAATGAGAATTTTCTTTCAAATCATCTCCGAACTTCCTAAATTTTAATTCCGACCACGCGTACAAGTCATAATACCTGAAGTGAAGCTGCTCATGGCCTCAAACCGTCGAACGACGCACTAGAGCTCAAAACGACCGGCCGGGTCATTACATTCTCTCCTACTTAAACATACGTTCGTCCTCGAACGTGCAAAGAGCTGCTCTGGAGTTTTCTGAAATCACTGCTTAACACCTTGTACACCTACCCGCTACCATAACTCAGTTGAGCACACTTCCCCCTGTGTTTATTCAAACTAGCCTTAGAGCCAAATTCCAACATCCGGAATCTTCTGCTAGGCCCGTTTCCAACATACGATCACCGTATCAATCACCACACGATGTACCAAAACATGACTGCATACCTTTGCTGAATTCACACCATGTACCGCGTAATTCACATGACCATAATAACATCCTCTGATAATAATAGCCGAAATTTCTCGAATCTAATGTTCACCATGTGCCTCATCATATATATATGTCTTGTTCCAACTCTTGCAATACCGCCACGATGGAAGAGACGTGTAGAAATTCATAACCAACTGCCGAGTCAACAAATCATTGAATCTCTCCACTTGACTAGAATCATCACCCCATTATGAACCGAATAAATGGTGTTTGCTCTTTAATATGCTTCATATAATTCGATCGCATTGATCCCAGATCCAAAAATCTCGTCTCACCCAGTATAAGCTGCCAGGCAATAAGCCACCTCAGGTACTGCCAAAAGTCGCATATGATGCCACAATGTGCCAATAAGCTACAAACCCGAACGTGATACCTAAGGAAAATGAACTCTAAAAAGGATTACTCAACCAGCGTAACTAATTGGACAATCGAAAAGGTGTCATGAACCTTCCTCAGAAAATGGGATACCAAACACTCAAAAAATAAAATAGCTATAAGGGACTGTACTCAACATCACACTATTGCGGTGTGCAACCCGATCCAAATAACATACCCGTGGTAGCATGCCACCTGATTCACACATAACAACCTGTAAGGAATTAGTTCCCGAGCTAAAATGCTCATTATTACAAAATACTCGAATATCAGCCACAAGCAACCTAAGTGCATAATACCATCCCTGGGGAGACAGATAGAGCCATACGCTGCGAAAGTCAAGCACAACTAAGGTGCGATATATGATCTGAATCTCGAGAGCCATCCTGCTCACATAACATCATTGCTACGCGGAACCTCAGCACAAATTTATCAAGTCGTTTCACAACTTAAACAACACAATATAGCATTACATGAAAAAGACGACGACAAAACGACATCCAACGTCCGAATACTCCTCCATAAGGAGCACTATGCTGAAATGAACACATCCAACCTGATACAGAGCCCATATTCATATTTAAATCCTTTCATGGACCTCAAGCCGATTCTGATCGCACCGTACCGGGCTAATAATCTTTCAAGGGTCCATAATAACCCCTTTTTCCTATAACACATAAGAACAACCATCATAACTGGGACAAGCTTCCACAGTCCACCACCAGACGAACCTAACGTCCTCTAGGCACGAAATCCCAATTAGCGATATTACCACAATCTTCATACTTGATATCCATTCTTCAATCAATCAAGTGACTACACGTCACACTTATACAATCTTCCCGTGGGATATGCTCCCATGACCTTCCGCACCAGGTAACAAGTCTGTAAATTCATACTACCAGCCACACCAACGCTGTAAAGCAATTCAAGAATCCGCATTCAGTATGCAAAGCCTCTTCACACCAGGCACCGATCTCAGGTGACGCCAAAAACAATGCCAGCTGACTCTAACCATCTGAGTCCTTTCTCGCTCATCTAAGCTCGTGACATTCTTGTCAACACCGAATCGCAACCTTGATCCTCAACTTCCAGATCCCATGCTAATCACCACAGTTAATTGTGCCAGTGTGCAAGAGCACCAAAACTTTCATCATAACTCTGGAACCACTAATAGGGTAAACACTTTTTCATATAAAAATATTTTACTTAGCTCATTTCAAGAGAACCATTGCAACACGCAACCAAATTCCCATGACCACAGAAAATACAAACCTCAAGTAGTGGTTTAAACCACCATAATCCTTCCGGGATCCGTCTACACATAACATGCCATACTATTCGAATGCTTCCAAATAAGATCAATTACAACGGCCGTCAACTCGCACACACCGCCACAATTCACATGCACAACTCTACACGCTGAAGGAGCTGATCATTGCCATTATCATGCCAATTCAACCATTGCTAACCAAACCCAACTTCTCCTAATTTACTCTGAATTTTCCTTAGAAATAACAACAACTCCTTTATCAATATAGCAAACTCAATCTGCACTCATCCCGAGTGACCCCATTTCACGAGACCACATTGTCTCAAAACCTATGAACCATTTCATACCTTCCTTGTGCGCATAATCGTGTTTTCAACTGATATACCCATTCTGGTGATTTTTCTATAAATCCTAAGTTACATGCTCCCCTTCCTCTCATGATACCCCGTAGACCAAAGATAACACGGAACACTCCAAGCTCCTTTATCATAATCTGTTGCAAAAGCTCGATATTCAACCATACTATGGACTCGAAATCCTTAGACATCACACCTTAACTTTTGAATCTACTAGGACTGTTATTGAGAGTCACCCACTCTGGCTTCGTCCCGAATATAATCAACTCCAAGGATCTGCTAGCACATGAGCACCGTCTCAAAGAAGCACCTGGCCGAATCATCTTCATTGTAGCTCGCCTCTACACGAAGCATAAATCCTGAGTCTTCCCAAAGCCTAAGCATGAATCGATAAAGCCAATTATAGCACACATTCCTCAAATCGCTTGCTCAAATTACCACTGATGTTCTCTTTCCTTAGTCATAATAACCCATCAATATGCCGATAACCAGAAATCTTACAAATAGATGATCATGCAATCTAACTGTGGGTGGTGGGACTCTCCCACTTTGCTTGAAGCTACTATTGCATAAACCTGAAACCCATCAAGATTCTTCCTTCATCGACATGATCTAGCACAATCAACCCAAAATATTCCTCGAAATCCTTTCTGTTAAACACTTCATGAATACTCTGAATCACTAGCCACAAGCATATATTCGACCTCTTCCTAGATAGTCAGTAGAAATTCTCTGTAGGAGCTTCGTCAACACCACGCAACCACTAACCCGCTCACAGGAGATGACCCACATGTGGAAACTACATGCTGATATATTCCAACGTCGCTGCACTGGGTATAATTACTACGAAATCAGTAGATCATCCTACCACCGAACCTATATGCTACCTTGCCACTCTTTCACTTTGGTCAAACCCTCTCCTTTAAGCAACTATTCGACTTTTGTTTCTCACACTTGACCTTCTAGGAACTTAACCACCACAAGAAACCTCCCACATGTCTTTCCTCATCCTTCGCTGCCCAGTTGTTGCCTTAAATCAAAATCTACCTCTGTAGCACTTGAACCGATAGATCTCTACCAACTTTAAACCCTTCCGAAAATCATCTATCTCGAGTCATCAATAACGGGAATGCCGATTCGATCCTGAACTACTGCACACTGCGACCTCTGACAGTTGCTTTCTCGGCACCATTTATAATACTCTGCCCCAATGTGAATTGAAGGAAACCATAACACCGGCGAACTTATCACATTATAACCAATCAAAGACGATGACGCCACATCACAAGCGAAGATTCCACCACGCTCGAAAATATCGAGTCCCGCTACTCCATTTACCCAAGTCTGAACATTCTTAGTTCGATTGCCTTTCCTCTATCGGAAGTAAAATACCGAATCTCTGTATCATGCACTGAGTAAACCTCCTTTCAAGTGATTCACCGCCCCGACACATGGGCAAGCATCCTACCATCACATCAATACTATGAGATAACAACTCATGAGCATCATAGCAACCTGTGCATAGCCTCAAAGCTCTCAGAAGTACAATTACTGAGCTGAAATGACAGAATATCCTTCCACAAGGCGACGACAATAGCCCAATCAATTACGTTGGGAGAAATATCTCGCACCACATCTGTAGTACCATTACAATTCCTCAATTCCTGATTCATAACCAGCGCTTCATGTCGCATAAGATTGAATGGGAAAGAAATAAAGGCATAAGCCTCAAAGGAAATCAAATCACACGATGAGGAATCAAGCGTCTCTGTATCGATCCGCAAGACTCTACTAGACTTGCTCATGACTCGTGAGACCTAAGTGAACCTAGTGCTCTGATACCATATTGTCACGACTCAAAATCCGTTAAAGGTCGTGATGGCGCCGGACACCACTGTCTGGCAAGCCAACACTAAATGGTTAATTAAATTCTCATTTTAATAATTTTAAAATCGTAAATTTACTTCAATTTATCTAGTAAAAGATGAATTTACACCTCTTCTAGGATCTTTTTCCTCAGTCCATCCACATTAGGGACACATAGACGATCTTGGAGTCGCAGAACACCATACGCTCCAATAATAACTTCCTTGGCACCACCCCGTAGTACCATTTCTCGAAGAACCATTAAGTGTGTATCATCATACTGGCGAGCCTTGATATGTTCAAATAGTGAAAACTGAGCTATAACACATTCAAGAACTCGGCTGGGCTCTGAAATATCTAGCCGTACAAGTCTGTTGGCCAAGGACTGAATATCCAAAGCTAATGGCCCCTCCTCTGCTGAAATGAAAGCCAAACTACCCATACTCTCCGCCTTTCTACTCAAGGCATCTGCAACCACATTTTCTTTGCCCAGATGATACATGATAATAATATCATAATCCTTTAGTAACTCAAGCCATTTGCGCGGTCTCAAATTTAGGTCCCTCTGCTTGAACAAATGCTGCAAACTGCGATGATCAGTGTAAACTTCGCAAGACACCCCATAAAGATAATGCCTCCAAATCTTTAAAGCGTGAACAATCGCAGCTAACTCCAAATCATGTACCGGATAATTCTTCTCGTGAGGCTTCAGCTGACGTGAAACATATGCAATAGCTCGCCCTTCCTGCATTAATACACAACCCAAACCAACGCGTGAAGCATCACAATATACTGTATACATCCCCGAACCAGAAGGCAGCACTAACACTGGTGTTGTAGTCAATGCTGTCTTGAGCTTCTGAAAGCTCACTTCACAATCATCGGACCATCGGAACAGAGCACCCTTCTTGGTTAATTTGGTCAAAGGTTCTACAATAGATGAAAAACCTTCCACGAATCGACGATAATAACCTGCTAAACCCAAAAAACTCCTGATCTCGGTCGCCGAAGTGAGACGATGCCAATTCTGAACTGCCTCAATCTTTTTGGGATCAACCTTAATACCTTCGCCCGATACAATATGCCCCAAAAATGCTACAGACTCTAGCCAGAACTCACATTTGGAGAACTTAGCATATAACTTTTGTTCCCGCAACATCTGAAGCACCACTCTCAAATGCTGCTCGTGCTCCTCCTTACTGCGCGAGTAGATCAAGATGTCATCAATGAAGACGATGACAAACGAATCAATATATGCCCTGAATACCCTGTTTATCAGATCCATAAACACTTCCGGGGCATTAGTCAAAGCGAAGGACATCACCAGACTCATAATGACCATATCTAGTCCGTAAGGCAATCTTCAGAATATCCGGATCCCGAATCTTCAACTGATGGTACCCCGACCTCAAGTCGATCTTAGAGAACACCCTAGCACCCTGCAACTGGTCAAATAAATCATCAATACACGGCAACAGGTACTTGTTCTTAATAGTGACTTTGTTCAATTGGCGATAATCAATACATATCCGCATTGTTCCATCCTTCGTTTTCACAAATAATACTGGTGCACCCCAAGGCAATACACTTGGCCGGACGAACCCTTTGGCTAATAACTCCTCAAGTTGTTCTTTCAATTCTTACAATTCTTTCGGAGCCATGAGATACAGTAAGATAGATATAGGCTGGGTATCTGGAGCTAAGTCAATACAGAAATCAATATCTCGATTAGGTGGCATACCTGGAAGATTTGAAGGAAATACATCGAAGAACTCCCGAACTACATGCACTGAATCAATAGCCATTTCTGCAGTAGTATGCCGAACATAGGCTAGATAAGCCAAACAACCCTTCTCAACCATGTGTTGAGCCTTTATAAAAGAAATAACTCGATTAAATGAACTAACAGACAAACCCTTCCACTCTATCTTAGGCAATGCTGGAATAGCCAAGGTAACTGTCTTGGCATGACAATATAGAATAACATCAAATGGAGATAACCAGTCCATGCCCAGAATAATTTCAAAATTGGTCATCTCAAGCAATAGGAGATCTGCTCTAGTTTCATAACCATAGAATGTAATAACACAGGACCGGTAGATCCGGTTCACAACAACAGAATCTCCCACAGGAGTGGACACATAAACAGGAGTACTCAAGGACTCACGAGAAACACCTAGGAATGGAGCAAATAGAGATGACACATATGAATACGTAGATCCTGGATCAAATAATACTGAGGCATTTTTGCCGCAAACAGAAATAATACCTGTAATCATGGAATCTGAGGCATCTGCATATGGTCTAGCCGGAAAATCATAGAACCGAGCTGGAGCGCCAACTGGCTGGCCTCCACCTGGCTGAACTCCACCTCTAGGATGACCCCTACCAACCTGTCCTCCACCTCTTGGTGGTCGGATAATTGGTGGAGCAACTGGTCCGGTAATCATAGGCTGCTGACCTTGTTGCACTAGTTTACCCCGAAGTCTGGGGAAGAATCTCCGTATGTGACTGGGGTCCCCGCACTCGTAATAAATCTTCGGTGCGATGGGATGTTGACTAAGAGTCTGGCCCTGGGGAACTGAATATCCACTAGGAGGACCCTGAATAGCTGGTGGGCGATAAGAACTCTCTGGTATAGCACTTAGATAGGGTCGCACTGGAGCATCTCGAGGAGGCGGTGGTTGGATATGGGGGCCTACTGGACTGCCCTCTCACGAACTGACCTCTGCCCCCAGACGGAGCACCTCTGAACTCTCCAGAATATCTAAACCGTTTATCTTTCATAACCTACTCTCGGCTCCGCTAACGTACACCCTCAATCCTGCGGGCTATCTCCACGACTAGCTCATAAGAAGTACCCATCTTAACCTCTCGTGCCATAGTGTCCTGAATGCCAGTATGTAAACCCGCAACAAACCTTCGCACTCTCTTCGCCTCAGTAGGAAGTATCATAAGTGCATGGCGAGATAACTCAAAGAACCTCGCCTCATAATCGGTCACTGGCATCTGACCCCTGGAGCTGCTCAAACTGAAACCGCAACTCTTCCCTCTGAGAGGGTGGAATATACCTCTCCAGGAAAATACGGGTGAATCTGTCCCAAGTCATGGCAGGAGAATCTACTGGTCTGCCAAGAACATAAGACTCCCACTATCTACGGGCTCTGCCCTCTAGCTGAAAAGTAGCAAAGTCTACCCCTATGAGAGCACCGATCAATGAAATCCTGGGGATCCTCATGTCGCTCACCCCCAAAGATAGGAGGATGTAGTACAGTCCATCTGTCCAACAATTTCTGAGGATCAGCGGCTGCAATTGGCCTGGGCTCAGGTGTAGCTGTTGCCACTGGCTGGGCTCCACCCACGGGTAGTACACCCTAGGTCTGATATAGAGAAGCTGTTTGTCCATGAGCCTGTGCGGTAGAGGTCTATGCTCCCCTGCCCACCTGAGATGTGGCTGGGTCTGCTGGAAATAAACCGGCATGAGTCATATTGTCCATGAACCGCAACATACGACCCATAACATCCTGGAATCCCGGTGCATATGTGAAATCCACCGGAGCTAGCTCTGCCACAAGCACCTCACCCTGTTCCTCAACAATGGGGTTCTTTGCTGGACCCGCTGACAACATAACTGGAACAGTCCTGGGACATCATCGGCCTCTACCATGGGCTGGATCCCTCCCTCGGCTTCTGCCTCTAGCAACTAGATGAGTAGTTCTTCCCTGGTCTGGAACCTCATTAGAGCACGTTCTCACTATCTGTGAGAGAATAAGAGAAGGATATTTAGTACTACATTAATTGCAAGATGGAATATGAGGAAAGGTAGTTTCCTAACACCCTATAGCCTCTCGAAGATAAGTACAGACGTCTCCGTACCGATCCGCAAGACTCTATTAGGTTTGCTCATAACTTGTGAGACCTACGTGAACCTAGTGCTCTAATACCATATTGTCACGACCCAATTTCACCTATAGGTCGTGATGGCGCCCAACACTACAGCTAGGCAAGCCAACAAATAAATTAAACATATATCAGTTATTTTCAGAATAATTTCTATGAAATTTTATTCTTTTACAAGTGATATTACAGAGAATATAAAAAAAAACCGATTATTTAAATTCCAGAAAATAATACCAATGTGTGTGCCAAGACCTGGTGTCACAAGTGTTTGAGCATCTATTGAATTTTACAAAACTACAAATATTGTCTAAAATAAAATAAACAGAATGTAAATATAAGAAGGGACACAGGTAGCTGCAGAATGGCTCAGAAAGGCAGCTCACCACTATGCCTCGGATAACATGGGTGTAAGACGATAGGTCCCCCACTTGTACTTGTCTCAGGTCCTGCACAAAAAGTGCAGCAAGTGTAGTATGAGTACGTAAACAACGTGCACCCAATAAGTATAAAGCCTAATCTCAAAGTGGTAGAGACGAGATGACCGACTTTGACACTCACTATGGGTCAATAATAATAATTGAAATAAAACTAGAATATCTAAATCAGCATGATTCACAGAATATAACAATAATTTATTTACCAGCAGAAATAATTAAATTTCTTCAATTCCAATAAATTTTCAATTTGTCAATTAGTCTCATTTACAGGAATAACAATAATTCCTTAACAAGCAGGTACAATAATTCTTTAAATTTCAAAGATTTCCAATTTATCAATTAGCTTCACAAGTTGCAATTAAACTTTCAAAGTATCGTGTAATTATTATTATTAAGCACGATTTCTGCCGAGGTCATACGGTCCGATCCAGAGTGTCATATACACTGTCGAGGAACGTGCGACACTATCCATAGATGCATCTATCCTGCCTAAGTGTTCGACCCGCTCCACAAGAAAGGAGGACATTTTTTTCTTAAGTACCTCCGGAAAGAGAGTATATTTATTAAGATGAATTCGAGAGGATGAACAAAATTTTTTTATCAATTATTTAATTTAAACAAAAAATTTAAGCATATGAGATTTCCATCCTTTAATATTTTTTATCTAACAATTCACAGTATATATATATATATATATATATATATATATATATATATATATATATATATATTAATTAATTAAACAAAGAATACAATTTACACAAGTAATTCATGCTTTGAGTCCTAAACTACCCGAACTTTAGTATTAATAGTAGCTACGCACAGACTTTCGTCACCTCGTGCGTACGTACCCCCACAATTAGTAATAATTATTATTTTAATTACTTATGAGGTAATTTTCCCTCACAAGATTAGACAAGAGACTTATCTCGTCTTGCTCCAATTTAATCAATTAGAAGGCCGTTTCCTCAATTATCCAACTTTGATTGGCTCGAATCTAACCAAAAATAATTCGATACAATCACAAAAATTTATAGGAATCAATTCTATAAGAAAATATTATATTTTTAATAAAAATCCCGAAATTAATCAAAAATTTGTCCGTGGGGCCCACGTCTTGGAATTCGGAAAAAGTTATGAAATCCGACAACCTATTCAATTACGAGTCCAACCATACCAGTTTCACTCAAATCTGACTCCAAATCGATACCAAAATGTCACAAATTCATTTCTATGAGATTTCTAAAAATTTCCCAAATTTCAATCTCAAAACACTAATTAAATAGTGAAAACAATGATATATTTGTGTATATAGACCAAATCCGAGTTAGAATCACTTACCCCAATGTCTTTCCTTAAAAATATGTCCAAAGTCGCCTCTGCTCAAGCTCAAGTTTGTCAAAAATGGCAAATGGGATGAAATTCTCTCCTTTATAGATCTGCCTAGGCAGCCTTCGGAACTGGGCCTCGATCGTGGCTTTGATCATGGCCCTCGAGCCTGGGCCTCGGTCATGGCCTCGATCATGGGCTCGATCCTGGCCCTCGAGCTTGGGTCTTCGATCATGGCCCTCGAGCTGGGCTCGATCCTGAGCGTCGTCCCTGGCTTCGACCCTGGCCGTCGACCCTGGCCATCGACCTTGGGCTCGATATCTGGGATCGATCTTGGGCTCGATTATAGCCCAGAATATCCAGCAGAAGAGAAAAATTACAGCAGCTTTTTAAGTCCAACTTTTGATCCGTTAACCATCCAAAACTCACCCGAGGCTCTCGAGACCTCAACCAAATATACCAACAAGTCCTAAAACATCATACGAACTTATTTGAAACCTCAAATCACATAAAACTACGCTAAAATCACGAATTATGCTCCAATTCAAGTTTAATGAAACTTAAAATTTCCAACTTTTACTTTCGATGTCGAAACCTATCAAATCAAGTCCGATTGACCTCAAATTTTGCACACAAGTCATAAATGACATAATGGAGCTATAAAAATTTTCAGAACTGGATTCTGACTCTCAATTTAAAAAGTCAACACCTCGGTCAAACTTCCAAACTTAAATTCCTATTTTAGCCATTTCAAGCCTTATTTAACTACGGAGTTCCAAATAAAATTCCGAACATGCTCCTAAGTCCAAAATCACCATACGGAGCAGTTGAAATCGTCAAAACTTTATTCCGGGGTTATTTTCTCAAAATGTTGAGCGAAGTCAAACTTGGCCTTTTAAAGCCAACTTAAGGAACCAAGTGTTCCGATTTCAACCCAAATACTTTTAAATTCCTAACCAACCATCCCCGCAAGTCATAAATCATAAAAAGTACATATGAGAAGTTTTATTTTAGGGAACAGAGTTCTAAAAGTTAAAATGACCGATTGGATCATTACACACAACAACTGTAAAGCACAAATTGAGCAGTAAATGGGGGAACGTGGCTGAAATACTCAAAATGACCGGCCGGATCGTTACAGACACATATGCGAGGGGACCAGCATATATGCAAGCATTAATGTAATACCATGTTTGGGGTAGAATTTAGGCTTCTTTATATTTTGTTTCGAAATGTATTTCTTCTTGTCTATGCCTTATTTGCATGACTATGTTTTTTTCTTCTTTGATCCCCTTTGTTGCAACTATTGCTCCTTTGATGATTCGAACCCACTACCCTGATATTGTAGGTGGGGGGTGCTGACCATCGGAGCAACCCCTCTTGTCATGAATGAGATATTTAAGAAATTTAATCATCCTAGAGATTATCTCTAGGATTTTGATGCGTTAAGTCATACTTGTACACATGCATACGTCTCTATTTGAAGCAATTTATAAACAAATATCATCTAGGTGATTTGATTAACTTGTAATTACACGAGGATATTTTTTGTGCCAGAGGTACATTTCCAATATCTTAATATCAAGTGTGAAAATTAACATAACAAGATGAGTAAAAGGTAGGAAATAGATGACCTCTATTTAAAACTTGGAATTGAAATAAAAAAGAGGTAGGTCGCCAAAACATAAGGCGGTTGGCATTTTGAATAACTAGTTATGTGAGGAAATCGGAAAAATGATATTGTATAGTCGCTCTTAAAATAATAGTCATATATATAGTTATGTGAGGGAAACCGGAATAACTATATATATATATATATATATATATATATATATATATATATATATATATATATATATATATATATATTTCGACTACCAATTATAAATAGTTTCTGACGCGGGCTAAAAGCAATAATACCTCTTATAGTAGCCCAAACCATTTATTTTTAGTGAATCTACATTGTATAGTCGTTATTGATGTATAATATACATATTTTACACATAATTAGTGTTTATTTTTAGCTAGGGGAGGTAATTGTTTTTGGCTCACCGACCAAATTTGTTAAAAACCCTTATTTGTTCGATACAATAACACTTTCAAGATACAACGAATTGTCATGATTTTTGCTACTAGTAAGCTAGTTCTCTAATAGTATAGCGAATTTACTTATTTATTTTTGAAAGAAACGTTTTTGTAAACGTAAATAAAGAACATAACAAATACTTACCCTGTTTCATTTTATGTAAACCTATTTAATTGAACACAAAAATTAATGAAGAAAAAAAAACTTATAAGAGTAGTGATCTTAAATATGACATGATATTTGTGTGGCAATAAAATTATATTATTACAGATAATTCCAAAATAAATATATCTTTTTTGCGATAAATTAAATAGAAAATAATATCACATAAAGTAGAATAAAAACGTATTTTCTTGCTAATTGTAAACCACCTCCTTAAAAGGGTATGTGTTTTATTGAAATCATACTCCTATAAACAGTCATGTACTTAGAAGATACTACCATATGATTTTAATAAAAGTTCACATCTTTTCGAAAATATTTAAGGCCAGGAATATGCGTATTTTAGGTTTGACCTAACCCCACCCTAGTAAGGACCATTATATTCCCCCCCCCCCCCCCCAAAAAAAAGACCCCCTCCCCCCTCCAAAAAAAAAGAGTACATAGAAGATAACATAAACCTTTGCTTTAAATGCCAAATGACGGAGTCCGGAACCAAAGTGTGGTCTTATTGGACTCAAACGAAGAAAATAGATGAAAAAAACTGACTATCATTTTATATATAGCGTGGTTATTCACCGCGCTATACATTAAACAACACGTTTGTCCGTTAAGGTATAGCGCGGTGAATAACTGCGCTATATTTGAACTTTCTTGCC
Organism: Nicotiana tomentosiformis; assembly: GCF_000390325.3. Lineage (NCBI taxonomy): Eukaryota > Viridiplantae > Streptophyta > Magnoliopsida > Solanales > Solanaceae > Nicotiana > Nicotiana tomentosiformis. The sequence goes on from NC_090818.1 coordinate 128,050,518, forward strand.
CCACCAATAATTCATCTGCACTTTATTGACCCACCAATAATTTAAATGGGTATAGCGCATGCAATATATACGCTACATATATAACGCCTATTATGCATGCGCTATACCTCAATTATTGTATCCCCCCCCCCCCCCGGACTGGGTTTTTTTCTGTAACGAACCGACTTGTCATTTTGAGAATTTACATTCCGTTCAGTGACTTAAGGTCCCGAGCAACTTCGTAATATGTATTATGACCCACGTGTGGGGTCAAGTTTGGTTTTCGGAAGATCTGAAATTTAATTGAAAGAACAATTCTCCTTTATAAAGCTTGAATTTCTAAAGTTGACCGGAGATTTGACGTTTGAGCAAACGACTCCGGAATAGAATTTTGATGATTCCAATAGCTTTGTATGGTGATTTCGGACTTAGGCGCATGTTCAGATTTGGATTTGGAAGTACGTAGGACAATTCGATGCATTTTGGCGAAAGTTAAAAAATGAAAGATTTTAAGAAAGTTTGACCGGGAGTTGAACTTTATTGATATCGGGGTCAAAATTCAATTCTGGATATTAGAACAACTCCATTATGTCATTTATGACTTGCATGCAAAATTGATGTCATTCCGGATTGATTTGATACGTTTCAACACAAGATATAGAATTTGAAAAATTTCATAAACTCATAAGTTCAATTCGAGGTGCGATTCGTTGTTTCGGTATTGTTTGATATAATTTGAGGCCCCGACTAAGTCCGTAATATATTTTGAGACTTGTTAGTATGTTCGAACTGGGTCCCGGGAGACTCGGGTAAGTTTCAAAGTGGTTTCGGACCATTACTAGGCCATTTTTAACTGCTGGTTTTTGGCTACAATTGTGCGCATCGCAGTAATTTGTGCTACACAAGACTGATTTTGAAAGCTAATATCTCGTAATCTGTAAGGAATTTGGAGATAATCTAAAAATAAAAGTTGTAGCCCTTTGAGTCTAATTTTCAGATATTTATACCATTCATCATTTGGAAATTTGTACAAAATATTATGATTGATTAACTGAAGCCTCATACTGCAGTTGTTTTGCCTGGTAGGGTGCATCGCAGAAATTTTTGTTGCACATGGCTGATTTTGGAAGCTTATATCTCGTAATCTATAAGGAATTTGGTAATGATCCAAAAAATAAAGTTGTAGCCCTTTGTATCTAATTTTCATAAATTTAAACCGTTTGGTAGTTGGATTTGGGTACAAAAGGTTATAGTTGATACACTATAGGCTGTCTGGGAAGAGTTTTGAAATCACGAAGAAGAAATTTCTGCTGCATAGGGCTGACTTTGGGAGCTTATCTCACCATTTATAAGGAATTGGGAGATGAGCAAAACATGAACGTTGTAGCGTTTGGTGTCTAGTTTCTAAAAAGGTAAACCATTCATCATTCGGATATCGTATGAGAGAGTTATGCCCATTTTTGTATCGGAAAAAAACTGCTATTTTTCTGGGGCTAAGAAAAATCACAGGTGTCAAATGCGATTTATAAGTCTCAAATGTCAAATGAGACTTGCTTGGACAAATTCTTAAAACGGGGGTTTCGACCATTTTAACATATTTGGAGCTATGGAACTCGGATGGAAGCGAGTTTTGTGGCGATTTTCACCATATGGATTGGGGTAAGTGTTCTATATCCAAAAGTGATTATACTTCATGATTCCATGATTATTTTCATCAACTATTAGTGAATCAAATGGAAGAAATTAGTGAAATTTGTAAAACTTTTCAAGAACAAAAATTTAAGATTTGAAGGTCGAGTAGTTATCGGAATTCGATAAAATTGGTATGGTTGAACTCATATCGGAATGGGTGTTCGAATTTCGTAAAAATTCTGTCGAGTTTCGAGAGACGAGACCCGCGTGTACTTTTGGTTGACTTTTTAATGTGAATTTTTAAGTCGATGTTTTATTTTTCGTAATTATTTTCGATAAATTTTAATGAAGTTATACAATTAATTTGGATAGATTTGAGCTGTCCAGAGATCAATTCAAGCAAGAAAGCTATTTTGGAATAGCGGCCTAACTTCAAAAAGGTAAGTATCTTGCCTAACCTTATGTGAGGGAATTTCTCCTTAGGCATTGAGTCGTATGTGCCATTTGTGTAATGTGAAAGCCGTGTACGCGAGGTGACGAGTATGTACTCGGGCTTATATGTGCAAATTGTATTGGTTTAAAGTCTTAGGATTCTTTAAGTATTAAATTGGAAATTTGCTAGCACTTATTAAATCCTTATTTGTCATGCCTCGTTCTTTGTTTGTCGAATTTGTTTTATATGATAATTTGGTGTGATTGCTACTTTTGATCTTTATGTTGATTCCGTGTACTGCTTGAGTTGACATTTTTTGGAAATAATTACATTTTTGATTTTTTCATCTGTAAATAATTATTAAATAAGTTTAAAGGGGGACATTAATATATTTATCAGAAATTTGAATTTAAGAAGAGGTTATTCTTGCTGAGTTATTCTTCTGTCTTTACTTTGCATATTTACTTTGGGACTACAAGGCGATACCTCGTAATATCCCTCTGTCTTGCATATTTACTTTGGGACTACGAGGCGGTACCTCGGGAGATCCCCCTGTCTTGCATATTTACTTTGGGACTATGAGGCGGTACCTCGGGAGATCCCCCTGTCTTGCATATTTATTTTGGGACTACGAGATGGTACCTCGGGAGATCCCCCTTTTGAGCATTTACATTTGGGTTTACGAGGCGATACCTCGGGAGCGCCCCTGTTGTTTACCTCTATTTGCTGTGCTGTTACTTTTCTGTAAATTCTCGTCGTTCACTTCTCAGTCATCTCATTAAATTATTATGTCTTCTACCTTGTGAATTGCCCGTACAATTGTGATAGAAATATGGGCACGAGGTGCCGTGAGATATGAAAGTGGGATGAGACTCGAGATTTTTAGGATTATGAGGTGAGGCGTCAACCGGTGATTTTACTTGAAAGAAATTATATTTGAAAGATTTTACTTGAAAGGAATTACATACGAAGGATTTTACTTGAAAAAAACTATATTCGAAGGATCTTATTCGAAAGGTTTTATTTAAAAGAGTTATATTCGAAGGGTTTTTATTTGAAAGAATTATATTCGAAAGGTTTTATTTAAAAGAATTATATTCGAAAAGTTTTTATTTGAAAGAATTATATTCGAAAGGTTTTATTTAAAAGAATTATATTCGAAAGGTTTTTATTTGAAAAATTATATTCGAAAGTTTTTATTTAAAAGAATTATATTCGAAAGATATTTATTTGAAAGAATTATATTGGGAGATACTTATTTGAAAGATTAACATTCGTAAGATATTTATTTGGAGGAAGTATATTCGAGATATATTTAATTGAAAGGAATACATTCTAAAGATTTTTATTTGAAAAACTTATAGATAAAAGATGTATATTTTGAAGGACTTGATTAATTGGTTGTACTTGTCTTTAATATTTGTGTGAGCAATATTTATGGTGTTCTTGCTGCCTTGTTGTTTATATCACTAGTTGATTATTGTTGCTATTAGTGCTATCCGTTTTCTATTATTTTTGTATGTTATGTTGCACATGTTATTTGACTAGTGAGTGTCTTGACTGTACCTCATCACTACTCCACCGAGGTTAGTCTTGATACTTACTAGGTACCGACTGTGTTGTACTCATACTACACTTCTGCATATTTTTGTGCAGAGCCAGGTATTGGAGATATCAGACTCGGACAGAGTTAGTGTGTTGATCGCACGTATTTAAGGTAGAGCTGCTCGGTCGTCGCAATCCCTTGGAGTCTTTCTATTTTATTGTACCATCAGCTCTTATTCGAATAGTATTGTATATTCGATCATTGAGATCATTGCATGTATTCAGTTAGAGTTCGTGACTCAGTATTTCCATTCTTGGGAGGTTGTTTGAATATTTTCGCTATTGGTTTTGGCACTTGTATTAGATAAAAAATAAAAAAGGCTTGAATTGTTATTATAATCAGCTTACCTAGTCTTAGAGACTAAGTGACATCACGACGCCTGTGGTGGGATATTGGGTCGTGACATTTTCTTATTTAAGGAGTTTCAGAATTTGGTAAAATTCCATTAAGGATCATTCAGGTATTCCGAAATATTTGTTCGTTAAGTTATTTTATATTTTGTCATAATGTCCGAAGAGCAAAAAATTAGGGTTTTATTATATTGGGAGAGTGAGGTTGTGGTGGAGAATAACTCAGTACGCTATAGTTGTTCTCCACAGTATCATGTTATGTTGCCACTTACAATGAAGTACAATAGATCATTATCGTTGTTATGTAAAATAATGAGTGTGAGCAAAAGGTCGGTTAATATTAAAGTAACCGGAAGATATCCGTATTATGTTACTCCGCAAGGGGTTTCTTGTTATGCTGAGTTTAACATCGAGGACCCCGGATGGACATCGGGAACTTCTTGTGATAAAAATGTTGGAAATGTATGTCAAGGCTGAAGACATTCGCAATATTGAGGTTCGTCAAAATAGGGATATCCCTCAATCATCGGGTAGTTCTTTTGGAGCAATTTTATCCAAAAAGGTTTCGGGTGAAAGAGTTTGGCCAGATTTAAACTTATCTCCACTGTCGAATGAGGAGCGAGGACATAATTTCTCCCCAAGTTAGACATAATCCACAAGCCGAGTGGTAAACTTCAATTTTCCTTTGTGTTATGATGTTTAATTTTATGTATTGTATTTGTATTAACACTCATATATTTCATACGGGGTACCAGCCAGATATGAATTTTACAAGTTATGAACCAACATACAGTTGGAATATGCCTAATTTTCATTTGTTGGATCACGGTGGTCCATCCGCGAGTCATCAGCAACAGGATAATGTGCATCATGGGATATCAACACATTATGATTTGTATGTTAAGTGATAAAGTTTATATGTAATGTTTGGATAAATCAGAGAAACTCATTATTTTATTGGTTGTGCAGTGAAAACGAGTAACTTTAAGGTCTTGTCCTTACTCAATTGCCCGAAGATGACATATTTAATCGAGATCTAGCAGATGCGCAGAGTCAGGAAGATGATAGTGATTATTACAATAATGCTGATGATTCTGGAGATGATAGACCCTTCCCTGATGAGGGTGATGATAATGAGGACGAGAATGATGAACCTGATTTGACGAGGGAGCATGCTCCACCTCCTATTAGACCAAGAGTGTACGAGTCCCATGTGTTTCATTCAAGGGAGAATTACCTACCTTGATCAGTTGCCAAGTATGCCTGATGTGGATGCCCTCACAAGGGATCTTGATAAAATTTAGACAGCAATGTGGGATGAATCTAGAGCAACGGTGCTGTCAAAGGGCATGCTTTTTGCTGATAAAATGCGCCTAAGCAGGGCAGTGCGAATGTACAACATAAAAGAGTGTCGTGATATCGTGGTTCATGAGTCATCTCCGGAACTATATAAGGTTATTTGCCGTAGATGGTTTCAAGGTTGTAACTGGATGCTGCGTGCAAGAAAGTTGAAAACAAATATGTGTATTGTGGGGAAATACATTGGCACCCACACTTGTGAAATGGTCGCATTCAGTGGGAATTATTTTAACTTGAATGTTGACTTGATTTCTCTTATCTTGATTCCACACATTGAAGCGTCCATAAGGTAAAAGTTCAAAGAGTGTATAACATCTGTCCACCAGGTATATGGATGTACTATTACCAAAATAAAGGCATTTATTGAGCATAAACGTGCGTTTGAAAAATTATTTATGGTAACTGGGATAAGTCCTTTGCCACTCTACCCAGGTACATGGCTGCATTGAAACACTTTAAACTCGGGACTGCTGTTGAATGAAAGCTTCAGAGGAGTCTGAGAATACCAGAATACATATTCAGATATGTATTCTGGGAATTTAAACCATTCATTGATGGTTTTGTGCATTGTCGGCCGGTAATATCCATAGACGGGACTCATGTCTATAGAAAGTATGATATTAAGTTGTTGATCGTCATTGCAGTAGATGCTAATGGAAGTATATTTCCTCTAGCATTTGCTATTTATGCCAATGAAAGCATGACTTGAATTGTAATTGTAATCGGCTTATCTAGTCTTAGAGACTAAGTGCCATCACGACGCCTGTGGTGGGGTTTTGGGTCATGACAGGAATTTCCCCCACACAAGGTTAGACAAGTCACTTACCTCAAACTGGGTAATTCTTTACTTCGCTATGCCTTTGCCTCCCGAATTAGGCTCTGAAAGCCTCGTATCAAGTAACAATTAATTCGATTCAATCAATACAAATTATTGGAATTTATTCCATATGAAAATACAAATTTTTCAACAAAATCCGAAATCTAACTCAAAATTCGCGCGTGGGGCACACATCTCGGAACCCGACAAAAGTTACAAAATATGAACGCCAATTCAATCACGAGTCCAATCATACCAAAATTACAAAATTCCGACATCAACTTGACCTTCAAATCTTCAAATTTAACCAAGAGGGTTTTTAAAGTTTTCCAACTTAAATCACCAATTAAATGTTAAAAACAACCATAGATTCTGGTAATTTGACCAAAATTAAGTTAAGAACAATTACAACGATGTTTTCCTTAAAACATCTCCCGAAAATTGCCTCACCCGTGCTCTTAAAATCCAAAAATGAGTAAAAATGGTCAACCCCCGAATTATATGTTCTGTCCAGGTATTTCCACATTTGCGGACCAATTGTCGCTTCTACGGAGTCGCATTTGCGACCATATTTTTGCTTCTGCGAAGAAGCACTGGACATCTTCCTTCGCACCTGTGGACAATGGTCCGTTTCTGCGCAACCGCAGGTGCAACCTCGCCTCCCGTTTCTACGCAACCTTAGCTTCAGCGGTTCGTTACATTGTAGAAGCGGCTTTGCTTCTGTGGAGCTCTTTTCGCTTCTGTCAGCCACAACTCGCTTGTGCGAGTCCACACCTGCGGTCAGTCCCTCCGCATGTGCGATGACACCAGAAGCTGCAAATTTTAGAATTTGCCTAAGTCCAAAAATTGATCCGATTTCGATCCGGATAGTACTCGGGGTACTCGGGACCCCGTCCGAATATACCAACAAGTCCTAAAACATCATACGAACTTAGTCAAAACTTCAAATCACATCAAACAATGCTAAAACCATGAAACATACTCCAATTCAAGCTTAATGAAACTAAAAAATTCCCACTTCTACATTCGATGCCGAAACCTATCAAATCAAGTCCGATTGACCTCAAATTTTGCACACAAGTCATAAATGACATAACAGACCTATTCAAATTTTCCAAAATTGGATTCCGACCCTGATATCAAAAAGTCAACTCTCCGATCAAACTTCCAAACTTAAATTTCTATTTTTAGCCATTTCAAGCCTAATTTAGCTACGGACTTCCAAATAATTTTTCAGACACGCTCCTAAGTCCAAAATTCCCATACAGAGCAATTATAATCATCAAAACTCTATTCCGAGTTTGCTTACGCATAAGTTAACCTTCGGCCAACCATTTCAACAGTAATGACTCAAAAGGTCCTCTTTAAATTTAATAATTATTTCTGTGATCTAAGACCTTAAAAACCACTATTTATCATTCCTTGACTTGCGTGCATAGTCCGCATAATTTTCTGGGAAGTTTTTATATGAAAAATTGATTACAATGTGAAATAGAGCCTTAAAAACTCAACTGAGTTGACTTTGGTCAACATTTTGAGCAAACGGATCCGGATCAGTATTTTGACAGTTCCAGTAGGTCCGTATTATGATTTGGGACTTGGGCGTATGCCCGGGGTTTAATTTGGAGGTCCCTAGCTCAAGTTATGACCATTTAATGGAAACTAGAAATTTAAAGGCTAAAGATTTCCAAGTTTGACCATGGAGTTGACATTTTGATATCAGAGCCAGAATCCAATTTTGGAAATTGAAATAGCTCTGTTATGTCATTTATGACTTGTGTGCCAAATTTGAAGTCATTCCGGATTCATTTACAATGTTTCGGCACAAGTTTTGGTAAATGGAAAAGTTTGAAACTCTTAAGTTCGAATCGAGGTGTGAATTGTAATTTCGATATTGTTTGATGTGATTTGAGACCCCGAGTAAGTCCGTATTATATTACGGGGCTTGTTGGTATAATTGGACGAGATCCCGAGTGGCTCGGGTGAGTTTCGGATATGTTTTAGATCATTTTTGAAAAAACTACCAGTTCTAGTTCTGGTGTTTCGCACCTGCGACTTTTGGAGCGCAGGTGCGGCATCACCTCTGCGGCTCGGCCTTCGCAAATACGGAAGGCACCGCTTCTACGGCTCCTTCATGCGCTTCTGCACAGCCGTAAATGCATGTCACGACCCAAAATCTTTTAAGGTCGTGATAGTGCCGGACACCGTTGTCAGGCAACCCAACAATACATACTTAGCTTAATTACCCATTTTAGTATTTTTGAAATCAAAACTTTTTCAATGAAATAATAAAGATAAATCTCATAGAGTAAATGATAAATATTTTTAGCAACTAAATTTCTAAACAGTTCACAACCATTCCCAAAATCCGGTGTCACAAGTGCATTAGCTTTTACTAGGGAATTTAGAATAAAATACAACATCTGTCCAGAATATAAATTAGACAGAAAAATATAATAACTCTGAAGGAGACTCTGTTGGCTGCGGATCGTAACACAGAATGCAGCTCACCTATGTTCCCACAATTATTAACCACACCTCTACGCCCACAAGGCCGCTAGACAAATATGTACCTGCATAATAAAATGTACAGCAAGTGCAGCATGAGTACGAAGACAATATGTACCCAGTAAGTATCGAGCCTAATCTCGAAGAGGTAGAGATGAGATGGTCGACTTTGACACTCACTAAGGGTCAATAATAATAAGTAATATAAAAATAGAAATAATTTTTTCAACATGATTCACAGAGTTAACAATAATTTTAATGAACCAGCAGAAATAATTAAATTCCTTCAATTCCAATAAATTTCTAATTTATCAATTAGCCTCATTTACAGGAATAACCATAATTTCCTTAACAAGCAGAGATAATTAATTCTTTCAATTTCCAATAGTTTCCAATTTATCAATTAAATTCCTTTGAATGCAATAATTTCCAATCTATTAATTTAATTCACAAGCTGCAATTAAAATAGAAAAGTATCGAGTAATTATTATTATTATTAGACACGATTTCTGCCGAGGTCGTACGACCAGCTATAGAGTATCGTGTACACTGCCGAGGGACGTGCGGCGCGATCCATAGATGTATCTATCATGCTGAGGCATTCGGCCCGCTCCACAAGAAATAAGGACATTTTCTTATGTACCTCCGGAAGGAGAGTATATTCATTATAAGATAAATTCGGTAGGATGAACAATTTCTCTTAACAATAATTAATTTAAATAGAAAATTTAAGCATATGGGATTTTCATCTTTTAATATTTTTACCTAATATATATATATATATATATATATATATATATATATATATATATATATATATATATATATATATATATATATATATATATATATATTAATTAATTAAATAAAGAATACAATTTGCACAAGTAATTCATGCTTTGTGTCCTAAACTACCCGGACTTTAGCATTAATAGTAGCTACGCACGGACTCTAGTCACCTCGTACGTACGTAGCCCCCCCACAATTAGCAACAATTATTAATTTAATTACCTATGGGGTAATATTTCCCTCACAAGATTAGACAAGAGACTTACCTCGCTCTGAAGTTCCATAGCCGGCTCCCAAGCCTTCCAAATAACTCGATCGATGCCCAACGCTCCAAAACTCGCTTTCGCTTGATTAACATTCACAAGCTTTTAATTCTCCTTTGACATCGTAACATTGAGAAAAATTCTCATACGCCACTAACAAATTGATATCTACAATTACAATCCCTATTAAAATCAAAATATGACTCAAAACTATTTATCAATATCCATTTATGGCTCACAAGTTGGCTATAAGTCTCCAGCTCAAATCGTCTAATAGGCTCACTTACTAGCACATTCAACTCCAATCTTATCATTTAATACCCATTTGAAGTCATCAATGATACTACATAAATTCTCCAACACCGCCAAATTACTATTCTTCGTCTTCCTTAACCAATATTTCCAAAATATTCAATTTGGTGATGTAACGACTCGGCCGGTCATTTTGAGAATTAGAGCCCCGATCCCTTAATATCTGCTTTCCCCATATTTGTTTCTGCTTTTGGGATTTTTCGGAGAGTTTGGTTATGGAATTCGGGGAGTTTTGGGACACTTAGTCCCTAGTTGTGAGTTTAAGCCTTAAAGTTTAGACCGTAATCGGAACTGTGTGAAGACGGATCAGGAATGAAATTCTGTCAACTCCGTTAGCTCTGTTGAGTGATTTTGGGGATAGGAGCGCATCCGGAATGTGTTTTGGAAGTCTGTAGTAGATTTAGGCTTGAATTGGCGAAAGTTAGTTTTTCGACGATTTCGGCCGATAGTGGAAATTTTGATATCGAGCTCGGAATGGAATTTCGAAAGTAGCTGTAGATTCGTAGTGTCATTTGTGACTTGTGTGTAAAATTTTAAGTCATTCGGACTAGATTTGATATGGTTCGGCATCGCTTGAAGAATTTGGAAAATTTTAAATTCTTAGGCTTGAATCCGTGCTTAATTCATGATTTTGGTGTTGTTCGATATGGTTTGAAGGCTCGACTAAGTTCGTATGGTGTTTTAGGATTGGTTGGTATGTTTGGTTAAGGTCCCGGGGGCCTCGGGTGTGTTTCGGATGCTTAACGGGAAGAAATTTGGACTTAGGAAAATCTGGTGCATTGTTGGTTCTGGTGTTTCGCACCTGCGGAAGGGAGTCCGCAGTTGCAGACTCGCAGGTGCGGACTCGCATGTGCGCTTGGGTGTTCGAAGATGCGGAAATAGATAGGGCATGCTGGGCTCGCAGGTGCGGCTGGTCGTCCGTAGAAGCGGAGCCGCAGATGCCGCCCAGGGGTCGCAGATGCGGACCCAGCCCAATAAGTGACTTCCGCACCTGCGTTGATTTTTCCGCAGGTGCGGGACCGTAGATGCGGCCTCATGAGCGCAGATGCAGAAATCGCTGGGCAGAAAAAGGGATTTCGAGGGTTTGAAATTTGATAACACAAAATTTGATTTGGAGCTCGGTGGGAGACGATTTCTCGGGGGATTTTGAAGGAGAACTATTGGGTAACGAATTCTAACTCTATTTTTATCATAATACAATAATCTATTGTTGTTTTCCTAGTCTAATTAAGGAATTTGAGGGTAAAAGTTTGGAAATGGGGGAAAAGGTTCCCCAATTGAAAATCTGAGATTTGAAATGGGAATTTGACGTCGGATTTAGATGATTTTTATTTGAGTGAACTCGTGAGTGAATGGGTGTTCATAATTTGTAATTTTTACCCAATTCTGAGACGTGGGCCCGGGGAGACTTTTTGGGCATTTTTCCTAATTTCACGCTTTAGCTTTGAATTATTTAGCTATATTAGTTACTTGTAGTTATATTTACATTATGCAATTAATTTGAATAGATTTAGGCCATTTGGAGTCAGATACTCGTGGCAAGAACATGATATCGAGTTGATTTGAGCGGTTCGAGGTAAGTGGCTTGCCTAACCTTGTGTTGGGGACTTTCCCCTTAGGATATCTTGATATTATTTGGTGTGTGGGCGCCGTGTACATGAGGTGACGAGTACGTACACGGGTTGTTATTGCAAAAATCCTGTTTATCCTTTTTAAATCATAAATTGGTTCTCTTATTAAATTTTACTAATATGTTTAATTGTTTAGTTTAGCCTAGAAAAACATGCTTACGTGTTTTAACTACCTATTTGACATTCTGTGCACCATGCTTAGTTAAATCCCTATTTTTCTTATCCGTGTTCAGTATAAACTGTATAACTCGATGCCATACCTGCCATTTCATCTTGCGTTGCATATTTAAATTGGGACCTACGGACGTATTCCGGGAGATCCCCCTGTCTTGCATATTTACTTTGGGACTACATACGTATTTTGGGAGATCCTCCAGCACTGCATATTTACTTTGGGACTACGGACATATTTTGGGAGATCCCCCAGCACTGCATATTTACTTTGGGACTACGGACGTATTCCGGGAGATCCCCCAGCACTGTATATTTACTTTGGGACTACGGACGTATTCCGAGAGATCCCCCACCACTGCATATTTACTTTGGGACTACAGACATATTCCGGGAGATCCCCCTGTACTGCATATTCATTCGGAACTATGGGACGGTATCCCGGGAGATTCCCCATTGTGTTTTACTTTGTTCTGAGCCGAGGGCCCCCTTAACTACTAAATTTTCGAGAATTTCTTTAACTGTGTTATCGTAAATTTTACTTATATCTTTTACTATTTAATTTATTATATTTACTCTAGTAGGGCCTTGACCTGACCTCATCACTACTCGACCGAGGTTAGGCTTGGCACTTACTGGGTACCATTGTGGTGTACTCATGCCCTTTCTGGCACATGTTTTCATGTGCAGATCCAGGTACGAGCTATCAGCCTTGGGGTTAGTGCGTGCTGCTGATTCTAGGAGACTTCAAGGTGCTTCTGCTTGCGTCCACAGATCTTCGGAGTCTCCTTCTACTCCCTCGCCTAAATACTTTCTTTATTATCTTCAGACTTTTGTGTAGAGCTACATAGATTATAGCACCTTGTGACTTAGTAATATTCCGGGTCTTGGGAAATTATTTTGTATATGCTGTTTATCTTTAAGATGTTGTGTTTTCTTTACATTTTTCGTAATATTAGGCTTACCTAGTCGTAAAGACTAGGTGCTATCACGACACCTTACGGAGGGTTAAATTGGGACGTGACAGGTGATTACTTAGTTGAACACTAAGCTAGAAAATGATTTCATAGGTTCATTGCATCCTTTAATTTTATTTCTAAGAATACTATTTATCTTTCCCTCATTTTCTCAAAAACACTATTCATGCCATGAACTAGGGTTTATGAAATCAATTATCCAACCATAACAACTTGAAACAAATATTAGAATTACTCTCACCGACTCATAAGAAATGAACTTGAAGCATTAGTATTAACTTCTTGAAGCTTTTCCTTAAAATTTCAATATTTGGGAAATTTGGTGTTCTTGAACAACTTGAAAGATTTCTAGGGATTTCAAAGATTGAAGGATGTTAATACTCGTGTTAATAGGATGTTATTAACTTAAAATATTCAAAAAAACTTACCTTGTATTCTTAAGTAGTCCCCAAGGTCAAATCCACCATGAAAGAAACAATCCCTAGCTCAAGAAAATCCCCAAAAATGGCTGTTGCCCATGACTGCCTTATATAGGCATAGGTGCTTCAGCGAGTTGTACCTTACTCTGTGCAGGTTGTACCTCGGATTACAAGTTTTCTCCTGCTGGGCACCTTTTACTAAAATGTCCATAACTCCTTGTAGAAATATCCAAATGACGAACGGTTTAAAGAGTTAGAAACTAGACTCGAAGATCTTTCATTTGATAGATTGTCCAATATATATATATATATATATATATATATATATATATCGGCATGCTCGTCCAAAGTTAGGTTTTGTGATTATTCATTTGGAACTTTAGTCTATTATGTAATTTCCAACTTGACTTAGATTTAGGGCTATCCTTAGACCCCATATCACTTATAATATGACTTGTACACTTATTAACATACGAACCTGCTGGAACCTTCAAATTCCGATTCCGAGGTCGTTTACTCAAATATTTAACCTTAGTCAATTCTTCCAACTTAAAGCTTTCGAAATGAGAATTTCTTTCCTAATCAACTCTGAACTTCCTGAAATTAAATTCTGACCATGCGTACAAGTCATAATACCTGAAGTGAAGTTGCTCAGGGCCTTAAACCCCCAAACGACGTGCTAGGGCTCAAAACGACCAGTCGGGTCGTTACATTCTCTCCTACTTAAACATACGTTCATCCTCGAATGTGCTAAGAACAGCTCTAGAGTTGTTTGAAATCATTATTTAACACATCGTGCACCTACCCGTGCTACCATAACTTAGTTGAGCTTACTAGCTCGAGCCAGTCTGAAGATTCTCTTTTTTTTTTAGTAAAATAAACCTTAGAGCCCAATTCCAACATTCAGAATTCTCCGCCAGGCCTGTTTCCATCATCCGAACACCATATCAATCACTACACGATGCACCAATACATGGTTGCATACATTTGCTAAATCCACATCATGCACCACATAATTCACATAACCATAATAATATCCTCTGATAACAGTAGCCAAAATTTTACAAATCCGATGCCCACAACACCTCACGACACATATAACTCATGCTCCAACTCTTGAAATGATGCCACGACGGAAGAGATGTATAGAAATTCATAACCAACAGTCGAATTAACAAATCATGGAGTCTCTCCTCCTAACAAGGACCATCACCTCATTCTGAATTGAATAGCGATATTTGTTCTTTAATATACCGTATATAAATCTGATGGCACTGATTTCAGGTCCAGTAGTCTCGTCTCACCTAGTATAAGCTATGCAGGCAATAAGCTACCTCAAACACTGACCAAGATCTCGTATGATGCCAACAATGTGCCAACATGCTACAAACTCAAATGTGATACATAAGGGGAAAAAATGAACTCTGGAAAGAACTACTCAACCCGCGTAAATAATTTAACAACTCAAAAGATGTCATGAATCTTTCTCAGAAAATGCAGACAAAACACACAAGAATAGATATAGGGAACAATGCTCAACATCACGGTACTTCGGCGTGCAACCCAATTCACATATGATACCGTTGCGGCTAGCAACCCGATCCAAACAACAAACCCGTGGCAGCATGCCACCCTATCCACACCTAATAATCTAAAAAGAAACACCCATCGTGCCGTAACACTCATACTCACGCAATGCCTGAATATCAACCACAAGTACGCCAAGTGCATAATATAAATCCTTGGGGAGACTGGTAGCGTCATGCGCTATAAAACTCGAGCATAACTAAGGTGCGATATATGATCTGCATCTCGAGAGCCATCCTGCTCACATAACACCACCGCTGTGCGGGACCTCAACACATTGTACAAATAATCAAGCTGTCTCATAGCCCACACGACACTATAAAGTATAACATGAAATAGCTGGCGACGAAATTAATATCCCACTCCCGAATACTCCTCCATAAGGAGCGCTATGCTGAATGAACACATCCGGCTTGATATAGAGCCCATATTCATATTTAAATCCATCCACAGACCTCAAGCCGATTCTGGTCACACTATACTAGGCTAATAACCCATCAAGGATCCATAATAACCATTTTTTATTTCATAAAACACAAGAACAACCATCATAACCGGAACAAACTTCCATAGTCTACAACCAAATGAACCGAGCGCCCTCCAGGCATAAATTCTCGAATCAGCAATATTACCATAATCTTCATACTTGGTTTCAATCTTCACTCAATCAAGTGACTACATGCCACTCTTACACAGTCTTTCCGTGAGACACACTCCCACGACCTTCCGCACCAGGTAACAAGTCTGCATATCCATGCTACCGGTTACACTAATGCTGTAAAGCATATCAAAAATCCACAAATCAATACACAAGGTCTCTTACACCTGACATCGACCTTAGGTGATGCCTAAAACTATACCATCTTACTTTAAACATCTAAATCCTTTTCCTGTTCATCCGGGCTCATGACATCCTTGTCAACACCGAACCGAAATCTTGAATCCTCAACTTTCGAATCCCATGCTACTTAGTGCACTTAATCACGCAAATGCGCAGGAGTACAAGAATTCCATCATAACCCCCGAACCACTAATTAGGTAAACACTTCACCATATAGAAACCTTCTACTTAACTCATTTCAAAAGAACCATTGCAACACGTGACTGAATTCCCATATCCGCAGAAAATACTGGCCTCAAGTAGTGGTCTAAACCACCATAACTCTTTTGGGACCCCTCTACACATAACATGCCATAATACTTGAATTCCTCAAAATAAAATCAATTACGGCGGCCATCAAGCCTCGCACGTACCGCCACAAATCACATGCATAACTCAATGCGTTGAAAGAATTGATCATTGCCATCATCATGCCAATTCAACCATTGCTAGCCGACCCGTCTTTTCTCAATTATTCTACACTTGCCTTAGAAATAATAATAGCTCCATTCACTACATCACGAACTCAAATCCGCACTCATCCCGAGTGACTTTATTTTATGAGACCACGACCTGAAGATAACGCAGAGTACTCCAAGCCCCGTTTCATAATATGCTGTAAAAGCTCGATACTCAACCATACTACGAACTCGACATCCTTAGGCACCACACTTTAAATTAATGAACCCACTAAGACTGTTATTGAGATTCACTTGCCCTGACTTGTTCCTAAACATGATGAACTCCAAGGCCCTGCTAGCACATGGACACTTTCTCAAGGAAACACCCGACTGTCTCACTTTCCCTGTGCATTACATCTACACGAAGCATAAACTATGAGTCTTCCAAAAACCTGAATATGAGTCGATAAGGCCAAATATAGCACACATTCCTCAAATCCTTTGCTCAAATTACCACCGATATTTTCTTTCCTTAGTCGTAATGACCCACCAATACACCGATAACCAGGAACCGTATAAGTTGACACTATGCAATCCAATCATAGACGGTGGGGCTCTCCCACTTAGGTTGAAGCTACAATTACATAGATTCTGGAATCCACCGAGATTCTTTCTTCATCGTTGACATGATCCTGCATACGCAACTCGCCAAATTTCTCGAAATTCTTCTATTAACCTTTAATAAACACTCCGAACCTGTAGTCACATTTAAATATTAAATTTCTTACCGGTGGCTAGTAGGATTCTTTGCAGAAGCTTCGTCAACACCACGCGACCGCTAACCTACTTACGGGAGATATCTCACCTGTGGAAATTCCATGCCGACATCCTCCAACAATGCTGCACCGAGTACTATTACCACGAAACCAATAAACCATCCTGAGCTCGTGCTCGTTCACCAGCTGTACAAGTCCATTCACTCCCCATTGACATCAACTACATGTGCGATGATACATCCCAACCCGAAGTCATGTTGCATTCTTCTTCATATCAGGCAAACTCATTTCTGTCTCATCCAATCTTCCCCAGTATAACAGCCAACATTCCAAATTAAGCTTGTAGACCTAGTCAGTGTCCACCATGAATCCCAAATCACTCTAAATGTTCCTCAATATGTGTAGTTATCCTACCACGTAGCCCATGTGCTACCTTACCACTCTCCCACTTTGGTCAACCATCTCCTTTAAGCAACTACTCGACTTCTGTTTTTCTTACACTTCGCCTTTTCGGAACCTAACCACCGCAAGGCACCTTCCACATGTCCTTCCTCATCCTTCGATGCCCAGTTGTTGCCTTAACTCAAAATCTGTCTCTGTATCACTTGAACCAATAGATCATTACCAGCTTTAAACCTTTTCGAGGATCATCCTTATCGAGCCATCAATGCTAGGAACATTGCTTAGATCCTGAACCACTACACACCGCAATCTCTAACAACTGCTTCCCCTACACCAATTCCTAAAACCCCAGTGTGAAGGCGAGTTGAAGAAGACCATAACACCGACGAACCTTATCGCATTTAAAAAGGCGATGACACCACATCACAATTGAGAACTCTACCACGCTCTAAAATATCAAGCTCAGTTACTCCATCAAATCCAAACCTAAACATTCATAGTCCGATTGCTTTTTCTCAGCTGGAAATAAAACATGGAACCTCTGAATCATGTACTGAGAAAAACCTTCTTTCAAGTCGTTTACTGCCCTAACACATAGACAAGCATTTTACCATTTCATAAACACTGTGTGATAACAACACATGAATCATCATAACAATCAATGCCAAATCTCAAAACCTTAGGTAGTACTGATACTTAATTTGAAATGACAGAGCGGCCTTCCGCAAGGCGACGACAATAGCCCAATTAATTACACAGGGAGAAGTATCCTGCACTATATCTGTAGTACCATTAAAAATTTCCTCGATCCCCAATTTATAACAAGCGTTTCACGTCGCATAAGATTGAATAGGAAAGAAATGAGACATAAGCCTCAAAGGAATCAAAAAGGGAAGTATTTCTAACAGTCCTGTAGCCTCTCGAAGATAAGTACAGACGTCTCTGTACCGATCCGCAAGACTCTACTAGACTTGCTCATGACTCGTGAGACCTAAGTGACCCTAGTGCTCTGATACCATGTTGTCACGACCCAAAATCCTTTAAGGTCGTGATGACACCAGACACCATTGTCAGGAAAACCAACAATACATACTTAGCTTAATTACCCATTTTATTATTTTTGAAATCAAACCTTCTTCAATGAAATAATAAAGATAAAACTCATAGAGTAAATGATAAATATTTTTAGCAACTAAATTTCTAAACAGTTCACAACCATTCCCAAAATCCGGTGTCACAAGTGCATGATCTTTTACTAGGGAATTTAGAATAAAATACAACATCTGTCCAGAATACAAATTAGACAGGAAAATATAATAACTCTGAAGGAGACTCTGTTGGCTGCGGATCGTAACACAGAATGCAGCTCACCTATGTCCCCACAATTATTAACCACACCTCTACGCCCACAAGGCCGCTAGACAAATATGTACCTACGCAATAAAATGTACAGCAAGTGCAGCATGAGTATGAAAATAACGTGTACCGAGTAAGTAGCGAGCCTAATTTCGAAGAGGTAGAGACGAGATAGTCTACTTTGACACTTACTAAGGGTCAATAATAATAAGTAATATAAAAATAGAAATATTTTTTTCAACATGATTCACAGAGTTAACAATAATTTTATTGAACCAACAGAAATAATTAAATTCCTTCAATTCCAATAAATTCCCAATTTATCAATTAGCCTCATTTACAGGAATAACCATAATTTCCTTAACAAGCAGAGATAATTAATTCTTTCAATTTTCAATAGTTTCCAATTTATCAATTAAATTCCTTCAAATGCAACAATTCTCAATCTATTAATTTAATTCACAAGCTGCAATTAAAATAGCAAAGTATAGAGTAATTATTATTATTATTAGACACGATTACTGCCGAGGTCATACGGTCCGATCCAGAGTGTCGGGTACACTGCCGAGGGATGTGCGGCGCGATCCATAGATGCATCTATCATGCCGAGGCGTTCGGCCCGCTCCACAAGAAAGGAGGACATTTTCTTATGTACCTCCAGAAGGAAAGCATATTCATTATAAAATAAATTCGGGAGGATGAACAATTTCTCTTAACAATAATTAATTTAAACAGAAAATTTAAGCATATGAGATTTTTATTTTTTTAATATTTTTACCTAACAGTTATTATATATATATATATATATATATATATATATATATATATATATATATATATAATATTAATTAAATAAAGAATAGAATTTGCACAAGTAATTCATGCTTTGTGTCCTAAACTACCCGGACTTTAGCATTAATAGTAGCTACGCACGGACTCTCGTCACCTCGTGCGTACGTAGCCCGTCACCTCGTGCGTACGTAGCCCCCACAATTAGCAACAATTATTAATTTAATTACCTATGGGGTAATTTTCCCCTCACAAGATTAGACAAGAGACTTACCTCGCTCCGAAGTTTCATAGCCGGCTCCCAAGCCTTCCAAATAACTCGACTGATGCCCAACGCTCCAAAACTCGCTTTCCCTTTATTAAAATTCACAAGTTTTTAATTCTCCTCCTACATCGTAACATTGAGAAAAATTCTCATACGCTACCAACAAATTGATATCTACAATTACAATCCCAATTACAATCAAAATATGACTCAAAAATATTTATCAATATCCATTTATGGCTCACAAGTTGGCTATAAGTCTCCAGCTCAAATCGTCTAATAGGTTCACTTACTAGCATATTCTACTCCACTCTTATCATTTAATACCTATTTGAAGTCATCAATGATACTACATTAATTCTCCAACACCGCCAAATTACTATTCATCGTCTTCCTTAACCAACATTTCCAAAATATTCAATTTGGTGATTACTAATTTGAACACTAAGCTAGAAAATGATTTCATAGGTTCATTGCATCCTTTAATTTCATTTGTAAGAATACTATTTATCTTTCCCTCATTTTCTCAAGAACACTATTCATGCCATGGACTAGGGTTTATGAAATCAATTATCCAACCATAACAACTTGAAACAAATATTAGAATTACTCTCACCGAGTCATAAGAAATGAACTTGAAGCATTAGTATTACCCTCTTGAAGCTTTTCCTTAAAATTTCAATGTTTGGAAAATTTGGTGTTCTTGAACAACTTGAAAGATTTCTAGGGATTTCAAAGATTGAAGGATGTTAATACTAGTGTTAATAGGATGTTATTAACTTAAAATATTCAAAAAAACTTACCTTGTATTCTTAAGTAGTCCCCAAGGTCGAATCTACCATGAAAGAACAAATCCCTAGCTCAAGAAAATCCCCCAAAATGGCTGCTGCCCGTGACTGCCTTATATAGGCATAGGTGCTTCAGTGAGTTGTAACTTGCATTGTGCAGGTTGTACCTCAGATTACAAGTTTTCCCCTGCTTGGCACCTTTTACTAAAATGTCCATAACTCCTTGTAGGAATATCCAAATGACGAACGGTTTAAAGCGTTAGAAACTAGACTCGAAGATCTTTCATTTGATAGGTTGTTCACCATATAAATCCTTCTATATATATATATATATATAGAGGCATGCTCGCCCAAAGTTAGGTTTTGTGTGTATTCATTTGGAACTTTAGTCTATCATGTAATTTCCAACTTGACTTAGACTTAGGGCTATCCTTAGACCCCACATCACTTATAATATGACTCGTACACTTATTAACTTACGAACCTGCTGGAACCTTCAAATCCCGATTCCGAGGTCGTTTACTCAAAAATCCAAACTTAGTCAATTCTTCCTACTTAAAGCTTTCGAAATGAGAATTTTCTTTCCAAATCAACTCCAAACTTTCCGAAATTTAATTACGACCACGCGTACAAGTCATAATACCTGAAGTGAAGCTGCTCAAGGCGTCAAACTGCCGAACGACACGCTAGGGCTCAAAACAATCATTCAGGTCGTTACAATGCGGCTCAAGTTCTGCAGATGCGGACAAACGCAGGGCAAGCCCATTTCGCATATGCGAGATTTTTCTTGCAAATGCGAAAATATGTCCGCAGATGCGAAAATGTTTGACAAAATACTTAAAAATCGGGAGTTAGCCATTTTTACTTATTGTTTGAGTTTTGAGTCTAGGATTTAGGCGATTTCAAAGGGATTTTTCACGACTTTGAATTGGGTAAGTATTCTATAACCAAAAATGATTATATTTCATAAATCCATGTCTATATTCATCATTTATTTCAGATTTAGATGGAAGAAATTGGAATTTTTGTAAAACTTTCCAAAAATAAAAAATTAAGATTTGAAGGTCCATTTGACATCAGAATTTGGTAATTTTTGTATGGTTGGACTCGTCTCGGAACATGTGTTCGGATTTCATACGTTCTTTCGAGATTCGATATGTGGGACCCACTGTCGATTTTTGGGATGAATTTCGGATTTTAATCCGGAACATTAGTAAATTCATATGGAATTATATCCTACGATTTGTATTGAGTATATTGAATTGTTTATGACTAGATTTGAGGATTTTGGATATGAATTCGTGAGGAAAAGGTTTATTGAATTCTTGAATTTGGTTGCAAAGCGAGGTAAGTGTCGTGGTTAACCTTGACTTGAGGGAATAGAACCCTTGAATTATTTGCTATGTGAATTTCATGTATAACGATGTATAGGCAAGGTGACGAGTGTCTATACTTTATCAAATTAATTATTTGCTTAATTATTTAAATATCTTAAATTATTTTAAGACACAAATTAATTGTTATAATAATTGTTTCTCTCCTATTCCTGGTCAAATATTAATTCTTGAATTCCTGCAATAATTGTTACATGCTTATTTGATTTATGTGTCTTAATTGTTACTTGACATTTAGCATATTAAATATTAAACTGCCTATTTTCTCCCTGCTTTCCACAATTAATTGCTACTTGTCATTGTTTGTTTCATTAATAAATTATAATTTTTGTATGCCTTGATGCTTAATAGTTTCTCGTTGAACATGGTATTTTATTGGAGTATTTTTATTACATTTAAGAGATGTTAAAATATATTGGGGAGAACGGGTTGCACGCCGCAACAGATTTATTCAAAGTTCATATTGGGGGAACATGTTGCACGCCGCAACAAATTTATTCTAAGTTTATATTGGGAGATCGGGTTGCACGCCGTAATGGAAACAAGTTGAGGGATTATGACTGCTGAATGGACTTCAATTATTACCGATCTTACTACTATTCCCGTAATTATTATTATTATTATTATTATTATTATTATTATTATTATTATTATTATTATTATTATTATTATTATTATTATTATTATTATTATTATTATTATTATTATTATTATTATTATTATTATTATTGTGTACAGGTTAATGTAAGCGACCTGCCTTAGCCTTGTCACTACTTCGTCGAGGTTAGGCTGGGCACTTACCAGTACATGGGGTCGGTGTACTAATACTACACTCTGCACTTCTTGTGCAGATTTCGTAGTTGGTCCCAACGACGTACTGTAGATTTGCCCGGATACAACTACCAGTGGAGACTTGAGGTATAACTGCACAACGTTCGCAGTTCTGAAGTCCCCTTCTATCTTATCTCAGCTTTGTATTATATTTCAAACAACTTGAATTTTATTCAGACCTTTATTTGTATTATTCTAGAAGTTCGTGCACTTATGACTCCAATTCTGGATGGTATTTTATATATCGCGATTATTATGGATTGTTCACTTTATTTCAAACTTTATTTCCGTATTTGTTTCCTTGTTATTAATTAATTTAAAATTTTGTTAAAATGGCTAGTTATATTCTAACGGTGGCTTGCCTAGCAAGTGAAATGTTAGGCGTCATCCAGTCGTGCGATTTTATTCTATCATCGATAATTGAACCATTCTATTCTTATTCTCTCACAGATGGCGAGAACACGTAATACATCTACCGACGGGCAGGGACCAGAGTCCCTGGTGGCAACTATGGCCAGGGGTAGAGGTTGAGGCTGAGGCAGAGGTAGAGCTCAGTCTAGAGCTCGAGCAGCATCACCTATTGTAGAACCTCAGGTGGATCTTCAGGGGGAAGTTCCAGTTCAGACTGTACCAGTTGGACCAGTTCAGGTCCCGGAAGGATTCATAGCTACTCCAGTGCAAAATCGATCCCATTTCTAGAGGTGGTGGGTCAATTTTGTTGTATTTCAGATGACATGTTCCGCCAAAATGTGGTGGAGAGATTATACATTGACCATGCCAGTTGGATCGCCTGCATTGACCTGGGAGTAGTTTTCACGACTATTTCTAGAGAAGTTCCTCCCTATCACATTGTGAGAGAATTACCGCAGGAAATTTGAGCGTCTACAGCAGGGCAGTATGACTGTTACTCAGTATGAATCCCGTTTTATGGATTTAGCCTGTCATGCTCTCCTTTTACTACCTACCGAGGGAGAGAGAGTGAGGAGGCTTATTAAGGGACCCACTCACCCTATCAGGCTTTAGATGGCCAAGGAGACCAGAAGTGAGATTTCCTTTCAGGCGGCTGCTAATGTCGCGAGGAGGATCGATATGGTTCTTGCACAAGAGAGAGGGCATAGGTCTGATAAGAGGCCTCATCAGTTCAGTGGTTTCAGTGATGCCTCGTCTAGAGGCAGGGGTAAATTTGGTAGGGGTCATCCTCCCAGACCATTTGATTCAGCACTTTAGGCATCTACTGGTGCTTTAGGGAGTCACGGTCCTATTATGCCTTACTATGGGAAGCTAGCATTTAGTGCACATTCAGCTTCTATCAGTGCATCACCACTCCAGAGTCACTACAACGGTTATCCGGCCCGTTCGGGTCAACTTCAACTTCAACAGTCACGGCATCAGGATGGGTGTTATGAGTGTGGGAACATTGGCCACATCAAGAGGTATTGCCCTAAGTTGTCAGGTAACAGATCTCGGCAGGATTCTCGTGCCATCATACTGGCACCGGCTGCTTCACTGCCTGCTCAGCCAGCTAGAGGTAGGGGTTAGGCAGCTAGAGGTAGAGGTCAGGCTATTAGAGGTGGAGGTCAGGCTATTAGAGGTGGAGGTCAGGCTATTAGAGGTGGAGGCCAGCTAGTTAGAGGCCATCCCAGAGATGCAGTTCAGAGTGGTGGGGCGCAGTTCAGAGTCATCTGATGACGTAATCACAGGAATTATTCTAGTTTGCCATAGAGATGATTCAATTCTATTTGATCCAGGATCTACTTATTCCTATGTGTCCTCCTATTTTGTTTCATATTTGGTTGTGCCTCGTGATTCTCTGAGTGTTTCTGTATGTGTATCTACACCTGTGGGAGAGTCTGTTGTAGTAGACCATATCTATTATTTGTGTGTGATTACTATTGGTAGTCTTGAGACTAGTGTGGATCTTCTACTTCTTGATATGGTAGATTTTGATGTCATCTTGGGTATGGATTGGCTGTAACCTTATCATGCTATATTGGATTGCCATGCCAAGACGGTGACCCTAGCCATGCCGGGGTTACCTCGGTTAGAGTGGAAAAGAACTCCTGATCATTCTACCAACATGGTTATTTCTTATATGAAGGCTCGACGTATGGTCGAGAAAGGGTGTCTAGCCTATTTGGCTTATATTCGCGATCCTAGTGCGGATGTTCCTTCTATGGACTCAGTACCAGTTGTTCGTGAATTTTCAGAAGTATTTCCTGCAGATTTGCCTGGGATGCCACCCGACAGAGATATTGACTTCTGTATTGATTTAGCTCCGAGCACTCAGCCTATTTCTATTCCACCATACCGTATGGCCTCGCCGAAACTGAAAGTACTGAAGGAGCAGTTACAAGACTTGCTTGATCAGGGATTTATTAGACCTAGTGTCTCGTCCTGGGGTGCACTAGTGTTATTTGTAAAGAAGAAAGATGGTTCAATGCGAATGTGTATAGATTATCAGCAGTTAAACAAGGCTACTATCAAGAACAATTATCCACTGCCAAGAATTAATGACTTATTCGATCAGCTTCAGGGGGCCAAGGTATTTTCAAAGATTGACTTGAGGTCTGGTTACCATCAGTTGAAGATTAGGGCATCTGATGTCCCTAAGACAACTTTTCGGACTCGGTATGGGCATTATGAATTCATAGTGATGTCATTTGGGTTGACAAATGCCGCAACAACATTTATGGATTTGATGAATCGGGTGTTCAAGCCCTATTTGGATTCTTTTGTGGTTGTATTCATTGATGATATCTTGATTTACTCCAGCAGTCGAGAGGAGCATGAGCAACATCTTCAAAGTGTGCTTCAGACTTTGAAAAATAATCAGTTATATGCTAAATTTTCAAAATGCGAGTTTTGGTTAAACTCGATTGCTTTTTTGGGGCATGTTGTATTGGCAGAAGGCATAAAAGTGGATCCTAAGAAGATTGAGGTTGTTCAGAATTGGCCTAAACCTACTTCAATTACAAAGATCCGGAGTTTCCTGGGTTTGGCAGGTTATTATCGTCGGTTCGTGGAAGGATTTTCATATATAGCAAGCCCATTGACCAGACTGACCTAGAAAGGTGCAGTATTAATGCAAGATGGCAGGGTGATTGCATACGCGTCGCGACAATTGAAAGTTCATGAGAAGAATCATCATGTTCATGACATAGAATTGGTAGCCATTGTTCATGCACTGAAGATTTGGAGGCATTACCTCTACGGTGTCTCGTGTGAGGTATTTACTGATCATCGTAGCCTTCAGTATCTATTCAAACAAAAAGATCTTAATTTGAGGCAGAGAATAAGGTTAGAGTTGTTGAAAGACTATGATATCACCATCTTGTATCACCCCGGAAAGGCCAATGTGGTGGCCGATGCTTTGAGTAGAAAGGCTGTGAGTATAGGCAGTCTTGCATATATTCCGGTTAGTGAGAGGCCGTTAGATGCAGATGTTTAGACTTTGACTGATCAGTTCATGAGGTTAGATATTTTAGAACCCAGTCGGGTTCTAGCTTGCACAATCGCTCGGTCTTCTTTATATGAGTGCATCAGAAACAGTATGATGATCCCCATTTACTTGTCCTTAAGGACATGGTGCGGCACGGTGATGCCAAACGGGTTGCTGTGGGGGAAGATGGAGTTCTGCGAATGTAGGGTTGTATTTGTGTGCCTAATATGGATGCGTTTTGTGAATTAATTCTAGAAGAGGCCCACAGTACAAGGTATACTATTCATCCAGGTGCCGCCAAAATGTATCAAGATTTGCGGCAACATTATTGGTGGAGGAGAATGAAGAAGGATATAGTTACATATGTAGCTCGGTGTCTGAATTGTTAGCAAGTTAAGTACGAGCATTAGAGACCTGGTGGTTTGCTTCAGAAGTTAGAAATTCCTGAGTGGAAGTGGAAGCGTATCACTATGGATTTTGTTGTTGGGATTCCACGGACTCAGAGAAAATTTGATGCAGTATGGGTTATTGTGAACAGGTTGACAAAGTAGGCACATTTCATTCCATTGGCAGTTACCTATTCTTCAGAGCGGTTAGCTAAAATTTATATTTGCGAGATTGTCCGCCTTTACGATGTGCCCGTGTCTATTATTTCAGATCGAGGTACGCACTTTACCTCACACTTCTAGAGGGTTGTACAGCGTGAGTTAGGCACGTAGGTTGAGTTGAGTACCACATTTTATCCACTGACAGACGGACAGTCAGAGCGCACTATTCAGATATTGGAAGATATGCTTCACGCTTGTGTTATAGACTTTGGAGGTTCTTCCAATTCTTGCCACTTGCGGGGTTTGCCTATAATAATAGCTACCAGTCGAGTATTCAGATGGATTCATACGAGGCATTGTACGGAATACGGTGTCGTACGCCAGTTGTCTGGTTTGAACAGGGCGAGGCTCGGTTATTGGGTACCGATTTGGTACAGGATGCCTTGGATAAGGTCAAAATTATTCAGGATCGATTTCGCACAGCTCAGTCTAGGCAAAAGAGTTATGCCGATCGTAAAGTTCGTGATATTGCATTCATGGTAGGAGAAAGAGTATTGCTCCGGGTTTCACGTATGAAAGGTGTAATGAGGTTCGAAAAGAAGGGAAGTTGAGCCCTAGGTATATAGGACCCTTCGAAATTCTTGAAAGGGTGGGCGAAGTAGCCTACAGGCTTGTATTACCACCTAGTTTATCAGCGGTTCATCCGGTGTTCGATGTGTCTATGCTCCGGAAATATCATGGTGATCCGTCCCATGTGCAAGATTTCAGCTCAGTCTAATTGGACAAGGATTTGACTTATGAAGAGGAGCTGGCAGCTATTCTAGCCCAGCAGGTCCGCCAGTTGAGGTCTAAGAGTTATCCTTGAGTTCGGGTGCAATGGAGAGGTCAGCCCGTAGAAGCATCTACCTAGGAGTCTGAGTCGGACATGCAGAGTAAATATCCACACCTTTTCACCAGCTCAGATACTTTTTCTAATTCCTTTCGAGGACGAACGTTTGTTTTAGAGGTGGAGAATGTGATGACCCAAAAGGTCCTCTTTAAATTTAATAATTATTTCTATGATCTAAAACCTTGAAAAGAACTATTTATTATTTCTCGACTTACGTGCACAGTCCGTATAATTTTCCAAAAAGTTTTTATATAAAAAATTAATTAAAATATGAAATAGAGCCTTAAAAACTCAACTGAGTTGACTTTGGTTAATATTTTGAGCAAACGGATCCAGATCAGTGTTTTGACAATTCCGGTAGGTCCGTATCATAATTAGGGACTTGGGCCTATGCCCGGAATTTAATTTGGAGGTCCCTAGCTCAAGTTATGACCATTTGACGGAAACCAGAAATTTAAAGGCTAAAGATTTCCAAGTTTGACCACTGAGTTGACTTTTTGATATCAGAGCCGAAATTTGATTCTGAAAATTGGAATAGCTCTATTATGTCATTTATGATTTGTGTACCAAATTTAAAGTCATTCCGGATTCATTTAACATGTTTCGGCACAAGTTTTGGTAAATGGAAAAGTTTGAAACTCTTAAGTTCGAATCGAGGTGTAAATTGTAATTTCGATGTTGTTTGATGTGATTTGAGACCCCGAATAAGTCCTTATTATGTTATCGGACTTTTTGGGATAATTGGACGAGGTCCCGAGTGGCTCGGGTGAGTTTCAGATCATTTTTGCAAAAAATATCAGTTCTGGTTATGGTGTTTCGTACCTGCGACTTTTGGAGCGCAGGTGCGGCATCGCTTCTGCGGCTCGGCCTTCGCAAATGCGGAAGGCACCGCTTCTGTGGCTCCTTCATGTGGTTCTGCGCATTCGCAAATGCGGCTCAAGTTCTGCAGATACGGACAAAAGCTGGGCAAGCCCATTCCGCAGATGCGAGCTTGCAGATGTGAAAATATGTCCGCAGATGTGAAAATGCTAGACAGAATGCTTAAAAATTAGGAGTTGGCCATTTTTACTCATTTTTTGAGTCTCAGATTTAGGCGATTTCAAAGGGAGTTTTTATGATTTTGAATTGGGTAAGTGTTCTATAACCAAAAGTGATTATATTTCATAAATCCATGTCTAAATTCATCATTTATTTCGGATTTGGATGGAAGAAATTGGAATTTTTGTAAAACTTTCCAAAAACAAAAAATTAAGATTTGAAGGTCCATTTTGTCATGCCCCAAAACCGAGGAGCGCGATCGGCGCTCAACCGAGTGAACCTGACTGAGCAAACCTGTTAAATTTCATTCTACCCAAGTTCATTCGTGAATAAAGAGGAGATGTACTCCGTTAATCAAATACTGAAGAGATTTCATTAACCACTTCCATTTCATTCCCATTAACAACATCATTCAATATTTCCAAAATAGTACAAGTTTATAGATTTAATGAAAAATATGTTGCCAAATGCTAACAATTCTAATCCAATTCTCAACATCAAATACCACCCACAACCTGTCTACGGAGCCTCTAAGTACAACTGAATAGTAATATGAAAATGCCGGTAACAAGGCCCCGGCTATACCTCAACCACAAAGTACATAAGAAACAAAAGATACATGACCCCAAAATGAAGTGGGGCTCACCAAATCGGCTGAAAGGAGTGTACTGCTATCACTGATCAATGCCACCTGCTGTAGAACCACCTGCATCCATTAAAGATGCAGTGCCCACGGCAAAAGGGACGTTAGTACTGTCGAATAGTACTAGTATGTATAGCTAGAAATCCTCTTTCAAAATAGAATGCCCATATGATCTATACGTGGAACACATAATATAATGTAATTGAAACAACCTGTACGAACAAGGACAACAAAAAGGGGCACCTATTGTCTGCATTAATAATGTGTCTCATTAGACCGTCCTTAGTGATCACATATCATATTATACACTTATGTGTTTCATAGACCGTCCATAGTGTTTATTCATACCGTACATCTATACCTCTTATGCACAATGCACTTATGCATTTCATAGACCGTCCATAGTCTTTATTCATACTGTACATCTATACCTCTTATACACAATGCACCTATGCGTTTCATAGACCGTCCACAGGATTTCATATCACAATGGATTTCATAACACAATATACCTATGCGTTCATAGACCGTCCACAGGATTTCATATCACAATGGATTTCATAACACAATGTACCTATGCGTTCATAGACCTTCCATAGGATTTCATATCACAATGTACCTATGCGTTCATAGACCGTCCACAGGATTTCATAACACAATATACCTATGCATTTCATGGACCGTCCATAGGGTTTCATAACACGATATACCTATGTGTTTCATAGACCGTCCATAGGATTTCATAACACGATATACCTATTTGTTTCATAGACTGTTCATAGGGTTTCATAACACGATATACTTATGTGTTTCATAGACCGTCCATAGGGTTTCATAACACGATATACCTATGTGTTTCATAGACCGTCCATAGGGTTTCATAACACGATATACCTATGTGTTTCATAACATGATATACCTATGCGTTCCATAGATCGTCCATAGGGTTTCATGACACAATATACCTATGCGGTTCATAGACCGTCCATAGGGTTTCATGACACAATATACCTATGCGTTTCAAAGACCGTCCATAGGGTTTCATAACACATTGGAAACAAAAGTACAAATACGTACATCTCATAACCTTTCACATCACATAGCACCTAATCCATACTTTCAACCACTTACCACATCATTATTTCATTGGCTCTCTTGGCCAAACATATGATTCTTTATTCATGGCGCAATGACCGTATTTTATATTCCACACTTTCATTTCTTCCCTTTCATAGATCATCATCATAATTATCAACAAGTAGAATATTTCAGAAATCATAACTTTAAGTTTATTAGTAATGAAGGCTTTAAACATAATCGATTCCTTTCCAATAAATGGAGTAAAATGATTGGCAATCAAAGCACAAATTAAAATCATACACAATTTTCACTCATTGATAATCGGCTTAATGTATGCATATTGTGATATATATATCGCCTCACATTTTGCTCATGTCTCGACAATTTGAGATGTTTAATATGATTATTTGTGCTACATTTTGGTATTTCTATGTGTAAGGATCATTCGGATGCAATTTGGGACGAAAGGGCGCGAATTGGAGCGAAATCGGGACAAAATCGCAAAAAGTGAGATTTGAGGGCCACAGCCAGCGTGGGGCGCTGGCTGTGGCGCAATTTACAGCAGCCAAAATATTTGATCTCCAGGGCTAGCGCCCCATGCTGCCCTGGACGCTCAAGACGGGAAAGTGTCCTTTTTTGACTAGGACTCGGTTATTTCGACCCCTAAACGCCTCCAACTCATATAAAAGCCAACCTAAACCTATTTTTGAAGGAGGGCATGATTTAGAGAGAAGAAGGAGGCGCCAAACACTCGAAAGCAAGGATTTGATCAATTCTTCCATTCTTTTCCTAGTACTCATTGGTTTTTTGTTTTAAAACATTATTTTTGATGATTGTATGAACATGAGTGGCTAAGAACCCTATTGTTCTAGGGTCATGGGTATACATGGATGTTGATGTTTGAAGTTTAATTTGACGAAGTTTATTTTATCATATTGGGTTGTTTATTTAATTCTATTTTTAATTATTTTACTGAGTAGCTAACATTGAAATACTATCTACGAATCTAGAGTTGAACTCGAAAGTGGGAACTCTAGATTGCATATAGAATTAAATAGAGCAAGTTCTTAAACCCGGGCATCGGGGAACAGATTCGCAATTAGGATAGAGATATACCTAATTGCCTTGCTCGGTTGCAATACAGGAATTATAAATGCGTTCTTGTTAATCTTAATTCCATAGACATATAGGTATTAAGTTAGCTTAAATAGGCAAGTAAGGACTCGACAGATTCTTATGAGTAATATCAACCCTGTCAATCAACAATCCAGATAAATTAATTAGTTATTTTAAGCTAAGAATGCAACATGATTGTTAGATAGCCCGTGACCCTGGAATATTATCTCCTATTGATTGTTATTCGAAACTATTTAAGTGTTGTGGTTGATTTCTAGTATTTCATTACTTGATAGTTTTTAAGTAGTAAATAAGAAAATCATCTATTTTGTAAGAAATCGCTTGAATCGATAAGTTGTTTGAGTTTGAATTAGTCAAAAGTTAATCATAAGTCTTCGTGGGAACGATACTTTACTCATTACTCTATTACTTGACGACCACGTATACTTGCGTGAGTGTGTTTGGTCGCAACACTCATTAATATGTAAGAATGCAAAGCACATTGAAAATTTCTTACAAAGTATAGCATTAGCTAAAACAGCCACATATGGGCATCACTTGAGTTCATAAACTTTTAGCTGATTATATTGTCGAAGAAAATTTTGGAATAGTTAAATCAAAGCTCATTCATAATCTTTCTCACATTATTTCATTATATCGGCAGCATTGGCCACATATATACCTTTCACTATTGCCACGCTGGCCACACTTTATATCCCCGATTCACTGATTTTACTTCCAACCATCTTTATAGGTTACCAATAATAAGACATTCCCAATCAAGACTTTAGGTACACATATGAGCAATTAAGAGTCTTAAGAATATTGAGATTTTCTCACACAATTTAGCATACTAGCTTTCATTTGAAATACGATTCAAGCCACCACATTTTAATATGCAACCCATACTTTGAAACTTATGGAAACATTATGGAATTCAATTCCAAGAGAGAAAGTTTAGCCAACATACCTCAATTGAGCTTTCCTTAAATTACTATAACGTTCCGAAAATTTTAGCAATCCCAATCTATTTGAGACATAAAAAATTGAACCATAATTAGGAAGATATTCATGGTCTCAGCTCATTTGAGCATTTTGTCAAACACTAGGTGTGCAAATTTAACCATAAGTTTCTTCTACAATATTTCCTTCACTCCACAACCCAATCCTTACTTATTTAAGTTTAACAATCCTCCCGCAATTCTTATTGGTATATGCATGTATAAATAATACTCTCATACCCATGAATCATATTCATAATCAACCATCTTCCACCCAAATTCGAAATTGAAAACTAGGGTATGGAACTTTACCTCTTAGATGAAGAACTTGTGGGTTTTCCTTGTTAATCTTCCAAGATTTGAGCAAGACTTGATGAATAATTAGCCTAGGGTTTTCTCTCTCTAAAACACTCTCCCTTCTCTCTAAAATATCAGAATATTTGCTCAAAAATGACCCTTTGCGTGTATTTAACGAAGTAGGGTCGGGTTTTAAAAACCCAAAAATAAAGCTCCGGAACAGGTTCTGTGGTCGCATATGCGACCGCATAATGGTTATGCGGACCGCATATCAGTCGCATAATTGCAGTCCAAAATGACCAAAAATCTACCTAAGTCTGCGGTCACTATGCGGTCTGCATAACAGTTATGGGGTCGCATAGTACACCGCATAACAGTTATGTGGTCGCATAGTCGACCGTATAATTGCTTCCAACTGAGCCAATTAAGTGCCTCACTCTGCGGCCATTATGCGGTCCGCAGAGTGATTCTGCGGTCGCATAATGGACCGCAGAAATGCACATTTCCGCCAAAAATTTTCTTTTACTTTCCGGTGCATTGTTCAACCCAAAATGTCCGAGCCGGGCTTTATACTTAAGTACTTCGAAATTTTTCGGGGTGTTACATTCTCCCCTGCTTAGGATCATTCGTCCTCGAATGAGGGTAAAAATCCATCATTAGCATCTTATGCAACTCAGTTTATTTCATATCACATTCGAGCAACCCCAAATTTGACTAACTCCCAAAATTTTCAAAAATTTCGCTAGAGTTTCCCTTGTAACTAGGCCTATCCACCTGTCAGAGAGCCCAGAAAACACACTCCAACAACATATACATAATCCAACGACGTAACATAATACAAAACAACTCAAACTGTGGCCTCGCAAGCGGTATATGGTATTACCAGAAGGGAACACCCTTTATGCCAATTGTACAAATGATACATAACTCATAGAAAGCAACTTTTAGAATTTCCATAGTGCACAACTTAGTAAATACATAGCTATTCAAACAAGTAAGGATACTTTTCTTTATTTCTTCCTCGGCCTCCCAAGTAACCTCCCAAATAGTTGCTCCTCATAATCCAATTATTCATTAACTCCACCTTTATACACATAGACACATGAAACACCGGGTACACGGAGGACAATAATAGGGGAAAAAAATCATACTCATAGTTTGGCCTATTTTCTTCAAGATTTCATAAGGCCTGAGGTGACTATATATACTTTACCTTCCTTAACAATTCACACAATATATTCATAGACAAATCTTTTAGAATAACCTGTTCACTTTCTTCCATTCTAAATCTCTATGCCGAATACCCAAAGCAAACCTTTGGCAACCTCCAACAATTACTTTAAGATGTTCTAGCTTGAATATTACCATAAAATTTCCTATTCAATATATTTGATCACGAGATAATGCTTCTTCTTTGACATGTTTGAGCCTTCAACTCCCACTAGTTTCTATAAATATGAACAATGAGGTTCGACAGGGTTTAGGGTTTGAGCCTTCAACTCCCACTGGGACTATGTCCTTGCACAAACCGGCGTACTCTTGCCTCCATAGTGGGAAACATGTAAATAGCATACTGAGACAGGTGTGCGAATTTCATATGGTACTCCCAATACACTCAGGTTACCTTGCCTCAGGCTCTCAAACTCAACGGCACGGGCCGCCTTAGTTTCAGCAGGCAAGAAGTGGTCAATAAAAGCATCAGTAAACTCATTTCACCTTGCCGGAGGGCTCCCTTCTTCACGGGACTCCTCCCATAGTTCAAACCAAGAATACGCCACCTCTTTCAGGAGGTAGGAGGCCAATTCCACTGCCTCTGTTTCAGTAGCACACATAACTCTGAGAGTTTTGTGCATCTCATCAATGAAATCCTGGGGATCTTCCTCTGGGTTAGTACCCGTGAACACTTGAGGATCCAACTGGAGAAACCCGTTCACCCTGGAACTAGTAGAATCCCCTGGCTGACTGGAAGAAGTAGGCCCAACACTCGATCTACAATCCTCAAACACATAAGCCTAGTCCGGCACGATGAAACATTATTTTCTTTGCATATTTTACTGGGCTTTACACTTAAGTACTTCGAAATTTTCTGGGGTGTTACACATTTAACATTGGAATTTGGTAATTATTGTATGGTTGGACTCATCTCGGAACGGGTGTTCGGATTTTGTATGTTCTTCTGAGATTCGAGACGTGGGCCCCACTATCGATTTTTGGGATGAATTTCAGATTTTAATAAGGAAAATCAAGGGCACTCCCGAGGTACCGCCTCGTAGTCCCAAATCATAAATAAATTCACAACATCTCATTTCCTTATCTCACCGCGGGAGCCTTCACAATTTATTTAAAGAAAATATTTTTTCCGAAATAGCATTCCGCGTTTTTGCCATCCTTATTACACTGCAAGACTTTTAGTAGTTCCCCTACTAGCCACTCGTATCAAGCCGCCCTTATTTCACCGCATGCGTTTCAATACCCAGACCTTATACCATCGCATGCGTTTCAATACCCAGACCTTATACCACCGCATGCGTATCAACATCACAATATATCACAATTTGCACCTCAAGTACTCCAATAATTTAACTTGCCAAAATACTTCAATAACAATATTATTCCACAATAAAGAGCTCACGGTTCATGCCAACATAAATCATCAATAATACTTTTTCACAATAAAGAGCTCACGGCTCCATCACAATAAGTACGAAAATCTTACAAAAATATTCAAAAATAAATAATTCAGCAAAATAATATTTCAAAATCTTTAATACGTTGATTCAATACCAAATTTTAAAATGTCAAATACTTCATATTAATAATATTTAATTTAAAGAAAATCAACTTTAAATAATGCACAGAATAAAATAAACCAAGTTTCAACTAAACAGGTAAAACAATTAGCAGGAAAAGGTCAGGCAACTTTAAATATAAACATTATATCAATGATGAACAATATATCAGAATAAAATAGTTTAATTAATGCGCAGCAATTATCTACACAATATAAAAACATAATCTTTCACATTTAGCCCGTGTACACACTCGACACCTCGTATACACGACTTTCAATACATTACAATTTATCACTTCAATACCAATTCTAGGGAAATTCCCCCCCCCTCCCCCCTCCCCCCACAAGGTTAGACAAGTTACTTACCTCGACTTGCTCCAATTTAATCAAGTAGTATGCTTTTCCTCGATTTTCCGACTCCGATAGACTCGAATCTAGTCATAATTAATTCAATACAGTCAACAAAAATTAAAGGAATCAATTTCATAAGAAAATACTAAATTTTTTAATAAAATCCGAAATTAGCTCAAAAATTGCCCGTGGGGCCCACGTCTCGAAATCCGGTAAAACTTACAAAATCCGATAACCCATTCAATTACGATTCCAACCATACCAGTTTCACTCAAATCCGACTCCGAATCGATACCGAAATCTCAAAAATTCATTTTTATGAGATTTTTAAAATTTTCCCAAATTTCCATCTCAATACACTAATTAAATGGTGAAAATAATGATATATTCATGTATATTGACAAAATCCGAGTTAGAATCACTTACCCAAATGTTTCTCCTTAAAAATCTGCCAAAAATCGCTTATGCTCAAGCTCAAGTTCGTCAAAAATGGCAACTGGGGATGAAGTCCCCAGTTTTATAAACTGTCGAGGCAGCCATTGATCCTGGGTATCGGTCATGGCTTCGATCTTTATGTCACGATCCAATTTTACCTATAGGTCGTGATGGCGCCCAACACAACAGCTAGGAAAGCCAATTTAATAACTTAAGCATATATTGACAAAAATTTAAAATCAAGAAAAATAATAAAACCCAAATTCTACCAATGTGTGTGCCAAGACCTAGTGTCACAAGTGTATGAGCATCTAGTAGATTATACAAAGTCTCAAAATGCTGTCTGAAATAAAAATAGACAGAATGAAAAAAAATACAAGGAGAGACACTAGTAGCTGCAGAACGGCTCAAAAAGGCAGCACACCACTATGCCCCTGGATAACGTGGGTGTAAGACGATAGATCACCCGCTAGTACTTGCCTCAGGTCCTGCACAAAAAGTGCAGCAAGTGTAGTATAAGTACGTAAACAACGTGTACCTAGTAAGTATCAAGCCTAATCTCGAAGTGGTAGAGACGAGATGGCCGACTTTGACACTCACTATGGCTCAATAGTAATAATTGTAATACAACTAGAATATTTAAATCAGCATGATTCACAGAATTTACAATAATTTATTTAATCAGCGAAAATAATCAAATTCATTCAAATGCAACAATTCTCAATATATTAATTAAATTCCTTCAATTCAAATAATTTCTAATTTATCAATTAAATCTCATTTACATGAATAACAATTAATTCCTTAACAAGCAGGCATAATAATTCATTAAATTCCAAGGATTCTCAAATTTATCAATTGGCTTCGCAAGCTGAAATAAGCTATTAAGATATCGTGTGATTATTATTAATAAGCACGATTTTTGCCGAGGACGTACAGCCCGATCCAGAGTGTCGTGTACACTGCCGAGAGACGTGCGGCAAGATCCATAGATGCATTTATCCTGCCGGGGCGTTCGGCCCGTTCCACAAGAAAGCATGACATTTTCTTATGTACCTCCGAAAGGAGAGTATATTTATTATAAGATAAATTCGGGAGGAAGAACAATTTCTTTTAACAATTAATTAATTTAACAGAAATCAAGCATATGAGATTTCTATCCTTTAACATCTTTATCTAACAATTCACAATATATTCATATATATCAATTAATATTAATTAAACAAAGAATATAATTTACACAAGTAATTCATGCTTTGAGTCCTAAACTATCCGGACTTTAGCA
The DNA here is from genome assembly GCF_000390325.3 of Nicotiana tomentosiformis. Classification (NCBI taxonomy): domain Eukaryota; kingdom Viridiplantae; phylum Streptophyta; class Magnoliopsida; order Solanales; family Solanaceae; genus Nicotiana; species Nicotiana tomentosiformis. The sequence goes on from NC_090818.1 coordinate 128,088,146, forward strand.
TTAATAGTAGCTACGCATGGACTCTCATCACCTCGTGCGTACGTAGCCCCCCACAATTAGCAACAATTATTCAATTTAATCCCTATGGGGTAATTTTTCCCTCACAAGATTAGACAAGAGACTTACCTCGTCTCAAAGTCCACTTTCCGATTACCACGTAGCGTAAAATTCTCGATTCGATGCCGAAAAATCCGAAACTATCCAAAAGTTATATAAAATAATTAATATATGTTCAATAATTCAAAATTCATCTATTAAATAAATTACCCTATCCAAAAAGGTAAAATTCCTAAAATTCACCCCGGGCCCACGAGCCCGGATTTCGAAAATTTTCGGATGGAAACGTTACCCATAATCTCAAAAACTCAAATATATAATTTCTACCCAATTCCATAACTATTTTCGTGGTTAAAATCTCATTTTTATAAAAATCTAGGTTTTTCACCTAAACCCTTGATTTCTAAGATAATCTACCTATAATCTATGTATTTAACTCAGGGAGTGTGGAATTAACTTACCTTTCAATTGCTAGTTGAAACCCCCTTCTCAAAAGCTTTGAAATCGCCCGGAAATGGAGGAAAAATGGGCTCAAAATGTCTGAGCCCCGACTTTTTAACCATTCTGTCCAACAGGCATTTTCGCACCTGCGGAAGGTGTACCGCACTTGCGGCTTTCGCACCTGCGGAAATTCCTCGCAGGTGCGAGCTTAGCTTGACTTCCCAGTTTCCACATCTGTGCTCTTTTTCTCGCACCTACGCGTTCACAGGTGTGCCCGAGATTCCGCACCTGCGATGGCAGGCCTCCCTTCCCTTTTTGCTTCTGCGCATAAACCTCGCATCTGCGAGAGTCGCACTTGCGACTGTCCAAGCGCATGTGTGAATGTACCAGAAGTAGAAGGCTTTAGCTCTTCTTCACAATTTTCAAAATTGATCCGAGCCTCGTCTGATTAACACTCGCCCCCGGGGCCCTGCCCGAACATACCAACAGGTTTCAAATCACAAAACGGACTCGCTCGAACATACGGAACTTGTAAAACAACATCAAATGTAGGAATTACACCTCAAACCAAATTGATTCAAACTTAAGAATTTCAAGTTCTTCAATTTACTTCCAATGCACCAAAATATAATTAAACTACTCGGAATGACACGAAATTTTGCGTGCAGGTCTTAAATCACTATACGGAACTATTCCCAAACTCGAAATTCCAAACGGACTTCAATTACTCAAAATCATACTCCAAACCAAATTTAAAGAATTTTAAACCTTCAAATAGTTGAATTTTACTATTAAGCGTCAAAATGCTCTCGGGTTATCCAAAACCCGATTCGGACATATGCCCAAGTCCAAAATCATCATACGAACCTATTGGAACCGTCAAATCCCGATTCCGGGGTCGTTTTCTCAAAATGTTGACCAAAGTCAAAGTTGGCCTTTTAAGGCTAACTTAAGGAACCAAGTGTTCCAATTTCAACCCACACACTTCCAAATCCTGAACCAACCATCCTCGCGAGTCATAAAGTAATAAAAGCATGTTCGAGGAGTTTTATTTTAGGGAATGAGTTTCTAACAGTTAAAATGACCGGTTGGGTCATTACACTTTATGGCCCTCGATCCTAGCTTCGGTCATAGCCATCGATCCTGAGCCTCGATCCCTAACCCTCGTGCCTTACCTTCGATCATGGCCCTCGAGTTTAGGCCTCGATCGTGACTTCGATCACAGAAATCCTTCGATCCTCGGCTCTATTTATGGGGTTGATTTTGGGGCTCGACTTATGGCCTTCGATATTTGGGCTCGACTTCTGGGCTCGATTGCTCAGCAGAAGAAAATTTGCAACAGCTTTCGCAGCAGTTGTTTAAGTCCCATTTTTGATCCGTTAACCATTCGAAACTCACCCGAGACCCTCGGGACCTCAACCAAATACACCAACAAGTCCTAAAACATCATACGAACTTATTTGAAACCTCAAATCACATCAAATAACGCTAAAATCACGAATCATGCTCTAATTCAAGCTTAATGAAACTTAAAATTTCCAACTTCTACATTCGATGTCGAAACCTATCAAATCAAGTCCGATTGACCTCAAATTTTGCACACTAGTCATAAATGACATAACGGAGCTATGAAAAGTTTTGTAACTGGATTCCGACCCCGATATCAAAAAGTCAAGTCCCCGGTCAAACTTCCAAACTTATATTTCTATTTTAGCCATTTCAAGCCTAATTTCACTACGGACTTCCAAATAAAATTTTGATCATGCTTCTAAGTCCAAAATTACCATACCAAGCTGTTGGAATCATCTAAAATTTTTTTCGAGGTCATTTGTACATAATTCGACATCCGGTCACTATTTGAACTTAAACTTTTAATTTTTCGTCAAAATTTCATATCTCTGGCTAGGGACCTCAGAATTTAATTTCGGACATACGCCCAAGTCCCAAACCATGATACGGACCTACCGGAACTGTTAAAATACTGATCCGAGTCCGTTTGCTCAAAATGTTGACCAAAGTCAACTTAGTTGAGTTTTAAAGTTCTAATTCACATTTTAATCCATTTTTCATATAAAAACTTTTCGAAAAATTTTACGGACTGTGCACACAAGTCGAGGAATGATAAATAGTGCTTTTTGAGGTCTTAGAATACAAAATTAATTAATAACTTTGAAGATGACATTTTGAGTTATCACACTGAAGGACATTTACGACGGGCGTGTCCTGTTTGGGAACATATGCCACATTTATGCGCATAAATGATATCACCAACATTCATTTAGTTCTGTATCCGCTCTATTTTTTGCACTTGCCGTTGACGCACATAATCTTTGTTACACACCATTTTAAATAGTTCTGGCGGCCAATATAGCTCAGCACCTATTGGCTGCAACTGTCCACTATAGGTGTTTAAGTATGCAACAACACTATATTCTTTATCAACGTACCTTGTTGCCGTGAAACCTGTATGTTGAAAGCACTTCAGGGCATATGAGCATGGCAAGTGATAGATTGACCATTTTCATAGGAGCACAATCTTCTGGATTTATTAACGATGTGTGTATTATTCCCGCGATTGTGATGCAGACCAGTGCGAACTTCAAAAATATTTCGCTCACTGCAATACTGCAAAAATGAATGCCATTGTACTCGCTTCCGATATTTCTCAAATAGTTTCATTGGTTGTAGCATAAATTCAACACCCATTTTCATCAATGACGATACACCTCTAGATCTTTCAACAAACCTCTCCATCATCTACTTGAATGACATTCGCACCATGGCAGTGATAGGCAATCCACGCGCAGACTTCAATAACCCGTTGAAAAACTCTGACACATTTGTAGTCAAAATTCCCCATCTTCTACCACCATCCTTATGCAAAGTCCACTTGTCAATCTCATGTCGCATCAACCAATGATAGGCTTCTGGTCTTTCTGCCTAATCAATTCTATTCACCTCCTGAATTTACACCCTTGGTGATTTGCTGCAGCAATCCACATTAAATCATATAAGTCCTTGTTCGGATAAGCCCTCTGAAATTTAGCCTTCAAGTGCCTAACACAGTAATGGTGGTAGGCATACGGTTCCTGTCACACATGCAAATTCTGTATAGAACTTAAAATACCGCCATGCCGATCAGGTAATACTGAGTCACAAACTCTAACTGAATACATGCAATAATTTCAAGAATCGAATATACAATACTGTTCAAAATATAGTTGACAGTACAATAAAATGGAATGATTCCAAGTGACTGCGACGACCAAGCAGATTTACCTTAAGTCCTTGCGATCACAATCTAACTTTGTCCAAGTCTGATATCTCCAATACCTTGCTTTGCACAAAAATGTGCAGAAGTATAGTATAAGTACACCACAGTCGGTACCCAGTAAGTATCAAGACTAACCTCGGTGGAGTAGTGATGAGGTATAGTCAAGACACTCACTAGTCTAATAACCTGTGCAATATAGCATACAAAAATAATAGGAAACAAATAGCAATGATAACAACAATAATCAACTAGTGATATAAACAGCAAAACAACAAGAACACCATAAATATTTCTCAACTAATAATGAATACAAGTACAACCATTTAATCAAGTCCTTCAATTATAAATCTTTCACGTAAAAGTTTTTCAAATAATAATCTTTATAATATAATCCTTACCCATAAATATATTTCGAATATACTTCCTTCAAATAAATATTTTTCGAATATAATTCTTTGAAATAATATTTTTAATATACTTCTTTCAAATAAAAGCCACCTTGTGACACCTCATTTCAAAATCATAAACATACGGGTCTCGGCCCACTTCCATATTTCCACGGCACCTCGTGCCCATATTTCTATCACAACTGCACAGACAACTCACGTGCCAATAATATCAATGTATATAAGATCCACATGATCAATTTATTTACACTAAAGTGAGTTTACAATTTTGAAATCAAGTAAGAAATCAACAAAGAAATAAATTTATTTTAGAAATCATTTGGGTGAAGAAAATAACATTGCACTTAAATTAAAGCATCAGATAAACTACTGATTTGGATGTAAAACTATTTAATTTAAAACATAATAATAATTTTTTTTATTTAAATCAACTCAATAATCGAAAATCAGTAAGAAAAACCAGAAATATACTTCTTCAGAGTCTCGTGCTAAAAAGCCAAAGCCAACAATACAACTAGGAGCACAAAACACATAATAATAAAGTCAACTAGTACATCACGAAAGAAGACAAGAATTTACATATTAAATGAAACAAAATCACCCAAGACAAAAATATAAATAAAGAAATATCAATAGGGCACTCCCGAGGTACCGCCTCGTAGTCCCAAATCATAAATAAATTCACAATATCTCATTTCCTTATATCACCGCGGGAGCCATCACATTTAATTTTTAAAGAAATCATTTTTTCTCGAAATACCATCCCGCATTTTAGTCACCCTTATCACACCGTATGACTTCTTAGTAGTTCCCCTACTAGCCACGCATTTCAAGCCACCCTTATCTCACCGCATGCGTTTCAACACCCTGACCTTATATCACCGCATGCGTATCAATATCATGATATTTCACAAATCGCACCTCAAGTTCCCAAATATCATAGCATAATACAACTTGCACCTCAAGTACTCACATATCACAACATAATACAACTTGCACATCAAGTGCTCAAATATTACAACATATTACAAATTACACATCAAGTGCTCAAATATTACAACATATCACAAATTACACATAAAGTGCTCAAATATTATAACATACCTCAAATTACACATCAAGTGCTCAAATATTACAACATATCAGAAATTGCACATCAAGTGCTCAAATATTACAACATATCACAAATTGCACAACTGTCACGACCCAAACTAACCCTTTTCGTGATGACGCCTATCGTGGAACTAGGCAAGACGACTCATTTACAAAACAAACCGATATTTTTATTTCAAAGATAATTTCAATGCTATTTAACATAAAAACCTTCATAAAGGAATCAAAACAAAACTGCAGAAAAGAAAAGCATGACATCGGGGTGTCACTAGTCATGAGCATCTACTATCATTTGTTTGAAAATATCAAGACTAACATAGTCTGGAAAGTAGCTAAATAAAACTAAAGGAAGATAAGAGGGAGAAGAGCAGGGGCTGCGATCGCCTCGCAGCTACCTTGCTATCCCCGCGAGAATCTGCAACCAGAATAATCAACAACCGCTACCCTGTCCAGCTACACCTGGATCAACACACAAGGTGCAGGGAGTAACGTGAGCACGACAACTCAGTCAGTAACAACAATAAATAAAGACTGAGCAGTACTGACGAGCAATAAAGCATAAAAAGTTCATATCATGAAATCTCAATAAAATACCACATGCTTTTAAAATCAGGATTTGAATCAAAACATCTCGTTTAAACCCAGTTCCAGTAAAATCATTTAAAGATATTTTTCAACAGTTTTCAAATAGAGGCTAAATGCAAAGGTGAGAAACAAATGATGAAATCATAAACAGCCCCTCGGGAAAAACATCACTCATATACAGCCCATCGGGCAAACCTCACAGTCACTCATGCCTCTCGGGCATACCTCACAGTCACTCATGCCACTCGGGCATACCTCACAATCACTCATGCCTCCCAGTCACTCAACACTCGGCACTCGCACTCAGTAGGTACCTGCGCTCACTGGGGGTGTGTACAGTAGGGGTGTTCAAAATCGAACTGAAACCGAAAACCAAACCGAAACTGAAGCTTAATGGCTTATTGGTATCGGGTTAACGGTTTAATGGACGGGGAACAGATTGAAATTTTTTATTAACTGCTTATCGATTTGTGGGCAGATTATTAAATTTTTTTAATGGATAATCAGTTAACCCATTAAGAATATATATATATATATATATATATATATATATATATATATATATATATATCCTAATGATATAGCTTCTGTCAAGTGTCAAGTATCAATTCCCAATTTCTGATTAACAAGTGTTAGTGTTGGTAGCCAAAATACATGCCTTTTATTTTCTATTTTTCCCGGTTAGTGCCTTAGTGGTCATCGCTCACCATTGTATTAAATATAGAGAAAACGATGTATAGTACAATTTACTCTATTAGAAATTTAGAATTTAGAAACCCTAAAATCTAGACTTCCCAATTTCTCCAGCTGCTGCCTCTCGCTCTCTCCTCCCATTCTCTCCTCCATAGCTCTTTCCTCCATAGCTCTATCTATAGCTCTAATCTCATAACTAGATCTCAGACTCTTAGTTATGGCCATAGCCAGAGCAGCAGATGATAAGTTTCTTTCTTCTCATTTTCGAATCTTTACTTGATGGTCGAATCTTTAGTTCTGCTATTGATAAAATAGACCAAATCTATGTAAAAATTTGGGAAAATGTCAAAATTATTCTAGGGATTAAAAGAGGAATTTCGTGGCAGAAGAATGTCATTTTCCTCGTCATACTTTGTCAGGAAATTAAATTAATTTCTAATTCGATTTCGATTCAGTTCTAATATATCTGGTAAGAATTCGAACACTAGCAAGCTAGCCCGCTACCTCTTTTCTGTTGCTATTTGTTTTTCGAACACTAGTTTATTTTTATTTAGATTTCCTTAAGCTTAAGTGAAGATCAGCCTAAACCAACTCACAAAGTGAAAAATAGAATTTAGTTAGTTCTGTAGTTTTTTTATACTGTTAATTAAGGTAATAATACATCTCATTAATTCGGTGGATGAATCAGTAACAATTCCAGTCAAGTCACAAAACATCTAATTGCATAATTGTTTTTCTAAAAGTCAAAGAATATCATATGCATCTCCGGGAAAATATGTAAACATACATAGAAGATATATAAATAGACCGATAAACCGCCCGATAATAGCTAAACCGATACCAATCTGCCCAATATCTTATCGGATGGCTAGAGCATTAATACATTTAAAAATCAATAACTGATAAGCCGAACCGTTAGGCGTAAATAACCGCCCGATCCGCTCTATAAGCGGCCCTAGTGTATAGACTCCGGAGGGGCTCCTTTAGCCCAAGCGCTAATTCAAGCCAAATCATGGCATAAATCACGCAGGCCCTCGGCCTATATCGAACATGCTGCGGCGTGCAGCCCGATCCCATAAATATTCTCACAAATCAGGCCCTCGGCCTCACTCAGTCATAAACCTCTCAAGCCATTCGGGCATTTCAATAAAAACAGGGCATTCAGCCCAAAACAATATTTATATGCATCAAAATAGAGTCAAAAAACTGAGTTATGCAGTAAACAAGTATAACCATGGCTGAGTATAGATTTTAAATCGAAAATAGTGAGAGGATAGTAAGAAAAGGCCCCTAAGGGTCCAAACAGCACTGGCACAAGGCTCAAAACATGGCATTCAACCCAATTTACAGAAACTCTTTCTAAAATATATAAGTATCATATAGTTTCAACAAAATATGCAACTTCACAGTTGCTACAGGATGGACCAAGTCACAATCCCCAATAGTGCACGCCCACACGCCCATCACCTAGCATGTGTTTCACTTCAAAATAATAAAATGATATGAAATCTGGGGTTTCATACCCTCAGGACTAGATTTAAAATCGTTACTTACCTCAAACCGATCAAATCCCCACTCTGCGATGCTATTGCCCCTCGATTTGTCCTCTAAATGCTCCGAATCTATTCACAATCAATACAATACCATCAATATAGGCTAATGGAATAAATTCAACAAGAAAAACTATCAAATTAGCCCAAAACCCCGAAACTGGCTCAAACCCGGGCCCCGGGCCCACTTCTCGAAATCTAAAAAAATTTACAAAACTAGAAATCCCATTCACTCACGAGTCCATACAGACAAAATTCATCAAAATCCGATATCGTTTGGTCCCTCAAATCCTTAATTTAAATTCTCCAAAATGTGAAGCCCTAACCCCTCATTTTCACTCCAAAATCCTACTAATTAATGGTGAACAAAGCCATAGATGCACGAAATTTATACAATTATGGGTTAGGATCACTTACCCCAACCTTGATCCTTGAAAACCTTCAAAATATCGCCTCTCTCCCGAGTTTCTCAAATCCAAAAACTGAAAAATGAAGATAAGGGGCTTTTCTGCCCAGAACATTTGCACCTGCGGCCAAATGTCCGCTCCTGCGGAACCGCACCTACGATCGAATTCTCGCACCTGCGAGAATCACTTAAGTCCTCAATTCCACACATGCACCCCAGATTCCGCACCTGCGGGCACGCACCTGCGCAACACCTCCGTTTCTGCGGAACTGGCTCAACTCTTCCTTCCCGCATCTGCGCTCAAGGCCTCGCACATGCGTGCTCGTAGATGCGAAAAATCCTTTGCACCTGTGTTCGCAGGCTTAGCCTTCAATTTCCGCATCTGCGGCTACCCCAAACGTACCTGCGACCTCGCACCTGCGACTCCTCCTTCCGCAGGTGCGGAAATATCAGTAGCAGCATCTTGAGCTATATTTTCCAACTTCAATAAATCCGTTAACCACATGGAATCACCCCGAGGCCCTCGGGACCTCAATAAAAATTACCAACAAGTCATATATCAACATACAAACTTAGTTGAACCTTCAAATCACTCAAAACAGAATCAAATCACCAAATTACCCTCGGATTCAAGCGTAAGAACTTCTAAACTTTCAGATTCGACAACCGATGTTGAAACCAACCAAACCACGTCTGAATAACCTCATATTTTGCACACACATCACAAATGACACTATGAACCTACTACAACTTTCGGAATTCCAATCCGATCCCGATATCAAATTTTTCACTGCCGACCAAAATCACCAAATTTTCAACGTACACCAATTCAAGCCTAATTCTACTACGGACCTCCAAATCACATTCCGGATGCACTCAACAGAACTATCAGAATTCAAATCCGAGATCGTTCACACATAAGTCAACATCCAATTGACTTTTTCCAACTTAAACTTCTACTTTAGAGACTAAGTATCTCATTCCACTCCGAAACCACTCCGGACCCGAACCAACTAACCTGGTATATCATAATATAACTTAAGAACATAAAGGAAACAAAAATAGGGGAAACAGGGCTATAACTCCCGAAATGACTGGCCGGATCGTTATATCCTCCCCCTCTTAAACAACCGTTCGTCCTCGAACGGGTCTAGAAACATACCTGAAGTCTCGAATAGGCGTGGATATCTGCTCTGCATCTCCCGCTCGGTCTCCCAGGTGGCCTCCTCCACAGGCTGACCTCTCCATTACACCTTCACTGAAGCTATATCCTTTGACCTCAACCTTCGAACCTGCCGATCTAAAATAGCCACGGACTTCACATCATAAGTCATATCACCTTCCAACTGAACCGTGCTGAAATCCAAAAAATGGGACGGATCTCCAATATACTTCCAGAGCATGGAAACATGAAACATTGGGTGCACACTCGACAAGCTGGGTGGCAAGGAAAGCCTATAAGCCACCTCCCCTATTCTCTGAAGCACCTCAAAAGGCCCAATGAACCGGGGGCTCAACTGGCCCCTCTTCCCAAACCTCATAACACCCTTCATGGGTGATACCTTCAGCAAAACCTTCTCCCCAACCATGAAAGATACATCACGGACCTTTCTATCCGCATAACACTTCTGCCTAAACTGCACCGTGCGAAGTCGCTCCTGAATCAATTTCATCTTATCTAATGCATCATGGACCATGTCTGTACCCAAGATCCTAGCCTCACCCGGCTCAAACCATCCAACCGGAGATCTACACCTCCTCCCATATAAAGCCTCGTACGGAGCCATCTGAATACACAACTGATATCTGTTATTATATGCAAACTCTGCGAGCGGCAAGAACTGGTCCCATGAACCCCCAAAGTCAATGACACAAGCGCGCAACATGTCCTCCAATCTGAATAGTGCGCTCAGACTTCCCGTCCATCTGAGGGTGAAAAGTTGTGCTCAACTCAACCTGAGTACCTCTCGCTGCACTGCCCTCCAAAACTGCGATGTAAACTGAGTGTCCCTATCTGAAATGATGGAAACTAGGACACCATGCAGGCGAACAATCTCTCGGATGTAAATCTCAGCCAACCGCTCTGAAGTGTAAGTAGTACCAACTAGAATGGAGTGAGCGGACTTGGTCAGCCGATCCACAACAATCCAAATAACATCAAACCTCCTAGAAGTCCGTGGGAGCCCAACTACAAAGTCCATGGTGATCCGCTCCCACTTCCACTCTGAAATGTCTAATCTATGGAGCAAGCCACCCGGTCTCTGATGGTCATACTTAACCTGCTGACAGTTAAGACACCGAGCTACAAACCCAACTATATCCTTCTTCATCCGCCTCCACTAATAGTGCTATCTCAAATCCTGGTACATCTTCGCGGCACCCGGATGGATGGAATACAGCGAGCTGTGGACCTCCCCAAGAATCAACTCCCAAAGCCCATCTACATTAGGCACACATACCTGGCCCTGCATCCTCAACACGCCATCATCACCAATAATCACATCCCTAGCATCACCTCTCTGAACCCTGTCCTGAAGAACGAGCAAGTGGGGGTCATCATACTGACGCTCCCTGATACGGTCAAAAAGAGAAGACCTGGAGACCACGTAAGCCAACACTCGACTCGGCTCCAAAATATCCAATCTCACAAGCTGGCCCGCTAAGGCCTGAACATCCAAAGCCAAAGGTCTCTCTGCTGCCGGAAGATATGCTAAACTCCCCAAACTCTCCGCCCGGTGACTCAAAGCATCGGCCACCATATTAGCCTTCCCCGGATGGTACAAAATAGTGATATCATAGTCCTTAAGAAGCTCCAACCATCTCCGCTGATGCAAATTAAGATCCTTTTGCTTGAACAGATGTTACAAACTCCAGTGATCAGTATAGATCTCACAATGAACCCCATACAAATAATGACGCCAAATCTTCAAGGCGTGAACAATGGCTGCTAACTCAAGATCATGGACAGGATAGTTCTTCTCATGGGTCTTCAACTGGTGCGAGGCATAGGCAATCACCTTACCCTCTTGCATCAAAACACAACCAATGCCTATCCTCGAGGCATCACAATACACGGTGTAAGAACCTGAAGCTGATGGCAGAACCAACACTAGAGTTGTGATCAAAGCAGTCTTGAGCTTCTGAAAGCTCTCCTCACACTCGTCCGACCACCTGAATGGAGCACCCTTTTGGGTCAATTTGGTCAAGGGCGATGCAATAGATGAAAATCCCTCCACAAAGCGACGGTAATAACCCGCCAAACCAAGAAAGCTCCTAATCTCCGTGGCTGAGGACGGTCTAGGCCAACTCTACACCACCTCTATCTTCTTCGGATCCACCTTAATACCCTCACTGGACAACACGTGCCCAAAGAATGCTACTGAACCGAGCCAAAACTCACATTTGGAGAACTTTGCATAAAGCTTCTCCTCCCTCAATATCTGTAATACAATCTTCAAATGCTGAGCGTGCTCCTCCTGGCTATGAGAGTACACCAGGATATCATCAATGAATACAACAATGAATGAGTCCAGATAGGGCTGAAATACATTATTTATCAAATGCATGAACGTTGCTAGGGCATTGGTCAGCCCAAAAGACATCACTAAGAATTCATAATGTCCATATCGGGTCCTGAAAGCTTACTTAGGAATATCTGAATCCTGAATCTTCAGCTGGTGATAACCAGACCTCAAATCAATCTTGGAGAACACCCTCGTTCCCTGAAGCTGGTCAAATAAATCATCAATACAAGGCAAAGGATACTTGTTCTTGACTGTGACCTTGATCAACTGCCTGTAATAAATGCACATCCTCATGGAACCATTCTTCTTCTTCACAATTAGAATCGGTGCACCCCAAGGGGACACACTAGGCCGAATAAACCCCTTATTAAGGAGTTCCTGAAGCTGTTCTTTCAATTCCTTCAACTCAGCTAGTGCCATACGATACGGTAGAATAGAAATAGGCTGAGTGCCCGGCACCAAATTAATACCGAAGTCAATATCCCTGTCAGGCGGCATGCCCGGCAGGTCTGAAGGAAACACATCCGGAAAATCACGTATCACCGGAACAGAATCAATGACAGGAGTCTATGCACTAACATCCCTCACAAAAGCCAAATAAGATAGGTAACCCTTCTCAATCATGCATTGAGCCTTCAAATATGAAATCACCCTACTTGGTACATAATCTACAGAACCGCTCCACTCAACCCTCGGAATTCCTGGCATAGCCAACGTCATCGCCTTAGCATGACAATCTAGAACAGTATGACATGGAGATAACCAATAATACCCAATATCAGATCAAAGTCAACCATACTGAGCAGCAAAAGGTCCACTTGGGTCTCCAGACCCCCAATAGTCACCACACATGACTGATATACGCGATCCACAACAATAGTATCGTCCACAAGTGTAGATACATGAACAGATGAAACTAGAGACTCACGTGGCATATCCAGAAAATGGGCGAAATACGAGAAAACATATGAATACGAGGAACTAGGGTCGAATAATATTGAGGCATCTCTGTGACAAACTGAGACAATACCTATAATCACTGCATCTGGTCTGGCAGGGAGGGCGTAGAAACGGTCCTGGCCACCCCCTTATCTGCCTCCCCCTCTAGGGCAACCCCTAGTTGACTGACCTTTATCCCGTGCTGACTGGGCGATTGGTGAAATAACTAGTGCTGAAGTCGAAGAATGACTCCTCTGCTGAGATAGACCTCCATGACGATGAGGACACTACCTCCACATATGCCCAAATTCCCCACACTCAAAATAACTCCCTGATGCTGGTGGCGGGAACTGAAGGGAACCCCTAGCACCGAGATAACTGGTAGAAGAACCTAGCATAGAGGAGCCCTGAACTGGTGGAGCACGAGACGAACTCTGGGATGGAAGGGCACTAAGTGATCAGTGGCCCTAATAAGAACTGTGAGAACCATGGCCCGATGATGCACCGCGGTGAAATGGCCTAGCTGACTAAGCCTGTCTGAAATGATGACCTCTACCGTGTTGGAACTGACCCCCAAAAGGAGCACCGCTGAATCCACCCTGACCACGATGCCTCTTGTCCTCCCTCTCAACCCTCTTCTGACCGCGAACCATCTCAATCTGTCAAGTAATGTCGGCAACCTCATCAAAGGTAGCACCAGACACCCTCTCTCTGGTCATAAGCAACTGTAGCTGAAAAGTGAGACCATCAATAAACCTCATGATTCTCTCCCTATCTGTGGGAACCAGCCAGATAGCATGACAGGCCAACTCTGAGAATCGCATCTCATATTGCGTCACAGATATATCACCCTGGTGAAGCCGCTCAAACTATCTGCGTAACTCCTCCCTGCGGGACTGAGGCACGAACTTCTCAAAAACGACCACGGAGAACTGCTGCCAAGTAAGGGGTGCTGCGCCAACAGACCTTTGCCTCTTGTAAGTCTCCCACCATCTGAGTTCAGCCCTAGAAAACTGAAAAGTAGTGAATGAGAACCCACAAGTCTCCAAAATACCAGTAGTACGAAGTATCCTCTGACACATGTCCAAGAAGTGCCGAGCGTCCTCTCTATCTCTATGCCACTGAAAGGTGGTGGCTAAAGTCTCCCAAACCTCTCCAACCTACGCTGATCATCCTCAGGCATAGCAGGAACCACATAATCCTGTGCAGCTGCAACCGGCTGGGCTGGAGGTACCTCTGGTGTCTGAATTCCCTGAACAACCTGCTCGGGTGTGCGAGCAATGGGAGTCTGAGTACCTCCCCGGGCATGAGAAGTGGTTGCGGCCGTCGAGATAGAGAATGCCTGAGCAAGGCCGGTACATGCTGTCAGAATTTGAGCTAGGGCCTTCTGAAGGCCTGGAATCACAATAGGCACAGGTGGTGCCTGAGCTGGTGCATCAACAACTGGAACCTGGTCCTGACCTGGGACAACTGGTGGATCTGCAGGTACTGCCCCAGCTGTTGTACGGGCTGCACCCCTGCCCCTACCACGGCCTCTACCGTGGCCTCGGCCTCTCGCAGCCTTGGCTGGTGGTACTGGTGGCTGGCTCTCTTGACCGGTAGCACGAGTCCTCACCATCTGTGAGAGAATGAAATAACAGATGTTTAATTACTAGAATCAACAGATTCACACGACAAGAATTCAAGAATGTGGAGTTTCCTAAAAATTCTGCAACCTCTCGAAGATAAGCACAGACGTCTTAGTACCGATCCTCAAGACCCTACTAAACCCGCTCATGACTCGTGAGACCTATGTAACCTAGGCTCTGATACCAATTTGTCACGACCCAAACTAACCCTTGTCGTGATGGCGCCTATCATGGAACTAGGCAAGCTGACTCATTTCCAAAACAAACCGATATTTTCATTTCAAAGATAATTTCAATGCTATTTAACATAAAAACCTTCGTAAAAGAGTTCAAATTAAAACAAAAGTACGAAAAAGAAAAGCCCGACATCGGGGTGTCACTAGTCATGAGCATCTACTACCATTTGTCTGACAATATCAAGACTAACATAGTCTGGAAAGTATCTAAATACAACTAAAGAAAGATAAGAAAGAGAAGAGCAGGGGCTGCGATCGCCAAGCAGCTACCTTGCTATCCCCGCGAGAATCTGCAACCAGAATAATCAACAACCGCTACAGTGTCCAGCTACACCTGGATCTGCACACAAGGTGCATGGAGTAACGTGAGCACGCCAATTCAGTAAGTAACAACAATAAATAAAGTCTGAGCAGTAGTGATGAGCAATAAAGCATAAAAAGTTCATATCATGAAATCTCAATAAAATACCACATGTTTTTAAAATCAGGATTTGAATCAAAACATCTCGTTTAAACCCAGTTCCAGTAAAATCATTTAAAGATATTTTTCAACAGTTTTCAAATAGAGGCTAAATGCAAAGGTGAGAAACAAATGATGAAATCATAAACAGCCCCTCGGGCAAAACATCTCTCATATACAGCCCCTCAGACAAACCTCACAGTCACTCATGCCTCTCGGGTATACCTCACAGTCACTCATGCTACTCGGCCATACCTCACAATCACTCATGCCTTCCGGTCACTCAGCACTCGGCACTCGCACTTAGTAGGTACCTGCGCTCACTGGGGGTGTGTACAGACTCCAGAGGGGCTCCTTCAGCCCAAGCGTTATATCAAGCCAAATCATGGCATAAATCACTTAGGCTCTCGGCCTATATCGAACATGCTTCGGCGTGCAGCCTGATCCCATAAATATCCTCACAAATCAGGCCCTCGGCCTCACTCAGTCATACACCTCTCAAGCCACTCAGGCATTTCAATAAAAACAAGGCATTCAGCCCAAAACAACATTTATATGCATCAAAATAGAGTTATAAAACTGAGTTATGTAGTAAACAAGTATAACCATGGCTGAGTATAGATTTTCAATCGAAAATAGTGAGAGGATAGTAAGAAAAGGCCCCTAAGGATCGAAATAGCACTGGCACAAGGCCCAAAACATGGCATTCAGCCCAATTTACAGAAACTCTTTCTAAACATATAAGTATCATATAGTTTCAACAAAATATGCAACTTTACAGTTGCTACAGGACGAATCAAGTCACAATACCCAACAGTGCACGCCCACACGCCCGTCACCTAGCATGTGCGTCACTTCAAAATAGTAAAATGATACGAAATTCGGGGTTTCATACCCTCAGGACTAGATTTACAATCGTTACTTACCTTAAACCGATCAAATCCCCACTCCGCGATGCTCTTGCCCCTCGATTCGTCCTCCAAATACTCTGAATCTATTCACAATCAGTACAATACCATCAATATAGGCTAATGGAATGAATTCCACAAGAAAAACTATCAAATTAGCCCCAAAACCCGAAATTGGCTCAAACTCGGCCCCCAGGCCCACGTCTCGAAATCTGAAAAAATTACAAAACTAAAAATCCCATTCACACGAGTCCATACATACAAAATTCATCAAAATCCGACATCGTTTGGTCTTTCAAATCCTTAATTTAAATTCTCCAAAATACCAAACCCTAACCCCTCATTTTCACTCTAAAATCCTACTAAATAATGGTGAACAAAGCCATAGATGCACGAAATTTATACAATTATGGGTTAGGATAACTTACCCCAACATTGCTCCTTGAAAACCTTCAAAAATCGCCTCTCTCCCGAGTTTCTCAAATCCAAAAATTGAAAAATGAAGACAAAACCACGAGCTGGGGCTTTTCTGCCCAGCACATTTGCACCTGCGGCCAAATATCCGCTCCTGCGGAACCGCACCTACGGTCGAATCCTCACACCTGCGAGAACCACTTAAGTCCTCAATTCTGTACCTACGCCCCAGGTTCCGCACCTGCAGGCGCGCACCTGCGCAACACTTCTGCTTCTGCGAAACCGGCTCAACTCTTCCTTTCTGCATCTGCGCTCAAGGCCTCACACCTGCAGGCTCGAAGATGCGGCAAATCCTTTGCACCTGCGTTTGCAGCCTTGGCCTTCCATTTACGCATCTGCAGCTACCCTAAACGCACATGCGACCTCGCACCTGCGACTCCTCCTTCCGCATGTGCGAAAATATCAGTAGCAGCAGCATCAGCTGCATTTTCCAACTTCAACAAATCCGTTAACCACCCAGAATCAACCCGAGGCCCTTGGGACCTCAACCAAAAATACTATTAAGTCATATCTTAGCATACAAACTTAGTCGAACATTCGAATCACTCAAAACAACATCAAATCACCAAATTACCCTCGGATTAAAGCCTAAGAACTTCTAAACTTCCAAATTCGATAACCGATGCCAAAACCAACCAAACCACGTCCGAATGACCTCAAATTTTGCACACACGTCACAAATGACAATACAAACCTACTCCAACTTTCGTAATTCCATTCCGGCCCCGATATCAAATTTTCCACTGCCGACCAAAATCGCCAAATTTTCAACTTTTGCCAATTCAAGCCTAATTCTACCACGGACCTCCAAATCACATTCTGGACACACCCCTAAGTCCAAAATCACCTAACGGAGCTAACAGTACCATCAGAATATAAATCCGAGATCGTTTACACATACGTCAACATCCAGTTTACATTTTCCAACTTAAGCTTCTACTTTAGAGACTAAGTGTCTCATTCCACTCCGAAACCACTCCGAACCCGAACCAACTAACTTGGTATATCATAATATAGATTAAGAGCATAAAGGAAATAGAATTGGGGGAAATGGAGCTATAACTCCCGAAATGACCGGCCGGGTCGTTACAACATCAAGTGCTCAAATATTACAACTTTCCACAGAAATCAACAATACATTATTTTTCCATAATAAGGAACCCACGACTCGATCATAATGTGTATAACATCTTAACAAAATGTTCGGGAGTGAACAACTCAATCGAATAGTATTTCACAATTTGGCACTTTGCCTCAATATGATTCACGACCTTTATAATTCCATACCAAATTTTAAACAACGTGAACTGAAAAGTAATTCATCAAGGAACAACACCTCTTTTAAATCACAACTTCAAGAAATAAATAGATTTATTCATCTTATTAACTAAATTTTTCATTTAAATTATATGTAGGTAAAATCAATAATGAAAGTATTTTCCATAAAAATGGCAACTCAAACAAATACAGAGTTCACATAAATGTCAAGTGGTAATCACACAAATTATCATATAAAAACAACCTTGGCAAACAAGGAATGAGGTATGACAAATAATGGATTTAATAAGTTACAACAATTTCCAATTTAATACTTAAGGGCGCCTACGAATTTCAACCGATATAATATGTACATATAAACTAAGTACGTACTCGTCACCTCGCGTACATGATTTTCAATTACACAATTTTCACATAAAACTCAATGCCTAAGGGGTAATTCCCCCACTCAAGGTTAGGCAAGATACTTATTTTTTTTTGAAGTTATGCCGATATTCCAAAATAGCCGTCTTTCTTAAATAAATCCTCCGAGCAGATGAAATCTATTCAAATTAATTCAATTCAGTCAATAATAATTATTGAAATTAATTCCATATGAAAATAGTAATTTTCCAACAAAATCCGAAATTTAACTCAAAAATCTCCTCTGCGGACCATGTCTCGGAATCCGATGAAACTCACAAAATCTGACTACCCATTCAATTATGAGTCCACCCATACCAATTTTATCAAATTCCGATAACAACTCAACCTCCAAATCTAAAATTTTCGTTCTTGAAAAGTTTTGCAAAAATCTTGATTTCTTCCATTTAAATCCAAAATAAATGATGAATATAATTATAGAATCATGAAGTATAATCACTTTCAGATATAGAACACTTGCCCTAATCCATATGGTGAAAATCGCCTCAAATATCGCTTCAATCCGAGCTTCATAGCTCCAAATATGTTAAAAATGGCTGAAACCTCGAAATATAGATACTGCCCAGGTATTTTCTCTTCGCGATCGCGGAAAATGCTTCGCGATCGCGAAACACAACTTTTCTCAGCCCAAAATTTGCTTTTCGCGATCGCGAAGAAAAAGTGCCAAGCTTTTCCAGACAACCTCTAGTATAATGGTCATAACCTTTTGTACGAAACTTCAAATTACAAATAGTTTAATTTTCTGAAAACTAGACACTAAGGACAAACTTTCGTGTTTTGCTCATCTCCTTGTTCCTTATATATTGCTAGATATAAGCTGTCAAAATTAATCGTGAGCAACACAAATTTGTTCTTAGCGATTTCCAAACTCTTCCCAGACATCCTGTAGTATGTCAACGATAATTTTTTATACACAATTCCAAATGCAAAATGGTTTGATTTTCTCAAAACTAGACACAAAGGGCTACACAACTTTTCTCAGCCCAAAATTTGCCTTTCGTGATCGCGAAAAAAAAGTGCTAAGCTCTTCGAGACAACCTCTAGTATAATGGTCATAACCTTTTGTAAAAAACTTCAAATTGCAAATGGTTTAACTTTCTGAAAGCTAGACACCAAGGACTACAACTTTTGTGTTTTGCTCATCTCCCTGTTCTTTATATATTGCTAGATATAAGCTGTCAAAATTAGCCATGAGCAACACAAATTTCTTCTTAGCTATTTCTAAACTCTTTCCAGACATCCTGTAGTATGTCAATGACAACTTTTTATACACAATTTCAAATGCCAAATGGTTTGATTTTCTGAAAACTAGACACAAAGAGCTACAACTTTCATTTTTGGATCATCTCCAAATTCCTTATAGATTGTGAGATATAAACTTCCAAAATAGGGTCAATGCAGCAAGATTTTCCTCTACACGATCGCGCAAAGGCTTCCGCGATTCGCAATGTCCAAACAACAAAATTGCTCTTCGCGATCGAGACTGTTTGTCCGCGATCGCGATGCATACCTCTGTGGCCAAAAATCAGCAACTAAAAATGGCCTAGAAATGGTCCGAAACCACCTCGAAACTCACCCAAGCTACTCGGGAATCCGTCCAAACATACCAACAAGTCTCAAAATATATTACGGACTTAGTCGAAACCTCAAATCACATCAAACAATGCTAAAATCACGAATCGTACCCCAATTCAAGCTTAATGAAGCTAAGAAATTTTAACTTCTACATTCGATGCCGAAACCTATCAAATCAAGTCCGATTGACCTCAAATTTTTCACACAAGTTATAAATGACATAACGGACCTATGAAAATTTTTAAAACTGGATTCCGATCCCGATATCGAATCCAAGGTCGTTTACACATAAGTCAAATCTCCGGTCAACTCTTTTTATTTAAACTTCAAAAATGAGAATTGTTCTTTTAATTAAATTTTGAATCTTCCAAAAATAAAACTCGACCACACTCACGGGTCATAATACATATTACGAAGCTGCTCGAAACCTTAAGTCACTGAACATGGGGTTAATTCTTAAAACGACAAGTCGGGTCATTACAATTCCCCTTAGGATTGGTATTGATATGATAATTGTGATATGTTGAAAGTCGTGCACGCGAGGTAACGAGTGTGTACACGGGCTAAATGTAGAAAACTTTAGTTTTAAATTGTGTAGATCTCTGTTACACATTATGTAATGAACCAACCGGTCATTTTAACTTTTAAAACCCCGTTCCCTAAAATAAAACTTCCCGTATATGCTTTTAATGATTTATGACTTGCGGGGATGGTTGGTTCGGGATTTGGAAGTATTTAGGTTGAATTTGGCTTTAAGAGGCCAAATTTGACTTTGGTCAACATTTTTAGAAAACGACCCCTGAATAGAATTTTGATGATTTCAATAGCTTCATATGGTGATTTTGGACTTAGGAGCCTGTTCGGAGTTTTATTTGGAAGTCAGTAGTTAAATTAGGCTTGAAATGGCTAAAAATAAGAATTTAAGTTTGGAAGTTTGACCAGAGAGTTAACTTTTTGATATCAGCGTCGGAATCCAGTTTCGAAAATTTACATAGCTCTGTTGTGTCATTCATGACTCGTGTGCAAAATTTGAGGTCAATCGGACTTGAATTGATAGGTTTCGGTACATAATGTAGAAGTTGGAAATCTTAAGTTTCATGAAGCTTGAATTGGGGGATGATTCGTGGTTTTAGCATTGTTTAGTGTGATTTGAGGGTTCGACTAAGTTCGTATGATGTTTTGGGACTTGTTGGTATAATTGGTCGAGGTCCTGAGGGGCTCGGGTGAGTTTCGAACGACAAACAGATCACTTTTGGCCTTTGGAACATTGCTGATAACTGCTGGTATTTTCTTCTGATATCCTTATACGTGATCGTGTAAGTTGGTATGCGATCGCGTAGAGTAAGTTAGTAGAGGTGGATTTCTTCTAAGTGATCGCGTGAATAGGGTTGCGATCGCGTAGGGTTAATTTGGGCAGCTGGGAATTTGTTCACTGCGATCGCGTGGACACGTCCGCGATCGCGTAGGATTGCCAGTGTGTGTATCGTGATCGCATGTCATTGTTTGCGATCGCGTAGGGGAAATTTGAGAGGAAGCTGGGCCACGCATTTATGCTACGCGATCGCGTGAAGAGGGATGCGATCGTGTAGAGTCAGAACCTGGTGCATCGCGATCGCGTCGCGTGGGACTTGATGCGATCGCGTAGGGTTAATGTTTGGGGAGAAAACTTTGTGTTACGCGATCGCGTGAGAAAGATCACGATCGCGTAGAAGAAATCACTGGGCAGAGAGTTTAAGTTCTGAAAATAGGACTTCGTCCCATTTTTCATTTTTAACGATTTGGAGATCGGATTTAGGCGATATTTGGGAGATTTTCTGAGAAAATAACGGGGTAAGTGTTCTTAACTCAATATTGGTTAAATTACCCGAATCCATCACTATTTTTGTCATTTAATTGGTGAATTAAGTTGGAAACGTTTGAAAACCCTCTTGGATAGATTTTAGGATTTGAGGGCCGAATTGTTATCGGAATTTAGTGATTTGGTATGGGTAGACTCGTGGTTGAGCGGGTGTTCATATTTCATAACTTTCGCCGGATTCCGAGACGTTGGTCCCACGGACAAATTTTTAATTATTTTCGGAATTTTTATTGAAAAAGTAGTATTTTCTTATAGAATTGATTCCAATAATTTTTAATGATTGTATCGAATTATTTTGGCTAGATTCAAGCCAGACAGAGTTGGATAGTCGTGGAAAAAGCCTTCTAGTGGATTAAATTGGAGCAAGACGAGGTAAGTTTCTTGTCTAATCTTGTGAGGGGGAAATTACCCCATAGGTGATTAAATTAAATAATTGTTGCTAATTGTGGGGGCTACGTACGCACGAGGTAACGAGAGTCTGTGCATAGCTACTATTAATGCTAAAGTCCGGGTAGTTTAGGACTTAAAAGCATGAATTACTTATGTAAATGGTAGTCTTTACTTAATTAAATTATTTGATATATTTATATATATGTTTTGAATTGTTAGATAAAGTATTACAGGATGGAAATCTCATATGTTTGCATTTTTGTTTAAATTAATTAATTGTTAAGAGAAATTATTCTTCCTTCCGAATTTATCTTGCAATGAATATACTCTCTTTCTAGAGGTACATAAGAAAATATCCTCCTTTCTTGTGGAGCGGGCCGAACACCTCTGCAGGATAAATGCATCTATGGATCGTGCCGCATGTCCCTCGGCAGTGTACACGAAACTCTGGATCGGGTCGTACGACCTCGACAGAAATCGTGCTTAATAATAATAATCACATAATACCTTAATAGCTTATTTCAGCTTGCGAAGCTAATTGATAAATTGGAGAATCCTTGGAATTTTATGAATTATTATGCCTTCTTTTTGAGGAATTAATTGTTATTCCTATAAATGAGATTAATTGATAAATTGGAAATTATTTGAATTGAAGGAATTTAATTAATATATTGAGAATGGTTGCATTTGAAGGAATTATTGTAAATTCTATGAATCATGCTGATATAGATATTCTAGTTGTATTTCAATTATTATTATTGACCCATAGTGAGTGTCAAACTCGGCCATCTCGTCTCTACCATTTCAAGATTAGGCTTGATACTTACTGGGTACACGTTTCTTACGTACTCATACTACACTTGCTGCACTTTTTGTGCAGGACCTGAGGCAAGTACTAATGGGGGACCTATCGTCTTACACCCATGGTATCCAGGGGCATAGTGGTGAGCTGCCTTTCTGAGCCGTTCTGCAGGTACTAGTATCTCTCCTTGTATTTTTCATTCTATCTATTTTTATTTTAGAGTATTAGAGGTTTTGTATAATCTATTAGATGCTCATACACTTGTGACACCAGGTCTTGGCACACACATTGGTAGAATTTAGTATTTATTTTTTCTTGAATTTAAATTTCATCGATATATGATACCAACTTGTCACGACCCAAAATCCCACCACATGAGTCGTGATGGCACCTAGTCTCTAAGACTAGGTAAGCCAATTTCCATTACATATTTGGAGCCATTTTTGTTTTTTGAATTAAATAAATAATCAAAACTGACAGCGGAAATAATTACAATACATGAATGTACAACCTCCCAAGACTGGTAGTACTGAGTCACGAACTCTAACTGAATATATAAAATGATCACGAAGACCGAATATACAATACTGTTTGATTACAAGTTAACAATATTGTCTGATGCAGTTATCAAAGGTATTATCTCATTCTGTCATAGAGATGCTTCTATGTTGTTTGATCCGGGTTCTACATATTCTTATGTGCCTTTATATTTTTCTTCGCACTTGAGTATGCCTCATGATTCTCTTAATGTCCTTATTTCTAGTCAACTGTACCGTATAGCTCCAGTTGAGTTAAAGGAACTAAAAGAGCAGTTGCATGATTTGCTTGATAAGCGATTTATTAGATCGAGTGTTTCAACTTGGGGTGCACCAGTGTTGTTCGTTAAGAAGAAGGATGGATCAATGAGGACGTGCATTGACTATCGGCAGTCGAACAAGGTTACCATCATGAACAAGTATATGTTGATGATCTATTCGACCAGCTTCAAGGTGCCAAGGTATTTTCCAAGATTTATTTGAGATATGACTACTATAAGGTGAAGATTAGGACATCGGATGTCCCGAAAATGGCTTTTAGGACTCGTTATGGTCATTATGAGTTCTTGGTGATGTTATTTGGCTTGACTAATGCTCCAGCAGCCTTCATGAATTTGATGAACCGAGTGTTCAAGCCTTTTTTGGATTCCTTTGTGATTGTCTTCATTGTTGATATTCTAGTTTACTCCCGTGGTAGGGAGGAGCATGAGCAGCACCTTCGGATTGTACTTCAGACTTTGAAGGATCATCAGCTATATGCCAAGTTTTCAATGTGAGTTCTGGTTGGACTCGGTTGACTTCTTGGGTCATGTTGTGTCTTCTGTTTGTATCAAGGTGAATCCCAAGAAGATTGAGGTAGTTCAGTATTGGCCTAGACCTACTTCAACTATAGAGATTTGGAGCTTCTTGGGTTTGGCGGTTTACTATCGCCGTTTCCTGGAGAAGTTTTCATTTATCTCAACCCCATTTACTAAGTTGACTCAGAAGGGCGATCATTTTAGATGGTCTGACAAGTGTGAGAAGAGCTTTTAGACCGTGGCACGCAGTTCACTTCACGCTTTTAGAGAGCTACGCATCGTGAGTTGAGCATGCATATTGAGTTGAGTACCGTATTTCACCCTCTGATAGATGGGCAGTCCGAGCGGACCATTCAGGTTTTGGAGGATATGTTGAGGGCATGCACTATTAATTTCAGGGTTCGGTTGGACCATTTTCTGCCTCTAACGGAGTTTGACTACAACAACAGCTATCAATCGAGTATCTAGATGGCTCCATATGAGGCCTTATATGGGAGGCGATGTTGTACTCTGGTTGGCTGGTTTGACCCAGTGAGGCTAGATTATTGGGCACATATTTAGTCTGTGATGCTTTAGAGAAGGTGAAATTGATTCAGGAGCGGCTTCGTACATCACAGTCCAGGCAAAAGAGTTATGCCTATAGGAAGGTTCGTGATGTGTCTATCATGAAGGGTGAGAACGTTCTTCTCTGAGTTTCCCCTAAGAAGAGCGTGATGCAATTCGGAAAGAAGTGTAAATTGAGCCTAAGGTTTATTGGTCCATTTGAGATCTTAGAGAGAATTTGAGATGTCGCTTATAGGCTTGCATTGCCTCCTAGCCTAGCAGGGGTACGCCCGATATTTCATATTTCCATGCTTCAAAGTACCATAAAGATAAGTCACATATTATGGACTTCATCACGGTTACAACTTGATGAGCATTTGACTTTTGAGGAAGAGTAGGTGGCAAATCTAGATCGACATGTTCGAAAGTTAAGATCTAAGAATATTATTTTTGTAAAAGTGCATTGAAGATGTCAGTCGATCGAGGAGCCTACTTGGTAGTCCGAGTCTGACATAAGGTGTAGATATTCTCAACTTTTTGCTAGCCCAGGTACATTTCTATGTCCGTTCGAGGACAAACGTTTCTTTTAGAGGTAGAGAATGTAATGACCCGATAAGTCATTTTGAGAACTATCTCCCCTTTTTATGATTTGAGACCTTTCATAGCTCTATATGATGATTTATGACTTGCATGTGTGGTCCGTGTTAATTTCTGAAAAGTCTAAATGTAATTTTTTAAAGAAAACTTGATTTTTGAACATGAAAATGGCTAGAGTTGACCACAGTTAATATTTTTGGTAATCGACCTCGAATCAGTGTTTTGACAAATTTTGCTAGGTTCATATGATGATTTTTGACTTATACGCACATTTGCTGGGGTCACGGGTGACCCGGGGCAGTTTCGTTGCTTAATGTGAAAAGATAAAATTTTGGGAACTATGAAATTCTTTGAGCTTTGGTGCATGATTTTTGATTTTAAATGTTAATTTGATGATTTGAGCTTACGAGCGAGTTCAGATGATGTTATTATACTTATGTAGATATTTGGATTGGAGCCCGAAGAGCTCGGGTGAGTTTTGGATGAGTTTCAGACTATTTTGGCAAGGTTGAGATTTGTTGGTACTGCAGACTAGGCCTCACATTTGCGATGGTCTGTTCGCAAAATTGCTAGCTTGCATTTCTAATGCTGAGGAGGTGTTGGGCTTAGTTCACATTTGTAAGGGGGCTGCCTTCGCATTTGTGAGATCATGTCGCAATGACGACTCTCGGGGAGAAGGGACTGCTTCGCTTTTGTGAAGCTCATTTCGCATTTGCGAGGGTCCCAGTGCTCGCATTTGCGACATCAAAGGGGCTCAGGCATTGTCTGCATTTGCAATCAGTGGTTCGCTTTTGCGAATAAGAGTTCGCAATTGCGATACCTGCAGCTGCGTAAAAGGATAGGATTTTGGTTCTTAGCACATTTTACTCCATCTTTGAGACCTAGACTCCACATAGAGGTGATTTTGAAGAGCAATTTCTTCCCAACTTCATAGGTTAGTAACTTTAACTTATTTTTGTTTAATTTTCATTACTATTTCATGGATTTTCACAATTAGATCTAGGATTTCATAGAATAGAAATAGGGTTTGTGGCTAGAAATTTAGGATTTTGTAATTTCGAGATTTAGACCTCGAATTGAGGCCGGAAATCAAAACAAATCACATACTTGGACTTAAGGGTGAACGGGTAATTGAGATTTTATCTTAATTTTGGATTTCGACCATGTGGGTCGGGTTAACTTTTTATTGACTTTTTCAAATATATTAAAGATCGAACCTTTTTGATACTAGAGTAGTTTCTAAAGCTTATTTTGACTTATTGGATATTATCGGGTAGTTTGAAAGCTTATTCTAAAGGGAAGGCCATGTTAGATTGTTTATCTTGTTCTGAAAAGAGGTAATTGTCTTGGTTAACCTTGATTGAGGGAATTAGGGTATAGTTGAATCTATTTTCTTCATGATCTATGTATTGGGGCGGCGTATATGCAAGGCGACGAGTGTATATGCGTTGGCCAGGGGATAAGCATACGGGTAGAGTTAGCTGTATTTGTGCCATGTTACTTTATGTATCCATGTTGTAGATAGATTGTGAAACTCTTCGATTTCTCTTATCCATGTTATTATCTATGTTGAGCTTATTGAGATACTGGGCATTAAGATTATTAAATTATTGATTTGGTTATTGGTGAAAAGGTGTTGGTAAATTCTTATATGGCAAGTTATGTCCAAATACTATCCTTGATGTTTTTATGCTTCTCGCCTAGCTAGGTACCGTGTTATATGTGATACTTGGTGAGGAAGAGTGAATTACACGAAGGATATTTCCGTGATTGTGAGGGAGTGATTGTGCGTGAAGGGTATTTTCGTGCTTTCTTTATATATCAATATCATTGCACGAAGGGTGTTACCGTACTTGAGAGAAGGTGAAGATATGCACGACGGGTGTTTCCGTGCTAGCAATATCGTGACAATTGCTTGTGCAAATTGCAGAAAATTTCAAAAACTAGAAATTAAGTGATGCAATGATCAACAAAGATCACATTAGTAAAAAAGGAAAACAATTAAAAAGGAAGATCACGTTGGATCTCTTAGTGTAGTGCCTATTTTAAATCCGTAATGGTGTGCCATATTGCCATTAAAGTAGTTTTTTCTAACTATTCGAAGTTTGAAGCAAACTAATCTGATTAATTCATATTTACTTCAAATAGATCCACCGAGGGAAGGTAAAGTGCCTCCTAGACATAATAGTTTTCATTTTCCGTACTAGAACACTAGATTTTTGCATATGGTTAAAGAAAGTTTTACACAAGACTCACCTCCCCTATTTTGTCAATCATTTTATTTTCAAAAGTGTGTAGATAGAAGGTCCTTTTTCCGATTTGTCTTGTTTTCAGGCCGTTACCACTATCCCACCACAACCTTTCGGTAGAATACTTGCTAGATTCTCTTAATATATCGCAACCCAATCAAGTAGTACTGTAACATTTCACAATTATTAGTTCGTACGGCCTATAATACTGATAAGTAGATTGCATGGCCTGTTTTAAAATGAATTATTGGAAATTCTTTTTCTGGTTAGGAGTAGTCCTCTGAACTTCCATTGGTTGATCCTATGGGGCAATACAAAGGACATCCAGATGCAAAATGATTCCCTAGTCCTTTTAGCCAAAAAGGCATATATTACATGTATACCTAATTCCATTGTCCACTTTTGTGCACTCACGTCCAACTAAAGGTGTTAAACGGCCGAGTAAGCCCACTGACAACCCGGCTCGACTCGGTTCAGCCCGGGTCAGCCCGGTTTGACTCGGTTCAGTCCGAGTCAGCCCGGTTCTACTCGGTTTAGGCCGGGTCAGCCCGGTCTGATAAGGGGTGAATGGGTTAGTTAGGGTAGGAGGGTTGTGCCGGACAGGGTTGGGTCTTTTTTGGCTACCGGGGCACCGGAATCCGACTAGCATGGTAATTTGTCACGGATTTTTATCAGGTTCTAGCCCGGTTACCTTTTTGTTTTTGGGATCGTTGCCAACAGTCAAATTCAAAAATGACCGTTGGGCAATCGCCTTTTTTGCAATTTTAGCCATTCCGGCCTACCCCCTTAATAGAATAGCCCCTTTTTTTTTCTCACAACTTGCTCTTTTCTTCTACTTTAATTCTCTCTCAATTCCCTCTTATTTATTGAATTGCTTATTGCTCTAAAGTTCTCAATTGATTATTATTTAAAGTTTTATCAATTATTTATGGTATCCACTATAAAATTACAATTATCAAGTGAAGCGTGGTATCATCAAATATTAATTGAAGTGTGCTATCAAATTTAGTGCAGCATCCGGACTCCCGGTACACTTGTTCCATCTCTTTCTCTTCTTTGGTGTTTATTTTTATTTTATTATTTAGATTTTTTAATTTAGTATTTTTTATTTTGTTTTATATAATAAATGTATGTAGAGTAGCCAAAAAAGCGTGTATTAGTAGGGGTGGTACTAGTAAGAGTAAAAATACTGAAAGA
This sequence comes from Nicotiana tomentosiformis, assembly GCF_000390325.3. NCBI lineage: Eukaryota > Viridiplantae > Streptophyta > Magnoliopsida > Solanales > Solanaceae > Nicotiana > Nicotiana tomentosiformis. The sequence goes on from NC_090818.1 coordinate 128,117,086, forward strand.
TCAAGAGGTGGTGCTGGTTCTTCTAATTGATTAATTGTGGTGGTCAATCAGCAATGGCTTGCCCATGATCATGCAATTCTTTATGTAGGTGAATTACGTTCGGATCACCTTGAGGAACATTTTCCCTACTTTTCCATGCCGATGAAGTGTCCGCCATTTCATCTAAAATCTCACAAGCTTCCGCATACGGCGCTGTCATAAAATTTTCACCGGCAAGTTGATTTACCACACAAAGATTGGTCGTATTGATCCCCCGGTAGAAAGTTTGTTGAATCATGGCCTCCGTCATGTCATTATTGGGGAACTCTTTGACCATAGTTCGGTACCTCTCCCATATTTCATACAACGACTCTTTGGGCTCTTGTTTGAATGCTAGAATCTCGTCTCTAAGAGTAGCCACATGTCCAGGAGAAAAGAATTTGGAGATAAATTTCTCTGCCAACTCATCCCATGTATGGATGGAATGGTTTGACAATCTCTCTAACCAATCCAAGGCTTTCCCCCGTAGAGAGAAAGTAAATAGCCTCAACTTTAAAGCATCTTCGGAGACGTTTGTCTATTTACTCCCCCAACAAGTGTCCACAAACTCCTTCAAGTGTTTGTATGCATTTTGACTCGGAGCCCCGGTGAAGAATCCTCGTTGCTCTAGAAATGTGAGCATTACATTCGTGATTTGATAGTTGCCCGCCCTAATGCGGGTCGGGACTATGGCACTTGTATACCCTTCATTCGGCAACACCTGGTGTGGAGCCGCTCGTGGTGGAGGTGGGGGTGGAACGGTTACATTGTCTTGAGGTGGTCGGCCTCGTCTATTGGCTTGAGGTTCAAGAGGGACCTCATCCATTGCATCATCATCAACGTCCACATCCCCCACGGCTATGTTTCCGAGCTCATTGTTTGCCATGATTGTACCTACAATACTCACACGTTAGTAACAAGGAAGGAAAAGAAGATATTTCAAAAACACACCTAAATTTATAGCTAACACCATTTTTTAGTTCCCCGGTAATGGCACTAAAAATTGATCTCTTCCAATTTCACTCCTCTATTTGAGGATATGAAAACGGTCGATGCAATAGTAATACCCAACAAGAGTCGGGGTCGAATTCAGCAGGGAGCTATGTGGATGAGTGTTAGTATTATATATCTTAGCGCGTGAGTTAGTATATCTAAATTTGCATTTCTGCAATTGGTTTTGTTTAAAAATCTAAATTAAACTACGATTGCAATTTAAAAAAAATGAAACTAGAAAATTATTTTTGGTTGTTTTTCAAATGATATAAAAGGCCTAGGGTTATGACCTTCACCTAGGTGTTTTCCTAATGAGTTATAAAGTTTAAAGCTTGTTTTATTGGTCGGGGTATATTATAGCTATCAACACTCAAATACCCACTCACTAGCTCTCAGTCAGAGAGTGGTTTTGCCCAGTTTGGCTTTCTCAAGTCCAAATGGGTATTGAACAAAACAGTTGATAATAAGCTCAAGTGGGTTTTATTATCTCTAGGTTCAAATCTTTATTTGGGCTTATCAATCTCTCGATTGACCCAATTTCTTGCTAGCCTAGTTTTCCTAGACTAAGTCTCTCTTTCTCAAGTAGAGACCAAGTCAAATAGGCATTAAATAATATTTACAACCATTAATTCTTCATATAAAAGCAATAACTAGGCTAGATAATTAACACCCAACCATAAATAAGTAATAAATCAAACACCCATTAAGTTTACACACTAGGGTTGGGTCACAACCCTAGTGAAAATCTAGCTACTCATGCTTAAATTGGAAGGAAAAAAAGAAGAAGTGATAATTAAAATGATGAAATCAATATTCAAAAAGCTTAAAATAGCAAAAACTACTAAAAAGAGTAAAAGAAACCGTCTACTGTAGCAGTTGATGTCAACACTTAACCTAAAAAAGTGAAACTTTTCTATTTATAAAGTGCTAGAATTTTCGGACAAATTCCCTTACGGAGGTTCTGCAGCCTCACAATTCCATGTGCGGTCCGCACTTTACTTCAGCCTGACAGGATTGGAAACCTGCGGCCGCACAATTCTAAACTGCGACCGACTTCTCTCTTTCTGCGGACAGCATAAATATGTCTGCGGCTGCATCATGCTCTTCTGCGGTCTGCACAAATGTGATTGCGGCCGCATCATGCTCTTCTGCGGCTGCACAATGATTGTACGGTCCGCACTCTTGTTGAACTTGAGATACAGGTTCTCTGAACTTTGGCTTTTACCCAGTTTCTACGGTCGCACAATTTCATATGCGGTCCGCATCTTGCAACCTTCTCTTACGGAATTGCTTCATGACCTGCGGCCGCATCTGGTATTCTGCGGACTGCACTATGAGCTTTTGTGTTGTTTTTGTCCTTAAGTTCAGATTACTTCTTCTTAAAGTGGATTTCATCTTTGGAGCTCATCTTCCAATATTCCTGCAATTAAGCATATTTTATTAGTTTCATAATTAAGCACTTTTGGACTAAAACGAAAGCAAAAAGGCGCTAATAAGTAGTCAAAATCTCCATTTTTCAACTCCCCCAAACTTAAGCTTTTGCTTGTCCTCAAGCAAATAAGGTAATTCCCACCTCCTCAAGTTAAGAGCCATTCCAGCTAATCAAAGGTGAATCAATCACACATCAATTGGGACCAACAATTACCCACGACACTTATGAATTATCAACAAGGCAACAAGTTAAACTTTTAAGCATAAATAGTTCTAATGAGACACTTGAGCATCAAGAGTTGACTTTATTCATCAAGGAAACTCGCTCTTTCATGTAGGTCATTGTGGATCCCAAACTCCTCCTCCTCTACTCTCCTTTTGCCTATCTCACTTAAGAATATAGCACTCAATTCACAGATTTGTGAAAGGTTCACTCATCTCTCTCAAAAGAATGTCGCAAGTACGACTTTAAGTACTATAGGCTTTTCCCTCATGTAAATCACCACTAATGTAAGCTTACTCGGCTTGAAATCACGTAAGGCTTTTTCGGGATGCAATGAAGGCTTTTGGAATAAGGTTGGATAAGCTATGATAGAACAGGTTCATCTTTCCTTAAGCACTCCATTTTCTTTTATCGGCTCATGCTTTTTCTAATTCTTTGAAGCATTTTCTTATCCTTAGGGGAACTAGAGAGACTTAACATCACTCTTTCTTGGCCATGTTATTCATTTTTTTCCTTCTTCGCTTTTTCTATGCTTTGCATCATTACTTTTCTTTGAATCCCTTCAACTTTTCAACTTATTCACTTTCTTTTTTTACATTTTTCTTTTTGTTCTTTCTTTTTCTTACCTTTCCTTCTCTTCATTTCTTTTCTCTTTTGCCTTGATACTTTTTTTTCAAACTCCTCGTCTCTTCCCCAAATTTACGTTTTTAGCCAATTGTTTCACAAGAGTATTAAGGAAAGCTCGGGTGCCAAGATAGGGTCACAACAAAACGGGTAAAGACTTTAACGTGGTGATCAAATGAGAAAGGTTTTAGGCTCAATTGGATTGACTAGGGATAACAACTTTGGTGGGCCATAAAAAATTTCAATCGGGTCAAAGAGAGCCTACAATCACTTCTCAAGCCAAGCAAAACATAAAATTTCGCCTAGAAACACATTCGGGACAAGTTCTAGACCATTTGCACTGGTACTTGGACTTGCACTAACAACATCTCACCTCTCACGCAGCTGGATTGTTAAAGCGGATAGAGTCAAGCGCCCACAATGACCATATTCAAGATTGAAAATCACTATGGTTCGACTAAACCACTCGATGATTGCCTAAGTCAACACAAGAGTCACAACGTCACTAATTAGAGCTATTTCTTTTCAAAAATCTTATTTTTAACCATAAGCACATAGTTAAGTGTATTGGTACCAAGTGAACCATGTTTGACTCTTCGGGCCTGACTCAATTAGGTCTTTTTATTCATTATTACTACTATTCTTACCTAAACACCAAAAACGGACTCAATCCCTTAAAAAGGTTGTCACGTCATCCATCGTTGGGAAGAGTCACCCGGTTCACACAAAAATTACCTTTGGAAAGAACCGTGGCATTAAGAAAATCAAAGGCTTATTGTTCACTAAAACATAAAAAGAAGCTCCAAAATTAAAAAGAAGCTACTAGATTAAACATAGACTAATACGAAAATAGAATAAAGAAGCTAAAAAGCAAACTACTGAAAGCATAATGAATATACATAATGAGAGAGGAAAAGAGAGAATATATACATCAAGAGAGAAAAGAGAGAATATATATACAGAATAAAGAGAAACAAGAAAATATTATCAGTTATTACAAACCAAATGTCTAAAAGTCATCCAAATAGCAAATAACTCAACTCCCCCCCCCCCCCCCCAAATAAAAATAAGCATTGTCCCCAATGCTTAATTAAAGCAAGAATAAAGAAGGGTAAGAATGAAAAAGACTCCATATGTGGCCTTGGACACCTCCGTGTCCATAGCAGCGTCACCGCCCTCAGTCTCCTCTAACTGGATCTCATCATCGTTGGCTCTAGGAGTAACTGGGTTGGTGAACATCTGGCGCACTGTATCAGCAGTGTCGGCAGCCAGGTATGGCTCCTCAGACTCCAAGGGACTGCGACGACCAAGCAGCTCTACCTTGAATCCTTACGATCCCGCTTTAACTCTGCTTAAGTCTGTTATCTTTAATACCTGACTCTACACAAAAATATACAAAAGTGTAGTATGAGTACACCACGGTCGGTACCCAGTAAGTATCAAGACTAACCTCAATGGAGTAGAGACGAGGTACAATCAAGACACTAACTAGTCCAATAACCTGTGCAATATAATATACAAGATAATAGGAAATAAATAACAATAGGGCAACATGAAACAACCAGTGATATGCACAACAGACAACAAGAATACCATTAATATCGCTCAACAATTAATAAGTACAATTACACCTAATTAAATCAAGTCCTTCAAATAAATGTCTTTCACATATAATTCTTTCAAATATAATTTTCTCAAATAATTATTTTTCAAATATAATTCTTTCAATAAATCTTTTCAAATATAATTTTCTCAAATAAATATCTTTCATATAATACTTTCTAAGTAAAAATCCTTCCAAATAAATATTTTGAATATAATCCTTTCAATTAAAAAGTCACCATGTGACACCTCATTTCATAATCATAAAACTATGGGTCTCAGCCCATTTTCATATTTTTCATAAACACAGGCCTCAACCCATTTTTTCATGTTTCCACGGCACCTCGTGCCCAGAATTAAATTATCATATTTTTCTGGCACCTAGTGCCCTCATTTCATATCACAATTGCACGGACAACTCACGTGCCAAATATCATTATCATTTCATCACAACACCTCGTGCCCACATTTCATATCTTAACTGCACGGACAGTTCACATGCCAAATATCCTCATTATTTACTCACGGCACCTCGTGCCCACATTTCATTTTATAATCCGTCTAGCTATAGCCATAGGCTCTCAATTTCAACATAAATCAGATTGTTATCAATTTACCAACAAAAAGACAAATTGCACAAGGTATAAAAATAAACACAAGAAAATTACAACATCACATGAAAATCATCAACACCACAACCCCACATTATCACATATCGTCCCTGACAATAGCCACTCTTATCCCTCCTATTGCCACCCTTATCGCTCCTATAGCCACCCTTATCACTCCGCCCAAACAATATCAATAGCCACCCTTATCGCTCTTATAGCTACTCTTATTGCTCCGTCCAGACAATATCAATAGCCACCCTTATCCCTCCTATTGCCACCCTTATCGCTCCTATTGCCACACTTATCTCTCCGCCCAGACAATATTCCAACAACACAACAACAGTGAAATGCCACCCTTACACCCACATAATATCAACGGTGAAATTCCACCCTTATCTCCTCAAAATAATAATTCACACAACACAACAATTTACACGGCAAGATATCACGGAAACATAACAAAATCAATTCACATTACAGTTTGCTCAATCGCCACAACAAATTCCAAGGATATAACAAAATCAATTAAATATATACCAACAATTATCCAATTTATCACACAATATGCTCAAGACTTTAACTCAATAAAACTTACACATATAAGTTGAGTACGTACTCGTCACCTCGCGTACACGGCTTTTCACATTTCACAAATGGCACATAAGACTCGATACCTAAGGAGTAATGCCCCCACTCGAGGTTAAGCAAGACACTTACGTTATTGAAGTTATGCAGATATTCCAAAATCGCCTTCTTGCTTGAATTTGACCTCCGGACAGCTCAAAACTATCCAATTCAATTGTATAATTTCATTAAAATTCATCAAAAATAATTCCGGATAATAACACGTCGACTTAAAATTTTATTCCAAAAAGTCAACAAAAGTCAACGCGGGGCCCGTCCCTCGGATCCCGACATAATTTTCATGAAATCCGAACACCCATTCCGATACGCGTTCAACCATACCAATTTTATCGGATTCCAATAACAACTCGACTTCCAAATCTTAAATTTTTGTTTTAGGAAAATTTTACAAAAATCTTGATTTTCCTCCATTAAATCCGAATTAAATAATGGATTCAAAGACATAATCATGAAAATTAATCAAAACTGGATAAGAATCACTTACCCCCAAACACCCACGCAAGAATCTCTTCAAAAATCGCCTTCTACCGAGCTACCAATTTGATTTTGAGTTATGAGCTCAAACCCCTGTTTTTGGGACTTTTAATTCTGCCCAGATACACCTTCTTCGCGTTCGCGAAGGCCAAAACCCAGCTGCCTCAAATCCTTCTTCGCGTTCGCGTGACCAGAGTCGCATTCGCGAAGGCCAACTGTTCTTGTCCCATCATTTCCTCTTCGCATTCACGACCTCCTCGTCGCTTTCGCGATAACCAGCTGACCAGCTCTTTCGCGTTCGCGTTCCGCACTTCGCGTTCACGAATGTCACACGGACCTCAGCCCTAACTCTTCATTTCTTCTTCGCGTTCGCATTGCCTTGGACGCATTCGTGAAGGCTTGCCCTGCTCCTTCTTCGCGTTCGCATTCGCGTTCACAACTTCGCGTTCGCAAAGGACAAACCATCAGCCCCTCAAATTCCTCTTCGCGAATGCGGGACTCCCTTCGCGTTCGCGAAGAAGGAAACCGGACTTCAGCAACAGCAGTCCAAACAGCTCTAATTTGGTCTGAAACTACCCCGAATACACCCGAGCCCCTAGGGACCCCATCCAATCATACCAACCTGTCCCATAAGATAACACGGACCTGCTCGAAGCCTCAAATCACATTAAACAACATCAAAATCATGAATCGCACCCTAATTCAAACTTAGTGAACTTTGAAACTTCAACTTCTACCATCGATGCCAAAACCTATCAAATTACATCCGATTGACCTCAAATTTTGCACACAAGTCACATTTGACATTACGGACCTACTCCAACTTTTGGAATCGGATTCCGACCCCGATATAAAAAAGTCAACCCCCCGGTCAAACTTTCCAAACTTTTGAGTTACGCCATTTCAACCCTAATTTCACAAATTATCTGATGATTTTAGAGAGAAGTGAGAGTGTTTTAGAGAGATGAAGAAGCTCAAGTGTTTTGTTCATCAATAATCTTGTTCAAGCTTTGAAATCCAACAAGGAATTATCACAAGATCTTCACCCAGAAGTAAGGTCCTAACGCCTATTCTTCAATTTCGAGTTTGGGTAAAGATGAGTGATTGTGAGTGTGATTCTTACATGTGAGAGTATTAGTTATATATTCTTGTACCAATAAGGTTGTGGGAAGATTGTTGAGTTCAAATAGGCGAAGATTGGATTGAAAATGGTAGAAATCTTCAAACAAAACTTTAATTGAGGATTTTAAAGGCAATCTGGTGTCGGAATTTGATAATTTTGGTATGGTTGAACTCGTATCGGAACGGGCGTTCGGATTTTACGAGTTTTTTCGGGATTCAAGACGTGGATCCCAGTGTTGATTTTTAAAATAAATTTCTAATTTTAATCTGGAAAATTTATAATTTCATATAGAATTAGTTCCTACGATTCGTGTTGAGTGTGTTAAATTGTCTGTGATTAGATTTGAAGCTTACGGACACGAATTCGCGAGGCAAAGGTATATTGGAATCTTGAATTTGGTTGCAAGTGAGGTAGGTGTCGTGGTTAACCTTGACTTGAGGGAATAAAATCCTTAAATTATTTGTTATGTGAAATGCATGTGAATGACATATAGGCGAGGTGACGAGTGTCTATACGTCGTCAAATTAATTGCTTACATAATTATTTGAAAAATCATAAATCATTTTAAATCATGACTTAATTATTATATTAATTGTTTCTCTCGTGTTCTTTGCTCAATATCATGCCTTGAATCCATGCTATAATTGCTACATGCTTATTTAATTTATGTGACTTAATTGCCACTTTACGTTTAGCATATTAATTATTAAAATGCCTATTATATCCTTAATTTCCACAATTAATTGCTACTTGTTATCACTTATTTCTAATAAATTATAATTATTGTATGCTTGTTGTCTTATAATTTCATATTAATTGTTGCATTTATTGGAGTAATTTCTTTTATAAGAATTGATAAATGAATATATTGGAGGAGCGGGTTGTACGCCGCAACGGAAATGAAAGTGAATATATTGGAGGAACGGGTTGCACGCCGCAACAGAATTGATTGAAATTAATATATTGAAGGAGCGGGTTGCACGCCGCAACAGAATTGATGAAAATAAATATATTGGAAGAACGGATTGCACGCCACAATAGAATTGATCGAAATGAATATATTGGAGGAATGGGTTGCACGCCGCAACAGAATTAATTGAAATGAATATATTGGAGGATCGGGTTGCATACTACAACAGAATTGAATATGAATATATTGTGGGTTCGGGTTGCACGCCGCAACTGAAACTGATTGAAATAATAATTGGTTATGACTGCCGAGTTGGCTTCAATTGTTGAAAAGAGATACCTGTTTTATTTCTATTATTGTTGTTATTATTATTATTGTGTACAGGTGAATATAAGTGACTTGCCTTAGCCTCGTCACTACTTCATCGAGGTTAGGCTCGTCACTTACCAGTACATGAGGTCGGCTATACTAATACTACACTCTACACTTCTTGTGCAGATTTCGGAGTTGGTCCCAGTGATGTACTGTAGATTTGCCTGGATACAGCTACCTGTGGAGACTTGAGGTATAACTGCACATCGTTCGCAGTTCTGAAGTCCCCTTCTATCTTATCTCAGCTGTGTATTATATTTCAAACAACTTGAACTTTATTCAGACCTTTATTTACATTATTCTAGAAGCTTGTGCACTTGTGACTCCAGTTCTGGGATGGTATTTAGATATCACGTTTATTATGGATTATTCACTGTATTTCAGACTTTATTTCCGCATTTGTTTTCTTGTTATTAATTAATTTAAAATTATGTTTAAATGGCTAATTATATTCTAACGTTGAAGGAACAGGTTGCACGCCGCAACAGAATTTATCGAAATAAACATATTGGAGGAACGGGTTGCACGCCGCAATAGAATTAATTGAAATGAATATATTGGAGGATCGGGTTACACGCCGCAAAAGAATTGAATATGAATATATTGTGAGATCGGGTTGCACACCGCAACTGAAGCTGATTGAAATAATAATTGGTTATGACTGCCGAGTTGGTTTCAATTGTTGAAAAGAAATACCTGTTTCATTTCTATTATTGTTATTATTATTATTATTATTATTATTATTATTATTATTATTATTATTATTATTATTATTATTATTATTATTACATACAGGTTAATGTAAGTGACCTGCCTTAGCCTCGTCACTTACTCCGTCAAGGTTAGGCTCGGCACTTACCAGTACATGAGGTCAGTTGTACTAATACTACACTTGCACTTCTTGTGCAAATTTCGGAGTTGGTCCCAGTGACGTACTGTAGATTTACCCGGATACAGCTACCAGTAGAGACTTGAGGTATAACTGCACATCGTTCGCAGTTCTGAAGTCCCCTTCTATCTTATCTCAGCTGTGTATTATATTTCAAACAGCTTGAACTTTATTCAGACCTTTATTTGTATTATTCTAGAAGCTCGTACACTTGTGACTCCAGTTCTGGGATGATATTTAAGTATCGCGTTTATTATGGATTATTCACTTTATTTCAAACTTTATTTTTGCATTTGTTTCTTTGTTATTAATTAATTTAAAATTGTGTTAAAATGACTAATTATATTCTAACGTTGGCTTCCTAGCAAATGAAATGTTAGGCATCATCACGGTCTCAAAGGTGGGAATTTCGAGTCGTGACCGTTTGAGACTTTTATCAAATGTCAGCATTGTAGTTTTTAGCTAATTGTTTGCGACTTATTTGAAAGTGTCGGAAATATTTGAATTATTTAATGCATCCTATAAAAACATAAACTGTAATCATATGTAATGGAAACAGAAACTCTCTATATACTAATATCAAGTACAAAAATCTATAGTCTTTACAAGAAAACAATGTCATAATAAAGTTATTTTCAATATTCAAGTAGAATCTAACTAATTTTGAGACAACAATGGATTTCTTCACTTTTTCAATTCATCTACCACTCTTTCTGCACTTCCTTCTGTAGATTCCTCTCCAATTCAATATGATCTATTGGTAGCCTCTTGAATGAGATAAAAATGATTGATGCAGCAACCTCTGATTTTATGAAATGCACAGCAAATTAATCAGAAAGTAGTTGAAATTAATAATAAAATTTACAAACATACACATTTTCATAATAACAGTAGAGCTTCTTCGGAAGCATCCTCTTCTTTCTGCAGTATTGGCAACCAATTGATGTACTCCATAACTTACCTTCCAACTCAATGAACATCAATAATCATTGGTAGAAAATAACTTTAAAAGAGAATGATGTTGTGGTTGTAACGATCCGACCGGTCGTTTTGAGCTCTAGCATGTCGTTCGATGGTTTGAGGCCATGAGCAGCTTTACTTAAGGTATTATGACTTGTACGCGTGGTCGGAATTGAAATTTCGGAAGTTCAGAGATGATTTGGAAGAAAATTCTCATTTCAGAAGCTTAAAGTTGGAAGAATTGACTAAGATTGAATTTTAGAGTAAACGACCTCGGAATCGGGATTTGAAGATTCCAGCAGGTTCGTATGATGATTTCGGACTTGGGCGTATGTTCGGATCGGGTTTTGGATACCCCGGGAGCGTTTCGACACCTATTGTGGAAGCTAGCGTTTTGGAAGAATTCCATTAATTTGGATTGAAGTGCATTTCAATGTTATCGATGTCCATTTGAAATTCTGAGTCTGAGAATAGCTCTGTATGGTGATTCCGGTATTAGGAGCGCAATTGGAAGTGGATTTGGAGGTCCGTAGGTCATTTGGCGAAAGTTGAAAATTTGGTTAATTTTGAGAAGTTTGACCAGGAGTGGACTTTTTTATATCGGGGTTAGAATTCAATTCCGGAAAGTGGAATAGGTCCGTAATGTCAAATGTGACTTGTGTGCAAAATTTGAGGTCAATCTTACGTGATTTGATAGGTTTCGGCATAGGATGTAGAAGTTAAAATTTTAAAGTTCATAAAGCTTAAATTGAGTTGCGATCCCTTATTTTGATGTTATTTGATGTTATTTGATGTGATTTGAAGGCTCGACTAAGTTCGTAATGTGTTTTGGGACGTGTTGGTATAATTGGTTGAGGTCCCGAGGGCCTCGGGTGTGTCTCGGATTGAGTTCGGACGAATATTGGACTTTGAGGAATTGCTGGTTTTCTGGATATCCGGTTTCTCTTCCGCGATCGCGAAGAAAGGGCTGCGATCGCGAAGGGTTAAGTGGACTAGTGGGCTTTTTACTCTACGTGGTCGCGTATAATAGTTCGCGTTCACGGAGGGTCGAGCTGGAGGTTCTTCATGTTCGCTTCGGGGCTATCGCGAACGCATTGTGTTAATGGGGCTGGCTCGTTTGGTGAAAGTTGTTCTCTGCGATCGCATAGCGGTGTTCGCGATCACGAAAGAGGAAGGGGTTGAGCAGTGCTATCACGTTCTGGGCATCGCATTCGCGAAAGAGAAGCTTTTACGCGGCTATTTATTGGCCTTCGCGATCGTTAGTGGATTTCCGCGATCGCGAAGGGGAAACACCTGAGCAGTGTTCTTTTAAAATCGAGGTTTTGGCTCATTTGCACTACATTTCCTCTATGGGAGCTAAACTTGGAGCGATTTTGGAGCTCCATCTTCATCATCTATGTCAATGTAAGTGATTCCCACCTATTGCAAGTTAAATACATGGTTTATATAAGGATTTAGACGTGAAAATTTGTAGAAATTTAGAATTTTGAAGAAAAACTTAGAAATTGGTAATTTTGGAATTTGACCACTAATTTGGATAAGAAATTGAGAACAAATTGTATATTTGAGTTCGTAATGCTATGGGTAATGTTTATTTTCGCAATTTTCGGAATCCGGGCACCTGGGCCCGAGGGTGATTTTACCGATTTTTCGAGTGGAGTTGGAAATTGTAGTAAATTGAATTGTTATGAGTATTAGAGTATGTTTTCATTGGTTTGAGCATTGTTTGGCCAGTTTGGGAGCGTTGGGCATCGGTTTGAGCTGTTAGAGTGGCGTCGGAGCCGGTTATGGAACTTCAGAGTGAGGTAAGTCTCCTTTCTAACCTTGTAAGGGGGAATTAATCCCATAGGTGAACTAAATTATTGTGTGCTTCTATTTGTGGGGGCCATGTACGCACGAGGTGACGAGAGTCCGTATGTAGCTACTAGCTATGCCTACGTCCGGGTAGTTTTAGGCTCACATCATGCCTTGTTGATATTGTTATTGATTTATGTTTATTGTTTGCCTTGAGAAGGAGCGAGATTGAGTCTGTTTATTAAATGTTTTGAAGGGAGTTGAAATTGAAGAACTCAAGATTTAAAAGGGTTTCATTTGAACTTCGTAATTTCGAAAAGAATTGAATAATATAATAGTTGAAGAAATCTATGTATAACCGCGTCGCATGTATGTTTCGCGAGCGGGGTAATTTCTTTAAAACGCTACAAGCTGAATTTCCATTATTTTGAAAGGAATCAAGGAAGAGATAAAAACGCTACAAGCTGAATTTCCATTATTTTGAAAGGAATCAAGAAAGAGATATGATTTTAATGTTAAATTTATGTTTGACCGCGTCGCACGTATGATTCGCGAGCGGGGTATTTCCTACTACTCTCATGAGAGTGGGCCGTTCGCTTCGGCAGATTAAATAGATGCATTTATAGTTCGCTCCATTCGACCCTCTGGCAGTGCACAGTTCAAATATTTGTTGGATCGGGCCGTACGACCTCGGCATGATTTGCGCATGCTTGTATTGCTTGCCTTGAAATTTATAAATAATGATATTGTCTCCCTGGTCGGAGATAAATTGATAAATTATGTAATGTGAAATTGGAAACCTCTTATTAACAAAGGAATTGTTTAGTTGATTCATGATTTTCTTGAGTTTACTGTCGTTTTTAATAAATCCACGACTAATTATATTATTGATGGCCACAGGAAGTATCGAAGTCGACCTCTCGTCACTACTTCTTCGAGGTTAGGCGGGATACTTGCTGGGTACGCGTTGATTTATGTACTCATACTACACTTGTTGCACGTTTTGTGCAGGTACATATATGACTAGTGGCCTTGTGGGTGTAGAGGCGCGGTTATTACGAGGACTTAGGTGAGCTGCACCTTATGTACGACCCGCAGCCAGCAGAGTCTCCTTCAGAGTATTGTATTTTTTTTCCTGTCCAAATTTGTATTCCGGACAGTTATTGTATTTTATTTTAAATTCCTAGAAAATGTTCATGCACTTGTGACACCGGGTTCTGGGATGATTATGGGATATTCAGTATTGAAATTGGAAAACATTATTATTATTGGTGGCGACGAATGAAAAATGACATAGTCGAGTATGTAGCTAGGTGTCTAAATTGCCAACAAGTTAAATATGAGCACTAGAGGCCAGGTGGACTACTTCAGCAAATGACTATACTATAGTGGAAATGGGATCGCATCACTATGGACTTTGTAGTTGGGTTGCCGCGGACCTTGCGGAAGTTTGTTGCAGTTTGGGTCATTGTTGATAGGTTGACCAAGTCGACACATTTTATTCCTGTTGTGACTACGTATACTTCAGAGAGATTGGCCCAGATTTATATTCAGGAGATAGTTCGATTGCACGGTATTCCAATTTTTATTATATCAGATAGAGGCCCTCCGTTTACTTCACATTTCTGGAGAGCAGTACAGAGTGAATTAGGGACCCGTGTAGAGCTCAACACAGCCTTTCATCCGCAGACCGACGGGCAGTCAGAGCGGACAGTTCAGATTTTGGAGGATATGCTCAGGGCATGTGTGATTGACTTTGGAGGTCAGTGGGATCGTTTCTTAAATTTGGTCGAGTTTGCTTATAATAATAGTTACCAATCCAGCATTGAGATGGCTCCATTTGAGGCTTTATATGGTTGGCGATGTCATTCGCCCATCGAGTGTTTTGAGCCCGGTGAGGCTAAGTTATATGGTACTGATTTGGTGAAAGATGCCTAAGAAAAGGTAAAGTTGACTCAGGAGCGACTTCGTACATCATAGTCCAGACAGAAGAGTTCCGCAGATCAGGAAGCGCGTGATTTATCATTTATGGTGGGTGAAAAAGTTCTCTTGAAGGTTTCACCGATGAAGGGAATCATGAGATTCGGGAAGAAGGACAAGTTGAGCCCAAGGTTTATAGGCCCATTTGAGGTGTTAAAACGAGTTGGGGAGGTTTCTTATGAGCTTGCATTGCCTCCCAGCCTATCGGGAGTTCATCCAGTTTTCCATGTATTTATGCTCCGGAAGTATCATGCCGACCTATCACATGTGTTAGACTTTAGCACAGTTCAGCTAGATAATAGCTTGGGTTATGAAGAGGAGCCAATTGCCATTGTTGATAAACAGGTGCGCCAGTTGAGGTCCAAGAGGATTTCTGCAGTAAAAGTCTAGTGGAGGGGCCAACCAGTCGAGGAAGAGACTTGGGAGGCCAAGGAAAACATGTGGAGAAGATATCCACACTTATTCATCATTTCAGGTATAATTCTAAACTCGTTCGAGGACGAACGTTTGTTTAAGAGGTGGAGAATGTAATGACCCAACCGGTCATTTTGACTTTTAGAACATCGTTCCCTAAAATAAAACTTCCCGTATGTGCTTGTAATGATTTATAACTTGCAAGGATGGTTGGTTCGGGATTTCGAAGTGTTTGGGTTGAAATCGGAACACTTGGTTCCTTAAGTTGGCTTTAAAAGGCCAAGTTTGACTTCGGTCAATATTTTGAGAAAACGACCCTGGAATAGAATTTTGACGATTCCAACAGCTCCGTATGGTAATTTAAGTTTGGAAGTTTGATCGGGGAGACGTTTTGATATTGGAGTCAGAATCTAGTTCTGAAACTTTTCATAGCTCTGTTATGTCATTTATGACTTGTGTGCAAAATATGAGGTCAATCGGACTTGATTTGATAGGTTTCGATATCGAAAGTAGAAGTTCGAAATTTTAAGTTTCATTATGCTTGAATTGGAGCATAATTCGTTGTTTTAGCGTCATTTTATATGATTTGAGGTTTCAAATAAGTTCATATGATGTTTTAGGACTTGTTGGTATAATTGGTTGAGGTCTCGAGGGCCTCGGGTGAGTTTCGGATGGTTAACGGATCAAAAGTTGGACTTAAAAAGCTGCTGCAATTTTACTCTTCTACTAGATATTCTGAGCTATGATCGAGCCAAAGAGCGAGCCCAGATATCGAGCACAGGGTCGATACGAACGTGGCTCAAGATCAAGCCTAGATATCGAGCCCAGGGTCGACGGCCAAGGTCGAAGCCAGGGACGACGCTCAGGATCGAGCCCAGATATCGAGCCCAGCTCGAGGGCCATGATCGAAGGCCCAGGCTCGAGGGCCAGGATCGAGCCCAGGCTCAAGGGCCAAGATCGAGCCCATGATCAAGGCCATGACCGAGGCCCAGGCTCGAGGGCTATGATCGAAGCCACGGTAGAGGCCCAGTTCCGAAGGGTGCCTAGGCAGATCTACAAAGGAGGGAATTTCGTCTCATTTGCCATTTTTAACGAACTTGAGCTTAAGCAGAGGCGACGTTTGACAGATTTTCAAGGAAAGACATTGGGGTAAGTGATTCTAACTCGAATGTGGTCTATATACACAAATATATCGTTGTTTTCACCATTTAATTAGTGTTTTGAGATTGAAATTTTTAGAAATCTCATAGAAATAAATTTTTGAGATTTCGGTATCGATTCGAAGTCGAATTTGAGTGAAACTAGTATGGTTGGACTCGTAATTGAATGGGTTGTCGGATTTCGTAGCTTTCGCCGGATTCCGAGACATGGGCCCCACGGACAAAATTTTAATTAATTTCGAAATTATTATTGAAAATGTAGTATTTTCTTATAGAATTGATTCCTATAAATTTTAGTAATTGTATCGAATTATTTTTGGTTAGATTCGAGCCAATCAAAGTTAGATAATCGAGGAAAAGGCCTTCTAGTGGATTAAATTAGAGCAACACGAGGTAAGTCTCTTGTCTAATCTTGTGAGGGGAAAATTACCCCATAGGTAATTAAACTAATAACTGTTGCTAATTGTGGGGGCTACGTACGCACGAGGTGATGAGAGTCCGTGCGTAGCTACTATTAATGCTAAAGTCCGGGTACTTTAGGACTCAAAGCATGAATTACTTGTGTAAATTGTATTCTTTGTTTAATTAATATTATTTGACATATATATATATATATATATATATATATATATATATATATATATATATATTGTAAATTTTCAGATAAAAAAAATATTAAAGGATGGAAATCTCATATGCTTAAATTTTCTGTTTAAATTAATTAATTGATAAAAGAAATTTGTTCATCCTCTCGAATTCATCTTAATAAATATACTCTCTTTCCGGAGGTACATAAGAAAAAATAATATCCTCCTTTCTTGTGGAGGGGGCCGAACGCCTTGGCAGGATAGATGCATCTATGGATCGTGCCGCACATCTCTCGGCAGTGTACACGACACTCTGGATCGGGTCGTATGACCTCAGCAGAAATCATGCTTAATAATAATAATTACATGATACTTTGAAAGTTTAATTGCAGCTTGTGAAGCTAATTGATAAATTAGAAATCTTTGAAATTTAAAGAATTATTGTCCCTGCTTGTTAAGGAATTGTTGTTATTCCTGTAAATGAGACTAATTGACAAATTGAAAATTTATTGGAATTAAAGGAATTTAATTATTTTTGCTGGTAAATAAATTATTGTTATATTCTGTGAATCATGCTGATTTAGATATTCTAGTTTTATTTCAATTATTATTATTGACCCATAGTGAGTGTCAAAGTCGACTATCTCATCTCTACCACTTCGAGATTAGACTTGATACTTACTGAGTACACGTTATTTACGTACTCATACTACACTTGCTGCACTTTTTGTGCAGGACCTGAGGCAAGTACTAGTGGGGGACCTATCGTCTTACACCCACGTTATCCAGAGGCATAGTGGTGAGCTGTCTTTCTGAGCCGTTCTGCAGCTACCAGTGTCCCTTTTTATATTTACATTCTGTCTATTTTATTTCAGACAATATTTGAAGTTTTGTAAAATCTAATAAATGCTCATACACTTGTGACACCAGGTCTTGGCACACACATTGATATTATTTTCTTGAATTTAAACTAATCAGTATTTTTTTATATTCTCTGTAATATCGCTTGTAAAAGAATAAAATTTCATAGAAATTATTCTGAAAATAATTGATATATGTTTAATTTAATTGTTGGCTTGCCTAACTATAGTGTTGGGCGCCATCACGACCTATAGGTGAAATTGGGTCGTGACATTATGTGACTTGCCGGGGTAACTGGTTCGGGTCCGGTGAGATTTTAGAATGAATTGGAACACATAGTTTCAACATTTAAAGTTTAAGTTAAATTATGATTGAATGTCGACTTATATGTAAACGACCTCGAAATAGAGTTTTGATGATTCCAATAGCTCTGTATGGTGATTTTGGACTTCTGAGCATGTCCAAAAAATTATTTGGAAGTCCGTAGTGAAATTTGGCTTGAAATGGCGAAAGCTGAATTTTTGGGAAGTTTGACCGGGGAGTTGACTTTTTGATATCGGGGATGGAATCCAGTTCTGAAAATTTTTATAGATCCGTTATGTCATTTATGACTTGTGTGCAAAATTTGAGGTCAATCGGAATTGATTTGATAGGTTTCGGCATGGAATGTAGAAGTTGGAAATTCTTAAGTTCCTTAAGCTTGAATTGGGGTATGATTCGTGGTTTTAGCATTGTTTTAAGTGATTTGAGGTTTCAACTAAGTTCGTATGACGTTTTAGGACTTGTTTGTGTATTTGGTTTAGGTCCCGAGGGTCTCGGGTGAGTTTCAGATGGTTAACGGATCAAAATTTGGACTTAAACAACTGCTGGAATTTTTATGCTGGAAACATCGAGGCTGGAAAATCGAGGCTGGAAAAATCGAGGTTGGAAAATCGAGCTTGGAAAATCGAGGTTGGAAATTGATGTCTGGAAATCGAGGTCAGGAAATCTAGGGCAGGAAATCGAGGGCAGGAAATCGAGGCTGGAAAACAATCAAGACTGGAAAATCGAGGCTGGAAATCGAGGTCAGGAAATCGAGGGCAGCGCCTGGACAGAAACTTCAAGTAATAAAATGGGGGCTTCATCCCATTTTCCATTTTTGACAAATTGGAGCTTGGGAAGAGGCGATTTTTGACAGATTGTCAAGGAAAATGTCACGACCCCAAATTCTCTCCGTAGGAGGTCGTGATGGCACCTAGTCTCTAAGACTAGGTAAGCCTATCATTGCAGAATAACCATAAATATCTGAAATAAATAAACTACAATTCAAATAATTACATCTCCCAAAACCCGGTAGAAATAAGTTACAAGCTTCTAAACTTTATTTTCAATGTCTCTATATATCAAGGTCTAAAGAAAAATAAGGAAGCAAAATAAAAATGATAGAAGGGGACTCCAGAGTCTGCAAACGCTGGCAAATATACCTCGAAGTCTCCGTGCACAGGTAACTCACTGACTTCTAGACTGGTAAGATGTACCTGGATCTGCACAAAAAGATGTGCAGAAGCGTAGTATGAGTACACCACAGCGGTACCCAGTAAGTGCCAAGCCTAACCTCGGTAGAGTAGTGACGAGGTCAGGTCAGGCCCTACTGGAGAATAGATAATGACATGGAAAAATGTTTAAATAATTTAATAAGATAAAATGATAATGGAAATGAATCAAGTAGTATGTCATATTTAATTGCACCAAATAATGTCAAATAAATACCTCGTGGAAACAAAATAGAATTTCTTTTCAATTTTAAGAAATATCACAATAAAAATCAAAGGCAACTACGGCCATAAATCAATATCAACAAGGGCACTACCGAGGTACCGCCTCGTAGTCCCAAATCATAATTAAATTCACAATATCTCATTTCCGTATCTCACCGCGGGAGCCTTCACAATTCTTTTTTTTAAAAAAATATTTTTCCCGAAATAGCATCCCGCGTTTTAGCCATCCTTATCACACCGCATGACTTCTAGTAGTTCCCCTACTAGCCACGCGTATCAAGCCACACTTATCTCACCTCATGCGTTTTAATACCCAAACCTTATACCACCGCATGTGTATCAATATCACAATATATCACAATTTGCACCTCAAGTGCTCAAATAATTTAACGTGCCAACATAATTCAACAACAATATTTTTCAAAATAAAGAGCTCACGGCTCATGTCAAAATAAGCCATCAATAATATTTTTCCATAATAAATAACTCACGGCTCCATCACAATGAGTACAAAAATCTTACACAAGTATTCAGGAATAAATAATTCAGCAACATAATATTTCAAAATCTTTAATACGTTGCTTCAATACCAAATTTAAAATGTCAAATATTTTATATTAATAATATTTAAATTTAAGAATCAATTTCAAATAATGCACAGAATAAAAGGAACCAAGTTTCAACTAAACATGTAAAACAATTAGCAGGAAAAGGTCAAGCAAATTTAAAGTATACAAATCAAATCAATGATGGAAAATATAACAAGATTTAATAAATTAATATGCAACAGTGATCTTCACAATTTAAAAACATAATCCTTCACATTTAGTCCGTGTACACACTCGTCACCTCGTGTACACGACTTTCATCACATTACAATTAATACCAATCCTAGGGAAAATTTTTCCCATACAAGGTTAGACAAGTCACTTACCTCGACCTGCTTCAATTTAACTATTATGTCCAGGCTTTTACTCATCGCGATCGTGAATATCCACACGCGATCGCAATCCTCTTCACGCGCTCGAGAGTCACAAGGTCTCAAAGCTACGCGATCGCATCCCGCTTCACGTGATCATGAAGCACAAAACTTAGCAGCCCTCAATTAACCTTACGCGATCGCAAACAATGCCACGCGATCGCGATGCACAGCTTGCCAAACCTACGCGATCGCGGTTGACCTCATGTGATCGCGAAGAATAAAATTAACACTACCTCAACTAAGCCTACGCGATCGCATCCCAATCTTCGCGATTGCGGAGAAGGTTTAAAATACCAAAAATCAGCAGCTACCAGCAGTGCCAAAATGAAGGAAAATACTCTGAATAACATTCAAAACACGCCCGAGCCTCTCAGGACCTCAACCAAATATACCAACAAGTCCTAAAACACCATACGGACTTAGTTGAGCCTTCAAATCACATCCAGCAACACTAAAAACACGAATCACTTATAGATTCAAGCCTAATGAACTTTGAAACTTTCAATTTCTACAAACAACACCAGAACCTATCAAATCAAGTCCGATTGACCTCAAATTTTGTACACAAGTCATAAATGACATAACGGAGCTGTTAAAATTTTTAGAACTGGATTCCAACCCCGATATCAAAAAGGCAACTCCCCGGTCAAACTTCTAAACTTAAATTCCTATTTTAGCCATTTCAAGCCTAATTTTACTATGGACTTCCAAATAAAATTCCGATCATGCTCCTAAGTCCAAATTCACAATACGGAGCTGTTGGAATCATCAAAATTCTATTCCGGAGTCGTTTGCACATAATTCAACATCCGGTCACTATTTGAATTTAAACTTTTAATTTTTCTTCAAAATTCTATATCTTGGGCTAGGGACCTCAGAATTTGATTTCGGGCATACGCCCAAGTCCCAAATCACGATACGGACCTATTGAAACTGTCAAAACACTGATCCTTGTCCGTTTGCTAAAAATATTGACCAAGGTCAACTCAGTTGAGTTTTAAAGCTCTAATTCATATTTTAATTCATTTTGCGTATAAAAACTTTCTGAAAAATTTTACGGACCGCTCACCAAGTCGAGTAATGATAAATAGTGCTTTTCGAGGTCTTAGAACACAGAATTAATTATTAAATTTAAAGATGACATTTTGAGTCATCACATTCTCCACCTCTAAAACAAACGTTCGTCCTCGAATGGAGTTAGAAAAAGTACCTGAGCTAGTGAATAAATGTGGATAACAGCAGCGCATATCATGCTCGGTCTCCCAAGTCGTCTCTTCAACCGGATGACCCCTCCATTGAACCTTCACGGAAGCAATGTTCTTTCGAACCTGTCTATCCAAAATGGCCACTGGTTCCTCAACATAAGATAGATCCTTGTCCAACTGAACCGAACTGAAGTCTAACACATGAGACGGATCGCCGTGATATTTCTGAAGCATGGAAACATGGAATACCGGATGAACTGTAGAGAGACTAGGTGGTAGTGCAAGTTTGTAAGCCACCTCTTCAACTCTCTCAAGAATCTCAAAAGGCCCAATATACCTAGGGCTCAACCTGCCCTTCTTCCCGAACCTCATCACACCCTTTATAAGCGAAACTCGGAGCAATACCCTCTCACCAACCATTCATGCAACATCGCGACCCTTTCGATTTGCATAACTCTTCTGTCTAGATTGGGCTATACGAAGTCAATCCTGAATCAACTTAACCTTCTCCAAGGCATCCTGAACCAAGTCTGTACCCAATAGTCTAGCCTCGCCCAGTTCGAACCAACCCACTGGAGAACGGCACCGCCTACCATACAATGCCTCATACGGAGCCATTTGAATGCTTGAATGGTAACTGTTGTTGTAAGCAAACTCCGCAAGTGGTAAGAACTGATCCCAAGCACCCCCAAAATCTACCACACACGCACGAAGCATATCCTCCAATATCTGAATAGTGCGTTCAGACTGCCTGTCCGTCTGAGGGTGAAATGATGTACTCAACTCTACCCGAGTACCCAATGCACGTTGTACTACCCTCCAAAACTGTGAGGTAAAATATGTACCCCGGTCAGAGATGATAGATACCGGTACACCGTGAAGTTTGACAATCTCGCGAATATATACCTGAGCTAGCTACTCTGAAGAGTAAGTAGTAGTCACAGGAATGAAATGAGCTGATTTGGTCAGCCTATCCATAATTACCCAAACTGCATCAAACTTCCGCTGAGTCCGTGGGAGCCCAACAATGAAATCCATAGTGATCGCTCCCATTTCCATTTTGGAATCTCTAACTTCTGAAGTAATCCACCCGGTAGCTGATGCTCATATTTCACCTGTTGACAAATTAGACACCGAGATATATACTCCACTATGTCTTTCTTCATCTGCCTCCACCAATAGTGTTGTCTCAAGTCCTAATACATCTTTGCAGCACCCGGATGAATGGAGTACCGCAAACTGTGAGCCTCCTGGAGAATCAACTCACGCAAGCCATCTATATTGGGTACACATAGCCTGCCCTGCATCTGTAGTACACCGTCATCTCCAATAGTGACTTCCTTGGCATCACCGTGCTGAACTGTATCCTTAAGGACAAGCAAATGAGGGTCATCTTACTGACGCTCCCTGATACGATCATAAAGAGAAGACTGATAAACCACACAAGCCAAAACTCGGCTCAGCTCGGAAACATCCAACCTGACAAACTGGTTAGCTAAGGCCTGAACATCCATGGCTAAAGGCCTCTCTGCTACCGGTAAATATGCTAAGCTACCCAAACTCTCCGCCCTACGACTCAAGGCATCAGCCACTACATTGGCCTTCCCAGGATGATAGAGAATGGTGATATCATAATCCTCAAGCAACTCCAACCATCTCCACTGCCGCAAATTAAGATCCTTCTGTTTAAACAGATGCTATAGACTCTGGTGATCGGTGTAGATCTCACAATGGACACCGTATAAGTAATGCCGCCAAATCTTCAATGCATGAATAATAGCTGCTAACTCAAGGTCATGTACAGGATAATTCTTCTCATGCACCTTTAACTGTCTGGACGCGTAGGCAATCACCCTACCGTCTTGCATCAACACTTTGTCGAGACTAATACGCGATGCGTCATAATATATAGTATAAGATCCTGTACCTATAGGTAATACCAATACTGGGGCTGTAGTCAAAGTTGTCTTGAGCTTTTGGAAGCTCTCCTCACATTCCTCGGTCCACCTGAACGGAGCACTCTTCTAGGTCAATTTGGTCATAGATTCAGCAATAGAAGAGAAACCCTTTACAAATCGGTGATAATACCCTGGCAAACCAAGGAAATTCCGGATTTTCGTAACTGAGGACGGTATGGACCAACTCTGCACTGCTTCAATCTTCTTCGGATCTACCTTGATTCCCTCGCCCAAAACTATATGACCCAAAAATCCCACTGAATCAAGCCAGAATTCACACTTTGAAAATTTTGCATATAACTTCTTTTCTCTCAAAATCTGAAGCACAGTCCTCAGGTGCTGTTCATGATCTTCCTGACTCCGGGAATACACCAAAATGTCGTCAATAAACACAATGATGAAAGAATCAAGATAGTGCTAAAATACACTATTCATTAAGTGCATAAATACAGTCGGGACGTTGGTCAGCCCAAAAGACATCACAAGGAACTCGTAATGACCATACCGAGTCCTGAAAGCAGTCTTCGAGATATCTGGCTCCCGATTCTTCAACTGATGATAGCCTGAACGCAAGTCGATCTTAGAAAATACTCTGGCACCCTGAAGCTGATCAAATAGGTTATCAATACGTGGCAATGGATACCTGTTCTTCACTGTAACCTTGTTCAACTGGCAATACACATCCGCATAGAACCATCTTTCTTCTTTACAAATAAGACAGGAGCACCCCAAGGCGATACACTGGGCCGAATAAAGCTCTTATCCAGCAATTCCTGTAACTGTTCTGTTAATTCTTTCAACTCTGCTGGGGCCATACAGTATGGTGGAATAGAAATGGGCTGAGTGCCCGGTAATAAATCAATGTCAAAATCAATATCCCTGTCGGGTGGCATACCTAGAAGACCCGCTGGAAATATATCGGGAAAATACCTTACTGTAGGAACTGACTCCACGGTAGGAGTATCAATACTAAGATCTCTTACATAGGCCAGATACGCATCACTCCCCTTCTCAACCATTCGTTGAGCTTTAAGAAATGAAACAACCCTGCTGGGAACATGATCAAAGGTGCCTCTCCACTCTAGCCGCGGTAGACTTGGCATAGCCAACGTCATCGTCTTGGCATAATAATCAAGAATAGAATGATAGGGCGACAACCAGTCCATGCCCAAAATAATATCGAAATCCACCATACTGAGCAATAATAAATCGACCCTGGTCTCAAAACCACTGATAACAATTAAACACGACCGATACACATGGTCCACAATATTAGATTCACCCACGGGCGTAGATACATAAATAGAAGAACTCAAGGAATCACGTGATATGCCCAAATACGGGGCAAAATAAGATGACACATAAGAATAAGTGGAGCCTGGATCAAATAAGACTGATGCATCTCTATGACAGACCAGAATAATACTTGTGATAACAGAATCGGATACAACAACATCTGTCCTAGCAAGAAGGACATAATATCTGGCCTGGCCTCCCCCTCTAGGGCGACCTCTACCTGTCTGACCTCCACCTCTGGCTGGCTGTGCAGGTGGAGTGGCAACTGGTGCAGTAATCATGGCTTGAGAAGCCTGAGGACCCTGCGGAATAGGTGGGGCCTGAGAAATCCGTGGAGGTGCACCTCTCTTAAGTCTAGGTCAATCTCTCATGATATGACGAGTGTCACCACTCTCAAAACAAGCCCTCGAAGGACGTGGCTGTTGGGACTAGCTCGGGCCTGATCGACTAGACTATCCGCTGAAAGCACCCCGTACAAGAGGTACAGAAGACACTGGTGGTGCATAATATGGAACCTGAGGTCTGGAAGTAGTCAGAATACCACTGGAAGCTGGAAGTGATGAATGAATAGGACGGCTCACATAACCTCTATCATGACGGGCTGCAACTGGGGCACAAGAATTATTATATGTGCCAGAATCTCGGAGTCTCTTAGCTTCTCTCTCTCTTCCCTCTCCCGAGTCTACATACCTTCCAATCTCCTAGCAATTGACACCACATATTGGTATGTGATGTCCATCTCTAGCTCTCGAGCCATACTGTATCTGATACTAGGGTGAAGACCCTCAATAAATCTGCGAACCCGCTCTCGAACAGTAGCAACTAAGGCTGGTGCATGCCTAGCCAAATCACTGAATCGGACCGCATACTCTGACACGGTCATAGAACCCTGGCGCAACTGCTCAAACTTTGTGCGCCATGCATCCCTAAGACTCTAAGGAACATATTCCCTTAAGAATATATCCGAATGAGTCCAAGTGAGTGAAGATGCCTCAGCGGGACTATCCAACTCATATGCCCGCCACCACTGGTAGGCTGCTCCTCTAAACTGGAATGCCGTGAAAGAAACCCCACTGGAATCCACAACACACATAGTACGAAGGATACGATGACATTCCTCCAGAAAACCCTGAGCATCCTCTGAAGCTAAACCACTGAAAGTAGGAGGGTGGTACTTCTTATACCTCTCGAGCCTGAGCTTCTCCCCCTCTGAAACTGATGTCCTAATCTCAAGCCGAACTGGGACAACTGTTGTACTGGTATAACCTCTGGGGCATGGTCAACTTGGGCCTCTGGCTCTGGAGTACGGGCGGTGGGAGTCTGCGCTCCTCCCCCAGCCTGAGATGTGGCAGGAGCAAGTGGAATTAATCCTACCTGAGCGAAAGTGTCAAACATGCTCAAAAACTAGGCAAGAGTCTCCTGAAGTGCAGGAGTAGTAACAGGCGCCTTAGGTGCCTGCTCTCCAACTGGAGCTACTGGTGGCTCTGGTGCAGCAGTTCGTGCAAGTGCTCTCGCTCGGCTTCTGCCCCGTCCCCGACCTCTTGCCGCTCCAATAGGGGGCGCGGGTGTCTGGTCATCAGATCCAGTTGTGCGTGTCCTCACCATCTATGAGAGAATAGAAAGACAATTGTTTAGAACTTTGAAATCAACAAAGGCACCCGATAAGGAATCAAAGAAGTGAAAATTTCCTAACAGTTCCATAGCCTCTCGAAGATAAGTACAGACGTCTCTGTACCGATCCGCAAGACTCTACTAAACCTGCTTGTGACTCATAACACCTATGAATGTAGTGCTCTGATACCAACTTGTCACGGCCCCAAATTCCCTCTGTAGGAGGTCGTGATAGCACCTAGTCTCTAAGACTAGGTAAGCCTAGCATTGCGGAATAATCATAAATATCTGAAATAAATAAATTACAATTCAAATAATTACATCTCCCAAAACCCGATAGAAATAAGTCACAAGCTTCTAAACTTTATTCTCATTGTCTCTATATATCAAGTTCTAAAGAAAAATAAGGAAGCAATATAAAAATGATAGAAGGGGACTCCGGAGTCTGCAAACGCTGGCAAATATACCTCGAAGTCTCCGTGCGCAGGTAACTCACTGACGTCTAGACTGGTAAGATGTACCTGGATCTGCACAAAAAGATGTGCAGAAGCGGAGTATGAGTACACCACAACGGTACCCAGTAAGTGCCAAGCCTAACCTCGGTAGAGTAGTGACGAGGTCAGGTCAGGCCCTACTGGAGAATAAATAATGACATGGAAAAATGTTTAAATAATTTAATAAGATAAAATGATAATGAAAATGAATCAAGTAGTATGTCATATTTAATTGCACCAAATAAAGGCAAATAAATACCTCGTGGAAACAAAACAGAATTTCTTTTCAACTTTAAGAAAAATCACAATAAAAATCAAAGGCAACTACGGCCATAAATCAATATCAACAAGGGCACTACCGAGGTCCCGCCTCGTAGTCCCAAATCATAATTAAATTCACAATATCTCATTTACTTATCTCACCGCGGGAGCCTTCATAATTTATTTTTTAAAGAAAACATTTTTTCCGAAATAGCATCCCGCGTTTTAGCCATCCTTATAACACCGCATGACTTCTAGTAATTCCCCTTACTATCCACGCGTATCAAACCACCCTTATCTCACCGCATGTGTTTCAATACCCAAACCTTATACCACCGCATGCGTATCAATATCACAATGTATCATAATTTGCACCTCAAGTGCTCAAATAATTTAACGTGCCAACATAATTCAACAACAATATTTTCCAAAATAAAGAGCTCACGACTCATTCCAAAATAAGTCATCAATAATATTTTTCCACAATAAAGAGCTCACGGCTCCATCACAATGACTACAAAACCTTTACACAAATATTCAGGAATAAATAATTCAACAACATAATATTTTAAAATCTTTAATACCTTACTTCAATACCAAATTTAAAATGTCAAATATTTCATATTAATAATATTTAAATTTAAGAAAATCAATTTCAAATAATGCACAGAATAAAAGGAACTAAGTTTCAACTAAACAGGTAAAACAATTAAAAGGTCAAGCAAATTTAAAGTATACAAATCAAATCAAAGATGGAAAATATAACAAGATTTAATAAATTAATATGCAACAGTGATCTTCACAATTTAAAAATATAATCCTTCACATTTAGTCCGTGTACACACTCGTCACCTCGTGTACACGACTTTCATCACATTACAATTAATACCAATCCTAGGGAAAAATTTTCCCATACAAGGTTAGACAAGTCACTTAACTTGACTTGCTCCAATTTAACCATTATGTCCAGGCTTTTACTCATCGCGATCGCGAACATCCACACGCGATCGCGAAGCAAAAATTACCACTGCCCAAATTAACTCTACGCGATCCCAGTCCTCTTCACGCATTCACGAGTCACAAGGTCTCAAAGCTACGCAATCGCATCCCGCTTCACGTGAACGCGAAGCACAAAACTTAGCAGCCCTCAATTAACCTTACGCGATCGCAAACAATGCCACGCGATCGCGATGCACAGCTTGCCAAACCTACGCGATCGCGGTTGACCTCATGTGATCGCAAAGAATAAAATTAACACTACCTCAACTAATCCTACACGATCGCATCCCAATCTTCGCGATCGCAGAGAAGGTTTAAAATACCAAAAATCAGCAGCTACCAGCAGTGCCAAAATGAAGGAAAATACTCTGAATACCATTCGAAACATGCCCGAGCCCCTCAGGACCTCAACCAAATATACCAACAAGTCCTAAAATACCATACGGACTTAGTCGAGCCTTCAAATCACATCCAACAATACTAAAAGCACGAATCACTCATAAATTCAAGCCTAATGAACTTTGAAACTTTCAATTTCTACAAACAACACCGGAACCTATCAAATCAAGTCCAATAGACCTCAAATTTTGTACACAAGTCATAAATGACATAACAGAGCTGTTAAAATTTTCAGAACTGGATTCCGACCCCGATATCAAAAAGTCAACTCCACAGTCAAACTTCTAAACTTAAATTCTTATTTTAGCCATTTCAAGCCTAATTTCACTACGGAGTTCCAAATAAAATTTCGATCATGCTCCTAAGTCCAAAATCACCATACAGAGCTGTTGGAATCATCAAAATTCTATTCTGGGGTCGTTTGAACATAATTCGACATCCAGTCACTATTTGAATTTAAACTTTTACTTTTTCTTCAAAATTCCATATCTCGGGCTAGGGACCTCGGAATTTGATTCCGGGCATACACCCAAGTCCCAAATCACGATACGGACCTACCGAAACTGTCAAAATACTGATCCGAGTCTGTTTGCCAAACATATTGACCAAGGTCAACTCAGTTGAGTTTTAAAGCTCTAATTCACATTTTAATTTATTTTTCGCATAAAAATTTTACGGACCATGCACGCAAGTCGAGTAATGATAAATAGTGCTTTTTGAGGTCTTAGAACACATAATTAATTATTAAATTTAAAGATGATATTTTGGGTCATCATAGAAAAGTATCGGGTTAGTGATTCTAACTCGGATTTGGTCAATATACACGAATATATCATTGTTATCCTCACTTAACTAGTGTTTTGAGATGAAAATTTGGCGAAAATGAGAAAGAGTTCTTGGACTAGAATTTTGAGGTTTTGAATGGGATTTTGTTATCGGATTTGAGTAAAATTGGTATGGTTAGACTCGTGAGTGAATGGGCTTTCGGGTTTTGTGACTTTTGTCGGATTTTGAGATGTGGGCCCAGGGGCCGGGTTTGAGCCGATTTCGGATTTTTGACTATAATTTTATATTTTCTTGTGGAATTGATTCTTTTAGCCTATATTGATTGTACTGTACTGCTTGTGGCTAGATTTGGGATATTTGGAGACCAATTCACGAGGCAAGGGCTTAGCGGAGTAAGAAATTACACAGTTTGAGGTAAGTAACACTTCTAAACTTGGTTCTGAGGGTATGAATCCCTGAATTGGTGTTATATAAATTGTTTGGAGGTGACGCACACGATAGTTGATGAGCGTGTGAACGTGCACCATTGAAATTGTGACTCGAATAAATTCTTTGAAATGGTAAAAATTAAAGAATCATGTTATTATTTGAACATTTCCCACGTGTTAGAGAAATTAAACTGAGGCTCTTATTAAAGATCATGTTTAGGCTACGTGCCGATATTTTGGGACCCATGGGGTCGTGTTGCCTTTAAATTAATTGTTTTAAAAATGTACATTTCACACTCAGTCATATTCATCCATTGTGAAGATATTTATATGATCGAACTACGCGCCACAGCAGGCCATATTGGCTTTATATATTATTATTATTATTATTATTATTATTATTATTATTATTATTATTATTATTATTATTATTATTATGGGATCGGGCTGCACGCCGCAGCAGGCCTTATAGGCTTTATTGTTCTGGATCAGGGATGCACGTTGCAGCATGCTTATAGGCATTGCTGTTCTGGATCGGGGCTGCACGCCGCAGCATGCCTTATAGGCTTTATTATTATATGGATCGGGGTTGTCCGCCTGCAGCAGGCCTTATAGGATTTATTATTTTATGGATCGAGGTTGCCCGCCTGCAGCAGGCCTTATAGGCTTATTTATTATATGGATCGGGACTGGCCGCCTGCAGTAGGCCATATCGGCTTTATATGACGCTTGGGCTGAATGAGCCCCTCCGGAGTCTGTACACACCCCCAGTGAGCGTAGATGATTATATATTCAGGATGGACTTCCTAGGGCATGGATTTGCCTTACTTATCTATATTTTGATGTAACTCCCTAGATATGGATCTTGTTTGTATCATTTATATTTGGGGATGAATTACCCCAGGGCTGGATTGGCCTTATACGGTACAATGTGACTTACTATCAGTTGATGTGTGTGTGTGTATATATATACGGGATGGAATATCCCTGGGCTGGATTGGCCATAAACAGTACCGAGTGACTAAATGATTAGTGACCAGTGGTACATGAGGTCTTCCCATCCAGATGTCATATTCCTCATATCATGTAGTATTGATCTATTTTGCTTGTACTGAGTTTAACTGTTGAATTTGAAAGCATGCCTACATTTTTGTACCTTTATTTATGTATTGAACTGTACCTAGGGAGCTCGTCACTACTTTCAACCTAGAGGTTAGTCTTGTTACTTATTGAGTTGGTTGTACTCATACTACACTCTGCACCTCGTGTGCAGATCTGGGTGCTTCCGGACACGGCGACTGTTTAGATCTCAGAGTGCTATCAGTTGGAGATTATCAAGGTAGCTGCCTAGCATCCGCTGACCTTGACTCTCTTTCCTTTAGTTATTGTACTGTTTTATACTTTCAGACAGTGTTTTTATCAGTCAGACTTTGTATTCATATTAGATGCTCATGTACTCAGTGATACCGGGTTTTGGGAGTGTTTATATTTGTATTTGTGAGATTTCTTTCGCTGAATTTAAATATTATATTTTCGAATTTAGAAGATATGGTGGTTTATTGAGATTGTCGATTTGCCTAGTATTGAGATAGGTGCCATCACGACAGGTGAGATTTTGGGTCGTGAGAGTGTCGCCCCCAAACATGTTGTACTTTGCATATAACATCATTTTATAAAATATTTCTTCAAATCAAGATTAGCCAAGCTTCTTACCTTATTCGAGATAGGCTTCAACCCCCAAATATGCTCTTTTTCCTCTATCCGTGTCACGACCCAAAATCTCACCAGTCGTGATGGCGCCTAACTCAACACTAGGCAAGCCCAAAATCTTAATAAACCACCATATCTTTTAAATTTGAAAACAAAATAATTAAATTCAGCAGAAGAAATCTCACAAATACAAATATAACACTCCCAAAACTCGATGTCACTGAGTATATGAGCATCTAAATGAATACAAAACCTGACTAATAGACATCACTGTATGAAGTATAGAACAGTACAATAATTAAACAGGAAGGGAATCAAGTCTACGGTCGTCAAGCAACTACCTTGATACTCTCCAACAGAAATAACTCTGAATTCTAGCAGTCGTCGTATCCGTGAGCACCTGAATCCGCACACGAGGTGCAGAGTATAGTATAAGTACAACTAACTCAATAAGTAACAAAACTAACCTCTGGGATGAAAGAAATGATGAGCTCCGCAGGTACAGTCCAGTAAAAAATATTATGGTACAGAAATGTAGGCATGCTTTCAAGTTCAACAGTTAAATTCAGTACAAGTGAAATAGATCAATACTGCATGATATGAGGCATATGACATCTCAATAGAAAGACCTCATGTAAATACTTGTCACAAATTATATGGTCACTAGGTACTGTTTATGGCCAATCCAACCCAGGGGTGTTCCAACCATATATATATATATATATGCATATCGACTGACAGTCAGTTGCCCAGTGCCGTATAAGGCCGATCCAGCCCTGGGATAATTTATCCCTAAATATAAATGATACTGACAAGATCCATGTCCAGATAACTCATTATAATACAAATAAGTAAGGCAAGTCTATGCCCTGGGAAAATCCATCCCAAATATATATATAAGCAGTAAGTAAGGCAAGTCCATGCCCTGGGAAAATCCATACCAAATATATATATAAGCAGTAAGTAAGGCAAGTCCATGCCCTCGAAAAATCCATCCCAAATATCGATGATCATCTACGCTCACTAGGGGTGTGTACAGACTCCGGAGGGGCTCCTTTAGCCCAAGTGTAATACAAAGCCAATATGGCCTACTGCAGACGGGCAGTCCCGATCTGTATAATAACAAAGCCTATAAAGCTTGCTGTAGGCGGGCAGCCCCGATCCATAAAATAATAAAGCCTATAAGGCATGCTGCAGGCGGACAGCCTCTATCCAAAACAATAATAATGTATAAAGTCATTATGGCCTGCTGCGTTGCGCAGCTCAATCCCATAAATATCCTCACAATGGACAATTATTACTCAGTGTGAAATGTATATTTTTGAACAATTAATTCAACAACAACACGACCCCATGGGTCCTAAAATATTGGCATGTAGCCTAAACACGATCTTTATTACAAGCCTCAGCTCAATTCCTCTAACACGTGCCACATGTTCAGATAATAACATGATTATTTGATTTTACAACTTCACAGGATTTATTCAAGACACAATTTATGTGGTACACGTTTACATGTTAGTCACCTATCATGTGTGTCACCTTCAACAATTCATATCATACCAAATTCGGGGATTCATACCCTCAAAACCAAGTTTAGAAGTGTTAATTACCTCAAACCGTGTAATTCTTTACTCCGGTATGCCTTTACCTCGTGAATTGGCCTCCAAACGCCTTGAATCTAGCCACAAATAATTCGTTTCAATCAATAAAAATGATAGGAATCAATTCCATAAGAAAATAAAAATTTTCCATCAACACCCGAAAATTTGCCCAAAAATCGCCCGTGGGGCCCACGTCTCGGAACCCGACAAAAGTTATAAAATCCGAAATCCCATTCAACCACGAGTCTAACCATACTAGTTTCACTCAAATCCGACTTCGAATCGACATTCAAATCCCAAAAATTCATTTTATGAAATTTCTACAATTTTTCCCAAATTTCCACCTCAAAGTACTAATTAGATGATGAAATCATTGATATATTCATGTATATTAACCAAATTCGAGTTAGAATCACTTATCCCAATGAATTTCTTGAAACACCCACGAAATATCGCCACAAGACGAGCTCCCTAGGTCCAAAATGTGAAATAATACCCCAAACCCCGTTTATATAGTGCACCCTCTGAACTCCCACTTCGCGGTCCGCGAAATTCCAAGCGCCAGAACCATTACCTCAGTTCCGAAAATGCCTGTACTCGCTCAAAACTCACCCTAAAACACACCTGAGGCCCCCGGTATCTCAACCAAACATACCAACCAATACTAAAACACCATACGAACTTAGTCGAACCTTCGAATCACTCAAAACAACATCAAAATACCAAATTACCCTCGGATTCAAGTCTAAGAACTTCTAAACTTACAAATTCGACAACCGATGCCGAAACCAACCAAACTACGTCCAAATGACCTCAGATTTTTTACACACATCACAAAAGACACTACAAATCTACTCCAACTTCCGGAATTCCATTCCGACCCTGATATCAAATTTTCCATTGCCGGCCGAAATCGCCGAATTTCCAACTTTCGCCAATTCAAACCTAATTCTACTACGGACCTCCAAATAATTTTCCGGACATGCTCCTAAGTACAAAATTACCATACGTAGCTATTGGAATTATCAGAATTCAAATCCGAGGTCGTTTACACATAAGTCCCCATCCAGTCGACTTTTCTAACTTAAATTTCCAAATTATGAGACTAAGTGTCTCATTTCACTCCGAATTCCTTTCGGACCCGTACCAGCTAACCCGGTAAGTCATAAAATAACTATAAAGTATAAATTGAGTAGCAAATGGGGGAACGGAATTATAATACTCAAAACGACCGGCCGGGTCATTACATTCTTCCCCACTTAAACATATGTTCGTCCTCGAACATGCCAGGAGTTGTTTCCAAGCCACCACATCACTATTCCATCTTACCGCGCACGTACCCGAGGGTGATCCCACATCACCCTATTCCGCACAGTCCTGACAACACAATACAACTGAAAATCCTTACTTTAACCTTAGCCTAAAAACTTGGAGCCCAATTTCTAACACCCAGAATTCTTTCCAAGATCTAAATCTCACATCTACACCGTATGAGTCTGAACAAGCTGTATCTAGCCATAACCATAATCAAGCATGATAGTACCCATTCTAGGTCCGATGACCTTATATTATTAAACACAACTATCCCACAGACACGCCACATCAATATAACTCAGGCCACAACTGTGCAATCTTTGTACCCAAATATGGAAAATGTCTCAAAGAAGAGAACCTTATTGTGAGTTCAACAATCACCACCATAACTGCAATGCTATAAGCTCGTTATATATAGTAGAACCAAGACACACAATTTTAATAACAGTAACCGACTCCTCTAGAGCTCACATTAACATCACTCGCACGGATAACTCACGTGCTATAGTATCAATATCTGGACCCGCACGGACAACTCACGTGCCAATAATATCAGTATATGAATCCGCACGGACAACTCGCGTGCCATTAATATAATCCGCCTGGCATGGTCACAGGCTTCCAGTCCAAACATATCATAGAGGAGCAATCAAATAAGTACATATATATATGATAAATGAAATAAGATTCACATGCTCCTGGACTGGTATAAATAGCACGCCATAGTGTAAGCATGTGCAAAGTCTGCTATCACACTTCCAATCGGCAATTTTTTTTTAATGCAGAATTAGTAACTGCCCCATTTATTTAGGGAATCATCTTCTTTGTAACCTCAAGTATATCCCAGATAGTTCTCAACAAAGGTACGAATATGGAAAACGTTATAACTTTACGCTTAACAGTCAACTGTAGGCATATAATAGCCTAAGCATTCTTTCGAGTATAAATACTTGTCCCAATGCCTGCACATTGGCTCAAACCTCACATATATGCACATTTATAGCGTGTAGCTATCACAAATAATTAACACAACTAGTGCCTCCACCGAGTTTTAAATAAAATAGTCACCTCAAATAGGCCGCAACCCTAAACAATATACTTCTGAGAACTCCCAATCTCCAAATTCATTGAACACATGAATCACCATAACTGATCCCAACTCTAGCACTAAAATGACTAACACACCTTCCATTCACGATAATCCCATGAGGAATACTTTCATAATTCTTCTGTGCCACATAGCAATAATTTGAATATCAGCAGTCTATCAACCATGTGAGTATCGCAATACTAACTAAACATCAGTGAGTCAAAATACAATGTGCCTTCTGGAATACGCACCTTTCTCATACAATACCAAGTAGTAGTAGTAGTAGTAGTAGTAATAGTAGTAGTAGTAGTAGTAGTAGTAGTATTCATCTAGTCATTTGGAACCGCCCATGTTGTCTAAGAATTCATGACCATTCTGCCCAAACTTCATTACCTTCCTTCAAGACTAAACTGCTACCTTGTACATGTAAATCTAACTTCCGCACAACACATAACATCTATTTTGCCATCATGTGAAAAGCACAAGAATCTCATTATCAAATCTGGGTCACCAGCAAATTACATATCCGGTTAGTTAGAAACCTTTATCTTGCTTCCTTCTAGGAGGAAATCATAATACATAATACGTTTACCACACAAGTAGAAAATATCTAGTTCAAACCATGGTGGAAACTATCAAGAACTCTTTGAAATCTATCTACACATAACCAAGCTATTAGAACTAAATTCCTCTAAGTCGACCAAACCACGTAGGTCACCAAAACCCAAGAATATTGCCACCAAAACATCTGTAGAGTCTCACTACATCATAATTACCCCTATAAATACCACAACTGAAACACCCACTCTGAAAATATCTTATTTGAATCTAAGGCCATTTCATTCACATTCCTGATACTGAAATATAAAATCCATAATGATATACAAAAATTCCATAAGTCTCGACACCATCCAACTTAAATCTCAGATTTTAGCCATAAACAAATCCGCCAAAAATTCTCAATTGTTACATATTAATATCGAATCCATTAGAAGTTTCTCGAGAGTCGCCCCCTTTGTTCAAATCACATTACACCGCCCAACTGGGCCAAAAGACACGTGCCCCATTAGCACAATACTCAAAGAAGTAACTATGCTTTAATACAACCTATCAAATTCATATTTCGTGCGCACTACATCATTCACAAATAACAACTCACTCATCCCACAATTTTCATATACTCATAAAGCGCAATATAACCCGTATCCAGAAATTTCCTTACTCGAGTCATTCTCGAACTCCACCTCTGCAAGTCATCACTGATTCCCAAGTATACTTCAGTCCAAAACAAAAAATTTGACACCTAACCATGAATTGCATTGTCAATAGCAGGCTCCCCCACTTGGCTCAAAGCCATAGATTAAAATACTTGATAACTCACAATACCCATACTTTATTACTGCCTTAATACCGTAGTCAGTTCAACAAAAATTCTTCTCAAGCTCAAGACACACCAACCATAAAATATCTCAATCATCCTCTAAGTTAGCATTTATTCTCGCGACAATCAAGTCAAATTTTCTCAACCCGATTCAATTCAAATCTCAACACATACGCCCCGTTGGTAGAAAAGAAACTCTCTATTCACATCATAAGGAAAACACCTACATAGATTACTGCGCAGGAGATAACCCACCTACTTAGTCTCAAATTGGCATCTTGTTATAGCCTTTCGTAGCCACAATTACTATGAAATCACTAAATCTTTCTGAGTCCAAACTCATTAACCAGACACGAGAATTTAATTTGCTCCAAAATTTAACAACGTGAAAGATCTTTCAAAACATTCACACTCGAGATTGTACGTCACATCAAACGAAAATAAAGCACCCAATGGCATTCCTTTACATTTCAAGGAAATACTTCCCGTCACATTCAAATCGTCTTAACACATCCCGCAGTTACATCATGCTCATCACAAAGCCAATTCACCGCTCATCGAGCCACAAATTCCACTCGTAAGGACATTGCCGGACATATGAGTCCAAATGTACAGATTACAACTGAAGCTACCGAGCCTAAGCTGCGGTCTAAACATGGCCTCAAGTCCTCCAGACTGGCCCATCACCAAAACACATAATACACATCTTGAACCTTATTCATAGAATCACAAGCCAGTGATGCACAGCTGATACCGAGCGCTCATATGCGCATACGAAATACGTGGAAGGAATTCAAAGAGTTATGTTTCAAGCTGAATCAATTTGGCACGATAGAATACAAGAAAGTAAAATTTTTCTAAGGGTTCGTCAGCCTCTCGAAGATAAGTACAGACGTCTCTGTACCGATCCGCAAGACTCTACTAAACCTGCTCATGACTCGTAAGACCTATGTTACCTAGAGCTCTGATACTAACTTGTCACGACCCAAAATCTCACCAGTCGTGATGGCGCCTATCTCAACGCTAGGCAAGCCCAAAATCTTAATAAACCACCATATCTTTTAAATTTGAAAACAAAATAATTAAATTCAGCGGAAGAAATCTCACAAATACAAATATAACAATCCTAAAACCCGATGTCACTGAGTACATGAGCATATAAATGAATACAAAGCCTGACTGATAAACATCACTGTATGAAGTATAGAACAGTACAATAACTAAACAGGAAGGGATTCAAGTCTACGGTCGTCAAGCAGCTACCTTGATAATCTCCAACAGAAATAACTCTAAATTCTAGCAGTCGTCGTATCCGTGAGCACCTGGATCTGCACACGAGGTACAGAGTGTAGTATGAGTACAACTAACTCAATAAGTAACAAGACTAACCTCTGGGCCGAAAGAAATAATGAGCTTTGCAGGTACAATCCAGTAAAAAACAATAATGGTACAGAAATATAGGCATGCTTTCAAGTTCAACAGTTAAACTCAGTACAAGTGAAATAGATCAATACTGCATGATATGAGGCATATGACATCTCAGTAGAAAGACCTCATATAAATACTGGTCATAAATTATCCGGTCACTCGGTACTGTTTATAACCAATCTAACCCAGCGGTGTTCCAACCCGTATATATATATATATATATATATATATATATATATATATATATATATATATATATATATATATATATATATATATATATATATATATATATATATATATATATATATATATGCACATCGATAGTCAGCCAGTCACCTAGTGCCGTATAAGGCCAATCCAGCCCTGGGATAATTTATCCCTAAATATAAATGATACTAACAAGATCCATGTCCAGATAACTCATTACAATACAAATAAGTAAGGCAAGTCCATGCCCTTGGAAAATCCATCCCAAATATATATATATATAAGCAGTAAGTAAGGCAAGTCCATGCCCTGGGAATATCCATCCAAATATCGATGATCATCTATGCTCACTATGGGTGTGTACAAACTCCGGAGGGGCTCCTTTAGCCCAAACATAATACAAAGCCAATATGGCCTACTGCAGGCGGGTAGTCCCGATCTGTATAATAACAAAGCCTATAAGGCCTGCTGCAGTTGGGCAGGCCCGATCCATAAAATAATAAAGCCTATAAGTCATGCTGCAGGCGGACAACCCCTATCCAAAACAATAATAATGTATAAAGTCATTATGGCCTGCTGCGTTGCGCAGCTCAATCCCATAAATATCCTCACAATGGACAATTATTACTGCGTGTGAAATGTATATTTTTGAACAATTAATTCAACAACAACACGACCCCATGGGTCCTAAAATATCGTCACATAGCCTAAACACGATCTTTATTACAAGCCTCAGCTCAATTCCTCAAACACGTGCCACATTTTAGATAATAGCATGATTCTATGATTTTATAACTTCACAGGATTTATTAAAGACAAAATTTTTGTGGTGCACGTTTACATGTTCATCACCTATTGTGTGTGTCACCTTCAACAATTCATATCATACCAAATTCGGGGATTCATACCCTCAGAACCAAGTTTAGAAGTGTTACTTACCTCAAACCGTGTAATTCTTTACTCCGGTATGCCTTTGCCTCGTGAATTGTCCTCCAAACGCCTCGAATATAGCCACAAATAATTTGTTTCAGTCAATAAAAATGATAGGAATCAATTCCAAAAGAAAATAAAAATTTTCCATCAACATCCGAAATTTCACCCAAAAATCGCCCGTGGGGCTCACATCTCGGAACCCGACAAAAATTACAAAATCCGAAATCCCTTCAACCACGAGTCTAACCATACTATTTTCACTCAAATCCGACTTCGAATCGACATTCAAATCCCAAAAATTCATTTTATGAAGTTTCTACAATTTTTCCCATATTTCCACCTCAAAGTACTAATCAAATGATGAAATCATTGATATATTCATGTTAGTTAACAAATATGTATAGTGTAGTCTTGTCCCACATTGAAAAAGGAGTAATATCTCCTTGTAGTGTATAGCTATAAATAGGGACCTCTTGTATTGTATTTATCATCTAATATCAATAATATATTTTCTCTCGTGCTTTCTCACATGGTATCAGAGCATTAGTGAGAAAAGATCGTTGTGCGTCATTCTAGCGTTAACCGGGAAGAAAGAACTTAGTCATCGTGCAATTTTTACGGTGACCTAAGGCTTGTCTAAGTGAAAGTCACTTTTTGTCGGTGTTGTGCTAAAACCAATACCACCATGAGGTAGATCACCCTCCGACTACCAACCCCTGAAATTTTATCCGACAGAAAAGCCGCCACGCTCCTCCACGCGCCGGCAACAACTTTTCCGGCGAGGGTTCCGGCCACTTTTCAGCCATTTGTTCGCGAAGCTTCTTCAGGACAGTGTGCTCTCCTCAAAATTCCGAGCCTACCCATCTAATTCAAATCAAATTCCGGTCACTTTTATATTTTTCCGGCATGAACAATGACCTTTCCGGCCATTTTTTGAAAATATTTCTTCAGGACAGCTTGCTCGCAAAGGAATTCCGAGTCTATCCATCTTGGTTACGACAAATTCCGACAACTTTAGAATTTTCCGGCGAGATACAGTATTTCCGGTGTGAACAGTATTTCCGGCACAGAACAACGTTCTATTATCCTGTGTAAACAGTGTTTTTCAAGCTATTTCTTCAGTTTTCTCACAGGAGTTACTTATTTTCACTATTTCAAGTTAACCCTACTACTACAAATTGTAGCGACATGGGAACCGATGCTTTGAATAGTCGGATGGTTTCTTTAGCAGAGTATATTGAGTTCCTTCAGTATAAAGCATGTAAGCAGACATCTTCTGAGATAGATTCTGTTGTTCAAACAGGTAATAGCTTGACTTGTTTCTCCCAATCTTCATCTTCTGAGTCTTGGGTTACTGATTCAGGTGCATCAGATCATATTTCTGGTAATAAATCTCTTTTCACTACTA
This sequence comes from Nicotiana tomentosiformis, assembly GCF_000390325.3. Lineage (NCBI taxonomy): Eukaryota > Viridiplantae > Streptophyta > Magnoliopsida > Solanales > Solanaceae > Nicotiana > Nicotiana tomentosiformis. Next base: position 128,158,011 of record NC_090818.1, read on the forward strand.
TTTCCTATTCTCAATCTCTTCCAAAAGTTACAATGGCCAATGGGTCTCAAACCATGACAACTGTAATAGGTCAAGCAAACCCACTTCCTTCCTTACCTTTAGATTCAGTCCTTTATGTTCCCAATAGTCCTTTTAATCTCATAGCTGTTAGTCGCTTAGCCAAATCACTTAAATGCGCTGTTTTATTTTTTGATGACCATGTTTTTATACAGGAACGCAGTACGGGGCAGATCATTGGTACCGGGCGTGAATCAAATGGACTTTATTACCTTATCTTTGCTAAATCACATGGACTCACATCTTGTCTTCCTTCTACAACTTGTCTTGTTACTGATTCACCAGATTTATTACATAAACGGTTGGGACATCCCAGTTTGTCATAACTTCAGAAAATGGTATCTGGTTTATCTCACTTGTCAGCTCTAGAGTGCGAGTCATGTCAGCTCAGTAAGCTTACCCGCTCCCATTTCCATCGGCGTCTTGATAATCGAGCAGAGTCACTTTTTACTTTAGTCCATTCAGATGTTTGGGGTCCTAGTCGGGTCAGTTCCACCTTGGGATTCCGCTACTTTGTCAGTTTCATTGATGATTATTCCAGGTGCACTTGGATATTTTTGATAATAAATCGATCTGAGCTGTTTTCTATTTTCCAGACCTTCCACGCTGAAATTCAAAATCAATTTGGGGTTTTTATTCGCACATTTCGTAGTGATAATGCCCGAGAGTATTTGTCTTCTCCATTTAAGCAGTTTATGAAATCTCATGGGATTATTCATCAAACATCTTGTTCATACAAATCTCAACAAAATGGGGTAGCTGAAAGAAAGAATAGACATCTTATTGAAACTGCTCATACCCTACTCATACAATCTCATGCTCCGTTGCATTTTTTGGGGGATGCAGTTCTTACATCTTGCTATCTTATTAATCGTATGCCATCTTCAGCTATCCAGAACCAAGTTCCATTCTCTGTCATGTTTCCCCACTTACCTTTGTTCTCTCTTCCACCCCGTATCTTTGGAAGCACTTGTTTTGTCCATAACCTTACTCCACGAACAGATAAGTTAGCTCCTCGTGCTCTTAAGTGCATATTTCTGGGTTTCTCGAAAACACAAAAGGGGTATCGATGCTACTCTCCTGACCTCCAGTGGTACCTTATGTCCGCTGATATTACCTTCTTTGAAACCCAATCATACTTTACAGGTTCAGGTCATCACTTAGATATTTCTGAGGTACTACCAGTTTCATGTTTTGGAGATTCAGTCACTCCAGCTCCATCACCTACAGCTCCAGTTGTAGCTCCACCACCTATAGCTCCAGTTGTAGCTCTACCACCTATAGCTCCAGTTCCACTACCTACAGCTCCGGTTGTAGTTCCACCACCTATAGCTCCAGTTCCTCCACATAATCCAGTTCAACCTTTTGTAGCTCCACCACTATTGACTTATCATCGTCGTCCACATCTAGCATCAGGCCCAGGTGATACACGCCCCGCATCAGATTCTGCACCTACTGCGGACTTGTCTCCTCTTAGTCAACCAATTTCACTCTGCAAAGGTGTACGATCCACACTTAATCCTAATCCCCACTATGTCGGTTTAAGTTATCATCGTCTGTCGTCACCTCATTATACTTTTATATCTTTTTTGTCCACTGTTTCTATCCCTAAGTCTACAGGCGAGGCACTATCTCATCCAGGAAGGCGACATGCTATGATTGACGAGATGTCTGCTTTACATACGAGTGACACTTGGGAGCTTATTCCTATTCCTGCAGGTAAGTCTAATGTTGGTTGTCGTTGGGTTTATGCAGTCAAAGTCGGCCCGGATGGCCAGGTTGATCGGCTTAAGGCTCATCTTGTTGCAAAAGGATATACTCAGATTTTTGGGCTTGATTATACTGATACTTTCTCTCCCGTGGCTAAAGTAGCATCTGTTCGTCTCTTTTTGTCCATGGTTGTTGTACGTCATTGGCCTCTTTATCAGTTAGACATTAAAAATGCTTTTCTCCACTGTGATCTTGAGGAAGAAATTTATATGGAGCAACCACCTGGTTTTGTTGCTCAGGGGGAGTTTAATGGTTGTGTGTGCAGATTGCGCAGGTCACTATATGGTTTGAAACAATCCCCTCGAGCTTGGTTTGGTAAGTTCAGCACAATTATTCAGGAGTTCAGCATGACTCGTAGTGAGGCTGATCACTCTGTGTTTTATCGGCATTCTGCTCCTAATCTGTATATTTATCTAGTGATTTATGTTGATGATATTATTATTACTGGTAATGATCAGGACGGTACTACTAATCTTAAGCAACATCTCTTTCAGCACTTCCAGACTAAGGATCTGGGCAGATTAAAGTATTTTCTAGGTATTGAGGTCGCTCAGTCTAGCTCAGGTATTGTTATTTCACAGCGGAAGTATGCCTTAGACATTCTTGAGGAGACTGGAATGATGGGTTGCAGACCTATTGTCTCTCCTATGGATCCGAATGCTAAGCTTCTGCCTGGACAGGGGGAGCCTCTTAGAGACCCTACGAGATATAGGAGGTTGGTTGGCAAATTGAATTACCTTACAGTAACTAGACCTGGCATTTCTTTTCCGGTGAGTGTTGTAAGTCAGTTTATGGATTCTCCCTGTGATAGTCACTGAGATGCAGTTGTTCGCATTCTTCGGTATATAAAGTCAGCTCCAGGCAAAGGATTACTATTCGAGGATCGAGGCCACGAGCAGATTATTGGGTACACAGATGCTGATTGGGCAGGATCACCTTTTGATAGACGTTCTACATCTGGATATTATGTTCTAGTAGGAGGTAATTTTGTCTCGTGGAAGAGCAAGAAACAGAATGTAGTTGCTCGATCTAGCGTCGAATCCGAATATCGGGCCATGGCTATGGCGACGTGTGAGTTAGTTTGGGTCAAGCAGTTGCTCAAGGAGTTAAAGTTCGGAGAAAATCAGCAAGATGGAACTAGTGTGTGATAACCAAGCTGCTCTTTATATTGCGTCAAATCTGGTGTTCCATGAGAGAACCAAACACATTGAGATCGACTGTCACTTTATCAGAGAAAAAATACTTTCAGGATATATTGTTACAAAGTTTGTAAAGTCGAATGATCAACTAACAGATATTTTCACTAAGTCTCTTACTGGTTATCGTATTAGTTACATGTGTAACAAGCTCGGTACATATGATGTGTATGCACCGGCTTGAGGGGGAGTGTTAGTTTACAGATATGTATAGTGTAGTCTTGTCCCACATTGGAAGAGGAGTAATATCTCCTTGTAGTGTATAGCTATAAATAGGGACCTCTTGTATTGTATTTATCATCTAATATCAATAATATATTTTCTCCCGTGCTTTCTCACAATGTATATTAACCAAATTCGAGTTAGAATCACTTACCCCGATGAATTTCTTGAAAAACCCACGAAATATCGCCACAAACCGAGCTCCCTAGGTCCAAAATGTGAAATAATACCCTAAACCTCGTTAATATAGTGCACCCTCTGAACTCCCACTTCGCGGTCCGCTAAATTCCAAGCGCTAGAACCATACCCGAGTTCCGAAAATGCCCGGACTCGCTCAAAACTCACCCTGAAACACACCCGAGGCCCCCGGGACCTGAACCAAACATACCAACCAATCCTAAAACACCATACGAACTTAGTCGAACCTTCGAATCACTCAAAATAACATCAAAACACAAAATTACCCTCGGATTCAAGTCTAAGAACTTCTAAACTTATAAATTCGACAACCGATGCCGAAACCAACCAAACTACGTCCGAATGACCTCAAATTTTGCACACACGTCACAAATGACAGTCGACTTTTCTAACTTAAATTTTCAAATTATGAAACTTAGTGTCTCATTTCACTCCGAATTTCTTTCGGACCCGAACCAACTAATCCGGTAAGTCATAAATAAATATAAAGTATAAATTGAGCAGTAAATGAGGAAACAGGGTTATAATACTCAAAACGACCGGCCAGTTTCAAACAATAAAGCTATTATATCGGAACCGAAATTTTGTTTTATAAAAGAAAAGAGCGTGTGAGCTACAAGTCATAGTAAGTTTCTGCGGCCTAACTTTGTCTGATTTCAATTTAATGTTTTAAATAGAGTTCGTTTATTTCCTACCCTTTTTACTCATCTTATTAATATTCACACTTAGAGATTAAGATAATGGAATTGTACATCTGGCACAAAAATATCCTTGTGTAATTACAAGTTATTTAAATCACCTAGATTACATCTGTTTATAAAGTGCTTTCAAATTATGCATATCATTTGCTATTGATTTGAAGTTAATGGTCATTTAAGGCTGTCATAATTATATGAATATTTTCACTCTTCTTTAATTTTACTTTTTACTTTTGGTAAATCGCATGTACTCCCTTTGTTCCCATTTAATTGTTATGTACATTAAAAATTATGGTTCCCCGAATACTTGTCATTTCAAAAAATCAAGAGATGATTAATTATTTTTTAGTTCCAACTTTAATGTTAGTATTAATTATTCTAGTAAAGTAAAGTAACAGATTAGCATAACTTTAAACATCAAATTCTTAACATATGCACATATCAAAATACTGATTCTAAGAATATTTTTAAAATAAAATATACTGTATACTACATAAGTACTGTAATTGTCAAATATTTTAAAACAATTAGTAATAATAGAAAATGTTGTACAAGATGCAAAGAGCAATATATCGAGATGTGCTTCTTTGTTTTTGTCAAATCTATAGGGGCAAAATTAAAGTATCGAAATCTTCAAACACCAAATTACACAAATAAGAGGTTTTAACACATTTGGTCGGTGAGACAAAAACAATTACCTCCCCTTGCTAAAAGTATACACTGACTATACAATGTGGATTTCACTAAAAATAAATGGTTTGGGCTACTATAAAGGGTATTATCGCTTTTAACCCGTGTCCGAAATTATTTACATTTGATAGCCGAAAAATGTATAAAATTATATATTTTTTATATATATATTTTCGGTTATTATTTCAATAGCGACTATACAGTGTCATTTTTCCTTCACATGACTAATTATTCAAAATGCCAACCGCCTAATGTTTTGGCGACCTACCTCTTTTTTATTTCAATTCCAAGTTTTAAATAGAGGTAAGCTGTTTCCTACCTTTTACTAATCTTGTTATGTTAATTTTCACACTTGATATTAAGATAATGGAAATGTACATCTGGCACAAAAGATATCCTTGTGTAATTACAAGTTAATCGAATCACCTAGATGATATCTGTTTATAAATTGCTTCAAATAGAGACGTATGCATATGTACAAGTATGACTACGGCTACAATGTATAATCTAATATACCAAATACCCCTTCATGTCAAAATAACACATCAAAATCCTAGAGATAATATTTAGGATGATTAAATTTCTTAAATATCTCTTCATGACAAGAGTGGATTACTCCGATGGTCAGCACCCCCACCTACAATATCAAGATTGTGGGTTCGAATCATCAAAGGAGCAATAGCTGCAAGTCTGCAACAAAGGGAATCAAAGAAAAAAAAAGTAGTCATATAAGCAAATAAGGCATAGACAAGAAGAAATATATCTCCAAACAAAATATAAAGAAGCCTAAATTCTACCCCAAACATGATATAACATTAACGCCTGCATATATGCTCGTCGCCTCGCATATGTGTCGCCCCCAAACATGTTGTACTTTGCATATAAGATCATTTTATGAAAGATTTCTTCAAATCAAAATTAGCCAAGCTTCTTACCTTATCCGAGATAGGCTTCAACCTCCCAATATGCTCTTTTTCCTTTACTCGTGACCTCCAAACATTCTAAATCTAACCAAACAATACTTAATAAGGTTAAATAAAAATTATAGGAACCAATTTCAAACAATAAAGCTATTACATCGGAACCGAAAATTTATTTTATAAAAGAAAAGAGCGCGTGAGCTACAAGTCATAGTAAGTCGCATGTTGGTTCGACGACCTACCTTTATTTGATTTCAATTTAAAGTTTTAAATAGAGTTCGTCTATTTCCTACCTTTTACTCATCTTATTAATATTCACACTTAGAGATTAAGATAATGGAAATGTACATCTGGCACAAAAATATCCTTGTGTAATTACAAGTTAATTAAATCACCTAGATTACATCTGTTTATAAAGTGCTTCCAAATTACGGATATCATTTGCTATTGATTTGAAGCTAATGGTTGTTTAAGGCTGTCATAATTATACGAATATTTTCACACTTCTTTAATTCTACTTTTTACTTTTGGTAAATCGCATGTACTCCCTTTTTTCCCATTTTTAGTTGTCATGTACATTAAAAATTATGGTTCCCCGAATACTTGTCATTTCAAAAAATCAAGAGATCGATTAATTATTTTTTAGTTCCAACTTTAATCTTAGTATTAATTGTTCTAGTAAAGTAAAGTAACAGATTAGCATAACTTTAACCATCAAATTATTAACATATGCACATATCAAAATACTGATTATAAGAATATTTTTAAAATAAAATATACTGTATACTACATAAGTAATTGTCAAATATTTTAAAACAATTAGTAATAAAAAAAATATTGTACAAGATGCAAAGAGCAATATATCGAGATGCGCTTCTTTGTTTTTGTCAAATCTATAGGGGCAAAATTAAAGTATCGAAATCTTCACACACCAAATTACACAAATCAAAGCTCAATGGTCCCATTATGAAATTTAATAAAAACTGATTTTGAGAATTCCAAAATGACGAAATTGCCCATGCGAAGTACGCCGCAGAACATGAAAACTCAAAAGTCAAATAGATACCAATATCTTCTATTAAAGCAAACTAAATACTTACAGTTACAGAGGTTGTTTTAAGGAATCTGTGTGTTGTTGTAATTTATGTACTATTTATAATGTATTTGCTAATAAATCCGTCTGAAAATCCGATGGAAGCAGCATTCACCGGCGACGCCGTCAGCGACGGCGGCGGCGGCAGTGAGATGTCGAAATCATTGGCGGTGATTACGTGTACTGCGTTGGCAATTTTCTATGTTGCAATCTTGTATTCTCCGACGTTGATTCTCCGTTTACAACCGCCGGATTCGTTTCAATCATACATGATCCGACGGTTCATATGCGCCGCCATTTCCTCTGTTTTCTCGCTCATTGCCTGCTCTCTTATCCTCCCTGTAAGATTTTCTTTTTCAGATACTATTTTCTGCTTTCTTAATATTTGACTTAGATATTCTGATTCCATTTATATGACATAATTTGACCGGACAAGCAGTTTAAAAAAGAAATGAAAAGACTTGTAGAACTGGTGGTCTTAAATATGCTACACTCTTTTCGTTCTAAATTATGTGACTTTTAGCTTTTTAAAATTAATTTGACTAATTGTTGAAGCTAAATTGAATTTAAAAAATGGGCAGCCCGATGCACTAAGTTCTTGCTATGCGCGGAATTCGGGAAGGGCCAGACCACAAGGGTTTATTGTACGTAAACTTACCTGCATTTCTGCAAGAGGCTGTTTCTACGACTCGAACCCGCATGGCAACAACTTTAACAGTTACGCCAAGGCTCCCCTTTTGAAGCTAAATTGAATTAAATCAACTTAATAGTTTAAAACTAAAATTTAATATTTAACAACTATACGAAAAATACTATAAGTTGTAATTCTTCTAGTGTCAATGTAATGAAAAGTAGATCTTAAAATGTTCGTCAAAGTTCACATAGTTTTAATCTCGAGAAACGAAGACTGTGACATAAATTGAGACAGAGGGAATACAACATTTCTGTGGCTTTAAAACTTTTGAAAAGTTAGAGTATACCTTAAGTGTGACTATAAGAACTTGTCTGTAAAGGTAAAACAGGAAATTCAAGGGTAAATTGTTTTCAAAATCAGAAAGGTGTTTGTTCCCGTTGGAACTGGCTAATAAGGAAATAGTGTCATTCTTTTCTAGTCTTTTATTTTAAAATAAATAGTTCTTTTTTCCCTGCTAAATGGCTCATTATGTTTATTCAAGAATATGATTGTCTGTGCTGCTATGTTACGTTGAATCAGAGTTTTCAATTCACATGGTCTGTTAATTTTGAGGAATTAATGCCAAGGACAGATAATCTTGGATGAGAAGGATGATGAGTTTAGTTAACTTATGGGGTAGTTTGGTTCACATGTTAGTTATGCGAGGATTATAATGCAGGGATCCTTTATGCGATAATTAATAATGGAGTGATTGTTGTGCGGTAATTTTTTTTATTTTTTATGAGACCAACTAAACGTTGTATTAAGATGTTATGTTGGGATTAATCATTCCAATAAAATAAACCAAGCGACCCCTAAATGTACCATGATCCCTCATCCTGACCTATATCAGCAATTTAGTGTGTTTCGTATGATAGAATTTCCAGTGTTTGGATACTTTGTAATCTGGAAAAGGCCTTCACTGTAAAATATTTTCTACTAAAATGGAAAACTGACTTCACTCCTATTCTCTTTCAATCAACTCTTAGGCATTGTTGTTAGCATTTACTAATAAAATCATCTAAACATTATTCTCATACCCTATCCTACACCTTGTACAATTACCGTAACTCTGCTACCCTATACACACCCAAAAGGGTAATATGATCAAGAAAATGATTTTCTAAGGGAAAACATTTTTGCAGAAAATCTTTTCCATAGAAAACATTTTACTCTAAGTTCCCAACTTTTATAAGAGATAGGAACATTATACTAAGTGGAACGGCCATTTTGCATCAGAATGTTTTTCTGTAACTTCTATTCTATATAGGCTAAACAAGTGAGGAAAGAAGCTTCTTAATCCGAGTTAACAGAAGCTCGATTTTAAATTCTACATCTTTTTTTGTTCACAATTGTCGTATACATTAAGTCTTCATAATGTCCTTGTTGATATATCACTTCATCTTAGTATTAAGTCCTCATAGTGTTCTTGTCAATATATCACTGTACCTTCATATTTTTTGTCCCAGAGGACAAGTATGTTCATCTAGGGTGATGACTCACATGCTACAAAGCGTTGACAACTAATGTCACGTATATGGGTAATAATCCACAGACTAAAAAGAACGAAAGGTGAGGTTTAATTAGGAAAAAAAGAAGGGAGAGTGCTCCGACAACTATTCGGAATATCTTCTACAATGAAATGCAACTACTTTTCCTTCCCAACATTTGGAATTTCTCCTTCCATATTGTCCATATTAAGCAGAGGTTTCAAAAGGAACCTCTTTGTATATCTGTGAGTTTTTCTGTCTGCTTGTGTATATTTACATTCTAATTCTCAGTTAGGATATGTGTTATCTCTTATGTAGCTCTTATACTAGATACTTAGATTTTGCTGGAAGCCAGGACTTACCTTGGCTTTACATAATCTGAGTCCGTTCATCCATGAACAAATCGTTGGTGTCTAAACTTTTATGCAAAGCTTCTTTTGCCTGCAACTTATTCTTTTATTCTCTTTTTTCGGATCTTTCAGATTCAGTGGGGCAAATCTCACCTTTTCAGTGTTTATGGCATCAGATTGGATCATATGGTAAGTATCACATCTTCACTGGATAAATTATTTTGCCTGAGACAATGCTGTGCATGTGTTTGTTATCAAGTTCTGTTCTTTTATGATTCGCAGATTCAGAAAGGGTGACTGATTGCTGAAATGCAATTTTATGTTTAAAACAGTGGCAAGCTGTCGTCTTTCCTCTGACATTGACTTCCTTAATGTACGCTGGCACCTTGATCCTCAAGCTGTTATTGTTGCTAGACTCTGGCCAAGAAGATAGGGAAAATGGAAGAAGCCTGTCACTTGACAGTATTAAAAATGTTGTCTATGAATTTATTGAATCGACCTTTTCACTGGCTTCCGATATTTCAGCATGGCGCAATTATCTTGTGGTCAGTAACTTTAATGTTAAGCTTGTTACGTTCTCTGTTCTCTATGTAAATGCAGTTGCCTATCTGATTTTCGTTTCAGGATTTAGATTTACTCTAGTCCTTCTATTTCATGGTCGTGAGATCAATAATAATTGTACCCTCAAACTTCTATTCTTACTAGCTTAGTTTTCTAGTAGCTTTTGTACCACCAACTCCCTGCATATTTGGTATATATATATAGATGCATTTTCTTATGTTAGAGTGTATGGTAACATCAAACGAGAATATATTGAGTCTTCTGTTTCTTTTTGTTTTCGGGGTGGTGGGGGCTAAGTTGCTCGGACTCTTCACTTTTGGTACCGTACCTGTGTCGACACGATGTGGGTGTGGGATCCGTACCGAAGTCAACCGATCTTGGGTACTTTGACCAAAAAGAGAAATTCGGGACAGATACAATGATTTATGAAATCAAAACAAAAGCCAGGTGAAATTGAAGAAAATAGAATACCTTGTATATAGAAATTTCTATGTCAATCCTTTTTACTTTTATCTTCTTTCGGGATTCTCCTCTTGATCAATATTTGAGTTTTTTTTAAACGAATCCCGCACCCGTTATTCGTACTTGGATCCGTACTCCCGAATCTTAAAATTTAGATCATGAAGGATTCGACCATAAAGATCTGCACTCGTATCCTACGACACCCGCACCCGAGTCTGAGCAACTTAGAGTGGGGATGGGATGGGGCTAAAGATCAAGTCTTCTTTATATAATCTCTTTGAAGCAAATATTACGTACTCCATCAACCCCATTTTAGTTATTCTTTTTATGAAGTTAGGGGATTTCATTAGCGGATGCAGTAGTTAGAAAAAGGTGAGCTCCATTGCAAGAGTGTAGATAAACATACTATAAGGAGCGACAAAATCAAGGAGTTGTCCAATATTATGTACATTTTGTGAATTGCTCCGGCAAAAAAGGTTTAAGAGACACCTATTATTTAGAGAGTGATTAGGAGTTGAACTTCCATAAAGACATCTACTGTTTCTCTCTGTCCAGATACACCAAAAAATGCAAGCTAGCACTGATTGCCAAATCTGGGGAAGTGGTTTTCAAGGGAGAGTTGCCTAGCCAGATTCCTAACTCCTAGACCACATTTTAGTTTTGGCAACACAACTCTCTCCTATTTTAGCAGATAGTATTTATGCTGCGAGCTATTTCCCTTCCCATAGGAAATTTTTCCTGATTCCGTCTTGCCGCTTGAGGACTTTGCTGAGAATGGTGAAGTGACATGAAGTAGGTGGGAATACTGTGCAGTTCCTCCAGTACGCTGTTGATTAATGTCAACCTGCCTCCCGTTGACAAATATTGTTTTTGCTAAGTATCCAGCCTTTTCTCAAAACTTTCTGTGCCATATTAGCATATCAGAGGTGTGTTACAGTGACTAGATCTCCATTTCTGTTGCCTACACTAAAGCCCTTAAGCTAGGGGTGGCAAATATGTTGTTTGGGCTGTATTTGGGCTGGTCAAGATGGTCTGTCTCATTAAATGGGTCATTGTCCAACCCTGCTCAAAGTTCACTTAGGTTAAGATGGGCAGATAGGCTGGGTCAAGATGGGGTAAACAATGGGTTGTAACCCAACCCGCCCAGATTGACCCAAATCTTTGCAATATTCTCAACCTTTCAAACAAGCATATATAAAAATTAACTTATGTTTTGGAATAAATGTCAATTCATGCCAAATGATTTCTTTCCTCAATTTGGATTTAGAATTTTATTTGATAGTTACTAACAAAGATCAAAATAATAAAAAAGTAGTAAAATTAGACCTTCCCACCCACCCCAACCCACCTCCCACTACCCTCACCCCCACCCCCACCCTAAATAGAAATATTATTTAGAGTTATTAATTAAAATACTATATCGTAGATATAGTATTTTCTTTTTCATTCAACAAAATGAATATTTTCTTTTTATAATGTAGAAAGTTCTTTCATTTCAATAAAATAAGTACGTTTTTTTCATGACGTAGAAAATGTATTTTCTTTTTCACAAAATGAGTACTTTCTTTTCATGTTGTAGAAAAAGTATTTTTTTTTTGTTTCAACAAAAAGAGTGCTTTCTTTTCGTGATATAGAAAAAGTATTTTCTTTTTCACAATAGTATTTTCTTTTAATGTTGTAGATAGAGTACTTTCTTTTTCATTTCAACAAAATAAAACTTTTCTTTTTATGATGTAGAAAAAGTATTTTCGTTCATTTCAATAAAATAAGTACTTTTTTTTTCATGATATAGAAAAAGTATTTTCTTTTTCATAAAATGAGTACTTTTTTTTCATGCTGTAGAAAAAGTATTTTCTTTTGTTTCAACTTCTTTTCGTTCATTTCAATAAAATAAGTACTTTTTTTTCATGATATAGAAAAAATATTTTTTTTTTCATAAAGTGAGTACTTTCTTTTCATGTTGTAAAAAAAGTATTTTCTTTTGTTTCAACAAAAAGAGTACTTTCTTTTCATGACGTAGAAAAAGTAAAAAAAAATTTCATAAAATGAGTACTTTCTTTTCATGTTGTAGAAAAAGTATTTTCTTTTGTTTCAACAAAAAGACTAATTTTTTTTCATGATGTAGAAAAAGTATTTTCTTTTTCACAACATGAGTACTTTCTTTCTGAAGATATCAACCAAACATGGAAAAATTAGAAAATATTTCCAGAACATAGGTCAAGGTAGAACTCTAAGATTGAGCATATCCATGGGTCAAGGTTGGACATCATCATGAGTCCATTTGAACGGATGATTTTGGCCAAATACATAAACAACCCTTTAAAGTTGTCACTATTTTCCATTTAGACACTTAAACTGAACCTATTACCTATTGGACACTCAAACTATTGGCGAAGTGTACTATTGAACACAAAAAAACTCATACCCACAAAAAAACAAGCATGTGAATTCAAGGGCTGCTTACATGGCAATGTAACCGATAAAAGAAAACCACATCACTAAAAAAAATACACATTGCCTCTTCAGACCAGACCCACCACCTTCCTCTTTCTCTTATTTTCCTCATCACCTGCTTGTTCATCTTCAGTCACCGCACCAACAATAATCACCATAGAAAATCACTAACTTCATTGAAATTTAAACTAAAAATTAAAAAAAGACAGCACACTACAATCACACTTAAAAAGAACACAAAATCAATCACCAAGTTGTTGCTTTGGATCTTCCAGTCAGGATGAGGATAATAAGGAATCAACAACACCCAGAAAGTCCACTACCCCCACTCACGACATAACTGCAATATATGCAGATTGCAGAAAATTAATAGTTCCAATATATGTGTTTTGGCATGTTCGAAGAATATCAAGAGAGAAACAACGGTGCAATTTCTGGGTCATCACATTGATGACGGATTTCCCGATCACCACGATCCCGCTCCCCTCTTCGGAAGAAATAGAGTACCTGCGAAGGGGTTAGAAAACCTTATATTCTAGTGCTTAGTAAAAATCTGATTTTGTAATTTTAATGTTGTATCTTTGAAGTGAATCTGTACAAAAACCAGAATTATTAGGAGGAAGATGAAGGAGAAAGTAGGAGAAAACAAGTATTTGAATAAAAAAGTAAAAAAACTTTACTTCAGTTATTAAAGGCTTCACGCGCGCAACTCTTGGTGAGATTCACTAATTATGCCACGTTTGCATTAAGTGTTCAATAGGTACACTTCGCCACTAGTTTGAGTATCCAATAGGTAGTAGGTTCAGTTTAAGTGTTCAAATGAAAAATAGTGACAACTTTAAAGGGCTGACTATGTATTTGGCCGATGATTTTTGATGGGTTAACTTGGGCTAGCCCAAAACAGCCCATTTGTAAAATCATTCTAGCCCAAACCCATTAAAGCTTGGGCGGATTGGGCGGGTCAAATGGGTTTGGGTTAGTTTTGCCACCCCTACCTTAAGCCATTGACCTTGATGTCAGAGTTGGAGATACCTAAGGATCTCTCTGAAGAGCTTCCTTTGCTGTGTCCTTTTCTCAATATAATCTTCAAATAAACTAAATACGTGTTTTCTGAATGCACTCTTTTCCCGTCCTTTCAAAAGGGATGTGCTTGACGTGCAGCCCAAGATGTTTGGTATCAAACTCCTTTAATGTCATCTTGCAGATTCTCCTGTCGCATAAACAAAATAGATTAAAGATGACCTGTTTTTATTGTAGGACAAAAAGAATAAGTGGTGCTGCAGGATAAAACAAGATACTTTATAAGAGTTAGACCAATTTTAAACATTAAGATTTGTGATGGTATTTAGTCTTTTCTAAAATAGCTTATATATCCTCTCAAAGCCACCATGAATTGCGGAAAGTGATCCTTAACCATTAATCTTAGAAGATTTCCATTCCTTAGGTGCAACCAAATACTCCAACATGTTGTGAGAAAGTTCTTCTAGCATGTGAATATCTTTTTGAAGTTATTGATACATGGTGTGTACTTTTCCTTATCTTTCTTTCAAGAAAAAAAATCACATGGTGTGCATTTTCTTTGTTTTTCATGTCGAAGCAAAATCTCACTCTACAATTTGTAAACGTGAAAATATATTGTGAACTTAATTCTTGTTTGGACAATTTTCTTTTTTAACAGGCCCCACTTACAGAAGAGCTGGTATTTAGAGCGTGTATGATACCTTTGCTTCTTTGTGGAGGATTCAGCACCTATACAGTGGTGTTTCTTTGTCCTATATTTTTCAGTTTAGGTAAGTACAAGGATTTCATTTTCAGATAAAACTTTCAAGAAACAAGAGGCAATACTTGCATATATTATTAGGGTTTAAGAGTAAGGTATATGTATTCTCGGAAGTGATACTGAATTTTCTTGGTAATACCATATGTCTTGTCAATTTCTTTTCTTTCTTATAATCATATTTCCTACTAAGAAAGAAACTAAAAATTTCGCATTGTAGTTGTTATTCTCCTGTGTTCTGATCTCAATAGTGTCTAATTGGCTCACTCTTGCATGGCATGATATAATTAGAATAAACACAATCTAAGCATGGAGACAATGCAACGACACAGACACTTTTCAACATAGAGAATGGCAAATATTTTCATAAAAATAAGGACATTACATTGTTAGCAATAATGTTTGAAAAATGGCAAATATTTTCACATGAAAGAGGTATTTGAAAAATAAATAAAGAGAAGAAGTTATCCATTGTTTTATATTTGCTAACTTTTGGTCTTAAAGATGAAAGTATGCTACTTTAGTTGAAACTATGGATTGTTTTTCATTTCCTCATCAGGCGCAACTATTTGTGTTATCTGCTTGCAGCTCATTTAAATCATTTGTTAGAATATGCTCAACGAAGCGGCAGCTGGCCCAAAGCTTTTGCGGTTGTAGGTATGATCTTTGTCTCTATGTTAAATGTTTGCATATCAGAAGTTTAAGATCTCAAAGAAGAAGAAGATCTTCGTGTGAACTGGTTGGGTGAGATAGATCATCACATTCGTGTCTCGTATGAATGAACCATTATGATGCTTTATTGGGATTAGTGTCATGTGATTTAAGTTTGAGTTTCTTTTAAAGTTAGACACTCATTGAAAAGCAGAACATTTTAATAGGAACAACTGCATCAAATCTTGAGCATGGATAAAGACTGTCAGTTCACTACGTCATTCTTTCCCCATATATTGGGACGGCTTAAGCAATTTTGCATATTATCACATGGCGTGGGGCAAAATGATATTCAGCTTGCACGCATACATGGTACTCCAAAAGAACTGAATATATTAAAATAAGATCAATTGCATCAAAATTTGAGTGTGAATAAAGCTGTCAGTTCACCGGGAAGATAGTTCAAATTTTGGAAGAATCATTTGAAAATGCTAGAGCTCCGTCTTCTCTTTAACTCCCGGCGATTCCAAATCATGCTCTCCTTCCCGTCTCCGAATTATTCTCTTCTCGTTGCGGAATCTTTCTTCTCTCTTTCCCGCCACTCATTACTCTTTCTGTCCATCTCTTCTTAGTCTTCACTCTTCAGTGTATCATTTTTATAGGTGATCAACATAAAACTTAGTTACCCATCCTATGCGAAATACCTTCTTCACCATTGGTCACAAGTCATTTGAAGCCAAGGAAAGGGCTACTGATGTGACTGTTGGTGCTGATGAAGCGAAAACCGTCGCTTATTCATCAACAAGTCAACTTTTATTTGGATATGTTGGATTATGAGGAGTTTTTCTTATAGGAATGCCCTTCCGTGGAACTCGCCAACTCTATTGGATCTAGGCTTGTGATTCGTAGCCCACTGAACCTGCAGAGCGCAACTCTCCCTTTTAACCCCCCTTCAAGTTCTAATAATTTTAGGCTCCGTTGGGCCTTTATAACAAAACCACTAACCCTGATAACCTCTCTCTTGGCATACACAAACTGACCCGACCTCCTATAATCCCTGCAGCAACCAATCTACTTTCCACCACGTTAACACGCATTACATAATAAACATAGCCTAAATATGGATCCGGTTCACCCCAAAAAATCCCATACCTTGCCTTTAACGCTTCTTCCTTCTACTCTCCACTACATCAACACCTGTTACATATACCAATGAATATGCATGCTTAGTTTTTGGTGCAACATGTCAGTGGAAAATTTATTAGAGCGTGAAACCTTGCTAAACTTTGTCTGTGCATTACACTCTCTGATGTTCTTACTACTTTATGGATGTAATCTTTTCCAGCCTTTAGCTCACATACATCAATAAACTACATCAGAAAAATAAAACTCGTCTGTTCACGACATATTTCTTTCTCCATATATTTGGACTATGTTGCTTGGACTCAGTGCGGGTATCCGATACAGGTGTGGATCTAGAGGTTGGATTCTTGATCACTTAAATTTAAGGAGTTGGGGATATGGATCCAAGTGCAGATACGAGTGTTGAGATACGGCCAATAAATATATATTACGACATATAAAGTATATTTTATGATTAATTAAAGTTATTGAACTAAAATTAATAAATTTTAATTCTTTATAAACGCCTAATATTTTATTCATAAGATATCTTGCGTTATAGCAAAGTATTCTCATACTTTATATAACTATACAAATATATGACAACCAAAAATCGAACCAAATGAGCAATACTTCTTGGACACATATGTAGTCAAAGTACCCTAGGTAAGTTGGTCAAATCCGTTGTGGATCCCACACCCACACTCATGTCGTGCCGATACGGGTGCGACACGGATTTTGAAGAGTCCGTGTAACTTAGACTTAGTATTTGGATGGATTAAGAAGTTTTGCCTTTTCACCACATAGGGCAAAGTGATATTTAGTTTGCATTCAGACATGGCTTTTATGTTTTCAGGCTTCCAGCTCGGCTACACGGTCATCTTTGGATCATATGCTTCATTTCTCTTTGTTCGGACAGGTTAGCAAATGCTTACACTATGCTTTATCCATATGGAGAATCTTCTCACTTCTTTTATTTCATGTTTGAGTTACTACATTTAAATCTGTAATTTTAGGGGCTAAAATTTCCCTAAGAAATGCTCATCTTTCTTCCGATAAGAGCTGCTGATTTTTGGTAATTGCTTTATTAAAGTCCTTAGACTCTAGTTTTACATATTTTCCTGTTTATTTCCTGTTAAAGTATTTTCCACATCATACTTGGATCTCTAACGTACCTTGTTTGAATGCATCGAGTTAGTATGGGAGGTGAATGCTCTTTTTTGTCACAATGGCAGCCCTTGCTAATGTTTCTCTCTCTTTTCTTTTGTTGGTCTATCTTTTTAATTATGTTCTAAACAATTGATGCTTTTGTTTAATGCACTATACTTATATCAACTACAGGACATCTTACCGCTCCACTAGTTGCTCATATTTTTTGCAACTATATGGGCATACCTATAATAATTTCACGGAGGACAGGTATGTTATTCTTTTCACTAGCTGATTTCAACTGTCTGTAAAGCGATTGCGAAGGGCCGAAGGTGCTTGCGCTTGATAAGTGTAAATATAATGAATGAGAAGTTAAAAACGTCGAAGTACAAAGCAATCAGTTCTGGGGTTCCACTAGCTCCAGTTCCTTTGTTTTCTCCGAGCGTGTTTGGCAAGGCCACAGTACAACTTTTCAATTAGGACAATAGAGGAGATTGTATGATTAGGCATATGGTCTCAATCAGACAAATATAGCAATTTTATCTTTCTTTAGAAGAAATACTGTGCCTGCTTCAACAAACAACAACAAACCCTGACAAATATTGTGCCTGCTTCAATTGAATATAATGTTGGACTAAAATGAGCTTAAATAGAGCAAATTGAACTATGAGGATTCATATAGTCTACCCCAACTTGCTCGGCATTGAGGCACAACAGTAGTTGGTGTTCAAGAAAATATAATAGATTGTGACCTAATGATAGAAGGATAATTGTCAACAAGAACTTAAATGCATGAATATGCATAGCTGCCACTTCATTCCTAAAATTCATTTGGTATCAAGCATCTTTGTTGCACAACCTAACATAAACAGGTTTTTGTGTTGGTTGGGAGGTATTAGGTACTCGGCGGAATTGTCAAGGTGCACCCAAACTGGGGAGAAATTCAAAAATAGCCAGATTTACAAGTAGTAATTGAAAAATAGCCACAGTTTCAAAAGTAATCGAAATTTAGCCGCTTTTCATGTAAAGATAAATCTGAACAAAAACACTGTTCAAAATCCGGAAAATATTCCAGCATAATATACTGGAACTCCAGTATAATATACCGGTTCAACATAATATGCTGAAAGTTCATACACAGGTGCTCCAATCTCCAGTATATTATGCTAGAACTTTCCGTGTGTTGGAGTTCCAGCATGTTTAAGTTCATACACATGTGCACCAATCTCCAGTATATTATGCTGGACCGGTTCGTGTTGCAGCAAAATAGTGGTTATTTTTCAATGACTTTGCAAATGCTGACTATTTTTGAATTATCAGTCCGTAAACTGGCTAGCCCGTGCTATTTTTATCCCAAACTAGTCTGAACACCATTGTTATAAGTAAGAATAAAAATAAGTAGAAGTTACATATTAGTCTCTCAACCAGATCACCAGTTTTACATTTTGGCCTACTTTCCTTAAATAGCTTCATTTGTTGCTAGGTATGGGAGTTTTGATCTTTAGGAATGTTGTTCCTAAGAATACTAATGACAGTTCTTGTTTCCTCTTTTATGGTGGCTTAGGGATGGTAACAGTGGCATCTGTAGCTGGGTTGCTAGGTTTCCTCTGGCTTCTTTTTCCACTCACCACTCCTCATTTGTACAATGCCAGAACAGATAATTGCATGTGCTGGCATAGATATTGTAGTTGGAGCTAATTTTCTGAATTCCCAGAAAATTCCTCTGAGAGTAAAAAAATAACACAAATAATTTGGAAATTTCTATTCCTTCTCGATTGAATTAGTGAAGGGGAGCGTGACGTTATAGGTCACAGGTTCGAGCCGTAGAATCGGGCACTAACCTTGTGTTAGGGTAAGCAATACCCTGTACCCTGCGTGAATGCGAGACGTTTCGTGCATCGGGCTGCTCTTTTCTTTTCCATTGTATTTGTATTTAATTTTCCTTGTTTTAACCCTTTATTTAGCAATCATTGTCACGTCTTCTGAAAAATCTGAAGGGAACTTTATCATGAGTTTACTATTGAAACATTTGCTTGAAATACCTTTGCTTCTTTTCTTTCTTGGCTAAAAGAAGGTAAAAGTTATTTCAAAAGACAGTTATTTAAGTACTATAACCTCAATTTTGTGTAGTTACTACAGAAGATCTACACGAAAATCCTATTTCATATATCTTTATGCTGAGTTTTAATTATCGAGAAAGACTGAAACGAAAGAAAACTGTAAAAAAGTTAATTTTAGCACTCATGTTGATCAATATTGAATAGGAGTATCATTCTTTTATTGTTTCAGACTAGAGCGGAATTTTCTTTTCGTAGGACGTTTTAAATATTTTGAATTAGTTTTAAAAGATGAAAACATAGAACGCCCCAGTATGGCCAGAGCAACATATAAATTGAAATTGAAGGAATAAATGTTTTTTACTTTTGGGTGGGAAGAGAGCAGAATTTGTTAAACACAAGGGGTGGGCAAAGAAAAGATTGGATGACGCTACTTTACAAAATTTAATTACTATTTGCTTATGGACTTTACACATCTTCAAAGTTGGGGTGTAACAACTAACATGTACTAATCACAGTTTCACCAACTTATGGGCGTTTGGACATGAGAATTGTAAAATTCCGAAAAAAGTGAATTTTTTTATTAAGTGAAAATGATATTTGAAAATTAGAGTTGTGTTTGGACATGAATATAATTTTGGGTTGTTTTTGAATTTTTGTGAGTGATTAGAGTGAAATTTGAAAAATAGCTTTTTGGAGTTTTTCAAATTTTCGAAAAATTTAAAAATTCATCTTCAAGTATAATATGGAAATTTTATGGCCAAATATTGATTTCGAAAAAAGTGAAATTTTTCATGGCCAAACGGGCTCTTAATTGGTCTTGACCTTATACTAACTATAATTACGAATTCTTTATTTTTAAATGACGTCTCATTTTAATTATTCCGCTTAGTCATAGTTCAACAAATTTGTATATATTGTCCAACTTAACCATCTTAACGACTTTGAATGGTAATGTTAAAAAATATTAGGGAACTTTACATAACTGTCACATTTTAAAAGAA
This sequence comes from Nicotiana tomentosiformis, assembly GCF_000390325.3. Classification (NCBI taxonomy): domain Eukaryota; kingdom Viridiplantae; phylum Streptophyta; class Magnoliopsida; order Solanales; family Solanaceae; genus Nicotiana; species Nicotiana tomentosiformis. Next base: position 128,178,605 of record NC_090818.1, read on the forward strand.
ATATAACAAATTCTTAGCATGAAATCCAATATTCAGTTGTGGCAGAAAAATATTTATATTTGTAGCATACAGTTCCATTAAAATATGAATATTAATTATTAATCCTTAAACATAAGCAATTTGAATGGAAAGTCAATAATTCTTTGTACAAAAATCGTGCCTTTTTTTTTCTTTATCTATTAGCTTTTCTTCTTTTTGTTCATGTTCTTACTTTTGTCTTCTACCGAAGTCAATATATTATCTAAATTTGTTCCATTCGTTTTCTTTTTAATTATCTTTCTTAAGTTTTTCTCTTCCTTCTTTCTTCCTTTCTTAACATAAAGATCTTACTTCGATAATAATATACAAAATGTATATATAAAAAATATACGTTGAATTAACACATAAAATATACAAAAAATATACATAAAAAATACATCTTCAATTAAGATGACACTTAGACATGTGAAATATACATAAAAAAAATATATCTTAAATTTAATTAAGATGGCATATAAATATACAAAAAATAAATATATAAAAAATGCATCATGAATTAAAATGGCACTTGACATATAAAATATATTTGAAATATACATTAAAAATACATCTTAAAATAAGATGGCACTTCACAAATAAATATACAAAAATTATATACATAAAAATACATTTTGAATTAAAGTGATACTTGATATACAAAGTATACATTTGTCCTGAAATTTAAACTAAAACTTTTAACTTCAGGACAATTAAGGATATTTTTATCCCGAAAATTTGAACTCAAAAACTGAAATTCAGGATGCATTGACTAAGTTTTAAATAGCAGCCCTTTAGAGTGGCTACCTTGTGTCATTTTTACCTAGATTATTCATAGCCCATTAATAAGTTCTTCTCCTAAACTCTACTTATAACTTGTAAATACACCATTATGGGTTTAAAGAAAAACAAAATCCTAGTATTTTCTATGTAAAATAAATGACGGCTAGGGTTAGATTCCCTGCATCTAAGAGATGGGGTAATAGGATGTGGACAAAGGTAATTCATCGTTTCGTGAGAATTTTCGACGATCGGTGACACAAGTTGTGGTTATTGTAGATCCGCTTCCGCTAAAAAAACGTATATATCTCCTAACTAGTATTTGCGGGCCAAATACTACAGATAAAAACAAATGAAAAAGAAGTAGGACACTAAGGGCCTATTTAGAAAACCACTTGGTAATTGAAATTGGTGTAATTACTAGGGTAGTAATTACACAGCCTAGTAATTATACAATATAGTAATTACAATGACCTGTTTGTTTGCCATAACTTAATTATAGAGTAATTACAAGCGTATTGTTTGGTTGCACAAATGTAATTACATAGTTAGATTAAAGAAGTAATTTTCATAACTTAAAAGTTAATATAATAAATATATGCCGATAAATAAGTTTTTATAAGTATAAATGATATTAGATTTGGTATTTAAGATGCATATGTTTTTTGAATATACATTAATTAGTAATCATATATTTATAACTAATATTTAAAAAAATAATTGATATATATTTTTTAAATTAATAATATTTAGTTTAATTAATTATAGAAACTAAAAATATACATCTTGTAAGAACATCATGGAATGCATGTTTGATACAATAAATTAATATTTATAAATATAATGTCATAACATTATTCAAATGTTTGACAAAACTAATCTATCAATTCTAACTAAAATTTGAACTACATGCAATGTGAAATAACAAGCCAATACTACTAAAACAAGTAAATTGGAACCATAAATATAACACAATTTTAAAATTCTAAAAATAAAAAATAGTTTAACATATGTCAAATTCCAACATAATAAAACTAAGTTCTAATACAACTTAAGATTATGAGGCATAATAAGTTTATAATCTCATTCAACAACGAAATTCTACTTTAATGACATCACTCATTATATGCCAAGTTTGTTAATGACTCATTATTTCTAATATTAGGAGGTGTAGTTTCAAAAACTAGAATAATAACGCAGTTACGCTCAATGAAGAAAATAAAACAAATAAGAAGTAAAATATACGAGCAATTACATGGAATCACAAGAAGTAATGGTAGAGAAATAAAAGAAAAATAATTTACAAAGAAAAATATATTTAAAAATTAAAGAAGAAATTTAAAAAGTAAAAATAAAATAAAAAGAAATTAAAATAATGAAAATAAATAGTTATAAAGAAAATAAATTAAAATAAAAAACAAAAAAGAAGGAAATTAAAAAGTAACCTTGTAATTACAAAGTGTAAGTACCACCAATTCTCACCTCCCCTTTGTCACGACCCAAAACTCAAGACGTCATGATAACGCCTATCACAGAACTAAGTAAGCCGATAATCACCCTTCGTGCTTTTACACTCTCTGAAAATGACACGGTATCACCCTTCGTGCTTTTACACTCACAAATGGCACGGCAACACCCTTCGTGCTTTTACATTCTTCCTTACCATGACAATGATATTATAAATAATGCAAATGGTACGGCATCACCCTTCGTGCTTTTACACTCTTCCTTACCATGAAAATAATAATATTGATTCGGAAGAGTATTTAAATGCGGGGATATACACTTATCAATCAATTCAATACCAAAATACCGACTTCACCTTCTAAAATATTCAACAATAATTAAATGAATAATAATTTCACGAATAATGATCAAATAATCAATAATAAACTTAAGCATGAATATCTTAATTAAATAGGTAATTATTCACAATAAACAAATTGCACCCGCATGCTTTGACTCAACCACAACGTATAAGTACTTGTCACCTCACATATACGTTGTATCCGCACATTAAATCACGTAGCAAATAGACAAATAAGTCCAACTCCCTCAAGTCAAGGTTAACCACAACACTTACTTCGCTTTTCAACCAAATTCAAGAATCCAATAAACTTTTGCCTCGCGAATTCATGTCCGAAATCCTCAAATCTAGTCATAAATAATTTAATATACTCAATACAAATCGTAGGAATTAATTCCATATGAATTTACTAATTTTTCGGATTAAAATTCAAAATTCATCTCAAAAATTAATAGTGGGGCCCACGTCTCGAATCTCGAAAAAACATACGAAATCCGAACACTCATTCCGAGATGAGTCCAACTATATAAAAATTACCAAATTCCGATGTCAAATAGACCTTCAAATCTTAATTTTTTCGTTTTTTGGAAAGTTTTACAAAAATTTGAATTTCTTCCATCTACATCCGAAATAAATGATGAATATAGATCTGGATTTATGAAATATAATCACTTTTGGTTATAGAATACTTACCCAGTTCAAAGTCGTAAAAAAATCCCTTTGAAATCGCCTAAATCCGAGATTCAAAACTCAAAAATGACTCAAATGGCTAACTCCCGATTTTTAAGCATTCTGTCTAGTATTTTCGCATCTGCGGACTTATTTTCGCATCTGCAAGCTCGCATTTGCGAGAAAAATCTCGCATCTGCGAAATGGCTTGCCCAACGTGTGTCCGTATCTACGGAACTTGAGCCGCATTTGCAGTTGCGCAGAAGCACATGAAGGAGCCGCAGAAGCGGTGCCTTCCGCATTTGCGAAGGCCGAGCCACAGAAGCGGTGCCGCACCTGCGCTCCAAAAGTCGCAGGTGCGAAACACCAGAACGAGAACTGGTAGCTTTTGCAAAAATGATCTGAAACAAGTCCGAAACTCACCCGAGCCAATCGGGACCTCGTCCAATTATCCCAACAAGTCTCGTAACATAATACGGATTTACTCGGGGTCTCAAATCACATCAAATAACATCGAAATTACAATTCACACCTCGATTCGAACTTAAGAGTTTCAAACTTTTTTATTTATCAAAACTTGTGCCGAAACATGTTAAATGAATCAGGAATGACTTCAAATTTGGCACACAAGTCATAAATGACATAACAGAGCTATTTAAATTTTCGGAATCGGAATTGGATTCCGACCCCGATATCAAAAAGTCAAATCAGTGGTCAAACTTTGGAATCTTTAGCCTTTAAATTTTTAGTTTCTGTTAAATAGCGATAATTTGAGTTAGGGACCTCCGAATTAAATTTCGGGCATACGCCCAAGTCCCAAATTATGATACGGACTTACCGGAACTGTCAAAATACTGATCCAGGTTCGTTTGCTCAAAATGTTGACCAAAGTCAACTCAGTTGAGTTTTTAAGGCTCTATTTCACATTTTAATCAATTTTTCACATAAAAACTTTTCGAAAAATTATATGGACAGCGCACGCAAGTCGAGGAATGATAAATAGTATTTTTCGAGGTCTTAGAACACAGAATTAATTATTAAATTTAAAGATGACCTTTTGGGTAATCACAAGAAGCATGAGGCAACATGGCACCTTATGGGTTTTGATTTCTATAAATAGTATGATATATTTGTGTTGAATGGAGGATATCAGACATACCAATTAGCAACTATTTCTCTAGCTTTGGTCTTTGCTTCTTTCTTTATCTATTTCACTTTCCTCTTGTAGTTTTTTGGATTCTCTAAGAGTACTAATAAAATTTTAAAAATTTCTTTCTTTGTGAGATTTAAATACTCCATAATAAAGTAAACACTTTTGTTGGGGTAGTTGATGAAACTCGATATAGTTATAATATTAATCTCAATTTTACTACATGCTTGACCTGAAACCTTCTACTTATATTTCTATATTGCGCTGAAATATTAGTTTTAATTAATTATTATCACTTCTATCTATTTCTTCTCTAAAGTTAGTTGTATGTCAATTTTGTAATTCTTACAAAGCAAAATTAATATATGATAACTATTGGGTAAAATAATAGAGTGAGAGTAATTCTTATTAATCTATCATTCCAAGTCTGTAATCTTACTTACTTCCATTCTAATTCTCACGAAGGAGTTGTAGTAGGCAAGATTAGTGATTTTTAGTAAAAAGTAATCGCAAGAGGTTTTTCCTATCTTTTAGCAAAATTCAGGCAAGAATGATTCGCCAGTTGGATGGTTCGAGACCGGGGAGGCTCGGTTGTTGGGCACCAATTTGATTCAGGATGCCTTGGATAAGGTCAAAATTCTTCAGGATCGGCTTCACACCGCTCAGTCCAGGCAGAAGAGTTATGCCGACCGTAGAGTTCGTGATGTTGCATTTATGGTTGGAGAGAGGGTATTACTCCAGGTTTTACCCATGAAGGGTATGATGAGGTTCGGAAAGAAGGGCAAGTTGTGCCCTAAGTATATCAGACCCTTTGAGATTCTTGAGAGAGAGGATGAGGTGGCCTACAGGCTCGTATTGCTACCTACTTTGTCAGAAGTCCATCCGGTATTCCATGTGTCCATGCTCCGGAAGTATCACGGTGATCCATCCCATATGTTAGATTTCAACTAAGTCCAATTGGACAAGGATTTGACTTATTAGGAGGAGCCGGTGGTTATTCTAGCCAGGCAGGTCCGGTAGTTGAGGTCTAAAAGTTATCCTTCCATTCGAGTGACACTTTAGAGGCGATTCTTCCAAGAGATTTTATTCCTAAATACATTGGTAAGTGACTTTAATCTACTTCTTTTCAATTACCCATTACATTTCATAAGATTTTAACATCAAATCTAGGATTTTCATGGTAAAAATTAAGGATTTGGGTAGAATTAGGAATTTTTGTAAATTTGGAATTTAGACCTCAAATTGAGGTCGGATTTCGAAACTAATAACGTAACCGGACTTGGGGTGAATGGGTAATTGGATTTTGGTCTGAATCTCGGATTTTGACCAAGCGAGTCCGAGGTTGAATTTTGTTGACTTTTCGGGAAAAATGTAAAGATCTTAGCTTTATGTTTTGTAATTGATTTCCCTAGCATTATTTATTGATATTAAGTCGATTTTGGTTAGATTCGGTCGATTCGGAGGCGAATTTTAGAGGAAAAGCCCCGGTTGAGATTTGATTTGCTTGCGAAGCGAGGTAAGTGTTAGGTCTAACCTTGATTTGAGGGAATTATGAACTTTTGAGCAATGTGCTATGCGAATTACATGTGTAGCGGCGTATATGCGAGGTGACGAGTGTATATACGCCGTCAAAATAGATGTTTTCATGCTTTCCCGTATTTCATTGATTATCTCATTCCATATCTTAACTGTTACATGTCTTAGTTGCTTTCTATGTTGTAAACTTGTTACTTGTCATCTATTTACTCTTGTATTGAAATGCTCGTTCCTTCCATGATTCCATGATTAATGGCTACATGTCTTACTTTATTTACTTGTACACTTTAATTGTCTTATATTTGGTGTATCTTGTTGCTTAGTATTAATTGTAGCATTCCTTGATTTGGTACAAGGTTCCTTTGTGGCTTTGCTTTCATATTCTCTAATAGTAGAGATTCTTGTGATTTGAGTTGTTGAGTTGATTACATTTATTGATTTTGCTTATGGATCGGGTTGTACACTGCAATGGGTAGAATACGGGAGGATTGATATTGATATGGTGGGATCGGGCTGCACGCCGCAACAGATTTTATATGTGATTTTGATATGGTGAAATAAGGGCGGATTATGATATTAATTCTGATTATATGGTGGGATCGGGTTGCGCGCCACAACGGATTTTACATGTTATTCTTGATATTGATATGGTGAAATAAAGGAGGATTGTGTTTGTACGGTGGGATCGGGTTACGCGCTACAACGGATTGTGTGTTTTGTATTCATTGTTGCATTGTGTTAGCTTTCGGTGTTTTGAATACGAGATTCTGAGGACTGGTGTTTCTGATTTTACTAATTTCGAGGATTTAGTTTATTTTCATAAGTTAACTACCTTATGTGTATTTTTTCTGTTATTATTATTATACTGCGTACATGTTATTGTAAGTGGCCCGCCTTAGCCTCGTCACTACTTTGTCGAGGTTAGGCTCTGCACTTACAGAGTACATGGAGTCGGTTGTACTCATACTACACTCTGCACTTCTTGTGCAGATTTTGGAGTCGGTCCTGACGGCGGTCAGTAGATTGCTCGGATTGATTGCCTGACGGAGACTTGAGGTACGACTGCACGGCGTTTGCAGCCCCGAAGTCCCCTTCTACCTTATTCTAGCTGTTTATTTTATTTCAGACAGTCAAGTTTTCATTCAGACCATTATTTGTATTACTCTAGTCGTTCGTGTACTTGTGACACCGGTTCTGAGAAATTATCTAGATATCGTGATTGTTATGAGTTTCTCACTCTATTTCAGATTATTCAATTCCTTGGTTATTATTTAATTTGAATTGTTAAAAATGGTTAAAAACTATTCTAACATTGGCTTGCCTAGCAAGTAAAATGTTAGGCGTCATCACGGTCCAGAGGGTGAGAATTTCGGATCGTGACAGAGCAGTAATAGAACAGAAACGAAGAACAATGATTATACTGGAAATATTTTGGAGAGGAGAAGGGGGAGGACATGCTGAAGTGATGGAGAAATACTACTTAATGTCAAGCTTGACTTTTTAAACAAGAAGTCACATACCAATGAAAATCCATTCAACAAAATAATCAATGAGTATTCATAAATTGAAAGAAGAAAAAAAGTTTTCCCTCATAATTAATAGGTGTATGTGTGAAAGACTATTGTTATAAATGTGTTGATTTCATTTCTTGATGTTTTTGAAGGGATGGTTTTGAAAGAAAAAGAAATGATGCCTTTTAGATATAGGTTCTGATGACCAAGATCTTCAATAGGATATTCTCATCAACCAAAGATGACCCAAGTTTTTTACAAGTGAAATTTTAAATAATTAAATACCCAAAAAAATATATATTTAAAATGGAGTGTTGAAATTAGAAATTGAATTTGCCATCATTTCTGAGTGATGGGAATGGATTTATATAATTTATTGGAAGATTTTGGCAGCTTGTTATAAGGACATTTTTACAGTAATCATAGCCTATATGAGGCTTCTGTCTTTAGCTTCTATAGTTTGACTTGTGTTCAAAATTTTGTTACTAGTTGGGATTTTACTGAAGTGACCTACAAACCCTAGATATTCAGATTATAATGATGAAGAAGAAGATCAATATAATTTGAAATCTCTTGGATAAGAAATGAAGAAAATTGACTATGGGATATGATGGCCAAAATTAATCATTTCCTTTGGTAGTATATAAATATTTTTTTTAGTGAAACTCTTACCAAGGGGAAGGGATGAAGGAAGCGGGGGCGGAAGTAGTGTTACGACATCGAATACATCTGAACCCAGTACTTTGATGAGAAGCGTAAATTTATATATAAAAATTTATTACAACAAGTAGTAAATATTGTTCAATGCTATGGACTTAAAGATAGAATTTATAGAAGTTAAATTCTGAATTTTTCCCGGGAGAAAAGTGTGGAGTAAGGAAAAAGTGAAGGGAATGGTTAAATGAAATTGAATTATGCACCTTCTTTACGGATGGCATGATCACTATTTCCATTTTATCTTAAATATAAGGTATAGTCACTCAAGTCTAATATTTAAAAATGTTTCCTAGAATAATTTCAATATTCTAGGTTCGACACATAGGTATGATTTTGGAGATCTCGTACATAAGGGGAATACGGTAATAACCATGAAAAACTCAGCTATTATACTTCTTTAAAGAGTTTAATTTATATATATATATATATATATATATATATATATATATATATATATAAAATTACAACAGAATATAACTTAAATGTCCAAATAGAAGTTGTTTTATTAAAAATACGATAGGTTACTTTCGTTATGTATTCTTTATATTATCTTTGTATATAAATTAAACTCTTATCTAAAAAAAATACTTAAAAGTAATGATCCTTATGAGTCGGAACTAATATAAATAAGACTTTCAGAATTTGAAAATAGTAGAGATTTAAGTGTGAAAAGGGGGCTACTAGAATGAATTGCGTCACCAATTTTAAATAAATACACTACTTTCCCATTGAAATATTCGTCGATTGTTATTAATGGAGATGTTGATATCAACAAATTTCATGCTCAATTCCTATTGCAATGCGAGTTCATGTTTAACTTCATGTTGGTATTCTTTTCTCTTCTTGTTTTTAGATAAAACAAAACAAAATTCTAGTGTTCGATATTTGATTTGGGTCCGACTAATTCGATTCACACAGGGTATTCTCTTTTGGGGTAGCGCTACCTATCAAAAATAACTTTATACTCAAAATTCGAACTCAAAATCTCTAGTTAAGGATAGAAGAATACATTCCGACTCATGACCAGAAAAGTAACTAGCGTTTGAACATATATTTGGTTGAAATTTGAAAAAAGTATTTTTGAAGATGCGTTAAAAAATAATTTTTAGAAGTTGAAGTTGTGTTGGACATGCATTTTATTTGAAAAAGACTTGAAATTTTGTGAGTGGAAGAAAAACTTTCACGCAAAAACTGTCCTAAATTAGTTTTTGGGAACTTGAAAATTTTTGAATTTTTTTCTTCCCAAAACATGATCATATTTCATAAACAAATAATGATTTCAATTTTTTTTTGAAAAACTAAAGCCAAAATCTATAACCAAACGGGGGCGTACTTTAAGTTATATTGTTTTTTGGTTTTTCGTGCGGTGTTCGATTATCCTTATTGGGGTTCCACCAAATCCGAATTCGTATTGAGAGGTTTCACACTAGGGTGTAAAGCGCTATCTAACAAATGCGACTCATATCCCGGACTCAAATTCGAAGCCCCCGACTAAAGATGAAAGAGTACTTAACATTCCACCACACCGTTGTTAATATTTAAGTTGTACTCCATTTGAATAACTTATGATGTGCACTAGTTTGAGGATGGTCAACCTGAGGTGGATGGCATCAGCAAATGACAAGACGCCATGTCATATCCAAAAGGTTTAAAGATATGGTGGGGTCCTCCTCCTCGTCCTACTTTACTTACTAATAGTAAAACCGTAAGTACTAAAATCCTCATTGACTTTATAGTATACGTAAATCTTTTCTATGACGTTTCCTCTGATTGGATTTCCCCTCACAGAATCTCTTTGATTTGCCAACTTTTCTTCTTTTTATTCCTTTTCATCCTCTGTTTTTTTTCTAATAATCATTTAATATTCGAAATTTACTAGTTCCACTAATCCAAATTTGCTTTTGTATATAAATTTCATTAAAGTAGAAAACGCATTTCTATTACTGTTTATTTATTTTTAGGATTTAAATTCGAGATCTATTGTTAAAAATGGAGGAATCTCATCTCATCCATCTATGTACAACAAATTCTGGCGGTGTTTTTTTTTTCTCTTTTACTGAAAATGTTGAGTTACTCCTTTTTTTCCATTAAATTTTTTATCCATCATGAGAATAACCAGCAATGAGAAAAAAAATTCAAATTTGTAATTAGAGGTTTTATACCATTTTCTAAGAAACAGAGAGAGAAGAGTAACATTTTCCTTCGTAGAAAAAATAAATAAAAATAGATAAAAGAAGCCTATTTAGGGTTGTTATAAAATCCCACTTAATGGATTATGGATCATAATATAAAGCATTAATCAAACAAATTTAGTTTACACTTCAAATCACATAGTGTTCAAGAAAGGATTATCTCGCCCAAATACTTGACTTGATACTAAAGTTACATAAACTATTTCCTCTTCTATCTGTTTTAATCTCAAAAGAAAAATGATTTTTTTAACATTTCTCCTGGCATTATGCAAATTAAATGCTACTACTGCACCTTACCTAAATAAAGGAAATTGGATTTACTCTAATTTCTGTAACGACCCGACTTGTCGTTTTAAGAATTAACGCACGTTCAACAACTTAAGGTTCCGAGCAGTTTCGTAATATGTATTATGACCCGCGGGTATGGTCGAGTTTGATTTTCGAAAGATTCGGAATTTAATTAAAAGAACAATTCTTATTTAGAAGCTTAAATAAAAAGAGTTGACCGGAGAGTTGACTTTTGGGAAAACAACCCCAGAATGGAATTTCGATGATGACAATAGCTTCGTATGGTGATTATGGACTTAGGAGCGTGTCCGAAAAATTATTTAGAGGTCTGTAGTGGAATTAGGCTTGAAATGGCGAAAGATGAATTTTTGAAAAGTTTGACCGGGGGGTTGACTTTTTGATATCGAGATCGGAATCCGATTCTGAAAATTAGAATAGCTTCGTTGTGTCATTTCTGACTTGTGTGCAAAATTTGAGGTCATTCGGAAGTGGTTTGGTAGGTTTCAGCGTCCTTTGTGGAATTCAAAAATTTTTGGCTTGAATTCGTGTGTAATTCGTGTTTTTGGTGTTGTTGAAGGTGTTTTGAAGGTTCGACTAAGTTCGTATGATGTTATGGGACGCGTTGGTATGTTTGGTTGAAGTCTCGAGGGCCTCGGGTCGATTTCGGAAGGTTAACAGATCATTTTGGACTTGGCATGTTGGCTGAAGACTGCTGGTGTGCTTCTTCTGGTTTCCTTCTTCGCGTTCGCGAGTGGACCCTCGCGTTTGCGGAGGGGAATTTGAGATAGGAAAGATTTTCCCTTCGCGTTCGCGAGGGAGGTCTCGCGTTCGCGAAGAGGAGCTGGTGTTAAAGCTACGCGTTCGCGAAGATGGGCTCGCGTTCGCGAAGAGGAGTGAGGCAATTGAGGACCCCGAGTCCTTGTTCTACGCGTTCGCGAGGTTGTGGTCGCGTTCGCGAGTCATGTGTCGCGTTCGCGAAGAGTAAAGTGGAGAGGCGGTCAAGTTGGTCTATGCGAACGCGAGAGGACGGTCGCGTTCGCGAAGGAGAAATTTGGCAGAACGAATATTGTGCTTCGTGAACGCGAGGCAGTGACCGCGTTCACGAAGAAGAAGAAAAATACCTGGGCAGAATTAAAAGTCCCAAAACGGGGGTTTGAGTTCATAACACAAAAATTGATTTTGGAACTCGGTTCTTGGGCGATTTTGAGGGTTTCTTCATGACTTCGACTCGGGTAAGTTTTCTACATCCTAAAAATATTATATTTCATGAATCTATGGTTATATTCATCATTTAATTCGGATTTTAATGGAGAAAATTAAGTTTTTTGCAAAATCTTCCAAAAATAAAAATTTAAGATTTGGAGGTCGAATTGTTATTGGAATTCGATAAAATTGGTATGGTTGAACTCGTATCGGAATGAGTGTTTGGATTTCGCAAAATTTATGTCAGGTTCCGAGAGGCGGGCCCCGCATTGACTTTGATTGACTTTTTGGAATAAATTTTTAAGTTGACATTTTATTATCCGGAATTATTTTTGATAAATTTTAATGAAGTTATACAACTGATTTGAATAGATTTGAGCGGTCCGGAGGTCAATTCAAGCAAGAAGGCGATTTTGGAATATCGGCATAACTTCAAAAGGGCAAGTGTCTTGCCTAACCTCGAGTGAGGGAATTACCCCTTAGGCATCGAGTCTTATGTGCCATTTGTGTAATGTGAAAAGCCGTGTACGCGAGGCGACGAGTACGTACTCGGACTTATATGTGCAAAATATATTGGGTTAAAGTCTTAGGCATATTGTATAGTAAATTGGATATTTGTTGGCATTTATTTAATCAACTGTTTGCCATGCCTCAATTTACATTTATTGAATTTATTTTTATATGACAATTTTATGTGAATGTTACATGTATATTTATGTGAATTACGTGAGTTTGATGGTTTGATATTCTTGGAATTTAATTTTATTATGATTTTTTCCTATGCAAATAATTAATTAAATAAGCTTAAGAAGAAGTATTAATATAATTATCTAAATTTGAATTAATGAAGGCGTTGCCCTATGCTGATTATTTTCTATCTCTGTTGATTGATTTTGAGATATTATACACATTGTGTGGAGCCTTGGGCTAATTGTTATGAAATTAATTAATTTTGTTATATCTTTGGAATTGGTTGTGGCCATTGGGCAAATCGTGATATGAATTGATTTTGTATGTTGCCGCGATAATATTCCGTGTAAATTGTTATGTTATTTGAGTTATTAATTTGAGGACATAAGGGTGGCATTTCACTGTTGATATTATGTGGGTATAAGGGTGACATTTCACTGTTGTTATGTGTGTTGGAATATTGTCTGGACGGAGCGATAAGGGTGGCTATAGGAGAGATAAGGGTGGCTATTGATATTGTCAGGGTGGAGGGATAATGGAGACTATTATAGGAGTGATAAGGGTGGCTATTGTCAGAGATGATATGTGATGATGTGGAGTGGTTGCATTGGTGATTTTATATGATGTTGTGATTTTTTTTGTGTTTATTTTTATACCTTATGCAATTTGTCTTGTTGTTGGTAAATTGATAATAATCTGAATTATGTTGAAATTGGGAGCCTGTGGCTATTGTCAGGCGGTTTATAAAAATAAATGTGGGCACGAGGTGCCGTGAGTAAATAATGATGATATTGGCACGTGAATTGTCCGTGCAATTGAGATATGAAATGTGGGCACAAAGTGCCGGGAAAAATATGATAGTTTTATTATTGACACGTGAACTGTCCGTGCAAATATGAAATGAAAAATGGGCACGAGGTGCCGGAAAAATATGATGATTTAATTATATGTAACGACCCGACTTGTCATTTTAAGAATTAATGCCTCGTCCAGTGGCTTAAGGTCTCGAACAGTTTCGCAATATGTATTATGACCCACGGGTGTGGTCGAGTTTGATTTACTGAAGATTCGAAATTTAATTAAAAGAGCAATTCTTATTTAGAAGCTTAAATAGAAAGAGTTGATCGCAGAGTTGACTTTTGAGCCAACGACCCCGGAATAGAATTTCGAGGATGGCAATAGCTTCGTATGATGATTTCGGACTTAGGCGTATGTTCGAATTTAGATTTGAAAGTCCGTAGGACAATTCGACACATTTTGGCGAAAGTTAGAAAATATAAGATTTTAGAAAAGTCCGACCTAAGGGTGAATTTTTGATAACGAGGTCAGATTTCGATTTTAGAAATGGGAAGAGCTCCATTAAGTCAATTATGACTTGTGTAAAAAATTTGAAGTCATTCCGGATTGATTTGATACGTTTTAGCGCAAAATATAGAAGTTGGAAGATTTGAAAACTTATAATTCGATTCGATACGCGATTCGTAATTTCGGCGTTGTTTGACGTGGTTTGAAGCCTCGACTAAGTTCGTATTGTATTTTGGGACGTGTTGGTATATTTGGTTGAGGTTCTAAGGGCCTCGGGTGGATTTCGGAAGGTTAACGGATCAATTCGGACTTGAAGAAAAGCTGCTGAAATTTCTGGGCAGCTGCTGTTTTTTTCGCATATGCGTGAATAGTGATGCAGGTGCGTGAACAGTAACCGCAGGTGCGAAACTAGACAGCAATATAAGGACCAAAAATCAGTCACATTGTCATTTTCGATTGAGATTTTGGAGCTCGGTTTTTGGGCGATTTTGGAGGAGTTCTTAACGACTTTGACTTGGGTAAGTGTTCTATATCCTAAAGTGTTTATATTCCATGAATCCATGATTATATTCATCATTTAATTCGGATTTAAATGGAGAAAATCAAGATTTTTGCAAAATCTTCTAAAAATAAAAATTTAAGATTTGGAGGTCGAGTTGTTATTGGAATTTGATAAAATTGGTATGGTTGAACTTGTATCGGAATAGGTGTTCGAATTTCGTAAAAATTATGTCGGGTTCCGAGAGGCGGGCCCCGCGTTGACTTTTGTTGACTTTTTGGAATAAAATTTTAAGTCGACGTATTATTATCCGAAATTATTTCCGATGAATTTTAATAAAGTTATGCAATTAATTTGGATAGATTTGAGCGGTCCGAAGGTCAATTCAAGCAAGAAGGCGATTTTGGAATACCGGCATAACTTCAAAAAGGTAAGTGTCTTGCGTAACCTCGAGTGGGGGAATTACCCCTTAGGCATCGAGTCTTATATGCCATTTGTGAAATGTGAAAAGCCGTGTACGCGAGGTGACGAGTACGTACTCGGCTTATATGTGTAAATTTTATTGAGTTAAAGTCTTGAGCATATTGTGTGGTAAATTGGATAATTGTTGTATATATATTTAATCATCTATCTGTCATGCCTAAATCCTTGTTGTTGTTGAATCTGTTGTTATACGACAATTTGATGTGATTGTTACTTGATTATTTATGTAATTCTGTGAATTTGTTGATTTGATAATTATTGGAATTTAATTTAATTATGGATTTTTTCTCTGTAAATAATTAATTAAATGAGTTTAAGAAGAGGTGTTTATATAATTATTGAAAATCTGAATTTAATGAAGACTTTGTTTTATGTTAAGTAATTTCTATCTCTATTGATTGTTTTTGGGTGCCGTGCACATTGTGTGGAGCTTTTGGCTATTTGTTGTGAAATTAATTAACTTGGTTGTAGCTTTGGAATTTGATTGTGGCAATTGGGCAAATTGTGATATGAATTGATTTTGTTATGTTTCCGTGATAATTTTCCGTGTAAATTATTATGTTGTGTTAATTATTATTTTGAGGATATAAAGGTGACATTTCACCGTTGATATTATGTGGGTATAAGGGTGGCATTTTACTGTGGTTGTCTTTGTTGGAATATGATCTGGGCGGAGCGATAAGGGTGGCTATTTATATTGTCTGGGCGGAGCGATAAGAGTGACTATAGGAGCGATAAGGGTGGCAATAGGAGCGATAATGATGGCTATTGTTAGGGACGATATGTGATGACGTGGAGTTGTGGTGTTGGTGATTCTTATGTGATGTTATGATTTTCTTGTGTTTATTTTTATACCTTGTGCAATTTGTCTTATTGTTGGTAAATTGATAACAATCTGATTTATGTTGAAACTGAGAGTCTGTGGCTATTGCCAGGCAGATTATAAAATGAAATGCGAGCACGAGGTGCCGTGAGTAAATAATGGGGATATTGACACGTGAATTGTTCGTGCAGTTGTGATATGAAATGTGGACACGAGGTGATGTGATTAATGATAATAATATTGGCACGTGAACAGTTCGTGCAGCTGTGATATGAAAAGGGGGCACGATGTGCCTGGAAAATATAATAATTTAATTATGGGCACGAAGTGCCGTGAAAAAATATGAAAAATGAGCTGAGACCCGTGTTTACGAAAAATATGAAAATGGGCTGAGACCCATATTTTTTTATGATTATGAAATGGGGTGTCACATGGTGACTTCTTAATTGAAAGAATTATATTCAAAATATTTATTTGGAAGGATTTTTACTTAGAAAGTATTACATGAAAGATATTTATTTGAGGAAATTATATTTGAAAAGATTTATTGAAAGAATTATATTTGAAAAGTAATTATTTGAGAAAATTATATTTAAAAGAGAGTTATCTGGAAGAATTATATGTGAAAGACATTTATTTGAAGGACTTGATTTAATTGGGTGTAATTGTATTTATTAATTGTTGAGTGATATTAATTGTATTCTTGTTGTCTGATGTGCATATCACTGGTTGTTTTATCCTGCCCTTATTGTTATTTGTTTCCTATTATTTTGTATATTATATTGCATATGTTATTAGACTAGTGAGTGTCTTGACCGTACCTCGTCTCTACTCCACTGAAGTTAGTCTTGATACTTACTGGGTACCGACCGTGGTGTACTCATATTATACTTCTGCACATTTTTGTGCAGTGCCAGGTATTGGAGATATCAGACTTGAGTAGAGTTAAAGCGGAATCGTAAGGATTCAAGGTAGAGCTACTTGGTCGTCGCAGTCCCTTGGAGTCTTTTCATTTCATTGTACTGTTAAATTTTTAATCAGACAGTATTGTATATTCGGTCCTCGTGATCATTCCATGTATTCAGTTAGAGGTCGTGACTCAATACTACCAGTCTTGGGAGGTTGTATATTCATATTTGTTTCGTTGTTAGTTTTGATTACTTATTAAATAAATAAATTTAAAAAAATAGCTTTAAAATGTAATTGAAATCGGCTTACCTAGTCTTAGAGATTAGGTGCCATCACGACGCCTGTGGTGGAATTTTGGGTCGTGATATTATGGGTACGAAGTGCCGTGAAAATATAAAAAGGGTTGAGACCCGTATTTTTATGATTATGAAATGAGGTGTCACATGGTGACTTTTAATTGAAAGAATTATATTCAAAATATTTATTTGGAAGAATTTTTATTCAATAATTAGTATTTGAAGGAATTGTATGTGAAAGATATTTATGGAGGAAATTATATTTGAAAAAGATTTATTGAAAGAATTATATTTGAAGGATATTTATTTGAGGAAATTATATTTAAAAGAGAATTATTTGGAAGAATTATATGTGAAAGATATTTATTTGAAAAACTTGGTTTAATTGGGTGTACTTGCATTTATTATTTGTTGAGTAATATTAATAGTGTTCTTGTTGCCATGCCGGGCATATCACTGGTTGATTTGTGTTGCCATTATTATTATTATTATTATTATTATTATTATTATTATTATTATTATTATTTATTTTCTATTATTTTGTATACTATATTGCACAGGTAATTAGACTAGTGAGTGTCTTGACTGTACCTCGTCTCTACTCCATTGAGGTTAGTCTTGATACTTACTGGGTACCGACCGTGATGTACTCATACTATACTTCTGCACATTTTTGTGCAGAGCCAAGTTTTGGAGATATCGGACTTGAACAGAGTTAGAGTGGGATCGCAAGGATTCAAGGTAGAGCTGCTTGGTTGTCGCAGTTCCTTAGAGTCTTTTTATTGTATTGTTATTTATTATTCAAACATTATTGAATATTCGATCCTTGAGATTATTTCATGTATTCAGTTAGAATTCGTGACTCAGTATTACCCGTCTTGGGAGGTTGTTTGTAACTATTTCCGCTGTTAGTTTTTATAAAAAAAAATGGCTTCGAAAAGTAATGAAAATCGGCTTTACTTAGTCTTAGAGACTAAGTGTCATCACGACATTTGTGGTGAGATTTTGAGTCGTGACAATTTCTCTAGTACAACTAGGATATTATGCTAAATTTAAAAACATACTCCCAATCACTTGTGATGGAATAACAGAGCAAGAACTTGTAATATAATACTTGCTCCACAAGAACTAGTGCAAGCTTTGGAGCTCAAAGAAAGATAGCGAATAAATATTTTATTTGAAAACAAAAAATGGTGTGGTGGCCGGCCAAAGGAGGCAAATCGAATGTATTAGATGAGCTTGCTGTATTCCGATTCAATTTCTTAATTTAAAAGGCCAGAGGAATTGACACAAATCTAATATGAAGTAACGTAAAGCTATACAAATCAACTAAAAGAGTTTCAATAGGCCGGCAAATCATTTCCACTAAAGAGTTTTCTGTTGCAATGTTTTTAGCAGGTGCTTTCAAAGTTCTATAGGCCAAAAATCTGTTATAATTTTTCTTTAATTGCTTCATTCGGATCAATCTATTAGATATACTTTTAGGTTTTATATGGAAAAAAGTAGACAATTTAGGAAAAGATACTTCATTAACTGCAAATAAATGGATTATTATGAAACAGCACTCTTATGGTAACTAGTAAAAGAAGATTGTTAACATAATATCTGAAAGACAGCTAGCCAAGAGAGGCAAATTACTTACTAGTTATATAGTTCATTGTAATTCTATTTCAAGTAAATTATGCAAAAGACACTGTTGTGACACCAGTTGCTTCGAAATTAGAAATTTCGCTAAGAGTGTTCAAAATTATATATATATATATATATATATAAAGTAATTTTTGATTTGTGTACGCATTATAATTTTTTGATTAAAGGGTATTCAACTAACTATACTTTATTGTATGTGGCTATGTCACTGTGTGACACGAAAAAGAATACACGAATTTTTCTGTCAAATCATATGCTACATTACTTAAGTTAGTATATTTTAACTTTCCAAAAACATAAATAAAATCACTTGTAACCTTGGACTAATTCAAGATCACTACAAAGGCAAAACATAAATAAATAAATAAATAAATAAATAAATAATTAAATAAAGAAGGCTAATCAACAAGGAAATTAAATAAAAGAGAGAAATATATAAAAGGTGCATATGTTATATTTCTTTGTAGCTGATAGATTTGATTACAACTTCTGAGCTCCAAAAGAGAAGTTCAAGTACCCCATCTAACTCCCCCCCCCCCCAAACCCTAACCCCACCACCCCCAACTAAAAAAATAACAAAAGATGTAAACAGTAAAACATATATTCCTTCCTCCTCCTACCTATTCTCCTACTACATATAACTAAAACTGCAAAAGACCAACATCCATAACTTCCAACTATTTGACTACTACTATAATACTACTAATATTTAATATTTAACAACACCCCAAAAAAAACCTTAATACTAGTAATTCAATGACTAGGTGGGACCCCATAATTTTATTTATTTTTATTTTTTGCTAGATTTTGAAGCAGATTTGGAAGAAGAACAATTAGTGAGATTGAGATCAGGAATATTGTTGTTTTTTCCTCCACTAGAACCAGCACCATTTGCTTTTGAAAGCCTGTGCTTAAGTTCATTCAAAAGTTGTTGATTTTCTTGATTCAGAATCTCAGCTTTCTTCCTTAGCCTCTCATTTTCAGCCATTATGTACACATTTTGTAAGTATAGCTTTGAGTTGATTCTGTCCATTTCCTGAAAAATCACAAAAATATAATATTATTAGATATTTATCATAATCTAAACAATGCAGATATGACATTATGAAATAACAAATAAATAAATAAATAAATGATGATAAAGGGAGGAAATGATGAGATGCAGAGGGGTTTTTGCAGGGTAATTAATGGAATTGCCTAACCTGTTTTTGGTAGGGAAAGTAGGGGAAATCATTACAATTCAGAGAGGGCAAGTGGGGATGAAGAAAACATAGAACATGTAGTGTTGATAGTACAACTAATATAATGCTAAAATTTTCTTGGTAAAAATTATGTAATGTTACTAAAAAAAAGCAAATAGAATAAGAAAAATTTCCAAATCTTCACACTTTCAAGAATTGTTGCCTTTCTGTTGTCCTCATTTGGAAGTCAAGAATAAAGTCTAGAGAGCAAGACAAACTTCTTATTTACACACACACACACAAAAAAAAGAACAAAATGGAAATCCAGAAAAGGTAAATAAAGAAAAAAAGAAATTGTAACATTCCCTAGTTAAACATGCAATAAAATAATGAAAGACTAAGTGGAATAATAATAAAGGTAGAAGAAGAGAAGAAGGAGAAGATTAGAAAAAGCTTAGCCAATTTTGAAAAAACAAACAAGGGAGAAGAAAACAAGTGACTATAACAAACATTCCTAAGTTTACATTTTTTTCAGTTAAGAACATTCCCTTTCATTAAAAACCTATGTACCTAAGAACACTCCCATTTCCACAAAAGAAAAAAGAAAGAAATAGTAAGAAAAGAGCTTCATAAAACCTTTAAGAATATTAGTTTGTAGGAGAAGACAAAAGGAATAAACAAAAGAAAGTTCTTTACTTTAAAAATGAAGCAATGCAAAAGGCTTTTGTCTATCTTTGTTGGTGAAATATAAGAAAAGCAATGAGACAAACAAAGAGTGTAACGTTGTGTTGTGTGTGTGTGTGTGATTCTTTATCTTTTCAAAAAAGATTACCTTTTGTAAGGGCTTGGTTAGTTATAGAACAAGAAGAAGAAGAAGAACAACTACTTCTTGGGCAGTAAAAATTGGTAGACAAATATTGGAGTGAATTAAAAGGGAGTGGCAAGTCAATATATATAGTGGCAAAAGTAGGAGCGAGAGAGAGAAATCTTTATGGGGTTTGTTTCTCTGCACAATAATCATGCATGTGTAAGCATGGAAGGCGGCTTGTGTATAATTGTTATCTATAGGAAGCAAGGATATAACCCCAAGGTTAGATCCAGAATTTTAAGTTTATGAATTTTTATAATGATATTAGATTAATATACAATAATAATCGGATCAACGAATTAGATTTCAAACTAAATATTCTTATATATTTAATAATTTTTTAATATAAAATACAAGATCTAAATAAAAATTACTGAGTTTACGTTAAGACTTAACCTTTGCACTAGATTCGCCCCGAATTTAATCTCCTCTCTTTCATCTTCTATTCTACTATGATAATGATGAATATAGTGCTTTTTGATGGCGTCATGTGAATGATAGTTTTTATTTTTGCAATAAAGGGTATTTATGTAACTAAGGGTAGTTTTGTCATTTTATATAGAGATTTGGGCCTTAAGTTGGGGCATTTTGGGTAATTCATGAGTTTGTCCAATGATGGTAGGGGCTTGGCCTTCCAAAGATTCGCAATGATGTTTTGGATTGGTTCGAACCAAGGCAGCTAGCCCATCATCACTTCCACACCCCCACACCCCTTCTTGCCCACCCACCCCACCTAATCGTAATTGTTAAAAATTTACTTATACCGAGTATTTACATCAAATCGATAAATACAAAATATATATCCTGCGTACAAATATTTATCTTTTAATCATGATTATTTAATATGTATTTTTACGAGGGGCGAATACATAGTGTCAGTTACTTGTTTACATAAAACCTAATATTTTTTGTCGAGAACTTGTATATATGTTAAAAAATTCTTAAATATCTATATATTTCTCTGTAAATTCAATTATTATTGTATATATTAACTTGAGGTTGTTATTGAAGCCCTATTATTATGTTATTTGATTTAGTGTAAAACATCGGGGGTGGATAAGTATTTACCATCATAATTTTTGGGTTTTTATATGGTTTTGTCAAACCAAAATCTTGCCCCTTTTCTATGTTTATCATTTTTGCTTAATCCTTCTTTTGTCCTCTTTACAAAAATTCCTTGGAACATTTCTTGTATTAGATTGACTGATTTGCCCATTTGAGTATTGTGAAGTCTCCAGTATTTCTCTAAACTATCACTTATTTTGTTTTTTATATTATAGTTAGTGGTATTTAGGGGTAAATTTGTAATACTGAACTTTATTGTCAAAGATAAAAAGAGGTTATTATATTAGTATCGCCAGAAAATAGTTTTCGGACAAAATTGGGCAAATTGGGAAAATAGATAATTTGGAAGCGTATAGTAAATATTTTTAACAGCTAAAAATTAGTAGTAACTTCATAACTGAAATCATCATAATCTTCAAATTACTATCCTATAGTAAGTATTTTTCATTGTTTAACTAAATTTCATATTATTATTTTTTAATTCTGAAGCGGTATCAATCGCGATTATCAAATATAGGAACCATTTTTTGCCCTTTCAAATTTGAATTGGCTATTGCATAAGAGTATTTTGTTTTTTTACTTAGGTAATGCTAATAATAATCATAATTATTTTCTGTCAAGTATCATAAGGTAAGCATTCTTTTTGCCATATTAAGTGTAAATAATTTGAAATTAATTATGAGAGGTTTTTTACAGATGGACTAACCTCATGGGTTATGAGTGCATTAACGTGAAAGATGATAGTCATAAGCTCTTGACAGGTAATTAATGTTTTTGGATGTAAGTATAGTATTTTTTTCTCATTCATGTTAATATTGTGGTTTGTACATTAAATTGTAAAATCCTAAGGTTTTTTCTCGTGATTTTCTCTGAAATCCCCCCTATTTCGCTTTGATTAATCATCAAGTTGCATATTAATTATGATATTGTTTCATCTTTCTAGGGAATTTAACTATCAATGACCTTTTTATTTGTCAAAAATAATTATTACCCTTTTTCTTAAAATATCATAAAACTGCTAAGAAAATTTACCAAAGAGAATCATAAAAAGAAGGGTTTTTTTTATTTATTTATTAATATATGTTTTCTATAGAATTAATTTGGGTGAATTCCATAATTAATTCGATGTTTTTAAAATGCATTATGTTGGAAAATCAGTAAATCTTGAAAAAACGTTAGTTTCGCATTTGATTATATATAGTAAAAATGTAGATAAAATAAATCAGTACATTATATTAAATAAATAACAAGATCAATTTGACATACCATTTACATTTAGTGCAACTTTACTATTGCCTGTCACACACACAAAAAAAGTAAACATATTATTAATAAATAATCGATTGTTTTCCTTTTTCCGTTTTGTCCATTTATTATACTTTGTAAGCTTTGTTCTATTTTATTTTTTATTTCTTGTGAAATATTGAACTTTTGTGACGAGGAAGGTAGAATCACCCCTGTATTTTACGGGAAAAAAAAAAAATCAGAAATAGTCTAATTTACAACTGCTAATTAAAATTTAGTCATAATTTTAAAAGTAATGAAAATTTAGCCACTTTTTCATGTGAAAATAAAATTTAAACAAAAATATCCTTAAAATCCTGAAAACTTTCAGCATAATATGCTGGAATTCGAATTATTTACATATGAGGTTCCAATATAATGTGCTTGAATTCATAATATGTTGGAATTCTAACATACTATGTTGGATTTATACGCAGGAGTTCCACAATCTTACATATTATACTAAAACTTTCCGTGTTTCAACTAGAGTACTTTTCTCCAAATTTTATCTCTGCTTTAAATAGTGGCTACTTTTCAAAATTTTATAAATACCGACTATTTTGTAATAACCACCCGTAAAAATGACTATTACCCATAAATAAATGGGAAAATACATCAAGGAGTAATTTTTTTTTTTTTAAATTCATATGATTGTTACCACCAAAATACCAAATTAACCAAAGGGGAAAAAAGGAAAATTCCCTAACTTGCATAAAAGGGTAATCACTAGTTAGCCAAAACGTTTTTCTGTGTGTGTATGTGTGTTTTCTTTTTCTGCGCTTATTTATGGCAGTGTATTTGTTCTGAAAATGCTAATGATGGCAAAGCCTATAGCTAAAATAAAATAATTATGGCATCTACTATTTATTCTTCTTAATAATAAATAAACTCTGCTTTTTGCAGCTATTGAAATTTACTAGGAAGGAAAAAAAGAAGAGAGCCCATTTTTAATGATTTTGGTTACATAAATGAATGGTAATGACAGCAGTCATAGAAAAAGATTTGCATGGCCATAGATGTCAAAGGCATTCATTTTACTCCAATTGAGTACCCATCCATTTTCATCATCACTTTCCTACATTTGCCTATAACTACAATTATTCACTTAGCCCCTTACTTTCCTTTAGCCCTTCTTTTTACCCTTTAAAGACCAAACACACACAAGGGGTAAAGTATCCTCCCCCACTCTCCATCCTGTTAAGAAGCTCGTCGTTGCATCAAGCATCTCGCATTCACGTAAGGTTCGAAAAAGTAGAGGCAGAATTAAAATTTGAAGTTTCTGGATTCAGAATTTTTGCTTTTTTTAAGTTACTGGGTTCTAAATTAATAATTTGAACATATTAAATGAATTTCTTAAGACAAATATATTGATTGAACCAAAGATACTGGGTTCGGCCGAACTTGCAACTCGGTCTCTAATTCCTTCCCTGTGGGGAAGGGTCGCACCCCAAATGGGTATGATGTAGGCAGCATACCCTGATACAAGCATCAATGGCTAATTTCACGACTCGAACCCGTGACCTATAGGTCATACCGAGTCAAACACACACAAGGGGTAAGGTATCCCCTCCACCCTCTTAAGTAGCAAGCAGATTTCAAATTTTAATTTGATAGGTTTAACACTTAAATTTTACCTATGAACCCATTATAACTTTGTAATTATGGGTTCCAACTATAATATTTTCTTAAGATTTTAGTGATTTTTATAAATATATTTATATTTTATGTCGAAAATGTACAAATATTTTTATTTTTTTAAAAATTGTTTGAAATAATTTTACTAGGTAATATTATTTTATTCGTCGATATTAATTCATTTTTCAAGAGTTAATATAGGACAAGATCTATCAGGGTCAACAAGTAGTAATATTAACTCACAAATTAGAGTTATTTCTTCAAACGTGACTCCTAGAAAGGATATTGTTGTGAGACTATGAAATTGCTCTACCCTAGTCAAAGGGTACGAGTTTGAGTTCTAAGAACGGAGAAAGTTCTGGTAAGGAGCATTTCTTTTTTAACGAATTATGCGTAGTGCGAATTTGAATTAGTTAGATTCGTAGAATCTGAATACCAAATGGATAAAGAAAAATATATTTAAACTTATTAATGATGAATGTTACGATATCACCTCATTACCCTTTTACTTTCTTGGTTTTGGGGGTTGGGGGGTTTGTTGGGGGGGGGGGGGGGGTTGTTTAAGGGAGTTCACTCGTGTGTAATCCTATTGGGAAATTATTGATACATGTGAAGACTTCTCATATTTTGGGGTACAAAAACATGTGAAGACTTTTAATGTCAATTGAAACTTCTCTTTTTATCTTTTTTAACCAAACCTTTCTTCTTCCCTTTGAAAATCCCATATATGACCTCATCACAATTGCAGCCATTTAAAGTCCCCTCTCTACTCTCTACTTTTATGAGGTAATTCCTAATGATTTCACATAATACCATTTCCCTGCAACTCTAATGATGGAATTTGCCATTATTTTTTACTGGTGGTACATTGAACCCTACACGTGAGTGTTTATATTTGCTACTCATTTTTATTATTATTATTATTATTTCTTGAGGCACTGATTTTGTGGGACCTATTACTTTGTAAAATTTAGAGTTCAATTTTTATATGGATAGTGTGTAATTGTTTTTACACTAAATATATTCAGATATTTTGTAATAAGTAAAATTAGTAACTTGAAATATCACAAAGAGTATGATTCTCTATCTTTAATCAATCGTCTCGTTCGAGCCTTGAAAATAAAGATATTCATAATAAAAAGCGCTTTTTTCTTTAATGAACCTTACGAAATTAGTTGAGACCTAAAGCGGATATTGAACGCCCATGGGACCAATGTTTTTTGTTTTTTTATATATACCAAGTTAACTATACTAGTAGTGTAATACTTTTAAGGGTCGTTTGATTCCGGGAATTGGGATACTAAATAGAATTTTAAGATTGCATTTATCACATATTTAATTACAGATACTAGCTAATATCAGTATAACTTTTATATCAAAATCTTAGTAGTAGCTATCCCATATTGTACGTGGGACAACAATCCCAAGTTTATAAATCCAGCTTAACGCAACAATTCGCCAATTTGCCATGAGATTTTACAAATTTTTTTTGCACTTCAAAAATATCCTATCTAAAGATAAAAACGAATCCAATTTTCTACTAAATCTCATATTTTTCTGGAATTGTAGTTATATTGGTCATTGTTAACCCCTGGATAATCCTCTTTGGAACCAAAAGAATCCCAAGTTTATAAATCTAACTTAATCTATATATTAATTCGTTAATCCGCCATGAAATGATATGACGCCCTTTATACTTCAGAAATATCCGACTCAAAGATAAAAAGAATCAAATTTTTTGCTACATGCTATATTTTCCTGTAATTATAGTTCTATTGATCATTGTTAACCCCTAGATAATCCTCTTTTGAACCAAATGAACCCTTATTACATTGTAAATGAATACTAGGGTTAAATTTCCAAGTTGTGTGGGCTGGTACTAGGGGCGGCAAAACTAACCCAAACTCATTTGACCCGTCCAACCCATCCAAGTTTTAATGGGTTTGGGTTGGAATAATTTTGACGATAGGCTGTTTTGGGCTAGCCCAAGTTAACCCATCAAAAATTATCAACCTAAATGGATTCATGATGATGCCCAACTTTGACCCATGGAAATGCTCAATCTTAAAGTCCTATCTTGACCCACGTTCTAGAAAATATTTTCTAATTTTTCATGTTTTGTTAGTTTAAATGTTTGAAAAATATTTTCTTTATGAATTCGTTTTTCTCCAATTGGTGAAAAATATTTTTCGTATCAAGAGAAGAGAAAATATTTTATAAAACTTTTTTTCAACCTTCCCCATCTCCACCAGTCCCCACCACCTCACCCACCACCCTTACCCCACCCCATCCCTACCCTACCCCCCACTCTCACCCACGCACCACCCAATCCCACCCCTATCCTCGATCCCTCACCCTTAATATATGAAAATATTATTTAGAGTACTTTCTTTTCATGATGTAGAAAAAGTATTTTTTTTATATCAACAAAATGAATATTTTTTTTCATGACGTGGAATAAATATTTTCTTTCATTTCAACAAAATAAGTACTTTCTTTTCATAATGCCGAATGATTTATTTGACTAACTATTATTGACAAAAAATAATGTCGAAATTTTTTATTTTGTTGAAATGAAAAGGAAAATACTCTATCTACAACATTAAAAGAAAATATTTTTTTCTACAATAAGAAAAGAAAGCACTCTTTTTGTTGAAACAAAAGAAAATATTTTTCTACAACATGAAAAGAAAGTACTCATTTTGTGAAAAAGAAAAATACCTTTTCTACACCATGAAAAAAAAGCATTCTTTTTTTTGAAATAAAAGAAAATATTTTTTCTATATCATAAAAAGAAAATATTCATTTTGTTGAAATGAAAAGAAAATATTCTATTTACAATATTAAAATAAAGTATTCTAAATAATATTTTTATTTAGGATGAGGGTTGGGGTGGTGGGAGGTGGGTTGGGGTGGGTGAAAAATTCTAATTTTGCTACTTTTTTTTATTATTCTGATCAATGTTATTATTAATAAAATTTTAAATCCAAATTGAGGAAAGAAATCATTCGGCATGAATTGACATTTATTTCAAAATATAAGATAATTTTTATATATGCTTGTTTAAAAGTTGAGAATATTGCAAATATTTTGGTCAATTTGGGAAAGTTAGGTTACAACCCATTGTTTAGCTCATCTTGACTCAACCCATCTAAACACAAGTAAACTTTGGACAGGATTGAGCAATAACCCATTTAATGAGTCAGCCTATCATGATCCGCCTAAACAGCCCATTTGCCACATCAGCCATCAAATTCAAAACTAGATCTTTGATCTGATGGCTTAGATTTCAACATCGAAAGATCATGAAATTGTTTCTTTGTTCTTTTCTTCTTATTTATTTATTATTATTTTGGAACTAGAGGAAAAGATTGAATTTGGTCCTTGAAAAGTGAGTGATAATGATGAGAAGAGTATCTCGAAGACTGCAAAAGTTAAA
Organism: Nicotiana tomentosiformis; assembly: GCF_000390325.3. Lineage (NCBI taxonomy): Eukaryota > Viridiplantae > Streptophyta > Magnoliopsida > Solanales > Solanaceae > Nicotiana > Nicotiana tomentosiformis. Next base: position 128,206,600 of record NC_090818.1, read on the forward strand.
AGTGGTATGGAAGACAGAATAAGATGTTGGTAATTATGTTAATATACTTGATTTGTTACATTACTGCTTCCACATAATTACCAACCTTTGTTAGCATGAACAGTATCCTATTAACAATTTATTTTTTCTGATACAATATTAATTGATCAATGAATTAATGAATTGGATGGTAATCCATTAAAGCGGTACATAAGGTTGGTTCAGAACTTCGTGAGACAGTTCGATCCATATGCACTATGGGCGTTAAAGTATTGAAAGGACCTTTCCTTTGTATGAGAGGACCGGGTCCAATCGACCACGACGACTAAAACAACGCAAAAAATCCAAACCCGTAAAAGAGAAAAGCCAGTGGGAGACATTAGGAAAAGTCGGGCCGATCGCGTGTCTTTATTCACGCGAGGTACAGAGAAGAACGAAATGAAGTGACAGGCTCGAGGGAAGTGAAAAGAGTCGAGTCGATCAGGTTCGATGATCGGGAGAAGCAAAACGAAATCAGGATTTGGCTAATCAATTTTACCCCTCAAAGTTAATATATTGGGACAAGCTACCCCTCAAACTCTAGAAAGGGACAATTTACTCCTCTTAATCATACATTTTTCAGCAAGTTTTAAGATTATTCCAACTTTAGTATTGAGTAAATGATAAAAAAGTTATCATCATAAAAACAAGTTAATGTTATAAAAGTATTAACTAAACATGATTCATGATTAGTGATGATATCAATTTTCCATATTTGGATTAGAATTTGCTTGAAGAAAAAAATTGTGAAGATTGATGGACCACAAATCTATTAAGGTAGTTAAAAGAGAAACTTAATTAATGTTTGGTCCACTTAATCTAAGCTGAACTACTTTATTAGAAGGAAATTAGATAGAGATGCTATTGGTGTCAAAGCCCTAATTAATCTTTATTTTAATGAACTTTTTGCCTGTCTTATGTCTACCTTTTCTCCAACATTTTTCATCATGTTTAATTATTTTTTACAGCACTGTTAGATTTCATTACTGAGATCACCAGTTAAGTTCGGAATATGCATTTAGTTCCACCAACATTCATTTAAAAATCTATCATAACGTAATACTATTTTTTGTTTTAAATTTTAGGATTTGGAGGCAATATTTATTTGCTTTTAGATGGTTTTGTTGGGTATAACCTGTCCAAAGATATTCTTAACATGGGTTGTTGTTCGCTTTAGAACAAGTATGTACTGATTTCCTCAAAAGACGTACACTATTAAGAGATCTCTACGCTATATAAGCTCCTAATCATTTCAGTTACTAATGCGAAACTTTGTTCGCACCCAACAATCTCCCACTTCAAACTAAGTTCCATGTGGCCTACTACCACGATCCACGGGTCTCCCTTTGAACTAGCCCATTACTATGATCTACGAGTCAATTTTCAAGATTCATTGTGTGCCACCCACATTGTTAGAGTATTATGGCAACCGAATCCTACAACTGGCTTTTTCTTGTTGCACATCTCTAAGCTCGTAAGGGTAAGCAAATCGAGCCCCGCAATGTTTGCCATTGCCATATTGGCCCCCCGAGTCTGGGCTCAGATATCAATTGTTGGGCTAAATCAACCCAAAAATACTTTTAACATAACGTGATATTATCCGCGGTGGGTTAATTCTACACGATTTTTCTCATATATATATATATATATATATATATATATATATATATATATATATATATATATATATATATACTCTCAATCTTTTCATAAAAGGAATCATGTGGTGATAACAATGAGAAATTTTTGGTTCATTGTGTGAAATCATCATAAAGTGCCAAAAGATAACTGCAACTCCTCTGCTTGATCGATGTGGATATTAGGAAGAAAAGAAATAGATATATGTTATCCTGTTTGTGCTTGAGATATACATGCCTAACCGCATTGGTACTTCGTATCACCTCCGTTAAAAATCACAATACAAGATTTTGCCGAAGTTTCGAGGTACGTACATATATTAGATTTTTACCGAAATTTATAGGGTCGGATGATCACTCAACCTTCAACGTACGATGATGTTCAAACTTTGCTGCAATAAAAAACTTAGTAGTTAAGTGAAAAATAGTAAAGGCGCAAGCCCAATTATTCACCGAGTTTCTGATAACATTCAGAATTCGAGCTAGATTTGATGAAATGTGTGATGCAAACCCTAGGTTTTAGAGAGAACATAGATGAGCATGTGGAGACAGAAAATGATATTATTGAGTGATTGAAAAATCTGTACAAGGTAAAAAAAATAGATCTCTTTATATATTTATATCAAAAGAATGGACATATTGAATAATTAAACTAAGTCTAATGGGTCAAGGAGGCTGCAATTGGGCATGATCACCCTTATTGGTACTGCTGAACTCTGTAGTCTGTAGTGGGCTGAGACAGATCTGGAATTCGAGCAGTCCCCCTCAAGTTAGAAGGGGAACCCATTCCAAGCTTGGAAATGAAGTTCTATTGTTGAACACCTAGCAAAGACTTGGTAAAAACATCAACAATCTGAGAAGAAGTTGAAGTAGAATGTAAACTGATAAGTCTAGACTTTAAAGCATCCATAACAAAATGGCAATCGACCTCTATGTGTTTAGTCCGTTCATGGAAGACAAGATTCTTGACAATGTGGATAGCCGACTGACTATCACAATAAACCTTAACAAGAACCAAATTGGCAAGACCAAACTCACTTAATAGTCGAACAACCCAAACAACATCAGCAACTAGCAACCTAAGGGCTCTATATTCTGTTTCATCAGAAGAGAGAGCAATAATTGGTTGCTTTTTAGATTTCCATGAAATAGGACAGCCACCAAGAAACAAAAATAAAACCACTGACTGACCGACTGGAATCAGCACAACCGGCCTAGTCAGAGTCACAATATCCTTTGAGATCAAAATCAGGAGAATTAGAGAGAGAAATATCCAAAGTTGGAGTGCCAACCAAGTACCTAAGAACATGGTACGCAACATCCAAATGGGGCAATCTAGGGTCTGACATGAATTGACTTAGGTGTTGAACCGTAAAAGAAATGTCTGGCCTAGTGTGTTGCAAGAAATTCAGTTTGCCTAAGAGCCGTCTATACAATGAAGGATCATTTAACAAGTCCCCAACCTCAGAGGACAACTTAATATGAGGATCAAGGGGAGACACCACAAGGGTAACATCTGAACCATAGAAATCTAATAGAAGGTCCTGGAGAAACTTCTGCTAGTTGGTAAGGAAACCAGAGGACTGCTTGACAACCTCAAGCCCAAGAAAATAATGTATCTCACCAAGATCTTTGATCTTGAATTGGGAATCCAAAAATCTTTTAAGAGCATCTATCTTAGAGATACTGTCCACAGACACAAGAATATCATCAACATAAATAACCACCACAGTCAAACAACCATCATAAAGCTTAGTAAACAAAGAGTAATCATTTAAACTAGGTTAGAACCCTTAGATTGAAGAGTAGCAGACATCTTAGTATACTACTGCCTAGAAGCTTGTCCAAGGCCATAAAGAGACTTATGAAATTTACAAGCAAGAGTAGAATTATCAGTGGACTGGACAATCAAACCAAGGGGTATCTTCATGTACACCTCTTCGTCCAAATCACCATGCAAAAAAGCATTATTTACATCCAATTGAAAAATAACCCAATTTCTTTTAATAGCCACAGTCAACAAACATGTAACTGTAGTAAACTTGACCACAAGAGAAAAAGTCTCAGTGAAATCCACTCCCTCTTATTGATTATTACCCCTAATGGCTAGTCTAGCTTTGTATCTTTCAATAGAACCATCTACTTTTTGTTTTATCTTATACACCCTTTTACAAGGAATAGCTTTCTTCCCTGAAGGAAGAGGCACAATAGACCAAGTATTATTTGCCTCCAAAGCGTGAAATTCCTTCATCATAACCTCATGCCAAGCAGGATTTGAAGCAGCCTGATGATAGAATTGAGGCTCAAGTTGGCAACTCTCAGAGAAAGAAGAAGGAATAGCCTTGGAATCAGAAACATAGGTGCATACATAATCACTTAGATAAGAAGGAGTTTGAGTTGGTCTACCAGATCTTCTGAGAGGTGGAGAAGAAGTAGTAGGGATGCTAGGAGGAATAAAAGAGGGAATAAAACTACTGGGAGCTGAAGAGGGAGGAGAAGATGGAGAAGAAGAGACATAAAAGGGAGAAGTAGTAGGCGAGGAGGGAGCTGGAGGAGGGAACAAGTGAGTAGCAGAGGAGTTAGAGTAAGGAAAGATATGTTCATGAAACACTACATCCCTTGAATGAAAAATAGCAAAAGTGAAAAAGTTTAGCAATTTATAAGCTTTCTTCAAGTACTATAGCCAATAAAAATAGCTGGAATTGTCCTAGACTTGAACTTGTCCCTATAGGGCTTAGGCACAACAGCAAAATATAAACAACCAAAAGTCTTTAAATGTGTGAAGGAAGGAGAATGTCCATGCAGAAGTTCAAAAGGTGATTTATGTTGAAGTAAAGGAGAGGGGAACCTATTGATAAGATATGTTGCTGTTAAAACACACTCACCCCAATACTTAACATGCAATTTGGATTGAAAAAAGAGTGCCCTAGCAGTCTCAAGAAGATGTTTGTGCTTCCTTTATACCACACCATTTTGTTGAGGTATGTGTGGGCAGGAAGTTTGATGGATAATGCCTTGAGCAGAAAAGAAAAAAAAATAGCTTCAGAACTAATACCCAACTCAAGTGCATTGTCTGATCTTACAGTTTTAACAGGGGAATCAAACTGAGTATGAACCATATGAATGAAAGATTTCAAAACAGTGAAGGCATTAGCCTTAAAAGACAAAATGTGAGATCATGTATCCCTGGTAAAGTCATCCACAATAGTAAAAAAATATCTAAAGCCATTGTAGGTTTGAGTGTGATAGGGACCCATAAATATGCATGTATCAATTGAAAAACATAAGTAAAATGAATGGAACTTTCAAGAAAAAGAAGTCTTTGCTGCCTAGCCATAGGACAAATATGGCAAAGAAAAGTTTGCTTTTGAGGCAATTTACCAGAAAGACAGGGAATATGTTTATTTTAGTGAAATGAACATGGCCTAATATCAAGTGCCACATATGGTCAACAGACAAAGTAGAAACAACATAAATATTAAAGCCATGTAAAACAATATCAGAAGGAGAAGACACAGAAGAACAAGAAGTAAAACTGCTCTTATTCAAATTATTTACACTGGAAGTTATGGTATTTACAGATAAGAGAGTAGAAGAACCAGAATCACAAAAAGCATTAGATTGCAGAATGTATAGCCCCTTCTGAAGTATACCAAGAACCAGAGGCTTCTTCAGAAAAGGGCCTTGCAACAAAGCACTAAGAGCAGGAGTAAAGAAAGCATTACACTTGAGATAAAGAAGCAATTGATGCAAAAAAATCAGATTATAGTGAAAAGAAGGGACCAATAACACAGTAGGAAGAGAAATAGTGGGAGAAAGAGAAAGTGATCTAGTACAGGTAACCTTAACCTTATACCCATTTGGGAGAGTTACAAGGTAAGACAAAAGTAGAGGTATGATATCAGTAAGTAAAGATTTGTGAGGTGCCATGTGATTAGTAGCACCAGAGTCAATAATCCACAAACCATCATCTACTTTAGAGAAATTGCAAGTATGAGATATACAATTACTAAAATCAGCACTACTTATCAAACCTGCAAAATTGGCAGAGGCAGCACTAAGGTCCTGAGTAGTGGAAGATTGCTTGGACAGTTGAAGCAAAGAAACCAACTGTTCATATTGCTCTATTGACAAAATATTGCCCCCAATATCGAGTGGAACAACCTTAGATCCTTCAGTAACATGATTGTCAGGCGCACTTGCTCGAGATGGATCTGAGACATGAGCATAAGTTGTTGTGTCTTTTGAATTTAGAGCTAGAACAAGGGGGATATCCATGCAATTTGTAACGTTTATCAATCAAATGCCCGGGCTTCTTACAATATCTGCACACCATATTAGAATTCCCTTTTCTGGAAGCATCAAAATTCACCTTATTAGAAGCATCAAAACTGAAACTTGGAGTAGCGGGCTGAACCTTTACGTGACTCTCATCCTCAATTAACATAGCATAGACACTATCAATGTCAGGCAACGGCTTCATGAGTAAGATATTCCTCCGAACACCAGAATAAGCCGCATTCAAACCCATAAGAAATTGATGCACCTTTTGTTCATCCTCCAACTTCTGAAATGCCTTCTTACATCCACAGCTACATTCTGGGTATGAGATGGAATACGCCAGCTTATCCCAAAGCTTCTTAATGCGATTAAAATAAGAAGCAATGTTTGAAGAACCTTGGGAGATGGAAGCAAGGCCTTTTCTGATTTGAAAGAGCTTAGTACCATTCGGTTTTCTATAACGTTGCTCAATTTCCTTCCATGGTTTTTGGGCAGACTCGGTGTACATAACACTTTCCCTAATTTTTGTCTCTAAACTATTTAATATCCAAGCAGTCACCATATCATTATATTGACACCATGGTTCAAACAGAAGAGAGTTTTCATTTGGTATAGCAACCGTCCCATTAATAATCCCTAATTTATTTTTGCAGGATAAACCTATCAACATACTCCTCCAACCTCCATAACCCATATCATTAAATGATTTAGTCAACAATACTGTGCGAGGGGAGTCAGACGGGTACAAATATAAGGGATAAGATGGTTCTACAGTAGAAGAGGTGTTGGAAGAGCTGACAGTAGTATAATCCCTAACAGATCCCATATTTCAACTATACTAAAGCAAATTCGGATTATGATTATCACACAAAATAATTAGACAACAATTTCACTGAGACAAAATCACCCATACCAAATACAATCGAGTAAAATGAGTGAAATTCTGACGAAAACCCACACAAGTGCACGGAAGCAGTAGCGAAAGACGAGAATGAAGAGAAGTTACCAAACTTTGACAATAACTCGAAAAAGGAAGACTGCAACAACATAACAGTCAAAAAAATATCTCCCAAAAACTCGCATGAACGTCGTAAGATGGCCACCAAAAAATCAAACAAAAATGTCGAATCACCCGATAAGGGTAACATCGGAACGAACGAGAATGATCGGAGCTAGTCAATTACTTGCTCTGATACCATGATAATATTCAATATTCAAGCTAGATTTGATGAAATGTGTGATGCAAACCCTAGGTTTTAGAAAGAACATAGATAAGCGTGTGGAGAAAGAAAATGATATTATTGAGTGATTGAAAAATCTGTACAAGATAAAAAATAGATCTCTTTATATATTTACATCAAAAGAATGTACATATTGAATAATTAAACTAAGTCTAATGGGTCAAGGAGGCTGCAATTGGGCCCGGTCACCCTTATTGTGCTTACTGAACTATGTAGTGGGCTGAGATAGATTTGGAACTCCAACAGTTTCTAAACATGTGCCAGCTGGCTCCCTAAGGATTTCTCAATTCTAAAAATAATCGTATGGTACCAATTTTCCTGTCTTAAACTACATGTAACCAAAACAAGATGTCGCCTTCTAAAATAACAACAGCAACAACAACAACATACCCAGTATGATCTCACATGTGGGATCTAGGGAGGGTGAAGTGTACACAGACCTTACCCCTACACAAGTTAAAGAGGTTGTTTCGATAGTACCTAACCTTCCGGAACAAGTATTGTCATTATGTAAGGTAATTGACGTGGAAAACAGTATGAAAGATCAGTAGAACGATGAAAAGGGATCAAGCTGTCTATTTCTTTATTCCTTTTCACTCTGGAATAATAATGTTAAGCAAACATTTTGTTGGCCAAATTGAAAAAGGTCCATTTACATTAGCTTTGCTGCTTATTTACAGGACCACAGCTTAACATATGTCAAGCCTATACTCCATTATTTGATCCAAATGAATGTAGCTACACAGGGATTGGATGGAGGATCTAATTTGACTTACATTGACATTGTCACGAAGCTAAAGGATACTGCTGGAATTTTAAGAGACATATAAGTGTAGTATACTGGATTATCTACAGGCAAAAGCATAATGAAACAGTAGAATAATCTCATTAGAAGTAACACAAGAAAAAAATGAAAACATTGCAGCATGAGCTTAGCTTGTAGCTCGTCTTAGTTAATAGGTTCACAATTAATTATTCGAATACAACTTTAATTTGATACAATATTAGGGGTCGTTTGGTTGGTAGGATAAGGGATAGCCCAATTCAAGGATAAAATATCCCGCATTTGGTTATAGGTATTACTTAATCCGCTGAACCATTTTGTGCTAAAATAGTGTTAACTATTTCATATAGAAGGTGGGATAAATAATCCGATGAGATATCCTTATCTATCCCATCCTAGTAATGAAACAACCCCTTAAAGAATGATAGAGATCTGTTATTACAACAACAATCCAGTGGATTCCCACAAATGGGGTTTGGAAAATATAGGATGTACGCAGTCTTACCCTTACCCTAGGATGGCAAACATGCAATAGAGATCCATCATTCTTTTTTATTTTATAATTAAACTATTTAATTATAAACAAAATAACAAAAAGGCAACTTCTTAGCAAAGTTTGAAACTGAGCTGGTCCTTTTTTCCTGGACTTGAAACTTGAAGTATATTATCATCACTTCGAATTTTAAATTCTTTTCCAAGTCTATAATCTCACAAGTATTGGGTGGGGAGCATTTTGTTTCAGTTTGAATGTTACTTTATCATTTACAAGGGGAATTAGAAGCAAGATTTGTTATCCAAATAGTATCAGCAACGACAGCTTCATCATCATCATTTCTATGCCATGTCCATTTTGCATGAGTTGCATTTACCACATCAAATTCTCCATGTCCAAAACTTGCCTCCCTGAATAGTGAAATTTTTGGTTGAGGATCTATATACCTATTAATTGATCAATAAAAAGGGTCAATATATTTCTACGCGCAAAAAATGAAATAAGAAAATGAAACGCGGAATACTTTGTGGGCCGAACTTACTTGCTAGCGAGGCCTTCCCTATTACCACCATCTCCAATTGTGATGTATACTGGACCACAATTATTAGCATTGTCTTTGTAAAGTCGAGTCTATATCATGAATTAAAACACAAAAAAAGGATTAATTGTCAGGAAATCTTCTCACAGTAACATACTTTTTGTGATGAAATTGATAGCCATTTCAAGATATTCTACATATTAGAGGTGATTATTTTGTCAAGAAGCTATCCTCGTGATCATCAACAACAACAATAGATCCTTTGAAATCCCACAAGTGAGATTTGGGGTGGGTAGTGTGTAACAGACCTTACGCTACCCTGGGAAGACAGAGAGGTTATTTCCGATAGATTCCCGGCATCCTAGTGATCATCATCATCAACAACAAGAACAACCCAATGGAATCCCACAAGTGGAGATTGGGACGGGTAGTGTGTACACAGACCTTACCCCTACCTTGGAAAGGTAGAGAGTTTTTTTTCGATAGACTCTCGGCATCCTAGTGATCATCATCAACAACAACAAACCTAGTAGAATCCCACTAGTAGGGTATAGGAGGGTAGTGTGTACACAGACCTTACCCCTACTCTGAGAAGATAGAGAGGTTGTTTCCGATAGACTCTCGGAATCCTAGTGATCATCAAGAAAGAAAAATAAAGAGATCTAAGAGTGAAAAAGAAGCTTACAAATCTCTCATAGGCGTGAACGTGCCCGGCAAAAACGATATCAACACGAGCCTCGAAAAGTAAATCCTCCATAGATGATTTCATACCATAAGATTCAAGCTCTCCTTGATGAGCAGTGTTAGAATTATACCATGGTGCATGTAAAAGAATAACCAACCATGGAGTTTTTGTTCTATCAACTTTCTTCAAATCGGTATCGAGCCAGTTGTATTGGGCCGAGTCAGGCCCAAAATCAGTATAGGAGCCCAACATAATGATATGAACTCCAGCAACTTCAAAGGAATAGTACAAGTTTGAAGTTGAACCACTTTGCTCAAATGGCATTAGCCATCTTGCATTGTAGGCAGTAAAAGGTTGGGTATGAACCACTGGAAATTTCTCAATCTCATGGTTGCCTTGAGTCACCATCCACGGCCGTTGGCTCGCGAGCGGTTCAACCAACCGGCCAAACGAGTCCCATCGTGGCTGGACCATGTCCGCGTACGATAAGTCCCCGGGCAATAACAAAATGTCGTAATTTGATTTTGCAATATGATCAAGAGTTGATGTTGTCCAATCAGTTTGCCCTAAGTCACCTGTAATTCATATACTATATATATTTACTACTTAGCTTAATCGTAAAATCTTAATACACTCGAATATGAGCATAAAAAAAGGCCATGCATATCATATTATACAGCTTCCTCCATCCCATTTTGAGTTACTTATGCTGGCAGTATAAAGAATTATTATACAATCAAGTTATTTAAAAATCAGTTGCCACTAACCAGCTAAATAAGTGTAAAATGATATACTGAATAATACAGTATGTTACATGCTATAACTTAAAACTAAGTATAAATATTTATTAAAGTGGGTAAAATTAAGAAGAATTAACCTAATAGTTGTACAACCGACCGCTTAAACTAAAAGTAGTCGACATATATATATAATATGTTTGTATAATGTATGTATAATATACAATCTAATTCCTTTATAATAGTCATCCTCTATAACAACACTTCACTATAACATCCAAGTTCTCTTTGGGAAAACTAATATTTCATGTTATGTTATAATATTTATTCTCTATAACAACATTTTACTATACCATCCACGTTTTCTTTGGAACCAATATTTCATGTTATTTTATAATATGTGTTCTCTATAACAGCATTTCACTATAGCAGCCAAAAATATCCGGAGTAAACAAGGTTGTTATAGAGAGATTTGACTGCATATATAATTTTGTACAGTTAACTAGGAAAATTAAACAGTAAATTCGGCGAGTTATATGTGTCAAGAAGACTAAAATTAATTCAGGTAGGGCTAGTACCTATAACTGCAAACTTGATGGGAAATCCAGCTGGAGGGGTTTTGAAACTGAACTCGGGGCTTGAATCTGGGCCACAACGGTAATAGTAATTGGTATTGGGCTTCAAAGGCCCAATAACAACATTATGAATTTCCTCCGACTTGTACAAAATATATTTGTATGATGTGGTTTCCCCATTTGCTGAAAATGGGTAGCTTCCCGGAGTTGTACCGTACTGCACCGTCGCCGGCGTGCCGGAGTCTTCGGTTATCCATGAAATCCTCATCTTGTCTTCTCCAACCATGGAAATATGCACCTAAAAGTGGAGATGGCTAAAGTTGTAGTACTAATCGCCGTCTAAAAGTTTAAACTATTAGACAATATATCAGAACGTTTTATTTTAGGGATTTGCATTAGGTTTCTATAAATCCTAACTCTTGTGCTCACTTGTTTTTTCTTTTCACATTTTAAGAACATGAAAGTAGTCTATAAATTACGAGTTCGAGCCGTGGAATCAACCACTGATGCTTGCATCAAGGTAGGTTGCCTCTAAGCTGCTCGTACACGAGTGCAGATGTCCCACACGGGTACGGATCCTTCGAGATGTAAATTCTAAGATTTGGGAGACCCTAGTACAGATATAGGTGCGAGAATCCAGCTAAAAATAACTAAAAAAATAAAAAAATAAAAAAATCTCTATATTACGAGGAATTCTGAGCAATACTTACGTACTCTATAACTTATAAAGTGCTGATTTCTTTTTTATTCTCACGTTGTAGATAAGTAAATGATTGATTTCCTACATAAGGTATGCTATTTTCTATCCTAGTTTATGCTATTATATCTCGTATCGAATTTTTTTCATCCGTCATGATCAAAGTACCCAAAATTATTTGACCATATCCAATACGGATCTCATACCCACACCCATACTAGTATCGCATCGAGACGGGTGCGGCACCTGAACTGCCGTATTGGAGCAACTTAAGACTACCTACAACACACCCTTTGGGTGAGGTTCTTTTCCGGATCTTGCGTGAATACGAGATATTTCGTGCAGCGGGCTACTCTTAAGAACATGAAAGTCCCAATGAGACCTAAGAGCTTTTGTTTCACTAATATCATGTTGAATTGTGTGAATCTAACTCACTAAAAATTTGTATTGTTAAGAAAGTGTAGTAATTTACTTATATCTACAATAGAAAGTATTGATCTTGCAAAATAAAATTAGTTTCAAATATTCATTTGTTCTTGAATTAAGAGTCAGTGTTCTAGTTGCTGTTTAAAATGGAAAGGACTTAAAATTTTGTAATTTTGTGTCATTGGACCGACAGAAAAGTAGGGTTATGAATTTGTTCGTAACAGAATACTATTGAACAAATACAGATTAAATTGCTTTGATATTTTTATTTTTTAGTTTAGTCATTTTCAAACATATTTAGTGGTGGCCTACTATCTCGTTGACCAAACTTAACAATAACTTGTACCAAGGACAATTGAATAGAAATAAAAAGAGAATAAATGAAAATATATACACACATCGTCAAGTTAACATAGAAGTAAACTATCTCCACCACTAAAAAAAACAGGAAGTAGCGCTAAACGGAAAAATCGGTTGCTCCTCCTATTTAGCGATGAATTAGTGATAGATTATTAAGAAATTATATTAGTTACGGACAATTTAATAGATTAGTGACGGAGCTGGTCAGTAATTCCAATTTTTTTTTTAAATGAACATGTTAGGCTAGACGGTGAATATGATATATATTAATTAGCTCAACCTCCTCAATTAGACGCACCGCCCAAGTTGGTGCCTTAGAAAGTGAACACAATGACTATTTAAGTATACTCCGTTCGGTTCATAATAAGTGATCAATTTGCTTTGGGTACACCCATTAAAGAAATATAAAATTTTAGATAAAAATAATTAGTGTGACTAAACTATCCTTAATTAAATGTTGCAATATAGTTAATGTGAGGAGTAAAAGACTTTTTAGAGATATGTACATAAGTATAATTTTAAAAAATTAAATTAATTTTTTTTTAATTATATAAATATATATTTATTTTGAACCAAAATAAAAAAATAAATTAACCACGACGGGAGAGCAGTAAATTAAATCTACTGACACCAAATTCTTGTAATTTTCGATGAAGCCAATGTACGAAGGCTGACAACTAATGGAACAGCACTTGCTAAATCTTGGAATCTACAATTGTATACAACGTTAACAAACCCAATGTACTACTTTCGTCCTTTTTATGTGTTCCTTAATTCAAAAAACAAATTCCAAAATATTTGGCATTTTAATTCCAACCTTATGACTTCAAGAAAGTATATGGTAACTAATCACTCCTTTAAGGAAGAGATACATATAATCTAGTCAAATATCTTACAATTATGTCATTAAATACTCAGAAAATTTTACCCAATGACTTTGAAACTAGACGGTGTTAATTTTTGACCCCCTTGCACAACACTTATTAAACTTGAAGTTTTGCCTATGAGACAAACTACGTCAAAAAATCAAGTTCACCCACTTCCGAAGCAATTCTTGCAAATGTCAAAATTTTAAATCACATATAAAAGTACCGAGATAGCAATTACGACGAACAAAGTTCAAATCTTTGTCACTACTAAAAATAAAATGAATTTACTATAACAAGATTTTGATAATTACATAGGAAAACACATATCTTAGGGAGTGATAATAATGGAATTGAAATGAGGGGTTAATATTAATTACCTGTTGGGGAGAAGAAGAATCAAGATCATCAGATAAAGATACAAAGATGGAGTTCCTTGCTTTTGGTCTATCATATGAAACTGAACAATCAATGGCTAAGCTTATTGCTAATACAAACAGCAGCAGAACCTTAACATCAGCCATGGCAATAAATTTGAGAGGGGAAAAGTAGAAGGAGATATATATAGAAATTTCTATGGGAATATGAATGAAAAGGCCAATAATAAGTGTATTTATATAAGGATCAGTGTTTAGGGGGTGGCGGTAAGAGAAAATGAAGGTGAATTTCTAGGATTTCACGATTACGAAAATCTTATTCAACTCTCATATGTAGTTCCTCTAACTATGTTTCATGTTTTGACTAAGTTGTGTAGTTATTTTGGAACCGATGTGTATGCAATAATATACAATATTTTTGAATTAATAAATTTAATATTTTATATTTATTGAAGTTTAATAATTTTTTTGCCTAAATATCTAATATAACAAAACCAAAAATTTATACAACAAAGATTCAAAAAAAATAATAATTAGAATATCATATATTGTCATTTGATCTTGTAAACAAAAACACTTTTGAATCGCCTGTACAACTATAGAAGAATATCATGTCAACGGGATTCAACACTTCCAACGCAAAGAGGGCACTTCGATACATAAAGTAATCCGTCTTTACACAGGGTTCAGGGAGTGATCACACCTTAAGGAGTATGATATAGATAGTCTATCTTAAAGTAGTCATTAGTGACTGCTTTCATAACTCGAACTCGTGACCTATAACTAACACGCAAATAACTTTACCATTGCTCGAACTTCCCTTCCCAAATTTCTTTGCATATAACAAAAAATATCATTTTGTTCTATTTTTATAGAGTAATTTACCAACGAAGGTGAATTTCTCTCCTCTACTTAGCTTCGTCCCCATAGATATGTAGTATATTTTATATCGAAAATATTGAGTTTAGTTGAAGCTTGTTAAAGTATGGATTAGAAGAAATTGAAGGCGAATTTCAAGAATTCACAACTCTCATGGGCTGTTCCTATGTTACATGTTTTATCAAATTTGTCTTTTTAGGACGGATGTCATAATCACACGTGGCCAACTTAGACAGGTGACACTTAAAACACAGAAATGAATCTTCTGGATATGTTTCGGAAGAACTCTTTTGAAAATAATATCAATGAATTTCACTTATATATATATGGTAAAGTCATATATATAAGTTTATCAAAAAAGGTTTATAATTGCAGTTCAAGATACTGTTTTATGAGTCCGATTAGTGAATATATTAGCAACATATATGATTTTTATAATGAATAGTAAAATGATCACATACATATAAACTTATGTGTATATAGCAGTCAAAAAATACCTGAAATAACAGAAAAAATGTCTGAAATAAACGAGACATGAATATTTGGTTCAAAAATGATTTAGCCACTATAGTAAAATGTATTTATAAAAGATGACTGCTATAAAAAAGTCTGGCTGTTTGAAAATTGTACTTCAATATTCCTTCTTATAAATTGGAAAGCTCCATTAATTATCCTTTGAAAAATTCAATCAATTCAAAAGTAAATCTTAAATTCAGAATGGAAATTAAGATACAGAAAATGTCCAACTTAGAATATAAACCTCGAAGTCCCTAGTGACCGCTCGAATCAATTTATATCTTACATAATCTTATTGTGATGATCTAAAATGTCATCTTTAAAGTTAATAATTAATTCTGTATTCTAAAACCTCGAAAAGCACTATTTATCATTACTCGACTTGCGTGCGCAGTCCGTAAAATTTTTCGGAAAGTTTTTATGTGAAAAATGGATTAAAATGTGAATTAGAGCTTTAAAACTCAACTGAGTTGACTTTGGTCAACATTTTGAGCAAACAGACTCGGATCAGTGTTTTAATAGTTTCGGTAGGTCTGTATCGTGATTTGGGACTTTGGCGTATGCCCAGAATCAAATTCCGAGGTCCCTAGCCCGAGATATGAAATTTTGATAAAAAAATTAAAAGTTTAAGTTCAACTAGTGATCGGATGTCGAATTATGTGCAAACGACCCCGAAATAGAATTTTAATGATTCCAACAGTTTTGTATAGTGATTTTGGACTTAGGAGCGTGATCGAAATTTTATTTGGAAGTCCGTAGTGAAATTAGATTTGAAATGGCTAAAATAGGAATTTAAAGTTTGGAAGTTTGACCGGGGAGTTGAATTTTTGATATCGGGGTCGGAATCCAGTTCCAAAATTTTTTATAGCTCCGTTATGTCATTTATGACTTATGTGCAAAATTTGAAGTCAATCGGACTTGATTTGATAGGTTTCGACATCGAATGTAGAAGTTGGAAATTCTAAGTTTCATTAAGCTTGAATTGGAGCATGATTCGTGATTTTTGCGTTGTTTGATGTGATTTGAGGTTTCAAATAAGTTTGTATGATATTTTAGGACTTGTTGGTGTATTTAGTTGAGGTCCCGAGGGCCTCGGGTGAGTTTCGGATGGTTAACGGATAAAAAAGGGACTTAAACAGCTGCTGCAAATTTTCTTCTGCTGAGCAATCGAGCCCAGAAGTCGAGCCCAAAAATTGAAGGCCAGAAGTCGAGCCCAAAAATCGAGCCGAGGATCGAAGGCAAGGCTCGAGAGCCATAATCGAAGGCAGGCTCGAGAGCCATGATCGAAGGCAAGGCTTGAGGGCCATGATCGAAGGCCACTAATCGAAGGCCCAGATTCGATGCCATGATTGAGGCCATGATCGAAGGCCCAGGCTCGATGCCAGGATCGAGGCCATGATCGAAGGACCAGCTCGATGCCATGACCGAAGGCCCAGACTCGAGCCTGTGACCGAAGCCACGATTGAGGTGTAGGC
Organism: Nicotiana tomentosiformis; assembly: GCF_000390325.3. Taxonomy (NCBI): domain Eukaryota; kingdom Viridiplantae; phylum Streptophyta; class Magnoliopsida; order Solanales; family Solanaceae; genus Nicotiana; species Nicotiana tomentosiformis. The sequence continues at coordinate 128,223,185 of NC_090818.1, forward strand.
TCGAGGGCCACGATCGAAGCCACGATCGAAGCCCAGTTCCGAAAGCTGCCTTGGCAGATTTATAAAAGAGGGCATTCGTCCCATTTGCTATTTTTAACAAACTGGAGCGTGAGTAGAGGTGATGTTTGATAGATTTTTAAGGAAAGATACTAGGGTAAGTGATTCTAACTCGGATTTGGTCAATATACACGAATATATCATTGTTTTCACCATTTAATTAGTGTACTGAAATTGAAATTTTGAGAAACTTTTAGAAATATCATAGAAACGAATTTTTGAGATTTCTGTGTCGATTCGGAGTCGGATTTGAGTGAAACTGGTATGGTTGGACTCGTAATTAAATGGGTTGTCGGATTTTATAAGTTTCGCCAGATTCCGAGACGTGGGCCCCACGAGCGATTTTAGAACTAATTTCGGATTTTATTGAAAAATATAATATTTTCTTATGAAATTGATTCCTATAATTTTATTTGAATGTATCGAATTAATTATGATTAGATACGAGTCGATCGGAGTCGAAAAATCGAGGAAAAAGCATACTACTTGGTTAAATTGGAGCAAATCGAGGTAAGTGACTTGTCTAACCTTGTGTGGGGGAAATTTTTCCTAGGATTGGTATTGAAGTGATAAATTATAATGTGTTGAAAGTCGTGTATACGAGGTGACGAGTGTGTACACGGGCTAAATGTGAAAGATTATATTTTTAAATTGTGTAGATCACTGTTGCGTATTAATTAAACTATTTTATTCTAATATATTCTTCATCATTGATTTAATGTTTTAAAGTTGCTAGACCTTTTCCTACTAATTATTTTACCTGTTTAGTTGAAACTTGATTTCTGTTATTCTGTGCATTATTTGAAGTTGATTTTTTTTAAATTAAATATTATTAATATGAAGTATTTGACATTTTTAAATTTGGTATTGAAGCAACGTAGTAAAGATTTTGAAATATTATTTTGCTGAATTATTTATTCCTGAATATTTTTGTAAGATTTTCGTATTCATTGTGATGGAGCCGTGAGCTCTTTATTGTGGAAAAATATTATTGATAATTTATGTTGGCATGAGCCGTGAGCTCTTTATTGTGGAAAAATATTATTGATGATTTATGTTGGCATGAGCCGTGAGTTCTTTATTGTAGAAAAATATTGTTGTTGAAGTATTTTGGTAAGTTAAATTATTTGAGCACTTGAGGTACAAATTGTGATATATTGTGATGTTGATACACATGCGGTGGTATAAGATCTGGGTATTGAAACGCATGCGGTGAGATAAGGGTGGCTTGATACGCGTGGCTAGTAGGAGAAACTACTAGAAGTCATGCGGGGTGATAAGGATGGCTAAAACGCGGGATGCTATTTCGAAAAAAATATTTTCTTTAAAATAAATTGTGAAGGCTCCTGCGGTGAGATAAGAAAATGAGATATTGTGAATTTATTTATGATTTGGGACTACGAGGCGGTACCTCGAGAGTGCCCTTGTTGATATTGATTTATGGCCGCAGTTGCCTTTGATTATTTGTTGTGATTTTCTTAAAGTTGAAAGAAAATTTTGTTTGTTTCCACGAGATATTAATTGCCATTATTTTGTGTAATTAAATGGTGACTTGCTACTTGATTCATTTCCATTGTCATTTATTTTATTATATTGTTAATATTTTACCATGCTATTATTATTTTTCAGTAGGGCCTGACCTGACCTCGTCACTACTCTACCGAGGTTAGGCTTGGCACTTACTCAGTACCGATGTGGTGTACTCATACTACGCTTCTGCATATTTTTTTGTGCAAATCTAGGTACACCTTATCAGACCAGGCATCAGTAAACTAGCTGTACGAGGAGATTTCGAGGTATATCTGCCAGCGTCCGCAGATTTCGGAGTCTCTTTCTATCTTACTATGTTATCTTCCTTATTTGCTTTAGACTCTGATGTATAGAAACATAGAGAATAAATTCTTAGAAGCTTGTGACTTATTTCTACCTGGTTTTGGGAGTTGAAATGGTTTGAATTGTAGTTTATTTATTTCAGATTATAATTTTTATTCCGCATTGATAGGCTTACCTAGTCTTAGAGACTAGGTGCCATCACGACATCCTACGGAGGGAATTTGGGGTCGTGACACTTATTCTCTAAAATAAGAGGTCACACTAATAAATGTCATATTCTCAATATACAACTGAAATTTAGATACTAATTATTTTTCCAAGTTATAAATATTGACTTTTTCTTTTTAGAAAATATTGACTTTAAAGAAAGAAAAAAACAGAAATCATTTGCTACGTTTTTAACTGTATCATTATCCTTTCAATTAGTACAGTATTAATTAAATGAGATACTCAAAATAGAGATAAAGAGTAATTGAAACACTACTCATATGATTGAATATTATTTTAAGTATGTGCAAAAACTTTAAAAATGTTATGAATATATTATATTATGGATGTTTATTTAGTCCTCCATTGTAAATAAGCTTCCTGAAGAAGTTTATCCATATGAGACTCCGCCATAAATATATTTTTCTATTTAGTACTCTATTGGAAATAAGCCTCCTGAAGAAGCTTATCCTTTCGGTACTCCGTTATGGATAAATATTACCCATGATAGAAGATTATCTATATCTTGCACAACAGTTTAGAGTAGCAGCTTACACAGCAGCTTGCAGCAGCAGCTTGCAGTAGCAGCTTACACAGCAGCTTCCTTTATTCTATAAATAGAGGAGAATTCAGTTCATTATGTACATAAGTTTGAAGTTTGAATAATATATCAGTTTCTCTGTATACTTGTCTTTACTTTACAGTCTTTATTTTATAACACGTTATCAGCACGAGACTCTGCCATCTCGAGAAAATACTTTGAAAGTATCAGAGGTACGAACTTTCTTTTTCTAAATAATGTCAAATCTTTCTAAATTTGAGTTTGTAGCCCTGGATATATCGGGCAAAAGCTACATGTCTTGGGTGCTTGATGCCGAAATTCATCTTGACGCGATGGGTCTGGCAGACACCATCAAAGATAAAAATCAGGTATCAATTCAAGACCGTGCCAAAGCAATGATATTCCTACGCCATCACCTTGATGAGGGCCTGAAAATGGAATATCTTACTATTAAAGATCCAGTCATACTGTGAAATAATTTATAAGATAGATATGACCACCTGAAGATGGTCGTTCTTCCACAGGCACGTTATGATTGGACTCATCTAAGGCTACAAGATTTTAAATCTATCAGTGAGTATAATTCTGCTATGTTCAGAATTATTTTCCAATTGAAACTATGTGGTGATAATATTACTGATCATGATATGTTGGAGAAAACTTTCACCACTTTTCATGCCTCGAATATGCTCCTGCAGCAGCAATATCGAGAGATGGGATTCAAAAAGTATTCTGAACTTATCTCACATCTTCTTGTAGCCGAGCAACATAATGGGCTATTAATGAAAAATAATGAAAGCCGACCTACTGGTTCTTGTCCATTCCCTGAAGTGAATGAGACGAACTTCCACCAAGCTAAACGTGGAAGAGGACGCGGTCCCAGTCGTGGTCATGACCGTAGTTGGGGAGGAAACTCTAATCGTGGTAATAATAATGCACCAAAGAACCTCCTCACCACCAGTATTGGAAAAGAAAGGAGCAAAAGCATGAAGCGGTGCAAGCATCAAAGCCAGAAAATGCATGCTATAGATGTGGGAAAAAAGGGCACTGGTCCCGTACATGTCGTACGCCAAAGCACCTGGTTGAGCTATATCAAGCCTCCCTGAAGAAGACAGAGAAAAATGCTGAAGCAAATTTTATTTCTGAAGATAATTTAGACTTTATGCATTTGGATGTAGCTGATTACTTTGCACTCCCAGAAGGAGAAATAAATCATATGATCGGTAGTGAATCTGTAGAGATGTAAATATTTTAATTTTTATTATTTGTAGTAGATAGTATGGTTATGTAATTGTTGTACATAAATAAAAGTTATGCTTTGATAATAATATTTACTATCATATTTATTTTGTTTATGTCATTTTGAAGAATATGGATAATCCTCAAATTATGTTTGGATCAAAGACCAATCATGAAGATATTTGTGTAATTGATAGTGGAATAACTCATGCCATATTCAAAGATCAGAAATACTTTTCTTATTTGCATAAGGAAAAAGCAAATATTTCTACAATTTATGGTAATATAAGTTTGATTGAAGGCTCCGGAAGAGCTATTATATTTCTGTCTAAGGGAACAAAACTTATTATCGACAATGCATTGTTCTCTTCCAAGTCCCGAAGAAACTTGTTGAGTTTTATAGATATCCACTGAAATGGGTATCATGTTGAGACAATAGATGAAATGAACGTGGAATATCTTTGTATTACAAAGAATATTTCTGGCCAGAAATGCATTGTAGAAAAGTTACCAACTTTATCTTCTGGCTTATACTATTCAAAGATTAGTATAGTTGAAACACACTCTATCGTAAACCAGAAGTTTACTGATTCAAATACTTTTGTGCTTTGGCATGGCCGTTTGGGCCATCCTGGATCAATAATGATGAGACGAATTACTGAAAATTCGAGTGGGCATCCATTAAAGAACCTGGAGATTCTTACATATGATGAATTTTCTTGTGAGGCTTGTTATCAAGGCAAAATGATCACTAGACCATCACCAATGAAGGTTGGCATTGAGTCCCCTGCCCTTTTAGAACGTATACATGGGGATATATGTGGACCTATTCACCCACCAAGTGGGTTGTTTAGATATTTTATGGTCCTAATAGATGCATCTTCAAGATGGTTTCATGTGTGCCTACTATCATCTCGCAACCTGACGTTTGTACAGTTATTAGCCCAAATAATTCGATTAAGGGAACAATTCCAAGATTATCCTATAAAGGCTATTCGCTTTGATAATGTTGGAGAATTCTCATCTCAAGCTTTTGATCATTATTATCTATCAGTTGGGATAAAAGTTGAACATCCTGTAGCTTATGTTCATACTCAAAATGACCTTGCAGAGTCATTTATTAAACGCCTGCAATTGATAGCAAGACCACTATTTATGAAAATAAAATTGCCCACTACTGTTTGGGGCCATGCTATCTTGCACGCAGCATCACTTATCCGTCTCAGACCAACGCATTATAATAAATATTCTCCGTCACAATTAGTTTTTGGTCATGAACCAAATATTGTCCATCTATGAATTTTTGGATGTGCTGTATATGTGCCAGTAGCACCACCACAGCGCAGTAAGATGGGCCCCCAAAGAAGGTTAGAAATATATATTGGGTTTGAATCACCCTCTATTATTCGCTATCTTGAACTATTGACGGGAGATTTATTTACTGCTCGATTTGCAGATTGTCGAATTGATGAAACAAATTTCCCATAATTAGGGGGAGAGAAAAAGGAAATCAAAAGAGAAATTGTGTGAAAAGTTTCATCATTATCTCACTTTGATCCACGTACCCCTATATGTAATCAGAAAGTCCAGAAGATCATCCATTTACAGAATATAGCAAATCAAATGCCAGACGCATTTACTGATTTGAAAAGGATAACTAAGTCACATATCCCTGCAGAGAATGTGCCTATCCGAATTTATATCCCAGCAAGACCATCTATAGCATGAGAGCTAGTGAACCTAAAGCATGCCTGAAGTGTGGTAGGCCTGTGGGTTCTAAGGATCGAAATCCTAGAAAAAAAAATCGACAAATGATCAAAATGATATTATCAAGGGATCTCCTGAAGAGACCCAAGATCTGATTAGTTCTGAAATTTCTGAAGAAATCAATGAACCCGAGACTCAAGTGAGCGAGGAACTTTTAATAAGTTCTACTGGTGATGGAAATAATTTAAATCGATCTGAAATAGTGGTGGATACTATTTTTGCATATAATGTTGCACTTAATATTATGCAAGATAGTGAGGATTTTGAACCCCGATCTGTCGAAGAATGTCAACAAAGATCTGATTGGCCAAAATGGCAAGAGTTAATTCAATAAGAATTGAAGTCACTTGCTAAAAGAGAGGTCTTTGGACCAGTAATCCAAACATCTACTGGTATAAAGCCAGTTGGTCATAAATGAGTTTTTGTGCAAAAAAGGAATGATAAAAATGAAGTTGAAAGATACAAGGCTCGCCTTGTTGCACAAGGATTCTCACAACGACCTGGAGTCGATAATGAAGAAACATATTCACCAGTTATGGATGCCATAACATTTCGATATCTCATCAGTTTAGCCTTACATGAAAGGCTTGAAATACATCTAATGGATGTAGTTACAGTTTATCTGTACGGGTCACTTGATAATAAAATTTACATGAAAATCCCTGAAGGATTTAAAATGCCTGAAGCATATTCAAAATCTCGGAAAATGTACTCAATCAGATTACAAAGATCTTTGTACGGTTTAAAATAATCTGGACGCATGTGGTATAATCGCCTCAGTGAATATTTGCTGAAAGAGGGTTACATAAATGATATTATTTGTCCATGTATTTTTATAAAGAAAATGACTTCAGAATTTGTTATACTTGCTGTTTATGTTGATGACATAAATCTTGTTGGAACTCCAGAAGAGCTCCAAAAGGCAATTGAATATCTTAAGAAAGAATTTGAGATGAAAGATCTTGGAAAGACAAAAATTTGTCTTGGTCTGCAAATTGAACATTTAGGAGACGAGATCTTTATCCATCAATCTGCCTATACAGAAAGGGTCTTAAAACGCTTTTACTTGGACAAAGCGCACCCATTGAGTACGCCAATGGTTGTTCGATCACTTGAAGTGAATAAGGACCCGTTTCGACCTCCAGAAGAGTATGAGGAACTCTTTGGTCCCGAAGTACCCTATCTCAGTACAATTGGTGCACTAATGTATCTTGCTAATGCTACAAGGGCTGACATAGCATTTTCTGTTAATTTACTTGCAAGATATAGTTCTTCTCCTACATGGAGACATTGGAACGAGATTAAGCATATATTGCGATATTTAAAGGGAACTCTTGATATGGGTTTATTTTATGCTAACAAAGATAGTGCAGATCTTGTTGGTTATGTAGATGCAGGTTATTTATCTGATCCCCATAAAGCTAAATTTCAAACCGGGTACGTGTTTACATGTGTAGGTACTATCATATCATGGCGCTCCATAAAACAATCTATTGTTGCTACTTCTTCAAATCATGCTGAAATAAATGCTATTCATGAAGCAAGTAGGGAATGCGTATGGTTGAGATCAATAATTCATTTTATTCGAGAAAAATATGATTTGGAATGTGAGAAAAGACCCACAATTTTATACGAAGATAATGCTGCATGCATAGCCCAATTGAAGGGAGGATTTATAAAAGGAGATAGAACGAAGCACATTTCACCAAAATTATTCTACACACACGATCTTCAGAAAAATGGTGACATTGATGTGCAACAAATCCGTTCAAGTGACAATCCAGCAGATTTATTCACCAAATCTTTACCAACTTCAACTTTTGAGAAGATAGTATACAAGATTAAAATGCGGAGACTTAAATATTTGAAACAAGGTTTTCATCAGGGGGAGTAAAATACATGATGTACTCTTTTTTCCTTATTAAGGTTTTTTTCCCACACGGTTTTTCTTATAAGGTTTTTAATGAGGCAGCTAGCAATGCGTATTATTAAATATGTGTACTCTTTTTTCTTCACTAGGACTTTTTTCCCACGGGGTTTTTCCTAGTAAGGTTTTAACGAGGCACATTATCTTTTAATGAACATCCAAGGGGGAGTGTTATGAATATATTATATTATGGATATTTATTTAGTACTCTGTTGTAAATAAGCTTCCTGAAGAAGTTTATCCATATGAGACTCCGCCGTAAATATGTTTATCTATTTAGTACTCTATTGGAAATAAGGCTTCTGAAGAAGCTTATCCTTTCGGTACTCCATTATGGATAAATATTACCCATGTAGAAGATTATCTATATCTTGCACAACAGTTTAGAGTAGCAGCTTACAAGCAGCTTACACAGCAGCTTACATATCAGCTTCCTTTCTTCTATAAATAGAGGAGAATTCAGTTCATTATGTACATAAGTTTGAAGTTTGAAGTTTGAATAATATATCAGTTTCTCTCTATACTTGTCTTTACTTTACAGTCTTTATTTTATAACAAAAAAGACAATTAATAGGAACACGAAAGATTATAAAATTTAGTTTTAATCCTCAATAAAGCAAGATAAATGTTCGTTCTTTTTTTTGGGGGGGGGAGGTGGGGGATAGAATAATTGTAATTGTCATGGTTTTGTGGCATTGCGGCTACGGTTTCTTGTTGTCTTCTTCTCCATATTCAAGCGCAATATTATTTATACACTTATATTTTTGGACTTTGGCCTTTAAATTTTGGCTATTTGCTAAAATGCTTTACAGATCTAGCCAATATTAGTAATATTCAGTTATTTATGGGAACTATGTTTAGCTTTACTTCATATTGTGCTTGTATGATTTCGAGAAAATATCATTTTCATTTCGTTCTTTTCTTATTTGACAGATTATTCTACTTCTTGAATGAATCTACTTTTTCTTTAAAAATTATTTTTCCTTTTTCCATCACCTAAAACAAGTGGAACTTATTATTAATTGGTACCTTTCGAATTTGTATATTATCATAATAACAATAAGGTAAGCAGTTAGAATCATAAAATTTCTTGTAGATATCGATAAGGGATCAAAAACAAATATTACACATTTGACGTGAGATTTATTTAGAATTTTGGTTATAGATATAACTTATAAATTTCCTGGAAATAAATACTAAAATGGAAAGTAGTAGAATAACGAGGTTGTGAGTTGATACGTCAATAAACATGGAATGCTTGAAGAATATAATCTTACGTTTCCCAATGTACCAAACCATCTTCTATAACCACAAAAAAAAAAGAAAAAAAAAATTGTAAAGGAAGTATTATGAGCACTTGTTCGTGAAAATTTAATTAGTTTATATTTTTTTGATTAGTTAAAAATTAAGAAACTAGATCTGAATAGTTTATTTAAATGTTCTATTATGTACTTTATAACAAAATTGTTTGACATGATTCATTTTCGTCTACAAATAAGTTAGAATTATTGAGCAACCTATATTTTTTCCTTAATTTCCCTCAAAATGCCAAGGCTAATCCTTAATTAACATTGTCTTCGGGTGATAGAAAACTAGAGCCGTCAATATGGGTTTGGCTCGTTGGTCCAACCCAACCCATGATATAGCAGGGCTGGCTAGAAAAATATTGGAGCCCATTAAAAAATGAGGCTCTTAATCCCGGCCTGAGTAAACATGTGGCCCGTGAGACTTGACTTAGGCTGAGCTGGACCGGCCCGTGGGCCTAATAAAATACGTGTTTAAAATATAGAAAATATAAAAAGTTTATGACACAAAAAATAATAAGAAGAGTATCCCAAGCTTAAAATTTATTAATCTCATCATATTAAAAGATCAAAGTCTTAAAACGTTAATTAGTTTTAAAATTTTAACTATTCTTAATATTTAACTAATCAATATTGCATACGAATTGTTGATGTAGATGAAAGTGACGATGTTAAGGCAACCTTCTCACAAGCGGATTCAAATATATTTGATGAAGATGATGTGTTAGATATCCCAAAAACGTCATGGATGTTCTCTTGAATAGTTTGTTTTGAGTTTTGACTTTTAGTGAATGAAATATAGTCGTGTCTTTTAATTTTTTAGTATTTATTGTGATATATTGAAACAGTATAAAAAGTTATTAAGTTTTGTGAAATTTTTCCTGTAGCGCTTTGAAAATTTTCAAATTTAGTTTAATACTTTAATCGTGATTATGAGTATAGAAAATATTATTTTGTGTACCAATGACAACGAGGGATTAAAAAAATATTATTGGATATGTTAATACTTATATATGAATGTTTGATTATGTTCAAAATATGAGATGAAAAAAAAAAAGAGAACGAAAAGAAGTTGGCGTGAATATGCACTTAATGGCCAAATTATAGCTTCTTGTGTATATATTTATTCTTGGTCATGAAATGAGACCTTTAAATGAAAAGATTCTTTCCCACTAAGTGGGTCAAAGACAAAGGAGTAAATAGTTAGAGATATAAGCATCTATATTAGCATTGTTACCCTTTTAAATTGAGTAGGTTCAAAAATCCCTAAAGTTAATTTTTGGGGGTTTCTTCAAGAAGGTAATTTTACACTTGTGGATGATTAGTATGAGTTATTTATGAGTAGTGATGGTTGTGAAAGAAAGTATTTGAGTTGGTTGGTTGTTGGAGGTCATAAATGTGTAACAATACCTTGTTGTTAATAGTGTTGGTGGTTTGGTGGAAAGGGTGATGAATAGTGTCGTTGGAATTTAAATGTTGGACTTTATTAACTCGAATGGGCGTAGTATTACCATTGTTGAGGTTCTTAAAGCTATTGAGCATGATATCACTCGCAAGGGTAATTTAGAAAACTTTAAGAATTAATCTAAGTCTCTTATTTTTTTTTTAAAATAATAATAAATTAAATTGATATTGTTGAGATATTTTATTAGTTAATATGAGCTCATATATGTAGATTGAATTTGTTGAATATTGTTGGAACGACCGGTGCGACTTTTATCTAACTTAGCGGACTATCGAGGTATGTCGAGCTTCTAGCTTCTTGTGCGTTTCGAAAAAAAACAAGAAGAAAAAAAACTAACTAATCTATGATTTATTTATTTATTTTGGTGACTTGATGATATTCCTTGCACGTGCGGGACAAGTTCGCATGATTTACTCTTTGTTGGAACTAAACGAATAAAATTGCTTATATGACTAAATCTCAAATTACATGAAGATATCTATGGTTACTATTCATATATTGTGCTATTGAGTGATGCCCCACACTATCAATATGATATTCTTGATCCATACAGATTTATATAATCGCGACACCCTTCTACATATATTGTTGTGTTCCTTTCTTTGATTATTTGGTACCTTACATAAAATTAAAGTTAAAACGCTATTACTCGGAATAATATCCATAGCGACTAACACCTATTGTCTAGTTGTGCGGGAATGCTACGACAACCGTCTTGGATCCTTGATGTATTACATAATAAAATAGTTCTTGGTCGATGGATACGATTCTATAAATAAAAAAAAGCAATAAAAATATATTTTTGTCTAACTGTGCGAGAGTGGTATGGCAGCCTCTTGGATCCTTGACTGTATACATTAGCCTAACTGTTTGGGGATGGTACGACAGTCTTCGTGGATGGCATCCCGATGTATTCCAGCACTATGGGTATTGATATTGAGACACAAGATAATGAGAACAATAGTTATAATAAGATGCCTGACACATAAGAAATAGATTTCTTGTCTTGCAAACTTAAATCCTGGTGTGATTCTATGTACTTTACATAATTTATACATCTTACTTGAAATTATTGATCTCATTTATTTTGTTACATATGATTATCTATATAACTCTTTCCCCTGAGTATTTCAATACTCAGACATCGTTTGTTTAAATGATGCCAGGTTTAGCAGACGGTCGGGTGTAGGATGGCCAGCGCACATGCTAGAGTTCCTACAACTTCTTTTCTTGTTTTTGGTGAGCCCACCTTTGCACTCGTGGGGACACTTTGTTTCAGTTGTATATTTTTGAATAGTGCGGGCTAGCCCTGCATCTTTATTATTCCATTCATTGCATCATAGAGGCTCCATAAAGTATGTGTATTATTTTGGACAGTGAGTACTCACATGGCATCGCAGATGATATTTTACTTATGTCCAAATTACGCTATGAACTTTTATTGTTAATGAAGTTTATCTCATTTTTCTCGTCTAATATTGTAATTTATTAAATGGATTGATCTACACGATTACGAGTTGAGGAAAGTATTAAGCTACAATGGTTCGCTCGATGCAAGCGGGTAGGCACTAGGTGTCGGCCATGTCGCAATCCATTTTGGGGTGTGACAAACTTGGTATCAGAGCTCTAGATTTAATGTATCCTAGGGAGTCTTTAGAGCTGTGTTTTATAGAGTCTAACTTATGCATGTGTTGTCGACCACTCGTATATCTTGGAGTCTATAGACATTATAGAAAGTTTCGCATTCCTTTTTCATTCTAGATCGTGCAAGTAGAGCTTAACTTCAAGGTGTGTTCTAATGCACGTATTATTGTGACTTGCAGACAATATGGTTCGTACTCGCATCTTACTCACTCGAAGTGCACCTGCCAATCCAGATGAGGTTGTTCCCAATGAGGCTTCAGGTGGGGTACCAATAGCTCCAAGGGGTCGGGGTCGGGGTCGTCCCCCCAGGAACCCGAGGGCTGAGAGAGCAGGAGAGCATGTACCTCCACCTATGCGAGATGCACCTGCTATGCCACCTCTTACTGTTTATGACACTCCATCTCTTCTACAGGCCAGGCCATCCAATTACTCACCACTTTGGTAGCGGCACATGCACAGTGGGGTACTGGAGCCCCGGTACATGCTTATGATCAGAGTTCAAGGATCGACAGGTATTTGATGCTCTCTACACCAGTGTTTTATGGGACTAGACCCGAGGATGACCCTTTTGGTTACTTGGATGAGACCGAAAAAACCTTGAGGGTGATGAATGCCACCGACAAGGAAGCAGTTGAGTTTGCTTCTTATCAGCTAAAAGGTGTGGCCTACACCTGGTATGAGACATGGGTTAGAGAGCGAGGAGAGAATGCTTCTCTTGCTACTTGGAAGGAGTTTTCTATGGGATTTATGGAGCAGTTCCTTTCCGATGCGGATAGGTATTCCCTTGCCACTCTGTTTGAACAGTTAAAGTAGGGGTCTATGACCGTCAGAGAGTATAGTCACGAGTTCAATCACCTGTCAAAGTATGTTCCCCACATGATTCCAAACGAGGTTGCTAGATTTTGGAGGTTTGTTGATGGGTTGGGACCTCATATTTTTCACGACCCAAAATCTCAACCTATCGTGATGGCGCCTATATCGATACTAGGCAAGCCAATAATCTCAATAAACCAAAACTTCTCTTTAAGGTTGAAAATATAATATTTAAATACAATACAAACACTCCCCAAAACCTGGTGTCACTGAGTACATGAACATCTAATATGAATACAAGTCTCGAAAATATAGTCTATAATAGTCTGAGACCAAATACAGTAAACAAAGAGATAGAGAAGGAGAGACAAGGTCTGCGGAACATGGCAACTACCTCAAAATCTCCTGAAAATTAACCACTCGAAAGGATCAACACCCGCTATGTCTGGGAACACCTGGATCTGCACATGAAGTGCAGAGTGTAGTATGAGTACAACCAACTCAGCAAGTAGCAATAATAAATAAGGAACTGAAGATAGTAACGAGCTACACAGTTATGGTTCATTTCCAGTAATTCCAGCAAAGAATACATATGCTACCAAATCTGGCACTTTTAATATCAAATCAATTTTTATACAGTTTCTGTTCATGTAATCCGTATGTCAACAATCTTTCAGAGATTTCACAACAAATGATAGATAGCAACTAAGTGCAACAACAAATGAAAATCAAGTACAACCTCTTAGGACAACAATCACTCACTGGGCTCCCAGCCCTCATCACTCCTTGGGCTCCCAGCCTTCATCACTCACTCTCAATGGGTACCCGCACTCACTAGGGGTGTACAGACTCCGGAGGAGCTCCTACAGTCCAAGCGTTATAAACTGCACGGACAACTCGCATGCCATAATATAAATATCTGGATCCGCACGGCCAACTCACGTGCTATAGTATAATATAAGGATCCGCACGGCCAACTCACGTGTTTCACGGCCAACTCACGTGCAATAATAATATAAGGATCCACACGTCCAACTCACGTGCTGTAATATAAAATAAGGATCCACATGACTAACTCACGTGCTGCACGGCCAACTCACGTGCAATAATAATATATATAAAGCCAATATGGCCTGCTGTGGCGTGCAGCCTGATCCCAAAATATATCCTCACAATCAGGCCTTCGGTCTCACTTAGCCAAAAACCTCTCCAGTCTCCCGGGCTCTTAATAATCATGAAATCAGCCCAACAACAATGATATGATGTATCAATAATAATAACATAGATTGAGATAAAATGTGCAAGTAAAAGCTAAGACTGAGTACATTTAGCATTTAGCAGGCAATTCAATAAGTACGCGACCTCTGTGGATCCCAAAATATACTATCACATAGCCTAAGTATGATTTATAACATGATTTACAGTCAAATTTTATCAACACATAGAGAGCATATAGCTAACAACAAATTATTCAACTTTACAGTTTCCCGGGACGGACCAAGTCACAATCCCTTCGGTGCACGCCCACACGCCCATCACCTAGCATGTGCGTCACCTCCAAAATAATCACATGATACCAAAATCCGGGGTTTCATACCCTTAGGACCAGATTTAAAACTGTTATTTACTTCAAGCCGTGAAATTCGTATTCTACAATGTCCTTTCCTCGTGAATTGGACTCCAAACGCCTCGAATCTGGCCATAAATAATTCGTTTCGGTCAATAACATTTATTGGAATTAATTCCATAAGAAAATAATAATTTTCCATAAAAATCTGAAAATTTGCTCAAAAATCGCCCGTGGGGCCCACATCTAGGAACTCGACAAAAGTTACAAAAGCCATAAGCCCATTCAACCACGAGTCTAACCATACCAATTTTATCAAAATTCGACCCCAACTCGACCCTCAAATCTTCAATTTAAACTAAGAGGGTTTTCAAACTTTTCCAACTTAATTCGCCAATTAAATGATAAAAACAACCATGGATTCAGGTAATTTAACCAATATTGAGTTAAGAACACTTACCCCGTTGTTTCCCTTGAAAAACTCCCGAAACTTGCCTCTTCCCGAGCTCAAATCCGTCAAAACACCGAAGTCCCATTTTCAGAACTTAAACTCACTCCCCAGGTTTTTCTTCTTCGCGAACGCGGTCAGTGCCTTACATTCGCGAAGCACAAAATAGTTCCCATCCAAATTTCTCCTTCACGAACGCGACATCACCCCCGCGTTCGTGAAGCACAAAATGCCTCTGCCTCAATGCCTTCTCCGTGAACGCTTTCAACCCATCGCGAATGCGATGCTTCGTTCCCCCTCACTACGCGAACGCGACACCCCTTACGCAAATGCGTAGACCAATTGTCTGGGGTCCTCGGCTGCTTCCTCTCTTCTTCGCGAATGCGTAACACCTCTCGCGTTCGCGATGCACACCCAGTCCACCCTTCGCGAACACGTTATTCTCTTCACGAACATGAAGAGCAAATATTGCCAGCCTCTCGGTTCCTCTTTGCGAACGTGAGGATCCACTTGTGAACACGATGAAGGAAGCCAGATGGTGCATCAGAAAAATTCCAGCAGAGTTCCAAGTCCAAAATCTAAACTGTTAACCATCCGAAACTCACCCGAGCCCTTCGGGACCTCAATCAAATATACACCCCAATTCAAACCTAATGAACTTTGAAATTTCTAATTTCTACAAACGACTCAGGAACCTACCAAATCACGTCCGATTTACCTCAACTTTTGCGCACAAGTCATAAATGACATAACAGAGGTACTCAAATTTTCAGAATCGGATTTCGACCCCGTTATCAAAAAGTCAACCCCGGTCAAACTTCCCAAAAATTTAACTTTCGGCGTTTCAAGCCTAATTCTACTACGGACCTCCAAATAATATTTTGGATGCACTCCTAAGCTCAAAATCACCATACAGAGCTATTAGAATCATCAAAATTTAAATCCGAGGTCGTTTACACATAGGTCCATATCTGGTCCACTTTTTTAACTTAAATTTTTAATTATGAGACTAAGTGTCTCATTTCACTCCGAGTTCCTTCCAGACCCGAACCAACTAACCCGATAAGTCATAAATCAATTATAAGACATAAATTGAGCAGTAAATGTGGGAAAAGGGTTATAATATTCAAAACGATTGGTCGGGTCGTTACAATATTAAATCGCATACCTCTGCCGTCGCTATGCACCCCTTCTCTTTCTCTTATGCTGTAAGCCATGCTGAGAGGTTGGAACTTTGGAACAAGTAGAACAAGGCAGATTGGAATCTGAACAAGAAGTCTCGTACCACAGGTGGTTATGGTGGTTCTTCTAGTGGAAGTAGTAGTAGGGGTTTGTCACCATCTGTTGGCAGCGCTCCATCTGGGTGGCAAGGACAAGGTTAGGGAGACTATTCTAGGCCAACTCAGAGTGCTACACCTCAAGCACGATTTTCACAGCGGGCACCTACTTGTGGCAATTATGGAAAGGTTTATTGCGGGCAGTGTCGTAGAGAGAATCGCATTTGACATTATTGTGCCGCAAGTTGTAGAGGGATAGAGGTAGTCCTTCAGTACAGCAGGGCGGATCTACAGCTACTACGGCTGCACCTCCCCAAGTTCGGGGCACTACTACTCAGACTGGGCGAGTTGCAGGCAGTAGTGCCGCTTCTACTTTAGGTGGACAACCCCAACTCTATGGACTAGTTCCAAGAGTTGATGCATAGGCGGTCAATGCCTTCGTGACAGGTATACTTACTGTTTTCGCACTTGATGCTTATGTTCTTATTGATCCCGGGTCCACATTTTCCTATGTCACCCCATATTTTGCTTTGGATTTCGGGATAGATCCAAAACAATTGCTTGAGCCTTTCTCTGTGTCTACTTCGGTTGGAGATTCTATTATTGCTTCCCGTGTCTATAAGTGTTGTAGGATTGCAGTCCTGGATCGCGAGACTACAACAGATCTTATCGAGCTAGAGATAGTTGACTTTGATGCGATCATGGGAATGGATTGGTTATCTAAATATTATGCCACTCTTGATTGTCGTGGCAAGATAGTCAAGTTTGAATTTTCAAATGAACCAGTTCGTGTATGGATGTGCAATATTGCTGAGCCCCGGGATAGGTTTATTTCCTACCTTAAGGCGATGAAGATGATCACAAAAGGGTATTTTTATCATATGGTAACAGTTACAAATACGAATGTCGAGCAATCTACTCTTGATTCAATACCAATTGTTAATGAGTATTTGGAGGTCTGGGATGGACTGACCATTATAAGGCCCATCAAAATATTGGGCTAGCCCAGTCCAGCCCAGCCCGTCAATTACTAAAGCCCACATGGATTGGGCTGGGCTAGCCCGACCCCTCCCAGATTGATAGGTCTATAGAAAACTTCGATTTCAATTAAACATCTTCGTATAAAATGAGTACCAAGGACTAGATTAAATAAATTATTAAATACATGGACTGGGCTGGGCTAGCCCGACCCCTCCCAGATTGACAGGTCTATAGAAAACTTCGATTTCAATTAAACATCTTCGTATAAAATGAGTACCAAGGAGTAGATTAAATAAATTATTAAATTAATTTCCTGAATCATAAATAGTATTTGTGAAATAAAATAATTAATTCTCATTAATATTGTCTTTCTGAAATAATCAGAAAGAGCTAATAATCTACTATCTTCTATTGTTTCGACAAATTAGTCATGGTTTAGGTGTTGGGTCTGGGCTTTAGTTACATCAGTTTTTATTGTGCAAGGTGCAAAGTAGCAACTTTTTGGTCGCTATTTAAAATATATTTATAATTTATAATATATTTAAAAATTATTCAATTTGTTTAAATTTTAGTACTAAGTATCTTGATTTTTTGTATCCTAAATTTTCGAGCTGCTAATTTGGAGATTTAGTGTCCTAAATTTTTGAGTTGTTAATTTAAAATTTAGGACTAAGTGTTCTGGATCTCTGAATTGCTAATTTAAAAATTTGGATATTAAATTCTATTTCTGGACATGATATTCGAACTTTAGGAATATGATGTCCTGAATTTTGAGAAAATTGGCTAATACTCCCTCCGGTCCTCAATAAATGACCATTCTATCTTTGGCACACCCACTAAGGAAATACAAACTCATAGAGAAAAAATATAACGACCTGGCCGGTCGTTTTGAGTGTTGATACCCAATTTTTGTCCTCATATTTTTCAAATAATATATACTTTTAAAATATCACTTTGCATCATTACTTAATTTACAAGGGTTATATAAGTACCATTTGTAATATTTCAAAATTTGTAAGGCTTTGAAATTGATTTTCTTGCATTTAAATTGTTCAAATATTTAATAATTACATATTTAAATTATTTTATGATGACTTAATCATCCAAAAATTATTATTTGCATCCACATATATATTTAATAATATTTTACTTATTTGTATATAATTATATTTGTATTTTAAAGCGATTTTACTTAATTTTGCAATAATAGCCAATATTTTGTACATAATTGTATTTATTATATTATTTTACACTAAAATAACATTTCTTATATTTTTATAATGTTAGCTGTTATTTTAAAGCATTTTACTACGTGAATAATATTTTACTATTTATTAGTTATTTTTATAATTATTATTCTTTTTCTTAATTCCTTGTATTTAAAATCCAGCCTAATCCCAAGCTAATTTTCGGATCAAATTAATGGCCCAAACACCCCCAAACCTTAGCCCAATCTACCCTGGCCCAAACCAAATGACCTCTTTATTCCAACCCTGTCGCAACCCACTTCAAAAGACCCGCCCCGCCATTCTTTAATCCAGACCGTTGATCTCTAAAGATCAACGGTCCAAGATAACCCCACCCTTTTAATTATATCCGCCCCAAACCCTAGCCCCATCCTTCAGAGATAGCCGCCCCTAAATCCTCTCTACTCTCTTCTTCTCCTCTCAAAACCTAATAGCCGCCTACTCAATCTTCCCCGATTCCAGTCCTAATATGAAATCTCCTCATGATTTTCCTTCCATATATGCTCGATCTCTTCGTTATTTACATGGTATTGGTATCACATAATACTTTTCTATCTTTGGCAAGTATACAGACCTAAATCAAGCACAATCATCTCCAGACCTTCGATATTTAGATGATATTTCGTCTATATACACTCACTATCAGGCAATATGGGTCTGATTTACCAAGATCTTTAGTCGATTTTTGGTTCCAGTCAAATTAGGGTTTGCCTGATTCTATTTTCTAATTTTTATTTCTTAAACGATTCTGCATGCTCCCCTTTCCTTATTTATGTTGATTTACTGTGTTACCTTGTTTGGAGGTTTGATTTCGACTACTATATAAACCCCTCCCCAATTTTCCCTTGGGACAGACTTTAATCGCTAAAAACTACTAGTGTCCTCCAATTCTTTCTTGTCTTATACTATTCTGAGGTTCAATCTTTTGGCTGGCTAAAAGCCAAGGCCATTAGAATTCAATTCTCGAACCTTTCTCAGTGTGAGCATTGCCCGGGGTTCATTCGAAACCCTTGGGAACTCTGACACACTGAGATTCCTGGGTTCTACTGTTCATTTTGCTATTAATATTGAAGAGTTGCTGAAATTACTCCTTTTGTCCATTTGTTCTTATGTAACCGATTCTACTGCCTTTGTGAGCCCGAGATTTGGATCTGTTGGTTGGCGAGGTTGCTGAAGGCCTAGAAATTCACTAGGGTATTTTGTAGCAGCCTTATGCTATTTGATAGGTTCTGTTTCAGTCTGTATTTCTGTTACCTTTGAGTTCGTATTATTCCATTTTGGTCCTGTAACTTGTAATAACGAATAATTGGGGTGCTAGTAAAATCGGGGTAAACATGTATATTCTAATGCTTGCATGAAAGGGTAGAAGACATGCTTATAGGGTCTATGTGGTCTATTTACTATTTTGTTCAGCATTCCTTATATGTTATTTAGTTTAATGTGTTGTACACTAATAGAAAGCATGCCTATAGGAATCACACACACACTTCACTTCACTTGCCAAAATATGCTACACTTGTTACCATGTCTACTATTCAGCGCTCTTAGCTAATATGCCTATAGGATACAACAATGCAATACCTTTGCTTATCTAGATACTATGACTATAGGGTCTTAACTAATTAATCAACTACTTCATATTGTTTTTGTACTGCCTCACTTAGATAGCATGCCTATAGGGATAAAGTGTTATAATTTCAAGTATAATTGTCAATTGTTAGAAATTCCGCCTATAGGGCATTTATTGATGCTACTAATCTTGTGTTTTCGAACGACTCTCACCGCCTAATTATGCGACCGTTAGAGATCATGTCTATAAGGTACTGTCACCTGCCTACGACGCAAACCTATAAAATCAGTGCTGGTAATTCAAAGTTCTGGGATTGTTTTGCATTACCTTATTACGCAAACGATTAGAAATCATGTTTATAGGACTTGTAACGCTCTAATTTGCTTATACGTTAGTCTAGAAATTACATCACTACCTGTATATAACTGGAATTATATAAAAATAATGCCTACATGACTTAATGATTCTAATACGTCTTAATTCTGTCTACTGCCTAAGCAGAAATCTGTTTGCATTCTTTCGTGCTTATGTGTGGAGGTTAACTTGAGCCTTTTATTGCAATTGTATGTAGTCCTATCTGTTTTGAATGTCGCCCAATTTTATCATTTTTTGAGAAACCTAAGTAAAGTCTAGAACCACCTGATAGTAGGTCTAAAGCCTCCTGGACCATAGGCATGGGACGAGTAGTGCACTCATAGGGTATGGCTTAGAATTGAATTAGAACGCCTTTAAGTAAACAACTTCAACATAGTAATCGGGTAGCTGGAGATGATAGTTTGTGCCCGCTGAATAATACGAGCAACCTCTACCTCCAGAGAGTTGCGAAGTATTATTTATGTTGCATAGGGTGATCCTTTAGGCTAAAAAACTTAGGACCCCCCTCTCTTATGTGCGTGTTAGTCACACTTAGTCATTTAACATAGCTCAATATAGTTTGTACCTTTACAGTTATTAAGACCTGTACCGATTCTCATATGTTTTAATAAGACTCTACAACTTCTGAATTTACCTTCTATTTATTTGATCACCTAGCTTAATTAGATCATCCACATAGTCTAAAGTTCGGTCGGGACCCATAGTTGTGGACCTCGAAGAATGCCTAACACCTTCTCTTTGAGGTAATTTAATCCCTTAGCCGATCTTTGGTGGCGTTGACTAGTCAAATAGAGTTATTTGCAAATAGGTGCCCTAACGCACCTTAAAATCGTTAGGTGGTGACTCTTCACTTTCAATACCTCAAAGAGTTGTCACATGTCGAAACCCGCTTTCGCGAGAAAAAAAGGTGCGACATTGAGCATTTGAAATTCGCACGGTAGTTTGAGGGTATGAGTATCCCCATATGATGTATTATGAGTTGTGTGAATCGTCGGTTTTGGTTTTCAAGTTAATCGGAATCGATTTGGAAGAATGAATTTCATGATTTAAGCTTTAAGTTGGAAGAGTTGACCAAGTTTGACTTTTGGGAATTTGAACCCAGAACGAAGTTTTGAGGGCTCAGTTAGGCCCGGATGGTGATTTTGAACTTGGGCGTATGTCCGGATTTGCATTTGGATATTTCTAGAAGGATTCGACGCTAATTAGCGAAAGTTGGAAATTAGAAGGTTTGGAAAGTTTATAAGTTTGACCGGGAGTTGACTTTGATGAAATTGGGTTTGGATTGTGGTTCCGGGAATTGTAATAGATTCGTTATGTCATTTGGGACTTCTATGCAAAATTTGGGTACATTCCGGGTTGATTTGATAGGTTTCGGCGCGAGGTTTAGACGTTAAAAGTTCAAAGTTCATTCGAGTTCGAATTGAGGTGCGATTTGAGGCCTCCAGTAGGTCCGTATTATGTTATGGGTCTTGTTGGTATATTTGGTCGGGGTCCCGAGTGGCTCGGGTGAGTTACAGACTTGGTTCAGATAATTTTTTCCTCTCGTTGCCTTGTTGAAGAGTTGCTGGTACTGGTGCAGCCGTATTTGCGGAGTCTTGGCCGCAGAAGCGACTTCGCAGATGCGGGCTGTCCATCGCAGAGGAGAGGTGAGAGCTGGTGAGGAAGACCACAGAAGCGGATTTTTGTAGCGCATGCGAGATTTTGAGCGCAGGAGCGGGAGTTGGCACAGATGCGAGTCCTTGTGCCGCACCTGCGATGTCGTAGGAGCGGATATTTCTCCGCAGGTGCGAGGGCCATTTATCCAGTGCCTCTCCACAGAAGTGGAACGTTTTTCGCAGAAGTGACGCCGCAGAAGCGGCTAAGTGTGTCGCAGATGCGATGATGCCTGGGTAGAAGCTATATATCGAGGTTTTTGGTTCTTTTATCATATTTTGAGATTTGGGGATGGGATTAAGACGATTTTTGAAGCAAATTTCATTATAAGGATTGGGGTAAGTGTTCTACACTCGGTTTTGATTATATTCGTGATTCTATCTTCGTTTTTGGTAGTTGGATTATGAATTATAAAGAGAAATTGGGGTTTTTAGCCTAAAGTTTCATAAAGCAAATTTTTGAGTTTTGAACATCGATTTGGAGTCGGATTTGAGTAAAACTAGTATGGGTGGACTCGAAATTTATTTGGTTGTTGGATTTTGTGAGTTTTGTCGGGTTCCGAGGTGCGGGCCCGTGTTTGATATTTGGTTAATTTTGGACTTTTGAGTAAAGATTTGACCTTTATCAATTGGAATTGCTTTCTTAGACTTTATTTGATGTATTTGAGTTACTTTTGGCTAGTTTCGAGCTGTTCGGAGGTCGGTACGTGCGAGATAGAATTTGTGGAGCATCTCTTGGCTTGCTCGGTATTGGATTTGGCTTGTTTGAGGTAAGTAACACTTCTAAACTTTAAGCTGAGGGTATGAACCCTGATTATACGTATTATGTGTTTGGTGTTGAGGTGACGCACATGCTAGTTGACGGGCGTGTGGGCGTGCACCATGTGAATTGTGACTCGATTATTTCTGTGGTACTGTGTAATTACTTAATCTTATTTGTATCTATGAAATCTCTACGTGTTAGAGTAATTGAGTTGTGATCCATGTTAGAAACCATGTCTAGGCTATATGCTTATCCTGTTGGGACCCACTGAGGTTATTTCTGTTATTGAGTTATTTCCTTACATTACAATTACATACTCAGTCATACACATTCATTTGCATATCATATCTCAGTCTCTGTTACCATTTATTGATACATCATATCATCATTTTGTGCTGATTTTTATGACATTGTGTGCCCGAGAGACTGGAGAGATTGATGACTGAGTGAGGTCGAGGACCTGATGGTGAGGATATTTATGGGATCGGGTTGCACGCCGCAGCAGATATTATTATTTTATAATGGGATCGGACTGTACGCCGCAACATGTTTTATTGATTTATGCCATGATTGACTTGTTATAGCGCTTGGGGATGAAGGATACCCTCCAGAGTCTGTACACCCCAAGTGAGCGCAGGTACCTACTGAGTGCGAGTGCCGAGTGATTGGGAGGATTGAGTGATTGTGAGGACTGAGTGACTGGGAGTGCTGAGTGACTGGGAGGACTAAGTGAATTGATACTATGAGAGTATGCATATGGTTTTATCACTGAGTTGCATTTGCATTCGACATGCACACTTGACACACAGGCATAGAGATGCATTTTTCCCATACTGTACGACATTGCGTCATTCATGAATTCACATACACATTGACATGTAGGAATAGAGATGTACTTTCCTCATGCCATTTGAAAATAATACATTTATCAGTTGAAAGTTTTGGGAAAAATCACAATTTTACAAACTTACTCATATTTAGGTGATTTGGATAAAAGATTTGGGGTTTCACTGACATACTTGAAAAATATGCCTATTTTTCGGAACTATAAACGAGCTGAGCACTATATCTCTGAGTTACTTCTTTTATCACTTTTATTATGTTATTATGAATTATTGTTGGCTATCGGTGTTGGACTCCGACCTTTGTTCCAGCTCGTCACTACTTTCAACCTAAGGTTAGGTTTGTTACTTATTGAATTATGGGGTCAGTTGTACTCATACTACACTTCTGCACCTTGTGTGCAGATATTGGATCTTGATACTGCTGTGCACGGTGAGAGCTGGATTTGAAGATGTACCTGTGTTCAGGTCATAGCTGCCTCTTGATCTTGGTCGCTTTAAAATTTTAATCTGTTCATGTATATTTCAAACAGATGATGTACTTTATTTCATATCAGCTTTGTAAATTCGAAATCTTAGAAGTTCATTGTTTGTACTACCAGTTCTTGGGAAATTCTTGTATAAAAGCAGTTGTATTATCATTTCTTTTCTTTATAAATCTCTCTAAATTGATTAGTTATTAATTGGCTTACCTGACAGGTTGTGTTAGGTGCCATCACAACTAGTTGGATTTTGGGTCGTGACAAAAAAAGATGTATTCACTAAATTAACCTTAATTAATTGTTACCTTGATACATTGGAATATGTAAACAATGGCAAATTTTGGAAAAATAAAATTAATTCCTTCTTGGTTATATAAATGGACACTTATTTTGGACCAAAGTAAAAAGGTAAAATGATCACTTATTATAAAACGGATAGAGTATTTAAATATATTGTAAATTGTAAATATATTTTAAATAACACGCTTAAAAATGGCTACGTGCTATCATTTCCACGTTTTTATTTGTACTTTTGACAAATATGTCCAGCAAAGTTCAAGCCCAAGATAGGGGAGATCGCTGGATCGATTTTATGATCAAATACAAATTTTTATTTTTAGAATGTAATTCTTTTGAGCAGAAAATAATTACAATATAACATTGAGACTAGTAAATTATATGCATGAGATTTTATAGAGACATTTTCTTCTTTCAAATTATAACTGATTATAGCAGATATTAAAATGGTAATCATCCTAGTAAGGTCACTAGCTCTATTTTTTTTTGGTCAAACCTTAAAATTTTATTTAGCCAAGATTATATTTTCAACCGCTCGTTCTTTTTGGACTATAAGAACAAGGCCTCCTATTTCATATTCTACCTATCACATAGACAGAATTAAACTCTATATCTATCCGCTATGGCTAGCAAGGAAAGCTATCTAAACTATTTAGTACATTTCTCCATCTACTTTGTTGTTGCCTTCTAATGTGTAGTTGGAGTACAATCTCCCTAATGATATGCTTGGTATGTTGTTGCTTCTGTTGGAATCTTCGAACATTGCGTTCCCCTCAAATGTGATAAATTATTGCAGCAAAGAGCCAACCCAACACTTTTGCTCGCACTCTATTGTTGTTCACTTTCCTGGTTATCCACTTAACTTCCTCCGTCCATGTTCCTAATTGTATGTGCTCTCCCATTCATTTCAGTAGCACATTCCAGATAGTAGCAGAGAATGCACAAGCAAAGAAGAGGTGAGCTAAGTTTTCCTCTACTCTAGAGTTACATAGTACACATTCCTTAGGAACATGCATCTTCCATCTTTCCAATCGATTAGCTGTAGCTAATCTTTGTTGTACTGCAAGCCAAACAATGAATTGATATCGTAGTAGCATTGGCTTCATGATCAGACATTTCCTTTCAACTTTCTGGTGTTGCGGGGTGAGAGATAGGTATATTTTCTTGATACTAAACTTTCCTCTTAGGACAAATTTCTGCAATTCATGTAGAGGGTCACCACCTAGCAACCACTGTTTAGCATCAATTATCTTCCTTACAATCCATCACGCTTGTTGTGGAGTCTTTATACTACTCAGTTCTTTGCCTTTTATATAGAAGCTGTGGATTCACTTGACCCAAAGGGTGTCTTTTTTTAAGGCTACTTACCAAAGCAGTTTACATATGGCTGCCCTATTCCATGTGAAGAAATCAATTATGTTTAGATCCCCGGCAGATTTTGCCATACATAGTTTTTTCCAAGTCACTAATGCTCTTTTAGATGCTTGAGCATTCCCAGTCCATAAAAAGGTTCTACAAACACTAGTGAATAGTTGTAGCACTTTTTTTTTTTGCAGTAGGAATACCTAAGCCTAGTAAGTTTGCATTTCAAAGAGAACACTCTTGATCAATTGCACTCTACCACTGTATAATAAAAGTTTTATTGTCCAGCACCTGATTCTGGCTGTCATTCTCTCTACCAGTGGAGGACATTGATGTATGTTGATCTTCCGAGAGGATAAAGGTACCCCAAGGTATTTGAATTGGATCTCCCCTAATGAGAATTGTGTCTCAGATAAAATCTGCTCCTTCGGTGCTTGAGAGACTCCAGTTATATACAAGGAACTCTTTTCTTGATTGGCTTTAAGATCTGAGGCATCAGAGAAGTGATTGAATGCTTGAAGCATCAATCTTATAGAAATTTCATATGTCCTACAGCACATTAACAAATCATCCGCAAAACAAATGTGCACTAACTTTAGCTTACCAGATCTAGGGTGGTAATTAAAGTCATGGTTGTGCCTCAATTGCTTCAAAAATCCGTTCAGATATTCCATTGCCAGCACAAACAAGTAAGGGGACATTGGGTCCCCTTGTCTAAGTCATTTCTTTGCCTTGAATTTAGGAGTAAGGCCCCCATTGATCATAATCAACTAGTTCACTGTGGAAACACACTCCATGATTAAGTTAACAAACTTCCCTGGAAAACCAAACTCCACCAGAATTTCTTTTAAAAATTCCCATTCAACACAATCATATGCTTTCCTTATATTCACTTTCACAGACATCTTGGAGACAAACCTTTCTGGGAATATCCTTTGACAAGTTCATGTGCCACTATGACATTATCTAAGATATTCCTCCCTGCTATGAAAGCAAATTATGATGAACCAACCAAGTAGTTCACAACTAGTTTGAGTCTAGTAGTAAGTATTTTTGCTATTATCTTGTAAAGAGTTGTACACCAGGCAATTGGTCGGAATTCCTTCACAAATGTAGGATTGGCTAGTTTTGGAACCAATGTGATTGTAGTACTATTGGTTTCTTTGAGTAGCTGCTAGTTTCAAAAAATTGCACTACTGCCTGTGTTATATCATCCCCTACAATGCTCCAATATTCTTTGAAGAATTCAGCAGTAAAACCATCAATTTCCGGGGCTTTATCATTAGGTAAATCTTTGAGGGCCAGTAATTCTATTTTAAAATAATATGTTATTTATTTAGTATAACAATTTTATTAATATCAATGAATGAAAAATTTTCACGCTGTAAATGTAACCAATTGGGAGATGAATATATCAAGCCTCGTCATATTCCTCCGATTATTGACGAATCCATATAATTCTTATAAATTTGGTCAGGTTTGACTTACATTTTGCTTTGGCTTGTGGGAAAGGCCACAAGTCATTTTTCGTCGTCCTTAAATTCAAAGTGATCTAGCTACACGACTCCCTATAATTACAGGCAAAATAGTAATCAAACAAACAATAACATACTGATGTAATTCCATATTACGGCGTTTGGGAGGATAAAATACACGTAGATCTTAATTTTACCTTGTCGAAGTAGATAAGTTGTTTTCAAAATGTCCTCGAGTCAAGATAAACAATTTCAGCAGGTCTGAACAGAAGAACACTAACGAAGAGGTCAGGCTAAAAATGTTAAAGACAAAAACATCAACAACACAAATAACAAAGCAGTAAAATAACCAAAACAAGGGGAATTACCGGCAAAATGGTAATATATACGACGTATGAAGCGTATATTTCAAAATAATGCACTAACTTAGATTATAATTTATAAATATTAGTCTTTTCGCAAAGAAAACTAGTTTTCAAAATCTTTTTGCATTTCAGAAAAAAACAAGAAGCCGTTTGCTTATTTTATTTTATTTTCCAAATCTACGTTTATCATTTCATATAGTGTGATGTTAACTAAGTGATACATTTAAAAAGGGATTAATAAAAGTTTTGATAAATATTCTTATGAGTAAGATAATCAACTGTTTAATAAGTGTGCAAAAAACTTTAGAAGACAAAAAATATGTACCAAAAGTGTTAGGACTTAAGAGTATATTAGAACAAAAAGAATAATTTTGACTAGAATTTGATGCTTATAGGTCTTCTAATATGCTGCTTTTAGGGAAGCGTGAGGTGAGTGATCAATGCCTTGTCGTTTGGGATTATGTAACATGGTCATTAAACTGCCTTAGCTATTTTTCTAGTTTAATTTTTAGGCTGGGGAGGTCTCGTAAGAAAGAAAGTAATGGAAAAGAATATTAAGAATTGTACCTTATATTAAACGAAGGGTAGCCTTGGCGTAACTAGTAAAGTTATTTCCATGTGACCAGGAGGTTACATGTTCGAGCCGTGAAAATAGCATTGTTTACCCTAAAAATGAGTAACAATTAAATTTGTATGCGGTTTAAAGGATACGTGATTTAATTCAATACGAATAATTAAGAATAACAGGTAAATGAGTTAAAGACAAAATAAATGATCAAACCAATCACAATGTAATGACCAAGCCTGATCTTAGATTAAACAGTGGAACTCATCCTCGATTGAACCCTCGGTACAAACTCAGTCGCGGGTGAAGAAAAGAACAAATGAGTAATGCCTTGGACAATAGCTAGAAGACAAAAGTAAGCTTTTAATTCTATGAATTGCGCGTTACAATGTGTTAGACTAAAGAAAAACTTTTCCTTTATATAGCAGGAGAAATTTAGTCCTAGTATAAGTCTAAAAAGGTAAAAATCTTCTTTTCTCGGTAATTGTTGATCAATAATTGATACCAGATGGGATTCGCGTTGTAATATCCGTTTGAGCGCGAATATTATGGCCCCCTATCCGTCATGCATAATAGTTCACCGCGTCCCCGAGGTCCAGAAGCTATATTTGGTCCGGGGTACGTCGCCTTACCGTGTCCGGTCTCAGATACATCGTTCATTCTTCCTAGGTTTCGATATGAGGGGTTCTGGCCTCGATTGTAATCACGTCGATCTGTGCTTCCCCTTCGTTCTCTCATCAGGGAATCGGGGAAAGCTTTACCTCCGATTTTACATGTACATAGATAGTCCCCTCGTTTTCCGAAGAGTAGATTTATCGAAGTGACGAGAATCGATAAATTAACCCAGGTTCCTTCTTTCGTACGTTACAACCGAGTTGACGGGTCAGTGAAACGTCCCATTAGTCGCTTCGTTCTGACTTCGTACACGTGTCAGCCGTCGGTTGACAGTCCTCGAATGTGAAACGTCACGTATTGATTATCCTTCCTCTATAAAAGCTCCCACCCCTTTTTCACCTTTTTACTTTCCGATTCGAGAGCTCTTTGATTTACCCTCGAATTCTCCACTTAACTCTAACCCTTTCAAATCTTCATACATTGCTTTCTGGATCTTCAAATCTTCATCTTCAAATCTTCATACTCCTTCTCTAAATATTCAAATTAGACCTTCATATCTTCATTCCCATCTTCAAATCTTCATCTTTATCTTTAAACCTTCATATTTTTCAGAATACGATGGCAAAAACTTCCAAATCCGTGCCTCAACAAACCGCCCCTTAAACTTTCAATCCGGCCACGGATGCCGAGGTGGCCATTCCTGAGGTGGTCCTGGAGCCTCCTTTGAAGAGTTTTATTCCTGGGGGCTGTTCCACTGAAAACGAATTCAAAGTCGAGAAGGCCTCCAATCAACAGGACCAAGGCGAAGGAGTATGGAGGTACATAAGCTCCATTACTGAGGGCACACTCCCCACAGTTCGGGTGGACTATAACTTGGAGGGCAAGAAGGCGGTCATCCTCGAGCCCAACGAAGACATCACCACTCACGTGGAGGGGTATCTAAGTGTTTACACTTACCCCCATCACGCTAGCCTCGGTGGATCCTATAATCCTCGGATTCTGCAAAAGGTACGAGGTATGTCTTGGGCAGATTCACCCATCTTTTTGGAGGATCGTAATCCTCCTCTGCCACTTTGTAAACAACACCGAAACACCTCGGTTCACCCTCTACCACCTGCTTTGTCTCTACAGTCCCCAAATCTTCTGAGGGGGTTGATCAAGCTCGTTCGCCGAGCAAGTAAAGATCCATTCTCGAGCATCGATAAAGATCGAGATCTATGTTGGCAGGGGATGTTCGTTAGGGTGAAAATCGATGACCTTATTCCCCCCGAGTTTCTACCGTTCTCTGAAAAGTGGAACTCATCTTGTAAGTCTTCTTCTTCTTGATTACTTGGTACTTCCTTGTATTCTTTTTCTAATTGTCTGTGTCTACTGTTGTACAGCGGTCGCCAAGGTTCCTAATGCAGTCTCCAGCTTCAATGAGTGGATCGAGGGGACCTGCAAACAAATGTATTACTTCGAGCGCGAATGGCGCAAGCTCTGGAAGGGCAAGTGGGAGACACGTTCCCATGATGAGTCTTCCTCCCGAATAATTACATTTGCATACTTAGCTTTTATTTATGCTAAGTCTTTTTCCTTTCACGGGTTTGCCCAAGACCACCAAGCTTTGGCCATTGGATGAGGACGAGGCCCCGTCTTCACTTGCTGAATCCTCCACTTTGGGATAGAATAAAAAAAGGAAATCTTCTGGCTCCCCGGGCGCCGAGGTGATGAAGAAGAAGAGGGTAACTGTCTGGCTCCAAAAAAGCAATAAAAAGAAAACCAAAGCCAGGGTACTGGACCCCGATTCCCTCTCCCGGCTGAGGGATTACCTTGAGGACGATGATCTGGAGTTCATCGCTCATGGGTCGACCATTGATGAAGGAGATCAGGCAGCAACCGGAGAAGGTGGCCGAGAGGCCAATCCCCCTCTAGATCGGGATCCAGAAGAAGAACCGAAGGCTCCAACATAGAGTCTATGGTAGAAGAGGCTCCAACCGATAAAGAGAAATCAAACGAGAAGACACGGGGCATAGAAGATGCCCTCAACATGTTCTTTGACGGCATGGACATGAGGGCATTGGAGGACTATTTCGGGCTTGGTCACCTGGAGGTCCAAAAAAAGGACGTGCCATCGGGAGCGGGCGAGTCGAGCTTGAGCCCGAAGCTAGTGAGGTAATTCCCAGCCCCAAGTGTGGATCCCGACCGTAAAAGAACAATAGTTCTTACTATCCCGGCGGATGCCCGGGCACTGTCCGCTCCGGTGGGTGTGGCCAACTATGTTCGTTACCTGTTGATCGAGGAGGACCAGGAAAAGATGAACGAGGCACATCGAACCTCTTCAACGAGGTGCAACAGGCACTAAACCGGGTAAGATGTCTACTCCTTGTACCCTTTGCAAATCTTGCTTAGTTTCAGTATGTTCTAACGACCTTATCATTTTGTTTTTCAAGCTTCGGTGCTCCACCATGAAAGCTTCCTTCGGTCCACGAATGGAAATCAACCAGCTCGAGTTCGATCTCAAGGAGCAGGTCTAGAAGAAGGAAATGTACAGGGCTCTCAATGAATAACAACAGGAGGCTCTCAAGGACCTCTAAATTCTCCGAGCCGAGCTGGAAAAGGAACAAAAGGAGGCCTCGTCCGTGAAACGGGAGCACACCGATCTGATCGAGAAGGTAAGGATCTTTGAGGCTAAATAGGAGAGGCTACCCGTGATGACTAACGACGCAACTTTGCAGGTCCAAGAGAAGATAGACTTGATTGACCAGCTTCGGGCCGAGATGGATGAGGTCAAGGTCGCGGCCGAGGCATTGAGGGGCAGGATGGACCTGTTGGCTTCAGAAAAGGAGGCTACAAACGAGGAGCTGACATCGATCAAGAACCAGCTCCAGGTGGAAAAGTACAAGGCCAATAAGTGGTCACAACTAAATGATGAACTGTGGACACAACTGAATTCAGCCGCCTCGGAATGGGATGCCCTTGACCAGGAATATACTGTGGTTAAGTGTAAATTGGAGAAAACTTTGATTGATTCCTCCAAAGTCGAGGAAATACTGGCCTAGTATAAGACTGATATAGAGATAGCCGAGGCCCATTTAAAGATGAAGATCAAGTATGTAAAGCGGCTGTCCCAGAGGGAGACTCTCGAGGAGATTCACGCCCGAGGATTTGACCTGTCGGTCGAGATTAAAGAAGCCAAGAGGCTCAAGGCTGTTGCAAAGAAACTTTATGAGCCTGAAAGTCCCAAAGGCTCCGAAGGTTCTGAAGGTTCCGGTGCCGAGTCGAGCTCTGGTGAAGATCATGCATAGGTGCCTTAGTTCTTTTTTATTTCCCTTTTGTACATTTTCTTTCATGTTTATTTTGAGTTCGTTTTATCGTGCCTTTGTAAATATTTTTTGAGATATGTATATAAAATTTTCCCTTTGGAAACATCGTGTTTTTACTTTTCAGCATTTATTTGCCAATTGTTTTTATTTGCTTATCGTCCCTAATAGCTTAGCATAGAATCAAACGTAACCTAGAGCATCCATTTTTCGGAGGTTCAAATGGGGCCCAATTTCGATGGCAACTTCGGATTACTCATGGCTTCGAAATTTCGATAAAGTCGAAGGCCGTTAAGATGCTTAAGTTTTTTAGTCATATATGATGATGTTTTTGCCGAGGGTAACCCTTTAATAGGTTTTGATTATACGTAAGGGCCTTACTTTTTGAGTACGGACTTTGGACGTCTCCGAACCTTTTTAGGGTGGCCGTAGCCTTTCTTATTCAGGCACTGCCTAATAGGCTTGGTGCCTTCGGGATTCGATAGCCCTGGCCGTCCTTTGTTTTTTATTGGACGACAGTCCCCGAGTCGGGGTAGTCCATGGGCCTTAGGATCTAAGATCTGTTGTGATGCATTGACGAAGTGAAATGTGTAGTAATAAAGTATGAAGGAAGCAAAGATTTCTTTCATTGTTTTATATGTAGAGTATATAACCAGAAGCGCATAAGCCTTGTGCCGTGGCTGAAGTGGGCTATATGGGCACTGTTTATTTGACCGTTTGACACTTACAATAAATCCTAACCACCAAGCCTTAGCTTTTGACATATAAAATTTGCCCTTTCTAAAGATCTTAACCTAGGGGTAATGGCCCCCAGTATTTGAGTCCGAACTTGTGAGGGCTCGAATATTGTTGGTTTGCTGCGAACGATCAACAATTCCAATTTAACGCTGGTCTTCAAAACTAAGGTAGCACATTTTACTGTTGCCTTATTAAAAACCTTGCCGAAAAATCTACTTGGGGATAAAATTGGTTCAAGGAAAAAAGAGTACAATACGTGCTTTCAGACCTAATAGTCACATTTGCCCTTAGCCGAGTACCTGCATAAGTTAGTCCGTAATATAACAAAATTAAAAAGGGAATTGAGTTCGTACCTTAGCAGTAGTACCTCTTTAAGTGAGTCATGTTCCAGTTGTTCGGCAATTGTACACCGTTAACCGACTCGAGTTATATGAGCCTTTGCCGATTATTCCGGCAACTCTATTCGGTCCTTCCCAATTTGGGCCTAGTTTCCCGTCGTTTGAGTTCCTGGTTTGTAGCGTTACTTTTCTCAACACCAAGTCCCCGACTTGAAAATGTCGAAGATTGGATCTTCGGCTGTAGTACCTCCCTACTCGCTGCTTCTGGGCGGCCAACCGGACCAGGGCGACTTCCTGCCTTTCATCCAATAATTCCAGGCTCGTGGTCATAGCCTCATCGTTTGACACTTCGGTAGCATACTGGAACTTGAGGCTTGGTTTCCCTACCTCGACTGGTATTAAGGCTTCCACTCCAAAGAATAGAGAGAACGAGGTAGCTCCGATACTCGACTTTGAAGTCATACGGTATGCCCACAAGACTTCGAGCAAGATTTTCTTCCACTTTCCCTTTGAATCGGTCAATCTTTTTTTTTAGATTTTGGAATTTAGTTTTGTTCGTTGATTCCGCTTGCCTGTTCCCACTAGGTGATAAGGCGTTGATAATATCTTCTTGATCTTGTGGTCTTCGAAAAACTTACTTACCTTACTGCCGAGGAATTGAATTCCATTATTGCAAACGATCTCGGTTGGTATCGCAAATCGACATATTATATAATCCCAAATGAAGTCGATGACTTATTTCTCCCGAGCCTTCTCGAACGCCTGAGCCTCGACCCATTTGGGAAAATAATCCATCATAATTGGGCCTTATCGGGCGCCCATGGAAGGGGATCGACGATATCCATTCCCCACTTCATAAACGGCCAGGGTGACAGGATCGGGTGAATCATCTCTCCCGGTCGATGAATCATCGGGGCGTATCTTTGACACTCGTCGCATTTATGTACGAAGTCTTTCGCATCCTTCTCCATTTCATTCCAGTAGTAGCCAGCTCTGATTAGCTTCCGAACCAAGAATTCTGACCTCGAATGGTTCCTGCAAGTGCCCTCGTGGACTTCTCTCATGGCGTATTCGGTCTCGCCTAGACCCAAGCATCTAGCCAATGGGCCGAAGAAGGACCTTCTGAACAATTTCCCTTCGACTAAGCTAAACCTGGCAGCTTTGGTGCGCAGAGCTTTCGACTCCTTGGGATCCGATGGTAATTTTCCTGTCTTCAGGTAGTCTATGTATTTATTTCTCCAATCCCAAGTCAAACTTATCGAGTTTACTTCGACATGACATTCTTCCACCACTGAGTTCATCAGCTGCATCACTACCCCGAGTTGAATTCATCGGAGTCAACAGACGACCCCAAGTTGGCTAGTGCATCGGCCTCACTGTTTTGATCCCGAGGTTTGGCTGTAGAGTCCATTCCTTGAATTGGTGTAGGGTTACCTGCAATTTGTCCAAGTATATCCGCATCCTTTCCTCTGTTACTTCAGACATTTAGTTAACTTGATTTACAACGAGGAGGGAGTCACATTTGACTTCGATCACTTTTGCCCCGAGGCTCTTAGCCAGTTCTAGACCTGCAATCATATCTTCATACTCAACTTCATTGTTAGTCAATTTTACAATTCTAATAGGCTGTGTAATTATGGTACCCCCAGGTGATTTTAACACGATATCGAGTCCAGACCCTTTCGCGTTAGAGGCACCATCCGTGAATAGGGTTCAAATCCCTGAATTTGCCCCTGAAGTAAGCAGCAATTCCCTTTCGACCTCGGGTATCAAGGTCAGCGTAAAGTCGGCCACAAAGTCTGTCAAAATCTAAGACTTTATGGTAGTCTGGGGTTTGCACTTGATATCGTACCCGCTGATATCTACAGCCCATTTAGCTAGCCAGCCCGAGAGCTCGGGCTTATGCATGACATTCTTCAGCGAGTAAGAGGTCACGACACATATGGGGTGTCATTGAAAGTATGGTTTTAGTTTCCTGGAAGCGCATAGTAAGGCGAACGCTAACTTTTCTTGGTAAAGATACCTTGTTTCGGCATCGCCTAGGGTTATACTAACATAATAAATAGGAAATTATGTATCTTCCTCTTCCCGGACTAGGACACCACTTACTGCCACCTCGAAAATCGCCAAGTAGAGGTACAACTGTTTATCTGCTTTCAGAGTGTGCAGCAGAGAGTGCGGCAAAGGGGGCTCGACAGGTATCGCTTGAGTTCTTCCAAAGCTTGCTGGCATTCCGGAGTCCATAAAATTATTCTTCTTTTTCCATAGTGAGAAGAACCGATGGCTCTTATCTAACGACCTCGAGATGAACCGACCCAGCCCGGCTATCTGCCCGGTCAGTCTTTGAACCGCCTTGACATTGCCGACTATGGTGATGTCCTCTATGGCCTTTATTTTGTCGGGGTTGATCTCTATCCCCCGATTAGATACCATGAACCCGAGAAAGTTGCCCAAACCGACCCCAAATGTACAATTCTCCGGGTTTAGCTTTATGTTATACTTTCTTAATATGTCGAAGGTTTCCTGCAAATATTTCAAACGATCCTCTGCTCGCAGGGACTTGACCAACATATCGTTAATATAAACTTCTTTAATCCGAAAGGCAATACGTTATAGCAGCAGGTTGCCGAACTTTGTTATGAAAGAGGTCTTTTCTTGATCGTCCGGGTCCATCCAATTTTGGTTGTACCCAGAGTTGGTGTCGAGAAAACTGAGTAACTCGTGTCCGGCCGTCACATCGATCATTCGATCGATGTTAGGCAAAGGGAAAGAATCCTTTGGACATGCCTTTTTCAGATCCTTATAATCTACACACATCGTTAGTTTATTTAATTTTTTAGGTACTACCACTACATTAGCTAACCAATCTGGGTATTTAACTTCTCGGATGGAGCCTATTTTTAGAAGTTTGGATACCTTATCCTTGATGAACGCATGTTTGATCTCGGACTGTGGCCTTCTCTTCTGCTTGACCGGATGGAACTTGGGTTCTAAACTCAACTTGTGAGTGGTTACCTCTGGTGGGATCCCTGTCATGTCTAGATGAGACCAGGCAAAATAATCGGCATTTTCTTTGAGAAACTCAATAAGTTTTTTTCTGAGCTCAGGGGTTAGCCCCATGCCAAGGTATACCTTTCGATCTGGTAGGTGCTCGATTAATATAACTTGCTCCAACTCCTCGTTGATTTGGTGGCGTCGGTGTCATTGGTTACTATGAATTATCTCGGGACACTGTAATCATCCTCATCATCCGCTCCTTATTATTCCTATTTCTCCGTTTCGGCCGAGGCCGGTAACATTGATTGCTATTTAGTATTTTCTTTTTTGGTAGGTTCTGCACCTCTTGATGTTGAGACCACGGACACCGGGATCACTTCATCGACATAAAATATTTCCCTTGCAGCTGGCTGTTCTCCGTAGAACGTTTTGACTCCCCCCCCCCTCCCGGCGTGGGAAATTTCAGTGCTTGGTGTAAGTTCGAAGGTACCGCCTTCATGTTGAGGACCCATGGCCTTCTGAACAAAGCGTTGTACCTCATATCCCCTTCGATAACGTAGAACTTCGTTTCTTGGGTTATCTTGGCAGTGTTTACCATCAAAGTTATCTCTCCTTTCGTGGTCTCACATACCCCTATTAAATACCCGGACCGCCGGTACGATTTGAGCTTGTAACCCCAGTTGCTCTACAACCCTTGATCTGATGATGTTGGCCGAGCTACCTGGATCAATTAATACACGTTTAACTTTATTGATAAGTTTAGATTTTATCAATGCATCATTGTGAGGCTGTACGATGCCATCGACATCTTCGTCGCTGAACTAGATAGCTCCCTCCAGAACGTAATCACAGGTATGTTTTATCATTGGACCTTGAGGGACATCGACTCCCTCAATGATCATGTTGATCATGTGCTGAGGCTCCTCTTGTTCGACCTGTTTGCGGGTATCCCTATTTCTGAAATACTTTTTGGCTCGCTCGCTTAGGAATTCTCGGAGGTGCCCATTGTTAAACAATCGAGCAAATTCATCTCTTAACTATCGACAATCTTCGTTCCTATGACCGTGAGTGCCGTGATACTTACACATAAAATTAGGATCTCTCTGGGTAGGGTCGGGCTGCAATGGTCGGGGCCACTTGGTCTCTTTGATGCGCCCTATGGCCGACACGATTCTTTCAACGTCCACGTTGAAATTGTACTCTTATAATCTTGGTGCTTCCCTACTCCCGATCGACCTGTTAAACCCGCTCTTGCTCATCAGGCCCTGGCCGCTCGACCCTCGATCACTTCTCTTCTCGTTCCTAGTTGGTGATGCCCGGATCTGTTTCCTCTCTAACCTACGTTGTGTGGCTGGTATCAATCTCGGACCGGCCTTGGCTCCTGATCAATGGATCTCTTAGATCTATCATCAGCTCTGATGG
The DNA here is from genome assembly GCF_000390325.3 of Nicotiana tomentosiformis. NCBI lineage: Eukaryota > Viridiplantae > Streptophyta > Magnoliopsida > Solanales > Solanaceae > Nicotiana > Nicotiana tomentosiformis. The sequence goes on from NC_090818.1 coordinate 128,260,683, forward strand.
GGTAAATAGATCAAGAAGGGGCCCTGAGTTAGTCGTCTTGGACCCTGATCTTCGATTGGTACCTATTGTAGATGTCGACCCAGGTTACCGCATTGTACTCCACCAATTTTATTTTAGCTGTTGAGAGGCCAACTGACTTCGAGGGTTGAGGCCTTGAGTGAAATCCTGAACGGCCTACTCATCCGAACCTGGTGGCAGATCCATCTGTTCCATCTGGAGTCTTGACACGAACTCCCTGAGCATCTCGTTATCTCTTTGTTTGACCTTGAAAAGATCTGACTTTCTGGTCTCGACTTTGATGGCTCCGGCATGGGCCTTTATGAAAGCATCTGCAAGCATAGCAAACGAGTCAATGAAATTTGGTGGTAAGTTGTGATACCATATCATTGCCCTCTTAGACAAAGTTTCCCCAAACCTTTTCAGCAAGACCAACTCGATTTTATCTTTTTCCAAGTCGTTCCCTTTGACCGCGCATGTATAGGATTTTACATGCTCATTTGGATCTGTGGTCCCATTATATTTGGGAATGTCGGAAATTTAAAACCTCTTCGGGACTGTCTTTGGTGCCGCGCTCGGGGGGAAGGGCTTCTGGATAAGTGTTTTGGAGTCTGGTCCCTTCAATATCGGAGGCGCTCCCGTGATCCGATCGACTTTGGAGTTGTATGTTTTCACCTTCTTATCGTTGGCCTCAATCTTTTTCTCGCCTGACTCCACCCCTTTTGTTAATGCTTCTAGCATCTTTATTACCTCTGAAGTTTCTACGGGCTCAGCTTCACCCGGTCTCACGGCAACTTATTCATCTCTCAGAGTATTTTCCTATGATTGTTCGGGCTCGACCTGGTTAGGGGCGTGGCTTTGGTTTTGCAGCTGTGCTATTGCCTCTTGTTGAGCCTGAAACATTTCAAAATTCAATCGTAGTCTCACCCTATCACCTTCAACCTCGGGCGGTTCTCGAGCCGTTGGCCGGGGTCCCCCGCGAACACTATTTCGGGATCAGTTGGCAAATTTATGTTGATGGCCACCTGCGAGTTAGCATCGACCGGGTCGGCGGCTGGGATACCATTGGGATCGGCATGAGGCATATAATTAATGGGCACCATATTATTATTGTCACTGTGATGGCCTGACTAAGCGTCAACGTTCAAGTGAGAAGACTAAGAGTATGACATTCTTAGGCTGACCTGAAAGTAAGATTTCAAAGAACAAGCGTAAAGTAAGGTGTGTTTTGGAGATCCGTATCAAATCACCACTATTATCCTTAGCCCCACGGTGGGCGCAAATTGTTTAGCCCAAAAATAAGTAACAATTAAATTTGTATGCGGTTTAAAGGATACGTGGTTTAATTCAATACGAATAATTAAGAATAACATGTAAATGAACTAAAGACAAAATAAACGATCAAACCAATCGCAATGTAATGATCAAGCGTGATCTTAAATTGAACAATAGAACTCGTCCTCGATTGAACCCTCGGTACAAGCTCGGTCGCGGGGTGAAAAAAAGAACAAATGAGTAATGCCTTGAACAATAGCTAGAAGACAAAAGTAAATCTTTTTTGCTTTGAATGGCGTGTTACAATGTATTAGACTAAAGAAAAACTTTCATTTTATATAGTTGGAGAATTTTAGTCCTAGTACAAGTTTAAAAAAGATAAAAATCTTCTTTCCGGTAATTATTGATCAATAATTGATACCGAACGGGGTTCGCACCGACGAATATTACGACCCCTATCCGTCGTGCAAAATCGTTCATCGCGTCTTTCGAGGTCCAGAAGCTATATTTAGTTTGGGGTACGTCGCCTTACCTTGTCCGATCTCAGATATATCGTTCATTCTTCCTGGGTCTCGATATAGGTTCATGGCCTCGATTGTAATCACTTCGAGCTGTGCTCCCCCTTTGTTCTCTCATCGGGGAATCGGGGAAAGCTTTATCCCCGATTTTACCCGTACACAAGCATCTTACAGAAATGCAGGGTAAGGCTGCGTACAATAGACTCTTGTGATCCGGTCTTTCCCCGGATTCTGCGCATAGCGGGAGCTTAGTATACCGGGCTGCCTTTTCACCTTATATTAAACCAAAATGTAAACTAATAATTTTCTCGAGAGGTGGATTGGATGTAGTGGATGGATGAGATTCGTTCTTACTTAATTAGAGATTGGGTTCGGATTTTAAAAATGGAGAAACGTTTTATACATAACCCCTTCCCCTCAAATGAGTCCTATGTTACGTGACTTTGAATTAGTAGGGCTAGTAATACACACACACACAAAGGACAATTCTCTCATGGAGTTCTTAATCCCCTAAACTTCTTTGGCTGTATAGTTTATAATCATGTAAACCTCATATCTAAAAGATGAAGCTTTTTAATTAAATTAAAGCAGATTGATTAAGAACTTGTTTGGTCAAGTTGCCAAAAACTGCTTATTTTAAAAAAATACTTTTGTTCAAAAATACTTTTGCAAAATAACAATTTGTGTTTGGCCAATTCGTTCGAATAGTGCCTTTTGCAAACTCAATGTGTTTGGCCAATCTTTTAAAAAAGCACTTTTAAATATCAAATTACGAAAAAGGACATTAAATATTCAATATGCAATTACTATTATTTAAAAAATAAAAATAAATTTAAATATTTATAAAAGAATTCGATTAAAATGTAAAACATAAAATAAAAATATAAATTTAAAACTCCAATCAATATAAAATATAGTTATTCTAAAACAATAACATTGAGTGTTTGGCATTACTTATTATTTACATGATAATTTAAATATGTCAAAATACATCATTCAATATAAATTTAAAATCTATTCTTAGGACTAGGAGAAAGAGAATAAAATATGATTAAAATAAAAAGAGAAGGAATGTATAATAGAAATAAAAAGAAAAAGGAAAAGGAAAAGGAATATGTTAAATTAATGAGGGATAATTTAAAAAATAAAAATTTATTGTAAGGTTATTTTTATCTTGAATAAATTAATTTTTTACTTATACTTTTACTTTTGAAAGAAGATAGAATTTGTAGCTTTTTTCCAAAAGCAAAAAAAAAATATTGAGCATACACGCACACAAAAAAAATGTAAGTTATATATAGTTCAAAAAGATAGTTTGACCCTTTAGGAATAAAAGGACATTCAATTATGCGACAAATAAATGATTCGATGAATTTTCTTTAATTGTTTTTGCTTTTGGGGTTTCTTGTCGCAACTAAATTTGGAAAATATATTTTTGGAGGAAACCACGTAGACATTGTTTCTTCTATTGAAGAAACTCCAACGCCACGAAATGCGCTGCCATTGCCACCGTCCACATGCTTTTTTGCTTTTTGGTTTTTAACAGGTGTCACATGTTCGCTTTGTGGCCCGACTTATCTGAATTCGCGGTGAAGGTCCATTTGAACAAGACGTGAATCAACTCTCTTTTTCACATTGATTAGACGAAAAACAAAAAATACATACAATACACCTTGTATGAATATCAAACTATATTAGCTTATTATAATTAAATGATTAAATGAGGTTGTATAGAGGTGATAGAAATTTTCAAGTGTCAAATAGTATACAATAAATATACAAATGTGCAGTGGTGAAGTCACCTTTAATTTGCCCTAGGGGTGTTAATTGCCGAAAATTAGCATTTGGTAGCTAGGTAAAATTCTATATATATACCTTTAATCTACTTGGCTTTTTCGTATGTTTAATTTTTTATATTTGTACTCTATATAATGAAAGTTCTAGCTCCCTATTGCAAATGTTTTCTTCCTAAAGTGTGAAACATGTTTGGCAAGTGAAGCAAAGAAACCAAGTCAACAGGGGCTGCTAATAATCTTCAAGGAGAACCAAGTTGAAGCATCGTCACATCAATCTTTAGTCTTTATTTTCTTCCTCAATTTTCTTCCAAGGATAGAAAATACACAAGCTTTATAAGAATATTTTTCAATTATTTGAAATTATAAAAAGAAGGAAAAATTGAGCTTCAAACTTTCATGATAATGAGAGAACAACAAAAAGAATTTACTTCTTATTTTCTTCTCAAATGTAAAGTATTGAGCAACTATTGCAAGAATATAGTATATGTGACATCTACTATTTTACGGTTATTAGAAGTTTACTACCTAAATTGATAAATTTCTGCTTAAACGATATATAATGGTCCAAATTAGCAAACTAAATGCGGTGTTTATTGGTCCTACGCTAACAACTAGAGCATAAACGATTGGAATTAAGTTTTAATGATCAACAAATATGCAGCTTTGTGAGGTTATTATTGCAAGCTAAAGACTCTGGTCCTATCAGTTAATATATCCTAGCTGCGGTAAGATTTTCTTTCGCGCAAGATATTTATTTATTTCATGTTTAATGATATGGCAGGTACCTAAATATTAGAGAATTTAATCTTGGCAAATATTTTATTACGAACTTAGAGGCTAAGTCTATAAGGAAGTTGGGTTATATATAATTGGAGAATATTTTCTTGATACACTTCCTTTATCTCTAACCCGGCTGCTAATCGTGTATTATATATTACTACCGTTTAACTTTGCAGGCTTACGCACCTACATTGAGAGCATTGAGAGAACACAAGCAAGAAAAACTGAACAATAATCACGTTCAAGCAATTGAGTTATAATCTTATCTGTTTTTTCAAAAGCATTGTGTAACATTTTCTTGGTGATATCTTTTACATTTAGGCTATAAGTTTAACTTGAAGGTAATAGCTATTACATTTTTTAAAAATTGCCCCAAATTTTTGTATTTTATAAAAAATCCCACTATTTATTATTTTGTAACAATGTTATTTCGTATTCTCGGTCACCTGATAGTGTATCATGTAGTTCATTATAAAAAAGATAATTTTGTATCAAATTTATTTATGTTCAGGACTATGGTTTGCGATAATATAATGAGTGTTATTGATAATGGTACTGTTGGGTATTTGTGATAGTTTTTATAACTTGTGGGTATAAGTCATGTTTCATGTTTTTTCAAAATAAATTTAGGAAATATGTTTTGAAAACTGATATCCAAACACATTTTCATCTTCAAACCAAACTTTATCCAAATCAGATTTTTCAGAACAAATTTGAGAATCTATGGCCAAACGCTACCTAAGGTTTAGTTTCTTAGATTATAAAGAGTTTTGTAACTTCATATAACTTAATGTTTTAGTGAATTTTGTGAGAGAATTTTCAGAGATGGATCGTGATTTTTACTCCTTTGAGTAAGGAGATTTTTCACATAAAAATTCGTGTCTTATTTGTTTATTTATTTATTTATTTATTTTTCTTACTTGTTGTTACAGGAATTATAGAATTTAAGTTTAAACTCTGTTTCTTGTGGAAGTAAGTGAACTACGGAGTTTTAGATAGGCAAATTTTAGAAAACTATTAACTATTCACCTCCCCTCTAGTATATAAATGATGTACCCAGCTAATATAAGCCTAGGTTTTTTAGATATATCTTGATTTCTGTGGTTTGTTAGGTTATAATTTCATCGTACTCATACGTTCAAAAAATCGGAGTTGCAATTTAATGGATAATAATGTGTGGTTTCAATTCCTTAACAGTTCTTCCTTCTCACCTTTTCATTGTCCCTCGTAGCGTGGCGGACTCAGAAATTTTAAGTAATGGATGTCAAATTAACTTTAATTTAAAATCGCTACTTCCTGAACTTTGATGCTAATTAATTTGATATATTTGTATGTTTATAATTACTAGTTTCTTCTTCTTCTTTCTTTAATTTTTCCGGTTAATGTAGTCATATATCAAGTGCTAAACTATCTTTGTCAATCTTGTATTTATTATTATTATTATTATTATTATTATTATTATTATTATTATTTCAGTTAATGTAGGCATTGCCGTAAGCATATCCAAAAATTGTCTGAATGGACTTACTTCACGCCAATGCCATCTCAGTTAGCATATTCTATTCATTTTCACAATTCTTGGACCCCATCTTTAAACTATTTAAATATTCTCTCATATTCTTCATATATACTATTCCCCTCTTTCTAAAATCATGAACTTCTATTACGTACCTATCAAAATGGCAAAATACTCCTCACTTCTCCTCTTCTTCTTCCTCCTCCTAAACTGTCTCCAAAATATCCATGCATCACCGGAATATTCCCGTCCTCATCACCGTCCGGTCATCCTCACCGGTCATAACCGGCCCGAATCCGAACCCGAACAGGTACTCAACGACAACATTTTAGTCACCTAACATCAAATTTTCATTTTAAAATCTTTTGTGGCTATTGAAAATTATAAGTATTTTTTTGTTTAATTATATGGGATTCAATCCACTGGTCTGACTAATTCGAATTCGTGGTGAGTAAGTCCACTGAGCGGATAAAACACTCTCTACTGAAAAGTTCTGCATGCAGATGGCTCAAACCCGAAACTTTACTTGAATTTTTTTTTTTTTTTGCAGGTACATATATCTTTAGTAGGGAAAGATTACATGAGAGTGACATGGATTACATCCGATAAACATGCGAAATCGATTGTGGAGTACGGGACATCGCCCGGGAACTACCACAGCTCGTCGGTGACCGGAGAACGTACGTCGTACCGATACTTTTTTTACAGCTCCGGCGAGATTCATCATGTTACTATTGGACCATTGGAGCCAAATACTACATATTACTATAGATGTGGTGGTAGTGGACCGGAGTTTAGCTTTAAAACACCACCTTCAACTTTTCCTATAGAATTTGCCATCGCCGGTTAGTTTGTTGCAACTTTTTTACATTTTGCTTACGCTTTATGTTTCATGCACTTTTTGTATTTCCTTTAGTTTTAGTTTGTTAAAAAGAAATAAACAAATAAAGTTAGTTACCGTTAGAAGAGAAAAAGAAAAAGTTGTTTGGGTAACTCTAGAATGAAAAAAGAAGAAGGGATATGTACACAAATAGCCGCCGCACTCACTTTTTGTTTTTTCTAGACGGTATACGTAGATTATATACTGATTAATATTTATACATACATTACATATATATTATATATTTATCGATAATTTTTATTTTAAACGGTCGGGCTATTTAGGTTAATTTTTCAAAAGAAAAGTTGTTTGTATAACATTATAATAAGAGTATTTTTTGAGTTTAATGGGGTGCAACCATCTTTTTTCCTTTGTTTTCAACCAAACATTTAATTTTGATGCTATTTTCCATCATTTTCTCCTCTTTCTCTGTCCTTCCTTTATGATTCACTTCAACGCTTCTTTTCCTTTCCATCCTACACAAACAAAGGCTTGAGATATAGTTTTCTTTTTCTTTTTTCTTTTTTCTTTCTTGAATGGCTGAACGAACTTCGTCCCTAATCTGTTGCTAAATTGCTCGTAGTTGATTAATTTTTTTTTGATACTATTGCTAATCCATTGCTAAAATAGGATTAGCGATCAATTTTTCTGTTTAATTAGATACAAAATTTGTTCATTGCTAATTCCCGTTTTTTAAGTAGTGAATTGTTTTAGGAGAAAATTTTATTGAACTAGCAATTTACTTGACAAGGAAGATCTGAATTTCCGCTGACACGAAATTAAAAATGTAATTAGTTTCAGATACATTGACATTAAACTAATCTTTTGTTGACAAAGGGTACTACATCTAGGTTATAAGCAGATCTGTTAAACGAAAGTCAATACCAAAAGTCCAATTCCAGCTGAACGAAATAATTTACAACAAAACTAATTTTATCTTCTTTTAGTCTGATCAATTAAAAGATAATAATTTCCCCTTCTTTTTAGCTCTTAAGCTTTAACTTTGGATAATGATATTGTCAGACCAATTAGAAAAATATGTACTCGATCACAATAGTGTACTTCACGCATTGATAATTCTACTTTAATTTGGCACAGCAAATTTGCTCACACTTTACGAAATCTCTTTTTCATTAGTCATTTTATTTTTCTTTTCTTTTTGGTGCCACACCTTAACACTGCTGTTTAATAGTAGTCTTGCTCTGCAATTAATTTGACAAAGAAGTCAAGGTGTTCTGATAAAAATATATTGGTGTTTAAATTTGACAAAAAAGTCAAGGTGTTCTGATAAAAATAAATTGGTGTTTAAATGTCTCATATATAACTTTCCACTTTGTCTTGCTAACCGAACAAATTCTGATCACAAGATTTTCATGTTTTAAAAAACTTATGACTTTTCATTTTGTCATGCTAACCTACTACAGATTTCTATCTTTTTTCAAAAAATTCTACTTTCCAATATTTATCTCACTAGGAGTTTAGTTAATTACACATACTAACAGTGTAAAGATTTTATATTTTTACACTATCATCGATTTTTTACGTACATAGGTGGGCTAGATTCCATTTTTACAATATTATCGAATGCGTAATTCTTTTTATAGACACATAACGAGTTTAAGTTATATACACTGTCAGCATACATAATTTTTACACTATCAGGTCATTTTTACCGGTTGTAGCAAGTAACCTGTCTTATTTTCAAGATTACAAACTCCACATTTTAAGGAGGCTTACTTGTAGATATCATATGATCGACCTGATAGTATAAATTTTGTTCAGTGACTGTATATATAATTTAAATTCATTACTTATAATTATCTTATAAGTGTCTAATTGTATAAATATTCTTTAATACTTATAGAACTTAAACTCTATCTGATATACATGTACTTGTGATTATATAGGGGACTTAGGTCAAACAGAATGGACAGCCTCAACTTTACAACATATAGGTGCAAAAGACTATGATCTACTTTTGTTACCTGGAGATTTATCGTATGCAGATACTCAACAACCACTTTGGGATTCATTTGGTCGATTAGTCGAACCTTATGCTAGCAAAAGGCCGTGGATGGTAACACAAGGAAATCACGAAATCGAAATTTTCCCAATTATTTATCCTCATGGTTTTAAAGCCTACAATTCAAGATGGTTAATGCCATATCAAGAAAGTAGTTCCACATCAAACCTATACTACTCATTTAATGTAGCAGGTTGCCATGTTGTCATGTTGGGTTCGTACACAGATTTCGATGCCGACTCGTATCAATACACGTGGCTACAGGCTGACTTGGCGAAAGTCGATAGGGTAAAAACGCCGTGGATTTTTGCCCTTATCCATGCACCATGGTACAACTCTAATGCAGCTCATAAAGGAGAAGGTGAAAGTATGAGGAGATCTATGGAAGAAGTGTTGTATAAGGCTCGAGTAGATGCAGTCTTTTCAGGGCATGTTCATGCATATGAACGTTTTGTAAGTGCTAAGCTTCTTCTTAATTTGTCTTAATTACTTCCACCGTCCCAATTACTGCTAAAAAAAATAGGATTTAGCGATGGACAAATTCTGTAGCTAAATCAAAAAATTTGTTGCTAATCCTATTTAGCGACGAATTAGCTATCGATTATCAAGAAATTATGTTAGCTACGAGCGATTTAGCGACAGACTAGCGACGAAGTTCGTAGCTTATTCGAGTTTTAGTAGTGAATTTATGTGTTGGCGTTTGACGGACTGTACCAAAGAAAAAAAGAAAAAAAGACTTTTGAAACTTGTATCCTATTAAGGGTAAAATAAATATTTTAAAGTTAAATTATTACTAAATATAGAAATGTGTCGTTCTTTCTGAAACTGGCTAAAAAATAAAGAGTGTCACATAAATTAAGACTACTAAGGGAGTAATATGTTTCTTGGAGTGTAGTTAGAATTAAATAGCTAACCTAATTGTTTGTGAAATTAAATAGTTACATTTAGTTATGCTTTATATAATTTGATAAATTACAAATTCGTTTATAATGTTAATGTATAGAAACTAAACTCATATTGTTTTGTTTTGGCATATTGCAGACTAGGGTATACAATAACAAGGCAGATCCATGTGGTCCAATTTACGTGACAATTGGAGATGGAGGAAACAGGGAAGGGCTTGCTATGATGTAAGTTCTCTCTGATTCTTGTTTATGTTAATTAATGTACAAAAATAGATAAACATCAAGGTCGAGATCAAGACTTAAAAGATATTTAATATTGATCTTCGAATCAATATTTTCTGGCATGTTACAAATACTAATATGTACCACCACGGAGCTTGGTGTGATGAATTTGATCCCCTTCCACTCAATCAGAGGTCTCAGATTCGAGTCTCGAGAATGAAAATATCTCTAGTATGAAGCGGTTTCCCTTTTAATGGATCCTATGCAAAGAACATTTGAATTAATTGGGAAAGTGTGAATCCCACATCGATGGTGGTCTCATTATATAGACTTGGACAATCATCACCTTATGAGCTAGCTTTTGTGGTTGAGTTAGACTAAATGTCTGTCTTTGTCATGGTATCAGAGTAGGACTAGTCCCATGCTCCAGATGTCCAGTCCCAAATGTGAAAAGTCCCACATTGGTAGTGAAGGGGATGAATGGTCTTCTTATATGGACTTGGACAGTCCTTACCATCAGCTAACTTTTCAGGTTGAATAAGGCCCAAAGTCCATTTCTTTATCAGAAAGTCGGATACTAGATAGTTATAAAAGAAAAAACAATTACTAATATATTACAAAAACATATAGTTTCACCAAAATTTTCATGTTGGCTAACATGATTTACATTTTGTTATTTACGTTTTAAAGGTTTGAAAAACCAAGCCCATCAATATCAGTGTTTCGAGAGGCAAGCTTTGGACATGGTCGATTGAAGGTATACAACAAAACACATGCACATTGGTCATGGCATAGAAACAATGACAATAACTCAGTTATGGCTGATGAGTTGTGGCTTCAAAGTTTTGCTTCCTCTAAATCTTGCTTCCCAGAGACATCTCAACAAGAAAGCACGACTCAAAAGGATGAACTCTAGCAACACTAAAATTATTAAATATCTTCCAATACCTTTTTGGTAGTTGAATTTGATGTTTATAGACTACAACAATAGCAAATTAAAAGAATAATGTAAAGCATAATGTTACGGCCAAACACACTCACGCAAGTATACGTGGTCGTCAAGTAATAAAGTAGTGAATAAAGTATCGTTCCCACGAAGACTTATGATTAACTTTGACTAATTCAAACTCGAATAGCCTATTGATTCAAGATATTTCTAACAAAATATATAATTTTCTAACTTACTACCTACGGACGATCAAATAATGAATCGCTAAGAATTCAACACAACACTTAAATAGTTTTGTTCAACAATCAATAGGATATAATATTCCAGGGTCACGGGTCATCTAACATTCATGTTGCATTCGTATTTTAAAATAGCTAATTGATTTATCTGAATTGTTGATTCACAAGGTTAATTTCACTCGTAAGAATCTGTCGAGTTCTTACTCGCATGCTCAAGTTAACTTAATACCTATATGTCTATGGAATTAAGTTTAACAATAACTCATTTACAATTCCTGTATTTTAACCGAGTAAGGTAATTAGGTATATGTCTATCCTAATCGCGAATCCTTTCCCCGATGCCCGGGTTTTGAAAACTTACTCTATTTACTTCTATATGCAATCTAGGGTTCCCACTTTCGAGTTCAACTCTAGATTCGTAGATAGTATTTCACTGTTAATTACTCAGCAAAATAATTAGAAACAGAATTAAATAAACAACCCAATATGATAAACCCAACGTCGTCAAATTAAACTTCAAACATCAACATTCATGTATACCCATGACCCTAGAATAATAGGGTTCTTAGCCACTCATATTCAGGCAATCATCCCAAATTTCATAAGATTGCATAAAAATAAATAAAAGAAAGAAAGGATAAAACTCCAGACGAATTCCGTGGTCTTTGAACTTGGTTATAGCCTTTTTTCTTCTCTTCCCCCCGTCTCCCCTCTACAAGAGGCGTTTTAAAGCTTATATATTGCGTCCAAAAGTTGTAATCTAGAGTTCTCCTAACTCTAGTCCAAATCGGCTTCAGGGGTTGATGCTAAGGCGGATGCGACGCATCCACCTCGTCCTCCATTTCTTAACTTTGCATGTGAGGGTAGACGCGACGCATCCAGCCTTCTCTTCTACTTCCCAGTTTCGCACGCGATGGCGAACGCTATGGCCCAACTTCACTGCTAAGGTTGCATGCAGGATGATGTTTTCCTAGGTTGGATGCGACGCATCCAACCCTTCTTCCTCTGGCTAAACCACCTTTTCTTCATATTTTGCACTCCGAACACCTTAAATCGTCACACATAACTTAATTAGTCATCAAACCAATAATTACACCATGTTGGGAGTTTTAAAGATTAAATAACATCAAGAAGTGGTTAAAACATGGGTAAAGTAACATCAACACATATCGAAATATGCCAAACATCACTACCCCACACTTAAACCTTTGTTCGTCCTCGAACAAACCATCACTATAGTAAACAAAATAAAATTAAGCTCTTATCATTCAAAGCACACTACATCTATGACCATGGTTATTTGCTACAATTAGGCTCTAGACTATGCATCAACACACTTCCCTTTTCTTATGCCCTTCTTTAAACATATTCGAACAAAGACAACATGCTCACAACAATCCTAACCTCAAAAACCGACTCAATGTCACAATGCACTCATGGCTTGAACAACCAACATCATAGAGAAGTCTAATAACGTTACCTATCCCTCGTGAAACCATGTGCCCTCACAACAAAAGCAGAGAGAGTAAAATCAATCCACACATTCGAATCTCATGCTCACAAAGAAAATTGCTCACTCTCACAAAAGAAGTCACATGCATGTAATTGGTACCATAGGCTTGCCCTTAATGTAAATCTCTACTAATGTAAGCTCGCTCGATCTAAAATCAATTAGGACTTTTTCATGGTTGTAATGTGGGCTAAGGGACGGGTAGGATATATTTAAGGAATAGTGACTCACCCTCCTAAGCACTTTAACACATCATCAAATAACTTAAGCGCGAATTCTTCAACACCCTTTCAATTTCACCAATAATATCACTCCAAACAATATTTCCTCTTTCTTTAAGCACTACTTTAATTCATATCCACTAGCAAGAACAAGACAACAATTTCCTTTTTTTTCTTCTTTTTTTTTCTTTCAATTTCCGCTAGTGGTGTATTATTTTACAAAATAAGTGCACCCTTCTTTCTTTCATTGGTTCCACTCAAAAGTCACCCCACACTTAGTCCCTTCTTACTTCTTTTAGCGCTCATCTAACAATTAAAGTGCTTTAAGAGGTAAAAGGATCAAAATAATGTCAATTAAGAATAAAAAGGGTATAGGCTTGTAATGTGGGTACCAAATAAAAGGTCTACAGGCTCAAAAGGGTTAACTAGGGATAGATTTTATTTGTGATAAGCAATAAGCTCAAAAAGATCAAAGAAAGCCTAAAATCATTTTTCAAACCGAGCATCACCTAAAATTTCGCTTCAACTCACATACCGGGCAAGTTCTAGACACAAGTACACTACATGGACTACACAAAAACCTTACCACACATGGCACATGACTCATTAAGGACGGTCACATTCCGACTCTCAAACAATGCAAGTATTCACGGAGCAACGAGATATTAAGCATTAAGCGCAAAGTGAACACAAGTCAAGAAAATGAGAAATAGGCGCCACAAAACATGCTATCCATTTTAACAAGGCATCATCAATAATTTCAGAGTGAGAAGGGAAGATATTACATATGTAAAAGCCTAAATATGCCATTATCAACCAAGTCAAGGTCACCTAGGTTCATCATTCTTCCTCCTTTTATTCCCTACATTCCTACTCTACTCTAAAAAGAAAACAAAATTACCCGGTTCAAACTACATCCCATGGAAAAGAACCGAGGCACAAAGAAAAACCACAGGGGATTATTACTATCTACAAAGATACTATATATATATATATATTTTTTTTTATTTTTTTTTTTTGATAATGATAAACTGATAGTTACTCCATATAGATGAATTTACTGCTATTTTATGCCATTAATCCAGTGAATATTTTAGTACATTCATCCATACATCAAAACATGAATCACCCCCACCCCACACTTAGGACTGTGCGTTGTCCCCAACGCACACAAACAAGGTAAAGTAGGGTGAGAAGAACTCCCTCAAGTCAAGGTGGAGGGCTCATCCGCAGTCTGTGGAGGAGCATCTGCATCCATAGCATTCCTATCATCAACAACTGGTGCTGATTCTGTATCAGGTGTTACAGCGACCTCAGTAGGCCTGTTGAGTGGAGCCTCAGTGACTATGGGAGGAACAGGAGTGGATGGTCCGGCAGTGGATGATGCAATCAGCTGGGAGATGTCTGTACCTACACATTGAACCAGAGCTCTGAGGAGTAATGATATCTCCTTCATCATCGTGGCCTGCTCGGTCTGAACTCGGCTTAGATCCGCACGAGTCTGTCTCAACTCATCCCTGGTGGCACTCAACTCGACACGAGTCGCTATCAGCTCAGCCCTGTTCTCTTGCATATCTGCTTGCATTTGCTCAAATAATTGTTGAATGGTGAGCTTAGAAGACCTTCCCTTGTTCGGCTCTAGAACATGAGTGACATCATATGGTCCTGGAGCTTTAGCCTCAATGTCGTCATTCTCCTTGTCCCATAGTACTCTCATCTCTGTCAAAAAAGCCGTTAGGGTATTAGCAAAGAACAGCCTCCACATGTAATTCATCCTGGTTCGCTGCATTTGATCATGCATGATGGCTCCTAAGTTGAGTGGTATCCCCTCTAATAAAGCATATAATACGAGTGCGCGGTAACGAGGGACATCAGTTTTATGTTGGCATGGCAGCAGGCGGTTACAAATGAAATTTAGAGCCACACGTGCTAACGCACTCATGAATTCCTTGGCTATAGAGTGGTACTCCATACTCCCATGCTTCCATTCTGCATCCTTCCTGGTAGGGCATAGGACAGACTTAATGTGTGCATAATCTGGTGTTTTGCATATGGAGTCAAACCTGTCTGTAAGTGTGTGTGGCACCCTTAAGAAGTTATTCAGAGCTTCAGCTGACACATTAATATCTACCCCTCTTACTCGCACAATGTTTCCCCTTGCGTGACGCCAATTGGCGTAGAGCTCTCTAACAATGGTGAGGTTGGCTTTGCCGTGACCTTTCAAGATGGGTCCCCATTTTTGCACCTCTCGAATTGACTTTAGAAACTCTGAGTACTTTGTCTTCAGTGGTCCGATGTTTATCGGCTTTTCCGGAATATACTTCTTTGAAACCAGTATCTTCTTATAGGCTCAGAATGCCTTCTCATTAACAAAGTATTTCTCCCAATCAACTCGGTCTATGGGTTCACCCTCGTCTTCATCACTCATGTTGACATGTAGGTGGTCATTGTCCGAATCGGAATCGGATTCAGATTCTGTAGTAATCTTCTCCTTCCCTTTATCAGTCGGATCACTCATTTTCGAAGCTTTTCTTTGGTATGTCACAGGCTCTCTTATCTCTATTCCTTTGCTTGGTGTAATACCCTTCTTCACTGTCCTCCTGACTAATGTTTCCTCCTCCTCTTGCTCTGAATCATCACTTAACTGCCTAGGCAGCAGTTCCATTTCCTTCTCCGTCCGCTTCCTTTTTTCTGTGGATTTGGACCGCCCGCTGCCCTTCCGGTAGGCTTTTTGGGCGGTTGCTTGTTACCATCTTTGTCTTGTTGCTTGGATGGTTTACTCACTGCTGTCATTTTACGAATCTAAGTACCTGCAATGCAAAGAATTCAACAATTAGCAGATGAAACAGCGAAGTTCAGCTTGAAAGCAATTGCAACAGCTTGCCCTTCCAATTATTCGTAAAGTCATGCCATTCACTACTTCATGGAATCGTAGCTCATGACTTTCAGCAAGTATGTGATAACTCTCTTCAAAAATTCAATTTCACATAGCCCCTCACTCGACCCCACACTTATTCTCAAGCATACACCAATGTTGCTCGGTTACTCAGACTTCACCGACGCCTAAATTTTCCTCAGGGACAATTCGTCGAACATGTGGTATGCAACAAGTGTGCCTAGTTCATTCTATCAGTTGAGCAATGCAACTACCCTCCCAAAGTTTGACGAGATGAAGGGAATTATAGTTTATCATCTCGCAACCATTACAACGACCAAGAACGACAGCCCTAAAAAATTTTGAAATTGCAAAACCTACTTGTTGCTACCATTGAGGGAGGGAAGAGAGAAGAATTAGGGGAGAAGCCAACGGAAGAACGAAGAGGATGATGCATACCTGTCGCGTTTGTATGCGTTGCAATTTTGATTAAAGAAATCCGTTCTGCGTTCGTAGGCGTCGCAAAAAAAAGACGAGTGGATGCGTCGCAAGAAGAGTTTTTAACGAATTCGTTATCTTAAGATGTGTTAAAATATATAGTACGTACCTGTGCGTGCGAGCTTTGACGCGACGCATCCCCTTGTCTTCCTTCAAAAAATTTTCGGACGCGACACGGACGCGATAGGCAGACTTTACTGCCTTGAGCAATTGGCCCGTCAAAAATTTTTTTTTTTTTGCTAAGGGGGATGCGACGCATCCGCCTCGTTTTCTCATATCTGGGGAACCTTTTTTTTTTTTATTTTTTTTTATTTTTAAGATCTATGTCCTACAAAAAAAATAAAAATAAAAATAAAAATAAACTAACTAACTTGGGTGGCCTCCCAAGAAGCGCCTGATTTAACGTCGCGGCACGACGCAACATGTTCTTCATGCCTCCACTAAATCCATTGTGGTCTTGTGACGTGCAATGTCACCACCCCAATAGTGTTTTACTCTTTGGCCATTTACCAAGAATGTCGTATTGGACCCCTTATCACACAATTCTATCGCACCATGAGGTTTCACACTAACCACTTCAAACGGACCCGACCATCGAGATTTAAGCTTTCCTGGAAAAAGCTTTAGCCTTGAATTAAACAGTAGAATTTCTTGACCTGGTTCAAACTCACGATGTTGGATATGCTTATCATGCCATCTTTTGGTCTTCTCTTTATACAATTTGGCATTTTCATACGCATGCAATCGAAACTCATCAAGCTCGTTGAGTTGTAGCAATCTCTTCTCACCGGCCAAGTCCATCTCCATATTTAGCTTTTTAATCGCCCAATATGCTTTGTGTTCAAGCTCGACGGGCAGATGGCAGGCCTTCCCATAAACCAACCTGTATGGAGAAGTGCCTATTGGGGTCTTGTACGCAGTGCGATATGCCCATAATGCGTCATCCAGCTTCCCGGCCCAGTCCTTTCTATTCATACTTACTGTCTTTTCCAAAATCTGCTTGACCTCTCTGTTGGAAACTTCTACTTGACCACTCGTTTGGGGATGATAGGCAGTGGAAACTTTGTGCTTGACTCCGTATTTTGCAAGAATATTATTCAGCAGTTTGTTACAAAAGTGAGTTCCCCCGTCGCTTATCAACACTCTTGGGGTCCCAAAACGTGTGAAGATGTGCTTCTTTACAAAGCCTACCACAACCTTTGCGTCGTTAGTAGGAAGAGCAATGGCCTCTACCCACTTAGAAACATAGTCGACCGCCACCAAGATGTATCTGTGCCCGTTAGAATATGGGAATGGTCCCATAAAATCAATCCCCCAAACATCAAAAAGTTCTACCGCCAGAATATTTTGCAAGGGCATCTCGTGCTTCCTCGTGATAGTTCCAGTTCTTTGGCATCTATCACAATTTTTAACGAAGGCATGTGCATCCTTAAACAATTTTGGCCAATAAAAACCTGATTGTAGCACTTTTTGGGCGGTTCTATCCCCGCCGTGATGACCTCCATATGGTGACGCATGGCAGTCATGTAGTATAGCCTTCATCTCTTCCTCAGGAACACACCTTCTCACCAACTGATCTGCACACTGCCTATATAGGAATGGCTCATCCCACACGTAGAACCTTACATCATGTAGGAATCTTCTTCTATTGTCAGCTGTCCATTCTAGTGGCGTTACCCCACTTGCGATAAAATTCACATAATCTGCATACCATGGGGCTTCACCTGAGGTGATTGCTAATATTTGCTCATCCGGAAATGTTTCTTTAATTGACCCTCCTTCAGCTACATGGTTCCGGCTCTCTAATCTGGACAAATGATCGGCCACTTGATTTTCTGTCCCTTTTCGATCTCGGATCTCTAAGTCAAATTCTTGCAAGAGGAGGACCCAACGAATCAGCCTCGGCTTGGCGTCTTTCTTTTCAAATAGGTATCTGATAGCTGAATGATCTGTGTAGACGATGACTTTGGTTCCCACTAGATAGGATCTGAACTTGTCAAACGCCCACACCACTGCAAGCAACTCCTTTTCAGTCACTGTATAATTCATCTGAGCTGGATTCATAGTTTTGCTTGCATAATAAATGGAGTGAAAGATTTTATCCCTCCTTTGCCCCAACACCGCTCCAATTGCTATGTCACTTGCATCGCACATCAACTCAAATGGTTGTGCCCAATCGGGGCCAATGATAATTGGTGCAGTCATCAATCTTCCCTTCAACTCCTCAAATGCTTTCAGACATGCATTATCAAACTTGAAGGTAACATCTTTCTCTAGAAGCCTGCACAAAGGGGAAGAAATTTTCGAAAAATCTTTAATGAAACGACGATAAAAACCTGCATGACCCAAGAAACTGCGAATGCCTTTGATGGATGTCGGCGGGGGCAATTTTTCAATCGTCTCCACCTTTGCTTTATCCACCTGTAGACCATCTTTTGAAACCTTGTGCCCCAAAACTATACCTTCACGTACCATGAAATGGCACTTTTCCCAGTTTAGCACCAAGTTCGTCTCTTCACACCTAGCTAGCACTTTATCAAGGTTCATCAAACAACTATCAAAAGAACATCCAAACACAGAAAAATCGTCCATGAATACTTCTACAAATCTTTCAACCATGTCAGTGAAAATAGCCATCATACACCTTTGAAAAGTCGCAGGTGCATTACAAAGACCGAAGGGCATTCTCTTGAACGCATACGTGCCATAAGGACATGTAAATGTAGTTTTCTCTTGGTCTTCTGGGGCTATAGCAATCTGATTATACCCCGAATAACCGTCCAGGAAACAGTAGTATTCCTGGCCAGCTAATCTATCAAGCATTTGGTCAATAAAAGGAAGGGGAAAGTGGTCTTTCCGGGTGGCATTGTTCAGTTTTCTGTAATCTATGCAAATTCTCCATCCAGTGACAGTTCTTGTAGGAATTAAGTCATTATTTTCATTAACTACTACGGTTATCCCCCTTTCTTCGGCACACATTGAACGGGGCTTACCCATTTACTATCAGAGATTGGAAATACAATACCTGCATCAAGCCACTTAATCACTTCTTTTCTTACCACTTCTTTCATGATTGGATTTAGTCGGCGTTGGTGTTCTACACTTGGCTTGTGTCCGTCCTCCATGAGGATTTTGTGCATGCAGAAAGCTGGACTAATGCCTTTAATGTCAGACATTGTCCACCCAATTGCTCGCTTGTGCTCACGTAGCACCCTTAATAGCTTTTCTTCCTGTAATTTAGACAAGTGAGCAGAAATAATAACAGGTAAAGTGTCAGAACTTCCCAAATAAGCATATTGAAGGTGAGGGGGTAGGGGTTTAAGTTCCAAATTTGGAGCTTTTTCAATTGACGGCTTGGGTGGGGGGCCACTTGGCCTATTCAGGGACTCAAACAGGATTATTCCTTGCATGTAACCACATGATGTATCTAGGATATGCATCATCTCCTCAACCTCATCATCCATCTCCAAGCTATCAAACATCATGATTGCTTTTTCTAAACAGTCGTCTAGATATACACTCGTGTCAAGAAGTTTCTCATCCACCTCCACCACAGATATCATAGAGAGCTCCTCATAGTGGCGGGGAAGTTGGATTGCTTTGTAGACATTGAAGACTGCTTCCTCGTTGTCCACTCTCATAATTATTTTCCCTTCTCTCACTTTAATTATTGCATCGCCAGTAGCCAAGAGAGGTCGTCCCAATATGATTGGAACTTGTTCATCAGCCTCGAAGTCTAGAATAATGAAGTCAGCTGGGAAGATGAATTTTCCAATTTGCAGCAGCACATCTTCAATCACTCCTTCGGGGTAGGCTATGGACCTATCAGCTAATTGCAACATCACGGTGGTTGGTCTCGGAGCTCCCAGACCTAATTGCTTAAACAAGGATAAAGGCATCAGATTTATGCTTGCACCCAAATCACACAGAGCACGTCCCACGTCAATATTACCGATTTGTACTGGAATGGTGAAGCTGCCAGGATCCTTAAGCTTTTGGGGAAGCTTGTTTTGGACCCTTGATGTGCACTCCTCAGTAAGTGCAACCGTCTCGAACTCAGTCAATTTTCTCTTATGAGCCACTATGTCTTTTATGTACTTAGCGTACTTTGGAATTTCACGAAGTACATCCACTAATGGAATATTTAATTGAACCTGACTCAACATGGAGAGAAATTTGTTGAACATGCGATCGTCATTCCTTTTCTGTAATCTTTGGGGGAAAGGTGGTGGTGGCCTTGTAACCTTCATTCGCTCTGAACTTGCATCATCTTCCTTTGACTCTTGTGTTGCCTTAGGTGTCAACTCCCCCCAGGTATAGGTTTTTCTTTTATCTTCCTTGGCACTTCCTCTAGTTTCCTCCCGTTTCTAAGTGTAACTGCATTAACTTGAGGGTTCTTCTCTGTATCACTGGGAAGTGAGCCTGTAGGTCTAGTATTTTGGTTTGCTGCTAACTGCCCCATTTGCCTCTCAAGATTTCTGAAATCGGTCCTGAGCTGTTGATTGTCTAGCAACAACTTTTTCAGCAAGTCATTCGTACTTTCTTCCATTTGTTGGGGTGGCTTCTGAGGTTGAGTAAAATTCCCTTGAGGCCTATACTGATTCTGTTGACTTCCGCCCCATGAGAAATTAGGATGATTCCTCCAGTTTGGGTTGTAAGTGTTCCCATATTGCGCATGTTGATTCATAGGACCTCTGTTTTGTTGCCCCACATAGTATATAGATTCAGGATTCGTGGGGCACATGTCAATCATATGACTGTCTCCGCATAGTTCGCAACAAATAGACATCTGTTGTACATGTTGCATTTGTTGTGTTGTCATTCTATTCATCTGATTTGCCAATTTTGCTATATCGGCTCTCATGGCGGAAAAGTCATCAAGCTCAATCAAACCGGCGGCCTTCTGTTTAATTTCCCTTCGTGAATCCCCCTCTCCTTGTCAATTATGGTCATTAGCAGTGAAATTATTTAGCAAGAGTTGTATTTCACTATACGGTCTTGCCATGCAACTACCCCCACAAGCTGAGTCAAGATTCATCTTTGATGCTTCATCTAACCCATCAACAAAAGTGTGACCCAATACCTCATCAGTTTGACAATGATGCGGGCAGTCTCTGAGTAGCTTCTTGTATCTTTCCCAAGCTTGACGAAGTGTCTCGCCATCCCGTTGTTGGAACCCAAGAATTTGGCTCCTCAGCGACTTTGTCTTCTTAGTTGGGAAAAACTTGATCAGGAATTTCCTTGCTAGATCATCCCAAGTGTGGATAGAGTTCGCGGGCTCCTTTTGCAACCATTCTTTAGCTTCCCCCAACAGTGAAAAAGGGAATAGTGTCAGCCTGACATAGTCCTTGGAGACGTTCGGATAATTGTAAGTGTCCGTGATTTCCAAGAAGTTCTGAATATGCCTCTGCGGGTCCTCATGAGATAGACCCACATATTGTCCTGTGGACTGAATCAGCTGTACCATGTACTGTTTGAGTTCAAAATGCCCAGTGATATCAGGCTTCACAATAGCCTGAGTCATATTCGCAAGATTGGGCCTTGCGGCTTCAATTACCGGACGCTCTTCATTGCCTGCCATATCTATTGGCTGTGGTTGGACTGCGATGTCCAACTCTCTTTCTATTCTCGTTCTAGCTTCGTGTTCCCTTCTCACTCTATGTAGTGTTCGTTCGATTTCTGGATCAAGAGGAATGAGGTTGTTTGCACTTCTACTCCTCTGCATTCGAGAGAAGACCCTGCGTTGACACAAACCAGGCAAACTGAAAATTAAAACTTGAAAATAAATATCTAATAAAAGCTTAACTTAGTCACGTAGCTAATTTCTAAGTCCCCGGCAACGGCGCCAAAAACTTGTTACGGCCAAACACACTCACGCAAGTATACGTGGTCGTCAAGTAATAAAGTAGTGAATAAAGTATCGTTCCCACGAAGACTTATGATTAACTTTGACTAATTCAAACTCGAATAGCCTATTGATTCAAGATATTTCTAACAAAATATATAATTTTCTAACTTACTACCTACGGACGATCAAATAATGAATCGCTAAGAATTCAACACAACACTTAAATAGTTTTGTTCAACAATCAATAGGATATAATATTCCAGGGTCACGGGTCATCTAACATTCATGTTGCATTCGTATTTTAAAATAGCTAATTGATTTATCTGAATTGTTGATTCACAGGGTTAATTTCACTCGTAAGAATCTGTCGAGTTCTTACTCGCATGCTCAAGTTAACTTAATACCTATATGTCTATGGAATTAAGTTTAACAAGAACTCATTTACAATTCCTGTATTTTAACCGAGTAAGGCAATTAGGTATATGTCTATCCTAATCGCGAATCCTTTCCCCGATGCCCGGGTTTTGAAAACTTACTCTATTTACTTCTATATGCAATCTAGGGTTCCCACTTTCGAGTTCAACTCTAGATTCGTAGATAGTATTTCACTGTTAATTACTCATCAAAATAATTAGAAACAGAATTAAATAAACAACCCAATATGATAAACCCAACGTCGTCAAATTAAACTTCAAACATCAACATTCATGTATACCCATGACCCTAGAATAATAGGGTTCTTAGCCACTCATATTCAGGCAATCATCCCAAATTTCATAAGATTGCATAAAAATCAATAAAAGAAAGAAAGGATAAAACTCCAGACGAATTCCGTGGTCTTTGAACTTGGTTATAGCCTTTTTTCTTCTCTTCCCCCGTCTCTCCCTCTACAAGAGGCGTTTTAAAGCTTATATATTGCGTCCAAAAGTTGTAATCTAGAGTTCTCCTAACTCTAGTCCAAATCGGCTTCAGGGGTTGATGCTAAGGCGGATGCGACGCATCCACCTCGTCCTCCATTTCTTAACTTTGCATGTGAGGGTAGACGCGACGCATCCAGCCTTCTCTTCTACTTCCCAGTTTCGCACGCGATGGCGAACGCTATGGCCCAACTTCACTGCTAAGGTTGCACGCAGGATGATGTTTTCCTAGGTTGGATGCGACGCATCCAACCCTTCTTCCTCTGGCTAAACCACCTTTTCTTCATATTTTGCACTCCGAACACCTTAAATCGTCACACATAACTTAATTAGTCATCAAACCAATAATTACACCATGTTGGGAGTTTTAAAGATTAAATAACATCAAGAAATGGTTAAAACATGGGTAAAATAATATCAACACATATCAAAATATGCCAAACATCACATAAGAATAACAAGTTATGAAGATATATTTGTTTTTTTCCTCTTTCTTTTTTTTTTGGGGGGGGGGAGGGGGGCTAGGGGCTAGTTTTCGGACGGGAAAGTAACAAGCTGTATTATTATACGCTTAAGGATTCGTTTGATATGAGAGATAAGAGATAACTAATCTCGCGATTAAATTTGAGATGAGTTTATTCCATATTTGTTTGTGATAAAATCGTGGTATAGATAATCCTGGAATTAGTTATTCTAGGATTGTAGTATTTTTTTTATCCCTATGGGAGGATGAGATAACTAATCTCAGAATAACTAATCCTGGGATAATTAATTATTGAATAACATATTTTTCAACCAAACGACCCGGGTTCAAGTTATAAGCTTTGCTATTTTCGAAATTGAACTACGGACTAAAGAATTTAATTTTTTTTTCCAGTACAACGAGAAAGAGTTTATTACTATGAATTCACGTAGTAAAATTTGTGGAACCGATGATGTCTTTACGCCTATATTCGCAAGTGCTTCACTTTCATCTTTGCGCAATTGGACATGAAATAGTTTGAATATGAAAACTTGTTTTGGTCGTATGAGTCAAAATTGATGACAGGTCTTTTCTTTCTTTTCCTATCTTCTTTTTCAGTCAACGCATGCAGTAAGAAAATACACAACATTTGTTCTTTTTAAAGTTTATTCTCTTGTTGTGGCTGCTAAATTCTAACGAATGAATATCTTCACCATGATTTTCGAGTTCATTTTATGGCATTTTGGAAACATGAACTTACTATTATACTTATATTTCGTGTGTAATGTACATGTTAATTTTGTAAAATATTTTTGACGGACTCTAAATAGCCTAAAATTTTGTAGGTCCATAGGAAACGGCCTAGTGACCAATATGCATCACTTTGCCATGACTTTCATGTTAATGTTTTGGTGTTTTAGACTCATACAACACGAATTTGTGATTATATCCACTTTTTCGTGTATATTAGTACATGCTGTTTTTTAGAATTTCTTTGACAGACTCCGATTGGCCAAAATTCGTAGCCCCATACGAAACAGCCTAGTGACTAATACTCATCGCTTCGCCATGACTTTCAGGTTTATTTTTTGATATTCTGGGGTCATGCAACACAAATTCGTGATTATACCCATTTTTTTATGTGTATTAATACATGCTGATTTTGATTTTTTTTTGACAGACTCCAATTGACCTGAAATTTTATAGGTCCATAGGAAACAACCTAGTGACTAATACTCATTGCTTCGTCATGACTTTCGAGTTCATTTTATAGCAATTCGGGGTCATGCAATACGAATAACATTTTATGGCTCTAACACTCCAAAAAATGGAGAACGGTCATCGCAATGCAATGACTATAAATCATTAGGTCGTTTCTAATGGACTCACAAAATTTTAGGTGATTCAATACTGGTCGTCCTAATTCAGGAAGATAGCGTGGATATTAGCACACGAAAAATCAAAAATCATGCTGAATTCCTATTTTATGGCCCTAAAATGCCAAAAATGTGGAACAATCATGGAAAGACAATGACTATGGTTAATTACATCATTTCTAATGGGGCCAATAAATTTTAGGCGATTCGGGGCCAGTCGCCCGAATTTATGAAGATGGCGTGAACACTAGCATACAAAAAATTAGAAATCATATTAAATTTCTGTTTTATGCCCCTAAAATGCCAAAAGATTTCCAGTCCCGAGAGGTATATTTCCGAACTGGTCTGCACCCACGGGTCGATTCTGAGGAATTCTCCGAGCCATCTCCTCTTCATAGACAAGTTGTACATTTCGAAGAGCATCTTCCTCCGCATCTCGTGCAGGTTTTTCTCGTTGTTGGGCTGCCTCTCTTGTAGCCAAATCAACATTATCATCCTCTCCAGCCATAATTTCTTTGGTTGAGGATTGCCCAACCTTCTCTATATTCTCGGGGAGATTTCTTTCCTTCCTCAACTGTCGCAGTTGTTTCTCGATTTTTGGTTCATATGATAGCAATTCTTTCCCAGAAGATCGAGTCATACACCAATCTAATATGTAGCCTGCACCCAGTTAAAAAAACACCAACGTAAAACGAGAAAAAAATAAAATAAAAAGAACAATTCCTGAATTAGCACTACAAAATATTTCAAACACTATTGATTGCCAGTCCCCGGCAACGGCGCCAAATTTGACGAGCGCAAAACACACACTTAAATTATGCTCGCTAGTTAAATATAGTATAGTATAATATCGTATCCACAGGGATTGGATTTAAACAATATTCTTGTAGTTTGCAACTAGATTGCTATCTAAGATAATCAATAATTTAGAATTGTGTTATTTAAAACTAAAATTTAATAAGAACTAGAGCTAATTGACAAATGACAATCGAAATAAAAGTAAGCAAGAAAAATCTCAATAGGAGAAAATAATGATTGATTGGATAGGTTCAAGATAAATACCTGGGATTTAACTCTAGTTAATTCACTTCTAATATTCAAGTGAGTCTCTCGAATTCACTCAATTATCAGTTCAAACGTTTAGTAGAAACTCCTCTCTCGATTAAGTTTCAACCTCACAATATGAACCAATTTAAGCTCGGTGAAAATATGCACGACTTCGTAGTGGATTGGTCTTTAGGAGAACCTCTCTCGATAATCCTCCTAACTAGGTTTAATCAACAATTCAACTAGCCTCTTTCGATTACTAAGAAAAATTATTGAATTCAACCAATGAGATAATGCAAAGATATCACAAGTTATGCCTCTCTCAATTACATGAACATGTGAATATAGATGCAATAGTTAAAATATCCAAAACAATTCAATACATAAAAACTAGAGTTATAATCGGCAAACAAATATCAATACACCAAATCCATCAATTCCTAAAGAGAACTACTCCATGGATATGGAGTAATTCATCACAAATATGTTTAAAGTCAAGAAAAACATAAAACGATCCAAACTCTTCTCTTGAGTGAGGATTGAATGATGAATTCCTTGTGATTTTGCTTCTCCACCTCCTCCTTAGCCTCCTTAGGTCTTAGATGTGTCAAAAGTCCCAAAAAATAATGTTTTCCATGTATTTATACCAAGTAGGGTCGGGCCCAGACGAAAATACCTTCTCCTGCGCGAAATAGGAAAATACTCTATAACAATTACACAGGCGCACCGCATGGGGCGGCGCGCCATGCGGGGCATTAGTGGGGATTTCCAGAGAGTTGATTTCTGACAGACGGTAGGCTGCGGTTGTACACTTTTCTCATAGTCGGGGTTTTGCTTCGATTTTGAAATCCAGACGTGGTGTTCGACCCCCGAACGCGATCCCGGCTTTATCCCGTGGGCTTTTACTCAAACTTCAAAGCTCCAAATAGCTCAAATCTATTCCGTAATATCTACATAGCTCTGAATCCTCCTACAAGGCATAAAATACATAATTAGTGCAGAACACTAGCGATTAATGCTCAAACTCAATTAAAGTGCAGTAAATTAGCGTGCAATAAGCAACTAAAATATGAAATTATAGCCTACCATCAATGACCACATGCATCTAAACTATGCGATTGCTATATGATCAGTGCTAACGCGAAGGAGAAACCAACCTCTACCCAG
Organism: Nicotiana tomentosiformis; assembly: GCF_000390325.3. NCBI lineage: Eukaryota > Viridiplantae > Streptophyta > Magnoliopsida > Solanales > Solanaceae > Nicotiana > Nicotiana tomentosiformis. The sequence continues at coordinate 128,287,705 of NC_090818.1, forward strand.
CTTAGCCCAAATCACTACGCGAACGCGTGCACACTTGCACGAATGCGATACTCACTCTGCAGCAACCTACACGAACGCGATGAACAACTTCTCCCCAGCCATCAAACAACACTACACGATCATAATTATCCCTAAGCGATCGTGAACAAGGAAACCAGATGTTCAGCAGAACCAACAATGCCAAAATGAAGGAAAATGATCTGAATTCGATCCAAAACACGCCCGAGCCCCTCGGGACCATGTCCGAACATCCCAACAAGTCCCATATCATAACACAGACTTACTTGAGTCCTCAAATCACCTATAACAATATCGAAATGACGAATCACACCTCGAATCGAACTTAATGAACTTTGAATTTTTTTCAACTTCCAACTTCCAAACTCGGAATGAACTCAAATTTTACACACAAGTCCTATATGACGTAACAAAGCTATTTGCATTCCCAGAACCATAATCCGAATCTGATATTCTCAAAGTCAACTCTCGGTCAATCTTATGATCTTTCCAAACCTTCAAAATTCCAACTTTAACTAATTAGTGCCGAAGCCCTCTAGAAACATCCAAAGACAAATCCGGGTATACGCCTGAGTCCAAAATCACCATTCAGACCTAACGGAACCGTCAAATACTAAAAAGTTAAACTTGGTCAACTCTTCCAACTTAAAGCTTCAATTATAAAATTCATTCTTCCAAATCGATTTTGAATAACCTGAAAACCAAAACCGATGATTCACATAAGTCATAATACATCATACATAGCTACTCATGCCCTCAAACTACCGAGTGAAGTGGAAATGCTCGAAATGACCGATCGGGTCGTTACATTCTCCCCCACTTAAACATACGTTCGTCCTCGAACATGCCCAGAGTCGTTCCAAAGCCATCAAATCGTCGTGTAACCTGACCATGCACATACCCGGGGGTGATCCCATGTCACCCCAATCCATGTAAGCCTGACAACACCTCATAACTAAGGTCATTACTTTAACCTTAGTCTTCTGTAAGCCTTAGAACCCAATTTCCAATATCCGGAATTCCTTACAAGACTCAAATGTTGCATCTACACACTGTATGAGTTTAAACAGGGTGTATCAAGCCATAACCATAATCCAAGACACAATCACATGATATACCACATAACTCAAATACTCATAGCTATAACTTTCGATCGCAATAGCTGCTCGATAACCAACTCGGCACCGGTAACAAACTTCATCCCAACAAAAGTCTTCTTCTAAACCTTTGTACACTGCCAATGATGACAGAAACATACAGAAACTCTTAACCACTTATCAGATCAACAAGTCATGGAGCTCTCCCTCGTCCGACATGAACCAAAGGCAAGTCCTAAGCTGACTTTCGATATTATTCTTCCAGACATACCGTAATCAACTCCGATAGTATACATTCTAGGTCCAATGACCTTAACTCATCAAGCGCAACTATTCCATTGACATGCCACACCAATACTACTTAGAATCACAACTTGTGCAATCTGTGCACCAATAAGCAACCATTCCAATGTACCCAAAAATGGAAAACGACTCAAATAAGAGAACCGTCCTGCAAGTTCAACAAGTACCACCACCACCGCAATGCCATGAGTCCATCATACATAGTAGAACCAAAACACACGAATCTAACACAAAGGATCATATATCAACATAACTCCGCTGCAATGCGTGACCCCATCCAAACACTTGTCCATATGAAATATCTCAAGCTAACATGCCTAAAATCAACAACCACCCTCAATTCGACATCAAGTACCCAAGGTGCATGACCATAACCACGGAGAAACAAATAACACAATACCACAACCCGGAAAGAACATAACCAATGCACAATCAATCATTCAACACCCTTATATCCATCTCACTCAAATTTCGCTATAAGGCCCAAATAGAACCGCACCATGTGTGCATATAACCAACGAATCACAACTCCTCGTAGCATAGAAAAGTAACTCGTAGAACACACCAGATATGAATGAGATCAATTCTACCGAATCGCACATCCCTCAACAATAGTAGTATGGAGTCAACCCATCCGCCTCGGTGTAGAATACACATCCTCGTTAGGCCTACCAATGAGCCCCCAAATCAACCCTGGTCATCCATAAATAGGTAAATAACCCTCTTAAAGTCCACAATGACCTAACCATAACACATACTATCATCTTGCTAGCTTTGGCCACATTTTCATAGTCCACAACCACGAAACAATTTGCTTCTTAGAACTCTCAGCCTCCAAATTCATAGAACACACGAATTACCATATCTGATCCCAACTCCACCGCCCAAATGTCTAACACATCTCTCATACGTGATCATCCCATGAGGAATACTTCTATAATCCTTTTGTTCCACATAGCAAAATTTGAATATCAGCAGTCGATCAACCAGGCGAGTACCGCATTACCAATGAAGCATCTGTAAGTCAAAACACAATGCGCCTTCTGAATGTACACTCTACTCAAGTAATACCAATTAGTGTCAGCATCTGAACTCTTCTATGATGTCTAAGAATTCATGACTTTCCCTTCAAAACTGAACCGTGACCTAGCTCATGCAAATCTCAATCCCACATAACACACCATATCTGTCATGCCATAATATAAAAAGTACGAGAATCTCATAATCAACTCTGAGTCACAAGCAAACTACATACTCAATTATCCAGGAACTTTTCACATGATCCCATCCAGTAGCAAATCATAATACTCAACATGCTCCTCACGCTGGTAGGAAATATCCGTCTCAAACCATGGTAGAAATTATCGAGAACACCTCTAAATCTATTTGCACATAACCAAGCCATCAGAACTGAATCCCTCTAACTCAACCAAGCCTCGCAGGTCGCCAAACCCAAGATTATTGCTACAAAACACCTGTAAAGACTCACCACATCATAAGTACCCAAAGAACCAATCATATCCATTATCGTGCTGATCTAACCTACTACCAAGCTATCATATTTCTCTGAGCTCCTTTCGAATTAACCTCACGTTGCACTCTTCTTTCTCAGAACACCGTGATCCTAACCCCAAGCTCACCATAAGAGATCTTAGCACAAACCACACCGCCCTAAGGCCCATAAGTCACTACATTCCCTCTTAAGCACCCCAGAAGTACCACAACCGAGACACCTACTCTGAAGAGACCTTCTATGAATCTAAAATTATTTCCCTCACCTTCGTGATACTGAAATGTAGAATCTATAATGATACCAAAATACTGCAAGCCCCGGCACCATCCAACACAAATCTCAGATCTTAGCCATGTACGGATCCGAAAAATCTCAAATGCCACATATAACTCCTGAATCCATTAGAAACTTCTCGAGAGTCATCTACTTTGCTCACATCTCAATTGCATCGCCCAAACGGGCCGAACAACTTGTGCCCCATTACCTCAATAACCCCCCAAAGAAGTAATTTACACCTCTAAGCAACCGAGTGAACCTCTTTTCCTTAGTACATCACATCTACCACGAACAACAAACCTGAATCATTCTAAGATTACTATATATCTGTCATGTGTAGTACACCATACATCTAGAAATCTCCTGGCTTAAGTCATCCTCAAAACTAGTCTCTGTAAGTCATAACTGATCCACAAGTATGCCTCAGACAGAAACCAATACAACATGTAACCATGCAATCAAATTGTCGATAGCAGACTCCCCCACTTGGCTCAAAGCCATAGATCAAAACACTTGATAACTCACAATGCCCATACTCTATTGCTACCATAATACCACCGAGAGATTCAACTAAATCCTTCATAAGCTCATGCAACACAAACCATCTAATACCTCAAATCACCTGTAATTCTCGCATTCATCCTCGTGACAGCCAAGTCAATTATTACAATCGATCCAAACTCAAATCGCAACACATATATCCCACTGGTAGAAAATAAAGCCTCCATACAATATCATAAAAACCACATATCCGTAGATTACCCCGCATGTTATAACCCACCTGCTTAGCCTAAAACTGACATCTCTCTATACCCTTTCGCAACCACATCTATTACATAATCACTTAATCTTCCCAGTCTGAACTCATCAATAAGACACGAGAATCTAATTCGTTCCACAACTAGGCAACATGAAGATCCTTCAAAACACCCATACTCGAGACTATACGTCACATCCACAACAAAATCAGGCACCCAATAGTCCTTATTATGTCTCAAGCAAACTCTTCTCGTCACATTCAATCCATCTAAACACATCCTGCAGTCACATCATACTTATCATATAGCCATCCAGGCACAAATACCACTCATAGGGACACTATCAGACATATAAGTCCAAAAGCATGTGCTCACATAACCGAAATCCTCGTGCTCAAGCTACGATCAAAACCCGGCCTCAAGTCCTCTAGACTGGCTCATCATCAGCACATAGAAATCACATCTTGCATCTCATCCATAGAATCACAAGTTATCGATGCACCGCTAATATCGAGTGTTCACATGCGCACACAAATACGTGGAAAGGATTCAAAGGGTTACGCTTCAGGCTGAATCAATGCCGCATGATAAGGAAAGAAAGATGGAAAGTTTATCCTAAATGCCCTGTAGCCTCTCGAAGATAGGTATGGACGTCATCATACTGATCTGCAAGACTCTACTAGATACTTGCTCATGACTTATAGAACCTATGAACCTATGGCTCTGATACCAACTTGTCACGAACCAAAATCTAACTAGTCGTGATGGCACCTAACCCAGCCCACTAGGTAAGCTAGTTAACAACTAACCAATTCAATGAGATTTATTAAGAGAAGGAATTATAATACAACTACTTTTATACAAAGAATTACCCAAGGACTGGTAGTACAAATCATGAGCTTCTAAGATTTAGATTTTTACAAGACTGAACTGAAATAATTACAACATCTGTTTGAAATGGAAATGAACAACATTCGAATCTCTACCAAGGAAGGTGATAGCCATAACTGGAATGCAGGTACATCTTCAGATCCAGCTGTCGCAGTACGCAACAACATTAACATCCAACATCTGCACGCAAGATACAGAAGGTGCAGAAGTAACAAACCTAACCATAGGTTGAAAGTAGTGACAAGTTGGAACAAGGGTCGGAGTCCAACACCAATAGCCAACAACAGTTCATAACAACATGATAAAAATGGTACAAGAAATAATACAGAGGTATGATGTTCAACTCATTCACTGTTACGCGAAAATAGGCATGTTTTTCAAAGATATCAGTAAAACTCAGTTCTTTTCACCAAATCACCATAGATATAGGTAAATCTGAAAACTGTAATTTTTTTCAAAAATCTTTTAACAATAATTAAGATATTTCATTTTCAGATAGCATGAGGAAAGTACATCTCTATACCTACATATCAATATGCAAGTGAAATCATGAATGTCACCAAAACCATGAAGCATGAGGAAATGCATCTCTATGCCTGTATCAAGTACGCATATCACACAACTACACAGTTCTATGGAATCGACTAAATCATAATTCACACGGTGTACGCCCACACGCCTGTCACCTAGCATGCGCATCACCTCAACATCAATCACACAACACGTAATTCAGGGTTTCATACCTTCAGCACCAAGTTTAGAAGTGTTACTTACCTCGAACAAGCCAAATCCAATACCGAGCAAGCCAAACGATACTCCAAAAATTCCACCTCGTGCGTACCGACCTCCGAACGGCTCGAAACTATCCAAAAATAACTCAAATACATCAAATAATGCCTAAAGAAATAATTTCAAATGATAAAGGTCGAATCTTTAATCAAAAGCCTAAAGTCAACCAAAAGGTCAAACCCAGACTCGCACCTCGGAACCCGATGAAACTTACAAAATCTGGCAATCTTTTCAATTATGAGTCCAACCATACTAGTTTCATTCAAATCCGTCTCCGAATCGATGTTCAAAACTCAAAAATTCACTCTATGAAACTTTAGACAAAAAACCCCAATTTCTCTCTTGAAATCCTCAATCAAATGCCAAGAACGAAGATAGATTCATGAAATAAAATCAAAATCAAGTAGAGAACAGTTACTCCAATCTATATGGTAAAAATCACTTCAAAAATCGCTTCAATCCGAGCTCCATAGCTCCAAATATGCAAAAATGGTCGAAACCTCCGAAATAGAGTACTTTATAATCACTGGGCAAATTAATGGATTCCTCGTTTTTGGCCCTAAAATGCCAAAAAATAAGGAACTGTCATGCCGGAGCTATGACTATTGTTCGTTAGGTCATTTTTGATTGACCCATAAACTTTTAGGAGATTTGGGGGCAGTCGCCCGGATGCATGCCGATTACGTGGAATATAGCGCACGAAAATCTAGGAATCGTCTTGAATTCCTATTTTTGGTCCTAAAACGCCAAAATGAGGAACGGTTGTGCCATAGCAATGACTATTGTTCTCTAGGTTATTTTTATGGGTCCTTAAAATTTTAGGAGATTCGGAGCCAGTCGCCCGTATGCATGCCGATACCATGGACTATAGCATACGAAAATTTGGGAATCTTCCTGAATTCCTGTTTTTTCGCCCTAAAATGCCAAAACATGAGGAACGGTCATGCTAGAGCAATGACTGTTGTTCGTTAGGTCATTTTTGATGGGCCCGTAAAATTTTAGTCGATTTGAAGTTGGTCGCCCGGATGCATGCCGATCGCTTGGACTAGAGCACACGAAAATCTAGGAATCGCCCTGAATTCCTGGTTTTTGGCCCTAAAATGCCAAAACATAAGGAACGATCATTCCAGAGTGATGACTATTGATCGATATATCATTTTTTATGGGCCCATAAAATTTTAAGCGATTCGGGCGGGTCGCCTGGATGCATGATGATTGCGTGGACTATATCACACGAAAATCTGGGAATAGTCCTGAATTCCTGATTTTGGCCCTAAAATATCAAAATGTGAGGAACAATCATGCCAAAGTGATAAATATTGTTCGTTTGGTCATTTTTTACGGGTCTGCAAAATTGTAGGAGATTTGAGGCCGAGCGCCCGGATGCATGTAACATGGACTATAGCACACAAAAATCTGGGAATCTTCTTGAATTCATATTTTTATCCATAAAATACCAAAATACGAGGAAGGATCATGCCGGAGCAATGATTATTGTTTGTTAGGTAATTTTTATGGGCCCGCAAAATTTTAAGCGATTCGGAACTGGTCGCCCGGATAAATGCAGATGGCGTGAACTATATAGCACATGAAAATCTAGGTAACTTCATGAATTCTTGTTTTTTGGCCATATAATGCCAAAAAATGAATAGCGGACGTGCCAGAGTAATGATTATTGTTTGTTAGGTCATTTTTATGGGCCCGCTAAATTTTAGCAAATTCGATGTCGGTCGCTCGGATGCATGCAGATGACGTGGACTATAGCACACGAAAATATAAAAATAGGAACGGTCATGTCGGCGCGATGACTATTAGTCATTATGTCGTTTATGATTGGCTCGCAAAATTTTAGGAGATTAGAAGACGATCTCCCGGATGCATGCAGATGGCACGGACTATAGCACACAAAAATCTAGGAATCGTCATGGATTCCTCTTTTTTGGCCCTAAAACACCACAAAATAAGGAACGGTCGTGCCAAAGCTATGAATATTGTTCGTTAGGCCATTTTTGATTGGTCCATAAAATATTAGGGGATTTGGGGTCGGACGCCCGGTTGCATGCCGATTGCGTGGAATATAGAACACAAAAATTTGGGAATTGTCTTGTATTCCTGTTTTTTGGCCCTAAAACGCCAAAAAATGATTAATAGTTATGCCAGAGCAATGACCTTTTTCGCTAGGTCGTGTTTTATAGGCCCGCAAAATTTTAGGAGATTCGGGACCGGTATAGCGTGGACTATAGCACACGAAAATTTAGGAATCGTCCTAAATTCTAATTGTTTTGCCTTACAGTGCCAAAAATTGAGAAACGGTCATGCTAGATCGCTGGCTGTTGTTTGTTAGGTCACTTTTGATGGGCCCGTAAAATTTTAGGTGATTCGAGGTTGGTCGCCCGGATGCATGCCTATGGCTTGGACTATAGCACACGAAAATCTAGGAATCGCCCTGAATTCCTGGTTTTTGGCCCTAAAACGCCAAAAATTAAGGAATGGTGTGGCCGGAGTGATGACTATTGATCGTTAGGTCATTTTTGATGGACCCGCAAAATTCTAAGCGATTTGGGCGGGTCGCCTGGATGCATGCCGATTGCGTGGATTATAGCACATGAAAATCTGAGAATCGTCTTGAATTCTTGTTTTTGGCCCTAAAACGTCAAAATGCGAGGAACAATCATGCCGGAGCGATAACTATTGTTTGTTATGTCATTTTTTACGGGCCCGTAAAATTTTAGGAGATTCGAGGCTGAATGCTCGTATGCATACAGAAGGCGTTGACTATAGCACACGAAAACCTGGGATTCATCTTGAATTCCTATTTTTGTCCATAAAATGCCAATAAACGAAGAAGGGTCGTGCCGGTGCGATGATTATTGTTCGTTAGGTCATTTTTGATGACCCCCAAATTTTAAGGCTATAATGAATGGTCGTGCCGAAGTTGTGACTATTATTTGTTAGGTCATTTTGTATTGACCCGTAATATTTTAGTAGATCCGGGGTCGGTCGCAGATGCATATCGAATCTGTGGACTATAGCACACAAAAATCTGGGAATTGGCGAAGTTTTATGGCCATAAAATGCCAAAAAATGAGGTACGATCACGGCGAGGTGATGACTATTGTTCCATAGGTCATTTTTCATGGTCCAACAAAATTTTAGGAGATCCGGGTCCGGTGGTCCGGGCCCATGTAGATGGCGTGTGCTATAGCAAACGAAAATCTGGGAATTGGACGAAACTCCAGTTTTAAATCCCTAAAACTCCAAAAAACACAAAACGTTCATGGCGAGGAGATGACTATTTCCTTAGGTCATTTTTTATGGGCCGATAAAATTTTAGGCGATCCGGAACTGGTGGCGTGGGCCCATGTAGATGGTGTGGGCTATAGCACACGAAAATCTAGGAATCGGGCGCAATTCTAGTTTTATGACCCTAAAATGCCAAAAAAGAGGAATGGTCATGGCAAGGCGATGACTATTAATCCTTAGGTTATTTTTATAATCCGATAAAATTTTAGTCGATCTGGGTCCGGTAGCCCGGGCCCTTCTAGAGGGCGTGAGCTATAATATACAAAAATCTGGAAATCAGGCAAAATTCCAGTTTTATGACCCTAAAATGCCAAATAACGAGGAACGGACATGGCGGGCGATGACTATTGTTCCTTAGGTCATTTTTGATCGACTGATAAAATTTTAGGCGATCCGGGTCCGATGTCCCGGGCCCATACAGATGGCATGGGCTATAGCATAAAAACATCTGAGAATCAGGCGGAATCCTAGTTTTACGTCCCTAAAATGCCAAAAAATGAGGAACGATCATGGCGGGGCGATGGCTATTTTACTTTGGTCATTTTTGGTGGTCCGACAAAATGTTATAAGATCTGGGTCAGGTGTCCCAAGACCATGCAGATGGCATGGGTTATAGCACACGAAAATCTGGGAATCGGGCAAATTTCAATTTTATGGCCCTAAAACGCCAAAAACAAGGAACGGTCATGGTGAGGCGATGAATAATTCTTCTTAGTTCGTTTTTCATGGTCTTGCAAAATTTTAGGCTATCCAGGTCATGTGGCCCGTGCACATGCAGATGGGGTGGGCTATAGCACACGAAAATCTGGGAATATAGCGAAATTCCCGTTTAATAGCCTTAAAACGCCAAAAAATGAGGAACTGTCATGGCGAGGCAATGTCTATTGTTACTTAGGTTGTTTATGATGGTACGGCAAAATTTTAGGCAATCCTGGTTTTGTGGCTCGAGCCCATGTAGATGGCGTAGGCTATAGCACACAAAAATCTGGGAATCGGGCGAAATTCTAGATTTATGGCCTTAAAATGCCAAAAAGGAGGAACGGTCATGGCGCAACTACAACTATTGTTGCTTAGGTCACTTTTTATAGTCCGACAAATTTTTCAGCGATCCGGGTCGAGTGGCCTGAGCCCATGCAGATGGTGTGGGCTATAGCTTACGAAAATTTGAGAATCGGGTGAAATTCCTTTTGTATAGCCCTAAAACACGAAAAATCGAGAAATGGTCATGGCAAGGCGATGACTATTGTTCCTTAGGTCGCTTTTATGGTCCGCTAAAATTTAAGGAAATTCGGGTCCGATCGCCTCGGCCCATGCAGATGGCATGGGCGATAGCTTACGAAAATCTAGGAATTGGGTGAAATTTTAGTTTTTTCACCCTAAAACGCAAAAAATAAGGAACTGTCATGGATAGACGATGACTATTGTTCCTTAGGTCATTTTTCATTGTTCGGCAAAATTTTAGGCGACCCGTGTCCGGTGGCCAATGCCCATGAAGATGGTGTGGGCTAGCAGACGAAAATCTGGAAATCAGATAGAATTCCAACTTTATGGCCATAATATGCTAAAAAATGAGGAACAACCTTAGAAAGGCAATGAATATTGCTCCTTATGTTGTTTTTGATGGGACGACAAAATTTTAGGCAATCTAGGTCCGGTGGCCCGGGCCTATGAAAATGGCGTGGGCTATAACACACGAAAATCTAGGAATCATGCGAAATTCAATTGGCCCTAAACTGCCAAAAAATGAGAAACGGCCATGGCGAGGCGATGACTATTGTTGCTTAGGTCATTTTTTATGGTCTGACAAAATTTTAGGCGAACCAGGCAAGATGGTCGGGGCCATACAGATGGTGTGGGTTATATCATAAGATATCTAGGAATCGTGTTGAATTCCAATTTTGTTGCCCTAAAATGCCAAAAAATGAGGAACGGTCATGGAGATGCGATGGCTATTGTTCCTTAGTTCATTTTTGATGGGCCGACAACATTTTAGGAGATACGGGTTCGGTGGGTCGGGCACATGCAAGTGGCATAGGCTATGCACATGAAAATCTGAGAATCGGGCGAAATTTCAGTTTTATTGCCTTAAAATGCCAAAACACGAGGAACGGTCATGTATATGATATGACTATTGTTCCTTAGGTTGTTTTTTATGTTCTGACAAAATTTTAGGCGATCCGGGTCCCCTTGCTCGGGCCCATGCAGATGGCGTGGGCTATAATGCACGAAAACTTTGGAATCGGGCGGAATTCCAGTTCTATGGCCCTGAAATGCCAAAAAATGAGGAATGGTCATGGTGAGACGATGAATATTGTTCCTTGTGTCCTTTATATGGTTTTGCAAAATTTTAGGCCATCCGAGTTCGGTGGCTCGGACACATGCCGATGGCGTGGACAATAACACTCGAAAATCTGGGAATCGGGCGAAATTTCAGTTTTATGGCCATAAAACGCCAACAAATGAGGAACAGTCATAGCGAGATGATGACTATTGTTCCTTAGGTCGCTTTTTATGGTCCGGCAAAATTTTATGCGATCCAGGTCCGCTGGCCCGGGCCCATGCAGATAGCGTGGGCTACAGCGCGCGAAAATCTGGGAATCGGGCAAAATTGCAGTTGTATGGCCCTAAAACACCTAAAATAAGGAACTGTCATGGCGAGGCGATGACTATTGTTCCTTAGGTCATTTTTGATGGGCCGGCAAAATTTTAGGTGATCCGAGTTTTGTGGGTTCGATCCATTTAGATGACGTGGGGTATAGCACACAAAAATCTGGGAATCGAGCGAAATTTCAGTTTTATGGCCCTAAACCGCCAAAATACGAGTAACGGTCATGGCGAGGTGATGGCTATTGTTTCTTAGGTCATTTTGTATAGGCCGGCTAAAACATAGGCGATCCGAGTCCGGTGGCCCGAGCCCATGCAAATGGCGTGAGCGATAACACAAGAAAATTTGGGAATCAGGCGGAATTCCAGTTTATTGCCCTAAAATGACTAAAAATGAGAAATTGTCATGGCGAGGCAATGACTATTGTTTCTTAGGTTATTTTTGATGGGCCGGTAAAATTTTAGGCGATTCGGGTCCGGTAGCCCGGGCGCATGTAGATGGCGAGTGATATAGCACACAAAAATCTCGGAATCGAGCGGAATCGCCATGACCTAAAACGCCAAAAAATGAGGAACAGTCATGGCGAGGCAATGACTATTATTCCTTAGGTTGTTTTTGATGGGACGACCAAATTTTAGGCAATCCGTGTTCGGTGGCCCAGGCCTATGCAGATGGAGTGGGTTATTGCACACCAAAATGCGGGAATCGGGCAGAATTCTAGTTTTATGGCCTAAAACGCCAAAAAATGAGGAACGCCCATGGTGAGGTGATAACTATTGTTCCTTAGATCGTTTTTGATGTGCAGGAAAATTTTTATGTGATCCGTGTTCGATGGTCTGGGCCCATGCAGATGGCGTGGGCTATAGGACAAGAAAATATGGGAATCGGGCGGAATTCTAGTTTTATGGCCCTAAAATGCCAAAAAATGAGGAACGGTCATGGCAAGGCGATGACTATTGTTCCTTAGGTCGTTGTTAATTGGACAAAAAAATTTAGGCAATTCGGGTAGGGTGGCCCGGTCCCATGCAGATTTGATGGGCTACAACACACAAAAAATTGGGAATCACGCAAAATTCCAGTTTTATGGCCCTAAAACACCAAACAATGAGGAACATTTATGTGAGGCGATGACTATTGTTCCTTAAGTCGTTTTTGATAGTTTAGTAATATTTTAGGCGATCTGGGTCAGGTGGCCCGAGCCCATGTAGATGGCGTTGGCTATAGCAAACAAAAATCTAGAAAATAGACAGAATTCTAATTTTTTAAGCCTAAAATGCCAAAAGCTGAGGAACGATCTTGGCGAGGTGATGGCTATTGTTCCTTAGGTCATTTTTTATAGGCCGAAAACATTATAAGCGATCCGGGTTCGGTGGCTCAGGCTCATGCAGATGGTGTGTGCTACAGCATATGAAAAATTGGGAATCGAGTGGAATTCCAGGTTTATGGCCATAAAATGCCAAAAAATGAGAAATGATCATGGTGAGGCAGTGACTATTGTTCCTTAGATGGTTTTTGATGGTCCGACAAATGTTTAGGCAATCCGGGTCTGGTTTCCCTGGCCCAACAGATGGTGTGGGTTGTAGCACACAAAAATCTTGGAAACAGACGGAATTATAGTTTTACGGTCCTAAGATGCCAAAACATGAGGAACTGTCATGGTGAGGCGATGAATATAATAACTTAGGTCGCTTTTTATGGCCCAGCATAATTTTAGGCGATCCAGGTCCAGTAGCCCAGGTCCATACATATGGTGTGAGCTATAGCACTAAAACATGTGGGAATCAGGCGAAATTTCATATTTATGGCCCTAAAAAGGCAAAAAATAAAGAACGTTCATAGAGAGGCAATGACTATTCTTCCTTAGGTCATTTTTTGTTAGTCCGGCAAACTTTTTGGCGATCCGGGTCCGGTGGCCCGGGCCCATGCTGATAGCGTGGGCTATGCACACGAATATCTAGGAATTGGGAAGAATTCCAGTTTTGTGACCCTAAAAAGCCAAAAAATAAGGAACGATCATGGCGAGGCGATGATGATTGTTCCTTAGATCATTTTTGATGGTTCGGTAAAATTTTAGTCGATCCGGGTTCGGTGGCCCGCTCCCATGGAGATGGCGTAGGCTATAACATACAAAACTCTAGGAATCGGGCGGAATTCTAGTTTTATGGCCTTAAAACGCCAAACACTGAGAAATTGTCATGGGGAGGCGATGACTATTGTTCCTTAGGTCATTTTTATGAGCCGTCAAAATTTTAGGCCATCTGGGTCCAGTGGCCCCGGCTAATGCAGATGTTGTGGGCTATAACACACAAAAATCTAGGAATCAGGCGAAATTTTAGTTTTATGGCCCTAAAACAACAAGAAAGGAGGAACAGTCATAGCGAGGCGATGACTATTGTTCCTTAGGTCGTTTTTGATGGGCCGATAAAAGTTTAGGCAATCCGGGTCTGATGGCCTGGGCCCATATAGATGGCGTAGGCTATAGCACACGAATATCTAGAAATCGAACGAAATTCTAGTTTTATGGCCCTAAAACACTAAAAACGAGGAGCGGTCATGGCGAGGCAATGACTATTTTTTCTTAGGTCGTGTATGATGGTACAAAATAATATTTGGTAATCAGCGTCCATTGGCTTGGGCCCATGTAGATTTCGTGGGTTATAACACACGAAAATCTGGAAATCGGGCGAAATTATAGTTTTATGGCCCTAAAATGCAAAAAAAGAGGAACGGTCATGGCGAGGCGATGACTATTGTTCCTTAGGTCATTTTTGATGGTCCAGCAAAATTTTAGTCGATTTGGGTTTGGTGGCCCGGGCCCATGCACATGATGTGGGCTATAGCACATAAAAATTTGGGAATCGGACAGAATTTCAGTTTATGGCCCTAAATGCCAAAAAAAGAGGAACGGTCATGGCGTGGCGATGATTATTGTTCCTTTGGTCATTTTTGATGGGCCGACAAAATTTTAGGCGATCCTGATGCGGTGGCCAGGGGCCATGCAGATGGCGTCGGCTATAGCATACAAAAATATGGAAATCCGGTTGAGGAACATTTATGTGAGGCGATGACTACTATTCCTTAGGTCGTTTTTGATAGTCCGGCAATATTTTTGATGATCCGGATTCGGTGCCCGGGCCCATGCAAATGGCGTGGGCCATCGCACTTGAAATTCTGGGAATCGAGCGGAATTCCACGTTTATGGCTATAAAATACCAAAAAATGATAAACGGTCATGGCGAGGCAATGACTATTGTTCCTTAGATCGTTTTTGATGGTCCAGCAAATTTTAAGGTGATCCGGGTCCGATTTCCCAGGCCCAACAGATGGCATACGAAAATCTTGGAATCGGGTAAATTTCTAGTTTAACGGCCCAAATACGCCAAAACAAATGAGGAACTATCATGGTGAGGCGATGACTATAGTTCCTTAGGTCACTTTTTATGGGCCAGAATGCCGATTGCGTGGATGCATGCCAATTGCGTGGATGCATGCCGATTGCGTGGATTATAGCAAACGAAAATCTGGGAATCGTCTTAAATTCTTATTTTTGGCCCTAAAACGTCAAAATGCGAGGAACAGTCATGCCTGAGCGATAACTATTGTTTGTTAGGTCATTTTTTATAGGCCCACAAAATTTTAGGAGATTCGAGGCCGAAGCTCGTATGCATGCAGAAGGTGTGAACTATAAAACACGAAAACCTGGGATTCATCTTGAATTCCTATTTTTGTCCATAAAATGTCAAAAAATGAAGAAGGGCCGTGCCGGTGCGATAATTATTGTTCGTTAGGTCATTTTTGATGGGGCCCCAAACTTTTAGGCTATAATGAACTGTCGTGCCAGAGCTATGATTATTATTTATTAGGTCATTTTGTATTGGCCCGTAAAACTTTAGTAGATTCGGGGTCGGTCGCAGATGCATGCTGAATCAGTGGTCTATAGCACACAGAAATCTGGGAATTTGACAAAGTTTTATGGCCATAAAATGCCAAAACATGAGGTACGATCACGGCGAGGCAATGACAATTGTTCCACAGGTCATTTTTTATGGTCCGACAAAATTTTTGGAGATCCATAGTATTGCATGCAGATGGCGTATACTATAGCAAACGGAAATCTGGGAATTGGATGAAATTCCAATTTTATATCCCTAAAACTCCAAGAAACACAAAACGTTCATGGAGAGGAGATGACTAATGTTTCTTAGGTTGTTTTTGATGGGCCGACAAAATTTTAGGCGATCCGGGACCGGTGGCGCTAGCCAATGCATATGGTGTGGGCTATAGCACATGAAAATCTAGGAATCGGGCCCAATTCTAGTTTTATGGCTCTAAAATGCCAAAAATGAGGAATGGTCATGGCGAGGCGATGAATATTATTCCTTAGGTAATTTTTATGGTCCGACAAAATTTTACTTGATCTGTGTCCAGTAGCCCAGGCCCATTCAGATGGCGTGGGCTATAGCACAAAAACATCTGCAAATCAGGCGAAAGTCCAATTTTATGATCCTAAAATGCCAAATAACGAGGAACGGACATGGAGAGGCGATAATTATTGTTCCTTAGGTCATTTTTGATCGGCTGATAAAGTTTTACGTGATTCGGATCCGATGTCCCGGGCCCATGCAGATGGCATGGGCTATAGCATAAAAACATCTAAGAATCGGGCGGAATCCCAGTTTTATGTCCCTAAAACGCCAAAAATGAGGAACGGTCATGGCGGGGCGATGACTATTTTTCTTTTGGTCATTTTTGGTGGTCCGACAAAATGTTACGCGATCTGGGTCTGGTGTCCCAGGACCTTGCAGATGGCATGGGCTATAGCACACGAAAATCTGGGAATCGGGCGAATTTCAGTTTTATGGCCCTAAAACGCCAAAAATGAGGAACGGTCATGGTGAGGCGATGAATAATTTTTCTTAGTTCATTTTTGATAGTCTAACCAAATTTTAGGCGATCCAGATCTTGTGGCCCGGGCCCATGCAGATGGAATGGGTTATAGCACACGAAAACTGGGAATCGAGCGGAATTCCAGTTTTATGGCCCTAAAACGCCAAAAAATGATCGTGCTGTAGCAATGACAATTGTTCGTTAGCCCTCAAACACCAAAGCAAGAGGAACGATCGTGCTGGAGCAATGACAATTGTTCGTTAGGTTATTATTTATGGACCCGAGAAATTTTAGGAGATTCGAGGCGGTCCCCCATATACAAGCTGGTGGCATGGACTATAGCACACGAAAATTAGGGAATCGTCCTGAATTCCTATTCATTTGGCCCTAAAACACCAAGAAATAAGGAACGATCGTCCTAGACTAATGACTATTGTTAGTTAGGTCATTTTTGATGGGCCTGCAAAATTGTCACGACCCAATTTCTCCTATAGGCCGTAATGGCGCCTAACGTCACCGCTAGGCAAGCATACGATGCATTTACTATGTGATTTCTTCTTTTAAACAATTTTGAAGTATTTAGATCCCATTTGTTCAGAAGTTTGAGAAATAGAGAGTCAAATGATTAAACTGAAAGCATCTGAATGCAAGCATAAATATGTAAATGCACCAAAAACATAAAGTCTACTAGAGTGTGTGCCAAGATCTAGTGTCACAAGTGTATGAGCACTAGTAGAATATACAAAACTCTAACTACTGCCTCAAATAACATAGACAAAAAATAAGTACAAAAGAAAGGCTCTAGGTGCTGCAGAACGACTCAGGATACAGCTCACCACTAGGCCTGGTATGTCCACCAGATGCACCTGCCTCAGATCCTGCACGGTTAGTGTAGAAGTGTAGCGTGAGTACATAAACAACATGTACCCAGTAAGTATCAAGTATAACCTCAAAGAAGTAGTGGCGAGGGATCGACATCGACACTTACTATGGGCTATAAATAAAATGCGAAAATCATAAATAAGAATGGATTATGTAAGGAATTAATACAACACAGTAA
The DNA here is from genome assembly GCF_000390325.3 of Nicotiana tomentosiformis. Taxonomy (NCBI): domain Eukaryota; kingdom Viridiplantae; phylum Streptophyta; class Magnoliopsida; order Solanales; family Solanaceae; genus Nicotiana; species Nicotiana tomentosiformis. The sequence goes on from NC_090818.1 coordinate 128,305,205, forward strand.
CAAGCAGTGAATAATAATTTCCTTCACTTACAATAAATTTCGAATAAACTCATGTCCTTTAAATAATTGTAACCGCTCAAGCCATAAATTAATATCAAGTAAAAGTTAGGCTCCGAGTATTGTCACGCACGATTTATGCCGAGGTCATACGGCCCGATCCAGAAATATAATGTGCACTGCCGAAGGTCGAACGACATGAACTATAGATGCATCTATTAACCTGCCGAGGCGAACGGCCCGCTCCCATGAGAGTAGAGGAAATTTTACTTAGCTCGCGAAAATACTTGCGACGCGAGTGAACATAGATTTCTCAAAGTTATTATAAAATTTTTCCATTATTTCCCACACATAATAAATTTAAACGAGAGACTTTTAAATCTTAGAATCCTTAATCTCAGCTCTAGTTAAGATGATTAATAGGTACGACCAACATAATAGAGCAAACAAGGCATAGTGTAAGCCTAAGACTACCCGAACATCACATAGAATATAGCCACGCACGGACTCTCATCACCTAGTGCGTATGTAGCTCCCCACGCATACAATTCACAACAACATACGCCTAAGGGTATGAGTTCCCTCTTACAAGGTTAGGCAAGAGACTTACCTCGTTCTCAAGCTCACTCTCGATCCACAAACATGCTTTAAATCCTCAACTCGTTGCCAAACGACCCGAAACTAGTCAAATATTATATAAATTAATCAATACATGCTCAAAAGTTCATAATTTAACTAATATAGTAATTACCCAACCCAAATTGGAAGATTCCTACAATTCACTTCCAGGCCCACGTGCCCGGGTTCCGAAATTTTTTGAAGAAAGTCATTACCTATAACCTCACGAACTCAAATATATAGTTTTCACTCAAGCCCATAACCATTTTCGTGGTTAAATCCCATTTTTATCAAAACCAAGAATTTTCATCTAAACCCATGATTTCACAAATTTTACATGTTAAATCTACCTATAATCTATGTATAACTCATATTGCATAGAAATTACTTACCTCAATTAGCTAGGTGGAAATCCCCCCTCTTTGAAGCTCCAAAATCGCCCAAGTGTGAAATAAATGAACTCAAAATAGCCTAAGTCCCGTTTTAAAAGAATCACTCTGCCTCCAGCGATTCCGCACCTGCGGTCGCTGGGCCGCATCTGCGGCATTGCTTCCGCGGACCAAGGTCTACTTCTGCGGAAGTGCCTAAGGCTGACTGGTTCGCTTCTGCGATCGTCTTCTTCGCACCTGCGCCTCCGCAGGTGCGGTCCCTTCGCCGCTTCTGCGATCACTGGGCAGCCTGTGTTGCGCCGCTTCTGCGGTCCATGGCTCGCTTCTACGATCTCGCACCTGCAGCTAGCCCTCCGCAGGTGCGATTACACCAGAAACCTGGTGCTTCAGCTGTCCTTCCAAGTCCAAATGAGTTTCACGCCTCGTCCAACTAACACCCGAGGCCCCCGGGACCACGCCCAAACATACCAACAAGTTTGAAATCATAAAACGAACTCGCTCAAATTCTTGGAACGCCTAAAACAACATCAAAACTAAGAATCATACCCCAAACCAAATTGAATCAACTTATGAACTTCAAGTTCTTCCACCTTACTCTGAAGAGTCTGAACGCGCCGAAACATACTTTAACTACTTGAAATGACACCAAATTTTGCGAGCAAGTCTCAAATCACCATACATAACTATTCCCATGCCCAGAATCCCAAACGAATCTCGATAACACCAAAATCCACTCCAAACCAAATTTAAAAAATTTTAAAACCTTCAAGTGCCAACTATCAATATTAAGCGCCGAAACGCTCTCTGGTCATCCAAAACCCGGTCCGAACATATGTCCAAGTCCAAAATATCATACGAACCTATTGGAACCGTCAAATCCCGATTCCAAGGTCGTTTACTCAAAATATTGACCAAAGTCAAACTTAGCCTCTTAAAAGTTAACTAAGGAACCAAGTGTTCCGATTTCAACCCGAACCCTTCCAAATCCCGGACTAACCATCCCCGCAAGTCATAAAACAGTAAATGCACATATGAGGAGTCTTATTTAGGGGAACGAGAATCTAGAAAGCGAAATGACCGGTCGGGTCGTTACAATTTCCACCTCTTAAACAAACGTTCGTCCTCGAACGGGTCTAGAATCATACCTGAAGTGCCGAATAGGTGTGGATATCTACTCCGCATGTCCTCCTCGGCTTCCCAAGTCGCCTCCTCGACTGGTTGGCCCCTCCACTTAACCTTTATCACAGAAATCTTCTTGGACCTCAACTGGCAAACCTGCCTATCAACAATGGCCATCGGCTCCTCCTGATAGCCCAGGCTCTCATCTAACTGAACCGTGCTGAAGTCTAACACATGCGACCTGTCGGCATGATACCTCCGGAGCATAGACACGTGGAAAACCATATGAACTCCCGATAGACGCGAGGCAAGGCAAGCTCATAAGTATCCTCCCAAAATCGTCTCAACACATCAAATGGACGTATAAACCTTGGGCTCAACTTTCCCTTCTTTCTGAACCTCATGATCCCCTTCATCGGCGAGACTTTCAAGAGAACTTTCTCGCCTACATGATCCCCTTATGTCTGGACTGTGCTGTGCGAAGTCTCTCTTGAATAAACTTTACCTTTTCCAAGGCATCCTTCACCAAATCAGTACCATACAACTTAGCCTCGCCGGGCTCAAACCATCCAATGGGAGAATGACATCGCCGACCATATAAATCCTCGAATGGAGCCATCTCGATGCTGGATTGATAACTGTTGTTGTAAGCAAACTTGACCAAAGGCAAGAATCGATCCCACTGTCCTCCGAAGTCAATCACACATGCTCGAAGCATATCCTCCAAGATCTGAACTGTCCGCTCCGAAGGCCCGTCGGTCTGCGGATGAAAGGTTGTACTGAGCTCTACACGGGTCCCCAACTCACTCTGTACTGCTATCCAAAAATGCGAAGTAAACTTAGGGCCTCTATCTGATATGATGGAGATAGGCACACCATGCAACCGAACAATCTCCTAAATATAAATCTGGGCCAACCTCTCTGAAGAATCCATGGTCACAACCGGAATGAAGTATGACGACTTGATCAACATGTCGACAATGACCCAACAACAGTCAAACTTCTGCAAGGTCCGCAACAACCCAACTACAAATCCATAGTAATGCGCTCCCATTTCCACTCAGGTATAGTCATCTGTTGAAGTAGGCAACCTGGCCTCTGATGCTCATACTTGACCTGGTGGCAATTTAGACACCTCGCAACATACTCAACTATGTCCTTCTTCATCCGATGCCACCAATAATGCCGCCTTAGGTTGCGATACATCTTCGCAGTACCTAGATGAATAGAATACCGAGAACTATGTGACTCCTCTAGGATCTTCTCCCTCAAGCCATCAACATTAGGAATACATAAGTGACCCTGAAGTTGTAGAACACCATCATCACCGATAGAAACCTCCTTGGCACCACCCTATAGTACCGTCTCTCTGAGAACCAACAAGTGCGGATCATCAAACTGGCGAGCCTTGATCTGCTCGAATAGTGAAAACTGAGCGACGACGCATGCAAGAACTCGACTGGGCTATGAAATATCCAACCTCACAAGTCTGTTAGCCAAGGACTGAATGTCCAAAGCTAGTGGCCTCTCCTCCGCTGAAATGAATGCCAAACTACCCATACTCTCTGCCTTTCTGCTCAATCCATCTACAACTACAATCACCTTGCTCGGATGATAAAGGATGGTAATATCATAATCCTTCAGTAACTCAAGCCACCTGCGCTGCCTCCAGTTGAGATCCATTTGCTTGAACAAATGCTGCAGGCTGCAATGATCGGTGAAAACCTCCCAGGACACCCCATAAAGATAATGCCTCCAGATCTTAAGAGCATGAACAATTGCGACCAACTCCAAATCATGTACAGGGTAATTCTTCTCGTGGGGATTCATCTGACGTGAAGCATATGCAAGAAGTCGCCCCTCCTGCATCATTACACAACCCAAACCAACGCGTGAAGCGTCACAATACACATTATACATCCATGAACCAGAAGGTATAGTCAAAGGTTCTAAAAGCTCTCCTCGCAATCATCGGACCATCGGAACAGAGCACCCTTCTGGGTCAATATAGTCAAAGGTGCTGCAATAGATGAGAAGCCCTCCACAAACTGGCGATAATAACCTGCTAACCCCAGGAAGCTCCTGATCTGAGTCACAGTGGAAGGACGAGACCAACTCTAAACTGCCTCGATCTTCTTGGGATCAACCGTAATACCCTCGCCTAATACAACATGTCCCAAGAATGCCACCGAATCTAGCCAGAACTCATACTTGGAGAATTTAGCATATAGCTTCTGATCCCGCAAGGTCTGAAGTACCACTCTCATATGTTGCTCGTGCTCCTCCATGCTACGCGAGTAGATCAAAATGTCATCAATGAAGAGAATGACAAACGAATCAATATATGACCTGAACACCATGTTCATCAATTTAAACGCTGTCGGGGTGTTAGTCAAGCCAAAAGACATCACTAAAAACTCTTAATGGCCATATCTAGTCCGAAAAGCCGTCTTCGGGACATAGAAGTCCCGAATCTTCAGTTGATGGTACCCCGATCTCAAGTCGATATTAGAGAACACCCTAGCACCCTGCAACTGGTCGAACAAGTCATCAATATGCGGCAATGGGTACTTGTTCTTAATGGTAACTTTGTTCAACTAGCGGTAATCAATGCATATTTGCATAGTCCCATCTTTCTTCTTCACAAATAATACTAGTGCACCCCAAGGCGATACACTCGGTCTGACAAACCCTTTTTCTAGCAAATCCTCAAGCTGCTTTTTCAACTCTCTCGGAGCCATGCGGTACAATGGAATAGATATAGGTTGGGTACCTGGAGCCAAATCAATACAGAAATCGATATTGCGATCTGGAGGTGTGCCTGGAAGATCATAAAGGAATACATCGGAGAACTCCCGGAACACGGGCACTGAATCAATTATTGGAGTCTCTGTGGTAGTATCCCGAACATAGGCTAGATAAGCCAAGCAACCTTTCTCGACCATGTGTCGAGCCTTTAGAAAAGAAATAACCTGACTAGGTGTACTGACAGACAAACCCTTCCCCTCCAAACTAGGCAACTCTGGCATCACCAAGGTAACAGTCTTGGCATGGCAATCAAGGATGGCGTGATATGGAGATAACCAATCCATGCCCAGGATGACCTCAAAGTCGGTCATATCAAGCAATAGAAGACCCACTCGTGTCTCATAACCACAAAAAGTAACAATGCAGGATCGGTAGATCCGATCCACAACAACAGAATCGCCCACTGGAGTAGACATATAAATAGGAGTACCCAAGGATTCCCAAGCAACACCCAGGAAATGAGCAAACAGAGATGAAATATACGAATAGGTAGACCCTAGATCAAATAGTACCGCAGCATCCCTACCGCAAATAGAAATAATACATGTGATCACAGCATCTGAGACCACTGCATCTAGTCTAGCTGGAAAAGCATAGAATCTAGCTGGAGCGCCACCTGACTGGCCTCCTCCTATCTGACCTCCACATCTAGGACGGCCCCTACCCACCTGCCCTCCGCCTCTGGGCGGCCGGACGACTAGTGGGGCAGTTGGTACTGTAATCATAGGCTAGTGTCCCTGCTGCACTGCCTTGCCCCGAAGTATGGGACAAAACCTCTTCATGTGGCCAAGATCCCTACACTCATAACAACCTCTAAGAACGGCGGACTGCTGACCGAAAGCCTGAACCTGATGGCCTGAATACCCACTAAAGGAACCCTGAATGGCTGGTAGCCGGTAGGAACTCTCTAGAATGGCACTGAAATAGGGTCGCACTGGAGCACCCCGAGAAGGCGACGGTGCTGGATATGTGGGCCTACTAGAATGACCCCTCATGAACTGATCCTTGTCCCCAGTCGGGGCACCACTAAACTCTCCAGAATACCGAAACCGCTTATCCCTCGTAGCCTTCTCCCGACCACACTGACGTGCACCCTCGATCCTCCGAGCTATCTCTATAACTAGCTCGTAAGAAGTCCCCATCTCAATATCTCGGGCCATAATGGCCTAGCTAGCCGAATGCAAACCTGCAACAAACCTCCGCACCCTCTCTGCATCGGTCAGAAGTATCATAAGTGCATAGCAAGACAACTCAGAAAATCTCGCCTCATAGTCGGTCACCGACATTTGGCCCTGCTGGAGCTGCTCGAACTGAAATTGTAACTCTTCCCTCTAAGAGGATGGAATATACATGTCTAAGAAGAGGCGTGTGAACTGGTCCCAAGTTATGGGAGGAGAACCTGTTGGTCTACTGAGAAGATATGACTGCCACCACCTATGGGCCCTGCCCTCCAGCTGGAAGGTAGTAAAATCCACCCCATGGGACTCCAATATCCTCATGTTGTGCAGTCTGTCCCTGCACCAGTCAATAAAGTTCTGGGGGTCCTCGTATCGCTCACCTCCAAATACATGAGGTTGTAGCCTGGTCCATCTGTCCAATAGCCTATGAGGATCGCCGGTCGTAGCTGGTATGGGCTCAGGTATAGCTGCTGCATCTGGCTGGGCCCCGCCCACGGTTAGTGTGCCCGAGGTCTGGTATACGGCAGCTGCATGCCCCGGAGCCTAAGCGGTAGTGGTTTGTGCTCCCCTTTTCGCCTGAGATGTGGCAGGGTCTGCTGGAAATAAATCATCCTAAGTCATTGAATCCATGAACCGTAGCATACGGCCCATGACCTCCTGGATTCCCGGTGCGGACAAGAAATCCACCGGGGCTGGTCCTGCCGCAGGAACCTCACCATGTTCCTCAATAATGGGATCCTCTACTGGATCCGCTGGTGGTGTAACTAGAACAACTCTAGGACGCCCTCGTCCTCCACCATGAACTGGAGCCCTGCCTCGGCCTCTAGCAACAGGGGGAGCAGCTCCTCCATGGTCTGGTATATCCGCAACACGCGTTCTCACCATATGTGAGAGAATGAGAGAAAATTACTTAGTACTACATCAACTGCACGATAGGAGATGACGAAAGAGTAGTTTCCTAACACCTTATAGCCTATCAAAGATAAGTATGGACATCTCCATACTGATCCGCAAGACTCTATTAGGCCTGCTCATAACTTGTGAGACCTATGTGAACCTAGTGCTCTAATACCATATTGTCACAACCCAATTTCTCCTATAGGCCGTGATGGCGCCTAACGTCGCCACTAGGCAAGCCTACGATGTATTTACTACGTGATTTCTTATTTTAAACAATTTCCAAGTATTTAAATCCCATTTGTTTAGAAATTTGAGAAATAGAGAGTCAAATGATTAAACTGAAAGCATCTGAATGCAAGCATAAATATGTAAATGCTCCAAAACCATAAAGTCTACTAGAGTGTGTGCCAAGATCTGGAGTCAGAATTGTATGAGCACTAGTAGAATATACAAAACTCTAACTACTGTCTGAAATAACATAGATAGAAAATAAGTACAAAAGAAAGGCTCTAGGTGCTGCAGAACGACTCAGGATGCAGCTCACCACTATGCCTCTGGGTAACGGAGGTGTGCGTCAGTATGTCCACTAGATGCACTTGCCTCAGATACTGCACGGTTAGTGCAGAAGTGTAGCGTGATTACATAAACAACATGTACCCAGAAAGTATCAAGTCTAACCTCGAAAAAGTAGTGACGAGGGGTCGATATCGACACTTACTATGGGCTATAAATAAAATGCAAAAATCATAAATAAGCATGGATTATGTAAGAAATTAATACAACACACTAACAAGCAGTGAATAATATTTTCCTTCACTTACAATAAATTTCGAATCAATTCCTATCCTTTAAATAATTGCAACCGCTCAAGCCATAAATTAATATCAAGTAAAAGTTAGGCTTCGAGTATTGTCACGCACAATTTATGCTGAGGTCATACAGCCTGATTCAGAAATATAATGTGCATTGCCAAAGGTCGAACAGCACGAAGCATAGATGCATCTCTTAACCTGCCGAGGCGAACGGCCCGCTCCAATGAGAGTAGAGGAAATTTTACTTCGCTCGCGGAAATACTTGCGACACGAGTGAACATAGATTTCTCAAAGTTATTATAAAATTCTTCCATTCTTTACCACACATAAGAAATTTAAACGGGAGACTTTAAATCTTAGAATCCTTAAACTCAGCTCTAGTTAAGACGATTAATAGGTACGGCCAACATAATAGAGCAAACAAGGCATGGTGTAAGCCTAAGACTACCTGGACATCACATAGAATATAGTCACGCACGGACTCTCATCACCTAGTGCGTATGCAGCCCCCCATGCATACAATTCACAACAACATACGCCTAAGGGGATGAGTTCCCTCTTACAAGGTTAGACAAGAGACTTACCTCGTTCTCAAGCTCACTCTCGATCCACAAATATGCTTTAAATCCTTAACTCGTTGCCAAACGACCCGAAACTAGCCAAATATTATATAAATTAATCAATACATGCTCAAAAGTTCATAATATAACTAATAGAGTAATTACCCAACCCAAATTGGAAGATTCCTACAATTCACCCCCGGGCCCATGTGCTCGGATTTCGGAAATTTTCGAAGAAAGTTGCTACCCATAACCTCACGAGCTCAAATATATATTTTTCACTCAAGCCCATAACCATTTTCGTGGTTAAATCCCATTTTTATCAAAACCTAGATTTTTCATCTAAACCCATGATTTCACAAATTTTACATGTTAAATCTACCCGTAATCAATGTATTAAACTCATATTGCCTAAAAATTACTTACCTCAATTAGCTAGGTGGAAATCCCCCCTCTTTGAAGCTCCAAAAGTGTGAAATAAATGAACTCAAATTAGCTTAAATCCCGTTTTAAAAGAATCACTCTGCCTCCAGCGTTTTCGCACATGCGGTCGCTGGGCCGCATCTGCGGCATCACTTCTGCGGACCAAGGTCCGCTTCTGCGAAAGTGCCTAAGGCTCGCTGGTTGGCTTCTGCGGACGGGATTTCACTTCTGCGGTCCCGCTCCTGTGCTTGTTTCCTCGCTTTTGCAGACCACTGGCCAATGCCCAAAGCCGCTTCTGTGATCGTCTTGTTCGCACATGTGCCTCCATAGGTGCGGTCCCTTCGCTGCTTCTGCAATCATTGGGCAGCCTATGTTGCGCCGCTTCTGCGGTCCATGGCTCGCTTCTACGAGCTTGCACCTGCAGCTAGCCCTCCGCAGGTGCGATTACACCAGAAACCTGGTGTTCAGTTGTCCTTCCAAGTCCAAATGAGTTTCGCGCCTCGTCCGATTAACACCCGAGGCCTCGGGGTCTCGCCTAAACACACTAACAAGTTTGAAATCATAAAACGAACTCGCTAAAACCCTCAGAATGCCTAAAACAACATCAAAACTAAGAATCACACCCCAAACCAAATTGAATCAACTTATGAACTTCAAGTTCTTCCAACTTACTCCTAACGCACCGAAACATACTTAAACTACTCAGAATAACACCAAATTTTGCGTGCAAGTCTCAAATCACCATACAGAACTATTGCCAGGCTCGGAATCCCAAATGGACCTCGATAACACCAAAACCCACTCCAAACCAAATTTAAAGAACTTTAAAACCTTCAAGGTGACAACTATCAATATTAAGCGCCGAAATGCTTCCGGGTCGTCCAAAACCCGGTCCAAACATATGTCCAAGTCCAAAATCATCATACGAATCTATTGGAACCGTCAAATTTTAATTCCGAGGTTGTTTACCCAAAATGTTGACCAAAGTCAAACTTAACCTCTTAAAAGTCAACTAAGAAACCAAGTATTCCGATTTCAACTCGAACCCTTCCAAATCCCAGACTAACCATCCCCGCAAGTCATAAAACAGTAAAAGCACATACGAGGAGTCTTATTTAGGGGAATGGGAATCTAGAAAGTGAAACGACCGGTCGGGTCGTTATAAAAATTTCAAGAGATTTAGAGTCGGTCGCCCGGATGCATGCCGATGGCGTGTAATATTGCACACGAAAATCTGGGAATCATCTTAAATTCTACTTTTTGGCCCTAAAATGCCAAAAAATGAAGAACGATCGTGCCGAAGCAATAACTATTGTTAGAGATTCGGGGTCGGTCGCCCGGGTGCATGCCGATGGCGTGGAATATAGCACTCGCAAATCTAGGAATCGTCCTGAATTCCTATTTTTGGCCCTAATAGGCTAAAAATGAGCAACGATCGTGCCAAATTGATGACTTTTTGTTTGGTTGTTTTTTATAGGACCGCATAATTTTAGGCTATTTAAGATCGGTTGCCCAGATGCATGTTGATGGCGTTAGGTCATTTTTTATGGACCCATAAAATTTTAGAAAATTCGGGGTCGATCGCCCGTGTGCATGCAGAAGGCATGGACTATAGCACATGAAAATCTAAGAATTGTCTTGAATTCCTGTTTTTTGGCCCTAAAATGCCAAAATTGAGAAATTATCGTGCAAGAGCGATAAAATTATTCATTATTTAATTTTTATGGGCCCACACGATTATAGGCGATTCGGGGTCGTTGCTAGGATGCATGCCAATGGCGTGGACTTTAGCGCACGAAAATTTGGGAATCGTCCTGAATTCTTGTTTTTGGCCCTAAATACCAAATAATGAGGAACGATCGTACCGGAGCGATGACTATTTTTCATATGATCATTTTTGATGGGCCAGCATAATGTTAGGCGAAACAGGGTCAGATGCCCGGATGCATGCCGATTACATGGACTATAGCACACGAAAATCTGGGAATCGTCCTAAATTCGTATTGTTTTGCCCTAAAAGACCAAAAAATGAGGAACGGTCATTCTGGAGCGATGACTATTGTTAGATATGTCATTTGTGATGTACACGCAAAATTTTAGGAGATTCGGGGCGGTCGCTCAGATATATATCGATGGCGTGGACTATAGCACATGAAAATATGGGTATCGTCTTGAATTCCCATTTTCTGGCCATAAAATGCCAAAACCCAAGCAACGGTAGTGCTGGAGCGATTATTATTGTTCGTTGGATCATTTTTTATGGGGCCCACAAAATTTAAGGCGAGTCGTGGCCGGTCGCCCAGAGGCATGCCGATGGTGTGGGTTTATAGCAAACGAAAATCTAAGAATCAGCCTGAATTCCTACCGTTTGGCCTTAAAATACCAAAAAATGAGGAACAATCATGCCGGAGCGATGATTATTGTTCGTTAGGTTATTTTTGATGGGCCCGCAAAATTTTAGATGATTCAGGGTCGGTTGGTCAGATACATGCCATTGGCGTGGACTATTGCAGACGAAAATCGAGGAATCATCCTAAATTTCTCTTTTTTGGCCCTAAAGCACTAAAAATGAGGAACGGTCATGAAAGAGCGATGACTATTGTTCGTTGGGTTATTGTTTATGGGCCAGAAAAATTTTAGGAGGTTTGGGGCCGGTCTCCTGGATGCATGCCAATGGTGTGAACTATAGCACACGAAAATCTAGGAATCGTCCTGAATTCCCATTTTTTGGCCCTAAAACGCAACAAAATGAGGAACGGTCGTTCCGGAGCAATGACTATTGTTTGTAAGGTAGTTTTTAATAGGCCCATAAATATTTAGGCAATTCGGGGTCAGTCGCCCAAATGCATACAGAAGGCGTGAATTATAGCACAAGAAAATTTGGGAATCGTCTTGAATTCTTATTTTTTGGCCCTAAAACACCAAAAAATGAGAAAAGGTCGTGCCGGAATGATGAGTATTTTAGGTCATTTTTTATTGGCTCACAAATTTTAGGAGATTCAGGGCCAGTCGCCAGGATGCATTCCAAAGACGTGGACTATTGCAAATGAAAGCTGGGAATCATTCTAAATTCCTATTTTGTAGCCCTAAAATGCCAAAAAATGGGGAACGGTCGTGTAAGAGTGATGACATTTATTTGTTAGGTCCTTTTAGATAGGCCCAAAAAATGTTAGGCGATTCGGGCCCGTTGCCCAAATGCATGCCGATGGCATGGACTATAGCATACGAAAATCTGGGAATCATCCTGAATTCCTATTATTTTGGCCCTAAAACGCCAAAAAATGAGGAACGGTCGTGCCAAAGTGCTGACTAATTTTTGTTATTTTGTTTTTGATGGGCTCGCAAAATTTTAGGTAATTTAGGGTCGGTCGCCCGGATTCATGCAGATGGCGTGGATTATGCACACGAAATCTAGGAATCGTCATGAATTCCTATTTTTTGGCCCTAAAATGCAAAAAACGAGGAACAATCCCGCCGGAGCGATGACTATTATTCATTAGATATTTTTTGATGGGCTCACAAAAGTTTAGACGATTCGAGGTTGGTCGCCTAGATGCATACGATGGTGTGGTCTATAGCACACGAAAATCTGAGAATCGTCTTTAGTTCCTATTTTGGCCCTAAAACGCTAAAACATGAGCAATGGTAGTGCTGGAGCGATGACTTTTGTTCGCTAGGTCATTTTTGATGGGCCAGCAAACGTTTAGGTGACTCGGGGCCTGTCGCCCGGAAGGCATGCCGATGGTGTGGACTATAGTACGCAAAAATCTGGGAATCGTCCTAAATTACTATTTTTGGCCCTAAAATGCCAAAAGGAGGAACGATTCGGCCGGAGCGACGACTATTGTTCGTTAGGTATTTTTTATGGGCCCTCAAAATATTTGGCAATTCGGACCTAGTCGCCCATGCAAGCCGATGGCATGGACTATAGCATACGAATATCTAAAAATCGTCTTGTATTCCTTTTTGTTGGCCCTAAACGCCAAAAAACGAGGAACATTCATGCCAGAACGATGACTATTGTCATTAGGTAGTTTCTGATGGGCCCGCAAAATTTTTGACGAATTGGGGTCGGTCGCCCGGATGCATGCAGAAGCGTGGACTATAGCACACGAAAATCTAGGAATCGTCCTAAATTCCTATTTTTTGGCCCTAAAATGCCAAAACATGAGGAAATATCATGCCGGAGCAATGAATATTGTTCGTTAGGTCGTTTTTAATGAGCCCACCAAACTTTAGGCGATTCGGGGCTGGTCGCCCCGATGCATGCCGGTGACGTGGACTATAGCACATGAAAATCTGGGAATCTTTCTCAATTCTTATTTTTTGTCCCTAAAATACAAAAATAAACGAGGAAATCTCGTTCCGGAGCAGTGACTATAGTTAGTTAGGTCATTTTTGATGGACCCGCAAAATATTAAGAGATGGGGCGATCGCCCGGATGCACTCAGATGGCATGAACTGTAGCACGCGACAATTTGGTAATCGTCTAGAATTCCTATTTTTGGCCGTAAAATGCCAAAAAGGTCGGAGCCGGTTGCTCGTATGCATGTCGGTGGCGTGGACTTATAGCATATGAAAATCTAGGAATCGTCCTTAATTCCTATTTTTAGTCGTAAAACGTTAAAAATGAGAAATGGTCATACCGAAACGATGACTATTGTTCATTAGGTCAGATTTTATGGGCCCGCAAAATTTTAGGATATTAAGTGTCGGTCGCCGGATGCATACCGATGGCATGGACTATAACAAACAAAAATCAGGTAATCGTCCTAAATTCCTGTTTTTTGGCCCTAAAATATCAAAAAATGAGGAACAGTCATGCCGGAGCAATGACTACTGTTTGTTAGATCGTTTTATATGGGTCCGCAAAAGTTTAGGCAATTCGAAACTGGTCGCCCAGAAACATGCCAATGGCGTGCACTACAACATACGAAAATTCAGGAATCGTCTTAAATTCTTATTTTTGGCCCTAAAATTCTAAAACATAGGAACTGTCGTGACAGCGCGATGTCTATTATTTGTTAGGTTATTTTTTATGGTCCATCAAAGTTTTAGGAGATTCGGGGCCGGTCACCCGGATGCATGCCGATGGCGTGGACTACTATAACACACGAAAATCTGGGAATCATCCTGAATTCCCATTTTGTCCCTAAAACGCAAAAAAATGAGGAACGATTATTCCGGAGCAATGACTATTGTTTGTAAGGTAGTTTTTTTATGGGCCTGCAAATATTTAGGCGATTCGAGGTTAGTCGCCCAAATGCATACACAGGGCGTGAATTATAGCACACGAAAATTTGGGAATCGTCTTGAATTTTGTTTTAGCCCTAAATTACCAAAAGATAAGGAATGGTCATGCCAGAGTGATGAATATTATTCGTTAGGTCATTTTTGATTGGCTCGCAAATTTTAGGAGATTCAGGGCCGGTCACCATGATGCTTTCCAAAAACGTGGACTATTGCAAATGAAAGCTGGGAATCGTTCTAAATTCCTATTTTGTAGTCCTAAAATGCCAAAAAATGAGAAACGATCATGCAAGAGTGATGACATTTATTTGTAAGGTCATTTTAGATGGGCCCAAAAAATTTTAGGTGATTCGGAGCCCGTCGCCCATATGCATGCCGATGGCATGGACTATAGCATACGAAAATCTGGGAATCATCCTGAATTCATTTCCTTTTGGCCCTAAAATGCCAAAAGATAAGGAATGGTCGTGCCAAAGTGACTATTTTTCGTTATGTCATTATTGATGGGCTCGCAAAATTTTAGGCGATTTAGGGTTGGTCACCCGGATTCATGCAGATGGCGTAGATTATAACACACAAAAATTTGAGAATTGTCCTGAATTCCTGTATTTTGGCACTAAAACGCAAAACAAAATGAGGAACAGTCATGCCGGAGCAATGACTGTTATTCTTAAGATATTATTTTTTGATGGGCTCGCAAAATTTTAAACGGTTCGAGGTTGGTCGAATTGATGCATGTGATGGCGTGGATTTCAGCACACGAAAATCTGGAATCATCCTGAATTCCTGCTTTTGACCATAAAACGCCAAAAAATGAGGAACGATTGTGCCAGAGTGCTGAATATTGTTCGTTAGGTCATTTTTTATGGGCCCGTAAAATTTAAGGCGATTCGAGATCGGTCGTCCGGATTCATGCCGATGGCGTGGACTATATCATGCGAATATCTAGGAATTATCCTTAATTCCTATTTTGGCCCTAAACCGCTAAAAACGAGCAATGGTAGTGCTGGAGCAATGACTTTTATTCGTTAGGTCATTTTAGATGGGCCCATAAAAGTTTAGGTGATTTGGGGTCAGTCACCCGGAAGGCATGAAAATGGCGTGTACTATATAGTACACAAAAATCTGGGAAGCGTCCTAAATTTCTATTTTTGGCCCTAAAATGCCAAAAAAGAGGAACGATCATGCCAGAGCGATGACTATTATTCGTTAGGTTATTTTTTATGGGCCCCCAAAATTTTTGGCAATTCGGGCTCCATCGCCCATGCATGCCGATGAGTAGACTATAACACACAAAAAATTTGGAATCGTCCTAAATTCCTATGTTTTTACCCTAAAACACCAAAAATGAGGAACGGTCGTGCAGGGCCAATGACTATTGTTCGTCAAGTCATTTTTTATATACCAACAAAATTTTAGCCGATTTAGGGTCAGTTGCCCGGATGCATGTAGATGGCGTGGACTATAGCATACGTAAATCTGATAATCGTCTTGTATTCCTGTTTGTTGGCCCTAAACACCAAAAAATGAGGAACATTCATGCCAGAGCAATGAATATCATCCTTAGGTAGTTTCTGATGGGCCAGCAAAATTTTACACGATTCGGGCTCAATCACCCGAATGCATGTAGAAGGGTGGATCTATAGCACACGAAAATTTGGGAATCGTCCTAAATTCCTATTATTTGGCCCTAAAATGCCAAAACATGAGGAACTGTCATGCTGGAGCGATGAATCTTATTCATTAGGTTGTTTTTAATTGGTCCGCAAAATTTTAGGCGATTCGGGGTCGGTCTTCTCTATGCATGCCGATGGCGTGGACTATAGCACACGAAAATCTAGAAATCGTCCTGAATTCCTATGTTTTGGCCCTAAAACACCAAAAATTGATGAATGGTCATTCCATAGCATTGACTATTATTAGTTAGGTCATTTTTGATGGACCCACAAAATATTAGGAGTTTCAGGACGGTCACCCGGATGCATGGCGATAGCGTGGTCTGTAGCACACGATAACTTAGGAATCGTCCAAAATTCTCGTTTAAGCCCTAAAATGCCAAAAAATGAGGAACAATCATGGCGGAGCGATGACTATTAGTTGTTTGGTTGTTTTTGATGGGTTAGCAAAATTTTAGGTGATTCAGAGTCGGTCGTCCGGATACATGCCGATGGTGTGGACTATAGCACACGAAAATATGGAAATCGTCCTAAATTCCCATTTTTAAGCCTAAAATGCTAAAAACTGATAAATGGTCATGCCAGAGTGATGACTATTATTCGTTAGATAGGTTTTGATGGACCCGCAAAATTTTAGGAGAATCAGGGTCGGTTGCCCGGATGCATGCCGATGGCGTAGACTATAGCACACGAAAATGTGGGAATCGTCCTTAATTCCCTTTTAATGCGTAAAGCACCAAAGAATGAGGAACAGTCGTGCCTGAGCGATGACAATTGTTTGTTAGGTAATTTTTTATGGGACCACAAAATTTTAGGCAATTCGGAGCTGATCGCCCAGATGCATGTCGATGGCGTGAACAATAACACACGAAAAATCTAGGAATAGTCTTGAATTTCTGTTTTTTAGCCCAAAATGCAAAACGAAGAATGGTCATGCCGGAGCGATGATTATTGTTCGTTAGGTCATTTTTTATGATCCCGCCAAAATTTAGGCGATTCAAGATTGGTCACCCGGATGTCTGCCGAAGGCGTGGACTATAGCACATAAAAATCTGGGAATCGTCCTGAATTCCTGATTTTTGGCCCTAAAACACCAAAAAAAGAGGAACGGTTGTGCTGGAGCGATGACTATTGTTCGTTAGGTCATTTCTTATTGACCCGCAAAATATTAGGAGATTCGGGGCGGTCTCCCGAATGCATGCAGATGGCATGGACTGTAGCACACGACAATTTTGGAATCGTCTAAAATTCCTGTTTTCTGGCCCTAAAATGCCAAAAATTGAGGAACAGTCATTCTAAAGCGTGACTATTGTTAGTTAGGTTATTTTTGATGTGCTAGCAAAATTTTAGGCGATTCGGAGACGGTCGCCCAGATGCATGCCGATGGCGTGGACCACAACACATGAAAATCTGGGATTCATCCTAAATTTCTATTTTTTAGCACTAAAATTCTAAAAATGAAGAATGTTCATGCCGGATCGATGACTATTATTCGTTAGGTCAATTTTTATAGGCCCATAAAATTTTAGGAGATTCAGTGTCGGTCGCTGGATGCATGCGTATGGCGTGGACTATAGCACACAAAAATCTGAGAATCATCCTAAATTCCTGTGTTTTGGCCGTAAAATGCCAAAAAATGAGGAACAGTCATGCCAGAGCGATGACTAGTGTTTATTAGATTATTTTTTTATGGTCTCGCAAACTTTTAGGCGATTCAGAACCGGTCGTCCGGATACATGCCGATGGCGTGGACTACAAAAATCTAGGAATTGTCTTAAATTCTTGTTTTTGGCCCTAAAACGCTAAAAAACGAGGAATGGTCATACCAGAGCAATGACTATTGTTTGTTAGGTCATTTTTATGGACCCGCAAAATTTTAGACAATTTAGCGTCGGTCTCCCGGATGTATGCAGATGGTGTGGATTATAGTACAAGAAAATCTTTGAATCGTCCCGAATTCCCATTTTTTGCCCTAAAACGCCAAAAAAGATGAATGGTCATATCGGAGTGATGACTATGTTTGTTAGGTCATTTTTTATGGGTCGCCAAATTTTAGATTATTCGGGGCTAGTTGCCCTGATGCATGCCGATGGCGTGGACTATAGCACACGAAAATCTAGGAATCGTCCTGAATTCTTGTGTTTTGGCCCTAAAATGCCAAAAAATGAGGAACGGTCATGCCAGACCAATGACCATTGTTCGATATGTCATTTTTTATGGAATCATAAAATTTTAGGAGATTCGGGGCGGTCGCTTGGAGGCATGCCGATGGTGTGGACTATAGAACACGAAAATTTGGGAACCGTCCTGAATACCCTTTTTTTGGCCCTAAAATGACAAAAAATGAGGAACGGTCGTGCCGGAGCGATGACTATTGATCGTTAGATCATTTTTATAGACCCGCATAATCTTAAGCGATTCGGAGCCGGTCGCCTGGATGCATGCTGATGGCATGGAGTATATAGCACACGAAAATATGAGAATTGATCTAAATCCTTATTTTTTAAACCTAAAATGCCAAAAAATGAGGAACGATCGTGCTAGAGCAATGAGTATTATTTGTTAGGTCATTTTTTATGGGCGAAATTTTAGGAGATTCATGGACGGTCGTTCGGATGTATACCAATGGCGTGGACTATTGCATACAAAAATTTGGAAATCATTCTAAATTCCTATTTTTTGGCCCTAAAATGCCAAAAACGAGGAACAATCCGGCATTTTTAGCCCTAAAATGCCAAAAAAAAAAAGAACGATCATGCCAGAGCGTTGACTATTGTTCGTTCGGTCATTTTTTATGGGCCCACAAAATTTTAGGAGATCCGGGGCCGGTCGCCTAAATGCATGCTGATGGCGTAGACTATGGCACACGAAAATCTGGTTATCGTCCTGAATTCCTAAGTTTTGGCCCTAAAACGTCAATAAATGAGGAACGATCGTGCCGGAGCAATGACTATTGTTTGTTAAGTCATCTTTTATGGGACCGCAAAAATTTGGGAGATTCAGGGTCGATCGCTAGGATGCATGCCGATGGCGTGCACACGAAAATCTGGGAGTCGTCCTAAATTACTGTTTTTTGCCTTAAACTCCCAAAAAACGAGAAACGGTCATACCAGAGCGATGACTATTTTTCGTTAGTTAGTTTTTAATGGGTCTGCCAAATTTTAGACGATTCGGAGCCGGTCGCCTAGATGCACGCCGATGGCATGGACTATTATAGCACAGTGCATCTGTAAATTGTCTTGAATTCCTATTTTTTGGCCCTAAAATGCCAAAAAGCGAGGAACGGTCATGTCAGAGCGATGACTATTGTTCGTTAGGTTATTTTTAATAGGCCCATAAACTTTTAGGAGATTTGGGGCCAGTCGCCCGGATGCATGCTGATGGCGTGGACTACAGCACACGAAAATATGAGAATCGTCTTAAAATCCTGTTTTTTGGCCTAAATGCCAAAAAACGAGGAAAGGTCATGGCGGAGCGATAACTATTGTTCGTTAGGTCATTTTTTATGGGCCCGCAAAATTTTAGACGATTCGGGGCCAGTTGCCCAGATGCATGCAGAAGCGTGGACGCACACGAAAATCTAGGAATCATTCTGAATTCCTGTTATTTGGCCCTAAAATGCCATAAAAGATGAACGATCGTGACTGAGTGATGAATATTGTTTGTTAGATATATTTTTTTGGCTCGTCAAATTTTAGGCGATTCGGAGTCGGTCGTCTGTATGCATGCTGATGGTGAGCACACAAACATTAGTGAATCGTCTTGAATTCTTGTTTTTTGGCCTTAAAACACCAAAACCAAGGAACGGTCGTGCCAAAGCGACGACTATTGTTCATTAGGTCATTTATAATGGTCTCGCAAAATTTTAGGAGATTCGGGGTTGGTTGCCCTCATACATGCCGATGGCGTGGACTACAGCATACAAAAATATGGGAATCGTTTTGAAATCTTGTTTTTTGGCCCTAAAACCAAAACAAAATAAGGAAATGTCATGGCAGAGCGATGACTATTGTTCGTTATGTCATTTTTTTATGGGCCCGTAAAATTTTAGATGATTCAGGGCCGGTTGCTCGGGTGCATGCAGAAACATGGGCTATAGCACACGAAAATCTGGGAATCGTCCAGAATTCCTATTTTTGGCCCCAAAACGAGGAACGGTCGTGCTAGAGAAATGAATATTTTTTGTTAGGTCAATGTTTATGGGCCTGCCAAATTTTAGAAATTCGGAGCCGGTCGCCCGGATACATGCCGATGGCATGAACTATAACACACAAGCATCATGCTTTCTCTATCAATTTTTTAAAAATAAATTTCCGAGAACTTTTTAAGTTTGACAATCAAACTTATATATAACAGTCATCGTTTATAATAATGTTTCACTATAGGCCAAGTTTTCGTTAAAATCAAATTTTTATGTTATATTTTCCTATTTATAACAATATTCTAGCTATAACAACAACGGACATTTTTAAGTTAAGTGTTCGTGTCACGACCCGAAATTCCCACCTTCGGGCCCGTGATGGCGCCTAACATTTCACTTGCTAGGCAAGCCAACGTTAGAACATAACTAGTCATTTTAACAAAATTTTCAATTAATTAATAACAAGGAAACAAATGCGAAAATAAACTCTGAAATAAAGTGAATAATCCATAATAATCGCGATATCTAAATACCATCCCAGTATTGGTGTCACAAGTGCACGAGCTTCTAGAATAATATAAATAAAGGTCTGAATAAGATAAAGTTGTCTCGAAACAAACACACAGCTAAAATTAAGTAGATGGGGACTTCAGAACTGCGGACGCCGTGCAGTTATACCTCAAGTCTCCTCTGAAGTGCTGAAATCCGAGAAAGTCTATGGTACACGGCTGGGACCAACTCCAAAATCTGCACAAGAAGTACAGAATGTAGTATCAGTACAACCGACTGCATGTACTGGTAAGTGTTGAGCCTAACCTCGACGAAGTAGTTACGAGGCTAAGGCAGGTCACTTACATTAACATGTACGCAATAATAGTAATAACAACAATAATAGAAATAAATCAGGTAATTCATTTTAACAGTTGAAACCAACTCAGCAGTCATAACCAATTATTATTTTCATCAATTTCCGTTGCAGCGTGCACACCGCTCCCACAATATATTCATATTCAATCCTCCAATATATTTATTTTAATCAAGTATATATAGACTTTTAAACAAGTCTGTTGCGGCGTGCAACCCGATCCCCTAATATGGACTTTTAACAAGTCTGTTGCGGCATGCAACCGATCCCCCCAATATCGACTTTTAAATAATTCTATTGCGGCGTGCAATCCGATCCCCCAATATTGACTTTTAAATAAGTCTATTGCGGCGTGCAATCCGATCCCCCAATATTGACTTTTAAATAAGTCTATTGCGGCGTGCAATCCGATCCCCCAATATATCTTAACAATTCATAAATATAATGAAATTTACTCCAATAAATACCACGTTCAATGAGAAACTATTAAGCATCAAGGCACACAATAATTATAATTCCTTTATGAAACAAATAATGACAAGTAGCAATTAATTATGGAAATCAGGGAGAAAATAGGCAGTATAATATTTAATATGCTAAATGTCAAGTAGCAATTAAGACATATAAATCAAATAAGCATGTAACAATTATTGCAGGAATTCAAGAATTAATATTTGACAAAGAATAGGAGAGAAACAATTATTGTAACAATTAATTCGTGTCTTAGAATAATTTATGATTTTCAAATAATTATGCAAACAATTAATTTGATGACGTATAGACACTCGTCACCTCGCCTATACGTCGTTCACATGCATTTCACATAACAAATAATTTAAGGGTTCTATTCCCTCAAGTCAAGGTTAACCACGACTCTTACCTCGCTTAGCAACCAAATTTCAAGAATCCAATAAACCTTTGTCTTACGAATTCGTGTCTGAAATCCTAAAATCTAGTCATAAACAATTCAATATACTCAATATAAATCGTAGGAATTAATTCCATATGAATTTATAAATTTTCTGGATAAAAATACGAAATTCATTTTAAAAACTCAACAGTGGGACCGATGCCTCGAATCCCAGAAAAACTCGTGAAATCCGAACACCCGTTCCGATACGAGTCCAACCATACAAAAATTATCGAATTCCGACATCGGATTGGCTTTCAAATCTTCATTTTACATTTTTGGAAGATTTCATAAAAATCTGATTTTTTCCCAAAATTTTATAGATTCATGATATAAATGAGTATGGAATCATGAAATATAACCAATATAGGATAAGGAATACTTACCCCAATGTTTTCCCGTGAAAATCTCCCAAAAATCGTCTTACCCGAGTTCAAAATCGAAAATGGTGGAAAGTGGGTCGAAATCCCATTTCGAGAACTTAAATTCTCTTTGCCCAGATTTTTACTCATCGCGATCGCGGAAATTTATTCGCGATCGCGTAGAACAACTTTTGCCCAGGTCCATTTTATTCTTCGCGATCGCGGATAATATTTTACGATTGTGAATCATGTTTTGGTTGCCCGGAATTTTAACTCTACGCTATCGCGTAAATTGCCATGCGATCGCAGAGAACATTTTCTCAACCTTAAGCGACCGCGTACTGACTTGTCCGATCGCGTAGCACAATTTTGGGTGCTTCAGCTTCTGCCTCATTCCCTCTTCGTGAACACGAGGCTTCGATCGCGAACGCGAAGCTTTGCACTTCGACCCTTCGCAAATGCGTGCCCTCGGTCGCGAACGCAAAGCACAAAATGTGACAGTCCAACTTTCCCCTTCGCGATCGCGAAGCACAATGTACCAGATGACAGCAGAAGCTAAAAACCAGATTTTTCTCAAAGTTCAAATGGTTCGTAGGCTATCCGAAACTCACCCGAGCCCTTGGGACTCCAAACCAAATATGCACACAAGTCCAAAAACCTCATACGAACTTGCTCGCGCGATCAAAACACCAATTTAACACCTAGAATTATGAATCGGACACCAAATCAAATGAAATTTTTAAGAAAACTTTAAATCTTCTATTTTCACAACCGAACGCCCGAATCATGCCAAATCAACTCTGTTTCTCACCAAATTCGATAGACAAGTCATAAATAATATAACGGAGCTATTTCAATTTCCAAAATCGGATTCCGGCCCCGATATCAAAAAGTCAAATCCGTGGTCAAATTTTGGAAATCTTTAGCCTTTAAATTTCTAGTTCCGTTTAATGGCCATAACTTGAACCAGGGACCTCCTATTTAAATTGCGGGCATACACCCAAGTCCCAAATCACGATACGGACCTACTGGAACTATCAAAACACTGATCCGAGTCCGTTTGCTCAAAATATTGACCAAAATCAACTCAGTTGAGTTTTAAGGCTCTATTTCACATTTTAATCCATGTTTCATATAAAACTTTCCAAAATATTATACGGACTGCGCGCGCAAGTCGAGGAATGATAAATAGTGCTTTTCGAGGTATTGGATCACAGAATTAGTTATTAAATTTAAAGATGACCTTTTGGGTCATCACATTCTCCACCTCTAAAACAAACGTTCGTCCTCGAACGGAGTTAGAAAAAGTACCTTAGCTGGTGAAAAGGTGTGGATATTTACTCCGCATGTCCGACTCGGACTCCCAGGTAGATTCCTCTACCGGCTGACCTCTCCATTGCACCCGAACTGATGGATAACTCTTAAACCTAAACTGTCGGACCTTCCGGGCTAGAATAGCTACCGGCTCCTCCTCATAAGTCAAATCCTTGTCCAATTGGACTGAGCTGAAATCTAACACATGGGATGGATCACCATGATATTTTCGAAGCATAGACACATGGAACACCGAATGAACCGCTGATAAACTAGGTGGTAATGCAAGCATGTAGGCTACTCCACCCTCCATTTCAAGAATTTCAAAGGATTCAATATATTTAGGGCTCAAGTTGCCCTACTTTCCGAACCTCATTACACCTATCACAGGTGAAACCCGGAGCAATATTCTTTCTCCAACCATGAATGCAATATCACGAACTTTACGGTCGGCATAACTCTTTTGCCTAGATTGAGCTGTGCGTAGTCGATCTTGAATAACCTTAACCTTATCCAAGGCATCCTATACCAAATTGGTACCCAACAACCGAGCCTCTCCCGGTTCAAACCAGCCAACTAGCGATCGACATCGCCTCCTGTATAATGCCTCATATAGAGCCATTTGAATGCTCGACTGGCAGCTATTATTATAAGCAAACTCCGCAAGTGGAAAGAACTGATCCCAAGAAACTCCAAAGTCTATAACACAAGCGCGAAGCATATCTTCCAATATCTGAAAGGTGCGCTCTGACTGTTCGTCTGTCTGTGGATGAAATGTTGTGCTCAACTCAACCCGCGTGCCTAAATCACGTTGTATAGCCCTCCAGAAGTGTGAGGTAAATTGCGTACCTCGATCTGAAATAATAGACACGGGCACTCTGTGAAGGCAGACAATCTCACGAATGTAAATTTCAGCTAACCGTTCTGAAGAATAGGTAACTGCCACTAGAATGAAATGTGATGACTTGGTCAACCTGTCCACAATAACCCAACTGCGTCAAATTTTCTCTGAGTCCGTGGGAGCCCAACAACAAAATCCATAACGATACGCTCCCACTTCCACTCGGGAATTTCTAACTTATGAAGCAAACCACCAGGTCTCTGATGCTCATACTTGACTTGCTGACAATTTAGACATCGGGCTACATATGCAACTATATCCTTCTTCATTCTCCTCCACCAATAATGTTGCCGCAAATCTTGATACATTTTGGCGGCACCTGAATGAATAGAATATCTGGAACTGTGGGCCTTTTTGAGAATAAATTCACGAAGCCCATCCACATTAGGCACATAAATACGACCATGCATTCGCAGAACTCCATCTTTCCCCACGGCAACCTGTTTGGCATCACCGTGCCACACCGTGTCCTTAAGGACAAGTAAATGAGGATCATCATACTATCATTCCCTGATGCGCTCATATAAGGAAGACCGAGCGACTATGCAAGCTAGAACTCGACTAGGTTCTGAAACATCTAAACTCACGAACAGATTAGCCAAATTTTGGACATCTATAACTAACGGTCTCTCACCAACCGGAATATAAGCAACGCTGCCCATACTCACATCCTTTCTACTCAAAGCATCGACCACCACATTAGCCTTTCCGGGGTGATACAAAATGGTGATATCATAGTCTTTCAACAACTCCAACCATATTTTCTGCCTCAAATTAAGATCTTTTTGTTTGAAAAGATACTGAAGGCTACGATGATCAGTAAATACCTCACACGAGACACCGTAGAGGTAATGCCTCCAAATCTTTAGCACATGAACAATGGCTGCCAATTCTAAGTCATGAACATGATAATTCTTCTCGTGAACTTTCAATTGTCGCGACGAGTATGCAATCACCCTGCCATCTTGCATTAATACTGCACCAAGCCTAATGTGAGATGCATCACAATATACCGTATAAGATCCTGAACCTGTGGGTAATACCAATATTGGTGCCGTAGTCAGAGCAGTCTTGAGCTTCTGAAAGCTCAACTCACACTCGTCTGACTATCTGAATGGGGCACCTTTCTGGGTTAGTCTGGTCAATGGGCTTGCTATAGATGAAAACCCTTCCACGAACCGATGATAATATACTGCCAAACCCAGAAAACTCCGGATCTCTGTAACTGAAGTAGGTCTAGACCAATTCTAAACAACCTCAATCTTGTTAGGATCTACCTTTATGCCTTATGCTGATACAACATGCCCCAAAAAGGCAATTGAATTTAACCAAAACTCGCATTTTGAAAATTTAGCATATAACTGATTATTCTTCAAAGTTTGAAGCACACTCCGAAGATGCTGCTCATGCTCCTCTCGACTGCTGAATAAATCAAGATATCATCAATAAATACAACCACAAAAGAATACAAATAGGGCTTGAACACCCGATTCATCAAATCCATAAATGTTGTTAGGGCATTTGTCAACCCAAATGACATCACTAGGAATTCGTAATGCCCATACCGAGTCCGAAAAGTTATCTTAGGGACATGAGATGCCCTAATCTTCAACTGATGGTAACCAGACCTCAAATCGATCTTCGAAAATATCTTGGCACCCTGAAGCTGATCAAATAAGTCATCAATTCTTGGCATCAGATATTTGTTCTTAATAGTAGCTTTGTTCAACTGCCGATAATCTATACACATTCACATTGAACCATCTTTCTTCTTTACAAATAGTACTGGTGCACCCCAGAGCGAGACACTAGGTCTAATGAATCCCTGATCAAGCAAGTCTTGTAACTGCTCCTTCAATTCTTTCAACTCCGGCGATGCCATACGGTATGGTGGAATAGAAATGGGCTGAGTGCCCGGAGCCAAATCAATACAGAAGTCAATATCTCTGTCGGGTAGCATCCCTGGCAAATCTGCAGGAAATACTTCTGAAAATTCACGAACAACTAGTACTGAGTCCATAGAAGGAACATCCGCACTAGGGTCGCGAATATAAGATAAATTGGCTAGACACCCTTTCTCTACCATACGTCGAGCTTTCAAATAAGAAATAACACTACTGGCAGAATGACTAGGAGTTCCTTTCCACTCTAATCGAGGTAACCCCGGCATGGCTAGGGTCACTGTCTTGGCATGACAATTCAATATAGCATGATAAGGTGACAGTCAATCCATACCCAAGATGATATCAAAATCTACCATATCAAGAAGTAGAAAATCTACACTAGTCTTGAGACTACCAATAGTAACCACACATGAACGATAGATATGATCTACTATAACGGAGTCTCCCACCGGTATAGATACACACACAGAAGCACTCAGAGAATCACGAGGCACAACTAACTATGAAGCAAAATAGGAGGACACATAGGAATAAGTAGACCCTGGATCAAATAGAACTGAAGCATCTCTATGGCAAATTGGAATAATACCTATGATCACAGCATCAGATGACTCGGCCTCAGGCCTAGCTAGAAAAGCATAAAATCGGGGTTGGGCCCCACCACTCTGAACTGCGTCCCTATGACGACCTCTAACTGGCTAGCCTCCACCTCTAACGGTCTGATCTATACCTCTAATGGCCTGACCTCTACCTCTAGCTGATTGACCCCTACCTCTAGCTGGCTGAGCACGCGGTGAAACAACCGGTGCCAGTATGATGGCATGAGAATCCTACTGAGATTTCTTACTCGACAACCTAGGGCAATACCTCCTGATGTGACCAATGTTCCCACACTCATAACACCCATCCTGATGTCGCTGCTGCTGAAGCTTAAGCTGACCCGAACGGGCTGGATAACCGCCGTAGTGACTCTAGAGTGGTGGTGCACTGATAGGAGCTGAATGTGCACTAAATGATGGCTGCCCAGAGTAAGGCATAATAGGACCGTGACTCCCTGAAGTACTGGGAGATGCCTGAAGTGTTGAATGAAATGGTCTGGGAGGATGATCTCTACCAAAATTACCCATACCTCCAGATGAGGCACCACCGAAACCACCAAACTGACGAGGCCTCTTATCAGACCTCTGCCCTCTATCCTGTGCAAGAACCATCTCGATCCTCCTTGCGACATTAGTAGCCGCCTGAAAGGAAATCTCACTTCTGAGTTTCTTGGCCATCTAAAGCCTGATAGGGTGAGTGAGTCCCTCAATAAACCTCCTCACTCTCTCTCCCTCAGTAGGTAGTAAAAGGAGAGCATGACGGGCTAAATCCACAAAACGGGACTCGTACTGAGTAACAGTCATACTGCCCTGTTATAGATGCTAAAATTGCTTGCGGTAATCCTCTCTCAGTGTGATAGGATGGAACTTCTCCATAAATAGTTCGAGAACTGCTCCCAGTTAAGTGCAGGCGATCCAATTGGTCTGGTCAATGTATAATCTCTCCACCACCTCATGGCAGAACCCGTCATCTGAAATACAGCAAAATCGACCCCATTGATATCAACTATACCCATATTCTACATCACCTCATGGCAGCGGTCAAGATAATCCTGTGGGTCCTCAGAAGACATGCGGGTCTATCACCGGCCTGTGCCACAACAACTGGCTGAACTACCCCAGTTGGCGGGGCTACTGGAGCCTGATTCTGGGGAGCCATCTGCTCAGGAGCGGGAGTAGTGGGAGTTTGTGCTCCTCCCCCAGCCTGTGAGATGACTGGTGCCACTGGAAATGTACCATTCTGGGCCAAGCCCTCCATAAGACTTACCAAACGGACTAGAGCGTCCTGAATCACTGGAGTAGCTATAAATCCTTCCGGGACCTGAACTGGTCCAATTGGTACAGTCTGAACTGGAACCTCCTCCTGAAGATCCACCGGAGGTTCTACAACAGGTACGGCTGCTCGAACTCTAGACTGAGCTGTGCCTCTTCCTCGACCTCTACCCCTGGCCATAGTTTCCACCGAGGGCTCTGATCCCTGTCCGTCGGTAGATGTATTACGTGTTCTCTCCATTTGTGAGAGAATAAGAATAGAATGGTTCAATTATCGTGATAGAATAAAATCGCACGACAGGATAAGAATGAATGGATATTGTTCCTAAACTTCATAGCCTCTGAGAGATAAGTACAGACGTCTCCCTACAGATCCTTCAGACTCTACTAAGCTTGCTCGTGACTCGTGAGACCTACGTAACCTTGTGCTCTGATACCAACTGTCACGACCCGAAATTCCCACCTTCGGGACCGTGATGGCGCCTAACATTTCACTTGTTAGGCAAGCCAACGCTAGAATATAACAAGTCATTTTAACAAAATTTTAAATTAATTAATAACAAGAAAACAAATGCGGAAATAAAGTCTGAAATAAAGTAAATAATCCATAATAATCACGATATCTAAATACCATCCCATAATTGGTGTCACAAGTGCACGAACTTCTAGAATAATACAAATAAAGGTCTGAATAAGATAAAGTTATCCGAAAACAAATACACAGCTAAAATTAAGTAGACGGGGACTTCAGAACTGCGGACGTTGTACAGTTATACCTCAAGTCTCCTCTGAATAGCTGAAATCTGAGCAAGTCTATGGTACGCCGATGGGACCAACTCCAAAATCTGCACAAGAAGTGCAGAGTGTAGTATCAGTACAACCAACCCCATGTACTGGTAAGTGTTGAGCCTAACTTCAACGAAGTAGTTACGCGGCTAAGGCAGATCACTTACATTAACTTGTACGCAATAATAGTAATAACAACAATAATAGAAATAAATCGGGTAATTTATTTTAATAGTTGAAACCAACTCAGCAGTCATAATCAATTATTATTTCCATCAATTTCCGTTGCAGCGTGCACACCGCTCCCACAATATATTCATATTCAATCCTCCAATATATTTATTTTAATCAAGTATATATAGACTTTTAAATAAATTTGTTGCGGCGTGCAACCCGATACCCCAATAGGGACTTTTAAACAAGTCTGTTGCGGCGTGCAACCTGATCCCCCAATATAGACTTTTAACAAGTCTGTTGCGGCATGCAACCCGATCCCCCAATATCGACTTTTAAATAATTCTATTGCGGCATGCAATCCGATCCCCCAATATTGACTTTTAAATAAGTTTATTGCGGCGTGCAATCCGATCCCCCAATATTGACTTTTAAATAAGTCTATTGCGACGTGCAATCCGATCCCCCAATATATCTTAACAATTCATAAATATAATAAAATTTACTCCAATAAATACCACGTTCAATGAGAAACTATTAAGTATCAAGGCATACAATAATTATAATTCCTTTATGAAATAAATAATGACAAGTAGCAATTAATTGTGGAAATCAGGGAGAAAATAGGCAGTATAATATTTAATACGCTAAATGTCAAGTAGCCATTAAGACACATAAATCAAATAAGCATGTAACAATTATTGCAGGAATTCAAGAATTAATATTTGACAAAGAATAGGAGAGAAATAATTATTGTAACAATTAATTCGTGTCTTAGAACAATTTATGATTTTTAAATAATTATGCAAATAATTAATTTGACGACGTATAGACACTCGTCACCTCGCCTATACGTTGTTCACATGCATTTCACATAACAAATAATTTAAGGGTTATATTCCCTCAAGTTAAGGTTAACCACGACACTTACCTTGCTTAGCAACCAAATTTCAAGAATCCAATAAATCTTTGCCTCGCGAATTCGTGTCTGAAACCCTCAAATCTAGTCATAAACAATTCAATATACTCAATACAAATCGTAGGAATTTTTTCCATATGAATTTATAAATTTTTCGGATAAATATCCGAAATTCATTTTAAAAAATCAACAGTGGGACCAACATATCGAATCCTGGAAAAAAAATTGCGAAATTCGAACACCCGTTCTGATACGAGTTCAACCATATAAAAATTATCGAATTCCGACATCGGATTGGCTTTCAAATTTTCATTTTATATTTTTGGAAGATTTCATAAAAATTTAATTTTTCTCACAAACTTTCACGGATTCATGATATAAATGAGTATGGAATCATGAAATATAATCAATATAGGATAAGGAACACTTACCCCAATGTTTTTCCGTAAAAATCGCCCAAAAATAGTCTTACCCGAGCTCAAAATCGAAAATGGTGAAAAGTGGATCGAAATCCCATTTCGAGAACTTAAGTTCTGTTTGCCCAGATTTTTACTTATCGCGGTCGCGGAAATTCATTCGCGATCGCGTACAACAACTTTTGCCCAGGTCCATTTTATTCTTCGCGATCGCGGATAATACTTTGCGATCGCGAATCATGTTTTGGTTGCCCGGAATTTTAACTCTACGCGATCGCGTAAATGGCTATGCGATCGTAGAGAATATTTTCTCAACCTTACGCGATCGCGTACTGACTTGTGCGATCGCGTAGCACAATTTTGGGTACTTCAGCTTCTGCCTCATTCCCTCTTCGCGAACACGAGGCTTCGATCGCGAACGTGAAGCTTTGCACTTCGACCCTTCGCGAACGCGTGCCCTCGGTCGCGAACGCGAAGCACAAAATGTGCCAGTCCAACTTTCTTCTTCGCGATCGCGAAGCACAATGTACCAAATGACAGTAGAAGCTAAAAACCAGATTTTTCTCAAAGTTCAAATGGTCTGTAGGCTATCTGAAACTCACCCGAGCCCTCGGGGCTCCAAACCAAATATGTACACAAGTCTTAAAACCTCATATGAATTCGCTCGCGCGATCAAAACACCAATTTAACACCTAGAATTACGAATCGGACACCAATCAAATGAAATGTTTAAGAAAACTTTAAAACTTCTATTTTTCACAATCGAACGTCCGAATCACGTCAAATCAACTCCGTTTCTCACCATATTCGACAGACAAGTCATAAATGATATAACACAGTTATTCCAATTTCTATAATCGAATTTCGGCCCCGATATCAAAAAGTCAAATCCGTGGTCAAACTTTGAAAATCTTTAGCCTTTAAATTTCTAGTTCCGTCAAATGGCCGTAACTTGAGCTAGAGACCTCCAAATTAAATTTTCGGCATACCCCTAAGTCCCAAATCACGATACGGACCTACTAGAACTGTCAAAATATTGATCCGAGTCTGTTTGCTCAAAATGTTGACCAAAGTCAACTCAATTAAGTTTTAAGGCTCTATTTCACATTTTAATCCATTTTTCATATAAAACTTTCCGAAAAATTATACGGACTGTGCACGCAAGTCGAGGACTAATAAATAATGCTTTCCGAGGTCTTAGATTAAAGAATTAATTATTAAATTTAAAGATGACCTTATGGGTCATCACAGTTCGCTTCTTTTTCTTGAACATTTTCAATTTGTTCCAAAATACTTGTTCCTCTTCTAAACATTTCTACAACCTTTCGAACTTTAGATCTGGGCATTATACACCTTCATAACTTTTAAAACAACGGTGTATCTAACTTGGAGCCTGAACGAGAAGGTAACAAATAGCGAAAAAATATTTGCGGGGCATTACATACTGGCCCGAATATAAGGGGTGTGTTGGAATAATCTTGAATGTGAAAACTTTATTATAATTTTAGTTTATCTTAATAATTATATTTGGTTATAGATATAACTCATAAGGAGTTTATGTGTAGGATTTCATAGTATAAGGAGTATAAGTATTTGATTTTAAAATACAAGGGGATATATGAATTTGTATCATACTATAGCGGAGTTTAGTGTAATATTTAATTGCAGTTGACATATAAGACTTATAAATCGCATTAATCGAATACGACTTATGGTTAACTTTCGTATCCATTTCTCTTTAACCGTAAGTTGCAGTTTTCTCCCTTTTTAAAATAAGTCCCAATTTTCTTATCAGCTAACCGACGCTTAACTACAGTTAGGCCGTTAATCCCTTATTCTCCCTCCGAAGGATATTGTATTATAGTTCAATTACTTATTTCAGCTCACTTTATTTATCTACTAAATGCTCGACAAATTGTCCCTATGAGTGAGTTGCTCGAGTTCTGTGGCCATTCTTATGAGTAGTTTGCACAGTGAAGATGATTCATTGGTTTATTTTTTTCTGTTTTTATGTACAAACATCAATAACAAAACCCGACAGTTTGATAGAATAAGCTCTTTAGAATAATGTATGCAAAGCAAAGTTATGTCCATTTAGGGAACAAACTCTTACCAAGAAAACTTCCCTGGAGATCAGTAAAGCCTAAAAGGGCATACCAATACAACGAAACCTGCAATCTCAGGACATCATTCAATTCAAAACCATTATGTAAAATAAAATGCTAAATACAATTTTTAAACAAATATTTCTTTGAACAGATATTGCATTTTAGACTTTAGACTAAACAGTTAAGCCATAATTGGCCTGAATATAAGGGATTGTGTTTGAATAATCTTCTTTTCGTTCACTACTAAAAAAACAGGAAATTTGCAACTCAATAATTCCAACCGATTTAATTCAGTCGCAATTTTCGACTGATTCGGTCGGAAACTTTATTAAAAATACATGTTAATTTTTTTAAAAAAAATTTGGCTCAAAATTGCGACTGGTTCAGTCGCTCAATTACGCGGAAAATACCGCAAAAAATATTTTTTATGGTTTGCGACTGAATCAGTCGCAAATATTAAAATTTAAAAAAAAATTAAATTAAATATTTCGACCGATTTGGTCGGAATCTGTAATAAAAACGAGGTCTGACTGGTCAACGGGATTTGCGACCGAATCGGTCGGAATTTGAAAATTCAAATTTCAAATTTGCAACCGATTCAGTCACAATTCTTTTTTTGTAATACACTCTAACCCGTTTTTTTTTCTTTCTTCTTTCTTCTTTCTTCTCTAACTTTTTTTTCTCTTCTCCCATCTCCTCTTCTACCCCCACCCGCTCTATTTCTTGATTTTCGCCTCTAATCTAACCATATTAGGTATGATTTCCCTCTCTCTCTCACTCTCTCTCTCACTCTCCCTCTCACTCTCCCTCACCCGCTCCATTTCCTCCGTCCAGCCGCCCCCCGCCCTCCCGTCCCGCCCCCCAAATTTTTTGTTCCCAAGTTGTTTAACTCGTTTTTAGTATAGGAATCCGGCGGCTCATCTCCCCTCCGGTGGTGGGTCAGCAGCAGATCCGTTGGTCATTTTTCAGGGGGGTTTTTTGCATTAATTAAGCAAAATAGTATGTACAAATTAGCTATATAATTTACAATATAGTATAGATAAATTAGTAATAATATTTA
Organism: Nicotiana tomentosiformis; assembly: GCF_000390325.3. NCBI lineage: Eukaryota > Viridiplantae > Streptophyta > Magnoliopsida > Solanales > Solanaceae > Nicotiana > Nicotiana tomentosiformis. The sequence continues at coordinate 128,338,666 of NC_090818.1, forward strand.
CAATATAATATGTATATACTTGTTTAGATTAATTAGCTATTTTTTTCCTTTTTAGTTAGATGTTCTTGTGAAAATGGCTAGTATACTTGTATGTATTCAATAGTAAATCAAGAAAAAAAATTAGAATAATTTGGGTATGTTCTATAAGTATGAAATTCTTGTTTATATAAAAAATAACTAATGAAACAACTTAAGTGCTAATACTTCGTATAATTTAGGTTATAATAGTTAGAGTTGAACAATATTTTAAAGAGTTAGAATTTTTATACATTCAAGTTATGTTAGTTAAGAAATAACTTAGTGCCAATACTTCTCTGTTTCGGCTTTTCATTTAGAAATTCTCCATGCCTTATTTATGTGTTAATTATATTATTTATTATTGAAACGAAATGAAGAAAATGCAATCGACTAAGTATTAGAGCGCTATCATATGCTAATTTGAAATAAATTAGATTAATTTTTATGTTTTAGGACATGGAAGCTATGCGTCAAAGAGTGGATCAAATGTCGTAAGAATTTCAAGCAACTCAGGCTTTGATCCAAAAAAAATAAAAAAAGAAAAGCAAGAAAGGAGCTGCAATGGAGTCTGAGGAGGAGACTCATTTTGAATAGGCTATTTGAATGTTTTAAAGTTGAAGTTAGAGACATGTGTATTTTATGTTGTTTGATAGTTGGTTGTTTGATTAGTTGGTTGAATTGTTATAAATATTACTGTTCGTTTTGTAGTAAATAATGGATTTGGATTGTTATATTAGGTTTTGGATTGTTATATTAGGTTTTTGTTCGGTTGTTAGGTGCTTGGTTGGCTGTTTTATTTGGCAGGTGGTGTAATTAGAAATACAGCCGGCTGCTTTAAAATGCCCAGATTTGCGACTGAATCAGTCACAAATTTCACTAGGAATTACCCAGATTTGCGACTGATTTAGTCGCAAAATGAAAATTTCTAACAAAATTTAATTAAGATTTGCGACTGAATCAGTCGCAGATGAATTAATTAATAATCAACATTTACGACTGTTTCAGTCGGAATAATTAATTAAAAATTAATTTTATTTTTTAATTTTTCGATTGAATCAATCGCAACTTTTAATTTATATTTATTTTTTTAATTCTGTTTAGCGACTGAATCAGCCGCTAAATGTGCGAATGATTCGGTCGCAAATGGCCTAATTTCAAATGTCCTCGTATTTTTCAATTTGCGACTGAATTCGTCGCAAATTTTCGACCGATTCTGTCGCAAATATATTGCGACCATGTGTTTTTCAACTGACACTTTTCAGTCTTAAATCCGTCGGAAAAACACGATTTTCGATCGATTTCCGATTGATTTGACGGTCACAAATTTGCTATTTTTTAGTAGTGGTTTTTCGTGAGCCGATGGTCTATCAGAAACAACCTTTCTATCTTCAAGGTGGGGGTAAGGTTGGCATATACACTACTCTCTCCAGACTTCACTTATGAGAATACACTAAATTTGTTATTGTTGTTGTTGTTGGAATAATCTCGAAGATAATTAGATACTGTGGCAAATAAGGTTCGTACAACCATATATGTGTGCTCATCTTGTAATAAATCTTAAATTTTAATCAGAGTCAGCAATTTTCATCATTATGTTTACTGCTTTGTATTGTTAAATTCATAGGTATTCTATAATAATCGCCTTCCTTATTCTTTAGGATCTATATTAATTATAGAATGTTATTTTTCCTTTTAGACCCCGTTTGGCCAAGTTGTCAAAGATTGCTTATTTTGAAAAGCGGTTATATTAAAAAGTGATTTTTGAAAAAGTACTTTTGCAAAATAGCCGTTTGTTTTTGGCCAATTCGTTTGAATAGTGCTTTTTGCAAGCTCGTTGTATTTGGCCAATCTTTTAAAAAAGCACTTTCAAATATCAAATTACGAAAAAGGACAGTAAAGATTCAATTTGTGATTAGTATTATTTAGAAAACAAAAATAAATTTAAATATTTATTAGAAAAGAATTCAATTAAAATATAAAACGTAAAGTAAAAATATAAATTAAAAATTCGTATTAATAATTATTCCAAATCAATAATATTGAGTGTTTGGTATTATTTATTATTTACATGATAATTTAAATATGTCAAAATGCATCATTCAATATAAATTTAAAATCTACTCTTAGTGTAATGAACCGAGCGGTCGTTTTGAACATTTGCATTCCGTTCAGTTGTTTGAAGTCGTGAGTAGCTTCATACGACGTACTTATGACTTGTGTGAATAGTTGATTTTACTTTTCCGGTGATTCGGGATCGATTCGGAAGAAGGATTCTCATGTTAGCAACTTCGAGTTAGAAGAGTTGACCAAGTTTGACTTTTGCGTATATGACCCTGGATCGGATTTTTGATGGTTCTGTTAGGTCCAAGTGGTGATTTTGGACTTGGGCGTATGCCCGGATTTGCATTTGGATATTTTTTTGAAGGTTTTGGCATTAATTGGCGAAAGTTGGCAATTTGGAGTTTTTGAATGTTCATAAGTTTGACCGGAAGTTGACTTTGTTGATATCGTGTTCGGATTTTAGTTTCGGGAGTTAAAATAGCTTTGTTATGTCATTTAAAACTTGTGTGCAAAATTTGAGGTCATTACGAGTTAATTTGATATGGTTTGGCACGAGATTTGGAAGTTGAAAGTTCAAAAGTTTATTTAGTTCGATTTGAGATGCGATTCGTGGTTTTGATGTTGTTATGTGTGATTTGAGGCCTCGAGTAGGTCCGTGTTATATTTTGGGACTTATCGGTATGTTCGGATTGGGTCCCGAGGAGCTCGGGTGAGTTTCAGACGTGGTTCGGATCATTTCTAATGGTTTTTGCATTGCTGGTTACTGGTGTGTTTGCAGAGCATCACGATCGCGAAGCAGGGAAAGCAATCGTGTAGTAATTCTGGAGCTGGGTATCTTCTTCTTCGCGTTCGCGAATATTCGACCGCGTTCGCGTAGGTTGCTGGAGCTTAAGCATCACGTTCGCTCAAGTGGTTACGCGTTCGCGTAGTGTAGAGCTCTGCTGGGCTGGTCTTCATGACTTCTTTATCGCGTTCGCGCAGTTGCGTCTGCGTTTGCGTTAGTCTGTGCAGATGTTCATCGCAATCGCGAGCCTGGGGCCACGTTCGAGTAGAGATTCTTCGAGACTGAGCATTTTGTGCTTCGCGATCGCGAAGCTGGTCCCGCGATCGCATAGAATATACCTGGGCAGTGCATATAAGTACTCTATTTCGGACCTTTGAGTTATTTTATCACATTTTGAGTTGGGGAGCTCGAATTTGGACGATTTTGGAGGCGATTTTTACCACATGGATTGGGGTAAGTATTTTCTACTCGGTTTTGATTATATTCTGTGATTTCATCTTCGTTTTTGGCATTTGATTGATGATTTCAAAAGATAAATTGAGGGCTTTTGTCTAAACTTTCCTAAAGTAAATTTTTGAGTTTTGAACATCGATTCAGAGTTGGAATTGAGTGACTGGTTGGACTCGTAAATAAATGAGTTATCAAATTTTATGAGTTAAGTCGGGTTCCGAGGTGCGGGCTTGGGTTTGAATTTTTGGTTGACTTTGAATAAATGTGTAAATATTAGAACTTTATCGATTGGGTTTGCTTCTTATGGCATTATTTGATGATTTTGAGTTACTTTTGGCTAGTTTCGAGCCGTTCGGAAGGTGATTTGCAGACAAACTTGCATTCATCAGTCACTCTATCCCTCATTCCCAACTGTTTCGAGTGTTTTCTGACCTTCCTCCTCAAATCAAGGGCCTCATGAGCATGGATAGATGGGAATTGCCAGTATTTCGAAGGACTAGACTAAACAGAACATGCATTACCTTTGATCCTCCTTGACCATGCAGTCTTTAACAGTAGGGATAGACTTCATGTTAGTACTTTTTTTGAACAGGTTGGATCTACTTCTTCCAGGCACATTACATGTGTAATGTTTCTCATATGTATTTACTTCTCATTTGTAAAAGTTGGTATTTGCTGTCATACAAGGGTGATCTAGGAAGCTAGCTAGTTTATCTATACTCCCTCAGCTGAATGTATCTTTGTTGGAGATGAACAAAATGTGCAGTTTATTAAAAAAAAATTGGCTTGTTTGAGGTAAGTGTCTTGCCTAACTTTATTGGGTGAATTTTTTCTACTAATTTTCATTGTTTGCTACATGCAGGGGTGATGCATATATGAGGTGACGAGCGTATATGTATGTGCCAGGGTTAATCATGCTCGCGGATAAATTATACGAGTTAATCATGCTTGCGGATAAATTATACGATTAATTGTGCCTTGTAAAATTATGTGACCTTCTTGTTTCATGTCTTACTTGACTCCTAGATTACTAAGAATATTAAATTAAATACTACAAACTAAGATTTAGCTTATTATAACTTGATTAAAATTTGACGGATTTTTGTGAAACTATTGATGTGTTAAATTCGGTCATCATTATCATTATGCTTAATCACTAATACATTGCTACGACCGTTATTCTTGATATGCTGGGTTCTATACTTGAGATGAAGATCATTTTTGAGACTTGTTGAAATACTTTAACAATAAGGTTTTTGAGGTTTATTGAATTGTTATTGGCTTGAAAGTTGTGATTGATGTTCATTTGAAATATTTGTTTAATCACTCTCCTTGATATTTTTCATGCTTCCTACCTTGCTTGTCGTTGATATACATATGCTTGGTGAGGAAGAGTATAAAGCACGAAGGGTGATGCCGTGCCATTTTATTTACATTATCATATGAGGATGAGAGTAAAAGCACGAAGGGTAGTACCGTACCATTTCATTTACATTATCATGTGAGGATGAGAGCAAAAGTATAAAGGGTGATGTAACGACCCGACTGGTTATTTTGAGCTCTAGCACGTCATTCGCCGGTTTGAGGACTTGAGTAGTTTCACTTTAGGTATTATGACTTGTACGTGTGGTCAGAATCGAATTTCGGAAAATTCGGAGTTGATTTAGAAAGAAAATTTTTATTTCGGAAGCCTTAAGTTGGAGGAATTGATTAAAGTGTGATTTTTAAGTAAACGGCCTCGAAATCGGGATTTGAAGGTTCCAACAGGTTCGTATGATGATTTTGGACTTGGGCGTATGTCCGGATCGGGTTTTGGATGCCCCGGGAGCATTTCAGCGCCTATTGTGGAAGTTGGCATTTTGGAAGAATTTCATAAAATTTGGGTTGAGGCGTATTTCAATGTTATTGATGTCTGATTGGGATTCCGAGCCTGGAAATAGCTCCATATGGTGATTCTGGTATTGAGAGCGCGTCCGAAAGTGGATTCGGAGGTCCGTAGGTCATTTTGGGGTTATTTGGCGGAAGTTAGAAATCTGAAGGTTTATGAGAAGTTTGACCAGCAACTTTTTGATATTGGGGTCGGATTCCGATTCCGAAAGTTGGAGTAAGTCCATAATGTCAAATGTGACTTGCGTGCGAAATTTGAGGTCAATCGAACGTGATTTGATAGGTTTCGGCACCGAATGTAGAAGTTTGAAGTTCTAAAGTTCATTAAGTTTGAATTCGGGTGCGATTCATGATTTTAGTGTTGTTTGATGTGATTTGAGGCCTCGAGCAGGTCTGTGTTATATTATGGGACTGGTTTGTGCGACTTGGACGGGATCACGGGGGCCTCGGGTGTGTTTCGGGGTGGTTTCGGATCAATTCGGGTTGTTTTGGCTGTTGTTGTTGCTGGTTCTGATGTTGTCCTTCGCGAACGCGAAGGGAGTCCCGCGATCGTGAAGGAGAATTTCCTGGGCTGGTGATTTTTGCCCTACGTGAACGCGGTGAGGGGCCTACAAACGCGTAGGTGGGCCTGGTAGTGCTTCGTGAATGCGAAGGCTCAACCACGAACGCAAAGAGGAAATGAGTGAGCGGGGGCCTAAAGCGGCTGGTGGAACGCGAACGCGAAGGGGAAATTAGAGGCAGTGTTGCTTTGGCCTTTGCGATCGCAATAGTCTTTCCGCGATCGCAAAGAAGGGTCGCCTGGGCAGTGAGGTTTAAAAAGACGGGATTTGGCCATTTTCCTCCATTTTTTATTTTGTTGGGCGATTTTTGGAGCTCTTCGAAGGGAGATTTCCGTTATCTATGTCAAGGTAAGTGATTCCTACCTATTGCAAGTTAAATATTTGGATTATATATGGATTTAGACTTGAAAATTTGTGAAAGTTTGGGATTTTGAAGAAAGACCTAGAAATTGATATTCTTGAATTTTGATTGCGAATTTGGGCATGAAATTGAGAATAAATTATATATTTTAGTTCATAGTGCTATGAGTAGTGCTTGTCTTCGAAAATTTTCGAAATTCGGGTACGTGGGCCCGAGGGTTGATTTATCGATTTTTCGAGCGAAGTTAAAAATTGTTATAAATTGATTAATTATGAGTATTAGAGTATATTTTGATTGGGTTGCATCTTATTTGACTAGTTTTGGATCGGCGGTCACCGGTTTGAGATGTTAGGACGGTGTTGGAGCTGTTTTTGAAACGTCGGAGTGAGGTAAGTCTCATGTCTAACTCTGTGAGGGGAAAAATACCCCTAGGTGTTGTATGTTGATATGTGTTACTTGTTGTGGGGGCTACGTACGCGCGAGGTGACGAGAGCCCGTACGCAACTACATTCATGTTATTGTCCGGGTAGGCTTAGGCTCATATCCTGTTGTAGCTGCACTATTTGAGCATTTTCTCACCTATTAAATTTCTCTGTTTTACATTCCTACTTGAGACTAGAATTGATATTGTATAGACTTCACAAGTTCACGATTAGTCACCAGATAACTTTACTCCTCCTACTGCATGTTTCCGTGATATATATATATATATATATATATATATATATATATATATATATATATATATATATATATATATATATATATATATACTTCATTGAAAGGTTTTTATTAAAGAAATTGCAACTCACACGTTTATTCGTGAGTGAGATCAAGGACCCGTCAAAGCTTCTTATTCTTATGGGATCGGGCCGTTCGCCTCGGCAGGATTATGTATTTCACACTTATGGGATCGGGACGATCGCCTCGGCAGAATTTATGTACTACACTCTCATGGGAGTGGGTCGTTCGCCTCGGCAGTTTAATAGATGGATCTATGCTTCGTGTCGTTCGACCCTCGGCAGTGCACAGTTTAAATATTTATGTTGGATCGGGCCGTGCGCCTCGGCATTCCCTATATCATATCCTCATGGAAATCGTGCGTAATATTTGGCAAGAAGCCAGTGTATCTATGAGTTTTTTCGATTGGAGTTATGACAATCTATCTGATAAGATCCACTATATCTATATATATGCTCCGGTTAAGGAGAAAATTTCTAATGGAGAGCTTGAGTTCCTCGTAAAGAGGGGGATTTGTACCATGTGATTTACACCTGTTTATCTCACTTATTTACTCTGCCTCATATTTACTTGCCTCTTCACTGTACTTGATATTATTGGACCACTAGTGAGTGTCGATGTCGACCCCTCGTCACTACTTCTCCGGGGTTAGGCTAGATACTTACTGGGTACATATTGATTACGTACTCATACTACACTTGCTGCACATTTTTGTGCAGGTACACATGTGACTAGTAGCCTTGTGAGAACAGAGGCGCGTATACATGCGAGGACTTACGTGAGCTGCATTCTATATTACGACCCGCAGCCAGCAGAGTCTGCTTCAGAGTTATTTGTATTTTTCCTGTCTAAGTTGTATTCCGGATAGATGTTGTACTTTATTTTTACTTCTTAGTTGATACTCATGCACTTATGACATCGGGTTTTGGGGTGATTATGGGTTGTTCTGTATTGAAATTATTAGGAATATTATTATTTACACTGTGAATTCCATCTTTTACTATTTAATAGAAGGAAAATATGATTCCAAAAATATTAAAAATAAGAACCAAATCAAGTATTTATTTTTGGCTTGTCTGATGGCGGTGTCCTGCGCCATCACGACCTTAATGGATTTTGGGTCGTGACAGGTGATGCGGTGCCATTTCATTTACATTATCATGATCTCATTTACATTATCATGTGAGGATGAGAGTAAAGCATGAAGGGTGATACCGTGCCATTTTATTTACATTATCATGTGAGGATGAGAGTAAAAACACGAAGGGTGATGCCGTGCCATTTTATTTATATTATTATATTTTTATTTTTGACAAGAGGGATTGCTCTGATGGTAAGTAACCTCCACTTCCAACCAAGAGGTTGTGAGTTCGAGTCACCCCAAGAGCAAGGTGGGGAGTTCTTGGAGGGAAGGATGCCGAAGGTCTATTAGAAACAACCTCTCTACCTCATGGTAGGGGTAAGGTCTGCGTACACACTACCCTCCCCAGACCCCACTAGTAGGATTATACTGGGTTGTTGTTATATTTTCATTTACATTATCATGTGCGGATGAGAGTAAAAGCACCATGGGTGATGTCCTGCCATTTCATTTACATTATCATATTTTTATATTATCATGTGTTCATGGCACAAAGGGTGTTTTCGTGCAGGCGAGGACGAGGGACATGCATTATGTTGTGATATTTTTTTCTTGTTTATACATTCATGCCTTTACCTTGAGTTGTTACTATTGCACCTATGTTTTCTATGTGATTTGTCGTTGTTAATCTGTCTTTGTCCTCTATCTTAATTATTGTTGTATTGTTCACGCCTTCTATCTGTTTAACTTGCAAATATCATGTGTTTTCTTCTTGTTGTTATATCTACATCCATGTCGTTTCTCATTTGTTGCACTTTCGTCTAAGCCTTCTACCATGTTAATTATTCATGCCTTTTATTTGTTAGCTCATGAAATCATGCTATCCCTTTTGTTTGTTATATATACATCTAGGCCCTCTACCATGTTAGTTAGTGAAATTTATGTTCTTCTTTCCTAATTGTTGTCTTTACCTCTATGCTTTTTACCTAGTTTGTTACCGTTGTCCATATGTACTGCCTTGTTCGTTATTTCTACCTATGTATTTACCATTTTGTCATTACTGTTATTGACTTTCTTTCACCTGGTTGGTACTGTTATACGCATATTTGGTGAGGATGAGATAAATGCACGAAGGGTGCTGCCGTGCCATCCGATTTGATATTTTGAGTACATTTCTCAAACTAGAAAAATTATGGATTTACTATCGTGGTTTATTGGGCATCGCTCTAAGGAAAGGATTGGTCGTGATATTGAGGAATATTAAATCGTGATTTCTTCTAGTAATCATTTACTGCTTCGCATATTCGTTTCTTGTACTCTTCTCTGTTATGTTGTAGTATTGTTCTACTGCTAGTCTACTGCACAGGTTATATGAGTGAGTATCTTTTAACTAAAAAGCATCATCACTGCTTCACCAAGGATAGTCAAGTTACTTATTGAGTACATGGGGTCAATTATACTCATACTACACTTCTGCACCTTGCGTGCAGATCTTGGAGCTGAGCTGCGGTGGATGACGGGAGCTTACTCTGAAGATGTTCGTGCCTTCCGGGTGTGGCTACCACTTGTCCTTGAGTAGTTTTAGAGTTGAATTCTATTTATGTATATTTCAAACATAAGTTGTATTCATTTCATATCAGTTTTTGCAATAATCCAATCTTAGTAGCTCATGACTTGTACTAACAGTACTTGGGATATTGTATAGAATCCAGATATATCATTTGTTGATCACCTTTTTTTTATTAGAATTGTGTTAACTGTTAATTGGCTGACCTAACGGGTTAGGTTGGGTACCATCGTGACTAGTGTATTTTAGGTCGTGACACTTAGGAATATGAGAAAGAGAATAAAAATATGATTAAAATAAAAAAGAGAATAAATGTAGAGTAGAAATAAAAAGGAAAAAAAATTTATTAAATTAATGAGGGATAATTTGGAAAATATAAATATTGTAAGGTTATTTTTGTCATGAATAAATTAAATTTCTACTTCTGCTTTTTGGAAGAAACTAGAATTTGTAGCTTCTCTCCAAAAGCAGAAGAAGTATTTTTCCATTTTGGCCCAACAGCTTTGCTTTTTATCTCCCAAAACTTGGTCAAACATGCTCTTAGTTTAGAATATTCTATAATAATGATTATTTACTTTCCTGACTATACAAACCGTGCCGGTCCATCCATTCAACATCTAGTCATCTCAGGTCATCTAAAACAACAATTTCCTCATTGATTTTAAAGAATATACATTGTACATTTAAAACTCGTAAATATAACATTGTTACCCTCATTTTTCTAAAATTTTAAACCTCTTATATACTGAAACAAATAAAAAGTAAATTTAAAATAATTTTGAGGCGGAAGAATAAATAAACAAAAAAATGAAAAAGAGAAAAACTTTATACAATCAGTTTATCTTTTAATAGTTATATTTCGATATATTTACTCATAGATGTAACTCATAGGGAGTGTATGCGTAGGATTTCATAGTACAAGGAGTATAAATATTTGATTTTAAAATACAAGGGATATATCTCAAATTCTGTTCCTAGTATGGGAGGTTTTAGTGTAATGTTGCATTTGGTACAATAAGTGTGGCAACATACGATAGCGCAGCTTGTAAATGCGACTAATAGAGTGCATTCTGTAAATGCGACTTATAAGACCCAATCACTTTTTATTGCGTTTTATTGCAAAATTTGAGCAATACGGCATAAATTAAGGCACGTGTAATTAGAAAAATCTAACAATATAAACGTGTTTTGACCGTTGGGTAGCTACCTCCCGCCATTGTTGTGAGCTTAATACGCACTTGTTAGTATATTATTTTATTTTCTGGGCAGACCCCACAAAAGACGACTCTTTTTTTTGTAAGAAAGAAACATAAGCTGATATTTGGGATCTGTGACAGTGACTCCACTTAATATATAGACGAAAAACTCACCATAAATACCTCACAAATCTTTCTTTTGTTGCTTTTTTCAGCTCTTTGTAGTTGAAGCTTCTATTAATTGTAAGCTTTTCTTGGAAAGTTTTCATTTTTTTGGGAATGGATAACAGCAGCAGAAGCTGGTGGAGGAATTATGAAGGAATATTGAGGAGTTTTTACCCTTTGTTGTTGGGTCAAATGGTGTCTTTTGTTATGGCCCTTATGAGTTTCACTTCTTCTCTAGTTGCAAATCTTGGTATGTTGCTTCTTTAGAGCTTTTTGGGGGCAAATCTTGTTTTGGGATAGAGTCGGATTCTGGATTTAAGCTTTATGGGTTCAATATTTAAGGTTCTTGTTATTGAACCTATTATATTTTTATAATTATGTGTGTTCATATCTATTATTTGCTGTGATTCTTAGTGATTTACTCATAAATTTATGCTTTGCGTGGAAAGTAGGTTCAAATGAACCCAATGCTTATAGGCTGCATCCACCTTGGTTGTTTGTCCGGGTTACTTTTTTATGTACTTGAATTATTTCTGATTTTTTTAAGGCTAAATGGGGTTTCTTTTTTTGTGAAAGAAATTGAAAGGTGAGAAGCAGTTTGATTATATTGGTAATTTTTGGTTGCATTTGTAGGTGCAAATACTCCACTTTCCCTGTCATTCTGTTCTTACACAGCATTAGCTTTGGTGTATGGAGGCATCATGATTTACCGGCGGCAGAAACTACAGGTATTTTGTTATTAGCTGACAATAAATACCGATATTTGACTTGTGAGAGCCAATGTAATAAATAATTAATTAAGACATGTTCATTTTTGAACCACATTGTTTCAAAAGTCTTTTTTCCTGTTATGTCGAGTCACACAACATCACATAAATTTGAAGGAGGGAGTATTATTTTCCTCGTCGTGGCAATTTTCCATAAGAGAGTAATATTGGAGAGAGAGATATCTGTTTAATAGTGTATTTAGCATTTGATTTTACATAATTGTTGTGAATTGAATGTTGTCTTGAGCTTGCAGGTTCCTTGGTATTGGTATGCCCTTTTAAGCTTTGCTGATGTCCAGGGAAATTTTCTTGGTAAGAGTTTATTCCCCTAACTTTGCTTTGCATACATTATTCTGCGGCTTTGCTACGCACAATAATAGGAAATCTTGAACCATCACTCAGCTTGCAATGTTTGAGGGTATAGCTTTCGTAAACTGTTGAATCCTGGAACTGAAGTACCATCTATTCATGAAATAGGCCTCATTAAATTTTCGTGAGTTTATGACTAGACGAGGTTCTGGCCTACATTCTTGCAGTTGTTTTCTTGAAATGTTTCCTGAGGCCTATGTTTCTGGAATCCATTCATAGATAGTATATTGAATGGTCCAAAATACCGTAGCTTACTTGGAAACAGGAAATTGTATAAATAAAACAAGACAAGAAGTTCATAATTCTACAGGAAGTTTCAAGACATTTGGAGAATTGGGGCATAATTGAGAAGGAAAAAGATACTTTTTCTCGTGTTTACAGTGCTTCTGTTCTATACTTACTCATATGGTTGCACACTCTGCAGAACGCTTTTTGGGTGTTTACTTCAAATCCATGCCTTTTAGATGAATGCAATGGATTGAGCTCTAATGAACTATAAATTACATATGCCTTCTTCTTTTCTTTTACCCTCTGTAATGAACTATAAATTACATAGTTCCTCGTTGTGATTTCGTCATTGAAGGATATTTGGAATTTTAGCATAGTCTTAATTATCCAGGATATGAAATTAATTTCCATTTAGTGTATTGCAGTAAATAAAGCATATCAATACTCATCAATCACCAGCGTGACGATACTGGATTGCTGGACAATAGCTTGGGTGATACTTCTGACATGGTTAGTTTTGGGTACACGATATTCTCCATGGCAATTCTTGGGTGCAGCAGTCTGTTTAGCTGGTCTCGGACTTGTGCTTCTGTCGGATGCTAAGGCGAGTAGTGGAGGTGAGACTGTCTGTTTCCTAAATGGTTCATTTAGGTGTAGTAAATGAGAACATTTTAATGTTGTATTTCATCTTTTGTCAAGGTACCTTTCCATCTTTCCTTGAGTTTTTGAAAGCACTTCATATCTTGAGCGGAAAAGAAAGAGTATGAGGGAGAGGGAGAGGGAGAGAGAGATGCGGGGGTGGGGTGGAGAAAAGTTAATTAGCATTCCTTGTTAGGAAGTTGTTCCATTTAAGAAATTGTAATTTTTTTTTTGGGGGGACTTTGGTCATTTTCATTGCAGGTGGTTCAAAACCTCTTCTTGGCGATATATTTGTGATCATTGGGACACTTTTCTTTGCAATGAGTAATGTCGGCGAGGTTGGTGTATTCTTATGTCTTTATTTCTAAATTCCACCCTTCTACCTGATTGCAACTCTAATATTAACTTATGTATAACTTCTTATCAAAATTTCATGGTACATTTACTGTAATGCAGGAGTTTTGTGTCAAAAAGAAAGATCGTATTGAAGTGGTTTCCATGATTGGTCTTTTTGGGTGGCTTGTTACGATAATTGAGATGTATCCTTTCTACCTAAAACTATTTTTTCATAAGATGTTTTTCATATAGCTGTGGAACTATGAAATGAACAAATTTTCATTTTCAGACCAATCTTGGAAAGGAAGAGTCTGGAATCAGTCAAGTGGTCTGCAGAGATTGTAAGTGACTTAGCGTTGTGTGTTCTTATTTTTGCTCCCCTATGTCGTTTTTGCTTCTCATTCTTCTGTGTTTTTCTTCATTCTCAAAAAAAATATTCTTCTGTGTTTCCGTTAGAATAATATCTCATGAAAACCAGGGCCATTACTGTAAAAATGAAGTCATGATTTAGCCTTTCTGTTGTTCAATCTTACAGAAACATGAGATATGTTCTTTTTAATTTTCCTCTTCCACCTCATACGTCTCTCTCGTTTAGTATTTGGCCTAGATATTCCAATAATTTAGACAGTACTTTCTCAAAAATATTATGCAGTTAGAGTTAGAAAACACTAAAATAATGCAATTCCTTTTAGAGTTTGATCTCTTAATAGGAACTTAACAGCTAGGACTTATTTCATGTGACAAAGGTTGAGGGACTTGTGATATAGGTCATAGGTTCGAGCCTTGCACCATGCGAACTAAGCATGGTATTTAAATAGAAAAGATAGAGGGATGGGCTCATTATCCACGAGATTCGAAAGCTGCGGTTGGTCCTAAGGGTTGGCACCAAAACCAAACGGATTTCTCGGTCATAAAAAAAAATTGTTCTTTTTTTTTCCAAAGGAAAAGAAAAAGATCCTATTATCCGATGTGACATTGTTCTGTTTTTTTTTTCTTCCAGATATTAGCCTTTTGTGGTTATGCAACTGCAAGCTTTATGTTCTACACCTTTGTTCCCTTTCTTCTTAAGGTAAAACTTTCACTTTATAGTACCAATGACTACTGATTCTGTTGCTATAGGTTTGATTCATAGATGTCGTTTCATTTGCAGACAAGTTACACGATAATTAAATACAACGACTGTGACGTTGTCTTTGATAACCGCTGAATGATCTAATTGATGTAATTGTTGTTAGATATCTAGTTCATGATGCTATATTGGACATAGTTTGTAAGTTAAAATCTGCATTGGCAGAAAGCCGGATTAAAGTTTTCCAGAACATTACGTCCGCCTTAGATTACATAATTTTATCCTATACAATATTCAGTTTATTACTGTATATTATTAGGAAAAATATAATGCTATAATAAAAAAAGTACAAAGTATAATCTCATTACTGTAATGAGATAAAGTATATCAATGTTAAGCATCTGACGTCAATATTAGAGAACTTCTAGTATTAAAGAACCCAAAATTATCGAATACTGAAATGAAATCGGTCCAAACTGAGCCAAATGGATAGGGAGTATTTATATAGCCGACCCCAACTACCTAGGACGTGAGGTGTAATTGTTGAATTTTTTTAACTCTGGAATAAGGGATTAATTGAAATCAGTTAAAATGCATCTAAAACCGAAACATGTGATCTCAATATCAACTCTAACAGAAGGATAATATGGATACAGATGAGCGGATCAACTTTGTTTAATCTATCTCTTCTCACATCTGATGTGTGGGCAGTTGTCATTAGAACATTTTTCTACAAGCAAAAGGTATGTTTATTCGTTCTCTTCGCTCATTTGAATTTTGATGGTTTCAGCCGTATCTATCTCTAGTTTTCTTAATATACCCTGTGTTGATCGCTCCTAATTGATATTTGCAGGTTGAATGGCTGTACTTCGTAGCTTTTGCACTTGTGGTTACGGGGCTGATCATATACTCAAAAACGTATGTCCTGCACTTTGTATTTGTTGTCTCGCCTCATGATTATAAACATTCATAGTATCAAATTAAACAGGGATGCAGGAAATTGCACAACTGACTGCAAAATTTATACCAACGTGTAAAAGTAAACATGCTATAGTGTGACACCTTGAATACCAGATGCCTTAAACAAAACAGAAAAACTAATGACATGCTTTGAAACACTTCGAAAACAACTTCTCTGCCCTCCCAGGGTGCCGCATACATCCTGCCCTTCCCAGACTCCTCCTGTGAGTGGTTGTTGTTGTTATGCTTTAAAACCCAGAAAGAAAGTATATCCAGGGTCAAATTTACCTATCTACTTTCGTATATTGTCTACATTTAACCTTTGTTATACTACCGGGCCAAATTTTCCCCTCCCGTTTAGCTAACTTTTCAAAATTAACCCCCCTTCCCCCTCCAATGGCTCGGGTAACTTTGAAAAGGTTGGTAACCAGGGCGGGGGTAATTTGGCCCGATAGTATACGGGAGGTTAAATGTGAACAATATTGTTGAAAAGTTTCATGAGTAAAATATGGTACTGTAATAAGTAAGCTTTGGATTAGTGATCTATTTATAGTTCTTGACTTGATGAGTTACTAAATATAGCTAGTACCATTTCTTTTGTTCATCAACAGTGCGAAGGATCCTGTTAGTGCACCAGCTATAGAAGAAGCAAATGCAGATCAAAGGTACCAACTTCTTAATGAAGATGAAGAGCGCGCAGATTGTAGACATGAGGCTACTGTTTCATGAATAGTTGTATAAGGAAATATACAGTGGTATTATTTAAATGTTGTTTTAGGCGTATAACAGTCATTCACTATAATAGCCAAATGTCAGGAAAAAACGAAAATGTTATAAAAGAGGTTTGACTGTATTATATATTTATTTCACCACGGAATAGAAAACCTGGAATTTGACAATAACCTCAGCAAATGATATAGGAGCTTCCTTTTCCCATATCTCTTCTTGAAACTTCAGAAAGAAGTCGAAAAGTTCACTTTATTTAAAAGCATATTATAAAATAAAAAGACTACTAACAGAATGCCACCTTTGGGTTTGAATGTAATCGGCAGAGGCGGTGCACTGTATCGGGATGGAGTTCAATTGAACTCAGTACTTTTGTCACGGACCGTAAATTATGTATAAAAATTCACTACTGTTGCAATAGACAACAATATGAACCCATAAAATTTAAATTCTAAATACACTTGTGGTAATCAGATGTAATTACATAGTTTTGGACCGTTGTTTGGCAAAGTAATTACTTACGGAGTGTAAATTATGTGTAAAAATTCACTACTATTGCAATAAACATCAATATGAACCCATAAAATTTAAATCCTAAATACGCCTGGGGTAATCGGATATAATTACATTTTGAATTTTTGTTTGGCAAAGTAATTACTCTGAGGGGGAGCAATTATACTTGTGTGACCAAACATGACCTTGAGAATTACTCTATCATGATGTTATGACAAACAAAGCTAGTTTTGTAATTACTATATTTTACAATTATTAGGTTGTGTAGTTAACTAGCTACTACTATGTACGAGGTGCACTACTATTATTTGTAATTATTCATCCTAATAATTTAAAAGGACATCCTGATGCACTAAGCTACTACTATGTACGAGGTGCGGGGAAAGATCAGACTACAAGAGTCTATTGTATATAATTATATAGTGGTTTTCACACACACCTTAAAGGAAAAATTGAATAAACTCGAAAATGATACGAAACATAAGATCCCAAAAAGAAAATGAATATCAGTACTTTACCCTCTCATATTCACAAACCTATAAAAAAAATTGGTAGGCATTAGCTCCACATGAAATTTCTTATGTCCAAGTAATTAGTTAGCAAATTAATGAATCAATTAGCAGCATATATACAATAGTATATAAAATGTTTGATGTGTTATACTTCCTCCATCTTGACTTATCTAACCTAATTCAATTTACAAGCAAAGTTTTAACAAAGATTTTATAAACTATCAACAATAATCTGAAAATAATGGTCAAAGGGTCTATTTTTGTTTAACTATTTAAGTAGTAAGAAAAAAAAATACCAAATGTGTGACATTTATGATAATTGATAAACGTATATACTTTCTTTTTCTCTTTCATTTTTTCCGTGGATTAGAGTAAACCCGAAACTTGAGGACTTGGTAATTATGATTTATGACTAATAATGGAGTTTAAGTTATAGTCAAATTGCGATTACTTCATATCATATTAGTGATATAACATGTAAAAGTGACCTGATAGTGTAAGAATTTGACGATATATATAACATAAATTCTAATAATAAAAGCTTACTTCTTCCACCATATTCATTCGCATATTTCAATTTTTACAGTAAGAATGAAAACTCTTTCTTTCTTATTAGGTCTTCTTTTTTGCATGCCATTAGTTTCTTCTTTTCTTGCTGCTAATGGACGGGTGGATCATCCCAAGGTTATTATCTTCTTCTTTCTTATGAAATTTTCATGCACGTTAAATAATAAAAAAGTCCGGTGCACAAGGTATCCGGCATTTATGCAGGGTCTGAGAACAGTGGCGGACGCACGTGATGTCAAGCGGGTTCAACTATCAAAAAATAATACACATTCATATATGTATAAATTAGGATTAAAGCTGTATAAATTTTGTATAAATATTTTATTTGAACCCACTTGACAACTACTATTTTACGACTAAAGTTATGTACTTCTAAGATTGAACCCGCGTGTACAAAATCCTGGGACCGGCACCCAAGGGGTGTGATATAGGCAAAATCTAGGAAAATGCAATATACCATGGGTGTGATGTAGGCAGCTTACGCTGATGCAAACATTTAAACAACAACAATTCATAAATAAAAAAAAACGACATGTTCGAAAAAAGAACAAATGCTAAACTAGCTTTTTTCTTTTCTTGTTCTATATTCTTTTTCTATAACCAGTTAAACTATGTTGATAGTGTAGACAATTGTTATAATGTTAGTACGTAAAGCTTAAATCCTTACTCTAAATTGCATATTTTCGGGCATCATAAAAGAGATATGAGCATTGAGACATAATCAGAGGCGGATGGAGCAACTCAATATTTTAGACATATATATATATATATATATATATTCAATTTTAAAAAAAATATTAAATTTGGAACCTATAATTTCAAAAAGTATAACGAGTTTAGTGTTGATTAAAAACCTTAAATACTGAAGCCACCAAATTGAACTCTTGGATCTAATCATAAATAAGTTTTCTAATTATGTTTTTGTTTTCTTTTTTCTTCTGAATTTTGTAGCAATACATCGTCTATATGGGCAACCACTCATTTCCGAACGATCAATCTCTTATTGATTCTAACCATGATATATTAGCCTCTGTAGTTGGAAGGTAAATTTCATCATTAATTTTCTTCTCTTTTTAATCTTTTTTTTCGTAGTTAAAATATGATAGTCTAATTAATTAACAAATTGCATTTTTTTTTGTTTTTTAAGTATTCATCATGCTCGTAATGCTACTGTTCACCACTATCACAAAACTTTTAGAGGTTTTTCTGCAATGCTTACACCTAAGCAGGCGGCTGAAATCTCAAGTAAGTCTCATTAACATGTCTTTTATTTATATTAAATTAGTAAATTTGATTCATATGCACTGACATCGTAAAAAGATAAAATACAGGGGCGGCCGAAGGGTATAAATGATTAGTATTTTTTAGTTTGATTCAAGTTGTATAAATGAGTGATTCAATAATAGTAATTTTCTCTCTCATTAGTTATAATATTTATCTGCTTCTTTAATTCTAGTTTTCATCCTCTATGTACATTTATTTCCTTTTAATATTTTCGGATGCTTCACTTTCTAATTTTGACTTAGTTTTTTTAAATTAATTTGTGTACGGTCAAAACCGAGTTGAGTCAGTCGTACGGTCAAAACATGACGGCCTCTCGAATCATGGCATCCGAAATTTGAGGGGATCTGCCAATGTCAACTATCCTGAATTCATCCCTTGAAATATCTTCTACTGCCTCAGAAGATCCACCATCGATATCCCTTTCAATCATCTTAGCTCGAGAAGGGATAATCTCGGCTTCTTCTTGTTCTGGGATTATGGCCAAGGTTCCTTGATTTTCTTCTACCAAATTGGAAGACTGTTGAATCATAACATTAGCCCGTACGCATGCTAAATTCTCCTCTCCTTCTTCGGGCTCGGCCTTTGAATGGCGGACCGCATCCGAAGACATAACACCAGAGCCCCCCTTCGGCTTTCGAGATCTCTTAGCCGGTTTCTTCTTTTCCGAGCTCGGGGAGCCCGATACGTCTTTTCTCTTCCTTTCTTTCACCTGCTTCAGGACAGGAACTTCTTCGCCACCAGATGGCGGCCTCATGACTACATCTTTCCCAAGTCTTACAAAAGGAAAGCAAGAGATTTACTATATAAACCGATGAAGAGACAAGTCAACAAAAAGATTTACCATGACTGTTGGCCTCCTATCGACCCTTTGATAATTCGACCCAAGCACGCTCGGAGTTCGGTTTCTGCAACACCAGGCTTTCGACCCATTGTCTAAGATCCGGGATCGGTTCCGGCATTTGAGCTACGGTTGCGATAATGAAAAAAGGATCAACAAAATAGAAAGCAATCACAAAATCAAAATGGATAAAGAGAAACGTTTACTCACGACTCATATTCCATTTCTCGGGAAATGAGAAGTCATCGGCAGGGATCAGATCCGAGGTTCTGATTCGAACAAAAAAGCCCATCCAACCCCGATCCCGGGTCTCGTCTATGCTCGAGAATGGCGCTTTGGTTGCTCGGCGAGCAAGCTTGATCAGCTCTCCTCGATAAAGTCAAGGACTGTAAAGACGCATAAGATGATCGAGGGTGAAGATACGCCGCTTGACCTTGCTTGAGAAAAATCGAAGAAGAATCACTACCCTCCAAAAGGAAGGGTGGATTTGGCCGAGGGTCACATCGTTCCTCTTACAAAAGGCAATGATGACAAGGTATAGGGGTCCCAACGTGAAAGGATAAGTATAAACGCTTAAGAACCCTTCGACGTAGGTAGTAATCGATTCATCAGGCGATGGGATTACTAAGAGTTTATTATCCCAGTTGCATTCTTGTATGACTTTATCGAGAACTTTTTCGGTGATTGAACATTGGTACCTTGACATTGGCTCACACCGACCCGGTTTCGGAGAAGGCTTTTCAATTTTAAAATCGCCTATGGTCAAACATCCAACCGGAACGAATTCCTCAGGGCGGGGCTCTTCCACATCCTCGCCACCAGTAGGTCCAGATGAAGAATCGGTCTCTTTTTGCGGAACAGTTTTAGACATTTTTGCCATTTAAAATTTCCTAAACAAAGAACGGAAGTATTTGGAGTTCTAAGGAAGAGTTTGTAGTAAAACTCACAAGTTTACAGGCAGAAAACTCAGAAAAGACGAAAAGAAACTTGAAAAAATTGGAAGATTGAAGACGTAAAAATGATGAACGGTGGAAGGAAAGGCAATTTATAGATTGAAGCAATGACGGTTCAATATCAGAGGTGGCCAACCACCATCTGACACATTAAATGCCTCGGTAAAACCGAACCGATGGGACAGATATCACATACGTCATGGTCGGGATCGATGAAAACGTCAGTATATATCTGATCGAGCTGTTGGGAAATCATATCGTTTCTCGTCACATCATTTTCCAAGAAACGAGGGGACTATCTGTGTACGGTCAAAACCGAGTTGAGTCAGTCGTACGGACTGGTCGAGACAATAATATTTCGATCAAAGGATACCTGCATGACAAGCTCGGTCAAGGTCCAAAGTAAGGGCGGCAAGCTTCGAGCTCTAAGACCGATCAATGACAAGCTCGATATCATTATCGAGCTCATATCCAAATCAAACTATGAGGCAAAGCGGGGATTATCAAAGATGCATGGACCGACCAACACTCACCCCGAATACCGAGAGCCCAAGTCAGAATTGAACTCAGACCAAGGCCGAGGGCTCGAGCCAGTATCGAGCTCGCAGACTAGGGCCATTGCAACCGCACTATGGGAGAGAATCTTGGCGTAAATCGAGGAAAAGATAATATATCATGAGTTCTCCACTACGTATTTTTTACTGTATATAAAGTAGGATCCCTCTACTATAAGAGGGAGACGGCTGTAACAAAAGAGGACCCCTGAGATGGAAAGATATCTCCTTGTACTTGTTTTACTTTACATTTTTCATTCTTTCTGCTCGCTATTCTCATTCTCATAGTCAAGAATACACCTATTTCTATTTCTCTATTCGATTTATATCAAATTGTATCGCGTATCCTTAGAATTATACACAAATCTAATGTTATTCGAATTTTCTGGTAAACAGTTTGGCGCCCACCGTGGGGCTAAGGGTAACAGTGGTTGTTTGATACAAATCTGCAATACACACCAGTTTACAGCTTCAAATCAACAATGGCAAACCCTCGATTGATGGCTTTACCTAACAACCACGAAGCCTGCCTTCAAAATAAAACCAACAACTTGACACCCAGGGCCGGAAGGCAAGTTAACGATGTCACCGAAGCTTGAGTCGAAGTACCGCTAGATGTCAATTCACGACTGGCTCTTGAGGCGAACCAACGTTCTGAACCGGAAAAAAGCATTCAAGGCGGCACTCGATCCGTAACTCAAGACACCCATAGCGTGGAAGAGATCGGAGTCAACTTACGGATGATCTTCGAGATGTTACAAGCCCAGCAAATAGCGATAGCTCAGTTACAGAGCCAAACTCAGGTACGAAGCAGGCCGGAGCCCAATCCGCTTCGATAAATCACCCGCAGAACGGAACCAGCCATAGTGAAGTCAAATGAGCAAGAATCGGGGACTACTCCCGAAATTACTAAATTACTCGAGGAACTCACAAAACGAGTCGAAGCCAGAATAAAAAAGTTGAAACATATAATTCCAGGGCCGATCAGATCCCGGGAGCTCCACCAATGATAAAAGTGTTAGATTCGAAAAAATTCATTCAAAAGCCTTTTCCCTCGAGTGCAGCCCCAAAACCAATTCCCAAAAAATTCCGTATGCCCGAAATACCCAAATATAACGGAACGACCGACCCCAACAAGCACGTCACTTCTCACACGTGTGCCATCAAGGGCAATGATTTGGAAGATGATGAGATCGAATCTGTATTACTGAAAAAATTCGGTGAAACCCTGTCAAAGAGGGCAATGGTATGGTATCATAATTTACCATCTAACTCTATTGATTCTTTTGCTATGCTTGCAGATTGCTTCGTAAAAGCACATGCCATAGCCATAAAGGTGGAAACCAGAAAGTCAGACCTGTTCAAGGTAATACAAAAGAACAACGAGATGCTAAGAGAGTTCGTAGCATGTTTTCAAATGGAATGAATGGATCTGCCACCAATCACAGACGATTGGGCTGTTCAAGCTTTCACTCAAGGTCTAAACGATGGCTTCACGATGGCTGAAGAAAAATCTGATCGAGTACCCAGCTATTACTTGGACCGATGTGCACAATCAATATCAATCCAAAATAAGAGTCGAAGATGACCATTTGATCTCTAGGTCCGTTACGAAAAAGCAAAAGTTGACCATAGATCGATACCATCCATATAGCGGAAATAATATTACTATTGAGTATCCGAGGCCCCTTTAAAATCAACCTCGTATACAAAGGCTTTATCATTGAACGCATTTGTGATGATTATCAAGTTCGGTGCAAAGGACGTTACTTCATTATTTCATGACAAACAGTGTCGTTGTAAGAGCCAAATGGTCAAAACGAACCATGCTTATGTAGTTGGCCCGAGCCCTGACGCAAAATGTGAGCCCATGTAGAATAACTTGCAAAGAAAGCCCTCTTCTTTACCGATATTCTATGTTCAACATTTATTATGCAAACAAGATCGAGTTCAAGCAAGCGCTCACTCGACCATTAC
Organism: Nicotiana tomentosiformis; assembly: GCF_000390325.3. Classification (NCBI taxonomy): domain Eukaryota; kingdom Viridiplantae; phylum Streptophyta; class Magnoliopsida; order Solanales; family Solanaceae; genus Nicotiana; species Nicotiana tomentosiformis. The sequence goes on from NC_090818.1 coordinate 128,361,829, forward strand.
GCCTACGGGCTACATTGCATCGAGTTCGAATCATTCACTCGACTGTTAAGCCTACGGGCTACTTTTTCGAGTTCGAACAAGCACTCACTCGACTATTAAGCCTACGGGCTACTTTGACCATTATGCCTACGGGCTACATTGCATTGAGTTCGAATCATTCACTCGACTGCTAAGCCTACGGGCTACTTTTTCGAGTACGAGCAAACACTCACTCGACCATTAAGCCTATATGCTACTTTGACCATTACGCCTACGGGCTACATTGCATCGAGTTCGAATCATTCACTCGACTGTTAAGCCTATGGGCTACTTTTTCTAGTTCTAGCAAGCACTCACTCGACCATTAAGCCGACATGCTACTTTGAACATTACGCCTACTGGCTACATTGCATCGTGTTCGAATCATTCACTCGACTGCTAAGCCTACGGGCTACTTTTTCGAGTTCGAGCAAGCACTCACTCGGCCGTTAAGCCTACAGTCTACTTTGACCATTACGCCTACGGGCTACATTGCATTGAGTTCGAATCATTCACTCGACTGCTAAGCCTACGAGCTACTATTTCGAGTTCGAGCAAGCACTCACTCGACCATTAAGCCTATGGGCTACTTTGACCATTACGCCTACGGGCTACATTGCATTGAGTTCGAATCATTCACTCGACTGTTAAGCCTACGGACTACGTTTTCGAGTTCGAGCAAGCACTCACTCGATCATCAAGCCTACGGGCTACCTTGACCATTAAGCCTACGGGCTACTTTTGTTTTGCGCTCGAGCAAGTACTCACTCGACCATTAAGCCTACGGGCTACTTCGACCATTATGCCTACGGGCTACATTGCATCGAGTTCTAATCATTCACTCGACTGTTAAGCCAACGAGCTACTTTTATTTAGAGTTCGAGCAAGCACTCACTCGACCATTAAGCCTACGGGCTACTTCGACCATTATGCCTACGGGCTACATTGCATCTAGTTCGAATCATTCACTCGACTGCTAAGCCTACGAGCTACTTTTATTTCAAGTTCGAGCAAGCACTCACTCGACCATTAAGCCTACGGGCTACATTGCATCGAGTTCGAATCATTCACTCGACTGCTAAGCCTACAAGCTACTTTTATTTCGAGTTCGAGCAAGCACTCACTCGACCATTGAGCCTACGGGCTACTTCGACCATTATGCCTATGGGCTACATTGCATCGAGTTCGATTCATTCACTCGACTGCTAATCCTACGAGCTACTTTTATTTTGAGTTCGAGCAAGCACTCACTCGACCACTAAGCCTACGGGCTACTTCGACCATTACGCCTACAAGCTACATTATTTCGAGCAAAACTACTCATTTCTTCGAATTAAAACGAACACTTGACTATTTAAGTTGAAGGATGTTCGAGCCCGATAAAGCAAAGGGGACTACCCACAAGGCCTGAAGGCAATAGAGATTTAAATTCAAGCTATCTATTTAATTTGAAAGGCTATTTTTCTTCAAAAAGAAGAAAGATTTATATTTACAAATATGTTGTACAGAGGCGGCTACTCTTCCAAAAGGAAGTTCTTTATACAAAAATTGATAGCGGTATTAAAAGAACGCAGTGATCGACCTAAGGCCCTAAATATCAATCTTTATCGGAGGTTGTATTCTCGGCATCGTCCTCGTCTTCAGACTCCCCCGAGAAATCAGAGTCTTTCTCAGGAAAGGCCAACCTCCGAGCTCGGCCCCAACATCGAAGCCCTGAGCTCTGACCTCCTCGAGAGCCTCTCTCCGAGCCTGCCACTTTGCATGTTCGACCATGCTCGCAGCTTTGTCTTGGTTAACCTCGACATCGATCCTGAACTGAGCCATTTTGGCATCGGCTCTTTTGTTGGCCTCGATCACTTCATATATGACCATTTCGAGTTCTTTGGCTAAATCTGATTTATCTAAAGTGGCCAAATCCAACCGATGCTGAAGCTCTTTCATCTTTTCAATCATCCCCAAAGCATTTTCTTTCTCATATCAAAGTTGGGCATCGGACAGCTCCAACTGAGCTTCGACGACTTCCTTTTTCGAGGCAATGTTATCCATATGGGTATTAAATTCCTCTGCCTCGGCGAGTAACGCATCTACCTGTGAGTTAAATCGCCCAATCTGCTCGATCCTTTGCCGAACCTGCAGAATCAGATCGTTAGTGGTTATCTCTTTTTCATCTTCACTATCATGGAACATTCGGAATACCTGCTCAGCCATCTCCTCATGCTCTTCCCGAGCCGTTGTCAAATTTGCTCAAAGTTTTTCACTAAGAAGCTTGTACGAGTCACTCTTCTCAATGAGGCTCCGAAACACGGCATCATGCTCCTCCCTCATTCGAAGAAAGGCCTCGTGATGCAACACCGAAGCCTGCAAACAAAAGGAGAAACGTTAGAATTACCTGCAACTCTATGTAGAAGAAGCGGCAAAAAAGCCATCAAAGTTACTCGATCCAAAGCATGTTGGGCCTCGTTGAAGAGACAGGCGGGCCCCACCGCATTCATCACTGATTGATATTCTTCGATCATCAAGGATCGAAGGTAACTGGAAATCCCCACAGGGGAATAAAAAATTCGGGTATCCGCAGGTACGGAGAGCAATATCTTCCGCCTTCGATCGGGATCGATACTCGGGGCCAGAAATCGGTCCACCAGTTTATGAATCGATGAAGGCTCAGTAGAACCCGACCACGACGCTTTTCTGGGTACCGGCATTCCACCAAAACCAGTAACCTCCTCCGAGGCACCTGACTCGAGCCCCTCCAGAAAACCATGAATATCGGTCGACTCCTGAATATCCTCATAGGACCGATCCTCCAACATGACGGCCTCTCGAATCATGGCATCCGAAATTTGAGGGGATCTGCCAATGTCAACTATCCTGAATTCATCCCTTGAAATATCTTCTACTGCCTGAGAAGATCCACCCTCGATATCCCTTTCAATCATCTTAGCTCGAGAAGGGATAATCTCGGCTTTTTCTTGTTCTGGGATTATGGCCAAGGTTCCTTGATTTTCTTCCACCAAATTGGAAGACTGTTGAATCATAACATTAGCCCGTACGCATGCTAAATTCTCCTCTCCTTCTTCGGGCTCGGCCTTCGAATGGCGGACCGCATCCGAAGACATAACACCAGAGCCCCCCTTCGGCTTTCGAGATCTCTTAGCCGGTTTCTTCTTTTCCGAGCTCGGGGAGCCCGATACGTCTTTTCTCTTCCTTTCTTTCACCTGCTTCAGGACAGGAACTTCTTCGCCACCAGATGACGGCCTCATGACTACATCTTTCCCAAGTCCTATAAAAGGAAAGCAAGAGATTTACCATATAAACCGATGAAAAGACAAGTCGACAAAAAGATTTACCATGACTGCTGGCCTCCTATCGACCCTTTGATAATTCGACCCAAGCACGCTCGGAGTACGGTTTCTGCAACACCAGGCTTTCGACCTATTGTCTAAGATCCGGGATCGGTTCCGGCATTTGAGCTACGGTTGCGATAATGAAAAAATGATCAACAAAATAGAAAGCAATCACAAAATCAAAACGGATAAAGAGAAACGTTTACTCACGGCTCATATTCCATTTCTCGGGAAATGGCAAGTCATCGGCAGGGATCAGATCCGAGGTTCTAATTCGAACAAAAAAGCCCATCCAACCCCGATCCCGGGTCTCGTCTATGCTCGAGAATGGCGCTTTGGTTGCTCGGCGAGCAAGCTTGATCAGCCCTCCTCGATAAAGTCAGAGATTGTAAAGACGCATAAGATGATCGAGGGTGAAGATACGCCCCTTGACCTTGCTTGAGAAAAATCGAAGAAGAATCACTCTCCTCCAAAAGGAAGGGTGGATTTGGCCGAGGGTCACATCGTTCCTCTTACAAAAGGCAACGATGACAAGATCTAGGGGTCCCAACGTGAAAGGATAAGTATAAACGCTTAAGAACCCTTCGACGTAGGTAGTAATCGATTCATCGGGCGATGGGATTACTAAGAGTTTATTATCCCAGTTGCATTCTTGTATGACTTTATCGAGAACTTTTTCGGTGATTTAACATTGGTACCTTGACATCGGCTCACACCGACCCGGTTTTGGAGAAGGCTTTTCAATTTTAAAATCGCCTATGGTCGAACATCCAACCGGAACGAATTCCTCAGGGCGGGGCTCTTCCACATCCTCGCCACCAGCAGGTCGAGATGAAGAATCGGTCTCTTTTTGCGGAACAGTTTTAGACATTTTTGCCATTTAAAATTTCGTAAACAAAGAACGGAAGTATTTGGAGTTCTAAGGAAGAGTTTGTACTAAAACTCACAGGTTTACAGGCAGAAAACTCAGAAAAGACGAAAAGAAACTTGAAAATTTTGGAAGATTGAAGACGTAAAAATGATGAACGGTGGAAGGAAAGGCTATTTATAGATTGAAGCAATGACGGTTCAATATCAGAGGTGGTCGACCACCATCTGACACATTAAATGCCTCGGTAAAACCGAACCGATGGGACAGATATCACATACGTCATGGTCGGGATCGATGAAAACGTCAGTATATATCTGATCGAGCTGTTGGAAAATCATATCGTTTCTCGTCACATCATTTTCCAAGAAACGAGGGGACTATCTGTGTACGGTCAAAACGAGTTGAGTCAGTCGTACGGACTGGTCGAGACAATAATATTTCGATCAAAGGATACCTGCATGACAAGCTCGGTCAAGGTCCAAAGTAAGGGCGGCAAGCTTCAAGCTCTAAGACTGATCGATGACAAGCTTGATATCATTATCGAGCTCATATCCAAATCAAACTATGAGGTAAAGCGGGGATTATCAAAGATGCATAGACCGACCAACACTCACCCCGAATACCGAGAGCCCAAGTCAGAATTAAACTCGGACCAAGGCCGAGGGCTCGATCCAGTACCGAGCTCGAGCCAGTATCGAGCTCGCAGACTAGGGCCGTTGCAACCGCACTATGGGAGAGAATCTTGGCGTAAATCGAGGAAAAGACAATATATCATGGGTTCTCCACTACGTATTTTTTATTGTACTTGTTTTACTTTACATTATTCATTCTTTCTGCTCGCTATTCTCATTCTCATATTCAAGAATACACCTATTTCTATTTCTCTATTCGATTTATATCAAATTGTATCGCGTATCCTTAGAACTATACACAAATCTAACGTTATCCGATTTTTCCGGTAAACATAGTTATTTTCTTTTGTCATGTTTGATTAATTCATAGATCAAAAGATAACTTCTTTTGTGTCTCATCATTATATGATATTTATCAAATAAGTTTAAGAGACCTCTTAATATAGTTTGACTTTAATCCACCAACATCGAGTCGAGTTTTGTACTAGTAAGTTAAACTTTGTCGACTCGTGCTACTTGAATAATATATTTACGACTACGTGTTTTTAACTTCTCTATCTTTTTCTTTTCAAACTCTCTCCATTTTATAATGGAAGGAAAGGAGTCTGTTGCTGCTGTTTTCGAGAGTCAAACGTATTACCTTCAAACTACGAGATCTTGGGACTTTTTGGACGCCCCAACCAATAGCATATTTGATGCTACTGCTATTCAAGGAGACTATGATGTAATTGTTGGTGATATTGATTCTGGTATGCATTTATATATGTCATGTTTGTTCTGCTTAATTTATCTAAATTCAAGTGTCGATCATTTTAAAGAACTATGTCATAACATAATTATTTAACTTTTAATAGGAATTTGGCCCAAGGCACCTAGTTTTAGCGCGGAAGGACTTGGACCTAGGCCTTGCAAGTGGGCCGGCCCAGGCCTGGGACCGGCCCAGGATCGCGGGCCAGACGGGCCAAACGGCTAAACGGGCCAGGACCGTTTGGTTCGGTTTTAGCGGGCCTGGTCCGGTCTCGTGGGCCGGTCCTATGATTGGGCCCGCCAGGCCCGGGACCGTTTGGCCCGTCAGGGACCGGACCGGGACCGGCCCGGTCCCTTAGCGGGCCTAGCGGGCCCAACGGTTTTTTTTTTTTTTTTTTAAAACGTTGGACTGTCAAAAATAGCCGTTGGCTATTTATGAAATAGCCATTTAACCCCTCAACTTTGTTTTAATCCCAAACTTTTTATAATTACACTTTTTCCCTATTTTCAACTATAAATACCCCATCATTCTTTCATTTTTTCTTACAAAATCATCAATCTATCACAATCTCTCTCTAATTTACTTCTACTATTGCTTACTTTATTGTTACAATTTATGAAACAATTGTGAAGTTGGTGAATTGAAGTCTTCAACGATAATCAATTTCCAACAAGTTGTTCGTCAATTCGGTAAACTCGTTCCAACTCTTAAGTTTTAATATTATAATTTTTTTTATTTTTTTTATTTTGCTTGATTAATTAAGATGGCTTATTCCTTAAAAAATATGTTTAGTAAAAATAAGAGAAAATCGAAGAGTGGTGAATCTAGTAGCCAATATGTTCCTCATCCACTTTCCCCGGCTCCCCGACCCAAACATGTTACCCGTCCTACATCTCCTATTCTTGATAGCGATAATAGTTTATTACAATTTATCGAGAGTCAATTTTTCCATAATATAACACCCGGTGAACAATTAAACCATGAATATATGAATGCTCTTTATGGTAATCCAACTATTGATGAAAATGATGATGAAGAAATAGATTTTGATGAAACGCAACCGGATGATGATACACCCACTAGTCCTGCTCCTGAAGTTAACCCAACTAATAATAATCTAGATGATCCCCCATCTGACCCTCCTATTAGTGCCCCTACTTTTTCTAGACAACCTCCTAAACGGGCAGAAACATCTCTTGTTTGGCAATTTTTTACTCAACTAAGAGAAAAAAATAGGGCTAAGTGTAAAACTTGTGGCAAAGAGTTAGTTTTTCAATATGTTATGTTGGAAGTCGGGGGGGACGGGAAGTTTGACTAGACACATATTGCTACACCCTCAAGATAAAGCTAGATATTTTCGTATGAAAGCTTTGGCTGAGGGGACAAGTGCACCTAGTCAGGCTGACCTTAGTACCGGGTCAAATCAATTTCAACCGGGAATTAACACTGTTACCGGTGGTATTTTATATTATGATCCAAAAAAAGATCGGGAAGAATTGGCAAAAATGGTCACTGTTATGTGCTTACCCTATAGTTTTCCTTCTAACCCCCACTTTGTGCATTATATTAGAAAAATTTATAATCCTACTTATAAAGGTTTTCCTCGCACAACCGTAAAGAGTGATATTTATAAATATAAACATGAATATGAATAATATTTGCGCTATTTATTTACTCATATAAATTGTCGTCTTGCTATTACAACTGATATTGGTAGAAGTGGTAATGACTGTGATTACCTTACTGTTACCAGTCATTGGATTGATGAGCATTGGATAATGCAAAAGCGCATTATTGCTTATAGAATAATTAATTCACGTCACACAGGGCAGTTTATTTCTAGCACGATTGCGGATATTTGTAGATATTTTTGCATTAGTGATAAAATAATATCAGTTTCAATGGATAATGCTACTAGTAACACAAATGTTGTAGCCTTGCTTACCACGATACTAAGTCCTGTATTTAGTAATATTTTTCATGTTAGATGTATTTGTCATATTTACCATTTAATTGTGGGTGATGGCATGCGAATTTTAAATGTTGAAATTGAAAAAGTTAAAATGGCTCTTAATTGGCTTTTTTATTCAAATCGTAGAAGTAGACTTAGAGAATATTTTAAAAGATGCGATGAATTTGGCCTAAGAGAAAGAAAGGTTCCTAAACCTTGTCCAACTAGATGGAATTACATGTATGAAAGTTTAGTTATTGCATATGAATATAGAAACCCCATAAACTCAACGTTTAATGCTCATGTAAGTGATGATGATGAGCACCTTACAAATGCGGATTGGGCTAATGTTAAAATGCTTGTAGATTTTTTAGAAAAATTCCATATTGCTACAAATGAATTTTCTGGGCAATATTATCCTACTATTTCTAACTGTTTAGGTTATATTGCAGAACTTGCAAATTTGTTTGATCATTTTTCAGATGGTGGGGAAATTTATCAACTTGCTATTGATTCCATGAGAAAAAAGTTTAAAAAATATTTTTTCCCTATTTCCCCTATTTATGGTATTGCTGCATTGTTAAATCCTACTATGAAATTAGGAGGTCCTCAATTTTGGTATGAAACTATTTATAATGGTTTAGCACTTGAAGATGAGGAGTTGTCTAAACTTCCGAACGCAATAGCCTCAATTAAAATAAATGTTCAAACTATTTATAATGCTTATCAAGTTGCATTAGATCATGCTAGACCAAATGTTCCAACTCCTTCTTCTTCTAGTTCTCAATCATCTAAAAGAACTGCGGGAGTAAGAGCACTTAGTGCTTGGGCAGGGTTCAGGGGTTCTCAAGGTTCTAGTACTAGTGATTTTTCACAACTAAATGAGCTTGAAGTTTATTTGTCACAGGGAATTGAGGAAGTGAATCCCGACGGCTCCTTTAATATTTTGGAATGGTGGAAGGACATCGAAAAATATTTTTCGATTCTTTCAAGGATGACCCTAGATATTTTAACTATTCAAGCTTCAACAGTGGCATCAGAGAGCGCTTTCAGTCAAGCAAGACTTCAACTCGGTGATTATAGAGCGTCTATGAGGGAGAGCTTGGAAAAATCAGTACTTTTCAGAGATTGGATCCGTTCGGAAAGAAGAAATTTTGGACTTGCTGAATCACAACCAGAGGTAGACGAAGCTTATGAAGAAATGCTAGCTGAACTTGCGGAGGATGATGCTTCGCCTGGAAGCGGTGATGAGCAAGCTTCATTTCCGCCACCACCAACGGAAATTCCTCCGGACCTTGAAGGATTTATGAAATTTGTAAGAGATACCATATAAATTAATATGTAACTTGTATTTTGGCACATCTTGATTAGTTTCTTTTTCTTCTCAATGGTGGTATTAGCACCTTGTTGTGCTCATTCCATAGGGGGGAGAAAGACTAAGAAAGATATTGCCATAATTTTTAATGCTGTAATAAAAATATAACGCATTGATTTGAATATCTCTTTACAATATTTTTGTTCTTTTATATCTTAAGCTATACATATAGTATATATATATATATATATAAGCTTATATTTATACTATACTATAGTCTATACTATATATACATCTCATAAGATATATAAACTATATTCGATATACTATATATACATCTTAAGATATACTATATATACATCTTAAGATATACTATATATACTATACTATATATACATCTTAAGATATACTATATATACATAGTATACTAGATATACTAGATATATATAGTAGATATACATGTATATATAGTATATCTTAAGATGTATATATAGTATATAAATCGAATATAGCTTATATATAGTGAGATGTATATATATATTATAGTATAGTATAGTATACATATAAGCTTATATTTATACTATACTATAGTCTATACTATATACACATCTCATAAGATATATAAACTATATTCGATATACTATATATACTATACTATATATACATCTTAAGATATACTATATATACATAGTATACTAGATATATATAGTAGATATACATGTATATATAGTATAGTATATATAGTATATCTTAAGATGTATACTATCGAATATGATTTATATACTATGTATATATAGTATAGTGTGTGTGTGTATATATATATATATATATATATATATATATATATATATATATATATATATATATAGTATATAAATCGAATATAGCTTATATATCTTAAGATGTATACATAGTATAGTATAGTATATATATATAAGCTTATATATATATGTATATCGAATATAGCTTATATATCTTAAGTTGTATATATAGTATATACTATACTATACTATACTATAATATATATACATCTTACTATATATATTATATATATCTTAAGATGTATACTATTGAATATGACTTATATACTATGTATATATAGTATAGTGTGTGTGTATATATATATATATCTTAAGATGTATATATAGTATATCTTAAGATGTATACTATAGAATATGACTTATATACTATGTATATATAGTATAGTATGTGTGTATATATATATATATATATATATATATATATATATATATATATATATATATATATATATATATATATATATATATATATATAAGATGTATATATAGTATACATCTCGAATATAGCTTATATATCTTAAGATGTATACTATTGAATATGACTTATATACTATGTATATATAGTATAGTGTGTGTGTATATATATATATATCTTAAGATGTATATATAGTATATCTTAAGATGTATACTATAGAATATGACTTATATACTATGTATATATAGTATAGTATGTGTGTGTGTATATATATATATAAGCTTATATTTATATATCGAATATAGCTTATATATATTAAGATGTATATATAGTATATAAATCGAATATAGCTTATATATCTTAAGATGTATATATAGTATAGTATAGTATAGTATATATATAAGCTTATATATATATGTATATATACTATAGTATATCGAATATACTATGTATATATAGTATAGTGTGTATATAACTATATATATATATATATATATCTTAAAATGTATATATATACTATAATATACTATATATATACTATAATATATATACATAGTTTATAAGTCATATTCGATAGTAATACATCTTACTATATATACTCTATATATATATATATAGCTTATATATCTTAAGATGTATATATATCTTAAGATCTACTATACTATACTATATATATATATAGTATATCTTAAGATGTATATATAGTATATTTTAAGATGTATACTATGTATATATAATATAGTATATATATATTTTAAGATGTATATATAGTATATAAATCGAATATAGCTTATTTATCTTTATTACTATTTTTTTCTCTAACTTCTATAAAAAAAAAATTAAAAATAGAAAGTTTCTGTTGGGCCCGTTTAGGCCCGTTTGGGCCCGGAACCGACCCACTTAATCCGGGCCCGTTAGTTCGTGGTCCCGATCCCGAGCCGGTTCCAGCAATAAGCCCGCGAAGCCCAGGACCGTTTAGGACCGGACCGCATAGGACCGGCCCACTTAGAACCGGGCCCGCAAAGCTCACTTAGGACCGGACCCGACCCACTTGCCACCCCTACTTGGACCTGTGCCATCACGATGGAGGGGTGGATGTTGGGATGACGATGTTCGATGCCCTCGGTAAGAAATTAATACTGTCTTTTTTTAATATTGTTTGTCTTTTAAGATTTTCGTGCACTATCTTATAAGTATTTAATAGCTTTAATAATATAAGATTATTTGTCTAAACTATCCCTTATCTCTTTTAAACATCTAACTTAATATTTATATACCAATTGGAGCAGTAAGTGTGAATTTCCACACCTTATGTTTCTAAAATGTCATGTTTTAAAATAAATTTAGTTTGCCAAAACGACTAATATTAAGACATGATGAAGTACCATTTTTAACGTGTCTTTAAAAAGTGAAAGATGTTTAATAATATAATATACATAGAGTGTGTGTATGTGTGTGTATGATTAGGGGCGAAGTTATGTGAGGTCAATTGAACACACTTTGTCGAAAAATTATATTGTGTATAGGGTAAAGTATTAGTACTTAATATTAATCAAACAATAGATTTTCAACACCCTTAATTATATAGCACACGAGCAAAGAGTGTTCAAAATATTGAATTTTATGGCTTCGCGAGTATATGTAATTCATGCTATATTTTAAACTACTTAAGAAGTTTAATCCTCATATTTTATACTACACCAAAAGGAACTTATATTCCTATTTCATTTGTGTATGCAGTAAAATTATTGGTGCCCGTTATTATTATCAAGGATTTGAGAAGGAGCAAGGCCACCCTATAAGTTCATTAAATCATCGATATTACATGTCTGCCCGTGATGATTTTGGTCACGGTACACACACGGCGTCTACCGCCGTGGGAGTACCGGTTTCGCTCGATAACGGCAGCGGCGACACAATGAGAGGCGGAGCTCCAAAAGCAAGATTAGCTATTTACAAAGCATGTTGGCTCAACCGGGTGCACTTGTTCTGATTTACTCAAAGCTTTCGACGACGCGATTTATGATGGTGTAGATGTCATATCAATTTCACTCGGTAATATTGTCACGGATGGTCATCCAACTTTTCTTCAGGACTGTAACGCCATCGCGGTATTGCACGCGTTCCAAAACGGCGTCGTGGTCTCATCTGCAGCTGCTAATTTCCACGAAACACGTACAGTTTCAAATGCTTCTCCTTGGACCATTACTGTTGCAGCTACCTCAACTGATAGAGAGTATGTATCTAAATCTTGATGGTAAGTCAATGACCCGCTCATTTCTTGAACTCGGCTCATTTTGACATAACTCATCTCAGTGTATTTAAAATTGGACTAATTTTTAGTTCAAATTGATCGATGAGTAACTTTGCCAGAATATCTTAAATTTTTTTTGTTTTATTTGATATGTTATAGATAACCATAACAAAACAAACATATTAATTAAAGCTTGTTTAGAGTTGGAGGGATTAGGCTATGCCAAATTTTACCCCTTTTTGACCCAACCCGTCTCAGCCCGCCGCCCACTTAAGCCATTTTGACCCGTCCAATATCAGCCAACCAACCCCCCCCAAAAAAAAAAAAAATTGACACCCATAGATGGGGCTATAAAATATATTTCCCCGTTTTCAATTAATGTGATGTAGTCTGCCTCAAAATGGAGTTTAAGAAAGACATTTTAAAACTTATGATGTAAATATACTGGTATAATATTTGTGTGCCTATAACACTTATAAGACTTTAGTCTTAAACCTATCATAATATTTGTGGGACATCTTCTGACTTTAATAGACAGATCAATGTTAACTTATGCCATAGGGAATGGAAATTAAATTTTTTTCTCCTTTCGATTTTTCTTTTCTTCATTTTGAATTATTTTTTTGTCGACTTGAATTTTAGGGTTTTGCACGCAATATTAATCAGATGACTGGTTATGCAAACCTTGTTGTTGCAAAAGATGCAGCAATTGGTAATGCCTATATTGACAGAGCAAGGTAATTAACTTTATTTTTTTGATATGTTAAATATTTACACCGAGAACACAGGTGAAAACAGTCCTTCTCCTGACCCTGCGGTGAACGCGAGATGCTTTGTGCACTGGGTTGCTCCTTTTTATGTTAAATATTTACACCGTGAACGTAACCCTTCTCCTAACTCTCTGTGAACACGGAATACTTCGTGCACCGAGCTGCTCCTTTTTATGTTAAATACTTACACTGCATGGTATTCTTTCTAATAACTAATTCTTTTTAATATTTTTTTCTAGCTCTTGCAATGATGCTGATTCATTGGATTATAATTTGATTTATGGTAAGATTGTGGTTTGCACAACAACGGATATTCATGATATTTGGGGCAGTTCAAAGTATGATAAAGCAGTAAATGTACGCAAAAAAGGGGGGAGTTGGTGTTATAGTTATTGATGGAGCTGGTACTAAGGAAATTGGTTTGTCTTATGATATTCCTTTGGCTACAATTACTCCCTCAGAAGGTGAAAAGCTTTTTGCATACATGAAATCATCAAAGTAAGTCATATAACACTAAAATCTTTCATTTTAATTTACATTATTCTTTGCTTTTTAAACATATATTAAAATCTTGAACACCCTTCGCCATGTAGCCACATAGGCTCAGAGGTGGACCTACCTTAGGGTAGGGAGTCACCAGTCCCCGGATAATTTTGGCAAAAATACGTGTATCTATATATATATATATATATATATCTTAAATAATATGTATATATTTTGATTCACCCTAAGATTCAAAGCTTAGGCAACTGTGTTGGCCGATTTGGGAGGGGGAAAGGGAGACAACTTGACTTTTAATGTGTTGTCTAAGTTTGATTCTCACTCCAGCATTTACTTAAATTTTATTCGATAGTAGTGTTCCTGCCATTTTCATATACAGGGTCCGCCTATGCATAGGCTCAAGGGTAATTAGTTGAACATCATGTATAGACATAGGTCAAATATTATTTTTTACGCATATATATTAAAATTCCGAGTGTTCCTTAAATATCCTTAGCGAAATTGCTGACTTCACCAATCATTTCAGAGTCGCTAAGAATTATCACATAACTAACTTATTAATGGTTTGAATTTATGATTTGTTTTTGAATGTATACACAGTCGACCTTTTGCTATCATTTTAAGAACATCAGTTCAACAGCCTACACAACATGAGCCTACTGTGGCATATTTCTCTTCAAGAGGACCTGGCAGTGCCCCTGGCATCATTAAGGTACTCTTTTTTCTTTTAAATATTCATTTATTTTTCTTAAAAAATATTTTATACCAGGGTCGGACCTAGTAGACCATATATTTGTATTAGAAAACTCATTATATACGTATAAATGTTTAATTGCGTACTTAGTTACTTAAACGAGCGATGGATTTGCTGGCAAGTTCAAAATTCATAAACTTCAAATTCTAGCTCAACTTCTGTTTGCGGAGGTGTATCTAGGTTAAGGGGTATGGATTCACGTGAACCAATATTATTCTCCCTAAACCATGTAAAACAATGTTATATTGCTTCAAAATTACTTAAATATAGATATATATGTGAAAATGCCACTCTAAACGATCTTGTTTTCTGCATGGAGTATAGATATATATGTGAAAATTACTAAAATTTCAAAAAGAATATAATTTTGAACCTGTAATTTTAAAAGTGTAGTGAGTTTATGGTAAAAGACTAAAGTTAAACCCGTGAAGTATAAATTCTAGATCCACTTCTTTATAACAATGCACCCATCCTTTTGAAATCCTGAATCCGCCTCTCTGTTTGTATTAACGTAAATCAAGTGCTGACACTAGTTTGGTTATAGCCTGATTTAGCAGCACCAGGAAGAAACATTTTAGCAGCTTGGCCTCCTTTTGAAAGGCGAGAGCAGACTCGATATTCTACGATATAATGTCAGGAACTTCAATGGCAACCCCTCATGTTACTGGTGTGGCTGCACTTCTAAAAGCTCTTTATCCTCATTGGAGTCCAGCTGAAATAAAATCTGCATTGATGACAACAGGTATGTATTCTTTACTAATGCTAAAAAACAAGCTCATAGGCGGCTCGAATTCAGATTAATCGGGCTCGTAAGTTTAGGATTCCTAAAAAAAAGTATTTGACAGACTAAACTTGATTTTTTGAGTTCAACCATCCGATATCGCTTTTGGCATGAGATGAGTTTTAATGGAGCAACACGGTCAATGAGGATTCATATGATCAATTCTAACTTGTTTGGGACTAACGCATAGTTATTAGGGAAATATACATCTCCAAAATAATAGCTGGCAAATGTATATTTTGATATATTTAATGTATAATATACATATAATATACGTATTTTATACATAATAAGTGTATTTTTTTAACATTTGGATAGCGGCTGTAATTATTTTTAGCTAATTGACCTAATGTGTTAAAGCCCTTGTTATTGTTGTTGTAACCATCCGAAATTCGAAGCTCACTGGCCGACTAATCTGAATTGACGCCATGTAGGCCCACTATGGGAGCAAAGCGCACCCTACCAAAAAGTTTTTCATCCCATAACTTAAATCCGAGACATTTTGTTAACGGTAGAGGGATCTCGACCATCCCATTGAACCCTTTTCATAATGCAATAACTTGTTTGTTATACTTAAACAATTACTTGAAATTCTTTTTCTTGATTTAGAAATTCTAAGGTTGGTGTCTCATATTTGATCTTAACAATATGGTTTGTTTTATGCAGCTTATAACTTGGACAATTCTAAGAAGCCAATACAAACAGATTCAGGGAATGTTATTGCAACACCACATTGGTTCAGGCTTGTTGAACCCAAATGCTGCACTAAATCCAGGCCTGGTTTATGATTTCGACATGGAAGATATAGTTTCCTATCTATGTTCTAGTGCTGTTGGAATCACTCAAAGAACTTTACAAGGTTTATTGGGATATCAAATTGAGTGCTCTAATAATAGTCAGCTTCCACATTACGATCTTAACTACCCCTCGATCGAAGTTTCAAATTTGAGAAATAAGACGATATCAGTTTATCGTACAGTCACTTATCGAGGAAAATATGGCGATCCTACTGATTTCCAAGTTGAGATAGAAGTGAAGCCGAGTACCCTAAGCTTTCAACGCGATGGAAGTAAAGCAACATTTCGAGTGGATATCACTCCTTTGCAACCATTAAACAAAGATGTTTTTGGAAGCTATACTTGGTTTAATAATGTTCATAGGGTTAGAAGTCCTGTTGCTGTACAAACTCAGAATACACACTTCTGAAAATTTATTTTTTAGCAGTTCAGGGTTAATAGGATTATAGTCTTGGTTCTTAGTATATACCATATCAAGAATGTAGTTTAGAATACTTTACACACTGTTTCTGATTAATTCCAACTTTGGATTCAGTTTCTCCTTTGTCTTTCATTGAGATCATCTTTGTCGAGCATTTTTCCTTCCCTTACCGGTTGCACTAGTATTATTCTCGTATGTTTTTATTCTTAGATCTCTATCACTACATGATATTTTTACTGCTTTAGTTTTCTATTATCTTGATGCTATTACTATTTTTTTCATGACTTCTTCACTACTATATAGGGGTGGCTAGTGGGCCGGTTAGGATCGGGACCGGCCCAGGACCGCAAGCCCACATGGGCGGTGGGCCTAAACGGTCCTAACCGGATAGGACCGGGACCGTGGGGTGGTGGGCCGGGTAGTGGGCCGGTCTCATAGGGGAGGCCCGCGAGACCGGGACCGTTTAGGACCGGGACCGGCTCAGAAGTGGGCCGGTTCAAGCGGTCCTAAACGGTCTTAAACGGGCCCAATGGATAATTTTTTTTTTAAAAAAAAATTGACCGTTTGGCCATTTAAAAACTAGCCGTTTGGTCTGCCAAAATAATCGTTGGCTATTTGCAAAATAGTCATCTAACCCCCCAAAATTTGTTTTAACCCCAATCTTTTTATAATTACACTTTTTTCCTATTTTCAACTATAAATACCTCCTCATTCTTTCATTTTTCTCACAAAATCATCAATCTCTCTCTAATATTCTTCTATAATTGCTTACTTAATTGTTACAATTTGTGCAAAATTGTGAAGTTGGTGAATTGAAGTCTTCAAGTCTTCAAGTCTTCAACGATAATTATTTTTCAACAAGATGTTCGTCAATTCGGTAAACTCGTTCCAACTCTTAAGTTTTAATATTATAGTTTTGTTTGTTTTATTTACTTTGCTTGATTAATTAAGATGGCTTATTCCCTAAAAAAATGTTTAGTAAAAATAAGAAAAAATCCAAGAGTGGTGAATCTAGTGGCCAATCTGTTCCTCCTCCACTTTCCCCGGCTCCCCGGCCGAAATCTGTTACCCGTCCTACACATGCTATTCTTGATAGCGATAATAGTTTATTACAATTTACCGAGAGTCAATTTTGCCATAATATTGCACCCGGTGAACAATTAAACCATGAATATATGAATGCTCTTTATGGTAATCCAACTGTTGATGAAAATGATGATGAAGAAATAGATTTTGATGAAACGCAACCGGATGACGATACACCCACTAGTCATGCTCCTGAAGTTAACCCAACTAATAATAATCCAAATGATCCCCCGTCTGACCCTTTTGTTACTGCCCTTACTTTTTCTAGACAACCTTCTAAACGGGCAGAAACATCTCTTGTTTGGCCATTTTTTACTCAACTAAGAAAAATAAATAGGGCTAAGTGTAAAACTTGTGGCAAAGAGTTAGTTTTTAAATATGTTGGAAGTCGGGGGGGACGGAAAGTTTGACTAGACACATATTGCTATACCCTCAAGATAAAGCTAGATATTTTCGTATGAAAGCTTTGGCCGAGGGGACAAGTGCACCTAGTCAGGCTGACCTTAGTACCGGGTCAAATCAATTTCAACCGGGAATTAACATTGTTACCGGTGATATTTTATATTATGATCCAAATAAAGATCGGGAAGAATTGGCAAAAATGGTTACTGTTATGTGCTTACCCTATAGTTTTCCTTCTAACCCTCACTTTGTGCATTATATTAGAAAAGTTTATAATCCTACTTATAAAGGTTTTCCTCGCACAACCGTAAAGAGTGATATTTATAAATATAAACATGAATATGAACAATATTTGCGCTATTTATTTACTCATATAAATTGTCGTGTTGCTATTACAACTGATATTGATAGAAGTGGTAATGACTGTGATTACCTTACTGTTACCAGTCATTGGATTGATGAGGATTGGATAATGCAAAAGCGCATTATTGCTTATAGAATAATTAATTCACGTCACATAGGGCAGTTTATTTCTAGCACGATTACAGATATTTGTAGATATTTTTGCATTAGTGATAAAATAATATCAGTTTCAATGGATAATGCTACTAGTAACACAAATGTTGTAGCCTTGCTTACCACTACACTAAGTCCTGCATTTAGTAACATTTTTCATATTAGATGTATTTGCCATATTTACCATTTAATTGTGGGTGATGGTATGCGAATTTTAAATGTTGAAATTGAAAAGGTTAAAATAGCTCTTAATTGGCTTTTTATTCAAACCGTAGAAGTAGACTTAGAGAATATTTTAAAAGATGCGATGAATTTGGCCTAAGAGAAAGAAAGGTTCCTAAACCTTGTCCAACTTGATGGAATTACATGTATGAAAGTTTAGTTGTTGCATATGAATATAGAAATCTCATAAACTCAACGTTTAATGCTCATGTAAGTGATGATAATGAGCACCTTACAAATGCGGATTGGGCTAATGTTAAAATGCTTGTAGATTTTTTAGAAAAATTTTATATTGCTACAAATAAATTTTCTGGGAAATATTATCCTACTATTTCTAACTGTTTAGTTGATATTGCAGAACTTGCAAATTTGTTTGATCATTTTTCAGAGGGTGGGGAAATTTATCAACTTGCTATTGATTCCATGAGAAAAAAATTTAAAAAATATTTTTTTTCCTATTCCCCCTATTTATGGTGTTGATGCATTGTTAAATCCTACTATGAAATTAGGAGGTCCTCAATTTTGGTATGAAACTGTTTATAATGGTTTAGCACTTAAAGATGAGGAGTTGTCTACACTTGCGGACGCAATAGCCTCAATTAAAATAAATGTTCAAATTATTTATAATGCTTATCAAGTTGCATTAGATCATGCTAGACCAAATGTTCCAACTCCTTCTTCTTCTAGTTCTCAATCATCTAAAAGAACTGTTGGAGTAAGAGCAGTTAGTGCTTGGGCAGGGTTCAAGGGTTCTCAAGGTTCTAGTACTAGTGATTTTTCACAACTAAATGAGCTTGAAGTTTATTTGTCACTGGGAATTGAGGAAGTGAATCCCGACGGCTCCTTTAATATTTTGGAACGGTGGAAGGACAAAGAAAAACACTTTCCTATTCTTTCAAGGATGGCCCGAGATATTTTAACTATTCAAGCTTCAACAGTGGCATCAAAGAGCGCTTTCAGTCAAGCAAGACTTCAACTCGGTGATTATAGAGCGTCTATGAGGGAGAGCTTGGAAAAATCAATACTTTTCAGAGATTGGATCCGTTCGGAAAGAAGAAATTTTGGACTTGTTGAATCACAACCAGAGGTAGACGAAACTTATGAAGAAATGCTAGCTGAACTTGCGAAGGATGATGCTTCGCCTGGAAGCGGTGATGACCAAGCTTCATTTCCGCCACCACCAACGAAAATTCCTCCGGACCTTGAAGGATTTATGAAATTTGTAAGAGATACCATGTAAATTAATATGTAACTTGTATTTTGGCACATCTTGATTAGTTTCTTTTTCTTCTCAATGGTGGTATTAGTACCTTGTTGTGCTCATTCCATAGGGGGGAGGAAGACTAAGGAAGATATTGCCATGATTTTTTAATGCTATAATAAAAATATAACGCATTGCTTTGAATATCTCTTTATAATATTTTTATCTTTTTATATAGCTTAAGCTATACATATAGTATAATATAGTATATACTATACTATATATATATATATATATATATATATATATATATATATATATATATATATATATATATACACACACACACATCTTACTATATACATAATATATAAGCCATATTCGATAGTATACATCTTACGATATACTATTAAGATGTATATATAGTAATATATATATATATATATATATATATATATATATATATATATATATATATATATATCTTACTATATACATAGTATATAAGCCATATTCGATAGTATACATCTTACGATATACTATATATACATCTTAATATAGTAAGATGTATATATAGTATATAAATCTAATATTAATGTATAAATCTTAAGATGTATATATAGTAAATTGAATATAGCTTATATATATCTTAAGATGTATATATAGTATAGTATAGTATATATATTATAACGCATTGCTTTGAATATCTCTTTACAATATTTTTATCTTTAAATTTGAATTAAAAAATTTAGGTGACAATTCTATAATATAATTTACTAGGAATTGCCTTAGATATTTTTATTACCATTTTTTTTCTCTAACTTGTATAAAAATAATTTAAAAAATAGAAAATTTCCGTTGGGCCCACTTGGGCCCGCTTAGGACCGTTTGGGCCTGCTTAGGCCCGGAACCGGCCCCACTTAACACGGGACCGCTAGTTCATGGTCCCGGTCTCGGACCGGTTCCAACGAGAAGCCCGAGACCGCTTAGGACCGGCCCGCCTAGGACCGGCCCACTTAGGACCAGGCCACTTAGGACCGGGCCCGCGAAGCCCACTTAGGACCTGCCCCGGCCCACATGCGACCCCTACTACTATACACTACAAAAAAGTTAGGATACGACGACATTTTTTAAACGTCATTTTAAATCATATAAATGTCACAGAATGAATTGCCGACATTTATTTGACACTTAAATCAAATGTGATAAATTTCAAAGTCGGGAATTTTCCGACATTTACATTAATGTCGGCAAATAAATATTGACATTTATTTAAGAAACTTACAAATGTCACAAATTTTGAGTTTTAACTCATTCTAGTTGCGACATATAAAAAACATATCGGCAAATCATACCCATCCTTGCTACACATATATAAAAACGTGAGGAAATTACCTCCAATTAATCAATAGCTTTTTTTCTTCCTTTTAGATGTTAAAAATAATAATAAATTCTAATCTTATACCATAATCATTCATATAATTTTGATCCCACGAGTCATACACCAGAAAAGAATTTTGTATAAAAACAAAAGAGTCACATACATACTTTATTTTTAAAAATCTCATAACACCATTAAATAATGTTTCTCAAGCAATACAACATTTTCTCCTAATGCTGCTTTAGAACAAGCTGAGAATGCTAACTATTAAAAATTCCAATGCAGACTACAAAAACACTGATCACATTGTTGGTCGCTTGGTGAGCCTTCATACAAAGCGGCAACTGGAATTATTATAGCCATACCCTTTTCACAAAGGAAATTTCTCTTTTTGATTCTACTTTTTGCATATCAACTTCTGATGAAAATGAGAAAGAGACCCCTGACAGCAAACTAAAAAGTTAGCAGGCTACCTCTAAAGAAATTATATCGCAAATGGTATCACATGCAATGTTACAATTTTGTGTAGCTTAAGAGCTTCCATCATAAACGCAAAAAGGAAAAAAATGAGTGAGAAACTTACTAATCGAAAAGAAGGGAGGGGGGAGGGTGGAATGAAATTCAACTTTTCCAGAATAAACGAGCCACAAATGTGTACCTATTCCATAAAGTTAGAATATGGCAAATTAAAGATGCTCGAACACATATTTGTTTAGTAAAAATTAATGCAACAGCAAGGAAAAATTCTCTTTGTCAAGTTCTGCATGTACACCAAACATTTTTTGATTCTATAGTACTGATGATGGTTATTGAATAACTGGAAATTTAGTTGTCAAGTCAGAGGAGTGTTTGTGTAGCAGGTTTTAGAATTTTCATTTTCAAAAATACATTTCAGAGATTGTATGATATTCAGCTAATATGCATCATACATTGATAACTTTTCACAAGTGAACCACAAGAATTTTGTTAATCTAATTGAATTGTGAAGGTAATGAACCTTTGACATGGATGAGAACTTTGAGTATGCTCCTAAGTGTCACGACCCAGAATCTGACTAGTCGTGATGGCACCTAACCCACCCGCTAGGTAAGCTACGTAACCACTAACCAAATTTCAATAACAGTTAATAAAGTAATTTAAGTATAATTATCTTAATCTTATACATTCCCCAAGAATTGGTAGTACAAATCATGACCTTCTAAGAATAGAATTTACAAAATTGGTATGAAATAATACATCATCTGTTCGAAATGTACATGAACAGATTGTTATAAATCTAAGGCTACCATGAACAAGAGGCAGCTACAACCGGAATGCAGGTACATCATCAGATCCAGCTCCCATCGAACACAGCAACATCAGCAGCCAACATCTGCACGCAAGATGTAGAAGTGTAGTATGAGTACAACCGACCCCATATACTCAATAAGTGACAAAACTAACCTTAGGTTGAAAGTAATGACGAGCTTTACCAAGGTCGGGTCCAAAACGAATAGTCCACAACAGTCCATAACAACGTAAAGCAAATAATAGTTCCTCATTTCAAGTACATCAATGAAAACCCAAATCGTTTACCGAAACTGCCAAAAATATGAATAAGTTTGAAAATAATAATTTTTTCAAAATCCTTTCAATAATAAATGAGATGTTTCATTTTCTTTCCAAATAACCAATGTAAAAACAAATGCATCACTATGCCTATCTATCAACATGTGTGAGAAATAATAAATGATGTGATACTGTACAGCATGAGAAAAATACATCTCTATGCCCGTATGTCTTGTGCGCATGTCAATGCGATGCAACTCAGTGATAAAATCATATGCATACTCTTAGAGTATCATTTTACTCAGTCCTCCCAGTCACTCAGTCCTCCCAATCGCTCGGCACTCGGCACTCGCACTCAGTAGATACCTGCACTCACTGGGGGTGTGTACAAACTCCGGAGGGGCTTTTTCAGCCCAAGCGCTATAATCTGCACGGACAACTCACGTGATGCACGGATAACTCACGTGCTATAATAATATCTGGATCCGCACGGACAACTCACGTGCTATAATAAGCCAATCTGGCATGTTGCGGCGTGCAGTCCGATCCCATAATTATCCTCACAATCCGGTCCTCGACCTCACTCAGTCATCAATCTCTCCAGTCTTTCGGGCTCACAATGTCATGATTCAGTTTATGATTAATTCCAACTTTGGATTCAGTTTCTACTTTGTCTTTCATTGAGATCATCTTTGTTGAGTATTTTTCGTTCCCTTAATGGTAGCACTAGTATTATTCTCGTATTTTCTTATTCTTAGATCTCTATTATTACATGATATCTTTCCTGCTTTAGTTTTCATATTATCTTGATGTTATTATTGCTTCTAATTTTTTCATGACTTCTTCACTACTATAGTTTCTTTCCTATGTTGTTATTACTGATCTAATTGTCAATGAAGTAAGTGCAATTTTTATAGATCAAAGTTCAAATCTTAAGAGAAATAAAATTATTAGTGATTTCTTCTCATTTATTTAGTTGTACTATAATATTTGATGCTTGTGCTGGCAATAGATTATTCGCCTTACTGCGCAACGGGTGTCTTAATGTACTAAGTAAGGCGATTTTTTCTAAAGCGGCATTCTCCCTTCAATCTATCTTTAATTGAATTATGGAACTTTCTTCCCGAGCAACGAAACTCAAGAGTCAATTATTAGCAACTTTTACACTAATTTTTAAGTGGATGAGATCGGTCAAGTGGTATTAGTTAGAGATTGGGATTGCACGTATTTATGAATTGAACAAGATTCAAGCTAGGTAAATAGTTGAATTTGCCGACGATGTGAAAAGAATAGCCTTGAATGTTGAGAATGAGAATGTAGGAACTTGTCCTGGCAATAGATAACAGAATTTGATGGAATAATTCAAATATTTGTGTTGATGGAAAGTAACAAGATTCAATTTTTCCGACTCCTTAATCGCAATATTTGCTCACTCGGGCACTGATATCATTATAAAAATAGTAAATAAGTCAAGACTTACAGCTTGTTTGGATGGTTGTTACCCATTGTATCGTATTGTATTATTATTTCAAAATAATATTTTTTTTGATTGTTTATTTAAAATTGATTATATTGCATTATTGTTAAATCCATTATTTCGAAACAACGAAAAGGCCCATTTTTTGAAACAATCAAATCGGTGTGGTGGGATTGTTTCATACTCTTCTTTTCAATTATGCCCTTACTTATTATTCTATAATTATATTTTTGCCCTTTATCCTATTTTATACTTACTCCACCCAAATATATATTTGTCGTTCTCATTCCAAGTTGTGGTTCGTTCTTAACCTTGGAAGCAATTAAAATACCGTCAGTGATTTGCAAATATCTATCACATGTTAGTTCTCAAACTATTTTTCTCTATTAGGGCTCACATTATATTTCTACGTTCATATACAAATTTATTTTTGTTGTTCATGTCTCCGAACTGTTTATGCTATAATTAAAATTTATGTTGATCACAATTTATTTATTGATTTTTTTGTGCTCAGCCATATGTCAAACTGGCTTATAGCAAGCCTTCGCAATTGGCACATAAATATACTTGTCCGTTGGCTACCATTTTAAGAAAAATAACTATCTGTTATAAAATAAAAGTAACTTAGTAAAACATGAATAAGACATGTTATGAAATAAAAGTAATTTAGTAAAACATGAACAAGAAATGGAGATAGAGAGAAGAAAGAGATTTTCTTCTTCAATTATGTGTATTTTCCTATCTATTACAAGGCCTTTATATAGGCATGAAAAGTGAAGAAAAATATGTCATTGAATATGTCATTAAGCATTTGAGAAGATCATGGAGGAAGAGTAGACATCCACCATAATTTGATTTTTCTTATAACACTCCCTCTTGGATGTCCATAGATAATGTGCCTCGTTAAAACCTTATTAGGAAAAAATCCTATGGAAAAAAAATCCTAGTGAAGGAAAAAGAGTATACATATTTAGAAATACGCCTTTTGGTTGCCTCATTAAAAACCTTACAAGGAAAACCTAGTGGGACAAAACCTTGTAAGAAAAAAAGAGTACAACGCGTATTAACTCCCCCTGATGAGAGCATCAATTCACATCCTTGAGTCTTCGCATCCCAATCTTGTACACTAGTTTCTTGAAGGTTGACGTCGGTAGAGATTTGGTGAACAAATCAGCTATATTATCACTTGAACGGATCTATTGCACATTGATATCACCATTCTTTTGAAGATCATGTGTGAAAAATAACTTTGGTGAAATGTGCTTTGTCCTATCCCCTTTTATGAATCCTCCCTTCAACTGGGTTATGCATACTGCATTGTCTTCATACAAAATTGTGGGTAGTTTGTCATACTTCAAACCACATTTGTCTCGAATAAGGTGTATTATAGACCTCAACCATACACATTATCGACTTGCTTCATGAATAGCAATTATCTCAGCATGATTAGATAAAGTAGCAACGATTGATTGCTTAGTCGATCGCCAAGATATGGCAGTGCCTCCATATGTAAACACATAGCTTGTTTGAGATCGAACCTTTTGTGGGTCATATAAATACCCAGCATCGGCATAATCAACAAGATAAGGATTGCAATCATTGCCATAAAATAATCTCATATCGGTAGTCCCCTTTAGATACCGCAATATGTGTTTGATTCTATTCCAATGTCTCCTTGTAGGAGCAGAGCTATAACTTGTTAAGACATTAACTGAAAAAGTTATGTCAGACCTTGTAATGTTAGAAAGATACATTAGTGCACCAATTGCACTAAGATATGGTACGTCGGGACCAAGAAGCTCTTCATTATTTTCATGAGGTCGGAATGGATGTGCTTTATCCATATAAAATCGCTTTAAAATCATTTTAGTGTATGCTGATTGATGGACAAAAATTTCATCTTTCATATACTCAATTTGTAGACCAAGATAAAATTTTGTCTTTCCAAGATCTTTTATTTTAAATTCTTTTTTTAAATAGTCTACTACTTTAGGAAGCTCTACTTCTTTAGGAAGTTCTCTAGGAGTTCCAATGATATTTAAATCATCAACATACACAGTGATTATAACAAATTTAGATCCAGATCTTTTTATAAAGACATAAGGATAAATTGAATCATTCTTGTACCCTTCTTTCAACATGTACTCACTCAGGCGATTATACCACATGCGCCCTGATTGCTTCAATCCGTATAAGGATTTTTGAAGCTTTATTTAATAAATTTCTTGAAAACCTTAATATGTTTCAGAACAATTTAAATCCTTCAATGATTTTCATTATACGCATATCACGT
The DNA here is from genome assembly GCF_000390325.3 of Nicotiana tomentosiformis. Classification (NCBI taxonomy): domain Eukaryota; kingdom Viridiplantae; phylum Streptophyta; class Magnoliopsida; order Solanales; family Solanaceae; genus Nicotiana; species Nicotiana tomentosiformis. Next base: position 128,388,348 of record NC_090818.1, read on the forward strand.
TTTTCTTGTATTGCCAGATTAAAACCTGAAACGGCGACATCCACCACAGGAGAACATGTCTCTATATAATCAATGCCAGGATATTTACAAATCTTCTTGTAACACAAGTCGTCTTTATGTCTATCGACTTGACCTTTTTTTTTTCGTACAAGAACACATTTATACCGCCACTGACTTTATACTTTCAGGTGTTGGGACTATCCGTCCAACTTCATATTTTTCATGTGAAATTAATTTTCATTGCGTATTTTTCATTTGGCCAATCATTTATCTGTCCAAATTTCATGACAGATTTGAGCTCAAGATCCTCGTCAATATTAATAATATTGAGCGCTACATTATATTAACAATATCGTCGACGATCATTTTATATCGGTTCTACTATTACCCAATAAAGACATAACTTATTGAGATCTCTTTATCTTATTATTTTCAAGTACCTAAGCCTCTCCCGTGAGGTCTTATGAAGTGTTATGTCGTGATACTCTTCTAGAGCACTTGCCTCCTTATTATGACCATCCTGAACATTTGCTCTTCTCCTTCTTCAAGGAGTTTTATCTTTGGAACCGATTAGTCTATTATGCTTTATGCATACCATGGACTCTATTCATTATGAACTTTATTTTATTTGGAGCATTAGCAGCTGAATATGACATTTAGCTTTGGGTCAGCAAATACGCCTGACAATATTTTGCAAATGAACTATCACTTGAACTTCAAGTTCACATTTTCTCGTACGAGGATCTCGATGTACTCATAATAATTCATTACATGCATTACTTTTTCAGCTGCCCATTTTCTCCCCCTATTGTTGGGATCACCAACACATATCCCTAACCTTATTTGGGGATCCATCTTTGTGCATTGTGGTGGAACAATTAAATTATATAGCACATTCATATTTCTAGATGGAAATTATTTGGTTCCTGACCCTGAACCGATTGTGATAGGGAGAACTTATCATAACTTGGCTAGATGCGTACAAGTGCTGTTGTATATTAAATAATACATCACATACCAAATTTTATTTTGGCAATTTTGTTCTCATAACTAATGGTTTAGATATAATTGGAGGCATACAATTTATGCTAAACCAACTTAGATTTAAACCAGTATTATCAAGGTAAATCATCATAATTTATATTCTGGAACTGTGCTCTAAAAATTTGAGCAATCAATCTTGCAAAAGCCAAACTACAAGTTGATAACAAATGCACATGTGACCATAGAATAGATGCATCTATTAAAATCATATAATAGTAAACAGTCCACATGGAAGGTGACTGGGCCCATATATTTATCACCTTTTATTCGTTCCAGAAATCAAGGGATTCAATCCCAACCTTAACTGGTATATCATGAGAATAAGCAGCACAAGAGAATTCTTGAAGAATCTTATATTTCTTCAATATATGCCAATGTAATTCTCAATTAATTTTTTCGCATCATAATTGAACCGAGATGGTCAACCGGTCATGCCAACTAATATTTATTTCAGTAAACCTCTAGTTTACTTGTGGCTTGTGATTGCATCATCATGCTTATACTTGTATAGTACAAATAGAAGAAAAGTCAGGTAACCTTTTATATTTACTCGGTATGATTATAGTAATATAAAGATATTTAATTTTCTTTTCATTTATAGTCTCAATATGCCAACCACTTTGGCTAATCTATTTGTAAATCAAAATATTTCTTTTGAGACTTACTACAATATTAATGTCATGAACAATTTCATTCATCCGGGTAGTAACAAATTAGTTCTTTCAGAGCTCTTAACTGCTTTTGTACTACAAGATCTTTTGTCACACCATCCATATAATGAATGTCTCCTTTCACAAAGAGAATCATATCATAATAATTGTCATGTTCAAAATCATCACAAGCAAAATAATTTATTGCTTTAATTTTGTTTTTAATAACTTTTATAAGGCATGACAAAATATTTTTGGCATATCATATGCATGCGACCAATGATATATTCATATAACTACACAATAATATTCATTATCTTTCTTTGTCTCAAACCTCCCTTATAGGTGAGTTGTAGTATTTATCCAACTATGCACAAGTATATTATTATACATAATCTTTATCATATATATATATATTTATCCAACTATGCACAAGTACATTATTATGCATAATCTTTATCATATATATATTTTCACATTCACTTTCAGGAATGAGTATGCAATCTCAATGTTTATCACAAGTCACATTCTCTTCAAAGAATTTCTCCCTTTTTATAATTACCATAGTGATAACTATTATTATTTTGGCCTTTCGCACGCCCACATTCATTGGTCAACCACTTGTCTTTATTTAGACTTATCATGCGCTGCTATCACATTCATTCAAGAATGGAGCAAATCAAGTGGGACAAGTTTCATGCTTTTTCATGAAAATTACATTATTTTTTCTTTAGTTATTATTATTATTATCAATATGGTGCATTAGGACTCAAACCCAATGCCTTACCCATATAAAGGTATGCTAGGCCATAATGCGTTGGAACTTGAATCCAACGTCTTTTCATCAACATAGTGCGTTGGGACTTGAATCCATCGTCTTACCCTCAATCTTTGGCATAATAGGCAAAAATTCACTAGGACTCGCACTCGAGCCTTTAAAATATTATTACTTCATAGTTATAGGCATAAGTAAATTAACTTTCTAGAAGACATATATAACTATTTCAATCTTGAAACAGTTCATCTGCAACAAAAATGCTAGTTAGAATATATGCCAATTTTGCTTTCAATGAAATACATCATGTTATGGTAAAAATATTATTACTAAATTACCTTAATAATTATCTATCATAGTATGTAAAAGGTTAGAACATATATATACATTGGAATATTATCTTTGTCCTATAAGAGATGTAGCAAATAAAGACATACCTTTCCAGTTCTTTATTTCACTGGATACAATTGAAAAAAAATATTTTTACTAAACACTGCACATAAAGTTAATGCAAAGATATGAAAGTATGAATGAGTTTAAATGGATGTAAAACTTATCTCTGTATTATCATCCAAGACATTTTTTATTGTACTTGATCTCATTGTTTGCTTATAATTTACATAGTCTTGACGTAGAAGATCATGAAATGAGCAATTCGTGCTGATAACGTGTTATAAAATAAAAGCAACTTAGTAAAACATGAATAAAACATGTTATGAAATAAAAGCAATTTAGTAAAACATGAACAAGAAATGGAGATAGAGAGAAGAAAGAGATTTTCTTCTTCAATTGTGTGTATTTTCCTATTTATTACAAGGCCTTTATATAGGCATGAAAAGTGAAGAAAAATATGTCATTGAATATGTCATTAAGCATAGAAATATGTCATTAAGCATTTGAGAATCATGGAGGAAGAGTATACATCCACCATAATTTAATTTTTCTTATAACACTATCTTTATATTGTGGCTCGTGCATATATTGGCATGTTTATTATTTTAGTACTTCTAGTAAGTAACCCGTGTTAAGTACATGATGTTAAACATGAAGTATGAGGCTGCCTTTCGCTCTTCATCTTGTTCACAATTTACAAAATAGAAGAACTTTTCTCGAAACCTATCTTTCTCATTAGTAAGTTATTTTTAGCTAATACTGTTTAATCTAAGGAATATTTTTTTTAATATTTAAAATAATTAAAAATATTTTAGTAAATTTATCGGTTACACTACAATACCATACAGTATACAATCTATTTTCTCTAGCAATTGAAACATAATTTTAACCATCTCGCGGTTTAAATCGAACTCCTACAACATTTGGCACTGAGTACTCAGCTTCAAGTCCTAACTCCTAAGCCAACTTCTCATCTCAGCTTGAATAAGTGAGATTAAATTGTAAACATTATATTATCAGCCTAATCATTTATATATAATCATTCTCCCTCTATTAATCATAGGAAATCAAGAAATTATTCATTCAATGGAGCAAACTCAACCACCGCCGACACCGCCGCCGTCGACGTCCACTTCACAGCCAACTGAACAACAACAGCTTCCACCACCATCTCCGCCTCCACCACCTTCCTCCTCCGCCGCCGCCGCAACCAGTCAACTCCCGTCTACTACTACAACCACTACCTCAGTAGTACAATCACAACCACCACAAAACCTAAACCCTACCACCACCACTACCATCGCCGCCGCAGCTGCAGCCGCCACATCTACTCAACAGCAAAACCCTTTAACACCCACTTTACAAAATGCTCAAACAAGACAACCCTTTAACAGGCCATGGCAACAGCCTTCACCTTTTCAACACTTCTCTTTACCTCCTCCACCGCCGCCGCCGCCACCTCACTCATCATCATCTTCTTCGATTACTTCTTCGTCTTCTTCCCTTTCTATGCAAAACCCTAGAGGAGGTGGTGGAATGGCCATGGGAGTACCTGCTCATCACCCTCCTACCTCTTTCTCCTCATTGACTCCGCCGCCGCCTTCTTTTGGGCAGCAATTTGGTCGCAATTTGCCTGATTCTTCTGCCCCCAGCTCAACTGCCTCACAGGTATTATTCAATTTTCACTTTCTTATTATTCCTTTCGTTTCAATTTATGTGATATAGTTTGACTCCACTAAGAGTTTAAGAAAGAAAGTAAAACTTTTGAAATTTATTGTCTTGAACATGTATTAACATTTGTATGGCTATAAAAGCTTCTTATTAAAGTAAAATGGAAAGTTTAAACTTAAATTGTTAGTCTATATAGAAACGTGTCATGCTTTCTGGAACGGACTAATAATGAAATAGTGTCGTGTAAATTGGGTGCATCCTTTTCCTATGTGAATGCAATTGCAATTAATTTTTTTGCGTATTAGATGTTTTAGTTCCTGCAAAAGCAACAAGTTTGCAATTGCAGCCTAATTTATAAACTAATCCACTAGGAGTAGGTCCTGAAGATCATTCGTGATATTTAAACAAGAGAAGCTAAGCAGCAAAATTACTGAAAAAATATTAGAGGAGCATCCAAGCCTGTGGCTTAGGGGTAGATAAAGAGAAATGAAGACCATGAAAGTTCAAAGTTTAAATCCCATCAATCAAAGGCAAAAAAGCTGCACAAATTTATTCGATGAGATGCGTGCAAACTGGTCCGAACACCACCTTACAAAAAATTAAGATAAGTACCATGCTACGTCTAGAGTTCAAACAATTTGCTATAACCATATTAAATTCACATTATTGGGTAATATGAGAATCAAATTTGAGACTTTAACATGTGAAGGTGTAAGGGCTGATGTAGTCAAAAGGATCCGGGCACTGGATTGTGAATCCACCATGCAGGGTCCAGTCTTAGCCGTTCACTCACTTTTTATTGTGGAGACAATATAAAGTACTATCATTAGATGCGGAGGAAAGAGCCTAACATAACTAAGTTAAGAGATAATTGACTATGCCATGATGTTTGGGTCAAAAAAAATTGTTCCATACTGTTTAATATTTTAAGATAAACAAGAAGGCATTAACATATTTTTTCCAATTCTACCCTTACTACTCCAAGAAGGCATACAATCATAATTACTTATTCTTTTAACGAAGAAATCATGCTAATTTAATTGAATACCCCTAATGAATAATGCTATTAAACGATTTTTTAATGGGTATGTGAAAAATTCAAATGATAAACAAAAATGACCAGAGGAGTACTAAATAGTAAGACAAATAGATAACAATTCAGGATGCATGATTAAGTATTCTGAATCGCTGTTAAAACACCGGAACATAATTCATGAACTGTTAGGTGATTTTTGGATCTTGGTTATTCTGGTTTATGTGGTTGGGTCTATTTAATTGAATTATGAATATGGTTATTTGAGTTTGGTGTTTCGGTTGTGATGGGGTTGCATAAGAGATCAGCCCTTAGCCCGTTTTTGTTTTCGTTGGCGATGGATGCATTAACGCGACACATTCAAGGGGAAGTGCCGTAGTATATGTTATTTGCAGATGACATAGTTCAGATTGACGAGACTCGAGGAGGTGTAGCTGAGCAGGACCAAGACGGAGTACTTGGAGTGCAAGTTTAGCAAAGTTACCCGGGAAGCGGACATGGGTGTAAGGCTTGATACACAGGTCACCCCAGGAGAGAGAGTTTCAAGTACCTTGGATCTATAATACAAGTTAACGGGGAGATTGATGAGGATGTCACGCACCGTATCGGAGCCAAGATGAATGAAGTGGAGGCTCGCTTCCGGTGTCTTATGTGATAAGAATGTGCCGCTGAGACTTAAAGGTAAGTTCTACAAGGTAGTAGTTAGACCAACTATGTTGTATGGAGTAGAGTGTTGGCTTGTCAAAAACTCCCATGTCCAGAATTAGAAGGTGCGAGAGGTTAGCCTTAGTGGGTATCAGGCGGGGTAGAGGTAGGCCTAAGAAGTCTTGGGGAGAGGTGATCAGGCAGGACATAGCGCAGCTGGAGCTGACTGAGGACATGCCCTAGATAGAAGGGTGCGGAGGTCGAACATTAGGGCAGAAGGATAGTAGGTAGTCGAATGTTTCTCTTTGTCTTACTTAGTTAGCTAGCATTAGTGTTAGTATGATATCCTTTTATTCATTGATTGATATTAGTACCTAGAATTTAACTGCTTTCTTGGCTTCGGTCTTAATTTTATCTTGTTGTTATTCTTACTTGTTGCTATTACTTTTTTCATCCGTTCTCCAGCCGAGGGTCTATCGGAAACGGGCTAGCCACGAAGGAATAGGTTTGAATGCTGATATATACCGTCTTTCAGAGGCTTTGCCCTTGCAGGGCAGGGGTAAGGTTGCGTACATCTTACCCTCCTCAATTCCCACTCGTGGGAAATTACTGGGCTTTTTGTTGTTGTTGAGTTGGGTGTTTCGGTACTTCATACTTTTGTGTGCATTTACGCCCCTGTGTTCTTGCTTTACATTCTGTATTGGATATTAACTGATTCTATATTGTCTGTAGGTGAGGCAGCCAGTACAAGGAATGCATGGGATGGGAATGATGGGATCACTTGGTTCAACGTCACCAATGCGGCCAGCAGGGGTTCCTCAGCAGCTGAGACCTGTCGCCTCTTCTCTTAGACCTCAGACGAGCATCAGTAGTCAGTCTGCTGCTACACAGGTTAGTATTTCCTTGCAAGATAGAAACATTTCTCTGTATGTCCTTTTCTACTATTTGGTTGTTTATGTTCAGATTGTGCTTGTAGATCATTATTCACATGGTTTTTGGCTGTAAATTATTGAGGTTTTCTGTTTCTTTTTTATTTACCATTGCAGAATTTTCAAGGCCATGGCATGTTGAGAGTTCAGTCAGTGGGATTACCTTCTTCCCAATTGCATACTATGTCTCAAAGTCCAAAAGCCCAGAATCAGCCGTGGTTATCTTCAGGAGCACAAGGAAAACCCCCTTTGCCAACACCATCACTAAGGCCTCAAATTAGCCCTCAGACTTTGCATCAAAGGTCCCATATTCTTTCGCAGCATCAGCATACTGTTACTACCTCATCCTCTGCCCAACAGTCACAGCTTTCAACCTCAAGTCAATCCCAAGATCATTTGGGACAACAGATGCCCCCATCGAGGATCCCACAATCATTATCTAATCAGCCACTTGCCAGGGGGCAGGGATTGGGAGTACAGAGACCTTCATCTCATGCATTGATGCAATCTGCTACGGTCAAGCCAGGACCTCCTAGTAAGGTTACCACTTTAGAGACTGAGGAACCTTGTACTAGGATTCTAAGCAAGAGAAGCATCCAGGAGATTCTGGCCCAGGTTACTGTGGACATGCTAAACTCATTGTTTCTTCATTTTTGCACATTTTCCATGATCCACCTAATTTAAAGACTCCTTTTGTTTTGAAGTTATTCCTGTATATACTGATTTAATCTAAAGGAGAATATATGTTTAAAGCTTTACCATCTTCACTACATTGGCTCATAGCTGGATGGATCACTTCACAATAGTAATTCCTGCAAAGGATGAGGACCTTTCACCGCAAATTACTTCGCAGTTTTCTTGTTTTGTTTTCTTCTAATTAGTAGTTCTTGTTGCGAAGTCATGTGAGATAAATGGTTTTGAAATTTTTGTTGAAGTAAGATTATTAGAACTCCATATCAGTTGATAGGATGAGGTGCATTCTGTTGAGAATGCAGCAGTACTAGGTTGTCAGTGATTGGGAAGTTATAATTATTAACTAGATGATGTAGCTCCCGATAAAAAAGGATTGCACTTAAGTTACTTTTTCTTCATCTTATCCTTTAGTTTAAAATTAAGTCTTTATCTTTATAGTTAAAAATATGCTTTAGTTTACTTTTATCATTTTAGGTAGACGTGGAGTGGAGAATCCACAAGGGGCTTTTACCACAGGTGAAGGTTTTGGTACGAAGTTCTGTTTTGGCCTCATTTTTGCCAAAATAACCTCTTAAAGGTATAAGGTAGGGAGGAAAAGGAGTGAAATCTTATTGAATTTTGAGGTGTATAAATATAATAATAGTAGCCTTGTCATTCATAGTCAACTTGGAAAGTGAACAAAACCTCTCTTAGCATTGTGTCCTCTTTGTCTCTCCTGGTATTCGATTTTGGTATCAAGTATCTGTGTATTCTCTTTGCCTTTATGATGCGATTGCTTGACCTGCATCTCTCCTTGACAGATAGATCCATCAGAGAAATTGGATGCTGAAGTTGAAGACGTCCTTGTTGATATAGCAGAGGAATTTGTGGAATCTGTAAGTTCATGTTTTACTTGTTTCACACTGAAACATCACTTTCAATTTAAAATGTAACCTGACAATCTGATAGGTTAGGAGTTGTTATATTGTAGCTTACTCTTAGAAGAACTCTGGTGGGGTTGAGGTTTGGCCTTGCTTTGATATGATAAAGCTAGCTTTTTCGTTGTCATAGTTAATGCCATTACTTTTCAGTTTTACTATTCTGTTCTGCTTAATGTGGTAGACTCAGGGTTATTTATCTCAAAAATTAAAAAGAGAAATAGGGTAAGCTCAGGGGTATAGTGGTTTCATTTATAGCTTACGTCCTGGTAAGTACAAGAAAGGTTGAAATTGCTACTTGAATTTGTAAATACTACTATTTGTTTCCTAGATTAACTCAATAAATTCTAGGAAGTAGGAAATAAAATTTGCTCTTAGATCTGACTATTCTACATAAAGTTGTTTTCTACAATGAAACCAATGTTCTTAGTTTTAAGGTGAATTTCAAATCATGGTCCAATTTTCATTTAAGTTCTTGTTTTATTTATGATATGTCTCTTCCCATGCACATCAGTGGCTTGTTATCACTTATCTCTTCCAATTGGATACTTTGATTTGTTTGAAATGTAACTTTATATAAATGTCAAGCGATTTAAAAGCTTTTTTTTTCCTTTCAATTTAGCTATATTATATGTAATTCTATAAACCTAAAGAGTGTAGAGGAGGGGATGTTGAATATGGTGCAATCTCTCTTCAAATTAGCCCTTCCGTATTTGTCGGTTTCGGGTTAATTTATGCTTGAATCTCTTGTGGTGAATAAGTTGTTAATATCAAAGTCACCTGTGTAATCTTCAGGCAAATGAGAATTCTGTTTTGGCAGTGTGCTAATCATTTGTTCACTTGTACTTGACTACTTTGCTCTTGACCAGATTACCACATTTGGCTGTTCATTGGCGAAGCATCGAAAATCCAATACTTTGGAAGCAAAGGACATCCTTCTGCATCTTGGTAAGTTACCTTCTATTCCTGACTGGTCCAGCAATATGCAGTACCTAACCTATTATAGATTCTTTGGTTCAGAAAGGAATTGGAACATGACCCTCCCAGGTTTTAGTGGGGATGAGATCAGGACCTACAAGAAGCCGGTGAGTTCAATAACTCCTTTATTCTGAAAGCATCACTTCAAAATTAGATTTTTCCGAGAAGGTACTTTCTTGCGATATTATCTTTGATCGGATCTGTTATGGATATTTGATTGTTTCAATTGTGGTTTCTCAGTTTACAAGTGACATCCACAAGGAGAGAATTGCAGCGGTAAGTCAAATTGTTTGCTTCCCCTTGTTTGTCCCACAAAAAGTTCCGAAGTATGTTCATATCCCCAAACCGAAGTGAGGTGTTTGGGTGTGATTGGTTTTGTCTTTACATTTCTATTTCAAGGTGAGAAGATAATGTGACATATATAGGTCAATTGTTAAATGGTGTGGATTCTGGTTGCGCTATTGTTTGCTGACTGGTCGTCCTTTTGGCAGATAAAGAAATCTGGTCTAGTTGCCGAGATGACAAATGCAAAGGGCTCAGCACAAGCTGGTGGGGGTATGAAAGGCCATTTGGCAAAGGGTGCAGCTAATATTTTGGGTTCCCCTAATGCCAAGACATGAGAACTGACTGCATTAGAAGCAGGAGAATTTGATGTAATGAATTTATTACTGACTGCAATTGGGCTAAAGCCTTTTACTGCATGACATCTCAAAGTAAATATCCTAACATAGCATGGGTACTGACAAAAGCCTGAAAATCTACTAATAGGATGTTGGATATACAGTCAGATCTATCTATAACATATCTATATAACAGTCGTTCACTATAAAAGTCAAGTTTTTCTTGGAATTAATATGTATGTTATGTTATAATAACAATTCACTATAGTAACCAAAAACGTTGTAAAGATGTTTGATTGTTGTAGAGATGTTCGACTGTATAAGTAAGTCTACACGTTTTAAAGTTGTGCTAGCTTAGAGGACTATCATTAGAGGGTTGTGTTGGTAGATAGGGTATTAGAGCCTCTCTCCGCATGCAGCCTTGGGTGATTGTGGATCACAACCTCAATGTTTGATTGAGTTTAGCAAAACTACATGGAGATAGGGGGATGGACAAACTTCAATTGTGTTTAGGTTTATCACATTTTTGAGAGATTGTATTTCATACTTTTAAGGAAATTACTAGATTTCCAAGAGGTAGTGTATGTTACGTTAACTTGGGAAATATTCACATTGCAGAACGCAGGGTTGGCATTATGAGGAAGCAAATCTCAGACTTATATGACGGGTTGGAATTGGTCTAATTGATTTGTACTCAAAATGTAGTGGTGGTACATCATAGGATCAATTTTTAAACTTTGAAAATTAGAATTTACTAATAAGCACTTTTGAGCAGCAACTAGTGTGTGTTTTGACGAGAGTGTTTTTCGTGGAATACTCATATGTTAAGAAGAACATGTCCTTGTTAAATACTTGGTCCTCATTTTTATCTTTTAAGTCTCTTCTCTCTTTCTTGGAAATCCTGTATTTGTGACAACTTTCAATCGTGTGCATATAAGCAATGAGATTCGCCGTTTTTGCTGACCTTGAATCTGATTATAAGCAGCTATGGCCAAAACTTTTTTCTTTTTTCTTTAATAGAATTAGGGAAGCTTCCTCTTAAAGTAACAACACTAATAAGGAGGAGAGGAAGAGGAGGAGCAGTTGAATTATTTTAGAACATTGAATATAGCTTAAATTGTAGGATAAACAAAACAACAGCATACCCTGTGTATTCCTACAGTATGGGGTTTGGGGAGGATAATGTGTGTGGTGCCTTACCTCTAACCTGTGGAGCCTATAGACTTTCGGCTCAAGAAAAAGCATTTCTCAGCAGGTTTGAACAAGAAAAAAAAGAACAAAAATGAAGAAGCCGTGTTGAAAATACCGAAGAAATGAATAGTCAGAACATCAAAATAACAAAACAATAAGAAACCCACAGAACGGAAACATGTAGTAATGAAAATTGAAAAATAAGAAAATACGAGAATAACAATAATAATACTGATATGCCCGCAAGGGTTGACTGAGTTGGTTAGGTGAGTTGTTTCCCATATAGGAGATCTGGAATCGATTTTCCTCACCAGCAGCCTTCTCAGTCAGTGCTCGTGGCACCGGGCTTGCCGGTGCGGTTTATATCTCCTGTGTGATTTGCGAGTTATTGCACAGTGAGCAGGTTACCCAGTGCACACCTGAAGGGTAGCGGCTACAAGTGAAAATTTTCAAAAAAAAATAATATTAATATAAAAATTTAAAATTGGACTACCTTCTAACATTCTACCGTGTAGAATAAACACTGGCCAAGAAAAGATCATGGTGTGCAAACAGGTACATGCATATTGGTGGATTTCAAACTTGGGACACCTAAAAATCAACGATCAAGTTTCCTATTGTGAATTATGAGCTAATCAAGGTTTAAATTATAATAGAAACATGTGCATGAAATATTATTGAAATTTTAATTCCAGGTCAAATCCATGTGCTATAACGTGCAATAATTTAAGTCCATCTCCTCTAACAACTTTTTATTAGTAAAATAATCTCGAGTCGTTTCATTAACTTGAGTTTGATTCAACTAACATGTGGAGAATTTAATTGGGTCCAAAAAATTTGGGGGGGGGGGGGGGTTATATTTTATCGAAGAAAATTAAATCAAAAATCAATTTCAATTTTGTTAAATTAGATTAAACAAAATTGAATCTAGAGATTTCTTAATCGATATTTACAAGTAATTTAGTTTGAAGTTGACAAATAGTGAGTTATTGGGTGAATTAAAAAGGAATGAAATTTCACCTTCTGAACGATTTAACCAAAGAACATATGCTGTGGCATAAAACTCTAGATGGAATATATAGGAAATGGGGAGTGCAAAAAAAGATATTAAAATCAAGCATTACGAGGTAGTTTGATAGAAATCAACGTGGCTTATGCGGAGGCGAAGTCAGAACTTGAAACTTATGAGTTTGGGATTCTAATCCTTTTAAGTTATTGGGTTTTAAATTAATAATTTTGTACATATCCAATGAATTTCTTATAACAAATACTTTAGACTAAACTACTGAATTCGGTCGAACCCGTAACCCACATGCTAACTGCCCTTAGCTTCACAGTACTGTCCTAGATTAATTATACCTTTGAAAATACTGGAATATTAAGGGAGTAATAAAAAGGATTAATTATATCCTCATTATGGAATCGCATAAATACACCTATGTTATGAAAATATTATATTGTGGATGTCCATTTATTACTCCGCTATAGATAATTCTTCCTGAAAAAGATTATCACTATTGAAATTTATCTACAAGCAGTTGATGCACGCAGGTTGCAAGCAACTAAATGAAATGATTTGCAACAACTTCTTATTAAACAGGCAGGTTGCGAGCAGCTCATGCAGACAGCTTACAAGCAGCTCAAGAAAAGTATCACGACTCAAAATCTCGCCACAGGCGTCGTGATGACACCTAATCTCTAATACTAGGTAAGCCGATTTCAATTACATTTTAAAGATTTTTTTTAATTAAATAAGTAATCAAAACTAACAACGGAACAAATAAGAATATACAACCTCCCAAGACTGGTAGTACTGAGTTACGAACTCTAACTAAATACATGGAATAATCACGAGGACCAAATATACAATACTGTTTGATTAAAAATTAACAGTACAATGAAATGAAGAGACTCCAAGGGACTGCGATGACCAAGCAGCTCTACCTTGAATCCTTGCGATCACATTCTAACTCTGTCCGGGTCTGATACCTCTAATACCTGGCTCTGCACAAAAATGTCATATTAACCTCCAGCATCATCAATGATTACATTCTAAGTTGTTCATAATCAATTCCAGCATCATCAATTAATCTCATATTAACCACCACCTCATTTCGAATTTTCACAACACTAACAACAGAATGTGAGGCATGAAGACTTCATGATTACTTACTCGGATTAATGAGTCACATTTAATGCCACCTGCCACTCACCTCATAGGCTAAAACTCAATATTTACACCACGAAAATGGTTGAATATGAACAGAAAAAATATACAAGAATTATCCAATAAACCTAACGGGCATGACTCCTTATTAATACTATTGTACAAATTAAATTTCACAAAGGGAGAATTTAAACTCATAAATAATTCACCACAAAGACCTCGTCCTTATATAACTTTCACCGCGGCTTATAACCCGATTTAAATATTTCACATCATATAAAAATGCGATGATCTCGTCCTCAACTCCGGATCACAAGTATTTTGTACATTGTGCCAACTGAAATTTTTTAATTTCTTTTTTTTTCACTAAATATCGTAAATATTTTTCACAACACATAATGAACCCTTATACCGGTAGGGCATGTAATTCATAAAATTTGGAATCAATTATTTCGAAACACATTAAACCCAATGTGATGAATAATAAAATTTACTTTTGGACTTATATCCCTCAATGGTGCACAAAAAATAAAAATAACAGACACGGGCCCACATCCTCAATTCTCCCAACATGGATAAATATATAAGTGGGTCACAAAATTATGAAGCTCACCCATAAGCGGAGCATAATAGGAGGACTCACCTCAATATTCAGAATTGAATCAAAATAAGAATAGTGCTCCTTTTATTATAAATTAAATCATGAATGTACGACACCATCTAGTGTATTGGCCTCAGCTAAATCATAGTGATTATATCAACGGGTCGGGCCTCCACCTCTTAGGCGCCCACTACCCGCCTGGCCTCCACCTTTAACTCACTATGCACGTGAAGTATTAACTGGAATAAAGCTTGTAGTTTGAGTGTTCTGATAAAATCCACCCCTCCCAAGTCTGGGACAATTTCTCTTGATGTGTCTTGTATCACCACACTCATAAGAACCCCTCTGCAGGTTCGGCTGCTCACATTGAGTCTGTGCCGGATAACTGGAATAACCATTATAAGAACCATGTGCCGGTGGTGCATTAAAAGAACTTACTAGAATACCCCGAGTATTCTAAAATTATTTTCATGACCCCGTTAATACTGAAATATAGAATTATTAATGACGTGGGAATACCGCAAGTAACAGCATCATCCCATACAAATCTCAGCTCATAATCATATACAAGTTTCGTAGAACCTTTCAATACCACATAAATACATCTCAGACCAAAACTCATATAACACATGACCCCGCAATCTGATCGTTAATAGTGAACTCCCTCACTTGGCGCGAAGCCATAGAACACATTCTGATGATCTACAATACTAACATTCATCGCTCATAGGACACCGGTCATAAGACAACTCAAGCCATTTATTTGGCGCATGTCATCCTCATGACAGTTAAACTCGCTTCCTCCAGTGCGTTGGTTGCGTATGTACCCTTCGCTAAATAGAAATCCCATACGAACTACATGATTTTTAATACCACCAACTATTTCAGATCTACATCCACCTCGCGACCCTACCATGATTGTGATGATTAGGCAATCAATTAAACCTTCTTAATACCATACTTATCAACCAGATGTCAGAACCTACTGCACCTCAATGTGCACAACTGAATGATCTCTTAATACTTTCGCATCCTCGATCTGAACGACACATTGTAATAATGGTTGAGCAACCCTAGCTCCCTTATAACCCCTCTATAGTATCATGAACCGTTGGTGCATAGTTGATATCGAGTGCGCAATTTCATACACGAGTGGATGCAAAAGAACATAGGATATATACTTCGAGATGAATAAATGCCGCACGATAAGGAATGAAAGAAGTGAATTTTTCTAACAGTTCTGTAGCCTCTCGAAGATAAGTACAGACGTCTCCGTACCGATCAACAAGACTCTACTAAACTCGTTCGTGACTCGTAGAACCTATGAACCTAGATCTCTGATACCAACTTGTCACGACCCAAAATTCTGCCACAGGCATCGTGATGGCACCTAGTCTCTAATACTAGGTAAGCCGATTTCAATTATATTTTGAAGAATTTTTTTAATTAAATAAGTAATCAAAACTAACAGCGGAACAAATAAGAATATACAACCTCCCAAGACTGGTAGTACTGAGTCACAAACTCTAGCTAAATACATGGAATGATCACGAGGACCAAATATACAATACAGTTTGATTAAAAATTAACAGTACAATGAAATAAACAAACTCCAAGGGACTGCGACGACCAAGCAGCTCTACCTTGAATCCTTGCGATCACATTCTAACTCTGTCCGGGTGAGATACCTCTAATACCTGGCCCTGCACAAAAATATGCAGAAGTGTAGTATGAGTACACCACGGTCGGTACCCAGCAAGTATCAAGACTAATCTCAGTGGAGTAGAAACGAGGTATAGTCAAGACACTCACTAGTCTAATAACATGTGCAATATAGTATACAAAATAATACTGAAAAATAACTAGTAATGATAACAACAAAATCAACCAGTGATATAACAACAATGCAACAAGAACATTATAGTTATTGCTCAGACGAATAAGGAACACAAGTACAACCAATTAATCAAGTCCTTCAAATATAAATTCTTTCGCCTATATATTTTTTCAAATAATAATCTTCAGGATATAATACTTTCCAATAAATATATTTTAAAGTAAAAGTTACCATGTGACACCTCATTTCACAATCATAAAAATTACGTGTCTCAGCCCACTTTCATATTTTTTCACGGTACCTCGTGCCCATATTTCTATCACCATCACACAGACAACTCACGTGTCAAAATATCAATGTATATAAGATCCGTAGGATTAATTTATTTTTACTAAAGTAAGGTTAAAATCTTTAAATCAAGTAAGAAATCAACAAAGGAATGAATTTATTTTAGAAATTATTTGGGTAAAGAAAATGTCATTTCAATTAAAATGAATCATCCGATGACTACTAATTTGGATGTAAAATTTATTAAATTAAAACATAATAGCAATTTCTTTTATTCGAAACAACTCAATTCTCAAAAATCAGTAAAAACCATAAACACAAATCTACAGAATCTTGTACAAAGAGCCAAAGCCAACACAATACAACAAGGAATACAAAACACATAATAAAATCAAATAATACATCACGAAAGAACACAAGAATTTACATATCACAAAAAAATAAAATAACCAAAGGCAAATGCATCCATAGAAAAATATCAACAAAAGGGCACTCCCGAGGTACCGCCTCGTAGTCCCAAAAGTAAATATGCAAGACAGGGGATCTCCCGGAATACCGTTCCGTAGTCCCAAAGTAAATATGCATTGCAGGTGGATAGGGGGGAGGGGGGGATCTCCCGAGGTACCGCCTCGTAGTCCCAAAAGTAAATATGCAAGACAGGGGGATCTCTCGGAATACCGTTCCGTAGTCCCAAAATAAATATGCAGGGCAGAGGGATCTCCCGGAATACCGTTTCGTAGTCCCAAAGTAAAAATTCAAGACTGGGGGATCTCCCGAAATACCGTTCCACAGTCCCAAAATAAATATGCAGGGCAGGGGGATCTCCCGGAATACCGTTCTGTAGTCCCAAAGTAAATATAATTTCAACAACTGCACAAGTGCTCACATATCACAAATGGCTCATCAAGTGCTCAAATATTTCAACTTGCTACAGAAATCAACAATATATCATTTCCCACAATAAGAAGCCCATGGCTCGACCATAATGTGCACAAAATCTTAACAAAAATATCCGGGAGTGAACAACTCAACAAAATAATATTTCACATATATTCAAGGTGGCAATCACATCAAATCATCATATAAAAATAATTTTAACAAACAAGAATCTAGGCATGACGAAATAGAGGATTTAATAAGTGCCAATAATTTCCAACTTAATACATAAGAGCGTCTAAGGATTTTAATCAATGAAATTTGCACATATATACCAAGTATGTACTCGTCACATCACGTACATGATTTTCAATTACACAATTTGCACATATTACTCAATGCCTAAGGGGTATTTTTTCCACTCGAGGTTAAGCAAGACACTTACTTTTTTGAAGTTAGGCCGATATTCCAAAATCGCCTTCTTGCTCGAATTGACCTTCAGACCGCTCAAATCTATCCAAATTAATTATATAACTTCATTAAAATTCATCGAAAATAATTTCGGATAATAATACGTCGACTTAAAAATTTATTCCAAAAAGTCAATAAAAGTCAACGCGGGGCCCGCCCCTCGGAACCCGACACAATTTTCATGAAATTCGAATACTCATTCCGATACGAGTTTAACCATACCAATTTTATTGAATTCCAATAACAACTCGACCTTCAAATAGTAAATTTTTGGAAGATTTTACAAAAATCTTGATTTCTTCCATTAAAATCCGAAATAAATAATGAATATAACCATATAATCATGAAGTATAATCACTTTAGGATATAGAACATTTACCCCAATCCATATGGTAAAAATCGCCTCAAATATCGCTTCACTCCGAGATCCATAGCTCCAAATATGTTAAAAATGACTGAAACCTCGAAATATAGCTACTGCCCAGGTATTTACACTTCACGATCGCGAAGCACAAAATTTTTCAGCCCCAAAATTGCTCTTCGCGATCGCGGAAGACCAATCGCGATCGCGAAGAACAAACTCCCCAACTCTTTGAGACAACCTCTAGTATATTGGTCATAACATTTTGTACAAAATTTTAAATGTTGAATGGTTTAACTTTCTGAAAATTAGATTCTAAGAGCTATAACTTTTATTTGTTTCTCATCTCCCAATCCCTTATATATTTCGAGATATAAGCTCGCAAAGTCAGCCCTATGCAACAGAGATTTCCAAACTCTTTGCGGATAGCCTATAGTATATCTACTATAACTCTTTTTACACAACTCTAAATGACAAATGGTTTACCTTTATGAAAACTAGATACAAAGAGCTACAACTTTTGTTTTTGGATTATCTCCAAATGAATTATAGATTGCGAGATATAAGCTTTCAAAGTCGGGTCAGTGCAGCAGAAACTTTCCCCTATGCTATCGCGAAAGGCCTTCCGCGATCGCGATTCACTGGCCATTTCCCCCCATTTTGTGCTTCGCGATCGCGACCAATTCCACGCGATCGCATAGCACACTACTGTAGCCAAAAACCAGCAGCTATAAATGGCCTAGAAATGGTCTGAAACCACCCCGAAACTCACCTGAGCCTAGGGGTGTTCAAAACCGAACCGAAAACCGAACCGAAAACCGAACCGAAAACGAAGCTTAATGGCTTATTAGTATCGGTTTAACGGACGGGGAACGGATTGAAATTTTTTTATTAACGGCTTATCGGTTTGGGGGCGGATTATTCAATTTTTTTAACGGATAATCCGTTAACCCGTTAAGAATATATATATATATATATATATATATATATATATATATATATATATATATATATATATATATAAACCGAACCGAAAACGAAGCTTAATGGCTTATTGGTATCGGTTTAACGGACGGGGAACGGATTGAAATTTTTTTATTAACGGCTTATCGGTTTGGGGGCGGATTATTCAATTTTCTTAACGGATAATCCGTTAACCCGTTATATATATATATATATATTAAATAATCAAAAATCATTCTTCCACTTCCAGTACTCTATCTCTATTCTCTATTACTAATTTACTGTTAGACATTTAGTTATAATTTACTATTCCATTTAGTTACTATTAGATAATTTTGATTATCATGTATTATACCCAGTGTTCTCTTCTATTTCTTCTGATAGTTATAAGTTGTTAATAGGCTCATCCCCATAGATGATTCTACTGGGAAATACGTTGGAATACACATCTCTCTATTTCTTCTATTTAGCTCTCTTCTTAGGAATTTTATTTTGAGTCATAGCGGTCAACAAACAATCCGATAAACCGCCCGATAAGAGCTAAACCGATACCAATCCGCCCAATATCTTATCGGGTGGCTAGCGGATTAATACATTTAAAAGCCGATAACCGATAAGCCAAACCGTTAAGAGTATATAACCGCCCAATCCGCCCGATAAGCAGCCCTACCCGAGCCCCTCGGGACCCCGTCCAATCACACCATCCAGTCCCATAACATAACACGGACCTTCTCGAGGCTTCAAATCACATCAAACAATATCAAAAAGACGAATTACACCTCAAATCAAAATCTATGAACTTTAAACTTTCAAATTCTATATCTTGTGCCGAAACACATCAAATTAATCTAGAATGACTTCAAATTTTGCACACAAGTCATAATTGACATAACGAAGCTATTCAAATTTTCAGAATCGGATTCCGACCCCGATATCAAAAGGTCAATCCCCGGTCAAACTTTTCAAAAATTTGACTTTCGCCATTTCAAGCTTAATTCCACTACGGACCTCCAAATAATTTTTCGGACACACTCCTAAGTCCAAAATCACCCAACGGAGCTAATGGAACCGACTGAACTCCATTTCGGAGTCGTCTTCATACATTTCTAACTATGGTAAAAAAATCCTAAGACTTAAGCTTCCGTTTTAGGGACCGAGTGTCCCAAATCAACCCGAATCATCTAGTAACTGAATTCATCAACACTCGTAAGTCAATACACATAATACGAAGCCGCTCAAGACCTTAAGTCGTTGAACGGGGTGTTAATTCTTAAAATGACAAATTGGGTCATTACAAAAAACCTCGCAGTTGCTTCCTGAAAAGCCTTGAAGCTGCTTCCGGAAAAGCCTTGCAACTGCTTTCGTTCTTCTATAAATAAAAGAGTTTTCAATTGATTATGTACATTAGTTTGAGTTGAATAATATATCAGTATCTCTCTATACTTGTCTTTACTTTACAGCCTTTATTTTATAACACGTTATCAGCACGAGACTCTGCCATCTCGAGCAAATACTTTGAAAGTATCAGAGAATATGGATAATCCTCAAATTATGTTTGGATCAAAGACCAATCATGAAGATATTTGTGTAATTGATAGTGGAACAACCAAAGGCGGATTTAGGATTTGAATGTGGCGGGTGCCACAATTTTCTTTAATATACACTTTGGAACAACTAATATAGAGTTTGTTCGGAACATTTGTTCGATTTATTTTATTTTTTATTTTAGTTTACTCGGGCAATGTAATATGCATTTTTTATTTGCAAATATGAAAATTACATCTCTTTTTCAAACCATACTTGTGGGATTTCACTGGGTATGTTATTATTGTTGTATGAAAATTACATATCAGATAATAAGAAGCAAATGTAATTAGCATTTTAAAGACGGAATCACACCTTTATTACACGTAAAATTAATATTTTCATTAGGGAACTACATCTTTTTTTATATGCTAAAAATAAATTTGCACAAGTAAAATAACATCTTCAACAAGGGAATTTCACCAATTAGAATAAGAAAAATAAAAATAAAAATCTTCAATAGATAAATTATACCACATAGGTAAATGCAGAATTAGATAAACTGCAAGATCCAAAAAATTAAAATCATAAATCTCATATTTTTCTAGGCAATGCTTGCGAAATAATCATCATAATTTAATATTAAAGAGATTTAAATTGTAGTTAACAAAAATAGAATAGCATAACAAAAAGTAATTATAAAAATTAAATTTGATCTCAATCCAAAATTCCAATCAAGAACCAAGTTTTCTGATTTTGAAAGGGAAAAAAAAACTAAAAGATTTGAGATTATAAGAAATGCTTATTTTATGAAATTTTTAAATTTTGGAGGTTCTTTTTTCAGTGTTCTTGCTAAAGATCACAAATAAAATAACAGAATAGAGGAAAAAAAATATAAAAATAATAATAAACGACAAATAAAAAATTGGGAGGTAGCTAAAAAGAAAAATGATTGGGATAAAGGAAATAAAAAGCACAACGAAAAGGAAAAGTTAGACAAGGTTCAAGATAAATTCGAACTTAGATTTTACACACGAAAAAAACTTTCAAAAAGGTCTACCACCCATGACACATTTGTCTAGTCTGCGACTGCGACTGCGACTAGGGGTGACATGACCAAATATTTAACCTAGTTTAAGAAAATATTTACATAAATATATGATAATTTTACCAACCTAGGGGTTCCATACCACCCTACCCTAAAGGGTGGATCCGCCCTAGGAACAACTCATGCCATATTCAACTTTATCTTCCGGCTTATACTATTCAAAGATTAGTACAGTTGAAGCACACTCTATCGTAAACCAGAAGTTTACTGATTCAAATACTTTTGTGCTTTGGCATGGCCGTTTGGGCCATCCTGTATCAATAATGATGAGACGAATTACTGAAAATTCGAGTTGACGTCCATTAAAGAACCTGAAGATTCTTACAAAAGATGGAATTTTCTTGTGATGCTTGTTATCAAGGCAAAATGATCACTAGACCATCACCAATGAAGGTTGGCATTGAATCCCCTGCCTTTTTAGAGCGTATACATGAGGATATATGTGGACCTATTCACCCACCAAGTGGGTTGTTTAGATATTTTATGGTCCCAATAGATGCATCTTCAAGATGGTCTCATGTGTGCCTACTATCATCTCGCAACCTGGCATTTGCAAAGCTATTAGCCAAAATAATTTGAATAAAGATACAATTCCCAGATTATCCTATAAAGGTTATTCGCCTTGATAATGCTGGAGAATTCTCATCTCAAGCTTTTGATGATTATTGTCTATCAGTTGGGATAAAAGTTGAACATCATGTAGCTTATGTTCATACTCTAAATGATCTTGCAGAGTCATTTATTAAACGCCTGTAATTGATAGCAAACCACTACTTATGAAAACAAAATTGCTCACTATTGTTTGGGGCCATGCTATCTTGCATGCATCATCACTTATTCGTCTCAAACCAACACATTATAATAAATATTCTCCATCACAATTAGTTTTTAGTCATGAACTAAATATTGCACATCTATGAATTTTTGGATGTGTTATATATGTGCCAGTAGCACCACCACATCGAAGTAAGATGGGCCCCCAGAGAAGGTTAGGAATATATGTTGGGTTTGAATTACCCTCTATTATTCGTTATCTTGAACCATTGACAGGAGATTTATTTACTGATTGGTTTGCAGATTGTCGGTTTGATGAAACTAATTTCCTACAATTAGGGGGAGAGAAAAAGGAAATCAAAAGAGATATTATGTGAAAAGTTTCATCATTGTCTCATTTTGATTCATATACCCCTATATGTAATCAGGAGGTCCAGAAGATAATTCATTTACAAAATATAACAAATCAAATGCCAGGCGTATTTACTGATTTGAAAAGGATAACTAAGTCACATATCCCTGCAGAGAATGTACCTATCCGAATTGATGACCCAACATGACTATCTACTAGCATGAGAGCTAGTGAACCTAAAGCACGTCTGAAGCGTGGTAGGCCTTTGGGTTCTAAGGATCGAAATCCTAGAAAAGAAAAATCGACAAATGATCAAAATGATACTATGAAGGGATCTCCTGAAGAGACCCAAGATCTGATTAGTTCTAAGATTCCTGAAGAAATCAATGAACCCGAGACTCAAGTAAGTGAAGAAATTTTAATAAGTTCTACTGGTGATATGATTAATTTAAATCGATCTGAAAAAGTGGTGGATAATATTTTTGCATATAATGTTGCACTTAACATTATGCAAGATAGTGAGAATCTTGGACCCCGATCTGTCGAAGAATGTCAATAAATATCTGATTGGCTAAAATGGTAAGAGTCAATTCAATCAGAATTGAAGTCACTTGCTAAAAGAGAGGTCTTTGGACCAGTAGTCTAAACACCTACTGGTATAAAATCAGTTGGTCAGAAATGGATTTTTTTGCGAAAAAGGAATGACAAAAATGAAGTTGAAAGATACAAAGCTCGCCTTGTCGCACAAAGATTCTCACAACGACCTGGAGTCGATTATGAAGAAACATATTCACCCGTTATGGATGTCATAACATTTCGATATCTCATCAGTTTAGCCTTACGTGAAAGGCTTGAAATACATATGATGGATGTGGTTATAACTTATCTGTACGTGTCACTTGATAATGAAATTTACATAAAATCCCTGAAGGATTTAAAATGCCTGAAGCATATTCAAAATCTCGGAAAATGTATTCAATCAGATTACAAAGATCTTTGTATGGTTTAAGGCAATCTGGGCGCATGTGGTATAATCGCCTCAGTGCATATTTGCTGAAAGAGGGTTACATAAATAATGTTATTTGTCCATGTAATTTTATAAAGAAAATGGCTTCAGAATTTGTTATACTTGTTGTTTATGTTGATGACATAAGTCTTGTTGGAACTCTAGAAAAGCTCCAAAAGGCAATTGAATATCTTAAAAAGGAATTTGAGATTAAAGATCTTGGAAAGACAAAACTTTGTCTTGGTCTGCAAATTAAACATTTAGCAGACAGGATCTTTATCCATCCATCTTCTTATACAGAAAGGGTCTTAAAATGCTTTTACATGGACAAAGCGCACCCATTGAGTACACCAATTGTTGTTTGATCACTTGAAGTGAATAAAGATCCGTTCCGATCTCCAAAAGAGGATGAGGAACTCCTTGGTCCCGAAATACCTTATCTTAGTGCAATTGGTGCACTTATGTTTCTTGGTAATGCTACAATGCCTGACATAATATTTTCTGTTAATTTACTAGCAAGATATAACTCTTCTCCTGCACAGAGAAATTGGAACAAGATTAAGCATATATTGCGATATTTAAAGGGAACTCTTGATATGAGTTTGTTTTATGCTAACAAAGATAGTGCAGATCTTGTTGGTTATGCAGATGCAGGTTAATTATCTGATCCCCATAAAGCTCGATCTCAAACCGGGTACGTGTTTACATGTGGAGGTACTGTCATATCATGGCGCTCCACAAAATAATCTAGTGTTGCTACTTCCTCAAATCATGCTGAGATAATAGCTATTCATGAAGCAAGTAGAAAATGTGTATGGTTGAGATCAATAATTTATTTTATTCGAGAAAAATATATTTTGAAATGTGAGAAAAGACCCATAATTTTATACGAAGACAATGATGCATGCATAGCCCAATTGACAGGAGGATTTATAAAAGGAGAAAGAACAAAGCACATTTCACCAAAATTATTCTACACACATGATCTTCAGAAAAATGGTGACATTGATGTGCAACAAATCCGTTTAAGTGACAAACCGACAGATTTGTTCACTAAATCTTTGCCAACTTCAACTTTTGAGAAGATGGTATACAAGATTGGAATGCGCAGACTCAAATATTTGAAACACGGTTTTCATCAGGGGGAGTGATATACGCGATGTACTCTTTTCCCCTTACTAAAATTTTTTCCACGGTTTTTTTCTTGTAAGGGTTTTAATGAGGAAGCTAGAAATATGTATTACTAAAATATGTGTACTCTTTTTCCTTCACTAGAAATTTTCTCGCTGGGTTTTTCCTAGTAAGGTTTTAACGACGCACATTATCTTTAAATGAACATCCAAGGGGGAGCGTTATGAAAATATTATATTGTGAATGCCCATTTATTACTCCGCTATAGATAATCTTCCTGAAGAAGATTATCCGTTTAGTACTCTATTGACGTTTATCTACAAGCAGTCGATACAGGCAGGTTGCAAGGAACTCAATGAAATGATTTGCAGCAACTTCTTATTAAACAGGCAGGTTGCGAGCAACTCATACAGACAGCTTACAAGCAGCTCAAGAAAAGTCTCGCAGCTGCTTCCTGAAAAGCATTGCAGCTGCTTGCGAAAAAGCCTCGCATCTGTTTCCTTTCTTCTATAAATATAGGAGTTTTCAGTTCACTATGTACATCAGTTTGAAGTTAAATAATATATCAGTGTCTCTCTATACTTGTCTTTACTTTACGATCTTTATTTTATAACACTCTCAAATTTATCACAAACTATCCCTAGTTTTAATCTCTTTCATATAGCTAGAGAAATCTTAATTAGTATAGCAGTTAACAAATTAGGGAGAAGGTGAGGAAACTATAATACTTGATACATAATTTTTTATTAAAAAAAGTCTAAAATACTAAACTATTTTTAAACTAAAAAATACTAAACTAAAAAAAGTAATTTTTCATTAGATGCGGAAGCAGAAGTTGTTTTAAACTTTTATCCCCGACAAAAATTAAAATAAAATTATATTTACTAAACTATACCAAAAACTAAAAATTATATATACCCAAGATTGGTCATAAGTAAATTGTTTCAATAATACTAATGAAAATATTATCTAAACAATTTGACCAAACATAAACTGACACTATCCAAAAGTATTTGTTGTGAAATTCCATTTGACAAAAAAAAAAAAATACATTTCAAAATAAGCAAATTATGAAAGTTTGGCCAAACATGCTCTTAATTCAACCAAGGAATTAGAGGTGATAGTAAATAGAGGCGGTACTAGGGCTGTTCGTCGATCGATACGGTACGGTATTTAAACATTTCGTTTCGGTATTTTTGATATTCGGTTTCTTAAAATGCTATACCAATACCGTACCTAATTAAATTTGGTATGGTTCGGTTTTTCTCCTTTCGGTTTCGGTTTATTCGGTTCGATAAGTTCGGTTTATTCGGTTTGAATACTAACTAGTGCATAGAGCCATAGACTGTAATATTCTTAATTAAAGTACTCAAAAGTACAAAATTTAAAATATTTGTTGTCAAAAGTTTTGTCCATAACCAACAAATATCAACCTAGAGAGAAAACCGTACATAAAAGAATAAATTTGATCATTAGAAACGTCTTGTTATTTGCTTAGAGTTAATTGGTGAACTTAGAGAATAAAAGAAAGTAAAACTTTAGATTTTTTATATTTGCGTTATAATTAATAATATGTGTATTGTGTAATATAATATATATTTCGGTACGGTATCGATATTTCGGTATTTCATTTTAAAATACCAAATACCTTTTTTTAAAAAAACTTAAACCAAATACCATACCGAATACTAAAATATCGAATACCAAATACCAAAATTTTCGATTTCGGTACGATAATTCAGTATTTATCAAATTATGCACGGCCCTACGCGATACCCTTATGTGAGGGGAGTCAACTAACACCCGTTTATTGAAAAATTTACATTGTATAAATAGGTCAGTTTTTTTTTATGTATATATATATATATATATTGTATTCTTACGATTCAGTTCAACATGGTTCAATCTATTGGGGAACATAATTTATAAACCTTCGACAGGATAAGAAAATTTATGAGGATTGACGAAGTTGAAAGCGGGATCCAGAATTCGAGAAGGCGACTGAAATTTTTGACTTCATAATGTGTTTTATTTTTTATATTTTTAATCCCTTAATAAAATTCTTAGTCCACCACTAATTGTGAAATCTTTTTTTTTTCTTTGGGGTAGACATTGGGTAACCTGTTTATGCAATAGCTCACAAACTAGAGATATAAATCGCTCTAGGCAAACTCGGTACGACGAGCTTTGACTACGAAGGCTGCGAGTGAACAGTGATGTATGCAAGAATTTTTGTAAGCGGTGTCACCATTAGACGTGAATAAATAAATAAATATAATATCATATTTTAAAACACAACCAACAAAAAAAAATAAAACTTTCAAAGGAAGCAGCAACGTTAGCGGTTCAAATCTCATTGGGCACGCATTGTTTTTACTTTTTTAGATGAGGCATAAAAGTATTAAAACAAAAAATAAGCCTATGGAGGTTCGAACTCACGACCTCACATATAATTCCCCAGCCCCTAACCAATTAAGCTACATGACAAATGGTGTCACTTTATTCTTTTTATTATTTTCTTATTTCTTCATTTGAATTATATACAAATAATTAATAAAGATTTTCGACGAATCAATGGACGTGACATATCTTGAACTAAGGTAGATTTGCCCCATACTAGCGAGGAAAATCGATTCCAAATCTCCAAAGGTAAGAAATCACTTATTCAACCAACTCAGCCAACCTTTGTTGGCTAATAGTGAAATCTTATTAATTTGTTTCAATTTTGATTGGATTTGGAAAATGCAAAAGGTAAAATATTGTGCAAGGGAAAGCAAGAGATCCGTTCATAACAAAGCGAATCAAATTAGGATACGCATATTTACCACTTAGACTAAAGCCACATATCTTATCCATTATTCATTCCGAAACCCATAAATACACACACACACATAGTACCCACACCTTATTAAATACAAATTTTCACACCAAAAGAAGAGAAAGAATAGTTGGAAAACAGGAACAAGAAAAAGGAGCAGAGTTGAGAAAATTCAGCTCATCGTCAGAGCTGACTCCACCAAAACTCTATCCTTTTCACTTAATCCCCCACATTTTTTATTCTAATTTGTTATTGTTATTATATTTGTAAGTTCATTGTCTTTCTTAGGTCCCAAAAATTCCCTTTTTTTTGCTCCCAAAATTTTCCCTTTTGAATTATTGAAAATTTCAAGAAGATGTCAAATTGTGATGGTGATTTGGTTGATGGATTTGTGACTACCAACAATTATTCTTTTGCTAAGCAACGTGAAAAGATCATCATTGATACTGATCCTGGCATTGGTAAATAAATTTCTACCCTTTTGTTTAAAGTTCTGAACTTTAGCTAATTTCAGCATTTATTTTTCAGTTTCTTGAATTTGGGTGTTTTTTTTTATGAATGAATGAAGGTTGAAATTCTTAGCAAATTTTAGCATTTTTTTTTAGTTTCTTGAATTTGGGTTTTGCTAATTTTTTTGTTCATGAATGAGTTTAAGGTTGGGGTTTTCAGTAATTTTCCAGCTAAAATTTTCTTTGATTGGGTTTTGATTTTCTTAGACAAATAGATGAATTTCTGGTAAAATTTTCTACCCTATTGTTTAAAGGTGGCAACTTTAGCAAATTTCAGCATTTTTTTCACTTTCATGAATTTGGGTGTTGCTTATTTTTTTCTTCATGAATAAATTTAAAGTTGGGATTTTTAGAAAAATTTCAGCTAAATTTTATTTGATTGTGATTGGGTTTTGATTTTCTTTGACAAATAGATGACTTTTGGGGAAATTTTGTTAAAAGTGCTAAAGGAAGGGCAGATTCAAATATGGAAAAAGAATCCTAGTTACTTTATTGTGTCACTTTATATTTCCAGCTTTTTCATTAGAATATTCAGATGGAAGATGATCTCTTTCTTTCTGGAATTTGTGAATTTTGGGATTCTTTCAGTTTGTTTGAGTGAAGAGTATCTGGAGATAAAGCTTATATTTTTCATCCTAAATTAGCTGTACTTTTATTTATGAAAGCAGGCAATTAACTTTATCTATGATCTTTTCTAATCCTTCATTTTCTGAGACTTCTTTTAGGCAAGGAATGTGTGTTACTTTCAATTATGTTGCTCGGACTCTCCGAAAATGTTGTCGGGTGCATGTTGGATCCGCCAAAAGTAATGCATTTTTAGAGGATCCGACATGGGTGCGGCATCATTTTGGAGAATCCGCACAACATAGACTTTCAATATAAGAGGGGGGGGGGGGACGTTATTGCTGTCACATAGGCACCTAAGAAATTATATTACCTTTCTGACAAATTTCACAAGCTGACATTTTTGATTTCTTTAATTCTGTTTATCATTTCTTCGGGAAAACAATTTTCTTAATGAAAGAGGAAGTTTTAAAGAGCACATCTTGTGATGAGAAGCTTTTCTTATTGAGGTGAGCAACACACCTTGGCTTAGTTGTGCTTCATTCAAGTAGAAAACCGGTGTGCTCTTAGTAATATAATACTTAGTGACTCATCAACCAAGAAAAAGACAATATAATACTTAGTTATGCCTGAAATGTTTTCAAAAAACTCTCTCCTTTTCTATTCTTTCAAATAATGGGCGGAGCCAGGGGTCGCCTGAAAGTTACACTATATATACTAGGTCAAAAATTTTTGTTCTAATATAGTAGATGTTTACTTTTTTATATTTTTATCCCCCTTACTAAAATTCCTAGCCCCGCCGTTGTATCAAGTATGGGGATAAATTGTGCCCGTGAATGAAAATGAAAGATCTCTCTCTCTCATAACAATTTTTTAACAGGCTGAGTTGTGTTTTATAATGAGTTTCATATTCCGTGTGGTTCCCATTTGTCATGTTGGAGCTAATTTTAGCTTTTGTTGATATTTAGATGACAGTATGGCAATACTAATGGCATTTCAGACACCGGAAGTTGAGATCATAGGCTTGACTACAATCTTTGGTAATGTTACTACAAAAGATGCTACACGTAATGCATTACTTTTGGTATGTCTTTTTTTTTTTGTATATTTATTTATCTAGTACTACCTTTCTTGTAAATTTCTTTCCTTTTATTGTGTTTACAATTCCGTCTATTAGATGTTTTTGTATCAAGTTCTTGATCAATTACTTCTTTAATTTAATTTGCAAAAGGATAGTGTGAAACTGCAGGATATCCGGATGTTCCCGTCGCCGAGGGCAGCCCTGAACCTCTGAAGGTAATTTGTTTTTACTTTTGATTCCTAATAGTAACAATTTGTTACTCAAAATTCTTTTTAGTTTATGCTTAACTTCCTTTCTCCACTGTAGCTTCTCAACGTATTGTAACCTAACTTTGATCTTAATTTTTGCTGTAGAGAGGGGAACCACGGGTTGCAGACTTTGTTCATGGTTCAGATGGATTAGGCAACTTATTCTTACCTTGTCCAAATTCTAAGAAAAATGACAATTCTGCATCTGAATTCTTAGTGGAAAAAGTTTCTGAATATCCTGGTGAAGTGTCTATACTTGCACTAGGACCATTGACAAATTTGGCGTTGGTATGTTGTATCTCAAAAACTTTCAATTTTCAAGTTTGTGATTTTGCCTTGCATTTACAAAAAAAATCATCGTTATCTGTTGGTTAGGCTGTCAAGAGGGACTCGACCTTTGCAAGCAAGGTGAAGAGAGTGGTCGTACTCGGTGGTTCCTTCTTTGCTTTAGGAAATGTTAATCCTGCTGCGGAAGCAAATGTGGGTGATTTTTTCCCATTGGTTTTTAAATACTATAATATTCACAATGTTTTACAATGTAGAAGCATGTTTGAATAGTTGTTTGACCCCATAATGTCTGTGCATAAACTTCTTACTTTGATATCCATAATGCACAACAGTATGGAAATGTTTAATAGTTAGTTGTAAGGGTGGAGCTCGAAGCCCGAGTAGGGGTTCGGCCGAATCAAGTAGCTTTTGCTCAAATAGTTTATTTGTGTTAAGTAATAAACGGTTATTAGTACTTGACGTCATACAAAGAAACCTCAGTTATTGTTACTTGAAGTCGTCGTTCTATAATGCATAACCCATAAAGTTGAAATCTTGGCTCCGCATCTGGTTATTTGAACTCTAATAGCTTGTCATAAAAGACTTTTTCTTAAGCTCACTGCCTTAGTATAGTGCTATAGACACGTTGTCCTTGTAATTTGAGTGCAATATGGGTCTCTTTTGGCATTATCTTTGCGGAAATACTATAAAATGTTCGTGTTGTGTATTAGCATTTCATATGTTGTCAGTGTCTCTTCTTTCCTGTCAATTTTTGTCAAGTTTAAAAGATGGAACGCTTTTCGCATGTTCACAAATTCATCATGGGAAGCTGAAAAATCAATCTTTGTAGTATTCAATCTTCAATTTGTTATTATTATTATCTCATTTGCATAGTTATTCTGATGCGCAGATATATGGGGATCCAGAGGCAGCAGATATTGTATTTACTTCGGGGGCAAATATTGATATTGTAGGCATCAACATTACAACACAAGTCAAATTGACAGGTAGGTTGTTCACTGCTCAAATATGTCGAAGACTACTACTTTTGCACCTTTAATTATATGACAATATTGTTCGCTTCTCAATAAATAGTATATGCTTCTGGTTTTAGATGCTGATCTTGAAGAACTAAGGCAATCTGAAGGAAAACATGCTAAAATTTTGGGCAACATGTGCAAATTTTACCGTGATTGGCATGTGAAATCAGACGGCGTCTATGGTAATAACTTCTGTTCTTATATCGTTTGTGGATGACCTACATTGCTTCTTAAACCACTTTACTGATATTTATTCGCTCGACCTCTTTTCAGGAATTTTCCTACATGATCCTGTTAGTTTTGTGGCACTAGTTCGACCTGAACTCTTCACCTTCAAGAAAGGTGTCGTGAGGGTTGAGACACAGGGCATTTGCGTCGGACATACCTTGTTGGACCAAGGGCTAAAGAAGTAAGTATTTGAACTGAGTTTTCTTTGGGCACCTATTTTCTTTTGCTAGCCAATAGACATAAATTATACCTAGGGGCGGAGGTAATATAGTAGCTACAGGTTCGGATGAACCTAGTAGCTTTTACTTAAATCTTGTATTTGTATTAGAAAATCCATTAAATATATAAAAATATTTAACGGAGAACCCAGTAACTAAAACGAGCTAGAGTTCGATGACAAGATCAGAACCCATAACCTTCAAATCATGGCTCCGCTTCAAATCATGTGCGGTTATACAGTGTAAAAATCTCTTTTTCTCTTCGCAAATCTTAGCCTGTGGCTCCATTCTATGGATTAAAACTAACAAATCGTTATATTAGGTGGAATACAAGCAACCCTTGGACGGATTATTCCCCGGTTTCAGTTGCATGGACAGTTGATGTGGATGAAGTTCTGAATTACATAAAGAAAATGCTAATGAAATCTTGAATACCACTGGATCCCTCGGTCTCTGCCTCGCATCAATCTTACTCTGGAAATCGAGGAACGCGTTTTCTAAC
The DNA here is from genome assembly GCF_000390325.3 of Nicotiana tomentosiformis. Taxonomy (NCBI): domain Eukaryota; kingdom Viridiplantae; phylum Streptophyta; class Magnoliopsida; order Solanales; family Solanaceae; genus Nicotiana; species Nicotiana tomentosiformis. The sequence goes on from NC_090818.1 coordinate 128,420,821, forward strand.
AACTTCCATTACAGCAATTGTTTTTACTCTTCTTTCCCTCCCTCCCTTGAAACTAAATAAATCCCAATTCTGGGAAATGTAAAGGGCTTATAAATGGAGGGTGGGCAATGCATTTTCGTCATTCTTTTCAGGTCTGTATTACTATATTTTCGCCTCAGACTTATTGGTGCAATGGCTAATTCATAGTAAATAGTCATGTCTTTATACTGTTTTTAAGATTTGTGGGGGTTCCCTTACAACTGTTTTTCACTATCCAAAGGTGTCGTTTTTCATAAAATACATCGGTATACTTATAAGTCGCGAGCTTGATTTCATAAAATACATCGGTATACTTATAAGTTACGAGTTTGAGCCGTTGAAGCAGCCACTAATGCTTGCATAAGGTAGGATGTCTACATCACACCCCTTAGGGTGCGATCTTTCCCCAAATCCTGCGTGAATACGAGATGCTTTGTGCATCGGGCTGCCTACTTGAAGGGGAAGCTTGTAGCAACGGTAAAGTTGTTTCTTTATGACTTATAGGTCACGAGTTTGAGCTGTTGAAGCAGTCAATAATGCTTGCATATGGTAGGCTGTCTACATCACACCCCTCAGGGTGCGATCTTTCTCCAGATCCTGCGTGAATACGAGATGCTTTGTGCATCGGGCTGCCTACTTGAAGGGGAAGCTTGTAGCAACGGTAAAGTTGTTTCTTTATGACTTATAGGTCACGAGTTTGAGCTGTTGAAGCAGCCAATAATGCTTGCATATGGTAGGCTGTCTACATCACACTCCTTAGGGTGCGATCTTTCTCCAGATCCTGCGTGAATACGAGATGCTTTGTGCATCGAGCTGCCTACTTGAAGGGGAAGCTTGCAGCAACGGTAAAGTTGTTTCTTTATGACTTATAGGTCACGAGTTTGAGCTGTTGAAGCAGCCAATAATGCTTGCATATGGTAGGCTGTTTACATCACATCCCTTAGGGTGCGATCTTTCTCCAGATCCTGCGTGAATACGAGATGCTTTGTGCATCGGGCTGCCTACTTGAAGGGGAAGCTTGCAGCAACGGTAAAGTTGTTTCTTTATGACTTATAGGTCACGAGTTTGAACTGTTGAAACATCCACTAATGCTTGCATATGGTAGGCTGTCTACATCACACACCTTAGGGATCTTTCCCCAGATTCTGTGTGAATACGGGATGCTTTGTGAGCTGGATTGCTTATTCATTTATTTATTTATTACATCGGTATACTTTAAATGATGTACCTAGGTCATCTCTCTTGAGTAATTCATGTTTATGCTACGTAAAACCGAATGAGTCCTAAAGCAAATGAAAGTGATTGATTTGATGCTATTCAGATACTAAATAATGGAAATCCAAGAACGAAGGCTCAAGTCAATTTAGCCCCTAAAAAAATTATTCAGTTATACACATTTAATCCTTTTTTATATGATTAACAAAGAAGAGTCGAGGCTAATAAGTTATAATATACTAAGGGTCCGTTTGGTTTGAAGACAAGTTAGGTTGGATTAGTTATATTGGGACTAATTATGGTGGGGATTAGTTATTCTGATATTATTATTGACTGTTTAATGTGTTGTATTAATTCTGATTTTGTCAACTTAACTGTTTTACTCTGGGATAACTTATTCCGGAATAACTGTTCCACCCTTTGACAGGTATAAGTTATCCGATATTATTTTATAATAATCAAACAAAAGATAAGACGGTACAAAAATTTTATCCCAGAATTATTTTTGATTTTCCATCATACCAAATGACACTAACAATATTATTAATTACCGAAAGGTTTTCGTATTTTATAAGTATTCACAACAATTAGCTTAAACATGCATGTTGAGTGTGACAAATCTAAATGTTGGTATAATTGTATCTGAAAGTAGCTTTAAAGAAACAAACGTATTTTGTTATTTTATTCCATCAGACAAATTAATTAAAAGCCCTCATTATCCAGTAAAATTTCTTTTATTTATTTTTTCCTTTTCTCCTTCCTTTTGGTGGAAAGAAGGAAGCAGAACTTCGGATAATCTTTTCATAATTAGCAAATGTAAATAAATTTTGGATCACAATCAAATGCAAATATGTTAGAGATTGTTTTTTATAATTTTTTTTTGGGGTTAAGAAACAGTAAAAGTTTTAGTGAAAGTATGAAATTTTCATTGAATTTGGAAAAGTAAATATTAAACAAAAGGGAAGACCTATTGGTGTATACAAGTTACCTTTTTTATTTTCCATGTTCACCTCCGTCGGGATTGGGATTATTTACGTGCAAACTTAAATTTTGTTTTCCATTTAATAAGCAAAATTTCAGGATAGAGTTGCATATTACTCTACCAATTTTTAATAACTAAAACTTCCACGCAACAATAAATTATTGAGAAACGTATATTTTTACTCGTTCCAAAAAATAAGAAGAATTAACCAAATAACCGTCCACCCAACCGCTTAAACTAAAAATAGTCTGTAGAGGTATAATATATGCATAATTTGTATATTATATGTGTATAATTATATATAATCAATGTATAAACTATATATATGGCTAGAAAAGATAAACGATGAATATGGTCGGCTATTTGTGTAAAGATCCCAAAACATAAGAGCTGAAAAAATATTTATTTGTTGAATATATTTGTATTCTATAAATATAATATACATATTTTATTCATATGTATTTGTCACTTCTTGAGTTCTTGTATGCTCACTTTTTATTCGTGGATGAGTTCTTTTTTTCTTTTTTGTGTGTGTGTTTGGTTCCACACGACGGTGAATGGAGGTTTCGATTAATCTAAATTCTCACTGTGCATGGCCGATTATAGGGAAAAGTTCTTCCTACTAATAAAAAATTTATCCCCCGAACTCAAACCTGAGACATTTAATTAAGGGTGGAAGATTTCATCCATCCCACAGTTGTCCTAAGTGGTATTCTTGGGCATGATCAATTGTTAGCTACGTAGTTATTATCATGAATATACTCAAATTTCACACTACCTTAATTCCAAGGAGCTCAAATTTTCCTTCTACATTAGTGATAGCACTCTTTCACTTGTTTCTTGAATAAAAGTAAAGAAAAAAGAAGAAATGGAAAAATAAGAAAGAGACAAATCAAACCTATAGTATTTTGTTGTTTGTTTTAGCTTTATTTGGTTTAATTTTGATAAGGACTTGAAATTGTAGCTCATATTGAAAAAAGCAGTTGAACAAACTTTCCCTCTAATCTTAGTTCATTTCAATTTCTTTCCTTTGATAGTTACCTATCAACTCCCCCTTGAAGTAACCCTTGCAACTTCCCTTCTTTCAATATAACCACTCGAACTACAACTAAAAGCAATTCCCCTCCTAATCCTCTTACAAATTCCTATAAATACCCTAAAGAAACATCTCCGTAAAAAAAATATTAATCTTGCAGTTAGCTGGCAACAATAACAACAAATCCAGTGAATTTTCACAAGTGGGGTGCAGATAGCTAGCCATGTATCAATTTAATTCGTCGATAGCGTTAGCCGAGAAAGTTTCATGGTATTGTGGCTTGTTCTTAGCAATAATGTTGGTATTGAGCTGGTTTGATCAATACAATGAGAGTGAATTCATAGTTCAAATGCAACAGCAGAAGATGGTTAGGGAGAAAATGCCATGTGATGAAATTTATGTGGTAAGAGAAGGGGAAACTTTGCAAACAATTAGTGAAAAATGTGGAGATCCTTTTATTGTTGAAGAAAATCCTCATATTCATGATCCTGATGATGTTTTCCCTGGTTTGATTATCAAGATTACTCCTTTCAAGAATAATAGGTAGAAAGTTGCAATTTAGCTTTTGTTATTTAATTTCTTGTTTATGAGTATTCAAGAAAATTTTCTCATAAAGGTTTGAATATTAAATTTTTGCAAGTTTAGTCACTTCAAAAGTACCTTCAAACTCGCAGATCTATATGTTTGAAGTTGGCATATTGGTTGTGCAGTTCGAATTTCAGACATGAAGTTAAGCTTCAGTTCCCAACTTCAGATATGTATGCTTAAAGTTTGACTATCAAACCTAACTTCAAGATCAAATATCTAAAGTTGGTACAGCTCAAATCTAAAGTTGGTTAAAAGGGGGATAAACAATTAATCTCTTCTTCACTAATGTTATTCCCAACAAAAGCTGCCTTACCTTCTTCAATATTTATCCTTAACAAATCAAAGTGTTTAGTTTTTGCAGCAACTAAGGAGGGAGGAGGAGAAGTATGAGGAGGAGGAGAAGGAGCCAGGCTTTTGTTTGAGATTTACCAATACTGGCTATAAGTTAAATAGTTTGAAAAAAGTGAATATAACTTAAATAGCAGGGCGAAAACAGATCACCCCATTAAATTTTTTTCATTAAATCCTTGGGGATATTTAGGGATTAGCCAGTACTTATTTTGTTCAGAAAATTTGAACTAAAAATCTTAACTCTAGGATTTTGTGTCCTGAAAAATTAAACTGAAAAACTGAAATTCAGGACACAATGGCTAATTTCTAAATAGAAGCCCTCTAGAATGGCTACCTAGTGTCATATCTGGTTAAATCCTTTATCTCTGTAAAAATAGCACGAGCTAGCCAGTTTTTGGACTGGTAATTGAAAAATAGTCAGTGTTTGCAAAGTCATTGAAAAATAGCCACTATTTTGTTGTAACACGGAAAGTTCCAGCATAATATACCGGAGATTGGTGCACCTATGTATGAACTTCCAGCATAATATACTGGAGATTGGAGCACCTGTGTATGAACTTCCAGCATATTATGCTAGATCAGTATATTATGCTGGAACTCCGGTATATTATGTTGGAAGTTCACCTGTAAAAAAATTGAACTCCAGTATATTATGCTAGAATATTTTTCGGATTTTGAACAGTGTTTTCGTTCAAATTTATCTTTACATAAAAAGTGACTAAATTTCAATTACTTTTGAAACTGTAATTATTTTTCAATTACCACTTGTAAATCTGACTATTTTTAAATTTCACCCTTTTATCTCTTATTTGTCCTTTGGCACTAAGTAGACCAATTCGGTACTGTCATTTCGGCCTGAAGAATTTTAGCCTACTACCACAATGGATCAAGTGCACATAGCCGTGATCTCAAGACCTCAATAGTTAGCTCTCGGCCTTCCGGTCAAAAAATAACTATCTCATATTCGTAGAAGAAGGAACTTGCGGCCATATATTTGCCTTTATCACAATTAAAAGAGATCATATAAAGGCTCTCATACTCAATTTTCTACATATTTGAAATTTATAAATTTTTGTAAGTTTAACCACTTTAAAAATAATTTTAAACATATTGAAGTTTGACATACTCGTGCAAGTAAACTTCAAACATACACGACCTAGTTTGACTTTTATATATGCCTGAAGTTTCATATTTGCCTGGCCCAAGCAGATTTTGTCCACTACAACATGTAACACCTCAAAATGCAAGATCTATTATAATATAACGTAAATAAGTGAGTAAGAGGTCGCCGTATTATACAAACCTCCTACAATTATTTGAATTATAACCTACAGAATATTGATGTTAGTTCATATACGTGGATCAGTGTTATATGATTTCATCTCCTTGAACCACTTAAACTCAGAAATATTAATGTTAAAAAAAAAATATATATATATATGAGATGTTGAATCTTCTTGGTTTCTTCATCTTTAATTTTTTTTATTTTTTTAACTCGTTGATGAAAATCCTAGTTCCGCCACATATGACAGGGTTCTTGTAACGACCCGACCCGTCGTTTTACTTTTTAGAACCATGTTCCCCTAAATAAGACTCCCTTTATGTGCTTTAACTGTTTTATGACTTGCGGGGATGGTTAGTTCGTGATTTGAAAGGGTTCGGATTGAAATCGGAACACTTGGTTCCTTAGTTTGGCCTTAAAAGGCTAAGTTGGACTTCGGTCAACGTTTTGAGTAAACGACCTCGGAATCAGGATTTGACGGTTCCAATAGGTTCGTATGATGATTTCAGACTTGGGTGCTTGTTTGAATCGAGTTTTGGATGAACTGGGAACGTTTTAGCGCATAATATTGAAAGTTGGCATTTTGGGTGAATTTCATAAGTTTGGGTTGGAGTGAATTTTTATGTTATCGACGTCCGTTTGGGATTCTGAGCCCGGAATAGCTCCATACGGTAATTCTGGACTTAGGAGCGCGTCCGAAAGTGGATTTAGAGATTCGTAGGTCGTTTCGGGGTCATTTGGCGAAAGTTGGAACTTTGAAGGTTTTTGGGAAGTTTGACCGGGAGTGGACCTTTTAATATCGGGTTCAGATTCTGATTCCGGAAGTAGGAGTAGGTCTGTAATGTCATTTATGACTTGCACGCAGAATTTGGCGTCATTCCGAGTTGATTTGATAGGAATTGGACGTGCGGATGTGTTTTTAGAAGTTTTGGGTTTTCAAGCATTTTGGTGTCCGATTTATGCTTTTAGATGTTATTCTGGCGTTTCGATCGCGCGTTCAAGTTCGTATGATATTTTTAGACTTGTGTGGACGTTTGGTGTGAAGCCCCGAGGGCTCGGGTGAGTTTCGGACATGTTCGGATGGATGGGAAAGACTTTAGTTTTCTGGTTTTATATGCTGGTGTCTCAGGTATAGAAAATGCAAAATTTTGTTCGCATTTGCGAGACAGGCTTCGCAATTTCGAAGAAGCCTGGTCAAGGCAGGACTCGCATTTGCGAGATTTTCAGTCGATTTTGCGATCAGCCTACCCTTCGCATTTGCGATATTGTGGTCGCAAATACGATCTTGACAGTGGGGGCTCAGCTTTGTATTTGCGAAGATTTTGTCACATTTGCGAACAAAGTGTCGCAAATGCGACACCTGCGACCTATGCAACAACTTTTATTACGGGACTTAGCCTTATTTCCCTCCTTTCTCATTTGGTCTTAGGCGATTTTGGGAGCATTTTTGGGAAGGGTTCCATCAACATCAAGAAGTAAGTGATCTCTATCAATTCTTTAGCTAAATATACGAATCATAAGTAGATTTAACATGGAAAATGGTGGAATTTATGAGATTTTTGAGAAAAACCTAGGATTTTGATAAAAATGAGGTTTAACCACAAAAATGATTGTGGAATAGGGTACAAATTTATATTCGAGCTCTTGAAGTTATAGGTAACAACTTTCTTCAAAAATTTCCTAAATCCGGGCACGTGGGCCCGAGGGTGAATTTTAGGAATTCTTCAATTAGGGTTGAAAATCACTTTAATATTTAGGATATGAACTTTTGAACATGTATTGACTATTTTATATAACATTTGACTAGTTTTGAGTCGTTTGGCACCGAGTTGAAGGTTTAAAGCATATTTGTGGACCGAAAGTGAACTTGAGAACGAGGTAGGTCTCTTTTCTAACCTTGTAAGAGGGAACTCATCCCTTTAGGTCTGTTTTGTTGTAAATTACTTGGGTGGGGAGCTACGTACGCACTAGGTGACGAGAGTCCGTGCGTAGCTATATTCCATGTGATATCCGGGTAGCCTTAGGTTTACATCATGCTTTGTTGACACCGTTATTTGATTATGCTTATTAATTGAATAGAACTGAGATTGAGGATTCCAAGATTTAAAGTTTCCAATTTGGATTCCTTATTTTTAGAAAGAATTGAAAAATATTATGATAACTTTGAGAAATCTATGTTCACTTGCGTCGCAAGTATTTTTCGCGAGCGAGCTAAATTCCACTACTCTCATGGGAGCGGGCTGCTCGCCTCGGCAGGTTAATAGATGAATCTATGGTTCGTGCCGTTTGACCCTCGGGAGTGCACACAGTATATTTATATGTATTTTGGATCGGGTCGTACGTGCTCGGCATAATTCGTGCGTAATAATACTTGGAGCCTAATTATACTTGATATCGTTTTATTGGCTTGAGAGGTTAAATGATTAAATGATAGAAATTGATTTGGGTATCGGTAAAAGAATTGTTAATGTATTTCATGTTATTGAGTTTTATTTTCATTTACATATCCCATGCTTACTTAAAATTTCAATATTTTATTAGTAGCCCATAGTAAGTGTCGAAGTTGACCTCTCGTCACTACTTTTTTGAGGTTAGACTTGATACTTATTGGGTACATTTTGTGTATGTACTCACGCTACACTTCTGCACTACCCATGCAGGATCTGAGGTAGGTGCATCTGGTTATCTTCCCGGCGCGCACTCTTGATTACCTCGAGACTTTGCGGTGAGCTGCCTTCCGAGACCGTTCTGCAGCACCCAAAGTCTTTCTTTTGCTTTTACTTTCTGTCTATTTCCCTTCAGACAGTAGTGTAGTATTTTTTTTTGTATATTCTACTAGTAGCTCATACACTTGTGACACCATGTTTTGGAGATTATGCTAGTAGTCACTTGGTGATTTTTGGTTAATTGCTTCATCTCATTTTCTTTTAAAACCGTTTAATTCTCATGTTATTTAATATTTCACTTCTTATTTATCCAATAACTAAAAATCAACTATTTCTAAATTGTTAAAGAAAATAATCACACGGTTAGTTTACTGTTGGCTTACTTAGCGGTAATGTTGGGCGTCATCACGACCTATAGGAGAAATTGGGTCGTGACAACATGGTATTAGAGCACTAAGTTTACGTTGGTCTCACAAGTTATGAGCAGGCCTAATAGAGTCTTGCGGATCAGAGTGTAGACGTCCGTACTTATCTTCGAGAGGTTATAGGGTGTTAGGAAACTACTCTTTCTTCATCTCCTATCGTGCAATTGATGTGATACTAAGTATCTTTCTCTTATTCTCTCATAGATGGTGAGAATGCACACAACGGATGTTCCAGACCCGGGAGGAGCTGCTCCCCCTATTGCTAGAGGCCAAGGCAGAGGTCGGGGGAGGGCTCCAGCCCGAGGTAGAGGACGAGGACGTCCCAGAGTTTCTCCAGCCACGCCACCAGCGAATCCAGTAGAGGATCCCATTATAGAGGAGCAGAGCGGGGTGCCTACAGCAGAGCCAGCCCTCGTAGATTTCATGTCCGCACCGGGCTTCCAGGAGGTCATGGGCCGTATGTTACGGTTCATAGACACTATGACTCAGGATGTTTTATTTCCAACAGACCCATCCACATCTCAGGTGGGAGGGGGAGCACAGACCCTTACTGCTCAGGCTCCTAGGTATGTAACTGTTGTATATCAGACCCCGATCATACTACCTGTGGGCGGAGCCCAGCCAGTGGCAACAGCCATACTTGAGCCCAGACCAGCTGCGGTCGGCGAGCCGCATAAGTTATTGGACAGATGGACGAGGCTACACCCTCCAGTCTTCGGAGGTGAGCGACATGAGGATCCCTAAGACTTTATTGATCGATGCAGGGACATAATGCACAACATGAGTATATTAGAGTCCCATGGGGTGGATTTCACTACCTTCGAACTGGAGGGCAGGGCCCGTAAATGGTCGCAGTCTTATCTTCTTGGCAGACTATCAGGTTCTCCTCCCTTGACTTGGGACCAGTTCATACGTACCTTTCTGGATAGATATATTCTACCCTCTCAGAGGGAAAAGTTACAGTTTCAGTTTGAGCAGCTCATGCGGGGTTAGATGTCAGTGACCGATTATGAGGCGAGATTCTCTAAGTTGTCTCGCCATGCACTTATGATACTCTCTGCTGAGGCGGAGAGAGTACGGAATTTTGTTGCGGGGTTGCATTCCGATATTCAGGACACGATGAGGACTTCTTACCAGCTACTTGTGGAGATAGCTCGGAGGATTAAGGGTTATCGTCAGCGGGGCCAAGAGCAAATGCCGCGGGATAAGTGGTTCCGTTATTCCGGAGGGTTCAATGGTGCCCCGTCTGGGGCCAGAGGCTAGTTTGGGAGAGGTCAGCCTAGCAGGACCACATATCTAGCACCGCTGCCTCCTCGGGGTACTCCAGTGTGGCCTTTTTTTAGTGCCATGCCAGAGAGTTCCTACCGCTCGCCAGCTATTCAAGGTTCTTCCAGTAGGTATTCAGGCCATCAGGGTCAGACTTCAGGGAAGAGTCTACCACTCCGAGGGGTTGTTACGAGTGCGGGGATCTTGGCCACATGAAGAAGTTTTGCCCTAGACTTCGGGGCAAGGCAATACAACATGATTCTCAGCCTATGATTATAGGACCAGTAGCCGCACCAGCCGTCCGGCCGCCTAAAGGTGGAGGACATGCAGGTAGGGGTCGTCCTAGAGGTGGAGGCTAGGTAGGTAGAGGCCAGTCAAATAGAGCTCCAGCTAGATTCTATGCTTTCTCGGCCAGACCAGATGCAGTGGCCTCAGATGCCGTGATCACAAGTATTATTTCTGTCTCCGGTAGGGATGCTTCGGTATTATTTGATCCAGGCTCTACCTATTCATATGTGTCATCTCTGTTTTGCTCATTTCCTAGTTGTTCCTCGTGAGTCCTTGGGTACTCATATTTATGTGTCCACTCCGGTGAGCGATTTCGTTGTTGTGGATCGGGTCTATCAGTCCTGCATTATTACATTTCGTGGTTATGAGACTAGAGCGGATCTTTTGCTACTTGATATGACCGACTTTGGGGTCATCCTAGGCATGGACTGGTTATCTCCATATCACGCCATCCTCGATTTCCATGCCAAGACTGTTAACTTGGCAATGCCAAAGTTGCCTAGATTGGAGTGGAAGGGTTCATTTGCCAGCACACCTAGTCAGATCATCTCTTTTATGAAGGCTCGACACATAGTCAAGAATGGTTATTTCGCTTATCTAGCCTATGTTCGGGATATTACCGTAGAGACTCCGGCGATTGATGCAATACCCATAGTTCTGGAGTTCTTTGATATGTTTCCTTTTGATCTTCCAAGCATGCCACCAGATCGTGATATCGATTTATGCATTGATTTGACTCTAGGTACCTAGCCTATATCTATCCCACCGTACCGTATGGCTTCGAAAGAGCTGAAGGAGTTGAAGGGACATCTTTAGGAGTTGCTATCAAAGGGGTTCGTCAGGCCGAGTGTACCGCCTTGGGGTGCACTAGTGTTATATGTGAAGAAGAGAGATGGCACTATACGGATGTGCATTGATTACCGCCAATTGAACAAAGTTACCATCAAGAACAAGTACCCATTGGCGCGGATTGATGAATTGTTTGACCAGTTCCAGGGTGCCAGGTTATTCTCTAAGATCGACTTGAGATTGGGGTACCATCAGTTGAAGATTCGGGATTCGAATGTTCAGAAGACTGCTTTCCGTACTAGATATGGCCATTATGAGTTTCTAGTGATGTCCTTCAGTTTGACTAACGCCCCAGCGGCGTTTATGGATTTGATGAACAAGGTGTTCAGGCCATATATTGATTCATTTGTCATTGTCTTCATTGGTGATATTTTGATCTACTCGTACAGCATGGATGAGCACGAGCAACATCTGAGAGTGGTGCTTCAAACCTTACGAGAATAGAAGTTATATGCTAAGTTCTCCAAGTGTGAGTTTTGGTTAGATTCTGTGGCATTCTTGGGGCATGTTGTATCAGGCGAGGGTATTAATGTGGATCCCAAGAAGATCGAGGCAACTCAAAGTTGGCCTAGTCCTACCATGACGATTGAGATCAGGAGCTTTTTGGGGTTAGCAGGTTATTATCGTCGGTTTGTGGAAGGCTTTTCATCTATTGTAGCACCTTTGACTAGATTGACCCATAACGGTGTTCCGTTCCGTTGGTCCGATGATTGTGAGGCGAGCTTTCAGAAGCTCAACACAACTTTGACTACGGCACCAGCTCTAGTGTTGCCTTCCGGTTCAGGGATGTATACTGTGTATTGCGATGATTTAGCGTTGGTTTGGATTGTGTATTGATGCAGGAGGGTCGAGTTGTTGCATATGCTTCACGTCAGCTAAAGCCCCATGAGAAGAATTATCCTGTACACGATTTGGAGTTGGCCGCAATTGTTCATGCTCTTAGGATTTGGAGGCATTATCTTTATGGGGTATCCTATGAGGTTTACACCGATCATTGCAGCTTGCAGTATTTGTTCAAACAAGGGGATCTCAATTGGAGGCAGCGTAGGTGGCTTGAGTTACTAAAGGACTATGATATTACCATTCTTTACCATCCGGGCAAGGCGAATGTAGTTGCGGATGCCTTGATCAGAAATGCGGGGAGGATGGGTAGCTTGGCATTCATTTCAGCAGAGGAGAGGCCATTAGCTTTGGACAATCAGTCCTTGGTTAATAGACTTTTGAGGTTGGATATTTCAGAGCCCAGTCGCGTTTTTGCATGCGTCGTTGCCCAGTCCTCACTATTGGAGCAGATCTTGGCTCGTCAGTTTGATGATCCACACTTGTTGGTTCTCAGATAGACGGTACTACAGGGTGGTGCCAAGGAGGTTACTACAGGTGAGGATGGTGTACTATGACTCCAGGGTCACCTATGTGTTCCTAATGTCGATGGATTGAGGGAGAGGATTCTAGAGGAGGCACATAGTTCTTGGTATTCTATTCATCCAGGTGTACGAAGATGTATCGCGACCTGAGGTAGCATTATTGGTGGCGGCGGATGAAGAAGGACATAGTTGAGTATGTTGCGAGGTGTCTAAATTTTCAGCAGGTTAAGTATGAGTACCGTAGGCCAGGTGGCCTACTCCAGCAGATGACTATACCTGAGTGGAAATGAGAGCGCATTATTATGGACTTCGTAGTTCGATTTTCGTGGACCTTGCGGAAGTTTGATGCAGTTTGGGTCATTGTCGACATGTTGACCAAGTCGGCACACTTCATCCCGGTGGGGACCACATATACTTCAAAGAGGTTAGCCCAGATTTATATTCAGGAGATAGTTTGGTTGCATGGTGTGCCTGTTTCCATCATATCAGATAGAGGCCCTCAGTTTACTTCGCATTTCTGGAGAGCAGTACAGAGTGAGTTGGGGACCCGGGTAGAGCTCAACACAACTTTCCATCCGCAGACCGACAGGCAGTCAGAGCAGATAGTTTAGATCTTAGAGGACATGCTCAGAGCATGTCTGATTGACTTTGGAGGGCAGTGGGATCTATTATTGCCTTTGGCCAAGTTTGCTTACAACAACAATTAGCAGTCTAGCATCGAGATGGCTCCATTTGAGGCTTTATATGGCTGGTGATATCGTTCACCCATCGGATGGTTTGAGCCCATCGAAGCCAAGTTATATGGTACTGATTTGGTGAAGGATGCCTTGAAAAAGGTAAAGTTGATTCAGGAGCGACTTCGCACATCACAGTCCAGACAGAAGAGTTACGCAGATCAGAAGGTGCGTGATTTGTAATTTATGGTGGGCGAGAAGGTACTCTTGAAAGTCTCATCGATGAAGGGGATCATGAGGTTCAGGAAGAAGGGCAAGTTGAGCCCAAGGTTTATAGGTCCATTTGAGGTGTTAAGACGAATTAGGGAGGTTGCTTATAAGCTTACCTTGCCTCCCAGTCTATCGGAAGTCCATCCGATTTTCCACGTGTCTATGCTTTGGAGGTATCATGCCGACATGTCGTATGTGTTAGACTTCAGCACGGTTCATCTAGATGAGAGCATGGGTCATGAGGAGGAGCCAGTTGCCATTGTTGACAAGCAGGTTCATCTGTTGAGGTCCAAGAAGATTTTTGCGGTAAAAGTTTAGTGGAGGGGCCAACCAGTCGAGGAGGCGACTTGGGAGGCCGATGAGGACATACGGAGCACATATCCACACTTATTCGGTGCTCCAGGTATGATTCTAGACCTGTTCGAGGACGAATGTTTGTTTAAGAGGTGGAGAATGCAACGACCCGACCGGTCGTTTTTTGATTTTTAGAACCTCGTTCCACTAAATAACACTTCCTTTATGTGCTTTAAATATTTTATGACTTGCGGAGATGGTTAGTTCGTGATTTGGAAGGGTTCGCGTTGAAATCGAAATACTTGGTTCCTTAGTTTGGCCTTAAAAGTCTAAGTTTTTGACTTCGGTCAACGTTTTGAGTAAATGACCTCGGAATCAGGATTTGACGATTCCAATAGATTCGTATGATGATTTCGGACTTGGTTGTATGTTCGGATCGGATTTTGGATGACCCGGAAACATTTCGGCGCCTAATATTGAAATTTGGCATTTTGAGTGAATTTCATAAGTTTGGGTTGAAGTGGATTTTTATGTTATCGACGTCCGTTTGAGATTCCGAGCCTGGGAATAGCTCTGTACGGTGATTTTGGACTTAGGAGCGCATCCGGATGTGGATTTGGAGGTTCGTAGGTCGTTTCGGGGTCATTTGGCGAAAGTTAGAAATTTGAAGGATTTTGGAAAGTTTGACCGGGAGTGGACCTTTTGCTATCGGGTTCGGATTTCGATTCTGAAAGTTGGAGTAGGTCCGTAATATCATTTATGACTTGCACGCAAAATTTGGCGTCATTCCGAGTTGATTTGATCGGACGTGCAGATGTGTTTTTAGAAGTTTTGAGTTTTAATGATTTGATTCATGTATTTTGGCGTCTGATTTGTGCTTTTAGATATTATTCCGGTGTTTCGATCGCGCGAACATGTTCGTATGATATTTTTAGATTTGTGTAGACATTTGGTGTGAAGCCCCGAGGGCTCGGGTGAGTATTGGATGTATTCGGATGGATGGGAAAGACTTCAGTTTTCTAGTTTTATTTGTTGGTGTCTCAGGTATCGCAAATGCGAGAGTTTGTTCGCATTTGTGAAACTCGCATTTGCGAGACAGGCTTCGCAATTTCGAAGAAGCCCGGTCAAGGCAGGACTCGCTTTTGCGAGATTTTCAGTCGCTTTTGCGATCAACCTCCCTTCGCATTTGCGATGTTATGGTCGCAAATGCGACCTTGGCAGTGGGGGCTAAGCTTCGCATTTGCGAAGATTTTGTCGCATTTGCGAATAAGGTTCCGCAAATGCGACACCTGTGACATGTGCAACAACTTTTATTACGGGACATAGCCTTATTTCCCTCATTTATCATTTGGTCTTAGGCGATTGTGGGAGCTTTTTTGGGAGGGCTATAACACGCGAAAATATGTAAATCAAGCGGAATTCTAATTTTTTTGTAGTAAAATTCAAAAAATGAGGAACGATCATGGTGGGGCAGTGAATCTGGTGCCTTAGGTCGTATTTGATGGGCCGGTTCCATCAACATCAAGAGGTAAGTGATCCCTATCAATTCTTTAGCTAAATATACGAATCATAAGTATATTTAATATGGAAATGGTGGGATTTATGTGATTTTTGAGGAAAACCTAGTATTTTGATAAAAATGGATTTTAACCACGAAAATAATTATGGAATTGGGTTAAAATTTTATATTTGAGCTTGTGAGGTTATGGGTAATAAATTTCTTCAAAAATTTCCGAAATCCGGGCACGTAGGTCCGGGGTGAATTTTAGGAATTCTTCAATTAGAGTTGGAAAATCACTTTAATAGTTAGGATATGAACTTTTGAACATGTATCGACTATTTTGTATAATATTTGAGTAGTTTCGAGTAGTTTGACACCGAGTTGAAGGTTTAAAGCAATTTGTGGACCGAAAGTGAACTTGAGAACGAGGTAAGTCTCTTTTCTAATCCTTTAAGAGGGAACTCATCCCCTTAGGTGTGTTTTGTTGTAAATTACTTGTGTGGGGAGCTACGTACGCTCTAGGTGACGAGAGTCCGTGAGTAGCTATATTCCATGTGATGTCCGGGTAGCCTTAGGTTTACATCATGCTTTGTTGACACCGTTATTTGATTATGCTTATTAATTGAATAGAACTGAGATTGAGGATTCCAAGATTTAAAGTTTCCAATTTGGATTCCTTATTTTTAGAAAGAATTGAAAAATATTATGATAACTTTGAGAAATCTATGTTCACTCGCGTCGCAAGTATTTTTTGCGAGTGAGGTAAATTCCACTACTCTCATGGGAGCGGGCCGTTCGCCTCGGCAGGTTAATAGATGCATCTATGGTTCGTGCCGTTCGACCCTCGGGAGTACACACAATATATTTATATGTATTTTAGATCGGGTCGTACGTCCTCGACATAATTCGTGCTAATAATACTTGGATCCTAATTATACTTAATATCGTTTTATTGGCTTGAG
The DNA here is from genome assembly GCF_000390325.3 of Nicotiana tomentosiformis. Lineage (NCBI taxonomy): Eukaryota > Viridiplantae > Streptophyta > Magnoliopsida > Solanales > Solanaceae > Nicotiana > Nicotiana tomentosiformis. The sequence continues at coordinate 128,436,852 of NC_090818.1, forward strand.
AGGTTAAATGATTAAATGATAGAAATTGATTTGGGATTTAATATCGGTGAAAGAATTGTTTATTTATTTCATGTTATTAAGTTTTATTTTCATTTACATATCCTATGCTTACTTAAAATTTCAGTATTTTATTAGTAGCCCATAGTAAGTGTCGAAGTTGACCCCTCGTCACTACTTCATTGAGGTTAGACTTGATACTTACTGGGTACATTTTGTGTATGTACTCACGCTACACTTCTGCACTACCCGTACAGGATCTGAGGTAGGTGCATCTGGTTATCTTCCCGGCGTGCACTCCTGATTACCTCGAGACTTTGCGGTGAGCTGCCTTCCGAGACCGTTCTGCAGCACCCAAAGTCTTTCTTTTGCTTTTACTTTCTGTCTATTTTCCTTCAGTCAGTAGTGTAGTATTTTTTGTTTTGTATATTCTACTAGTAACTCATACACTTGTGACATCATGTCTTGGAGATTATGCTACTAGTCACTTGGTAATTTTTGATTAATTGCTTCATCTCATTTGCTTTTAAAACCGTTTAATTCTCATGTTATTTAATATTTCACTTCTTATTTATCCAATGACTAAAAATTAACTATTTCTAAATTGTTATAGAAAATAACCACACGGTTAGTTCACTATTGACTTGCCTAGCGGTAATGTTTAGCGTCATTACGACCTATAAGAGAAATTGGGCCGTGACAGTTCTTGACGAAAAGGCGTAAAGGAGATTTCAAAAAAAAGCAAATCATATGAGATATATAGTTATTTGCTAGTTCAGAAAACGTCGAAGTAAAAGCAGGAATGTGGAATTCTTTATTATATACGTACGAAAAATATATCATCCCTAATATTCTTCAAAAGTACCTTTTACAAGATTTCTTGCTTCATTAATCCTTCGATATAAAAGTGAAATTAACTATAATGATTGTTTGAGTTTCATTTCTTACCCAAAGACATGAGAGCATTGAGCATACATTACTTATGAGAAATTTCTAGCACATCATTATTCAAGAGCATGATTTATTTCAATTTACAAAAATTACTTTTTTGGAGTTGATTAAAGAAAACTTTGTGATCTGATCTATTGATATTCTATAATATACATAAATTAAGCCATAGATAACTTTTCATTTTATATATATAAAAAAAAGTACCTAGAGAGTGCCTTTACAATCCATAGTATCTTGTGCAATTCCCAAAATGATTTATAAAAAAGAATTATGGGAGACTAAGGTTCAAATTTCACGTTTGTTTAAGCCTTAATGGGTGCAATGCAAGTTGATCCCGATATTATCGTTTTTTTTTAAAAGTGAAAACTCCCTGCAAGGCAAAGGATGTTGCATTTTGACCGTCTTCCAAGATCCAGGTTGGGTTTGAGAGCCATGTGATAGGTGAATAGAAGCCCCGCTAGTGGAGTCACCATTGACTTTATTTATTATTATGGTGTATATTATGGTTGTCCAATGAGACAGGACGAGACCAAATAAACGGGACGGGATGGGACGAGACAATATTTAGCGGGACGATGGCGGGACGGGATAAACGGGACGAAACAGTAGGCCCATTCCATCCCGCTAACAAACAGGATGGGACGGGACATGATGGTTCGGGGGCCCTAAGTGGGCCTTTTTAAAACAAATTAATTTATTAAGCATTAAGTTTGGCAACGGCTAGTTTCTTGACAATGACTAAGTTTTTAAAGTTTGCAACGGCTAGTTTTTGATTTATTTAATAAACTTAAAACTTAATAAATTATTTAAAAAAATAAGTAAAGAATTATAAAATATAAAAATAAAAAATTTGTAATGATATATTTTAGTAATTATAATATAGTTGTAATTTATATAATTTCAAGTCATTAAGTAACTAAGTAAGAGTTTAAGACAATTCATAAAACAAATTCAAGACTTAAAGCCAAAGTGTAATTTAATAAATTTAGGGGTTAATTAAAAGTTTTTTTTGGGGGGGGGGAGGGGGCTATTTTGGGGGGAGGGGGAAAATATGGCCGTTTATAGCCATTGGGAATAACTAAATTTGCAAATAAGGTCGTTGCCCAACTGCTCTATTTCAAAAAAAAAAAAAATTAAATTTACGCGGGACAGATGGGACAAGACCGAACAGAATAAACATGACAATATAGGCCTATCCCGTTTAGAATTAAGTGGGTTGGGACGGGCCGGCCCGTTGGCCAGCCATAGTGTATATATCAGAATGTAAAAATAAGATTTTAATTTGATACGGGCACCTAGGAGACTCACCTTTGTCTTTACATAAGTAAATATTTTAAGAAAACTTGTAGAAAAGAATATATCCCATCTTTTGCAATATGGTTAATTTCCTAAATGACACCACCAATTGGGATAGGAAATTATAATAAATTGGCAGACGTCTTAACTTCCAATGAACTTGTGGCACTAACAAAATGTTTTTGAATTTATTTGGTAAAGGTCCAATGACTAAATTATACTCCACCGGTCAATGTCCCCCTCTATTCTTTTTCGTAAATAACGCAGTATAATTATTTCAAAAAATAATAATCGATAATAATTTTATATATACATATATCTTATTTACAATCAGTATATATTTTTATATATTTGACTAATAAATTATTTATCCTCGAAAGCGGATAATAATTGAAATTGTAAGTGGTTTTAAAGATACGCGGATTAATTTGATACAAAGCGATAAATTAAGTAGAATTGAAAGATAGTTCCATCCTTATTGAAAATTTTACCCTCAACCTGGGCTCGCTATGGCCAGCACCGGTGAACAAGAGAAAAAACTAATAACAGAGAAGATAATAATATATTGCTTTGGAATGCGTGTCACAATTTCCATTGAATAAAAATCATCTCCTTTATATAGTAGAAGAGTTTCATCCTTATTACAATTCTTAAAAAGATAAAAATCTTCTTTTTCGTTAATCATTGATCTGCTGCCGATACGGGCTGAGATCCGCGCCGTGATATCCGGTCGGGCGCGGATATCACGGTCCTTCGTTAGTTGTGTGCAACCATTAGGTAATGGGGTCTCGGAGCTCGAACCGAATCTGGTGGCGTGGTCTCGATGGCTCCGGTGGTAAGTGCTTTGCTTGGGCCTTAACACGAGGGGTATGTCCGGCCGGTCCAGGACATAACGACCCTATGTTGGTTGTGCTAAATTGCCTAACAATGTTCTTCGAAGTCGTTCAAAGCTAGGACTGATTTCGAACCATGACTCGATGAGACTCTTGTCCCGATTTCGGTCCCTTGTCATCATGTCTCAGGCTTGATTTATTTTGTCGAAAACCGGGATGTACCATAAGCCCGATTTTACACATATACACAAATATAATTATTTTTATGTATGCTTAACTTACCATTCATTTTCATCATCATGTATATAAATAGCTTTAGCATTAGTGGAATAGAATCTCACTGTTCTTCTTCCCCCAATTTTCCCTTTCATATTCCCATACAACTCTGCTCCATTTAAAGTTTTATTAAACTAAACTCCCCTCCCTATCAAGCCATGAACTTCTCACAGTTCTTCTTTTTCTCCTTCTTCTTCATCACAGGTATGCATTATTTTTACTTCACTTATGTTTTTCTTGAATAGTCTGTTTGAAATAGTTTCTAAATTAGTATTATTGGATAGCGAAACAAAGTTTGTTGTGAAAACTATTTTCTTCCAAAAATATTTTCCACCAAACACATTCTTATGATTAGTTCTTGTTCTATAGTCTAATAAGCAGAGGCGGAGCAAGAATTTCAAACTTATGAGTTTTGAATATTGGAACCACGACTTCAACCTTTGCTCCTGCTAACCAGTGTTTTCTATAAAATTTATAGGTTTTTTATGGAGTATTCAAGTTCAAGGTTCAACTGATCACCACCATAATCATCAACACCATAGCCATAACAAGCAGCAAAGTGCCATTAATGAGCAAAAGAAGCATCAAATAAATGGTTTTAAGCCCACAAAGATGTTTGTATTTGGGGATTCATATGCAGATACAGGGAACAATAGGAAATCTGTGGCTAATTCTTGGAAACAACCTTATGGTGTTACTTTCCCCGGCAAGCCCTCCGGCAGATTTTCCGATGGCCGTGTCCTCACTGACTACCTTGGTATATATTATTCCATTTATTCTATTTTATATTTACTACTTCCGTTTCATTTTATGTAACGCTGGTCGAAAATTAATTTAATTTAAATTTGTTTATATATTTTTGGAATATTTTACATAAATAGTCGGTCGAACTGCATTTAACATTTACGTTTTTTATTAATATACACAATTATATTCGATTATACATATATTATGTATGAAATATATATTTACGGACTATTTTTAGTTTAAATAATTACGTAACGACTATTTAAGTTAATTGTTATAAAAAAACAGTCTTTTTTACCCAAAAGAGGATTATTGTTGTAATAATCAAATATCTGTAATTTACTTTGTTTCTTGTATGGTGTAGTCCCAGCCTAGCAGCTTTTTTGTTTCTTCCCATGCTATTCTTTTCATCATTATGTTCACTTTATCTTTTGTGTTTATATAAACAATTAATTTTTGTGTTTTCTTTTCTTCTCTTTTTTCATAGTGGGTTGCTACTTACCAATGACTTAAATTTTTTCTTGTTTTGCTTTTTCTGATGGGGCTGGACATCTTTGCATTATTCATACTTTTGTTTCTTTTTCTCTTTTTCTTCATCATCTTGTCAGACCACCACACTCCTATCTTTTTCTTTCTTTACTTCCATTACTTTTCTCTCAATAATAAATCAAAATAGTTCTTGTAATTACTTATATTTCGAAGAGAGCGATAGAGTAAAAGTAAAATTATTTGTGTGATATTTATGAGTCACGGGTTCGAGCCTGAAGTCAACTATTAATATTTGTATCAGATTAAACTGCCTATATTATATCCCTTAGGGTGTGACTCTTCCCCTGATCCTACGTGAATGCAGGATGTTTTGTCCTCCGAATTGTCTTTTTTTTTTAAGTACTTATCTTTCGCTAATTAATACACGTTTGGCTTTATATTTGAAAGTGCGACATTATGAAAGAATTTAGTGCTAAACTAAATTTCTTTTGGTTCTATCATTATATCACTAGTGGTCACTTGTAACTAGTTCATTGCACTTTGTTAGCCCACTTCTGTGATTACTCTACCAACTCATCATGCCAACTCTTGAGTTAGATTATGCGGTGTCGTTTGGGATAAGGATAAAAAAGGACAGTCCGGTGCATTAAGCTCCCGTTATGTGCGGGATCCGGAGAAAGGCCGGAGCACAAAGGTCTATTATATGCGGTCTTACCCTGCATTTTTGCAAGAGGCTGTTTTTACGGTTCGAAGTCGTGATCTCCTGGTCACATGAAAATAACTTTACCGGGATAAGGATACTAATTCCGACATAAAATTTAAAATTATATTTATCACATATTTGACTATAGGTATTAGCTAATACTAAAATAAATTTTATATCAAAATCTTGGTATTAGCTATCACATAGTATAAGTTATCGAAATTATAATTTCTGGATATCCCTACTCTAAACCAGACGACCCTAAGACTTCAAAATTTTCTCAGCCAAAATTTCCACTATCCTTCATAAGAAAAAAAATCATTTGAATTTACGTGCGCTTTGTAACGGGTCCACTTGCGCTCTTTGTATATCTGCCCATTTTATATGATTTTACTTAATAATATACATTCATACTATATGTATAATTTAACCTATTATAGCAGTTCGCCAACCTTATTATAGAAGACTAGTTTGACATATCATGATTCATGAATAGTTACCGTTATTATTTTTTAAGTGACCTGTTGTGTATAGAAATTAAACTCTGAATTAATTACAAAGATAAGTTTTTAATCTTTTAGCTTTTTATATATGTTCATTACTGATGCAATTGACATGAACAAGCAGCAAAATTCTTGGGAGTGAAATCACCAGTACCTTACAGATGGATGAAATATGCAACAAATCGGTTAAGATATGGGGTAAATTTTGCATATGGAGGAACTGGTGTATTTGATACTTTAGTTCCAGAGCCAAATATGACAACACAAATCGATTTTTTCCAAAAATTGATGGCTAATTCAGTCTACACAAAGGCAGATGTGCAGTCTTCATTGTTCTTGCTCTCTCTTGCTGGAAATGATTATGGTGCTTTCCTTGCTAATGGTGGTACTCCTCAGGTACTTTAATATTATTTATTATATGGTTAATAAATAGTAAATAAATTTAATGTGCATGCATAGAATATAAAATATAAGAAAAATGATACTGTATAGCCGTTCTTAAAATAATAGTGAAAAAAATATATAATAATTTACATTTCTGTATATTATATACAAAAAATACAGTATAAATTTTATGCACTTTTGTAGCTAAAGAATATAAATAATTTCGGCCGCAAGCTGAAAGATGTCTTTGCCCTAGAATATACCAATTTAGTGTGCCTAATCCAATAGCTAGAAGTAGTACTAGTTTTCTAGAAAAGCAAAAATTTTAAGTTTTGTTGATTGTGAAGTTTCTTTTAAAGATTAATCTTCTTTGTTTTAGATTGAAAAAAAAAACGATTATGCTTTGTCAATTGTGAAATAAACTTCACGTTATCATCAAGTTGATTAAGACTTTGAAATATTAATAATTGTAGTTGAAGAACCCTTCTTTGTGAAAGTTCTATACATTAATAATGTATAAAATATTTATACTATTAGATTATTTATAATATATATATAGGTCAAATGGTCTTGTGGCCTTAATACTTTTTCATTTGAACATTCCATTTGACGGAATGTATATTAATGAACACAATGTCAAGGTGCGTGAATAGTATTATTTTTATTAAAAAAGTATTATAATTAGAATAAAATATAAAGAAAAAAAAGACCTTTCCCTCTCCCTCCCACCTCTCTCATCTTCCCTAGCAAACTCCTACCCCTTTCCGTGAATTTTTTCATTTTCTATCCTAATTTCCCTCCCCCTCCCCGTTCTCCGTTCCTTTTTTCATTCCTCTTTTCCCTTCAATAATCTTTTTTTTATTTGCTTAGTCTCCATTCACCTTTTTCGTCCCAACCTCTCTCAACCACCGGTGCTCAAAAGAAAGCCTGAGCTTTGTCGTTTTGTCATCCATCTTTGCCAAAACAGTAGCATAAAGGGGGCAAATTTTTGCAATGGTATTGGACGACCTCCACTTGTTCAAACCCAGGGATTTTTATTGATTTTTTATGAAATTTCAAAATTAATTTTTTTTTGTTTTCGTCTAATCACGACTATAGTGGTGTTGTTAATTTGATTTAGAAATAAGTGACAGAAAGAATAATGAAGTAAAAGAGAAAGGAGAAGAAAGTAAAAGAGTAAGGAAAAAAGGGAGGTGGGTTAACGGAGAAGAAGGCGGGATGTATTTATTAGGACTCATTCCGTCAAGTTGAAGTGTTCAAATAGGAAAAATATAAGTTCATGTATCGGATTTGCAAACTGATACAAATATAAGTGACCACGAGGCCATTTGAACTAATATAGATTATTCCGAAGTAATAGTGATTCCTATATAGGAAGAGCCTGTTTGGACATAAGAATTTTTTCACTTTTTTTTTTGAAATCTGGTCATAAAATTTCAAATTTTCACTTTGGAATTTTTCGAAAATTTGAAAAATTTCAAAAAACTGTTTTTCAAAATTTTTCACTCAGACCACTCACAGAAATTCAAAAACAACTCAAAATTATATTCATATGCAAACATAATTCTAATATTCAAATACCATTATCACTCGAAAAACAATTCACTTATTTTTTATCTTACAATTGTTATTTCAAACGCCTACGAAATGACTACATCATACCATAGGGCAAACTTTGGATCCCTCAAGGATTTGGCTTCTTTCATCATTAAAAATCATACACGAGGATGACTGTAGATTTTGGTCCCACCTTATAAGCGGTACGTACTGCTTTGGCATGGACTGGTAAAACACGAGATAGGTAGAGTTGTTATTTTTGACAGACTCTCGACTTAGTAAAAATATAGTCACATTATTGAAAAAAAATACAGTAATGAATACAATAATTAAAAAAAAAGTAATTTAAAAAAAGAATAACAACAACAACAAGATAATAAGATAACCAAAGTAAAAGAAACAACCAATAATACTAAAAATTTAAGTATAAGAAAGTACGGCAATAATATTAATACTACAGGTATAATATTTAGAGGTATATAATTAAATTACTTTAAATACCTAGATGTTAAATTGGAATATATCCGCCTGTGATTTAACATGTTGTAAAGTTATCCGTCTTATTTTTCAGATTCGGGTATATATACTATGGACAAACTATAGAAATATTTGACATATTTTTTTATTAATCCGTTAAAAAAAGAATAATATATTTTTACTATTTTACCTATTTTATTTATAAATATTATAGAATGTTTAAGACCACAAATCTTAAATGTTCTATCACATATAAATATTATGGCATGCTTAAGGTCTTAATTTTTAATTTTATTTTTTTTCTTAAATTTCGTATCGAGTTAAACTACGTCAAAATTGAAAGGTTGAAACTAAAAGCATATAAATTTTGTGAGTCCTGAAATAGTAAGGCATCTTGTATATTAGTGGGTGCTGACACCAGTAATACAAGATTATAGATGTTGACCAACCTACTCTTCTTTGGATTTTATGTAAAATTTTAATCTTGAACAAATTGTAAACGTTGGGCCTTTCAGCTACTAAACACTAGAATAGCTGAATTAATTTGCTAGATTAGTGGATCATCGCTAATCTTAAGCCGATGGTTTTCCAGAAATAACTTCTCTGTCATTTTGAAGGTAGGGGTTAGGTAAGCATACACACGATCCTTCCCAAAGCTCACTTGTGAAATTACATTGGATTTGTTGTCGGTGGTGGATCATCAATAACCATAAAAATACATTAAAGAAATTTGGTTCTTTCCTTTTTTTTTTTTTTCCTCCTTGGCTCTCATTTAGGACCCGTTTGGTCATAGATTTTACCAAAATAAATTTGGGTTTTATTTGGCAAATACATGTTTGATTATAGATTAAAATCTCAAATTCCAAATCCCAACAATAACAACCCAATATAATCTCACTTGTGGGTATGGGGAGGGTAGTGTACTTTACCCCTACCCTGGGGTAGAGAGGTTATTTCCGATAGACCCTCGGCTCCCTCCTTCCAAGAACTCTCCACCTTGCTCTAGGAGTGACTCGAACTCACAACCTCTTGGTTGGAACTGAAGGGTGCTTACCAAATCCCAAATCCCAAAATTAGCTCAATAGGTGGTTTTGGGCCAAAATATCACTATTATATTTTTTTAAAATTTCCCCAAACTTTTATATTTTATAAAAGAGCCTACCATTTATTATTTTGTAATAATGTTGTTTCGTCTTCTAAGTCACCTGATATTGTATTATGTAGTTTATTAATTTTGTATTAAATTTATTTATGTTCAGGATTATAGTTTGCGATAATATAATGAATGTTATTGATAATGGTACTGTTGGGTATTTGTGATAGTTTTTAGAACTTGTAGGTATAAGTCATGTTTCATGTTTTTCCAAAATAAATTTGGGAAATATGTTTTGAAAACTGATGTCCAAACACATTTTCATCTTCAAACCAAACTTCATCCAAATCAGGTTTTTCAAAACAAATTTGGAAATGTATGGCCAAACGTTAGCTTATTGGCTCAACCTATTTTGACCCGCCCAAATTTAGCCCAAGCTGTCCATTTGCCACCTCTAATCACCAAGTATTTAAATATTTTTTCGTTTAATCATCAACTATTTGGTATTTATTGGTTTGAGCCAAAGGAGAGCTTCTCTACTAAGTGGGCATTTGGATATAAGAATTGTAAAATTTCAAAAAAAAATAGTGAAAAAAAAATTAAAGTGAAAATGATATTTGAAAATTAGAGTTGTGTTTGGACATATTTAATTTTGGGTTGTTTTTAAAGTTTTATAAGTGATCTGAGTGAAAATTTTGAAAAACTGCTTTGAAGTATTTAAAATTTTCAGAATTTATCTTCAGTAAAAATTAGAAATTAAAAGATCTCATTCATTTCGTAACACCAATGCCCTAAGCACTTGAATCGAGATAAGGTGTAAAGTATTATTGTCCTTAGAACTGAAATGTTCAGTAAACTGTTGATATCTGCAATAGAAGGACATCTTGTAAATTAATGAATGCTGACACCAGTAGAAGAAAAGTTTAGACCTTTGACCAACCTGCTTCTCTTGGATTTCTATGTACAATTTCATTTGGAACAAATTAAATTATACTGGACCTACACCTACTACACTCTAATTACTAAATAACAGTTTTTTTCTTTCTTTTTCACTCGGATTTATTCTTAATTGGGTCACGTGTCACCCTTTTCCTGGATATAAATTACACTCTAGGCTCCAGTTATGTGCCAGACAAGAAGTCAGCTTAGGGTTCAATCGAACCTATTAATTTGGATTTAAATTCTATATTTGTCTTACGAAATTCATTCAATATATATAAATTATTAATTTAGAATTCAATAACTTAAAAAGATTAGAATTTTCGAATTCATAAGCTTCAAATCTTGATTCTGCCTATGGTGCTAGACCAAGAAAACAACAATAAGAAAATTTAAAAAAATGTCTAACAATAAGAAAATTTAGAAAAATGTTTACTTTGTGGTCAACATATTAAACTGGCAATCTTAGATCTCAAGACCCTTGGGGCTCGTTTGGTACGAGGGATAAGAGATAATTAATTTCGTAATTAAATCTAAAATGAGTTTATCCCACGTTTGATTGAGATAAAATCGCGGTATAAGTAATCTCATGATGAGTTATCCCGTGATTGTAATGTTATTTTATCCCTATGGAATGGTGAGATAATAATCCTAGGATAACTAATTCCAGGATAATTAATCCTGAGATAACTTGTTTCTCAACCATACGACCCCTTAGCATGTTACTCTTAAACTGGTTCAAGATTATTCACATTAATTGATGACCCTTTAATATGTCAATTTTTTTCTTTCTCTCTATACATGGGAAACCGGGGGTTGAAATTGGGAAAATGAATAGAGGACGATGAGAATTGAACTCACACATATGTATGTATTGCGTCGAGAACTTTAACTTATGTATACTTACATTGTAAGAATTTTAACGGTATTAATATAATTTAACCCGACACAACAAGTTGTCTGCTTTATCTTTTTAGTAACTAGTTCCTCTTATTATGAAAAGTTACTTGTACTTATCTTTTAGGTAGAGCCGATGGTCTTTTAGAAATAACCGATATATCTTCATTAGGTAGGGGTAAGGTTTGCGTACACTTTATTCTCCCCAGATCCCACTTATGGGATTTCACCGGGCTGGCTTGTTATTGTTACTTATGTTTTAGGTAATATGATAATATAAAAAATTAAGCTCTTATACATATGCCATTTGTGTGTAGGGTTTTCCTGCCTTTATAACTAGTGTGGTAAATCAACTAGTTGTAAACATGAGACGAGTTAATGGATTTGGTGCAAAGAAGATAGCAGTAACAGCTTTGGAGCCCTTAGGATGTCTTCCTCAAAGCACAGTTTTGAATTCATTCCAACAATGCAATGCAACTGAGAACACAGCTGTGGATTTCCACAATGCATTATTGCAACAAGCTGTGGCAAAGTTGAATAATGAGACAAAGGATTCTACTTTTGTCATTCTTGATCTTTTTAGCTCATTTACTACTGTGTTGGAGCGCAAAGGAGTGCCAGGTATTGAACCATTTTCTCTATAGTTATTTACTCTCTTTTTTCATGAAATGAGCTAAAATGAAGCGATATGCACTAAAAAAAACTAGAATTAGCTACGAACTTCGTCGTTGATCTGTCGCTAAATCGTTTACAGTTAACATAATTTCTTGATAATCTATCGCTAATCTGTCACTAAATAGGATTAGCGATGAATTTTTCTATTTAGCTACAGAGTTTGGCCGTCGCTAGTTCTTGTTCTTTAGTAGTGATGATTCATTTAATTAATCCCATCTTAATTAGTATTGAGACGTTATTGTTCTATTCTTTTCTTCCTTGAGCCGGGGTCTATCGGAAATAGTCTCTCTATTCTTACGGTAGGGGTAAGGTTTGCGTATACACTAATCTCTCCAGACGTCACTTGTGCGATTATACTGGGTTTGTTTTGTTGTTGTTGTTAATTGTTCTCCTTTTTCTCTTCTTAAGGAAATTACAAATTGGAAAGTCGCACACATGTAAGCCCATTCGCATATGCATATAGATACAGACCTATTTATAACCTTGAGTCACCGAACCCTATAAATTTCGGCAGAAATCTTGTGTATGTATATGTATATACTTTGAAAATTATTAATTTAAATCACTTGGAACCTGAACACTAAGAACCTTCCGATTGTTAAAATCCTGATCAGCCTCTGTATGCACACTAGCCCAAAAAGGATCCTTTTGTCTTTTTTGTTTATTCTGATAAAAGTGAAACTTAGAAACTCTTTGCAATTAATACTTGTATTTGTTATACGCCATATTTAGTAGGCACCTAAATATTTATAGTAGCAATACCATGAGTTTTAATACATGGATAAGCATATATAAAAACATAACTGTCATTTCAAAACCTTTAATACACATAAAGCAAACAGTCGATAAAAACTAATTACAATATTACTAATACACCATATTTCATATTATTCTTATACACCCCCTACCAAACGACTCCATACTTATAAACGCAGTATTTTTTTAGCAGGAAGTACAAGGTTTGAGACACCATTGAAACCATGTTGTATGGGAATAAGCAATCAATATTCATGTGGAAGTATGAATGAGAAAGGTGAGAAGATGTACACAGTGTGTATTGATCCAAAATCTGCATTTTTCTGGGACAGAGTTCACCCTACTGAAGCAGGATGGCGGGCTGTTTATACTGCTTTAGAATCAACTCTTACTCACAAACTTTTTTTACCTTTCTTTTAGGTTTTGTTGTGCTGTGTGCTATGTAATTTCTAGCTTTGAAAGTTTGTTTTATATGTTTATTGTTATGTTTTATTAGGCCTAGAGTTTCTTTTTGTACTTGGGAGTCCAACAAAATAAAGGCTTCTACCACTTTGCTGTTCTAAATTTTTGCCCGGCCTAAGTTTTATAATCTTTTTCAAGAACATTATTAAAGTCTAATATGAAATAAATACCACCAAGAGTGTAGTGGGATTGGTGAGATCTTTTCACCCGAAATAAAAAGTCTTGAGCTGAGTACTGGAAATGAAAAACTCTTGGTAACAAATGCATTCTCTTTTAATGTACCTTGCGCAGCATAAATTTCGGGGGATTTGCATATATACCTAGTTTTTGGGTCATATTTTAACTTATACTTGCTTTGCAAAAAATATTGCAAGCGTACCCACTTTTCGGGTAACTTCAAACATACGGGCCTGAAGTAGTAAAAAATTATGTTTGAAGTTTGAACTTCAGAATGTTTTGCTTGAAGTGTAGCCTTATCAAAACAAAACTTTAGATATTTTTGCCTGAAGTTTGGCCTAACCTGCAAAGGCAATCACGCAAACTTCAGTTCATAGTGCAATGGTAAACTTCAGTTCAATAAAACTACAGCATGTTTTGGCTGAAGTTTTTGTTTTGTAATTGCTGAACTTTAACATTCTAGGAGCTGAAGTTTTGTTTTGTAATTGCTGAACTTCAGCTTTCTAGGAGCTAAAGTTTTGTTTTGTATTTACTGAACTTCATCATTCTAGGAGCTAAAGTTTTGTTTTGTATTTGCTGAACTTCAGCATTCTAGGAGCTGAAGTTTTTGTTTTATATTTGCTAAATTTCAGTAGTCTTAGAGCTGAAGTTGTGTTCTGTCTTTCTTTGAAGTTAGTTGACTTTAAAATATAAGCCAAATTGTGCTGAAATTTTAACTGATTTTTTTGATAATGTTCTGAAGTTATTTTTTCTATCTTTTATTTTTCAGTTCTGCAGCTCTTTTCTGTCGTTTTTCCTGCGGATGATATCATAAAGCAAGGGGTAAGCTAATTTCAAGAGATCGCGAGAGCAACTATTGTGTATAATAAATTTCACATGCATGTGCCATTCTTGTGGCAGGTAACTTGGAAGAGAGGACATGTAGTAGTCAATTGCTGTTGTATGTTTAAGAAGGATGGATCAGGAAAAGACACAAATCACACCTACTTTAACCAGCTTGTGTAGTTTTATTTACTCGTTTTTCAACATAGAATATGGTAGTTGATAAGATTTAATAAAATCTTTACAGATCCAATCAATAATACTTATACAAAGTCTCATGTGTTTGAGAGAGAAAAGAAGAGGAGGAAGAAAGGAGCGCATAAGTCAGGAGGAAGAAGAGGAGGCGTCTGAAGTTATCAAAATTAGGGTATAGGTTAAAGAATCTTAAAAATATGGGTATAGGTTAAATGAGGGCGACTAAATAGGGCGCCCCGTGCAATTATTACATAAATTTCGATTAGTCGGGTCCGAGGGGTGATAATTTGAGCCCAAACTCATTTGACCGGTCCAACCCGTTCAAGGTTGGGCTAGTCAGACTCGCCAATTTGTTGAATTTAATCCACCACAACTCATTTAAGGTTTGGCTGATTTTTAGTCCAAATTGATCAATGAGTAACTTTGCTAAAATATATAAAAAATTATTATTTTTTGTATGATATGTTATATATGCCTTAACAAAAAAAAAAAAGTCTTAGTATTTGATAATTAAACAATTCATAAGAAAACAATACACATTAAATTAAGCTTGGTAAGAGTTGGGTGGGTTGTGCTATGACCCAAATTTTAGTCCAACTTGACATAACCCATCTCAGTCCAAGTTACTTTTGGGCGGGGTTATTGACTTGCCTATTTATTGACTCAACTCATTTTGATTTGCCCAAAATCAGCCCAACCCGCCCATTTGACACCCCTAGTCGGATCAATAAATGTCGAATACTAGATGATTTAATTTTAGATCTATTTTTGTATTCAAAAAAATAAATGGAGACGTTTGTAAATATCTAAATTTTAATGGATCAAGCCCATATGAAATTTGGGCTAAATCCGAGTTGCTTGGAGGCTACTCTACTAAAAATCTACCTTGGAGGCTACTCTATCCTAACCCTTAGTCACTCTTGTAAAAAGGGTTACATATCCCCTTAAAAAAGATATCTCGAAATATGAGATCATATCTTTAATCCCATAAACTCATGGGATATTCACAAAGAGATCAAGATGCGGCCGGATAGACATAATTTCATGCAGATCAAATACATCCCACGAAGGTTTGCATCATCCTACGTTCGAAAAATAAGTTGTTCTAGCCCTCAAATCACGGAGATAATCAGGAGAGAAGAATCAAGGGAGAAACAGAATTGTACCCGCATCATTTTATCAATAAAATTATATTTCTTCATATTTATACCGTGGTTGCAATTTATTTTTGTATCACAAATAATTTATTGCAAACAAATTCTTGGTGATTGAAAAGTTGAGATGAGAGGTAGAGATTGTCCCACTGGACGTGGCAGAATTTGTTGACAATAAAATTGCGTCAAGAAAAATAGTCGAAATCGAAAAATATCGCAACAATCGTAGTATTTGATTTCAAGTAATATGTGTGTACAATCTCTATGAATCCTATGATTTTTTTTTAAATAGTAAATAAATTCAAGGGTCTTTGAGCTTGATCTCGAATCTATATTTGTTGTCACGAACGATGATCTTGAATTCAACTAGCACGAACTTTGATTTGAAATCGTACTCCTTGAATCTTGATTTGTTCTTCGTTCTTGAGCTTGAACTTGAACTTGAACTTAATTGCTTGAAGCTTGAAACTTGTAGAAAAATTTGCGGCGTTGATCCACGAGCTCTCTCTTGCTTCTTGTTATAATTTCTGTGTCTTTTCTGGGTTATGAAGAATCCTATTTATAGTTGTGGGAGGGAAGAGTTATGATAAGAATAAACTTTTTCCGACCAATCAAATTGAAGTGTGACAAGGCCGCATTTGATTGGCCAGAACATGTCACTTGCACAGTGGCGCAGTTTCATTGGCCATTTAATTTGACTTGACATGCTTTGTCATTTTGACACGTGGCATAATCCTATTGGCTTTTTTGTTTGACTTGACGTGCCATGTCATCTGACACGTGGCACCAAACTGAGCTTATAGGAATATGGCATCATGGGCTTAATAAAATAGGCTCAACACTTGTAGCCCAATGAACTTGGACTAATTTATTAAGTCCATCTATATGAGACTTATATAATTAATTCAGGAGAAATTTTCAGAAACTACTATTGTTTAGCGTTTATTAACTTCCTATGGCCACTATATGCATAATTACTTCCTATAGCTACTATTCAGTTGTTATGGTAGTGTATTCTCTGTATTCGCGCTGCTGTATTCTTGAATACAACAGCAAAAAACACTTAAAATCAGGAAAGTTCAGCTGTACGTGCATGTATTCGCGCTTTATATTCATGAATACAGTAGCAAAAAGCACCTAAAATTAGAGCAGTTCAGATGTACGCGCATGTATTCACATATATTCGCGTTGCTATATTCATGAATACAATAACAAAAATTGCTTAAAATCAGGGCAGTGCAGCTGTACGCGCATGTATTCACATGTATTCGCGCCATGTATTCATGAATACTGATGTTAGGATAAAAATCCATATTTTCGCATGTAATTTCCCTTGCATTATACCTCAATCTTGTTGACATTGGTGTAAATATTTGTGACTCGTGCTTAATAATGGTGTTTATATGTGTAGGAGTCAATTTGAAGTGATTTGATAAGCTTGCATGCAAAGTAAAGTAAAAACAGAAGAATTTGGAGAGAGTCTGAGTTTGGTGCCCAAGTTGGTGCTAGGCACCAACCAAAACGCCAAAGGTAGAATAGTGAAAAATTCAGGTGTCCTAGTTGGCGCCAGGCGCCAAATGAGACGGCTAAGAGCGTATTTCGTCCTAATTTGTCTAGGACTTGGTAGTTTCGACCCTACACGCCCCCAATATATATAAAAGGGATTCTAAACCTATTTCTTGGGGGATACACTATTTTGGAGAAGAAAAAGTCTGCAGAGCACGGTGGAGCAAGAACCAAACGACAATTCCCTCAGTTTATCTCTGTACTTTGTAGTTTAATGTATTTGAACATCATGATGATTGTTGATACATTTATGAGTAGATAAACTTTCTAATCTAGGATTTGATGGAACCTATTGGAGGATAATTTTCTACTACGTTTAATATGGATTTGCCTTTGATTTTTCTCTACTTGTTCAACTACGCTTACATTGTGGTTGATTGAAAAGCTCTCAATCGACTGTACCTATTTAGTATATATTGCTTGAAAAAGGGTACATATTTAGGTAGTTGTTGAACAACATCACTTCTAACGTATATGAGAGATCAATATGAAGGGTTTAAATGTGGGATTAGGAATAATGAAACCTTGGTGTGATCTTAGTGAGCGGTGAATTAGTGCCAGGTAGCGTAGTTCGGAAGAATATGTTTAGTAAATTGTGGTAGTTGCTCAGAAGAGAATTACGACACCCGAAGTACTCACGATCGGTAGAGTATATTTAGGCAAAATTAAAGAAAACGTAGCGGGAAGGATTCCGACAATTGGAGAAATCATAACTCTAGACCTCCTTAATCTTATCTCCAACCCTTAGTATCCCTAGTTGTTAATCTACTAATTTAATCTGTTAGTTAATTAGATACAGGAATATTAATATTTATGACTTAGGAATTGTTCGAGCTTGTCTTTTTAGTGATAGTAAATAGTTGTAGCTAAACCTTAGTTCTCTGTGGGATTCGACTCCAGACTTTTAGACCGAATTATATTTGCAGCGACCGCTAGACCTCTTATGAGGCATAGTTGGGCATGATCAAATTTTGGCGCCGTTGCCAGGGAACTAACAGTGTAGCTGTAGGTGTACATATTGTTAGGTTTCAAGTTTGAACTTTATTTTGTTTTGTTTTATTATTTTATTTTATTTTATTTTATTTTATTTTATTTTATTTTATTCTACTTGTTGATTTTTGAAACATGACATCTTGGAATTTTGGGAGTTTAGGTGTTGGTAATTCTACTATTGTTCCTCCTATATATTGTGAAGGAAATCACCCGTGGTAAAATTATCAAAATATTCCCGAGAGCGAGATTTGTGCACCAACTCAATCTTATGTGTGGAATATATGTGATGTTTGTGGTGGTCAAGATGGTCACTTTTATGATTGTGCTTGTATTTCTTATCCTTCCCCAATCCCTTATTATGATGGTTCTATATTTTCTTGTGAAGTTAATAGGAACAAAGAACCTGGGGAAGCTGACCTGAAGAAGATCAAATATAAGTTAAAGTGCCTTGTGTAACAATATGATGAGAAACCATTGCGGATACAAAGGCAAGAGGCAACTATTCACAACTTGGAGGCTCAAGAGAATAAACTAATTGGACCTCGTAAAGTGCAACCAACTTACATTGTGGATAGTAGCCAAGAAAAACATGAATTGGCTGCAGAAATTGCCATTATAATGGAGGAGTTGAGAGTAGAATATGACCAAACCAACCAGCTAGAATTTGATGATGTGGATGTTGAAGAAGTGGTACTGGAGTCAACTGAGGACCTTACAGATACACTTCTAATTGATTTTAGTTTGTGGCAAGAAGAGGAGGTCGATAGCAAGTTGAATTTTTAGTTTGAGCGCATTGGTCCTCACTCCAATCATTTTCCGATATTGTGCTCGGAAGGAGGTATGGAAATTGATCTGTATGAGCCAATGCAAGAGTCAAAGGAAGAGGTGGATGAGCCCTATATTTTGAAATTTTCAAGGTTGTCTAGGCAAGGTGACACTCATCGGTTGAAAGCCAAAAAGTGCATAAAGAATCACTTAATTCTTGACTCGCAACAATTTGTATCGCCCCAAGAGCATGATCATAGTGCAGAGTCAAAACTTGGGGTCCAATTCATAAGTTCGAAGTGGAGGCAGAAAGTAATTCGTGTCGTGCCGCGACGTTAAATCAAGCGCTTGTTGGGAGGCAACCCAACTTTACTTCTTTTTATTTTTATTTTTATTTTTTATTATTGTATTATTCTTGTAGTGTTGTTTTTGACTTTTCTATGAGCATGGGAAGCAATGTCATTGGAAGAAAGAAAAACCAAATGAGATGATTAGAACTAAGTGTGGGGTGCCCGCACAAAGGACCAGGCCTGGGAGAAGTCTGAGTATCCCATGAGTTGCTAATGCTTCAGCCTTTGGCATACTGGGGAATTTCTTTCACCTTCTTGTTATTTATGGTTTGCATTGGGGATAATGCACAATTTTAAGTGTGGGGTGAAGAGATTGTCTGGGTGATTTTCTATGATATTTTAGCTGTTAGTTTGACTAAAAGAAATTAAAAAAAATTGGACTTTTCGTGACAATGGATCTCTTGGACAGCTTTCTTGAGGGATTAAGGCCCGATAAAAAATTCCAAAAATATTTTTTTTATTTTTGTTTTATTTTTAGTTAGTCGTAGCTAGATAATAATCCCACTTGATTTTTCTTTTTGTATCGATTCTTTTCCAGGGGATGTAACTTGAGCCGGGTAATTTTTATTTTTAGGAAATTGAGGGAAGAAAACTTGAGTGTTCTATATTCCTTTTGACTTGTTGATGCTAGCATTGTTAGGCAATAGCATGCAAATTATCTTCCTAACATGTTTTAATGAAAAATATGCCGTGAAAGATTGAAACGCCTGTCTGCAACGCCTTCTCTCAGTTACTTGACTCATTGTTCATGTAGTGCTTTATTGCTTAATACTTCTTGACTTTGTGTTACTTGCCTAAACTTGAGAGTCGGAATAGAACCGTCCGACTGGAGTCATGTGCAATGTGTGATGTGAGGTTTTGATTACATTCTGAGTTATCATGTGTTTGTCTAGAACTTGCTCTGTGTATTAGTCAAAGCAAAATACGTAAGCTTTGTGAGTCTAGGAGATGATGTAGGCGTGTCTTTGATTGTCCATTGAGCTATTATACCACCATAAATAAAATTATCCTTAGATAGCCCATTTGAGCCTATAAGCTTTTCCTTTGGCACCCACATTACAAGCCGATTCCCATTTTGTTCTTAATTAAATATTTTTGAATCTTTACCTCCGAAAGCACTTAAGTCGCTAGAAGAGTAAGGTGAGAGTTGGGGTAGCTTTTGAGTGTAAGCATAGAAAAGGCCAAAAGGTGCACGTATGTTTTAGAAGATCATTAGCAGGACATACTAAATTTATGGAGAGTGTTGAAAAAAAAAGAGAAGAAAAATAGAAGCAAAGAAAATACAAATTGACCGAAAAGAGAAAATACACCTCCTAGTCCTCTCAATCCGGGCTAGTGAATGCATAGTTTTGCTTAAAGAAGAAGGGCCAAGTATAAATGGTTTCGTGGCATTACTTGAATTGGTCATGAAGAGTATGTATTTGAAAGTAAAGTGTAGTGTATTAAAGTGCTTAGGAGGGTTAGTTACTACATCTAAAATATATTCTACTCGCCCCTTAGCCTACATTATAACCCGTAAAGACCTAATTGATCTTTGACTTTGCGAGCTTAGATTAGTGAAGATATACACTACGGGCAAGCGTATGGTACAACCATAGAGTGCACATGAATTTCTTTGTGAGAGTGATTAGTTCTTTGTTCATATATATGATGTCCTTAAATTATATTCGAATGCGTATTTGAATGTGTGGACGAAATACCCTCTTATTCTTTGGCGAGGCATATGATTTCATGACAGATAGGTGACGTTATTAAACATCTCTTGTTGGGTGAGTGCACGAGTTGAGAGCGCTTATTGGCGATGAGTCGATCTTGAGGTTGGGTGGTTATGGGCAGGTTGTTTGAGTGTTTTTAATTGGTTACTAATATTCCGGCATGTGAAAGTTGGGAAAGGTATGGATGTGTATGCAATGGCTTAATTGTTGATATCAACCATGGTCATAGGTGTAGTGTGTTGAATTGCCAATTGTTCCTCCATTGTATGATGTCTCGCATGCGTTGTTTGGTTAGCAATGTTTTAGGTTGCTCGAGGACGAGCAAGAGCTTAAGTATGGGGTGGTGATGTTAGGCTAAAAATCCATATTTTCGCATGTAATTTGCCTTGCATTATACCTCAATCTTGTTAACTTTGGTGTAAATATTTGTGACTCGAGCTTAATAATGGTGTTTATATGTGTAGGAGTCAATTTTGAGTGATTTGGCAAGCTTGCATGCAAAGTGAAGTAAACATAGAAGAATTCGGAGGGAGTATGAGTTTGGTGCCCAGGTTGGTGCCAGGCACCAACCAAAACGCCAAAGGCAGAATAGTGGAAAATTTCGGTGTCCTGGTTGGCGCCAGGCGCCAAGCGAGACGGCTAAGAGTGGATTTCGTCCTAATTTGGCTAGGACTTGGTAGTTTCGACCCTACACGCCTCCAACATATATAAAAGGGGTTCTAAACCTATTTCTTGGGGGGGGGGGAGACACTATTTTGGAGAAGTAAAAGGCTGCAGAGCACGGTGGAGCAAGAATCAAACGATAATTCCCTCAGTTTATCTCTGTACTTTGTAGTTTAATGTGTTTGAACATCATGATGATTGTTGATACATTTATGAGTAGCTAAAATTTATAATCTAGGATTTGATGAAACCTATTGAGGATAATTTTTTACTACGTTTAATATAGATTTGCCTTTGATTTTTCTCTACTTGTTCAACTGCGTTTACATCGTGGTTGATTGAAGAGCCCTCAATCGACTGTGCCTATTTAATGTGTATTGCTTGGAAAAAGGTACATATTTAGGTAGTTGTTGAACAACATCACTCCTAACGTATATGAGAGATCAATACGAAGGGTTTAACGGTGGGATTGGGAATAACGAAACCTTGGTGCGATCTTAGTGAGCGGTGAATTAGTGTCAGCTAGTGTAGTTCGGAAGAATATGCCTAGTAAATTGTGGTAGTTGCTCGGAAGAGAATTACGACACCCGAAGTGCTCACGATCGATAGATAATACTTAGGCAAAATTTAAAAAGACGTAGCGGGAAAGATTCAGACAATTGGGAAAATCATAACTCTAGACCTCATTAGTCTTGTCTCCAACCCTTAGTATCCCTAGTTGTTAATCTACTAATTTAATTTGTTAGTTAATTAGATACAAGAATCTTAATATTTATAACTTAGGAATTGTTCGAGCTTGTCTTCTTAGTGATAGTAAACAGTTGTAGCTAAACCTTAGTTCTTTGTGGGATTCGACTCCGGACTTTTAGACCGAATTATATTTGCAGCGACTGCCAGACCTCTTAGGAGGCATAGTTGGGCGTGATCAAATACAGTAACGGCAATCACCTTAAAAATAAGTATGTCCAGCTGTCTAATAACGAAAATAATATCAATTAGCATGATACACTCCTAATATAACTCAACAAAATCAATTCTAACATGCCTCATTATCAACCCAATTAATTAGAATAATTTTTCAATTGTATATAACTTTTGTATTTAGTGTGTTTCAATATTTTTTTTACTGTTGCATTCATTAGATTCAATATTTGTATTTATTGTATTCGCTATGTTATATTCAGTGTATTCAAATGTATTTGTATTAACAGTATTTTAGTTATTCCTAATACATGTTATTACTCTTGTATTCAATATATTTCATTGGTTATATTCACTGTATTTCTATTTATATTCTGTGCATTTTACTGTTTTTACTATATTTTAAAATTAAAAATGTATTGACTGTTTATATTCTGTTCTATTTTAATATTTGTATGCAATGTATTTCAATGTCTATATCTGTATTCATGCAGCTGTATTGAAAAATACAAACCTTCAAAATATATAAATACAAGCAAAAAATAATGTATTTATGCAAAAATATAATATATTTAAGTGAATTTGTACAGATACAATGTCTTTGTATCATTGTATGTGACTAAATAGCAAAGAAGAGAAGAAATCTTGTCGGAGATGGCATTTTTCGGCCAAGTAAAATATTATATACATTGTATTAAAACTAAGGTCTGCGTACACACTACCCTCCCCAAATCCCATGGTGTGGGATAATACTGGGTATGTTGTTGTTGCTATTGTATTGTATTAAAACTAAAAATGGATAAGAACAAAAAACCCGACCCTCGAATTTTTTCCATTGTAAAAATATTACAGTATCCGTATAGAGTAATCCATTGTAATATCCGGCGTAGAAGAAAGCCGCAGTGGCCCTCTTGTTTCAAAGTTGTTGAATCAACCATTGAAGATGAAATTTGAAGTTTTCTGCTGAAAACCTAACAATGGTGACCCTTTAAAAAAAAGGGTGAAGAGAAAAAGAAGAAGCTTGAACAGGCCAAAAACCCAAAAACTTTAACACTTATCATGAATTTTTGGAGCAAAACCGTTGAAAGTGTGAGAGAGAATCGTTCTTCAAAAATCGCGAATAAAGAGAGAGAGATCGTGGAGAGAGAAAGAAAAAATATTTTGTTATGATTTTGGGAGAGAATAACTGAAAGAATAAGAGAGAGAAATGGTACATAGTGTATTTAATGCCTTAATGGTAGTGTATACCATAAATACCTATTTTGCTATAAAAAAATAAAAGATAGCTATAGAAAATAATATTTTAAAAGAATTTTGATTTATAATAAATAGGGTGTAAACTTTTGCTATAGGAGGTAAAATTTCCTTAATTCAATTATATTAGCCCAATAAATTTATTTGGACTAATATATCTTAAATTTAAAATATATAAATTTAATTTCGCAAATTTTATATGCCTACAACGTTATTTTTATTCAAAATTAGTTCTTGTCTGACGTTAATTTTGTGATTCATATGCTATGTTATGTGTGATTTTTGTTTTTTAAAATATCCATTATGTCTTAAGTTTGAACCTGACAATCTCCAACTTAAGACCCGTTTGTCTGAAGTTTCAAACTTCAAACAAGCGATTTTTAACTTCAGTCTTGTGACTCTGAAATTGATTGTGAAGTTGTTAAACTTTAAAAACTTTCACAATTTTTTAAAAGGGGTATTATAATTTTTGAAAATTTTACCTCATATAGCAAAGGTATCACACTATTTATTATATACTAAAATTATTTTAAAATATTATTTTCTATAGCTACATTTTATATTTTATAGCTAAATAAGTATTTTATGGTATATACTACCATTGATGCATGAAATACGCTATTTATGTTTTTCCTCTCTTTTAGACAGCTGGACATACATAATATTAAGGGATTGTCGTTACTGTATTCATGAATACATAGCGCGAATACATGTGAATACATGTGTGTACAACTGTATTCATGAATACAGTAGCGCGAATACATGTGAATACATGCGCGTGCTGCTGGACTGCCCTGATTTTAGGCGTTTTTTGTTACTGTATTCATGAATACATGGCTCGAATACATATGAATACATGCGCGTACTGCTGGACTACCCTGATTTTAGGCGTTTTTTACTGCTGTATTCACGAATACAGCAACACGAATACATGTGAATACATTCGCATACAGCTAGACTGCCCTGATTTCAGGCGATTTTTACTGTTGTATTCATGAATACATGGCGCGAATACATGCGCGTATAGCTGGACTGCCCTGATTTTAAGCGCTTTTTGTTGCTGTATTCATGAATACAGTAGTGCGAATACATGTGAATACACTACCGTAACAACTGAATAGTAGCTATATGAAGTAATTATGTATATGATAGCTATAAGAAGTTAATAGCCACTAAACAATAGTGGTTTCTGAAAATTCCTCTATAATTTTTAGCCCGCGGCAGAAACTATTTATATTTGGTAACTGAAAAAGTATATAAAATTTGTATAATTTTGGTATATAAAAAATGATTTAGGGTTTGGGATTTAGGGGTATTATGATTTTTAGTCCGCAGCAGAAACTATTTATATTTTGTAGCTGAAAAAGTGTATGAAATTTGTATAATTTTTGTATATAACATACAGAATGTGTACATACACAAAAATATATACAAATTTTATATATTTTTTCGACTATTATTTTTGCAGCGGCTATACAGTGTCATTTTTACTCTTTAAAAAATGGTCCAAAATACGGTTATTTGTGCACTTGCCCACTAGAATGTAATGGGCCTTTCTTCCTCAAACTTCTATGAAAAAGAGTATATAATTCGTTGTAACCTAAACTACACTATGATTCTTTGGGTGTTTTTGAGTTGAAATTCTGATCTGAAGAAGAGATGCAATAGACCCCTCTGGACTTGTGGTAATGGGGAGGTTTGTGAATTGTGAATAGGGAGAGTGAAACGGATGTCTATTGTTGAAAGGAAAAATCCGTTTTATATCATTTCTGCCACTATGAGTGCAACAGTCTAGGGCTTGTTTGGTACGAGAGATAAGGAATAATTAATCCCGAAATTAAATTTAAGAAGAGTTTATCCCATGTTTGATTGGTAGAAAACTGTGATATAATTAATCCCGCAATTAATTATTCAAAATTGTACTCCTTTTTTATCCCTACTGAAAGGTGAAATAACTAATCCTGAGATAACATTTTTCCAACCAAAAGACCCCTGAGAGTTAAGATTCTTCTAAGAAGTGCTATTGTTGTAAAATTGAATTTACGCATTATATTGTCTCACATCATGTTTCAAAATTTCTGAGCACGATCATTGAAAAGACGCAAGTAATTTCTGAGCACGATCAGAGCTTTATATGACTGTCCCGATAAATAAGTAATTTTATTTCAAAATGTTACTCCTTGTCAAAGTTCACATGGAAAATTAACTAGATTGACCCTTGTACTCCAAATGCAGTCATTTTTTGATGTAACGACCTGATCAGTCGTTTTGAGTATTTGCACTTTGCTCGGTAGTTTACGGGCATGAGTAGCTCCGTATGATGTATTATGACTTATGTGAATCGTCGGTTTTGATTTTTAGGTTATTCGGGGCTGATTTGGAAGAATGATTCTCAACTAGGGAGCTTTAAATTCGAAAGAGTTGACCAAGTTTGACTTTTTAGCATTTGACCTCGGATTTGATTTTTGATAGTTCCGTTAGCTCCGTTGGGTGATTTTGGACTTAGGAGCGCGTCCGGATTGTAATTTGGAGGTTCGTAGTAGAATTAGGCTTGAATGACAAAAAGTTGGAATTTTGGAAAGTTTGATCGGGGGTGGACTTTTTGATATCGGGGTCGGATTCCGATTCTGAAACTTGAAAAAGGTCCTTAATGTCAAATGTGACTTGTGTGCAAAATTTGAGGTCAATCGGACGTGATTTGATAGGTTTCAGCATCGGTTGTGGAAGCTTGAAGTTTCAAAGTTCATTGATTTCGAATTGAGGTGTGATTCGTCGTTTCGATGTTGTTATATGAGTTTTGAGGCCTCGAGTAGGTCCGTGTTCTGTTAGGGAACTTGTTGGTATGTTTGGACGTGGTCCCGAGGGGCTCAGGCGTGTTTCAGATTGATTTCAGATCATTTTCCTTCATGTTTACAATGTCGTGTCCTGCTGGTTTCTGGTGTCTCAATCCTTCATCGTGTTCGCGTGGCAAGTGTCGCGAACGCGTAGTGTATTTTGATGACAGCAGCAAATTGTTCTTCGCGATCGCGAAGTATGTCCAGCGTTCGCGTAGAGTTAGGGCAAGTCCTCTTTGCGTTCGCATATGGAGGATCGCGTTCGCGTAGTGTTGAAGTTGGCAACTGGGAATTTGAGCGTTCTTCTATGCGATCGCGTAAGGTTAGTCGCGTTCGCGAAGCTTTGGTAGCAGTGTTCATCGCGTTCGCGTGGGGTGTATCGCTAACACGTAGAGTGTTTTGGTGGCAGGATATTTTGTTCATCACAAACGTGATGGGTTTTGTGCGTTCGCGAAAGAGGACGTCTGGGCAGTGTATATAGTACTCTATTTTGAAGGTTTCAGACATTTTTACATTTTGGGAGCTATGAAGCTCGGATTGAGGCGATTCTTGGAGCAATTTTCATCACAAGGATTGGGGTAAGTGTTCTCTACTCGGTTATAGTTATATTTCATGAATCTACCTTCGTTTTTGGTAATTGGATTGTGAATTTTAAAGAGGAAATTGGGGGTTT
The DNA here is from genome assembly GCF_000390325.3 of Nicotiana tomentosiformis. Taxonomy (NCBI): domain Eukaryota; kingdom Viridiplantae; phylum Streptophyta; class Magnoliopsida; order Solanales; family Solanaceae; genus Nicotiana; species Nicotiana tomentosiformis. Next base: position 128,463,969 of record NC_090818.1, read on the forward strand.
TGGCCTAAAGTTTCATAATGTGAATTTTTGAGTTTTGAACATCGAATTGGAGTCGGATTTGAGTGAAACTAGTATGGTTGGACTCATAATTTAATGGGGTGTTGGATTTTATAAATTTTGTCGGGTTCTGAGGTACGAGCCTGGGTTGGGCTTTTAGCCAATTTTGGGCTTTTGATTCAAGATTTGATCTTTTTCGATCGGGATTGGTTCCTTTAGCATTGTTTGATGTACTTGAGTTGTTTTTGGTTAGTTTTGAGCCGTTCGGAGGTCGAAACGCTTGGGATGGCATATTTGGAGCTTCGCTTGGCTTGCTTGGCATTGGTTTAGCTTGTTCGAGGTAAGTAACTCTTCTAATCTTGGAGCTGAGGGTATGAACCCTGAATATACGTGATATGTGTTTGATTTTGAGGTGACGCACATGCTAGGTGATGGGCGTGCACCGTGTGAACTGTGATTTTCGTTATTTCTGTGGTACTGTGTGGTAACATGAACTTGTATGAAATCATGAAATCTCTACGTACTAGAGTTATCGAGATGTGATTATGTTAGAAACCATGTCTAGGCTACATGCTTATCCTGTTGGGACCCACTGAGGTCATTTATGTTATTGAGTAATCTGCTTTCATTGCATTACATACTAAGTCATACGCATACACATGCATATCATATCTCAGTCTCTGTTGTTATTTATTGATGCATCATATCATTGTTTTCGGGCTAGTATCATGACATTGTGAGTCCGAGAGACTGGAAAGATTGATGACCGAGTGAGCCGAGGGCCTAGTTGTGAGGATGATTATAGGATCGGGCTGCACGCCGCAGCGGGTCAGATTGGCTTACTATAGCACGTGAGTTGTCCGTGCAGTACGTGAATTGTCCGTGCGATTCCAGATATTGATATTATGGCACGTGAGTTGTCTGTGCAATACGTGATTTGTCCGTGCGGATTATAGCGCTTGGGCTGTAGAAGCCCCTCCGGAGTCTGCACACCCCCAGTGAGTGCAGGTACCTACTGAGTACAAGTGCCGAGTGCCCAGTGCTAAGTGACTGGGAGGATGAAGTGAATTGATACTCTGAGAGTATGCATATGATCTTTATCACTGATTTGCATCGCATTTGGCATGCACACTTGACATACAGGCATGGATATGCATTTTTCCTTATGTTGTATAGTATCACATCATTTATGACTTCTCATACATTTTTACATATGGGCATAGAGAGGCATCTTACACTTGCTATCTGAAAGAAAAATGGAACATCTTATTTATTATTGAAAGAATTTTTGGAAAAAATCACAGTTTTCAAACTTACTCGTATTTTGGCTTTTTCGGTAAAATATTTGGGTTTTCACTGAGATACTTGAAAATAAATGCCTATTTATTTTCTGGAGCTGTGAATGAACTGAGCCTTTTATTTATGAGATACTCGTTTTGTACTTGTATTGTGCTGTTATGAACTGTTGTGGAACATTGGTATTGAACCTGACCTTGTGTTAGCTCGTCACTACTTTTAACCTAAGGTTAGGTTTGTTACTTATTGAGTACATGGGGTCGGTTGTACTAATACTACACTTCTGCACCTTGCGTGCAAATATTGGTTGCTGATGTTGTTGTGTTCGATGGGAGCTGGATTGAAGATGTACCTGCGTCCCGGTTGTAGCTGCCTCTTGTTCGTGGTAGCCTTAGATCTATAAAACTCTGTTTATGTACTTTTCAAGCAGACTATGTATTTTTTTTATTTCGGCTTTGTAAACTCTATTCTTAGAAGCTCATAATTTGTACTACCAGTCCTTGGGAAATGTATAAGATTCAGATAATTTCTTTTGATTAATTGTCCTGTTAAATATTATTGAAATTTGATAGTTATTAGTTGGCTTACCTAGCAAGTTGGGTTAGGTGTCATCACGACTAGTGGATTTTGGGCCGTGTGAAGGTGGTATCAGAGCTCTAGGTTCATAGGTTCTACAAGTCATGAGCAAGTGTCTAGTAGAGTCTTGCGTATCGGTATGATGACGTCCATACCTATCTTCGAGAGGCTACATGACATTTAGGATATACTTTCCATATTTCTTTCCTTATTGTGCGGCATTGATTCAACTTTAAGCGTAATTCTTTGAATTTCGTCCACGCATTCGTATGCGCACATGAGTGCTCGGTATCAGTTGTGCGCCAACGGCTTGTGATTCTATGGTTGAGGTGCGAGATGTGATTTTGGCATGCTGATGATGGGCCAGTCTGAAGGACTTGCTCCCATATTTTTTTTACGGTAGCTTAAGCACGGAGATTTCGATTGTGTGAGTATGTGCTCTTGGGACTTATATGTCCGTTGGTGTCACTATTAGTGGAAAATATGATTGGATGACTATGTGGTGAGTATGATGTGACTGCGAGATGTGTTCAGATTGTTCGAATGTGACGTGAAGAGTTTAATTGAGATGTAGCAAGGGCTATTGGGCGTTTGATTTATGTCTTGATTTGGCATATGGCCTCGAGTTATGGGTATGTTGAAGGACCTCTCATGTTGTTTAGTTGTGGGGTGACGTAGATTTTCATGTCGTGTTATGAGTTCAGACTCAGGGAGATTAAGTGATTGCTTAGTAGTTGTGGCTGTGAAAGTGTATAAGAGATTTCAGTTTAAGGCTAAGCAGGTGGGTTATCTCCTGCGAGGTGTCCTGAGGTTGTGTGATTCCTATGATGTTTTGTAGAGAGTTCTCTTTTACCAGTGAATGATATATGTTGCAATTTGAGTTTGGATCGCTTGTGGAAGTTGGCTTAACCATCACGAGGATGAACGCGAGATTTACGGATGATTTGAGGTACTAGATGGTTTGTGTTGCATGAGCGGATGTAGGATTTAGTGGAATATCACTGAGGTATTATGCCAGTATGGGGGTGGCTATTGTAAGTTATTAGATGCTTTATTCCTTGGCTTTGAGCCAAGTAGGGGAGTCTTCTATTGATAAGTTGATTGCACGCCTATATGTTGTATTGGTTTTGGTTTGAGCTATACTTGTGAATAAGTTATGATTTGCAGAGGCTGAGATCGAGGATGACTCGAGTAAAGGAATTTACAGATACGGGTTGTATTATGCTTTATGGGTATATGGGAAATATTGAATGATTGAGTTGTTATTCGTAAAGGACGTAGTGTGCATGGAGTAGGGATTCACTCGGTTGCTTAGAAGTGTGGATTACTTCTTAGGGTGTTGGTGTGCAAATGGGGCACATGTCGTTCGGTCCGTTTGATCAGTTTAATTGAGATTTGAGCAGAGTGGATGACTCTCGAGAATGGTTCTAATGGATTCAAGAATTATATGTACCAATTGGGAATTTAGGATTGGTATATGGCTAGGATCTGATATTTGCATTGGACGGTGTCGAGACTAGTGACATTTTTATATCATTGTGGATTATGCATTTCAGTATTAAGAAGGTGAAGGAAGCAGTTTTAGGTTCACATAAGGTCTCTTTAGAGTGGGTGTCACGGTTGTGGTGCTTTGGGGTGCTTAAGATAGAAGTCAGCGGTTTATGGGCCTTAGAGCGTTGTGGTTTTATACTAGGGTCTCTTGTGTGGTGAATTTTGGTTAAGGATCGTTGTGTCCTAGCAAGGATAAGTATCAATTTGAAGGGAATTTGGAAAGGACTTGGAGAAATAGGACAGAATGGTAGTAGGTTGGATCAGCACAGTAATGGATATAATCAGTTCTTTGGGTACTTATGATGTGGCTAGTCTCTACACGTGTTTCGTGGCAATTCTCTTAGGTTTTGGCAACATGCGTGGCTGGGTTGAGTTAGAGAGATTCGGTTCTGATAGCTTGGTTATGTGCAAATGGGTTCGAAGAGTTCTCAATGATTTTTACCAAGGTTCGAGGGGTATATTTCCTGCTCGCTTGAGGAGTATGTGGTGTATAGTGAATTTCTCCTGGATGAAATCAAATGGAAAGTTTCTGACTGATCGGGTATGTATTCTGCTTGGGACTCAGAGTTGATTATGATATTCTTGTACTCTTCACATGATGGCATGGTAGATGCGGTGTTGTGTGGGATTGAGATTTGCATGTGCAAGGTCACGGGTCAGTTTGGAATGGAAGGGCATAGATTCGTAGGCAGCATAGACGGGTTCAGATGACTAGGTAACTGATATTACTAATCGGTATAGCTTTATGAGAGTATATATTTCAGAAGGGCAATGTGTTTTGATTTATGGATACTTCACGGGTACTGCGGCACTCTCCTGGTTGATCGACTGCTGATATTCAAATTTTGCTATGTGGCACGGAATTTTTTTAGAAGTATTCCTTGTGGGATGATCGTGTATAAGAGATGTGTTAGACATTCTGGCGGTGGAGTTGGGATCAAATATGGTGATTCATGTGTTCTATGGATTTGGAGATTGGGAGTTCTCAGGAGCAGATTATTTCATGGTTGTGGACTGTGAAGTTGTGGCCGAAGCTAGCCAGATAATAAAATGTGTTATGATTCAGTCATTATGGACTTTTGGAGGTTATTTATCTATCTGTGGGTGACTAGAGCAGATTTGGGAGTCCATTGGTAGGCCCAATTAGGATGTGTATTCTACACCGAGCCAGATTAGTTGGCTCCATACTGCTATTGTTGAGGGATGTTCCATTCGGATATTGTTGAGCTTAATCGTGTTCTGAAACGATCCGTGAGTTACTCTTCTATGCTACGAGGAGTTGTGATTCGTTGGTTATGAGCACACCTGGTACGGTTCTATTTGGGCTTTATAGCGGAATTTGTGCGAGATGAGTAATTGGGTATTGCATGGTCGATGGCGTATGGGTTATGTTCTTTTGGGTTTTGTGTAGCATTGTGTCATTTGCCTATCCATGATTATTGATTTAAGCAGGGTGGCTCGAGGTATATAATATAAACCAGTGTTTGGATGGGGTCACGCGTTGCAACAGAGTTATGTTAAGGTATGGACCTTGTGTTAGGATCGTGTGATGGTTCTACGGTGTGTGATGGATTTTCAGCATATCTTTGTGGCGGTACTTGTTAATCTTGCAGGGCAGTTCTTTCGTCTGAGTCATTTTTTTTCCAGGATTGAGTATATTTGGAATGTTGCTTATTGATGCACGGATTGCACGAGTTATGGCTATAGATTGTATTGATGTGTCATGTTACTAGAGTGATCGTGTTGGACGAGATGAGGTCATTGGACCTAGAATGGATACTATCGGAATAGATTACAGCATGGTTGGAAGGATAATATCGAAAGTCGACTTAGAAATTTGCTATAGTTCTTGTCGAAGGAGAGGGAGTTCCATGACTGGTTGATCTGATGAATGGTTATGAGTTTCTGCGTGTTCCTTTCATCATCGATAGTGTACGAAGGTTTTAGAATAGAGTCTTGTTTGATATGAGGTTTATTACCGGTATTGGGTTATTTTGAGCAGCTACTGTGATTAGAAATCATTGCTTTGAGTATTTGTGTTATGTGATATATCATGCAATAGTATCTTGGGTTATGGTTGCGGCTTGGTACAACTTGTTCAGACTTATACAGTGTGTAGGTTGTGAGATTCTGATCTTATAGAAAGTTCTAGATGCTGGGAATTGGATTCTAGGGCTTATGGTCTAGGTTGAATTAAGGAAATCTTAGTTATGTTATGTTATCGGACCTATATGGGATAGGCTGACGCGAGATCACCCCCGGGTATGTGCATGGTAAGGTTACACGACGATTTGATGGCTTTTAGAACAATTCTTGGCATGTTCGAGGATGAATGTATGTTTAAGTGGGGGAGGATGTAACGACCCGACCGGTCGTTTTGAGAATTTGCACTTCGCTCGGTAGTTTACGGGCATGAGTATCTCCATATGATATATTATGACTTATGTAAATCGTCGGTTTTGGTTTTCAGGTTATTCGAGGCTGATTTGGAAGAATGATTCTCATCTAGGGAGCTTTAGATTCGAAAGAGTTGACCAAGTTTGACTTTTTTGCATTTGACCTCGGATTGGATTTTTGATGGTTCTTTTAGCTCTGTTGGGTGATTTTGGACTTAGGAGCGCATCCAGATTGTGATTTGGAGGTCCATAATAGAATTAGGCTTGAAATGACGAAAAGTTAAAATTGACTGGGGGTGGATTTTTTGATATCGGGGTCGGATTCCGATTCTGGAAGTTGGAACATATCCGTACTGTCAAATGTGACTTGTGTACAAAATTTGAGGTCAATCGGACGTGATTTGATAGGTTTCAGCATCGGTTGTGGAAGCTTGGAGTTTCAAAGTTCATTGATTTCGAATTGAGGTGTGATTCATTGTTTCGATGTTGTTATATGAGTTTTGAGGCCTCGAGTAGGTCCGTGTTATGTTAGAGGACTTGTTGGTATGTTTGGACGTGGTCCCGAGGGGCGCGGGCGTGTTTCGGATTGATTTCGGATCATTTTCCTTCATGTTTACAATGTCGTGTCCTGCTGGTTTCTGGTGTCTCAGTCCTTCACCGCGTTCGTGTGGCAAGTGTCGCGAATGTTTAGTGTATTTTGATGGAAGCAGTAAATTTTTCTTCGCGATCTCGAAGTATGTCCCGCATTCTCGTAGAGTTGGGGCAAGTCCTCTTCTCGTTCACGTATGGAGGATCACGTTCGCGTAGTGTTGAGGTTGGCAACTGGAAATTTGAGCATTCTTCTATGCGATCGCGTAAGGTTAGTCGCATTTGCAAAGCTTTGGCAGCAGTGTTCATCGCGTTCGCGTGAGTGTATTGCGAACGCGTAGAGTGTTTTGGTGGCAGTGTATTTTTTTTCATCGTGAACATGATAGGTTTTCCACGTTCGCGAAAGAGGACGTCTGGGCAGTGTATATAGTACTCTATTTCTAAGGTTTCAGACATTTTTACATTTCTGGAGCTATGGAGCTCGGATTGAGGTGATTCTTGGAGCAATTTTCATCACAAGGATTGGGGTAAGTGTACTCTACTCGGTTTTGGTTATATTTCATGAATCTACCTTCGTTTTTGGTAATTGGATTGTGAATTTTAAAGAGAAAATTGGAGGTTTTGGCCTAAAGTTTCATAATGTGAATTTTTGAGTTTTGAATATCGAATTGGAGTCGGATTTGAGTAAAACTAGTATGGTTAGACTCATAATTTAATGGGTTGTTGGATTTTGTAAATTTTGTCTGGTTTCGAGATGCGGTCTCGGGTTGGGCTTTTTGCTGATTTTGGGATTTTGATTCAAGATTTGTTCTTTTTCGATCGGGATTGGTTCCTTTAGCATTGTTTGATGTACTTGAGTTATTTTTCATTAGTTTCGAGCCGTTCGGAGGTCAGAACGAGTGGGATGGCATCTTTGGAACATCACTTGACTTGCTCGTCATTGGTATTGGCTTGTTCGAGGTAAGTAACTCTTCTAATCTTGGAGCTGAGGGTATGTTAAGGTACAAGGGGGGGGGGGGAGGGTAAATTGTGGTCTATTAAAAAATAGTCGATTAACGATGATTTTAGTTGACTAGATTAAGAGCAGTATGTAAGATAAACAGTAAATGTAAAGTGAATAACACACGGCGATTTTATACTGGTTTGGTACTGGTGTGGTACTTACATTCAGTTTTCCTTGGGTCACAAGGGTTCCCTTTAGATCTTGAAAGTGTTACAATACATATGGTTTTATTTCGTTCACTACCAACGAAGTATAGCAACAATGAATTCTGAATAATGACACAACTCTCTTTTGTATTCAAATTCTTCCTATCTTTTGAGACACTGATAAACTGAGGATTACAGTTCTTTAGGCTAAGAAGTAGAGAGACTTAGAAAGCAATGTGTGTAGTTTCGCAAGTCTTCCATTTGATCTTAGCATACTTCTTATAGGAGAGAAGAGAGTCGTTGAGCCTTGACCAAAAATAGAGGCACGGGATTTTCAAAGGGATTAGACTCAAGGTGTGCCTCTTCGAATCCTGCTCTTGGGAGGGACCAGATTCGATCATGACTTTCCTTGTCACAGGCTTACATTGAGGAGATATTCAAGCCTACAATTGAGCTTAACTAAGGATACTGAATATTTGCTGGCAATAGCTCCTTGATTTGTAATCTGATTTCCTTTGATTGAGGCCGAATGGATGTGTTAAAATTTGATTCCTTCTTTTTGTCCATTAATTCAGCAATCACATCTTTGGACAACTTCTCATTAGTATTCTTTCCTTTTGATGATTTCGCTTCTTGCAAACCAAGGTAAGTGAACATTGTCATCATTGAAATTTTGAAATATAACTTAATAATCTCCCCCTTTTTGATGATGACAATCAAGAGAGAGTAAACATTAATTATGAGACTTCCCTTTTTATTTCACCTTCTAAGTTGCCCCCCCGAGTTGATGCGATCTCCCCCTGAATGAGTGTTGTCTCCTCCTGAGTGGTTTGCTTCTCTACACTGTTCTCCCCTTTTGACTTCAATCAAAAAGGAAAGAAAAGCACACAATAAAAGTAATATAAGAAGTAGAGAGATCTTCATATATTAGAAAACAATGGGTGTAGTTTCGCAAGTCTTCCATTTGATCTTAGCAGACTTCTTATAGGAGAGAAGAGAGTCGTTGAGCCTTGACCAAAAATAGAGGCACGAAATCTTCAAAGGGATTAGACTCAAGGTGTGCCTCTTCGAATCCTGCTCTTGGGAGGGACCGGATTCGATCGAGACTTTCCTTGTCACAGACTTACATTGAGGAGATATTCAAGCCTACAATTGAGCTTAATTAAGGATACTGAATATTTGCTGGCAATAGCTCTTTGATTTGTAATCTAATTTCCTTTGATTGAGGCCGAATGGATGTGCTAAAATTTGATTCCTTCTTTTTGTCCATTAATTCAGCAATCACATCTTTGGACAGCTTCTCATTAGTATTCTTTCCTTTTGATGATTTCGATTCTTGCAAACCAAGGTAAGTGAACATTGTCATCATTAAAATTTTGGAATATAACTTAACAATCTCCCCCTTTTTGATGATGACAATCAAGAGAGAGTAAACATTAATTATGAGACTTCCCTTTTTATTTCACCCTCTAAGTTGCTCCCCCTGAGTTGATGCGATCTCCCCCTGAATGAGTGTTGTCTCCTCCTGAGTGGTTTGCTTCTCTACACTGTTCTCCCCTTTTGACTTCAATAAAAAAGGAAAGAAAAGCACACAATACAAGTAATATAGGAAGTAATATACATAATAACTAGTGAGGTAGTGTAGCAAAAGTAGTGCCTTCAGCAGAGGCATAATTTGTACAGACCCAAACAAAAGAAAGTTTGTTGAAAACCACCAGCAAGCAAGCAAGAGCATAAAAGAATATTGTTTGTAACGCCATCACAAAAAATCGCATTAACTTCTTCCCAGGAAGTACTTGAGAGTGTTTATCACTTTGGTGCAGAAGGAGTCATAGGAGTTTTCAAAATCTTTGACAAGCTTATCCATCTTTTCACTCATGGAATTGAATGCCATGGTTCCTTTCCTCCGCGTGGATCCTATATCCATTCTGAGCTTAGCCACATCTGTACCTATCTCCTTAGTAACTTCTTTGATTTTGTCTACATGTTCCTTCATCTCAACCAGTAGCAGTTTCACTCCATCTAGATAATGCTGAATTTGCTTAAGATTTTGAGAGGCAGTCGACTGAGAAGCTGGTTGTTCAGTTTGAACTTCAACTGGTACTGGAATGCTTTCCACTTTGGCGCGCTTAACCCATCCATCATCACCCAAGGTGTACCCCATCATTGAAAAAGTTGTCTTATCATAAGTGTTGGTAATGTGCTTGGGTGTAAAGGGTGCCAAATCTACCTTCATGACTTCGAGAATATGTGAGATGAGAAGACCATATGGTAAACAGGCAGCAGACGAAGAGATGTCCCTGATACTTTCAAGCATGTATCGGCGAATCCACACAAACCAATCTAGTCTTTTATTGTTAACAAGACAATAAAGTACAAAAATATCTCTAGTGGACAAAGAGCTAAGGGACCCAGTTATGGGGAGAAGAGTAGTAGCAATCATGTGGGCCAAGTCACGATTTTCAAACTTAAGGTTCTTGGGACCGATATCAGGAGGATTATCAGACAAAATTTTTTTTGCTTCTTCAAAGGAAACTTCAAAATCTTTTGGCCATGAATTTTGCACAAACACATCAAACCTACTAAACTTAGCAGAGAAAATCTTTTCAAATTGATAAAAATCCAAAACAATTCTAGTGCCTAACACCATAGATTCCAAATCATCTTTGTCATTCACAAAAAGGTTTGCATAAAACATCCTTACTCGTTCCTCATAAACAGAGTTTCCAATGGTATCAAATAGAGAAGCAAGATGCTGAAAATCAAATATAGCAGTCACATCACAGTGTAGATTTTTCATGAGAGAGATACTTACAGAGCGTCCATAAGCCATAGATTTTGACTTGTAGGACTCAAACCTTGCTTTTTCACTAGGGCCATAAAAGATTAATTTGTCCTCAGGACCAAATTTTGTGTTCTCCACTTTTCCTTTCTTGCATGCAGCCTTTTTGGGGGTTTGCTCCATAGGTCTTTTGCCTGCTTTTTTCTGGCTAATGGGAGGATTTTCGGAAGATTCACTACTCTCATCGTCCGTTTTGAGGAAATCTGAGTCAATGGATAACTCCAAGTCTACAGGTTCTTTAGGGTTGAGGGGTTTTTAAAATCTTCGGCTGCGTCTGATTACAGTGAAATAAGAGGGATTTCTTTGGGCCATGGTGAGAATAGAGAGAGTAACAGGGAAGGAAAGGTTTTTGTCGGTACTTTTTGGGAGGAATGAAGGGCCGCTTTGGTTAAAAGAAAAGGCGAGTTCAGAAGGAAGTGATGCTTCTAAAGAGACTGATCGACGGTACTGATGAACAAGCAATTATTGCACTTACAAGAAAATTAATTAAACCACACATACTTAAGGAAATAAAATATTTTAGAACACGGTAAAAGATTTGTTTTACAAATTTGGCACAATGCCAATCTTTTTTCGAAGAAAATAAAATCTTTCTTCCAAAAGTGGTTTTGTAAAAATATCAGCAAGTTGAGAATCAGTTCTAATAAATTCTAAAACAATATCACCTTTAGCGACATGATCACGGATAAAATGATGCTTAATTTCTATATGCTTTGCTCTAGAATGATGCACAGAAATTTTTGATAAACAAATAGCACTGGTATTATCACAAAATATAGGAGTAGAGGTAAGAGATAAATCATAGTCGAGAAGTTGATGCATAATCCATAGAACTTGTGTACAACAGCTTCCAACAGCTAAATATTCTGCTTTAGTCGTTAATAGGGCAATGCAATTTTGTTTCTTGCTACGCCAAGATACTAATGCATTTCCCAAGAGTTGACACGTGCCACTTGTATTTTTTCTATCAATCTTGTCACCTGCAAAATCTGCATCTGAAAAGCCTCTTAGAGCAAAATTATTAGAACGATCATACCATAATCCTAGCTCAGAGGTACCAATTAGATATCTAATAATTCGTTTAACAAAAGTGAGATGGGATTCCTTAGTAGTCGACTGAAATCTTGCACACTTTCACACACTGAACATAATATTTGGTCGACTAGTAGTGAGATATAATAAGGATCCAATCATTCCTCTATACATGGTTTTATCAACCTTTTTTCCATTGTTGTCTTCGTCGAACATTATTGTTGGACTCATTGGAGTGCCGATTGACTTAGCATTTTCCATGCCAAACTTTTTGATAAGCTCCGTAGTGTACTTGGTTTGGCTAATAAAAATTCATTTAGGAGACTGTTTGATTTGAAGTCTGAGATAGAATGTCAGTTCTCCCATCATGCTCATTTCGAATTCTTCTTTCATGGAAAGAGAAAATTCTTCACATAGAACAGAGTTAGGACTACCAAAAATAATATCATCAACATAAATTTGAGTAATAAGATTACCTGAACTAGAATGCTTAATAAAAAGAGTTATATCGATATTACCTCTTTTGAACGCTTGATTTAGAAGAAAAGAGCTTAACCTTTCATACCAGGCACGGGGAGCTTGTTTGAGACCGTACAAAGCTTTAGTCAGCTTATATACATGATTAGAAAAGATGACATTTGCAAATCCTGGTGGTTGCTTCACATATACTTCTTTAGAGATGTGGCCATATAGGAATGCACTTTTAACATCTATTTGAAATAGCTTGAATACTTTGTGAGCAGCGAAAGCAAGTAATATTCGTATGGATTCGAGTCTGCTACAGGCGCAAAGGTTTCATCATAGTCGATTCCTTCTTGCTGAGAGTATCCTTGAGCAACCAATCTTGCTTTATTTCGAACCACTTGACCTGATTCATTCAATTTGTTTCTGAATACCCACTTAGTTCCAATGATGGATGAGTTTAAAGGTCTTGGAACCAATTCCCATACTTTATTTCTTTCAAATTGATCTAGTTCATCTTTCATAGAACTTATACAGTGAGTATCTTTGAGAGCTTCATCTGCTTTCTTTGGCTCAAGTTGAGAAATAAGAGCCACATGAGATTTGTTCTTCTGTGACCTTATTGTACTGATTCCTTCCTGTGGATCTCCTATAATGAATTTGTGAGGATAGCCAAGTTCACTTTTCCATTCATTTGGAGTGTTTGAGTAAAGTTCTCTTTCTACCTTAGTCGACAGATCTACTGGAGATAGTTTGAGATTTTCTGCGGGCTTTTTAGGTGGTTGAGTCTGTTGAACATCTGTCTCACTTTAATGATCCTTTCCTACAATAACAGATTTAGGGACAAACGAGATTTCCTCATCTTTAGGAATTTTTTCATTCCTTGGGCGAGGGTTAGTATCAACAAAAACAACATGAATTGATTCTTCAATGCATAAAGTTCTTTTATTGTAAACTCTATATTCTCCACTTGAAGGAGAGTATCCAAGAAATATACGTTCATCACTCTTAGGATCAAACTTACCCAAATTGTCCTTTCCATTGTTGTGGATAAAGCATTTGCATCCAAAAGGGTGAAAGTAGCTGATATTGGGTTTCTTACCATTCCATAGTTCATAAGGAGTCTTTTTGAGGATTGGTCGAATCAAACACCTGTTGATGATGTGGCATGCTTTACTCACAGCTTCTGCCCAGAAGTGACGAGGTAAGGAATTTTCCACAATCATAGTTCTTGCCATGTCGTGTAAAGTTCTATTTTTACGCTCTACTACTCCATTGTGCTGCGGGGATCTTGGTGAAGAGAAGTTGTGAGAGATTGCTTGATCGTTGCAAAAATTTTCAAAAGCTTTGCTTTCAAATTCTCCTCCATGATCACTCCTGATAGTAGATATTTAGTATCCTTTTTCGCGTTGAACCTTCTTATAGAAAACTTTAAAATTCTTTAGAGCGTCATCTTTGTGACTTAGAAACATAACCCAAGTAAATCTAGAGAAATCATCTACAATGATAAAAGCATATTTCCTACCACCTATGCTAGCAGTTCTAATTGGACCAAATAAATCCATATGCAATAATTGAAGAGGTTTGGAGGTGGAAACAATATTTTTAATTTTGAAAGAAGAGGGAGTTTGTTTTCCCAGTTGACATGCATCACAGATATGATCCTTTGAAAAATTTAGTTTTGGAAGACCGATTACAAGATCAAGTTTAGAAAGCTTTTGAATAGTATGCATGCTGGCATGACCAAGTTTTCGATGCCAGACCCAGGGATCATCAATCATGGAAGTAAGACAAATTTGATCTCCAAGATTATCTAAATTGCTGATAGTATAGACATTTCTATCTCAATTGCCTGAAAGAATGATTTTACCTGGTTCATCTTCTATAAACCAGCCATGTTTCGTAAAACGAACCTCCTAGTCATTGTCACATAGTTGACTAATATTGAGAAGATTATAGCTGAGTTCATCAACCAGGTAGACTTCATCTACATCACATGTTGAGCTCAGAGGAACTTTTCCAACACCAATTACTTTTCCTTTGGATTTGTCTCCAAAGGTAATTGTTCCTCCATCTAGTTTGGTGACTGATTTGAACAATTGTTTGTCACCAGTCATATGTCTGGAACACGCGTTGTCGAAATACAATTTTCCTTTTTGATTCTTCTTGCGGTGTTCCTGCAAAACAAAGTTACTTGTTTTTAGGTACCCAAGCCTGCTTGGGTCCCGAATGGTTAGAATGCTGAGTGTTAGCTTGATTTGAAGATTTAGGTCTCCAGACCCATCTCTTATTATCCTTGAACCTGCAACGATTTGAGGTATGACCCCTTTTACCACAATAAAAACATGGTGGAATATTAGAGTTTCCAGAACCTTTTTATGCTCTAATTCTGTTCCTGCATTGGTTAGTACTATGGCCATTTTTACCACAAAAGGAACAAGCAAGAAATTTTTGTTTATGATGAGTAGTCTGATTTGATTTGACTGAGTTGTGACTGGTGGATTTTTGCAATCCATTCAATTGAAGTTGAAGCTCATTAACTTCATCCTGTAGCATATCACACTCAATTTCACATACTTCCAGTTTCAGGGACCAGCCTTTCTTTTCTCTCTTAATCTTTCTAAGTTCATTCACAACTTTTTCGATATCTGCAAGAGCAATATCAACAAATTCTTGAAGTTCATAACAATTAGGGCATGTGGGAAGACGTACATTACTAGTTCCTTCGTCTGCCATAAGGCCAAGTCCTCTTGAGTTGTCTTCCTCATCATCTCCATCTGCCATTAGTCCAAGCTCCCCTAAATCTTCATTTTCATTTATAGCCATGAAATATATATTAGAAACTTCCTCATGATCAGACTCTTCTTCATCACTCCATGCTCCGAAGGATTTCTTCTTTTGCATGTTTCTGCTCAGTTTCTTCTTTAGTTCAGGACAATCAGCTTGAATATGACCAACTTTCCACATTCGTAGCACCTTCCATCATTTTTTGTCAATTTTATTGTTTATCCTTCCTTTCCTGAAGTTAGGCTTCCTCTTCTGCTATTTCTGTTTTTCCTCATCATGCTTGTTACAACTTGAGAGAGCATGGCAATGTTTTCATCTTGTTCTCCTCCTTATTCTTCTTCTTCTTCTTCTTCTTCTTCTTCTCCTTCTTCTTCTTCTTGTTCAGCCACAGTTGCCTTAAAGGCATCGGTTTTCTTCTTTTCTTGAATTTGTCTATCCAAGTGAGTTTTCTCAAAAGCAATTAGATTACCTCTTAGTTCATCATAGGAAATGTTGTCAAGATCCTGATATTCCAAAGCGATGACTTTTGACTACGAAATGGTAGGTAAACTCCTGAGAATTGCTTTAACCTGTTCACCACTTTTGATAGGTCTACCAAAGGATTTCAAATCTCCAAGAATATTACTGAACCTGGAGAACATCTCTTCCACTGATTCTCAATCCTTCATTTGAAATAGCTCGTAGTCTCGAACCAAATGATTGATCCTTATTTCTTTCACTTTGTTGGTTCCTTCGTACGTGACCTCCAGTTTGTCCCACATTTCTTTGGTTGTTTCACAACTTGATCTCTTTTCATACTCTTCTCCATCGATAGCATTGTACAGTAGATTTTTTGCTTTGGCATTTACAGTTATGACAGCAGCTTGTTTATTAGTGTATTCATCTAAGTCAAGAGGATCAGTTGATACGATGACTTGACCATTTGCATCCTTCTTTGCTGGGATTGAAAGATTTTCCTTTTTTATCACACGCCAAACTTTAATGTCATATGACATCGTGTATGTTTCCATACACACTTTCCAATAAGAAAAGTATTGTCCGTTGAAATAAGGAGGTCGAACCTGAGAGGTTCCTTCTTGAAATAGTGCACCAACAACAGTGTTAGATCCCATGATCTTTTTCTTAGCAGTTGCTAAGCAGAGATTGTGAGCCTTGCTCTGATGATGATTTTAGTTGACTAGATTAATAGCAGAATGTAAGATAAACAGTAAATGTAAAGTGAATAACACACAGAGATTTTATACTGGTTCGGTACCGGTGTGGTGCTTACATCCAGTTTTTCTTGGGTCACAAGGGTTCCCTTTAGATCTTGAAAGTATTACAATACAGATGGTTTTGATTCGTTCACCACCAACGAAGTATAGCAACAATGAATTTTGAATAATGACACAATTCTCTTTTGTGTTCTAATTCTTCCTATCTTTTGAGACACTGATAAACTGAGGATTACAATGTTTAGGCTAAGAAGTAGAGAGACTTAGAAAATAATGTGTGTAGTTGTGCAAGTATTTCATTTGATCTTAGCAGACTTCTTATAGGAGAGAAGAGAGTCGTTGAGCCTTGACCGAAAATAGATGCACGAGATCTTCAAAGGGATTTGACCCAAGGTGTGCCTCTTCGAATTCTGCTCTTGGGAGGGACCAGATTTGATCGTGACTTTCCTTGTCACAAGCTTATATTGGAGAGACATTCAAGCCTACAATTGAGCTTAATTAAGGATACTGAATATTTGCTGGCAATAGCTCCTTGATTTGTAATCTGATTTCCTTTGATTGAGGCCGAATGGATGTGCTAAAATTTGATTCCTTTTTCTTGTCCATTAATTCAGCAATCACATCTTTAGACAGCTTCTCATTAGTATTCTTTCCTTTTGATGAACATTCCTGCAAAACCAAGGTAAGTGAACATTCTCATCATTGAAACTTTGGAATATAACTTAACAGTATGAATCCTGAATATACGTGTTATGTGTTTGATTTTGAGGTGACGGGCGTGTGGGCGTGCACCGTGTGAACTGTGATTTTACGTTATTTTTGTTGTACTGTGTAGTTACCTGAACTTGTCTGAAATCATGAATTATCTACGTACTAGAGTTATCGAGCTGTGATTATGTTAGAAACCATGTCTAGGCTACATGCTTATCCTGTTGGGACCCACTGAGGTCATTTCTATTGTTGAGTAATCTGCTTTCATTGCATTACATACTCAGTCATACGCATTCACATGCATAGCATATTTCAGTCTCTATTGTTATTTATTAATGCATTATATCATTATTTTCGGGCTAGTATCATGACATTGTGAGCCCGAGAGACTGGAGAGATTGATAACTGAGTGAGGCCGAGGGCCTGGTTGTGAGGATGATTATAGGATCGAGCGGCATGCCGCAGTGGGTCAGATTGGCTTAATATAGCACGTGAGTTATCCGTGCAGCACGTGAGTTGTTCGTGCGATTCCAGATATTGATATTATAGCACGTGAGTTGTCCGTGCATCACGTGAGTTATCCGTGTAGATTATATCGCTTGTGTTGTAGGAGCCCCTCCGGAGTCTGCACAACCCCAGTGAGCGCAGGTACCTACTGTGTGCGAGTGCTGAGTGACTGGGAGGACGGAGTAAATTGATACTCTGAGAGTATGCATATGATCTTTATCACTAATTTGTATCGCATTTGGCATGCACACTTGACATACAGGCATAAAGATGCATTTTTTCTCATGCTATATAGTTTCACGTCATTTATGACTTCTCATACATTTTTACATATGGGCATAGAGAGGCATCTTACACTTGCTATCTGAAAGGAAAATGGAACATCTTATTTATTGTTGAAAGGATTTTTGAAAAAAATTACAGTTTTCAAACTTACTCGTATTTTGGCTTTTTCGGTAAAAGATTTGGGTTTTCACTGAGATACTTGAAAAGAAATGCCTATTTGCTTTCTGGAACTGTGGACGAACTGAGCCTTTTATTTCTGAGATACTCATTTTGTACTTGTACTGTGCTGTTATGAACTGTTGTGGAACTTTGGTATTGGACCCGACCTTGTGTTAGCTCATCACTACTTTCAACCTAAGGTTAGGTTTGTTACTTATTGAGTACATGGGGTCGGTTTTACTCATACTACACTTCTGCACCTTGCGTGCAGATGTTGGTTGCTAATGTTGCTGTGTTCGATGGGAGCTGGATTGAAGATGTACCTGCGTCTCGGTGGTAGCTGCCTCTTGTTCGTGGTAGCCTTAGATCTATAAAACTTTGTTTATGTACTTTTCAAACAGACTATGTATTTATTTCATTTCGGCTTTGTAAATTCTATTCTTAGATGATCATGATTTGTACTACCAGTCCTTGGGAAATTTATAAGATTCAGATAATTTCTTTTGATTAATTGTCCTGTTAAATATTATTGAAATTGGATAGTTATTAGTTGGTTTACCTAGCGGGTTGGGTTAGGTGCCATCACGACTAGTGAATTTTGGATCGTGATATTTGTATATATAATTGAGATGAATGAAGTACAATAACGTGGTGTAGCCTGATTTCAAAGTACGAAAGTGGGTGCTTGAAAAGCAAAATAGAGAAATAGCTCTCAAAATGGATGGTTTTGAACTTTTGGTGAAAATAGTACGGGCTAGCCAGTTTTCGGATTGGTAATTGAAAACTAGCCAGTGTTTGTAAAGTCATTGAAAAATAGTCACTATTTTGCTGCAACACGGAAAGTTCCAGCATAATATACTGCAAGTTCATACACATAATATACTAGAGATTGGAGCACCTGTGTATGAACTTCCAGCATATTATGCTGGACCAGTATATTATGCTGGGCCAGTATATTATGTTGGAATATTTTTCGGATATTGAACAGTGTTTTCGTCTAGATTTATCTTTACATGAAAAGTGACTAAATTTCGATTACTTTTGAAATTTTGACTATTTTTCAATTACCACTAGTAAATCTGGCTATTTTTAAATTTCACCCGAATTTTTGTCGCCATTTGTTTCCTGGACAGAATTTCAAGTTTAACAAATATTATCCCTCGCTAGCCCCACGAGTAATACTTTTAGCTTTTGACCTTAAAATTTTGCACGATGGGCAAATGGGTTCTACAGCTGAAGACCACCCAAAAAGTATTATATTTGGGCATTTTTTTGCGGAATAGATGATTGCAAAAGGGTCAATTGGTTAGAATCATTTCATATCATGTGACCTGTATCACAAATTATAACAACATATAGAAAAAAAAATTATTATGATAAATCGAGGTGCGTGAATTTATGTTTTAAGGTTACCTATATTTTTTATGATTACCTAAATTCAATCATATGTTTCTTTTAAAGAATGTCACTTTCTCCCAAAGGATCTAAAAGAAAGCAACTTTTCTTTTTAGTTCAACATATAGCATGTGCTAGTTCAAGAAAAGAATTGTTAATCAATACTAGTGGTGATTCCTATTAATTTTAACCAGCTTATTTGTTTCTTTTATTAAATAAAATATGAACTTATATGGTAGGGACTTGCAATATAGCTAATATTTTCATCATTCCATCATGATTTATTTTCTCTCAGTTTGTTGAGTCGGAGCTTTTTCTGTTTCCTATTTGATTTTCCTAAGAAAGCAAGGTGCAAGTTGATTAATGCCAAGAAATTAACAGAAATATCTTATAATTAAACTTTTGAGTGGAACATTATGATTATAGCATTTTATTCTTATGTTACATTGATGGATTATCATAAGCTGCGAAAGCAATTTCAGTATTAAAATCACATGTAATTTAGACAACTAACATATAAAAAGTTTTACGGGTTATCTCTTGAAGCGTGAACAAAGACCCTCTATCACGTGAGCATCTAGTTCCACAGCAACTCAATGAAATATCCACCATCAGCACGATCACAACTCCCGAACATTCCACGGCCTTCTATTGTGTTACCCAAATAATATTCAAAAATAACAATTTTGTGCGGGCAAACTTTCTAGGAAAAAGGGGCTGAAATTCAGCCACCATCTTCTCCCTCCATCTAGGTGGAAAACCTTATGTATTTATAGCGCATGTTTTAAGAGTTAAAACCCTTTTCCAAAACCCGTTGGATTTGTTTTCCACCAGAAAAATGGTTCTTTTATTTTCTATTATTTAGACATGGCAGGGACCACATAATTTAATTAACAAAGTTTCCAATTATGGAATTAATTTCTAATTTTTTAAATTAATATCCATCATAATAAATTACGAATTATTCTACTAAAAATTCGTAATTGCACTCCTTATTCAATTTCGAAATCCATCAATTAAATCTTATTTAATTCCCCGTGTTAAGATTCACATACTAATCAATTAAATTAAATTACTGATAATTTAATTTATTGATTATTTTCTTTAGACTTTCGCTTAACTTATTTCATGTGTTGGATACAAAATTCACCGGCCGGATTTACACATGAAAACTTATAAGCTTTCATATAGGTGCATCATCAATCTCTAATCCAAGACATGGATTTCATCAACTAACTATTATTTCGCCAATGTAAATTATTATTAATATTTAGCTTAAAGTATATATATTTATATGTATATCGCCTCATGTTTCACTCGTATTTCGTGGATTTCGGATGTAAAATGTGTTGATTTATATTAATTCGGGATATTTTTATGTGTAGGAATCATCCGGAAGTAATTGGAAGGGGGGAGGGGGGGAGGTGCGAGATTAGAGCCAAAACAGACGAAAAAAAGGAAAAGTTAGATTTTTGGCGCCACAGGCAGCGCGGAGCGCCACCTGTGGTGCCCTTGACAGAACTTTCACTAAGCCAATGCCAGGGCCAGCGTGGGGCGCTGGGCTGGACGCTGGTGACGGAAAAATTGTCCAAGTTTGCCCAAGACAAGGTTATTTTGGCCCTAGACCTACCCAATGCATATAAAAGCAAGACTAACCTTATTTTTAGAGGGGGGACGCCACTTTGAAGAGGGAATACACACGAGGAACATCCGGGAGCGAGGAGATCTCAGTTTTTTTCATCTTTTCTTAGTATTTTCAATTGTCCAACAGTTATAAATTTGTTTGATACTAGCATGAGTGGCTAAAACTCATAGTTCTGGGGTTGTGATTTAGCTATGAATATTGTTGTTTAACGTTGATTTAATTTTGCTTACAATTCACCAATATATGGTTGCTTCTTTAATTCTATGATTAATTGCTTAATTGTCTGGCCAGCAGTTAGGTTCTATTTACTATCTATGCTATGCTTGGGAAATCCATGTTTAGATTAGAGAAAAATTGAAGAGAGCACGATTTTAACTTTGAGGGGGGAGAGGGTTTATGGTTAGGATAGTAATATACTTAATCACCGTACTTAATTAAATATCATAATCTTAATGCATTCTTAATAGATTGATTTTATAGGAATATAGGCGTTAATCTATTTTGAATAGGCGAGTAGTACTTTAGGAGAAGGCTACGAGAGCAATTGTTCGATTAATTAGCAACCATGAGTGAATTGTATGAAATGGAGAGTTAACTAGAACACAATAGGATTGGTGAATCGATCACAACCCTGGAATATTTGTCTCTACTGAATACACAACAATTATTTTGCTGCTTGATAATTTAGTTACTACATAGAATTATAGTTTAGTATAATTAAACTCTTGAACTCGAATTGGCTCGACTGAATAACAATCTTGGTGAATTTAGTAGGTAGTTGATACAAGTCTCTGTGGGTTCGACACTCGACTTATCATTTTATTATTTGTACGACCACGTATACTTGCGTGTGTGTTTGGGAGCAACAAGTTTTTGGCGCCGTTGCTGGGGACTTGAATATTGACTACTTTCTATTTTTTCCTTTAATTGTTTATTTCGTCAAGTCTAACATTACTTGATTGTTGCTCTGCTCTTAGGAACCTTGATTGAATGCAAAGGGTCAGAAGCCAGGACAGACTTCAAGGCTTTGACCCCGAACCTGAGAGAACATTTCATAGGAGGTTGAGGGAAGCAAGAGACACAAATAATCTTCAAGCACTTGTTCAATTTCCTATGAACATGGCAAATGAGCAATATATGGCTGTTCAGGAGGTGGCGATGCCCAGCATTGCTAATGTCACCTCCAGGATCCAGCTACTTCATGCGAATGGGCAGTTTATGGGTCTTCCACACGAGGATCCACAATAGCATATCTTGAACCTCTTGGAGATTAGTGATACTTATATCACTAACGGAGTCACTCTAGACTATGTGAGGCTCACACTTTTCCCATTCTCTCTATAGGGCGAAGCAAAGCGATGGCTGAAGGCAGAACCAGCTAATCCTATTACATCATGGAATGATCTGGCAAGGAAATTCTTGGCAAGGTTTTTCCCTTCAGGCAAAACTGCAAAGATCAAAAGTGAGATAGTCGCCTTCAAACAGAAAGCAGGGGAGTCTTTATACTCAGCATGGGAGAGGTTCAAGGGGCTGCTCAGAGACTGTCCTCATCACAATCAGACAAACGAAGTGTTAGCTCACACTTTCATAGAAGGGCTATATCCTGAGACAAAGATTGTGGTAGATGCTGCAGCTGGAGGTCAAGTGTTGGAGAAAAGCTTTGATGAGATATATGCGTTATTGAACAAATTATCCAAAAGTAATCCTGATTGGCAAGGAGAGATGGGCAGACACACAGTGCAAAAATCTGCAGGGGTTTTCGAGTTATATGTCATCTCGGCATTATTAGCGTAGATTTCCACATTGACCAACTAAGTCAATCAGATGACCTTGGTTATTAACAAGCAACAAGCCCAGCCAGTGCAACAAGTGCAATTATTTTATGAAGTATATGGAGAGGGTCACATGATCAATTTATACCCAGCAAATCCAGAGTCTGTATATTTTGTGGGTACTACAAATCGAGGCCATGCAAATCAGTATAGGGACACTTACAATCCTAACTGGAGGAACCACCCAAACTTCTCTTGGGGTGGAAACTAAGGTGCTCAGAATCAGTACAGGCCACAAGCACCTCAACAATAATATAGACCACCTCAGGCTGAACAACATGCAAACTCGACAAGTCGCCTTGAGGAAATGATGAAGAAATCGATGGCTGACCAACTAGCCCAAACAACAGAAATGATAAAGAAAGTGATGGCTGACCAGCAGGCCCAAGCAGCAGCGATGAGAAATTTGGAGCGACAAATGGGATAACTTTCCAGTGCCCAAAATACTCAACCAACTGGGGCTTTTCCTAGTGATACCGAGCCTAATCCTAAAGCTCAAGTCAATGCGGTTACCTTGAAAAATGGAAGAGTGTTAGAAGAAGTTCCAAAGAAAAAGAAGTATACGACTAGTCTTGAAGGAGAATTAGTTTCTAAGCCAGTTGAGGAGAATGAGAAAGAGAACAAAGGATCAGAGCCAGTAATTGGGACAAGGCCACCACCTCCATTTCCACAAAGACTGCAGAAGCAAAAAGATGATGCTAAGTACAAGAAATTCTTAGATATTTTGAGCCAAGTGCGTGTGAATTTGCCTTTGGTGGAAATTTTGCAGGAAGTGCCTAAGTATGCAAGGTATCTCAGAGATATTGTGGCCAACAAGCGAATACATACAGAGTTTGAAACAATTGCACTTACTGAAGAGTGTAGTGCTAGAGTTCAGAGTAAACTTCCTCCTAAGTTGAAGGATCCTGGGAGTTTCACAATTCCTTTGTCTCTTGGAAACCAAGAAGTTGGTAGAGCCCTGTATGATTTAGGGGCTAGTATATATTTGATGCCATCCTCTTTGTTCAAGAAACTCGGATTGGGGGTGCTTAGACCTACTACAATTGCGTTACAATTAGCAGATAGATCACTAGTTATGCTAGAAGGAATTATTGATGATGTGTTAGTTCGAGTGGGAAAGTTTATTCTTCCTGCTAATTTTATTGTTCTTGATTACGAGGCAGATGAGGAAGTGCCCATTATTTTGGGACGACCATTCTTAGCTACTGGTGGAGCGATTATTGAAGTGAGGGAAGGGACGTTGAATATGAGAGTTGACGATGAGAAAGTCATTTTTAATGTGTACATGGAACCTAAGCTCCCTAAGAATTATGAAGACTTGTGCATGATTACCGTGGTCGAATTGAAGGAGATAGAGCAGAGTTCTTATGTGAATTGTAGTGATCCAGATTGGACAACTGAGTTAGAGGAGGTGGTGTTGCAAGCTGAGTATGTAAGAATGATTGAGAAAAGAGCCAGAGAAGAAAGAGGAGATCTTCTGAGAGCATGCAAAAGGCTAGACTTCATGGGAGAAAGAAGAAGAGAAAGCGCCCAGCCTGAGCAAAGTAACAGAGTCGTGCCACGACTATAAATAAGGCGCTTGTTGGGAGGCAACCCAGCCTGTATTATTTTTATTCATTTTTTATAGTGTCAAGTTTTGTGTTGTTTTGCAGAGTAGGGGAAGTCTGAATACCCGAAGTTGAAGCTGAGGAGCATGTTTGAGCTTAAGTGTGGGGTCGTCCCGACCCTTAATATTGAGGATAATGTCCGAGCTAGGCCCGAAAGGGTCTCAAGGAGTATTTCTCACCCTTATTTTAAATATTTTTCTCTGTGATCATGTATCGAGGACTATGCATAATATAAGTGTGGTGTGGGAAAACTACTTTCTGAAGTGTAATTGTATAAAACTATTTTTTTATTAGTTTTTTGTTTTAGAACTCGTAATAGACATAGTCTAGGTTCTAAAAAAAAAATAAAAAAAATAAAAAAAATGAAAATTAAAAAAAAAATTAAAAAAAAACTCGGACTTTTCCCGACGATGGATCTGTTGGACAATTTTCTTGAGGGATAAAGTCCGATTAAAAACACCAATTTTCTTTTAGGATATTATAGGTAGTATCCCTTGGTTTTTCTTTGGGCGCCGGTTCTTTTCCAAGGGTGTAGCTCGAACCGGGTACTTTTAGGAATAAGTTAGGAAGAAATTAAGTTGCTTTGAGATACTTAGTGACATGTTTGGTGCTGGTATATTAGGCCATGACATGCGATCTATCTTCCCGTGAATTTGGTTTGAATTGTGATGCCTAAGTAAAATAAATAGCTTATTTTGTGACGCCTCTTCTCAGTTGTTCGACTTGTATGCCACATAGTGCATTATGATTGTTGTTCTCAATTATGTGTGCTTGCTTGACTTGAGAGTTGAACATAATCGTCTTGATTGATTCATGTGCAATGTGCGTGTGAGGAATTATGATTCTCTATGCTATCTTGTGTAGTCTAGAACTTGCCATGTGTGTTAATCGAAGCTAAATTGTAAAGTTGTGCTAATCTAGGAGATGACGTTGGTGTTTCTTGCTAGAGCATGTTGATACCCAATTTTGCCCTCATATTTTCTCAAATAGTATATATACTTTCAAAATATCATTTTTAGTTTACAAATCTATACAAGAATTTTCTATAATTTGTTATAATTTTTAGAGCTTTAAAATTAATTTTCTTGCATTTAAATCACATAAATATTTAGTAATTATTCCTTTAAATTATTTGTGATGACTTAATCATCCAAAATTATCATTTTTTGCATCCATATATATGTCTCATAATATTTTCACTTCATTTTTATATAATTTCAATAGCATTTTAAAGCTATTTGCATAATTTTGCAATAATAGCCTATATTCATATACAAATGCTCCTTATTTATATTATTTGTGTCAAAATAGCACTTTTATATTTTTATAATGATGAATTATTATTTTTAATCATTTTAGTGTATAAATAATATATTTATTTGTTTATTAATCATTTTTTATAAATTAGTTTTGATAAATTTGGTGTATTTAAATTGTAGCCCAAACTCTAAACTAATTTTTAGACCAAATTGGCCCAATGACCTAAGCCCAATGACCCCAAACCCAACCCGGTCGGACCCCTCTAAAATGACCCACCCCAGTCCTTTTTTAAAAATCTGGCTGTTGTTCTCTAAGATCAACGACCCACGATTAACCCCCCACTTTTAATTACTCCCCACAGCCTAAACCCTAGATACTCATTCATCTCTTTACAGCAGCCTTCACACTCTCTCGAACCTTCCCCATTCTTCTACGAACCCTAGCCACTACATCTCTCAACCTCTCCAAATCCAGCTCTAAAATGGAATCAATCACTGATTCACTTACCTTATTGGTCTCCTCTCATATACTGGTCGTCCATTTGTGGCGTTACTTAGGTGCTTGCCTAAGTTTGGCAAGTGAGATCTTCTGATATCGGACTAAAGTGGCTTGAACCTTTGATTCTGAGCATTATTTCGTCTATATACACTCAGTACCATGCTATGTGAGTCTGATTCACTGATATCTCTATCGATTTGTGTTCTCCCTCTTGAACTAGGGATTACCCATTTTCTCTCCTCAATTGATCTGAATCGATTTTGCATGCTTTCTTTCCTTATTTTAGGTTTTATTTACTTTGTTTCCTTGTTTATTCATCCAATTTTGCTACTATATAAACCCCTCCCCATTCCCCTTTAGGACGGACCTCAATCGATATACTTTCACTAAAATTGGAACTTTGTTATGTGATTCCCTCATTCTCTTGTTCTGTACTTTGTTCTTGGCCGGCTGAAAGCCAAGACCACTGAGATTCTATTTTTCGAACTTTCTCTTGGAGCGAGCATTTTTTGGGGTTCTTTTGAAGCTCTTGGGAACTTTGACGCATTGAGATTCTGGGTTCTTGTGGATCTTTTGTTCTTTATTGTTGTCCGTTTAACTGGTAAGTCGCTTGACCTTTTGCAATTTCATTTTTATGTGTCTATGATTTGCATGTGTTCTCATTTCTGAAATCTATAGCTTAATGTGTCTCTGGGTTACTTTTATGCACAACTCTGTTAACGTTACACTCGTTTTAAGTCTCTTTAGCATTTAACTTCTCCTAATGTTGCTGGTTCTAAGATTGTCTATGTTTAACTTGGATAACCTGAACCTTCCTAAGCTCGTTTAGCTAGTGTATTGATGCATGAGTGTTCATGAATATGCTTACCTGCTTCGTCCTGAATCTCTGTAGTAAATGCCTCACATTTGTAATAACCTGTGACTTGTTTCTCTGCTATTTTTGTCACTCTAGCATGCTCACTTGATCCCATACCCCTTTAGTGATTGTTTGAGGTTTTAGAACAGTCACCTTAACTTATTTTCCCTACCATGTTTTGAACTGTTTTATGATATTAGGATGAATCCCTAACATAACATGGACCTTTTTTAGTTAATTAGTCTACTTTGTCAATACCTGAATTCCTACATTTGCTATTTGACATGAAGTTTACTCTTAACTGAATCTTTGCAATGATAGTCTTGCATATTTAATGTGTTCTAATATGTGATAAGACCTTTTCTATCAACTATGATCTACTCCCTCACATCATGTTTTTGTTTTGCTTAGTCTTATATCCTTAATGACTGTTTGGAAACCTTTAGAATGGCCATCTTAGTTTGTGTTTCCATGCCATGTTTGACATAATTAAGACCTTTAGGCTTCAAATCTCTAAGTCAGTGCCTTATTTAAACTTGTTTGTATTATGCTCCTGTATATGATAACTTCTATCAATCTCGCGAACCTATTTCTCCCGTAACTCTTTCAATATGTGGCTGTTTATCTGTTATTTTGCTAAGTGTTGGAATCCTGCTTAATTTGTTTCTAAGTCCTGTGACTTGTTTGATTAACTTCTCTGTATGCTCAGCTTTTCTATGTCTACTTTAATCTATAAGTGCATTTTCTCAACTCTTGTCCCTCAACCATCGTCCACTCTCCCTCATCTGTTACCTATGCTATTCTGAACCTCTCATTCTTAGCCGGCTGAAAGCCAAGGCTGCCAAGGCTCTTACTACTGACCTCCCTAGTGTGAGCACTGCTCGGGGTCTATTTGAGGCCCTTATGAACTCTGACACACTAGGATTTGGGTTTTTAGTCACTCCCCCTACTACTAAAACCTGAATTATCCCAATTCCTTTTCCTATTGTCTAATGAACATGTAAGCTAGTTGGATAATATGGTTGCTCTATGGTTGCTCTATGGTTGTGTGATTTGTCTTTGAGCTCTTCTATGGATTCTGAGTTGTGCTGAGGAACATGGTTCCTTATTGAAAATCAGGGTATACCACGAGAGAATTGTTGAAGGCCCAGACAGTGCTGGTATTTCTTTTGGGCCCGTTGTGGGCCTACTGTCATTATTTGTATAATATTTATAATCTTATTCATTATTGGGCATGTAATAACTTTGTAATAAATAATTAGGGTGTTAGTAAAAAAGTGGGGAATGGGTAAATTCTGATGTTTGCATGCGAGGGTTGAAAAACATGCCTATAGGATTCAATGATTTATTTGCTATATATGCCTTTCACTCTCTATGTGCACTGTAAGAATCATGTCATTAGGAGAAGCACACACTCACACTACTTGTCTACTAGCAAAGCATGAGCTCAAATGCTTCAATTATCCTTGTTGCTACATGTTATTAGAAAACTTGCCCATAGAAAATAAATATCGTTGAACTTTCCTTCAATTTGCATTGCTGCACCATCTCCACTAGAAATCATGCCTCTAGGATTTCAATCATTTCATTTGTTACTGTATCGCACTGTTCACCTAGAAAACATGCCTATAGGGTTAAGGTATAACAATAAAATTGGCTCCAAGTGCCAATCGTTAGAGATCCTGTCTATAAGATATAACTATTCACCTTAATAATTGTTAATGCTGCATTTCTCGACACTGTTTATTGCTCACTTAGGCCGCTGTCAAAAGCATGAGTAATATTGGGTTTCTCCTGATAGATTCCACTGTCTTTACTGCATAAATCACTTAGACGCAACATCTATAGGATTAATAACTGGAAATCTGCAATTTCAATTATCAGTATGCGATAACTGTATAATCCTATCTATGAGCAGCACCTTGCATCTGAAACTGCCTGTATGTTTTAATTCAAAGTCACCTAGAAATCATATCTATAGGTCCTAAGGTTCTTAATTCTGAACTTCCTAACCTGAACATTTGTTTCGCGTACATTTGTTGCTTTAAGTGTGGAGGTTAACTTGAGCCCTTAACTGCCCATATTTGAAGTTCAATGTGTTTTTTATGTCGCCTTGTTTTAACATTTTGAGTAGCCTAGGTAAAGTCTAGAACTACCTAAATAGAGGTCCAAAACCTCCTGGACCATAGGTATGAGGCGGGTAATGCACGCATAGGGCACGCCTTAGAATTGAATTAGAGCGCTTTTAGGTAAACAACTTTAATATAGTAATCGGGTAGCAGGAGATGATAGTCTGTGCCCACTGAATAATATGAGTAACTCCCTACCCTAAGGGAGTTGCGAAATATTATTTATATTGCACGGGGTGATCCTTTAGGCTAAAAAACTTAGGACCCCCCCCCCCCTTCCTTTCTATGTTTTCTATTAGAATTGGAATAGTTCTATCTCTATATTCGTATTAAGATTTTTGTAATAAAATTATTTGACCTTAATATTCACTTTGCTTATTTGATAACTTAGCCTAATCCACATAATTTTAAGTTCGGTCGGGACCCACGGTTGTAGACCTCGAGGAGTGCCTAACACCTTCTTTTTGAGGTAATTTGAGCCCTTACCCAATCTATGGTGGCGTTGACTAGTCAAAGAGAGTTATCTGCACAATAGGTGCCCTAACGCACCTTAAAAATCATTAGGTGTCGACTCTTCTTTTAGCACTCTATCTCCCACTCTAAAAAAGAGTTTTCACGACGTCAAAACTCGCTTTCGCGAGAAAATGGGGTGCGACAGCATGGCGACTCTGTTGGGGATTTACACTTAGGCTCTTACCATAATGAACTTGGCTTATGTGGATTAGTTGTCTTTGTTATAAAATGCACATTCCTTTTCCATCTTTATTTGTTAAATTTTGCTATTACATACACATCCCTTTCCCGTTCACCTTTACTATTTTAAACCCATTATAACATGCACATCCCTTCCCTTCTCCACCTTTATTTGCTTAAATTTGTTATAACATGTACATCTATTTCCCTATTAGCCCTTGTTTGCTCTAACTGCTCTTCATTTGTTTAAAGACTGCTATATCATGCCTCTCCCATCCCTACTCCCTTGCTTGATTTAGTACATTCTCATATATTCCACGAACTAACTTCTTCCTTTGTCTTTCTTTTATGCCTTTCATGTTTTACCTTAATATTGTATTTACTGCTTTTACATATTTACCATGCAAATACTTGACAACGTGTTATTATCTTTGCATAAAGCATGCTCCACATCATACTCCACTCGTGCCAATTATCAACATAGCGGCGCTTGATGAGTGTCCGTGCTCTTCTAAAATTACCCTTTTAAATTGTAAATGCTTATTTGCAGTAGAGTAATCAATCAGCGGTACAGTCGATGGTCCCGTGCCTTTCCCTCTCAAGTTGTCCATTTGAGAGTACCGATCTAGGCCATCCTAGAAACCTTACTCCAATATCAAATGTACATGCATCATGTAAACCTAGTACGAGTTAGAACGTTGTTAATATCCCCCTAAGATAAGCCTTGTCCAAAGTCCGACGGGATTTCCACAATCCCAATGGACACCGTCATATTATGTGCATTACTTGGAGAAAATATGCCAATATGTTGATCATTAGTGTGTAAATAGTCAAATCCGGAGGGGAAAAGGGCTAACTTTATTTGTTTGCAGAGAATGAAGCACGAAGTCCCTAGGTTCGGCATGGTCCAAAACATCCCACCTCTATTGCTTGACTGGTGGAAAAATCTCGCGCCTAGCGACAAGAATCACGTGAGAAGGGTCCTTGGTAATTTACCGTCTTTGCTAGACATCCTGCCGAATAGAGCATTGATTGAGGCCGCCACTATCTTTTAGGATGAGAAAAGGGCCGTCTTCCGCTTTGGTGAAATGGAAATGACTCCTCTCCTAGAAGAAATAGGAGGCTTCGCTAAGCTGCCATAGAATAGTCCAGGTTTATTAGTGCCAGAGAATCGCACTCCCCGCGGTTTTCTAAAAATGCTGGGTTTCAAGAAAAATGATGAGTTGCTTTGTTTAAAGAAGTCATACATCCCATTTGAATTCCTTTATGAGCGTTATGGGCACAACAAGTCATATCTCCTTCATCATGATGAACTTGCCATTACTTCTTTGGGTTGGACGCACCGTCGAGTTTATGTATTCATTGTCTGCTTCTTGGGGTTGCTAATATTTTCGATGAAAGGGGGAATGATCCATACTCACTTAGCCATGGTCGCCAGGACTCTAATGGATGGAATCGAGGGACAGACTTATACCATCATACCCATGATCCTAGCCGAAATGTACCGCGCTCTAGATCGATGCAAGCAGGGGTTTGGACACTTCGAGGGTTGTAATCTATTACTGCAAGTTTGGTTATTGGAACATTTTCACATGGGAGAATATCGTCAGGAACTTCTACGATGACCATTAAACGACTACATAGCTTACTATCACCCAAAGAGAATGACATTTATCCCAGACAGGTTTGCACAACCGGGAAATGCTATGAGCTGGGTGCGTTTCTTCAGCAATCTAACCGATGAGAAGGTACATTGGATGTTTGAATGGTTCCCTAGCAGTGAATTCATCATCAGGTCAAGAGAGACAACTCATCTAGTATTGATCGGGTTCAGGGGAATCTATCATTATGCTCCTATAAGGGTAATGAGGCAAGCGGGAAGAAAATAGGTAATACCTCGGGTTTCCAACATAGTCTATTACAAAGCAGATTTTAAAGGGGACGTCATCCCATTCAAGTTCGAGGCACAACACATGTGGATCCAGAAGGTCATTGTGGAAAAGGATACTATCGAGCCAGACAAGCATTATGCCGGCCATATGTAATTCTACCCATCATGGTTGGTAGACGACATAGCAGGAGATGTCAAGCCAGGGGTCAATTTGGAAAATAGGATCATTGATGATGTTGCTGAGGCACAGGTCAAGTATAGAGGGCTTCTCAAAAAGGTTTTTGAGTCTGAAGCTAGACATCTGGAACAACATAAAGTGGACATGGAGGCAATTAATGAATGGAAGGAAATCGCCACTAAGTCCACCGAAAGATTGGAATATTTGGAGCAAGGGTTGATGGAGTTTGAGGGAAAGATGGGGAAAAGGCTTTCAGATTGTCAGAACGGATGGCAATGAAAGAGGGCATCTAGCAAAGGCTTACCTATTATTGGATATGCGCGACCTGGGAAACCTGATTGACGGAGTCAAGAGAGCCAAGCATGGAAAAGGTCCCTCAGGGACCAAATAGATTTAGCAAATGATGTTCTTTACTATTTTCTAGCTTAGTTTAGATTTCGAATGTAATAAGGCTAAACGCCATTAGTAACTTCATTGTTATCATTTATTTAGTAAAAGTTTGGCTCGTTTTCACATTAATGAAATGATGCAATATTGGCATCAATTTTCTCTGAGTCTATGTGTCGCTTTGGCCTACCTCGGGCACAATGAGGTCCCCAATTAGGATGCGAATTATTGCATGATTTTAAGGAACATGTTTAAATACTGCAAGCATTCTTTCAAATATCCCTACTGATTTGGTTACCTTTGTTTGTTTTTCTTTCTTTTGATTATTCCCATTCCCCAAGGTTGGTTCGTGCATACTGGAATCATCCGCATATCACACTAGATCCAGAAGTCCTCCACCTTCTCCTCCACCAAGTGATCCTAAAGGCAGAAGCAAAGGGAAAGGAAAGATGGACGATTTAAGTGGTATCAGAAAGGACAATGTAGAGAACGTTGAAACTTCGGATGGTCGGAGTACTCCAGCACAGAATGAATTGGTCCTACACCTGGAACAGAAAATACTGGAGCTACAAGGAGAACTTGAGCAGGTTTGGAACTTGGCAACCCTTTCCCTCACCCTAAACGTCCTTGATATCAACCAACAAAACACAAACGCCCAAAACCTAGCACCTCCCCAAAACACACAGAACCAAAATCCATCGCCAAACCCTCCCGCGCCACATCAATACACCACACCTCCTCAGAACCATAACCCTCTACCGGTACCTACTCCTCCACAACACCATCACCATCCAACTCAATACCCACAAACCACCACTTACCACACTCCTCAAAATGCACCGCAACCTACTCCTGATCCCCAAAACTCAACCAATGACCACCATTATGCCTAAATTTTTGGAGTCCACCAAAGCAATCCCATATATGTGGAAACGTTACCCCACACCCCACAATAAACCCTATATATACCGAAATCCGCCGAGAAGGACTTGCTCATCAAGAACATGGCAGAAGAACTCAAGAAGCTTACTGGCAGAGTTCAGAGTATCGAAGGTGGCAAGGGCATTGAAGGTTTGAATTATGAGGACTTGTGCATTCAACCAGATGTAAAACTGTCGGAGGGTTACAAACCTCCCAAATTCAAAATGTTCGACGGAACTGGTGATCCGAAAGTGCATCTAAGAACATACTGTGACAAACTTGTGGGGGTTGGCAAAGATGAACGAATTCGTATGAAGTTGTTCATGAGGAGCCTCATTGGAGATGCTTTGTCTTGGTACATTAGTCAGAACCCAAAGAAGTGTGTTAATTGGGTGAGCATAGCGTCAGATTTCATGGATCGGTTCAGGTTCAACACAAAAAACGCACGAGACGTTTTCTACATTCAAAATCTCAAGAAGAAACCAATGGAAACCTTCCGCGAGTATGCTACTCGTTGGAGGTCTGAAGCCACGAAAGTAAGGCCGGCACTTGAAAAAGAACAGATGAATAAGTTCTTCGTCAGAGCTCAATACTACGAAAGGTTGATGGTTATTGAAAACCATAAATTTGTTGACATAATCAAACTGGGAGAAAGAATAGAAGAAGGGATCAAAAGCAGAATGGTGACAAATTTCGAAGCATTCCAAGCCACAAATAAAGCTTTACAGTCAGGAGGTATCTCCAAGAAGAAAGAAGTGGGTGCAATAATGGTAGCCTAAGGTCCAAAGTCTCCTCTCACATACCAAACACCTTCACCCACATACCATCCTTCACCCCCTAGATACCAACAACCTTCCGGCACCTACCACACTTATAACACCCAACCCGCATATTATCACTCACCACCAGCCCGCCAAATTTACCAAAAACCAAGACCAAATTTCGACCGTAGACCACCCTGATAATACACTTCGATTGCTGAACCCATAAACCAACTATACGAGAGACTGAGGGCTGCTGGTTATGTCACTCCCATTCCCGTTGTTGCTATAGAAAACTCTTCTCAATGGGTTAAACAAAATAAGACATGTGCCTATCACTCAGGCTTGAAGGGTCATACCATTGATGAATGTCGCACTTTGAAGGACAAGATTCAGACATTAATTGACATCAAAGTCATACAGGTAAAGGAGACTACACCCAATATTCGTAACAATCCTCTCCCAGATCACTGAGGTGAGGGAGTAAATGTGATAGAGACCGATGAAGAATGGGATCCGGAAGGGTCAATTGGACTCATTTGGAAGGGGGATGATCCTAAAACATCTCCAGTCACCTCACGCCCATTGTAGTCTAAACCCAGGCACCGATTGAAGTTGAGGTAGCCGCACCAGTGCCATTTGAAGTCGAGGTGACCACACCCTTCACTATAATGGTAACACCTATGACATCTTATAAGTCTAATGCCATACCATGGGATTACGTTGCGGAAGCAAGAAGGAAAGGCAAAGTGAAAATGGAAGAAACAGGTGCAACACAAGGCATGACTAGAACCGGTAGGGTTTACATACCTGAGCACTTGGGAGGAACAAGCAAATAAGCTGCATCTAAGCCGCATGTCATTGAGACTGGCCCGAACGACCTTTGGAGAAAGGTGCAAGCAAGAGAATACTCTGTGGTTGACCATCTGAACAAAACTCCTGCTCAGATATCCATTTTATCACTACTACAAAACTCTGAGACACATAGGAATGCCTTGATGAAGGTGCTGAGTGAAGCCTATGTACCCACCAACATCACTAGTGGGGAAATGGATAACATGGTGGGGCATGTATTAGAAAGCCACAAAATCACTTTTCATGTAGACGAGCTGCCACCGGAAGGACTAAGTCACAACAGGGCACTACATATCACAGTACAATTTGAGGATAAATTCATCGCTAGAGTCCTGATAGATGGGGGCTCAAGTCTCAACATATGTTCATTAACTACTCTGAA
Organism: Nicotiana tomentosiformis; assembly: GCF_000390325.3. Taxonomy (NCBI): domain Eukaryota; kingdom Viridiplantae; phylum Streptophyta; class Magnoliopsida; order Solanales; family Solanaceae; genus Nicotiana; species Nicotiana tomentosiformis. The sequence continues at coordinate 128,498,811 of NC_090818.1, forward strand.
GAGGCTGGGTAAATGCCTGCACAAGATACGAGCATGAAGTATAAATGTGAAGGCGTTTGATGGATCCCAAAGGGCCACAATTGGAGAGGTCAACCTCAGTCTACAGATAGGCCCAACCTGCTTTGATGTCGAGTTTCAAGTGCTGGATATATCTGCTACCTACAATCTATTATTGGGGCAACCCTGGATACATGCCGCTGGGGCCGTAGCTTCTACTCTACATCAAGCTGTAAAGTTTGAATGGAATCATCAGGAAGTGATCATCCATGGAGACAGGAGTAATCCCATTTATACCAATCAGAATATTCCAGTCATCGATAATAGAAGGAAGCTGGGTGGAGAAACATACCATCATATTGAGTGCGTCAAAACAATTGAAAAAGACAAATGGTGGAGTAACAAGATATAAAGCATATTGCTATGGACAGGGTATGATCCTGGTAAGGGTCTCGGCAAGAATCTCCAAGGGATCACCAAACCGGTACAGCTAAAGCGTCATGGTATAACTTTTGGGTTTGGGTATGAATACACTTGGCAAGAGTACCAGGATTGGTCGCCGCCATGGCGTGGTCCTTATTATCTGCTGGAACAACCAGTACCACATTTGCACCAGACATTTCATCAATCTGACGTGATGTGGGGGTTTGAGGAAGATGAAGTATTAACCGGCATGAGGAAGCTATTTCTGGATGATGAAGACATGGATTGCAGTGCGATAGTTGAGGAGGAGGAGGAGGAGGAGGAGTACCTTACTATTCAGACTGTAGAGAAAGGAGCTGTTCTCAAGAACTGGACTGCTGCACCATCGAGGGCCTGTCAAGTTCCTGGGTAGCCTGGCAATTAGCATCACTTATTTTTAAAGCAATTTTATGAGCATCTTTAGTATTTTGTTTTGAATGTATTTTGTTTTAAAATAATTGCTCGAGTCATCGAGCTGTACTTGTTTGACGTTTTCAAGATTTATTTAATGCATTGTTATTTTTAGTATTTTTTATTATTCTTTACATTTTCTCTCTACAACGTTATTATTATTTATCCCGATGAACTTACGACTGTTACATGTAATGAGACAACGCAACATAAGGATAGTGATTCAGAAGATCTGGAAGATGATATAATACCTGAGGAAATTGTCAGAGAAGTGGAAAACTTTGAAAACAAGCCTAAGTCTAATTTGGACGAGACTGAGACAGTTGACTTAGGAGATTCTGAAACAGTCAAGGAAACACGTGTAAGCATTCATCTATCACCGTCAGAGAAGGAAGAATACATCCGGTTCCTAAAAGAGTATGAAGATATTTTTGCATGGTCCTACGATGATATGACTGGTTTGATCACATCCATAGTGGCTCACAAGCTACCTACCGATCCCATGTGTCCACCTGTAAAACAGAAACTCAGAAAATTCAAGCCAGTTATGAGTTTGAAAATAAAAGAGGAAGTCATTAAGCAAATCAAAGCCAAGGTTCTCAGGGTAGTTGAGTATCCGACTTGGCTGGCCAACATCATTCCAGTCCCAAAGAAAGATGGGAAGGTCAGAGTGTGAGTTGACTATCAGGATTTAAACAGAGCAAGTCCCAAAGATGATTTTCCATTGCCCAATATACACATACTGATCGACAACTATGCCAAGCATGAACTCTAGTATTTTGTGGATTGCTTCGCGGGTATCATCAGATCTGGATGGATGAAGAGGATGCTGAAAAGACAGGCTTTATCACACCATGGGGAGTGTATTGCTATAAAATGATGTCGTTTGGCCTGAAAAATACTGGAGCCACTTACATGAAAGCTATGAAAACTATTTTCCACAACATGATACACAAGGAAATAGAGGTGTGCGTGGATGACGTCCTCATCTAATCCAGAAAAAGCATAGATCATATAGCAGACTTAAAGAAATTCTTCGATCGACTTTGAAGATACAATCTGAAATTGAATCCCGCAAAGTGTGCCTTCGGAGTCCCCGCTGGGAAATTGCTAGGATTCATCGTCAGCCGCCGAAGGATTGAATTGGACCCGTCAAAGGTCAAAGCTATCTAGGACTTGCCACCTCCGAAGAACAAGAAAGATGTGATGAAGTTTTTAGGGCGTCTCAACTACATCAGCCGTTTCATAGCACAATCAACTGTGATCTGTGAACCGATTTTCAAAATGTTGAAGAAAGATGCTGCAACAAGTTGGAATGAAGAATGTCAGAAAGCCTTTGACAAAATCAAGGAATATTTATCTAAACCACCTATTCTGGTCCCACCGGAACCAGGGAGACCTTTGTTGCTTTATTTATCCATACTAGATGGGGCTTTTGGTTGTGTTCTGGGATAACACGATGAGATAGGAAGAAAGGAGAAGGACATATATTATCTAAGTAAGAAATTCATGCCCTATGAAGCACGGTACTCTTTGCTGGAGTGCACCTGTTGCGCTTTGACATGGATAGCTCAAAAGTTGAGGCACTACTTCTGTGCCTACACCACATATCTCATATCAAGGATGGATCCGCTAAAATACATCTTCCAGAAAACCATGCCTACGGGAAAGTTAGCAAAATGGTAGATATTGATGAGTGAGTTCGACATCATCTATGTAACTCAGAAGGGGGTCAAAGGACAAGCGTTGGCGGATCATTTGGCAGAAAATCCTGTAGAAAGAGAATACGAACCCTTGAAAATGTATTTTCCTGACGAGGAAGTATCATTCGTATGAGAAGATATCACTGAAGCATATGAGGGTTGGAGAATGTTCTTCGATGAAGCTGCAAACTTAAAAGGAGTGGGTATCGGAGCTGTCTTAGTGTCAGAAACAAGCCAACACTATCTAGTATCCGCAAAACTCAGGTTTCCATGTACCAACAACATGACAGAATATGAGGCATGCATATTAGGACTCAGGTTAGCCATTGACATGAATGTTCAGGAATTGCTGGTGATGGGAGATTCCGACCTTTTGGTACATCAAGTTTTAGGAGAATGGGCTACAAACAATACCAAAATATTGCCATATTTGTACTGTGTACAAGAGCTGATTAAGAGGTTCACGAAGATAGAATTCAAACATGTTCTGAGGATCCAGAATGAGTTCGCAGATGCATTGGCCACTTTATCTTCCATGATACAACACCCAGACAAGAATTTCATCGATCCTATCCCAATAGGAATCCATAAGCAGCCAGTTTATTGTGCTCATGTTGAAGAAGAAAGTGATGGAAATCCATGGTTCCACGACATTAAAGAATACTTGGCAAAAGGAGTGTATCCAGAGTACACAAATCACACTCAGAAATGCACACTCTGAAGGTTAGCCAACCACTTCTTTCAAAGCGGAGGAATTTTATACAGAAGGACTCCAGACCTAGGGTTGTTGTGATGTGTCGATGCCAAGAAACCATCCAGATTGCTCAAGGAAATACATGTCGGAACTTGTGGACCACACATGAACGACTTTGTCTTAGCCAAGAAAATACTAAGAGCGGGATATTTCTGGATGACTATGGAAATAGACTACGTCAAGTATGTCCAGAAGTGTCACCAATGCCAGATACATACTGATACGATACGAATGCCACCCAATGAACTCAATACAACAAGTGCACCCTGGCCTTTCTCCGCTTGGGGGATGGTATCATCGGTCCAATCAAACCCGCTGCTTCAAATGGGCATAGGTTCATTCTAGTGGCTATAGACTATTTCACAAAATGGGCTGAAGCCGTATCTTACAAGGTTGTAACTAAAAAGGTCGTTGCAGATTTTGTTCGGGATCGCATTGTTTGTCGATTCAGGGTACCAGAATCAATCATTACTGACAACGCTACCAATCTTAATAGTGATCTGATGAAGGACATGTGTGAGACCTTTAAGATCAAGCATAAGAATTCCACAGCATACATGCCGCAAATGAATGGAGTTGTAGAAGTCGCCAACAAGAACATAAAGAAGATATTGAGGAAAATGGTAGATAATTACAAACAATGGCATGAGAGGCTACCATTTGCTTTGCTTGGATATCGTACCATGGTTCGCACATCAACAAGGGCAACTCCTTACCTGTTGGTCTATGGTACTGAAGTTGTTATTCCCGCCGAAGTGGAAATTCCGTCTTTGAGAATTATACAAGAAGCTGAGCTCAGGACGCAGAATGGGTACAGAGCTGCTATGAACAACTGGCTCTCATTGATGGAAAGAGAATGAATGTGGTATGTCACGGTAAACTTTACGATAATAGAATGGCAAGAGCTTTTAACAAAAGGGTCAGACCGAGACAATTCACACCGGGGCAGTTAGTGCTAAAACGGATCTTCCCACATCAGGACAAATCCAAGTGGAAGTTCTCACCCAACTGACAAGGTCCCTACATGGTTCATCGAGTACTAACAGGAGGAGCACTCATACTTGCAGAAATGGACGGAGATATTTTTCCAAAACCTATCAACTCAGACACAATCAAGAGATACAATGTTTAGGATTGTTTACATTTCTTTATTTGATATAACTGAACTACGCTTGACCTGATTCCCGTTTAAGAGGGGATACGTAGGCAGGCTTGTGGGTTTGGTCACATCTTAATAAAATCTTCATTTTCGCCATGATCAGAAACTAGGGCAGAATTTTGAGGAAGACCCTTAAAATTCTAAAGCAAGTCCAGCCAACTTCGTCATACGCGGAACCGTCAAAGGGTTGCATTTAAATTGGGGCAGAATTTTGAGTGGGACCCTCAAAATTCTAAAGCAAGGAGGTCGCAATATCTCTAAAATATGTCACAGTCATCGGTTCATCTAAATTATTTGATATTGCATACTACTACATTTCAAATAACTATATTTTTTGCAAATAATTAATCAAATGCATTGCATATTTTTCGAAAATTTTGTTTCTATGACAGCCAGATGTTGCCCATGGTAACTCAAGTAGGATCCCAAAACAGGAGCAGAGGCCGAGCAAGAAGACAAAAACACGAACCAACCTTCCCCCACAGAACTCACGATTTTTATTTGGATGCAGACACAATAAAACAACATTATCCACAGATACATCAAGTCACTACCTTCGTGATGAAAAATTACCTAGCGCAAACATCTCCAGCTAAGAAATACTTTACTTTCTCACGGTCACTCATCGCTCTCTTGCATAAGGCTAAGCATTGCCTTTCTTCGCATGAGACTAAGCATTATCTCTTCTTCTTGCATGAGGCTAAGCATTGCCTCCTCAATTGCATAAGGCTAAGCACTGCCTTTCCCTGCATAAGACTAAGCATTGCCTCCCTAATTGCATGAGACTAAGCACTGTCTCCACGAGACTAAGCATTGTCTCCTCTTCTTGTATTAGGCTAAACATTGTCTTTCCTTGCATGAGACTAAACACTGTCTCCCCTAATTGCATGAGACCAAGCATTGTCTTTTCTTCTTGCATAAGGCTAAGCACTGCCTTTCCTGCATGAGATTAAGCATTGTCTTCTTTTTTTGCATGAGGCTAAGCATTGCCTCCCTAATTGCATAAGGCTAAGCACTGCCTTTCCTGCATAAGACTAAGCTTTGTCTCCTCTTCTTGCATGAGGCTAAGAATTGCCTCCCTAATTGCATAAGGCTAAGCACTGCCTTTCCTTCATAAGACTAAGCTTTGTCTCCTCTTCTTGCACGAGGCTAAGCATTGCCTCCCTAATTGCATAAGGCTAAGCACAGCCTTTCCCTGCATGAGACTAAGTGTTGTCTCCTCTTCTTGCATTGAGGTTAAGAATTGCCTCCCTAATTGCATAAGGCTAAGCACTACCCTTCCCTGCATGAGACTAAGCATTGTCTCCTCTTCTTGCATGAGGCTAAGCTTGCCTCCCTAATTTCATAAGGCTAAGCACTGCCCTTCCCTGCATGAGACTAAGCATTGTCTCCTCTTTGCATGAGGCTAAGCACTGCCTCCCTTCTTGCATAAGGCTAAGCACTGCCTTTCCCGCATGAGACTAAGCATTGTCTCTTTCTTTGCATGAGGCTAAGCACTGCCTCCCTTCTTGCATAAGGCTAAGCACTTCCTTTCCCTGCATGAGACTAAGCATTGTTTCCCTCTTTGCATGAGGCTAAGAATTGCCTCCCTAATTGCATAAGGCTAAGCATTTCCTTTCCCACATGAGACTAAGCATTGTATCTTTCTTTGCATGAGGCTAAGCACTACCTCCATTCTTGCATAAGGCTAAGTACTGCCTTTTCCTAAAGATTAAATACTATCCCCATTACGCTATCTAAGACTTGGCACTATCCTCTATTCACCTGGGCTAAGCACTGCCTTCATCTTAAACAAGACTAAGCCTTGTCTTGTTTCATTTCGCATATGACCAAGCATCATATCTTTGCATTTCATGGGCTGAAACATCGCCATTTTGTCCAAAGGCATCATAGTCCGAAGGCATCATCCTCATAGTCGAGAGACATCATTCCATGGCCTGAGGATCTCTCAAAATTGCACATCATTATTCAAAGGCGTCATAGTCCAGAGGCACCATTCTCATGGCCCTAGGACATCACTTCATGGCCTGCGAATCCCTTATTACACGATTCATGGCCTAGGACGTCATAGTCTAAGGACATCATCCTCATCGTCCAAAGACAACTTTCATGGTCCAAAGGGAATTTGCATCATGTTTAAATTCTCGCAATAATCCATATATACTTGCATGCATCATGTTTTAAGTTTTGCAGGTAATCCAGGATGTAACCGTTCTTCAAATGAGTGCAATCTTCGTTCTGATTTCCGTTCATAACGTTCACATCCTGCAATTGTTTCAACGTAACCAACCACTATCAATTACCCGTATTTTACCCTATGACCGTTCAGATAATCGCTCTATGATACATCCGTAACGTTTCAGAGTCATATACATGATCTCGCATAAATTCATGTAACACTGTCTTACCCAAAAGAACCCTTTCCGAAACATACGACCATTCCTATAACAATTCCATCGGTTTCATTCACCGTTGCATCCAGAACTACACACGGCCTGATTCCTATAACACCAGTGATATGTAGGCAACTCAGGAACTAGAGTTTGGCCCCAATTGTTTCCAAATCACATCATCCCTCATTCAATTCGGCCAAAATTGGTCATCATTTTTTCTTTACCCGACAATACTTTCATCATTCCCGGGTAAAGAGGGGCAGTTGTAGATACCCAATTTTGCCCTCATATTTTCTCAAATAGTATATATACTTTAAAAATATCATTTTTAGTTTACAAATCTATACAAGCATTTTCTATAATTTGTTATAATTTTTAGAGCTTTAAAATTAATTTTCTTGCATTTAAATCACATAAATATTTAGTAATTATTCCTTTAAATTATTTGTGATGACTTAATCATCCAAAATTACCTATTTTTGCATCCCTATATATGTCTCATAATATTTTCACTTCATTTTTATATAATTACATTAGCATTTTAAAGTTATTTGCATAATTTTGCAATAATAGCCTATATTCATATACAAATGCTCATTATTTATATTATGTGTGTCAAAATAGAATTTTTATAATGATGAATTATTATTTTTAATCATTTTAGTGCATAAATAATATATTTATTTATTTATTAATTATTTTTATTAATTATTTTTGATAAATTTGGTGTATTTAAATAGTAGCCCAACCTCTAAAGCGATTTTAAAACCAAATTGGCCTAATGATCTAAGCCCAATGACCCCAAACCCAACCCGGTCGGACCCCTCTAAAATGACCCACCCCAGTCCTTTTTTAAAAACCTGGTCGTTGTTCTCTAAGATCAACGGCCCACGATTAAACCTCCCCCCCCCCCCACTTTTAATTACTCCCCCAGCCTAAACCCTAGATACTCATTCGTCTCTTTACAGCCGCCTTCACACTCTCTCGAACCTTCCCCATTCTTCTACGAACCCTAGCCACTACATCTCTCAACCTCTCCAAATCCAGCTCTAAAATGGAATCAATCACTGATTCACTTACCTTATTGGTCTCCTATCATATACTGGTCGTTCATTTGTGGCGTTACTTAGGTGCTTGCCTAAGTTTGGCAAGTGAGATCTTCTGAGATCGGACTAAAGTGGCTTGAACCCTTGATTCTGACCATTATTTCATCTATATACACTCAGTACCATGCTATGTAAGTATGATTCAGTGATATCTCTGTCGATTTGTGTTCTCCCTCTTGAACTAGGGTTTACCCGTTTTCTCTCCTAAATTGATCTGAATCAATTTTGCATGCTTTCTTTCCTTATTTTAGGTTTTATTTACTTTGTTTCCTTATTTATTCGTCCAATTTTTCTACTATATAAACCCTTCCCCATTTCCCTTTAGGAAAGACCTCAATCGATATACTTTCTCTAAAATTGGAACTTTGTTCTGTGATTCCCTCATTCTCTTATTCTGTAATTTGTTCTTGGCCGACTGAAAGCCAATGCCACTGAGATTCAATTGTTCGAACTTTTTCTTGGTGCGAGCATTGCCTGAGGTTCTTTTGAAGCTCTTGAAAACTTTGACGCATTGGGAATATGGGTTCTTGTGGATCTTTTGTTCTTTATTATTTTCCGTTTAACTGGTAAGTCGCTTGACATTTTGCAATTTCATTTTTATGTGTCTATGATTTGCATGTGTTCTCACTTCTGAAATCTATGGTTTAATATGTCTCTGGGTTACTTTTATGCACAACTCTGTTAACGTTACACTCGTTTTAAGTCTCTTTAGCATTTAACTTCTCCTAATGCTGCTAGTTCTGAGATTGCTTATGTCTAACTTGGATAACCTGAACCTTCCTAAGCTCGTTTAGCTAGTGTATTGATGCCTGAGTGTTCATGAATATGCTTACCTGCTTTGTCTTGAATCTCTGTAGTGAATGCCTCACATTTGTAATAACCTGTGACTTGTTGCTATTTTTGTCACTCAGCATGCTCACTTGATCCCATACCCCTTTAGTGATTGTTTGAGGTTTTAGAACAGTCACCTAAACTTGTTTTCCCTACCATTTTTTGAACTCTTTTATGATATTAGGATGAATCCCTAACATAACCTAGACCTTCTTTAGTTAATTAGTCTACTGTGTCAATACCTGAATGCCTACATTTGCTATTTGACATGAAGTTTACTCTGTTCTGAATCTTTACAATGATAGTCTTGCATATGTAATGTGTTCTAATATGTGCTAAGACCTTTTCTATCAACTATGATCTACTCCCTCACATCATGTTTCTGTTTTGCTTAGTCTTATATCCTTAATGACTATTTGGAAACCTTTAGAATGGCCATCTTAGTTTGTGTTTCCATGCCATGTTTGACATAATTAAGACCTTTAGGCTTCAAATCTCTAAGTCAGTGCCTTATTTAAACTTGTTGATAACTTCTGTCAATCTCGCAAACTTATTTCTCCCCTAACTCTTTCAATATGTGGTTATTTATCTGTTATTTTGCTAAGTGTTGAAATCCTGCTGAACTTTTTTCCAAGTCCGGTGACATGTTTGATTAACTGCTCTGTATGCTCAGCTTTGCTATGTCTACTTTAATCTATAAGTGCATTTCCTCAACTCATGTCCCTCAACCATTGTCCACTCTCCCTCATCTGTTACCTATGCTATTCTGAACCTCTCATTCTTAGCCGGCTAAAAGCCAAGGCTGCCAAGGCTCTTACTACTGACCTCCCTACTGTGAGCACTGCTCGAGGTCCATTTGAGGCCCTTGTGAACTCTGACACACTAGGATTTGGGTCTTTAGTCACTCCCCCTACTACTGAAACCTGAATTATCCCAATTCCTTCTTCCTATTGTCTAATGAACATGTAAGCTGGTTGGGTAATATGGTTGCTCTATGGTTGTGTGATTTGGCTTTGAGATCTTCTATGGATTCTGAGTTGTGCTGAGGAACATGGTTCCGTGTTGAAAATCTGGGTATACCACGAGAGAATTGTTGAAAGCCCAGACAGTGCTGGTATTTCTTTTGGGCCCGCTATGGGCCTACTGTCATTATTTGTATAATATTTATAATCTTATTCATTATTGAGACTGTAATAACTTTGTAATAAATAATTGGGGTGTTAGTAAAAAAAATGGGGAATGGGTAAATTATGATGTTTGCATGCGAGGGTAGAAAAACATGCCTATAGGATTCAATGATTTATTTGCTATATATGCCTTTTACTCTCTATGTGCACTGTAGAAATCATGTCATTAGGAGAAGTACACACTCACACTACTTGTCTACTAGCAAAGCATGAGCTCAAATGCTTCAATTATCCTTTTTGCTACATGTTATTAGAAAACCTGCCCATAGGAAATAAATATCGTTGAACTTTCCTTCAATTTGCATTGCTGCACCATCTCCACTAGAAATCATGCCTATAGGATTTCAATCATTTCATTTGTTACTGTATCGCACTGTTCACCTAGAAAACATGCCTATAGGGTTAAGGTATAACAATAAAATTGGCTCCAAGTGCCAATCGTTAGAGATCCTGTCTATAAGATATAACTATTCGCCTTAATAATTGTTAATGTTGCATTTCTCGACACTGTTTATTGCTCACTTAGGCCGCTGTCAAAAGCATGAGTAATATTGGGTTTCTCCTGATAGATTCCTCTATCTTTACTGCATAAATCACTTAGACGCAACATCTATAGGATTAATAACTGGAAATCTACAATATCAAAAATTAGTATGCGATAACTGTATAATCATGTCTATGAGAAGCCCCTTGCATCTGAAACTGCCTGTATGTTTTAATTCAAAGTCACCTAGAAATCATATCTATAGGGCCTAAAGTTCTTAATTTTGAACTTCCTAACCTGAACATTTGTTTCGCGCGCATTTGTTACTTAAGTGTGGAGGCTAACTTGAGCCCTTAAATCACCATATTGGAAGTCCAATATGTTTTGTATGTCGCCTAGTTTTAACATTTTGAGCAACCTAAGTAAAGTCTAGAACTACCTAAATAGAGGTCCAAAACCTACTGGACCATAGGTATGGGACGGGTAATGCACGCATAGGGCACGACTTAGAATTGAATTAGAGCGCTTTTAGGTAAATAACTTTAACATAGTAATCGGGTAGCAGGAGATGATAGTCTGTGCCCGCTGAATAATATGAGTAACTCCCTACCCCAAGGGAGTTGCGAAATATTATTTATGTTGCATGGGGTGATCCTTTAGGCTAAAATAAATAGGACCCCCCCCCCTCCCCTCCCTCATTTCCTTTCTATGTTTGCTATTAGAATTGGAATAGTTGTATCTCTATATTCGTATTAAGATTTTTGTAATAAAATTCTTTGACCTTTATATTCTCTTTGCTTATTTAATCACTTAGCCTAATCCACATAATTTTAAGTTCGGTCGGGACCCACAGTTATGAACCTCGAAGAGAGTCTAACACCTTCTCTTTGAGGTAATTTGAGCCCTTACCCGATCTTTGGTGGCGTTGACTAGTCAAAGAGAGTAATCTGTACAATAGGTGCCCTAACACACCTTAAAATCGTTAGGTGGCGACTCTTCTTTTAACACTCTATCTCCCACTCTAAAAAAGAGTTGTCACGACGTCGAAATCCGCTTTCGTGAGAAAACGGGGTGCAACAGAGCATAGATATGCTTGTCACTTGAAGATAAAAATTTTCGTTGCTAGCCCCTTTGAGCCTATAGACCTTTCTTTAGCACCCACATTACAAGTCATACCCCTATTTTGTTCTTAATTTGAGATTGTTGAACCCTTTACCTCCTAAGGCACTTAGTCGCTAAAAGAAGTATGGTGAGAGATTGGGGAGTCACTTTTGAGTGGAACTATGGAAGGGCTCTTGTTGCTCTGTCATGCTTGTAATAAACTCTATCATTTATCAAATGTAGTTGTATTATTTATAATTGTATTTTTAACCTTTTGTTTAGTATCAACCCCTCCACTTCCAACCAAGAGGTTGTGAGTTCGAGTCACCCCAAGAGCAAGGTGGGGAGTTCTTGAAGGAAGGGAGCCGAGGGTCTATCGGAAACAGTCTCTCTACCCTAGGGTAGGGGTAAGGTCTACGTACACACTACCCTCCCCAAACCCCACTAGTAGATTATACTGGGTTGTTGTTGTTGTTTAGTATACTAAAGTTGAAATCAAAAGTCACTAGCCGATGAACTTTAATGTATGGAGTGTGTGTAGAAAAAAAAAGAGAGAAAAAGTAAAATGATAGTCAAAGTATGTAGAAAAAAATACACATCTCTTAATCTTACTAATTTGTGCATCCAACACTTATGAATTTATTTGATACTAGCATGAGTGGCTAAAACCCATAGTTCTGGGGTTGTAATTTAGCCATGAATATTGTTGTTTAATGTTGATTTAAGTTTGATTACAATTCACCAATATATGATTGTTTCTTCAATTCTATGATTAATTGCTTAACTGTCTGGCCAGCAATTATGTTCTATTTACTATATATGCTATGCTTGGGAAAGCCATGTTTAGATTAGAGAAGAATTGAAGAGAGCACGATTTTAACTATGAGAGGGGGCAGATTTGTGGTTATGATAGGAATATACCTAATCACCGTGCTTAATTAAATATCATAATCTTAATGCGTTCTTAATAGATTGATTTCATAGGAATATAGGCGTTAATCTATTTTTAATAGGCGAGTAGTACTTCGGGAGAAGGCTACGAGAGCAATTATTCGATTAATTAGCAACCATGAGTGAATTGTATGAAAGGGAGAGTTAACTAGAACACAATAGGATTGGTGAATCGATCACAACCCTGGAATATTTGTCTCTACTGAATACACAAGAATCATTTGGCTTCTTGATAATTTAGTTACTATATAGAATTATAGTTTAGTATAATTAAACTCTTGAACTCGAATTGGCTCGACTGAATAACAATCTTGGTGAGTTTAGTAGGTAGTTGATACAAGTCTCTGTGGGTTCGACACTCGACTTATCATTTTATTACTTGTACGACCACGTATACTTGCGTGTGCGTTTGGGAACAACAATTATTATCCAATTTACCAGGCATATTGACCCACAAAAGGATCTCGCCTTTAATAAATCAAAACAATAGTAATATACACACCTAATAATAATTATATCAAGATTAAGAGTATAAATACAATTTAACCAGTTATATAAGGTTATGCTCTGTTATTCTAGTGACCATGTTAGGTGGTTTTGTTATGAAAAATTACTTCTTGTACGTACGTTTCACTTGATAGCATGATAAATTCTATACAGTTAGTGCACAAATTAAACTGGACGTATATATTTTTTACAGGTATAATTTATTTGGTTATGGACTTATGGTACATAATTTACTGGTTACCTCTTATATATATTTTTAAAATTTTTTTTTTTCCTCTTGAATTGCTCCCATTATGTTCAGACTTTTTCAAGGTATCAAAGCACGTTCTTGCCATTATATAGTTTTTTTATTTTACTAAACCAATCATTTGGCAACAACATCCATCTAAACTCTAAATGAAACTACATATTATAATCTTAATATGCTAATTAATAAATTTCTATATCTCAACAATTTGTAAGATAAAGTTAGAAGTTTGTTTATATTTTATTATACATGATGATATGAAATTAAAATATACTACAAAAAGAAAAGATGGATTGAGTTGGTAGCACAAGTAATACAAGTTGGTTGTTATCATATATTTCAAATATGCAACACAAAAATCAAGTTCTGTTTTTTTTTATTTGAATATACAAATTGAAGTTGATAATACAATTTGTAAAAAGAAATATAGAAATAAAAAATAAAATAAAATAACACGGTAGCTTTCTTATTATCGTAATCAAGGATGTGGCAGTTTGATCTAGAAAGACTAGATTAATTAAGGATTTAATTTAATTGGAAGATTGCCAATTTAATGTGGCGATGGTCTATTAAATCATGATTGCCTATATGAAAACACATGAATAAATTAATAATTACACCCCTTTATCTGAGAATTAAAATTCTTGATTCAATCAATTATACAATGTACGAAATCTAATTAAATATCACCACAAGGGATCACTTAAAATTTTATAATAATTTCACATGCAAAGCATAAAAGTAAAGTCAACTTCATGAATCATTTAAAATGCACTACTATTTGATTTTTTGAGAGAGAAAAGCAATCAGAGTTTTGTGGTCCAAAGGATAAAAAAAGCTAAAAGATTCTCTATCTGTTCTTTTTCCAAGTGGCTTTCCTTAAAATATTTAATTCCCTCTGTCCTTTTTCATAATTATTTAAGCTTTTGATTACACATCAATGACTCAGATAAGCATCCAATTTTTTATTTTTCACCCCAATAATTTCTTCATCAAAAAAGGTAACTTTTGGTTAAAACAATTTAATTTATATAATAATGGGTTGAACTCAGTTAATAATAATATCTCTAGATGTTATTTCCAAAAGGTGATTAATGTTGGTCAGATCTGGTGGGGGTTGACAACAATATGCATTAACTATTCCAAAAAGTATGAGTAATAATATAGCAACAACTAACAATAAATAACATTTAAGTAAATAGAAGAAGTGATCCACCCAATAAAGCATGAACTAGTTGATTATTCCTCCTGATAATGATGAGTGACAGACAAATCCCATAATGTTCCAATTATTCTCGGATCTGAAAGAAGGGTGTGGGATAATTCTAGCTAAAATCTAGATGAAAATGTAGTGTTTTGTATTTTTGTAAAAGAGAGAAAGAATCTTCAATCAAAAGTCTGTTCTTATCAAATGAGTGACACGTGCCTTACACCATTATCTTCTTTCCTATTTATATGAGATATTTTCTTAACAAACCCTAATAGTACAAGTGCGGAGAATATCCACTAGAATATTCTCTTTAATATCCTGTTTCGAAAACTAACCGTTACAGCATTGTCAACGGTGCTCGACCTCGACCCTTGTTGACATCTCGTCCACAAACCTCGCTGCTTCTTAGGCGACCTCGACTGATGACGGCTTGAAGACTCTTCCTTTGGCATTATCTTATCTTAAATATTCTAGGGCATATTTTGATCTATACAGTAAGTTCCTCCGCTTATTGAGGCTGGCCTCAGGCGGGCTTGATGAGCGGATTCTATTCGTCGTGGTTAAGATAATTGGACGAGTGGGCAACGTGGCCTTTCATGAGCCACAACTTTTGGGATTACGTTGTTCCTGGATCAAAGTGACGTCATGATGTCATACGTTATTATGGTGCATCTTCCCAATGCGTTGCGTCATTTCGCATGCATCTGTTGGTTGGATCTGTTGCATCGATAATGGTGCTAAGTAATGATGACCTAATTTCTCGATTTCGATGCCTGAGCACTTATAAATAGGGATGTGAAGACACACACTCAAGTTTTATAGATTTCCTATATCAAAACCTTGTGTCTTCTTCTTCTTATTGCATTGTTGTGCATCTTCTTTCCCTGCCCTAGCGATCCCTATTATTTTTAACTCCTCGTTACTTTGAATACCTTCTCTTTCGTTAGAACTATGTCTAACGTATCTTGTGGTCCCAGTGAGGAAAGTTACCCGGTTCCTTTAGCGATGGTTTTCCCTCCTCACGTGTAGGGCGACTCCGCTGCCGTTGAAGATGAAAACTTCCCTACGGTGGAGGAGATAGTTCCTCGTGGTGAGAAAGTCAGGTCTAATTTTACAAAGGCTCCTGAAGCTGAGCCCGAAGTCTCCGAGTCGGCGATGAAGGAGACTGTTTTATTAGAGCTTAGGGCTAAATTCGGCATTCCCGCTCGCATCGAGTTGGTCCTTATAGGGCGGGATGTTATACAAGTCCACCGCCCCAGGTACTGTGCATTCTATGCTTACCCTTTTCATGTCGGCCACGCTCTTCCCCTTCTTCCACTGGCGGAGGAGTTTTGTCGTTTCTATGGCGTTTGCCTGGCTTAGCTTGCATTATATATCTATAAGCTCATCAGGATGCTTACTAAGTTTGAGGAGCTGGCCGGGGTCGAGATCACTCTTTGGCATCTGATGCACTTATTCGCCCCTAGTTTCTATAGGGGGCGAAGTTGTACCTTCGCCAGCGAGGGGGTAAGTGCCTGGTGGTGAAGATGGATGACAAGGCTAGCCTCCAGTTCTAGCACAACTTCTTCTTCGTTAGAATTGAGGACGTGGTGGCCAACGCATACGGCTTCCCTGAAACTTGGATCTATACTCGTCAGCGTCTAACCTTTCTGTATAGAGGCGTTTGGTTTACTTTGCTTAGTAGTGGGTTCTAATCTCTTGCTCCTTTCTTATGTAGTGAAGACTTCGCCCCTCCTTTGGTCGGGGACATTTTTGATTGGGTCGGCCGGCTGCTCCCTTACATCGCGTGGATTCGTGAGTAGCCGGGCTTTCTCAAGAAATTTGGGCATGCTCCTTCATTGACCGGTGAGTTTCTTTTCTTTGGCATCTTGGTTACTCATCTTTTGTGGTTCACTCTGGTTGACCTTCTTTTCTTTTGTGCTTATCTCAATTCCAGCCTGAGGGCCTTCGAGGAGGCCGAGAGCTCCCCCACCTACATTCTGTAAGAGGAAAACTGGTACCTCTTCGGCTTCTACTCATTTTATGGACGCAGCTGAACCTGCTCGCTCCTCGGCCCCACATGTTGCTGCTTCAACATTACCTTCTTCTCTATCGGCGGATACTTCGGTAGTGGAACCTTCGGCTTCCCCTTTGTACCGTCTTTTGGATGAAGAGGAGGAATCGTTGCCAAGTGACGGGGGTTTGGTTCCTCGTAAAAGGAGCTTAGTGCACGTTGGCGACGGGGTTGCCCCGACCGTGGACTCTGTGATAGATGATTTTGTCCTTTGTGAGATGACGACCATTGTCCTTGAAGACGACGTCAAGCTGGCGTCTGAGGTTCCGAGATCGGTGGAGGCTTATGAAGACGTGTCTCGCCCTTCTACGATGACGAAGGCTGAAGGGCTGACTATGAGGGCTTCTGATTCTTTGCCGTAGGAGGGGTCGTCGACTTCACAGCAAGCTGATGGCCTCCCTTGTCAGTCGATGGGAGAGACAAAGGCACTGTCGAATATGGTTATGAAACGGGCTCAGACATTGATGTCACTAACATGAGGATGATGAATGAGGGTTTACCTAACTCGAGGTGAGGTTGGAGGGGTCTTTGAGGACCATTGCGATCCCCGTGGATCGTGGTCTGTTGAAAAATACGAAGAATGTAGTCCCTCCCCTCGACCCTCTTTGCTCCGAAGTAGAAGGTGAAACCCTCAAGGAGCTGGACGATGACACTCTGTCAAGGAGCATAGCCAGCCTCGCTCTCAGGGTGAGTATTTCAGGGCTTCGTCTTTCTAACTGTAGTGTTTTCGTTTTTTCAGTGTTTCACCTTTGTTGGCGAGGGAGTTCTCATTTTTTATTTTATTTTTCTTCTTATGATTGTAGACTATGATTCTAGAGATTGAAAGTTCTCGAATGGAGGAGAGGCGTAAGAAAATATTTGAGAAGTTAGAGCGCAAAGTTTTTGAGTACCGGGGCAAGTACTGGGAGATTCACAGGCGTTTTGGCGAGCGCGGCAACTTACAGGACCTTCGTGAAGAGTTGAAGGAGAAGGACGACGAGATGGTGAGGATCATTGAGAAATGCAGCATCCTTGAAGGGACGTTGAGAGGTGAAGAGGAAGAGCTCGAAGTCAGCAAATGGGTCGAAGCCCAGTGCAGCGATCTCCAAGCTCAGGTGGTTTCGCTGTGTGCACAGCTTGAGGGGTGTCAATTTAGAGCAGATGCTCTAAGTGACGAGGACTCGGAGAAGGAAAAGGATCATGAAAAGGCAGAGATCGCTCGGTTGGAGGCTTCGAGGAAGGCGGAGGCTCTTGAAGTAGTGGTCCGGACTTTCTGTTATGAGCAAGAGAATGACTTGGGAATGGCAAGGCTTAAAGAAGAGCAGCTTTATGAGAGGATTAGAGAGTTGGAGAGAGAGACTTCTGGCCTCTACGACCGAGTTGCTGCTCTTGAGGCCGAGAAAGCCCGATTACTGGCGCAGCCGTCCTCTTCCCATACTTCAGATTTTCCTAATGTTCCTCTAGAGTTATACGAGGAGTGGATTCATGTCTAGGCCCAGTTAGACATGTTTCGAGGTTTGCATGCGGTGGGATCTGTTTCTGAGGCCGCCCTTAAAGATGTTCATGTTAAGGATCCGAAGCTCGAGTCACTGGCGGGTATGACCCCGCTACGCCAGAGGCCGTCGAGGACGAGGAGGACGAAGGTGTAGATCGGCTCGAGCAGAATGTCCGGTATGACGCTGCATATCCTTAGGACGAAGGCGACGATAGCGAGGGTGTTGAAGGTCAAGGGGCAACGATGCTGTTGAGGGCCAAGTCGGCGGGGATGTCAAAGGCCGGGATGGTGGTGTCCAGTAGTTTTCTCTTTTGGTTTTTGTATATTTTTGCATGTAGTTGGTGGCGTCTTCACGAGCCTTTGTAAAAAAAATTCAAGTATGAAATGCCAACCTCGTTATTTGCATCTGATTATCTTCATGCGATTTGTTTTTGCATTTGTATGTTTTTTAATTTTGTCACTTGGTTGCCTTAATTTTCTGACCGTGATCACTTAATGGCGAATGGCGGCCAGAGGTTGGTGGGCATTTGTTCAAACAAGGTTTTAATTATGGCCTAGGGCCGGTAACTATTAGTTAGAACAAGGTCGAACATAATCTAAGTAATTATAGCCGAGGGCCAGTAGGTGTTAGTTTGAACAAGGTCAAACATAACCTGAATTTAATTATGGCCGAGGGCCGGTAGGTGTTAGTTCAAAAAATGCCGAACATAGCCTAAGTTTAATTATGGTTGAGGGCCAGTAGGCTCAAGTTCAACGAGGTCGAACATAACCTAATTTTAATTATGGCCGAGGGCCGGTAGGTGTTAGTTCGAACAAGGTCGAACATAACCTGAATTTAGTTATGGCCGAGGGCCGGTAGGTGTTCCGATAAGTGCGAAATTTGTCAAAACTGTAAACTTTAAGCATTGTTGCTTTGGTTATACATTTGGAGAAATTTACAAATTTTGGGGCATTGGATGGCGTTCCAGTCCCAGTCCCAGTTTATCTAGTCCCTTCATTGGTTGACCTGGAGAGTGCTTGAGAGGTCGAGCAATGAACTGGCCGTCCTGGCCCCATCTTTGTGTACTTTGACTTGAAGTGTTCCCTTTGTCACCTCGTTTAAAACCACCTTGAGAAAATCCAATTGGGACAAAACTCAAGTGAGGGAAAAAAGAGTACGACTTGGGGGACGTTTTATCTCTTAAAAGTTGAAGTACTTGAGGTGGGTAGTATTCTAGTTGTTTGGCAGTAGCTTTCCTTCTATTGTTTCTAGTTGGAATGACCCTTTGTTCATTTGTGCTGTGATTTTGTACGGGCCATCCCAATTTTTTCCTAATTTTCCTTCCCGTGTGTCTTTGCTTGCTTGTGTTTTAGTTTTAAGCACGTAGTCCCCGACTTTGAGCAGCCTGACCTTTGCCTTCTTGTTTGTTTTTGGGTGATCATCCTTATGTAGGCCATGTCTCTTCGTTCCTCAATTCGTTTAACTCCTGCTTTCTGCTTTCGTCATTCCTTGGTTCTCTCTCATGGGAGTACCTTAGACTGGGTTCGCTTACCTCGACTGGTATTACTGCATCGGTCCCATAGACCAAAGAGTAGGGCGTCTCTCCTGTACTCATCTTTGGCGTTGCTCGATAAGCCCACAATATTTCTGGTAATATTTCTGGCCACAGTTCCTTGGCGTCTTCGAGCTTTTTCTTCATGATGTTCAGTATCGACTTGTTGGAGGACTCTGCTTGCCCGTTGACCGCAGGGTGGTATGGCATCGATAGTATCCTTTTGATATGACATTTCTCAAAAAACTCGTCAGTCTTCTTTCCTGTGAACTGGGGCCCGTTGTCGCAGCTTATCTCTTTAGGGAGGCTGAACCGGCATACGATATTTGGGCGAATGCTCCTGCTTCCACCCACTTAGAGAAATAGTCAGTTAAAACCAAAATGAATCAAATGTTACCTCGCCTTGCCGGGAGGTGGCCCACGATGCCCATTCCTCATTTGATGAATGGCCAAGGTGAGGTGACTGAGTGGAGGTGTTCGCCCACTTGGTGAATCATCGGGGCATACTTTTGGCATTGCTCGCATTTTTTCACGAAGTTTGCGGCCTTCTTTTTCATGGTGGACCAGTAGTATCCTGCCCGTATGAGGCATCTGACCAGAGCCCGATTGCCGAAGTGAGTTCCACAATAGCCCTCATGGACCTCTTTGAGGATGCATCGCGTTTGGTTTGGGCCCAGGCATTTTGCCAAAGGGCCACCGTAAGTCCTGTTATACAGGACGTTGTGGATGATATTGTACATGGCCGCTTGTATTCTCAGTTTCTTGGCTTTTTTTTTATCAACTGGGAGTATGCCATCCTACAAATATTTAATAGTACGATTGCTCCAGTCCCAAGTTAGGCTTATGGTTATTACCTCGATTTGATCAAACGATGAGTTGCGGAGGTGGACTACGTTCTTGTCTCCGGTGCGATGCTTTTGGTGACTGCGGCCAATTTAGCAAGATCGTCTGCCTCAGTATTCTGTACTCGGGGAATTTGGTCGAGCTGGCATTCGTCGAACTCAAGCAGCAGCTTGCAGATTTCAATCTGATATTTTTGCAATCTTTGTTCTTTGAGTTGGTAAGTCCCTATGACTTGGTTGATTACGAGTTGGGAATCACAACGTAGTTTCAACTGCCTAGCCTCGTACTTGAGTGCTAGTCTCAAACCTGTGATTACAGCCTCATACTCAGCCTTGTGGTTAGTCATATCCGGGCACCTTATGAATTAGCAGATCACTTCGCCTGTTGGGACTTCGAGTATGAGTCCCAATCCAGCCCCTGACGCGTTGAATGTACCGTCGGTGTATAAGACCTAGAGGTCTTGTGTTTGGGGGGAAGTTTGAAAGGCTTATTTCTCAACTTCGAGCATTCCTTTTGTGCTGAAGTCACCAATGAAGTCAGCGAGCACTTGTGACTTTATCGTTGTTCGCGGATGGTACGTGATATCGTGTTCGCTCAGTCGATGGACCATTTGGCCAACCTTCCCAATAACTCAGGTTTATGCAAAATACTTCTCAGGGGGAAGGTCGTGGCAACCGAGACGGGGTGGCATTGGACATACGGTCTAAGCTTTCGCGAAACTACGACTAAGGCCAGAGCTAGCTTCTTGAGATGAGGATACCTCGTCTCGCGTCAACTAATATTTTGCTAATATAATAGATGGGGGATTGCGTACATTTGTTTTCTCGAACCAGGACTGCGCTCACAGCTACTTTGAATACAACGAAATACATGAGGAGACATTCTCCAGGCTCTGGTTTTGAAAGCAGTGGTAGCGACGATAAGTATCCTTTTAATTCCTTCAGGGCTTGGACGTATTCCAAAGTCCATTGGAGGCCGTTATCCTTCTTGAGTATGGAAAATAATTTGTGACATCTATCCGATGATCGTGAAATAAAACTTGATAGGGCGGCGACCTGGCCAGTCAACCTTTTGAACCTATTTTTAGTGGTCAAGTGCTCCGGTACCCCCTCGATGGCTTTGATTTGGTAAGGATTGACTTCGATCCCCCTTTTTGATATCAGGAAACCTAGAAACTTTCCTGAGGCTACGCCAAACGCACACTTTTCGGGGTTTAGCTTCATTCTATATCGCTTGAGTATGTCGAAAGTTACTCTTAGATGGTCGATGTGATATTCTTTCCTTTTGGACTTGACCAGCATGTCGTCTATATAGATTTCCATCATCTTACCGAGTTGGTCCTTGAACATCCTCGTCACAACATTTGTTAAGTCGCCCCCGCATTATTTAACCCGAAAGGCATGACCCTATAGCAGTACGTCCCTTGATGGGTGATGAAGGTGATTTTTTCCTGATCCTCTTCTTCCATGAGGATTTGATTATAACCTGAATAAACATCTACGAAGCTTAGTAGTTCGTGCCCGGCTGTTGCATCAATGAGTTGGTCGATGTGGGGCAATAGGAATGAATCCTCTGGGCATGCTTTGTTTAAATCTGTGAAATCCACGCACATCCGCCATTTCCAATTCTTCTTAACCATGACCACGTTGGCGACCCACTGGGGGTACTTCGACTCCTTGATGGAGCCATTCTCCAACAGTTTTTCCACCTCTTCACGTACCGCGTCATTGACTGCAGAGTTAAACTTACGTCTGGCCTATCTTACTGGGGGGTGGAATGGGTCAACATTCAGTTTGTGTGTGGAAATTTCCTTTGGGATACCCGGCATGTCTGCATGGTTGAAAGCAAACAAATATGTATTAGTAGTTAAGAATTGACGGAATTTACCTGGTTTCTGAAGTTTGCAGCCGATGTAAGCTTTCTTGTTGTGGTCGTTGAGATCTAATTGAACGGGGTCAAGGTCTTCTACGGTCGATCCTGCGGCTTCGACTATATCAGGGTCTCCGATGACGTCCATGCTATCGTCACATATTGACCACGACCTTATTGATTGTTATGACTCTTTTTCTTTGTCCTCCATTTATTGAGTGACCATGCTATCTAGCAGTAGAATTCTCGGGATGTGCGTTATTCTCCTCATATGCTGAATATTCCCCATGGAGTCGGGAACTTGATGACCTGATATAAGCTGGAAAGGATGGCCCTCATGGTGTGTATCCATGGTCACCCTATTATGGCGTTGTACGCTGTGCCTTGGTCCATGATGTGGAACGTGGTTTCCATAGTGACGCCACCGGCCAGAACGGGGAGTGTCATTTCACCAGATGTTCGTTTGACTGCAGTGTTAAAACCAGTTAGCGTGATGCAATGCGGAACTATCTTGTCTTCGAGTTTCATTTGTGCAAGTACCAGAGGATTGATAATGCACGCGTTACTCCCATCGTCTACCATAATGAGTCTCACATCGGTATCTAAAATTCATAAAGTAATAACAAGGGCATCATAGTGAGGGAAAGCCAAACCGTGGGTATCCGACTTATCGAGGATGATACTCTCTTCATGTTTGTCAAACCGTTCGCGAGTGATTGACCGTTTGAACTTGTGGGTAGTGGTGAACTTCACACTGTTGATGGGAGCATCATTCCTGTCACTGATGATCATGTGAATGGTACGAGTTGGTGAGGGCGGTTTCGGTGGTCCTTGATGTTGTTCACGACCTCTAGCAAAGTTGATCCTTCCCTGTTTGCTTAGTAACTCTTTAAGGTGTCCTTGTCGCAACGACCGCTCTGACATACGGTTGATGCCATTTCCTGTTAGGTCGTGTAGCTGTGAGGTATCTTCTGGTATCATTTCTTCGATCTTTTCTGGTTTCGGCCTGTACCAAGGTCAGTCGATGAGTTGGTCCATTGAGGCCGTCCTCATCTACTCGGACCTCGGCACAGTTTGCGTTGTGTATTTCATCCCAAGTGGTTGGAGGGTACTTCATCAGTCGACTTAATAGCTTTTTAGTCGCCTTCGAACCATCCCTGCTCAGCCCGTTCTGGAAAGCTTCAACCGTCATCCCTTCTGACACGTTCGGCAAGGTCATCCTTACTCGGTTGAACCGGGCGAGAAAATCCATCAATCTCTCTCCCAGAGATTGTTTAATAGCAAATATGTCATTCACTCTCGCCTCGTCCTTCTTGGCCCCAGCATGAGCCGTTACGAACTTGTCGACCATCTCTTCAAAAGCTTCAATGGAACGCGCAGGTAGTTGTGAATACCCTGTTAACGCTCATCCTGTGAGGGTTTCACCGAATGTTTTCTTTGGCGAGGTCATTGCCTTTCACAGCGGTGATGTAGTGAGTCACATAATCTTCAGGGTTAGTCGTGCCATCATATATCCTGTGGTAGGACGGCATTTTAAAGGTTTTTGGTATGGCATGTAGGGCGGCGTCATCACTATAGGGCTACTCGACGAATCGACCGGCATCTCTCTTTGGTAAAAGCTAAGGGGCGCCCGATATCTTATCGACCCTTTCTTGGTGTTCCCTCATTTGGTCCCAGAGTTCTTTGTTCTCATTCTCCATTTCCTCCATCCTTTTTAGAATGGCCGCGAGAGTGTCATCGCCTGCACTATTATTGTGAGTAATACCCGTCGTGGAAGGAGGAGAGAGTTGGTTGTGCTGCTTGTCTGTTGGTTGTATAACGCAAGTTCTTGCATTTTCTGTGGCCGTGTCCCGGGCGGGATTGTTGAGGACGCTGGTTAGTGTGTCGGCTAGCCATGCTTCGAGGAGCTTTTTTACAGCTGGGGGTGTCTCCTCCCCCACAGATGTGAAGGCTCCCTTACCAAGAGACTTTGTGATGCTGCAATGAGGAGGCGGTGACCCATCTCGCCTAGGGGAGGCATTGGGCGTTGCACCTTCGTCTGCCATTTCGCAGCTTTCGTTGATGACGTTCATGAGGTTAGTTGGTAGGTCATTGATTATTCTTGCCCTTTCTTCTCGATTACCTGCCATGTTAGCATTTTGCACGTACAAAGAAAGGAGATCTTGTTTTTTGCTTTTTCTCTTTTTTTTTTTTTAGGTTAGAGGCTCGTGTTGGCTGTAGATCTAGAAGAAACTAAAAGCTTAACTAAGAAATCCCCACAGATGACGCCAAGTGGCTTTACTAAGACTCCCTATCTGTTCTTTTTCCAAGTGGCTTTCCTTAAAATATGTAATTCCCTCTGTCCTTTTCATAATTATTTAAGCTTTTGATTACACATCAATGACTCAGTTAAGCATCCATTTTTTTAATTTTTCACCCCAATAATTTCTTTTTTGTTTGAACAAAAAGTGTAACTTTTGGTTAAAATAATTTAATTTATATAATAATGGGTTGAACTCAGTTAATAATAATATCTCTAGATGTTATTTCCAAAAGGTGACTAATGCTGGTCAGATCTGGTGGGGGATTGACAACAATATATATTAAATATTCCAAAAAGTATGATCAATAATGTAGCAACAACTAGAAATACATGACAATAAATGGCATTTAAGTAAGTAAAAAAAGTGATTCACCCAATAAAGTATGAACTAGTTGATTATTCCTCCTGACAATGATGAGTGACAGACAAATCCCAGAATGTTCGAATTATTCTCGGATCTGAAAGAAGGGTGTGGGACAATTCGAGCCAGAATCTAGATGAAAAGGTAGTGTTTGTATTTTTGTAAGAGAGAGAAAGAATCTTCAATCAAAAGTTTGTTCTTGTCAATGAATGACACGTGCCTTACACCATTGTATCATTTCCTATTTATATCAGATATTTTCTAAACAAACCCTAATAGTATAAGTGCAGAGAATATTCACTAGAATATTCTCTTTAATATCCTATTTCGAAAACTAGATGTTACAGCATTGCCAACGGTGCTCGACCTCGACCCTTGTTAATATCTCGGCCACGAACCTCGATGCTTCCGGGTCGACCTCGATTGATGACGTCTTGAAAATTCTTCCTTTGGCGTTATCTTGTCTTAAATATTCTAGTGTATATTTTGACCTATATAGTTAGTCCCTCCACTTATTGAGGCCGGCCTCAGGCGGGCTTGATGAGCGGATTCTGTTCGTCGTGGTCGAGATGATTGGACGAGTGGGCAACGTGGCCTTTCATGAGCCGCAACTCTTAGGATTACGTTGTTCCTGGATCAAAGTGACGTCATGATGTCATACGTCATTATGGTGCATTTTTCCGATGCGTTGCGTTCTTTTTTTTCTTTTTCTTTTTTCATTTTTTGGGTAGGTTTTGGGTGGAAGAGTGAGGGAATGGTTTTGGTTTGAGGGGTATCTATGAGCTACTAGTAATTACAATTCCAAACCAAAGTAAAAATGACAAAGCTAAGTTACCTTTGAATTGATTCAAAAACGTCTTTTATGTAGTCGAAATTTATTGATCCAATTAATCTAGATTAAATTATGTAGGATCCGTTGAAGGAAGAAACGTTAATTACGTAAAGTTTTTTCATTTTTAACGTTCGAATTCAAGATCTTTGATTAATGATAAATGCATCTTATTTATCTCACACCACTTGATGGTATTTGAATCAAGAATTATAATAACACAGTAAATATGGATAGCTGGGTAAATAAAGTATTCCGTGTTCGTCTGGGAAATGGTCATACCCCCCACAAGAGATGTGATGTAGGCAGTCTACCATGATGCAAGTATTAATAACTGATTTCATGATTCGAACCCGTAACCTAAAGATCTACGCGAAGACAATAAGACAATTTGATCGTTTTTGCAAATTTAACACTTCTAAGATGAGCAAGATCTTATTTATTTGTTCGGTTTTTGGCAAAAGATGTGAAGCTTATACTTATTTAATGTTTATTTTATTTCTGGATCAGCATCAAGAATCCAAAACTAATAACTAAATGCACTCGAGTAGTAAGCTTCACATTGATTTTTAAAACAATATAAAATGAAAAAGCCACCAAAAGTCTGTTATCTGCTATTATCTTCTTTTTTTCTTTATTAGTGGAGAAACTATGTAATCAAGATTGTGAGATCAGGTAATAAGCATGCGTTTGGACACAAAATGGTAATTTTTGAAAAAAAGTTGTATTTGAAATTAAGTTAAAAAATATTACTATTTGAAATTTGACATTATGTTTGGACTTGCATTTTACTTGAAAAAATATTTCAGTTTTGTGCGTAGGGAAAACAAATATGCAAATTTTGGAAAAACTTTTGAAAAACTCATTTTTGAATTTCTTTTAAAAACTTATAAAATTTCATGCACAAACACATTTTTTGAAAAAAATAAAAAAACTTTATGGACAAAGGGGGCCTAAGGTTTACCAAACACCAAGATCGACCTTGTAACGGATGACCTGGGATCAAAACCCCCCTCAATGTCTTCTGGGTTGAGTCTGTAGTACATGGTTTGCGTAGTGCGGTTTACATCTTCTGTGTGGTTTGCAGGCTATTGCATATGAGGGTTTATCCAGTGCGCACAGAGTCCTTAGCCGAAGGGCAGAGGCTGTGGTAGAGGCCGTAGCGGCGGTGGGTTCCTCCTTAAAAAAACAAAAAATACTTAAAGATAGCTACATGTTTCACCCAACACGAAAACATATTTCATTGGGCTAATGTGTTCTTCAATCCCATTCCTAAAAGAATCATCAATTATAGCCAGAAGTATCTATTTATACCCTGAAAACTATCATAAGTTTACGTCAACCTATCTCTTTCACTACCCTAATCAGCATGTTCTTTCTATATCATTCGTATGTACATTATGTGACCTGCCCTTTATCTTTTTGGTTTTTTACATATAGTCACACGTTATTTTTTGAAAATGGTAAAGCTATCTCTGAATAATATTTATAAACACGTTTCGAACCGTGGAATCAGATATTAATACTTGCGTCAAGATAGTCTGCTTACATTATACTCTTGGATGTTGTTTTTCTTGAGATCTTGAGTGAACGCAAGATACTTTGTACATCAGGCTATCTTTTTTAGTCACAAGTTATTTTAGACAAAGATAGAATGCGGAAATAGACTTTATTTTGAAGTGTATCAAATGATTTGTTGGCTCTTTACAAACTTGTTCTTAGTTTTATGACCCTACCTCTTTTTTTTACACATGAGAGATTTACTTTTATACGTAAGAGAGACCAGTCTTTTACACATAAGAAATCTAAAAAGGTTATTTTTCTTAAATTCAAAATTGTAAAGAGGCATGATGTACAAATAATACCTTCTTTTACGATGTATAAGCTTAGCTTGTAGCGAAATATTACT
Source organism: Nicotiana tomentosiformis (assembly GCF_000390325.3). Taxonomy (NCBI): domain Eukaryota; kingdom Viridiplantae; phylum Streptophyta; class Magnoliopsida; order Solanales; family Solanaceae; genus Nicotiana; species Nicotiana tomentosiformis. The sequence continues at coordinate 128,526,486 of NC_090818.1, forward strand.
TAGAGAACACATTTAGCTTCCGTTTGACCATAGAATTTGGGTTTTTTTAATAAATATTTTGTTTAAAATATGATTTGTTCATGGAATATGATTAGTTTTTTTATTTTTTTTTGTTTCAAGTTCTCAAAAATTGGTTTAGAGTAATTTTTTCTTCTACTCACAAAACATTAGTTTTTTTTCCTAATAAAATGCATGTCCAAACATAACTTCAAGTTCCAAAAATTATTTTTCGACCTAGCTTCAATAGATCATTTTTCAAGTGTCAAACCATCTATGTTCAAACGGTAGTTTAGAGTTTATTATAGGTGTTTTTCTAGTGACCTTTCAAGTTCATGCACGCTCTTTAAGAATTTTCTTTATGGCTCTTTAGGATATGAAAGGTACAATGTAATTTTCAGTAATAGAAAGTGAAAGGGGAAATAAAAAGGAAAAGTTGTTAAAGAAGTAACAAACTTAAACAGTGTTTATAAAGTGTAATTGTCTTTTATTATACTCTAACAACTTATCGAATCTTATTGGATGGCTTAGCACGCCCACAAATATATTTTCCAACATGCGAAAGAATGAAAAGAACAATAATAGTACTCATTATAGATAAGAGAAACTCTATTATAATCATTTTTTTTTCTACATTCAAATGTAACAGCTACGAAATGTGCATGGAATTTTGTACCAACAGCATCGACTTCTCATGTCAATTTGACCAATTGGACAACGTCATTTTCGTTATTGCAAGTTGTTTGTCTAATTGTGACGGAGTAATAAATATTCTGCCGTTTTTAATTAGAGATTTCAAATTCGAATTTTGAGTTTGAAGTCGTCTTTGTTAGAACGTTCTACCCTCAATGTAAAAAAATTCGGCGCGAATTTACATTTAATCAGACTCCAATATGAGTACCAAATAGCAGGTGTGAAACAAAGAATTGTTCGTACTACTAAAAAATAAGAATTAACGACGGACAAATTCTTTAGTTAAATAGTAAAATTCGCCTACTTAATGACAAATTGTCAATTAATTCTATTAGCTAATAACGATTAAGCGACATAGCACGAAGTTCCTCGCTTTTTTTTTTTAGTAGTTATTAGATCTAATAATAAGCATTCTAGAAAGTTAGATATTGCCTACTTGCTCTTAGTCATTGACAAATCAAGTACACTATATAAATACTTCCTTGTAGAAAAAAAATGAACCTCATCTAACATGGAAAAGTATAAACAACATTACTTTGCTTAACTTTTTTAGGATATATTATTTTATTGACTAAAGATACATGAGAATATGCCCCTATCAAGAAACAACACCTGCTGAGTGTACTGCCTAATATTTTTCTACAAAACCTTATGGTATAATCCTATTAATGAAGACTAATAGCACGTGTTCTAATTTTTTTTTTCTATGTTCAATTATTATGTGTAATCTTTTATAGAATAGTAGGTGGAGATCTTAGAATAGACCTTTTAACATAATATACTTTTGTATCATATATAAGAGAGTAGTCTGATTTATGAAAATGTAATCTTATTACAATATAGGACATCAAGTTATAACTCTTCTTCCTCTCCCACTGGTTTTCTATTCCCCATCTTCTTTGTATTTCCATCAATTTTTCATCCATTTATCCATGGCCTCTCCTTATTTCTTTATCTTGTTTCCTTTAATCATCTCTTTTTTCTTCTTATTTTTTATCTTTTGCTATTTAGTAAGACTTTTGTTTTGGTGTAAATGTGAAATTTGCAACTCTTATATTTCAGCTAGTTGGTCTTCTAAATTCACCAATTTGTGTGATTGGTATACTCATCTTCTTAAAGAATCTCCTACTAGAACAATTCATATACATGTTCTTGGCAATACAATCACCGCGAATCCTGAAAACATTGAGTATATGCTTAAAACAAGATTTGAGAATTTCCCAAAAGGAAAAACTTTTTCTACAATCTTAGGTGATTTTCTTGGTAGAGGCATATTCAATGTAGATGGAGATTTATGGAAATTTCAAAGGAAAATGGCTAGTCTTGAACTCGGACGAAACTCAATAAGATCATATGCATTTGAAGTTATACATAATGAGATTCAACAAAGGCTTCTCCCATTATTAGCTTGTGTAGCTGAAAAAGATGAGAGTTTGGATTTACAAGATGTTTTTAGGAGATTTTCTTTTGATAGTATTTGTAGATTTTCCTTTGGATTGGATCCAAAGTGTTTAGAATTGTCTTTACCAATCTCAGAATTTGCTATCTCCTTTGACTTAGCATCACAATTATCAGCTGAAAGAGCAATGAATGTGTCTCCAATTATTTGGAAGATTAAAAGATTTTTGAACATAGGGAGTGAAAAGAAGCTGAAAAAAGCCATCAAAATGATCAATATACTAGCTCAAGAAGTCATTAGACAAAGGCGAAAATTAGGGTTTTCGAATCATAAAGATCTTTTATCAAGATTCATGGGAACTATAGCCAATGAAACTTACTTGAGAGATATTGTGATTAGCTTTCTTTTAGCTGGCCGCGACACGGTTGCATCTGCATTAACAAGCTTCTTTTGGCTAATCGCGAGACATCCACAAGTGGTTGAAAAAATTAGAAATGAAGCTGATAAAGTTATTGGTAAAAACCACGAGATCACAAATTGTGAACAAATGAGAGAACTTCATTATTTGCAAGCAACAATTTATGAGAGTATGAGACTCTTCCCTCCAATCCAATTTGATTCAAAGTTTTGTTTGGAAGATGATTTTTTACCTGATGGGACTTTTATCAAGAAAGGAACTAGGATTACTTATCATCCTTATGCTATGGGAAGAATGGAAGCATTATGGGGTTCTGATTCTTTAGAATTCAAGCCAGAAAGATGGATTAATAAAGATGGCGTTTTTTTTCAAGAAAATCCTTTTAAGTATCCGGTTTTTCAAGCCGGAGTTAGGGTTTGTTTGGGGAAAGAAATGGCTCTTGTTGAGATTAAAAGTGTGGCTCTCTCATTCCTCCAACGGTTTCATGTCGAATTAGTTCATCCATCACACCACACCCCTCGATTCTCTCCTGGTCTTACCGCCTCGTTTCGTGGCGGTTTACCAGTGTTTGTAAGAGAAAAGAGTTCTACTACTAGTGCCTGCAGCCTCAAGAAAAATTAATCTTGATAAAAACTTGCTTTTGCTTGTTGATAAATCTAAGTTTTTTGTTTGTTTGTTTTCCCTTTTTTTTGTGGGCAAATTGTACCATTCAATAGGCACAATATTTCCCCCCTTTTTGGCCAGATTGGCTTTTTATGGGATGTCATATCTGATTCCTTTGATGTGATTCTACTTTCTTATGTAACTTTTCTTTTCCCCACTTATTATTGCCCGTTATAGAGATCGTTTGACAGTAATTGTATTACTTATCTTTCTCTGGTTGAAGCTTGTGCAAAAGTTGTATATACTTATTACTACCCAAATCATGGCAAATAAGCAATCTTCTCTCTAAAAAAGCGCTTTTCCTTAGAAAAAAAACACTTTCGGCTTCCTAAAAAATGACCAAACAGACAATTAGTTTGATCTTGCATGTGTTGGAAATCCGGTATATTCCAGCAGCGTACTATTGTTTGATCTCTCTTCAAAATGGGGATTTAACAAGCCGAGGTTTTTCATGACCCATAATAAAAATCAGAGAGAAAAAGATTGTGTAAATAACCATATGATAATTAAAATCTCCACATATCCAAAATAAAATGGAGGAATTAGAGAAAAAGTTATTTAAAAAGTACGAGAAATGTCAAAGAGAACAATTTCTTCGTAAGATTCAATCTTTGCTATTAATCACGGCACATGTTAGATTATTACAGTTCAGTTTAAAGTCTTAGGTGAAGTTATTACTACTCACGTGGCCGTTAAGGTGGGGTTTGGAGAAATTAGAAAATAGCCACTTTTTTTTATAAAATAAAAACGGTAAAGTAAATATGAATATAAAGAGAAACTGATATATTATTCAATTTCAAACTCATGTCAATAATGAACTGAAATCTTTTTTATTTATAGAAGAAAGGAAGTTGTTGTGTAAACTGCTTGTAAGCTGCTACTGCAAGCTGCTGTCCAAGCTGCATATAAGCTGCTATTGTACCAGATATAGATACTCTTCTACCGGGGACAATATTTATCCGTAACGTAGTACCGAAAGGATAAGTTCATTGTACCAGATATAGATAATCTTCTACCGAGGATAATATTTATCCATAATGGAGTACCGAAAGGATAAGCTTCTTCAGGAGGCTTATTTTCAATAGAGTACTAAATAGATAAACATATTTAAGGCGGAGTCCCATATGGATAGCTTCTTCAGGAAGCTTATTTACAACGGAGTACTAAATGAACATCCATAATATAATATATTTATAACACCCCTCCTGGATGTTCATTAAAAGATAATGTACCTCGTTAAAATCTTACTAGGAAAAACCCCGTAGGAAAAAATTCTAGTGAAGGAAAAAAGTACATATATCTAGTAATATGCATTGCTAGCTGCCTCATTACAAACCTTATAAAAAAACCTGTAGGAAAAACCTTAGTAGGGAAAAACGAGTACAGCGCGTATTTTACTCCCCCTAATCGATGAAAACTTTGTTTCAAATATTTGAGTCTCTGCATTCTAATCTTGTATACTGTCTTCTCAAAAGTTGAAGTTGGTAAAGATTTAGTGAACAAATCTGCTTGATTGTCACCTGAACGTATTTGCTGCACATCGATATTACCATTCTTCTGGAGATCATGTGTGAAGAATAATTTTGGTAAAATGTGTTTCATTATATCTGCTTTTATGAATCCTCCCTTTAATTGGGCTATGCATGCAATATTGTCTTCGTATAATATTATGGGTTTTTATCACATTCCAACCCATATTTTTCTCAAATAAAATGAATTACTGATCACAACCATACACATTCCCTACTTGCTTCATGAATAACTATTATCTTAGCATGATTTGAAGAAGTAACAACAATAGATTATTTTGTGGAGCGCCATGATATGAAAATACCTCCACATATAAACACATACCCGGTTTGAGATCAAGCTTTATGGGGATCAGATAAATAATATGCATCTGCATAACCAATACGATATGCACCACTTTTGTTAGCATTAGCAAGATACATAAGTGCACCAATTGCACTGAGATAGAGTATTTCAGGACCAAGGACTTCCTCATCCTCTTCTAGAGGTCGGAACGGATCATTATTTACTTCAAGTGATCGAACACCCATTTTTGTAATAAATGGGTGCACTTTGTCCATGTAAAATCATTTTAAGACCCTTTCTCTTTAGGCAGATTGATAGATAAAGATCCTGTCTACTAAATATTCAATTTACAGATCAAGACAAAGTTTTGTCTTTTTAAGATCTTTCATCTCAAATGCTTTCTTAAGATATTTAATTACCTTTTGGAGCTCTTCTAAAATTCCAACAAGATATATGTCATCAACATAAATAACAAGTATAACAAATTTTGATGCCATTTTCTTTATAAAATACATGGACAAATAACATCATTTATATAACCTTCTTTTAGCAAATATTCACTAAGGCGATTATATCACATGCGCCCAGATTGATTTAAACCATACAAAATCTTTGTAATTTGATCGAGTACATTTCTCGAGGCTTTGAATTATATGCTTCAAGCATTTTAAATCCTTCAGGGATATTCATATAAATTTAATCAAATGAGTCATATAGGTTATGACTTGCATTTAAATGGCATAACATCTTCAGGTGTTTGGACTACAAGTCTGATCCTCACAATCTTTTACAATATTGCGTACTATATTGTATCAAGTATATTGTCGACGATCATTTTATATCGGTTCCTAAGCGACATAACTTGTTGAGATCTCATCACTTTCTTTATTTTCAGGTACCTGAACTTCTTCTGGAGTTTCATGAAATGTTATGTCATGAGCTCTTCTAGAGCCCATTTCCTCCCCATAATGATCATTTTCTCCTATCATTTTTCAAGGATTGTTACTTTTGGAACCGATCGGTTTACTACGCTTCATGCGTGCAGTAAACTTTATCCTTCAGGGATTTTAGTTTTAATAGGAGCATTTTGCAGCTGAAATATGATATTTAATTTTGGATCAACAAATGCTTCTGGTATTTGACTTGAATTATCTTCTAAGTTAGGATCATATTAATGATAATTCGATTCATATAACATATTTTTCAGTTATTTATTCCATCCCCCAAATGTTAGAAAAACTAACACATATCCCCAATCTTCTTTGGGAAACCTATCTTTATGCATTGTGGTAGAGAAATTAATCATATACCACACATCGAAAGTTATTAGATAGTAAAAATATTTAGTTTCTGATCCTAAACCAATTGTGAGGAGAGGACATATTATATTTTATTGGTCTGATGCATACAAGTGTTGTTGTATGCAATTTTACAAAATCTTAGACCAACACATGGGATTTTGTTCTCATAAGCAATAGTTTAGCCATTAATAGGAGGTATTCAATGCTAAACTAGCTAGGATATAAACCAACATCATCAAGATGAACTATCTTGATTTCATAATCTGAAAAATATGCTTTTAATTGAGAAATGCAATTTCAAATGCCAAACTGCAAGTTGACAATAAACACACATATAACAATCTCATTTATACATCTATAAGTGGTTCATATGATATGTGAATGGGCCCATATTCACCTTTTATATATTCTAAAATTCAGGGGTCTTAGTCCCAACTTTAGTTGGTATAATCAATTTATTATGAGAACAAGCAACACAAGAGAATTCTTGAAAAATCTTCTAGTTCTTTAGTATATGCTTATCTGATTTCTCAAATAGATCATTTAAAAATGACAAATAAAAACTTCAAGTTTATCATAGCATGTGCTATCTCTTAGTAAACTTACTTTTGCATTAGTAAACTTTTGATTTACTATGGCTATTTTTGTATCAACGAATTTCTAATTTACTATAGCTATTTTTGCCTCAATAAAACTTCTGATTTACTGTGACTGTTTTTGCATTAGTAAACTTCTGGTTCACTGTGATACATGATATAGTACAAATTGAAGAATAAGGCGGGTAACTTCTCATATACATATTATTTTACCCCCTATGATTGTGAAAACATGAAGATTTTCAATCTTCCATTCATTTGTAGTCTCAATATGATAGTCATTTGTATTAGTAAACTTCATGTTTACTACAACATATGTTTTGACCATAATCATATAATATGAATGACATATTTGTATATAATCTCTTCGAGAACCTTCATTTATTATCCACAATCTAATATTTATCGGATACTACTGGTATCATGTGTCTTCTAGACAAACAGCTAGCTCTTCGGGAGTTGTTGGTATATTTTATACTATCAAATATTGCTCAGATACTTCTGGTATCATGAGAGAAAATTATAATCAAATAAACAATATAAAACAATTGTTTAAGCACAAGAAAATACCCCTTCATAACATTTCCCTACTTCAGGAGGAATGTTCAATTTGTTACTTCTTCAGGAGCAAATTTAAAATATAAAATATTGAGTATATATTCTCTCAATCATATCAACTCTTCTGGAGGTGAATTATAATATATTTACATCAAGAGCGCGTTTATATTTACGGCTTTATTAAAATTATCACATTCACTTCAGGGAATAGATTAATATTTATCAAAAATTCTCATCCTTCAGGAAATCGAACATAATTATCTGAATACGCATTAATCACATCAAATTGTGATGCTTCAACCTCTTTTAAAATATTTACTACTTCAGGAGCAAATCGAAACGTGCATGTAATATAGAAAATATTTCTCTAGCTTATCTTTATTTGTAACAATAGAAAACCTAAACTATCACTTCTGGTGGTCATAGGCATATACCATTTCAAGGTGGTTAACAAAATTTAGTTACAATGAGATATACGAAACATAATGGTTGTATATTTCTTGCAAACTCTGCTGAAGTCTAAGTGGATCTAATAATGTTATCCACTTATAATTAGAATAAAAACAAATATCAAAATAGGTACTGTATACGTAACATATAACCAAGCAAGCAATGATACATATATTAAAATTTAAGCAAAATGCTCAAATTAAATTACGCAAATTTGGCCACTCCAGATGTAAGTGATATCTACATCACTACTGCCAAGAAGAAAAATTCACCACCTCAAGGATATAATCTGCCTTATGATACTCGAAATGAACAAGATCTAACCACGGAGGCAAGAGTGTCGCCTTACATCGGAGATGAACACACCTCAAGGATATAATCTACCTTATGATGCTCGGAATGAACAAGATCTAACCACGGAGGTAAGAGCGTCGCCTTGCATCGGAGATGAACACTGAAATAGAAATTAAATTCGAAGTAAGTGCTCAAAATGGCAGTCTCGTGTTGATAACGTGTTATAAAATAAAGACCGTAAAGTAATTATAAAGACAAGTATAGAGAGAAACTGATATATTATTCAATTTCAAACTGATGTCAATAATGAACTGAAATCTCTTCTATTTATAGAAGAAATGAAGATGCTGTGTAAGCTGCTACTGCAAGCTGTTGTGTAAGTTGCTATTGTACCAGATATAGATAATCTTCTATCGGGGGTAATGTTTATCCATAACGTAGTATTGAAAGGATAAGATTATTATATCAAATATAGATAATCTTCTATCAGGGGTAATATTTATCCATAACGGAGTACCGAAAGGATAAGATTCTTCAGAAGGCTTATTTCCAGTAGAGTACTAAATAGATAAATATATTTACGATGGAGTCCCATATGGATAAACTTTTTCGGGAAGCTTATTTACAATGAAATACTAAATGAACATCCATAGTATAATATATTTATAACATTTTTGACCTTTGGTATTAGAGTTTTAGCCAATATTTAAATAGGTATCAACTGCGAATAATTAGTATTTTGCTATTTCTTTCACATGGAAAAAGTTTCGAACATAAATACCCCCAACTAAGACATGAACAAGTCCAACACACTGTAGTTCAAAACCCAGCAACGATTCATGTGGTTGAAACCCCATGAATTTCGAAACTTGTAAAGGCAAAACTCCAGCATGGAGTTCAAACTCGGTTTCAAACGTGATTCGCAGCATACAGTACTGGGATTTTACCTGTAGAGAATTTTAGAACTCTAGGAACAAATCTTGCTTTTGAACTTATAAATGTTTAAACTCAACTAGTTGTTCATGGAGTTTTTTCATATTTTAAGTAGGGTATTTATATCTAAATTTTAGCTCCGCATTAAAAATATTATTTTCTAATTACATTTTAAATACCGGATAAACTCTAGTAACCGGCACAAAAAGTAGCTACACCAACTAACTTTTACAAAAGGTGGTGGTCAAATTAGAGCTTTCAATCAAGCATTATGGGCTTGGCTATTTTTGCTATTTCTATCCGAAATACAGTCTAGAACATACTACAACAAAAACAACAATAACAATCCAGTAAAATCTTACAAGTGGGGTCTTTAGAGGGTAGAGTGTACACATACCTTACCCCTATCCCGGAGGGATAGAGATGCTGTTTTTGAAAGACCCTCGACTCAAGAAGACGAAAATAAATAATAAATCAGTGATAGTAACAAAAGCCAAAAAAATAATATCAGCATTGTAAGGGACATAAAATAGATAGAAAAGTAATAACAATAACCATTAATAATGCCATAACCCTACATACATCACTAACAACCCAAGGCGAAACATTATCAGCCTAGCTCGCCCCCAGTACAAAGTAGAAAAATGCTCGCCTCCCTTCTAACCTACAACCCTAATGCTCGACCTCCACACCTTCCTATCAAAAGCCATGTCCTCGAAAATCTGAAGTCGCGTCATGTCCTGCCTGATCACCTCACCCCAATACTTCTTAGGCCACCTTCCACCTCTCCTGGTACATGTCAATGCTAACCGCTCACACCTCCTAATCGGGGCATCTAGGCTTCTCCTCCGCACGTGTCCGAACCATCTAAGTCTCGATTCCTGCATCTTGTCGTCCATGAGAGTCACACCCACCTTCTTCCGAATATCTTCATTCCCAATCTTATCCAACGCCTAGTGTGCCGCACATCCATCTCAACATCCTCATTCTTGCCACTTTCATCTTCTGGATATGAGAATTCTTGGTTGTCCAACACTCAACCCCATACAACAAACCGGTCTAACTACCGCTCTATAGAACTTGCCTTTACGTTTCGGTTGCACTTTCTTGTCACACAGGACTCCAGATGCTAACCTTTCATTTCATCCACCCTACTCTTATATAGTGCGTGACATCCTCGTCTATCTCCCCATCCCCTGGTTCTGGACCCTAGACCAGACTATACTTGTAATTTGTATTTAAAAAAATGGCAATTTTTATACAGAATTTCTAAAAGTGACTAAACTCTAAGCTATCGTTTGGCCATAGATTCCCAAATTTATTCTGAAAAATCTGATTTGGGTGAAGTTTGGTTTGAAAATGAAAATGTGTTTGGACATCTGTTTTGGGTGAAATTTGGTTTGAAAAAACATGAAACATGACTTATACCCATAAGTTCTAAAAATTATCACAAATACCCAACAGTACTGTTACCAATAACATTCATTATATTATCGCAAACCATAGTCCTGAACATAAATAAATTTGATACAAAATTATCATTTTTATAATGAACTACATGATACACTATCAGATGACCGAGAAGACGAAGCAACATCGTTACAAAATAATAAATGGTGGGCTCTTTTATAAAATACAAAAGTCTGGGGCAATTTTTAAAAAATATAATAGTGATATTTTGGCCCAAGCTAGTTTTGGGATTTGGCCAAAATATAGGCAAAATATATAGCCAATCATGTATTTGTCAAATAAAATCCAAGTTTATTTTGACAAAATCTATGGCCAACGCGTCCTAAATAACATGCCATAATTTGGCCAGCTCATGAAAATTTTACTGCCTGAAACCTATGTAGTAATAAATTGTACAAAATCATTAGCAAAAAGTACAAAATAGTCAACTGTCGAAATTCCCAAATTCCCACTTCTCACAACCCTCGGTATATCAGAAACGAGGGTTCGATTCCCAGCAGAGAAAATCCCAAACTCCCTACGCCGTTTTCTCTTTCTCGCGCGCTTTTTTCACCGATTCTATCCAATTAACGTACAAAAAAAATAAAATTCCAAATCCATGGGAATCGAGCCTTCTCCGGCCGCCGAGAAAGTTTCCGGCGAGTCTCCGTCGGGAATTTCCGTCTCATTGTTCGATTATTCAGTAGAGAATCACTTCAAAGCAGCGGATACAATTTCTAAGCTCACCGGCGTACCTGAAATTGATGATTCCGATCAAGCTGAGATTAATCGCTTAGCTTCCTCCATTACATTCTTAAAGTAAATTCAAAAAATTACTTTTGAAATTTTGTGACGTTTAAATTTTATTGCTTTTTCGTATTTTTTTTTTAATCTCGTAACATGCAGAGAATGGAAAGATCTCAAGTACGAAGTAAGAGAAGCTAAATTTGCTTGCGAGAATGAGAGTTCTATAGGAACTGATGTGATTGGCAAAATAAGTTTGCCTCAATTTTCTTCAGCGGAAGTTCCAAAGGTACATTTTGTGAGATATTTTGCTGCATTTATTGTTTTTCCTTAAAAAAGTTGATTTTGTTGCAGAAGCAGTTGGTCAATGAGCAGCCAGTTCCTCGAGAATCGAGGTAGGCAGAGTTATTATTTTATTTTTGTATAATATTGGCATAATGTTCATATAGCTGACCCAACTTGTTCAGGATTGAGGCTTCATTTTATGTTGTATATTACCTGACATTACATGGTTGTGGAGCTATTTTTGTTTTGTCCCTAGCTCGAGCTATTCTACAAAGTTTATATGGCAGATAGTTTATTAAAGGCATTTATTCTGGTTTCGTCCATGTGCGGTGCATGTGCGCTTCCATTTTCTCATGATTGTGCTGTGATAGAGTGTGCTTGTGATCTCTTAAATATTTGGACAAGACTTCGATGTGTTTTTGGTTACACATTGATCAATTTATTATAGATTGGTTTGCGAAATACTTTAGACTGTTATCCACGTTGTATCTTTTGCAGCAAAGACTTTGTAATGTATGTTGGAGGTCTAGTGTGGGGAATGGACTGGTGTCCCCAAGCTTATGAAAATAGGGATGCTCCTTTCAAAAGTGAGGTACCTCTCTTATAAATCTGCTTTTGTATCCTTCTTTATCTTCCTTAAAGAAAGAAACTGAGATGTCAAATGGACAAGTCTGTGCCATCGCCAATTCCTTTTCTGGTACCTTCTCTTTTGGTCTAGTGAGAATACTAATTGCTTCTACTCGTACATGACTTCTATGTCCAGTATGAATTGTATAATGAAATCTGTCACTGAAACTTGACTAATTCTGAGCAGCCATTCCGCATCCATCATTGTTTATTGAGATGAGTGGTTATTAGGAAGAATGAAAGCTAATCTTGATTTGTCAAGAAATATGTTAAGGTAATAACGTCAGAGAAAATCTGGATAAGGAGCAGGAAACAACTGAAAGATCCTATCTTCGAGTTACAGTAGGACAGCGATTTTCTGCTCATTGTAGCGTTTGTCCCTGTACTGTTTGATTCTTCCTATCTTTAATTGTTTTAAAAAGCTTTATGGAAATGCAGCTGTTTTCGGTGTGTCATTTAATACAATGGTTAGTCATCAAAAGTTATAATATCTGGAGCAGTCTTATCTCCCCAATGGAGTATCATAGAGAGGGGGAAAGAAATGAAATCAACTTAATCAGTGAAATGTAATTATTTTGGGGTTCCATTTTATACTCACTCGGTAACAGAGTGTCTCATGTTTGATTTACTTTATCGAGAAAGGTCATGTCTTTCCCTGCTCTTCTTTTAGCTATATCAAGCGCGCTTACTAAGAAACCAATATTTGGTTTTTTGAATTGATTCTGTAGTTTGTCGCAATTGCTGCTTATCCTCCTGATTCATCATATAGCAAGATTGGTGCCCCACTGACAGGCAGAGGTGTAATTCAGATATGGTGTCTGTTAGATCTCATTCAAAAAGATTTAATTTTGAAAGAAGATTTGTTAGCTCAGGTTAACAAAAAGACAAATCGAAATTGGACAAAAAGTGAAGCAGATAAGGGAGAAACATCTGGACCCCAACAACCAAGAGGAAGACCGAGAAAGAACCCTGGTGAAGCAGTTAAGGGAGAAACATCTGGACCTCGAAAACCAAGAGGAAGACCGAGAAAGAAAACTGTAACTGAATATCTAGATGACAGAGATTGTGATGACCACAATTTACGACCTCTTGCTATAGAGTACCCGCAGCAATCAACAGAACTTTCTATAGATTTGTCTTGTGAAAATACGAATAAAGCCCAAGAAGATTTTGGGCAAAATCAAGAAAGATCCATTGTTGTGGTATCTCTAGATTCTCAGCTTACTGCTTCAAATAGGAGAGGCATGAGAAACAAGGCAAGATCAAAAGGTCAAACCGAGAATTCTGATGTGATTCCGCTAACACAATATGTTGCTGAAGAGTCTCCAGTTGTGAGTTCCCAGACATATGCTAGCAGTAGTCTTGTTTCAGCAGGGTCTAATAAGAGTGGTGCCACCGCAAAGAGAAGAAAGAAAGAAAAAGAAAGAACGGAAAACCAAACCCATGATTCTTCCCCGGCTTTACTAATGCAAAATGTGGATAAAGAATCTCTTAACATGTCCCAAACACCTGATAGCCATGGCATTGTTTCATCACAGTTTGATGAGAATCGTTCTCATGTAATTCAACAAATACCAACGGATGTTTCGCTACCTAGAATGGTATTATGTTTAGCTCACAATGGAAAAGTAGCAAGGGATGTTAAATGGAGGCCTTTAGATCACTGTGATGTCTCCAGACATAGAATGGGTTATCTTGCTGTGATACTAGGAAATGGAGCTTTAGAAGTGTAAGTTCTCCCTTTAAATATTTTGCTCTTGTGTTAAACTTTCTTGGATAATCTTTATTTTGCTCTGCATTCCTGGTATGATTTAGAATAGAATGAATCCACTTGATGCAATCCAAACCCATTGACTGTGGAAGTCAAAGAATAGACTTGATAGCTTTGGAAAGCTGCAATTTCAATTGACAAAGTTAATATTACTGAAGAGAAATATGTTTTTTGAAACATGATTTATGATTTTCAATTTAAATACTAGGCCATACCTTCTTGGTACTGTTCTTTTAATACAAGTACTTTACCTTTAAAGAAAACGATACCATAGTGGGCCCTTAAAATTCGGACTAGAGTTCCTAGCTGCAGAGTCTATGGGCTAGAATTGGTGTGGGCTTGACTTATTCAATTGCAGTTTCAATTGATTAATCAACTTAGACGCATGGATGTTGAATAGCACCCAGGAGGCTCAGCTTGGAGTAATTTCTCAAATGTTTACGGCCTAAATATTATTAGCCTGAGAAATCATTTTGATTCAGTTACACCTCCACTTTCTCCATTAAGTGGACCAATCTATTAATCATATGTGGAAGTATAGTCAGTAATGATTGTCTTCATAACTTGTACAGTCAGTCATGATTGTTTTCATACCCTGTGTAGTCGTCATGGTTGTTCCCATACCTTGTTCTTTCTCGTTATTACTTCTTTTAGTTTCGTACAGCTTCTTGCATCGCATCTTTCTCTCACCATAAGTACCCTGGTCTCCAATGTTGTGAGATTCTTCAATCTCATAACCCTCATTATCTAATGCAGGTGGGATGTTCCTTTTCCTCATATAATTAAAGCTTTTTATCCTTCTGTTCAAAAGAAAGGTACTGACCCTCGTTTCCTGAAATTGCAACCTGTATTCAGATGTTCAATGCTGAAGTGCGGGGATCGGCAGAGGTAGTTTAGAGCTCAAAGTTCAATTGCTCTTTCTGTTCTGTTTGATCATTAAAAGTGACTTAGCTGTGACATATTTACTATGATTTGTACATTATGATTTCTTAACAAGGTTTGCTTTCTGCATTTGCATTCCTTTCTTTATGAGTTGTAGACTAGTTAACGATCTTTGTCTTGACGAAGCTGGGAATTATGTGTCACGTGGTGAACTAAGATCAGGAAAATGCTGAGCACAGTACCATTCGAATAGATTTTTCATTAATCAGCGTAGTGTGAATGGATATGGCAGTTAGATAAGTGTTCCAACTTCACAGTAGACGAGCAGCATCTCTCTGTATTGGTTGAGCTTTCTGTGCTATTAACTTTGTCATCTTGTATGCTATGTGCATGACCTCACCTGCTAGTACTCTTCCATTCCCCATAACTTTCATCTTACTAAGCCTGTATTGGGTATTGGGTATAACTTCTTAATTTTTGAATTGTCCATATTACAAGTTTAACTTTGTCCTGAGTGTGCAACTTGTTTATTACTGTAAAGTTTATTTCATTTTCTCTTTCATATGATCTTCCATTCTTTCTTAAATTAACCTCTCTCGTTGTTTCCATCTCTCTTGTAGCATTCCCTTAACAGTGGAGTGGTCTGCTTCACCTCCGCATGATATGATTCTCGCTGGATATCATGATGGAGTGGTACTGGTTCTAATTTAATTTTTGTTTCCCTTTGCTTTTTCAAAATCGTTCTAGAGGCAACGTTGTATTCTATCTGTACCCCAGTACCTGTTTCATATCTTAAATTTAGAGTCAGTTTGTTCGATATGTCTTGCACTTATTTCATACACTTGAAGTGATGCTGCTGCAAGTATAATAATCTCGTCATCTCCAACCAATATCCTGTTCATGTTCAATGAGTTCTGACTTCTGAGCACTTACAAAAGGTCGAGAGTTAGGGACAAGTCCGCTGGACTTTTATTCCCTATTTAGCACTGTGACACTAATAGGTGCTTTTGGATAGGTTGCCTTGTGGAAGTTTTCAGCCAATAATTCATCTAAAGGTATTAATTACTCCCTGTATTGCGCTTTTCAATGGTTTCATGCGATTCAACTTAATGAGGTGGCTATTATGTTCGCCTATTCCTCTTTTTACTTTTTGTAGTTCCGGTCATGTATGCAACATGACTTTAATGCTGTTTTGTGCTTAAAGTTTGAGTCCTTCTCAAAAGACTTTTCTCAAGTCATATTGTCACTATGCCTCCTTGGTTAATGCTTTTTGTAAAATCGCGAATTCATGTTACAGTCCTTTTGCCTGCAGACACAAGGCCTTTGCTTTGCTTCAGTGCAGATACAGTTCCTATTCGGGCTCTTTCCTGGGCACCATTTCAAAGGTTAGTGGTGCTAAACTTATTCAATGCTATGATTTCTCTCTGTCTTCTCCAAAAGCAATCTATATGGTACCTTCTCTAAAATAAAGGACATGTAGCTTTGGGTTCCTCATTTGAATTAACCATGTCTTGTGCGTCTACCTATACTTGTCTTTAATTTTTCTTCAAGAGGCATCAATTGCAACTGGTAAAATTGGTAGCTACTTAGTTATGGTGGCTTGTAATTTGTTTTAACATAAGTTGAGATGAGAAAATTGAAGGGTGAATCAGCGTGAATCGGTTTGTTGTGATGTGTATCTTTCACGGCCAACTGTTTTCTTATTGCTCAAGAATTGCAGTTTATTCAACAGTATGATTTAACATATTGGGATTGTAGCGACTGGCTAAGCTTCTCTTGTGTTTTGTCTGGTTTGTTTATTGGCCTACTTGGTACGAATTTTATGCAGTGATTCTGGGAGTGCAACTATTATCATCGCAGCTGGTCACAAGGGGCTGAAATTTTGGGACTTACAGTAAGCCTGTTTCTATATCTTTACGTCCTTTGATAATCTCATTTTGATTTTTTTCCCTTGGTAATTATACCCTTTTATTTCATCCTGCTGAAAGGACAGCGATAAGCAGAAAAGATACATAACGGTTCGAAGTAATTCATACACATTCTGCTGTATTTCTTCCCACTCTCAGTCTTCTTAGTATTTTGAACATCAATGCTTTCTAAATAAAAGAGTTGCAAGTGTTTTTTTCTTTGCCATGAATTATTGTGCATCAATTTTTCCTTGAAGAGACATATTTTAAAGTTTTTATGTTTGCTTTTGATTAATGTGTTTGTACAATTAAGCTTTATTTTGGCATTATATGCTGTATGTTAAATCCTAGCGCTCATCATACTTTTGTGAACTATATGTCGTACTGGCTCGAGCAGTACTGGGTAATGGGATTAGACCTGCTTTATATTGCTTTGCTGCAGTTTCTAATGAAAAATCTTTATTTGGTTCTCCTCTCACATGCTGATAGCAATTGATATGGACTGCCGACTGTTTAAAAATTGTTTATCCTCATATTGTGAGAGTAGTGAAGGATGCTTTTTGGTTATTTTCCTAAGTAGTATTATAAGGCAAATGTTGTTGGAACACAATGGTCAACAATGCTATACGACATCTAGAGTTGCCAGTTGGATTGATTTTATTACGGGAATTTCAAGCAATTTTTCGGATGCAAAGCCCATATCAGTTGTTGCATTTGCGTTTGTGCATATGCACGCAGAGACACAGACACACACACATACTATATATATATATATATATATATATATATATATATATATATATATATATATATAATTTTTTTTTTTTTTTTCTTAATATCCGACCTTGCAAATCTTACAGGGATCCCTTCCGTCCTTTGCGGGAGTATAACGTAGGCCAGGGAGTTAATATATGCAGTGTGGATTGGTTACCCGAGCCAAGGTATGAGCATACCCCATCTAACAAATTTAATTTAGATATCTGCTTTTGACGTCTGTCTCTCAAATTGCATTTGTTAATGTTCATAGATGTATTATAATATCATGTGATGATGGGACACTAAAGATCCTTAGCTTGCCGAAGGCTGCATATGATGTACCTGTCACAGGAAACTTTTTAGTTGGGACTAAACAGCAGGGATTCCATAGTTTCTCTCGGTCTCTACTTGCGATATGGAGTGTCCAAGCTTCCCGAGTAACAGGTTTCAACTTTTGAAAGATCTGTATCTTTTCTATCTGCAAAGATCATACAGTTTACATAGATTTAAGTAGTGTCAAAAGTAAAAATGAGATATTCGTGAATGATCAGACAAGCGTTTGCATAATGACACTGAATTCCTGTGAGTTTTTGTGTGTGTGTGGGGGGGGGGGGGGGGGTTACTGTGTTTCATGAAACTTCCATCTGCAAGTATTGGAGAAAGCAAGGGACAGTTTATACTGTTTCATGAGCTTTCTGTCTACAACTTGCTCTTTATGTTTTCAATAAGGGGCACCAAGGAGGGGGTAGAAGAGAAGGGAGTACAGTCTCAACTCTCTATGCATAGCAGCACAGCTTGGATGAAGACGAAGGATCAGCTTAATTCTAAGACGAGGGTGTTTGGGATGGGGGTGTTGTGCTTTCTGAAATACATACTGCCTCCGTTTAAATTTACGTGAATCCATTTGATTGGGCACGGAGTTTAAAAAAAGAGAGAAGACTTTTGAACTTGTGGTGTAAAATGAGACACATATTTTGTGTGACTATAAATCATTGCATCAAGATAAATTGTTTCCAAATAGGAAAAGGGGTCATTCTTTTTGGCACGTACTAAAAAGGAAATATGTTCACATAAATTGAAACGGAAGGAGTATTTGATTTCGATAAATAAAGTTACATTTTCATTAAACTCTAACTTATTTGGTTGTAATCCAGCCTGATACATTACCCTTTTCTTAAATTTTGCGAGCTCTAGGCATGGTTGCGTATTGTGGGGCAGATGGTACAGCTGTTCGCTTTCAGGTGTGTACTGGTTAAGATGATTTTTTGTTAAATCTGTTCTTTTTATGGCTTTTCCTGCTATATTCTTCTCTATATCGAATATTTGGAAGGGTCTGGTCGACATTGTTACTGTGGTCGTAGATGTCTGGAAAAGGGATAGAAAAGTTATACAGCAAATATTTTATGCATTATCTCTTGAATAACAACTGGTCTCCTCTGCAACTTTCAACCACTTCTGTCCAATTCTCTCTATAAACCACCTGATTGGTCACAAATTCTTCCAACATCTTCCCAAAGTAAACATGCCTTTCTCTGTTTATTATATCTCACTTCAATTATTTTCCTTAATGCGCTCATATTCTCAGATGGCACAGCTTTTTGGCATCTTCAGTAACCCTAGCAGCATCTTTTAACTCTTCCAACTTTTGTACCTATGATTTATCACCTCCTAATGTCTTAGAAGTTGCTGTTTCAAGTTTCTCTGCTCTTGAATTTAAAGAAGACAATTCCGAATGAGAGTCTGCACCGTCAATAAAGCACTTGAGCAGTCTAAAAATGCATGGTATACTGCCAAACATTAGACTCGTGTTCGGGTAGAATATCCAAATGCTTCGCTGCCTGTGAATTTAACTCCCCATACAATGTGCTATATTTAATAGCCGCAGTAGCAACGTTTCTCATCGCAGCCCGTTTCTCTGAGAATTCCATATAGCTCGTTTCATTGGCCTTTTCTTGACTGATAATGCTCCGTGTGATTGCCTTTGAACATATCTTGTGTTTGACGAGCTTCTGTATCTCTATCTGTATCAGCATGTAAAGAAAACTTCGAATATGTACTTCTTGAGAGGTAAACTGTATGCTTGTTGAATTAGAGACCTTATCTATATTACCACTATACTCAGCTGACTAGCAGAATGGAGAATGATGCTGTGAGGAATCGCACCCCACATTTTCTCTGTGGATCATTTTCCAAGGATGAATCAGGTATCAGCGTCGTTACTCCAGTGCCAAATTCTCCCTTTCGAACGTTCTACTCAGGGAAACAGTGGCGTGATGCCATCTCAAGATTTCCACATGGTGTCAATTCAGTCCCAAATCAGGAGAAACGAGCGATAGAGCAATCAGATGAACAGCCCCTGGGTAATATGTTGAACTGCTCTACTGATTTTCATTTACCCACCTCAATTATGACTCCATGATACCCATTCTGAGCATGGTTCATCGTGTCATCTTGCAGCTTTATGTTATGGCAATGATCCGAACGTTGAAGGAGGATCAGATGACGAGTTAGTGGCTCAGAAGAGTAAACAGGCATCCAAAACAAAAACAAAAACTACGAGCAAGAAACCGAAAGCTGATGAATGTGCTCTTATATGCAATGAAGAAGAAGCAACAAGATTGAGAGAGAAACTTGAAGAATTGCCGCCCAAAGATGTGTCGATCAATCGGGTAAGATGGAATATGAACAGAGGTAGTGAGAGATGGCTATGCTATGGAGGAACTGCCGGGCTGGTACGCTGTCAACAGATTGATTTATCGTAACTTCACGGGGAGGGTGTAGACTGTAGATTGTAAGCTTGTTATCTATACACTATTTGTCATGTTATCTATACACTATTTGTGGTTATCCCCTTTTAGTGCATGTATGTATATTAGCAATTTCAAGAGAAGTTGTTGGGGTTTATTGAGCATTGTCCAGTGACCAAAGCGCTTAGAAATATTCATCGGCAAATCTAACACGTAAGTAACGCAGAGCCTGATAAAACCACAGTTAATGTAAATATCTCAAAAATTGTGTTGACAAATTTGATACGCGGTATTATAGATGGGAGATGTGGATACTTGATAACCTAAAAATGAATTAATGAAGGTAAAATTACGCGACACATCAAATATATATACTGTATTTACCATTCATAGCTAGCAAATTTACCATTTATGGCTATATTTGAATTTTATAGTAAATGCATGAAACAAAAGATCAGTTGTTTTGAACTGAAATAAGAGAGTAACAGGCTCACGTAGCTCAGTTGGTTAGAGAGCTCACTTAGTAAGCGAAGGTCTTGAGTTCAAACGAATACAATTGCGCGAACAAATATAGTTGATATAGGTTGTATTTATAACAGCTAATGTCATTAATTAGTTAGCTTTATTCGCATATATGTATTGGTCAAATTGGTTACAAAAAATATTGTTGACCAAGTTCGGTACCATAAGGTGAGATAATTTGGTATTATATGAAATATGGCCACTAATTCACTTAATCATATTTTCAAGAGATTACGTTAATCTGAAGTGGTCTTTGACTCTATCTACCACTATATAATATGCGGTATGCCTAAACAAGATCTTTGCTCCAAAACATACAAAAGTTATAGTATAGTCTTCTTTAAAAAGTGCAGTAGTCGTCTTGTAGAGATAAAATATGGTCCAAGGCTCTTATGAAGTCTCCATTCTTGATTGCCTTGTTGCTAATCACCCTAGGTTTGTTTCTCTTTCGTTTTCGTTTCTCTTTATATATTAAAAACCTCTTAATGCATAATTATATACTCCCTCCATTCTATTTTATGTTACTTAGTTCAGAGTATAAGAGTCAAATTTTATTGTAACTTATAGTATTTTTTTTTCCAGAATACTACAAAAGTTATTTAGTTTTAATAACAACAACAATTATGCTTTAGTCCAGAATAAATTGGGGTTAACTATAGTCCTCATTAAATCGGACAATATTATGTTTTACAACTACAACACTCATAGGCGGACCTATGCTAGGAAAAGAGGAGTCATCGGGCCGTTAACTTTGACAATTCTTTTTAATATATAAGTTTATATATGTTAAAAACGGTCATACATTTTGCTTGAGACTTTAAAATCAAAAGTTCGATGGAGCACTGGTTAAGTAGTGTAGAAATGACATCAGGTAGCCACTCTAAAGGGTTGCTGTTTAGAAATTAGCCAGCGAATTCTGAATTTTAGTTTTTCAGGACACAAATATCCTGAATTTTCTTGAAGTTAAATTTTTTTGTTTAAAATTTCAGGACAAAATAAGTAATGACTAATCTCTAAATAGCATCCCTGAGAATGACTATCTGTGCACTTGCCCCTACTGTAGTCCGCTCATGGGCCTTCCCCACCTTCGAATCATGGGTCCGCCTCTAACAACACTTAATATTTTTTATAAACCTCATTTAGAATGTGAAATAACGACTTTGTCTAAATATATTTTAATATGTTGTTGTAAATACTCCATCCTACAAGGTGGCTGCTATACACCACTGTCATTATATCGAAGACTGCGAAGACCAAGCCATTTGTGTTTTTCATATATGCGTATGCGTTCCTAAGACGAGAAAGCTTGGGAAAGTTGCATTTGGTCATGGGCTGCCTCCAAATTGATATCTTCCAAGTGTTTGATAAATTACCTAAATGGGAAGTACTGTCATTTCCCGTTAAATACATGTTTTAATTGGCAAAATTATGCCGTTGCTATATAAATTGATGTATTAATTAGTTGTCATGTTACCAATGTTATTTTGAGTTCATTACTGATTTTTGCATCGTATCAAATCATAAACCGTCGCAAAGTCTTTTCACTCGGTGATCTTTTGTTTATGAGTTCTAACTTTATATGTCGATAGTATAAAAGAATTTTTACCATAAAAGAATTTTTATACAAGTAACCGGTCACAAAAAATATAGGATTATAGGCTGGAAATTAAAACAAATTATCTTTTATAACAGGTTAAAATACATAAGTGGTTTAACATTTTTTCACACTAACACTGTATATAATTTTAAATCCTTAATCCTTTATTTATAACTAAATAATTTCGTTACCAACTAATTCGGTCTTTTTTTTAGATATCATTGAGAAAAAGCTACAAAATAATTTGTTTTCTTTATATTCTCATTGAAGAAAAACGAATTCATAAAGGTTATGGAAAGGCAGGCTCTCAAATAAAAGTCATTTTTACTGATTTTATCGTTCTTTAAAAGAAAGTGTCACGACCCGAAATTTTCCACCGACGGGACCGTGATGGCGCCTAACATTTCACTTGCTAGGCAAGTCAACGTTAGAGAATCATTAAACCAATTCCTTATTTCCATTCAGTAATTAACAATAATTAACTAAAATAAAATATAATAAGTGCGGAATATCATAAAAACTGTATTAATTACTACCACCCGGATCTGGAGTCACAATTCACGAGCATTCTAGAATTTGCTACAAGTAATAGTCTGAAAGAAATACAACTATCTGAATGAAAGAAACAATAGAACATAAAAGATAGACGGGGACTTCAAGGTCTGTGAACGCCGACAGATCTACCTTGAGTCTCCGGACATCGGACTAATAGCAAAATCTCGATCAACCCGAGCCGGTATCAAAATCTGCACAGAAAGTGCAGAGTGTCGTATCAGTACAACCGACCCCATGTACTGGTAAGTATCGAGCCTAACCTCGACGAAGTAGTGACGAGGCTAAGGTTAGGCACCTACAAATCAACCTGTATAATTTAACATTGTATATACACATAACAGAAATGAAGAACTAAGCAGGAAATATCGGGAGGGGAACATACTGAGGGGAATACAAGATAAAAAACTACAACAGAATGATCACCGGAGCAGTCAATATACCATGAATCAACAGGAATAGTGAATACAGTAAAAAAAAAATGCACGGCATCACCCTTCGTGCCTTTTCTCTCAATCTCACCATAAAATTAATAGAAACGACACGACATCACCCTTCGTGCATTAACTCTCATATCATGGCACGACATCACCCTTCGTGCATTAACACTCAATATGGCACGACCTTCGTGCATTAACACTCACAATATGGTACGACATCACCCTTCGTGCATTAACTCTCATATCATGGCATGGCATCACCCTTCGTGCATTAACACTCACAATATGACACAACATCACCCTTCGTGCATTAACACTCTCCCTTACCATAATGCAATGCATAAATAACAACAGGGAGATAGAATAACAAGTACAAACCTTACTTCAATATTTGGTTCCATAATATCAATCTCAACTTTGAAATAAAAACTCAATTATCACCAGAAAATCTGTAAACATGATAAGAACGATAAATTGAACAACACTAGTATAACACGTAGCAATTAGGCATAGGAATGAGACAATATAAGAAAAACAGAGAAACATAAAAAACAAGTAAATTGGCGGCGCATAAGTACTCGTCACCTCACATATACGCCGCTCACATGAATTTCACTTAGCAAGTAATCTAAGGTTTCTAATTCCCTCAAGTCCGGATTAGACACAACACTTACCTCGCTCCGAAGGCCACTTAATTCTCAATCACAGCTTTTTCTCTGGAATTCACCTCCAAACCACTCGTATCTATTCAAAAATGACTCAATAATATCAAATGATACTAAAGGAATTAATTATATTACATAAATTAAATTTTCCAAATTTTCTTCCAAAAAGTCAAAAAATCGACCCCGGGCCCGCTTGGTCAAAACTCGAGGTTCGGACCAAAATTCATTTACCCATTCACCCACGAGCCCGAATATATAATTGGTTTTGGAATCCGACCTCAAATTGAGGTCTAAATCCCCAAATTTTTAAAATTCCTAGTTTCTACCCTAACCTCTAATTCTATCATGAAAACTCTAGATTTTAGGTTGATAATTCAAGAAATGTAATGGGTAATTGAAATAAAATGGTTTATAATCACTTACCAACACTTTGGGGAAGAAAATGACTCCTAAAAATTGCCTCTGCCCGTTTGGTTCTTGAAAAATATTAAAGAAATGGCTTAAACCCGTGTTTGATTCTTTTTTATGCACTGGGCGACAGTGTGCATCGCGTTCGCGAGGCCACTGTCGTATTCGCGAAGGGTACTGGCTGCCAAGCCTTCGCGTTTGCGAGATCCTGCTCGCGTTCGCGATGGCTACTCCCCCTACCCTTCGCGTTCGCGAGGCATTGCTCGCGTTTGCGATGAAGGAAAGACCAACCCTCCCCCAGGTGTGCCTAACACTACGCGTTCGCGAGGAGTTGGTCGCGTTCACGAAGGGTAATGCCCCCATCGCTTCGCGTTCGCGAAGAAGAAAACTTCAGTCGCCCAGTTTACTCTTCGCGTTCGCGAGAGTACCTTCATGAACGTGAAGAAGGACATGCCAGAACACCTGCTGCATTAAAATACCAGATTTTCAAAGTCCAAAATATCCTGTGACCTATCCGAAACTCACCCGAGCCCTCGGGGCTCCAAACCAAACATGCACATAAGTCTAAAAACATCATACGGACCTGCTCGCATGATCAAATCGCCAAAGTAACACCTAGAACTCTAAATTTGGCACCAAATCAAATGAAATTCTCAAGAACACTTTAAAGTTCATATCTTCTCAACTGGACATCCGAATAACGTCAAATCAACTCCGTTTCTCACCAAATTTCACAGACAAGTCTTAAATATCATAATGAACCTGTACCGGGCTCCGAAACCAGAATACGGATCCGGCACTAACAATGCCAAACATCAATCAATTCTTAAAAATAATTAATTTTCAGACTTTTAATTTTTATCTAAAATTCATTACTTGAGCTAGGGACCTCCGAATTCGATTTCGGGTATACGCCCATGTCCCATAATTTGATACGGACCCACCGGGACAGTCAAAATACGGATCCGGACCCGTTTACCACTAATGTTGGCCGAAGTCAACTAAAATCAACTTTTTAAGGAAAAAATTCTTATTTCCATCAATTTTCAACATAAAAACTTCCCGAAAACATGCCCGGACTGTGCACATAAATCGAGGAGGATAAAAAATGAGAGTTTTAAGGTTTAAGAGCGCAGATTCGAGTTCTAAAACATAAGATGACCTTTTGGGTCATCACAGAAAGTTACAATAATTTTTTACTTAGTTGTCCGATTAACTCCATTAACAAGGTAAAAACTAAAAAAAATGAAACAAAACCATAAGATGATTTCTCGAGCTATTATAATAGTGTATAAGATTCTCTAGCTTTTCCAAAAACCTTCCCAAGGTCAAAAAAGTTTTTTTAATATTAAAAGAGAGTTTTTTAATTTTTACAAACCAAACATAATTATTATTTACCCGTAAAATAGTACAGTTAAATTGTTATGTGGTATAGATAAGCAAATTAATTTAATCCAAAAATAATAAATAAATTAGATTAAAAATAAGACTTAGTGTAAATATCAAAAAAAATGACAGATCTGGCTTCGGGGCGATGCCTTCGAGGGCAGAAATAGTAGCAACATAAAGCAAAAAGTAAAGTTATATTATTTAGCTTGAGAATGGAATGTAGCATAAGTTTTGTCAGAAATTTCGTATCCATACAATGGTTGTTGAAGCCACTATTTATAGCTATACATAGGAAACAAGATCCTAAAATTAAGCTCTTCTTAAATGATAATAAAGGGGGTCATTGATGAATGTGTAACGACAGGTCATGAATGCCAAAATCCTTTGCAACGACTGCCTATTTAATACTAGGGAATATTCTTCATTAAATATCATCTGGTGACAGACATTTGACCTGCTCCCGTTGATTTTGCTCCCTTCGGGGTCTATCCGATACCAACTTCAGTTGTTGTCCTCGGTCTTAGTTCTTACTTGATTTGTCTTCCGCCTGTTTTCGGTTCCGCATGTCATGCTACCATTTGGTCATTTAATATAAATCAATTTTTCCCTATACAGATAGTTTCCATACTTTTCAGTGGTACATCTTTGTGTCATCGGGAAGTTGGTGAAGATTCCTTTCTTGGCGGAAATGTTTTTGAAACTCTCTGAGCAGTCTCTGACGCTTGATAAGACGCACGTTTTCTTGCATTTAATACCCCGAACACATATTGCCCCACAATTCAGCAATATTTTCACCGGTTCTCGAGGTAATCATGACCATAATTTTAGTCGTCTATATCTTTACTTATACGCATGATTTTACTTCTTTCACTTCTAAAACTTTCATAAGCTCCTTCATATTCTTTGCACTTAACTTCCTTCTGCTTTCATCTTTCTCCTATTCTTTTCAAAAAACTCTATCATCTTCGTACTATTATGGCTTTTTTCACTGAGTCTTTTAAGAACTCTAGTCTTCTCTTAGGTGGAGCCCCGAAGAGAGGCAAAGATAAAGAGGTTGATGTTGATGTTTATCTCCCTATGGTAAACACCATCATACCCAAACACTTCTCTTTCATTGCTCAGGTTATCCTGAAGCTGCTAACTTATCCCTTTCGACTGAGCGATAGAATTCTTTTACCGCGCTCTACTTCCTTAGGGGGATGAGAAGGATGGCCAATTTTGTCTTCTTCGGACCCTTCTTTTCGATAAGGGGAGGCTATTCTTGAAAAGAATAGGTATTTTCAACTAGTTATTTGAACTATTCAATAAGAATAAGGTTTTTTAATGCTAGAAATGCCATAACTCTCTTTTTGAATGTTTCGACTTTCTTTCTCAAACCACCAGAGCACTGCTTATGAATTCCAAAAGAAGTTCCCTTTTGCAAACCCTCGTACTTGGGCTGTTAGTAGGTATCCCTCTTTTATTCGCTCTTCTAGTCCCTACTATGAAGGAGGATTGTAACTGTCATGACCTAAGCATCATTGTTCCTGACCTGGTGGAGTGGGTTACCTTCACCAAGAAGGGTTTTACTTATGTCTATACGTACCCCTTCACTTTGGGCCTATTTTCTTTGAGCGGGGGACTTGACCCCGTGATATTGGAGTTATGCCACCGGTATTAGGTCTACTTGGCACAAGTAGTCCCTTATGTGCGGCGAACAGTGGCTCGTCTGCGTCGGTTATGCACAGAAACCGGGAAGACCCTAATTCTAGCACATATGATGAACTTCTACTCCCCCAAAATGTTCCGTGGGGAAGTAATAAATTTCAGGAAGCATGACCACCACGCTCTGCTTACCAGCATGGATGATGACAATGACCATGGGTGGATGAAGCGTTTTGTCATCATTGCTACCAGGGATATCATCCCAGCCACAACTCCATCTTTTTCTGAATCATGGAGTCGTTCACGTAAGTTTGGAATATACTCATCTCTTCCTCCGTAAAAAGACGGTTCCCTATCATTGATAACCCATTTGTTTCCGTTATTGCAGCTACTCGGTGGACACCACCAAGTGTTGAAGGCCCGGACCAATGGATCTTGACGATTCTGGATATTGCTACGCCAGAGACCCGCTGGTGGAAGGAATTGGCACCCAAATAAGGATGGAAGGCCAAGAACCATGATAAACTGATTCCTTCTACTTTTTGCCTTTGTATGTGTAACGACCCAACCTGTTGTTTTGAGAATTAAAGTTCCGTTCCACGGTATAAGATCTCGAGCAGCTTCGTATTATGTGTTATGACTTATGTGTATGGCCAAGTTCAGTTTTCGGATGATTCAGGGTCAATTTTGAAGAAGGATTCTTGTTTTAGAAACTTAAGCGGTAAGAGTTGACCGAAATTTGACTTTTTTGTCAATGACTCCGGAACGGTTCCAATAACTTCGTATGGTGATTTTGGAGTTAGGCGTGCATCCGGATTTGGAGGTCTGTCAGTTAATTTGAAGCATCTCGGCAAAAAATTGAAAAGTTGAAGTTTTAGAAGGTTAAGAGGTTTGACCGAGAGTTGACCTTGGTGATATCGCGGTCAGAATACTATTTTGAGAGTTGAATTAGCTCCGTTATGTCATTTGGAACTTGCATGCAAAATTTGACATCATTTCCGGTTGATTTGATATGTGTCGGCACGAGTTTTGGAAGTTAGAAGATTTGGAAATTCATAAGTTCGATTCGTGGTGCGATTCATAATTTTGACTTTGTTTGATGTAATTTGAGTCCTCGAATAAGTTTGTATTGTGTTATAGGACGCATTGGTATATTTGGTTGAGGTCCTGGGGGCCTCGGGTGGATTTCGGATGGTTAACGGATCGAATTTTGGACTAAAGGAAAAGTTGAGGAGTTCTGGACTGGTGCCATCGCGCCTGCGATAGTTTTGGTCGCAGGTGCGATACCGCATAGGCGAGGCTGTGATCACAAAAGTGTAATTGGAGGGACTGGACAGTGGTCGCAGGTGCGAAGTATTTTCCGCACCTGTGTGATCGCGGACGCGGAGATGAAGACACAGACGCGGAAGCTGACAGCTGGGTGTATGCTCGCAGAAGCGAGATTTTTTGCGCACTTGCGCCATCGCAGGTGCGGTGCCTGGGAACGCAGAAGCGAAGGCAACGCAAGAGCGGAATGTTGTTCGCAAAAGCGAGCTCGCAGGCATGCGTTATTGTCTGCAAATGCGGAAGGCATGGGCAGAATCATATAAGTCGAGGCTTTGGCCATTTTCTTCATATTTTTGAGTTACAGACTTCGAATTTGGGCGATTTTGAGGGGTTCTTCACGTGTTCGATTGGGGTAAGTATTCTTTATCCAAAATTTATCGTATTTCATGATTCCATCTTTATTTTTATTATTTAATTAGTGGTTTGAGTTGGGGAAAAAGAGGATTTTGATAAAAACTTTCAAAAGACGTAAAATGATGATTTGAAGGACGAATTGATGTCGGAAATTGGTAATTTTGGTATGGTCGAACTCGTATCGGAATGGGTGTTCGAGTTTTATAAATTTTATCGGGTTCCGAGGCTCGGGACCGGGGGTTGACTTTTTAGTTTTAATTAAAGATCGAAGCTTTATTATCCAGAATTATTTTCGTTGAGTTTTATTTCTGGATTGAAGTTATTTTGGCTAGATTTGAGTCGTCCGGAGGTTGTTTCACTTGAGAGGGCCATTTTAGAGTATCAATATTGCTTGTTTGAGGTAAGTATCTTGCTTAACTTTGTGTGGGGGAACTACCCCTTAGGATTTGAGTCTTTGGTGCTAGTTGTGTCTTGTGAAGTCCGTGTACGCGAGGTAACGAGTACGTGCTCGGGCTTATTTGTGGAAGGTTGACCTTTTAGGGCTCTTAGGTTCTTATGTTTATTAGATATGAAGTTGTTTTGTTATGTTATGTTCCCCATTTACTAGTTTCACCTTTACGTGTCTTAATTGGAATTAATTGCTTCATGTTCCACTCTTATTGTCTATTTGACTCTTGTGTACCTTAACTAAAGTTGTTGCCTCTTCGATTTGCCATGCTATGCTTTCCTAATTGCTTATCCTTAATTGAAATTATTATTATCTCTTCTATACTTGTCTATCCTTAATTGAGGTTATGGTTATCTTTTTCGTTGCTTATCCTTAATTGAATTTGTTTTATCTCTTCGTAATTGCTCGACCCTAAATGAAGTTTAGTTATACTTTATCGTAGTTGCCTCATACTTATTTGGAATTATTGACTCATGTTTCCTTCCTTGTTGAGCTATTCTTATTGAGACTATTATTCCCTATTGTATTTATTCTTTGTGAGCTCGTTCTACCGCTTCTTTGTGACCCAAAGCTCTTGAGTTGATTTACTTGTCATATTCTCATGTTATTGTTGTTGTTGTTGTTGCTGTTGTACTTAGTTTGTTGAGCCGAGGGCTATGCGCGGTTGTGGTGTTGACACTGTTTAGAGGAAATATTGTGGAATATGGGCACATGTTGTGAAAGTCATTCTATTGTGATGTTGTGTTTTTGGCACGTAATATTGTTGGGAGGTTTTGTTCGGGTATTTGCACGAGGTTTCTGTCGTGCTATTATTACTATTGGTGATGCACATGCGGCGTGACAAGGCGGGCTAAATCTGTATGTTTGCGCATGTGGCGAGACAAGGTGGGAACATTTATATGCACGTGCGGCGAGACAAGGCGAGCATTTACTTATTTATTACGCACGTGGCGAGACAAGGTGGGCTATGTCAGGGATTGAATTGTGATGACTTAGGATGGCCTGGGGGCATTGTTGTAGTTGATATTTATGTAGTGGCATGCCTAACTTGTGTGGGTTTTACCTTGTGCAAATTGTGGGGATATTTTCTTATGTGATGTTCATTTTTCTCTACTCTTATTTGTTGACCGAACTGTGATAGAACACTTGCACAAGCATACACGTACTTTATCACCCTATCTATTTAAGAAGATGAACACTGATGTTACTGACCATTTATGCATATTCCGTCTACTTGTCTCCTATGTGAGAATTGTTCTATTGGCACGTGAGTCATCCGTGTAGTTATCAGTTGTAATGAGGGCACAAAATGCCATGTGATTAGGGTTCACGAATTGGGACCCGTGAATTGTGAGTTTTGAGGTTTGGTACCTCGTGAAGATTATTGGACAAAATTTTGTGAGAGCGATTATTCTTACCGAGTTGTTACTTGCTTTTCCCTTATTTGGTTTCACCGGATTTAAACTGTGCCCAGCTTACTCTACAATGTTATTACTTGTTGTGTCCAGTTGCTAACTGTTGTTTCTAGTTCCTCTTGCCAACATCGTATTATTGTTGTTATCATACCTAGCTTTATAAAGATATGGTACCCTGCTAGTTCTACACCTATACTTGTCCAGGTTATTTAGTCCAATAGGTGTCTTGACTGTCCCTCGTCACTACTCCACCGGGGTTAGTCTTGATACTTACTGGGTACCGCTGTGGTGTACTCATATTATGCTTCTGCATATTTTGTGCAGATCCAGGAAATTCAGAGTTGATCAATCGCTAGCAAGTTGTACGGATATTGTTGTGGAGACTCAAGGTAAACCTGTTGCTGCGTTCACAGGCCTCGGATTCACCGTGTGTTATTGTACTTGCATTATTTTATCTATATTTTGAAGCAGTTATATTTAGAGGTTTTCGTAGCAAACTCAATAGAGCTTATGACTTGTACTACCGATTTTGAAAATTGTAATTTGTATAAGATTTTATCTCGTATTTTCAATTGATGGTTGAAATCTTCTAATTATTTAGTAAGTGTTATGCTTACCTAGTCTTAGAGACTAGGTGCCGTCACGACATCCTAAGGAGGAAAATTGGGGTTGTGACAGTTTGTAGATAAGAAAATTTGCTAACCATACCTTTTTTTTTTTATTGAGGACTCCCGTAGGGTTCTATTACCTGCCCCAAGTTCGAGGTTTTCACCGATCCTGTAGAGGCTATGAGGTTACTACAAGAGGCTCTTACTCGGAGTGGTGCCCTCGGATCTGCCTCTGTTGCAGGTGCTTCATATCGGAGTCCCCAGCTAGAGAACAAGCGACCAAAAAGGCGACATTCTTCCTTGGCTAGAGATAAAAATAAAAATAAGAAAATAAAGAAGGCCATGACCGAGCCGGCCACGGTCACAGTGGTCACTGAAGATGGCGGGGAAGACAGAGATGAAGGGGCTTCCCTCCTAAGGAGAAAACAATCTTTATCAGCTCAACAAAATGCTCAAGATGGAGAGCTTAGAACCCCAACCGAGGGCGAGGTCCGAGTGCTTATTGGAGAAATGGAGCCAGCAGAGAATGCCAATTCTCGCTTTTCGATCCCAATTGCTGCTTCCGATCTTGTGAGGTTGGAAACTGGGCCTCTTCTACCTTTGATTGATGAGCAACCAATAATCAGCACTGCCTCTGTCACAGCTGCTTCTCAACCTACAACACCATCAGCTTCATCCCCCTCCACACCGATTGTTCTTTCATCACCATCAACTGCTACATCCCCTCCACTGGTCCCGGATGTCCGAGAGGAGGCTGCTTCTCCTCCCCGATCTCCCAATCACGGGAATTTGGGGCACAATTATTCACCCCTATCCAAATCCCCGAGGGAGAAGGAGTGTCACTCTCTTGGTTTCAAAGGGGTGACATTTGATGTCTAGGTCGGTAGAGCTTGCAAACTATTTGAAGCCATTGGCTTCAGAGAAAGATAAGAAGAAAATACACTCTCTTTGAGGGGAGCGTATGTTGAATAATGCCATGCACAATGCGGCAGTGGTACCATGCTTGTTCTCTTACTACTTGTTTTATTCATCTGTTTTAACAGGGTTTCTGACTTTGGTATACATTCTTCAGGCCAACTTTCTTGCTTCTGAGGGCCTTCAGAGATTGATCCTTGAAAAGAGAGACTTGTGTCCGAGCGGGATCAGCTGTTGGGCGAGAGGGACCAAATTGTTGCTCGCCTTCCGGTGCTGGAAGCAAAAGCTACTGAGGCGAGTGAGATAGAGGCTCGGTTTCAGCAAAGTAAGCAGGAAGTAGTGGCCCTCAACCAAGAAGCCTCTCATCTAAATGTACAGTTTCAAGAAGTGACTATCTCGAAACACACACTTAAATTATGCTCGCTAGTCAAAGATAGTATAGTATAATATCGTATCTACATGAATTGGAGTTAAACAATATTTTCGTAGTTTCTAGCTTGATCGCTATTCAGGAGAATCAACAATTGATATTTATATGATTAATAACTAAAATTAAGTAAGAATCTAAAGTTATTGATTAATGACAATCGCAACAAAGGTAAGCAAGGAAGTTATAAGTGGGAGAAAATAGGCGTTGATTTGATAGGTGCAAGATAATTGTTTGGGATCTAACTCTAGATAATTCACTTCTAATATTTAAGTGAGTCTCTCGAATTAACAGCAAGAATTTTATAGTTAAGACTAATAAATATGAAGGGAAAAATAGAAAATCAATTAATCATGTTGCACAGAGTTCAAATAAGCAGTTAAAACACGTAGACATGGGATATTAGACTGAACAGGATAACTACACATATTGGAATAGCTCAATTAAGACTGAAAAACAGACTAATACTCATTTAAACGGTATAACTTCCAATTTAAGGAAAAAGAGGTTGCTACTCAGTAAAATGAATCGGGTTTTATAACAAATAACCTATATACGTACTCGTCACCTCACGTACACGGCGCTCACATATCACAACAGTACCAAATCCTAAGGGGACCTCCCCCCCCACAAGGTTAGGCAAGCCACTTACCTCGAACCAAGCTCAATCAACCGGTGACAATGCCTTTTTCACGAATATCCGACTCCGAATGGCCCAAATCTAGCCAAAATCAATTACATAACATAAATATAACAACAAGGAACTAATCTAGCTAATGAAATCAAAGCTAAAGCAAGAAATTGAAAAATCGCCCTAAAAAGCCTCCCCTGGCCCACGTCTCAGAATAGGGTAAAAGTCATAAAATATGAACACCCATTCACTCATGAGTTCACTCATACCAAAATTACTCAAATTCGATACTAAAATCTCAATCAAAATCCCAAAAATCGACCTAAGAACATTTCTCAACTTTTCCCCAAATTTTCAACCCCAAATCCAAAATTAAATGGAGAAAACAACTATAGATTAATGGAATGCAACCAAAAACGAGTTAGGAATAATTACCCTAAAGCTTCCTCTGAAAATCCCTCGAATAATCGCCAAATTCTGAGCTCTCAAGTCCAAAAATAAAGAATGAAATCAAACCCTCGCACATAGCCCTTTTTCTACCAGAGATCTCGCTTCTGCGAGCCTTCAACTGCATCTGCGATCCCGCACCTGCAGAATTTTCATCGCAGGTGCCGATTTCACTTGAAACTCATCGCCCGCTTCTGCGTTCAAAAGGTCGCACCTGCGTATGCGCACCTGCAGACATATGTCCGCTTCTGCGGTCCCTCACTGCTCCTACGATCTCACCAACGCATCTGCAGGCATCGCAGATATGGAACTCACCTCACACCTGCGACCCCTGACCATTCCTTCCAAAACCGCTTCTGCGCTTAATCATCCGCATGTGCGGCCCCGCACCTGTGGTCTCCTCACTGCAGGTGCGAAAATACCAGATGCTTGAAGGTTTCAGCAATTTTCTAAGTCCAATATTTCTTCCGTTAAGCATCAGAAATACACCCGAGGCCCCCGGGACCCCAACCAAACATACCAACAAGTTAGGGAAGATACTTACTTTTTTGAAGTTAGGCCGATATTTCAAAATATCCTTCTTGCGTGAAATGACCTTTGGACGTCTCAAATCTAGCCAAATTAATTATATAACATCATTAAAATTTATCAAAAATAATTTTGGATAATAAAACGTCGACTTTAAATTTTACATTAAAAAGTCAACCCGAAAGTCAACACAAGGCCCGCATATCGAAACCCGGCAGAATTTTTACGAAATTCGAACACTCATTCTGATACGATTTCAACCATACTAATTTTATCGAATTCCAATAACAAATCGTCCTCCAAATCTACATTTTTTATTTTCAGAAGATTTCACAATTTTTCTCATTTACTTCAATTAAATCTGAACTAAATGATGAATATAATCATGGATTTATGAAATATAATCACTTTCGGATATAGAACACTTATCCAAGTCAAAGTCGTGAAGAACTTCTCCAAAATCGCCCAAAAATCGAGCTTCAAACTCCAAAAACGAAATGAAGAAAATGACCATTTTTGGTCCTTAAGTTTCTGTCCAAGTTCGCATTTGAGGACAAAAACTTCGCATTTGTGAATGAACAATAAACTCCAAAGTAATTATTCGCAATTGCGAATGAACAGTGTTCGCAATTGCAAATGAACAGTGCCACACCAGAAACTAGCAAACCCAAACATCTCCGAAATGATCTGAAACCACCCCGAAACTCATTCAGAACTTCTCGGACACAAACCTTATATGAATTTTAATCATCAAACATGCTACAGACATGCTCGGGGTACTCAAAACACTGAAAAGAGGTCGTCTTGATCCGATATTGACCGTGGTCAAACTCCTGATTTCTTAACTTTACTAGTCTCTCAACCAATAATCCAAAAATACACCCAAACCCCTCGAGACCCCGTCAAATCAATTCAACAAGTCCCAAAACATGATATGAACTTAGTTAAGACCTCAAATCACATCAAACAACACCGAAACTACGCATCGCGCCTCGAATCAAATTATGAGTTATGAAAATTCCAAATTCTATAATTTGTGCCGAAGCGTATCAAATAAATTCGGAATGACTTTAAATTTTGCACACAAGTCATAAATGACATAATAAAGCTATTCCAATTTTCGAAATCAAAATCTAAGGTCGATATCAATAAAGTCAACTCCTAGTGAAACTTCCGAATTCTAATTTTATTGGATTCATAAAAACACCATTCCGAAGTCGTCTACACAAATGTCAAATCTCTAGTCAACTCTTTTCACTTAAGCTTCAAAACAACAATTGTTTTTTTCCAAATTGATCCCGAATCATTCGAAAACCAAACTCGACCACACACGCATGTCATAATACACATTACGAATATGTTCGGTGCCTTAAGCCTCTGAACGAGATGCTAATTCTCAAAACGACTGGTCGGGTCGTTACAAAATGGCACGTGAGGCAAACATTATAAGTTTTATTAAATATTTATGTTGATGATAAAGAGCTTAAACATTTAAGTTCTAATGTTACCTTTGTTTTATAAAATGAGAAACTTAATATTTATAAAATCTTTATATTTTGAAGTAGCACTTGCTAAATCTTTAAGGATTGAAATCTCATTTTTTTATGCTTCGTATAAAATGCAAAAGGATGCTCATTTGATTTGTTCAAACGATTTGGATTGACTATGAACATCATGATATGATAAAATAGATACTTTGAGGCCACTTGGCTATGGATTTATTTTTGGAGTATCAAATATTTTGGGAGTTACTTGTGTTCACCGAGATTGGCTTCGAATATATCGTGTTCGTCGTCATGAAACTACACGTGCCGGTGTAGGCATAGTTGACCACTTTGTGGTGTAGTGTACGGTAGAGTGTCCTCCTTGAGAGGGTGTTATTTGTGCTATTACTAGATGTGATGACCTGACATGTCATTTTGAGAGTTATAGCCCCTATCCCCTATTAATTGTTTCTCCCGTACCTATTTCTTCTATTGTGACTTGCCGAGAGGTTTCGTTTTGGTTTTTGGAGTATTTTGGGATACTTAGTCCATAAACAAAGGTTTAAGCCTTAGGTTTTGGACTGTAGTCAGAAGTATGTGAAAACGACTCCGGAATGGAGTTCCGTCAGTTTTGTTAGCTCCTTTAGATGATTTTGGACTTAGGGGCATGTCCAGATTGTGTTTTGGAGGTCTGTAACTCATTTAGGCTTGAAATGGCGAAAGTCAAAGTTTTGGAGATTTTGACCGGTAGTGGAATGTTTTATATCGGGGTCGAATTCCGATTCCGGAAGTTGGAATAGGTCCGTAGGGTGGAATACGACTTGTGTACAAAATTTGGGGTAAATCAGACGTGGTTTGGTTGGTTTCGGTATCAGTTGTCGAATTTGGAAGTTTCAAGTTCTTTAAGTTTGAATCGGAGGATGATTTGTGATTTTAGCATTGTTTGATGTGGTTTGAGGGCTCAACTAAGTTCGTATAGTGTTTTAGGATTGGTTGGTATGTTTGGTTGGGTTCCCGGGGGCCTCAGGTGTGTTTCGGATGCTTAACGGAAGAAATATTGGACTTAGGAAATTGCTGAAGCCTTCATGCATCTGGTGTTTTTGCACCTGTATTGGGGAGACCGCAGGTGCGGGGCCGCACATACGGATGATTAAGCGCAGAAGTACGAGGTGAGTTCCGCATCTGCGATGCTCGCAGATGCGCTGGAGATATTGCAGGAGCGGTAGAGGACCGCAAAAGCGGACATAGGTCCGCAAGTGTGACCTTTTGATCGTAGGAGCGGGCGATGAGTTTTAAGTGAAAACCGCACATGCGGTGGAATTTCCGCAGGTGAGGAACCGCAGATGCGGTTGAAGGCTCGCAGAAGCGGTTTGACTGGCAGAAAAAGGGCTAAGTGCGAGGGTTTGATTTCATTTTTTATTTTTGAACTTGAGAGCTCGGAAATTGGCGATTGTTCGAGGGATTTTCATAGGAAGCTTTGGGGTAATGATTCCTAACTTACTTTTGGTTGTATTCCATTAATCTATAGTTATTTTCTCCATTTAATTTCGGATTTGGGGTTGAAAATTTGGGAAAAAGTTGAGAAAAGTTCTTAGGCCGAAATTTGGGATTTTGATCGAGGTTTTGGTATCGGATTTGAGTAATTTTTGTATGAGTGAACTCGTGAGTGAATGGGTATTCATATTTTGTGACTTTTACCCGATTCTAAGATGTGACCCGGAGATGACTTTTTAGGGCGATTTTCCAATTTTTTGCTTTAGCTTTGATTTCATTAGCTAGATTAGTTCCTTATAGTTATATTTATGTTATGTAATTGATTTTGGCTAGATTTGGGCCATTCGGAGTTGGATATTCATGGAAAAGGCATTGTCACCGATTGATTGAGCTTGGTTCGAGGTAAGTGGCTTGCCTAACCTTGTGTGGGAGAAATTCCCTTAGGATTTGGTACTGTCGTGATATATGAGCGCCGTGTACGTGAGGCGACGAGTACGTACACGGGCTATTTATTGAAAACCCGATTTATTTTACTGAGTAGTAACATGTTTTTCCTTTAATTTGAGTTATACCATTTAAATGAGTATTAGTCTGTTTTCATTCTTAATTGAGCTATTCCAACATTCGTAGTTATCCTGATTAGCCTAATATCGCATGTCTACGTGCTTTAACTGCTTATTTGAACTCTGTTAAGCATGCCTAGTTGATTTCCTATTTTTCCTTGTTCTTTATCAGTCTTAACTATAGAATTCTTGCTGTTAACTATGGTATTTATCGGTTGACTTGTGTGTTAATTTTTTCGACTACGAGGCGGTTCCTCGGGAGTTCTCCCTGCATATTTACTTTTGAGACTACGAGGCGGTTCCTCGGGAGTTCTACCTACGTATTTACTTTGGAGACTACGAGGCGGTTCCTCGGGAGTTCTCCCTGCACAATTACTTTTGAGACTACGAGGCGGCTTCTCGGGAGTTCTCCCTGCACATTTACTTTTGAGACTACGAGGCGGTTCCTCGGGAGTTCTCCCTGCATATTTACTTTTGAGACTATGAGGCGGTTCCTCGGGAGTTCTCCCTGTATATTTACTTTTGAGACTACGAGGCAGTTCCTCGGGAGTTCTCTCTGTACATTTACTTTTGATACTACGAGGTGATTCCTCGGGAGTTCTCCCTGTATATTTACTTTTGAGACTACGAGGCGGTACCTCGGGAGTTCTCCGGTATCTCGAGAGATCCCCTGCTGTTTATCCTTGTGTGTTGCATTGTTATATCGATGTGTTTTCTTTTAGTTAAATTCCAGTCTCTTATTATACTGTTTTATTTTCCTATTTTATTTATTATATACCAGTGGGCCTGACCTAACCTCGTCACTACTCTACCGAGGTTAGGCTTGGCACTTACTGGGTACCGTTGTGGTGTACTCATGCTACTCTTCTGCACATGTTTTTGTGTGCAGATCCAGGTGCTCCTTATCAGCCCCGCTACTAGCTGAGAGTGCTTGCTGCTGTGCGGAGACTTCAAGGTATATCTGTCGCGTCCGCAGACCTCGGAGTCCCCCTCCATTTCCCTCCTATGTCATTTACCGTCCTTACTACTTTTATTAGACTCTGATGTATAGAGATACTAGTTTTCTTCCTGTAGCTTGTGACTTATGATGTTCCGGGTTTTGGGAATACTGTGTATTAGAAGAGTGTTGGTTGTTGTAAATGCCAAGCAGCATCGTTATCAACTATTTAGTTATCTGTTACAGTTAGTTGTTGAGTTTTGTTTCCATTTTTGTTATTTCCACATCTTTGTTAGGCTTACCTAGTCGTAGAGACTAGGTGCCATCACGATATCTTACGGAGGGAGAATTGGGTCGTGACACTAGCATGGCTGAGTTGATTTGTACGACACTGCGATGAGACGACATGAGCAAGTAGGGTATATGATACTTGCCGCTAGGTACATAACCTAGTTGACCTTCTTATGTCGGTGATGATATAGTACTCCCGGTGAAAAGTAAAAGATGATTTTGTTATGTATAGGCCTAAGGAGCCGAAAGTAATTTCAATGACTTAATAAATTTGAACTGGTTTCATCGGTAGATATAAGTATTTAAAAAGGTTTGTATCATGTTTTACATTTTCCAAGTTCTTTTTATTCAAAATAGTAGAGTATGAACTGTTGTAAGAGTTTATCGCTTTATATAAAGTGTTGGTTGCATTTGTTTTGTAAAGACTTGTCCCAGAAACTCGAGTTAGAGAGAGTTTATGACATTATTGAGTACTATAGTGGTGTACTCAGCCCTCAAGGTCCCGCTTTCTTTACATGTTTTCATGTTGAGGTATGGCATTTGATGAGCGGATGAGGATAGGATGACTTTCTTTCCAAGGTATATAGTGAGGCACCATTTCTATTTCGTGGTAGCTATCGTGTTGATCTTACTTTCTTCTGGTTAGGGTTTGTCCCAAGTATTTATTCTATCCATGTGTCATAGAGATTCCATAGACAATTGTCATTACTTTGGATTGTAATTTAGAGTTATTCATATTGGAAGCACGAAAGAAATGTTTCCATCCTTATGTTTTTTCAATTATTAAAAATGATGAATTTAAAGATTATGTTTCATGTATGGTCGTAATTAATTAAAATAATTGTATTTTCTAAAAGGTTTCCGCATGCATCTATTAGACATATATATGGGTATTCTTGTATGGGTTGGTCCACTTGGGTGGAATAGTATATCGGGTGCCAATCATGTAGTTTTGGGTCGTGACACTATCTGAGGACCGAAACCCTTTGCTGTCGCGCCCCTCGGCTCTCTCGTAAGGCAAGAAACGACCTTTAGAAGATCGCCGATCTGCATAAGATTCACCCTTGAACTTGTTTTGGTTTCTATCTTGGTCCCGTCCTTGGTTGATGTTGGGAACCCGAGATGATCATCTTCTATCTTTATATTCGATTCAGAGCGGTTATGGGCATCTACCCATGTGGTTTGTTGGAACTCTAGCAGGCTGATGGTAGGCTATAATTACGTATTTTAGTCGCTTATTGCACTCTAATTTACTGCACTTTTATTGTGTTCGAGCTTTGATCGCTAGTGTTTTTTACTTATTGTGTGTTTTATGCCTTGTATGAGTGATTCCAAGCTATGTAGATGTTATGAAATGAATTCAAATGATTTGGAGATTTGAAGTCTGAGTAAAATCCCAAGGGATTAAGTCGGGGTCATGTTCGGGGGTCGAGGACCAAGTCTGGACGTCAAAACGCAAACACAATCCATACTCTAAGAAAAATGCACTGATACGACGTGTGGCACGCTGCGGCTGTGTATTTTCCTGCTGCCTAACAGGTTTCAACCCTCTGGATTTCCCCACTAATGTACCGCATGATGTGTCACCCCATGCGGCGTGCCTGTGCAAATTTTATAGAGTAATTGTCCTATTTCGCGTAGGAAGCGGTGATTTCATCTGGGCCTGACCCTACTTGGTATAAATATATGAAAAAAGTTATTTTGTGGACTTTTGACACATATTCTACCTAAGGAGGTTAAGGAGAAGTTGGAGGAACATGAGCACACGGATTTCATCATTCCTTCCTCACTCAAGACATGAATTTGGATCGAATCTATGTTTTCCTATACTTTAATTTTATTTGTGATGAATTGCTCCATATCTATGGAGTAGTTCTCTTTAGGGTTTGATGGATTTGGTGTATTGATGATTGTTTGTGGATTATAACTCTAGTTTTTATGTATTGAAGAGTTTTTGGATGATTTAATTATTGCATCTATATTCACTTGTTCATGTAATCGAGAGAGGCATAACTTGAAATATCTTTGTATTACCTTGTTGGTTGAGTTCATTAATTCTTCTTAGTAATCGGAAGAGGCTAATTTAATCAATGATTAAACCTAGTAGGAGGATAATCTAAAAAGGTTCTCCTAAAGACCAATCCACTACGCATTCTTGCGTATCTTCACGTGCTTAAATTGGTTCATCTTGTGAGGTTAAGACTTAACCGAGAGAGGAGTTTTTGTTGAACGTTTGAACTAATAATCGAGTGAATTCGGGAGACTCACTTAAACATTAGA
This sequence comes from Nicotiana tomentosiformis, assembly GCF_000390325.3. NCBI lineage: Eukaryota > Viridiplantae > Streptophyta > Magnoliopsida > Solanales > Solanaceae > Nicotiana > Nicotiana tomentosiformis. Next base: position 128,568,136 of record NC_090818.1, read on the forward strand.
AGTGAATTATCTAGAGTTAGATCCCAAACAATTATCTTGCACCTATCCTATCAATACCTACTTTCTCCCATTAATAACATCCTTGCTTACCTTTGTTTTGATTGTCATTAGTCAATAGCTTTAGATTCTTAGTTAATTTTAGTTATTCATTATAAAAATCTCGATTGTTGATTCTCCTGGATATCAATCAAGCTAGAAACTACGAAAATACTGTTTAACTCCAATCCCTATGGATACGATATTATACTATACTACCTTTGGCTAGCGAGCATAATTTAAGTGTGTGTTTCGAGCTCGTCGCAGGTTTTCTTTCAACTTTCGGGAGGTGTCAAAGCTCCTTGGGTTCAAACAGTGAATGCCTCAGCTTCCCATTCGTATGGTACGGATGGTAGCAACATCCTCTCTTTCTGGAATTTAATAACGAACTCCCACAGAAATTCAGACTCACATATGCGATCATGAATATGTCTGCCTTCCTGGCTTGGACCCTCTTGGCCCCGACGTGGGCTTTAATGAAAGAATCTACGAGTATTTCAAAAGAATCTATTGAATTCTCGGGTAGGAGTGAATACCACGTCAAGGCTCCCTTCATGAGGGTTTCCCCCATTTTTTCAGCAGAAATGACTCAATCTCATGTTGAGCCAAGTCGTTTACCTTCACTGCCATTGTATAGGTCGTGATGTGATTCTGAGGATCTGAAGTCCTATCGTACTTTGGTATGTCCGGCATCTTGAACCATTTCGGGATCAATTCTGATGCTGCGCTCGGCTTAAACGATAATTGAGTATACTTCTTCGAATCCGGGCCCTTCAACATTGGTGGTGAGCCCAGGATCTGGTCCATTCGGGCGTGGAACTCCTTCGCGTTCTGATCCATTTGCTCGTTTATCTCCCTCATGAATCTCATGAGTTCGGTTTTGAAAGGATCATTACCGTTGTTGTTACCGGATCCACTACCAATCCCCCGGTTCCGTCCAAATCGACCTCACCTCTCGAGGTGTTGTTATCAACCTTTTGAGCCGTTTGATTTGCAGGAGCGCCAAGAGGAATTGATCCTCTTCCGTTTATGTTGTTAGAAGCACCTGATAATTTCTATTCCGTCATGACCTGATCCTGCCTTGAGAGATGGCCCATTATAATTTTTTGTTGCTCTCTCAAGATCCTTACTGTCTTCGCAACGTGTTCATCCTCCGCATCATCGGGAGTCGCTTCCCGCACATGTCAGGGATATTGTCCGCCATGTACCAGAGTTGCCACGTCCCCCTCGTTACAGGTGTCGCTGATTGAATCCTCATGTTGAGGCAGATTTTCGTGCGCCTCAACGTTATGTGCGATGTTAATATCATTAGCTGCCATTTTCAATTTGTTCTATGAAACAAAGAATTAAACGAGTTAGTAATAGATGCAGGGATCAACTCAATTATGCAACTGTCTAAGCCCCAAGGTGGATGCCAAACTATTTACCTGTAAAATGGTATAGTTGAATTTGTTGCGTGGTTTATAGATAAGCGAATCGATTTGATCCATAAATAATAAATAAGACTTAGCATAAAAATTAAAGGAAATGGCAGATCTGGCGCCGGGAACGATGCCTCCGAGGGCAGAAATAATAGCAATATAAAACAGAAAGTAAAGTTATATTCTCTAGCTTGAGAATGGAATGTAGCATAAGTTTTGTCAGAAATTTTGTGTCACATCCCTTACTTTTCTACAGAGGATTTGTGACCATAAGACCCCGTAAGTTTAATAACCTTGATACCGTTAAATACATTTTGATATAGTATTTATATTGAGTGGAACATTTTTGTAAAAAATTTGAAAAATATGATTTTATATAGTTATTAATATTACTACTTTCGAATATATTTTAAATTATACACATGATATGAGGAAGTTTATGAGATTTTCTTTATTGTAAAAGATAGAAATTATTTTCTCACAAGAAAAAAAGGTTATCTTTTTACCATTTTAAGAATTAAGCGTACGAAAATTTGTACTTTTTATATGAGACTAGGAAAATTATAAGTTGAGAAAATATATGTATTTTTACATGGATGTTTTAATGAAATAATAGTGTATGCATTGATTTTATATGGTACCACATGACCACGATAGTAGGGTATATATATAGTATATTAAAAGTGGATAATATTTTAAGATAATTCTTAATTATGTGGGTAATTAGTTAATTACCGGGTAGCATAATATTACCTAATTAATTAATTAATTATTGGATAAGATTAATATCCCCACCCCACCCCACGTGGCAGCAAGCCACTAAACCAAACAAATGACTCTTACTCCCTTTTGATTAGGTGGCAACCTAAAATGCTAGTTATAAGACACTTCAATACAAACAACCCTACCACCATATATGATTTCTTACCAAATTCCTACAAATGTGAGCTTTGCACATTAGCTTTTGCACATTAACTACAAGACACTACAATTCAGATGTGAGCTTTGCACATTAGCAACGTAAATGCTTATAAATTCCTACAAAATTCCTACACATTCCTTACAGTACACCACAATCAGGCGTTAGAGATTCTTACAAAATTTTCAACAAAATGTCTTGCAATCAAACAATTTCAACGAAAATTATTAGCACATAAACAACGTGAGATTTTGCGATTCTAAAGGAGTACGGTGCAATCTCTTCCAAAAATATCATATGGATTTTTTTCCTACTCTAGGTATGTCAAGGCTATCCCTTCTTTCTTTTTGGCATGATCCAAGTAACGATACGTAAACGTAATACTATTCCATAAGTGATTTTACTCTTAGCAGTTAAGGATACCTAAGTTATTTCTTCCGGTAAAGTGATATTCAAGCATGTCTACGTATGTCCCTAGTCCCTATTGAGGTATATGACAGAGAACTTGTGTTACAAATATATGTGTTGGGATTTGTTTATAAATATAGTTTTATAGTTTAACTAAACATGCAGTAATTATATGCATATAATGAACAAATATAACATGATTATTTGTAATATTAGACTTATACTATTGTGTTATTACATGATATTTAATAGCAGAGTAGTCATATTGAGATCAATAATTGATTATAGAAACATATTAATATTATAGTTTGTGGTTGTTTGTGACAAGTTACACTTGAAAATTGATTATGAACTATAACATAATGAATTATAATATAGTATATATTGTTATAACACAAAATATTATAAAATATCAATTTGATTATAATATATCGTTAGGTTATTGTAAATTGATTTTGAAGTAATAATTCATGCATAATAAAGGTTTATAATGCATTTTTGTTTAGATATATAGGTAGTTTGACGTTGTGATATGTATGATTGTATAAATACTATGATGAAATTCATTCAACTTAATGTAAGACAATTACCACATATTGTCATGACTGATAATTGCACTGTTAACAATGGCTATCTTGACAACTTTTGGGGTACTAACATAAAAGATATACGATTGTATATATAGTTTAATATAGTATAATTATAATGTGTTAAGGCCGTATGATATTGATGGAATTAGGTGTTTTGTGGTGTAGTTTTAGATAATTAATTTTGATTAATTGTGATAGTAGATAATGACGTGTAATAAGTAATAGAATTAATGGTATGTAATAAATATGATTAAAATGTTGAATGAAGTTGTGTGTGGTATATGATAGAGAAGTTAATATTTATAATATAGTGATACATGTACATGCATCTTCAAGCATTTACCACCGTGCTACGACCGGTCGGGCAATTACTATAGGTTGGGCAGTTATGTATCATTATTTACCGCCGGTTAGGCAGACATGCATATTCATTTACCATCGAACTACGGCTGGTCGGGCAGTTACACATTTACCACCGAGCTACGACCGGTTGGGAAGTTATACATCTACCACCGAGCTACGACTGGTCGGGCAGTTACCACCGATTGGACAGTTATGTATTATTATTTACCACCGGTTGGGCAGTTATGCATTTACCACCAATCTACGGCATGTCGGGCAGTTACCACTGATCAGTTGGGCAGTCATGCATCATACGATATGGATAATAGTTTCAAAGAGAAGCATTGTATATATGTAAGTATAATAAGTATGCATATACGGTGGCACTTTAGAGATTCAGGTTGATTCTTATATGTCTTTAATTAATATTGACTTATTGTTATGTTTCAGTTCTGCCTTACATTCTCAGTACATTATTCGTATTGACGTCCTTTTGTTGGGGACGCTGCATTCATGCCTGCATGTATAGATAATCAGTTCGACGAACCCTCATAGTAGACGAGATTGGCATTCAATAAAGGATCAGTAAGACTCCACTTCATTCAGAGTGCAGCCGAGTCTATAAGTCATCGTGTCAGAGTTTTTCTACAGACTTATGGATAGATCGGTACCCTGTCCCATATGATGTCAAATAATCTTAGAGGCTTTGTAGACAGAGGTTAATTTTGTACAATATATCAGAGGCCTTGACGGCCCATATGTATTCATATTTTATGAAAGATGGTTCATTGATACAACGTTTGCCCACTTATAGTTTATGCATTACAAGTTGTGGCCATGTTGGCTCATGAGAGTTACATAGTGGTTTACTCGGGCCAGTACGGCACCGGGTGCCAGCCACGCCTCCCCAGGTTTGGGGCGTGACATTTTGTATCCATACAATGGTTGTTGAAGCTACTATTTATAGCTACACCTAGGAAACAAGATCCTAAGATCAAGCTCTTCTTAATTGACAGTAAAAGGTATCATTGATGAATGTGTAACGACATGTCATGAATGCCAAAATCCTTTGCAAAGGCTGCCTATTTAATACTAGAGAATATTCTTCATTAAATGTCATCAGGTGACAAACATTCGACCTGCTCCCGTTGATTATGCTCCCTTCGGGGTCTATCCGATACCAACTTCAGTTGTTGTCTTCGATCTTAGTTCTTACTTGATTTGTCTTCCGCATGTCTCCGGTTCCATGTGTCATGCTACCATTTGATCATTTAATATAAACCAATTTTGTCCTATACAACTATATGTTGTTGGTAAAGTTGCTACTATGTGACCATGAGGTCACGAGTTCGAGCCGTGGAAACAACCTCTTGCAGAACTGCAGGGTAAGACTGCGTACAATAGACCCTTCTGGTTTGGCCCTTCTCCGGACCCTGCGCATAGCGGAAGTTTAGTGCACCCAACTTCCCTTTAAACGTAACTATATGTTTCTCTTCTTTTTGACATAAATAAATAAAAATTGGATCCATAATTGGTTTGCATTCGCCTGTATTAATGTTGACATCAATCTTCCTTTTATAACAAACTAATGGAAAATATAGTACTTCTGTTCCGTTTTTACTTGTTACATTTACAAATAAATGGTTATTTCAAAATATTTGTCGTTTAAAAAAAGAAATTAAATCTTTCTTTCAAGTATTAAAAACTTTTAATTTTCCCAATTTGTGATATACAATTAAACCTCTTCGTTTTTTTTGAATGCTATAGTAAAGTGCTTTTATAGAAAACATATATAACCGTTATAGTGAAGTGATGTTATAGATGATGACTGTTATAGATGATGATTGTTATAGAGAAGTCTGACTTGTATATCATGTTGGACGCCAAGTAAAAAATACTAATTGAAAATAATTTGATTACATTATTCTTACTTATGTTTTCATTTTAATTTATTATTTCTTCTGGTTTCACCAAATTAATTTCTCTCCATATTTATTAGAGTTAAAGTAAAATTAGAATTTAATACAAACTAGGAATATATTATAGGCGCGGGTTTAATTCCCACTACTCCTTTCCTTCCCATTCTCCAATGGAATCTTTTTTACTCATATTAAGGTTTTTTTTATCTTACATTATTTAGGTGTAAGATTCCCATTCAACTAATAATTCTCCTTTTTTTCTACCTCTCATCTCCCAGTTATTTACGGACTTACTCTCACTCAAAAATAAATAAAAACAATATTTTTTTAAAAAAAATCCATCCTTATATATATAGCTCCCAAAAGAAGGACTCTTCTTCTCATATTCTCTACCTTTTCTTTTTCCCTTTCTCTTTGTAAAACAATGGCTTCACAAGCCGCTCTTCTCCTCCAAAAACAACTCAAAGACCTAAACCGGCATCCGGTTGACGGTTTCTCCGCCGGTTTAGTCGACGAAAACAACGTTTTCGAGTGGAGCATTACCATTATTGGTCCACCCGAAACCCTATTTGACGGCGGTTTTTTTAACGCTACCATGATTTTTCCTCCGGATTATCCAAATAACCCACCGGAAGTTAAATTCACGACTGAAATCTGGCATCCTAACGTGTATTCTGACGGTCGGGTTTGTATATCGATTCTACACCCGCCCGGTGATGATCCGAATTTTTATGAACTTGCTAGTGAACGTTGGACGCCGGTTCATACGGTTGAGAGTATTATGTTGAGTATTATATCGATGCTTTCGAGTCCGAACGATGAATCTCCGGCGAATGTTGATGCTGCTAAGGAATGGAGAGATAATCGGGATGAGTTTGTGAAGAAAGTTAAACGTTGTGTTAGGAGATCACAAGAGATGTTGTGAGAAAACTTGGTTTGCAAGGAAAAGGAAAATAGAAGGAAAAAAAGAAGAGAAATACTTCTTTAAATTTTTTTATTTTTTTTTTGGCTTTTTTTTTTATTATTTTTTGTTTTTGTTTTAGAAGTAGTATATTTTTGGTAATAAGAATATTTTAGAGAGGAAAATTAAAACTTCTGAGGTCATGAATTTATTTGGAGAAAGGTTTGATTCTCCTTTTTTTTCCTAATTTTGTTGAAAATTTAGACAAATTTGGATGGGTTATGGTTTCGTTTATTAGATAGATTAAAAATTGTTGAAGTAAAATTTTATGTTAGCCAGTTTAATGTTTAAAGTAGTGTTGCATCCATGAATATTTGTGTGTTAGTTGTTATGTTTTACGAGTAATCTATTTTCATCAAGCGAGTTTAACACGTGAAGAAGAAATATATTAAGAACTCAACAAAATAAATTGTTATTAACATTAAAAATTAAAATACATTATTAAAACTATTTTCTTTGAGGAAATTTATGGTTTCGGGATTGGTAAGGACTCTATCGGAGGCATGCTCTTCTAAACTCGTCAAGCTCACTTGGACGATAGTCCTTAATGGATATTTTTTCTTTTGGATCAGTTTTTAAAAAATTTAGACTTACTTTTTGCCTTTATTTTTGTTAGAAGAATGGGGTTGCTATTTTAATTGGTTCAAAATTTCTTCCATACAGGAGAAATTTGAGAGTATGAACTTGATTGTGGCAATTTGGAAGATACTGAAAAGTAAATCAAATTTTAAATTTTGATTATCAAATTAAAAATTCAAATTAGGACAATAATTTAATAAATATATTTAAACTTAAAGCATCACAAACAAGAATTAAACTAAACTCAAATTTAACTAACATCATGATACTTTCATTGTAACTAACTTAAAACTTAGATTAATTGGCAAAGAGCAATTTAAGTCATTAAGAATATGTAAACACAAATTGATGGAATATTGAGAAAAAAAAAGTAAATGGAATAGAATTTTATGGCTCTACACAAACTAATTAACTAAGAAGGCAGTCAATTTATTTACTGAAAGTCACAAATTATTAAAAAAATTAATAATTCTAGATTAGCAATAAAAATCTAATCACAAACTAATTAAGGCAAAGAAGTAAAACAGTGTAGTTCTCCTTCTCTAATTGTGTATATATAAAAAAGCTTTCCTAGTCTAAAAATAGAGAAAAAAAAGATTTGTGTGGTTGTATCTAAATAGGAATAGAATAGTACGTGCGCGTTATGTTGCTGATTGGTTTCGAACTCAAGACCCTTCTAAAAATAGACAAAAAAAGAATTTGTGTCGTTGTATCTAAATAGGAAAAGAATAGTACGTGCATGTTATGTTGCTAATTGGTTTCAAACTCAAGACCCTTCTAAAATTTGAACTTTTTCACCATTGGGCTGGACTTTTTCCTTAAACAATGTGAGTTCAATATATATTTTATAATGAAATATCTTCGGAGAAAGAGAAGATATACATATATATACAGTATTATTTTTTGACGAAGCGGATTCATATGAACCCCCTTGATTGCACGTGGATCCGCCCCTGAATCTAATGGTATGATATATAATTCTAGTATCAAATTAGTCCAATTTTTACCTAATATTGTTCTAATTAAACGTACCATTAGATGGAAACGAGCCCTTCTTATAAATAGTAGTTCGGGATCTTTTCTCAAGTAGCCTATACAATGATTATATACAGTTATATACATATTATACATTGATTATACATAAATATATATCTGCTAGACTATAAGTTGTTGGGTGGATAGCTATTTAAGTTAACGTCTAACTACTTCTTCCTCCTCATAGTTGTGTGCGTGTATGTGTCTGTTTTGCCTTTTGTGTGCGTCTATGCGCTTTTACATAGGTTGCTTTTGTCTGTGTATGCAGTGGCAGGGGTATCAGACACTCTTTCGTCGGATATACTGTATAGTTAGGTAAAAAAATAAAATTAATGTGTATGTGTGTGTATATACTTACATATTGATACCCCTTGCTTTTTTGGATTTATATTTTTTATATTTTGATACCCGTTAGTAAAATACAATTGTGAAAGAATTGGGACTCCATTGCCTCTGTCCGTGTACAACTGTGAACAAATTGGGACTCTATTGTTTCCGTCCATGTACAAGTGTGGTATAGAATATTGGGATACCATATATGCTCTAAATATTGCAGATATTATATGTTCCCTTTCGCTTTCTTATATTTTGGGTGACAGGAAAATATACCGAGAGATATTATTAGTTCAAATAATTAGTTAATCAATTAGCAAAACAGTCCTTTATGTAGTTAAGGTGGAGAAGTAAATAAGAATACTTACGAAGGAAGTTTTAATTTAGGTTATATTGGTCATTGATTGAAAACGGACTCTTTTTATATTGTCTACTTTAGTTTGCGCTTGCATTCTCTTTTACTAGCTTTTCATTTATCTTTTTGCAGTAATAGTTCAGTATGTGTAACATTATTATGCCTTAACCGTAAAAGCTTTATCACTTGAAACCATTCACCCAATTTCAATCAACACCTTAGACATAATAAATTATATTTAGAACCATCAAAATAGGCTTCGCCCATGAGGTCAGTCTAACACGGGGATTTGCAGCAGTACCATATATTTGTGCCATCTTTTAACTTATACCTTATTTTTAAAAATTATTGATTTGGTAGCCAGCTGACAAAGAATCCGTAATAATATGACAATTATACCCCTGACAAAAGATATAAAACCTACATCACGCATTAATCGCGTGATCTGCAACTTCATTCGTGAAAATTTTCACATTGAAGCTAAAACTTTATGCTAATGCATTCTAAAGTTATTTATCCTGCGGTCTACAGTTTTGTCATGAGTTTTATCCTAAATTTCAGTCTAATTATGCTGAAATTTTTTAGTTCTTTTGCTAAAACTTCAGACTAAACATGTTTAAGTTTTTGTCTTGCAGTATGTAATTTTTTAATGAGTTTTTGCTAATGCATGCTGAAGTTATTTAGTTCATTTGCTAAAAGTTCATACCAAAACATGCTGAAGTTTTGTCCTGCAGTCTACGGTTTTGTCATGAGTTTTATCCGAAACTTCAGTCTAAACAAGCTGAAATTTTTTAGTTCTTTTGTTAAAACTTCAAACTAAAAATGTTTAAGTTTTTGTCTTACAGTATGTAATTTTCTAATGAGTTTTTGCTAATGCATGCTGAAGTTATTTAGTTCATTTGCTAAAATTTCATACCAAAACATGCTGAAATTTTGTCCTGCGGTCTACGATTTTGTCATGAGATTTATCTGAAATTTCAGTCTAAACAAACTGAAGTTTTTTAGTTCATTTACTAAAATTTTAGACTAAACATGCTTAAGTTTTAGTCTTGCTGTAATTTTCTAATAAGTTTTTGCTAATGCATGCTGAAATTATTTAGTTCATTTGCTAAAACTCCATTCCAAAACATGGCGAAGTTTTGTCCTGCAGTCTACAGTTTTATCAATAGTCGTTTATTAAAGAAGGGCAAAATCGTCTTTTTAAAACACTTTTAACAAAAAAAAACGGGTACGAATGCAAACGGAAAAATAAAACGGGTACAAATTAAAAAGGGACGATCAAATAGGGCACCCCATACTATATTTACGTCTAACACAATCCACTACTTGGATAGGCCAATTGGGTTAAAATTTTTCTAACCCATTAAAAAGTAAGGTTTATAGGCCCGACCCAAATTAGCTTGCCGATCCTGGAGGCTTGATCGAGGTTGGGCCAGGGCAGACCCGTGGGCCAAAGAAAATTCATTCAAATTTAAAATTTAAAAAAAATCAGAAATCGTCAAAGAGACAAGTCTTGCTCACATACATTAAGTCTTTTAAGTTGAACTGCTGGGATATTGTTTCTTGAAATGAATCTACTTGAAAACATTGTTTAGCTCGTAGTTGAAATTACTTACTGTGTTTTTGTACAGTCTCATAAGTTTGTTGACGCAAAAAAAGAAAAAAAAACTTCATCAAAATAGAAGATTTCAGTTCATGTTGGCTTATTGGGAACGTTTCAAAAAATAATTCCTATTAGCGATATATTATATATGTATATGATTATTGAGTAGGTATATTGTGTTTTGCATTTGTCCACGGTTTGGGTTAAATACCAAAGTATCTTTTACTTTATTTTAATTATTGATTGTGAATTTCTTAGAATTTAGTTGAACGTTTCAAAGTTTTATTACCAACTAAACTCTTCTGTTTGCAAATAAAGTCGACTTTCTTGAATATTATGAAACTTTATGTAATATTGTCATATTATCATATAAAATTTTATGCTTTTGCAAATTTCACTTACTAATTACACATCATCATATGTTAGAAATGTTAGAATTTCAAGTTCGAATTAATATTGAAAAGAATTTCTTTCAAAAAGAAAAGAAAAGAAAGGAATATTGAAAAAGATGAGGCCTAGGTTGGGCTGGCTATTGTAGGCACTTTCAAAAGTGAAGCCTATTCGCCCCAACCCATCAAATTTCATGGTCCGTGAAACATGTTATACTGAACTGAAATAGCCCATTTTGACATCTCTAATTAAATTGAATTGGTCTAACTCAAAGTTATAATTTAATATGTTATTATTTTCATATTTTATTTATTTTATTACAAAAAATAGTTTTTTTAGAGAGATAAGTTTGTGGAATTATAGAGGTAAAATAAAATAAAATAAAATAAACTTTTGGTTAAGTAAGTTACATGCCTTTTCTTTTACTTCTTTTTTCCTTTCTCATTATACAACTTAGACAAATTACAATATAGTAATATATATGGAAGAATAGTTGGGTCCGAGCTATGGAAATAGAGAAACTCTTGATAAGAAGTATTTTTTCTTTTAATGAATCTTACACAACCTAATATATAATTTATTCGAGTAGTGTGTCCCAGACATAAGATGATTAAACCAATAAAAAGAAAAAAAACTTTGAAGGATAGAGATGAAAAGGTAAAAAAAAAGTAGACTTTTAAATTATATGATCTAATTTGGGGAATTCTCAACAACGTAAATACATTCCCGTAAATTTTAACATCTCGGGATATCAATTTATTTAAATTAAAGGGACTAACTGGGGAAATTCTCAATAACTTAAATATATTCCCATAAACTTTAACATCTTGAGGATATCAACTTATAAAACTTCACAAAGTCAAACTACTGATTAATTCCCAAACATGCCTATTTGGAAATCAAGTACCTATCTTAATTAAGAGCTGTCAAGTTATACGAAAAAAAATAATTTTCTCAGTATAAAATTAACTAATCTACCAATCTTTAATAAGCTCACAAAGATTTACAAAACTGAGCTTTTTATTATTTTAATTTTTCTAAAACTAGCTTTTTTTGTGTGATTTAATTGCTTCTTTACCTTTTGATGCAGACAAAACTTATTAGGAAATTTGGTTAATTATGCAAGCTTACCTATTATATAATATATGCTTCCTCTATTTATATTGGCAATTACTTTCTTTTTCATCACTTACATATATCTATTCCCTCACGTAGCAGAGAAAATTAAAGAGAATATTAAAATGCATTTCTTTTCTCGTCTTCAATTTGTGTCTGCTTATTGCACTTTGCAATGGATCAAATGCTGATGAAAGAAAGGTAATATTCCCTTGCTTTTCCAATTTTTTTCTCCAAAAATAAAAACGATAATTCACATATAGTCCCTCCAATCCTATTTTAAATGTCATTTTGGTCAAACAAATTTGTCAAAAATAAATGTCGCTTTAGGAAATCAAGATATAGTTAATTTTTTAATTAAAATCTATCGTTGCTCCAATGACACTTATAATTAGTGCTATTAAATGATTTCCTTAATTATTGCCAAAACCTTAAACTATATTTAAAGAAATACTAGACGGAGGTGCAATTTTTCAATTTTTTGACCAACTTCGTAACAATATATCTATAAAAGGGGTAACCCGCTGCACAAGCCATCTCGCGTTCCTACAGGGTTTGGAGAAGAGCCGTATCTCAAGGCGAGTTATGTAGCTACTTCTACGGTTCAAACTCATGACCTATGTGCTTGTTGAAGGCTAAACAACATCTTGAGTAGTCGTTGATAATTGAGTTGAAGCTTGTGGAGGTGGAGGCAGGGAGGCAGCTTGTTGGAGTAATGTGGCAGGAACGGTATATGATGAGGAGCATAATGTGGAGGAGGATGCTTTTAGGTGGTCTTGATAAGGGAAACATTCCTCATCGAAGGCAACATGGCGAGCGATGTAAACCCGGTTAGATGGCACATGAAGACACATATAACCCTTGTGTTTTGAGCTATAACCTATAAAGATACATGGCTGAGAATGAAATTCAAACTTGTGTTTATTGTAAGGACGAAGAAAAGGAAAACAAAGACAACCAAAGGTTTTTAGAAAGCCATAATCTGGTGGACGATCATATAAACATCGGTAAGGTGACAAGTGGTTTAGGATAGGGGTGATGGTATGGTTAGAGAGGTAGACTGCCGTATGAAATGCTGGTTCCCAGAAGGACAATGGGAGAGAAGCATGGGCACGAAGAGATAATCCTTTTTCGACAATAATGCGATTGCATCGCTCTGGAGCACCATTCTGTTCTTGTGTGTGCGGACATGAAACTCGATGTTGAATGCCTAGAGTTTGAAGATGAGAGGAAACATTACGAAATTCATCTCCCCAATCAGTTTGTAGACATTTTATTTTGACATTGAATTGGGTTTCAACCATAGTATGAAATTGTTTAAAAATAGTAAGCACATCTAATTTTTGATGGATAAAATAAATCCAAATAAACTTGGTACTATAACGACCCGACCGGTCGTTTCGGAAGTTATAGCCCTGTTTCTCCCATTTCTGTTTCCTTTACGCTCTTAAGCTATATTATGATATACCGGGTTAGTTAGTTCGGGCTCGGAGTGGTTTCGGAGTGGAATGAGACACTTAGTCTCTTATTTAGAACCTTAGATTGGAAAAGTCAACCGGATATTGACCTATGTGTAAACGATCTCGAATTTGAATTCTGATGGTTCTGTTAACTCCGTTAGGTGATTTTGGACTTAGGAGCGCGTCCGAAATGTGATTTGGAGGTCCGTGGTAGAATTAGGCTTGAATAGGCGAAATTGGAAATTTGGCGATTTCGGTTGGCAGTGAAAAATTTGATATCGGGGTCGGAATGGAATTCTGAAAATTGGAGTAGGTTTGTAGTATCATTTGTGATGTGTGTACAAAATTTGAGGTCATTCGGACGTGGTTTAGTTGGTTTCGGCATCGGTTGCCGAATTTAGAAATTTAGAAGTTCTTAGGCTTGAATCCGAGGGGTAATTTGATGATTTGATATTTTTTTGAGTGATTCGAAGGTTCGACTAAGTTTGTATGTTGATATATGACTTGTTGATATTTTTGGTTGAGGTCCTGAGGGTCTCGGGGTGATTTCAGGTGGTTAACGGATTTGTTAAAGTTGGAAAATGCAGCTGAAGCTGCTGCTACTGCTATTTTCGCACCTGCGAAGAAAGAGTCGCAGGTGCGAGGCCTTGAGCGCAGATGTGAAAATGAAGAGTTGGGCCGGTTCCGCAAAAGCGAAAATGTTACGCAGATGCGCGCCCGCAGGTGCGGAACCTGGGGTCGCAGGTGCGGAATTGAGGGCTTAAGTGGTTCTCGCAGGTGCGAGAATTTGACCGCAGGTGCAGTTCCGCAGGAGCGGACATATGGCTGCAGGTGCGACTGTGCTGGGGAGAAAAGCCCAGCTCGTGTGTTTTGCCTTCATGTTCCATTTTTGGATTTGAGAAACTCGGGAGAGAGGCGATTTTTCGAAGGGTTTCAAGGAGCAACGTTGGGGTAAGTGATTCTAACCCATAATGGTATAAATTTCGTGAATCTATGGCCTTATTTATCATTAATTAGTAGGAATTTGGAGTGAAAGTAGGGGGTTAAGGCTTGGAATATTTAAGAGTTTAATTTAAGGATTTGAAGGACCAAACGATGTCGGATTTTGATGAATTTAGTATGGTTAGATTCGTGAGTGAATGAGTTTTCTAGTTTTATAAATTTTGTCAAATTTTGAAATGTGGGCCCGGGGGTCGGGTTTGAGGCAATTTCGGGTTTTGGTCTAGTTTTGTAGCTTTTCCATTGGAATTCATTCCATTAGCGTATATTGATGGTAGTGTACTGATTGTGAATAGATTTGGAGCATTTAGAGGCCGAGTCCAGAGGCAAGAGCATTGCGGGGTAGAGATTTGACCGGTTTGAGGTAAGTAACGATTGTAAATCTAGTCTTGGGGGTATGAAACCTCGGATTTCGTATCATTTTACTACTTTGAGGTGACTGGCGTGCGGGCGTGCACCGTTGGGGATTGGTGACTTGGTCCGTCCCGTAGCAATTGTAAAGTTGCATATTTAGTTAAAACTATATGATACTTATATGTTTTAGAAAGAGTTTCTGTAAATTGGGCTGAATACCATGGTTGGGCCTTGTGCCAGTGCTGTTTGGACCCTTAGGGGCCTTTTCTTACTATCCTCTCATTGTTTTCGATTGAAAATCTATACTCAGTCATGTTTATACTTGTTTAACGCATAACTCAGTTTTATGACTCTATTTTTATGCATATAAATGTTTTGGGCCAAATGCCCTGTTTTACTGAAATGTCCGAGTGGCTTGAGAGGTTTATGACTGAGTGAGGCCGAGGGCCTGATTTGTGAGGATATTTATGGGATCGAGCTGCACGCCGTAGCATGTTGCATATTTATGGGATCGGGTTGCACGCCGCAGCATGTTTGATATCGGCCGAGAGCCTGATTGTGAGGACGAGTGTGGATCGGGGCTGCCCGCCTGCAGCATACTTTATTATTATAACACGTGAGTTGTCCGTGCAGCACGTGAGTTGTCCGTACAGATTATAGCGTTTGGGCTGAGGGAGCCCCTCCGGAGTCTGTACATACCCCAGTGAGCGCAGGTACCTACTGAATGCGAGTGCCGAGTGCTGAGTGACTGGGGGGCATGAGTGATTGTGAGGTATGCCCGAGTGACAAGAGTGATTGTGAGGTATGCTCGAGTGGCAAGAGTGATTGTGAGGTATGCCCGAGTGGCACGGGTGATTGTGAGGTTTGCCCGAGGGGCTGTATATGAGTGATGTTTTGCCCGAGGGGCTGTTTATGATCTCATCATTTTTGCTCACCTTTGCATTTTTTCTCTTTTTGAAAACTGTTGAAAAATATCTTTAAATAATTTTTACTGGAACTGGGTTTAAACGAGATATTTTGATTCAAACCTTGATTTTAAAAGCATGTGGTATTTTACTGAGATTTCCAGATATGAACGTTATATGCTTTATTGCTCGTCACTACTGTTCAGTCTTTATTTATTTTTGTTACTTACTGAGTTGGCATACTCACATTATTCCCTGCACCTTGTGTGCAAATCCATGTGTAGCTGGACACGGTAGCAGTTGTTGATTATTTTGGTTGCAGATTTTCTCGAGGGTAGCAAGGTAGCTGCTTGGCGATCGCAGCCCCTGCTCTTCTCCCTCTTATCTTCCTCTACTTGTATTTAGATATTTTCCAGGCTGAGTTAGCCTTGATATTGTTAGATAGATTGTAGTAGATGCTCATCACTAATGACACCCTGATGTCGGGCTTTTTCTTCCGCACTTTTATTTTGATTTGAACTCCTTTGCGAAGGTTTTTATGTTAAATAGCACTGAAATTATTTTTGAAATGAAAATATCGGTTTGTTTTGGAAATGAGTCGGCTTTCCTAGTTCCACGATAGGCGTCATCACGACAGGGGTTTGTTTGGGTCGTGACAGATTGGTATCAGAGCCTAGGTTACATAGGTCTCACGAGTCATGAGCGGGTTTAGTAGAGTCTTGCGGATCGGTACGGAGACGTCTGTACTTATCTTCGAGAGGCTGTGGAACCCTTAGAAAAATTTCACTTTCTTGTATTCTATCGTGCGAAATTGATTCAGCTTAAAACATAACTCTTTGAATTCCTTCCACGCATTCGTATGCGCACATGAGCACTCAATATCAGTTGTGCATCGCCGACTTATGATTCTATTCGAGATGTGTATTATGTGTTTTGGTGATAGGCTAGTCTGAAGGACTTGAGGCCAGGTTTAAACCGTAGTTTTGGCTCGGTAGCTTCAGTTGTAACCTGTACATTTGAACTCGTATATCCGGTAATGCCCCTACGAGTGGAATTCGTGGCTCGATGAGCGGTGGAATGGCTTTGTGATGAGTATGATGTAAATGCGGGATGTGTTAAGACGATTTGAATGTGACGAGAAGTGTTTCCTTGAAATGTAAAGGAAGGCCATTGGGCGGTTGATTTTCATTTTGATGTGACGTACGGTCTCGAGTGTGAATGTTTTGAAGGATCTTTCATGTTGTTAAATTTTGGGGCAAATTAAATTCTCATGTCTTATCAATGAGTTTGGACTCAAGAAGAGTACGTGATTGTGTAGTAATTGTGGTTGTGAATGGGTATTTTTGATGTTGATGGCTCGAGAAAGATGATCTTCGAAGAGACTTAGAGTCGGTAACATTTTATTGGTTCAGATGCGACAGAGATACATTTCGATTTGATGCAGCAGTTGGGTAGCAAAGTATGAGGAAAGACATGACGGGAAATGTTTCGCGGTGGTTGAAGTACTAGCAGGTCAAGTAGGAGAAGTAGAGGTTGATAAGTTTCTTAAAGGAGATGATTTAACCGAAGTAAGAGTGGCATATTAGCATATGAATTCACTAGTAGGGTAGTCGTGTGCCTTGAGAAAGTGTAGAATGGTTTGGAATCGTGTTAGTATGTGAATCGGCTTGCAGACTCTATTTGGAGTGATGATTAGTGTACAAAGGAAAATTGAATATGGCAGAAAGGAGTGTGTTTGAAATGAATAGAGGCGTGAAGATCTGATTATCGTGTCAGGTGCAATATGACTTGAGTTCGGAAGGTATTGTTGACATACAATTGATGTCAATAGGTAAAGTACAGACTTATACAAATGGTGGGCGAGCATGAACTCAGGAGAATTTATAGATTTAGTGGTCGTTGCACTTAGTGCAGTTTCATTGGAAGATGTCGGTAAGGAATTCCACATGTGGGTTATCTCCTGTGTTCAGCTAGCGGTGGCGTGATATTGATGAAGCTTTTGTGAGGAATATTATTTGCTACTCGGTAAGAGGTCGCGTGTGTGATTTTGGCTGGATATTCAGAATGTTCATGAAAGGCTTAATAAAAGACTTCGAGAAGTCTGGCAGGCTACAGTGCGAGACCTTGGTAATTGAGAAGGAGAAATCCTTACAGGTTCTAATTTTATATAATTGCAGCTTAAGTCTAAGTGGGAGAATCTGTTATCGACGAGTTGATTGCACGGTTATGGGTCATATTAGTTTCGGTTCGGGGTATACCGGTGAATCAGTTATAACTTGCAGAGATCGAGATTGAGATCGAGGATGACTCGGGTAAAGGAATTTTTAGACACAAGTTGTATTACACTCTATGGTTATAGGAGGACCATAAAATAATTTAGTTATTCACAGAGAATGTAGTGTACATGGAGCGGGAATTTGCTCGGTTGCGTATGAGTGTGGGTTACTCTTTATTCCCTTGGGTGTTGGTGTGCTAATGGGGCACAGGTCATTTCGGTCCGTTTGGTCGGTTAATTCGAGATTTGAGTAGAGTGGATGACTCTCGAGAATGGTTTCAATGGATTCAAGATTTATAAATATGGCTAGAAAACTGGGAGTTGCATTGAACGGTGTTGAGACTCGTGGCATCTTATATCATTGTGAATTATGCATTTCAGTATCAAGAAGGTGAAGGAAACCGTTTTAGGTTCACATAAAGTCTCTTCGGAGTAAGCATTTTTGGTTGTGGAACCTTTGGGATACATAAAAAGGGAATTCGGCGGCTTATAAGCCTTAGTGCAGCGTGATTCTATGCTAGAGTTCGTGGGGTAAGTTTTAGTTAAGGATAGTAGTGTTCTAACAAGGAAAAAAGTAGCAATTTGAAGGCAATTTAGAAAGAACTTGGAGAAATAGGACAACTTGGTTATGTGCGAATGGATTTCAAAGTGTTCATGATGGGTTCTACCATGGTTTGAATCGGATATTTTGTACCGATGTACGAAACGTGTTGTGTGTTATGATTTCCTCCTAAAAAGAAGCAAGAAAGAGGTTTCTGACTAATAAGGTATGTAATTTGCTAGTGACTCAGAGTTGATAATGGAATTCTTATGCTTGTCACCTGATGGCATAATAGATGTGGTGTGTTGTGCGGGAATAGGATTTACATGTACAAGGTCACAGTTCAGTTTTGAAGGGAAGGACATAAATTCTTAGGCAGCATGAACGGTTTCCGATGACCAGGTAAATGATATTACTATCTGGTATAGCTTGATGAGAGTGTAAATTTCAGAAGGGGCAGTGTGTTTTGATTTATGGGTACTTCGCTGGTATTGCGGCACTCTCCTGATTGATCGACTGTTGATATTCAAATTTTTGCCAGGTGGCACAGAAGAATTTTTAAAGTATTTCTCGTGGGATGATTGTGTATGAGAGAGTTGTTAGGCATTCGGGCGGTGGAGGTGGAATCAAATATGGTGATTTATGTGTTCTATGGAATTAGAGATTGAGAGCTCTCATGAGCAGATTGTTTCATGGTTGTGGACTGTAAAGTTGTGGCTGGAGCTAGCCAGATGATAGAAGGTGTTATGATTCCGTCATTGTCAACTTTCGGAGGTTGTTTATCTATTGGTGGCTGACCATAGTTGATTTGGGGCCCATTTGTAGGTCCAATTAGGATGTGTATTCTACACCGAGCTGGATTGATTGGCTCCATACTGCTATTGTTGAAGGATGTGCCATTCGGTTAATGTGAAGCTTATTCGTGTTCTGAAATGATATGTGAGTTACTCTTCTATGCTACGAGGAGTTGTGATTCATTGGTTATATGCACATATGGTGCGGTTCTATTGTGGCCTTATAGCGGAATTTGAGCGAGAATAGTATTGGATATTGCTTCGTTGATGACGTATTGGTTATGTTCGTTCGGGTTTTATGTGGCATGGTGTCGTTTGCTTCTCCGTGGTTATGGTAATGCACTTTGGGTACTTGATGTCGAATTGCGCATGGTTATTGATTTTAGCAGGGTGGCTTGAGGTATTTCATACGGACCAGTATTTGGATAGGGTCGCGTATTGCAGCAGAGTTATGTGGAAATATGATCCCTCGTGTAAGATTCGTGTGTTATGGTTATGCGGTGTGTGATGGGTTCTTAGCATTGCGTCGGGGTGGTACTCGCCGAGCTTGCGAAACGGTTCTCCTGTTTGGGTCATTGTTACGATTGGGTACATTTGGAATGTTGCTATCTGGTGCATGGATTGCACGAGTTGTGGCTTTAGATTGTATTGATGTGTCATGTCACTAGAGTAGTCGTGTTGGATGAGACGAGGTCATTGGGCCTAGAATGGATGCTATCAGATTTGATTGTGGTATAATTGGGAGGATAATATCGGAAGTCGGCTTTGAAATTGGCTATAGTTCTTGTAGAAGGAACGGGAGCTCCATGACCTGTTGGTCTAATGAATGGTTATGAATTCAGTGTGTTTCATTCATCATCGGCAGTGTACGAAGGTTTTAGAACGAGGTTTTGTCTGATATGAGGTTTATTACCAGCACTGGGTTGATTTGAGTCGATACTGTGATTTGAAATCATTGCTTCGAGCTATACAGTATTTGAATTTGAGTATTTGAGTTATGGTTACGGCTTTTGGTACAGCATGTTCAGACTTATACGGTATGTAGATGCGAACCTCTGATCTTATAGGAAATTTCGGATGTTGAAAATTTGATTCGAAGGCTTGTGGGCTAGGTTGAATTGAGAAATTTCAGTTATGCTGTGCTATTAGACCTGTATGGGATAGGGTGATGTGGGATCACCCCCGTGTATGTGCATGGGAAAGTTACATAACCATTTCTTGGCTTTTGGAACAACTCTCGGCACATTCGAGGACGAACGTATGTTTAAGTGGGGGAGGATGTAACGACCCGGCCGGTCGGTTTGGGAGTTATAGCCTCGTTTCCTCCATTTCTATTTCATTTATTCTCTTAAGCTATATTATGATATACCTGGTTAGTTAGTTCGGGTCCGGAGTGATTTCGGAGTGGAATGAGACATCTAGTCTCATATTTAGAACCTTAGGTTGGAAAAGTCAATCGGATGTTGACCTATGTGTAAACGATCTTGGATTTGAATTCTGATGGTTCCGTTAGCTCCGTTAGGTGAGTTTGGACTTAGGAGCGTGTCCGGAATGTGATTTGGAGGTCCGTGATAGAATTAGGCTTAAATTGGCGAAATTGGAAATTTGGTGATTTCGGTCGGCAGTGGAAAATTTGATATCGGGGTCGGAATGGAATTTCGGAAGTTGGAGTAGGTTCGTAGTGTCATTTGTGATGTGTGTGCAAAATTTGAGGTCATTCGGACGTGGTTTGGTTAGTTTCGGCATCAGTTGCCGAATTTAGAAATTTAGAAGTTCTTAAGCTTGAATCCGAGGGTAATTTGATGATTTGATATTGTTTTGAGTGATTCGAAGGTTCGACTAAGTTTGTATGTTGATATAGGACTTGTTAGTATTTTTGATTGAGGTCCCGAGGGCCTTGGGGTGATTTCGGGTGGTTAACGGATTTGTCGAAGTTGGAAAATGCAACTGAAGTTGCTGCTACTGCTATTTTCGCACCTGCGGAAGAGAGAGTCGCAGGTGCGAGGCCTTAAGCACAGATGCAGAAAAGAAGAGTTGGGCCGGTTCCGCAGAAGCGAAAATGTTACGCAGGTGCGCGCCCGCAAGTGCGAAACCTGGGGTCACAGGTGCGGAATTGAGGGCTTAAGTGGTTCTCGCAAGTGCGAGGATACGACCGCAGGTGCGGTTCCGCAGGAGCGGACATATGGCCACAGGTGCAACTGTGCTGGGCAGAAAAGCCCAGTTCGTGTGTTTTGTCTTCATTTTCCATTTTTGGATTTGAGAAACTCAGGAGAGAGGCAATTTTTTGAAGGTTTTCAAGGAGCAACGTTGGGGTAAGTGATTCTAACCCATAATGGTATAAATTTCGTGAATCTATGGCCTTGTTCATCATTAATTAGTAGGATTTTGGAGTGAAAGTAGAGGGTTAGGGCTTGGAATTGTTAAGCGATTAATTTAAGGATTTGAAGGACCAAACGATGTCGGATTTTGATGAATTTGGTATGGTTAGATTCGTGAGTGAATGAGCTTTCTAGTTTTGTAAATTTTGTCAGATTTTGAGATATGGGCCCGGGGACCGGGTTTGAACCAATTTCGGGTTTTGGTCTAGTTTTGTAGCTTTTCCATTGGAATTCATTCTATTAGCGTATATTGATGGTATTGTAGTGATTGTGAATAGATTTGGAGCATTTGGAGGCCGAGTCCAGAGGCAAGAGCATTGTGGGGGTAGAGATTTGACTGGTTTGAGGTAAGTAACGATTATAAATCTAGTCCTGAAGGTATGAAACTCTGGATTTTGTATCATTTTACTACTTTGAGGTGACACACATGCTAGGTGACGGGCGTGTGGGCGTGTACCATTGGGGATTGGTGACTTGGTCCGTCCCGTAGCAACTGTAAAGTTACATATTTTGTTTAAACTATATGATACTTATATGTTTTAGAAAGAGTTTCTGTAAATTGGGCTGAATGCCATGGTTGGGCTTGTGCCAGTGCTGTTTGGACCTTTAGGGGCCTTTTCTTACTATCCTCTCATTGTTTTCGATTGAAAATCTATACTCAGACATGTTTATACTTGTTTAACGCATAACTCAATTTTATGACTTTATTTTTATGCATATAAATATTTTGGGCCGAATGCCCTGTTTTACTGAAATGCCCGAGTGGCTTGAGAGGTTTATGACTGAGTGAGGCTGAGGGCCTGATTTGTAAGGATATTTATGGGATCGGGCTGCACGCCGCAGCATATTGCATATCGGCCATGGGCCTGATTGTGAGGATGAGTGTGGATCGAGGATGCCCGCCTGTAGCATACTTTATTATTATAGCACGTAAGTTGTCCGTGCAGCACGTGAGGTGTCCGTGCATATTATAGCGCTTGGGCTGAAGGAGCCCCTCCGGAGTCTGTACACACCCCCAGTGAGCCCAGGTACCTACTGAGTGCGAGTGCTGAGTGCCGAGTGCTGAGTGACTGGGAGGCATGAGTGATTGTGAGGTATGCCCGAGTGGCACGAGTGACTGTGAGGTTTACCCGAGGGGCTGTATATGAGTGATATTTTGCCCGAGGGGCTGTTTATGATCTCATCATTTTTGCTCACCTTTGCATTTTTTCTCTTTTTGAAAACTGTTGAAAAATATCTTTAAATGATTTTTACTGGAATTGGGTTTAAACGAGATATTTTGATTCAAACCCTGATTTTAAAAGCATGTGGTATTTTACTGAGATTTCTAGATATAAACGTTATATGCTTTATTGCTCGTCACTACTGTTCAGTCTTTATTTATTGTTGTTACTTACTGAGTTGGCGTACTCACGTTACTCCCTGCACCTTGTGTGCAGATCCAGGTGTAGCTGTACACGGTAGCGGTTGTTGATTATTTTGGTTGTAGATTTTCTCGGGGGTAGCAAGGTAGCTGCTTGGCGATCGCAGCCCCTGGTCTTCTCCCTCTTATCTTCCTCTAGTTGTATTTAGATATTTTCCAGGCTGAGTTAGCCTTGATATTGTTAGACATATTATAGTAGATGCTCATGACTAGTGACACCCCGATATCGGGCTTTTACTTCCGCACTTTTGTTTTGATTTGAACTCTTTTACGGAGGTTTTTATGTTAAATAGCACTGAAATTATCTTTGAAATGAAAATATCGGTTTGTTTTGGAAATGAGTCGGCTTGCCTAATTCCACGATAGGCGCCATCACGACAGGGGTTTGTTTGGGTCGTGACAAGTACAATCATCCAAAAATAAAACAAAATAACGAGTTCCATTAATAGAATTGATAGGAGTCGGGCCCCAAACATCTGAATACACAAGATCAAAAGGACGCAAACTAGATTCATGACGATGAACTAATGGAATACGATGACTCTTGCCCATTTGACACGGCGCACAAACATTAGGCAAACTAAAATTTGAAACAAGAAGATTATATGTAGAGATAAGACGTCGCAGTGTGGCTTCGTTGGGATGAGCCAATCGGCGGTGCCATCCAACAAGGGTAGTGCGTTCACTAAGAAAGGCCATAGGTGGTGATTTTGTGGAGGTTTATGTAGGTGGTGGGGTGAGGCGATACAAATCATTGTCAATGACTCCCCGAAGTACTGTTTTGCCCTGCAAATTCTTGACAAAGCACTCATTAGCATGAAAATCAACAAAGACATTATTATCACGAGTTAGTTTGGAAATACTTAAGAGGCTTTTTGTCAGCTTGGGAATAACAAGAATATTAGAAAGTTTGACACTTTTAGGACTAGCAGACATAACTTTAGAGCCAATATGCGAAATATTTAGTGACATGCCGTTGCCGACCACAAGTTGATCATCTCCATTATACTCCGAGTTGATGGATAAGTTAGCTAGATCTGGAGTGATATGGTGAGAGGCACCCGAGTCGAAGTACCATGCTGGATCAACAATTGTAGATGGAGAAGCATAGTTGGCCTGTGGTTTGGAGAGGGATCCACGTATATTAGACATGGCAGAAGGATGTGAAGAAGCTATTGTGGACTGAGAGTTGGTGCGTGTGGGAGGGTAGGCAGTGATGTCAAGGCATTGATAGCAGTTACGCGCTTCATGTCCAAATTTTCCACATATTTGGCATTGAGAGCGACGGCGATTTGTGTTGGGAATAAACCTCCTGCAGAAATAATATTCACAGTAATAAAAGCGGAATAATAATGTAACACCGAGATACGGTAATTAACAAGAATAAAAGAGTGACAACGACACCAAGATTTTTACGTGAAAAACCCTTTTGAATAAGGGAAAAAATCACGGCCCCGAGAGGAGCAACTGATATTACTATACCAAGAAATTTTACACATTGTAGGTTCGAGTAAAATACTCCAAAGACCACTACAACACTCAAAAGAAATAACCCTCTTTTGATATTCCCACCTCACTACAATATCGCTCACTTTCTATTTTTCTCACCGACTATTTTCTTATACCCTGTCTGTGATGCCTCACTCTTTCTTTCTCTCTTTATTGGTGTGTCTTCAACTGAAATAAAACCTTGCTATTTATAGCAAAGAAATTACTCACGTGATGTAATCAATGACCTCACTATAGTATAAATACAAGAAAATTTGTCTTCCATTTTTTCTATATACAAAGAAAACACAATTCTCAATTTCAAACTCTCACACATGGGGCTGGACCCCACAAATCTCCCCATCCAGTCTCATTCACCTGGAGGAGGTAACACCGGAGATTCTAGTTTGAGTGCATGCTGACAAGTTCTTTGCATAGCTCGAACTTGTTTCTTGGTACTACCTTAGTTAGCATATCCGAAGGATTCTCACTAGTATGGATCCTTTTGACCTGCATAGATCCATCCTCTATCCTTTCTCGAATCCAGTAATATCTCAGGTCCATATGCTTCGTCCTTGCATGATACATGGTGTTTTTGCTCAAGTCTATTACACTTTGACTGTCACAATAGATGACACACTCCTTTTGATGCAATCCAAGCTCTCGAAGAAACCGTTTCAGCCAAACCATCTCCTTTCCAGCTTCAGTAGCGGCAATATACTCTACTTCAGTTGTAGAGAGTGCGACACACTTCTACAACTTCGACTGCCATGATATAGCTCCCCCTGAAAATATGAACAGATATCCAGTAGTGGATTTTCTGTTATCAATGTCACCTGCCATATTATCATCTGTATAGCCCTTCAAGATTAGATCAGATCCTCCAAAATACAAGCAATCTCCTATAGTACCTTTTAGGTACCTGAGTATCCACTTGACTACTTCCCAATGTTCCTTTCCAGGATTTTCAAGGAATCTGCTAATAACACCAACTGCATGAGCAATATCAGGTCTGGTGCATACCATTGCATATATCAAGCTTCCGACTGCTGAAGAATAAGGAACTCTAGCCATGTTTCCTTTCTCTTCCACTGTTGCAGGACACATCTTCTTGCTCAACTTTAGATGACTAGCAAGAGGTGTGCTGATTGGCTTAGCATTCTTCTTGTTGAAGCGTTCCAGTACACGTTCAATGTACTTCTCCTGAGACAGCCACAACTTTCTGCTTGTTCGCTCTCGAACTATCTTCATACCCAAAATTTGTTGTGCTGGGCCCAAGTCCTTCATATCAAATGATTTGGACAAATCTCCCTTCAACTTTGCGATCACCCCCTTGTCTTTTCCTACAATTAACATGTCATCCACATACAACAATAATATAATAAAGTTATTCTCAGAAAATCTTTTGAAGTATACACATGGATCATAATAGGTCTTTATATATGTTTGACTTTTCATGAATGAGTCAAACTTCATGTACCACTGCCTTGGTGCCTGCTTTAATCCATAAAGACTCTTATTCAATTTGCACACAATGTGTTTCTTTTTAGCTACTTCAAATCCTTCTGACTACTCCATATAAATCTCCTCTTCCAAATCTCCATGAAGAAATGTAGTTTTTACATCCAACTGCTCCACTTCAAGATCTAGGCTAGCTGCTAAGCTCAAAATTGTTCGAATAGAAGTCATTTTGACAACATGTGAGAAAATTTCGTCAAAATCAATACCTTTCTTCTGTTCGAAGCCTTTAACCACCAATCAGGCTTTGTATCTAACCAGCTTGCCATTTCCATCTTTCTTGAGTTTAAAGACCCATTTACATTTGAGTGTTCTTTTATCATTTGAAAGTTCAACCAGCTTGTACGTGCCATTTTTCTGTAGAGATTCCATCTCTTCTTGCATGGCTTTCATCCACTGGTTCTTTTCTGGATGGGACATTACCTCCTTAAGACTTTTTGGCTCCCCCTCATCACTGATGAGGACATACTCCGTGGAAGGGTACCTGTATGACTCTACCCTTGGCCTTTCTGTTCTCCTTGGAGATTGAGATTGTTCTTCTCCCTGAGTGGGGTGATCCATTTGCTCGATATCATCATCAAGTTGCTCCCCCTGCTCAATAACCTCAGCAGGTTGCTCCCCCTGCTCGTCAACCTCGTCGGTCGTACTTTCTGCACTTGTGGGATTGTTAGAAGTATAAGAAATAGTAACAAGGTTAGGAATTATACCATTCTTGGCCTTCTCTAGCATATCATCAGCAGTTCCAACTTCACTTTCTCGGAAGATTACATCTCTGCTTCTAATGACCTTCTTCTTTACAGGATCCCACAATCTGTATTCGAATTCTTCATCTCCATATCCGATAAATATGCAAGGAACAGATTTATCATCCAACTTTGTTCTCTGCTCCTTTGGTACATGTGCAAAAGCTCTGCAACCGAACACCTTCACATGCGAGTAGGACACCTCATTGCTGGTCCAAACTCTTTCTAGGATGTCAAACGCCAATGGAACTAATGGACTCCTATTGATCAGGTAACATGCTGTCTGAACTACTTCACCCCATAATGACTTAGGCAGTTTAGCCATTCTGAACATGCTTCTCACCTTCTCCACAATGGTGCTGTTCATCCTTTCGGCTACGCCATTGTGTTGTAGGGTTCCAGAAACTGTCTTTTCATGTCTGATCCCATGGCTCGAATAGTATTCTTCAAATTCCATTGAAGTGTACTCACCTCCATTGTCACTTCGGAGACACTTTAGCTTTTGGCCTGTCTCCCTTTACACCATAGCATGAAACTTCTGGAAAACTTGAAACACCTGATCTTGAGACTCTATGCCGCTTACCAAATAAACAATAGTCATAGGGTTTTACCGTTGTACCTTTGGCATAAGAAATGAGTGATTTATTGGCAAGAATCAACAATCCCTTCTCGCTCATATTACCTATTCTTTTGTGCCACAAATCTACAGAAATCTCATCTTGTGCCGCGTTCAATTCACCTTGGCATATTTCTGCATTTGTCCTGTACAACGTGCCATGAGCAACTCCCTTTGCAATCACTAATGATCCCTTGGTGAGTCTCCACTTTTGATTTGTAAAATAGTTCTCGTATCCATCTCGGTCTAAAGAAATTCCTGAGATCAAGTTCATCCGCAAATGAGGTACATGTCGCACGTCCTTCAGAACCAATGTGCATCCGACATTTGTCTTGATACAAATGTCACCAATCCCCATAATCTTTGAGTAACTTGTGTTACCCATTCTCACAAGGCCGAAATCACATGCTACATATCTGCAAAAAAGATCTCTTACCGGTGTGGCATGGTAAGATGCTGCTCTATCAACCACCCATTCCGACTCTGGACCTGATAAGTGCATGCATTCCTCTTCCTTGTTTATATAGAGGACAACATTATCATTATTTTGCATCATGGTGGCTGTGTTGTCGTCATTCTTCTGGCCTCTATTTTCACCTTTGCCCTTCATTGGATTTGGACAATCTCTTTTGAAGTGACCTGGTTGATCACAATTGTAGCAATTTCTAGATCTTAATTTTGATCGGTTCTTAGACTTCTCACGAGCTCCGGATCTATCATAGTTGCTCGAACTCCTTTGATAACTCCTTCCTATACCTTCTGTGATGAGAGCATGTCCTTGATTTTCAGGCTTCTTTCTCATCTTCTCATTGAGTAGAAGAGACGATGTGACATCTTTCAACTTAATAGTAGTCTTACCGTGCAGGATGGTTATTGCCAGATTATCGTACGAAGATGGCAACGAGTTCAACAACACGATGGCTTTATCTTCTTCCTTGATTTTTACTCTGAGATTGGCGATCTGTGTGATTAGTCCGTTAAACACATTTAAATATGACAAAAAATTCGTACCTTCACCCATGTGTAGGGCGTATATCTGCTTCTTCAGGTATAATTTATTTGTTAGCATTATGGACATGTATAGGATTTTCAACCTTGTCCAAATGCCACATGCGGTGTCTTCATCAATGATGTTATTTACCACATCATCTGATAAGTGCAACCTGATTACACTAGCAGCCCTTTCATCCAAGTCAGTCCAATCCTCAGCTTTCATGGTATCAGGTATTTTGGCATCAGCATCTAGTACCTTGTGTAATCCTTGTTGGATAAGTAGATCTCTCATCCTTCTTTGCTATGTTGAGAAATCACTATCTCCGTTAAATTTTGCTACCTCGTACTTTACTCCGGATATTTTTATTTTTCACCGAGTATAGTACTACCGACAGTGAATAGTATTTATGTGAACAAGCAGAACTTGTACTCCGATACCAGTTGTTGGAAATAAACCCCATACAGAAATAATATTTACAATAATAAAAGCGGAATAATAACATAGCACTGAGATACAGTAATTAACAAGAATAAAAGAGTGACTACGACACCAAGATTTTAATGTGGAAAACCCTTTTGATTAAGGCAAAAAACCACGATCCCGAAACGAGCAACTGATATCACTATAGCAAGAAATTTTACACATTGTAGGTCCGAGTAAAATACTCCAAAGACCACTACAACACTCAAAAGAAATAACCCTCTTTTGATATTGTCATCTCACTACAATATCGCCCACTCTCTATTTTTCTCACAGACTATTTTTTATACCATGTCTGTGATGCCTCACTCTTTCTTTCTCTCTTTTGTTGGTGTGTCTTCCATTGAAACAAAACCTTACTATTTATAGCAAAGTAATTACTCACGTGATGTCACCAATGACCTCACTATAGTATAAACACAAGAAAATTTGTTCAACGAAGACACAATTCTCAATTTCAAACTTTCACACATGGGGCTAGACCCCACAATTTGGGCATTTGAATAACTGGACTGCTTTTGTGTAAGAGAGGGATTTTGCTTGGGTTTGGAAATGGCGTTCAATTGTGTTGCATGCTTCATAAGAGGATTTGGCAGTGATTACATGAGGAAGCAGGGGCTCTGAAATTGTTTGTTTGAGCCAGAGAAGGACGTAGAGATCACGTTGGCGCCAATCTTCATATATAGGATTTGGAACAGTAACAGGTTGTTCAGTTGGAGCATTTTGAGTTGTTATAGTCAGAGGCGGACCCAGGATTTGAG
Organism: Nicotiana tomentosiformis; assembly: GCF_000390325.3. Lineage (NCBI taxonomy): Eukaryota > Viridiplantae > Streptophyta > Magnoliopsida > Solanales > Solanaceae > Nicotiana > Nicotiana tomentosiformis. The sequence goes on from NC_090818.1 coordinate 128,597,872, forward strand.
TATGACGGGGGCACCATTATCATTAGAGTGTATTACCCAAAACTTTATTAGCTAGTAAAAGAATACATATAAACTCTAGGATAGACTAGTAAATAAGTAGCATGTTCCACTATATAATATAAACTTGCTAAGCAAAAAACTACAATAAAGTAAAAAGAGCTTACGCTTTGATTTCATCATACTCCCCAATTGACTTGCGAACACAAGCTCCAACTTCATCATACTCCCAAATTGACCTACGAACACAAATTTTAAAATAAGTATTCCAAAAAAAAAAAAATTGCATATCCTTGCGCACACATGAACTAAACTGGAATAAACTTTAAAATGTAAAACAAGCTTAGTGGCCTTAATAGCAATTCGCGACATACAAACAATTATCTACTATTGTCCCAAAAAGAGAACTAAAGAAGGCACAACTTAAATCAAAATATAAACTTCAATATTATAGAATATCTTTAATTGATACTAATATAACAAAAGTACATCATCCACTTATACTTGAACTCGACGCGTTCTCATACTCTGAAAACGGTCAATAATAGCATCATTTCTTACATTTGCAAATACTTCTTTTTCAAAGTAACGAACTAAACAATTATTTAAAAATGCATCACCAATACTACTACGCAATTCATCTTTGATGTACTTCATGGATGAGAATACTCTTTCTACCGTTGCAGTCGCAACAGGTAAAATTAGAGTCAACTTTACATGTAAATAAACAAGTGAATATGCCTCCACAAGATTTGCTTCAACCAACACTTTTGCCAAATCACCAATTCCTTTCAAATCCGAGAATCTAGGGTCACCATATTTCATGTGCAATATGAAAGTGTCAAGTTGGTGACTAAGATCTCGAAGCTTCAATTCACCAAACTCATCTGGATAATACTTGGCCAATGTCATTATTCTTTCCTTATCAAAATTAGCAAACGAATTAGCTAGATTCAACCTAGCCATACCAAGAAGCAAGTTACCACTAACAACATCAAAACGACTGTTAAGCTCCTGAAGTTGTAAATCAATCACTGTGTAAAAAAGCTCAATACGTAAGTGATGTGAATAAGTAACACTAGAAGGCCTACGCTTTGACTTTTCAGAAATATAGAATTCTTCCATATTGGGCACCAAAATATCATGTTTAGCACAAAACAAAGAGACTTCATCCATTAATGATTTCCATCCTTCATTTCTCATTTGTTACAACCTATCCTTTGTAAGGTTAAGAAATATCATGGCATTGACAATATCTTGCTCTTTCTTCTGTAAAGCTTTACTCAGCTCGTTCGACATTAACAATACCTTCAACATCAAGTGAAGCATGAACACAAATTCAAATGAATTGATTTTACTCAAAAAGGCTTTTGCTTGCAATCTATCATTAGCCTCTGAACCTTAATATTCAATCACCCCAAGCACATGAACAATAGATGCAAATAAAACAACAAAGTTATCTAATGTTTTACAATGTGATCCCTAACGAGTGTCACCTGGCCTTTGAAGCCCTCGTTCTTGATTTAATCCTTTCCCATTTTGAACTTCACCACTCTCTAGCAACTGCTCCAATAATTCTGCTTGATGGTCCCGAAGTTTATCTCTACGTTTAAAGGATACTCCAATCACATTCAAGACATTAGAAACTATAGCAAAGAAAGTTTCCACCTCCTTATGTTTTTTAGCAACCGCTACAAGCGTCAACTGTAATTGATGAGCAAAACAATGAATGCAATGTGCCGAAGGAGTTTCTTGCAAAATTAAAGTTTTAACACCATTCATTTTTTCTTGCATATTACTAGCTGCATCATACCCTTGTCCGCGTATTTTGGATGGACTTAATGAGTGTTTCATAAGCAAAGAAAGTATTGCTTCCTTCAACGATTTTGCAGAGGTATCACCAACACGAACAAGACCAATAAATGGCTCGTTCACTTGGCCTTTTTTGTCAACATACCGCAAAGCGAGAGCCATTTGTTCATGGTGTGAAATATCCTTGGACTCATCAACTAATATCCTGAAATAATCCCCATCTAAATCATTGATTATAACTTTCACGATTTCTTGTGCACAAGCACTCACAATGTCCTTTTGAATTTTTGGCGAAGTCATCATATCATTTTTTGGAGCATGTTTCAATATGACTCTATCCACTTGAGGGAGCCTCTTTGCAAGCCATTCCAAAAGCCTTAGAAAAAGGCCTTTATTTTTTGAAGAATTACTTTCATCATGACCTCTAAATGACAATCCAAAGTACAAGAGGAACCTTGCAACATCGATTGATGCATTTAAACGAATTCGGTGCTCATTTCTTTGTTTCTCAGATTGCTTATCAAAAGCAACTTGAATTGATTGGGATTGATGTGATAAGTCTAACATCTTGTTGAAACACTTGTGGTGGAGTCTATTTACTTGACCAACATGTAAAGCAAGTCTTTCCGAAGCTTTATTCCAAGCCTTAAAGCCCGTTTTTGTGAAAGAGTCACCCGTGCTTCCATGAACATAATCATTTTTGAATAAATAACAACATAAACAAAATGCGGCATCTTTCTTCATACTATACTCCAACCATCTAGAATACGAATCTTTAAACCAACCCGGACTAAATTGACGCATTTTATTCCCGAATAAAGTCTTAGGAAACTTATGATCAACCGGTTGACAAGGTCCATTTTGAATGTAGTGTCTTCTTACTTCATCCCGTATTCTAGGATTATATTTATCAATGGGTACTCTCTCTCCAGGATCGGGATTGAGTAATTTCTCATCAAACTCCTCTATAAGATGAGAGGAATTGTTTCTAAGAGTAGAAATTGGTTGAGAAGAATTAAACTTCGTCAAAAATACGTCCATCTCAATTCATAAGAACAAGAACTTCCTACAAAAAATGAGTCCAATAAATTTAAGAGTCTATCAAGAATACAAACAAACACAATATAAATAGAGCAATACACCCCTTTTATCAAGAAATAAAACAAATACAACTTATTGAATACTAATACTACAACTCTATAAAAGTACCACTTGATATCTTCACTAACATTTACTTGTAAATTCTAGCTATGTTGCATAATTTAATTATATTTTAATACTTAATATTTTCACTAACCTTTAAATGTAGTGTTGGTTGCTAGCACAGTATAATTAAAATTGCGTCTCAAAATACTTAATTGACTTCTTTTTATATATCAAGAATCAGAAACTTAAACATAAATTGAAAAACATGGAGACAGTCATTCTTAAACAACCATTCTTAAACAATTTGAAGCGTCTGAAAAATAGAAAGAGAAGCCATTCTTAAAGTTAAATAGCAAAAAATTAAGAGACCACTAAATTTCAGAGAAAATAGAAGCTCAACCTAAACAAAATTATTTGAATAATAGATTTGGGGTTTACCTAATTACCATTTACCAAGAATACCTTTACTGGAGATTCTTGAACCAAAATTTTTAAACCAATTGCTGCTCATTACATGATAACTCTGCACTATATATATCTTTATGAATATGTGAGTGTGTTCTCGAGTGTTTGATCAAGTTTATAGCTTCTGTAGTTCTGTATCTTGGCTGTTGTTTATTGACTTGATTTTAGTATTGTATTTATTTAGATAATGATTTAAACAAAAGCAGATGTCATTTGTTGTGAGCCCATATTTAAGCTTTCTACAGTTTCACTCTAATATCTTTGAAGAGATCAAGTTGGTGGACTGGATGTAAATTAACATCCATCTCCAATTCTCCATGCTCTTAATCTCTTATAATTTATAAATAAAAAATAAGTTTCAAAGTAAGAGAAGCACTAACCAGAGATTTGATGCCTGCTACTTTTTCAAAGTAATGAGAGGAATTGATATTGAGGAAGAAGGGTTCTCCATTTTGAAGTGAGAAGTAACTGCCTGAGAGATGAGTTAATGGGAGGCGAGCTTTGATTTTTGATTGAGGAAGAACCGAAGAAGTGAAGAACTGGAGAAGGGTTTAGTCTTTAGGGAATTGACATTTGGGGCTTTTGATTAGGGTATTGACTATTATCTATAACTATTAAAAATTTAAAATATAATTGAATTGAGAAAAGGTGAAATAAAAAATTATAAATTAGTGAACTGTTGACTAGTGACTAATAAATAGTACTATTGTACTAGTATATAATTCCAGTTATAAGAAGTAAAAGAAACTTTTAAAAAGAAGAAGTAAAAGGCGGGTTTCGAACCCGCATCGTATGACAAGAAGCAGAGCTTATGCTTAGAGGCGGACCATTGCTTCAGGCGTAATTTCGTTAATGAGGGGGCCAAGAAAAATATATAAGGGGTCCCCAAAGTATATACAACTATACATAAAATATATATACACGGTTTTTGTCAATGTTAACGGGTTCACGTGACCCCTCAAGGACTGGTGTAGGTCCGCCTCTGGTTATAGTAGCAGAATGGCGGGTTGTAGGATAGAACAAAAGAATGAAGACAAAAAATTTGGAGAGCATTCATAACATTGCTCTTCCAAATCTGAAAGTTATTGCGATCAAGATTTGGAGAGAGATTTGGTAAATGATATGTAGTTTTATCAGAAGATGATCCATGTGTGAGAGTGAGACTATTGGTTAAATTTGCGGAAGCGGCCATGTCGGATCGATGTATCTGATACCATATAAGGAAGTAAGGATGTGAAAGATGAAAGAAAGTCCAATGTGCAGACTCTCGGTTAACTTTACTGTCGAGAGGAAGAGTCCTTTAAATATTTCTTATGTGCAAGGATTCGGTTACACAAGTCCTATAATCTCTCTAGATTTGAATTTGAAGATATACAACAAATCATAACAATAATTCAAAAATACAAAGTTGATTCAAAATAGGAGTGAATATCTACTAGCAGTTAACTAAATCTTCCGTTGGTTCTTGGTTTTGCTGTGAGAGGAATTCTTAGTCAATATACACAAACAATTTTACTGTTGCTCCAAGGCTCTTCTTCTTACGATATATTTATCTACATTGATATATCGTTAGAGCTACATTATAATTTGTTTTATGGCATTCTTAAGGACAAGAATATACTTAATTATAACCTAACTTACAAACATTTTCTTTTCCTACTATTGTGATTATGTGTAACAGCCCTACATAGTTTATATGGGAGAATTACCAGAAGATACAACCTTATTGTTGGATGATCATCACAGCTTGCTTTCAGAGACTATTGGAGAGTAAATTCTTAAATCCTTCAAATAAATCCAAATATATTTTTCTTTAACAGTAAAATAAATTTTTTATTTTATATGTTTAATTTTTTATTAATGATCTTGAATTTCAGCGAGGCGATAGCTAGAGAATCTAAGATACATAGTTATGGAAGGAGCTTTAATGCATTTGCAGCGAGATTGTTGCCTGATGAAACAGAAAGATTATCGCGCACGTAATATATACTTCTTTCGTTTCAATTTATGTTACATTATTTCAATTTAAAGTTTTGACAAAAAAAACTTTAAATTTCTTGGTTTACCATTAATGCCAAACTGATGTTATAATGTGTTTCAGATCACAAATTTTAATGTTTTATAGCTACACAAAAATTATCCTATCATATATAATATCATAAGTTTAAAAAGTTTTCTTTCGTTCTACTACATAAAAAGAAGGGATTGTGTCCGTATTTCCAAATACAGTGAGAAGACTTCTAACAACAAGATCTTGGGATTTTATTGGAATGACGGAGACATTACAAAGAAATCAACAAGCTGAGAGTGATACAATTGTAGCAGTCTTAGATACAGGTTAATTATATTATATAGAATTAACAAAAAAAGAAAGAGATGAAAAATTAATTCATGCTTATTTTTGTGGAATGTTATTTGATTAAAGTTTTAACTTTGTGTGTTCTTTTTCACCCTTTTGTTTTTGGATTTTTCTTTTGAGTTTGTAGGTATATGGATGGGATCACAAAGCTTCAATGACACAGGCTTTGGACCTCCTTTTGCAAAATGGAAGGGCAAATGTGATCAGAGTGTCAATTTCACTGGTTGCAACAAGTAAAAAAATTTACCATCTAATTACATATATAGACATTTTAGATGATTCTATTTCTACTTAATTATTCTAATATTATACGTCCAGAGACGGATTCACGATTTAAATTTAACGAGTTCGACCTCTAAAGTTCTTACTGATGTTGGGCATATTTCGATATGTGTTGATGTTACTTTACCCATGTTTTAACCGCTTTTTGATGCTATTTGATCTTTAAAATGCCCAACATGGTTTAATTATTGGTTTGATGACTAATTAAGTTATGTGTGACGATTTAAGGTGTTCGGAGTGCAAAATATGAAGAAAAGGTGGTTTAGCCAGAGGAAGAAGGGTTGGATGCGTCGCATCCAACCTAGGAAAACATCATCCTGCGTGCAACCTTAGCAGTGAAGTTGGGCCATAGCGTTCGCCATCGCGTGCGAAACTGGGAAGTAGAAGAGAAGGCTGGATGCGTCGCGTCTACCCTAGCATGCGAAGCTGAGAAGTGGAGGACGAGGTGGATGCGACGCATCCACCCCAGCATCAATCCCTGTAGCCAAGTCGGATTAGGAATAGGAGAACTTTGGCCCACGACTTTTGTACGCAATATATAAGCTAAAAACGCCTCTTTTAGGGCATCTAACATATTGGGAAGGGGAAAAAAAGCCACGACAAAGCTGTGGAGGCCGGAATTCATCAAGTTCCATCTTTCTCCCACCAAACTTAGTAATTTTTATGTTTCTTTATATGATTTGTTGTTTGGCTACCATGTCTATATGGAGCTAAACTTCACGTTCTAGGGTTGTGGTTCTTTCATGACTATTGTTATTCGGATATTGATTTTGACTTCTTGATTTATCATATTAGTTTATTTATTCAATCTTGCACTTAATTATTTAATTGCTTGATCACCAATTGAATATTATCTACGAATCTAGAATTGAACTCGAAAGTGGGAATTCTATATTGCATATAGGATTGAGTAGGGCAAGTTCTTGAACTCGGGCATCGGGGAACGGATTCGTGGTTAGGATAGACATATACCTAATTGCCTTGCTTGGTTGATTTACAGGAATTATAAATGCGTTCTTGTTGATTCTAACTCCATAGACATATAGGCGTTAGGTTAGCTTGAATAGGCGAGTAAGAACTCGACAGATTCTTATGAGCAATATTAACCCTGTCAACCAATAAGCTAGATAAATTAGTCGGTCAATTCAATTGAAGAATACAATAGGATTGTTAGATAGACCATAACCCTAGATCGTTTTCATTACATTGATATCATTAAAATCTGCTCTTCCTCTGTTCAAAGTTTATTATTTATATTTTTCTTATTTAATTAGTTAGAATAAAATATTTTTAGATTTAATTCTTATTTAGATAATTAAGATAGGCTAATTTAGTTAATAGCTAATCATAAGTCCTCGTGGGTTCGACATCCGACTTTGAGTCACTTTATTACTTGACGACCGCGTATACTTGCGTGAGTGTGTTTGGTCGCAACAAGTTTTTGGCGCCGTTGCCGGGGACTTAGAAATTAGCTATTTTTCTAGATTAGACATTTTTTTTATCTATTCATTTTTTTTAGTTTAGTTAGTATTTGTTATTTATTTTAACATGGCATCTTGGAATGAAAATTATTCGAATGATGGTTATTCTTATTTTGATGATCCTTGTCCATATTGTGGAAGACCCCACTGGTGGAAAAATTGTCAGAATATTCCCGGGACCGATTTGTGCGCACAATCTCAATCCTTTAAGTGGAATATTTGTAATATGTGTGATGGTCAAGATGGCCATTGGGATGGTTGTCCTAATCCTGTTCATCCTTCTCTGAGCCCTTATTATGATCTTTCTAATGATGTTTCTGAGTTTGATAGGGGCAAAGAAGTGCAGGATATGGAGCCTGATGCATATATTAGGGATATTCTGAGGCAAGTAGCAGAGCAACAGGATGAACTCAAAAAAGATATGAAAAGAATGAGGGCAGCAATCACAAGAATGAAGGCCAATATGGAAGAATTGAATGAAGAGAGCGAGTACCAGCAAGAGAAAATTTTTGAAAAAGAGGAGATTTTGAGCCAAACTTGGCTGGCAGAACAGGCTGAAAAGTTAGAAATATATGAAGCTCAACATGAGGAACTTACTGATGGGATGAGACACTTTATAGAGGGAAGATCTAAACTGGGACAAGGGATCTATAAATTTGTCACTACTATTCACGACTTGCAAGATAAATTAAATGCAAAGGTTGTTGCGTCTATCGCCCAACAAAATAGTAATGAGTTGTCAGAAGCTGAAAAGGAGCTTATACGCCAAATTGAGGAGCTAAAAGTGGAGAGCCAATCATTCGAGCATATTTCTGTTGATGATGCCCATGTTGAGAAAAGTACACTAGAGCCATGCGAGGTAGCAGATAATGTTATATTTGAAGACTCTAATGTGTGCACATATGAGGATATAAATAGTAATACAATTCTAAAGTTGGGGCGTGTTGGTCCTCATTCTAAATATTTTTCGACATTGTATTTGGATGATGACATGGAAATCGAGTCATCTAAGCCTTTGGAGGAGTCAATGGAAGAGGAACATGATGCCTATATTTTTGAATTTGTCATGCCAAAAAGCAAAAAATACATTCCTCATCTAAAGGCCGAGAAGTGTAGAGTGAAAAATTTATTACTTGGCCTGGTTATCTTTGTAGCCCCACCACTGGAGCATAGCCGCAAACTGGATGCCATGTTAGGGGCTCAATTCATAAGTTCGAGGTGGAGGCAAAAAGTGATTCACGTCGTGCCGCTACGTTAAATCAGGCGCTTGTTGGGAGGCAACCCAGCATTACTGCTTTCTTTTATTTTTGTTTACTTTTTATTTTATTTTATTTTTATTATTTTGTAGTATTTATTTTTGTTTTGTAGGATTATGAGCATAGGAAGCAAAGCCATTAGAAGAGTGCAAAAGCGAGCTAGATGATGAGGACTAAGTGTGGGGTGCCCACACAAAGGACGATGCCTGGGGGAAGTCTGAGTACCTCGTGAGCCGCTATTGCTTCGGCCTTTGGCCTACCAGGGAGTCTCGTTTACCCTCTTATTATTTATAATGTGCATTGAGGACATTGCAAAATTTTAAGTGTGGGGTGAGGAGATCGTTTGGATGAGTTTCTGTGCTATTTTAGCTTAGTTGTAGTACTCATTCTTAAGTGTAGTAGCTTTTGTGAAAAAAAAAAAGAAAAAAGAAATTAAAAAAAAAAACGAAAAAGTAGAAAAATTGGACTTTTCCCGACGATTGATCTCCTAGACAGTTTTCTTGAGGGATTAAAATCTAAACAAAAATCCAAAATATGTCTTTTAGCTTTCTTTAGGTAGTAATAATCCCCTGTGGTTTTTCTTTGTGCCTCGGTTCTTTTCCATGGGATGTAGTTTGAACCGGGTAGTTTTTTTCTTTCCGAGTAGATTAGGAATTTAGGGAATAAAAGGAGCAAGAATGATGAACCTAGGCGCCCTTGACTTGTTTGATAGTAACATATTTATACTTTCGCATGTGTAGTATCTTCTGTATGATTTGAATTTATTGATGATGCCTTGTTAAATTGGATAGCATGTTTTGTGGCGCCTATGTCTCGTTTACATGACTTATGTTCACCTTGTGTTTAATACTTAATATCTCGTGGCTCCGTGAATACTTGCATTACTTGAGAGTCGGAATGTGATCGTCCTTAGTGAGTCATGTGCCATGTGTGGTGAGGTTTTTTGTGTTGTCCATGTATTGTACTTGTGTCTAGAACTTGCCCGGTATGTGAGTTGAAGCGAAATTTTAGGTGATGCTCGGTTTGAAAAATGATTTTAGGATTTCTTTGATCTTTTTGAGCTTATTGCTTATCACAAATAAAATCTATCCCTAGTTAACCCTTTTGAGCCTGTAGACCTTTTATTTGGTACCCACATTACAAGCCTATACCCTTTTTATTCTTAATTGACATTGTTTTGATCCTTTTACCTCTTAAAGCACTTTAATTGTTAGATGAGCACTAAAAGAAGTAAGAAGGGACTAAGTGTGGGGTGACTTTTGAGTGGAACCAATGAAAGAAAAAAAGGGTGCACTTATTTTGTAAAATAATACGCCACTAGCGAAAATTGAAAGAAAAAAAAAAGAAAAGAAAAATATAGATGAATAAATTGTTGTCTTGTTCTTGCTAGTGGGTATGAACTAAAGTAGTGCTTAAAGAAAAAGGGACTGTTTTGGGGGTGATATTGTTTGTGAAATTGAAGTGGGGTTGAAGAAAAAAAATGCTTAAAGTAATTTTGTGATGTATTAAAGTGCTTAGGAGGGTGAGTCACTATTCCTTAAATATATCCTACCCGTCCCTTAGCCCACATTACAACCATGAAAAAGTCCTAATTGATTTTAGATCGAGCGAGCTTACATTAGTAGAGATTTACATTAAGGGCAAGCATATGGTACCAATTGCATGCATGTGACTTCTTTGTGAGAGTGAGCGATTTTCTTTGATATATGTGAGTCATTAAAATATATTTGATCATGAGATTCGAATGTGTGGATTGAACTCACTCTCTTGTTCTTGTTGTGAGGGCACATGGTTTCACGAGGGATAGGTAACGTTATTAGACTTCTCTATGATGTTGGGTGTTCAAGCCATGAGTACATAGTGACATTGAGTCGGTTTTTGAGGTTAGGATTGTTGTGAGCATGTTGTCTTTGTTCGAATATGTTTAAAGAAGGGCATAAGAAAAGGGAAGGGCATATGATGCATATTCTAGAGCCTAATTGTTGCAAATAACCACGGTCATAGGTGCAGTGTGCTTTGAATGATAAGAGCTTAATTTTATTTTGTTTACTATAGGGATGGTTTGTTCGAGGACGAACAAAGGTTTAAGTGTGGGGTGGTGATGTTGGGCATATTTCGATATGTGTTGATGTTACTTTACCCATGTTTTAACCGCTTTTTGATGCTATTTGATCTTTAAAATGCCCAACATGGTTTAATTATTGGTTTGATGACTAATTAAGTTATGTGTGACGATTTAAGGTGTTCGGAGTGCAAAATATGAAGAAAAGGTGGTTTAGCCAGAGGAAGAAGGGTTGGATGCGTCGCATCCAACCTAGGAAAACATCATCCTGCGTGCAACCTTAGCAGTGAAGTTGGGCCATAGCGTTCGCCATCGCGTGCGAAACTGGGAAGTAGAAGAGAAGGCTGGATGCGTCGCGTCTACCCTCACATGCAAAGCTGAGAAGTGGAGGACGAGGTGGATGCGACGCATCCACCCCAGCATCAATCCCTGTAGCCAAGTCGGATTAGGAATAGGAGAACTTTGGCCCACGACTTTTGTACGCAATATATAAGCTAAAAACGCCTCTTTTAGGGCATCTAACATATTGGGAAGGGGAAAAAAAGCCACGACAAAGCTGTGGAGGCCGGAATTCATCAAGTTCCATCTTTCTCCCACCAAACTTAGTAATTTTTATGTTTCTTTATATGATTTGTTGTTTGGCTACCATGTCTATATGGAGCTAAACTTCACGTTCTAGGGTTGTGGTTCTTTCATGACTATTGTTATTCGGATATTGATTTTGACTTCTTGATTTATCATATTAGTTTATTTATTCAATCTTGCACTTAATTATTTAATTGCTTGATCACCAATTGAATATTATCTACGAATCTAGAATTGAACTCGAAAGTGGGAATTCTATATTGCATATAGGATTGAGTAGGGCAAGTTCTTGAACTCGGGCATCGGGGAATGGATTCGTGGTTAGGATAGACATATACCTAATTGCCTTGCTTGGTTGATTTACAGGAATTATAAATGCGTTCTTGTTGATTCTAACTCCATAGACATATAGGCGTTAGGTTAGCTTGAATAGGCGAGTAAGAACTCGACAGATTCTTATGAGCAATATTAACCCTGTCAACCAATAAGCTAGATAAATTAGTCGGTCAATTCAATTGAAGAATACAATAGGATTGTTAGATAGACCATAACCCTAGATCGTTTTCATTACATTGATATCATTAAAATCTGCTCTTCCTCTGTTCAAAGTTTATTATTTATATTTTTCTTATTTAATTAGTTAGAATAAAATATTTTTAGATTTAATTCTTATTTAGATAATTAAGATAGGCTAATTTAGTTAATAGCTAATCATAAGTCCTCGTGGGTTCGACATCCGACTTTGAGTCACTTTATTACTTGACGACCGCGTATACTTGCGTGAGTGTGTTTGGTCGCAACACTTACCACTAAGTGCACTGCACTATTTGAAAGTATAAGTTCGACGTTCGAAATTTGATACTCGAGTTAAACTAATTTACACTTGACAGTATAACAAATTTTTACACTACTTTAACCAGTTGTAGACTTGTAGTCAGGGGCGGAGGGAGTGTAGAACATACGAGTTCGCCGAACTCAGTAACTTTAGTCCAAATCATGTATTTTTTTAAGAAATTTCTTAAATATATACAAATTATTAACCCACTTCCTATATTGTGTGTCCGCCTATGATAGTAGATAACTTGCCTTATATTCGTTCTAATCTCACATTTGTTTTCCGGATGGTTACCTGTATATACATACTTCATATACTTTTTGGCTGGCGAATGCAATTAGTTTCAATTTTGTATTTCGCCTATTTTTGACAAATGTATATTTAATTAATTCTTTTCCAATTTTTGTACAGCAAAGTGATTGGAGCACAATTTTTCAATCGTAGACAAAAAAGCAGCTACTAATGAGATTAGTCCAGCAGATTTTGAGGGTCATGGTACACACACAGCTTCTACTGCAGCTGGAATACCAGTCCCTGGTGCCAATTTAGATGGCTTTGCCAATGGAACAGCCCGTGGAGGCGTACCGTCAGCGCGAATCGCTGCATATAAAGTATGCTGGAGCTCTGGATGTTCAGACATAAATCTTTTGGGAGCGTTTGATGCTGCAATTAGTGATGGTGTAGATATTATATCAGTATCCATTGGAGGACCTGCAAGGAGTTTTTTCAAAGATTCAATGTCTATAGGAGCTTTTCATGCTATGAAAAAGGGAATTTTGACTTCTTGTTCAGCAGGAAATGATGGGCCTGATTTGTCACAAGTTGAAAATGTTGCACCTTGGATTATGACTGTGGCTGCTACTAGTATTGATAGGCAATTTGAGACTACTACTCAACCGGGTAATGGCGAATCGTTTACAGTAAGTTACTGATCTCCTGTTATATCTCGATTGTCGTATCTTTTATATATATATATATATATATATAGAAGTTAAATTCTTTTTTTTCTTCCCGTGTACATTCGGTTAGGGAATTTCTCTCAACCTCTTTGACACAAATGGAAAAATGTCACCTTTAACAAGTGGAATCTTGGCCAAAAATGAAACCGCAGGAAGCGACGTAGATCCCAGGTACGTACCAAAAATATTCAAAAATTGAGCAAGTTATAGCAAGTTGCGGAAGCAAGATCTTCGCTAAGAGATTCAAAACTTATAAAAAGTAAACGCGCTAAGAAGCTAAGGGAATTCAACATATACATACATATTTATAATTTTTCGACGAGAGGGTCTGAACCCCTTTCCGCCCACCTAACTCCATCCCTGGATATAGCTATATTAGATTGGAATTTCAATTTAAATAATGTTCTTCAATTTAAATATAATTTAAATATATATATAGTATAATTTTCGGCGAGAGGGTATGTACCCCTTTTCACCCACCTAACTCCATCCCCGGGTATAGCAATATTAGATTGGAACTTCAATTTAAATAATGTTCTTAATTAATACTCCTATGCAGTGATTGTGATGATGGTAGTTTAGATGGGAGTAAAGTGAAAGGAAACATAGTTTTTATGCCTTGAAAATAATAATCAAGATGCCATCACACAAAAATATGGAGGTGCTGGAGATATAATGTCAACAGATGATTTTTCAGACACAGCCATGTCTACTGTTATACCAGCAATATATGTTCATGAAGCTGATGGTGACAAGATTAATCTCTACATCAACAACACTAAGTATCTTTTCATCTATTTTCCTAACAATTTTGAATGAAATACTATAACTTGTTTTTGCAATTTCTCCATAGTTTACTGTTCGAGCTATGGAAGCAGCTACTAATGCTTGTATTAGGGTAGACTGTCTACATCATATCTCTTGGGGTGCGGCCCTTCCCCGAACCCCGCGGCTGCCATAGTGACACCTCACACAAGTTAGGGGTAAGGGTTGCGTAAACTATACCCTCCCTTTTTCTAATTCAACAGAGGCAATGCCATTGTAGGACAGAAAATATTCCAATAATTAACAATTTATATATGTAAAAGAGCAACAGCCACAAGGAATCCAACTTGCTTTCTGTTCTGCCTCACTTCTTCCATTTTCTCCTCTGTTTTATTATAGGGATAATTAGGATATCATCCATGTATGAACCTTGAACTCAATGTTCTGTTCCCTTCCCCCACCTCCTCTTCTTCAACTGCCAAATGAAATCAAAATGAAGCTTTTCTCACTTTTTGCTACTTCTTTCTCCATCTCAAGGCAAACTCTCCATTTCTTCACTGAAAAAACGCACATCTCCTCACCACCTCCACATTCCCTTACCATTCTCATAAATAAGCACACTGGAACCTAGGTTAAAACAAAAAACAAAAAGCATGTTCTTGTAGAAAAGCCTAGGTTCGAGCTCGTGAGTGCAGATTTTGGTAAAATAGTATGGTGGAACTGGAACAAAGTCACAAGTAGGGGAAGAAAGAGCAAATGCTAATTAGGTTTCTCAATTTGGATATAAAATGAGACCTCAATAAGGAAAACTTAGGAATTACACCCATTTATTACTGCTGGAAATGGGTTAAATTTTGAAGCAACTTGCTGTTACATGAGTGTGCAACACGCGATATGTCAGGTCATGCGCCTGCGGTGTTTAGTTGGTCATTGGCTTAGTTAGGATCTTTAGCTGATCGTTGAGAACAACTTAAAGGGACGATTTATGTATTTCGCATATATATATATATATATATATATATATATATATATATATATATATATATATATATACTGACATATATTTCTTACAATTATTGTGTAGGTCGCCAACAGCAACAATATTTAGATCAAGAACCATTAACATACTGCACCCTTTATACCTTGTTTTTCAAGTAGAGGACCCCAAACCATCAGTCTCAACATACTTAAGGTTTGCTTCTTACCTTGATCTTCCTTTAACACTTCACTATTTTTCTCTTATATCAAGAGGATTCGACGACTTATATATATATATATATATATATATATATATATATATATATATATATATATATATATATATATATACTCCATCCGTTTCAATTTATGTGAATTCATTTGATTGGGCACGGAGTTTAAGAAAAAATAGAAGACTTTTGAATTTGTGGTGTAAAATGAGGCACATATATTTTGTGTGACTATAAATCATTGCATAAATATAAATTGTTTCCAAATAGGAAAATAGGTCATTCTTTTTTGGCACGGACTAAAAAAGAAATAGGTTCACCTAAATTGAAACGGAGGGAGTATATATATATATATTGACAGCGTAAATAATGTTTACTCTCTTTATATTCATGACAATTATTTAAGAATGATATTTTTTTCTTTTTTGTATAGCCTGATATTGCTGCTCCAGGATTAAGTATATTAGCTGCATTTTCGAGTCACGCGCTAGAGGGGAAGTATGAAAACACTATAGATCCTTCGAATTTGGGAGTAATTTAAAAAAAAAATGCATTTTCTGAATTAATAAAATATAATTTGATTTGGGGAATATCAATGTCTTGTCCTCGCGCTGTTAATGACCGCTGGTGAGATTTTCCTGCTTAATCCATTTATTTTGTATACCTTTAATTTATATGAGTTATTTGATTGGACATATAATTTATTTTTATTTTTAATTTGGAATCTTAAATATGAGATAATATTTGTATGCCTATAAAAATTTATAACTAGGATTAAAATGAGTTGTTCAAGTTAAATTATTTCAAAATTTAAATATATGTCTAAGGAAATAATGTCATTCTCTGTGGAACAAATAGATGTACGTCACATTCAATGGCTGAAAATACTGTCTTAGAAGAGAGCGTGATCTCGCACATGAATATATTAAGAATATATATATATATATATTGACAAAAAAAAAATACAAAGTAAATGTCAACTTGATACAAGGAGTAAAGACTTCAAAATGAACATAATCGTAGGCAAAAATTAACTCACCAGAAGACTTGTAATAATAAAGCGGCGACACTTGCATAAAAATCTTATGTACGCCACTGTCACACTAGGCATGTTTCGGTGGGACTACTATATCTTATAAGGCTCATATATAGTGTCTCAAGTTTCAATGGTCATGTTGTGCAATTTATTGTTTATCAAATCAATATAAGATTTTTTTTATTCATTTGAGACATTTAATACTTATCCCAACTTGTTTAGGATTGATACGTAATTATTGTTATTGTTATTGTTATTGGTGTTGAGACGTTTAATACTTACCAAAGTTACATTAAATTTTTATTTTAGCCAAACCAATGAAGATTGCACCAAAGGAGAAAGAATTAGCTTCAGGCTCAGGTCAAATAAATCCAACAAGTGCATTGGACCCTGGTCTAGTTTATGACATTGACATAAACTCCTACATAAGTTTCCTTTGTAAAGAAGGCTACAACAGCTCAAACATAGCACAAGTAGCAGGAAATGGTACCTACAAATACAATTGCTCAAATTTCCCACAAGCTAAAGGAACAGATGGTCTAAATTACACCTCTATACACCTCCAATTACAACCTCCTAATAATGCAACCATTTTTTTGCACTGTAACAAATGTTGGACAAGGCAAAGCGGTGTATAACGCGACAGTTCAATCGCCTGATGGGCTTAAGATGGAGGGATCTCATCCGTCCTATAATATTCTTTGGTGCTACTGTCATGCTTTTCACCCTTAAACTAACTTAACCACATCGAGTGTTTAAATAATTTCCAGAAAATTAAAATTCTTTGTCATCAAAAGTACTCTAATAAATCAAGCAGGCTGACATTGGTAAATGCGAATACTTAAAGCATCATTTTGTTTAGCACAAAAATCGCATAAAATATTATGACATATATTACTCAAATATCAAGATTCAGAGTCCACGTTCATTTTAGCACAATTCAATCAAACACAATAAAAAACATCAATTTTTGGGATTCATGCCTAATTGTTTCGCCATTTCTAGCCTTTTCTTGGTCCAGCATATGCATCTATGAGCAATACAAACAGGTGCCAAAGTAGGAGGACAATGTGCTTCGCAATCCTTCGGATTATCACATTCATGTATTGCCGCCACCTTAAATGATGGAATATCTGCAACTGCATATGAAAATTTCAAACAATTAAATATTTCACATATGATTTTCATTCTTTCTTTCCTCTTTACTCTAAGATATTACAATGAAAAACAAAAATTAAAATTAAAAAAAAATTCTACGAGGGGATTGGAAGTTAAAGTAATGAGAAAATAAGAAAAAGAAACAAACCCATGGTAATTAGCAACAAAGCAACAAAGAAAGCAGACTTCATAAGAGCCTTGGCCATATTTTATCTCCACTATTGCACTTTTTAAAGAAAATAATATTATAACTTAATTTTGTATGGTTTGGTGCAAGGTCTTGTTTAGCATTAGCCTAATTGAGATTTAATGTAATCTCACGAAAATAAGATTAAATGAATTAATGACCATATTTCATATAAGACCAAATTACCTCATTTTATAGGTCCACACTTGGTCAGCACTTTTTTTGGTCACCAATTTGAATAATACACATGCCAATAAAGGTAAGTAATTAATGCCATTAGCCAGTTATGCAAGGCTCTTTTGCATACAAAAGTGAATTCTTCTTTTAAGTTGATTTAGCCCGTTCAAGCTTAGTATAAATTATTTCGATTTTTTATTAGCTGCTTTAATCATAACCTCGGCTCTATTTATTGGTTCGAGTAAGATACGACTTATTTAAACTGAACAATTCATAAAAGATAGTTTTCTGTTCTATGTTTACATACGTTACACATTATCAATTCTTGTTCATTGTCATTAAGATTCATGTCAAGTCGAATAAATATTTAGGTAGCAATTACCTCATTTTGTTTCTCCTTTTAAATAAATGAAAATGATTGAAGTTTTTCTATTTGGAATCGTATTAGGTTTAATTTCTATTACTGCAATTGGATTATTCGTAACTTCATATTTACAAAATAGGCATAGTGATGAGTTGGGCCTTTGACTAATTAACATCTCTCTTTGATTGATCTCCTTTTTCTTTAATTCACACGCAGGAGATCAATTATTATAAAAGTTACTTAATGAATCTATTTTATTCTAGTTCGATCTAAGAAGAAAAAAATCACGCTATGTAGGATTTGAACCTTCGACATCGGGTTTTGGAGATCCACCTTCTACCGAACCGAACTAAAAATGCTTTCTTATCATAATAGATAAGACTATTTGATTTTCGAGCACATGTTTATTAGTAAAAAAAAAAAAAGGTTAAATGGATTCAAGTAGGATTTTCTCGAACGTATGAATAAGCTAGACCCATATTACGAGTTATTTCATGCCATAAGTAAACTCGGACACTCAAGAAATCTACTAGACATGTGACTATTTTCTACCCACGGTATTGGTAGATTGTGATTTACTACGAACTAAGGAATTGGGTCTCTCTAAATGACACAAATATGATACTTTTTGTGCCACTATTAATTTTTTGATCTCGGTAATAAAAATTTGGAAAAAATAGCTGGCACCAGAATTTTAAAGCCGCTCTTGACTATAGCCCTACTTTCTGCAAGTTTTTGAGATCGTCATAATTTCTAGCCAGTATCCTGATATCACCAGTAGCCACAATGCTGAAAAAATCTGGTGAACGTCAAGATTTTGCCATAAATTCCGACGGGTCACCATAATTTTTAAGCATTGTGGTTGAATTTGTGGGGCTTCAAAATTTCGTCAGGAGCTTGCTTAAAAAAAACTGGTTCGGGATGGGACTATTTTTCCAAAATTTATCTTAACGGGATCAAAATATTAACGGTAGTTTAAATAGAAATTAACTTAACTAACCGCCCACCCAAAAAAATAATCGGCAAATGTATTATATTTGTTAGATTGTTAGTGTGCAAAATTATTATACTATTGATGTATTTTAATATGTCGTAGAAGTAATTTTGGCTTATCTTTTAGCCTATTAATCCGACATTTTTGTGAACGGTTACTTATATAAACACTCTGTCGTGGTAAAAACTCTTTTACACTATCGACTTAAAACTCATAATTAAAACATCACATAGCAAAAAGGCTTTGTTGGGTAGTTCATGATTTGATGCTGTGCAAACAGCAGTAATAAACTCAAAATTCCCAAAGATTTTATAGTTTATAAATAAATCCAGCGGAATAACATTGGTAACATGACGACTAATTAATACATCAGTTTATATTTATGCTAATTAAAACATGTGTATAACTGGAAATGATAGTTCTTCCCATTTCACATAAATCATAGCAGTCTAAGTCTTCGTCAGAATGACAATGATGTATTGCCTCCACCAGCTTGAAGGATGGAGTATTTCCAACTGCGTATTGAAATATTTAAACAAGTCGTTATTTAGATCAGTTATTCGCCTTTACTCTGACTTTATGAAAAGGATTATAGTCAACCTCAAGTTATTATGTACTGAAGCATAATTATTGATGTTGTTGTTGAAATTAAATAACTCTTGAAATATTCGTAAAAGTCAAAAACAAAATTTGACCCTTGTACTCGAATTATGTCACGTAAAGTGGAATAAAAAGAATATATATTTTCTATGAATTTTGAAGTTTTTGTATATATAAAAGGTGCACCCCCTACACTAGACATTCCGCGTTTATGCAAGGTCCGGTAAAAGACTGCATCCCAAAAGGTGTGATGTAGCCAACATATCCTAATGCAAGTATAAGCGGTTGCTTCCACGGCTTAAACTCGTGACCTATAGGCCACACGAAGACAACTTTACCGTTGTTCCAAGCCTCTCCTTCAGGTTTTAATATATATACCGAGAAAAATGAAAACGAAAGAGAAACGAAAATGAAAGAGAAACAAACCCATGGTGATTAGCAACAAGACAATCAAAAAATGAAGACTTCATTAGAACCTTGGCCATATTTTATCCCCACTAACGCACTTTTTAAAGAAGACAATATTATAATTGTTGTATGGTTTGGTGCAAGGTCTTGTTTAGCATTGTGTAGTGGTTGAGCCATTGAGGCAAATCCCACATGAGATTAACGTAATTTAATTAAAATAAGATTAAGTGATTTAGTTAACAATTACCACAGTTAGTCAATGCAAATAATGACGATTAAGTGATTTAGTTAACAATTACCACAGTTAGTCAATGCAAATAATGACATTAGTGGTCAATAAAAATATATCTAATAAATTATTACAGAATACTCAATCTGCAAATGAGAAAACAGTAGAATATGGGTCATTTAGGCTGGGGTCAATTTTCAATTTTGATCATAGGGGTGGGTGCTGTGATGCTTATTTGTTTCAAACGCGAGAGTCATTCTTTAGAAATCAAGTGGATCGTAGTTATAGCTCCCACTAGAAATTCAACATTGTATCTTTGTCTAACTCAAAATAGGATAACAATTGAATTTGTAAATGGTTTTAAAGATATATGGACTAACTTGACACAAAATGATAAATTAGATTGCAATTGAAATAAATAATGATAAAGTAAATGCAAACCACACAAATTGAACGATTTTAGCCTTGGGAAGTTAATCCTCCTCGAATTAGGTATACTCTGATCGGTGCCAGAATACACACGAATTGAACGATCTTAGCCTTGGAAAGTTAATCCCCCTCAAATCAGGTACGCTCCGATCAGTGCCAGGATACACACGAATTGAACGATCTTAGCCTTGGGAAGTTAATCCCCCTCGAATCAAGTACGCTACGATCGGTGCCAGGATACAGAAGAACAAGAGCTTTAAAAAATAATAATGATATATAACTTTGGAATATGTGTTACAATATTTTCAATGAATTATTAGATCCCCCTTTATATAGTAAAAGAGTCATACTTTAGATACAATTCTATAAAAGGTAAAAAATCTCTTGATTTGATGATTGTCGGTGCCTTATTGATACATGCCGAGATTCTCGCCGTAGTATCTGACTAGTCACGAATATTTCAGTCTTTTGTTGGTTATGCTAACAACGTTTCTTCAAGCTCGATCGGGGCTAAGGTCGACTCCGGGATTACGGACTCAATGTGTGATGATCCAAAATATTATTTTTAAATTTAATAATTAGTTCTGTATTCTAAGACCTCAAAAAGCACTATTTATTATTCATCGACTTGCGTGCGTAGTCCGTAAAATTTTCTAGAAAGTTTTTATGTGCAAAATGGATTAAAATGTGAATTAGAGCTTTAAAACTCAACGCAGTTGACTTTGGTCAACATTTTGAGCAAACGGACTCGGATCAGTATTTCGACAGTTTCGGTAGGTCCGTATCGTGATTTGAAACTTGGGCGTATGCCCGGAATCAAATTCCGAGGTCCCTAGCCCGAGATATAGAATTTTGATGAAAATTAAAAGTTTAAGTTCAAATAGTGACCGGATATCGAATTATGTGCAAACGACCCCGGAATAGAATTTTGATAATTCCAACAGCTCTGTTATGTCATTTATGACTTGTGTGCAAAATTTGAGGTCAATCGGATTTAATTTGATAGGTTCCGGCATCGAATGTAGAAGTTGAAAATTCTTAGTTTTATTAAGCTTGAATTGGGGTATGATTCGTGGTTTTAGCGTTGTTTGGTATGATTTAGAGGTTATACTAAGTTCGTATGATATTTTCGGATTTGTTGGTATATTTGATTGAGGTCCCGATGGCCTCGGGTGAGTTTCGGATGGTTAACGGATAAAAAATTGGACTTAAACAGTTGCTGTAATTTTTCTCTTATGCTGGAAATTCTGGGTTGTGATCGAGCCCAAGATCGAGGCCCAAGATCGAGCTCCCAAGATCGAGCTCCCATGATCGAGCTCCCACGATCGAGCTCCCATAATCGAGCTCCCGAAATCGAACTCCCCTGATCGAGCTCCCTGATCGGACTGGACAGATCTGTAAGTTATAAAAATAGAGGCATTCGACCCATTTGCCATTTTTGACAAACTTGAGCTTGAGCAGAGGCGACTTTTGACAAATTTTTAAGGAAAGACATTTGGGGTAAGTGATTCCAACTCGGATTTGGTCTATATACACAAATATATCATTATTTTCACCATTTAATTAGTGTTTTGAGATTGAAATTTGAAATTTTTTAGAAATCTCATAGAAATGAATTTTTGAGGTTTCAGTATCGATTCGGAGTCGGATTTGAGTGAAACTGGTATGGTTGGACTCGTAATTGAATGGGTTATCAGATTTCATAACTTTCGCTGGATTCTGAGATATGGGCCCCACTGACGAATTTTAATTAATTTCGGAATTTTTATTGAAAATGTAGTATTTCTTATAGAATTGATTCCTATAAATTTTAGTGATTGTATCGAATTATTTATGGTTAGATTGGAGCCAATCAAAGTTGGATAATCGAGGAAAGGGCCTTCTAGTGGATTAAATTGGAGCAAATTGAGGTAAGTCTCTTGTCTAATCTTGTGAGGGGGAAATTTACCCCATAGGTAATTAAATCAAATAATTGTTGCTAATTGCGGGGGGCTACGTACGCACGAGGTGACGAGAGTCCGTGCGTAGCTACTATTAATGCTAAAGTCCGGGTAGTTTAGGACTCAAAGCATGAATTACTTGTGTAAATTGTATTCTTTATTAATTAAAATATTTGATGTATATATTGTGAATTGTTAAGAAAGGTAGAAAAATATAAAATTTTCATATGCTTAATTTTTGTTTAGATTAATTAATTGTTGAAATAAATTGTTATCCTCTCGAATAAATTTTATAATAAATACTCTTATTCCGGAGGTACATAAGAAAATGTCCTCCTTTCTTGTGGATCGGGTCGAACGTTTCGGCAAGATAGATGCATCTATGGATCATGCCGCACGTCCCTCGGCAGTGTACACAATATTCTGGATCGGGCCGAACGACCTCGGCAGAAATCGTGCTTAATAATAATAATTACACGATATTTTGATAGTTTATTGTAGCTTGTGAAGCTAATTGATAAATTTGGAAATCTGTGAAATTTAAGGATTATTATCCCTGTTAGCTAAGGAATTATTGTTATTCCTGTAAATGAGATTAATTAATAAACTGGGAATTTATTGGAATTGAAGGAATTTAGTTAATATACTGAGAATTGTTGTATTTGAAGAAATTTAATTATTTCTGCTGGTTGGTTAAATAAATTATTGTTATATTCTGTGAATCATGCTGAATTATATATTCTAGTTTTATTTCAATTATTATTATTGACCCATAGTGAGTGTCAAAGTCGTCCATCTCGTCTCTACTACTTCGAGATTAGACTTCATACTTACTGGGTACACGTTGTTTACGTATTCATACTACACTTGCTGTAATTTTTGTGCAGGACCCGAGGCAAGTACTAGTGGGGGACCTACCGTCTTACACCCACGTTATCCAGGGGCATAGTGGTGAGCTACCTTTCTGAGCCGTTTTGCAGCTACCAGTATCTCTCCTTATATTTTTTTTTCATTCTGTCTATTTTTATTTCATACAGTATATGAGGTTTTGTATAATCTACTAGATGCTCATACACTTGTGACACCCAGGTCTTGGCACACACATTGGTAGAATTTGGTATTTTATTATTTTCTTGGATTAAAAGTTTAATCAATATACGTTTAATTTATTAGTTGGCTTGTCTAGCTGTAGTGTTGGGCGCCGTCATGACCCAATTTGAACATGGTATCAGAGCACTAGGTTCACATAGGTCTCACAAGTTATGAGCAGACCTAATAGAGTCTTGCGGATCGGTACGGAGACGTCTGTACTTATCTTTGAGAGGCTATAGGATGTTAGGAAACAACCTTTCTTCATATTCCATCGTGCAATTAATATAATACTAAATATCCTTCTCTTATTCTCTCACAAATGGTGAGAACACGCTCTAATGAGGTTCCAGACCAGGGAAGAGCTACTCCCCCAGTTGCTAGAGGCCGAGGCAGAAGCCGATGGAGGGCTCCAACCCATGGTAGAGGGCGAGGATGTCCCAGGACCATTCTAGTTATGCCGCCAGGGGGTCCAGCAGAGAATCCCATTATTGAGGAACAAGGTGAGGTGCCTGTTGCAGAGCCAGCTCCGGTGTATTTCACATCTGCACCAGGTTTTCAAGATGTCATGGGTCGTATGCTGCGGTTCATGGACAATATGACTCAGGCCGGTTTATTTCTGGCAGACCCAGCCACATCTCAGGTGGGCGGGGAAGCACAGACCCCTACCGCACATGCTTCTGAACAGGCAGCTGCTGTATATCAGACCCAAGGTGTACTACCGGTGGGTAGAGCCCAGCCAGTGGCAGCAGCTACACCTGAGCCCAGGCCAGCTGTAGCCGCTGATCCTCAGAAACTATTGGACAGATGGACTAGACTACATCCTTCTGTCTTTGGGGGTGAGCGACATAAGGATCCCCATGATTTCATTGATCGGTGCAAGGATAGACTGTACAACATGAGGATATTAGAGTCTCATGGGGTAGACTTTGCTACTTTTCAGCTAGAGGGCAGAGCCTGTATATGGTGGTAGTCTTATGTTCTTGGTAGACCAGCAGATTCTCCTCCCATAACATGGGACAGGTTCACCCGTATCTTCCTGGACAGGTATATTCCACCCTCCCAGAGGGAAGAGTTGAGGTTTCAGTTTTAGCAGCTCCAGCAGGGTCAGATGTTAGTGACCGATTATGAGGCGAGGTTTTCTGAGTTATCTCGCCATGCACTTATGATACTCCCTACTGAGGCGGAGAGAGTGTGGAGGTTTGTTGCGGGTTTACATACTGGCATTCAGGCCACTATGGCTCGAGAGGTTGAGATGAGTACTTCTTATGAGCTAGTCGTGGAGATAGCCCGCAGGATTGAGGGTGTACGTCAGCGGATCCGAGATCAGGGTATGAGAGATAAGCGGTTCAGGTATTCTGAAGAGTTCAGAGGTGCTCCGTCTGGGGGCAGGGGTCAGTTCGTGAGAGGGCAGTCCAGCAGGCCCCCATATCCAGCACCACCGCCTCCTCGGGGTGCTCCAGTACGACTTTATTTCAGTGCTATACCAGAGAGTTCTTATCGCCCACTAGCTATTCAGGGTTCTTCCAATGGGTATTCTGGTCCCCAGGGCCAGACCTCTAGTCAGCGGCTTATTGCACCGCAGAGTTGTTACGAGTGCGGGGATCCCACTCACATACAGAGATTTTGCCCCAGGCTTTGGGGTAAACTAGTGCAACAGGGTCAGCAGCCTATGATTACCGGACCAGTTGCTCCACCAGTCGTCCGACCACCTAGAGGTGGGGGAGAGGTGGGTAGGGGTCGTCCTAGAGGTGTAGGTCAGCCAGGTGGAGGTCAGCCAGTTGGCGCTCCAGCTCGATTCTATACTTTTCTGGCCAGACCAGATGCAGAGGCCTCAGATGCCGTGATTATAGGTATTATTTCTGTTTACGGCAAAGATGCCTCAGTATTATTCAATCCAGGATCTATGTATTCATACGTGTCATCTCTATTTGCTCCATTCCTGGGTGTTTCTTGTGAGTCCTTGAGTACTTCTGTTTATGTGTCCACTCCTGTGGGAGATTCTGTTGTTGTGAACCGGATCTACCGGTCCTGTATTATTACATTATGTGGTTATGAAACTAGAGCAGATCTCCTATTGCTTGAGATGACCGATTTTGAAATTATTCTGGGCATGGATTGGTTATCTCCATATCATGCTATTCTAGATTGCCATGCCAAGATTGTTACCTTGGCTATTCTAGCATTGCCTAAGCTAGAGTAGAAAGGTTCGTCTGTTAGTTCATTTAATCGAGTTATTTCTTTTATAAAGGCTCAACACATGGTTAAGAAGGGTTATTTGGCTTATCTAGCCTATGTTCGGGATACTACTGCAGAGACTCCGGTTATTAATTTAGTGCCTGTAGTTTGGGAGTTCTCCGATGTATTTCCTTAAGATCTTCCAGGTATGCCACCTGATCATGATATTGATTTCTGTATTGACATGGCTCCAGATACCCAGCCTATATCTATCCCACCGTATCGTATGGATCCGAAAGAATTGAAAGAACAACTTGAAGAGTTACTAGCCAAAGGGTTCTTCAGACCGAGTGTATCGCCTTGGGGTGCACCGGTATTATTTGTGAAAAAGAAGGATGGAACAATGCGGATGTGTATTGATTATCGTCAATTGAACAAAGTCACTATTAAGAATAAGTACCCGTTTCCGCGTATTGATGATCTATTTGACCAGTTGCAAGGTGCTAGGGTGTTTTCTAAGATCGACTTGAGGTCGGGGTACCATCAGTTGAAGATTCGGGATTCGGATATTTCGAAGACTGCTTTTCGGACTAGATATGGTCATTATGAGTTTCTGGTGATGTCATTCGGTTTAACTAACACCCCGACAGCGTTTATGGATTTGATGAACATGGTATTCAGGCCATATATTGATTCGTTTGTCATCGTCTTCACTGATGACATCTTGATCTAATCGCACAGTAAGGAGGATCATGAGCAGCATATGAGAGTAGTGCTTCAGACATTGCGGGAACAAAAGCTATATGCTAAGTTCTCTAAATGTGAGTTTTGGCTTGAGTCTGTAGAATTTTTGGGACATATTGTATCAGGCGAGGGTATTAAAGTTGATCCCAAAAAGATTGAGGCAGTTCAGAATTGGCATCGTCCCACTTCGGCGACATAGATCAGGAGTTTTCTGGGTTTGGCAGGTTATTATCGTCGGTTCATGGAAGGTTTTTTTTCTATTGCAGCACCTTTGACCAAATTAACCTAGAAGGGTGCTCCGTTTCGATGGTCCGATGATTGTGAGGTGAGCTTTCAGAAGCTCAAGACAACATTGACTACAGCACCAGTGTTAGTGTTGCCTTCCGGTTCGGGGATGTATACAGTGTATTATGACGCTTCACGCGTCGGCTTGGGTTGTGTATTGATGTAGGAAGGGCAAGTTATTGCATATGCTTCACGTCAACTGAAGCCTCACAAAAAGAATTATCCGGTACATGATTTTGAGTTAGCTGCGATTGTTCACGCTCTTAAGATTTGGAGGCATTATCTTTATGGGGTATCTTGTGAAGTTTACACTGATCATCGTAGTTTGCAATATTTGTTCAAGCAGAGGGACCTAAATTTGAGGCAGCGCAGATGGCTGGAGTTACTAAAAATTATGATATTACTATCTTGTATCATCCGGGCAAAGCAAATGTGGTTGCAGATGCCTTGAGCAGAAAGGCGGAGAGTATGGGTAGTTTGGCTTTCATTTCAGCAGAGGAAAGGCCATTAGCCTCGGATATTCAGTCCTTGGCTAACAGACTTGTGAGGCTGGATATTTCAGAGCCCAGCCGAGTTCTTGCATGTGTTGTGGTCCAATCTTCACTATTTGAGCAGATCAAGGATCGCCAGTATGATGACCCACACTTGATGGTTCTTCGTGAAATGGTACTATGAGGTGGCGCCAAGAAAGTTACTATTGGTGCGAATGGTGTTCTGCGACTCTAGGGTCGTCTATGTGTTCCTAATGTGGATGGACTGAGGAAAAAGATCCTAGAGGAGGCACACAGTTCTCGGTATTCTATTCATCCAGGTGTTACGAAGATGTATCGTGACCTGAGGCAGCATTAATAGTGGCGACGAATGAAAAAGGACATTGTTGAGCATGTAGCTAGGTGTCTAAATTGTCAGCAAGTTAAATATGAGCACCAAAGGCCAGGTGGCCTACTTCAGCAGATGACTATACCGGAGTGGAAATGGGAACGCATCACTATGGACTTTTTAATTGGGTTGCCGCGGACCTTATGGAAGTTTGATGCAGTTTGGGTCATTGTCGACAGGTTGACCAAGTCAGCACATTTCATTCCGGTTGTGACTACGTATACTTCAGAGAGGTTGGCCCAAATTTATATTCATGAGATAGTTCGGTTGCACGGTGTGCCAATTTCCATCATATCAGATAGAGGTCCTCAGTTTACTTCATATTTCTAGAGAGCACTACAGAGTGAGTCGGGGACCCGTGTAGAGCTCAGCACAGCTTTTCACCCGCAGACCGACAGGCAGTCAGAGCGGACAATTCAGATTTTGGAGGATATGCTCAGGGTATGTGTGATTGACTTTGGAGGTTAGTGGGATCGTTTCTTGCCTTTGGCCGAGTTTGCTTATAACAACAGTTTCCAATCCAGCATCGAAATGACTCCATTTGAGGCTTTGTATGGTCTACGATATCGTTCGCCCATCGGGTGGTTTGAGCCCGGTGAGTCTAAGTTATATGGTACTGATTTGGTGAAAGATGTCTTGGAAAAGGTAAAGTTGATTCAGGAGCGACTTCGTACAGCACAATCCAGACAGAAGAGTTACGCAGATCAGAAAGTGCGCGATTTATCCTTTATGATGGGTGAAAAAGTTCTCTTGAAAGTTTCGCCGATGAAGGGAATCATGAGATTTGGGAAAAAGGGGAAATTGAGCCCAAGGTTTATAGGCCCATTTAAGGTGTTGAAACGAGTTGGGGAGATTGCTTATGAGCTTGCATTGCCTCCCAGCCTATCGGGAGTTCATCCAGTTTTCCATGTATCTATGCTCCGAAAGTATCATGCCGACCTATCACATGTGTTAGACATCAGCACAGTTCAACTAGATAATAGCTTGGGTTATGAAGAGGAGCCAGTTTCCATTATTGATAAACAGGTTCGCCAGTTGAGGTCCAAGAGGATTTCTACAGTTAAAGTCCAGTGGAGGGGCCAACCAGTCGAGGAAGCGACTTGGGAGGCTGAGGAAAACATGCGAAGCAGATATCCACACTTATTCAGCACTTCAGGTATAATTCTAAACCTGTTCGAGGACGAACGTTTGTTTTAGAGGTGGAGAATGTGATGACCCAAAATGTCATTTTTAAATTTAATAATTAATTCTATGTTCTAAGACCTCGAAAAATACTATTTGTCATTCCTCGACTTGCGTGCGCAGTTCGTAAAATTTTCAGGAAAGTTTTTATGTGAAAAATGAATTAAAATGTGAATTATTGCTTTAAAAATCAACGCAATTGACTTTGGTCAATATTTTGAGAAAACGGATCGGATCATTATTTCGATAGTTTTGTTAGGTCTGTATCGTGATTTGGGACTTGGGCGTATGCACGGAATCAAATTCCGAGGTCCCTAGCCCGAGATATAGAATTTTGATGAAAATTAAAAGTTTAAGTTCAAATAGTGACCGGATGTCGAATTATGTGCAAACGACCCCGGAATAGAACTTTGATGATTCCAACAGCTCTATTATATCATTTATGACTTGTGTGCAAAATTTGAGATCAATCGGACTTGATTTGATAGGTTCCGACATCGAATGTAGAAGTTGAAAATTCTTAGTTTCATTAAGCTTGAATTGGGGTATGATTCGTGGTTTTAGCGTTGTTTGATGTGATTTAGAGGTTCGACTAAGTTCGTATGATGTTTTAGGACTTGTTGGTATATTTGATTGAGGTCCCGAGGGCCTCGAGTGAGTTTCGGATGGTTAACGGATTAAAAATTGGACTTAAATAGCTGTTGCAATTTTTCTCTTCTGCTGGAAATTCTGGGTTGTGATCGAGCCCAAGGTCGAGGCCCAAAATCGAGCTCCCAAGATCGAGCTCCCATGATCGAGCTCCTGAGATCGAGCTCCCAAGATCGAGCTCCCGAGATCGAACTCCCCTGATCGAGCTCCCCTGATCGAGCTCCCCTGATCGAGCTCCCTGATCGAGCTCCCTGATCGGACTGGACATATCTATAAGTTATAAAAATAGAGGCATTCGACCCATTTGCCATTTTTGACAAACTTGAGCTTGAGTAAGGGCAACTTTTGACAGATTTTCAAGGAAAGACATTTGGGGTAAGTGATTCCAACTCGGATTTGGTCTATATACATAAATATATCATTGTTTTCACCATTTAATTAGTGTTTTGAGATTGAAATTTGAAAAATTTTAGAAATCTCATAGAAACGAATTTTTGAGGTTTCGGTATCGATTCGGAGTCGGATTTTAGTGAAACTGGTATGGTTGGACTCGTAATTGAATGGGTTGTCGGATTTCATAACTTTCGCCGGATTTCGAGATGTGGGCCCCACTGACGAATTTTAATTAATTTCGGGTTTTTTATTGAAAATGTAGTATTTCTTATAGAATTGATTCCTATAAATTTTAGTGATTGTATCGAATTATTTATGGTTAGATTCGAGCCAATCAAAGTTGGATAATCGATGAAAGGGCCTTCTAGTGGATTAAATTGGAGCAAATTAAGGTAAGTCTTTTGTCTAATCTTGTGAGGGGAAAATGTACCCCATAGGTGATTAAATCAAATAATTGTTGCTAATTGCGGGGGCTACGTACGCACGAGGTGACGAGAGTCCGTGCGTAGCTACTATTAATGCTAAAGTCCTGGTAGTTTAGAATTCAAAGCATGAATTACTAGTGTAAATTGTATTCTTTATTAATTAAAATATTTGATGCATATATTGTGAATTGTTATGAAAGGTAGAAAAATATGAAATGTTTATATGCTTAATTTTTGTTTAGATATAGACCCCGGGCCCGCTTAGTCAAAACCCGAGGTTCAGACCAAAATCCTTTTACCCATTCACCCCCAAGCCCGAATAAGTAATTAGTTTCGGAATCCGACCTCAAATTGAGGTCTAAATCCTCAAATTTCGAAATTCCTAAGTTCTACCCAAAAATCCTAATTTCACCATAAAAATTCTAGATTCTAGGTTGAAATTTTGTTATAAGATGTAAAAGATTGAAAGAAAAGAGTTATGAATCACTTACCTATGATTTGGGGAAGATTTGGTCTTTGGAAAATCGCCTATTGTGTTTTAGGTCTTGAAAATTTGGGAAATGAATTAAAATTCCCATCCAAAAGTCATTTTGATCAACTGCAGATGTCGCTTTTGCGACCTGAGCATCGCAAATGCGAAGCCTTTCACACTCCTGCTCCCTTCGCAAATGCGAAGATAAGTTCGCAAATGCGACCTTGAATCTTCGCAAATGCGACTAACTGACTACATTTGCGATCACTGCCCTTCCCCGACTCCCTTCGCAAATGCGAAAGAAAACTCGCAAATGCGAAAACTATTGGCCCAGCTTCTCTTCACATTTGCGATGAGAAGCTCGCAAATGCGAACCTCTCAGAGGTCGCAATTTCGATGTCTGATCTCGCAATTGCGATGTCTGATCTCGCAATTGCGATGCCTGATCTCGCAATTACAATGCCTGATCTCGCAAATGCGAGATCAGAGGCCTGCAATAATATCAGAGGCCCAGTAGTGTTTTCCTAGCCAAATCTCACTCCGTAGCCTATCTGAAACTTACCCGATCCCTCGGAGCTCCAAACCAAATATGCACACAAGTCTAAAAATATCATACGAACTTGCTCGCGCGATCAAATCGCCAAAATAACACCTAGAACTACGAATTTAGTACCAAATCAAACGAAATTTTCAAGAACACTTTAAAATTTCTATTTTCTCAACTGGACATCCGAATCATGTCAAATCAACTCCATTTCTCACCAAATTTCACATACAGGTCTTAAATATCATAATGAACCTGTACCGGGCTCCGGAACTAAAATACAGACATGATACTAACAATGCCAAATATCAATCAGTTCTTAAAAACAAATAGTTTTCAAACTTTTAATTTTCATCAAAAATTCATAACTCAAGGTAGGGACCTCCGAATTCAATTCCTGGTATACGCCTAGGTCCCATAATTCGATATGGACCCACCGGGACCGTCAAAGCACAGATTTGGGTCCATTTACCACAAATATTGACCAAAGTCAACTAAAATCAACTTTTAAGGCATAAATTCTTATTTTCATTAATATTCAACATAAAGTTTTCCGGAAACCTGCCCGGACTGTGCACGCAAATCGATATAAATATTTCATATTTTTCTACCTTTCATAACAATTCACAATATATGCATCAAATATATCCACAATATTCTGGATCGGGCCGAACGACCTCGGCAGAAATCGTGCTTAATAATAATAATTACACGATACTTTGATATTTTATTGTAGCTTGTGAAGCTAATTGATAAATTTGGAAATCTTTGGAATTTAAGGATTATTATCCCTGTTAGCTAAGGAATTATTGTTATTCCTGTAAATGAGATTAATTAATAAACTGGGAATTTATTGGAATTGAAGGAATTTAGTTAATATACTGAGAATTGTTGCATTTGAAGGAATTTAATTATTTTTGTTGGTTAAATAAATTATTGTTATATTCTGTTAATTATGCTGAATTATATATTCTAATTTTATTTTAATTATTATTATTGACCCGTAGTGAGTGTCAAAGTCGGCCATCTCGTCTCTACCACTTCGAGATTAGGCTTGATACTTACTGGGTACACGTTGTTTACTTACTCATACTACACTTGCTGCACTTTTTGTGCAGGACTTGAGGCAAGTACTAGTGGGGGACCTACCGCCTTACACTCACGTTATCCAGGGGCATAGTGGTGAGCTACCTTTCTGAGCCGTTCTGCAGCTACCAGTGTCTCTCCTTGTATGTTTTTTTTCATTCTGTCTATTTTTATTTCAGACAGTATTTGAGGTTTTGTATAATCTACTAGATGCTCATACACTTGTGACACCAGGTCTTGGCACACACATTAGTAGAATTTGATATTTTATTATTTTCTTAGATTAAAAGTTTAATCAATATACGTTTAATTTATCAGTTGGCTTGCCTAGCTGTAGTGTTGGGTGCCATCACGACCTATAGGTGAAATTAAGTCGTGACACAATGTTCTTGAAGGCAAACGTTATGACCCTGGGTTCTAGCTCGGTGGGACTCGGGTCGATCTTCAGTCTTTGGTTGTCATGTTCTTAATCTTTCATATCGTAGGCGAGCTCGATTTCGACCGTACACAGATAGTCCCCTCATTTTTCGGAGAGTAGACAACGAGAAACGACATGAGCTTCCGATTCTTTCTTCGATATCACATGACAAAAATGACAAAACCGTCAAAACGCCTCGTTAGTCAAGTCTTAATGGCATTAAATGCTTGTCAGTTGCTGGTCGACCACTCCTAGATGCGAACCATTGCTGAAAAACTATAAATACCCCCTCATTTGTTCATTCAAACTTTACATTCAAACCTTCTGCCCTCGTTCCTAAGAAATTTCAATACTTCCAAGTACTTATAATCTGGGTACTTTGAGATCTTTTATAAGAACTCTCATTCGACTTTTTCTCAAACCACCAGGTGTACTCTTTTAACTTCCTCTTTTTGCTTATTTCCTATCTATAAAGAAATGACGAAAACTTCCAAAACCATTCCCCAAAAAAAACTCCTTCTACCTCGCGACAGATACCGAATAGACCGCTTCACGTACTGCTGTCAAGGAACCATCACCGGAACCTCCTCTAAAAATGTTCATCCCAGAGGGATGCCCGATCAATGTTGACTTTAAAGTTGAAAAGCCATCCTCCATACCAGGCCGGTGTGAGGAGGTCTCGAGGTACATCTTCTCGATCACCGAGGATATTCTCTCCGAAGTCAAGAAGGATTGTAACTGGACTGACAAACATGTGGTGGTTCCCAAACCTGACGAAGCCATCACCACCCACGTCAAGGGATTTTTAAGTGTTTACACTTATCCCTTAACGTTGGGCCCCTTGGACCCGGTTATCGTTGACTATTGCAAAAGATACGAGGTAACCCTCGATCAAATTCACCCTTCTTTCTGGAGGATCGCAATCCTCCTCCGCTTCTTTATAAGCAAGATCGAAGGGTGCCCTTTCACAATCGACCACCTTATGCGCTTATATAGTCCCCGACTCTATCGGTAGGGACTGATCAAGCTCGCTCATCAGGACAGTAAAGCCGTGTTCTCAAGTATCGATGAAGATAAGGATCGCGGTTAGCTAGGCCGTTTCGTCCGAGTGAGGACTTCGGACTTGATCCTGGTCGAGCACATGTCGTTCCCAGAGAAGTAGAACATGAAACGTAAGTATATAATTTTGCTTCCAAGGTTTTATTTATCGCCCTGCTTCTTCCTTCTTATCGGTGTTCCGTGATGGTGTAGCTTTTGCTCGGATCCCGAACACAGTTCCTCGACTCGAGGAGTGGGTCCTGGGTATCGTATCACAAAGGCCTTACTCCGAGTGCTCGTGGCGTGAGATTTCAAAGGGCCGATGGGAGGCCCGTTCGCACTGTGAGATCTCTTTCACAAGTGATATTTCGTTTCCCCTTTGCATGATTAAGTCCTTACTTGTTTTATTTCTTTTTGCAGGTTTACCCAAGGATGTCCAAATAAGGCCCCCATCCGGTAGTGATGATTTCCCCACTGAGTCCCCTGCTCTGAAACAGGGTGAAGAGAAAAAGGGCTCCAAGTTCTCCGGGCTCGGAGAAAAAGAAATCAAAGAGGAGTCTTATCCGCAAGCCAAAAGAAACCTCAAGCTCCTAAATACTTGATTCGGACTCCCTCTATCGGCTCAGGGATGAGTCTGAAGAGGAGGATATTTTAGTGGCTCGGGAGCCATCGATCCCTAAAGAACGGGAATCAACTGAAGGGGGGACGATAAAGGCCAATCCTTCTCAAACTCTAGAGGTCAATGTATCAGTGAGAGTCGATAACCCTCAAGATGTCGGTTCTGCTCCACCCGGTGTCATCGATATAACAGGATCGCCTTCGTTCACGGACTCAATGTTCGGTGAAGCTCAAGCAGCGAAGGAGCATTCAAATGAGGGGGTCCAAAAAGCGAATGATCCCCTCCAAGGCTTTTTTAATGGGGTGGACTCTATTTCCATGGAGGATGTCATCGGTTTGGGTGATTTGAAAGTGCCAAGAAGAAGTCCACCCTCGGGAACAGGTGGATCTGGCTCGAACCTGAGATTGGTCAACCGATTCCCTGCCCCGAGTGCCGATCCCGATAGTAAGCGGTCGATCATTATCTATGTTTCGGAGGATGCCTGGGTCCTTTTTGCGCCTGTTGGGTTAGATAGTTACCTCCGGTGCCTGGTGAATGAAGAAGACCAGTCAAAGATGAACGAGGTGGAATCTACATGCTTGTTCAACGAAGCACAACAGGCATTGAATCGGGTAAGGTGTTACCAAACCTTTGCATTTTCCAGCTTTGGTTACTTAATGATCTTAATATTTTTCCTTGTATCTGCAGGACTCGATGCTTCACCATGAGACCTTCCTCCAATATCGGGAAGAGTTGAGTCTCCTCAAGGCCGAAGCCAAAGAGCTTACTAAGAAGAGAGATATGTACAAACTTCTCAGTGAGCAATGTGAGTGGGAGGTTAAGAGCATTCGAGCTGAGTTGGAAGTGGCTCGAAAGGAGCATGCCGACTTGGTCGAGCAGGTAAAAATATTTGAGGTTAGTGACGAAGAGCTAAGCTCGGTGACTAATGGTCGAAATCCGCAAGTCCAACAAAAAATTGATCAGATCGATCAACTGCGAGCTGAGATGGATGTTGTCAAGGCCAAGACCGATGAATGGAAGGGCAAGATAGATCGCCTATCCTCAGAAAAAGAGGTTGCTTGGGCACAACAGACTTCGGCCGAGGTCTACCTTCGAGCAGCAAATGAAAAGGTCAAGGTGCAGGCCAAAAGGTTTGAAGAGCTCCAGTCTCGGCTAAGTTCGGCTGCCTCTGATCGAAAAATTATGGCCAAGGAACTTGAAACGGTGGTTAAAGTCGACGCCGAAGCCGACGAGATGGTGGCCCAATATAAGGCCGATGCCGAGGCGGCCCAAGACCGCTTGAAGGACATTGTTGATTATGAGAAGCGACAATCGCGAAGAGAATCCCTCGAGGAGATTCATGCCCTCAAATTATTCGGGCTTTGCCTAAGATAACAGTCTCCGAATGGGAGTGATCGTTTGAACCCGGATAAAGGCAGCCCTTGGGCTCAATACCTTTAAGGGATCGGATGTAGGAAATTCCTTAAGAGAAAAAAAGAAGAAAAAAAAGAGAAATTCTTAAGGGACAAGATATTTATCCGCAAGGTAGAAACTTCTTTTTATTCTTGTGCGTAATAGTTACACATGTGTACAAGTTTTTTGTCAGGACTCGAGCAATCTATGCAGGCACGATTCGTTTGACCGTTTGGCCCTTACAGTAAATCCTATCGATCGAGCCGAGACCATTCAATCATAAAATTTCCTTTCTTGTTACGCTCGGCCCCGAATACTGTTGTCATGATTTTTGATACCAGTTCATAACCGGCCTTCAATTCTAAGTTAGCACGATTTACTGTTGCCTCATTAAAAACCTTGCTGAAAAACCCATTTGGGACAAAACCGGTTCAAGGGAAAAAGAGTGCAATGCGTGCTTTCAGGCCTAAAGATTGTATCGTTCTTTGATGATTGCCTACAAGTGTTAGTTCGTAATGTAAATAAATAAAAGGAAATTAATGAGATCATACCTTAACAGTAGTATCGCTTCAAATGAGTTATGTTCCAAATGTTTGGTAGTTGCTCACCGTTCATTGTTCCGAGCTTGTACGATCCTTTACCGGTGATCTCGATAATTTGATAAGGTCCTTCCTAGTTCGGCCCCAACTTTCCTTCATTTGGGTTCCGGGTGTTTAGTGTGACCTTCTTTAACACTAAGTCCCCGACATGGAAGTGTTGAAGGTTGGCCCTTCAATTGTAATATCTCTCGAACCGCTATTTTTGGGAAGCCAACCGGACAAGGGTTGCTTCGCGCCTTTCATCTAATAGATCTAGGCTCGTGTTCATAGCCTCGTTGTTTGATTCCTTGGTTGCATATCGGAACCTGAGACTTGGTTCTCTGACTTCGACTGGTATTAGAGCTTTGGCGCCGTAAACCAGTAAGAACGGGGTGGCCCTGGTACTGCACTTCGAGGTCGTACGGTATGCCCATAAGATTTTGGGCAGGATTTTCTTCCATTTTCCTTTGGCGTCGGTCAGCCTTTTCTTGAGGTTTTGAAGTAAAAGTTTTGTTGGTCGATTCTACTTGTCTGTTCCCACTAGGGTGGTAGGGTGTTGATAGGATCCTTTTGATCTTATGATCTTTAAGAAACTTGCTAACTTTGCTGCACATGAATTGTTTCCCATTGTGGCACATGATCTCGGCCGGCATTCCGAACCGGCATATGATGTGGTCCCAAATAAAATTGATGACTTCCTTTTCCCTGACCTTTTCGTATGCCTAGGCTTCCACCTATTTAGAAAAATAGTCAGTCATAAACAATATAAATTAAGCCTTACGAGGTGCCCATAGAAGGGGGACAACGATATTCATTCCCCACTTCATGAACGACCATGGTGACAAAACCGAATGCAGCAG
Organism: Nicotiana tomentosiformis; assembly: GCF_000390325.3. NCBI lineage: Eukaryota > Viridiplantae > Streptophyta > Magnoliopsida > Solanales > Solanaceae > Nicotiana > Nicotiana tomentosiformis. Next base: position 128,635,436 of record NC_090818.1, read on the forward strand.
CTCCCCGGGCTGATGAATCATCGGAGCGTATCTTTGACATTCATCACATTTTTGTACGAATTCCTTCGCGTCCTTTTCCATATCGATCCAGTAGTAGCTGGCTCTGATCACTTTTCGAACCAATGATTCGGCATATGAATGATTTCCACAGGTGCCTTCGTGGATTTCCCTCAAAACATACTCGGTGTCCCTTGGTCCTAGACATATCGCGAGTGGGCCATCGAATGTTCTTCTAAATAGGGTTTCGTCTTCGAACAGGCTGAACCAGGCTGCCTTTGTACGTAGGGCCCTCGGTTCCTTTGGATCCGACGATAGTTTTCTGGTCTTCAGGTATTCTCTATATTTATTTCTCGAGTCCCAAGTTAGGCTAGTTGAGTTAATCTCGGCATTACCTTCTTCCACTACCGATCTCAAAAGTTGTACGACTGCCCTTGAGTTGAACTCGTCGTCCTCGACCGATGACCCTAGGTTAGCGAGGGCATTAGCCTCACTGTTTTGATCCCAAGGTACGTGTTGCAAAGTCCAATCTTTGAATCAATGTAATGTTACCTGCAATTTATCCAAGTACCTTTGCATTCGTTCTTCTCTGACCTCGAACGTCCCATTAACTTGGTTCACTACAAGGAGGGAGTCACACTTGGCTTCAATTACCGCGTAATGGGCCTGTCAAAGTTGTTTTTGCTCATGAGTCCCCGGTAGCTCTGACCTCGGTCACTTCTCATTTCGTTTTTCATAGAGTTCCGCTCAGACCCATTGCTTCTTCGATCTTCATTATACGGCTGATATAGATCCATGTTTGGTTTCGGTTCATGATCTATGTCTCTCTTGACTCTGTCGATTGTTCTGACGGGATAAACAGACCTGAAGGGGCCCTGAGTTGATCATCTTCCACTCTGATCTTCGATTGTTAGCAGCTATGCACGTCGGCCCAAGTAACGGCCGGATATTCTATCAGGTTTTGTTTCAACTGTTGTGAAGCCACCGTGCTTCGAACATTGAGCCCTTGGGTGAAAGCCTGAATGGCCCAATCATCAGCGACATGTGGCAGGTCCATTCGTTCCATTTGAAACCGGGACACGAACTCTCTGAGCATCTCGTTATCCTTCTGTTTTACTTTGAAAAGGTCCGATTTCCTAGTCTTGACCTTGATGGCCCCGGTGTGTGCTTTCACGAAAGAATCTGCAAGCATAGCAAATGAATCAATAGAATTAGGAGATAAGTTGTGATACCATATCATAGCCCCTTTTGACAGGGTCTCTCCGAACTTCTTCAACAGGACAGACTCGATCTCATCATCCTCCCATTCGTTCCCTTTGATGGCACATGTGTAAGAGGTTACATGCTTATTTGGGTCGGTCATTCTACTATACTTAGCAATCTCAGGCATGCGGAATTTCTTAGGGATCAGATTTGGATCCGTGCTCAGATAAAAAGGATTTTGCACGAACTTTTTGGAATCCAGGCCTTTCAATATTGGCGGTGCTCCTGGGATTTGGTCTACCCTGGAATTGTAGGTTTCCACCTTTTTGTCATTAGCTTCGATTTTCTTCTCCCCTGATTCTATCCATTTTGTCAACTCTTCGAGCATATTTATGATCTCGGGGTTAGCCCCCGATTCATGTTCTTTTGACCTTTCTGCGACCGGTTCATCCCTGCGGGTGACTTCCCGAGGTGGATCGGGTTCAACCCTGCTCGGTGCACGGCTTTGGTTCTGTAACTGAGCTATCACCGCCTGTTGAGCCTGCAACATTTCGAAGATCACCCGTAAACTGATCCCGTCTCCTCCAATGTTTTGTATTTTTTGAGTTGCCGATCGAGCTCCACCACAGACGATATTCTCGAGGTCGGTAGGCAAGTTTGTGCCGATAGCCACATGTGAATTAGCATCAATCGAACCCGCGATCGAAATTTTGATGGGATCAACGGGTGCTACCTCATCACTGGGCGCTATGTTGTTATTTTCATCGTGATGGCTGGACTCATTGTCAACATGTAGGGGTGCTGATTGAGAGTTCGACATTTTGAGTTTTAACCTGAAATTAGAGACACTTCAAAGAACAAGTGTGAAGTAGTGTGCGTTATGAAGATTTGTATCAAATAACCACTATTATCCTTAGCTCCACGGTGGGCGCCAAACTGTTTACCCTCAAAATCGGATGACAATTGAATTTGTAAGTAATTTTAACGATACGTGGACTAACTTGATACAAAACGATAAATTAGATTGCAATTGAAATAAATTATGATAAAGTAAATGCAAACCACACGAATTGAACGATCTTAGCCTTGGGAAGTTAATCCCCCTCGAATAAGGTACGCTACGATCGGTGCCAGGATACACATGAATTGAATGATCTTAGCCTTGGGAAGTTAATCCCCCTCGAATCAGGTATGCTCCGATCGGTGCCAGGATACACACGAATTGAACGATCTTAGCCTTGGGAAGTTAATCCCCCTCGAATCAGGTACGCTCCGATTGGTGCCAGGATACAAAAGAACAAGAGCTTTAAAAAATAATAATGATATATAGCTTTGGAATGCGCGTTACAATATTTTCAATGAATTATCAGACCCCCTTTTATATAATAGAGGAGTCCTACATTAGGTACAATTCTATAAAATATAAAAAAATCTCTTGATTTGATGATTGCCGGTGCCTTATTGATACGTGCCGAGATTTTCGCCGTAGTATCCGACCGGTCACGGATATTTCGGTCTTCTGTTAGTTATGCTAACAACGTTTCTTCGAGCTCGATTGGGACTAAGATCGACTTCGGGATTACGGACTGAATGTTCTCGAAAGCAGGCGTTATGACCCTGGGTTCTAGCTCGGTGAGACTCGGGGTCGATCTTTAGTCTTTGGTTGTCATGTTCATAATCTGTCATGTCGTAGGCGAGCTCGATTTTGATCGTACACAATCTTAAAGCTAGGTGCAAACTATCTCTTGCAAAATTTTACTTACTTTGTGTTAGTGTTGTCGAATCGTTATACCAATAGATGAACTAATTCCCTCAATATTTACACAGATTCGAGATTATAAAAAAAAAATAGTAAAATATTAATCTATCACAGTGTGAATCAACCGGATTTAGTCGGGCTCCAATACAAATACCAAATACCAAACGAAAAAACAAAAAAAAATTAATATTCAATTTTTTAGACTTGGTACATGTGATTTAGTCATAAATTAAATCAACAAAATGTTAGCATCCTTCCTCTCTATAACCTTCATAGAGAACATTCTTTGGGAACATCTTTGTAGGGTCATGTAGTAGAATAGTATCATATATTAATCGGAAAACGGCTACATATGCCGGTGAACTATGCGAATTAGGACAGATATGCCTGTCGTTATTAGTTTGGCACAGATATGTCCAAATCGTTCAATACTTGCTCATTCATGCCCTTAGTTAAATAGAATCCACTATTTTATCTTTCTTATATAATTAATAACCGGACCCAACCAAAATCAGCTGACCCGATCCGTTAGGACCGACCCACCCTTATTTCAAAGATATTTTTTAATATATTATTTTTGTTTGATTGAGAAATTGTGTGATAATCATATTTATTTATTTGAGTAGTTTGATAATCAGTTTTTCTTTGTTATACATCATTTCGGGAGGTAATCCTACTAAAAGTAGTAATTGATATTTATTTATTATTTTAATAATATAATATTCGAATTAGTTTGTGCTTTCGTCAATCATTTTACCATCTATTTTTATTTTTCTCACAATCTATTTATATTTTTTACCAATACAAATACAAATAACTCCATGTTCACTATAACTTAACCTGATGGATCCGTTTTTTAGTTTAGATAAGTGATCATTATATGATTGATTATTAGTTTATTGGATTATTTTCTGCATTAATTATAAATTTGTTATGAAATAATTAATAAATTGTTAAAACAATGGTGCTTCTTTTCCATTTTTATATTTAGTTTTTCTGCTCCATCATCTTTCATATTAGATCCAACAGGCGCCATAAGTCTCATTGTTGTCTCGGTCGTCGATCATTAATTACAACATTTTTGCTGTCATGAATTGTTAATATTAGTTGTCAAACAAGCAGCAACACGGAAAGGAAAAATTAATAATCTCTATCTCATTTTATATCAAACTGTTACTTCTTCTGTGACATTATTAATATTTGAGAAGTTAAACTAAAAAAAAAAATTGAGTATGATTTTCATATTTTCGATTACAAAATAATAATTTGTAGCTATGTTTCTGTAATGACCCAACCGGTCATTTTAACTTTTAGAACCCCGTTTTCCTAAATAAGACTCCCCGTATGTGCTTTTACTAATTTATGACTTGCGGGGATGGTTGGTTCGGAATTTGGAAGTGATCGGGTTGAAATCAGAACAATTGGCTCCTTAGTTTGGCTTTAAAAGGGCAAGTTTGACTTCGGTCAATATTTTTAGAAAATGACCCCGGAATCGAGATTTGAAGGTTCCAACAGGTTCGTATGATAATTTTGGACTTAGGCGTATCTCCGAATCGGATTTTGGATGACCCGAGAGCGTTTCGGCACCTATTGTGGAAGTTGACATTTTGGAAGATTTTCATAAATTTGGGTTGAAGTACATTTCAATGTTATCGATGTCCGTTTGGGATTTCGAGCCTGGGAATAGCTCCGTATAATGATTCTGGTATTAGGAGCGCGTTCGAAAGTGGATTCGGAGGCCCGTAGATCATTTTGGAGTCATTTGGCGAAAGTTAAAAATTTGGTTAATTTTGGAAGTTTAACCGGGGAGTTGACTTTTTGATACCGGAGTCGGAACTTAATTATGAAAATTTTTATAGCTCCGTTATGTCAATTATGACTTGTGTGCAAAATATGAGGACAATCGGACGTGATTTGATAGGTTTCGGCATCGATTGTAAAAGTTGAAGTTTCAAAGTTCATTAGGATTGGAATGGGGTGCGATTCATGAATTCGACGTTGTTTGATGTGATTTGAAGGCTCGACTAAGTTCGTAATATGTTTTGGGACGTATTGGTATAATTGGTTAAGGTCCCGAGGGCCCCCGGGTGGATTCCGGGTAGTTAACGGATCGAATTTGGAATTTGAAGAAGAGTTGAGGCAGCTGATATCTATTGTGATCGCGGATTCAAAAAATCAATCGCGGGTGCGAAGCCGCAGGTGCGAAATATCCATCACGGGTGCGAAGCCGCAGGTGCGAAAAATCCATCACGGGTGCGAAGCCGCAGGTGCGAATAATCTATCGCTGGTGCGAGGCCGCACGCGCGAAAAACGTTTGCCGCGGGCGCGATGATCGCTGGGCAGTGAGTGTTTAAAATGTGGATTTGAGTATTTTTGCTCATTTCTTCATTCTTGGACGATATTGGGAGCTTCTTGAGAGGAGCATTCACCTAGCAACTTGGGGGTAAGTTAATTACCACCTATTGCAAGTTAAATACATGGTTTATATATGGATTTAGACATGAAAATTTATAGAAATTTGGAGTTTTGAAGGAAAACCTAGAAAATTGGTATTTTTTATTTTTCACCACGAAAATGGTTATGAAATTGGATGAAAATTATATGTTTGAGTTCTTGAGAATATGGGTAACTATTCCCTCCGAAAATTTTCGAAATCCGGGGGCGTGGGCCAGGGGTGAATTTTAGGAATTTTACCATTTTGGATAGGGTAATTTATTTAATAGATAAATTTCTAATTTTTGAACGTGTATTAATTATTTTATATAACTTTTTTATAGTTCGGATTTTTCGGCATTGAATTGAGAATTTAACGCGACGTGGTGATCGGAAAGTGGACTTTGAGACAAAGTAAGTCTCTTGTCTAATCTTGTGAGGGGGAAATTACCTCATAGGTAATTAAATTAATAATTATTGCTAATTGTGGGGGGGCTACGTACGTACGGGGTGACGAGAGTCCGTGTGTAGCTACTATTAATGCTAAAATCCGGGTAGTTTAGGACTCAAAACATGAATTACTTGTGTAAATTTTATCTTTTATTTAATTTAATTATTTGATATATATTGTGAATTTTTAGGGAAAGATATTAAAAGATAAAAATCTCATATGCTTAATTTTTTTTAAATTAAATAATTGTTAAAAGGAATTGTTCATCCTCTCGAATTTATCTTATAATAAACATACTCTCATTCCTCGAAGTACATAAGAAAAATGTCCTCCTTTCTTGTGGAGCGCGCCGAACGCCTTGATAGAATAGATGCATCTATAGATCGTGCCGCTCGTCCCACGGCAGTGTACACGAAAATCTGGATCGGGCCGAATGACCTCGGCAGAAATCGTGCTTAATAATAATAATAACATGATACTTTGATAGTTTATTTCAGCTTGTGAAGCTAATTGAGATTTGGAAATTATTAGAATTTAAAGAATTTATTTATCTCCGCTTGTTAAGAAAATTATTGTTATTCCTGTAAATGAGGCTAATTGATTAATTAGAAATTTATTGGAATTGAAGGGATTTAATCACTTCTGTTGGTTCAATAAAATTATTGTAAACTCTGTGAATCATGTTGATATAAATATTTCTATTTTCATGATTATTTAATATTATTGACCTATAGTGAGTGTCAAAGTCGGTCATCTCATCTCTACCTTTTCGAGATTAGACTAGATACTTACTGGGTACACGTTATTTCCTACTCATGCTGTACTTGCTGCACATTTTATTGTGCAGGTACATATTTGTCTAGCGGCCTTGTGGGCGCAGAGGTGTGGTTAATAGTTATGGGGACATAGGTGAGTTGCATTCTGTATTACGATCCGCAGCCAACAAAGTCTCCTTCAGAAATATTATATTTATCTGTCTAATTTGTATTTTGGACAGATGCTGTATTTTATTTTTATTCTCTAGTAAATGCTCATGCACTTGTGACACCAGATTTTGAGATGATTATGTTTTGCACTGTATTGGAAATTTTTAAAGATATTATTACGTATTTTGTAAACTTCATCTTCTGCAATTTAATTGAGGGGAACAACTATGACTTCAAAAATATTAAAATGAAAATTTATTTAGTAATTATTGTTGGCTTGTCTGACAGCGGTGTCCGGTGCCATCACGACCTTTATGGATTTTGGGTCGTGACAACATGGTATCAGAGCACTAGGTTCACTTAGGTCTCATGAGTCATGAGCAAGTCTAGTAGAGTCTTGCGGATCGGTACAGAGACGTCTGTACTTATCATTGAAAGGATATAAGGCTGTTAGGAATACTTCCCTTTTTGATTCCTCATCATGCGATTTGATTCCTTTGAGACTTATGCCTTCATTTCCTTCCTACTCAATCTTATGCGACGTGAAGCGCTTGTTATAAATTGGGGATTAAGGAAATTTTTAATGGTACTACAGATGTAGTACATAATGCTTCTCCCGGTGTAATTAATTGGGCTATTGTCGTCGCCTTGCGAAAGGCCACTCTGTCATTTCAAATTAAGTATCAATACTACCTAAGGTTTTAAGATTTGGCATTGATTATTATGACGATTCGTGTGTTATTATCGCATAGTGTTTATGAAATGGTAAAATGCCCGTCTATGTGTCAGGGTAGTAAACGACTTGAAAGAAGGTTTTCTCAGTACATGATTCAGAGGTTCCATGTTTTAATTCCAGCGGAGAAAAGGCAATCGGACTATGAATGTTCAGGTTTGGGGTTGATGTAGTAACGAAGCTTGATATTTTCGAGTGTGGTAGAGTTCTCAATTTTGATATGGTGTCATTGCCTTGTAAAATGCGTTAAGGTTCGCCGATGTTATTGGTTTTTTCAACTCGCTTTCACGACGGGGTGTTAGGAATTGGTACAGGGGAAGCAGTTGTTAGAGATCGTGGTGTGCAGTGATTCAGGATTGAAGCAGCGTTCCTAGTATTGATGTCTCGAGAAGGATGATCGTCAGAAAGGTTTAAAGCTAGTAACGAGCTATTAGTTCAAGTGCTACAGAGATGAATTTTTAGTTAAGGCAACAAATGGGCAACGAAGGATGAGGAAGGACATGTGGAAGGTGTCTTGTGGTGGTTAAGTTTCTAGGAGGCCAAGTGTGAGAAACATAAGTTGAGTAGTTGCTTAAAGAAGAGTGGCAAGGTAGCATATGAGTTACGTGGTAGGATAACTACACGGCTTGAGGAAAGTTTGAAGTGATTTGGGATTTAGGATGGACAGTGACTAGGTCTACGGACTTAAGTTGTAATATTAACTGCTATATTGAGGAAGATTGGATACAACATGAGGGAGTTGCTTGATATGAAGAAGGATACAACATGACTTTGGATTGGAATGTATTGTCGCACCTTTAGTTGACATTCATGAGGAGTGAACGGACTAGTGCAGCTGGTGAATGAGCTCGGACTCAGGATGCTCTATTGATTTCGTAGTATTTGCACCCAGTGCAGCGGCGTTGGAATATGTCGGCATGTAATTTCCAAAGGTGGGTTATCTCCTGTGAGCAGGTTAGCGGTCGCGTGGTGTTGTCAAAGCTTCTGCGAAGAGTTTTACTAGCTACCCGGTAAGAGATTTAATATGTAAATGTGGATAGTGGTTCGGAGTGTTTATCAAAGGTTAATAGAAGGATTCCGAGAAATTTGGCGAGTTGCGTGTGCAGGATCATGTCAACAATGAAGAAAGAATCTCGGTGGATTCCAGAATTTCGTAATTGTAGCTTCAAGCTAAGTGGGAGAGCCCCACCGTCTATGATTGGATTGCATAGTGTCAACTTGTGCGGTTTATGGTTATCGGTGTATTGGTGGGTCATCACGACTAAGAAAAGAAAACATCGGTGGTAATTTGAGCAAAGGATTTGAGGAATGTATGCCATATTTGGCCTTATCGATTCATGTTTGGGCTTTGGGAAGACTCAGAGTTTATGCTTCGTGTAGATGTAATGCACAGGGAAAGTGAGATAGTTAGGTGTTTCCTTGAGAAAATGTCCATATGCTAGCAGGGCCTTAGAGTTGATCATGTTTGGGAACAAGTCAGAACAAGTGACTCTCAATAATGGTCTTAGCGGGTTCAAAAATTTAAAGTGTGATGTCTAAGGATCTCGAGTCCGTAGTATGGTTGAGTATCGAGCTTTTGCAGCAGATTATGAAACGGGGCTTGGAGTACTCTACATTATCTTTAGGTTGTGGTGTAGCATTTGAGAAACGGAAGAAAATAACTTCGGATTCATAAAAGAAGTATCAGAATGGGTGTACCAATTGAAGATGAAAAAGTGCGCACAAGGAGGGGTATGAGATGATTTGTGGATATTGAAACAGCGAGGTCTCGTGAAATAAGGTCACTCGGGATGAGTGCGGATTTGAGTTTGTGATGTAATGAATGGAGCTATTATTATTTCTAAGGCAAGTTGAGAATAAATTGAGAAAAGACGGGTCGGCTAACAATGGTTAAATTGTCATGATGGTGACAATGATCAGTTCCTTCAGCGCATTGAGTTATGCATGTGATTTGTGCCGGTACGTGCGAGGCTTGATAGCCGCCGTAATTGATTTTATTTGGAGGAATTCAAGTATTAGGGCATGTTAAGTGTAGAGGGATCCCAGAAAAGTTATAGTGGTTTAGACCACTACTTGAGGCCGGTAATATTTTGCGGATATGAGAATCCCATCGCGTATTGAAATGGTTCTCTTGAAATGAGTAAGGAAAAAGGTTGTTATTTGATGAAATATTTGATCTATTAGTAGTTCGGGAGTTATGATGGAATTCATGTACTCTCGCGTATTGGCATGCTAGGTGCAGTGAACGGCATGAGAATTTGAAATTTGAGGATCGAGGTTGCGGTTCGGTTTTGACAAGAATGTCACAAGCTCGGACGAGCGGGAAAGGATTTAGAGGCTTAAAGCAAGCTGGTGTTGTCTTCAGCGTCACCTGAGATCGGTGTTATGCGTAAGAGGCTTGTGTATTGATTTGCGTATCCTTGATTCTCCTTATAGCATTTGTATGGCCGATAGTATAGATGTGCAGACTTGTTATCTGTTGCGGAAGCTCGTGGGAGCGTATTCCACGGGAAGATTGTATAAGTGTGACAAGTAGTCACTTGATTGATTAAATATCTAACAACCAAATATGAAGATTTTAGGTACTATTGCTAATGTGAGAATTTATGCCTGAAGGGCGCTCTATTCAGTTGGTTGAGAATTGTAAAAGTTTGTTTTGAATTCGACGGTTGTTCTTGCGTGTCATGTAAAAAAAAAAGAAAAAAAGAAAAAAAAAAGGGTCGTTGTGGATCCTTGAGAGATTATTTACCCAAGTATGGTATGATCAGAATCGTCTTGAGGTCTGTGGATGGATTTAAATATGAATATGGGCTCTATATCAGGCCGGATGTGTTCATTCAGCATAACGCTCCTTAAGGAGGAGTATTCGGATGTTGGACGTCATTTCGTCGTCGGCTATTTCGTGTAATACTAAATCGTGCCATGTAAGTTGTGAAATGGCTTGATAAATTTCTTCTGTGTTGAGGTTATGCGTAGCGATGGTTCTATGTGAGCAGGATGGCTCTCGAAATTCAAATTCATATATCGCATCTTAGTTGTGCTTGAGTTTTGTAGCATATGGCGCTGTCGATCCTCCCAGGGATGGTATCATGCACTTAGCGTGCTTGTGTCCGATATTCGGATATTTTTGCAGTAATGAGCATTCTAGCTCGGTAAGTATTTTCTTATAGATTCTTTTTGTGCGGATCGGTGGCACGCCTCCACGGGTATGTTGTTTGGATCGGGTTGCATGCTGCAACGGTATCATGTGCGGATCGGGTGGCACGCCGCCAAGGGTATGTTGTTTGGATCGGGTTGCACGCCGCAACGATATCATGTATGGATAGGGTTGTACGCCGCAACAATGTGATATTGAGTATAGTCCCCTATATTCTATTTTGTGTATTTTGTGAGAAAGGTTCATGACACCTTTTCAGTTGTTTAATTAGTCATGTGGGTTGAGTAATCCTTTCCAGAGTTCATTTTTTTTCTTATGTATCGCAATCAAGTCTGTAGCTTATTAGCTCATTGTGGCATCACATGAGGCTTTCTGATAGTGTCTGAGGTGGCTTATTGCCTGAACAACTTATACTGGGTGAGACAAGATTATTGGGTCCGAGATCAGTGAGATCGGATTATATGAAGTATAATAAAGAGCAAATACCATTATTTGGTCCATAATGAGGCAATGGTTCTGGTCAGAAGGAGAAACTCAATAATTTGTTAACGCGGCAGTTGGTTATGAATTTCGACACATTTCTTCCATCGTGGAAGGATGTCAAGAGTTGGAACAGGACTTATATGTATCATGAGGTGTGTTGTCAACATCATATTCGTGGAAGTTTGGCTATTGTTATCATAGGGTGTTATTATGGTCATGTAAATGGTGCGGTGCATGGTCTAAATTCAACAAAGGTATGCAATCCAGTATTGGGGCATCGTGTAGTTATTGATACGGTGTTCGTAGGTTGGAAACAGGCATGGTGGAGAATTCTGGATGTTAGAATTGGGCTCTAAGGCTTAATTGCCTAAATAAGGGGGGAAATCGTCAAATTTGCTCGAGCTAATGTGCTCAATCGGGTGTGGTAGCACGGTAGGTGCTCGAAGTGTTAAACAGTGATTTTGGACAACTCCGGAACAGTACTTAGCACGTTCAAGGACGAATGTATATTTATGTCACGACCCAATTTCACCTGTAGGTCATGATAGCGCCCAACACTACAGCTAGGCAAGCCAACTAATAAATTAAGCATACATTAATAAAATGTAAAACCAAGAAAATATAAACCCAAACTCTACCAATGTGTGTGCCAAGACCTGGTGTCACAAGTGAATGAGCATCTAGTAGATTATACAATAGACAGAATATAAACTCCAAATACTGTCTGAAATAAAATAGACAGAATATAAATATCAGAAGAAGAGACACTGGTAACTGCAGAACGGCTCAGAAGGGCAGCTCACCACTATGCCTCTGGATGAAGTGGGTATGTAATGATAGGTCCTCCACTAGTACCTGTGTCAGATCCTGCACAAAAAGAGCAGCAAGTGTAGTATGAGTACGTAAACAACGTGTACTCAGTAAGTATCAAGCCTAATCTCAAAGTGGTAGAGACGAGATGGCCGACTCTGACACTCACTATAGGTCAATAGCAATTGAAATAAAACTAGGATATTTAAATCAATGTGATTTACAGAATTTATTTAATCAGCGGAAATAATCAACTTCCTTCCAATGTATCAATTTTCAATATATTAATTAAATTCCTTAAATTCAGAAAAATTCCAATTTATCAATTTAAATCTCATTTACAGGAGTAATAAATAAATTCCATAAACAAGTAAGAATAATAATTCATTAAATTCCAAGGATTTTCCAACTTATTAATAGCTTCTCAAACTGAAATAAATTATTAAAGTATCGTGTAATTATTATTATTATTAAGCACGATTTCTGTCGAGGACGTACGGCCCGATCCAGAGTGTCGTGTACACTGCCGAGGGACGTGCGGCGCGATCCATAGATGCATCTATCTTGCCGAGGCGTTCGGCCCGCTCCACAAGAAAGGATGACATTTTCTTATGTGCCTCCGGAAGGATAGTATGTTTATTATAAGATAAATTTGGGAGGAGAACAATTTCTTTTGACAATTAATTGATTAAAACAGACAATCAAGCCCGTGAGATTTCCATCCTTTAGTATCTTTATTTAACAATTCACAATATATTCATATAGATATCAATTAATATTAATTAATCAAAGAATATAATTTACACAAGTAATACATGCTTTGAGTCCTAAACTACCCGGACTTTGGCATTAATAGAAGCTACGCACGGACTCTCGTCACCTCGTGCGTACGTAGCCCCCACAATTAGCAACAATTATTTAATCTTAATCACCTATGAGGAAATTTTCCCCTCACAAGATTAGACAAGAGACTTACCTCGTCTTGCTCCAATTTAATCCAAGATTTTGCCTTTTCCACGATTATCCAACTCTGTCTGGCTCGAATCTAGCCAAAATAATTCAGTACAATCACTAAAGATTGTAGGAAATAACTTCTATAAGGAAATACTATATTTTTAATAAAAATTTCGAAATTAATTAAAAATTCGCCCGCGGGGCCCACATCTCGGAATCCGGTGAAAGTTATGAAATCCGACAACCCATTCAATTACGAGTCCAACCATACCAATTTCACTCAAATCCGACTCCGAATCGATACCGAAATCTAAAAAATTTCGTTTCTATAAGATTTCTAAAATTTTCTAAATTTAAATCTCAAAACACTAATTAGATTGTGAAAACAAGGATATATTTATGTTCATAAGTCAAATCCAAGTTAGAATCACTTACTCCAATGTTTTTCCCTTGAAGATCTTCCAAAAATTGCCTCTGCTCCAGCTCAAGTTTCGCCAAAAATGGCAAATGGGACGAAAGTCCTCTGTTTTTATAACTGCCCAGCAGTTCGGAACTGGGCCTCGAACTCGGCCTCGATCGCGGCATCGAGCTTGTACCTTCGATCAGGGTATCGAGGGTTGTCTTCGATCTCAGGCTCGAGCATGGTCCTTCGATAGTGACCCTCGAGCCTTGCTCTCGATCTTGTCCCTCGAGCCTTGCTCTCGATCATGGAATCGAACTGGACCTTCGATCCTGGCCCTCGGACTGGACTTCGATCAACCAGCTCGAACCTGGACCTCAGTCATGGCCTCGATCTTGGGTCTCGATCCTATCCCTCGAGCTTTGCCTTCGATCATGGCCTTCGATCATGGCTTCGATACCTAAGCTCGAGCCTGAGCCTCGTCAACTCTGGCTTGATGCCTGGGTTCGATGCCTGGGCTCGAGGTCTGGGCTCGATGACAGTCCAGAATGCCCAACAGAAGAGGAAAAATTGCAGCAGCTTTTTAAGTCAAAATTCTGATCCGTTAACAATCTGAAACTCACCCGAGGCCCTCGGGACCTCAACCTAATATACCAACAAGTCCTAAAACATCATACAAACTTAGTCGAACCTCTAAATCACATCAAACAACGCTTAAACCATGAATCATACCCCAATTCAAGCTTAATGAAACTAGGAGTTTTCAACTTCTACATTCAATGTCGGAACCTATCAAATCAACTCCGAATGACCTCAAATTTTACACACAAGTCATAAATTACATAACGGAGCTATGAAAATTTTCGGAATTGGATTCCGACTCCGATATCAAAAAGTCAACCCCCCGGTCAAACTTTCAAACTTTAAATTCCTATTTTAGCCATTTCAAGCCTAATTTCACTACGGACTTCCAAATAAAATTCTGATCACGCTCCTAAGTCCAAAATCACCATACGGAGCTGTTGGAATCATCAAAATTCTATTCCGGGGTCATTTTCTCAAAATGTTGACCGAAGTCAAACTTATCACTTTAAGGCCAACTTAAGGAACCAAGTATTCCGGTCTCACCTCAAACACTTTCAAATCCCGAACCAACCATCCCCGCAAGTCATAAATCATTACAAGCACCTACGGGAAGTTTTATTTTAGGGAACGGGGTTCTAAAAGTTAAAATGACCGGTTGGGTCATTACATTCTCCACCTCTTAAACAAACGTTCGCCCTCGAACGGGTTTAGAATTATACCTGGAGTGCTGAATAAATCTGGATATCTGCTCTGCATGTTTTCCTCGGCCTCCCAAGTCGCTTCCTCGACTGGTTGGCCCCTCCACTGGACCTTTACTGCAGAAACCTTCTTGGATCTCAACTGGTGAACCTGTTTATCAACAATGGCAATTGGCTCCTCTTCATAACCCAAGCTATTATCTAGCTGAACTATGCTGAAGTCTAACACATGTGATAGGTCGGCATGATACTTCCGGAGCATAGATACGTGAAAAACCGGATGAACTCCCGATAGGCTGGGAGGCAAGGAAAGCTCATAAGCAACCTCCCCAACTCGTTTCAACACCTCAAATGGGCCTATAAACCTTGGGCTCAACTTGCCCTTCTTCCCGAACTCATAATTCCCTTCATCGGCGAAACCTTCAAGAGAACTTTTTCACCTACCATAAATGATATATCACGCGCTTTCTGATCCGCGTAACTCTTTTGTCTGGACTGTGCTGTACGAAGTCGCTCCTGAATCAATTTTACCTTCTCCAAGGCATCCCTTACCAAATCAGTACCATATAACTTAGCCTCACCTGGCTCAAACCATCCGATAGGTGAACGACATCGCCGACCATATAAAGCCTCAAACGGAGCCATCTCTATGCTGGATTGGTAACTGTTATTATAAGCAAACTCGGCCAAAGGCAGGAAACGATCCCACTGACCTCCAAAGTCAATCACACATGCTCTGAGCATATCCTCCAAAATCTGAATTGTCCTCTCTGACTGTCCATCGGTTTGCGGATGAAAGGCTGTGCTGAGCTCTACACGGGTCCCTAACTCACTCTGTACTGCTCTCCAGAAATGTGAAGTAAACTGAGGGCCTCTATCTGATATGATGGAAATTGGCACACCGTGCAACCGAACTATCTCCTGAATATAAATCTGGGCCAACCTCTCTGAAGTATACGTAGTCACAACAGGAATAAAATGTGCCAACTTGGTCAACCTGTCAACAATCACCCAAACTGCATCAAACTTCCTCAAGGTCCGCGACAACCCAACTACAAAATCCATAGTAATTCGTTCCCATTTCCACTCTGGTATGGTCATCTGCTGGAGTAGGCCACCTGGCCTCTGGTGCTCATATTTAACTTGCTGACAATTTAGACACCGAGCTACATACTCAACTATGTCCTTTTTCATTCGTCGCCACCAATAATGTTGCCTCAAGTCACGAGACATCTTAGTAGCACCTGGATAAATAGAATATCGAGAACTGTGTGCCTCCTCCAGGAT
The DNA here is from genome assembly GCF_000390325.3 of Nicotiana tomentosiformis. NCBI lineage: Eukaryota > Viridiplantae > Streptophyta > Magnoliopsida > Solanales > Solanaceae > Nicotiana > Nicotiana tomentosiformis. Next base: position 128,651,312 of record NC_090818.1, read on the forward strand.
CTTTTTCCTCAATTCATCCACATTAGGAACACACAGACGATCCTGGAGTCGTAGAACACCATCTACACCAATAGTGACTTCCTTGGTACCACCTCGTAGTACCGTTTTACGAAGAACCACCAGGTGTGGGTCATCATACTGGCGAGCCTTGATCTGTTCAAATAGTGAAGACCGGGCCACAACACATGCAAGAACTCGGCTGGGCTCTGAGATATCCAGCCTCACAAGTCTGTTAGCCAAAGACTGAATATCTGAGGCTAATGGTCTTTCCTCTGCTGAAATGAAAGCCAAACTACCCATACTCTCCGCCTTTCTGCTCAAGGCATCTGCAACCACATTTGCTTTGCCCGGATGATACAAGATAGTAATATCATAATCTTTTAGTAACTCCAGCCATCTGCGCTGCCTCAAATTTAGATCCCTCTGCTTGAACAAATACTGCAAACTGCGATGATCAGTGTAAACTTCGCAAGACACTCCATAAAGATAATGCCTCCAAATCATAAGAGCGTAAACAATCGCAGCTAACTCCAAATCATGTACCGGATAATTCTTTTTGTGGGGCTTCAGCTGAAGTGAAGAATATGCAATAACTTGGCCTTCCTGCATCAATACACAACCCAAGTCAACGCGCGAAGCGTCACAATACACTGTATACATCCCCGAACTAGAAGGCAACACTAACACTGGTGTTGTAGTCAATGATGTCTTGAGCTTCTGAAAGCTCACCTCACAAGCATCGGACCATCAGAATGGAGCACCCTTCTGGGTTAATTTGGTCAAAGGTGCTGCAATAGATGAAAAACCTTCCACGAACCGACGATAATAACCTGCCAAACCCAGAAAACTCCTGATCTCTGTCACCGAAGTGGGACGATGCCAATTCTGAACTGCCTCACTCTTCTTGGGATCAACTTTAATACCTTTGCCCGATACGATATGTCCCAAAAATGCTACAGACTCTAGCCAAAACTCACATTTAGAGAACTTAGCATATAGCTTTTGTTCCTGCAATGTCTGAAGCACTACTCTCATATGCTGCTCATGCTCCTCCTTACTACGAGAATAGATCAAAATGTCATCAATGAAGACAATGACAAATGAGTCAATATATGGCCTGAATACCCTATTCATCAAATCCATAAATGCTGCCGGTGCATTAGTTAAACCAAAAGACATTACCAGAAACTCATAATGACCATATCTAGTACGGAAAGCAGTCTTCGGAACATCCGAATCCCGAATCTTCAACTGATGGTACCCCGATCTCAAGTCGATCTTAGAGAATACCCTAGCACCCTGCAACTGGTCAAATAGATCATCAATACGTGGCAACGGATACTTGTTCTTAATAGTGACTTTGTTCAATTGGCGATAATCAATACACATCCGCATTGTTCCATACTTCTTTTTCACAAACAATACGGGTGCACCCCAAGGCGATACACTCGGTCTGACAAACCCTTTGGCTAGTAACTCTTCAAGCTGTTCTTTCAATTCTTTCAATTCTTTCGGAGCCATGTGATACGGTGGGATAGATATAGGCTGGGTATCTGAAGCCAAGTCAATACAGAAATTAATATCACGATCAGGTGGCATACCTGGAAGATCTGACGGAAATACATCGGGGAACTCCCAAACTATATGCACTAAATCAATAGCAGGAGTCTCTGCAGTAGTATCCCGAACATAGGCTAGATAAGCCAAACAACCCTTCTCAACCATGTGTTGAGCCTTTATAAAAGAAATAACTCGATTAAATGAACTAACAGGCGAACCCTTCCACTCCAGCTTAGGCAATGCTGGAATAGCCAAGGTAACAGTCTTGGCATGACAATCTAGAATAGCATGATATGGAGATAACCAGTCCATACCCAGAATAATTTCAAAATCGGTCATCTCAAGCAATAGGATATCTGCTCTAGTTTCATAACCACAGAATATAATAATACAGGACCGGTAGATCCAGTTCACGACAACAGAATCGCCCACAGGAGTGGACACATAAACAGGAGTACTCAAGGACTCACGAGAAACACCCAGGAATGGAGCAAATAGAGATGACACATATGAATACGTAGATCCTGGATCAAATAATACTGAGGCATCTTTGCCACCAACAGAAATAATACCTGTAATCACAGCATCTGAGGCCTCTGCATCTGGTCTAGCCATAAAAGCATAGAACCGAGATGGAGCGCCAACTGGCTGGCCTCTGCCTCTAGGACGGCCCCTTCCCACCTGTCCTCCACCTCTGGGTGGTCGGACTACTGGTGGAGCAACTGGTCCGGTAAGCATAGGCTGCTGACCCTGCTGTACTGGTCTACCTCGAAGCCTGGGGCAAAACTTTCGCATGTGACTGGGATCCCCGCACTCGTAACAACTCTTCGATACGATGGGCTGCTGACTAAGTGTCTGGCCCTGGGGACCTGAATACCCACTGGGAGGACCCTGAATAGCTGATGGGCGGTAAGAACTCTCTGGGATAGCACTGAGATAAGGTCGCACTGGAGCACCTCGAGGAGGTGGTGGTGCTGGATATGGGGGTCTGCTGGACTGTCCCCTCAAGAACTGACCTCTGCCCCCAAACGGAGCACCTCTGAACTCTCCAGAGTACCTGAACCGCTTATCTCTCATAACCTGCTCTCGGCTCCGCTGACGTACACCCTCAATCCTCCGGGCTATCTCCACAACTCGCTCATAAGAAGTACCCATCTCAACCTCTCGAGCCATAGTAGCCTGAATACCAGTATGTAAACCGGCTACAAACCTTCGCACTCTCTCCGCCTCAGTAGGGAGTATCATTAGTGCATGGCGAGATAATTCAGAAAACCTCGCCTCATAATCGGTCACTGACATCTGACCCTGCTGGAGCTACTCAAACTGAAACCGCAACTCTACTCAAACTGAAACCGCAACTCTTCCCTCTGGGAGGGTGGAATATACCTGTCTAAGAAGATGCAGGTGAACCTGTCCCAAGTTATGGGAGGAGAATCTGCTGGTCTGCCAAGAGTATAAGACTGCCACCATCTACGGGCTCTACCCTCTAGCTGGAAAGTAGCGAAATCAACCCCATGGGATTCCAGTATCCTCATGTTGTATAGTCTATCCTTGCAATGATCAATGAAATCCTGTGGATCCTCATGTCGCTCACCCCCGAAGACAGGAGGATGTAGTCTAGTCCATCTGTCCAATAGTTTCTGAGGATCGGCGGCTATAGCCGACCTGGGTTCAGGTGTAGCTGTTGCCACTAGCTGAACTCCACCCACGGGTAATGCACCCTGGGTCTGATATACCGCAGCTGCCTATCCATGAGCCTGCGCAGTAGGGGTCTGTGCTCTCCCGCCCGCCTGAGATGTGGCTGGGTCTATCGGAAATAAATCGGCCTGAGTCATATTATCCATGAATCGCAGTATACGACCCATAACATCCTGAAATCCCGGTGCAGATGTGATGTCCACCGGAGCTGGCTCTGCCACAGGCACCTCACCCTACTCCTCAATAATGGTATTCTCTACTGGATCCACTAGCGGCATAACCGGAATAGTCCTGGGACGTCCTCGCCCTCTACCACGGGCTGGAGCTATCCCTCGGCCTCGGCCTCTGCCTCGACCTCTAACAACTGGGGGAGAAGCTCTTCCCTGGTCTGGAACCTCATTAGAGCGTGTTCTCACCATATGTGAGAGAATAAGAGAAGGATATTTAGTACTACATCAATTGCACGATGGAATATGAAGAAAGGTAGTTTCCTAACAACATATAGCCTCTCGAAGATAAGTACAGACGTCTCCGTACCGATCCGCAAGACTCTATTAAGTCTGCTCATGACTTGTGAGACCTACGTGAACCTAGAGCTCTGATACCATGTTGTCACGACCCAATTTCACCTGTAGGTCATGATGGCGCCCAACACTACAGCTAGGCAAGCCAACTAATAAATTAAGCATACATTGATAAAATGTAAAACCAAGAAAATATAAACCCAAACTCTACTAATGTGTGTGCCAAGACCTGCTGTCACAAGTGAATGAGCATCTAGTAGATTATACAATAGACAGAATATAAACTCCAAATACTGTCTGAAATAAAATAGACAGAATATAAATATCATAAGAAGAGACACTGGTAACTGCAGAACGGCTTAGAAGGGCAGCTCACCACTATGCCTCTGGATGACGTGGGTATGTGATGATAGGTCCTCCACTAGTACCTGTCTCAGATCCTGCACAAAAAGTGCAGCAAGTGTAGTATGAGTACGTAAACAACGTGTACTCAGTAAGTATCAAGCCTAATCTCAAAGTGGTAGAGACGAGATGGCCGACTTTGACACTCACTATAGGTCAATAGCAATTGAAATAAAACTAGGATATTTAAATCAATGTGATTTACAGAATTTATTTAATCAGCGAAAATAATCAACTTCCTTCCAATGTATCAATTTTCAATATATTAATTAAATTCCTTAAAGTCAGAAAAATTCTAATTTATCAATTTAAATCTCATTTACAGGAGTAATAAATAAATTCCATAAACAAGTAAAAATAATAATTCATTAAATTCTAAGGATTTTCCAACTTATTAATAGCTTCTCAAGCTGAAATAAATTATTAAAGTATCGTGTAATTATTATTATTATTAAGCACGATTTCTGCCGAGGACGTACGGCCCGATCCAGAGTGTCGTGTACACTGCCGAGGGACGTGCGGCGCGATCCATAGATGCATCTATCTTGCCGAGGCGTTCGGCCCGCTCCACAAGAAAGGAGGACATTTTCTTATGTGCCTCCGGAAGGACAGTATGTTTATTATAAGATAAATTTGGGAGGAGAACAATTTCTTTTGACAATTAATTGATTAAAACAGACAATCAAGCCCGTGATATTTCCATCCTTTAGTATCTTTATTTAACAATTCACAATATATTCATATAGATATCAATTAATATTAATTAATCAAAGAATACAATTTACACAATAATACATGCTTTGAGTCCTAAACTACCCGGACTTTGACATTAATAGAAGCTATGCACGGACTCTCGTCACCTCGTGCGTACGTAGCCCCCACAATTAGCAACAATTATTTAATCTTAATCACCTATGAGAAAATTTTCCCCTCACAAGATTAGACAAGAGACTTACCTCGTCTTGCTCCAATTTAATCCAAGATTTTGCCTTTTCCACGATTATCCAACTCTGTCTGGCTCGAATCTAGCCAAAATAATTCAGTACAATCACTAAAGATTGTAGGAAATAACTTCTATAAGGAAATACTATATTTTTAATAAAAATTTTGAAATTAATTAAAAATTCGCCCGCGGGGCCCATATCTCGGAATCCGGCGAAAGTTATGAAATCCGATAACCCATTCAATTACGAGTCCAACCATACCAATTTCACTCAAATCCGACTCCGAATCGATACCGAAATCTAAAAAATTTCGTTTCTATGAGATTTCTAAATTTTTCTAAATTTAAATCTCAAAACACTAATTAGATTGTGAAAACAAGGATATATTTATGTTCATAAGTCAAATCCAAGTTAGAATCACTTACCCCAATATTTTTCCCTTGAAGATCTGCCAAATATCGCCTCTGCTCAAGCTCAAGTTTCGCCAAAAATGGCAAATGGGATGAAAGTCCTCTGTTTTTATAACTGCCCAGCAGTCCGGAACTGGGCCTCGAACTGGGCCTCGAACTCAGCCTCGATCGCGGCATCGAGCTTGTACCTTCGATCAGGGTATCAAGGGTTGTCTTCGATCTCAGGCTCGAGCATGGTCCTTCGATAGTGATCTTGTCCCTCGAGCCTTACTCTCGATCATGGAATCGAACTGGACCTTCGATCCTGGCCCTCGTACTGGACTTCGATCAACCAGCTCGAACCTGGACCTCGGTCATGGCCTCGATCTTGGGTCTCGATCCTATCCCTCGAGCTTTGCCTTCGATCATGGCCTTCGATCATGGCTTTGATACCTAAGCTCGAGCCTGAGCCTCGTCAACTCTGGCTTGATGCCTGGGTTCGATGCCTGGGCTCGAGGTCTGGGCTCGATGACAGTCCAGAATGCCCAACAGAAGAGGAAAAATTGCAGCAGCTTTTTAAGTCAAAATTCTGATCCGTTAACCATCTGAAACTCACCTGAGGCCCTCGGGACCTCAACCTAATATACCAACAAGTCCTAAAATATCATACAAACTTAGTCGAACCTCTAAATCACATCAAACAACGCTTAAACCATGAATCATACCCCAATTCAAGCTTAATGAAACTAGGAGTTTTCAACTTCTACATTCAATGTCGGAACCTATCAAATCAACTCCGAATGACCTCAAATTTTACACACAAGTCATATATTACATAACGGAGCTATGAAAATTTTCGGAATTGGATTCCGACTCCGATATCAAAAAGTCAACCCCCCGGTCAAACTTTCAAACTTTAAATTCTTATTTTAGCCATTTCAAGCCTAATTTCACTACGGACTTCCAAATAAAATTCTGATCACGCTCCTAAGTCCAAAATCACCATACGGAGCTGTTGGAATCATCAAAATTCTATTCTGGGGTCATTTTCTCAAAATGTTGACCGAAGTCAAACTTATCACTTTAAGGCCAACTTAAGGAACCAAGTGTTCCGGTCTCACCTCAAACACTTCCAAATCCCGAACCAACCATCCCCGCAAGTCATAAATTATTACAAGCACCTACAGAAAGTTTTATTTTAGGGAACGGGGTTCTAAAAGTTAAAATTACCGGTTGGGTCATTACAATTTAAGTAGGAGAGAATGTAACGACCCAAATGGTCGTTTCGACTTTTAGAATTCCATTTCCCTAAATAAGACTCCCCGTATATGCTTTTATTAATTTATGACTTGCGAGGATGGTTGGTTCAGAATTTGGAAGCGATCGAGTTGAAATCGGAACAATTGGTTCCTTAGTTTGGCTTTAAAAGGGCAAGTTTGACTTCGGTCAACATTTTTAGAAAACGACCACTGAATCGGGATTTGAAGGTTCCAACAGGTTCGTATGATAATTTTGGACTTAGGTGTATATCCGAATCGGGTTTTGAATGACCCGGGAGCGTTTCAGCGCATATTGTGGAAGTTGACATTTTGGAAGAATTTCATAAATTTGGGTTGAAGTACATTTCAATGTTATCGATGTCCGTTTGGGATTCTGATCCTGGGAATAGCTTCGTATAATGATTCTGGTATTGTGAGCGCGTCCGGAGGTGGATTCGGAGGTCCGTAGATCATTTTGGAGTCATTTGGCGAAAGTAGGAAATTTAGTTAATTTTGGAAGTTTGATCGGGGAGTTGACTTTTTGATACCAGAGTCGGAACTCAGTTCTGAAAATTTTTATAGCTCCGTTATATCAATTATGACTTGTGTGCAAAATTTGAGGACAATCGGACGTGATTTGTTAGGTTTCGGCATCGATTGTAGAAGTTGAAGTTTCAAAGTTCATTAGGCTTGAAATGGGTTGCGATTCATGAATTCGACGTTGTTTGATGTGATTTGAAGGCTCGACTAAGTTCGTAATGTGTTTTGGGACGTATTGGTATAATTGGTTAAGGTCCCGAGGCCCCCCGGGTGGATTCCGGGTGGTTAACGGATCGAATTTGAAATTTGAAGAAGAGTTGAGGCAGCTGATATCTATTGTGATCGCAGATGCAAAAAATCCATCGCGGGTGAGAAGCCGCAGGTGCGAAATATCCATTACGGGTGCGAAGCCGCAAGTGCGAAAAATTCATCGCGGGTGCGAAGCCGCAGGCGCGAAAATATTTTACCGCGGGCGTGATGATCGTTGGGTAGTGAGTGTTTAAAACGTGGATTTGAGCATTTTTGCTCATTTTTTCATTCTTGGACGATATTGGGAGCTTCTTGAGAGGAGCATTCACCTAGCAACTTGGAGGTAAGTTAATTCCCACCTATTGCAAGTTAAATACATGGTTTATATATGGATTTAGACATGAAAATTTGTAGAAATTTGGAGTTTTGAAGGAAAACCTAGAAAATTGGTATTTTTTATTTTTCACCACGAAAATGGTTATGGAATTGGATGAAAATTATATGTTTGAGTTCTTGAGAATATGGGTAACGATTGCCTCCAAAAATTTTCGAAATCCGGGCGCGTGGGCCAGGGGTGAATTTTAGGAATTTTACCATTTTGGATAGGGTAATTTATTTAATAGATAAATTTCCAATTTTTGAGCGTGTATTAATTATTTTATATAACTTTTTGATAGTTCGGATTTTTCGGCATTGAATTGAGAATTTAACGCGACGTGGTGATCGGAAAGTGGACTTTAAGACAAGGTAAGTCTCTTGTCTAATCTTGTGAGTGGGAAATTACCTCATAGGTAATTAAATTAATAATTATTGCTAATTGTGGGGGGCTACGTATGCACGAGGTGACGAGAGTCCGTGCGTAGCTACTATTGATGCTAAAGTCCGGATAGTTTAGGACTCAAAGCATAAATTACTTGTGTAAATTTTATCTTTTATTTAATTTAATTATTTGATATATATTGTGAATTGTTAGGGAAAGATATTAAAAGATGAAATCTCATATGCTTAATTTCTGTTTAAATTAATTAATTATTAAAAGGAATTGTTAATCCTCTCGAATTTATCTTATAATAAACATACTCTCATTCCTGGAGGTACATAAGAAAAATGTCCTCCTTTCTTGTGGAGCGGGCCGAACACCTCGGCAGAATAGATGCATCTATGGATCATGCCGCTCGTCCATCGGCAGTGTACACGAAAATCTGGATCGGGCCGAATGACCTCGGCAGAAATCGTGCTTAATAATAATAATTACACGATACTTTGAAAGTTTATTTCAGCTTGTGAAGCTAATTGAGATTTGGAAAGTATTGGAATTTAAAGAATTTATTTATCTCTGCTTGTTAAAAAAATTATTGTTATTCCTGTAAATGAGGCTAATTAATTAATTAAAAATTTATTGGAATTGAAGGGATTTAATTACTTTTGCTGGTTCAATAAAATTATTGTTAACTTTGTGAATCACGTTGATATAAATATTTCTATTTTCATGATTATTTAATATTATTGACTCATAGTGAGTTTCAAAGTCGGCCATCTCGTCTCTACCTTTTCGAGATTAGGCTTGATACTTACTGGGTACACGTTATTTTCTACTCATGCTGCACTTGCTGCACATTTTATTATGCAGGTACATATTTGTCTAGCGGCCTTGTGGGCGCAGAGGTGTGGTTAATAATTGTGGGGACATAAGTGAGCTGCATTCTGTATTACGATCCGCAGCCAACAAAGTCTCCTTCAGAAATATTATATTTTTCTGTCTAATTTGTATTCTGGACAGATGTTGTACTGTATTTTTAATGCCCTAGTAAATGCTCATGCACTTGTGATACTGGGTTTTAGGATGATTATGTGTTGCACTGTATTGGAAATTTTTAAAGATATTATTACGTATTTTGTAAACTTCATCTTTTGCTATTTAATTGAGGGGAATAACTATGACTTCAAAAATATTAAAATGAGAATTTATTTAATATTTATTGTTGGCTTGTCTGACAGCGGTGTCCGGCGCCATCACGACCTTTATGGATTTTGGGTCGTGACAGTCTCCATAGTACTTTAAATACATAAATTTTATTTTCTAATAATCTGTGAAATTGATGTTCGTATTGAGACCGGTTGGCTCCTAACGGACCGGGTCAGCAGATTTTGGTTGGTTCCGGTTATTAATTATTTAAGAAAGACAAAAATAGTAGGTTCCGTTTAACTAAGGGCATGAATGAGCAAGTATTGGACGGTTTTGGCATATCTGGGCCAAACTAATAACGGCGGGCATAACTGTCCTAATTCGCATAGTTCACTGGCATATATGACTATTTTCGGTATATTAATAGACATCAGTGGCAACTATTTCCATTTAATATTAGGTCGAACTTTCTAATCTTTTAAAAAATATTTTCTTTTAAGTCTTATATATCTATCTATTCCTATACTATAAGTGGGAATAACCAGGCAGCTCATGGTCAACATGTATTTATGGAATTTCATACTTAAATAGGGATTGTACGTGCTCGCTTACTGCTTGTACACTCTTGATAAGATGGGTGGAAGTGTGGGGTCCACCTCAACTTACTGCAGCATTTTAAAACGACACTTACTCAAGTGGGCCCCTCTTCGGTTGTTTCAATGTCACACTGGTACTGGGATTGATCCAGGTGGAAGCTTAAAATGCTTGGAACAAAGTTTAAAGACAACTATAGCGATTAAAATGGCAAAGAAAATACCTATTAACTTAAATTGTATAGTTAACATTTGTTCCCATCATTTTAAGGTCTCTAAAGTTCTCTTTAAACATAAATTTCTTCCCATCATTCAATTTTTAAGAATCCCCTCCCCCCCTATAAAGTAGTAGTAGTGGTATAAAATTTCATAATCAATACTTGAAGCTAAAATCATCCAACTTTAGTATATGTATCTCTATAATCTTATAAAAGTAACATTAAAATCCTTCTTTGATTAAACTATTTTCCTGAGTAAAAGAGAGTCTGATTTGACGTAAAATCAAAGAACAAGAGTCCTTTTTTTTTCCCTACTTATTTCACATGTAAACAGTTTTAATTAGGTTATATCCCCTTCCCTAAATAATAAATGTAATTTTATTTAGTTAAATATATTTGGCCAAAATAAATGTTGCTTTGGGAAATTAAAACGATATTAGTTATGTATTTTCAAATATATTTTCGATCTAAGAGTAATTTGACTAACTTTAATATCTTTTGAAGATGAACTCGATCTAACTCTACCATATACATCTTTACGACCCCAATATTTAGGTAATAGTATTATTGGGCCCATACGCAACATGGGCAATCCCTTACTAGTTAAAAGTACAAATGAGTAAATTAGAATAGAATATCTTGTAGAAGTCTTTGCTAAGAATTTTTAGGTTATCGATGATCCTCCTATCTACCAATGCCTTAGTTTATGTTGAATAGCCATACTCGACTTCCAGCTAATTCTCAAATAAAGTGCGCTTACTTAATTCTAGCTTGAAAAATTTCGGAATTATTCCATGTGCAAGGCCACAAAACGTATTCCTCTTTATCTTTGTGTTTTTTTCAATGATTCATCTTGGAAAAGATCGAATAGTATGTAATGGAGTAACTTAGTTACTCTAATTGTTTTAACTTATAAAGCGTAGTTTGACTGAACACGAAATTTAAACAGAAAAAAATACTTTTGGAATTTGTGATTTTAAGTATGCCATGGATATATATGATTATAAAAGTATGTCACAATGATAAAATAAGAAGTTTGAGATCTAAATTGTTTCGAAATATAGGAGGGTATCATTCTTCGCAATAATATCACATAAAATAGAACGAAGGGAGATAAAACGTGAGTAAATTAAAAAGGCTTTGTTGTCGTTCACGATTAATTTCATATGGTGCAAAATTGGTACTACACTCAAAATTCCCAAAAGGTGCTTTAAATAAATAGATCAAGCGGAATCACAATTGTAATATAAAGACTAATACATCCATTTGGGCAATCTATCAAACACTTGCAATATATCAATTTGCAGGCACGCCATGACCAAATGCAGCTTCCCCAAGCTTTCTCGTCTTGTGAAAGCATATGCAAAAACTATGAAAAACACAAATTGGCGCCCGACCTTTACATACTTCAATACAGTCTACGTCAGAATGACAGTGGTGTACTGCAGCCACCTTGTAGGATGGAGTATTTGCAACTGCATATTGAAATATTTAAACAAGTCATTATTTCACATTCAAATATAGGAATAGTCAGTAAGGATTAAGTGACGATTCCAATTTATTTAAAGCTAAAACATAATTGTTATTGTTATTGTTACTGAATTGGGATCGATTACAATCATTCTCCGAATGTCAAAGTAAAAGCGATTATATATGTCTTATATTCTTAATGTGGGACATTCTTAAACTCAACAAGGAGGTAAAATCGCCCTACACTTGAAAAACATGGGAGGGTACAAAAAAAAGTATAAAATCTTTTTTATGCATACTGAGATGTTTTAAAATATAATAAAGAGAGAAACAAAAAAACGAAATAGCAACAAACCTATGGTGATTAGTAATAAGGCAATCAAGAATGGGGACTTCACTAGAACCTTGGCCATGTTTTTATCTCCACTAATAGACTTTTTATATAAGGTCTTGTTTAGCATTATATAGTGGTTAAACTAACGTAAAAACGTAAAAAAAATAAAGGCAGACTTTTAAATTATAGGATCTAATTTGGAGAATTCTCAATAACGTAAATATATTCCCATAAATTTTAACATCTTCAGGATATCAATTTAAACTATAGCATCTAATTTGGGAAGTTTTCAATAACATAAATGTTTTTCCATAAGTTTTAACAGCTTCAGGATATCAGCTTTTAAAACTATGCAAAATCAAACTATTGATTCCCCAAATATGCCTATATAGAAATCGAGTACCTATCCTAATTAGGAGCTCTGAAGTGAAACAAAAAAAAATGATTTTCTCAGTAAAAAATTAATTAATTTACCAATTCTTTAATAAAATCACAAAGATCTACAATTAACACAGTTGATCATAAAGGCTTTAAGAAAACCTTTTATTGGCGACTTCCTCGTCACTGAATGTAGGTTGTCACTAGAAATTTTATTACATGTAGTGTGAGTTGTTGAAGCCAAGTAAATTATTTTTAAAATTAATACTTTTGTCATAGAAAGTATTAGTTAATCTAAACTATATTTATTTTTAGTTTATATATAATTTTTGTGAAAAGTTTTCGCCAAGGTCTCCCAGGGATTTCTCCCCTAGTTAATATAATGATTTCTAGAATCACATTACTTTAAAGGACATATCTCATAATTAAGTACTTAAAAAAACATTCGAGAAAAGTAGTTGTTGAGATTATGAAAAATCTCTTAAATATACAGATTATACCATCTTTTAAACTAAATCCATTGCCAACTCTCCTGGAATGACCTTGGTCAATTCCTCCTTCGATGGTAGAGCTTATGGAGGCCGGAGACGATCTATTCTGATTGCCCTTTCAGCTAAAAATAAACTGGGGTTTATTGATGGAACTTGCAAGTCTCCTCCCTCTGATTCTCCTGATTTCAATCTATGGAACATGAGCAATGATATGGTAACCTCCTGGCTGCTCAACTCACGTTCTAGAGAGATTGCTGCAAGTGTGCTCTACTCCAAATCTGCACAAGAACTTTGGACTGCCCTTGAAGATCGATTTGGACAGTCCAATGGCGCCAAGCTTTATCACCTACAAAAGGAATTAAGTGACTTAGTTCAGGGGTCAAGTGATGTTGCTGGATATTTTACCAGAATCAAAGGTCTGTGGGATGAGCTTGATGCTCTCACCACTACTATTCAATGTTCATGTGCTTGTACCTGTGGTGGTAAGGCTAAAATGGTGAAATCATTTCAAGATGAAAGACTTATCCAGTTCCTCATGGGGTTGAACGATGGATATGCAGCTGTTAAGAGTAACATTCTTACGATGTCACCTTTACCTAATGTTAATCATGCATACTCCTTGCTTATTCAGGATGAAAAACAAAGGGAGGTTTATGTTAACTCACAGTTTCCTGCTGATTCCTCATCATTTCAGGTAGCTAATTAAAGCATCTCAACACAGAAAAACTTTTCTCAGTTTGATTTTAAGGGAAAGAAGACTGCCCTATCTCGTACCTATTGCAAGAAACCTGGTCATTTAGTGGATAAATGTTATAGAATCATAGGATTTCCCTCTGATTTCAAGTTTACCAAACCTAAGAAATTTCAGGGACAAACGAGGAGCAATGCAGTCTTCACTTGATGACACAAGATCTAATGGTGTTGGTTTTTCTGAATCTATTCCTGCAGGACAATAACTCACTTCTAAACAATTCACGCAATTGGTTCAACTCCTTCAACAAGTTAAGGTCAATTTTGCTAGTGTTTCAACCTCAGATGCAAATGCAAATGCAGGCAACTATGCTGGTAAAGGTTACAATAAACCAATCTCTGTTCTCACTTATGTTAATTCTACCTATTGGATCCTAGATTCAGGAGCCACAAAGCATATGACTTCTGATTCTAGCCTTTTTTCTGCTCTAAAGCGACTGCCATTTCCTAAATTAGTTAGTCTACCTACTTCCTATAAAGTAAGGGTCACTCATGCTGGTAGTGTGTGTCTTTTTCCTGATTTGATCATTCACAATGTGCTCTACATTTCTTCTTTTAAAGTGAACTTACTATCAGTTCACAAGTTGTGTCAGCAATTAGATTGCTTATTGATCTTCTATTCCATTGGATGTGTATTGCAGGACCCTTTAGTGAAGAACCCTCTGGCTGTGGTAAAGAAGATGGTGGTCTCTATCTGCTACCCTACTCCAAGTTAGAACCTAAGAGTTTCATCAAGAAAAATGTAGTACCTTTAGCTAGTAATAGTTTTTCCAGATGTAGTTCTGTTCTTATTTCTTTTTCCGCAAACAGTGATTCTAATGTAAGACTTTGGCACATTAGATTGGGTCATTTACCTTTTCAAGCAATGGAATATATTAGTAGTATTTCTGTTGTTCCTATCTCCAATTGTTCTTGTGATATCCGCCCTTTAGCAAGGCAATCCAAATTGCCATTCTTTTCCAGTAACATCAAAACTAAAGGTGTTTTTGACTTAATCCACATAGATACATGGGGGTCCTACAAAACACCCACTTATAATGGCTATAAATATTTTTTGACGATTGTGGATGATTTTAGCAGAGCAACATGGACTTATCTATTAAGTACCAAAAGTAATGCCTTCTCTGTTTTAAAGTGTTTTTAGCCATAGTTGAGAGACAGTTTCATTCCAAAGTAAAAGTCATTAGATCTGATAATGCTTTAGAGCTTGGGGGAAGTACAACAACTTCTATTTTTCTTACTTCTCAGGGAATCCTTCATCAAACTTCTTGTGTGGGTACTCCACAACAAAATGGGATAGTAGAGAGGAAACATAGACACCTCCTAGAGGTTTCTTGGGCACTATTACTTCAATCTAAAGTTCCTATTGAATATTGGGGGGGAATGTATGTTGACTGCAACTTTTTTGATCAATAGGTTTCCTTCAAGGGTACTCACAGGGAAAACACCATATGAGATCCAGTTTGGATCAATTCCTTCTTATCATTTTTTAAGGAGCTTTGGGTGCCTTTGTTTTGCTTCCACTCCCTCCCATAATAGACCTAAATTTGCACCTAGAGCTAAACCTTGTATTTTTTTGGGTTATCCTTATGGGAAGAAAGGATATAAACTACTTGATTTAACTACTAAAAAGGTCTTTATTTCCATAGATGTCCAGTTCTCTGAGTCCGAGTTTCCTTTTTCTACTCAAACCTCTTCAACTCCCATTGTTTCTCAATCAGGTTCTGTTTCAATTCCATCTTAACCTATGCCTCATCCTCCTACTTCTTCAACTTTTTCACCTTCTAATCACAGTGTTTCTATTTCCTCTCCAGTCCAAGCTTCCTCTCCTATTGTTTCCCCTCACAATATCTCTCCAATCATTCCCTTCGGTCCAATTTTTCAATCTCCACAACTAACTTCTGCCCCACCTCTTAGAAAGTCAGAAAGACCTCACAAACCACCATCCTATTTGTCTGTTTATGTGTGTAATGCTGTATTTTTTACCAATCTGACCAAATCTTGTTTTATTCCTCCAGTACAACCCACCATATTTCCTTTTGCTGCACTCTCTACCTCTAACCAACAACTCTTAAACTCTATCTACAATATTACCGAGCCAGTTAGTTTTTCTCAAGATGCATTACACCCTGGTTGGAGACAAGCTATGGCAGATGAATTTGCAGCTTTGGAGGCTAATCAAACTTGAGAGATAATGGAATTACCACCCAGAAGGAAGGCTCTTCCATGCAAATGGGTCTACAAGGTTAAACATAAATAAGATGGGAGTTTAGATAGACTAAAGGCTCGATTGGTCATTCGTGGTGATACTCAACGAGAAGGGATAGATTTCAATGACACCTTTTCCCTAGTACTCAAGATGACTACCATACGTTGCATTCTTGCAGTAGCAATAAAAAAGAATTGGCAAATTTCATAATTGGATGTGAATAATGCTTTCCTCCATGGCAACCTAGAAGAGGAAGTTTACATGAAGTTTCCTGTTGGGATGGCTTCACCTAGTCCTAATCATGTTTGCAAGCTAAGGAAATCTCTATGTGGTTTAAATTAAGCATTTCGCCAGTGGTATGCTAGACTTGCAGCAACTTTGAATTTTAAGGGATATTCTTCTTCTTTAAATGATTATTCACTATTTTTCAAAAGGACAAGGGGTTCAATTTCTATAGTCGCTGTTTATGTTGATGATATTTTACTCACTGGAAATGATCCTACAAAATTGCATCATTTGAAGATCTTTCTTGATACAGAATTTAAAATAAAGGACCTTGGGGACTTACATTACTTTTTGGGATTGGAAGTTCTTCGAGAACCACATGGCCTCATTGTCACTCAACACCTCGCCTTCCTCATTTTTCGGCTGCTCTCCGTGTTGTTAGATATATACGAACAGATCCAGGGCAAGGACTATTTATATCTGCAGCTTCTTCTCTAAAGCTTCTTGATTTTTGTGATGCCGATTGGGGAGCTTGTCTTGACTCCCAAAATCAGTTAGTGGCTATTTTATCAGCCTTGGAGGCTCACCTATTTCGTGGAAGTCAAAGAAACAGACTTCGATCTCTCTTTCATCTGCAGAAGCAGAATATCGTTCTATGCGGCGAGTGGTTGCTGAATTGACTTGGTTGAGTCGTCTTCTTCAGGATCTATCTGCACCTCCATCTTTTCCGATTCCGGTGCATTCCAATAGCCAGGCTGCCATACACATCGCTCGCAACCCAGTCTTTCACGAGAGAACTAAACATGTTGAAATCGATTGCCATTTTGTAAGGCAGCAATTTCTTTCTGGTTTAGTCTCTATCTCTTTCGTACCATCGTCTTCTCAACTCGCCGATCTTTTTACCAAGCCTCTTTCATGGCCTTCACACTATTAGATTCTTGGCAAGTTGGGGCTCTCTTCTCTCCCCTCTAACTTGATTGTGGGGGGGGGGGGGGGGGATGTTGATAGTGGTGATTCCAATCTTAACAATGGTCTTGACCAAGAGAACAAAGAGAAGGGTTTGGTGGAATCAATGAGTCTGATTGATCGATTTAATCGAAGTATTGAATATAAGTGTCCCAAATCTGATTTGAGTAACGAGATACGTGGCAAAATATCAGGTTATACATGTGGCAAGATCACAGACGTAAGATCATTTTATGTTGGATCTCATCTTGTTCATCCAATTGATGAGAAGGACAGGTGCACATTACTGGAAGCTCACGAATTCTTTGTGATTATAGGAATATTAGTCTGTTGTACAGCTATAGGGTAGCCAATAGAAAACATACACTTGTACAACTCTATTTCTCTGTCTTATTTTTCTTATCAGGAATTTGCATGTATAAGTAGGAGACTTTGAACAGTGAAATAAACAGAGAAAATCATTCCAAAAACTTCGTCTCTCTCATTTATCTTCCTATTTTTCTACATAATAAGCCTTTTCTGAGTAGTTCAGAAATTTTATTTCAAAAAACATTATTAGTACTTAAATTAAAGCATCATGTCATATAGCAAATCGCATAATTTTGGCAACTTGTAATACTCAAAATAAGAGTTTTGAGGAGTACTCCATATCTCTATTTAGGAAATTGAGACATGACAAGAGTCAAGACATCAATGAAAAACTTTTATGTGCACTCAGTGTATGTGAATGTAAACATCGAATATTTAAACAAATCATGATTTCACATATGGTTCTTTTTAAAAAAAAAATATTTTTCGTCTCGAACATTACAATGACAATCTGTGAGCAGTATAAATAAACTAAAATAAAATTCGTTAATATTTAAAGTTCTATGAGGACTGCTCTTGTTTATTTGAATCCAAATAATATTTAAATTGCAGACAAAAAAATATAATTTAAGAAACATGCAATGTATAATATAGCAACGAATTATTTAACAATAGGTTAGCACTGATTATCAATAATTAGAAAGAGGGACAAACCCAATGTGAAGTAGCAACAGGGCAACAAAGAATGTAGACTGCATAAGAACCTTCGCCATATTGCACTTTCTACTGAAGAAACTAATATAGTTTTTAATTGATTTGGAGCAAGGTATTTAACAACATTATTATATAGGGGTAAAACCAAACTCCACTTGCATTTAATGTAATCTCATGAAAACATAAAAATAATATTCATTTAGCACATTAATAAGCCTTAATTATCTCATCTATAATGGATTACAGCAGATTCTGTAAATTGAATACATATACTAAGGGGCGGAGCTAAAGTGCATCTTATGAGTTCGATCGAACCTATTAGTATTAGTCCATATTTTGTATAAAAAATTTATTAAATATGTACAAATTTCTTAATTTAGAACATAAGTAATAGCAAAAATGAAAGTGAGTTGTTGATTCTATTTACGCCTACATCCAGTGACGACTTTGACCTCTATGGCCGCCACCAAAATAACATATTAATCAAATATTTATTTTATAAAAGAAATAGGTGAGAAAATACTCTCTTTTTTTGTTGATAAATTAATTTAATGCAAGTGATCAATGACGTTAGATAAGCGGATCAAAGATAAAATAAATAATCAAACCAGTTGTGATGTTAAGTTCGGGCTCGGATCTGAGCTTAACGATTGTTCTGCCCTCGACTCGGAGCCAAAAATGTATGTAGAGCTATGAGCGAAAATAAGAACTTTGAATAACTTGGAAGCTGAGGAAACAAATCTATATTGTCTAGATGTGCGTGTTACAAATGTGTGTATTGAATAATCAACTTCCCCTTTATATAGTAGGGGAGTTTTACCCTAAGTACAATTCTAAGAGAGGTAAAAAACTTCTTTTTCGTTAATCACTGATCCGTTGTCGACACGGGCCGAGATCCGCGCTGTGATATCTGGTTGGGCGCATATATCACGACCCTTCGTTAGTCGTGTACAACCGTTTGGTTATGCCTTCCGAGGTCTTGGAGCCCGAACCGGATTCGGGGGGCGTTGTCTCGATGGCCCTGGTGGTAAGCGCTTTGTTCGGGCCTTGGTACGAAAGGTTCTTAGCTTCGATTCCGATTCCATTTAGTTATGTCCTTGTTTCGTTTTCCCCACCGGGAAATCAGGGTGCTCACTAGTCCCGATTTTACCCGTATTTAGATAGTCCCCTCGTTCTTTAGAGAGTAGGTTTACCAAAACAATGAGAAATGATAGATGAACCCCGGTTCCTCCCTTCGCATGTCACGACCGAAACGACGAAGAAGTCGCAACGTCCCGTCCCATCAGTCGTGTCGTTTTGACTTCGGACATGTGTCAACCATCGGTTGTTTGTCTTCTAATGCGAAGCGCCTCATACTTCCCCTATAAAAGCTTCTACCCTCTGCTCTTTTTCTACTTTCCGATCAAGCTTCCACCTTCGAATTTTCTAGATATCACCAACTTCTTTCAAACCTTCATTTCTTCATCCTTAATCTTCAAATTCTCATAATTGTTCTTAGGTTCTTACCCAGATTTTCTTCAAATCTTCATACTCTGCTTTTCAGCCTTCAAACTTGTTCCTTCAAACCTTCATATTTTTTCTTTAAATTTTCAAACTTTACCAGATAGCAATGGCTAAAATGTCCAAATCAGTTCCTCAACAGGTTGCCTCTTCATCTTTCCACCTGGCCACAAATGTTGAGGTGGCTGCTCTTGAGACGGCTAGTTCCA
This sequence comes from Nicotiana tomentosiformis, assembly GCF_000390325.3. Lineage (NCBI taxonomy): Eukaryota > Viridiplantae > Streptophyta > Magnoliopsida > Solanales > Solanaceae > Nicotiana > Nicotiana tomentosiformis. The sequence continues at coordinate 128,671,149 of NC_090818.1, forward strand.
GAAATGGTCGCTCCCTAGGTGGCTTCCCCCGAGCCTTCCATGAAAAGCTTTATACCTGGGGGGGGGGGGGGGGGGGTTGCTCAATCGCAGACGAATTTAAAGTCAAAAAGCCCTCAACCAAATAGGACAGGGATGAAGTAGCATCGAGGTATATATGCTCCGTTACCGAAAATGTCCTTCCTGTGGTCCGAGAGGACTGTAAATGGGAAGGCAAGGACGTAGTAGTCCCCGGGCCTGAGGATTATATTACTACCTACATGGAGGGGTACTTAAGTATTTACACTTACCCCTTGACTCTAGGTCCGGTAGACCCCGTGATTTTGGCTCTCTGTAAGAGGTACGAGGTGTACCTCAGGAAAATCCACCCGTCTCTTTGGAGGATCGTGATCCTTCTTCGTTATTTTGCGAGCCACATCTAATCTTCTCGGTTCACCCTCAACCACCTTCTCCTTCTATACAATCCCCAAATTTTGTGAGAAGGACTAATCAAGCTCACTCGCCGGGCCAGCAAGGTCCCTTTTTAGAGTATTGACGAAGATCGAGACCTGGCTGGAAGGGGCGCTTCGTTCGGGTGAAGACTGAAGATCTGATCCCATCCGAGTTTCTTTCATTCCCCGAGAAGTGGAACACATCTCGTAAGTGCAGTATTTACTTAAGTGTAAATTTTTCTTCATTTTCTTTCTCATCATTCGTATTCGTGATCGTACAACTGACCCTTTCTTTTTCCTTCATGGGTTTTCCTAAGACTACCGAACTTAGGCCGCTGAAGGGGGACGGGGACGCGTCCCTACTCATCGATTCCTCCATTATGGGACAGCCTGGGGCTGCCGCGGTCGAGCCCCTCCCAATCTGAGAGTCCGAAGTTGAGATGGAGGTCGCGACCTCTCAAGAGACTTCTCCTGCCTTGAGATAGAGGTGTGATTGACATCGTTGAGACGCCATCCTACACCGATTCTATGCTCGACGAGGCCCAAGCAGGAAAAGAGAAATCAAGTGAAGGAGCACAAGGTGCAGATGACCCCCTCCGCTCCTTCTTTGATGGCGTGGACATGTCCAATTTGGATATTTTTACCGGGCTGGCGACTTGGAGGTACCAAAAAAGGACGTACCTTCGGAAGCTGGCAGACCGACTTTGAGATAAAAATTGGTTAAACAGTTTCCCGCTCCGAGTGTGGGCCCCAGTGGCAAGAGATCGATTATTCTTATTGTCCCGGAGGATGCTTGGGTTCTATCCGCTCCCGTGGGCGTAGCCAGCTACCTTCGATGCCTGGTGAAAGAGGAGGACCATGCAAAAATGAACGAGGTGGGCATGTCGTGTCTCTTCAATGAGGCGCTAAACTAGGTAAGGCATCATTATGTCCTCTGGAATATATAAAATTTTCCTTTTCTGGAAATTTCGAGTTTTTACTTTTTTAGGATCTTTTAATAATTTATATACTTAAAATGTTCCTAATGCCTTAGCATAAAATCTAAGGTAGTTATAGGGTACCCGTCTTTTCAGAAGTTCAAACGGAGCCTGACTTCGATGCAACCTTGTTTGCTCGAGGCTTTAAAATCTTGGTGTGATCGGAAGTTTTTTTAAGATGCTTAAGTGATTTTAGAGTGCTTTTCTTGAGGGTAACCTTTTAGCAGGTTTTGAATTTTTATGATGCCCTTTCTTTTGATTATGAGCTTCGGACGTCTCCGAGTCATTTTTTGGGTAGCTGTAGACTTTTACCTTTTGGCGTCGTTCAATTGGTTTGGTGCCCCCGGGATCTAGTAGCTCGATTCATCTGAACTTTTTTTTGGATGATAGTCCCAGAGTAAGGGTAGCCCTTGGGCTCGATAGTCCCCGATTAGGGGTAGCCCTTGAGTTTGATAGTCTCCGAGTAGGGGTAGCCCTTGGGCTTTTAGGATTTGGGGATTTAATAGGCAAGAAAATGTATAATAGCAAGGCAGAACTTTCTTTCATTTTAACATGTAAAGTACATGATAAATATTTATATCATGGCTAAGGTGGGCTATGTGGGCACGGTTCTTACGATCGTTTGGCCCTTACAATGTATCCTAACCGCCAAGCCTTGGCTACTCAAGTAAGAAGTGTCCTCCCTTCCTTGCTAAGAGCCACCCCGGGATGATGGCCCCCAATATTCGAGGTCGAGCTTGAGAGGGCTCGGATACTGTTGATGCCCAATGAACACTAATTGACTCTGGTTTGAGACTGGCCTTCAAATCTAAGTTAGCACGTTTTACTGTTACCTCGTTTAAAACATTGCCGAAAAACTCATTTTGGGATAAAACCAGTTCAAGGGAAAAAGAGTGCAACACATGCTTTCAGACCTAATAGTCACATTCTCCCTTGGACATTTCCTGCAAGTGTTAGTCCGATTCATAATATTATAAATAAGTAAATGAGATCGTACCATAACAATAGTACCGCTTTAAGTGAATCATATTCTAGTTGTTCAGTTGTTGTACATTGTTTCCTGCTTCGAGTTCGTACGAGCCTTTGCCGGTAATTTTGACGACTCGATATGGTCCTTCCCAATTTTGTTCTAGCTTTCCCTCGTTCGGGTTTTGGGCGTGCAATGTTACCTTTCTTAACACCAAGTCCCCGATCTTGAAGTGTCGGAGGTTGGCTCTTCGGTTATAATATCTTTCCATCCATTTTTTTTGGACGGCCAACCGGACCAGGGCGGCCTCACGTCTTTCATCCAATAGTTCCAGTCTCATGTTTATATCCTCGTCGTTCGACTCTTCGGTCGCATATTGCAACCTGAGGCTCGGTTCTCCAACTTCAACAGGTTTTAAGGCCTCGGTACTGTAGACCAATAAAAATAGGTTGGCCACGGTACTAGACTTCGAAGTTGTATGGTATGCCTACAAGACTTCGGACAAGATTTCCTTCCACTTCCCTTTAGAATCGGTCAACCTCTTTTTTAAGGTTTGGAGTATGGTCTTGTTTGTAGATTCTTTTTGTCCATTCCCACTAGGGTGATAGGGTGTCGATAGTATCTTTTTAATCTTCTGGTCTTTAAAAAACTTATTTATCTTGCTGCCGATGAATTGCTTCCCATTATCACATATGATTTCAGTCGGTATCCCCAAGAAGCATATTATGCGGTCGCAAATGAAGTCAATAACTTCGCTTTCCCATACTTTCACGAATGCTTGAGCTTCAACCCATTTAGAAAAAATGATCAGTCATAAACAATATGAATTGTGCCTTACCAGGTGCCCATGGCAAGGGACCAACAATGTCCATTTCCCACTTCATGAAAGGCCATGGGGACAAAACCGAATATAGTAGCTCTCCGGGTTGATGGATCATCGGTGCGTGTCTCTGACAGTCGTCGCATCTTGGTACAAAGTCCTTCGCATCTTTCTTCATGTCGATCCAGTAATAGCCGGCTTTGACTAGTTTCCGAACCAAAGATTCCGCCCCTGAATGATTTTCGCAAGTGCCTTCGTGAACTTCTCTCAAAACGTATTTGGTATCTCCCGGCCCCAAGCATATGGCGAGCGGGTTGTCGAATGTTCTTCTGAATAGAGTCCCTTCGGACAAGCTAAACCTGGCTGCCTTCGTACGCAAAGCTCTCGATTCTTTAGGATCCGAGGGCAACTTCCCAGTCTTCAAATAGTCTATGTATTTGTTCCTCCAATCCCAAGTTAAACTTACTGAGTTTACTTCGGCATGACCTTCTTCCACCACCGACTTCATGAGTTGTACGACTGTTCCCGAACTTAATTCATCATCATGAACTGATGATCCCAAGTTAGCCAGGGCATCGACCTCACTATTTTGATCTCGGTGCACGTGTTGTAGGGTCCATTCTTTGAATTGATGCAACATTACCTTCAACTTGTCTAAATACATTCGCATCCGTTCCTCATTTACTTCGAATATCCCAGTGACTTGATTTACCACAAGGATTGAATCACACTTAGCTTCGACCACCTCGGCCCCAAGCATTTTAGCCAATTTGAGACCTACAATCATGGCCTCATACTCGGCCTCGTTGTTAGTCAATTTCACAATTCTAATAGATTTCCTAACAATGTTACCCAAATATGGTTTCAGCACGATGCCAAGCCCAGACTTCTTTACATTCGATGCACCATCCGTAAAGAGGGTCCATACTCCTGAGGTAATTCTCGAGGTTAACAATAGTTCCCTTTAGACTTCAGGTATTAAGGCCGGCGTAAAGTCAGCTACAAAGTCTGCCAAAATTTGTGATTTGATGGCGGTTCGGGGCCGATACTCGATATCTTACCCGCTAATTTTGACTGCCCATTTGGCCAACCGACCCGAGAGATCAAGTTTGTGCATGATGTTCCTTAGTAGGTAAGAGGTTACGTCACATATCGGGTGGCATTGATAGAATGGTTTTAACTTTCTGGAGGCGCTTAGCAAAGCGAGCGCCAATTTTTTTAGGTAAGGATACCTTGTTTCAGCCTCGCCTAGAGTTCTACTAACATAGTAAATAGGAAATTACTTACCTTCCTCTTCTCGGACTAAGACTCCACTTACCGCTACCTCGGATACCGCCAAGTAAAGGTACAATTGCTCATCTGTCTTCGGATTATAGAGCAGGGGTGGACTCGGAAGGTACTGTTTGAGTTCTTCCAAAGCTTGATGGCACTCCGGGGGTCCAAGAAAGGTCATTCTTCTTCTTCAATAGTGAAAAGAACCGATGACTTTTGTCTGAGGACCTCGATATGAACCGACCTAGGGCGGCTATACACCCGGTTAGTCTCTGAACGGCCTTGACACTGTCCACCACGGTGATGTCTTCTATAACTTTGATTTTATTGGGATTGATCTCGACCCCCCCTGTTGGACACCATGAACCCGTGGAACATTTTGGATCCGACCCCGAATGCGTATTTTGTCGGGTTTAACTTCATATTGTATCTCCTCAATATATCAAAGGTTTCCTACAAATATTTCAAAAGGTCCTCTGCTCGCTGGGACTTGACTAACATGTCGTCAATATAAACCTCCATTGATTTTTCCTATTTGTTTTTCGAACATCCGGTTTACTAGGTGTTAATAAGTGGCTCCGGCATTTTTTAAACCGAACGACATCACATTATAACAATAGGTGCTTAATTTAGTGACAAATGAGGTCCTTTCTTGATCGTCCAAGTCCATCCGGATTTGGTTGTACCTGGAATAGGCATCGAGAAAGCTGAGTATCTCGTGCCCGGCATCGCATCGATCACACAATTGATGTTAGGAAATGAGAAGAATCCTTAGGTCATGCCTTGTTCAAGTCTTTGTAATCTACGCATATTCTTAATTTATTTCCTTTTTAGGCACTACCACTACGTTAGCTAACCAGTACGGGTATTTAACTTCCCGAATGGAACCTATTTTAAGGAGTTTAGATACCTCCTCTTTGATGAATGCATGTTTGGCTTCAGACTAAGGACTCCTCTTCTGTTTAACTAGGTGGAACTTCGGATCCGAACTCAACTTATGAGTGTTTATGCCCAGCGAGATCCCTGTCATTTCAAGATGGGACCAAGCGAAATAATCTATGTTAGATATAAGGAATTTAATGAGTTTTTTCCTGATCTCGGGAGTTAACCCCGTGCCTATGTATACCTTATAATCGGGCAAGTGTTCGATCAATATGACTTGCTCCAGCTCCTCAACCATTGATTTTGCGGCATCGAAATCATCAGGGGTGATGAACGACCTAGGGACTCCGTAATCATCATCCTCTCCTGCTCCCCGCTCCTCCGGTTCGGTCGGGGCCGATATCAGTGATTTCTATTTAGTTTCTTCCTTCTTAATCGGCTATGTGTACTTTGATGTCGAGAGCATGGGCACCGGGATTACCTCATCAAGTGCGAACATTTTTTTTGTGGCCGGCTGCTCTCTTTAAACCATTTTGATTCCTACCGGTGTGGGTAACTTCAGTGCCTGGTGTAATGTCGAGGGTACTTCCTTACTGTTGTGAACCCAAGGCCTTTCGAATAAGGCGTTATACCTTATGTCCCCTTCGATCACGTAGAATTTGGTATTCTAAATTGTTTGGCGGTATTTACTGGCAAAGTTATTTCTCCTTTGGTGGTTTTGCATGCCATGTTAAATACGTTCAACACCCGGATCGCCGACTCTATTTGATCTTGTAGACCCAACTGTTCCTACGACCCTCGATCTCATAATGTTGGACGAGATGCCCAGATAAATCAACACACGCTTGACTTGGGATCTGTTTATAAGTACGAATATTACTAGTGCATCATTATGAGGTTGCACGAAGCCCTCAACCTTCTCGTCGCTGAACAAAATGGCTCCCTCCGGGATATAATCTCGGGTATGCTTCTCCCTCTTTATGGATACTTTTGTGCGCTTTATCACGGGCCCTTGAGGGACATCGACCCCTCCAATGATCATGTAGATGACGTGTTGAGGTTCTTCTTGGTCTGAATGTTTGTTGGAGTCACTGTTCCTGAAGTTGTTTTTGGCTCGATCATGCAAGAATAGGGCTGTTCAAAACCGAACCAAAATCGTTAACTGAACCGAACCGATGACTTATTGGCTTATTGGTATCAAATTATCGGGGTAATGGATGGTGAATAGATTCAGATTTTATAATTAACGTCTTAACGGTTTGGGGACAAATTACTCAATTTTTGGGTAAACCGTTAACCCGTTAATAATTTTTATATTTACACGTTTACCCCTATGTATATAAAGTATTATTGAAACCCTAAATGACTAAATCCCTAATTTCTTTTTTCTAATTCTCAATTGTTTGCAACCACTAGAGGCAGAGAAGTTGTCACTCTTGTCTCTCTCTTGAACTGAGAACTGAGAAGTCAAATAAATTGAAATCTCAATGATTAATATGTGTATGTATGTATGAGTAGTCTTGATGGTATTAAAATTTTTGTTAATACGTGTAGGACAGTATGAGTAATCTTGAAGACTCTCCAATTAAATAATACTGTTTAGTTAGATCTTAGATGGTATTAAAAATTTGGTATTGATTGAATGATTGTTCAAAAACTTTCTATTTGGTTTAGCCGATAAGCCGCCCGATAACCGCCCGATAATTGTTAATCTGATACCAATCCGCACGTTGTCTTATTATATGCCTAACAGATTACTACATTTAAAATCTGATAACTATTAAGCCAAACCGTTAAGTGTAATTATCCGCCCGATAAGCATCCCTTCTCAGGAATTTCCGGAGATGCCCATTATTAAACAACCGGGCAACTTCTTCTCTCAATTGTCAGTAGTCCTCGGTCCTGTGGCAATGAGTGCCATGATACTTACACATAAGGTTCGGATCTCTCTAGGTAGGATCATACTGCAATGGTCGATGCCATTTGGTCTCATTGATGTGCCCGATAGCAGATACGATATTAGTTGCATCGACGTTGAAGTTATATTCTAATAATATCGGAGCTTCCCTTCCCCTGAGCGGCTTGTCGAAACCATTTTTGCTCATCGAGCCTCGGCTAATTGGGCCCTCGATCGCTTCTCTTTTCGTTCCTTTTAGAGTTGCTCCCGAGCCCGTTTCCCCTTCGATCTGCACAGTAGGGTTGATACCGATTTCGGACCGGCCTTCATTCATGATTGACGACTCTCTTAGGCATCCTCGACTCTAATTTTTGACTTATACCTATTGTGGACGTCGGCCCAAGTTATTGTTGGGTATTCTACCAAGTTTTGTTTCAGCTACTGCGAAGCCAAGAAGCTTTGGGGGTTGAGTCCCTGAGTAAATGCCTCAACGACCCAATCGTCCGCAACCGGAGGCAGGTCCATCCGTTCCATTTGAAACCTTGACACTAACTCCTTGAACATCTCGCTGTCCCTTTGCTTAACTTTGAAAAGGTCCAATTTTCTGGTCTCGACCTTGATGGCCCCAACATGAGCTTTTACAAAAGCATCTACGAGCATAGCGAACGAATCAATGGAATTTTGGGGCAAGTTGTGGTACCATATCATCGCTCCTTTTGACAGAGTTTCCCCAAACTTCTTTAATAACACCGACTCGATTTTGTCGTCTTCCAAGTCGTTACCTTTGATGGCACATGTGTAAGAGGTCACATGCTCATTTGGATTCGTGGTTCCATTATATTTTGGAATATAGGGCATACGAAACCTCTTTGGGATTGGTTTTGGTGCCACGCTCAGAGGGAAAGGCTTTTGGACAAATTTCTTGGTGTCCGGGCCTTTCAATATCGGAGGCGCTCATGGGATTTGATAAACTCTGGAATTGTATGTCTATACCTTCTTGTCATTTGCCTCGATTTTCTTTTCATCAGATTCCACTTATTTCATTATTGCCTTAGCATTTTCATTACTTCAGGGCTCACACCGGACCCAGCTTCGCCCGACCTTTCAGAGATCTACTTATTTCTTCGGGTGTTTTCCCGGGGTAGTTCAGGTTCAACTCTGTTGGGGGTACGACTTTGGTTTTGCAGTTGCGCTATCGCCGCTTGCTGAGCCTGCAACATTTTGAAGATCAATCGTAGACTAACCCCGTCGCCTTCGGGTGCTCCCTGAACCGTTGGTTGGGCTCCTCCAAGAATGCTATTTTTGGGGTCAGTAGGAAGGTTGGTGTCGATAGCCACATGTGAGTTATCATCGACTAGGACCCCGTTGGGATCAGTACGGGGCACCTCATTACTAGGTACCAGATAGAGGTGGCAAAATGGTTAAAAGAAAATAGTTATCCACCCATATTATCCATTAAAAATGGGTTGGATAATGAACTTTTTAAAAATGAGCCGAATATGGATACGAACCATACTATCCACTTAGAAAATGGTTAACCAAATGGATAACTAATGTGTTTAACTTTTACATTTGTAAAGCCTCAAATTGGGTGTTCCTAAAGTTTGGGAGACTAGGAATTCTCCCATAAGTGATCATATTCAAGAAGCCATGGATAATATGGATATCCATATTATCCACTGGATAACCAATTTTATATCTATCTCAAATACGGGCCGGGTCGGATAATTTATTCATTTTTTAATTATCCATTTTCGATCTGCTAATATCCGACCCCCCGTTTATCACCCCTAGCACCAGATTGTTGTTTTTGCCATGATGGCCAGACCCATCCTCAATGTTCAAGTGAGCGGATTGAGAATTTGACATTTTTAAGCTGACCTGAAATTGAGACCTAAAAGAAAAGTGTAAAATAGAGTGTGTTATGGAGATTTGTATCAAACCACCACTATTATCCTTAGCCCCACGGTGGGCGCCAAACAGTTTACCCTTGAAACTGGATAACAATTGAATTTATATGTGATTTTAAGGATATGTGGAATAATTCAATACAAGTGATCAATGACGTTAGGTAAGTAGATTGAAGATAAATTAAATAATCAAACCAGTTGTGATGTTAAGTAGGGGCTTAGATATGAGCTTAACGATTGTTCTGCCCTCGACTCGGAGCCAGAAATGTATGAAAAGCTATGAGAAAAATTAAGAACTTTGAATAACTTAGATGTAGAGGAAACAAATCTATATTGCCTTGATATGCGTGTTACAAAATTGTGTATTGAATAATCAACTTTCCCTTTATATAGTAGGGGAGTTGTACCCTAAGAACAATTCTAAGAAAGGTAAAAATCTTCTTTTTCGTTAATCACTGATCCGTTGTCGACATAGGCCGAGATCCAGGTCATGATATCCGGTTGGGCGCGGATATCACTGTCCTTCTTTAGTCGTGTAAAACCGTTTACACTACTGAAAAATGGCAGTATTTCGACCGCCAAAACGGTCGAAAATTGGTCAGAAATCACGAATTTCGACTACTTTCCGACCAAAATTGGTCGGTCGGAAAACAGTTTATTGGAAAATAATTTCTGACCGAATCCGTCGGTGATTTCCGACCAAAGTAGTCGGAACGTTCAAAAGGTCAGACGACCAAGTATTTTCAAATTTTCGACCAAAGTGGTCGGAATTTACGTACCGAGTCGTAATAATATAAATAAAAGTAATTACTTATTTAAAATTAAATAATATAAATATATAATTTCCGACCGAATTGCTCGAAAATTAATAATTAAAAAATAAATTTTATTTAATTTTTGAAGAAATACGTCGAAAACCTTTAAATATTAATTTATTTATTTTTTAAATTTCCGACCGAATCGGTCGAAAATATGGGAATTTTTGGCACAATCTGGGCAGCTGTCCTATTGTTTCTGTCGGAAATCAGTCGGAATTTTCTGTAAAATTGGGCAACATTCTGCCCAATTTTGAGCTACACCACCTGTCAGCCTATTACAATACAATAACGCCAACAACCAATCAACCATTAACACAATCTAAACCAACAATACCAACCATTAACACAATCTAAACCAACAATACCAACCATTAACACAATCTAAACCAACAATACCAACCATTATGTCTAAACCAACAATACCAATCATTATGTCTAAGCCAACAATACCAATCATTAACACAACCTAAACCAACAATACCAACCATTAAACCTAATAATTTTGGGCATAACAACATCCAAATAGTAGCCCACATTCAAGTTTAAAAACAAAACATAATTTGTCTCTCCCAATTAAGTTTACCAATCAACCAAAACACCACACCTAAACTACTACACATCAGATTCAGTTTGTTCATCCTCATCATCAGATAGATCATGCCCATGTTTTCTCATGAATTTCTGCATCTTAACAAGTGTTCCGAATTGGGAGTCCAATTATTTCTTCAAATCATGAATTTTCTTTCTCATATCATCTATTTGTTCTTGATTTTGAGAAGAAGAAGAATTGGCTAAGAGTGAGTTTGGATGACCTGTAGGTCAACATACTTTAAGTCCGTAGACTCTGCCTTTGTTTACTCCACCCTCTGCATCTGTCCACAATGAAGCCATATCATCAGGTGTTGGTTGAGTTGAAGGAGGCTGAGTTTGTTTCTATTCTTCCAACCTTTTATGATAATCTTCCTGAAATAAAAACATAACTATTATGTAAACAAACTAATATTCATAAACTATAAATAATTATGAAGTTAGTAGTTTACATATGTGTCTGACGCACGCGTCTCCACCTAGTGTTCTCTTGTACCATCCTTCTTCTTTTTCTTATGCGACTCCTCGAATACCTCAGCGTGACTCATATCTCGCCCTCTTTCCTTTATCCTTCATAACAAAAAGTATGAGTTAGACATTACAAACATAAAATTCTATATGTAAAACTAAGAACAATTTTATAAGTAATTACCATTCTTAGTTTATGGGCCGCAAAACTAATCGAACCTCCTGTATGCAACGAGCCACCTTTACTGGAGGCACGATTTTTCCTTTGCTTGTTCAATATTCTCCTTCCATTCTGCGGTATTTCATTTCTCAAGAGGTTTATCCCAAACATCATTTCTTAACCAGTCCTGCATTTTACCGACATTCCGAGAAGAGAACATAGTATCTTTAATCCGCTTAGCAGCCTTCTTCTTGAAAATACTATTTATTTCATTTTGATGTTGAGGATGCCAGGTACACTTTGTCTGCAATATAAAAAAGTAACATTAGATGAAGACGATAATTATTAAATAAATGTAATCAATTTTTATCCTAAATTGATTCCATATTTGCTCTCTGATGCTGTACGGTATCTGTCTGTCTCCAAGAATTCCACCGCTCATGATAAAATGGCGTCATAGAATCCACAACTAAATGTGTAGACTGAAAGGATGGCAAAAACCTGCATTAAAGTTAACATATATATAATTAATAAACATCTTAAAGTTTCAAAAGTTTTAATTATAAATAAATATTCCTTAATGTTAACATATCTAAAAGTACATTCAAAACCTAAAAAATAGTATAAGAATCTTCTTAACCATCCTCGTAGGGGACGATTATCAATCGATTATAACTATCAAATTGTACATCCCTTCCAAGATTCTGCCTATGTCTACTAAATGGTGCAGAAGCAGCACTAGATGTAGCTAGGCGAGAGCCTCCAATATCTATCCTAGATATGCTGGGAATGGATGATGATGGTGCAACAAAGACAAACCATCATGCTGACAACCATGAAAGCTCGGGGATGCAGCAGCTGGTGAGCCACCATGCTGACTACCATGAAAGCTCGGCGGTGCAGCAGCTGGTGAGCATGTATGCTGACTACCATAAAAGCTCGGGGGTGCAGCAGCTGGTAAGCTAGTATGCTGACTACCATAAAATCCCGGTGAAGATGATGGTATAGAAGGTATGGGTACAAAGTTAAAAACAATGTTACTCTTACTTCTTTTGGCAGGCATAGAATAATATTGAACTGAATTATTAGATGGAGGGGGGGATAGTGAACATGGTAGATGGCAATGAAGTCGACTGAGGAGAATGAGGAAGAGGAGGACTCATATTTGGCATACTTGAGGAAGTTGGAACAAATTATTTTTTCTTCTTAGTTTTCATCTTTTCCTTCCCCTTAGATGCCATATATGTAATATAAACATAATAAAATTCAAAACAAAAAATACAACAAGTGACGGTAAATATAAAATAATTATTCTACAAATTAAATGACTAAAGAAATAAATAAACAATCTAATAAGTCATAAAAATATAAAATAATTTTGCAACATAATAGATAATTAAAGGAATAACATAAAATGTTTAACATGTCATAAAAAACATACAATAATTCTTCAAATATATTAAATGATTGAAGGAAGAACAACCTAAAAAAGAATAACAAGTCAATCTCAATCTAATGTTTCTTGGTTCACTAGCAAACTCGAGGAACACCCTATCAAAATGCTTCCACGCTTCTCCATCTGACGGATTGCAGAGAATACCGGATGGCCTTCTATGTTCGTAGTGTCATCTCCTATGAGGAACATATATCATTGATGCATACAATCGCTTTAACCTAGGTATAAAAGGTAAGTAATGCATCGCTTTAACTGTAACTTTCTTTTTTGTATTGGCGTTTGTGACTTCCTTAAAACGAGGAGGATTACAAAATTTACAGTTCTCTAGAGATGCATCATCCTTATAGAATAACATATAACCTTTCTCACAATAATCAATTCTCTCTTATGAAAGAGCCAACTTAGAAACCAATTTCTTAGCAGTGTAGAAATCTTTTGGTAAGTCAATGTTACTTGGATTAGGTTCATTCATAAGCCCAATAATAAAATCGATGCCCACTTAGGAAATAAAACTATCTGATTTAATACTTAGCAATCTAACTGCAACAGACAACTTGGAATGCACCGAGCCTTCATACAATGGACGACTAGCTTCCTCTAACTGTTTATAGAAACTCTTAGCCTCATCATTTGATTCGGATTGAACCCTAGAAAACATCCCAAAAGCATCCTTCATCATTTCATTGTATCGAGAATTTTTAACATTATGCTCCGCAATAGTGCTACCCTCACCACCAAAAGAATTATGAAAGTTAACATCATCTAAACTAGCTCGATTCTCTCCGTGAACAGTCCATATATAATAATTTTCTACAAACACACTTACATTTTACACAAGGATACCTAATCCTTCCTCCAATAAGAAAATCATCAAGTGTTTGAGCCTTAGCAATAAATTCAGCAACCCCTTCAATAAATTCATCCCTCAACACGGCACGATTAGGACGATTCGTATTATACATCCATCTACGATGCCCAAATTTCATCTACACAAATAGAAATCTAGAAATGAGATATTTAAAATAATTTGATTTATTTAAATTGGTTAAAACGTTATACTCTTTCAAAGGTTCATTTTAGATATATACATATCATTGTGTCAAAGCACTTGAATTGATATATTTTATTTTTTAAATTAATATTTTTTAACACTCGAAATCTTACATTAATCCCTATTCTAAATAATATATGTCTTTAAATATAATAATTAAATTTGAATAGCTTCTTAAATGTTCATATAATCCAAATTAACTAATGATTTCTCAAACAAAAGAAATAGTCGTAATTAACAATTATTTAAACTATTTAAAAATATAAAAATTAAAGAATTCAAATAGAATATAAAAATTAATGCATTTAATTTAAAGAACATAATTGTTTAATATAAAGTAGAATGAATTCAAATATTTGGGATCTACAATAACAATAATGCAAAAAAAAAGGGACTAATCTACAACAACAATTTAATAATTTAATGGATGAAAATGATAATAGATTTCAATTAAGCTTAATTCAATGACAGTCAAAAGATATTAAAAAAGTTAGGAGTAAGACATATTGTCAAAAATAGTCAACTAGCACTAAGAGTTTTAATAGATTCTTCATACTTTCTCTTAAAATTAGTACCCTCCCCAATATAATCAAATTTGATGAATTGCTATATATGCAACAACTCTACAAATTAGTTAGAAAAATCATTTAGTAAAATTATCCCCAACTGGGTAATGTTACCCCCAAATTAGTATGTAATTTACCAACATATAACTTTAACATATAAATTTAATTTAGCAACATATAACTCTAAATTACCAACATATAACTTTAACATATAAGGTTAACATAAAATCCTAAATTACCAACATATAACTTTAACATATAACTCTAAATTACCAATATATAACTTTAATTTAGCTACTAACAATAGTCATATATTTACTTTAGCTAAAACCAATCAATAATTACAAACCAAACTAGGAGCAATTAAACAAAATCAGTGTATTTTTAAAAACAAAATAGAAAGGAGGGTGAGGGAAACCTACCTGGCAGTGGAGGGTCGTCGATGGAGCTGCAGCGGGGCCGCGTCGCCAGCGAGTGTCACTGTTGATGTCAGCAGCGGGTTGGGTGGGGGGAGGGAGAGGGGAGGTTTGAGTGTGAGAGAGAGAAGAGAGAAGGAAGAAAATAGGAAAAGAAAAATGAAAGGGGTCGGGGGGTTTTAAAATTATATTTCGACTGATTCAGTCGGAAATTAGGTCAATTAGTCAAATATCATTTTAATAAAGGATTCTGACCGAATCGATCGCAATTTTTTAATTTGTTTTAATTTTTTTAATTGTTTCCGACCGAATTGGTTGCTAACAGTTACGCGGTATTTTCCGTCAAAATTTACGACGGATATAGACGGAATATCAGTCGTAATTATTATTAAAAATTGAAAAATATATTTTTATGCAATTTTCGACCAATTCCGTGCGAAATTTGTGACTATTTTTTCCGGTCGGAATATTTCGGTCGGAAATTGACCATTTTTTAGTAGTGTTGGTTATTCCTTCTGAGGCCTTGGAGCCCGAATCAGATTCGGGGGGCGTTGTCTAGATGGCCTCAATGGTAAGCGCTTCGTTCTGGCCTTAGTACGAGAGGTTCTTAGCTTCGATTCTGGTTCCATGTAGTTATGTCCTTGCTTTGTTTGCCCCATCGGGAAATCGGGGTGCTCACTACCCCAGTTTTACCCGTATACAGACATAAATTACCCAAGACATGAGTTAGTCTAATAGGCATAAAGAACTTATATGCTTAAGTATTATATTCAAACTCCTGAATAACCTGATATACTTCTAGGGCTCAAAATTCAAAAAATAAGAAAATAAAAAAATACTAAGGATTCTTCCTAAAACACATATAAATAAAAGATATGAATTTTATTTACCTACCGGTCTCCCGAGTTCATGCAGTTGGTTTAGACTATAGCACACAAAAAATCAAAAATAATATTGAATTCCTATTTTATGACCCTAAAATATCAAAAAGAATGAGGAATAGTCATGCAAAGCGATGACTATTATTCATTATGTCATTTCTGATGGGCCCGCAAAATTATAGGTGATTCGGAGTCGGTCGCCCGAGTTCAGGCGTGGACTACACGCAAAATCAAAAATCGACCCAAGCTCTTATTTTTTGGCCCAAAATGTCAAAAAATGAGGAACGGTCATACCAAAGCCATGACTATTGTTCATTAGATAATTTTTGTGGCCCCACAAAATTTTGGGCTATTCGGATTCGGTAGCCTAGATTCATGCAAATAGTATTTTTTTGGTCTTAAAATACAAAACAAAAATGAGTAACAGTCATGCCGAAGCCATGAATAGTGTTCATTTGTTCATTTTGATGGCCCCAAAAAGTTTTAGTCAATTAGGATCCGGTAGCTCGGATTCATGCAGATGGCGTGGACTATAACACACGAAAATTGGCCCGAGTTCTAGGTGTTGGGCCCAAAAATGCCTAACAATGAGGAACGGTTATGCCGAAGTCATGACTATTGTTCATTAGATAATTTTTATGGCCCCAAAATTTTTTTGGCTATTCGGATTCGGTATCTCGGATTCATGCAGATGACGTGAACGTACACAAAAATTTGGCAATCGGTCAGAGATCTAGTTTTTTTGCCCAAAAATACCAAAAACTGAGGAACGATCATGGCGAGGCGATGACTATTGTTCCTTATATTGTTTTTGATGGGATGGTAAAAGTTTAGGAGATTCGGGTCCGATGCAGATGGCGTGGGCTATAACATATAAAAATCTGGGAATCAAACTGAATTCTAGTTTTATGGCCCTAAAACGCCAAAAAACGAGGAACGGTCATGGAGAGGCGATGACTATTGTTCCTTAGGTTGTTTTAATGAGCCGACAAAATTTTAGACGATCTGGGTCCGGTTGCCTGGA
Organism: Nicotiana tomentosiformis; assembly: GCF_000390325.3. Classification (NCBI taxonomy): domain Eukaryota; kingdom Viridiplantae; phylum Streptophyta; class Magnoliopsida; order Solanales; family Solanaceae; genus Nicotiana; species Nicotiana tomentosiformis. Next base: position 128,687,730 of record NC_090818.1, read on the forward strand.
CCCATGCAGATATTGTGGACTATAGTTTAATTTGTGGCCCTATGACGAGCGCAAAACACAATACGAAATTGATGCTCGCTAGTCAAAGATAATATAGTTTAATTATCATCTCCACATGGATTGGATTTAAACAATGTTCAAGTAATTTCTAGCTTAACGTTATTCAGAATGATTAACACTTTTGTTGGGATGATTAATAACTAAAACTAACTATGAAAACTAAACAAGTGATAATTGATCATAGAGAAAAAAAAGTTGAGCAACACCGAAATAATCAACGAAAAAAATAAGGGTCGTGACAGGATAGGTGCAAGATAGCTATTTGAAATCCAACTCTAGTTCAATTCACTCTATTATTCTAATGATTCTCACAAATTCACTCGGTGATTAGTTCAAACGTGTAGCCAAGACTTCTCTCTTGATTAAATATTAACTCTAACGGGTGAACTAATATAGCACTGTGAAAATATGCAAGCATGCGTTAATGGATTAGTATTCAGAAAAACGTCTCTCGAATATTCTTCTAACTTGAGTTAATCAACAAGCTCTTTTGATTACTTTAAAGAATCACTGATTTAAACCAAACCAAATAATTCAAAGATAATCACCAAAATATTCCTCTTTGGATTAAATAAACCAAAGAATAAAGTTTCAACAATTCAAAGCTCCATGAATGAATTCAAGCAAAGAACTTGAGTTAAAATCCACAAATAGCAATCAAAACACCATATCAGTCAAACCCTAAGAGAAACTACTCCATAATCATGGAGGAAGTCATGACAAATATAATTAAAGAGTAAGAAAACATCAATCTAACGTGACAATCCAAACTCACGTATTGAATTGATGGAAATATGATAAAATCTTGTGTCTTGTAGCCCACAATGCTCTCCAAAAGCTTCCAAGGTCAAAAGTCCTCTAAAAATCATATTTTTTATGTATTTATACCATGAAGGAACGGGTCCAGACGATACTATACTTTCCAAGCCGAAGTGGGAAAAGTTGGGTGAGAAAATGCACTACCACGACGCACCGAGTGGCGCACCATGCGCCGCATTAGTGGAAAGGTTCAGAGGCCTATTCTTTTCACTCTACATGAAATTTGCACTAGTGACCCGCTGCGCATGGCGTGGTGCAGTAGTGCGTTTTCTTATAGTAATCTTTTTTTCTCACTTCTTGACATCTAGACTTGGTCCTCGACCCCCGAAAGTGATCACGACTTAATTTCTTGGGCTTCTACTCAAACTTCAAAGCTCCAAATCAACTATTTTAGCTCCAAAGTTGCTTCTTTACGCGGAATCACATCCTACACAACATAACACACGTAATAAGTACAAAGTACTAACATTTAGCCTCAAATACAATCAATGTGTAGTAACTAGAGTGCAAAATATAGCTAAAACACGAGCTCCTAGCCTACCATCACCCTAAACCGCCAAAAAACGAGGAACGGTAATGGCGAGGCAATGACTATTGTTCCTTAGGTCATTTTTGATGGTCCGAATTTTAGTCGATCTAGGTCCGGTCGCCTGGAACTATGCAGATAGCGTGGGCTATAACACGCAAATCTGGGAATCTGGCGGAATTCTAATTTTATGGCCCTAAAATACCAAACAATGAGGAACAGTCATGGCGAGGTGATGACTATTATTCCTTAGGTAAATTTTTATGAGCCGGATAAATTTTAGATGATTTGAGTCTGGTCGTCCGAACCTATGTAAAATCTGGGAATCGGGCGGAATTTCAGCTTTATGGCCCTAAAACGCCAAAAAATGAGGAACAGTCATGGCGAGGCAATGACTATTGTTCCTTAAGTCATTTTTGAAAGGCCGACAAAATTTTAGGCGATCCAGGTCTGGTCCTCCTGACCCATGCAAATGGTGCAGGCTATAGCACACGAAAACCAAAGAATCAGGCGAAATTGTAATTTTATGATCCTAAATTACAAAAAATATGGATGTTCGTGGAAAGGTGATGACTATTGTTCCTTAGGTCGTTTTTGATAGGCTGACAGAATTTAGGTAATCCGGGTCTGGTCTCTCGGGTCCATGCAGATGGCGTGGGTTATATCGCACAAAAATTTGAAAATCGAGTGAATTTCCTCTTTTATGGCCCTAAAAGACCAAAAAATGAAGAACGATCATGGTGAGACGATGTCTACTGTTCCTTATGTCATTTTTGATGGCCTGCTATATTTTAGGGGATCTGGGTTCAGTTGCCCCGACCTATGCAGATGACGTGGGCTATAGCACACGAAAGTATGGAAATCGGGCTGAATTTCAACTTTATGGCCTTAAAACACCAAAACTCGAGGAATAACCATGACGAGGCAATGACGATTGTTTCTTAGGTCATTTTTTATATGCCAGTATAATTTAAGGTGATCCGGGTCTGGTCCCCTGGACCCATACAAATGGCTTGGGCTATAACATACGAAAATCTGGGAATCAGGCGGAATTTCAGTTTTATGGCCCTAAAACACACAAAAACGAGGAACAGTTATGGCGAGGCGATGACTATTATTTCTAAGGTCATTTTTTATAGACTAGCAAAATTTTAGGTGATTTGGGTCCGTTCGCTCGGACCCATACATATGGCGTAATACACGAAAATATGAGAATTAGACGGAAGTCCACTTTTATGGACGTAAAATGCCAAAATTTGAGGAATGGTCATGGCAAGGCAATAACTATTATTCCTTAGGTCATTTTTGGTGAACCGATAAAATTTTAGGCTATCCCGGTTTGGTTGCCCGGACCCATGCAAATCGAGTGGGCTATAACACATGAAAATCCGAGAATCGGGCAAATTTTTAGTTTTATGGCCCTAAAATGCTAAAAATGAGGAACGATCATGGCAAAGCAATGACTATTTTTCTTTAGATTGTTTTGATGGGCCGACAAAATTTAAGGCAATTTGGGTCCGTTAGCCCGGACCCATGCGGATGGCATGGGCTGTAGCATACGAAAATCTGGGAATCGGTTGGAATTCTAGTTTTATGGCCCTAAAATGCCAAACAATGAGGAATGGTCATGGCGAGGCGATGACTATTATTCCTTTGGTCGTTTTTATGGACCGGATAAATTTTAGGCGATCAGGGTCCGGTAGCCCAGACCCATACAAAAGGTGTGGGCTATAGTACATGAAAATCTGGAAATCGGGCAAAATTCAAGATTTATAGCCCTAAAGCGCCAAAACAAGAGGAACGGTCATGGCGAGGCGAGGACTATTATGTCTTACGTCATTTTTGATGGGCCGCAAAATTCTAGGGGATCGGGTTCCGATCGCCCGGACCCATGTAGATGACGTGGGCTATAGCACATGAAAATCTGGGAATCGGGTTGAATTTTAGCTTTATGGCCCTAAAATGCCAAAAGTTGAGGAACAACTATGATGAGGCAATGACTATTTTTCTTAGGTCATTTTTTATGGGTCTATAAAATTTTAGGCGGTCCGAGTCCGGTCGCCCGCACCCATACAGATATTGTGGGCTTTAACACATGAAAGTATGGGAATCAGGGGAAATTCAAGTTTTATGGCCGTAAAAGGCCAAAACACGAGGAACGGTCATGGCGAGGTGGTGACTATTGTTCCTTAGGTCAATTTTGAAAGGCCGACAAAGTTTTAGGCGATCCGGGCCTGGTTCAGATGGCGTGTGGTATGGCACACTAAAATATGGAAACTGGGCAAAATTTTAGTTTTATGTCCCTAAAACGCCAAAAAATGAGAAACAATCATGGAGAGGCGATGCTTATTGTTCCTTAGGTCATTTTTGATGGGTCGACAAAATTTTAGGCGATCTAGGCCCAGTTACCCGGACCCAAGCAGATGACGTAGGCTATAACACGCGAAAATCTAGGAACTGGATGAAATACTAGTTTTATGGCCCTAAAATATATAAAATGAGGAATGATCATGGAGAGTCAATGACTATTGTTCCTTAGGTCATTGTTTATCGCTGACAATATTTTAGGCGATCGGGGTCCGGTTGATCGGACCCATGCATATAGCATGTGCTAGCACACAAAAATCTGGGAACCGGGCGGAGTTCCAAATTTATGGCCCTAAAATGCCAAAACATGAGGAACGATCATGGCGAGGCGATGACTAATGTTCCATAAGTCATTTTTTATGGGCCGGCAAAGATTTAGATGATCGGGGTCCGGTCGCCCATATCCATGCAGATGGCATGGGCTATAGACACGAAAATCTGGGAATGGAGAATTCTAGTTTTATGGTCCTAAAACGTCAAAACATGAGGAAAGATCATGGAAAGGTGATGAATATTGTTCCTTAGATCGTTTTGATAGGCCGACAAAATTTAAGGCAATCGAGGTCCGTTGTCCGGACGCATGCAGATGATGTGGGCTATAGTACACGAAAATCTAGGAATCTGGCGGAATTTTAATTTATGGCCCTAAAATGCCAAATCACGAGGAACGATCATGGCGAGACGATGACTATTATTCCTTATGTCTTTTTTGATGGGCCGGCAAAATTATACGCGATCAGGGTCATGTTGGTCAGACCCATACATATGACATGGGTTATAGCACACTAAAATCAGGAAGTCAGGGTGAATTCCAGTTTTGTGGCTCTCAAAGGCCAAAAAATGAGGAACGGTTATGGCGAGAAAATTAATTTTGATCCATAGATCCTATTTGTTGGGCCGACAAAATTTTAGGCGATCCGAATCCGGTCTCTCGAATTAACGCAAATGGCGTGGGCAATAGCGCAAGAAAATATGGGAACCAGGCGAGATCCTAGTTTTATGGCCCTAAAATGCCAATAAACGAGGAACGATCATAGCGAGGTGATGAATAATATTTAATAAGCCGACTTTGATAGGCCGGCAAAATTTTAGGCGATCCGGGTCCGGTTGCCCGAACCTATGCAGATGGCGTGGGCGACAGCACACGAAAATCTAGTAATCAGACGAAATTCTAGTTTTACGGTCCTAAAACGCCAAAAATGCGAGGAGCGGTCATGGTGAGGCGTTAAATATTGTTATTAGGTCGTTTTAGATGGGCGAGCAAAATTTTAGGCGATTCTGTTCCGATTGCCCGGACCCATGCTGATCAGGCAGAATTTCAGGCAAATATTATGGCCCTAAAATACCAAAAAGCGAGGAACGATCATGGAGAGGCAATGACTATTGTTCCTTAGGTCATTTGTTATCGACCGGCAATTTTTTAGGCGATCGTGGTCCGATCTATCGAACCCATGCAGATTGCATGGGCTATAGCACACAAAAATCTAGGAACTGGGCGTAATTCCTGTTTTATGGTGCTAAAATGCCAAAATATGAGGAACGGTCATGGCGAGGCGATGACTACTTTTCCTTAAGTCATTTTTGATGGGCCAAAAAAACTTTAGATGATCGAGGTCCGGTCGCCCAGATCCATGGGGATGGCGTGGACTATAGCACACGAAAATCTACGAATCGGGCAGAATTCCAGCTTTATGGCCCTAAAATGCCAAAACATGTGGAACGATCATGGCAAGGTGATTCTATTGTTCCTTAGGTCGTTTGTATGGCTAGAAAAATTTAAGGCGATCGAGGTTCAGATGTAGATGACACAAAAATCTGAAAATCGGGAGGAATTCCAGTTTATGCCCCAAAAGTGCCAAAACATGAGGAACGGTCATGTCGATGACTATTATTCCTTATGTGATTTTTGATGGACCGGAAAATTTTTAGGCGATCGGGGTCCAGTTGTCCGGACCCATCCAGATGATGTAGGTTATAACACACTAAAATCTGGAAATCGAGCAAAATTCCTGTTTTATGGCCCTAAAATGCTAGAAAATGAGGAATGTTTATGGAGAGACAATGACTTTTGTTCCATAGGTCATTTTTGATGGGCCGATAAAATTTTAGGTGATCTGGGTTCGGTCGCCCAAACTAATGCAAATAGCTTGGGCAATAGCACACAAAATACGAGGTGATGGCTATTGTTTCTTAGGTTGACTTTGATGGGCCGACAATATTTTAGGCGATCCAAGTCTGGTCGCTCGAACCCATATCTGGTAATCAGACAAAATTCTAGTTTTATGGCCCTAAAATGCCAAACAATTAGGAACGATCATGGCGAGGTGATGATTATAGTTCCTTAGGTCATTTTTGGAAGGCCGACAAATTTTGGGCATTCCGGGTCCGGTAACCCGGACCCGTGGCGTGGGCTATAGCACACAAAAATCTAGGAATCGGGTAGAATTCAAGTTTTATGGCCCTAAAATGTCAGAAAATGAAGAACAGTCAGGAAGAGATGATGACTATTTTACCTTATGTCATTTTTGATGGGCCGACAAAATTTTAGGCGATCGGGGTCTAATCGCTCGGACCCATGCAGATAGCGTGGGCTATAGCGCACGAAAAACTGGAAATCAAGTGGTATCCCTATTTTGTTGCCCTAAAACGCCAAACAAAGAGGAACGATCATGGAGAGGTGATGACTATTGTTTCTTAGGTCAATTTTCATGGGTCGGAAAAATTTTAGGCGATCCGGGTCCGGTCGCCCGTACCCATGCAGATGGCGTGGGTTGTAGAACACGAAAATCTGGTAATCAGACAAAATTCCAGTTTTATGGTCCTAAAACGCCAAAAAACGAGGAGCCGTCATGGAGAGGCAATGACCATTGTTCCTTAAGTCATTTTTGATGGGACAGAAAAACTTTAGGGGATTCGGTTTCGGTCATTCGGACCCATGTAGATGGTGTGGGCTATAACACACGAAATTCTAGGAATCGTACGGAATTCAAGTTTTATGGCATTTAAATACCAAGAAATGAGGAACAGCCATGGCGAGGCGATGACTATTATTTCTTAGGCCGTGTCTTATAGGCCAGTAACATTTTAGGTGATCCGAGTCCGGTCGCCCGGACCCATGCATATGGCGTGGGTTATAGCAAATGAAAATTTGGAATCGGGCAGAATTCTAGTTTTATGGTCCTAAAACGCCAAAACATGAATAACAGTCATGGAGAGGCAAGGACTATTCTTCCTTAAGTCATTTTTGATGGGCCGGAATACTTTTGGGCGATTCGGGTGTGGTCACCCGGACCCATGCAGATGGTGTGGGATATAACACACGAGAATCTCGGAACCAGGCGAAATTCTAGTTTTATGGTACTAAAATGCAAAAAATGAATAAGGAACGGTCATGGCGAAGTGATGACTATTTCTCCCTAGATTGTATTTGATGGTCGGCTAAATTTTAGGCGATTTAGGTCCGGTTGCCCAGTCCCATACAGATGGCGTGGGCTATAACACATGAAAATCTGAAAATCGGTTGGAATTCTAGTTTAATGGCCCTAAAATGAGGAACGGTCATGGCGAGGCGATGACTATTATTTCTTAGGTTGTTTTTGAAGGCCAGGCAAATTTTTATGCGATCTGGGACCGGTCGCCAGGACCAATGCTGCTGGGGTGGGTTATAACACAAGAAAATCTGAGAATCGAGCTGAATTCAAGTTTATGGCCCTAAAACGCCAAAACATGAGGAAAAATCATGATGGGGCGATAACTGTTGTTCCTTAGGTCATTTTAGATGGGCCAGTGAAATTTTAGGCGATCGGGGTCTTGTCGCCTAGACCCATTTATCACACGGAAATTTGGGAATCGGGCAGAATTTTGGTTGTATGACCCTTAAATGCCAAAAAATGAGGAACGATCACGGTGAGGTGATAACTATTTTCTTAGGTCTTTTTAATGGGCCACATATTTTTTGGCGATCGGGGTTCGGTCGCCTGGACCCATACATATGACGTGGCCTATAACATATGAAAACTTGGGAATCAGGCGGAATTCCAGTTTTTATGGCCCTAAAAAGGTAAAAAATGAGGGACGGTCATGGAAAGGTGATGGCTATTGTTCTTTAGATCATTTTTGATGGGCCAGCAAAAGTTTAGGTAATTAGGGTTTGATTACCCGGACCTATGCAGATGGCGTGGGCGATAGCACATGAAAATCTGGGAATCGGGCGGAATTTCAATTTTTTGGTCCTGAAATTTTAAAAAATAAGGAACGATCATGGCAAGATGAAAATTAATCCCAAGGCTATTTCTGGTACGCCAACAAAATTTTAGGAGATTCGGGTCCGGTCTCTCGGACCTATGCGGATGGCATGGTTTATAACACATGAAAATATAAGAATCAGACGGAATTCTAATTTTATGGCACTAAAATACCAAAACATGAGGAACGGTCATGGAAAGATGATGATTATTATTCCTTAGGTCATTTTTTTATAGGTCGACAAAATTTAAGGTGATTCGGGTTTGGTAGCCCGGACCCTTGCAGATGGCGTGGGTTATAGCACGCAAAAATCTAGGAATAAGGCGGAATTCCACTTTTGTGGCCCTGAAATGCCATAAAATGAGATTGTTTTGTATTGGCCGGGAAAGTTTTAGGCGATCCGGGGCCGGTCACCCGGACTCATGCAGATAGCGTAGAATATAGCGCATGAAAATTTGAGAATCCGGCGGAATTCAAATTTTATAGCCCTAAAACGTCAAACAATGAGGAACGATGATGGCAAAGCAATGACTATTGTTTCTTAGGTCGTTTTTAATAGGACGACAAAATTTTAGGCGATTGGGTTCCGGTGGCCCGGACCTATGCAGATGGTGTGGGCTATAGCACATACAAATCTGGGAATTCGGCGGAATTCAAGTTTTGTTGCACTACAACTCCAAAAACATAAGGATCTATCATGGCCTAGCGATGACTATTGTTCCTTAGGTCATTTTTGATGGGCCCGCAAAGTTTTAGGTGATCCAGGACCGGTCGGTCGAACTCATGCAGATGGCGTGGACTATCGCATACGAAAATCTAGGAATCAGTTAGAATTCCAGTTTTATGGCCCTAAAATGCAAAAAGATGAGGAACGAACATGGAGAGGCGATGACTATTGTTCCTTAGGTCTTTTCTGATGGGCCGAAATATTTTTAGGCGATCCGGGTTCGGTCTCCTGGACCCATATAAATTGCGTGGGCTATAGCGCACGAAAATATGAGAATCGAACGGAATTCCAGTTTTATGGCCCTAAAACTCTAAAAAAGAGGAACGGTCATGGCGAGGCGAAGACTATTTTTTCTTCAATTATTTTTGGTAGGCCGGTAAAAATTAAGGCGATCTGATTCCGGTCTTCCGGACCCATACATATAGCATGGGCTATAGCACACGAAAATTAGGGAATTAGGGGGTATTCCAGTTTTATGGCCCTAAAATGCAAAAAATAAAACGAGTAACGGTCATGGCGAGGCAATGAATATTTTTCTTTAGGTAATTTTTGATGGACAACAAAATTTTAGGTGATCCGGGTCCAATCGCCCGGACCCATGCAGATGGCCTCAACTATAGCACACAAAAATCTGGGAATCGCGCAAAATTACAGTTTTATGGCCCTAAAATACAAAAAAGTAGGAATTTTCATGGACATGAATTGACTATTGTTCCTTAAGTCATTTTTATGGGCTGGTAATTGGGTCCGGTTTGGGCCGGTAGTTGTTTTCATGGCGAGGAATCTGGTCCGGTTAGGGAATCATCGGAATTCCCGTTTTATGGCCCTAAAACGCCAAAAAATAAGGAATAGTCATGGAGAGGTGATGACTTTTATTCCTTAGGTTGTTTTTTATGGGTCTATAAAAGATTAGGCGATTCGAGTCCTGTCGCCCGCACCCATGCAGATATTGTGGGCTACAACACACGAAAGTATGAGAATCAGGCGGAATTCCAGTTATATGGCCCTAAAACGCCAAAATACGAGGACCGATCATGGTGAGGCGATGGAAATTTCACCTTAGGACATTTTTGATGGGCCGATAAAAAATTTAGGTGATTCGAGTCCGGTCGGACGGACCCAATCCGAGAATCGGGCTGAATTCCAGTTTTATGGCCTTAATACGCAAAAAAAATGAGGAACAATCATGGCGAGGCGACGAATATTGTTCCTTAGGTCAGTTTAGATGGGGTGGCAAAATTTTAGGATATTGGGGTCCGGTCGCCGAAACCCATGTAGATTGTGTGGCCTATAGCACAAATACAATTTGGGAATCGGGCGAAATTTTAGTTTTATGGCCTTCAAACGACAGAAAATGAGGAGCGGTTATGGTGAGGGTATGACAATTATTCCTTAGGTTTTTTTTGATGGGTTTACAAAATTTTAGGCTATTCGGATCTGGTGGGTGGGATCCATGCAGATGGCGTGGGCTATAGCAAACGAACATGTGACGGAATTCTAGTTTTGTCGTCTTAAAAGGCCATAAAACGAGGAACAGTCATGGAGAGGCGATGACTATTGTTTCTTAGGTCATTTTGTTTTCGGCCGGAAAAATTTTAGGCGATTAGGGTCCAGTCGTCTGGACCCATACAAATGTCGTGGGCTATATATAACACACGAAATCTGGGAATCAGGCAGAATTCCAGTTTTATGGCCCTAATATACCAAAAACGAGGAATGATCATGGCGAGGCAATGGCCATTGTTCTATAGATCATTTTTGATGGGCCGACAAAATTTTAGGCGATCCAGGTCTGGTTGCCCGGACCCATGAAGATGGCATGGGCTAACACACGAAAATCGAGGAATCAGGCGGAATTCCAGTTTTATGGCCCTAAAATACCAAAACATATGAACAATCATAGCGAGGTGGTGACTATTGTTCCTTAGATTATTTTATATGGGCCCGAAAAATTTTATGCGATCCGGGTCCGGTCGCCGGACCCATGCAGATGGCGTGGGGCACACAAAAATTTGGGAATCGAGCGGAGTTATAGTATTATGGCCCTATAATGCCAAAAACAAGGAACGATCATGCCGAGGTGATGACTATAGTTCCTTAGGTCATTTTTGATAAGGCTACAAAATTTTAGGTGATCCGGGTCCGGCGACCTGACCCAGGCGTGGGCTATAGCACACGAAAATCTGGGAATCGGTCGAAATTCCAATTTTATGGCCCTAAAATGCCAAAAAATGAGGAACGATCATGGAGAGTTATTGACTATTGTTCGTTATGTCATTTTTGTAGTCCCCGCAAAATTCTAGGCTATCCGGGTTTTGTTTCCTGGACTCATGCGAATGACGTGGGCTATAACACATGAAAATAATGGAATCGGGTAAAATTCTAGTTTTGTGGCCCTAAAATACCAAAAAATAAGGAACGACAAGGCGAGACGAGTCGATGACTATTATTCATTAGGTAATTTTTTCAGGGTTGGTAAAATTTTAGGCGATCCAAGATTGGTCGCTCGGACCCATGTAGATGGCGTGGGCTATATAGCACACAAAAATCTTTGAATCGGTTAGAATTCCAAATTTATGGCCCTAAAATGCCAAAATATTAGGAAAGGTTATGGCAAGGCGATGTTATTGTTCCTTAGGTTATTTTTGAAAGGCCGTCAAAATTTTAGGCGATACGGATCGGTCGCCCAGACCATTCAAATGGATGTGGGCTATACCACACAAAATTCTAGGAATCAGGCGGAATTCCAGTTTTATGGCCCTAAAACGCCAAAAATGAGGAATGGTCATGGCGAGGCGATGACTATTGTTTCTTAGGTTGTTTTTGATGGGTCGGCAAAATTTTAGGAGATAAGGGTCCGGTCGGCCAGACTCTTGCAGATGGCGTAGGCTATAGCACACGAAAATCTTGATATCTGGCGAAATTCCTATTTTATGGCCCTAAAATGTCAAACAACGAGGAACGGTAATGGCGAGGCGATAACTATTGTTCCTTAGGTCATTTTTTTTATGGTAAGATAAAATTTTAGGAGATCCGGGTACGGTCGCCCGTACCCATACAAATGCATGGGCTATAGCATATGAAAATCTGGGAATCAAGTGGAATTCCAATTTTATGGCCCTAAAATGCCAAAAATGAGAAAAGGTCATGGCGAGGCGATGACTATTGTTCCATATGTCATTTTTGATGAGTCGACAATATTTTAGGCGATCCATTCACGACCCAAACTAGAGGGCTATGAATGACATCCGGGCCATACCTACCGAGCACTAACTTACATTTTGTCTAACCTTTCATATTATCTATAAGGACCGGAGATATAAACATAAATGGTATACATGAATCATAAACAATCAACAATGACCGATAATGGCATAGACATATATAACATGGGCCGACAAGGCTGTCATGAAGTTGTATATAAGGTACGAGCCGACAAGGTGCTATGAGGGACTATTCAACAAAAATCAACCGACAAGGCTATCCAAACTATACATGAGATGACACCAATCTATGAGCCTCTAAAGGAGCATAAGCGCTTCAACATTGCCGGAACAGGGCCCCGGCATACCCATAATGTCTATGCATACCAAGACCACGGCAAGCCCGAAGAAGGGATCTCGCCAATAACCGCTGAACTAGGTATCCTATTATGGTGGGGGAGCTTTGTCTACCTATCTATCAGGACCTGCAGCACGACATGCTGCGTCCACAAATAAAAGGGACGTCAGTACGAATAAAGTACTGAGTATGTAAGGCAGGAAAGCATAAATAAAAACAGTAATGTAAACAGGGATAAAGAATATACAACATATTGCATCTAAGTGCCTCTGAGGGAGACTGGCATGAAATGCATAATAAATATACTGCCCAACCTCAAGCGATACAAATCTCACGTCTCCTTAGTCTATAATAGGAGAAATGATACTATCGTAATCGTTTAAGCATCGTAACTAGTATATATCAACCGCAACCTATCTTACGATGAAATGGACAGAACCTCCCTTATTTATATGAATTACCTCAAGTTTAAACAATCACCAAATAGCCAAAACAACATCAATAATAATCATATTAAGCATCCCAAAACAGTCCACTAATCAACAACATTACTAACAAGCTTTTCGATAGATATCTCACAAGTTCTAGCTTCAACGACTTAGCCACTACTTGGATAGAATTAAAAACATGTAGAATAAGAGGTTATTTACTTTTAAACAGATGAAACAACTCTAATTTGACCTTACCTCACCACGAAATATCCTTCCAATGTAGTCACAAGAACAAGGAAGCGAAACTAGCAATCAATTCAGATATTTTGGCACTAGAATCACTTTGGAAGACTTGAAATCACCTAGGGTTGATATTAAGAACTTGAGAGAGTATTTTACAGAACATAAAACACTTAAAACTACATCCCACATGAGTTGTAACCACACAAAAATCAGCAACAACAAGAAGAACAAGAAACTCACTAGCGCCACTGGATTCCTGACACTTGATTTGTGTTGTTTGCCCTTTGTTTGGTTATTGGATCATGAGAGAACCTTGAGAGAAAGTTTTTAGGTATATAGGTTCTGAAGAGAGGTAAAAATAATGAGTTTAAACGGGCTTTAGTCATCTCATATATCTCAATTGCCTAAGTGGGTCCCATAGAGAGCTACTTGCGCACTCTCACAAAAACAAAAATATCTCTCTACTCCATCGTCGTAATGACAAACGGTTTAATGAGTTGGAAACTAAACTCATAGATATTCAATTTGGTGGGTGGAGAACCCTATAATTCCAAGTACATTGAGAGAAAAGCTTAGGAACATTAGACCTAAATTTTAAGTAAAGTTATGAACGTAAGTTGCGACAACGTTTGTCGACTTTTGTTTCAGAACTCGCTTGACTTCAAGACTTATGATATGAATATTATATGATTCAAATACCTTAAAACACTACCTACTTATCATATTAAGTACCTCTAGTTTTACCCAAAAATACGGGTTGCAACATCCTTGATTCATTTTACGTCTAACATCTAATACTTGTTTAACCACTGTTGATGGCCAATTTTGACCCTCCCTTTTAAAATTAATTTATTTATACTTAATAATTTAAAATAAATATTTTGAGAGTATTTTCGAGTAATAAATACCTATTTCTACAAATTAATTAAGTATTAGTTTTGAAATTAATCACTTAGTATTCGTATTATCTAATTACAAATATACTTGCTATTTTAAGATTATTGAAACAATTTTTATATACATCACACATGCCTATATACTTAATTTAATTACTCCTTAATTTCTAGTAATTTTGACTACTATGTTAATAATTCGTAATTAGTGTTACAATTCAGAAAAACAAAGTAATTTTACAAATATTTAATAATTAGTAGTGTATTTGATAATTATAATTTTTACCATATTTTATTGAAAGTAGTTAAGTTTAATTAAATTAATGTTAAAAGGGTTAAAAGACTAAAATACTACAATTGCAATTCCTCAATTAAACACAAGATGACCATTTCTTAAATTTAATTCTGGCCCAATACCAAGTCTAAATCCAGATATAATCCAATCCAAATACCCCATCTCTTTCCACTTTGGCAGTCCTTTCCATCACATTTGAACCAATCTCTGTGTGCCATGTCACTGCTCTCACCCCCTCACAAAAGAAACACAATTAATTTGAGTCGTCCATCCCATAGATTAATGCCTCTGAATTATATCTCCATTTCCCTTTTAATTTTAATAAACCAACGAGTTGATCTTGGCCGTTGAAATTAATGAATCTAACGATCCTCAAATTTCATCCATAAAAAACATTCAATCCCAAATTATCAGGACCGTTGATCTCAAAGGTCAACGGCCTTGACTTGATATCTCAACTTAAACTCAGAGACAGTCCCTAAACCTACCCAAACCCTAATCATTTCTCGCCACACCTTGTCGCCTCTCTTTCCCTTTCCTCTCTTTTTTCTCTCATCTCCATCAGCCATCAATCTCCAAAAACCTTATACAAATTTGTGCAAGGTCACTCGAAATCATCCCTTTTGTCCCTGCTACACCACCAATACCACCTGAAAATTCCCATTCCATCGTTATAATTCAAAAATCCCTAATCTGAAAGCCTAAGCTCGAAAGGGAAAACCTTAAAACCATTTGATTGCCCTCATGAGGTATCAAATCAAAGCATGTATGGAGTCTTTCTCAGGGTTCATCATGAGGATTCGATGTCCAAAGGTCAAACGCAGCGACCTCTGGACATTAGGGTTTTACTGCTGATCCAAAAGCTTCAACGGTCAACCTCCTCGTGCTCAGGTAAACTCGACCCTGTTTTTCCCCTCTGTTTCTTTCTGATTTCACTCAATCGTGCTCACATCATCTACCATTCATCACTTTCCACTCACGCTTTTGAATCCTCTGAAACCCTAGAACCTTAAATGGCACTATAAATAGGGCCTTAAATATTCTCACCTATCATCACCAACTACATGACACAACACACCAAGAACACATGAAAAAAAGCAAAAAATCAATATAGTAGTTTTAGAGTTTCTTCGATTAAGGCTAAGTTCTTACTCGTTTTCTGATTTTGGCTCTGGGGCACTCATTAGTTGAAGTCTTTGAGTTCTTGGATCCTAACCGCTAAACGAGTTTTATTTGGTCTGCTGCCCTAGAAAAGGTCAGTACACCTTCACCCCCTTTCTTCTAATTGCTTTACTTAAATGCTATGAACATGTTGTTGTTTTCTATTAACTGTATTAACTTATAATATTTGTCGTTAGTATAGAAATGCTATTTTCAGTCTGTGATAAGGTGTTGCTCACTTGTGATCATTTGTTATGCTCTTAAGTATCCTAAAATGGTCTTGACCAAACTATTTGTGACCTTAATGACTTTCATTTCTGACCTCAAATAGCCAACATAATTAAATCTCCTTAATATGCTTTAAATGACCTCTCATTCTTGCTTAGGATTATCTATTAATGACTCTGTTGTGATCTCTATCTGCATACACAGTTTCTTGCATTCTGTTGGTTTATATTATTGTTTGATAATCCTAATTAGGAAAAAATCTCAGAGTACATAGTTTAATACTTCACTACCTAACTAAAGCATGAAAATGTTTAAGTGTTTAAGTGCTCTATTTCTCTATATCAGTGTCTGTTAACTTTGAGAGCAACTTCTGACATTCTTATGCTCATATTTAATTGTTGGTTGCATCTATATGAAAACAGCCTTGTCGAGGTTAACTCTCATGAACACTAGTAACCCATCTGCCTATATTCTGTTATTATCAAATTGTCTTTTACAAAAATTGGTCATAGATATGTTTTGTTATAGTAACTGTTGTTAGGTTAAACAAAACTGCCTCATATTTAGATGGAACTCTCAGTTACATGGTTGAGTTAAACCTGTTTGGTACAACACCTTTCCTGTCTTAAATTTTCTTGATGTTATTGTTGACTTTGTAAAGCTTACCCTGTCTTTGAAAGACCACTAAAGTATCTGAGTGTATTTGATTTTAAATGTTGTATGTTCCCCTGCTTGGCTTCATGATTCTATGCTTTGTTTTAAAATTATACTCATTCCTTTCTTTCCTGTTAATCTGAAACTAAATTTGATCTTTAATCCTATGAGAAGTTCTTTATTGCTACTGCATGAACATAATGGGTTGCTTAAGGTTAATACTATTATGAGAATGATTCTGTTAAGCATCTCTATGAATCCCATGTTTGAATCTGTAACCTATAGTCATGCCAAGAATTCTGATATCTTTGATAATATCTATAGTGTTTGCTAATCATGACCATATGTCCGAATCCTTGTAGATTTGTTAAGTAGTATTGTCAATTTGTGCATATGCTAATTGTAAAGCCTGAGTTAACTAATCTGTTGTTAGAGGCATTTGTGTTGCTGCATATCAAAACCGTGTGTTCTTTACCTTTCCTTTGAATGTGTTCCTAAGTGTTTAGACCTTTAACATTATATTATAGTGTTTTTGTTTCTCTTCCATATGCGTTTGAAGTCTGACCTTTAGACTTACTATGTATATTATGCATTTGGTACTAGAAATGCAGTCATAAGAATGAAATTGTTTTTGTGTCCTTATGTTATTTTGTTAAGAGGAAAAGTATACTTTTGTGAAAGGGAGTATTATGGTAGTTAGTTTACATTGAAATGGCCTCATTGGCACCTAAACCCATAGGAAAAAATGAGTCGTTAGGGGGTATTTGGGAGTAGAGTTTAACTCTAGGTTGGGCTGCTCTTCCCGACAGAAGCATTGCCCTGAGTCTTGACTCCCTTGGGAACTTTGAAGTGTCAGGGAATTCATAAGGGGCATCAACCTTGAGTTGAACTCTCTCCTTAGCCTTTAATTCATTGACACTTGTTGTTCTTTAGGGGTTTAGTGTTTAATGACAACGAAACATTTTCAATGTAAATTATTTTCCATGTATAACCACAACATTAGTATAAGTTTTCTTATAGTATTATAGTATTGATAGTTTGTTACATTTTTGCTTCGATCATTTGCTTATTTGTTTAATGCATGACTAAACATATAGAAGATGTATCTAATGACCTTCGCTCTCCTTTTTTGAACATGTACACTTGTTTGGGTCTGCCAAGTTCCTAAGGAAACTCAGGCCCAAACACAACATTGCTGCATTTTTGGAAGTTTGAAGTCAGTTGTAACCGTCCCTTTACTTCTGGATCTGCATCTTTGAGGCCCAAATACTAGAGTCCAATCATTTCCCTCCAAACTCCTTTATTATTGTTTACTACTTCGCTAATTAGTTCACTACCTTGTTGCATTTTGTTACATCTTTTATTATTGTTCTATCTTACATGTATACTACACTTATATATTGGATTACATGCTTTACTTTATAACTTAATATCATAAAATATAGACAATCCCTAAATAACATAGGATTAAAAAGGATTAGTTAGTAACTAATTTCTTATTCGCCAATTACAATTTCTTATATCGTTACCATGATTTCGCTCACCTTCTTTTTCTTAAAAGATTGTAGAGCCCAAAGCATAGAAAAATGGTAGCCTCACTTTCAAAAAGGAAAATCATATTTGAATCATAAGCTTATCTTCAAAAAGTGAATCGAGTTATCTCAAAATAGGAAGTGTTGCCGCCCCAATGGATTTTCAAAAGATGGTTTTTCTTCATGTTTAAAAGATCAAGGTACATGTAGGCCTAGTCATGCTTTAGGAACAAGTGTATAATTTATTTTTCCCCTTTCACATTCTTTCTTAAATACAAGCATCCTTATATGTCTTTTCAAAAGCTTTTCAAGTGTATATACACTAACGTTATTTTCCCTCTATTAGTCCATATCCCTTTAAATTACACCCACCCTTTGTTAGAATTATGTTCTAATATACGGTAAGTTGTAGAACGCTAATTAAGGCATATTATAAATAATTGATTCTAAATCTAATCTAAGTCTTATGGAGCTACCTCAGGTAGATTTTAAGGGGTGCCTAACACCTTCCCCTTAGAAGAACAAGAACCCTTACCCATAATCTCACCGGTTAGCAGAATAATAAAGAATATGACTTAGTAATTAAATAGGTACCCTAGTATACCTTTAAATATTTGGTGGCGACTCTCTTTCATCAACAACAGAGAAACCACAAGTTGAATCTTGTTTTGATTAGTGCAAAATAGGGTGAAACAACCACTCTTATACACCCTTGTATAATTTAACAATAGGATTAACTTCTTATCATCTCAAAGATAATCTCTTCTTGGATTTACATCGACTAGCTTACGGTATGATTTAGTGTACGCGAATATGGGTTGTAATACACTTCCCCCCCTTAGGAACATTCTTCCTCGAATGTAAGGGTTTATGGGGAGTCTAACTCATCATGGATTATGACGGAAATTTCCGGCCGAGTTTCACCTATAAAATGGACACTAGACAAACTTGCAAGCAATTAAACCAAACATATAGCCTCACAAGGTTATACAAAGCATTATGGATTTGTAATTGTTTACCTCATAGAGTCGTTTCAGCTTCCATTGCATCCTGTGTTCCCTCGTCATCCTCGTTATATTCAATTAGGAATAGGTAAGGGTATTTAGACTTCTTCTTCTCTTACGCTTCCCATGTCATTTCTTTCGTATTCTTGTTCCTCCACAATACTTTGACGGAAGCTAACATCCTTTATTCTCAGCTTGCGTACTTGTCGATCTAATATATCCACTGGCACTTCTTTATATGACGGATCCTCCATAACTTGTACATCTTTGATAGGGATGACTTGAGAAGGGTCCCCAATATATTTTCTCAACATAGATACATTGAATACCGGGTGAACAAATTCTAATTCGGATAGTAATTCTAACTCATAAGCAACCTGTCCAATTCATCGAAGATTCTTGTACGACCCGATATACCGCGGACTCAGCTTATCCTTCTTCCTAAAACGCATAACACCCTTAATCGGTGAGATCCTCAAGAAAACCCAATCACTAACCTCAAACTCCAGATCAGGACGTCAGATATCGAAATAAGACTTTTGCCTGCTTTGCGCTGTCCTCAGTCGTTTTTGTATCACTTTCACCTTCTCAATGGCTTGGTGAATCAAATCTAACCCATATAATTTTGTTTCGCTGACTTTGAACCATCTAAATGGTTATCTACATCTCCTCCCGTACAACTTCTCATACGGGGGCATTTGAATACTAGAATGGTAGTTATTATTGTAGGTGAATTCTATGAGTGACCGATGGTCATCCCAATTACCTTTGAAATCTAGAACACATGCTCATAGCATATCTTTGAGTGTCTAAATGGTACGTTCAGCCTGTCTGTTAGTCTACAGATATAATACAATGCTAAGATTCACTTATGTGCCTAAACCCTTCTGAAACGACCTCCAAATGTTAGCCGTAAACTAAGTTCCTTGGTCTGATATACTAAATATCGGCACACCATGAAGCCTAACAATCTCCTTATATATAGCTTCGCATAATCTTCAGTTGTGTAAGTTATCTTAACTGACAGAAAATGGACAGATTTTGTAAGTCGATCAACTATCACCCAGATGGAGTCAAACTTATGATAAGAGCGAGGTAATCCAATAATGAAGTATTGATCGCCTCCCATTTCCAGGTTGGAATCTCTATATTCTGAATCAGTCCACCAAGTTTTGGGTGTTCGATCTTTAATTGTTGACAATTAGGACACTAACCTACAAATTTTGCAACAGTCTTCTCTATGTTGTCCTACCAATACAATTCCTTAATGTCATGATACATCTTTGTCGAGCCGAGATGGATGGAATATCGGGACTGATGAATCTCTATCATAATCTTCGATCTCGAAAGCCGTTATCTTATTTTACTAAATGCCCTCTCTCAATCATACTAAGGTAGGGTCTCATGCTTTTACCTTGGTTACCAAAGACGATTATGCAGTATTCTGTACAGTAACACCACCATCATCAGAGTCTAACAATCTGATTCTCATATAGGCCAGCTGATGAAGCTCTTTAGTCAACCCTTGTTTGCCTGCCTCAATGTGTACTAAGCTTCCTATTTACTTACGGTGGAGAGCATCTGCCACAATATTGGCTTTACTAGGATGGTACAATATCTCGACATCGTAGTCTTTCAGTAATTCAAGCCACCTACACTGCTTCAAATTCAACTCCTGCTTGAACATGTATTGTAAACTCTTGTGATATGTGTAGAGTTCAACATGAACACCATATAAGTAGTGCCCCCATATTTTCGAAGCATATACTACTGTAGCCAATTCCAAATCATGAGTGAGGTAATTCTTTTCATGTTTCTTTAATTGTCTCGATGCATAAGCAATATCCTTCTCACGTTGCATCAATACGCACCCCAAACCTATACCCAAGGCATCATAATATACCACATAACCTTCTATTCCTTCTAGGAGAATGAGCACTGGCGGGGATGTCAATCAATTCTTCAGCTCCTGAAAACTACGTTCCCAAGCGTCATATCACTGAAACATGGTAGCTTTGTATGTTAACTTAGTCAATGGTGCTTATATAGAGGAAAACCCTTCTACAACCCGCCTATAATATCCTGCTATCCCTAGGAAGTTGCGGACTTCTGACGGCGTTGTAGGTCTCGGCCAATTCTTCACTGCATCGGTCTTCTGAGTGTCCACACTAATACCCTTGTCAGAAATCACATGGCCAAGGAATGCTACTGAGTTCAGCCAGAATTCACATTTGGAGAGCTTAGAATATAACTTACGATCCTGAAGAGTCTGTAATACTATCTGCAAGTGGCCCATATATTCCTCCTCCGAATAAGAATACACCAGAATGTCATCAATGAATACGACATGAACACATTAAGATAGTGTCAGAATACTCTATTAATGATATCCATAAAAGCTAGTGGGGCATTTTTTAGCCCGAACACATCAAAGTGCCTATATCTTGTTTGGAAGGTCATCTTCGGAATATTCTTCTCCTTAACCCTCACCTGATGATACCCTGAACGTAAGTCAATCTTGGAGAAATACTTGGCATTCTGGAGTTGGTTAAACAAGTCATCAATCCTTAGAAGTGGATACTTTTTCTTTATAGTAACCTTATTCACTTATCCATAATCGATACACATCCTTAACGACCAGTCTCTCTTCCACACGAACAAGACTGGTGCACCCCAAGGTGAAGTACTAGGCCTAATTAAGCCATTATCCAGCAAGTCCTTCAACTACGCCTTCAACTCTCACAACTCTGCCCGGGTCAACCTGTACGGAGGGATAAAGATCAACTGAGTGTCAGGCAATAGATCAATGCTAATTTCACTCTCCCTTTCAGGAGGAAGGCCTGGGAGTTCATCTGGGAAAACATCAAGAAATTCATTGACCACGGGAGATGATTGTAGAGTAGGCGGCTTTGACTCTACATCTCTAACACGAACGAGATGATAAACGTAACCTTTCGAGATCATATTCCTTGCCTTATGATAGGAAATAAACCTACCTTTCGGCGTAGCAATATTCCCCTTTATTTCAATGATGGGTTCACCGGGAAATTGAAACCTAATCATCTTCGTATGACAATCAACGTTTTCATAACATGATGCCAACCAGTCCATTCCCATTATCACATCAAAATCAACCATTTCTAACTCAAATAGATTCGCCGAAGTTTGAAGACTACAAACCATCACTGTGTAACCTCTATATACCCTTATAGTAATCATAAAATCTCCTATAAGAGTGGATACCATATGTGGTTTACTTATCAATTTGGGTTCAACGCCAAACTTATTAGCCACAAAAGGTGTAACATATGATAACGTAGATCCGGATTAATCAGCGCATATACATCATAAGAAAACATACATAATGTACTTGTAACAACATCCAGAGACTACTCGATATCCTGTCGACCTGCTAGAGCATAGGTTCGATTTTGAGTACCGCTCATACTTGGCACTAAACCTCTACCTCTACCACAACCCGTGGATTGCTGAAAAGCCCGTGTTGGAGGTCGACTAATAAGGAATAATCAGAAACAGATCCAGTTAGTTGAACCATACCACTACCATGTCTGTTAGGACAATTCCGTATCATATGTCTAGGAAATCCGCAGAATAACACGTATCGGAAACTTGACAGCACAATCCAAAGTAGGCCTTGCCACACTGACCACAATAGGGTGCTAGGGGGGATCTCGTTTGACTAGTATCCCTATGATATTGCAAGCTTGATGCCCGCGAACTCTAACTTGGACCAGAATAGACAGACCGATCATACACATGACTCTGAAACTGTGGAATAGCACTAGCTACAGGTGGCGCCGAACTCCTTGAAGACTGGGGCCTGAAACTACCTTTGAAGTCACCAGAATACCCTGCTAATCTTGTCCTCTTATGCTGGCCCCTATCCTGCTCCATATATGCCCTTTGTTGGCGCTTATGATCCTCTAGTGTCTAGGCATAAGCCTGAATATGGGAAATACCTGGCTCTGCACAAAAATATGCAGAAGTGTAGTATGAGTACACCACTGTCGGTACCCAGTAAGTATCAAGACTAACCTTAGTAGAGTAGTGACGAGGTACAGTCAAGACACTCACTAGTCAAATAACCTGTGTAATATAGCAGTATACAATACTACTGGAAAACAACTAGCAGTGATAGTAACAAAAATTAATCAGTGATATAAACATCAAGGAAACAAGAACAACATAATTATTACTCAAACGAATAAGGAACACAAGTACAACCAATTAAACAAGTCCTTCAAATATAAATCTTTCACATATAATTCTTTTGAATAAATACCTTCCAAATATATTTCTTTCAAATAAATATCTTTCGAATATAAAATTCTTTCAAATAAATATCTTTCGAATATACTTATTTCAAATAAATGTCTTTCGAATATAATTCCTTCAAATAAATGTTGATACCCAATTTTCCCCTCATATTTTTCAAATAAGCATATATACTTTCAAAATATCATTTTGCATCATTACTTAAATTGCAAGACTTATACAAGTATTTTCTATAACTTTACATATTTTTAGAGCTTTAAAACTGATTTCTTTGCATTAAAAATACTTGATTATTTATTAATTACCCTTTCAAAATATTTTGTGATGACTTAATCATCCAAATTTGTTATTTACACCTACATACATGTTTTAAAACATTTTACTTCATTTAACATAATTATATTTATATTTTTTAGCTATTTACATAATTTTGCAATAATAGTCTATATTCTAAAAATAATTGCATTTATTATATTATTTATGCCAAAGTAGCATTTTTATTTTTATAATGTTGAGTTATTATTTTCAAATATTTTTACAGCATACAAATTATTTTTACCATTTATTAGACATTTTAATAATTTATTTTAAATTAATTTTAATGGGTTTCAAGAGCTGGCCCTAAACAGGCCAATTTTTCGGACAAATTCAAGGCCCAAAACTTTAAGCCCACCTCATCTCACCTCGCAACATTTCAAACCAATCCCCCCTTTACCCATCTCTTTATATTCCCTCACCCAAAAAACCCTAACCCTTTTTTATCCACCTGCCGCCCCTAAAATCCCTAGAACCTTCCTCTCCTCTGAGAAGCCCTAGCCACCCCATCTCCAATCACTCGACCATTTCAGCTAGATAATGGAATCTCCTTGTGATTCACCTTCCTTATTTGTGTTACCACATCAGTATCTATGAGACAATGGTGTTACTTAGTACTTGTCTGAACTTGGCAAGTACTATCTCTCATAATAGGGTCCGTTCAACTCAATGTTGGAGATTTGGACAAAATATCATCCATATACACGAAGAATAGCTTGACTCTTCATACCAGTTGGCCGATTTTGCGTTTTTAAACCCTAACTAGGGTTTGGATTTTGATTTCTATCCTTTCCGGTTCCTCTACTGATTTTCATGCGAGATTTTACTCTTTTTGTTCATGTTTACTTAATTTCTTTCCTTGTTTATCCGCCTGATTTTACCATTATATAAATCCCTCCCCTAATTCCCTTTGGGAAAAGAACTTTAATCAATTAACAACTACTGTTATTCTTTCACTTTCACCTTCTATGTTATTTCTGTTATCTCTAGATTGTGGCCGGCTGAAGGCTAAGGCCACCAAAATATTCTTTATTAACCTTCCTAGTGCAAGCATTGCTCGGGTCTCACTAAAGCTCATGTGAACTATAACGCACTAGGATCTGGGGTTCTTATTGTAGTCTTTCATTTGCTATCGCTGCTGAGATTCTGAGTTACTCACTCTTTTGCTTATTTATCTTTGCAACTGGTTAGCGTTCTTGACCCTTTATAGCCTTAACTATTACTCCTCTACTTGTTCATGTATGTATATTCTATATGCCCACATTGTTTGAATTTCAAGACAAGCATGCCTTAAGCTTTTTTGTTATTTGTGAACTCTCGACACTGTTGTATGCTTTCTGCAATGCTATTGTCTCAATGAAGTTCTACAGTTTCATGATCTCTAGTATCGAACCTGATAGGTTTGAATATGTGTAATATACCTTCACTCTACGTATCTGATTCAAGTAGCTTCTGGCCTTTTTAAGTTTTGCATGATTGGTCATGCTCATGTTAGCCTTAATGTGATGTCCTTTCCATGTTATTAGTTCACAATCATGCCTTGGATTTCTGGGATCTTTATAGGAATTGTTTGCCCAGAATCTGCTTTAATGAATCTCCTCCTAGTAATCTACTATTTCCTGCAAAGTGATTCTCTACTCTCCCATATTATAGCATCGTCTTAATATATAGCCAAGCATATTTGTCTATGATGGGTAACTTTGATGATTGTGTCCCTTCACCTGTCAATCCTGCACTCTTAGCATTGCTTCTAGGATAAATACCAATATGTAGTTTACTCTCATGTGAGGTCGACTGACATGAATCCCCGTGTTTGCTTGTCCTGTTGTTTTACCTATTATGAGTTCTTTAGAATCTTTGTGCTATAGTTAATATCTATCATGTTAAGTTTTCATGATCAACTAAATGATTTGTTTGCCAAATTGTGTCCACTAGCATGTTGCTATGCTATTTGCAACCACATTCTCATTAGGTTCTCATGTTAAAACATTCATATAAAGACCGTACTCTACCTGCTTCGTGTTAATTATTCTATTAGACTATTATCTAAAGGTCTTTAGGTTATTTCTGGATCATGCTTTACTTCGAAACTCTTTGAAATGGTTTGCTGTCCTATGATGCTCAACCTTGTCACTATCAAACTCTGTTTCTGGAATTACAAAGCATAAGCTTGCCTCATATGTGTCTTGTGTGCCTTTCCATTTAGCATGGTCCTATTTATATGTCTTGGCTAGAGTTATTGATGGTTACAACTCTAAGAACTAAGTGTTTAAGTTATTTTATGAGTATTGTGTTACCTACATAGCTAAAATTAGCATTCATTTGGGTCAGTAAGTTATTCATTGGGTCAGGAAATGGGCCATGTGTGTTGTTTGACCTGGGCACTAGATTCAGGCACACCCTAGTTGTCTTGTGAGCCTGTGGTTTGGGTCTGCTATTTGCCCATAGAGTAGGACTATTGAGGGCCTGGGATATCCCTGGTTGTTTTTGTATTGGGCCTGTAATTGCTTTAGTGGGCTTGTATTCACTTCAGCCTATGTTTTATTATTTTCAAGTATGTATTGTTTCATTCTTGGGCCTGTAATAATTTGTAAACGAATAATGGGGGTATTAATAAAATGGGGATGGGGAATTCTAATATTTGCATGAAAGGGTAGAAAACTTGCCTATAAGATCTCTGTGTTATATTTGCCATTTCGTTCAATATGCCTTGCTTGTTATCTTGTTTGGTATGTCACACACTAATAGAGATCATGCCTATAGGGAGTTATGCACACCTCACTTGCATATTATTCAAACACACTCATTCCTATATTACTACTATACATTTAGACAACATGCCTATATGATGCATAACGTATGACCTAGATGCCATGCCTATAGGACTTCAATAATCAATTGGTCAATTGCTTCTATTATTTTAAGTGTACTGCCTACCTATAAATCATGACTATAGGATTCCAATCTTTTAATATAATATTTCATTATTCTCTTTACATTACCCCGCCTAGATGACATGTCTATAGGAATAAACAGTTATAAAATCAATCCCAATTGTCAATCATTATAATACCAGCCCATATGATGCTTATTGATGATTTCATTTCCTATTTACACAAATGATTAGATATCATGTCTATAAGACTTGCAACACTCTAATTTGCTTATACATCAGCCCAAAAATAATAATGGAATCCAGAATTACATAGAAATCATGCCTATAGGACTTAACGATTCGAACACGTCTAAATGTTATATACTTTATAATCAAAAATCTATTTGCGTGCTTTTCATTCTTACGTGTGGAGGTTACTTGAGCCTTTTATTGTAATTATATGCAGTCCTATCTATTTTGCATTGTCTCCTAGTTTTACCATTTGAGCAATTGAGTTGAGTCTAGAACTACCAAATGGTAGGTCCAAAGCCTCCTGGACCTTAGGCATGGAACGGGTAGCGCACACATAAAGCACGATCTAGAATTGAATTTGAACGCTTTAAGGATAAACAACTTCAATATAGTAATCGGGTAGCAGGAGATGACAGTCTATTCCCGCTGAATAATATGAGCAACTCCTACCTAAGGGAAGTTGCAGAGTATTATTTATGTTGCACGGGGTGATCCTTTTGGCTAAAAAACATAGGACCACCCCTTTCCCTTTATACTTGCTAAAGGATTTAGTTATAGGCCGTAATCCTTGTGATCTTTAAGACTTGTATCAATTATTCATATAGTTTCACTATATATTTTTATACTGGTGTATGTCATAATAAGACTTTCAACTTTTATATCTTTCTTTACTCCCCTAGTTTGATCACATAATCCACATAGTTTAAAGTTCGACCGGGACCCATAGTTGTGGACCTCGAAGAATGCCTAACACCTTTTCTTTTAGGTAATTTGAGTCCTTACCCAATCTTTGGTGGCGTTGACTAGTCAAACAGAGTTATTTGCAAATAAGTGCCCTAATGCACTTTTAAAAACTTTAGGTGGCAACTCTTCTCTTTTAATACCTCCCTTTAAAAGAGTTGTCACACGCTGAAACATGCTTTCGCGAGAAAATGAAGCGCGACAGCATGGCGAATCTGCTGGGGATTTACACTTAGGCTCTCACCATAATGAACTTGACTTATGTGGATTATTTTTTTATTCACCTCAATTTGTTAAAATTTGCTATGATATGCACATACCTTCCCCAATTCACCATTATTTGTTTAAATTTACTATGACATGCACATCTCTTCCCTTATTCACCTGTATTTGTTTAAATTTGCTATGGCATCCTTTCCCGTATTCTCCTTTGTTTGCTATGACCGATCTTCTTCTCTTTCCATCTTGTCTAAAACTGCTATATCATGCTTTCCCATCCCCGTTTCCTTACCTGTTTCATTACGTTTCCGCATAGTTTTTATGGACTAAACTGACTCCTTTTTTTGTCTTTCTTCTCTATTTACTTTTGCTATTTTATTTACTGCTTTTACGTATTTTATCATGCACATACTTGGCAACGTTTTATTATTTCTGCATAAAGCATGCTCCACATTATACTCAACTCATGCCAATTATCAACATAGCGGCACTTGATGAGTGCCCGCGCTCTTCTGAAAATTACCCCTTTTAAATCGGAAAGGCTTATTTGCGGTAGACTAGTCGATCAACGGTGCAGTCGATGGTCCCGTGCCTTTCCTTCTCAAGTTGTCCACTTGGGAGTACCAGTCTAGACCATTCTAGAAACCCTACCCATACTTAAAATGTACATGCATCATGCTAAACTTAGTAGGGGCTGAAGCGTTATTAACATAACAACCCGCTAAGATGAACCTTGTCCAAAGTCCGACGGGATTTTCACAATCCAAATGGACACTATCATATTATGTGCATTACTTGGAGAAAATGTGCCAACGTGCTGATCCTTATTGTGTAAGTAATCAAATCAGGAGGGGGAAAGGGCTAACTTTGTTTGTTTGCAGAAAATGAAGCACGAAATCCCCAGGTTTGGTATGATCCAAAACATCCCACCCTTGCTACTTGATTGGTGGAAAGACTTTGCACCTTGCGACAAAAATCATGTGAGAAGATTACTTGGTGACCTGCCATCCCTGCTAAACATTCAACCAAATAGAGAATTGATTGAGGCTGCTTCCATGTTCTGGGATGAGAAGAGAGCTATTTTTAGATTTGGCAATATAGAAATGACTCCTCTCCTTGAAGAAATAGAAGGTTTCTCCAAGCTTCCATGAGATAGTCCGGGATTACTGGTACCAGAGAATCACACTCCCCGTGGTTTTCTGAAAATGATGGGTTTTAAGAAGAATGACGAACTGCTCTGTCTAAAGAAATTATACATCTCTTTTGAATTCCTTTACGAGCGTTATGGGCATATCAAGTCTTATCGTCTTCATCATGATGAACTCGCCATTACTTCCTTGGGTTGGACGCATCGCCGGGTTTATGTGTTCGTTGTCTGCTTCTTGGGGTTGTTGATATTTCCAATGAAAGGAGGAAGGATTCACACTTGCTTAACCATGGTCGCCAGGACCTTGATGGAGGGCATCGAGGGACAAACTTATACCATCATTACTATGATCTTAGCTGAGATGTATCGCACTTTAGATCGGTGCAAGCGGGGATTTGGACACGTTGAGGGTTGCAATCTGTTACTACAAGTATGGCTGCTGGAACACTTCTAGAGAGGCGAGTACCATCAAGAGCTTTTGCGAAGGCCACTAAATGACTACATAGCTAACCATCACCCAAAGAAAATGACATTTATCCCAGACAGGTTTGCACAGCCTGGAAATGCTGTAAATTGGGTACGTCTCTTCAGCAATCTAACAGACGAGCAGGTACATTGTATGTTTGAATGGTTTCCTAGCAGTGAGTTCATTATCAGGTCAAAGGGGACTACTCATCTGGTACTAATCGAGTTGCGAGGCATCTATCCTTATGCTCCCATAAGGGTAATGAGGCAAGCGGGAAGAAAACAGGTCATACATCAGGTTTCCAGCATGGTCCAGTACAAGGTGGACTTCAAAGGAGATGTCATTTAATTTAAGTTTGAGGCGCAACATATGTGGAACCAAAAGATCATTGTGGAAAGAGAAATCATTGATCCAGATAGGTATCATGTCGGTCATATGTACTACTATCTATCATGGTTGGAGGACGACGCAGCAGGGGACATCAAGCCAGGAGCCAATTTAAAGGACAGGATCATAGATGAGGTGGCTGAGGCACATGTTAAGTATAAGAGACTGCGAAAAATAGTGTTCGAGTCTGAAGCAAAACATCTGGAACAACATAAAGTGAACATGGAGGATATAAAAGAATGGAAGGAGATTGCCACTAAGTCAACAAAAAGATTGGAATACTTGGAACAAGGATTGATGGAGCTCGAGGGGAAGATGAGAAAGAGGCTCTCAGATTGCTAAGGCATGGATAACCGTGAAGGATGAAATCTAGAAAAAGCTTACTTATGGTTGGATATGCGCGATCGGGAACCTGATTGATGGGGTCAAAAGAGCCAAGCATAGAGAAGGTCCTTCAGGGACCAAGTAGAGTAGGAAATGATGTTCTTTATTGCTTTCTAGCTTAGCTTTAGATTTCGATTGTAATAAGGCTAAATGCCATTAGTAACTTTAGTATTATTGTCGATTTAGTAAAGGTTTGACTCATTTTTCGCATTAATGAAATGACGCAAATGTTGGCATCAATTTTCTATAAGTCTGTGTGTCGCTTAGGCCTACCTCAGGCACAATGAGGTCCTCAAATTAGGACGCGAATTATTGCATGACTTTCTCTAAATTCCTTTTGATTTTTCTTTCCTTTCGATTTTTCCCATTCCCAAAGGTTGGTTCGTGCATGCTCGCATCATCAACGTACCACACCAGATCCACAGGTCCTCCACCAAGTGACCCCAAAGGCAAAGGAAATGGGAAAATGGATGATTTAAGTGATATCAGGAAAGATAATGCTACTATAGCAGAAAACGTTGAAACTTTAGATGGCTGAAGTACTCGGCACAGAATGAGTTGGTCTTACGTTTGGAGCAGAAAATCTTGGAACTACATGGCGAGCTTGAGCAAGTCTAGAATTTGACAAACCTCTCCCTTACTCTCAATGTTCCCGATATTGACCAGCAAAACCCGACTACCCAGAAATAAATACCACCGCAAAACACATAAAACCAGAACCTACCGCCAAATCCTCCCGCACCACACCAATATCCCGCACCTCCCTAGAACCTTAACCCACCACCAGTACCGACCCTTCAATAACACCACCATCATCCAACTCAATACCCACAAACCACTACTTATCACACTCCCCAGAATGCACCACAACCTACTCCTGATCCCCAAAACTCGACCAATGACCACCCTTATACCCAAGTTCCAGGAATCTATAAAAGCAATCCTATATATATGGAAACTTTACCCCACACCTCGCATAAAACCCTACACATACCAGAATCGATTGAGAAGGACCTGCTCATTAAAAACATGGCGGAGGAACTCAATAAGCTCACTGGTAGAGTTCAGAGTGTTGAAGGTGGTAAAGGCATCGAAAGTCTAAACTATGAGGACCTAGTATTTAGCCGGATGTGGAACTGCCAGAGGGTTACAAACCTCCCAAGTTCGAAATATTTGATGGAACTGGTGACCCGAAAGTGCATCTGAGAACGTATTGTGACAAGCTTGTAGGAGTAGGAAAGAATGAACAAATCTGCATGAAACTGTTTATGTGAAGCCTCACGGGAGATGTCTTGTCTTGGTATATCAGTCAAAACCCAAAGAAGTGGGTTAGTTGGGTGAGTATGGCATCAGACTTCATGATGAAATGAAATGGGTGAGTATGGCATCAGTCAAAACCCAATGAAATGGGTTAGTTGGGTGCGTTCTGGGACAACATGATGAAATGGGAAGGAAGGAGCATGCAATATATTATCTGAGCAAGGAATTCACGCCTTATGAAGCTAGGTACTCTTTGTTGGAATACACATGCTGTGCTTTGACATGGATAGCTCAGATGTTGAGGCATTATTTCTGTGCGTACACTACATATCTCATATCAAGGATAGACCCTCTAAAATACATCTTTCATAAACACATGCCTACGAGTAAGTTAGCAAAGTGGAAAATAATGTTGAGTGAGTTTGACATCGTCTATGTAACTCAGAAGGCAGTCAAAGGGCAAGCATTGACGGATCACTTGGCAGAACATCCCGTAGGCGAAGAATACAAACCGTTGAAAACGTATTTTCCCGATGAGAAGGTGTCATTTGTAGGAGAAGATATCACCAAGCGTATGATGGTTGGAGGATGTTCTTCGATGGAGCAGCAAACTTAAAAGAAGTAGGTATCAGAGCTGTTTTAGTATCTGAAATCGGACAACACTATCCGATATCCGCAAAACTCAGGTTTCCATGCACCAACAACATAGAGGAATATGAGGCCTGCATCCTGGGACTCAGATTGGCCATTGACATGAACGTTCAGGAACTGCTAGTAATCGAAGATTCAGATCTTTTGGTGCACCAAGTTCTAGGGGAATGGGCTATGAAGAACACCTAAATATTTCCATATTTGCACTGTGTACAAGAGTTGATCAAGAGGTTCAAAAATATAGAATTCAAACATGTTCTGAGTATTCATCTTGAGTTTGCAGATGCATTAGCCACTTTATTTTCCATGATACAACACCCAGATAAGAATTTCATCGATCCTATCCCAATAGGAATTCATAAGCATCTAACTTATTTTGCTCATGTTGAATAAGAGATTGACGGAAAGACGTGGTTCCACGACATCAAGAAGTACTTGGCAAAAGGAGAATACCCAGAGAGCGCTACCCACACTCAGAAGCGCACGCTTCATAGATTAGCCAATCATTTCTTTCAAAGTGGAGGAATTTTGTATAGAAGGACTCCTGACCTGGGATTACTGCGGTGTGTCGATGCCAATGAGGCATCCAAATTGCTCGAGGAAATACATGCCGGAACTTGCGGGCCGCACATGAATGGTTTCGTTTTAGCTAAGAAGATACTAAGAGCTGGATATTTCTGGATGACTATGGAAATAGACTGTATCAAGTACATTTAATAGAGTCACCAATGCCAGATACATGCTAACATGATACGAGTACCACCCAACAAACTTAATGAAACAAGTTCACCATGGCCTTTCTCCGCTTGGGGTATGGATGTTATCGAACCAATCGAACCCGCTGCCTCAAACAGACATAGGTTCATTCTGGTTGCCATAGACTACTTCACAAAATGGGTTGAAGCTGCATCTTATAAAGCTGTATCTAAGAAGGTTGTCTTTCTTTGGGACCGCATTGTTTGTCGATTTTGAGTACCAGAGTCAATAATTACTGACAATGCCACCAATCTCAATAGTGATCTAATGAAATTCATATGTGAAAATTCAAGATCAATCATAAGAACTCCATAGCATACATGCTACAAATAAACGGAGTCATAGAAGCCGCTAATAAAAATATCAAGAAGATATTGAGGAAAATGGTGGAAAATTACAAACAATGGCACGAGAAGCTACCATTTTCTTTACTTGGGGTATCGCACCACAGTTCGCACATCAACTTGGGCAACTCCCTAGCTACTGGTTTATGGTACTGCAGTCGTTATTCCCGTCGAAGTGGAAATTGCTTCTTTAAGAATCACACAAGAAGTCGAACTCAGCGATATATAATGGGTATGAAGCCGGTATGAACAATTAGCTCTCATTTATGGAAAAAGATGAATGTGGTATGTCACGGTCATCTCTACCAGAACAGGATGGCAAGAGCTTTCAACAAAAAGGTCACGCCAATGAAATTTACACCGGGGCAATTGGTGTTGAAACGAATCTTCCCACATCAGGATGAAGCAAAGGGGAAATTGTCACCCAACTAGCAAGGCCCTTATACTTGCAGAAATGGATGAAGAGATTTGGCCAAAACCTATCAATTCAGACGCAGTCAAGAGATATTATGTTTAAGATTATGTTTGCACTTTTTATTTGATGTAACTAAACTACGCTTGACCTGATTTCTGTTTAAGAGGGGATATGTAGGCAGCCCTGTGGGTTCGGTCACATCATAATAAAATCTCCATTTCCCCTATGGTCAGAAACTGGGTCAAGGGCTTGAGTTTGCTCGATCTCATCACGTTTGGAACCGCCAAGGAATGGGTTACCCGAAGTATGCATTTAAACTAGGGTAGAATTTTGAGGTGGATCCTCAAAATTCCGAATCAAGGAGGTTGCAATGTCTCAAAATGCATCACAGACATCAGTTCATCAAATTATTTGATCTCATGCATTATCACATATTTCAAACAACTACAATTTTACAAATAATTTGTTGAATACATGCATGTTTTTTGACATTTGTTTCTATGGCAGCCAGACGTTACCCAGGGTGAATCAAGCAGGACCTCAAGACAAGACCAAAGGCGAAGCAAGGAATCAAGAGCACGAACCAACCATTCCCCCGCAAAACTCATGATTGTTCTTTGAATGCAGGCATAATGAACATAACAGGAACTTCCACAAATATATACACAAAAAAAAATCACTATCATCACAACAACAAGAATTGCCAAACGTAAACACATCAAGCTAAGAAATGCTTTATCCTCTCACATTTAGTCATTGCTTTTTTCGCATAGGGCTAAGCGCTTCCCTTATCGTTGCATAGGAATAAACACTACCCTTACCTTGAATGAGGCTAAAAATTGCCTCCACATTGCATAAGGCTAAGCATTACCTTCCTTTGCATGAGACTAAACACTGTCTCATTCCCTTGCATGGGGCTAAGCATTGCCTCCACATTGCATAAGGCTAAGCACTGCCTTCCTTTGCATGAGACTAAACACTGTCTCCTTTCCTTGAGTGAGGCTAAGCATTGCCTCCATTATTGCATAAGGCTAAGCACTACCTTTACTTGCTAGAGACTAAGCACTGTCTCCTTTCCTTGCACAAAACTAGGCACTCTATCCTATCTTCGCATAGGGTTAAACACTGCCCTCATACAAGACTTAGGCCTCATTTATTTTTTTTAAGATTAAGACGTCTGAATCTGAATACACGTCAGAATATCAAAATATGTATTAAGATTAAAACATCCGAATATGAATACACATCTTAATGTCAAAATGTGTATTAAGATCTAAATACTAAATAATTAAGACTGTTTGATTTTTAACATTTGAATGTATAAAATTTACGTTTATTTGAAAATTAATAAACATAAAATTCAAATAAAATACTAATTAATCTAATATTACATCACTAAAATATTTATCTTTTTAAAATATGATAGTTGTTGGTAGTGATTGCTAACGGTAGTGATTGTGAATGCCAACTAAAAGTGGTGGTTGGTGGTAGTTTAGGGTAGTAGCTAGTGGTGATTAGTAGTGGTAGCTATTATGATTGAGGATGGTAGTGGTGGTGGTGATATTTAATAATGGCGGATGGTGGTGGTGGTAGTTGTGATTGAGGAAGATGGTGGTGGGTGGTGGTAGTTTATAATGATGAGCAGTGCCAACTATGTTTGTTGATGGTGATGAGGTGGTTAGTTGTGGCAGTTGAGGTGGATGAATTTTGGTTGTCGTTAATGATGGTGGTAGGAGTGGTGGGAGTCGACAATGGTGGTGGCTATGATTGAGGATGATGGTGGTGGTGGGTGGCATGGTAGTAGTTGATAATGGTAGGCGGTGACGGCAGTTAATAATGAATATGGATGATAGCATCTTAATGAAATTAAGTCTCTGTTATAGATCTTAATGATATAGACCTATTCAGACCCATTAAGTGGTTGTGAAGTAAAAAAACAAACACACTTAACGATTAAGATCTGAATAATTAAGATTCGGACTTTGAAAACAAACACACTTAATGTCTGAGATCTGAATGATTAGGATTCAGACCTCCATTAAGTGCAAACAAATGAGGCCTAAGCCTTGTCTTGTCTCGTCTCCGCATATGGCTAAGAATCACCTATTTTCTATATCAAACAATCGATATCGCTACATCTTTGTATTTCATGGGCTGAAACATCGCCACATTGTCCGAAGGCATCATAGTCCAAAGGCACCATCCTCATAGCCTGAAGACACCATTCCATGGTCTAAGGATCTCTTGAAACTGCATATCATTATTCAAAGACGTCATAGTCCAGAGGAATCATCCCCATGACCCGCGGACACCATTCCATGGCCTACAAATCCCTTACCATACTCATCATGGCCCAGGACATCATAGTCTAAGGATATCATCCTCATCGTCCGAAGACAACTTTCATGGTCCAAAGGAAATTTGCATCATGTTTAAATTTTTGCAATAACCCATATATATTCGCGTGCATCGTATTTTAAGTTTTGCAGGTAACTCAGGATGTAACTGTTCTACAAACAAGAGCAATTCTCACTTCGGTTTCCGTTCACAATGTTCACGTACTTCGACTACCTCAAACATAACCGACAACCAGTAATTGACTGCCTTTACTCTATAACAGTTCAAATATCATCCTTGTGATACAACCGTAGCTTCCAAATTCGCATTTATGACTCCACCTAAAATTATCCGTTACCCATGAAAATATCGCATCCAAAAGATCCTTTTCAAAACGTACAACCACCTTTATAACAACTCCATCGGTTTCATTCGCCGTTGGATCTAGAACTACACACAGCCTAATTCTCGTAACACCAGGGATATGTAGGCAACTCAAGAATCAGGGTTCGGCCCCCATTCTTTCAAACCACATCATTCCTCACAAAATTGGTCATCATTTTCTTTACCCGACAACTCTTTCATCATTCCCGGGTAAAGAAGGGCACCTGTTGATACCTAATTTTGCCCTCATATTTTTCAAATGAGCATATATACATTCAAAATATCATTTTGCATCATTACTTAAATTACAAGACTTATACAAGTATTTTCTATAACTTTCTATAATTGTTTAGAGCTTTAAAATTAATTTCTTTACATTTAAAATACTTGATTATTTATTAATTACACTTTCAAATTATTTTGTGATGACTTAATCACCCTAATTTGTTATTTACACCTACATACATGTTTTAAAATATTTTACTTCATTTCACATAATTATATTTGTATTTTTGAGCTATTTACATAATTTTGCAATAATAGCCTATATTCTATAAATAATTGGATTTATTATATTATTTATGCCAAAGTAGCATTTTTATTTTTATAATATTGAGTTATTATTTTTGAATATTTTTTACAGCATAAAAAATAGTTTTACCATTTATTAGATGTTTTAAATAATTAATTTTAAATTAATTTTAAAGGGTTTCAAGAGTTGGCCCAAAACAGGTCAATTTTTCGGAAAACTTCAAGGCCCAAAACATTAAGCCCATCCCATCTCACCTCTCAGCAGCCCAAACCAAACCCCCTTTACATAACCCGATCGCGACCTGTCAAGTAACCCGCCCCGCTTCCCCTTTTGATCCTGGCCGTTGATCTCAAATGATCAACGACCCATAATAAACCTACCCATCTCTTTATATCCCCTCACCCAAAAAACCCTAGCCCATATTTTTCCACCTGCCACCCCTAAAATCCCTAGAACCTTCATCTCCTCTGAGAAGCCCTAGCCGCCCCATCTCTAATCACTCTCTCATTCCGGCTAGACAATGGAATCTCCTTGTGATTCACCTTCCTTATTTGTGTTACCGCATCAGTATCTATGCGACAATGGTGTTACTTAGTACTTTCCTAAACTTGGAAAGTACTATCTCTCAGAATTGGGCTCGTTCAACTCAATCTTGGAGATTTGGACAAAATCTCGTCCATATACACGAAGAATAGCTTGATTTTGCATACCATTTGACCGATTTTGAGTTTTTAAACCCTAACTAGGGTTTGGAGTTTGATTTCTTTCCTTTCTGGTTGATCTACTGATTAGCATGCGAGATTTTACTCTTTTTGTTCATGTTTACTAGATTGCTTTCCTTGTTTATCCGCCTGATTTTACCACTATATAAATCCCTCCCTTAATTCCCTTTTGGAAAAGAACTCTAGTCGCTTAACAACTACTGTTATTCTCTTACTTTCACCTTCTATATTATTTCTTCTCTTTCTTGATTGTGGCCAGCTGAAAGCCAAGGCCACCAGAATCTTCTCTATTAATCTCCCTAGTGCGAGCACTGCTCGGGGCTCACTGAATCTCATGAGAACTCTGACGCACTAGGATCTAGGGTTCTCATTGTTGTCTTTCTTTTGCTATCGCTGCTGAGATTCTGCGTTACTCACTCTTTTGCTCATTAGTCTTCGCAACAGGTTAGAGTTCTTGACCCTTTATAGCCTTAAATATTACTCCTTTACTTGTTCATGTATGTGTATTCTATATGGAAACACTGTTTGAATTTCTAGACAAGAATGCCTTAAGCTTGTTTGTTATTTGTGAACTCTCAGCACCGTTGTATGCTTTCTATAATGCTATTTTCTCAATGATGTTCTACAGTTTCATGATCTCTAGTATCTAACCTGATAGGTTTGAATTTATGTAGTAGACCTTCACTCAGCATATTTGATTCAAGTAGCTTCTGGCCTTCTTAAGTTTAGCTTGATTGACATGCTCATGTTAGCCTTAATGTCATGTCCTTTGCTTGTTATGAGTTCACATTCATGCCTTGGATTTCTGGGATCTTTGTAGGAATTGTTTGCTCAGAATCTGCTTTAATGAATCTCCTCCTACTATTCTACTATTTCCTGCAAAGTGATTCTTGACTCTCCCATGTTATAACATTGTCTTAATATATAGCCCAGCATGTTTTTCTGTAACTTTGATGACTGTGTCCCTTGACCCGTCAATCCTGCACTCTTAGCATTGCTTCTAGGATAAATACCAATGTGTAGTTTACTCTCATCTGAGGTCGACTGACATGAATCCCCATGTTTGCTTGTCCTGTTCTTTTACCTATTATGAGTTCTTTAGAATCCTTTTTCTATAGTTAATATCCATCATGTTAAGATTTCATGATCAACTAAGTGATATGTTTGCCAAATTATGTCCACTAACATGTTGCTATGCTGTTTGCAACCACATTCTCATTAGGTTCTCATGTTAAAACATTCATATAAAGACTGTACTCTACATACTTCTTGTTCATGATTCTGTTAGACTATTATCTAAAGGTCTTTAGGTTGTTTCTGGATCATGCTTTACGTCGAAACTCTTTGAAATGGTTTGTTGTCCTATGATGCTCAACCATGTCACTATCAAACTCTATTTCTGGAATTACAAAACATAAGCTTGCCTCATATGTGTCTCGTGTGCCTTTCCATTTAGCATGGTCCTATTTATATGTCTTAGCTAGAGTTGTTGATGGTTACAGCTCTAAGAACTAAGTGTTTAAGTTGTTTTATGAGTATTGTGTTACATGCATAGCTAAACTTAGCATTCATTTGGTTCAGTAAGTTATTCATTGGGACTGGAAATGGGCCATGTATGTTGTTTGACCTGAGCACTGGATTTGGGCACACCCTCGTTGTCTTGAGAGCCTATGGTTTGGGCCCGATGTTTGTCCGGAGAGTAAAACTATTGAAGGCCTGGGATATCCCTGGGTTATTTTTGTATTGGTCCTGTAATTGCTTTAGTGGGCTTGTATTCATTTCAGCCTATGTTTAGTTATTTTCAAGTCTTTATTGTTTCATTCTTGGGCCTGTAATAATTTGTAAATGAATAATGGGGGTATTAATAAAAAGGGGATGGGGAATTCTAATATTTGCATGAAAGGGTAGAAAACTTGCCTATAGGATCTGTGTGTTATATTTGCTATTTCGTTCAACATGCCTTGCTTGTTATCTTGTTTAGTATGTCACACACTAATAGAGATCATGCCTATATGGAGTTATGCACACCTCACTTGCATATTATTCAAGCACGCTCATTCCTATATTACTACTATACATTTAGGCAACATGCCTATACGACTTCAATAATCAATTGGTCAATTGCTTCTATTATTTTAAGTGTACTGCCTACCTTGAAATCATGACTATAGGATTCTAATCTTTTAATCGAATATTTCATTGTTCTCTTTACATTGCCCCACCTAGATGACATGTCTATAGGAATAAACTGTTATAAAATCAAGCCCAATTGTCAATCATTATAAGACCTGCCCATAGGATGCTTATTGATGATTTCATTTCCTATTTACACAAATGATTAGATATCATGTCTATAGGACATGCAACACTCTAATTTGCTTATACATCAGCCCAGAAATAATAATGGAATCCAGAATCACATAGAAATCATACCTATAGGACTTA
The DNA here is from genome assembly GCF_000390325.3 of Nicotiana tomentosiformis. NCBI lineage: Eukaryota > Viridiplantae > Streptophyta > Magnoliopsida > Solanales > Solanaceae > Nicotiana > Nicotiana tomentosiformis. The sequence goes on from NC_090818.1 coordinate 128,727,404, forward strand.
ATGATTCCAACACATCTTAATGCTATATACTGCCTAATCAAAAATCTATTTGCGTGCTTTTCATGCTTACATGTGGAAGTTACTTGAGCCTTTTATTGTAATTATATGTAGTCCTATCTATTTTGCGTTGTCGCCTAGTTTTACCATTTGAGCAATTGAGTTGAGTCGAGAACTACCAAATGGTAGGTCCAAAGCCTCCTGTACCTTAGGCATGGGACGGGTAGTGCACGCATAAAGCACGACCTAGAATTAAATTAGAACGCTTTTAGGTAAACAACTTCAACATACTAATCGGGTAGCAGGAGATGATAGTCTGTGCCCGCTGAATAATATGAGGAACTCCTACCTAAGGGAAGTTGTGGAGTATTATTTATGTTGCACGGGGTGATCCTTTAGGCTAAACAACTTAGGACCACCTCTTTCCCTTTATACTTGCTAAAGAATTTAGTTATAGGTCATAATCCTTGTGATCTTTAAGACTTGTATGAATTATTCATATAGTTTCATGATATATTTTTATATTGGTGTATGTAATAATAAGACTTTCAACTTTCATATATTTCTTTACTTGCCTAGTTTGATCATATAATCCGCATAGTTTAAAGTTCGGCCGGGACCCACAATTGTGGACCTCGAAGAGTGCCTAACACTTTCTCTTCTAGGTAATTTGAGCCCTTACTCGATCTTTGGTGGCGTTGACTAGTCAAACAGAGTTATTTTCAAATAAGTGCCCTAACACACTTTTAAAATCGTTAGGTGGCGACTCTTCTCTTTTAATACCTCCCTTTAAAAGATTTGTCACACGTCGAAACCCGCTTTGGCGAGAAAATGGGGCGCGGCAATAAATATCTTTTGAATATAATTCTTTCAAATAATTGTCTTTCGAATATAAAATTTTTCAAATAAAAGTCACTCTGTGACACCTCATTTTATAATCATAAAACACGGGTCTCTGCCCAGTTTCATATTTTCGTAACACGGGTCTCAGACCACTTTCTTGTTTCCGCGGCACCTCGTGCCCATATTTCTATCAAAATCGTACGGACAACTCACGTGCCAATAATAAAAATATCATATTTTTCCCGGCACCTCGTGCCCACATTTTATATCTGTTGCGGCATGCAACCCGATCCCATATAACATTAATCATACCTGTTTCGGCGTGCAACCCGATCCCAGATAACATAATCTGCTCGGCAATAGCCACAGGCTCACGATTTCAACATAGATCAGACTATTATCAGGTTTACCTAAATAATAAGACAAGTTGCACAAGAGATAAAATAAACACCAGGAAAATCACAACATCATATAAAAAACACCAATACAATAATCCCATATCATCACATATCATCCCTGACAACAGCCACCCTTATCTCTCCTTTAGCCACTCGTATCACTCCATAATAATAGCCACCCTTATCCCTCCGCCCTGACAATATCAATAGTCACCTATATCACTCTGCCCAGACAATATCCCAACACACATAACCACAGTGAAATGCCACCCTTATACCCACATAATATTAACAGTGGGATGCCACCCTTATGTCTTCATAATAATAACTCAAATCACACAATAAGTCACACGGAATATTATCACGATAACACAACACGATAAATTCATATAACAAATTTCTCAATGGCCACAACCAATTCCAAATATATAACAAAACTAATAAATTTCATAACAAATAATTGAAGGCTCCACACAACTTATATAAAACCACAAAACAACAACATAGGTGAAAAAGTAACCCAACATAGGACAACATTTTCTTTAATCCAAATAATCATAAATATATATCAATGTCTCATTTTAAACTTAATAATTATTTACAGATGAAAAAATCCATAATGAAATTATTTTCAAGAAATGTCAACCCAACTAACCACGGTATTTCACATAAAAATCAAAGTGACAATCACACCAAATTATCATATAAAAATAACCCCGGCAAACAAGGAACGAGACATGACAAATAAAGGATTTAATAAGTGCCAATAATTTCAAATTTAATACATAAGGGCGCCTACGAATTTTAACCTATATAATTTGCACATATAAACCAAGTATGTACTCGTCACCTCGCGTACATGGTTTTCAATTACACAATTTTTCCACATGCGACTCAATGCTTAAGGGGTAATTCCCTCACTAAAGGTTAGGCAAGATACTTACATTTTTAAAGTTATGCCGATATTCTAAAATAGCCTTCTTTCTTGAATTAACCTCTCGACAACTCAAATCTATCTAAATTAATTGTATAACTTTATTAAAATTAATCAAAAATAATTTTAAATAATAAAGCGTCGACTTAAAATTTCACATTAAAAAGTCATTCAAAAGTCAACGCGGGTCTCGCCTCTCGGAACCCGATAGAATTTACACGAAATCCGAACACCCATTCTGATACGAGTTTAACCATACCAATTTTATCAAATTTCGATAATGAATCGACCTCCAAATCTAAAATTTTCGTTTTTGAAAGATTTTACAAAAATCTCAATTTCTTCCATCAAAACCTGAATTAAACGATGAATATAACTATGGAGTTACGATATATAATCACTTTCGGGTATAGAACACTTACCCCAGTCGAAGTCGTGAAGAAATCCTAAAAATCGCCCAAAAACTGAGCTCCAAAAACCCCAATCGAAAATGAAGAAAAGACATATTTTCAATCCTTAAGTTTCTGCCCAGATTCGCATTTGCGGACAAATACTTCGCATTTGCGAATGAACAGTAACCTCCAATGAACATTTTTCGTAATTGTGAATGAACATTGTTTGCAATTGCGAATAAACAGTGCCACCAGAAACCACCAAACCCAAACTTCTCCGAAATGATCCGAAACCACCCCGAAACTCATCCGGAACCTCCCAAGCACAAACCATATATGAATTTCAATTGCAAAACATGCTACGGACATTCTCGTGCACTCAAAACACTGAAAAGAGTTCATCTTGACCCGATATTGACCATGGTCAAACTCCCAAATTTCTTAACTTTATTAGTATCTCAACCAATGATCCAAAACTACATCCAAGCCCCTCGGGACCCCGTCAAATCATACCAACAAGTCCCAAAACATAATACGAACTTAGTCAAGTCGATAAATCACATTTAACAATGCCGAAACAATGAATCGCGCCTCGAATCAAATTATGAGTTATGAAATTTCCAAATTCTATAATTTGCGCTGAAGCGTATCAAATCAATTCGGAATAACTTCAAATTTTGCACACAAGTCATAAATGACATAATGGAGTTGTTCCAATTTCCGGAATCCAATTTCGACCCCGATATCAATAAAGTCAAATCCCGGTCAAACTTTCTAAAAATCTTTTATTTTTTTCAACTTTCGCCAAAATGCATCAAATTGTCCTACGGACTTCCAAATCCAAATCTGGACATACGCCTAAGTACGAAATCACCATACGAAGTTGTTGATATCATCAAAATCCCATTCCAGAGTCGTTTGCTCAAAAGTCAAATTCCGGTCAACTCTTTTCATTTAAGCTTCATAAATAAGGATTGTTCTTCCAATTTAATTCTGAACCTTCCAAAACTAGACTTGACCGCACATTCAAGTCATAATACATATTACGAAGTTGCTCGGGACCTTAAGTCACTGAACAAAACGTTAATTCTCAAAACGACAAGTCGGGTCGTTATATTCTCCCCTTCTTAAACATACGTTCGTCCTCGAACGTGCCAAGAATTATTCTTAGGACATTAAATTACTGAGGCATTCTTACACACATACTCGCGGATGATTCTACGTCACCACAAATTTAACATGGGCACGACAATACCATCCCATTTGAGATTATTTATTTTATCCACACTTATAGACTCTTAAAACCAATTTATTACACTCCAAATATTTTCAAAAAGGCCTGATTTTCACATCAACACATGATATTAGTCTCACTGTTTGTAGCAACTCATGCCTACGCACACATAAAACACATGAATTTAACCATAAGGACCTCATCCTGATATAACTTCTACCGCAGCACGTAGCTTGGGTTAAACATATCAAATCATATTAAACCGCGAGGATCCCATCCTCAACTCTGAATCACAAGTACTTTGCAGATTGTGCCAACTGAAATTTTCCATTTTTTTAATTCCGTGAAACAATTTCACAGCACATAATGAACCCCCATACCGGTAGGGCATATAATTCATAAAATTGAAATAAGTTATCCCGAAATTACATCAAAACCCACTGTTGTGAGTAACAGAAAGTCACTGCTGGACTCATAGCCCACAATAATGTACAAAACAAAAATGATAGACACGGGCTAACACCATCAAATCTCCCCCACTTAAACATACGTTCATCCTCGAACGTGCCAAGAGTTGTTCCTAAGGCCTTTGTTCACTGTTCCACCTTACCACACACATACCCAGGGATGATCCCTCATCACCATGTTCCTTATAGGTCTGACCACACAACATAAATGAAGATCATTAATTTAACCTTGGCCCGTAAACCTTGGAATTCAATTTCCAACATTCAAAATTTCTTTTCAAGACCCGAATTTCACATCTACACACTGTATAAATTTGAATAGATTGTATCAAGACATAGCCACAACCCAAGATTTAATCACATGATATACCACACAACTCGCATATTCGCAACACCATTCTTGATCATAGTAACTATTCAAAACCAACCCGATTCTAGTATTAAACCCCATATCAAACAAAACCTCATTCCCAAAACCGTCATAAATTGTCGATAATGAAAGAAACATGCGGAATATCATAACCACTTATCAGATCAACAAGTCATGGAGCTCTCTCACCCCAACCAGAACCACAATCACTTTCTAAGCTGACTTTCGATATTATTCTCCCAAATATACCGTAATCAAACCTAATAGTACCCATTATAGGTCCAATGACCTTATATTATCAAACACAACTATTCCACAGATATGCCACGCCAATATAACTCAAGCCAATATCTTAGCTCAAATCAGAAATTTTTCATCACTGAGGCTTTTATCAAGTTTGTTTAGGGATTTTAACCCCTATGTAGCCTCAAACCCGGCTCAAATAATTCATGCAATGTTACAGGTATGAGACACATCATAGCTTAAATCTTAACATTCAATTCTAGGCTTATTATACCCTAAACGCAATCCGAGCATGAATGAATAGCCTTCTAAAAAGTCCTTAATGAATTAACCATAAAACGCACTATCATCTAGTTAACATGGCCACATATTTATAGTCCGCGGCCTCGACACAATTTGCTTCTGAGAACTCCAGTCCCCCAAATTCATAGAACACATGCACTAGCGTAACTGATCACAACTCTAGCACTCGAATGCCTATTACATCTTTCATGCATGATCATCCCACTAGGAATACTTCCATAATTCTTCCATGCAACATAGAAATAATTTGAATATCATCAGTCTATCAACCAGGTGAGTACTGCAATACCAATGAACATCTGTAAGTCAAAACACAATACACCTTCTGAAATGCGCACCCTTCTCAGAAATTACCGAGCAGTTATAATATTCATCTAAATATCTGAAACTGACTATTCTGTCTAGAATTCATGACCTTCCCTTAAAGAATGAACTGACACCTTGTACATGTAAATCATAATCTTGCACACCACAGCACATCTATCATGTCCATCCATTGTGAGGATATTGATGGGATCGGGGCTGCCTGCCTGTAGCAGGCCATATTGGCTTTATATATATTATTATATAGATCGGGGCTGCCCACCTATAGCATACCTTATAGGTTTTATTATTATATAAATTGGGGCTACCCGCCTGCAGCAGGCCATATCAGCTTTATATCACGCTTGGGCTGAAGGAGCCCCTCTGGAGTCTCCACCCCCCACAGTGAGCGTAGATGATTATATTCGGGATGGACTTCCCAGGGCATGTACTTGCCAGATTTATTTATAAATGTGATGAAAAGAGTTTGCTTGAGAGGTAAAAAGGGCTATTGTGTGCTTGATATCTGTCTCGATTTGACGTATTGTCTCGAGTTATGAGTGTGTTGAAGGATTTTTTCACGTTGTCAAATTGTGGCTCAAATTAAATTCTCGTGTCTTGTTAATGAGTTTGGACTCATAAAGATTAAGTGATTGCGTAGTAATTGTGGCTGCGAAAGAGTATAGCAAGATGCCAATTTGAGGCTAAGCAAGTGGGTTATCTCCTGCGGAGTAATCTACGTAGGTGTGTTCCTTATAATGTTGAGTGGAGAGTTTAGTTTCTATCAGCGGGGTGTATATGTTGAGATTTGAATTTGAATCTGGTTGAGAAAGTTGACTTGAGTGTCAAGAGAATGAATGCGAGCTTAGCGGATGATTGAGGTATTTTATGGTTGGTGCTGCATGAGCGTGAGAAGAATTTTCATTGAACTGACTACGGTATTATGGCAGCAATAGAGTAAGGGTATTGTGAGTTACCGAGTGTTTTGATCTATGGCTTTGAGCCAAGTAGGGGAGTCTTCTATCTATGATTTGATTGCGCGGTTATATGTTAAATTTTAGTTTTAGTGTTACATTTCGCGTTTTCGTACGTTAAAGTTTTGGTGTAAGTTAATCGACGTAGACTCGGGAATGAGATTATTTTTGAGGTTATAAGCATTTATGCTATTTATAACAGGCGATAAGTAAGTTCCGTGAAGGTTAAAAGATAAATGAATCAAAGAAAATGAGTTTCATTGAAGGTTGTCAATTTGGAATAAAATACGGTCCGAGCTATAATACCTGGTATTTATGGACTAATGTCATACAAGGTACCACATGACCATGATAGTAAGGTGTATAAGGTATGTTAAAGTGAGTAGTAATTTAAGTAATTTGGGATAATTCTTAATTATGTAGATAATTAGGTAATTATTAATTTTAGTGATGGATTAACTAATTAATTAGCATCTTTGGATAAGCCTAATGGAACTCAACGTGGAAGCAAAGGCCTTAAGAAAATGTGACTCTTAAGTTCATATAATATGGTGGCACATTTAGAGGGTTATGTGGCTAAGTTACCACATGAGTGGGGCCCACACCCACTAAGGTATAAGACCTCTCTAATTCATAAAGAGAGGTGCTTATATCTAATCTACAAGTAACGGATCTTCAACAAAAATTCATACAAAGTTATACTACGTAATAGAAACGGGATTTGCAATTTTAAGGGAGCCAAGTATAATCTTTCTCAAGAACATCATACGGATTTTTCCCTACTTCGATCCGCCGTTACGTGTCTTTTTTGCAATTGAAGTGTGTTAAATGCATTGTCAAGAGAATCGGCTCAGGTATGTTAAGGCTATCCCTTCTTTCATTTTGGCATAAATTATATGATACAAACAAAACGAGCAAACACACAGCTTTCATAAATGACTCTATTCATAGAAATACTAGGAATGCCTATGTTTTGATTCCCCATGTGAATTATTATTATATATTCTGTTCACGGGTCTCAGAAAAATACATAGTTGATAAATTTTATCCGGAAGGCATATTGATCTTATGACATTCCGAGAAATCTTATTAACGTACTTTTTATGCATTTGATTCATTTATACACGTACATTGACCCATGAACAGATGGAGTTATATACGCATATATTATATGTATATGGGATATGGTAAAAGGTTACGTCATTAAATATGCACCACCATCTGATCAGTTGGTATATGCTGATTATTTCGCTCACAAAGGTCGAGATGATATGATGGGATGCCCTCAGAGGCTTGATGATGTTATGTACACCTATACCTATGCATGATGCGACATTTATACGCACGTGCATGACATTATAAATGTTTCAGAATTCATAAAGTTATTTAGACTTACAGGTAGAATTCTGTATTCCATGTTTCATCTATGTCTTTATGTATTGATTTTCATGCCTTACATACTTAGTACATTATTTGTACTGATTTCTCTTTTTGTCCTAGGGACGCTGCGTTTTATGCCCGCAGGTGCAGGTAGACAGGCCGACGACCCCCCTGAGTTGGTGTGCTCCACTTGATCTGGATCTGTTATTAGTTTTGGTACGCTATTTTTGTATGTAGATATGGGTACGACGGAACCCAGTCCCATCCTTTATACATTTATATACTATATTAGAGGTCTGTAGATAGTCATGTATAGCTGGATAATATGTGGCCTTGTCGGCTTCTAGTTTTGGATATATAGTTGTCTATAGCAGCCTTGTTGGCTCACCCTACCGTATTCCGCATGTATATGTATCTATATATTTTTGACATGTTGTGCTCACGTATCTTATTCACGTGATTCAGCAGTTTAATGACAGATGTTATTCATGACCTACCCTTAATTTATGTTTATATATTAGACACATGCTTAGGGGTGTTCGATAGGTGGGACTCGGGCACTCGTCATGGCCCATCGGTTTGGGTTGTGACAAAAGTGGTATCAGAGTAGTTTTGTCCTAGGGTTGTCTACAGACCGTGTCTAGTGGAGCCTTGTTTATGAGTATGTTGTGCACGACATTTATAAACATAAGGCTAAAAGACATATTTTCTTATCTTAGATCGTGCGATATAAAGATTTATTTACCTAACAATATATTATGTTTTCAGCGATGCCTAAGAAGGCTACAGCCGCACAGAAGGGCAAGTCTGTGGATGGTGAGACTACTAGTCGAGCACCATGAGTTACTCGGGCTCAGGGAGAGTCTCATAGTGAGATTCAATCTCAGACTTCACATACCCCGCCCTCTCTAGAGGAGCTCCGAGGGGCACCAGCTCCAGCGCCTGCCCCTGTAGAACAAACTCCTCAGCTAGATGCACCGGGTCATGAGATGAGTGATGCTATTCAGCTATTCACTCGATTAGTAGCCGCACAATCTCGACGTCAGGAAGTAGGTATTGGTCATGCTGATAGGGCCATCAGTACGAGGGTTCATGATTTTATTAATTTGGACCCTCCGGTATTCACCGGAGTAGATCCAAATGAGGACCCTCACATATTTATCATGCAGAGGACTTTGAGGGTAATGAAGGCCACTGCGACTGAGTTAGTTGAGCTAGCTTCCTATAAACTTCGGGATGTTGCAATTAATTGGTACGAGTCTTGGGAGTTGTCCAGAGGTGAGGATGCCCCTCTAGTGGTATGGCATGAGTTTGCATAGGCTTTTCTTCGTCATTATCTGCCACCAGAGATTAGGCGGTCCAGAGTTGATAGTTTCTTGACCCTTCGGCAGGGTAATAAAAGTGTTCATGAGTACAACTTTCAGTTTGATTGTTTGGCTAGGTATGCTCACACTATTGTAGCTAAGATGGAGGATCAGGTTCACCGGTTCATGATGTGGTTGGACCCGCACCTGCTTAATGATTGTATGTCGGTCTCACTTCAGCCAGGCATGGATATTTCTCGTATTCAGGCATATGCTCAGGGTGTAGAGGATCATAAACAAAAGCAGATGGACGATCATGAGCATGATAGGGGCCAGAGTAAGAGAGCGAGATCTTCGGGTCTTTCTGGTGAGTTTCGAGGTAGTCAGAGACAACAATACCCAACGTATCCAGCCCAGCCATCGGCTAGTGCACACCCTAAATTTTTCGATAGGAGATTTGATCATTCCATATATTCAGGGCCTAGTCAGAATTCCAGGGCCTCAAGTCTTAGTATAGGGGTGAGTCAAGTCATATGAGGCCGACTTTTCCATGATGTGCTCAGTATGGTAAGCAACATGTCGGGCAGTGTCGTATGGGGTTGGGTGTTTGCTATATTTATGGTTATCTAGGACACGTTATGAGAGATTGTCTAACGAGGGGTGGTACAAGCATAGTTCAGCCATCGGGATCTGTAGTTGGTTCGTCATCATCAGTATGCCCTCTAGGCAAGATTCACAAGCACCAATCAGTCGTGGTAGAGGCAGAGGTGGATCATCTAGCTCGAGCGGTCCTCAGAACCATATTTATGCATTAGCAGGTCGACAGGATCAGGAGTCATCACCTGATGTGGTTACAAGTGTATTATCAGTCTCCTCATATGATGTATATGCATTGATTGACCCCGGTTCCACCTTATCATATATTACTCCGTTGGTTGCTAGTAAGTTTGGAATAAAACCTGAGTTGGTTAAACCTTTTGAGGTGTCCACACCTATTGGGGATCCAGTGATAGCTAGACAGGTATATAGAGATTGTATAGCAGTAGTTCATAGTCGATCTACAGTAGCAGACCTAATCGAGTTAGATATGGTAAAATTTGATGTTATAATGGGTATGGATTGGTTCACTTTTTGTTATGCCAACGTCGATTATAGATCAAATATTGTCTAATTCCAATTCCCAGGGGAGCCTATTTTGGAATGGAAAGGTAATACGACATCGCCGAGAGGTAGATTTATTTCCTATCTCAAGGCAAGGAAGATGATCAGAAACTGATATATTTATCACTTAGTTTGGGTACAGGATGTGAAAGTAGAGTCACCAACCATTCAATCTATCCCTGTGGTTAATGCGTTTCCCAATGTTTTTCTCGATGAGCTTCCGGGTCTTCTGCCAGAGCGAGAAATTGAGTTTGCTATTGACCTATTACCAGATACTCAACCAATATCTGTCACTCCCTATAGAATAGCACCAGCAGAGCTGAGAGAGTTGAAGGAATAACTAAGGGACTTGTTTGAAAAAGGCTTTATCATACCTAGTACATCACCGTGGGGAGCACCTGTGTTATTTGTGAGGTAGAAAGATGGTTCCTTGCACCTGTGTATTGATTATAGACAGTTGAATAAGGTGACGATCAAGAATAAGTACCCATTCCCGAGGATTGATTATTTATTTGATCAGTTGCAAGGTACCAAGTGTTTCTCGAAGATAGACTTGATGTCCGGGTACCATCAGGTAAGGGTTAGGGAGAAAGATATTCCTAAGACAGCATTCAGGACCAGATATGGGCATTTTGAGTTTCGTGTTATGTCATTCGGTTTGACCAATGCCCCAGCAATATTCATGGACTTGATGAATCCTATGTTCAGACCCTTTCTAAATCTATTCGTGATTGTATTTATTGATGATATATTGGTTTACTCTTGTTCAGAGGCTGATCATGCATATCATTTGCGTACGGTGCTCAGAGTTCTACAAAAAGAGAAGTTATACGCCAAATTCTCTAAATGTGAATTCTGGTTGAATTCTGTAGCTTTACTTGGGCATATTATTTCAGGCGAAGGTATCCAAGTTGATACACAAAAGATTAAGGAAGTGAAGACTTGGCCTATACCCACGACACCGAAGGAGGTTTGTAGCTTCCTCAGTTTGGCTGGTTATTACAGGAGATTTGTAAAGGGATTTTCTTCTCTTTCAGCACCATTGACAAAGTTGACTCAGAAGGGAGGTAAGTTTTAATGGACTGATGTTTGCGAACGGAGTTTCCAGGCATTGAAGGACAAATTAACTTCAGCACGGGTTCTAACACTCCCAGAGGGAACCGATGGTTATGCTATCTATTATGACGCTTCTGGCATTGGATTGGGTTGTGTACTGATGAAGCATGGTAAGGTTGTAGCTTATGCTTCTAGACAATTAAGAAAGCATGAGAAGAATTACCCGACCCACAGTGATTCATGCACTAAAGATATGGTGGCACTACTTGTATGGAATTTATGTTGATATGTATACGGATCATAAGAGCCTTCAGTATATCTTTAAGAAAAAGGAATTGAATATACGCCAAAGGAGATGGTTGGAGCTACTGAAAGACTATGACGTTGATATTTTATACCATCCAGGGAAGGCAAATGTAGTAGCTGATGCCCTCAGCCGTAGATCTATGGGTAGCATATCATATTTACAACTAGAGAAGAGTGGGATAGCCCATGACATTCATCAGCTAGCTAGTCTTGGGTTTCGATTACCGGACTCAAGTAATACTGGAATTACTATTTAGGACACGGCTACATACTCTTTAGTAACTGAAGTGAAGGAACATCAGTACGAGGATCCCATGTTAGCTTATTACAGGGATACAACCCCTTAGAAGGAGAAGACACCATTTGAGATTACAGGAGATGGGGTCCTCAGATATCGAGGATAATTATGTGTCCCTAATGTTGCAGGGTTGCATCGAAAGGTTATGGGAGAAACTCACTATTCTCGTTATTCTATCCATCCAGGAGCAACAAAGATGTATTATGATATCAGGGAAATATATTGGTGGGACGGAATGAAAAGGATATAGCGGAGTTTGTTGCTCAGTGCCCTATATGTCAACAGCTTAAGATTGAGCATCAAAAACCCGGTGGATTAATGCAGGCTATAGAGATTCTGACTTGGAAATGGGAAGTAATCAATATGGATTTCATCGTAGGTTTACCTCGTACCTAGTGTAAGTTCGATTCTATATGGGTGATTGTTGATAGAATTACAAAATCAGCCTATTTTCTGCCCGTTAGGACTACATATTCCTGCAGAGGATTATGCAAAGGCTTTATATTAAGGAGATAGTACAACTTCATGGTGTCCCTATATCTATAATCTCGGATAGAAGAGCTCAGTTTATAACTAATTTTGAGAGGTCCTTCCAAAAAGGATTGGGGACTCAGGTAAGTCATAGTACAACATTTCATCCCCAGACAGACGGACAGGACGAGCGTACTATTCAGACACTGGAGGATATGTTACAGGCTTGTGTGATAGACTTTAAGGGTAGCTGGGATGAGCATTTGCCACTTATTGAGTTCGCGTATAATAATAGCTATCATACTAGTATTCAGATGGTTCCAAAAGAAGCTCTTTAAGGACAGAAGTGTAGGTCGCCTATAGGATAGTTCAATGTTGGGTAAACTAAGTTAGTAGGACCAGAGTTGGTACAACAGGAAATCGAGAAGATTAAGCTTATACAGGAAAGGCTATTAGTAGCTCACATCAGTCAGAAGTATTATGCGGATAATTGACGATGAGAATTGAAGTTTCAGGTTGACGATTGGGCATTCCTAAAGGTATCACCAATGAAACGGGTTATGAGGTTCGTTAAGAAAGAAAAACTTAGCCCTCGGTACATTGGACCATATAAGATCATATGCAAGGTAGGCCAGGTAGCACATGAGTTAGACTTGCCTTCTTACTTGAAGCCTGTACATCCAGTCTTTCATGTGTCTATGCTCCGTAAATGTATTGGAGATCCTTCCAGAGTCGTGTTAGTTGACGATGTCCAGGTCAAAAAGCAGCTATCATATGAGGAAACTCCCATTGCTATACTAGATAGACAGGATCAGAGATTGAGGACTAAAGACGTAGCTTCTGTGAAAGTACTTTGGAGAAACAATAATGTGGAAGAAATGACTTGGGAAGTCGAAGAAGACATGAAGTTTAGATATCCTCAATTGTTCCCTATCCTAGAGGAGGATCAGACTTTGACATCACAACCTTAAGATGTGTGTATGGATTCTTGTGTTAGTTATTCTCGTTCATCGTGTGAGGCCATTGTTGTTATTGATGATTGTGGTCATAAGTGGCATTGAGTTATTGAGTTTTCTACAAGAAGGGTTGGTAGTAGTACCGTTACAAAGGCAACTCTTCCAAAATTTATATAGATTCCGGGGAGTTAAACATTCGAGGACGAATGTTTCTAGGGGGGGGAAGGATGTTATATTTCACGTTTTCGTACGTTAAAGTTTTGTCGTAAGTTAATCGACGTAGACTCGGGAATGAGATTATTTTTGAGGTCATAAGCATTTATGCTATTTATAACAGGCGATAGGTACGTACTGTGAAGATTAAAGGGTAAACGAATCAAAGAAAATGAGTTTCGTTGAAGGTTGTCAATTTGGGATAAAATATGGTTCGAGCTATAATACCCAGTATTTATGGACTAATGTCATACAAGGTACCACACGACCATGATAGTAAGGTGTATAAGGTATGTTAAAAGTGAGTAGTATTTTAAGTAATTTGGGATAATTCTTAATTATGTAGATAATTAGGTAATTATTGATTTTAGTGGGGGATTAACTAATTAATTAGCATCTTTGGATAAGCCTAATGGAACTCAACGTGGAAGCAAAGGCCTTAAGCAAATGTGACTCTTAAGTTCATATAATAAGGTGGCACATTTAGAGGGTTATGTGGCTAAGTTACCACATGAGTGGGGCCCACACCCACTAATTTATAAGACCTCTCTAATTCATAAAGAGAGGTGCTTATATCTAATCTACAAGTAACGCATCTTCAACAAAAATTCATACAAAGTTATACTACATAATAGCAACGGGATTTGCAATTTTAAGGGAGCCCGGTATAATCTTTCTCAAGAACATCATACGGATTTTCCCCTACTTTGATCTGCCGTTACGTGTCTTTTTTACAATTGATGCGTGTTAGATGGACTGTCAAGAGAATCGGATCAGATATATTAAGGCTATCTTTTCTTTCTTTTTGGCATGATTCATAAGATACAAAAGAAACGAGCAAACGCACAGCTTTCATAAATGACTCTATTCATAGAAGTACTAGGGGTGCCTATGTTTTGATTCCCCATGTGAATTATTATTATATCTTCTGTTCATGGGCCTCAGAAAAATACGTAGTTGATAAAGTTTATCCGAAAGGCATATTGATCTTATGACATTCGGAGAAATATTATTAACGCACTTCTTGTGCATTTTATTCATTTATACATGTACATTGACCCATGACCAGATGGAATTGTATACGTGTATATTATATGTATATGGGATATAGGAAAAGGTTATGACGTTATATACGCACCACTACCTGATCAGTTGGTATACATTGATGATTTCTCCCACAGAGGTCTAGATGATATGATGGGATACCCTTAGAGGCTTGATGATGCTTTGTACACCTATATCTATGCATGATATGACATTTATATGCACGTGCATGAAATTATAAATATTTCAGAATTCACAAAGTTATTTAGACTTATAGGTGGAATTCTTTACTCCATGCTTCATCTATGTCTTTATGTACTGATTTTCATGCCTTACATACTTAGTACATTATTCGTACTGATATCCCTTTTGTCTGGGGAAGCTATGTTTCATGCCCGTAGGTGCAGGTAGACAGGCCGACGGTCCCCCTTTTTAGGATCCTTGATCAGTGAGAGTTGGTGTGCTCCACTTGATCCGGAGTTGTTATTAATTTTGGTACGCTATTTTTGTATGTATATATGGGTATGACGGAGCCTAGTCCCGTCCTTTATATAGTTGTACACTCTATTAGAGGTCTGTAGATAGTCATGTATAGTTGGATAATATGTGGCCTTGTTGGTTTCTAGTTTTGGATATATAGTTGTCTATAGTAGCCTTGTCGGCTCGCCCCTACCGTATTCCGCATGTATATGTATCTATGTCTTTTGGACATGTTTTCCTCATGTATCTTATTCACATGATTCAGCAGTTTAATGACAAATGTTATTCATGACCTACCCTTAATTTATGTTTATATCTTAGACACATGCTTAGGGATGTTCGACAGGTAGGACTCAGACACTCGTCATGGCTCATCGGTTTAGGTCGTGACATTTGGTCTGAGGCATACTTGTGGGTTAGTAATGACTTGAAGATGTTGAGATCGAGGATGACTCGAGTAAGGAAATTCTTGGATACGGGTTATATTGCACTTTATGAGTATATGAAATTCATGGGATGAGTGAGTTGTTATTTGTGACGGATGTAGTGCGTACAGAGTATGAATTTAGTTGTTGTGTTAATGTAGGGTTAATTCTTTGGGTGTTGTTGTGCTAAGGGGGCATGTGTCTTTTTGGCCCGTTTGGGCGGTGCAATTTGGAATTTAGCAAAATGGGTGACTCTCGAGAGGGTTCTAATGGATTCAAAATGTATATGTGCCAATTGAAAATTGTTTGAATTCGTATATCGCTAGAATCGGTTATTTACACTAGATGGTTCCGAGACTTGCAGTAATTCTGTATGACTACGGATTCTACATTTCAGTATAAGAAAGGTATAAAGAACAATTTTAAATTCACATAAGGTATTTTCAGAATGGGTGTTTCGGTTTTGGTATTTATGGGGGGTAATTATGATGTGGTGAGGCTTTACAGATATTTTGGTGGCAATATTCTTGGGTTTGGTGACCTGCGTGGCTTGGTCGAGTTAGAGGAATTCAGTTCTTATAGCTTGGTTATGTGCAAATGGATTTTAAAGTATTCTTGATAGTTTCTACCATGGTTTGAACCAGATATTTTCTACCGTTGTGGGGAACGTGTTGTGTATTGTGATTTCCTCCTGGAAGGAAGCAAGAAGAAGGTTTCTAAATGACTGGGTATGTAATTTGTTGGTTACCCAGAGTTGATAATAAAATTCTTGTGCTTGTCACATGATGGCATGATAGATGTGGTGTGTTGTGAGTGATTAAGATTTATATGTATAAGGTGCCAGTTCATTCCTGAAGGGCAGGTCACAAATTCTGGATAGAATGGTCAGTTTAAGATATTTAGATGAATGTAATAATTGCTCGGTAATTCCTGAGAAAGGTGCGTATTTTAGAAGGCGCATTGTGTTTTGACTTACAGATGTTCATTGGTACTGCGACACTCACCTAGTTGATAGACTGCTGATATTCAAATTATTACTATGTAGAACGGAAGAATTATGGAAGTATTCCTAGTGGGATGATCGTGCATGAAGGATGTGATAATCATTAGAGTGTTGGAGTTGTGATCAGTTACGGTGGTTCATATGCTCTATGAATTTGGGGGAGTGGAGTTCTCAGAAACAAATTATTTCGGGGCCGCGGACTGTGAAAATGTTGCCAAGTTAACTAGATAATAGTGCGTGTTATGGTTAATTCATTAAGTACTTTTTATAGGGCTATTCATCCATGCTCGGATTGCGTTTAGTGTATAATAAGCCTAGAATTGACTGTTATGCTTTAAGCTATGATGTTTCTCTTATTTGTAACATTGTGTGAGTTATTTGAGCCGTGTTTTAGGGTACATAGGGGTTAAAATCCCTGAACGAACTTGATAAAAGCCTCAATGGTGAAATATTTCCGATTTGAGCTAAGATAGCACACTTTGTACATGCCTACACTTTAGCATGTCATTTATACCAGTCCAGGAACATGAGAATCTTACCTCTCTCATCATATACCTGTATGCATGTTTAAATGCTCTCGTGTGATATCTTTTGACTAGAGGCCACGGATGATACTGGGTGGATTATGTTATTGGCACGTGAGTTATCCGTGCGGGTCCAGATATTGATATAATAACACGTGAGTTGTCGGTGCGGTTGATGTTAATGTGAGCTCTAGAAGAGCTGGTTACCATTATCAGATTCATGTGTCTTGGTTCTACTATGTATGATAAGCTCATAGCATTGCGATTGTAGTGGTGCTTGTTGAACTTGTGAAACAATTCTCTTCTTCGAGACATTTCCTATTTTTGGGTGCACGGATTGTGCAGTTTATGGCTTGATTTATATTGGCGTGGCATGTCTATGGAATAGTTTTGTTTGATAATATAAGGTCATTTGACCTATAATGGGTACTATCAGATTTGATTATGGTATATTTGGGGGAATAATATCGAAAGTCGGCTTAAAAAGTGATTGTGGTTCTGGTTGGGGCGAGAAAGCTCCATGACTTGTTGATCTGATAAGCGGTTATGAGATTCCGTGTGTTGCTTTCATTATCGGTAATGTATGAAGGTTTTGAGAAAGAGGTTTTGTTTGATATGGGGTTTAATACTAGTACCGGGTTGGTTTTTAATAGTTACTGTGATCGGATTGGTGCTGCCCGTATGCGAGTTATGTGGTATATCATGTGATTACATCTTGGATTGTGGTTATGGCTTGATACAATCTGTTCATATTTATACAGTGTCTATATGTGAGATTCAGGTCTTGAAAAGAAATTTTGAATGTTGGAAATTGAATTCCAAGGTTTACGGGACAAGGTTGAATTAATGATCTTCATTTATGTTGTGTGGTCAGACCCATATGGAATAGGGTGACGAGGGATCACCCCCAGGTATGTGTGTAGTAAGGTGTAACAGTGAATTAAGGGCTTAGGAACAATTCTTGGCACATTTGAGGATGAACGTATGTTTAAGTGGGGGAGAATGTAATGACCCGACTTGACATTTTGAACATTTACGCTCCTTTCAACTATTGAAGTCTTGAATAGCTTCATACGATGTATTATAACTTGTGTGAATTGTCGGTTTTGGTTTTCAGGTATTTCGGAGTTAGCTTGGAAGAATAATATTTTAGGTTTAAACCTTAAGTCGAAAAGGTTGACCGAATGTTGACTTATGTATAAACAATACCAGAATAGAATTTTGATGATTTCAATAGCTCCGTATAGTGATTTTGGACTTAGGAATGTGTTAGAAAAATTATTTGAAAGTCCGTAGTTAAATTAGGCTTGAAATGGCGAAAATAAAAATTTAAAGTTTGGAAGTTTGACCATAAGATTGACTTTTTGATATCGGGGTTAGAATCCTATTTTGAAAATTAGAATAGCTTCGTTATGTCATTTATGGCTTGTGTGCAAAAATTTGAAGTCATTCCGGATTGATTTGATAGGCTTCGGCACAAATTATAGAATTTGGAAATATCATAACTCATAATTTGATTCGAGGCGCGATTCATAGTTTTGGCATTGTTTGATGTGATTTGAGGCCTCGACTAAGTTCATATCATGTTTTGGGACTTATTGGTATGATTTGACGTGGTCCCGAGGGGCTTGGGTGTATTTTGGATCATTGGTTGAAAGACTAGTTAAGTTAAGAAATTTAGAGTTTGACCATGGTCAATATCGGATCAAGACGACCTCTTTTCAGTGTTTTGAGTGTGCGAACAGGTCCGTAACATGTTTTATGATTGAAATTTATATATGGTTTGTGTCCGGGAGGTTCCGAATGAGTTTTGGGGTGGTTTCAGATCATTTAGGAGAAGTTGGAGTTTTCTGGTTTCTGGTGCGAACACTGTTCATTCGCAATTGCGAAGTACTGTTCATTCACAAATGTGAACTTTTTGTCCGCAAATACGAATCTGGGCAGAATGTTACGGGAGTCGAAATTGGTCATTTTCTATATTTTATTTTGGGGTTTGAAGCTCGGGTTTTGGGCGATTTTGGAGGAGTTCTTCACGACTTTGACTTGGGTAAGTTTTCTATATCCGAAAGGGATTATATTTCATGATTCCATGGTTATATTCATAATTTATTTGTGAATCAAATGGAAGAAATTGAGATAATTGGTAAACCTTTTCAAAAATAAAAAATTAAGATTTGGAGGTTGATTCGTTATTGGCATTCGATAATTTTTGTATGGTTGAACTCGTATCGGAATGGGTGTTCAGATTTTGTGAATTTTTGTCGGGTTCCGAGATGTGGGCCCCACAATTAACTTTTGGTTGACTTTTCGAGTGGAGTTGGGAATTTTTATAATTGTTAAATTGTAAGCATTGGAGTATATTTTGAATAATTTGCACGTTTTTTGACTAGTTTCAGACCGTTTAACTTGGAATTGAGTAGATAGGAAGGCGTTTGGAGGTTGATACGCGCGGAATGGAATTTCTGGAGTATTGTTTAGCTTGCTCGACATTCGATTCGGCTTGTTCGAGGTAAGCAACTCTTCTAAACTTGGAGCTGAGGGTATGAACCCTGATTCTATGTGTTATGCGAATTGTTTGGAGGTGACGCACATGCTAGGTGATGGGCGTGTGGGCGTGCACCGTAGAAATTGTGATGTCATTGATTACGTAAAATTATATAGTCAAATAATCTTGTCATTTCTATGTACTTTCATGTGTTACAGAAATTGAGCTAAGAATCATGTTAAATATCATGCTGAGGCTATATGCCGGTATTATTGAGACCCACAGAGGTCGTATTGTTGTTGAATTATTTGCTTAAATTATAATTTCATACTAAGTCATGTTCAATCATTTCATATCATCTCTCAGTCTCTATTGTTATTTATTGTTACACCATAGCATTATTTTGGGCTAGTTTCATGACATTGTGAGCCCGAGAGACTGGAGAGATTGATGACTGAGTGAGGTCGAGGGCCTGATTGTGAGTGATATTTATGGGAGCGAGCTACACGCCGCAGCATGCCATATTGGCTTTATATATATATATATATAAAATTTATGGATCGGGGCTGCACACCGCAGCATGTCAGATTGGCTTATTATAGCGCTTGGGCTGAAGGAGCCCCTCCGTAGTCTACACCCCCCCACAGTGAGCGCAGTTTATTTTATATTGAGGGATGGATCTTCCTTGGAGATGGATCTTGTCCGAATCATCTATATTTGGGGATGGATCTTCCCCTGGGCATGGATCTTGCCCGAATCATTCATATTGAGGGATGGATCTTCCCTGGACATGGATCTTGTCCAAATCATTTATATGTGGGAATGGATCTTTCCCTGGGGTGGATTGACCATATACATTGCTGAGTGACAAGAGTGGAAATGCGAGGTAGTGAGATTGAGTACTCTGAGAGTATGAGTACATGAGTTACATGAGTCCATCACTGTGTTGCACTGCATTAGACATGCATATTTGATATATAGGCATAGAGACGTATTTTTCCTCATGCTATCCGGTAACGAAGTTTCATATCTATCATTAAAGCTTTTGAGAAAATTTTTAGATTTTAGACTTACGCACATTTTTAGTGATATTCGGCAATGAATTTGAGTTTTACTGTTATACTTGAAAAGAAAATATTTATTTTTCGGAACTGTATACGAGTTGAGCATGTTATTATGGAGTAATTACTTGTGCTGCTTTAAATTGTATTGTTATGAGATGTTATTGGTTATTGATGTGGACTCTGACCTTGGTACAAGCTCATCACTACTTTCAACCTAAGGTTAGGTTTGTTACTTATTGAGTACATGGGGTCGGTTGTACTCATACTACACTTTTGCACCTGCGTGCAGATCTCTGATGCTGATATAGTTGCATACGGCGAGAGCTGGATCTGAAGATGTACATGCGTTCCAGTCATTGCTGACTCTTGTTCATGGTAGCTTTAGAATGTTTAATCTGTTCATGTATACTTCAGACAGATGATGTATTTTTTTTACACCAGCTTTATAAATTCTAATCTTAGAAGCTCATGATTTGTACTACGAGTCCTTGGGGAATGTATTAGAGTCAGTTAAATAATTATTGAATCAGATTGTGTTATTTGGCTTACCTAGCGGGTAAGGTTAGGTGCCATCACGGCTAGTTGGATTTTGGGTCGTGACCCTAATTTTAACTACGGACTTCCAATTAATTTTTCAGACACACTTCTAAGTCCAAAATCACCATGCGGAGCTATTGAAATCATCAAAAATCTATTACCGGGTCGTCTACACATAAGTCAACATCCGGTCAACCTTTTCAGCTTAAGTTTTCATTTTGGAGACTAAGTGTCTCAATTCATTTCAAAACCTTACAGGACCCAAATCAATTATCCTGGCAAGTCAATTATCAAGTGTAAAGCACAAACTGATTAGTAAATGGGGGAACGGGGTTGTAATACTCATCTTATACAAACGTTCATCCTCGAACGAGTTTAGAAATATATCTGGAGCCTCAAATAGGTGCGGATATTTTCTCCGCATCTCCCGCTCAATCTCCCAAGTAGCTTCTATAACTGGTTGGCCTCTCCACTGCACATTCACTGAAGCTATGTCCTTGGATATCAATTTTCGAACCTATAGTCTAAAATGGATACGGGCTCCACATCATAAGTCAAATTACTATCCAACTTCACTGTGCTGAAATCCAAAACATGAGACGGATCTCCGACATACTTCTGGAGCATAGATACATGAAATACTGGATGAACACCAGATAGATTAGGTGGGAATTCAAGTTCATAAGCCACCTCTCCATTCTTCTTAAGTATTTCAAAAGACCCAATATACCTAGGACTCAACTTTCCCTTCTTCCCAAACCTCATAACACCCTTCATAGGCAAAACTCGGAGTAGTACCTTCTCTCCTACCATGTAAGCAACATCACGAATCTTCCAGTCGGCATAACTCTTCTGTCTAGATTGTGCCGTGCGAAGTCGATCCTGAATCAACTTAAACTTCTCCAAATATCCTGAACCAAATCGATACCCAATAGCCTAGCCTCACCCAACTTAAACCAACCCACTGTAGACCGACACCGTCTCCTATATAAAGCCTCATACAGATCCATTTAAATCCTCAATTGGTAGCTGTTATCATAGGAAAACATTGCAAGCGGCATAAACGGATCCCAAGAACACCAAAAATCTATAACACAAGCACGTAGCATATCTTCCAATATCTGAATAGTGCGCTCGGACTGTCCGTCCATCTGAGGTTGAAATGTTGTACTCAACTGAACCCGTGTACCTAATTTTTGTTATATAACTCTCCGAAGCTATGATGTAAACTGCGTGCCCCGATCTGAAATGATGGACATTGGTACACCGTGCAGGAGAACAATCGCGCAGATATAAATCTCAGCCAACCGCTCCAAAGAATAAGTAGTATCGACTGGAATAAATTGCGCGGACTTGGTCAACCTATCTACAATCACCCAAACACCATCAAACTTTCTCAAAGTACATGGGAGTTCAACTACGAAGTCCATGGTAATACGCTCCCACTTCCACTCCAAAAATTCAAGTCTCTAAAGCAATCCGCCCGTTCTCTGATGCTCGTACTTCACATGTTGACAATTTAAACACCGAGCTACAAACCCAACTATATCTTTTTCATTTTTCTCCACCAATAGTGCTGCCTCAAGTCCTGGTACATCTTAGCGGCACCCGGATGAATGGAATACCATGAACTGTGGGCTTCTTCAAGAATCAACTCCCGCAGTCCATATACATTTGGAACACAAATCCGACCCTACATCCTCAATACCCCATCATTCCCAATAGTAACATCTCTGGCATCACCGTGTTGAACTGTGTCCTTAAGGACAAGCAAATGGGGATCATCATACTGGCGCTCTCTGATGCGGTCATATAAGAAAGACCGATAAACCACAAAAGCTAGAACCCGACTGGGATCCGTAATATCTAATCTCACAAACTAATTGGCCAGGGTCTGAACACCAACCACAAAAGGGCTTTCACCAACAGGAATGAATGCAAGGCTACCCATACTCATCACCTTTCTACTCAAGGCATCGGCCACCACATTGGCCTTCCCGGGATGATATAGAATAGTAATATCATAATCCTTTAGCAACTCTAACCATCTTTGCTGCCTCAAATTTATATCCTTCTATTTGAATAAGTGCTGAAGACTTCGATGATCTGTAAATACCTCACAAGACACACCGTAGAGATAGTGCCTCCAAAACTTTAAGGATGAACAATGGCTGCCAATTCTAAATCATGAACATGGTAGTTCTTTTCATGTGTCTTCAACTGGCGCGAAGCATAAACAATAAATCTACCCTCCTGCATTAAGACACACCCTATACCAATCCTAGAAGCATCACAATATACAGTATAAGAACCAGAAGTTAAAGGCAAAACTAGAACTGGAGTTATGGTCAAGGCATACTTGAGCTTCTGAAAGCTCTCTTCCCAATCATCCGACTACCTGAATGGAGCATCTTTCTAGGTAAATTTAGTCAAGGGTGATGTAATAGACGAGAAACCCTCCACAAAGTGACGATAATAACCAGCCAAGCCGAGAAAACTCTGAATCTCAATAGCTGAGGATGGCCTGGGCCAACTCTGAACTACCTCTATCTTCTTTGGATCCACCTTAATTCCCTCACTAGACACTATGTGTCCCAAGAATTCCACTGATCTAAGCTAGAACTCACACTTAGAGAATTTGGTATAAAGCCGCTCCTCTCAGCCTCTAAAATACAATACCCAAGTTCTGTGCATGCTCTTTATGGCTACATGAGTACATCAGGTTATCAACAATAAATACTACGACAAATGAATCTAGATATGGCTGGAGTACACTATTCATCAAGTGCATAAATGTTGCTAAGGTGTTGGTCAACCCAAAAGACATCACGAGAAATTCATAGTGACCATAACGAGTCCTGAATATTGTTTGTAGAATATTCGAATCCCAAATTTTCTACTGGTGATTCCCAGATCTCAAATCAATTTTGGAGAATACCCTTGCTCCCTGAAGCTGGTCAAATAAATCATCAATACGCGACAAAGGATACTTGTTCTTGATTGTAACTTTGTTCAACTACCTGTAGTCGATGCACATCCGCATAATACCATATTTCTTTTTCACAAACAGAACCGGTGCACCCCAAGGCGACACACTAGGCCTAATAAACCCCTTATCAAGAAGTTCCTGAAGTTACTCTTTCAATTCTTTCAACGCAGCTGGTGCTATACGATACGGAGGAATAGAAATGGGTTGTGTGCCCGGCACCAAGTCAATACCGAAATCAATATCCATATCGGGTGGAATACCCGGTAGGTCTGTAGGAAATACATCAGGAAAATCCCGCACTACCGGTACAGAATTAATAGTAGGAGTGTCTCCATAAACATCTCTCACAAAGGCCAAATATGACAAATACCCCTTCCTAACCATATGTTGAGCCTTCAAGTAAGAAATTACCCGGCTGGGAACAAAATCTGGAGAACCTCTCCACTCAACCTTCGGCAATCCCGGTATCGCCAACGTCACCATTTTTGTGTAACGGTCCAGAATTGCATGACATGGAGACAACCAATCCATACCCAAGATTACATCGAAATCAACCATACTAAGCAATAAGAGATCAACCCTAGTCTCTAGTCCCCCAATATTTACCACACACGACCGATATACACAGTCCACAATAATAGTATCACCCATCGGCATAGATACACGAACAGGGGAAACTAAGGACTCACATGGCATTTCCAAATAACGAACAAAAAATGATGAAACATATAAATATGTGGAACCAGGGTCAAATAATATAGAAGCTTCCATGTGGCACACTGAGACAATACCTTTGATCACTACATCTAAAGCAACGACATCTGTCTTGGCAGGAAAAGCATAGAATCGGGCTTGACTGCCACCTGATCGGTATCCCCCTCTTAGGTGACCCCTAGCTGACTGAGTCCCACCTCGACCTGGCTGGGCAGGTGGTAAAGCAACTGGTGCTGAAGTCGTATCCTGACTCCTCCGCTGAGCTAACCCTCCCATAAGGCGAGGGAAATACCTATTTATGTGACCCAAATCTCCACACTCAAAGCAACCCCTCTCTAAAAATGTCGGCAAGTTCTAAGGCAGACCTCGAGAATCAGAATAACTATAAGAAGAACTTGGTATAGATGAACCCTGAACTGAGGGTGCACGAGATGAAATCTGAGCTGGAAGTGCACTAAGAGTAGACTGACTATGTCGAGCACTGTATGAACTATGGCTAGCTGATGCACCACGATGAGTTGAATGAGCCATCTGAGCGGGCCTATAAAGATGACCCCAACTGTGATAGGGCTTCCCCCAGAAGGAACGCCGCTAGAATTACCCAGACCACGAGACCTCTTAGCCTCTCTCTCCTCACGCTCTTGAGTACGGACCATCTCTAGTCGTCGAGCACTGTCAACCACCTTGTTGAATCAAGCACCTACTACATTCCCCAGAGTCATAACAAAATGGAACTGCTGGTTGAGGCCATTAATAAACCTCCTAATTCTCTCTCTCTCTCTCTCTCTCTCTCTCTCTCTCTCTCTCTCTCTCTCTCTCTCTCTCTCTCTCTCTCTCTCTCTCTCGGACCCAAACAAAATGCATGACGGTCCAACTCTTAAAACCACATCTCATACTGAGTCATAGACATATTCTCCTGACAAAAATACTGGAACTGCCTGCGCAGTTCCTCTCTGCAGGTCTGTGGCACAAACTTCTCCAGAAATAATACAGAGAATTCATGCCAAAATAGTAGTGTTGCGCTAACTGGTCTGCTTATCTCATAAGTCTTCCGCCATCTGAAGGTTGCTCCAGTTAGCTGGAAAAAAGAAATGAGACTCCACTGGTCTCCAGAATGCCCGCTGTACAAAGCATCCGCTGATATATATCTAAGAAATCCTGAGCATCCTCTAACTTAGTCCCACTGAAAGTTGGAGGATTGAGTCTCCCAAACCTTTCTAATCTATTCTGCTCCTCGTCATTCATAATAGGACCCACTTGGGCCTGAGCAACTACAACCGGCTGGACTGGTAGTGCCCCCGGTATCTGAAGTCCATGCACTACCTACTTTATATTACGGGCGATAAGGGTATAAGTACCTCCTCCGGCTTGAGAAGTGGATGTTGTGGCCTGAGACGAAACCACCTAAGCAAGGCCTGTGCAAACAGTCAATATATGAGCTAAGGCCTCCTGAAGGCCTGGAATCACAATAGGCACAGCTGGTGGCTGAGCTGGCCCCGCCGGCTCGACAATATTTGGAACCTGCTTCTGAGCTGGAGTAACTGGTGGTTCTACAGGTGCAGCTCCAATTGTTGTACAAGCTACACCTCGACCTCTACCACGGCATCGGCCTCTACCACAGCCCCAGCCTCTCGTGGCCCTAACTGGTGGCTGACCATTCGATCCGGTAGTACGTGTCCTCATTATCTGTGAGATAATAGAATAACAGAAATTTAGTTTATGGAATCAACAAATTCGCACGACAGAATACAAGAAAGTGAAATTTTCCTAAGGGTTCGGCAGCCTCTCGAAGATAAGTACATACGTCTCCATAGCGATCTGCAAGACTCTACTGAACCTGCTCATGAATCATGAGACCTATGTAACCTAGGCTCTGATACCAACTTGTCACGACCCAAAAGCTCACTTATCGTGATGTCGCCTATCTCAATACTAGGAAAGCCGAAACTCTCAATAAACCACCATTTCTTTTTTGTTTGAAAACATAATATTCCAATTCAATGGAAAACCTCACAATTACAGATATAAAACACTCCCAAAACACTACAAAAAAAACTAGAATTAACTATGAATGTCGTCGCTAATCTGTGTCTAAAAGTCACCGTATCCGAAAGCACATGGATCTGCACACGAGGTGCAAAGTGTAGTATGAGTACAACCAACTCAATAAGTAACAAGATTGACCTTTGGACTGAAAGTAGTGACGAGCTCAGTAGGTACAGTCCAGTACAGAAATAACAGTACAGAAATGACAGTACAGAAATGTAGGCATGCTTTCAAGTTCAACAGTTAAACTTAGTACAAGTAAAATAGATCAATTCTGAACAATATGAGGAATATAGCATCTATGTATCTACATGCCAATGTACATACTGTATATGATGCACCTTAGTGAAAACTTTGTGTACTCACAATCTAAAAATACTCAATTACTCAGTATTGTATATGGTCAATCCAACCCAGGGAACACACACACACACACACACACACACACACACACATATATATATCTAGGGAAGATCTATCCCTCAATATAAATGCTTCGGGCAAGATTCATGCCCATGGAAGATCCATCCCTCAATATAAATCAACCGCTCTCACTGTGGGGGTGCAGACTTCGAAGGGGCTCCTTTAGCCCAAGCGCTATAATAGACAGATCCAGGCATAAATAAATAAATATATTGCGGTGTGCAGCCCGGTCCCATGAATATCACTCAAAATCTCCAGTTTCTAAGGCTCTCAATGACATGAAAATCAACCTGACATGATGATATGATGTATTAATAAATGACAACGGAGACTGAGATATGATATGTAAGTCATAGATGTGACTGAGTACAAAATTGTAAATTTAAACAAATAATTCAACAACAATACGACCCATGTGGGTCCCAAAATTATATCGGCGCGTAGCCTAAACATGATCTTTAGTATGAGTCTCAACTCAATTTCTCTAA
The DNA here is from genome assembly GCF_000390325.3 of Nicotiana tomentosiformis. Classification (NCBI taxonomy): domain Eukaryota; kingdom Viridiplantae; phylum Streptophyta; class Magnoliopsida; order Solanales; family Solanaceae; genus Nicotiana; species Nicotiana tomentosiformis. The sequence goes on from NC_090818.1 coordinate 128,755,229, forward strand.
CACGAGGAGGATATGTGGATAATGACATTTATTTAATTATGCAATTCCACGGAATCAATTAAGTCACAATTCCCACGATGCACGGCCACACGCCCGTCACCTAGCATGTGCGTCATCTCCAAACAATTCATACAACACGTAATTTAGGGATTCATACCCTCAGAACCAAGTTTAGGAGTGTTACTTACCTCAAACCGTGTAATTCTTTACTCCACTATATCTTTTCCTCGTAAATCTGCCTCCAAACGCCTCGAATCTAGTCATAAATTATTCGATTTAGTCAATACAAAAATATTAGAAACTCAACCTCACAGACCTGCATGATCGTAGACTCATCCACGTGATCACGAAGCACAAATGCGTGACCTCTACTTCTGCTCGAATTCCTCTATGCGAACGCAACCTGCCTCACGCGTTCGCGATGTGTGTATTTCTCCAGCTACGCGGTCGCAGCCCATTCTATGCAATCGCATAGAACAATTGCTCAGCAGTCCACACTTAAACCTACGCGAACGCGGATATCCCCACGCGATCGCATAGCACAAAACCTCCATTGTCTAGCTAAGCCTACGAGATCTCGGACAAGTTCATGCGATTGCGTATAAGGAAACCAGGTATAGATATCAGAAAATTTTCAGCAACACTCCAAGTCAAAAAATTGATCCGTTAACCATCTGAAACTCACCTGAGGCCCTTGGGACCTCAACCAAATAGACCAACAAGTCCTAAAACATCATATGAACTTAGTCGAAACCTCAAATCACATCAAACAACGTTAAAATCATTAATCATACCCCAATTTAAATATAATGAGACTAAGAACTTTGAACTTCTACATTCGATACCGAAACCTATCAAATCAAGTCCGATTGACCTCAAAGTTTGCACACAATTCATAAATGACGTAACAGACCTATTCAAATTTTCAGAACTGGATTCCGACCCCGATATCAAAAAGTCAACTCCCCGGACACTCTTCTAGCTTAAGTTTTCATTTTGTAGACTTAGTCAATCAATTCATGTCAAAACCTCACCGGACCCGAACCAATTGTCCCAGCAAGTCAAATAACAACTATAAAGCACAAACTGAGCAGTAAATGGAGGAACAGATTTATCCCTATTGTGAGATTTGATGGGGAACGACCCCGATATTAAAAAGTCAACTCCCCGGTCAAACCTTCAACTTAAGTATTAATTTTGGAGACTAAGTGTCTCAATTCATATCAAAACCTCACCGGACCCGAACCAATTACCCCGTCAAGTCAAATAACAACTGTAAAGCACAAACTGAGCAGCAAAATACTCTTGATACCATATGTATAGTTTCCGTATCAATATCAACCAAGATGACCAATGAATAATTTATACATACTTAAATACAATTTCCAAATTGAATACAGTGAAGCGTCAAATGAGTTATTGAGCCAATTTAGGATTCAAATAAGGTAAAATAGTAGAGAGGTTGTGCAAATAGAATATCAATTTAGTTTAGTTTAGAAGTATATGAGATCCAATAAAAATATTGCATTTATACCAAATAAGACATTCAATCAAATTTTAACGAGATAAATATGAGATTTATTAAAGTAAAATGAATTAACAATTGTTCAGACAAATTACACGATGATAAGATAATGAGAAAGTTGAGGTATCAATTAGAGTAAAAATATAATCACCAATTAATTTAATAAATCTCCGATAAGATATGAGTTTTATTTTTGAAATACATACAATGTGGAACAACTTAAAAAAAATGTTTTTCATTTCCTCTACTAAATTCTCAGCAATTTAACATAACACATAGGATGCATGACTCACATAACAAGTCCATATTATTCTATTTTAAATATATATTGACTGTTAATTAATTATGATCAAATACAATGAAGTGATTTTTGAAATCACAGTAACCGTCCTAGCACGAAATGCATCATGAGAATCACAAATGGGAATTAACCTTAATTTTGCAATAATTTCATATTTGTACATTTGTTGCGGCGTGCAACCCGTTCCCACAATTTAATCCTTCAATTAAATTCCGTTGCAGCGTGCAACCCGATCCAACAATATAATCTTTCAAATAAATTTGTTGTGGCGTGTAACCCGATCCAACAATATAATCTTTCAAATAAATTCCGTTGCGGCGTGCAACCCGATCCAACAATATAATCTTTCAAATAAACGTGCAATCCGATCTAACAATATAATCTTTCAAATAAATTCTGTTGCGGCGTGAAACCCGATCTAACAATATAGATCATATTTGTTGCGGCGTGCAACGGATCCTCAAGCAACACAAATTAAGCAACTAATTTACAACCAACTATGGTATACCACAAAATCAAAAGGAATAACGAGGCTACACAAAGAAGTTAGAACTAATGAAAAAGATTACACGATAGCTCACGAAATCAAATAGCAAGGAAATGACAATCCATAAGCCAAGGCACAATTTATGAGCATCAATTGACAATTAAGGCATATAGCAGGTAAAGCATGAATTCAACAAGTGGTTACAATCAACAATTGGTATATAAGGCGATCTTGACAACTAAGATGGAACATGTGCTAATAATTTCAAGTAAAGCATGTACAAACAATGCTAACATAAAATATGTAAGCATGAAATGATAATTACAATTAGTTACATGAAGGGAGCCTAACAGTCCAAACCGGTCAAATACCAAATATAGGTCGTGTACCCACTCGTCACCTCGCGTACACGACCTTCACATAACACGAATGACACAATCACCTCAAATCCTAAGGGGTGGTTACCCCACACAAAGTTAGACAAGACACTTACCTTAGCCGATATTCCAAAATGGTCTTCTCGCGTAAAATGACCTCCGGACGGGTCAAATCTGAAATTCGTCCCTTAATAATACTACTATGGTCCACCACTCTAAAAAAAATTCAATCTACAATAATGCAACACAATTGCACCAATAATAGTAAAGCAATTTCAAGATTTTTGGTCATTTAGGCATTGTTTCAAACACCTAGAGTACATAGCATTTTACTACCTCTAGTAATGGTGTTTCTTCATCCAACAATCCCTCCTTCCCACCAACAAGAGATACTAAACCATCCTTTGTATACAAACAACCTTCTTTAGCACCATTAAAATCATCAATGAACTCACATCTACCCAATTGTTGCTATTTAATTCATTACAAAATCTCTACAACACCCAATAATCTAGTTTAAGTATTTATGGCTTCCAAGCACCATCAAATATGTGTTAATACTTATTTCTTGCTCACATACTCATACTAAATCCATATATATATCTCTAAGGGTGTAGGATTACCTTTTGGAAGAAATCTTGCCAAAACTCTCTTTTGAGTTCTTGAAGAAATTTCTTGAAGATCTAAGAATTTCATGGTGGAGAGTTAGTTTTATCGTGGAAATGATAGATTGAAACACCAATTTAGTTGGGATTACTCACCTTGGAGATGGGGGAGTTGGAGGTCTTGAGAGAGTGAAGGAAACCACAAAAATTCGGCCAAGAAGAATGGGAAAAAATGAGCCCCAAAATGAGTATATAACATTTTGAGAGCCACAGGTGGAGTAGGGCGCAACCTGTGGCCCAATTTCCACAACCTCAAAAATCCCAGCGCCAGGGCTAGCGCCCTACGCTACCTTGGGTGCTGGTTGTAATGACCCAACTGATCGTTTTACCTTCTAGAACCCTGTTCCCCTAAATAATACTCCTCATATGTGCTTTTACTGTTTTTATGACTTGCGAGGATGGTTAGTTCGGGATTTGGAAGTGTTCGGGTTGAAATCAGAACACTTGGTTCCTTAGTTTGGCTTTAAAAGGCCAAGTTTGACTTCGGTCAATATTTTTAGAAAACGACCACGAAATCGAGATTTTACAGTTCCAATAAGTTCCTATGATGATTTTAGACTCATATGTTCAAATCGAGTTTTGGACAACCCGAGAACGTTTCGGCGCTTAATAGTGAAAACTAGCTATTTGAAGGTTTTAAGGTTCTTTAAATTTGGTTTGGAGTAGGTTTTGGAGTAATCGAGGTCCGTTTGGAATTTCGAGCCTGGGAATATTTTCGTATGGTGATTTAAGACTTGCACGCAAAATTGGGAGTCATTCCGAGTAGATTAAGTATGCTTAGGAGCGTTCGGAGTAAGTTTGAAGACTGTGAAAATTCAAGTTGAATCAATTTTTTTTGAGGTATGATTCTTAGTTTTGATGTTGTTTTACACGTTCTGAGGTTTCGAGTGAGTCTGTTTTATGATTTCGAACTTATTGGTATGTTCAGGCGGGGCCCTGGGGGCCTCGGGTGTTAACCGGACGAGGCTCAGACCAATTTTGGAATTTGGAGTTGCAACTGAAGCTTCCAGCTTTTGCTATAATCGCGCATGAGCTTGGCCAGTCGCAAGTGCGAGCTCGTAGAAGCGGACCAGCCAGGGATGCACAGGGATCATAGAAGCGGATTTTTTGGCTCACCTATGAGCGCTCAGGTACAGAGGAAGAGGGCGCAGACGCGGCGTGGGCCGCAAGTGCGGAAGAAGCATCGCATAAGCGGTCCTTAGGCCGTAGATGCGGAGCTTGTCCAAGTGGGGGAAACTCGCACCTGCGAGGAATTTTCCGCAGGCACGGTAGTACCTCCGCAGGTGCGAAAATGCTGCTGGGCAGAACGTTTTAAAAGAACAATGCTCAGCCATTTTAGCCCATATTTCCTCCATTCTTGGGCGATTTTGGAGCTTTTTAAGAAGAGTATTCACATAGCAACTTGGAAGTCAGTATTCAACCTATTGTGAGTTAAATACATAGATTATGGGTAGATTATAACATCTAAATTGTGGAAATCATGGGTTTAGATGAAAAACCTAGGATTGGATAAAAATGAGATTTTAACCACGAAAATAGTTTTGGAGTGGGATGAAAATTATATATTTGAGTTCTTGAGATTATGGGTAACGATTTCCTCTGAATATTTTTGGAATCCAGGCACATGGGCCCGGGGTGAATTTTAGAAATTTTACCATTTTGGGACGGATAATTAATCTAATACTCTAATTTTAAATTTTTAAGCATGTATTAATTATTTTATATAATATTTGGCTAGTTTCGGATTTTTCGGCATCGAATTGAGGCTTAAACACGAAGTTGTGATCGGGAAGTAGTCTTTGAGACAAGGTAAGTCTCTTCTCTAACCTTGTAAAAGAGAATTTACCCCCATAGGTCATTTAAACTAATAATTTGTGCTAATTGTGTAGGGTTATGTACGCACGAGGTTGCGAGAGTCCGTACGTTGCTACTAATTATGCTATGTCCGGGTAGTTTAGGACTCAAATCATGAATTACTTGTAATAATTGCATCATTTATTAATTAAAGTACTGGATTTATATTTGAAATTGTTAGAGGAAATAATAAAAGACTCATATTTCACATACTTGAATTTTTGTGCAAATTATTTGATCGTTGATAGAAATTGTACATCCTTATGTGTTAGCCTTATGATAACTTCTCATTCTGGAGTTTCATAATAAAATGTCCTCCCTTCTTATGGAGTGAACCGAACGCCTCGGCAGTATAGATATATCTATGGATCGTGTCGCACGTCCCTCAGCAGTGTATACGACACTCTGGACCGGGTCAAACGGCCTCGGCATAAATCGTGCTTAATAATAATAATTTCATGATGCCTTGACATTTTATTGCAGCTTGTGAAAATATATGCTTAATTGGAAATTATTGAATTTGAAAGAATTATTTATTTCCGCTTGTTAAGAAAATTATTGTTATTCACATAAATCATGTCTATTTAAATATATCTATTTTAATATTATTGACCTATAGTGAGTGTCAAAGTCGACCTCTCGTCACTACTACTTCGAGATTAGACTTGATAATTACTGGGTACACGTTGTTTACGTACTCGTGCTACGCTTGCTGCACTTTTTGTGTAGGATCTAAGACAGGAGTTTTAGGTGGTCCTACCGGTGCGCATCCATGTTACCCCGAGGTCTTTCTGAGTCGTTCTGTAGCAACTAGTGCCTCTCCCTATATTTGTATTATGTCTATTTTATTTCAGACAGTATTTAGAATTTTTGTATAATCTACTAGTTCCTCATATACTTGTGACACCAGGTCTTGGCACACACACTGGTAGAATTTGGAGTTTGAATTATTTTTTTTCTTGGGTTTTATTTAATTAGAACCTTTCATATTTTCATAAATCTTGCAAGTAAGAAGAGTTTAATTACTCGAAAAATTTCTAACAGAATAAATATATGTTTAATTCACAACCTTTCATATTTTCTTAAATCTTGCAAGTAAGAAGAGCTTAGTTACTCGGAAAATTTCTAAAAGAATAAATATATGTTTAATTCACTAGTCGGCTGGCCTAGATGTGATGTTGGGTGCCATCACGACCTATAGGTTAAATTGGGTCGTGACAACATGGTATCAGAGCACTAGGTTCACGTAGGTCTCACAAGTTATGACTAGGCCTAATAAAGTCTTGCGAATTAGTACAGAGACGTCTGTACTTATCTTCGATAGGCTATAGGGTGTTAGGAAAGTACCTTTCTTTATCTCCTATCGTGCAGTTGATGTAGTACTAAGTATCTTTCACTTATTTTCTCATAAATGGTGAGAACGCGCTCTACGGAGGTTCCATACCAGGGAAGAGCTGCTCCTCCTGTTGTTAGAGGCAGGGGCAGAGGCCGAGGGAGGGCTCTTGCGCGTGGTAGGGAACGAGGACGTCCCATAGTTGTTCTAGTTATGCCACTTGTGGATCCAGTAGAGGATCCTATCATCGAGGAGCAGGGCGAGGTGCCCGCAGCCGAGCCAACTTAAGTGGATTTCACATCCGCACCGGGATTGCAGGAGGTCATGGGTCGTATGCTATGGTTCATGGACACTATGACTTAGGCCGGTATATTTCTGGCAAACCCATTCACTTCTTAGGCGGGTGGGGGAGCACAGACCTCTACCGCACATGCTCATGGGCAAGCAGCTGCTGTATATCAGACCCAGGGTGCACTACCCGTGGGTGGAGCCCAGCCAGATGGCAGCAGCTACACCTGAGCCCAGACCAGTTACGGCCGCCGAGCCGCAGAAGCTATTGGACAGATGGACTAGGATACATCCTCCTGTATCTGGGGGTGAGCGACATGAGGATCCCCGGGACTTCATTGATAAGTGCAGGGACATACTGTGCAACATGAGGATATTTGAGTCTCATAGGGTAGATTTTGCTACCTTTCAGCTGGAGGGCAGGGACCGTAGGTGGTGGAAGTTCTATATTCTTGGCAGACCAGCAGATTCTCCTCCCATGACTTGGGGCATGTTCAACCATTTTTTCCTGGATAGGTATATTCCACCCTCCTAGAGGTAAGAGTTACGGTTTCAGTTTGAGCAGCTTTAGCAGGGTTAGATGTCAGTGACCGAGTATGAGGTGAGGTTCTCTAAGTTGTCTCGCCATGAAATTATGATACTCCCTACTGATGCGGAGAGAGTACGGAGGTTGGTTGCGGGTTTGCACATTGGCATTCAAGGCACTATGTCCCGAGAGGTTGATATGGGGACTTCTTATGAGCTGGTTGTGGAGATAGCCCAGAGGATTGAGGGTATGCGTCAGCGTAGCCGAGAGCAGGATATGAGAGATAAGTGGTTTCGATATTTTAGAGAGTGCAGAGGTGCAATGTCTGGTGGGTAGAGGTCATCCTATAGGTGGAGGCCAGCCAGGTGGAGGCCATCCAGGTGGCGCTCCAGCTCGATTTTATGCTTTTCCGTCCAGACCATATGCAGAGGCCTCAAATATCATGATCACAGGTATTATTTCTGTCTGCGGTAAAGATGCCTCCGTATTATTTGATTCAAGGTCTACATATTCCTATGTGTCATCTCTATTAGCTCATTTCCTAGGTGTTTCTCGTGAGTCCTTGGGTACTCTTGTTTATGTGTCCACTCCTCTGTGCGATTCTGTTGTTGTGGATCAGATTTAGTCCGACATTGTTACATTCTGTGGTTATGAAACTAGAGCAGATCTTCTGCTGTTTCAGATGACTGACTTCGAGATCATCCTGGGCATGGACTGGTTATCTCCATATCATGCCATCCTAGATTTCCACACCAAGACTGTTACCTTGGCGATTCCAGCGTTACCTAGATTGGAATGGAAGGGTTCGTCTGTCAGTGCATCTAATCAGGTTATTTCCTTTCTAAATGCTCAACACATTGTTGATAAGGGTTGTTTGGCTTATCTGGCCTATGTTTGGGACACTACTGCAGAGACTCCGATGATTGATTCAGTGCCTGTAATCCTGGAATTCTCCGATGTAATTCCTTCAGATCTTCCAGGCATGCCACTAGATCATGATATTAATTTCTGTATTGACTTGGCTCAAGATACCCACCCTATATCTATCCTACCATATTGCATGGATCCCAAAGAGTTAAAGGAGCTAAAAGAACAGCTTGAGGAGTTACTAACCAAAGGGTTCGTCAGGCTGAGTGTATCGCCTTGGGGTTCACCGGTATTATTTGTGAAGAAGAAGGATGGAACTATGTTTATGTGTATTGATTATCGCCAATTGAACAAAGTTACCATTAAGAACAAGTGCCCATTGCCGCGTATTGATGATCTATTTGACCAGTTGCATGGTGCTAGGGTGTTCTCTAAGATCGACTTGAGCTCGGGGAACCATCAGTTGAAGATTCGGGATTCGAATGTTCTGAAGACTACTTTCCGGACTAGATATGGTCATTATGAGTTTGTGGTGACATCCTTCGGTTTGACCAATGCCCTATCGGCGTTTATGGGTTTGATGAACAGGGTGTTCAGGCCATATATTGACTCATTTGTTGTTGTCTTCATTGATGACATTTTGATCTACTCGCGCAATAAGGAAGAGCACGAGCACCATATGAGAGTGTTGCTTCAGACCTTGCGGGAACAAAAACTATATGATATGTTCTCCAAATGTGAGTTTTAGCTAAACTCTATAGCATTTTTGGGTAATATTGTATTGGACGAGGGTATTAAAGTTGATCCTAAAAAGATCGAGGCAATTTAGAATTGGCATCGTCCCACTTCAGCGACTGAGATCAGGAGTTTCCTAGGTTTAGCAGGTTATTATCGTCGGTTCGTGCAGGGTTTTTCATCTATTGCAGCACCTTTGACCAAATTAACCTAGAAGGGTGCTCCGTTCCGATGGTCCGATGATTGTGAGGAGAGCTTTCAGAAGCTCAAGACAGCATTGACTACAACACCAGTGTTAGTGTTTCCTTCCGATTAAGGGATGTATAAAGTGTATTGCGACACTTCACGCATTGACCTGGGTTGTGTATTGATGCAGGAGGGGCGAGTTATTGCATATGCCTCACGTCAGCTGAAACCCCACGAGAAGAATTACCCGGTACATGATTCGGAGTTAGCTGCGATTGTTCACGCTCTTAAGATTTGGAGGCATTATTTTTATGGGGTGTCTTGTGAGGTTTACACTGATCATCGCAATTTGCAGCATTTGTTTAAGTAGAGGGACCTAAATTTGAAGCAGCGCAGATGGCTTGAGTTACTAAAAGATTATGATATTACTATCCTGTATTATCCGGGCAAAGCAAATGTAGTTGCAGATGCCTTAAGTAGAAAGGCGGAGAGTATGGGTAGTTTGGCTTTTATTTCAGCAGAGGAGAGGCCATTAGCTTTGGATATTCAATCCTTGGCTAACAAACTTGTGAGGTTGGATATTCCAGAGCCCAGTCGAGTTCTTGCATGTGTTGTTGCCCAGTCTTCACTATTTGAGCAGATCAAGACTCGCCAGTTTGATGACCCACACTTATTAGTTCTTCGAGAAACGGTACTACGAGGTGCTGCCAAGGAGGTTACTATCGGCGAAGATGATGTTCTGCGACTCCGGGGTCATCTATGTGTTCCTAATATAGATGGGCTAAGGGAAACGATCCTAGAGTAGGCACACAATTCTAGGTATTCTATTCATCCGGGTGCCACAAAAATATATCGTGACCTGAGGCAGCATTATTGGTGGTGGAGGATGAAGAAGGACATAGTTGAGTATGTAGCTAGGTGCCTAAATTGCCATCAAGTTAAGTATGAGCACCAGAACCAAGGTGGCCTACTTCAACAGATGACTATACCATAATGGAAATGGGAACGCATTACTATGGACTTTGAAGTTGGGTTGCCGCGAACCTTGCGGAAGTTTGATGCAGTTTGGGTCATTGTCGACAGGTTGACCTAGTCGGCACACTTCATTCTGGTTGTGACTACGTATACTTCAAAGAGGTTGGCCCAGATTTATATTCAGGAGATAGTTCGGTTGCATGATGTGCCAATTTCCATCATATCAGATAGAGGCCCTCAGTTTACTTCATATTTCTGGAGAGCAGTATAGAGTGAATTGAGGACCCGTGTAGAGCTCAGCACAGCCTTTCATCCGCAGACCGACGGGCAGTAGGAGCGGACAGTTCAACTCTTGGAGGATATGCTTAGGGCATGTGTGATTGACTTTGGAGGTCAGTTGGATCGTTTCTTGCCTTTGGCCGAGTTTGCTTATAACAATAGTTACCAATCCAAAAATGAGATGTCTCCATTTGAGGCTTTGTATGGTCGGCGATGTCGTTCACCCATCGGGTGGTTTGCGCCTGGTGAGGCTAGGTTATATGGTACTGATTTAGTTAAGGATGCCTTGGAAAAGTTAAAGTTGATTCAGGAGTGACTTCGTATAGCACATTCCAGACAGAAGAGTTACGCGGATTAGAAAGCGTGTGATTTTTCATTTATGGTGGGTGAAAAAGTTCTCTTGAAGGTTTCACCAATGAGGGAATCATGAGATTCGGGAAGAAGGGCAAGTTGAGCCCAAGGTTTATAGGCCCATTTGAGGTGTTGAGACAGTTGGGGAGGTTGCTTACGAGCTTTCTTTGCTGCCCAGTCTATCTGGAGTTCATCCAATTTTCCATGTATCTATGCTCCGAAAATATCATGCCGATCTGTCACATTTGTTAGACTTCAGCACAATTCAGCTAGATAAGAGCTTGGGTTATGAAGAGGAACCAATTGCTATTGTTGATAGACAAGTTCGTCAGTTGAGGTCCAAGAAGATTTCTGGAGTAAAATTCCAGTGGAGGGGCCAACTAGTCGGGGAAGCAACTTGGGAGGCCAAGGAGGACATGCGGAGCTCATATCCGTATTTGTGCAGCACTTTAGGTATAATTCTAAATCCATTCGAGAAGAAACGTTTGTTTAAGAGGTGGAGAATGTAACGACCCAACTAGTCATTTTGCCTTCTAGAACCTCATTCCCCTAAATAAGACTCCCCATATGTGTTTTTACTTTTTTATGACTTGCGGGGATAGTTAGTTTGGGATTTGGAAGTGTTCGGGTTGAAATCGGAACACTTGGTTCCTTAGTTTTGTTTTAAAAGGCCAAGTTTGACTTCGGTCAACATTTTTAGAAAACGATCCCTGAATCAGGATTTGACGGTTCCAATAGGTTCGTATAATATTTTGGACATGGGCGTATGTTCGAATCGGGTTTTGCACAACCCGGGAGTGTTTCGGTGCTTAATAGTGAAAACTAGCTATTTGAAGGTTTTAAGGTTATTTACATTTGGTTTGGAGCAGGTTTTGGCGTAATCGAGGTCCATTTGGAATTCTGAGTCTGGCAATAGTTCCGTATGGTGATTTAAGACTTGCATGCAAAATTTGGAGTCATTCCGAGTAGTTTAAGTATGTTTCAGCGCGTTCGGAGTAAGTTTGAAGAATTTGAAAATTCTAAGTTAAATCAATTTGGTTTGAGGTATGATTCTTAGTTTTGATGTTGTTTTACATGTTCCAAGGGTTTGGGCGAGTCCGTTTTATGATTTCAAACTTGTTGGTATGTTCAGGCGGGGCCCCGGGGGACCTCGGTTGCTAACCGAACGAGGCTCGGGCCAATTTTGGAATTTGGAGTAGCAGTTGAAGCTTCCTGCTTCTGCTGCAATCGCACATGCTCTTGACCAGTCGCAGGTGCGAGCTCGCAACCCAGGGATGTCCAGGGATCGTATAAACAAAATTTTTGGCGCACCTGCGAGCGCGCAGGTGGGAAGGAAGAGGGTGCTGAAGCGGCGTGGGCCGCAGGTGCGGAAGAAGCATCACAAAAGCGGACGCGCATAATCGGTCCTTAGGCCACATATGTGAAGCTTGGCCAGGTGGGGGAAACTCGGACCTGCGAGGATTTTTCCGCATGTGCGGTAGTACCTCCGCAGGTGCGATAATGTTGTTGGGCATAACGTTTTAAAAGAATGATGCCCAACCATTTTAGGCCATATTTCCTCCATTCTTAGGCGATTTTGGACCTTTTTGAGAGGAGTATTCACTTAGCAACTTGGAGGTAAGTTAATTCTACCTATTGTGAGTTAAATACATAGATTATGGGTAGATTATAACATGTAAATTGTGGAAATTTAGGGTTTAGATGAAAAACCTAGGTTTAGATAAAAATGAGATTTGAACCACGTAAATGGTTATGGAATGGGATGAAATTTATATTTTTGAGTTCTTGAGATTATGGATAACCATTTCCTCCGAAAATTTTCGGAATCCGGGCACGTAGGCCTAGGGTGAATTTTAGGAATCTTCCCATTTTGGTTCGGGTAATTAATCTAATACTCTAATTTTGAATTTTTAAGCATGTAATAATTATTTTATATAACATTTGGCTAGTTTCGGATTTCTCGGCATCGAATTGAGGCTTAAACGCGATGTTGTGATCGGAAAGTGGGATTTGAGACAAAGTAAGTCTTTTGGCTAACCTTGTAAGAGGGAATTTACCCCATAGGTGATTTAAATTAATAATTTGTGCTAATTGTGGGGGGCTACGTACGCACGAGGTGATGAGAATCCGTGCATAACTACTAATTATGCGATGTCCGGGTAGTTTAGGACTCAAATCACGAATTACTTATAATAATTGCATCATTTATTAATTAGAGTACTGGATTAATATTTGAAATTGTTAGAGGAAATAATAAATGATCGGAATTTCGCATACTTGAATTTTTGTGCAAATTACTTGACCGTTGATAGAAATTGTACATCCTTATGTGTTAGCCTTGTGATAACTTCTCATTCCGGAGGTTCATAAGAAAATGCCCACCTTTCTTATGGAGCGGGCCGAATGCCTCGGCAGTATAGATGCATCTATGAATCGTGCTGCACGTCCCTCGGCAGTGTACACGACACTCTGGACCTGGCCGAACGACCTCGGCATAAATCGTGCTTAATAATAATAATTACACGATGACTTAACATTTTATTGCAGCTAGTGAAGATAAATGATTAATTGGAATTTATTGAATTTGAAAGAATTATTTATTTCCGCTTGTTAAGAAAATTATTGTTATTCACATAAATCATGTCTATTTAAATATTTCTATTTTAATATTATTGACCCATAGTGAGTGTCAAAGTCGACCTCTCGTCACTACTTCTTGGAGATTAGACTTGATACTTACTGGGTACACGTTGTTTACGTAGTCATGCTACGCTTGTTGCACTCTTTGTGCAGGATCTGAGACAGGAGCTTTAGGTGGTCCTACCGGTGTGCATCCACGTTACCCCGAGGCCTAGTGGTGATCTTCCTATCTGCGTCATTCTGTAGCAACTAGTGCCTCTCCCTTTATTTGTATTCTGTCTATTTCATTTCAAACAACATTTAGAAATTTTGTATAATCTACTAGTAGCTCATATACTTATGACACCAGGTCTTGGCACACACACTGGTAGAATTTGGGGTTTGATTTATTTTTTTTCTTGGTTTTTATTTAATTAGAACCTTTCATATTTTCTTAAATCTTACAAGTAAGAAGAGTTTAATTACTCAAAAAATTTCTAAAAGAATAAATATATGTTTAATTCACAACCTTTCATATTTTCTTAGATCTTGCAAGTAAGAAGAGTTTAATTACTCGAAAAATTTCTAAAAGAATAAATATATGTTTAATTCACTAGTTGGCTGGCCTAACTGTGATGTTGGGCGCCATAACGACCTATAGGTGAAATTGGGTCGTGACATTTGCGATGGAAAATCTTTTCTATTTCGCCCGGAAATGGGCATAACTCTCTCATACGATGTCTGAATTCGACGGTTCTTTTTGCTATGGCTCTGTAATTTCAATACGAATCTAATAATTCAATCAAAACTAAATTTGGAGCTCATTTGCTTAATGTGATACCACTTATTCTTGAAGTAACGACGTCAAAACATTCTAGAAATATCCAAATTAAATTCCGTTAACCATCCGAAATCCACCCGAGGCCCTCAGGACCTCAACCAAATATACCAACAAGTCCTAAAATATCATACAAACTTAGTCGATGCCTTAAATCACATCAAACAGCACTAAAAACACGAATCACCTCCCAATTCAAGCTTAAATGAAACTATCGAATTCCAACTTATACATTAGATGTCGAAATCTATGAAATCAAGTCCGATTGATTTCAAATTTTTCATACAAGTCATAAGTAACATAACAGACATATTCAAATTTTGAGAATCGGATTCCGACTTCGATATCAATAAAGTAAAACTTTAGTCAACTCTTTTCACTTAAGCTTAAAAAAATGAGAATTGTTCTTTCAATTTAATCTCATATCATCTGAAAACCAAACTCATCCATACACGCAAGTTATAATACGCATTACGAAACTGCTCGAGATCTTAAGCCACTGAAAGGGACGCTAATTCTCAAAATAACAAGTCGAGATGTTACATCACCCACCTCTTAAACAAACATTCATCCTCGAACGTGCTAAGAATTATTCTGAGGTTATCAAATTGTTGATTTTACTCTTACACATATACTCGTGGGTGATCCCACGTCACCCCGATCAACATAAGTCCGGCATTACCATCTCCATTGATATTATTTCTCTGGTCTACCATAGACCTTAGAACCAAATTTCTTACAATCCAAATATTTTCAAAATGTTTGATTTTCATATCAACACACGGTATTAGTCTCAACCGGCTATAGCAACTCGTGCCTACACTCGCACGGTACAACCACGTAACTTATCGCAATATGCATACGCCCAGAACTACATATCTGGTCATAATAGTTGTTCATCACCAATTACAACATCGTCAATTAACTTCATGTTAAGAAATGTCTGGTTTCAAACCTTCACAATACTGACAACGAGATGGGAGGCATGAAGGCCTCATAATTATTTATCCAAATTAATGTGGCACATTTAATGTCACTTGGGAACCCACCTCGTAGGCTAAAACTCAATAATTATAACATAAATATGGAAAATTATGCACAGAGAAACATATATAAGAATTATCAAATAAGCCTAACAGGGATGCCTCTATTTCAGTACTATAGTACAAATTTAATTTCACAAGGGAGAATTTAAACACATAAATTTTCATCACAAGGATCTCATCCTGATGTAACTTCCACTGTGGCACGTAGCCCGGTTTAAACATATCAAATCATATTAAAATGCGAGGATTCTTTCCTTTACTCTGAATCACAAGTAATATGCACATCGTGCCAATCGAAATCTTTCCATTTTCTTCTTTAAAAATATTTTTTGTTAAACAAAAACGCAACACATAATGAACCCCCATACCGGTAGGGCATATAATTCACAAATTGTAATCAATTATCCCGGAATTACATCAAACCCCATTGTAGTGAGTAACAAAAAGTCACTTTTGGACTCATAGCCCTCAATAGTGTACAAAACAAAAATAATAGACACGGGGTAACACCATCAACTCTCCCAACAGGGATAAACACGAGAGTAGAGTACAAATTCAGAAACTCACCATATAAGGAGCATGAAAGGAGATATCACCTTGAAAATTGTAATCGAATCAAAATAAGAATAGTGCTCCTCTATTAGGAATTAAATCATACTTGTAACGACACCATCTAGTGTAACGGCCTCATCCAATTCATAGAAATTATATCAACGGGCCAGGCCTCCACCTCTCGGATACCTTCTACCCGCCTGTCCTCCACCCCTAACTGAATATGTAGGTAGAATAGCAACTAAAATGGAGCTCGTGGCTTGAGTGCTCTGATGTAATATGTCTCTCCCAAGTCTGGGACAATCTCTCATGATGTTCCTAGTACCATCACACTCATAACAACCCCTCTGCGGGTTCTCCTGCTCATACTGAGTATGTGCCGGATAATTAGAATAACCATTATAGGAATCTTGTGCCGGTGATGCAGTAAAAGAACTTACTGGTGCACCCCGTGTAATCTGATGCGTGATCTAAGCTGACCGACTACTCGAGTCTCCGCCATAATGAGTTATAGCTGCAGAGTAGCATCCACTGAATTCTACAGAACCTTGAGACCTCTTGGTCTCCCTAGTTTCCTTTTCCTCACCTCAAACACGTTCTAACATCTTGGCAATTTTCACCACTTGCTAAAATGAAGTATCAGCTTGTAGCACCCGAGTCATACAGAATCTAAGATCATAACTGAGTCCTTTAATGAGTTTGTGGACTTGCTCTCTAGCTATAGGAACCAAAGTAAGAGTATGACGGACTAACTCTTTGAACATGTTGGCATATTTTGACACCGTCATAGTGTCCTGACGCAACCATTCAAACTCTGTACGCCACGCATTCCATAGAGTCTGGGGAACAAACTCACTCAAAAACATCTCTAAAAACTGAGCCCAAGTAAGTGGTGTTGCATTGGCTGGTTTGCCCTCTTCATAGACTTGCCACAAGCACCGGTGGAGAATTATCTCTCCAAAGGCCAATTTCTTCACTTGTTATGCTGACCCAGCACTGCCGAGCTGACCATTTCTTCACATATTCCTCAATTCTTCCTTGGGATAATACTCCGCCCTACTTGTACACGACGATCCCAAAAGTAAAGCTCCGTACAGATAAATCTTAGCACAAACCATGTAGCCCATAAGCTCATCAACCACCATACTTTCTCTGAAGCACCCTATACTGCCACAACCAAGACGTTGTCAGGACCCAAAATCCCACCACAGGAGTCGTGATGGCACCTAGTCTCTAAGACTAGGTAAGCCGATTTCTATTACATTTTGAAGCCATTTGTTTTTTGAATTAAAATCTAATAGCGGAAATAATTACAATACACAACCTCCCAAGACTGGTAGTACTGAGTCATGAACTCTAACTAAATACATGCAATGATCACGAGGACCTAATATACAATACTATTTGATTACAAATTAACAGTACAATACAATGAAAAGACTCCAAGGGACTGCGACGACCAAACAGCTCTACCTTGAATCCTTATGATCGCGCTTTAACTCTGCTCAAGTCCGATATCTTCAATACCTGGCTCTACACAAAAATGTGCAGAAGTGTAGTATGAGTACACCACGGTCGGTACCTAGTAAGTATCAAGACTAACCTCAATGTTGTAGAGACGAGGTACAGTCAAGACACTCACTAGTGTAATAACATGTGCAATATAATATACAAAATAATAGAAAACAAATAACAATAGGACAACATGGAACAACCAATGATATGCACATCAGACAACAAGAATACCATTAATATCACTCAACAATTAAAAAATACAAGTACACCCAATTAAATCAAGTCCTTCAAATAAATGTTTTTCACATATAATTCTTCTTTCAAATAAAATTCTTTCATATAATACTTTCTAAGTAAAAATCCTTCCAAATAAATATTTTGAATATAATTCCCTCAATTAAAAAGTCACCATGTGACACCTCATGTCATAATCATAAAAAAATACGGGTCTCAACCCATTTTCATATTTTTCGTAAACACGGGTCTCAACCCATTTTCATCATTCCACTGCACCTCGTGCCCATAATTAAATCATCATATTTTCCCGACACCTCGTGCCTTCATTTCATATCACAACTGCACGGACAATTCACGTGCCAATTATCATTATCATTATCATTTCATCATAGCACCTCGTGCCCACATTTCATATCACAACTGCACGGACAATTCACGTGCCAAATATTCTCATTATTTACTCACGGCACCTCGTGCCCACATTTTATTTTATAATCTGCCTGACAATAACCACACGCTCTCAATTTCAACATAAATTAGATTTCTATCAATTTACCAACAATAAGACAAGTAGCACAAGATATAGAAATAAACACAAGAAAATCACAGAAATCACATGAAAATTATCAACACCACAACCCCACATCATCACATATCGTCCCTGACGATAGCCACCCTTATCGCTCCTATTGCCACTCTTATCACTCCTATAGCCACCCTTATCGCTCATATTGCCACCCTTATCACTCCTATATCCACCATTATCGCTCCGCCTAAACAATATCAATAACCACCATTATCACTCATATTGCCACCCTTATCGCTCCGCCCAGACAATATTCCAACAAACACAACAACAGTGAAATGCCACCCTTATACCCACATAATATCAACGGTGAAATGCCACCCTTATCTCCCCAAAATAGTAACTCACTCAACACAACAATTTACACGGAAAATTAACACAACAATATAATAAAATCAATTCATATCACAATTTGCCCAATGGCCACAACCAAATTCCAAAGATATAACAAAATCAATTAATTTCACAATAAATAGCCCAAGAATCCACACAATGTATATAACACCCAAAAACAATCAATTGAGATAAAAATTAATCAACATAAAGCAAAACCTTCATTAATGTAAATTTAGATAATTATATTAACACTTATTCTTAAGCTCGCTTAAATTAATTATTTGCATAAGAAGATTCATATTGGAATTAATTTCCAAGAAATATTAAACCAACAATACTCATGAAATTTCATAAATATTTCAAGTAATAATCACATCAAATTATCATATAAAAATAAATTCAACAATAAGGATTTAGGCATGGCAAACAGATAATTTAATAATTTATTTCAATGAATTTTGCACGTATAAGCCTGAGTACGTACTCGTCACCTCGCGTATACGGCTTTTCATATTTCACAAATGGCACATAAGACTCAATGTCTAAGGGGTAATTCCCCCACTCGAGGTTAAGCAAGACACTTACTTTTTTGAAGTTAGGCCGATATTCCAAAATAGCCTTCTTGCTTGAATTGGTCTCCGGACAGCACAAATCTATCCAAATTAATTGTATAACTTCATTAAAATTCATCGGAAACAATTCTGGATAATAATACGTCGACTTAAAATTTTATTCCAAAAAGTCAACGCGGGGCCCGCCCCTCGGAACCCAACATAATTTTTATGTAATCCGAACACCCATTCCGATACGAGTTCAACCACACCAATTTTATCGAATTCCAATAACAACTCGACCTCCAAATCTTAAATTTTCGTTTTTGGAAGATTTTGTAAAAATCTTGATTTCTTCCATTTAAATGTGAATTAAACGATGAATATAATCATAGATGCATGAAATATAATCACTTTAGGATATAGAACACTTACCCCAGTCGAAGTCGTAAAGAAATCCTCAAAATCGCCCAAAACCCGTGCTCCGAAATTCCCAATCGAAAATGAAGAAATGACAGATTTTCAATCCTTAAGTTTCTCCCCAGGTTTGCATTTGCGGGCAAAAACTTCGCATTTGCGAATGAACAGTATCTCACATGAACAGTGTTTTCGCAATTGCCATAAATGGTTCGCAATTGCAAATGAACACTGTTTCACCAGAAACCAGCAAACTCCAACTTCTCTGAAATGATCTGAAACCACCCTGAAACTCATCCGGAACCTCCCGGACACAAACCATATATGAATTTCAATCATAAAACATGCTACGGACCTGTTCGCGCTCTCAAAATACTGAAAGGAGGTCGTCTTGACCCGATATTGACCATGGTCAAACTCCCAAATTTCTTAACTTTACTAGTCTTTCAACCAATGATCCAAAAACAAACCTAAGCCCCTCGGGACCCGTCAAATCATACCAACAAGTCCTAAAACATCATACGAACTTATTAGAAACTTCAAATTACATCGAACAATGCTAGAACCATGAATCATACCCCAATTCAAGCTTAATGAAACTAAGAAATTCTACCTTCTACATTTAATGCCGAAACCTATCAAATCACGTCCGATTGACCTCAAATTTTGCACACAAGTCATAAATAACATAATAGACCTATACAAATTTTTAGAACTGGATTCCGACCCTAATATCAAAAAGTCAACTCCCCGGTCAAACTTTTCAAAAATTCTATTTTCTCCATTTCAAGCCAAATTCAACTACGAACTTCCAAATAATTTTCCGGACACGCTCCTACGTCCAAAATGACCATACAAAGATATTGGAACCATGAGAATTTAAATCCGAGATCGTTTATTGAAAAGTCAACTCTCCGGTCAACTCTTTCCATTTATGCTTCTAAATAAGGATTGTTCTTTTAATTTAATTCTAATCTTCAGTAAATCAAACTCGACCACACCCGTGGGTCATAATACATATTGCAAAGCTTATCGAGACCTTAAGTAACTGAACGGGCATTAATTCTTAAAATGATAAGTCGGGTCGTTACAGATGCCCACGTTGAATAGACCTTTTGTAAATTTGAAGTTGTTTCTCTAATTCCTTTGATACTGAAATATAGGATTATTAAGGACGCAGTCATACCGCAAGTCCCAACATTATCACCTGTAAAATCTCAAGCCTTAAACACGTACAAATTTTGGGGAACCTTTCAGTACCACATATGTACATCTCATGCCAGAACTGATATAGCACATGACCCTGCGATATGTTCATCTATAGTGGACTCCACCACTTGGCATGAAGCCATAGGACACAACGGCCGAGGTAAGCAATAGTTCTAAATTTGGTTCTGAGGGTATGAAACCCCATATTATGTGTTATTTGATTGGTTTTGAGGTGACGCACATGCAAGGCGGTGGGCGTGCACCGTAGGAATTGTGACTTGGTCAATTCCATGGAACTGTGTAGTTGAAAAATCTGTTGATATCCGTACATTTTTCCTCGTATTAGAGAAATTGATCTATGAATCATGTTTAAATCATATGTTTATACTGTTAGGACCCACAAAAGTCAGGTACTTGTGGAATTATCTGCTAGATTATTGTTTTGCACTCAGTCACATTTCTATTTGCACATTATTACCTCAGTCTCTCTTATTCATTATTGATGCACCATATCATTGTTGTTAGGCTGCTTATCATGATTTCTGAGAGCCGAGAGACTGGAGAGGTTGATGATTGAGTGAGGCCGAGGACCTAATTGTGAGGATATTTATGGGATCGGGTTGCACTTCGGGTGAATGGGAGGTTAGAGTGAATGGAGACTGAGTGACTGTTACTCTGAGAGGATGCATTGATTTCATTATTGCTGCATTTCACCTGTCATATATCACTATTTTTGGAAATTTTGAAAAGACATTTTTTTGATTCAGTCAGAGTTGATATGAAATTACTGTGAAATTTTAAATGTTGAACTTGAAAGAATGCCTACCCTTTTATGTTAGAAATTATTGTATTTGGACTTGGCCGTGAAGCTCGTCACTACTTTCAATTCTTTATTTATTATTGTTACTTACTGAGTAGCTCGTACTCATCAACCAGATGCAAGAATTCACTGCACCCCCACGTAAATCACTAAGTGATCCTTCAATGCATCTGCATCTTCAGTCGGGACCACACGTTAAGACGATGTTTGAGCACCCTTGGCTCCCTCGTAGTCTATCTGCGACATCACGAATCGTCGGCGCACAACTAATACCGAGTGTGCAATGTCATACACATGTGGATGCGAATGAATATAACATATATGCTTCAAGATGAATCAATATCGCATGATAAGGAATTAAAGAAGTGGAATTTCCTAATAGTTTCTGTAGCCTCTCGAAGATAAGTGCAGACGTCTCCGTACCGATCCGCAAGACTCTACTAAACTCGCTTATGACTCGTATCACCTATGAACCTAGGGCTCTGATACCAACTTGTCACGACCCAAAATTCTCACCTTCGGGACCGTGATGGCACCTACCATTTTATTTGCTAGGCAAGCCAACGTTAGAAAAAAATTTAGCCATTTTTAACCGTTCAGACAAAATGATAATAAATCAACCAAATAGCTGGAAAAAGGGGAAAATAGAAATTTACTATATTCCCAAAATCGGCAGTACAAGTCTTAAGCTCTACAGAGTTTTCTAAAAAATCTCTAAATACAACTGTTCCAAAAAAGAATCAAATAGTGCAAGGAAAATATCAGAATGTGATTCTGAGGCCTGCGAACGCTACAGCAGGTGTACCTCGAATCTCCACCGAAATGCCCGATCAAATAAGAGGAATATCAATAATTCTGAGTTACCTGGATCTGCACAAAAATGTGCAGAAGAGTAGCATGAGTACACCACAGTGGTACCCAGTAAGTATCAAGCCTAACCTCAGTAGAGTAGTGACAAGGCCAGGTCAAGACACCTACCAGACATATAAACCTGTACAAAATGTTACATAAAGCTAACAAGGAAAGGATATCATTGTAAGTCCAATAACAGAAGACTATCCAATTCAAATCAACAATAAGAACAATGAGAACACAGATGATAACAAGAAAACAATCAAGCAATTTAACAACAACATAGTCAGAGCAAAAATGACATATGAATGGGTTCAAGTAAGGAATCATATGACAAATCAATCAATTAATTATTTATAATGCATGCATTTCAACATAAATTACCCGAGGTATCGCTCTTCGAAACATCTAATCATGATTCACAACTTTTGCACGGCAAAATCCTCATGCTACCATATGTATAGTTTCCGTATCAATATCAACAAAGATGGCCAATGAATAATTTAAACATACTTAAATACAATTTCCAGATTGAATACAGTGAAGCATCGAATGAGTTATTGAGCCAATTTAGGATTCAAATAAGGTAAAATAGTAAAGAGGTTGTGCAAATAGAATATCAATTTAGTTTAGTTTAGAAGTATTTGAGATCCAATATTGCATTTATACCAAATAAGACATTCAATCAAATTTTAACGAGATAAATATGAAATTTATTAAAGTAAAATGAATTAACCATTGTTCATACAAATTACACGACGATAAGATAATGAGAAAGTTGAAGTATCAATTAGAGTAAAAATATAATCACCAATTAATTTAGTAAATCTCTGAATAAGATATGAGTTTTATTTTTGAAAGACATATAATGTGGAACAACTTAAAAAAATGCTTTCATTTACCTCTACTAAATTCTCAGCAACTTAACATAACACATAGGATGCATGACTCACATAAGAAATCCATATTATTCCATTTTTAATATATATTAACGGTTAATTAATTATGATCAAATACAATGAAGTGATTTTTGAAATCACAGTAACCGTCCTAGCATTAAATGCATCATGAGAATCACAAATGAGAATTAACCTTAATTTCACAATAATTTCATATGTGTACATTTGTTGCTGCGTGCAACTCATTCCCACAATATAATCTTTCAATTAAATTCCATTGCGGCGTGCAACCCGATCCAACAATATAATCTTTCAAATAAATTTCGTTGCGGCATGCAACCCGATCAAATAATATAATCTTTCAAATAAATTCCGTTGCGGCGTGCAACCCGATCCAACAATATAATCTTTCAAATAAATTCTGTTGCGGCGTGCAACCCGATCTAACAATATAATATTTCAAATAAATTCCGTTGTGGTGTGCAGCCAGATCCAACAATATAAATCATATCTGTTACGGTGTGCAACCCGATCCTCAAGCAACACAAATTAAGCAACCAATTTACAACTAACTACGATATACCACAAAATCAAAAGGAATAACGAGGCTACACAAAGAAGTTACAACTAATGAAAAAGGTTACACGATAGCTCACGAAATCAAATAGCAAGAAAATGATAATCCATAAGCCAAGGCACAATTTATGAGCATCAATTAACAATTAAAGCATGTAGCAGGTAAAGCATGAATTCAACAAGTGGTTACAATCAACAATTTCCATATAAGGTGATCTTGACAATGAAGATGGAACATGTGCTAACAATTTCAAGTAAAGCACGTACAAACAATTCTAACACAAAAGATGTAGTCATGAAACGATAGTTAAAATTAGATACATGAAGGAAGCCTAACAGTCTAAACCGGTCAAATACCAAATATAGGTCGTGTACCTACTCGTCACCTCGCGTACACGACCTTCACATAATACAAATGACACAATCATCTCAAATCCTAGAGGGTCGTTTCCCCCACACAAAGTTAGACAAGACACTTACCTTAACGGAGTTAGGTCGATATTCCAAAATGGTCTTCTCACGTGAAATGACCTCCGGACGGCTCAAATTTAAAATTCGCCCCTTAATAATACTACTATGGTCCACTACTCTAAATAAATTTCAATCTACAATAATGAAACATAATTGCACCAATATTAGTAAACAAATTTCTAGATTTGTGGTCATTTAGGCATTTTATCAAACACCTAGAGTACACATCATTTTACTACCTCTAGTAATGGTGTTTTGTCATCCAACAATCCCTCCTTCCCACCAACAAGAGATACTAAACCATCCTTTGCCTACAAACAACCTTCTTTAACAGCATTAAAATCATCAATGAACTCACATCCACCCAATTGTTGATAATTAATTCATTACAAAATCTCTACAACACCCAATAATCTAGTTTAAGTATTTATGGTTTCCAAGCACCATCCAATAAGTGTTAATATTTGTTTCTTGATCACATACTAATAATAAATCCATGCATATATCTCTAAGGGTGTAGGATTAACTTTTGGAAGAAATCTTGCCAAAACCCTCTTTTGAGTTCTTGAAGAAATTTCTTGAAGATATGAGGATTTCATGGTGGATTGAGTTAGTTTTAGAATGAAAATGATAGAATAAAACACCAAATTAGTAGGTATTACTCACCTTGGAGATGGGTGGTGTTAGAGGTCTTGAGAGAGTGGAGGAAACCCCCAAAGTTCGGCCAAGAGGAATGGGGGAAAATGAACTCTGAAATGAGTATATAACAGTTTGAGCGCCGCAGGTGGCATAGCGACCTGTGGCTCAATTTCCAGAACCTCAAAAATCACAGCGCCCCACGCTACCCTAGGCGTTGGTGATGGGATATCTTTTCTATTTCGCCCGAAAATATGCAAAACCCTCTCATACGATGTCCGAATTCGACGATTCTTTTTGCTATGGCTCCGTAATTTTAATACAGATCTAATGCTTCAATCAAAACTGAATTTAGAGCTCATTTTCTTAATGTGACACAACGTATTCTTGAAGAAATGACGTCGAAATATTCTAGAAATATCTAAATTAAATTCCGTTAACCATCTGAAATCCACCCGA
This sequence comes from Nicotiana tomentosiformis, assembly GCF_000390325.3. Lineage (NCBI taxonomy): Eukaryota > Viridiplantae > Streptophyta > Magnoliopsida > Solanales > Solanaceae > Nicotiana > Nicotiana tomentosiformis. Next base: position 128,780,597 of record NC_090818.1, read on the forward strand.
ATCCCGTGGGACCTCAACCAAGCGTACCAACAAGTCCTAAAACATTATATGAACTTAGTCGATGCCTCAAATCACACCAAACAACACTAAAAACACGAATCACACCCCAATTCAAGCTTAAATGAAATTATCGTTACATTCGATGGCGAAACCTATCAAATCAAGTCCGATTGACTTCAAATTTTGCATACACGTCATAAATGACATGACAGACCTATTCAAATTTTGCAGAATCAGATTCTAACCCTGATATCAATAAAGTCAAAGTTCGATCAACTCTTTTCACTTAAGCTTCAAAAAATGAGAATTGTTCTTTCAATTTAATCATGTATTATCCGCAAACCAAAATCGACCATACACGCAAGTCATAATATGCATTATGAAGTTTCTTGAGATCTTAAGCCACTGAAAGGGACGCTAATTCTCAAAATGACAAGTCGGATCGTTATATTATATAACGACCTGGCCGGTCGTTTTGAGTATTACAACCCGTTCCCCTATTTACTACTCCGTTTATGCTTTACAGTTATTATTTGACTTGCCGAGGTAATTCTTTCGGGTTTGGTGAGGTTTTGAAATGAATTGAGACATTTAGTCTCCAAAATGAAAACTTAAGTTAAAAAGGTTGACCGGATATTAACTTATGTATAAACGACCCTAGAATAGAGTTTTGATAATTTCAATAGCTCCGTATGGTGATTTTGGATTTAGGAGCATGTCCGGAAAATTATTTGAAAGTCCGTAGTTAAATTAAGCTTGAAATGGCTAATAGAAATTAAAGTTTTAAAGTTTGACCGGGGAGTTGACTTTTTGATATCGGGGTCAGAATCCAGTTTTGAAAATTTGAATAGGTCTATTACATCATTTATGACTTGTGTGCAAAATGTGAGGTTAATCGGACTTGATTTGATAGGTTTCGGCATCGAATATAGAAGTTGAAAGTTCTTAGTTTCATTAAGCTTGAATTGTGGTATGATTCGTGATTTTAGCATTGTTTGATGTGATTTGAAGTTTCGACTAAGTTTGTATAATATTTTAGGACTTCTTGGTGTATTTGGTTGAGGTCCCGGGGCCTCAGGTGAGTTTCAGAGGGTTAACGGATCAATTTTTAGACTTGGAGTGTTGCAGGAAATTTTCTGATATTTGTACCTTGTTACTTTATACGCAATCGCATGAACTTGTTCGCGATCGTGTACGCTTAGCTGGACAGTGGAGGTTTTGTACTATGCGATCGCGTGGGGATATCCGCATTCCCATAGGCTTAAGTATGGACTTCTGAACAATTGTTCTATGCGATCACGTAGCTGGAGAAATCCACGCATTGCTAATGCGTGAGACAGGTCGCGTTCGTGTAGAGGAATTCGAGCAGAAGTGGAGGTCATGCGTTTGTGCTTCGCGATCGCGTGGATGAGTCCGCAATTGTGTAGGTCTGTGAGGTTGAGTTTTGCAATCACACGGACAGGTCCGTGATCGCATAAGGTTAAAATCGATCTAGGGAAAATTGTTTTTGCGATTTCGTGAGATAGTGTGCGATCATGTAGAGAAAATGTCTGGGCAAAGAGTTTAAGTTCTGAAAAATGGGACGTTCTATTTTTACCTATTTGGAGCTCGCAAAGAGGCGATTTTCAGGAGATTTTCAAGAAAAACAACGGGGTAAGTGTTCTTAACTCAATTTTGGTAAAATTACCCGAATCTATGGTTGTTTTCAACATTTAATTGGTGATTTAAGTTAGAAAATTTAGAAAACCCTCTTGATTTAATTTGAAGCTTTGAGGGTTGAGTCGATGTCAGAATTTAGTAAAATTGGTATGGTTGGACTCGTGGTTGAACGGGCGTTCATATTTTATAACTTTTGTCGGGTTTCGAGATGTGGGTCCCACGAGTGATTTTTGAGTTAAATTTCGGATTTTGTTGAAAAATTAGTATTTTCATATGCAATTTATTCCAATAATTTGTATTGACTAGATCGAATTAATTGTGACTAGATTTGAGGCGTTCGGAGGCCGATTCACGAGGAAAGGGTATAGCAGAGTAAAGAATTACACGGTTTGAGGTAAGTAACACTTCTAAACTTGGTTCTGAGGGTATAAATCCATGAATTACATATTGTATAAATTATTTGGAGATGACGCACATGCTAGGTGACGGGCTTGTGGGCATGCATCATGGGAATTGTGACTTAATTGATTCTGTGGAGTTGCATAATTAAATAAATATCATTATCCACATATCCTCCACGTGTTAGAGAAATTGAGCTGAGACTCATATTAAAGATCATGTTTAGGCTACATGCCGATATATTTTTGGGACCCATATGGGTCATATTGTTGTTGAATTATTTGTTTAAATTTATAATTTTGTACTCAGTCACATCTATCACTTGCATATCATATCCCATTCTCCGTTGTCATTTATTGATACATCATATCATCATGTCGGGTTGATTTTCATGTCATTGAGATCTCGAAAAACTGTATATTTTGAGTGATATTTCTGGGATCGGGCTGCACGCCGCAACATGTTTATTTATTTATGCCTGGATCTGGCTATTATAGTGCTTGGGATGAAGGAGCCCCTCCAGAGTCTGCACCCCCCACAGTGAGCGCGATTGATTTATATTCAGTGATGGATCTTTCCCGAAGCATTTATATTGACGGATGGATCTTTCCTGGACATGGATCTTGTATGAATCATTGATATTTGGGGATGGATCTTCCCCTGGGCTGGATTGGCCTTATACAGTACTAAGTGACTGACTGTCAGTTGATGTATACATATATATATATATATATATATATATATGGGATGGATCTTCCCTGAGCTAGATTGGCCTTATACAGTACTAAGTGACTGGCTGTCAGTTGATGTGTGTGTGTGTGTGTATATATATATATATATATATATATATATATATATATATATAAGGGATGGATCTTCCCTGGGCTGGATTGGACATATACAATACTGAGTGATTGAGTATTTTTAGATTGTGAGTACATGAAATTTTCACTAAGGTGCATCAGATACAGAATGTACATTGGAATGCAAATATAGAGATGTCATATTCCTCATATTGTTCAGAATTGATCTATTTTACTTGTACTAAGTTTAACTGTTGAACTTGGAAGCATGCCTACATTTTTGTAATGTTATTTCTATACTGGACTGTACCTGCTGAACTCGTCACTACGTTCAGCCCAAAGGTTAGTCTTCTTACTTATTGAGTTGGTTGCACTCATACTACACTTTGCACCTCGTGTGCAGATCCTGGTGCTTTCGGATATGGCGACTGCTAGATCTCAGAGTGTTATCAGTTGGAGACTATCAAGGTAGATTCTTGGCGTCCGATGAACTTGACTCTTTTCCTTTCAATTATTGTATTGTTCTATATTTTCAGACAATGTTTTTTCAATCAGACTTTGCTATCATTTAGATGCCCATGTACTCAGTGACACTGGGTTTTGGGAGTGGTTTATATATGTAATTGTGAGGTTTTCCATTGAATTCGAATATTATGTTTTCAAACAAAAAATAAATGGTAGTTTATTTAGAGTGTCTGCTTGCCTAGTATTGAGATAGGCGCTATCACGACAGGTGAGATTTTTGGGTCGTGACGCAATTTGAGAAAATTGTGCACATGTTCACACAGATATTCTTCTCAAGGAATTTGACAAGTTGGTATCAGATCTCTAGGTTCATAGGTTATACAAGTCATGAGCAAGTGTCTAGTAGAGTCTTGCGGTATGATGACGTCCATACTTATCTTCGAGAGGATACATGGTATTAAGGATAATTTCCTATCTTTCTTTCCTTATCGTGCAGAATTGATTCAGCAAGAAACATAACTCTTTGAATTCCTTCCACGCATTCGTGTGCGCATGTGAGCGCTCGGTATCAGTTGTGCATCGCCGACTTATGATTCCATGAACGAGGTTCGAGATGAGTATTATGTGTTTTGGTTATGGGCCAGTCTGGAGGACTTGAGGTCAGGTTTAGACCGCAGCTTAGGCTCGGTAGCTTCAGTTGAGTGAACTTGTACATTTGGACTCATATGTATGGTAGTGTCCCTATGAGTAAACTTTTTGGCTCAATGAGCGGTTGAATGACTCTGTGATGGTTTGAATGTGGCGAGAAGAGTTTCTCGAGATGTAAAAAGGTCCATTGGGTGCTTGATGTCTGTCTTGATTCAACTCGCGTGCTACTAATAGAACTCGCACGGACAACTCACGTGCCAATAATATCAATATATGGATCTGCACTGACAACTCACATGCCAATAACATAATCCGCCCGGTATCATCCTAGGCCTCCATTCCAAACATATCACATGGGAGCATTTAAATAGGCATACATGTATATGATGAGAGAGATAAGATTCTCATGTTCCTGGACTAGTATAAATGATATGCTAAAGTGTAGACATGTACAAAGTGTGCTATCGTCGCTCAAATAGGAAATCTTTTATCACTGAGGCTTTTATCAAGTACGTTAAGGGATTTTAACCCCTATGTAGCCTCAAACATAGCTCAAATCGCTCACTCAATGTTACAGATATGAGAAACATCATAGCTTAAAGCTTAACAGTCAATTCTAGGCTTATTATAGCCTAAACGCAATCCGAGCATGGATAAATAGCCCTCTTAAAAGTCCTCAATGACTTAACCATAAAACATACTATTATCTAGTTAACTTTGCCATATCTTCACAGTCCGCGACCTCGAAACAATTTGCTTCTGAGAACTCCCAGTCCCCCAAATTCATAGAACACATGAACCACCGTAACTGATCACAACTCCAGCACTCGAATGACTATCACAACCTTCATGCACGATCATCCCACTAGGAATACATCCATACATCTTCCGTGCCACATAGCAATAATTTGAATATCATCAGTCTATCAACCAGGTGAGTACTGCAATACCAATGAACATCCATAAGTCAAAACACAATGCACCTTCTGAAATGCACACCCTTCTCAGGAATTACCGAGCAGTTATAACATTTATCTAAATATCTGAAACTGGCCATGCTGTCCAAAATTCGAGACCTTCCCTTCAAGACTGAAATGCCACCTTATACATGTAAATCTTAATCCCGCACAACACACCACATCTATCATGTCATCATGTGAAAAGCACGAGAATCTCATTATCAACTCTGAGCCACCAGCAAATTACATACCCGGTTAGTTAGAAACCTTCCATTTGCTTCCATCCAGGAGGAAGTCTAAATACACAACATGTTTCTTACACCTGTAGAAAATATAAGGCTCAAACCATGGTAGAAACCATCAAGAACACTTTGAAATCTGTATGCACATAACCAAGCTATCAGAACTGAATTCCTATAACTCGACCAAGCCATGCAGGTCACCAAACCCTAGAATGTTTCCACCAAAACATTTGTAGAGCCTTGCTACATCATAATTACCCCCATAAATGCCACAATCGATACACCTACTCTGAAAAGACCTTATGTGAACTTAAAATTGTGCTTTTACCTTTCTTATACTGGAATGTAGAAACTATAGTCATATTGAATTACCGCAAGTCTCGACAACATCCAATGTAAATACCCTATTCTAGTGATATAAAAAATTCAAAAAATATTCAATTGCCACATATATATTTTGAATCCATTAGAAACCTATCGAGAGTCATCCACTCTGCTCAAATCTAAATCGTATCGCCCAAACGGGCCGAAAGACACGTTCCCCATTAGCACAACAACACTCAAAGAGGTAACCCTGCCTTAACACCACCAATCAAATTTATACTTCGTGCGTACTACATCCTTCACAATAACAACTTGATCATCCCATGATTTTCATATATTCATAAAGTGAAATATAACCCGTATACAGGAATTTAATTACTCGAGTCATCCTCGATCTCAACCTTTGCAGTCATAACTGATCCACAAGTATGTCTCAGACCAATACGAAAATTTAACATATAACCATGAGATTGAATTGTCAATAGCAGGCTCCTCCACTTGGCTCAAAGCCACAGATTAAAACACTCGATAACGCACACTACTCATACTCTATTACTGCCATAATACTGCAGTCAGTTCAGCGAAAATTCTTCTCAAGCTAATGCAACACCAACCATAAAATACCTCAATCACCCGCTAACCTCGCATTTATTCTCTTGACAGTCACGTCAACTTTCTCACCCGATCAACATATCACAGAGCTTTCCCTCGTTCAACAAGTACCATAGCCAATTGTTTAAACCGAATTCTAAATTATTCTTCCAACACATTGTAATCAAACCTGATAGTATCCATTCTAGGTCCAAGGACCTTATATCACCAAACACAACTATTCTAGCTATTCTGGTGTAATCTTGCCTCTTTAAAAACCGGAACATAACATTATTTAAAACCAACTCATCAAACTCCTATTCCATATTACCATGCACATACCCGGGGGTGATCCCACATCACCCTATTCTATATAGGCCAGACAACACAACACAACACAACTAAAAAAATCATTAATTTAACCTTAGCCCAAAAACCTGGAGCTCAATTTCTAACATCCAGAATTCTTTTCAAGACTTGAATCTCATATCTACACACTGTATAAGTCTGAACAAGCTGTATCAAGCCATAGCAATAACCCCATATATAGTCACATAACATACTACACAACTCGCATGCTCGCAACACCATTCCCGATTACAGTAATAGTCCAAACCAACCAAGTACTAGTATTAAATCCCACAGAAGTCGTATTGTTGTTGAATTATTTGCTTAAATTATAATTTCATACCCAATCATGTTCATTCATTTTATATCATTTCTCAGTCTCTGTTGTAATTTATTGTCACATCATATCATCATTTTGGGTGAGTGAGGCCAAGGTCCTGATTGTGAGTGATATTTATGGGAGCTAGTTGCACGCCGCAACATGCATCCCCATAATAGTAGCCAAAATCACACAACAATTCACATAGAATATTATCACAAAATCACAGTATAAAAGAGATTGATGACTGGATGAGGCCGATGGCCTGATTGTCAATGATATTTATGGGAGTTAGCAGCACGCCGCAGCATGCATCCGCATAACAGTAACCCAAATCACACAACAATTCACACAGAATATTATCACAAAATCATAGTTTAATCAACTCGTATTTACAAATTGTCCGTATGCCACAACCTTTCCCAAGGTACAACAAAATTAATTAATGTCACAACAAATAGCCCACGGCTCAACACAATGTATATAAATCTCAAAAACAACAACAAGGATGGAAAAGTAACTCAGCAAGAACAACGCCTTCTTTAATCCATATTCTTGGTAAATAGATTAATACCTCATTTCAAATTTTATTAATTAATTATTTGCATATGAAAAATCCTTAATGAAATTATTTCCACGAAATGGCAACTCAACAGAACACAGAATCCACATAAAAGTCAAGTGACAATCACACCAAATTATCATATAAAAACAAACTCGGCAAACAAGGAATGAGACATGACAAATAAAGGATTAAATAAGTGCCAAAAAGTTCTAATTTAACACATAAAATGCCTAAGACTTTAAACCAATAGAATTTGCACATATAAGCCCGAGTATGTACTCGTCACCTCACGTACACGGCTTTCACATTACACGAATGGTACATACGACTCAATGCCTAAGGGGTAATTCCCCCACTCAAAGTTAGACAAGATACTTACCTTTTTGAAGTTAGACCGATATTCAAAAATAGCCTTCTTGCGTGTAATTACCTCTGTACGGCTCAAATCTAGCCAAATTAATTGCATAACTTCATTAAAATTCATTGGAAATAATTCTGGATAATAAAATATCGACTTAAAATTTCACACTAAAAAGTCAACCAAAAGTCAATGCAGGGCCCGCTCTGAGAACCCGATAGAATTTTAACGAAATCCGAACACCCATTCCGATACGAGTTCAACCATACCAATTTTATCAAGTTCTGGTAAGGAATCGACCTCCAAATCTAAATTTTTTGTTTTTGAAAGATTTTGCAAAAATCTCAATTTCTTCCATCAAAACCCGAATTAAACGATGAATATATCCACGGATTTATGATATATAATCCCTTTCGGGTATAGAACACTTAACCTAGTCAAAGTGGTGAAGAAATCCTCAAAAGCGCCCAAAAGCGAGCTCCAATTATCCCAATCAAAAATGAAGAAATGACATATTTTCAATCCTTAAGTTTCTGCCCAGATTCGCATTTGCGGACAAAAACTCCGCATTTATGAATGAACAATAACCTCCAATGAACAGTGTTCGCAATTGCGATGAACAATGTTCGCAATTGTGAATGAACAGTGTTCGCAAGTGTGAATGAACAGTGTTCGCAATTGTGAATGAACAGTTTTCGCAATTGTGAATGAACAGTGTTCGCAATTGCGAATGAACAGTACCACCAGAAACCAGTAAATCCAAACATCTCCAAAATGATCTGAAACCACCCCGAAACTCATACGGAACTTTCGGGACACAAACCATATATGAATTTTAATCATAAAATACGCTACGAACTTGCTCGCATACTCAAAACACTAAAAAGAGGTTGTCTTGACCCGATATTCACCATGGTCAAACACCTAAATTTCTTAACTTTACTAGTCTCTCAACCAATGATCTAAAAACACACCCAAGAAAATCATACCAACAAGTCTCAAAACATGATACAAACGTAGTTAGGGACTTAAATCACATCCAACAATGCCGAAATAACGAATCACGCCTCGAATCGAATTATGAGTTAAGAAATTTCCAAATTTTATAATTTGCGCCGAAGCGTATCAAATCAATCTGGAATGACTTCAAATTTTGCACACAAGTCATAAATGACATAATGGAGTTGTTACAATTTTAGGAATCAAATTTTGATGTTTATATCAATAAAGTCAACTCCCGGACAAACTTTCTAAAAATCTTCCATTTTCCAACTTTCGCCAAAATGCGTCAAATTGTCCTACGAACTTCCAAATCCAAATATGGACATACACCTAGGTCCGAATTCACCATACGAAGCTATTGACATCATCAAAATCCCATTCCAGAGTTGTTTGCTCAAAAGTTAAACTCCGGTCAACTCTTTTCATTTAAGCTTCAAAAATAAGGATTGTTCTTCCAATTTAATTCCGAACCTTCCAAAACCAGACTCGATCACACACGCACGTCATAATATATATTACAAAATTGCTCGGGACCTTAAGTCACTGAACGGGATATTAATTCTCAAAATGACAAGTCAGGTCATTACAAAAAATTCCATCCACACATCTGGAGGAGCGTTCGGACCCTTAGATCTCTCCCAATTGTCATACCAAAAAACTGCTACCTCAGTATCACTGGCGTGCATAACCCGCAGTGACCGATGAACCTAATCAATAAAAGTTTGCGGGTCTTCCTTGGGGTCTGATCTGGTAAACACTAGAGGGTCTAGATTAATAAAATCAAGAACTCTCGCACTAACCGGTCTGTTAGCAGCACCGGTATTCTGCCTCTGAGGCTGATCAGCTACCAATCTAGTCAACAATTGCACTGCACTGCGCATATCCTGGTCTATAGTGCCAGACGGGGGAAATTGAGGTGCTGGGTCCCTCCTAATATCCTTTAGAGGAGACGGGGTGTATGAGGTATGAGATGGCATCTCACTCTGAGCCTCACTTTGGCCTGCTCTAGCTAGAGGCACTTGACTGGTACCCTCTCCCGCAGTTGTATCAAGCCATCTACTAATCGTTTGCTTTCTAGTCGAAGTCATTGCTGAAAGAAAACAAGGTGAATATTAGATATGAACACTTACGATACGACTCAACTCTACACACGATCTAGATTCAGAAGGAAGGTAACGACCCTAGATGTCATGTAGCCTCCTGATTATAAATGTGGAGTGCTACACATCCATAATCAAGACTTTACAAGACACGGCTCAGAGATAACCCCTAGGACAGACTTGCTCTGATACCATGTTTTTCATGACCTAAACTGGAGGGCCATGACTGGCACCCAGGCCATACCTGCCGAGCACCAACGTACATTTTATCTAACTTTTCTTATTATTTATAAGGGCCGACGAGATCAACATAAATGGTAGACATGAATCATAAACAACCAACAATGACATATTATGGTATGAACATATATAGCATGGGCCGACAAGGCTGTCATGAAGCTATATATAAGGTACGAGCCGACAAGCTGCCATGAAAGATTATACAACAAAATTCAACAGACAAGGCTATCCAAACTATACATGAGATGACACCTATCTATAAGCCTCTAAATAAACATAAGTTCTAAAATATTGCAGGCACTGGGCCCCAACATACCCATAATGTCTATAACAAAAATGCATACCAAGACCACAGCAAGTCTGGAGAAGGGATCTCGCCAATAACCGCTGAACTTGGTAGCCTACTGTGGTGGGGGAGCTTCGTCTACCTATCTATCAGGACTTGCAGCATGACATGCAGCGTCCACAAATAAAGTGGACGTCAGTACGAATAAAGTACTGAGTATGTAAGGCAGGAAAGCATAAATAATAATAGTAATGTATACAGGGATAGAGAATATACAACATGTAACACCTGAGTGCCTCTGAGGGAGACTGTCATGAAATGCATGATATATATATATATATATATATATATATATATATATATATATATATATATATATATATATATATATGAATACACTTTTAAAAACATACGCCTATGTGGGATTCGTCACCATCATCATATCGTACACGACCGTAATATACTCAGTAAAAAGTACCCAGCAATCATAAGGCTCGGTATAATTGTACCCGACCATGTGGAGCTCGATAAAACCCAACTAATCAGTGATTCCACAATAGGTGCCATTCCTAGCCGACTATAGTGCAGCTCGATAGAGTAAAATAGGTACATACATATAATGCATGCTGGACTCATGGGAATCACATTCTAAACCTTTCGGAGTAACGTAAGGTCGGTAACCTCCGTATACGTTATTAGAGTTAATTTGTCATCATGAATCTTATAGGAATCAAGAAATACCAACAAAATTTCATACATAGGAATAAGAGAAGCAAGATCAACATCAATCGTTCCATAATAAGGGAAACAATCTAAGTACTACTAGCTTCTAAGAGTGGAGTATCTTTGGAAGCTTGTTCGTTTACGTTACGCACCATCAAAGTTGTGCAAAAGAAAGAAAGGGATAGCCTCACATACCTTGTATATACTTACCAATCTCAAGCTATGAAAATCTCATTGCTCATTAGTCTACAATAGGAGAAATGATACTATCGTTATCGTTTAAGCATCGTAACTAGTATATATCAACCGCAACCTATCTTACGATGAAATGGAAAGCACCTCCCCTATTTATATGACTTCCCACAAGTTAAAACAATCACCAAATAGACCAAACAACATCAATAATATAAACATTAAGCGTCCCAAAACAGTCCACAAATCAACAACATTACTAACAAGTCTTTCGATAGATATCTCACAAGTTCTAGCTTCAACGACTTAGCCACAACTTGGATAAACATAAATAAATATAGAGTAATAGGTTCCTTGCCTTTAAATAGGTATAAAAACTCTAATTTGACCTTACTTCACCACGAAATATCCTTCCAATGCAGCCACAAGAACAAGGAAGCGAAACTAGCAATCAATTCGGGGTTTTCGGCACTAAAATCACTTTAGAAGACTTGAAATCACCTAGGGTTGATATTAAAAACTTGAGAGAGTACTTTATATAACTTAAACCACTTAAAAAAACCTCTCATACGAGCTAGATCCACATAAAAATCAGCAACAAGAAGAAGAACAAGAAACTCACTAGCACTACGGGATTTCCGACACTTGATTTGTGTTGTTTGCCCTTTGCTTGGGTCTTGGATCATGAGAGAACCTTGAGATAAAGCTTTTAGGTGTCTAGCGTCTGAAGAGAGTGAAAAAGAATTATTATAACGGGCTTTAGGTGTCTCATATATATCAATATATCTCAACCGCCTAAGTGGGTCCAATAGAGAATTGCTTGCGCAGTCTCGCAAAAACATAAATATCTCTCTACTCCGACGTCGTATCGATGAACGGTTTAATGCGTTGGAAACTAGACTCTTAGATACTCAATTTTTGTATAGATAAACCCATTATTTCAAGTACATTTAGATAAAGTCTTAGTAATATTAAACCTAAATTTTAAGTAAAATTATGAACGTAAGTTGCGATAACTTTTGTCGACTTTTGTTTCATAACTCTCTTGAATTCATGACTTATGATGCGGATATTATATGATTCAAATACCTTAAAATATGACCTCCTTGAATATTAAGCACCTCTAGTTTTACCCAAAAATATGGGTTACTACATCCTTGATTCGTTTTACTTCTAACTTCTAATACTTGTTAACCACTCTTATACACCCTTATATCATTTAAGACCAATGGGATTAAATTCTTATCATCTCAAAGATAACCTCTTCTCGAATTTACATCGACTAACTTATGGTGTGATTTATTGTACGTGGATATGGTTTGTAACATATCCGGATCCGGTCTCCTGGACCCATGCAGATAGCGTGGGCTATATTGCATGACAATCTGGGAATTGGCCGAAATTCCAATTTTATGGCCCCAAAACACCAAAAAATGAGGAACTGTGTAATGACCCGGCCGGTCATTTTGAGGATTTAAGTCCCATTCGGCAACGCAATGACTTGAGCAGCTTCGAATTATGTGTATTGACTTGCGTGCATCATTGAATTCAGTTACCAGATGATTCAGAGTGATTTGGGATACTCGGTCCCTAAAACGAAAGCTTAAGCTTTAGGATTTTGACCGTAGACGAAACTGTGTAAAAATGACTCAAGAATAGAGTTTTGTCGGTTCTGTTAGCTTCATTGGGTGATTTTGGACTTGGGAGCGTGTCCGAACTATGAATCTGAGGTGTATAGCTGATTTAGGCTTGAAATGGCGAAAGTCGAATTTTTGGAGATTTGAACCGAAAGTGGACTTTATACTATCAGGGTCAAAATGCGATTTTGAGAGTTCGAACAACTCCTTTATGTTAGTTGGGACTTGCCTGCAAAAATTGACGTCATTCCGGGTTGGTTTGATAGGTTTCGGTGTGAGTTTTAGAAGTTGGAAGATTTGAAAGTTTGTAAGTTTGATTCTTGGTTCGATTCGTAGTTTCGCCGTTGTTTGATGTGATTTGAGACCTCGAGCGAGTCCGTGTTAGGTTATAGAACTTGTTTGTGTGTTTAGACGTGGTCTCGGGGGCCTCGGGTATGTTTCGGGTGGGCTACGGTTCATTTTCCTCCTATTTTGAACTGCTGATATCTGTCATCTGGTTTTCTCTTTCACGTTCGCATCTGCTCCTCCGTGTACGCGAAGAATAATTTTGGAGGAGGGAATATTTGTTCTTCGCGTTCGCATTCCTCATTCTGCGATCGTGGAAGCCGACCTTTTCCTTTATTGCGTTCGCATCATCCCACGCGTTCGCGTAGCTATGCCATTCAACTATTTGCATTCACCTACTATTTCACGTGTCCGCGAAGAGCAGTTGTTGGCCCATCAGACTTTTCCTCTACGCGTTCACAAACGTGTTGTCGCGTTCGCGAAGCACAACTGGGCAGATTTTGTTTTTCTTCTTCGCGAACGTGATTGTTCTTCCGCGTTCGCGATGCTTAAAGACCTAGGCAGAATATAAGATTTCCAAATTGAGGGTTAGGCCATGTTTATCATATCTTGACTTATAGAGCTCGGTTTTGAGCGGTTCCTTGTGGGTTTTTCAAGAAAATCGATTGGGTAAGTGTTCTTCACCTAACATTTAATATATTCCATGATTATATCATTATTTTTATCATTTAATTTATGTTTTGAGTTGAAGAAAATGGTGGCTTTTGAAGAAAAGTTTCAAAATAAAAAATCATGATTTGAGGAACGAAATGGTATCGAAATTTGATGATTTTAGTATGGTTGAACTCATATCAGAATGGGTGTTCGGGTTTTGTAAAATTTGCCGGGTTTTGAGGTGCGGGCCCGGGGATCTACTTTTGGACCGATTTTTAGATTTGTATAAAGATTGAGACATTATGATTCGGAATAATCTCTTATGAGTTTTATTTGTGCTTTGAAGTTATTTTGATTAGATTTGAGCCATCCGGAGGTCATTTCACCCGAGAAGTTCATTTTTGAGTATCGGTCTATCTTCTTTGAGGTAAGTATCTTGCCTAACTTCGTGTGGGGGAACTACCCCTTAGGATTTGAGTCTTCTATGCTAATTGTAGTCCGTGTACGCGAGGTGACGAGTACGTACCCGGACTTATTTGTGGAAAATTGGCCTTTAGGGATTCTTAGGTACTTGTATTCACTGAATATGTTATTGTTCTCGTTATGATTATGTTTCTTTATTTCCAATTTCCTTCTACCTGCTTTAATTGGAATTAATTGCTTCATGATCCACTTTTGTGTTCATTTGATTCATATGTGCCTTAGCTGAAATTGTATCTCTTCTATTTCCGTGTTTTCTTTTCCCTAACTGCTTATCTTTATCTGAAGTTATAATTATCTCTTCTGTAATTGTTCATCCTTTATTGAGGCTATGATTTTCTTTATACTGCTTATCCTTAATTGAAGTTGTTGTGTCTCTTTTGTGCTTTTCCAGCCTTAAAAGAAGTTTAGATATCCTATATCTTAGTTGACTTATCCTTATTGGAATTATTGACTTGTGATATCTCCCTCGTTGTTGAACAATACTTTATGGGACCGTTGAGCCGTTCTTATTATGACTACCATTCTCTATTGTGGCAACTCCTTCTGAATTAGTTCCTCCGTTTCCTTGAGTTCTGAAATTTCTGAGTTGACGTATTTGTCGTATCCTTGTATTATTTTCATTGTTGTTGTTGTAACTATTGAGGTGATGTACGAGGTTTCTGTCATGCGGTTGTTGTTATTGTGATGCACGAGGTTTCTATCGTGTGGTTGTGGTTATTGTGATGCATGAGGTTTCTTCCGTGCAGTTGTTGTTATGGGGTTGCGCGAGGTTTCTGTCGTCCCATTGTTAC
The DNA here is from genome assembly GCF_000390325.3 of Nicotiana tomentosiformis. Lineage (NCBI taxonomy): Eukaryota > Viridiplantae > Streptophyta > Magnoliopsida > Solanales > Solanaceae > Nicotiana > Nicotiana tomentosiformis. The sequence continues at coordinate 128,795,670 of NC_090818.1, forward strand.
TATTGATATTTGTACATGCGGCATGACAAGGATATATATATATATATATATATATATATATATATATATATATATATATGTGGGGGGAGGGGGGTTGTGCATGTTGCAAGACAAGGTGGGAACATTATTATGCACGTGTGACGAGACAAGGCGGGCATTTATTTTACTATTTCACACATGGCGAAACAAGGTGGGTTGTGTCAGGGATTGATCTGTGATGGTTTGGGGGCATTCTTGTTGTTGATATTGTGTAGTGGTACACTTACCTGTATGAGCTTTATCTTGTGAAAGCTGTGAGAAAATATTCTACGTGTTGTCCGTTCTTTTTCCTTATGCTTATTTGCTGGTATGGACTATGTTAGGACACTTGCACAAGCATACACGTAGCTAAGCACTCTTATCGGATAAGAGGTGTTCTTGATATTGTTGAGCATAGATGCTCACCCTTGTTTACTTGTCTTCTATGTGAGAATGGCTCTATTGGCACGTGAGTCGTCAGTGCACTTATGAAGTGTTATGAGGGCACAAGATGCCAAGTGTTAGGGTTCAGGTATTGAGACCCGTGTGTTGTGATTTGTCCAAGGTTGGGTACCTAGGGGAGTTTGATGACTAAAACCTGATGCAAAAGCAGTTGTAGTTGCTGAGTTATTACTTGTCCTTGCTGTATTTGTGATTCCGGATTTAGGTTGTGTTCCATTCACTTTTCTGATGTCATTTTTATGGTATCCCGCTGATACTTGTTGTTTCCTTTCTTATTGCCATTACTGTATTGTGAGCCATATTGCATAGTCTTTATGTAGATATCATATTTTTGTTGTTCATATACTTATACTTGTTCAGTTTATTAGACCAGCGGGTGTCTTGACTGTTCCTCGTCACTACTCCACCGAGGTTAGTCTTGATACTTACTGGGCACCGCTGTGGTGTGATCATTCTACACTTCTGCACATTTTTGTGCAGATCCAAGTATTTGTTCGTTAGTAGCTGTGCGGGTCATTACTGAGGAGACTCATGGTAAACCTGCTGCTATGTTCGCAGGCTTCAGAGTCACCTTCAAGTTTTTGTTTTGCACTGTTTATTCTTATTTCTGGACAGTTGTATTTAGAAATTTTCTAACAAACACTCTGTAGAGCTTATGACTTGTACTACCGGTTTTGGGAATTGTAAATTTTAAGAGATTTCTATTTCAAATTATTGGATGTTATTTAAATAATGTTGTTATTTCAATTAATGTTAGGCTTACTTAGTTCCTAAGACTAGGTGCCATTACGATACCCAAACGGAGGGGAAATTGGGCCGTGACAAGATGGTATCAGAGCTCTAGGTTCATAGGTGCTACGAGTCATAAGAGAGTTTAGTAGAGTCTTGCAGATCGGTACGGAGACGTCTGTACTTATCTTTGAGAGGCTACAAAACTATTAGGACAATTTTACTTCCTTCATTCCTATCGTGCGAGTTCATTGATCTCGAAGTTTGAACTATTATCACTCCATTCTCTCACAGATAGTGAGGACACGAGGTGCAGTTATTGACGACGCTGCTCCCGGAGCAGGTGTCACTAGAGGTAGAGGCAGAGGCCGATGAGGAGCACGTGTCGTAGCTAGAGCGCCTACCAGAGTAGCAGTTGAAGAGCCGTCAGTAGTTCCAATTAGGGGCCAGCTACCGGAGGCGCCTGATGTTACCCCCAGACTTGAGGAGACCTTAGCACATTTCCTGAGCATGTTTGGTAAATTGGCTCAGGCGAGGTTGATTCCAATTGCACCAGCTACTTCACAGACCGGGGGAGGAACCCAGACTCCAGCCGCCCACACCCCAGAGCAGCGAGTTCATGTTGGCGGGTTCCAGGTGTCATGGCGACACAACCTATGGTTCCAGTTCAGCCCGTGTTCAGGGCTACAACATCTGAGGAAGAGCAGTATAGACTTGTAAGGTTTAATAAATATGACCCTCCTACATTCAGTGGTTTGGCTTCAGAGAGTGCACATGATTTTCTGGAGGAGTGCCATCGCATTTTCCGCACTATGGGTAGTGTTGAGACGAGTGGGGTTGCTTTTACTACGTTCCAACTTAAGGGAAAGGCTTATCAGTGGTGGCGGGCATATGAGTTGGGTAGCCTGGCCGATGCAATTTCACTTACGTGGGTTCAGTTTTTAGAGATGTTCTTGAGAGAGTTTGTACATCAGTCCCTTTCGGATGCATGGCGCGCGGAGTTTGAGCGGCTACGCCAGGGCACTATGTCAGTATCAGAGTATGTCGTGAGATTCAGTGATTTGGGCAGGCATGCACCTGCCTTGGTCGCCATAGTTAGAAAGCGTGCTCGTAGATTCATTGAGGTCATTTTTTATGGGCCGACAAAATATTAGGTGATCCAAGTTCGGTCTCTCGGACCCATGCAGATGGCGCGGGTTATAGCGCATGAAAATCTAAGAATCTGGCAAAATTCCAATTTTATAGCCCTAAAATGCCAAAAAATGAGGAACGGTCATGGCGAGGTAATGACTATTGTTCCTTAGGTCGTTTTTAATGGGTGTAAAAATTTAAGGCGATCCGGGTCCAGTCGCTTCGACCCATGTAGATGGTGTGGGCTATAGCATACGAAAATTAGAGAATCGGATGGAATTCCAATTTTATGGCCCTAAAATGCCAAAAATAAGGAACGGTCATAGCAAGATGATGACTATTGTTCCTTAGATCATTTTTGATAGGCCAGCTAAATATTAGGCGATCGGAGTTAGGTCGCCTGAACCCATGCAGAAGGTGTGGGCTATAACACAAAAATCTAGGAATCGGGAGGAATTCTTGCGCCCTAAAATGCCAACAAAAAAAAAAGAAACGGTCATGGAGAGGCAATGACTATAGTTCCATAGGTCATTGTTTATTCACCGAAAAAAATTTAGGCGATCTGAGTCCGAACGCGCAAACCCATGCAGATGGCGAGGGCAATAGCACACAAAAATGTGGGAACCAGGCAAAATTCCAGTTTTATGGCCCTAAAACGCCAAAACATGAGGAACGGTCATGGCGAGGTGATGAATATTATTCCTTAGGTCGCTTTTGATGGGCCTATAAAATTTTAGGCAATTTGGGTCCGGTCGCCCAGACCAATGCAGATGACGTGGGCTATAGCACACAAAAATCTGAAATTCCGGCGAGACTCTAGTTTTATGGCGGGGCGATGACTATTATTCCTTAGGTCGTTTTTTATGGGATGGAAATTTTTTTGAATATCTGTGTTCGATCGCTCAGACCCATGCAGATGGCGTGGGCTATAACACATTAAAATCTGAAAACCGAGAGGAATTCCAGTTTTATGGCCCTAAATGCAAAAAAACGAGGAACGGTCATGGCAAGGCATGACTACTATTCCTTAGGTACGTTTTTATGGGCCGAAAAAAGTTTAGGCGATCGGGGTTCGGACTCCCGGATCCATGCAGATGGCGTGGGCTTTAGCACACGAATCCTTTGGAATCGGGAGAAATTTCAGTTATAAGCCCCTAAAATGCCAAAAATAAGGAACAGCCATGGTGAGGCGATGACTATAGTTTCTTAGGTCATTTTATATGGGCCGGTAAAATTTTAGGTGATCCGGGTCTAGTCGCGTGAACCCATGCAGAAAGCGTGGGCAATAGCACACGAAAATTTGGGAACCGGACGAAATTCCAGTTTTATGACCCTAAAATGCACCAAAGTGAGGAACGGTCATGGAGAGGCGATAACTATTGTTCCATAGATAATTATTTATGGGCCAGAAAAATTTTAGGCTATCGGAGTCCGGACGCCTGGACCCATGCAGATGGTCTGGGCTACGAAAATCATGAACTAGACGAAATTCCAGTTTTATGGCCTTTAAATGCCAAAAAACGAGAAATGGTCATGGCGAGGCGATGACTATTGTTCCTTAGGTCATTTTTTATAGGCCAACAAAATTTTAGGCGACTATGGTCCCTTCGCCTAGACCCACGCAGATGGTGTGGGCTATAACACACAAATATCTGGAAAACAAGCAAAGTTCCAATTTTTTGTGTCTAGAATGCCAAAAAACGAGGAACGATCATGGCCAGTCGATGACTAATGTTCCATAGGATATTTTTTATGCCGTCAAAATTTTAGACTATCGGGGTCTGTCACGACCCAATTTTTCCTCTGTTAGGTATCGTGATGGCACCTAGTCTTAGGGACTAGGTAAGCCTAACATTTACTCAATAACAACAATAATTAAATAACATCTAACAATTTTTGAAATGGAAATCTCTATAAAATTTACAATTCCCAAACCGGTAGTACAAGTCATAAATTCTATAGAGTTTTCTATAATTTTCTAAATACAACTATTTGAAATAAAGTAAATAGTGTGTATACAGATTAGAAGGTGACTCTGAAGCTTGCGAATGCAACATCAGGTTTACCTTGAGTCTCCACAGCAACAATCCACAGACCTAGCTAATGATCAACTGACTTTGAAATACCTGGATTTGTACAAAACAATGTGCAAATGTGTAGTATGAGTACACCACGGAGGTACCCAGCAAGTATCAAGACTAACCTCAGTGGAGTAGTGACGAGGAACAGTCAAGACACCTAATGGACTAAATAACCTGAACAAGTATAAGTATAGGAACAACAGAGTATGATATCTACATAAAGACTATGCAAAGTGGCAAATAATATGATAATTGCAATAAGGAAGGAAAACAACAACTAATAGCGGAACATCATAATAATGACATAGAAGAATGAACGAAAACACAGCCTAAATCCGATAATCATAGATAAAGAAAGGACAAGTAACAACTCAACAAAACGACCGCTTTCACACCAGGTTCTAGTCAACAAACTCCACGAGGTACTGAACCTTATACTATTCACAACTCACAGGTCCCAATACCTAAACCCTAACACTTGGCATCTTGTGCCCTCATTACACTTCATAACCACACTGATGACTCACGTGCCAAATAGAGCCATTCTCACATAGAAGGCAAGTAAATAAGGGTGTGCATCTATACTCAACAATATCAAGAAAACCTCTTAACCGATAAGAGTGTTCAACTACGTGTATGCTTGTGCAAGTGTCCTAACATAGTTCATGCCCGCTAGTAAGTATAGGAAAAGAAATGGACAGCACGTAGAATATTTTCTCACAACTTTCCACAAGATAAAGCTCACACAGGTGAGTGTACCACTACACAAACATCAACAACAAGAATGCCCCCAGGGCATCACAAATCAATCCCTGACATAGCCCACCTTGTCTCGCCACGTGTGCAATAATAAACTGAATGCCCGCCTTGTGTTGCCACACATGCATAATAATGTTCCCACCTTGTCTCGCCACATGCGCAACCCACATATATATAGCCTGCCTTATCACGCCGCATGTGCAAATATCAATAGTAACAATAGCATGACAGAAACCTCGTGCAACCCTATAACAATAACCGCACGACAGAAATCTCGTACATCACAATAACAACCACACGAAAAAAACCACGTGCATCATAACAATAAGTACAACAGCAACAATAACACTTATACAAGGGTACAGCAAATAAATCAACTCAGAAATTCTAGAACTCGAGAAACGGAGGAACTAATTCACAAGGAGTAGCCACAATAAAGAATGCTAGTCATAATAAGAACAACTCAACAAGAAAGGAAATATTATGTAACAACGGTCCACAATGTACAGTTCGACAATGAGGGAGATAACACAAGGAGAATAATTCCAAATATGGACAAGTCAACTAAAATATAGGATATCAAACTCCTTTTAAGATTGGGCAATTAAGAAAGAGATACAACATATTCAATTAGGGATAAGCAGAAGAAAGATAATAATAGCCTCAATTAAGGATGAACAACTACAGAAGTGATAATTATAACTTCAAATAAAGATAAGCAGGTAGGGGAAAGATAACATGGCAATAGAAGAGATAACAATTTCAGTTAAGGCACAGATGAATCAATAAGCAACAAGGGCGGATCATGAAGCAATTAATTCTAATTAAAGCAGGTAAGGGTGAAACTAGTAATTAAGAAGCGTATTCATAACCAAACAACTGCATATTCAGTAAATACAAGGACCTAAGAAGCCTAAAAGGCCAACTTTCCACAAATAAGTCTGAGCACGTACTCGTCACCTTGCGTACACGGACTACAATTAGCATAGAGACTCAAACCCTAAAGGGTAGTTCTCCCACACGAAGTTAGGCAAGATACTTACCTCAAAGAAGACAGACCGATACTCAAAAATGAACTTCTCGGGTGAAATGACCTCCGGACGGCTCAAATCTAACCAAAATAACTTCAAAGCACAAATAAAACTCATAAGAAACTATTCCGGATCATAACGCCTCAATCATTATCCAAATCTAAAAATCGACCCAAAAGTCAACCCCCGGGACCGCACCTCGGAACCGGACAAATTTTTTAAAACCCGAACACCCATTCCCATACAAGTTCAACCATACTAAAATTATCAAATCCCGATATCAATTCTCCCCTAAAATCATGATTTTTCATTTTGAAAGTTGTCTTCACAAATTTCCATTTTCCTCAACTCAAAACACAAATTAAATGATACAAATAAAGATAAAATCATAGAATATATTAAATTCTAGGTGAAGAACATTTACCCAATCGATTTGCTTGAAAACCCCACGAAGAATCTCCCAAAACCGAGGTCTAAAACTCAACATGTGGAGAAAATGGCAAAACCCTCGAATATAAACTCTCTGCCCAGGACTTCCGCATTTGCGGACAAATAAGCGCATATGCGTTATCGCATTTGCGAGAAACGTTCGCATCTGCAAACTCAACTGGCCAGCCCAGTGGCCACACCTGCGCAAAAGGAAGTCGCACTTGCGACACCGCAGAAGCGCACAGGTAGACGCAGAAGCGTAAATCTCCGCATTTGCGATCAATGGGCCGCAAAAGCGGTCATCGCATCTGCGACAAACACTCCGCAAAAGTGAAGCTCCGCCTCAGGTCTCAACATCGCAGAAGCGACAAAATACACGCAGAAGCGACTCCGCACTTGAGATCAAACCTCCGCAGTTGTGGTACACTGGAAGCAGACCTGAACACAAGCATAAAAATCATTTGAAGCTCGTTCGAAACACACACGGGGTTCCGGGGACCCCGTCCAAACAAACCAACCAATTCCATAACCTAACATGGACACGCTCGAGGTCTCAAGTCACATCAAACAATGTTGAAACTATGAATCGCACCATGAATCAAACTTATGAACTTTCAAATCTTCCAACTTCTAAAACTCGCGCCAAAACCTATCAAATCAACCCGGAATGACGTCAAATTTTGCAGGCAAGTTCCAAATAACATAACGGAGTTTCTCCAACTCTCGGAATCGCATTCTGACCCTAATGTCAATGTCACCAAAGTCAATCTTGGTCAAACCTCTTAACCTTCTAAACATCACCTTTTCCAACTTTCGCCGAAATGCTCCAAATTACCTTAAAGACCTCCAAATCCGGATGCACGCCTAAGTCCAAAATCACTATACGAAGCTGTTGAAATAAATCAAAACCCATTCCGGTGCCGTTTACACAAAAGTCAAATTCCGGTCAACTCTTATTGCTTAAGCTTTCATATGAATCCTTCTTCCGATTTGACTCTGAATCATCTGATACCTGAATTCGACCACGCACGAGAGTCAAAATTCTCACCTTCCGTTCATTTCCAAAAAACCCGATTCTAAATCCACACTCGGTATCAGTCTCAACCAGCTACAATAACTCATGCCTACACCCACAAGGTACAACCATCCAACATGACACACCACACATATGCCCATAATAACATCCCTGATCCCAATAGTTGCCCGTAATTAAAACCAGCACCTGCAATTAGCCTCAAATACGATAGAATCCCTTTCCAAACCTCCACAATGCGGACAATGATGCAAGAAAAATGAAGACCTCATAACTGTACACTCGGATCAACAAGTGACATCTAATGCCATCGGGCACACACCCCGTAAACTAAAACTCAAATAAGCACAAGACAAAAATGACTGAAGATGTAAGGAGAAACACATAAGAGAAATATCAAACAAGCCCAACAGGCACAACTCTCTATCAGTATCATACTACGAATCAATTTACAAGGATAAATAAAAGTACATGAATAATTCACAAGGACCTCATCCTAATATAACTTCCACTGGGACACGCAGTCCGGCTTAAACATATCAAATCACACGAAACCGCGAGGGTCTCACCCTCAATTCTGAATCACAAGTCGAAGACACATCATACCAATTGAAACCTTCCACTAACTCAATTCTGCCAATAAAATCACAACACTTACTGAACTCTCACCCTGGTATAGCATCTCAATCACAAATCGTAACCAAATTATTTAGGATTCACATCAAAACCTAACGTAATGGGCAAAAGGAACTCACTTCTAGTCTCGTAACTCTCAATGATGAATAAAAATAAACGATAGATACGGACTACCACTCATAGAATCTCCGAACAGAGGTAAAAACATAAGCAGAGTACTAAGTCATGAACTCACCCATAGGTGGAGCAACAAATAAGGGGACTCACCCCGATAAGCAAAACCGAATCAAAATATGAATGGTGCCCCTCTATAACAAATCAAAAGCATACATGTATGACATCATATGATGCAGAGGCCTAAAGCCTACTATATGAAACACATCAACGAGTCGGGCCTCCCCCTCTTGGGCGCCCTCTACTTGCCTGAATACCCCGTTGTGCCACATACATCCAGAGTCTAGACAATCTCTCACCATGTGGATGGTATCTCCACACTCAAAAAAACCTCTCTGTTGATGTGGCTATGGAAACTGTGAGGACAATCTCCCTGTCCTCTATCTCTTGGACTCACCTGTCCTCTCTCTCTTGGTCCCACATGCCCCCACTCGGCGAGCGATCCCTACCACTTGCTGAAACAAAACATCTTACTCCAACTCCTGAGCCATGCTGAACCGAATATCATGCCTGAGCCGCTTAATGAATCTACGGACACACTCTCTAACTGTAGCGACCAAAAAAGGTGCATGTCTGGCCAAATCACTGAACCTAACGGCATACTCTGATACTGACATAGTGCCCTGGTGCAGCGGCTCAATATCCACGCGCCATGCATCCCAAAGGGACTGAGGAACAAAATCTCTCAGGAACATCTCTGAAAACTAAACCCATGTAAGTGAAGCTGACTCGGCCAGACTACCCAACTCATATACCCGCCACCACTGATAAGCCGCTCCCCTGAGCTGAAACGTAGTAAAAGCAACCCCGCTCGTCTACACAATACCCATAGTACGGAGAATGTGGTGACACTCCTCCAGAAAACCCTGGGCATCATATGTCACTAATCCACTGAAGGTAGGAGGGTGGTACTTCTTCTACCTCTCAAGTCTAAGTTTTTCTTCCTCAGATGTTGCTGCCCTAACCACGGGCTGAACTGGAACCACAAATTGTGTCGTCATGACACTTGGAACCTGACCAACATGAACTCGCTACTTTGGAGTGTGGCCTGTGGGAGCTTGGGTTCCTCCCCCGGTCTGTGAAGTAGTTGGTGCAATCGGAATCAACCCTGCCTGAGCCAATGTACAAAACATGCTCAGGAACTGTGCTAAGGTCTCTTGAAGTCCGAGGGTAACAACAGGCGCCTACGGTACCTGTCCCCCAACCGGAGCTACTGGAGGCTCCTCAACTGCTGCTTGGGTAGATGCTCTAGCTAAGGCGCGTGCTCCTCTTCAGCCTCTGCCTCTTCCTCTGCCCCTAGAGACACCTGCTACGGGGGCAGCGTCATCAGTAACTGCAGTTTATGTCCTCACCATCTGTGAGAGAATGGAATGACAAAATCTTCAAACTTCGAGATCAATAAACTCACACGATAGGAATGAAGGAAGTGAAATTGTCCTTATAGTTCTGTAGCCTCTCGAAGATAATATAGACATCTCTGTACCGATCCGCAAGACACTACTAAACTTGTTTATGACTCGTAGCACCTATGAACCTAGAGCTCTAATACCAACTTGTCATGAACCAATTTTCCCTCAGTTGGATATCGTGATGGAACATAGTCTTAGGGACAAGGTAAGCCTAATATTTATTGAATAACAACAATAATTGAATAATATCTAACAATTTTGGAAATGAAAATCTCTATAAAATTTACAATTCCCAAAACCGGTAGTACAAATCATAAGATCTACAGAGTTTGCTACAAATTTCTAAATACAACGTCTGAAATAAAGTAAACAGTGTGTATACATATCAGAAGGTTACTCTGAAGCCTGCGAACACATCAGAAGGTTTACCTTGAGTCTACACACCAACAATCCGCACACCTAGCTAATGATCAACTGACTTCGAAATACATGGATCTGCACAAAAAATGTGCAGAAGTGTAGTATGAGTACACCACAGCGGTACCCAGCAAGTATCAAGACTAACCTCAGTGGAGTAGTGACGAGGAACAATCAAGATACCTATTGGACTAAATAACTTGAACAAGTATAAGTATAGGAACAACAGAGTATGATATCTACATAAAGACTACGACAAGTGAAAAATAATACGGTAATTACAATAAGGAAGGAAAACAACAACTATCAGCGGAACACCATAATAATGACATAGAAGAATGAATGGAAACACAACCTAAATCCGATAATCACAGATAAAGAAAGGACAAGTAACAACTCAACAAAACGACCGCTTTCACACCAGGTTTTAGTCAACAAACTCCACGAGGTACTGAACCTTATACTATTCACAACTCACAGGTCCCAATACCTAAACCCTAACACTTGGCATCTTGTGCCCTTATTACACTTCATAACCACACTGACGACTCACGTGCCAAATAGAGTTATTCTTACATAGAAGGCAAGTAAACAAGGATGTTCATCTACACTCAACAATATCAGGAAAACCTCTTAACCGATAAGAGTGTTCAACTACGTGTATATTTGTACAAGTGTCCTAACATAGTTCATGCCCGCTAGTAAGTATAGGAAAAGAAATGTACAGCACGTAGAATGTTTTCTCACAACTTTCTACAAGATAAAGCTCACACAGGTAAGTGTACCACTACACAAACATCAACAACAAGAATGCCCCCATGGCATCAGTCATCACAAATCAATACCTGACATAACCCACCTTGTCTCGCTATGTGTGAAATAATAAATTGAATGCCCGCCTTGTCTCGCCACACATGCATAATATTGTTCCCACCTTGTCTCGCCACATGCGCAACCTACATATATATAGACCTCCTTGTCACGTCGCATGTGCAAATATCAATAGTAACAATAGCACGGCAGAAACCTCGTGCAACCCCATAACAACAACCGCACGGCAGAAACCTCATGCATCACAATAACAACCGCACGGAAGAAACCTCGTGCATCAAAACATCAAGTACAATAGCAACAATAACACTAATACAAGGGTACGGCAAATAAATTAACTCAAAAATTCTAGAACTCAAGAAACTGAGGAACTAATTCACAAGGAGTAGCCACAATAGAGAATGTTAGCCATAATAAGAACAACTCAACAAGAAAGGAAATATTATGTAACAACGATGCACAATGTACAGTTCGACAACGAGGGAGCTAACACAAGGCGAGTGATTCCAAATAAGGACATGTCAACTAAAATATAGGATATCTAACTCCTTTTAAGGTTGGGTAATTTAGAAAGAGATACAATAAATTCAATTAGGGATATGCAACAGAAAGATAATCATAGCCTCAATTAAGGATGAACAATTACAGAAGAAATAATTATAACTTCAAATAAAGATAAGCAGTTAGGGGAAAGATAACATGGCAATAGAAGAGATAACTTTTCAGTTAAGGCACAGATGAATCAATAAGCAACAAGGGCGGATCATGAAGCAATTATTTTTAATTAAAGCAGGTAGGGGTGAAACTAGTAATTAAGAAACGTATTCATAACAAAACAATTGCATATTCAGTAAATACAAGGACCTAAGAATCCTAAAAGGCCAACTTTCCACAAATAAGTCCGAGCATGTACACGGACTACAATTAGCATAGAGACTCAAACCCTAAGGTGTAGTTCCCTCACACTAAGTTAGTCAAGATACTTACCTCAAAGAAGACAGACCGATACTCAAAAATGAACTTCTCGGGTGAAATGACCTCCGGGCGGCTCAAATCTAACCAAAATAACTTCAAAGCCCAAATAAAACTCATAAGAAACTATTCTGGATCATAAAGCCTCAATCTTAATCAAAATCTAAAAATTGACCCAAAAGTCGACCCCCGGACCCCCACCTCGGAACCCGACAAATTTCAAAAAACCTGATCACCCATTCCGATACGAGTTCAACCATACTAAAATTATCAAATCTCGATATCAATTCGCCCCTCAAATCATGATTTTCATTTTGAAAGTTTTCTTCATAAATTCCCATTTTCCTCAACTCAAAACACAAATTAATTGATAAAAATAAAGATAAAATCATGGAATATATTAAATTCTAGGTGAAGAACACTTACCCATTCGATTTGCTTGAAAACACCCACGACGAATCTCCCAAAACCGAGGTCTAAATCTCAAAATGTGGAAAAAATGGCGAAACCCTCGAATATAAACTCTCTGCCCAGGACATCCGCAATTGCAGACAAATAAGCGTATATGTGCTATCGCACTTGCGAGAAATGTTCACATCTGCGAACTCAACTGGCCAGCATAGTGGACTCACCTGCGCAAAAGGAAGTCGAACCTACGACACCGCAGAAGTGCACGGGTAGACGCAGAAGCGTAAATCTCCGCATTTGCGATCAATGGGCCATAAAAGTGGCCATCTCATCTGCGACAAAACACTCCGCCAAAGCAAAACTCCCCCGTAGGCCTCAACATCGCAGAAGCGACAAAACACATGCAGAAGCGACTCCTCATCTGCGATCAAACCTCCAAAGATGCGGTACACCAGAAGCAGACCTGAACACAAGCATAAAAATCATTTGAAGCTCGTCTGAAACACACCCGGGGTCCCAGGGACCCCGTCCAAACACACCAACCAGTCCATAACCTAATACGGACTTGCTCGAGGTTTCAAGTCACATCAAACAATGTCGAAACTACATATCGCACCATGAATCGAACTTATGAACTTTCAAATCTTCCAACTTCTAAAACTCGCGTCTAAACCTATCAAATCAACCCGGAATGACGTCAAATTTTGCAGGCAAGTTCCAAATAACATTACGGATCTTTTCCAACTCTCAGAATCGCATTCTGACCCTGATATCTCCAAAATTCAACTCTTGATCAAACCTCTTAACCTTTAAAACTTCACCTTTTCCAACTTTCGCCGAAATGCTCCAAATTACCCTACAGGCCTCCAAATCCAAATTTGGATGTACGCCTAAGTCCAAAATCACCATACGAAGCTGTTAAAATCATCCAAAACCTATTCTGGAGTCGTTTACACAAAAGTTAGATACCGGTAAACTCTTACCGCTTAAGATTCCAAAACTTGAATCCTTCTTCCGATTTGAGTCTGAATTATCTGATAACTGAATTTGACCACGCACGCAAGTCAATACTCATAATATGAAGCTGCTCAAGACCTTACGCCACCTAACGAGACTAAATTCTCAAAATGACTGGCCGGGTCGTTATAGGGTCTGGTCGCCCAGACCCATATAGATGGTGTGGGCTATAGCACACAAAAATATGGAAACCGAGCAGAATTATGTCCCTAAATATTAAAAAATGAGTAATGGTCATGGCGAGGCTATGACTATTGTTCCTTAGAACGTTTTTGATGGGACGGAAAAAATTTTAGACGATCAGGGTCCGGTCGCCGGGACCCATGAAGATGGCGTGAGATATTTATAGCACACAAAAATCTGGGAACTGGGCAAAATTCCAGTTTTATGACCCTAAAACGAGGAACGGTCATGGCGAGATTATGACTATTATTCCTTAGATCATTTTTAATGGGTCGAAAATATTTTAGGAGATCGAGGTCCGGTCACCCTGACCCATGCAGATGGCGTGGGCTATTGCACATGAAAATCTGAGAATCAGACGAAATTCTAGTTTTATGGACCTAAAACGTCAAAAAATAAAGAACGGTCTTGGCTAGGCGATGACTATTATTCCTCAAGTTATTTTTGATGGGTCGGTAAAATTTTAGGCTATCAGGATCTGGTCGCTCGGACCCATGCAGATGGCGTGGGGTATAGCACAAGAAAATTTGGGAATAGTGCATAATTCCAGTTTTATGGCTTTAAAATGCCAAAAATGAGGAACGGTCAAGGCGAGGCAATGACTACTGTTATATAGGTCATTTTTGTTGGGCCGACAAAATTTTAGGTGATCCAGGTTGTGTCGGCCGGACCCACGTACATAGCGTGAGCTATAACACACAAAAATCTAGAAGGCGGGGGGAATTCTAGTTTTATGGTCCTAAAATGCCAAAAAATGAGGAACAGTCATGGCGAGGTGATGGACTATTGTTCCATAGGTCAGTTTTTATAGACCGACAAATTATTAGGCTATAAGGGTTCGTTCTCCCAGATCCATGCATATGGCGTGGGCTATAGCACACGAAAATCTGTGAACTAGGAGAAATTCAATTATTACGGACCTAAAACGCCGAAAAATGAGGAACGGTCATGGAGAGATGATGACTATTGTTCCTTAGGTCATTTTTGATGGGCCGCCAAAATTTTAGGCGATTCAGGCTCGGTCACCCGGACCCATGAGATGGCATGAGCTATAGCATACGAAAATTTGAGAACCGGGCAAAATTCTAGATTTATGGCCCGACAATGCCAAAAGAATGAGGAACGATCATGGCAAGGCAATAACTATTGCTTCATAGGGAATTTTTTATGGGTGGCAAAATTTTAGGATATCGGGGTCCGGTCGCCCGGACCCATGCAAATGGCGTGACCTATAGCACATGAAAATCTAGGACCGGGCGAAATTCCAGTTAATGGCCATTAAACGCCAAAAAATGAGGAACGGTCATGGAGAGGTGAGGACTATTATTTCTTAGGTTATTTTTAATAGGCCAACAAAATTTTAGGCGATCCCGGTCCGGTCGCTCAGACCCATGCAAATGGCGTGGGCTATAGCACACGATAATATGGGAACAGAGCGGAATTCCAGTTTTATGGCCATAAAACACTAAAAAATGAGCAACATTCATGGCGAGGCGATGACATTATTCCTTAGGTCATTTTTTACGGAACAGAAAAATTTTAAGCGATCAGGGCCCGTCATACCAATCAATATAATTCCAAAGCATACTGACCAAATAGGCAACTCTGGAGCAAGTGGAGTGCACCAATACCTTCTGTTGAGCTAATAGCCAGTAGGAGGATTGTCAACCTGTTTATCGGGACCTGCGGGAATGAAACGTAGCGTCCCTAAGCAAAAGAGATGTCAGTACAAAAAATGTACCGAGTATGTAAGGCATGAAAAGTGGTATATAAAAGACATAAAAGAAACATGGAGTAAAGGACACAACCTATTAGTCTGAATAGCTCAGTGAATCATGAAACCTTTATAGTGTCATGTATATAAGTATAAATTTCATATCATTCATAGGGGTATATGCGTAAATAATATCCTCAAGTCTCTGAGGGAATCCCAGCATATCATATCGGCCTCAGTAGGCAAAATCATCAGCGTATACCAGCTGATCAGGTGGTGGTGCGTATATAACGCCATAACCTTTTCTCATACCCCATATACATATAATATATGCGTATATAATGCCATCTGGTCATGGGTCAATATATATGTATAAATGAATGAAATGCATAATGAAATAAGTCAATAAGATCTCTCGGAATGTCATAAGTTCAATATGCATTCGGTTAATATCACAAATAAACTTTATAAACTTATGTATTTTCTAAGAACCATGAACAAATGATATGATAATAGGACATATGGGGAATCAAGAACATAGGTAATCCTAGTACTTCTAAGAATAGAGTCATTTGTGAAAGTTGTGTCTTTTCTCGTTTCGTTGTATCATATGGATCATGCCTAAAGGAAAGAAGGGATAGCCTTAACATACCTTATAGAAATATATCTAATTACAATGCTAAACTCAGCTCACTGCACCTTAATCTACAACAACGACAGTGAAGCTATTGTCAAGCTACGAATGACTCTCTCATTTATATAACGAAAGTAACTTAATCTGTAACAAAACGGGCAGCATTTCCCCTGATTTCACTGATTCCTAGAGCCTACTATAGGAGAGACAACAATACAATACAATCAGCAACTCAAAAATAACCTAACTATAATTCTGGACCTTTAATACAACAAAAAGCCCAAATATACCATAACACACTCAATCAACAAGTTATCAATTAGCCTGAAATTGCAACGACGAGCGACCAGACCACTATCTTACCGCATGTGGTTTTTCTCCATGCCCTTTATCCTTACAAACTCCATAAATCAGAAGCACAAGAGTCCAACACGAGTTGACTACAAAACAGTCCACTACAAGTGGAATAAATCGAACTCAAGGCTTCCGATCATCGTCCCGTGAGCTCTAACTATTAAGAAACGAATTTATCAACCTTATTTGAGATTTGAAAATCTTAAATATAGAAAGTAGGTGTTTTATTAACCATAATGTACCTTCCAAAACTCAAACTACAAAAAAAAAAGGTGGTATAATGATACTTACGTCGTAGGGATTGTCCTAATGTTATTGCTTCTTGATTTCGTGAAAGGCATGTTGATCTTGCTTGGAATTTCTTGGAACATTCCTTGTAGAGCTTAAGAGTATTTTGGTGTAAGTACTCTCTGTATATTGACAAGATATAAGGGAAAATATCACTTATAAGCCCACCGCCTCAATTCTCCAAGCAGGTGGGTAAGCTGCCTGCTTGGCAGCTTGAACGGTGCAACTTCAGACGCTTGTATCTCTCTACTCCGACATCGTATTGACAAACGATTTGCAACATTGGAAACCAGACACATGGGGATTTAATTCCATATAATGTCCCTGTAACTCTCAATAGATTGGAAAAAACTGCCTCACAACCTGTCCTATAAACCTGTCAGTTTCCGAAGTGCGGCAACGTGAGTTGGCGACCTTATTTTAAAAAATCATATTTCTCTAACCCGATGTCATATGAATAAATGGTTTAGACCATTGGAAACTGGGTTCCAAGACCTTCATTTTGGTATGATATATGTCCCAAAATTACATCATAAAGCTTAGGAAATGTATTGCTCAAAAAGCTTTGTTGCAAGGCAAATCCTTAGTCGGTGTTTCCGCAACTTAAATCTGATTTTTTCCAAACTTTATATTTTATATCCAAACATCATATATAGTCATATTATGACTTTACAATCATTTAAATCGTGATTAAAAAGTTTCACATTCATGATATGTCACCTTGGGACGCACAGAATGTAACAATTATCTCATTTGTTTTTTTCCAAGTCTCATTCATTTTAACTTACTTAAGACTTCCATAAACCTTACTTAGCCTTGTATAAGGATTTCATCATTTTTTAGCTTACATTATATACTCTTATAATGACAGTGACGTATGAAGTACAGGGTGTAACATCCTTCCCCCCTTAGAAATATTCGTCCCTGAATGTTAACTCTTAAAGGCTTGTGAAAACGGGGCGTAACATCATTAAATCACTTTATATACTTTCAAAGAGGATCTCATTTCCGATCTTACATCAATTGACTTACGACATACTTTCAGGTACGAAAACATGGGGTGTAACATCATTTTCCCCTTTGAAATATTCGTCCTCGAATGTTGACTGATGCGCTTATCAGTCTCATAACCTATAGCTCTTACGAATACTTAAATATCGTCCTTGTCATCTAGGCAACTATTCTGTGAATAAATTCAAAGGCCAGGGTATTCCCCCCTTTAGGCCTCTTTCTCACACCACGACTTGTGGTCGGAATTCTTCCAATCTCGTAACCATCGCTACATTCTATCATGTAGTCTGTATGACTTTGTCCTTGTATGTGCGCCTATGCGACTCTTCTATCCTTTTTCCTCCATCTTTTAGTGAATCTCGAGGCCTCACTTTGTGAACGTATACATAACTATGACAATTTGTCCCTCTGGGTATCTATAGGTATACTGAAGTTCTTCACTTACTTTATCGAACTTACGACTATTGCTATATTTTGTTTCATAGCCCCGGTTATCTATCCTTATGGCTTTACTGCATCTAGGTAGGTCATACTATACCATAACACTTACTTTGGTTTATGGTTACCAAGGTCTTCTACCTAACTTCGAGTTACTCTCGTTGCTTATCATATATGTATAAATCTAAGTCCTTTAATGCTTCCTCATTACTGTTCATCTTAAGAATGACAACCTAATCTCACTCATACTTTGTAACTTTTATCCATCCATTGTTGATTCACCTCTTGATCTATAATCTACCACTGATTACTTGAGACCTCTTACGTAATACTTTATCACTAGGGCTCACGTCGCATCGAGGAACATTTGAAGTGATTTGCCTGATCCACCTAGGGATTATACTATACTTCAATAATTGTATTTCATAGCATACCAACGTGATTCATCTTATGGGGGTATTCTAATCTTGTTCAATTCATGAAATCCATTTTCTTTAAATCATTACCCAATCAAAGGTTTAAATGTCATCCTCTTATCTATCATAATTACACCTTTATTCTACTACTAGGGCATCATTTCATCTCTTGTAAATTCTCCTAGTCGTAGACTCCTCTGAGTTCATTCATGCTATACTAAACTTTCTATAACTTATGGAAATCATCAGCTCTGTTGTTTTGATGGACTTAATATTGTGGCCTTACCTATTCTTGTCACCTTCTCACTCCCCTTTTCTTATCCTTACTCATATCTACCTAAAACCTTGTCACTCTACCATACTTTAGCTTGCGACCCACACATATCTATTATGCTACTTGCAACCTTCCTTTAACTTGATAGCACCATATATTTCCTTTTGTGCCTTCTCGGTTGTCTTTAAACATAAGCAATTATCTCTCCTGGTCGTTCTGCCACTTACTGCATGGATACATGGCATATCTTAGTGCCCACAAATACTGGAATTCCATGTGACACATATGATCTTGAATATCACTTACTTCTTGTTCATTAGTCACAATAGGTGCCACTTTCTTATGGAGTGCATCCAATGTTGTAGTGAGACTGTTGTTACAAGACCATTTCTTCTTTAAGTTACTATGCTTAGGTTGAAGCCTTCTTCCTTATTTTATCATCTAGTCTTTCGTTGTAGTACTTAGGGTAGACCCTCTAACTTTTGTAAAGCTGCAAGCTTATTACATCGTATATGCGATGGAATTTTTTATGTTCTTACTCGCCCATAATTATCCTTAGTTACTTACCTCCGCACTCTTGTGCTCCTAGGATTGCTTCTGAACTGAAATTTTAACTGTATCCCCAGTAGCACTCTCTATTATTTTCATAACACTTATACGGTACCTTTAACTATCCCAACTACTATCTAAATATTTTTCAAGGATTACTATGTCATATCTGCGGGACTGAATTCCCTATGTTAGGGTTCACTACATTTATCTTGTATGATCTGCTAATTTTTCTGTAACCTCTTGTCTAGCCATAACTAGACTCTTCTTGAATCAACTACTAACCACTCGTTGGTCCATTCTCATATCTATATTCCGTGTAATCTCTCTTGGTTTATTTCCTTTTTCTTAACTTACCTTTCGTGCTGGCTCCTTATGTATCATGTGTTCATTCACTTATTTATCAATAACATTCTGTGCGGGAACCCTTACTGTCTCTCCCCGGCATCGTGCTTGCATAATTTTCTAGAGTCGTAACATATCTGTAGGATCTGAATTAATGCAATCTCATTTCTTTCACCTTTTTACCATATTTTCCTTTACTATTCCATAGTTACTTGAACCACATAACTCCAACCTAATGCCATATCACACCATCTTTCTCCCTTTAAGGGAGTACTAACATTTAATGCTATGAAGATTTACCTATAACTGTTTTACCTCTTCATATTTGGTGTATTTTCACATCTTCATTGACTCTTACTCACCTTGTTGTAACCCTTCTGTACCAAGGATAAATGGATTTCTTATACACAAGGGTGACACCTAGTGTAATAGGCACACTTAGTCCCTTACGCTTAACTCTGCTAGCAGTGCTTGCTTTTAGTGAAGCGTCTTCCTGAATGACCTTTAAAGGTTATCCTTCTGTTGTCTATTCTATTATCTCCGGAACGCGATCTCTAAAATTCCCACGATGCCGACTATTATCAAATCATTTGGTCCCTAATTCATGTTCAGTTTATCTTGTTCACTAGCCCATGTTGATTTAGCATCTAACTTTTCCTTCTGGTAATCACGTTGGAGTCACCAACTTATTTCTCGAAATGAGGATATGAATTTATGTCTTATACTCTTTTATTGTATCAAGGCATGTCTCCACTTGTCTTTCCCATCACTTGACTATAAACTTTGTCATCCTATCATATTTTGATTTACCGTTATCACTCATTTATCACATCTTACTCATAATGCTTCATTTACTCTCTTCTTATTCTCCTACTAATATTTCTATCTATCACTTTATTATGAAAACTTCAATAAAATATTCTTTTGATTTTAGATCCCATTGCTCCATCCACTGGCTCTTCGGGCCACATATCATTCTCTCTTGACTAGGGACGGAGCCATACAAAGGTAAATATTTATCCCTTCTAGGATTCCAGTACCTATCTTCTGAATTTTCTGAACATGCTAGTATTTATACCTAACTGTACTATTCTAGAGTGCACCATCTGGGTGTCTCACAAGGAGAACTATTTCTATATTTGCAATATCCTTCGGAAATGTCAGCTAACGCTAACAATCCATTCACCATTTTGGGTTACTCTAACCTCAGCTGGATCTTGATATCCTGTCCTTCTCTTAAAATATATATGTTAGCTCCCATAGGGCATAACTGAGATGGGTGTGGCCAATTGTTATATTTCTCTACCCAAATTGTGAATACTGATAATCTTCATTAATTGGGTACCTCGTACCCTTCTTCACCTTGCTTCTTTTACTTGCTAAACTTGTATCTATCTTCTTATTCTATTATTTCTTTTTACTATATGGGTATATAGATATTTTTTCCTTAGGGCTCCTTATCAAGAAACTTACACATCTTAGTACACACATGATCAACTGAAGTCCTCCCATTTAATCATCATAAGCATGATGAAAAATCGAGTTTCTCTGACGCAACTCTTCCACAGCCACATTCAATCTCTTACCAACTATCTTTCTGGATGTAGGTATCATTGTATTACGAATAAAATAGAATTTAGGAGTTTGAATTTGTACAACTGAGCTCTACCACATGATCTAGAGTAAGAAGAAAGAGTGACAATCCTAAATGCCCTATAGCCTCCTGCTTATAAGTGTGGTGCATAACACACCCATAAAAAAGACTCTACCAGACACGGCTTGTATACTCCCTAGGACAGAACTGCTTTGATACCACTTTTGTCACGACCCAAACTGAAGGGCCGCGATGGGCACCCGGTGCCTAACTCAACCGAGACCAATGTAACGTATCCTTCTTATCATACTATCATGGGTAGATGAGCCGGAAAGGCTATCACGAGATAACCAGAATTAAACATAAGAGAATACTCGAGATAGGACGACCCAATATGATATACTAACTTATACATGTGACATACGGGCCTATAAGACCAAAATGATTATTTGTACATAACAAAACATAGGCCGACAAGGCCATACAATCATACATATATATGACATATGTCTACAAGCCTCTAAGAGTACATAAACATCATAAAGATAGGGACAAGGCCTCGCCACACCAATCAATATATGTCCAAAGCATACTGACCAGATAGGCAACTCTGGAGCAAGTAGAGTGCACCAACACCTTCTGCTGAGCTAATAGCCTACTAGGAGGATTATCAACCTGTCTATAGGGACCTGCGGGCATGAAACGCATCATTCTCAGGCAAAAAGGACGTCAGTACAAAGAATGTACCGAGTATGTAGGGCATGAAAAGCGGTATATAAAAGATATGAAAGAAACATGGAGTAAAGGACTCAACCTATAAGTCTGAATAGCTCAGTGAATCATGAAACCTTTATAGTGTCATGTTTATGCGTATAAATGTCATATCATGCATAGGTATATGCATACATAACATCCTCAAGCCTCTGATGGAATCCCATCGTATCATATCAGCCCCAGTAGACGAAATCATCAACGTATACCAGCTGATCGGGTGGTGGTGCGTATATAACGCCATAACCTTTCCCCATATATATATATATATATATATAATATGTGTATATAAAGATATCTGGTCATGGGTCAATATACATGTATAAATGAATGCAATACATAATGAAGTAAGTCAATAAGACCTCTCGGAATGTCATAAGATCAATATGCCTTTGATTAATATCACAAATAAACTTTATCAACTTATGTATTTTAAGAGACTCATGAACAAGTGATATGATAATAGGACATATGGGGAATCAAGAACATAGGCAATCCTAGTACTTCTAAGAATAGAGTCATTTGTGAAAGTTGCATGTTTGCTCGTTTCATTGTATCATATGGATCGTGCCAAAAGGAAAGAAGGGATAGCCTTAACATATCTTATAGAACTCAGCTCATTGCAGCTTAATCTACAACAACGACAGTGAAGCTATTGTCAAGCTATGAATGACTCTCTCATTTATATAACGAAAGTAACTTAATCTATAACAAAACGGGAAGCATTTTCCCTGATTTTACTGCTTCCTCAAGACTACTACAGGCGAGACAACAACATAATACAATAAGCAACTCAAAAACAACCTAACAACAATTATGGACCTTTAATACAACAAAAAGACCAAATATACCATAACACACCCAATCAACAAGTTGTCAATTAGCCTGAAATTACAACAACGAGCGACCAGCCCACTATACTACCACATGTGGAATTTCTCCACGCCCTTTTATCCTACCAAACTCCATAAATCATAAGCACACGAAGCCAACACGAGTGGACTACAAAACAGTCCACTACAACAATTAGGTATTTTCTTAACTGTTAGGGGAATCACCGTCCCGTGAGCTCTAACTGTTAGGAATCGAATTTATTAACCTTCCTTGAGATTTAGAAAGCTTAAATACAACAATTAGGTATTTTCTTAACCATGAAGAACCTTCAAAAAATCAAACTACAAAGAAAACTAGAGGTGATATAATGATACTTATGTCGTAGGGATCGTTCTAATGTTATCGCTTCTTGATTTTGTGAAAGGGATGTTCATCTTTCTTGAAATTTCTTGGAACAGTCCTTGGAGAGCTTGAGAGTGTTTTGGTATAAGTACTCTCTGTATATTGACGAAATATAAGGGTAAAAAATCATTTATAATCCCACCGCCTTAATTCTCCAAGCAGTTGGGTAAGTTGTCTACTTGGCAGCTTGAGCGGTGCAATTTCAGACGCTTGTATCTCTCTACTCCGACATCGTATTAACAAACGGTTTGCAGCGTTGGAAACTAAACACATGGGTAATTAATTTCATATAAATATCTCCTTGTAGATATCAATATATTGGGAGAAAACTGCCTCGTAACCTGGCCTATAAATCTGCCAATTTCTCCGAAGTGCAGCGACGTGACTTGGCGACCCTATTTTAAAATTTCATATTTGTCTACCCCGATATCGTATGAATAAATGGTTTGGACTGTTAGAAACTAGGTTACAAGACATTTATTTTGGTATGATATATGTCCCAAAATGACATCATAAAGATTACAAAATATATTGCTCAAAAAGCTTCATTACAAGTCAAATCCTTAGTCGGTTTTTCCACAATTTAAATCTGATTTTTCCAAACTTTATATTTTATATCCAAACATCATATATAGTCATATTATGACTTTACACTCATTTAAATCATGATAAACAAGTCGTGTATTCATGATATGTCACATTGGGACGCACATGATGTAACAATTATCTCAATTATTTGTTTCCAAGTCTCATTCGTCTTAACTTACTTAAGACTTTGATAAACCTTCCTTGCCCTTGTAGAAGGATTTCATCCATTTTGAGATTACATTAGATACTCTTATAATGACAGTAACGCCTAAAGTACGGGGTGTAACATCCTCCCCCCTTAGAATATCCGTCCCCGAATGTTTACTCTTATATACTTTCAAAGAGGATCTCACTTTCGAGCTTATATCAATTGACTTACGACGTACTTTTAAGTCCAAAAACATGGGGTGTAACACCATAAAATATTACCTAAGGAACAATAGTCATTGACTTGCCAAGACCGCTCCTCATTGTTTGATATTTTAGGGCCATAAAACTGAAATTTCGCTCGGTTCCCAGATTTTTGTGTGATATAGCTCACGTTATCTGCATAGGTCCGGGCGACCGAGCCCGGATAGCCTAAAATTTTGTCGGCCCATCAAAATCGATTTAAGGAACAGTAGTTATCGCCTTGCAATGACCGTTTCTCATTTTGTTTTGGCACTTTTGGGCCATAAAACTGGAATTTCACTAGATTTTCAGATTTTTGTGGGTTATAGCCCAGGTCATCTGCATGAGTTTGGGCGACCGGACCCCGATAGCCTAAAATTTTGCCAACCCATCAAAAATTACCTATGGAACAATATTCATCACCTCACCATGACCGTTCATCAATTTTTGCTATTTTAGGGCCATAAAACTGGAATTCCATCTAATTCCCTGATTTTCGTGTGTTATAGCCCACATCATCTGTATGGGTGCAGGCGACCGGATCTGGATGACTAAAATATTTTTGGCCCATAAACAATGATCAAAGAAATATTATTTATTGCCTCACCATGACCGTTCCTCTTTTTGTGGTATTTTAGGACAATAAAATTGGAATTCCGCTCGATTCCCAAATTTTCGTGTGCTATAGTCCACGTCATCTACATGGCTCCGGGCGATCGAACCAGGATCACCTAAAACTTTGTCATCCCATCCAAATCTACCTCAGGAACAATAGTCATAGCCTCGTCATGACAGTTTATCATTTTCTAGTATTTTAGGGCCATAAAACTTGAATTTCGCTTGATTCCCTGATTTGCATGTGCTATAGCCCACGCCATTTGCATGGGTCGGGCGACCAGACCTGGATCGCCTAAAATTTTGTCGTTCCGTCCTATATAACCTAAGGAACAATAGTCATCACCTCGCCAAGACTGTTCCTCATTTTTTGGAATTTTAGGGTCATAAAACTCGAATTCCGACCGATTCCCAGATTTTTGTGTGCTAATAGCCCACACCATTTGCGTGGTTCCGGGCGACCGCACCGAAATCGCCTAAAAAATTTCCAGCCCATCACTAATGGCCTAAGGAACAATATTCATCACCTCGCTATGACCGTTCCTTGGGGTTTTGCATTTTAGGACCATAAAATTGAAATTCCGCCCGATTCTTAGATTTTTGTGTGCTATAGCCAACGCCATATGCATGGGTCTGGGCGACTGAACCCGAATCGCCAAAAACTTTGCCAACCAATCAAAAATGACCTAAGGAACAATAGTCATCGCCTCGCTATGACCGTTCCTCATTGTTTCGGCATTTTAGAGCCATAAAACTGGAATTCCGCTCGATTCCCAAATTTTTGTGTGCTATAGCCCACATCATCTGTATGGGATCCAGGTGATCAGACCCGGATCGCCTAAAATTTTGTCGTTGTTGGCCCATCAAATACGACCTGAGAAACAATAGTCATCACCTCGCCATGATCGTTCCTCATTTTTCATCGCTTTAGGGCCATAAAGGTGGAATTCCTCCTGATTTCTAGATTTTCGTGTGTTATAGACCACGCCATGTGCATGGGTCCAGGCAACTAAACCCGATCGCCTAAAATTTTGCCGGACCATAAAAAATGACCTAAGGAACAATACTTATCGCCTTGATAACACCGTTTCTCCTTTTTGGCGTTTTAAGGCCATAAAATTGGAATTCCGCCCGATTCCCAGATCTTTTGTGTATATATAGCCCGCACCATCTGCATAGGTCTAAGAAACCGGACCCCAATCTCCTAAAATGTTGTCGGCCCATAAAAAATGACCTAAGGAACTATAGTCATCGCCTCGCCGTGACCGTTCCTTATTTTTGGCATTTTAGGATCATATAACTAGAATTCATCCTGGTTCCTAGATTTTCGTGTTCTATAGCCCCATCTGCATGGGTCCGGGAGACCGGACTCAGATCGCCTAAAAAATTTCCGTCCCACCAAAAATGACCTAAGGAACAACAGTCATCGCCTCGTTATGACTGTTCCCCGGTTTTGGCATTTTAGGGCCATAAAATTAGAATTCCGCTTGGTTCCCATATTTTTTTATGCTATTGATTATGCCATCTGCATGGGTCCATGTGACCAGACCCAGATTGCCTAAAATTTTGCTGGTCCATAAAAAATTACCCAAGGAACAATAGTCTTGCCTCGCCATGACTGTTCATCTTTCTTTGGCGTGTTTGGGCCAAAAATTTGGAATTTTACCCGATTCTTAGATTTTTGCATGCTATAGCTCACGCAACCCTAATCGAGTAAACGTTTATCAGCCCACCAAAAAGGAATAATAGTCATCGCTTCGCCATGACTGTTCCTTGTTGTTTGGCATTTTAGGGCCATAACACGGGAATTCCGCTCGATTCCCAGATTGTTTTATGCTATAGCCCACGCCATCTGCATGGGACCGGGCGACCAGACCCGGATAGCCTAAAATTATGTCGGCCCATCAAAAATAACCTAAAGAACAATATCATCGCCTCTCCATGACCATTTCTCATTTTCTAGCATTTTAGGGCCATAAAACTGAAACTCCACCCGATTCCCAGATTTATGTGTGCTATTGTCCATGTCTTCTGCATAGGTCCAGGCGACCGGACCCAGTTCATCTAAAATTTCACCTAACCATAAAAAATGACCTAAGGAAGATTAGTCATCGTCTCTCCATGACCGTTCCTCATAATTTGGCGTTTTAGGGTGATAAAATAGGAATTTCGTCTGATTCCCAGATTTTTGTGTGCTATAGCCCACGCCATCGGTCTGGTTGTCCGGACCTATGCAGATGGCGTCGGTCATAGCATACGAAAATCTGAGAATCAGGCAGAATTCCAATTTTATGTCCTTAAAATTCCAAAAAAATGAGAAACACTCATGGAGAGAAGATGACTATTATTACTTATATCATTTGTTATGGGTCGGCAAAATTTTAGCCGATTCGGGTGCGTCGTCGGGAACCACCAAATGGTGTGGGCTATACCACACAAAAATCTAGGAATCGGGCAGAATTCTAATTTTATGGCCCTAAAACGCCAAAAAATGAGGAACGGTCATGGCGAGGCGATGACTATTATTCCTTAGGCAATTTTTGACGAGCCGACAAAATTTTAGGCAATCTGAGTCCGGTCGCTCGGACCCATGCAGATGGCATGGGCTAGCACATGAAAATCGGAGAATCGGACGGAATTTTATTTTTATGTCCCTAAAATGCCAGAAAATGATAAATAGTCATAGAGAGGCGATGACTACTGTTCTTTAGTTCATTGTTTATGGGCCAAAACAATTTAGGCAATCAGGGTCCGGTCTCCCGGACCCATGTAGATAGTGTGGGCTATAGCACATGAAAATTTAAAAATGGGCGAAATTCTACTTATATGGCCCTAAACGCTAAAACATGAGGAACAGTCATGGCGAGGTGATGACTATTATTTCTTTGGTCGCTTTTGATGGGTCGGAAAAACGTTTAGGTGATTCGAGTCCAGTCGCCCAAGCCTATGCAATTGGCGTGGGCTATCGCACATAAAAATCTAGGAATCGGGGAACTCTAATTTTATAGCCCTGAAATGCCTAAACATGAGGAACGGTCATGGAGAGGTGATGACTATTTTTCCTTAGGTCGTTTTGATGGGTCGGCAAAATCTTAGGCATTCCGGGTCCAAGCGCCTGGACCCATGCAGATGGTGTGGGCTATAGCACACGAAAATCTAGGAATCGGGCTAAATTCCAGTTTTATGGCCCTAAAACGGCAGAGGGTCATGGTGAGGCGATGACTATTGTTCCTTTGGTCATTTTTTATGTGCCGGCAAAATTTTAGGCGATTCGGGCCCGGTCACCCCAAATCATGCAGATGGCGTGGGTATATCACATACAAATTTAGGAATCGGGCGAAATTCCAGTTTTATGGTCGTAAAACGCCACAACAAAAAAAGGAACGGTCAAGGCAAGGTGATGAATATTGTTCCTTAGGTCATTTTTGATGGGCCGACAAAGTTTTAGGCGATCCAGGTCAGGTGCCTGGACCCATAAAGATGGCATGGGCAAAGCACACGAAAATTTAGGAATCGAGCTGAATTCCAGTTTTATGGCCCTTATACACCAAAAAAGAGGAACGATCATGGCGAAGCGATGACTATTGTGTCTTAGTTTGTTTTTTATGGGCCGGCAAAATTTTAGGTGATCTGGGTCCCGTTTCCCTGACCCATGCATATAACGTGGATTATAGCATACGAAATTCTAGGAATCGAATGGAATTCCTAGTTTTATGGCCCTAAAACGCCAAAAATTGAGGAACAGTTATGGCGAGACGATGATTATTGTTCTTTAAATAATTTTTGATGGGTCGGTAAAATTTTAGGCGATCCAGTTCTGGTTGCTCGGACCCATGCAAATGGCGTGGGCTATAGCACTTGAAAATTTAGGAATCAGGCAAAATTCCAGTTTTATGTCCCTAAACCTCAAAAAATTAGGAACGGTCATGGTGAGGCGATGACTATTGTTCCTTTGGTCATTTTAGATGGATCGCCAAAATTTTAGGTGATGACTATTGTTTCTTAGGTCATTTTTTATGGGCCGACAAAATTTTAGGCAATTGGGGTCCGGTCGCCCAAACCCATGCAGATGACGTGGGCTATATAGCACATGAAAATTTAGAAATCAGGCTGAATTACAGTTTTATGCCCCTAAAATGCCAAAACATTAGGAACGGGCATGGTGAAGCGATGACTATTGTTTCAAAGGTCATTTTAGATGGGCCAAAAAAATTTTAGGTGATCAGGGTATGGTGGGCTGGACCCATTTAGATAGTGTGGGATATAGTACACGAAAATCTAGGAATCAGGCAAAATTCTAGTTTTATTGCCTTAAAACGCCAAAATATGAGGAACGGTCATGGCGAGGCGATAACTATTGTTCCTAAGATCGTTTTTAATGTGATGGAAAAAATTTAGGCGATCATGGTCCGGTCGTCGGGACCATGCAGATGGCGTGGGCTATAGGACACGAAAATCTGAGAATCGGGCGAAATTCTAGTTTTATGGCCCTAAAATGCTAAAACAGTGAGAAACGGTCACGGTGAGGCAATGATTATTGTTTCTTAGGTAGATTTTGATGGGCCGGAAAAGTTTTAGTCGATTTGGGTCTGCTCGCTCGGACCTATTCAATTGGTGTGGGCTATAGCACATGAAACTCTAAAAATCAGACGAAATTCTAGTTTTACGAACCTAAAACGCCTAAAACGATGAACGATCATGGCGAGGCAATGATGATTGTTCCTTAGGTAGTTTTTCATGAGCCAACAAAATTTTATGCGTTCTGGGTCTGGTCCCCTAGACCTATGTAGATGGCATGGGCTATAGCATACGAAAATCTGAGAATCGGGCGGAATTCAAGTTTTACGGCCTGAAAATTCCAAAAAACAACGAACGCTCATGGTGAGGCGGTGACTATTATTTCTTAGGTCATTTTTATCGGCCGGAAAAATTTTAGAGTATTCGGGAACGATCTCCCAAATCCATGCAGATGGCGTGGGCTATAACACACGAAAATTTAGAAATCGGGCGGAATTCCAGTTTTATGACCCTAAAACACCAAAAAATGAGGAACGGTCATGGAAAAGCGATGACGATTGTTCCTTAGTTCGTTTTTGATGGGCGATAAAATTTTAGGCGATCCGCGTCCAGTCGCCCAGATCCATGCAGATGGCGTGGGTAATAGCATACAAAAATCTAGGAATCAGGTAAAAATCTAGTATTATGGCCCATAAACGCCAAAAACCGAGGAACGGTCATGGCGAGGCGATGACTATTGTACCTTAGTTCGATTTTTATGGGCCGAAAATGTTTTAGGTGATCCGAGTCCCATCGCCCGGACTCATGCATATGACGTTGGCTATAGCACATGAAAATCTGAAAATCAGGCGAAATTTCAATTTTAGGGTCCTAAAATGCCAAACAATGAGGAACGGTCATGGCGAGGCAATGACTATTGTTTCTTAGGTCAGTTTTTATGAGCCAGTAAAATTTTAGGTGATTCGGATCCGATCGTCCGGACCCATGCAGATGGCGTAGCACACAAAAATATAGAAATCGGGCGGAATTCCAGTTTTATGGCCCTAAAACGCCAACAAATGAGGAACGGTCATGGCGAGTCGATGATTATTGTTTCTTAGGTAATTTTTTAAAATTATAGGCGATCCAGATCCGGTCGCCCGAACCAATGTAGATGGCATGGGCAATAGCACACAAAAATATAAGAACCGGGTGGAATTCTAGTTTTATAGCCCTTAAACTCCAAAAAATGAATAACGGTCATGGCGAAGCGATGACTATTGTACCTTAGTTCGTTTTTTATGGGATGGAAAAATTTTAGGCGATATGGGTTTAGTCGCTTGGACCTATGCATATGACATGGGCTATAACACACGGAAATCTGGTAATCGGGCAGAATTCTAGTTTTATGGCCCTAAAATGCCAAACAATGATGAAAGATCTTGGTGAGGCAATGACTATTATTCCTTTGGTCGTTCTTGATGAGCCAACAAATATTTAGACGATCGGGGTTCGGTCGCTTGGACCCATGCAGATGGCGTGGGCTATTGCACACGAAAATTTCTGAGAATCGGGCGGAATTTCAGTTTTATGACCCTAAAATGCTAAAAAATGAGGAACGGTCATGGAGAGGCAATGACTATTGTTCTTTAAGTCATTTTGGATGGGCATGCCAAATTTTAGGCGATCCTGGTTGGTCGCCTTGACCCATGTAAGTGGAGTCGGCTATAGCACATAAAAATTTGGGAATCGGACGGGATACAAGTTTTATTGCCCTAAAACGCCAAAAAGTATGGAACGAACATGGAGAGACGATGACTATTGTTCCTAAGTCGTTTTTATGAGCCGGCAAAATTTTAGGCGATCGGGGTCTGGTCGGCCGGACCCATGCAAGTGGCGTCGGCTTTAGCACATGAAAATCTGAAAATCAGGCGGAATTTCAGTTTTATGGCCCTAAAACGCCAGAAAACGAGGAATGGTCATGGCGAGGCGCACACGAAAATCTGAGAATCGGACGAAATTCTAGTTTTATGACCCTAAAATGCAAAAGAAATGATAAACGGTCATGGCGAAGCGATGGCTATTGTTCATTAGGTCGTTTCTGATGTGCCGGCAAAATTTTAGGTGATTCAACGTCGGTCATCGGAGTTCATGCAGATGGCATGGACTATAGCACACAAAAATTCAAAAATCGTACTGAACTCCTATTTTATGGCACTAAAAATCCATAAAACGAGGAACGATCATGGAGAAACGATGATTATTATTCTTTAAGTCATTTTTATTATGGGCCTGCAAAATTTTAGGCGATTCAGAGTCAGTCTCCCGAGTACAAGCAGATGGCGTGGACTATAGCACAGAAAAATTAAAAATTATGTTGAATTCCTGTTTTATGGCGCTAAAACGCTAAAAACGATGAAATATCATGGCGAAATGATAATTATTCTTCATTAAGTCGTCTTTGATAGGCCCGCAAAATTTTAGGCGATTTGGATTCGGTCGCACAAGTTCATGCAGATAGCGTAGACTATAATAGCACACGAAAATTCGAAAATCGCCTTGAATTCCTGTTTTATGGCCATAAAACGCTAAAAACGAGGAACGGTCATGGCAAAACGATGACTATTATTCATTAGGTCTTTTCTGATGGACCCACAAATTTAGGCGATTCGGAGCCGATCGCTTGAGTGAATAAAGATGGCGTGGACTATTGGATTTACAATATTTCAAGCTAATCGGAATTCGTCAATAAACTTCTACAAAATCAGCAACTATTATTCTTCGAGCAAACCATTCATTATTTGCTGATAGAAACTTGGAGTCTTTTGCTCCTGTGTCCTGTTCTTAGGTGGCCTCCAATTCCTTCAAAGTTCTCTTTTTTATTAGTAATACTCGTAATAAAATATTTAACAAAGTCTAACCATAGTGTTAAGATTGCCGGTAAATTGTTCAAGATTATCTCTACACCAAAAACTATTTTTTTTAAAAACATATGTTTTTCACCTACATTTGAAGACTATCCAAAAGTTAGTATTACGCACATTAACTAGTTCTTCATTATCAATCGACTTGGACTAATAATCTAAAACTTCGAAATAAAATATGGACTAATCAATATCTATTATAATAAAAGAGAGGCAAAGACACTATATTAAGCCAATTGACAACATAATAAAAAAATTATTTGACAATTTTAAGAAAAAAAAATAGTTATTCATAATCTAAGTATCAAGATACTACAAAGCCACTTGATAAATTTTACAATTATTCATGAATGAATTTTAATTACCAAGATAAAATTATAAAGTTAGTAAATAATATACATAAGTATTATTTATAAATTTAGAAAAATTAAAGGATGTGAATAATAAAAGGCTCCTCTCTTTATACTCTTAATGAAATTAAAATTATAATTTAATAAACAATAAGGGTATTTTAATTCATATTGTTGCATCAATATTTATCGGTTGGCAAGTTTATATAATAATATTATCTACTATTTCATGAAGAAAACAAAAAAAATGATAAATATTGTTAAATATTTTAAATGCAAACTTTATCCTAATTCTTTTTAATTTCTTCAAGTACTTAAATAACAAAATTATAATTTTAAAAAGAATAGTAGAATTTGGATAGACTTGAATGTATGGATATTTGGTGCATTTGTTCATAAAAGAATATCATTTACATGCTTCTTTGTGTATCATATTTTTTAAATAATATTTTCTTCTAAAGAATTATATTAATATTCTCCGTGCAACTTGCGGCTATGAATCTTCTATATCTATATTATATTAAAAGAAGGGTGGTATGCATTATGGTTAAGCCAAGTGGCAAGCTAAAATGAACTCACTTGGCAATTTTAGGACAACATTAATAATTAGGAATTATAAATGGAAACATAATTAATTAAAGTACTAGTTGAATGAGAAATATTTTTTAAATTATGATAGGAAATATATTTGACGTCTGTTGACTAATCAGAACTATATTATATTATTAAATATAGATTTTAATTCAAAATATAAATAACATAAAGTAACTTATTTAATACAAGCTTTGTATCTGACCTTATTTGTGTACAATATACATTATTGTAGGTATCTTTAATTATATTTTTGTGTATAATTCAGTTATGATAGGTTTTCTTTTTTTTTTTAGAAAGAATCGTAGGGATTTTAATTCGAAAAATAAATAACATAGTGTAGTATAATTTAGTTAACCTATAATTATGGTAGGGACGTCTTGTGATGATACAAATTGTCATCTTTAAAGTTAATAATTAATTCTATATTTTAAGACTTCGAAAAGTACTATATATCATTACTCGACTTGCGTGCGCAATCCGTAAAATTTTCCGTAAAGTTTTTATGCGAAAAATGGATTAAAATGTGAATTAGAGCTTTAAAACTCAACTAAGTTGACTTTTGTCAATATTTTGAGCAAACGGACTCGGATCAGTATTTTGATAGTTTCGGTAGGTCCGTATCGTAATTTGGGACTTGGGTGTATGCCCAGAATCAAATTCCGAGGTCCCTAGCCCGAGATATGGAATTTTAATTAAAAATTAAAAGTTTAAGTTCAAAAAGTGACCGGATATCGAATTATGTGCAAACGACCCCGGAATAGAATTTGATGATTCCAACAGCTATGTATTGTGATTTTGGACTTATGAGCGTGATCGAAATTTTATTTGGAAGTCCGTAGTGAAATTAGGCTTGAAATAGCTAAAATAGGAATTTAAAGTTTGGAAGTTTGACCGGGGAGTTGACTTTTTGATATCAGGATCGGAATCCAGTTCCGAAAATTTTCATAGCTCTGTTATGTCATTTATGACTTGTGTGCAAAATTTGAGGTCAAACGGACTTGATTTGATAGATTTCGATATCAAATGTAGAAGTTGGAAATTCTAAGTTTCATTAAGCTTGAATTGGAGCATGATTCGTGATTTTAGCGTTGTTTGATGTGATTTGAGGTTTCAAATAAGCTCGTATGATGCTTTAGGACTTGTTGGTGTATTTGGTTGAGGTCCCGAGGACCTCAGGTGAGTTACAGATGGTTAACGGATAAAAAATGGGACTTAAACAGCTGCTGCAAATTTTCTTCTACTGAGCAATCGAGCCAGAAGTCTAGCCCAAAAACAATCAAGCCGAGGATCGAAGGCAAGGCTCGAGAGCCATAATCGAAGTCAGGCTCGAGAGCCATGATCTAAGGCAAGGCTCGAGGGCTATGATCGAAGGCCCAGGCTTGATGCCATGATCGATGCCATGACCAAAGGCCTAGGCTCGAGCTTGTGATCGAAGCCACGATCGAGGTCTAGGCTCGAGGGCCATGATCGAAGCAACAATCGAGGCCCAGTTTCAAAGGCTGCCTGGGCAGATTTATAAAAGAGGGCATTCGTCCCATTCGCCATTTTTAACAAATTGGAGCTTGAGCAGAGGCAATTTTTGATAGATTTTCAAGAAAAGACATTGGGGTAAGTGATTCTAACTCGGATTTGGTCAATATACACGAATATATCATTGTTTTCACCATTTAATTAGTGTATTGAGATGGAAATTTGGAAAAATTTTAGAAATCTTATAAAAATAAATTTTTGAGATTTATGTGTCGATTAGGAGTCGGATTTGAGTGAAAATTGTATGGACTCGTAATTGAATGGATTGTCGGATTTTATAAGTTTTGCCAGATTCCGAGATGTGGGCCCCACCGGCGATTTTTGAACTAATTTCGGATTTTATTGAAAAAAGTAATATTTTCTTATGAAATTGATTCCTATAATTTTATTTGACTATATCGAATTAATTATGACTAGATACGAGTCGATCGGAGTTGGAAAATCGAGGAAAAGGCATACTACTTGGTTAAATTGGAGCAAGTCGAGGTAAGTAACTTGTCTAACCTTGTGTGGGGGAATTTTCCGTAGGATTGGTATTGAAGTGATAAATTGTAATGTGTTGAAAGTCGTGTACACGAGGTGACGAGTGTGTACACGGGCTAAATGTGAAAGATTATATTTTTAAATTGTGTAGATCATTGTTGCGCATTAATTAAACTATTTTATTCTGATATATTATTCTTCATTGATTTAATGTTTTAATGTTGCTTGACCTTTTCCTCCTAATTGTTTTACCTGTTTAGTTGAAACTTGGTTTCTTTTATTCTGTGCATTATTTGAAGTTGATTTTTTTTAAATTAAATATTATTAATATGAAGTATTTGACATTTTTAAATTTGGTATTGAAGCAACGTATTAAAAATTTTGAGATATTATTTTGCTGAATTATTTATTCCTGAATATTTTTGTAAGATTTTCGTGCTTGTTGTGATGGAGCCGTGAGCTCTATATTGTGGAAAAATATTATTGATGATTTATGTTGGCATGAGCCGTGAGCTCTTTATTGTGAAAAAATATTGTTGTTGAAGTATTTTGACAAGTTAAATTATTTGAGCACTTGAGGTACAAATTGTGATATATTATATGATGTTGATACGCATGCGGTGGTATAAGGTCTGGGTATTGAAATGCCTGTGATGAGATAAGGGTGGCTTGATACGCGTGGCTAGAAGTCATGCGGTGTAATAAGAATGGCTAAAACGTGGGATGCTATTTTGGGAAAAATATTTTCATTAAATAAATTGTGAAGGCTCCCGCGGTAAAATAAAGAAATGAGATATTGTGAATTTATTTATGATTTGGGACTACGAGGCGGTACCTCGTGAGTGCCCTTGTTGATATTGATGTGTGGTCATAGTTGCCTTTGATTATTTGTTGTGATTTTCATAAAGTTGAAAGGAATTCTGTTTTGATTCCACGAGATATTATTTGCCATTTTTTTGTGTAATTAAATGGTGACATGCTACTTGATTCATTTCCATTGTCATTTTATTTTATTATATTGTTAAATATTTTACCATGCAAGGTTAGGCTACCGAGGTTAGGCTTGGAACTTATTGGGTACCGCCGTGGTGTACTCATACTACGCTTTTGCACATCTTTTTGTACAGATCCAGTACTCCTTACCAGCCCCGAAATCAGTGAGTTACCTGTACATGGAGACTTCGAGGTATATCTACTAGCGTCCGCAGACTCCGGAGTCCCCTTCTATCAATATTGTGTTGCTTCCTTATTTTTTTTAGACCTTGATATATATAGAGACATTGAGGATAAATTCTTAGAAGCTTGTGACTTATTTCTATCGGGTGTTGGGAGTTGAAATTGTTTGAATTGTAGTTTATTTATTTCAGATTTAAATTTTTATTCTGCATTGATAGGCTTACCTAGTCTTATAGACATCCTACGGAGGGAATTTGGGGTCCTGACAAGTTGGTATTAGAGCTCTAGGTTCATAGGTGTTATGAGTCACAAGCATGTTTAGTAGAGTCTTGCGGATCGGTACGGAGACGTTTGTACTTATCTTCGGGAAGCTATGGAACTTTTAGAAAAATATTCACTTATTTGATTCCTTATCGTGTGCACTGTTGACTTCAAAGTTCTAAACCATTAACTTTCTATTCTCTCACAAATGGTGAGGACACGCACAACGGGATCCGATGATCAGATACGTGTGCCCCCTGTTGGAGCCGCAAGAGGCCGGAGTCGGGGCAGAGGCCGAGGAAGACCACGTGGTGTAGCCAGAGCACCTGTACAAGCTGTTGCACCAGAGCCACCAGTAGCTCCAGTTGGAGAGCAGGCACCTGCGACGTCTGTTACTACTCCTGCACTTCAGGTGACTCTTGCCCAGGTTTTGAGCATGTTTGGCACTCTAGCTCAGGCAGGGTTGATTCCACTTGCTCCTGCCACATCTCAGGCTAGGGGAGGAGCACAAACGCTCGCCGCCCATACTCCAGAACCACGGGCCCAAGTTAACCATGCCCCAGAGGTTATACCAGTGCAGCCAATAGTCCCAGTTCGGCCTGAGATTAGGACAGCAGTTTCAGAGGGGGAGCAGCTCAGGCTGAAAAGGTACAAGAAGTACCACCCTCCCACTTTCAGTGGTTTAGCTTAAGAGGATGCTCAGGGTTTTCTGGAGGAATGTCACCATATCCTTTGTACTATGAGTATTATGGATTCCAGTGGGGTTTCTTTCACGGCATTCCAGTTTAGAGGAGCAGTCTACCAGTGGTGGTGGGCATATGAGTTGGATAGTCCGGCTGAGGTAGCTTCACTTAGTTGGACTCAATTTTCAGATATGTTCTTAAGGGAGTATGTTCCTCAGAGTCTTAGAGATGCATGGCGCGCAGAGTTTGAGAAGCTGCGCCAGGGTTCTATGACTGTGTCAGAATATGCTGTCTGATTCAGTGATTTGGCTAGGTATGCACCAGCCTTAGTTGCTACTGTCCGAGATCTGGTTCACAGATTTATTGAGGGTCTCCACCCTAGTATCAGATACAGTATGGCCCGAGAGCTAGAGATAGACATCACATACCAATAGGTGGTGTCATTTGCTAGGAGATTGGAAGGTATGCGGACTCGGGAGAGGGAAGAGGGGGAAGCTAAGAGACCCCGAGATTCTGGCACATATAATAATCCTCATGCCCCAGTTGTAGCCCGTCATGGTAGAGGTTATGTGAGTCGTCCTATTCATTCAGCACATTCAGCTTCCAGTGGTATTCCGGCTACTCCCAGACCTCACATTCCATATTATGCACCGCCAGTGTCTACTGTACCTCCTGTACGGGGTGCTTTCAGCGGACAGTCTAGTCGATCAGGCCCGAGCCAGTCTCAGTAGCCACGTCCTCCGAGGGCTTGTTTTGAGTGTGGTGACACTCGTCATATTATGATATATTGCCCCGGATTTAGGAGTGGTGCACCTCCACAAATTTCTCAGGGCTCATCCATTCCACAGGGCCCTCAGGCTTCTCAGGCCATGATTATTGCACCAGTTGCCACTCCACCTACACAACCAGCTAGAGATGGAGGTCGGACAGGTAGAGGTCGCACTAGAGGGGGAGGCCATGCCAGATATTATGCCCTTCCTGCTAGGACAGATGCCTTTGCATCCGATTCTGTTATCATAGGTATTACTCAGGTCTGTCATAGAGATGCATCAGTCTTATTTGATCCAGGCTCCACTAATTCTTATGTGTCATCTTATTTTGCCATGTATTTAGGCGTATCACGTGATTCCTTGAGTTCTTCTGTTTATGTATCTACTTCCTTGGGTGAATCTATTATTGTGGACCGCATGTATTGGTCGTGTTTAATTATTATCAACAGTTTTGAGACCAAAGTTGATTTATTATTGCTAAGTATGGTGGATTTCGATATTATTTTGGGCATGGATTAGTTTTCACCCTATCACGCTATTCTTGATTGTTACGCCAAAACAGTGACGTTGTCTATGACAGGTCTATCGCTGCTAAAGTGAAGAGGTACCTCGGATCATGTTCCTAGCAGGTTTGTTTTATTTCTTAAAGCTCAACGAATGGTTAAGAAGGGGTGTGATGCGTATCTGGCCTATGTGAGAGATATTAGTATTGATACTCCTACTATGGAGTCAGTTCCGGTAGTAATGGATTTTCCTGATTTATTTCCAGCAGATCTTCCGGGTATGCCACATGACAGGGATATTGATTTTGGCATTGATTTATTACCGGGTACTCAGCCCATTTCTATTCCACCATATCGTATGGGCCCAGCAAAGTTGAAAGAATTAAAAGAACAGTTACAGGAGTTGCTTGATAAGGGTTTATTCGGCCCAGTGTATCGCCTTGGGGTGCTCCTATCTTATTTGTGAAGAAGGAGAAGGATGGTTCTATGCGGATGTGTATTGATTACCTCCAGCTGAACAAGGTTACAGTGAAGAACAGGTATTTTTTGCCACGTATTGATGACCTATTTGATCAGCTTCAGGGTGCCAGAGTATTTTTTAAGATCAACTTACGTTCAGGCTATCATCAGTTGAAGATTCGGGAGCCATATATCCTGAAAACTGCTTTTAGGACTCGATATGGTCATTATGAGTTCCTTGTAATGTCATTTGGGTTAACCAACGCCCCAGCAACATTTATGCACTTAATAAATAGTGTATTTCGGCCATGTCTTGATTCTTTCGTCATTGTATATATTGACGACATTCTGGAGTATTCCCGGAGTCGGGAAGATCATGAACATCACCTGAGGACTGTGCTTTAGACTTTCAGAGAAAAGAAGTTATATGCAAAATTTTCAAAGTGTGAATTCTAGCTTGATTCAGTGGGATTTTTGGGTCATATAATTTTGTGCGAGGGAATCAAGGTAAATCCGAAGAAGATTGAAGTAGTGCAGAGTTGGTCCAAACCGTCCTCAGCTACAGAGATCCAGACTTTCTTGGTTTGGCGGGGTATTACCGTCGCTTTGTAGAGGGATTCTCATCTATTGCAGCACCTATGACCAGGCTGACCCAGAAGGGTGCTCCGTTCAGGTGGACAGAGGAATATGAGGAGAGCTTTCAGAAGCTCAAGACAGCTTTGACTACTGCCCCAATATTGGTATTACCTACATGTTCAGGGTCTTATACTATGTATTGTTATGCATCGCATATTGGTCTCGGCGCAGTATTGATGCAAGATGGTAGGGTGATTGCCTACGTGTCCAGACAGTTAAAGGTACATGATAAGAATTATCCAGTCCACGACCTTGAGTTAGCAGCTATTGTTCATGCCTTAAATATTTGGAGGCATTATTTGTACGGTGTCCATTGTGAGGTCTACATCGATCACCGGAGTCTACAACATCTGTTTAAATAGAAGGATCTTAATTTGCGGCAGAGGAGATGGTTGGAATTGCTTAAGGATTATGATATCACCATTATCTATCATCCTGGGAAGGCCAATGTAGTGGCTGATGAGTTTTGGCTTGCGTGGTTTCTTAGTCTTCTCTTTATGATCGTATCAGGGAACGTCAGTATGATAACCCCCATCTGTTTGTCCTTAAGGATACATTTCAGCACAGTGATTCCAAGGAAGTCACTTTTGGAGATGATGATATATTATGGATGCAGGGCAGTCTATGTGTGCCTAAAGTAGATAGATTGCGCGAGTTGATTCTTTAGGAGGCTCACAGTTCGTGGTACTCCATTCATCCGGGTGCTACAAAGATATATCAGGACTTGAGACAGCACTATTGGTGGAGGCGGATGAAGAAAGACATAGTGGAGTATGTAGCTCGGTGTCTAAATTGTCAACATATAAAATATGAGCATCAACGACCGGGTGGATTGCTTCAGAAGTTAGAGATTCCAGAATGGAAATGGGAGCAGATCACTATGGATTTCATTGTTGGGCTCCCACAGACTCAGTGGAAGTTCGATGCAGTTTGGGTGATTGAGGATAGGTTGACCAAGTCATCTCATTTTGTTCCTATGATGACTACCTACTCATCTGAGCAGTTGGCTCAAATCTATATTCGCGAGATTGTCATACTTCACGCCGTACCGGTATCTATCATCTCTGACAGGGGTACACATTTTACCTCACGGTTTTGGAGGGTTGTACAGCGAGAGCTAGGTGCTCGGGTAGAGTTGAGTATAACATTTCACCCTCAGACAGACGGGCAGTCCGAACGTATAATTCACATACTGGAGGATATGCTTCGTGCGTGTATGATAGATTTTGGGGGTGCTTGGGACCAGTTCTTACCACTTGCTGAGTTTGCTTACAACAACAGTTACCGGTCAAGCATTCATATGGCTCCGTATGAGGCCTTGTATGGTAGGCAGTGCCGGTTTCCAGTGGGTTGGTTCGAACTAGGCGAGGCTAGGCTATTGGGTACAGACTTGGTTTAGCATGCCTTGGAAAAGGTTAAATTGATTCAGGATCGACTTCGTACAGATCAATCTAGAAAGAAGAGTTATGCGGATCGGAACGTTCTTGATGTTGCATTCATGGTTGGTGAGCGGGTCTTGCTCCGGGTTTCGCCTATGAAGGGTGTAATGAGGTTCGGGAAGAAAGGCAAGTTGAGCCCTAGGTATATTGGGCCTTTTAAGATTCTTGAAAGAGTTGGAGAGGTGGCTTACAAACTTGCACTACCACCTAGTCTCTCTGCAGTTCATTCGGTATTCCATGTTTTTATGCTTCGAAAATATCACTGCGATCTGTCTCATGTGTTAGACTTCAGTTCGGTTCAGTTGGACAAGGATCTATCTTATGTTGAGGAACCAGTGGCTATTTTAGATAGGTAGGTTCGAAAGCTGAGGTCAAAGAATATTGCTTCCGTGAAGGTTCAGTGGAGGGATCATCCGGTCGAGGAGGCGACTTAGGAGACCGAGCATGATATGCGCAGCTGTTATCCACACTTATTCACCAGCTCAAGTACTTTTTCTAACTGCGTTTGAGGACGAACGTTTGTTTTAGAGGCAGAGAATGTGATAACACAAAATGTCATATTTAAAGTTAATAATTAATTCTATATTCTAAGAACTTGAAAATCACTCTTTATCATTACTCGACTTGCGTGCGCAGTCCGTAAAATTTTTTGAAAAGTTTTTATGTGAAAAAGGGATTAAAATGTGAATTAGAGCATTAAAACTCAACCGAGTTGACTTTGGTCAACATTTTGAGTAAACGGACTCGGATCAGTGTCAGTTTCGGTAGGTCTGTATCGTGATTTGAGACTTGGACGTATGCCCAGAATCAAATTCCGAGGTCCCTAGTCCGAGATATGGAATTTTGATGAAAATTTAAAAGTTTAAGTTCAAATAGTGACCAGATGTCGAATTATGGTTGAGGTCCCGAGGGCCTCGGGTGAGTTTCAGATGGTTAACGGATCAAAAATGGGACTTAAAAAGCTGCTGCAAATTTTCTTCTGCTGAGCAATCCAGTCCAGAAGTCGTGCCCAAAACAACTCGAGCCGAGGATCGAAGGCAAGGCTCGAGAGCCATAATCGAAGGCAGGCTCGAGAGCCATTATTGAAGGCAAGGCTCGAGGGCCATGATCGAAGGCCCAGGCTCGATGCCATGATCGAAGGCCCAGGATCGAGGCCATGATCGAAGGACCAAGCTCGATGCCATGATCGATGCCATGACCGAAGGCCCATGCTCGAGCCTGTGATCGAAGCCACGATCGAGGCCTAGGCTCGAGGGCCATGATTGAAGCCACAATCGAGGCCCAGTTCCGAAGGCTGCCTAGGCAGATTTATAAAAGAGGGCATTCGTCCCATTCGCCATTTTTGACAAACTGGAGCTTGAGCAGAGGCGATCTTTGATAGATTTTCAAGGAAAGACATTGGGGTAAGTGATTCTAACTCGGATTTGGTTAATATACACGAATATATCATTGTTTTCACCATTTAATTAGTGTATTGAGATTGAAATTTGGGAAAATTTTAGAAATCTCATAAAAGTGAATTTTTAAGATTTCTATGTCGATTCGGAGTCGGATTTGAGTGAAGCTGATATGGTTGGACTCGTAATTGAATGGATTGTCGTATTTTATAAGTTTCTCCGTATTCCACGACGTGGGCCCCACGAGCGATTTTTGAACAAATTTCGGATTTTTATTGAAAAATGTAATAGTTTCTTTTGAAATTGATTCCTATAATTTTATTTGACAATATTGAATTAATTATGACTAGATACGAGTCGATCGGAGTCGGAAAATCGAGGAAAAGGCATACTACTTGGTTAAATTGGAGCAAGTTGAGGTAAGTGACTTGTCTAACCTTGTGTGGGGGAATTTTCCCTAGGATTGGTATTGAAGTGATAAATTGTAATATGTTGAAAGTCGTGTACACAAGGTGACGAGTGTCTACACGGGCTAAATGTGAAAGATTATGTTTTTAAATTGTGTAGATCACTGTTGCGCATTAATTAAACTATTTAATTCTGATATATTGTTCATCATTGATTTAATGTTTTAAAGTTGCTTGATATTTTCCTGCTAATTGTTTTACCTGTTTAGTTGAAACTTGGTTTCTTTTATTCTGCGCATTATTTGAAGTTGATTTTCTTTAAATTAAATATTATTAATATGTATTTGACATTTTTAAATTTGGTATTGAAGCAACGTATTAAAGAGTTTGAAATATTATTTTGCTGAATTATTTATTCCTGAATATTTTTTTGTAAGATTTGCGTACTCATTGTGATGGAGCCGTGAGCTCTTTATTGTGAAAAAATATTATTGTTGAAGTATTTTAACAAGTTAAATTATTTGAGCACTTGAGGTGCAAATTGTGATATATTGTGATGTTGATACGCATACGGTGGTATAAGGTCTGGGTATTGAAACGCATACGGTGAGATAAGGGTGGCTTGATACACGTGGCTAGTAGGGGGAACTACTAGAAGTCATGCGGTGTAATAAGGATGGCTAAAACGCGGGATGTTATTTCGAAAAAAATATTTTCTTTAAAATAAATTGTGA
The DNA here is from genome assembly GCF_000390325.3 of Nicotiana tomentosiformis. Classification (NCBI taxonomy): domain Eukaryota; kingdom Viridiplantae; phylum Streptophyta; class Magnoliopsida; order Solanales; family Solanaceae; genus Nicotiana; species Nicotiana tomentosiformis. Next base: position 128,839,450 of record NC_090818.1, read on the forward strand.
AGGCTCCTGCGGTGAGATAAGGGAATGAGATATTATGAATTTATTTATGATTTGGGACTATTAGGCTGTAATGACCCAACCGGTCGTTTCGAATTTTAGAACCCTTCCCCCTAAATAAAACTTCCCGAATGTGTTTTTAATGATTTATGACTTGAGGGGATGGTTGGTTCGAGATTTGGATATGTTTGGGTTGAAATCGGAACACCTAGTTCCTTAAGCTAACCTTAAAAGGTCAAGTTTGACTTTGGTCAATATTTTGAGAAAACGACCTTGGAATCGGGATTTGACGGTTCTAATAGGATGCTATGATGATTTTAGTCTTGGGCGTATGTCCGAATCGGATTTTGGATAACCCGGGAGCGTTTTGACGCTTAATAGTAAAAATCAACAATTTGAAGGTTTAAAATTCTTTAAATTTGGTTTGGAGTAGAATTTTGAGTAATTGAAGTCCGATTGGAATTCTTAGTTTGGGAATAGTTCTGTATAGTGATTTAAGACTTGTACGCAAATTTCTGTGTCATTCCGAGTTGCTTAATTATATTTCGACACATTGGAAGTAAATTGAAAAACGTGAAATTTTTAAGTCTGAATCAATTTGGTTTAGGGTATGATTCTTAGATTTGATGTTGTTTTACGCGTTTTGAGAGTTCGAGCGAGTCTATTTTATGTTTACAAACCTGTTGGTATGTTCGGGCGGGGCACCGGGGGTCCCGAGGGTTAACCGGACGAGGCTTGAACCAATTTCGGACTTGGGAGAAAAATGCTGAAGCTTTCTGCTTCTGGTACGTTCTCACCTGCGCTTGGACAGTCGCAGGTGCGACTCTCGCAGATGCGAGGTTCATACGCAGAAGGGGAAAAAGGGAAGGGGAGGCCACTGCTGCAGATGCGAAATTTTGGTGCACCTGTGAATGCGCAGGTGTGAGGCAGTGCGCACAGATGCGAAAGGGGGCAGGCGATCAATACTCGCACCTGCGAGGATTTTCCGCAGGTGCAAAAGCCGGTGCGGTGCCCTTCCGCAGGTGCGAAACCACTGCTTGGTAGAATGGTTAAAAATCGGAGCTCACACATTTTGAGCCCATTTCTCCTCCATTTTCGGGTGATTTCAGAGCTTTGGAGATGGGAGTTCAACTAACAACTTGGAGGTAAGTTAATTCTACACCCCTTGAGATAAATACATAGATTATAGGTAGATTATAACTACTAAATCTTATAAATCAAAGGCTTAGATGAAAAACCTAGATTTTTATATAAAAATGAAATTTTAACCATGAAAATAGTTATGGAATTGGGTAGAAACTATACATTTAAGTTCTTGAGATTATGGGTAACGTTTTCATCCGAAAATTTCCAGAATCCGAGCACGTGGGCCCGGGGTGAATTTTAGGAATTTTACCATTTTGGATAGAGTAGTTTATTTAATCGCTGAATTTCGAATTATTGAGCATATATTAATTATTGTTTATAATATTTGGATAGTTTCGTATCTTTCGGCGTCGAATCGAGAATTCAACGCAACGTGGTAATCGAAAAGTGGATTTTGAGACGAGGTAAGTCTCTTATCTAATCTTGTGAGGGGGGAAATTACCCTATAGGGATTAGATTTTAAATAATTGTTGCTAATTGCGGGGGCTACGTACGCACAAGGTGACGAGAGTCCGTGTGTAGCTACTATAAATGCTAAAGTCCGGATAGTTTAGGACTCAAAGCATGAATTACTTGTGTAAATTATATTCCTTGATTAATTAATATATATATATATATATATATATATATATATATATATATATATATATATATAAGCATGAATTACTTGTGTAAATTATATTCCTTGATTAATTAATATATATATATATATATATATATATATATATATATATATATATATATATATATATATATGAATATATTGTGAATTTCTAGATAAAGATATTAAAGGATGAAAATCTCATATGCTTGATTTTCTGTTTAAATCAATTAATTGTTAAAAAAATTGCTCTCCTCCCGAATTTATCTCATAATAAATATACTCTCCTTCCGGAGGTACATAAGAAAATGTCCTCCTTTCTTGTGGAGCGGGCCGAATGTCTCGGCAAGATAGATGCATTATGGATCGCGTCGCACGTCCCTCGGCAGTGTACACGACACTCTGGATCGGGCAATACGTCTTCGGCAGAAATCGTGCTTAATAATAATAATTACACGATACTTTAATAATTTATTTCAGCTTGCGAAGCTAATTGATAAATTGGAAAAATCCTTGGAATTTAATGAAATACTATTCTTTCCTGTTAAGGAATTAATTTTTATTTCCTGTAAATGAGATTTAATTGATAAAATTAAAATTTATTGATATTGAATTGCAGATTGTAAAGCTATTTGATAAATTGGAAGTTTTATTGAAACTGCATGATTTAAATAAATAAATTGGGAAATTGTTGCATTTGAAGGATTTTTATTATTTCGGTTAATTGAATAAAATTATTGTTAACTCAGTGAACCATATTGATTTGAATAATTACAATTTATTTCTATTATTATTATTGACCCATAGTGAGTGTCAAAGTCGGCTATCTCGTCTCTATCACTTCGAGATTAGGCTTGATACTTATTGGGTATACGTTGTTTTCGTACTCATACTGCATTCGCTGCACATTTTATTGTGCAGGTACATATATGTATAGTGACCTTGTGGGCGCAGAGGTGTGGTTAATAATTGTGGGGACATAGGTGAGCTGCATTCTATATTACGATCCGCAGCTAACAGAGTCTCCTTCAGAGTTATTATATTTCCTGTCTAATTTGTATTCTGGACAGATGCTGTATTTTATTTTTAATTCCCTAGTAAATACTCATGCACTTGTGACACCGGATTTTAGGAATGGTTGTGAATTGTTTAGAAATTTAGTTGCTAAAAATATTTATCATTTACTCTATGAGTTTTATCTTTACAATTTTATTGCAGAAATTTTTATTTCAAAAATACTAAAATAGGTAATTAAATTAATTGCTTATGGTTGGCTGTCCTGACAGTGGTGTCTGGCGACATCACGACCTTTTTGGATTTTGGGTCGTGACAACATGGTATCATAGCACTAGGTTCACTTAGGTCTCACGAGTCATGAGCAAGTCTAGTAGAGTCTTGCGGATCGGTACAGAGACGTCTGTGCTTATCTTCGAGAGGCTACAGGGCTGTTAGGAATACTTTCCTTTTTGATTCCTCATCGTGCGATTTGATTCCTTTGAGGCTTATGCCTACATTTCCTTCCTATTCTATCTTATGCGAAGTGAAGCGCCTGTTATAAATTAGGAATATAGGAAATTTTTAGTGGTACTACAGATGTAGTGCGGGATGCTTCTCCTTGTGTAATTAATTGGGCTATTGTCGTCGCCTTGCGGAAGGCCGCTCTATTGTTTCAGTACAGTATCAATACTATCTAAGGTTTGAGATTTGGTATTGATTGTTATGATGATTCATGCGTTGTTATCGCATAGTGTTTATGTAATGGTAGAATGCCTGTCTATGTGTCAGGGCAGTAAATGACTTGAAAGAAGGTTTTTCTCAGTACATGATTCATAGGTTCCATGTTTTAATTCCAACAGAGAAAAGGCAATCGAACTATGAATGTTCAGGTTTGGGGTTGTTGGAGTAACGAAGCTTGATATTTTCGAGTGTGGTATAATTCTCAATTTTGATGTGGTGTCATTGCCTTGTAAAATGCGTTAAGGTTCGCCGATGTTATGGTTTTCCTCAACTGGCCTTCACGACGGGGTGCTAGGAATTTGTATAGGGGAAACAGATATTAGAGATCACGGTGTGCAGTGATTCAGGATCGAAGCAGTGTTTCTAGTGTTGATGTCTCGAGGAGGATGATCGTCAAAAAGATTTAAAGCTGGTAATGCACTATTGCTTCAAGTGCTACAGAGACGGATTTTGAGTTAAGGAAACAATTGGGCAGCGAAGGATGAGGAAGGACATGTGGTAGGTGCCTTGCAGTGGTTAGGCTCCGAAAAGGCCAAGTGTAAGAAAACGAAAGCAGAGTAGTTGCTTAAAGGAGATGATTTACCAAAGTGGGAGAGTTCCAAGGTAGCACATGGGTTACGTGGTAGGATGATTACACGTCTTGAAGAACGTTTGAAGTGAATTGGGATGTAGAATGGATAGTGACTAGGTCTACGGACTTAAGTTGTAATATTAGTTGCTATATTTAGAAAGATTTGATACAACAGGAGGGAGTTACTTGATATGAAGAAGGATACAACATGACTTTGGATTGGAATGTATTGTCGCACCTCTAGTTGACGTCCATGAGGAGTGGACGAACTGGTGCAGCTGGTGAACGAGCTCGGACTCAGGATGATCTACTGATTTCATAGTAATTGCACCTAGTGCAGCGACGTTGGAATATGTCAGCATGTAATTTCCGCAGGTGGGTTATCTCCTGTAAGCAAGTTAGCGGTCGGGTGGTGTTGACGAAGCTTCTACGAAGAATTCTACTGGCTACCCGGTAAGAGATTTAATATGTAAATGTGACTAGTGGTTCAGAGTGTTTATTAAAGGTTAATAAAGGATTTCGAGAAAATTTAGCGAGTTGCGTGTGCAGGATCATGTCAACGATAGAGAAAGAATCTCGATGGATTCCAAAATTTTGTAATTGTAGCTTCAAGATAAGTGGGAGATCTCCACCGTCTATGATTGGATTGTGTAGTGTCAACTTGTGCGGTTTCTGGTTCTCGGTGTATTGGTGGGTCATTGAAACTAAGGAAAACAAATATCAGTGGTAATTTGAGCAAAGTATTTGGGGAATGTGTGCCATATTTGGCCTTATCGATTCATATTCTAGTTTTTGGAAGACTCAAAGTTTATGCTTCGTGTAGATGTAATGCACAGGAAAGTGAAATAGTCGGATGTTTCCTTGATAAAGTGTCCATGTACTAGTAGGGCCTTGGAATTGATCATGTTTGGGAACAAGTCAGAGAAAGTGACTCTCAATAACGGTCCTAGTGGATTTAAAAATTTAAAGTGTGGTGTCTAAGGATCTCGAGTCTGTAGTATGGTTGAGTATCGGGCTTTTGCAGCAGATTATGAAACGGGGCTTGGAGTACTCTGCATTATCTTCAGGTTGTGGTGTAGCAATAGAGAAACGGAAAAAAATAACTTCGGATTCATAAAAGAAGTATCAGAATGGCTGTACCAATTGAAGATGTGAAAGTGCGCACAAGAAGGGATATAAGATAATTAATGGGTTTTGAAATAGCGTGGTCTCATGAAATAAGGTCACTTGGGATGAGTGCGGATTTGAATTCGTGATGTAATGAATGGAGCTATTATTATTTCTAAGGCAAGTTAAAAGTAAATTGAGAAACGACTGATCGGGTAACAATGGTTGAATCGGCATGATAGTGGCAATGATCAGTTCCTTAAGCACATTGAACTACGCATGTGATTTGTGGCGGTACGTGCGAGGATTGACGATCTCCGTAATTGATTTTATTTGGAGAAATTCAAGTATTATGACATGTTATGTGTAGAGGGATCCCATAAGAGTTATGGTGGTTTAGACCACTACTTAAGGCCGGTATGTTTTTACGGATATGGGAATTCAGTCACGTGTTGCAATGGTTATCTTGAAATGAGTTAAGAAGAAGGTTTCTATATGATGAAGTATTTATCCTATTAGTGGTTCAGGAGTTATGATGGAATTCTTGTACTCCTGCGCATTGGCGTGGTTAAGTGCACTAAGTAGCATGGGATTCGAAAGTTGAGGATTTAAGATTTCGGTTCGATGTTGACAAGGATGTCATGAGCTTGGATGAGCAGGAAAGGGATTTAGATGTTTAAAGTAAGATGTTATTGTTTTTGGCATCATCTAAGGTCGATGTCAGGTATAAGAGACCTTGTGTATTGATTTGTGGATTCTTGATATGCTTTACAGCATTAGTGTAACCGGTAGCATGGATGTGCAGACTTGTTACCTGGTGCGGAAGGTCGTGGGAGCGTGTCTCACGGAAAGATTGTGTAAGAGTGACATATGGTCACTTGATTGAGTGAAGATTGAAAACCAAGTATGAAGATTGTGGTAATATCACTGATTCGAGAATTTATGCCTAGAGGACGCTCGATTCATTTGGTTGTGGACTGTGGAAGTTTTTCCGATTATGATGTCTATTCTTGTGTGTTATGAGAAAATGGGTTATTATGGATCCTTGAAAGGTTATTATCCTAGTACGGTGCGATCAGAATCAGCTTGAGGTATGTGGATGGATTTAAAAATGAATACGAGCTCTATATCATGCCGGATGTGTTCATTTCAGCATAAAAGCTCCCTATGGAGGAGTATTCGGACGTTGGGTGTCGTTTCGTCATCGGTTATTTCAGGTAGTACTATATTGTGCTGTGTGAGTTATCAAATGTCTTGATAAAATTCTTATGTGTTGAGGTTCCGAGTAGCGATAGTGTTATATGAGCAGGATGGCTATCGAGATTCAGTTCATATATCGCACCTTAGTTGTACTTGAGTTTTGTAGCGTATGGCTTTGTCAGTCCTTCCAAGGATGGTATTATGCACTTAGTGTGCTTGTGTCCGATGTTCGGATATTTTGTAAGTAATGAGCATTCTAGCTCGGTAAGTATTTTTTTTATATAGATTCTTTTGTGCAGATCGGGTTGCACACCGCAACAGTGTGATGTTGAGCACAGTTCCCTATATTCTATTTTGTGTGTTTTTATGTCCCATTTTCTGAAGAAGGTACATGACAACTTTTCAGTTGTTTAATTAGTCACGTGGGTTGAGTAATCCTTTCCATAGTCTATTTTCCTTATGTATCGCAATCGAGTCTATAGCTTATTAGCTCATTGTTGCGTCATATGAGACTTTTTGTCATGTCTGAGGTGGCTTATTGCATGAGCAGCTTATACTAAGTGAGACGAGGTTATTGGATCTGGGATCAGTACGATCGGATTATATGAAGTATAATAAAGAGCAAATACCATTATTTCGTCCATAATGAGGCAATGGTTCTTGTCAGAAGGAGAAACTCAATAATTTGTTGACTCAGCAGTTGGTTATGAATTTCTACACATTTCTTCCATCGAGGAAGCAGTTCAGGAGTTGGAATAGGAATTATAGGTATCATGAGGTGGGTTGTGAACATCAGATTCGTAGAATTTTGGCTATTGTTATCAGAGGATGTTATTATAGTCATGTGAATGATGCGGTGCATGGTCTAAATTCAACAAAGGTATGCAATCATGTATTGGTGCATCGTGTAGTGATTGATACGACATTCATAGGTTGGAAACAGGCATGGTGGAGAATACTAGATGTTAGAATTGGGCTCTAAGGCTTATTTGCCTAAATAAAGGGGAGAATTTTTAGATTTGGCACGAGTTAATGTGCTCAACTGGGTATGGTAGCACGGGTAGGTGCACGAGGTGTTAAACAGTAACTTTGGATAACTCCGGAATACTCCTTAGCACGTTCGAGGATGAACGTATATTTAAGTGGGAGAGAATGTAACGACCCAACCGGTCGTTTCGACTTTTAGAACCCGTTCCCTTAAATAAAACTTCTTGAATGTGTTTTTAATGATTTATGACTTGCGGGGATGGTTGGTTCGGGATTTGGATGTGTTTGGGTTGAAATCGGAACACTTAGTTCCTTAAGCTAACCTTAAAAGGTCAAGTTTGACTTCGGTCAATATTTTGAGAAAACGACCTCGGAATCGGTATTTGACAGTTCCAATAGATTCGTATGATGATTTTGGTCTTGGGCGTATGTCCGAATTGGGTTTTGGATAACCCGGGAGCATTTTGACGCTTAATAGTAAATCTTAACTATTTGAAGGTTTACAATTCTTTAAATTTGGTTTGGAGTGGGATTTTGAGTAATTGAAGTCCGTTTGGAATTCCGAGTTTGGGAATAGTTCCGTATAGTGATTTAAGACTTGCACGCAAATTTTTGTGTCATTCCGAGTAGTTTACGTATATTTCGACAAATTGGAAGTAAATTGAAGAACTTGAAAATTTTAAGTTTGAATCAATTTGGTTTAGGGTATGATTCTTAGATTTGATGTTGTTTTACGCATTCCGAGAGTTCGAGCGAGTCTGTTTTATATTTACAAACCTTTTGGTATGTTCGGGCGGGGCCCCGGGAGTCCCGAGAGTTAACCGGACGACGCTCGAACCAATTTCGAACTTGGGAGAAAAATGGTGAAGCTTTATGTTTCTGGTACGTTCGCACCTGCGCTTGGACAGTCGCAGGTGCGACTCTCGCAGATACGAGGTTCATGCGCAGAAGCGGAAAAAGGGAAGGGGAGGCCACTGCCGCAGATGCGAAATTTTGGCGCACCTGTGAACGCGCAGGTGCGAGGCAGTGCGCGCATATACGAAAGGGGGCAGGCGATCAATACTCGCACCTGCGAGGATTTTTCGCAGGTGCGAAAGCCAGTGCGGTACCCCTTCCGCAGGTGCGAAACCACTGCTTGGCAAAATGGTTAAAAATCGGCGCTCACACATTTTTAGCCCATTTTTCCTCCATTTTCGGGTGATTTCAGAGCTTTGGAGATGGGAGTTCAACTAACAACTTGGAGGTAAGTTAATTCTACACCCCTTGAGTTAAATACATAGATTATAGGTAGATTATAACTAGTAAATCTTAGAAATCAAAGGCTTAGATGAAAAACCTAGATTTTTATAAAAAATAAGATTTTAACCACGAAAATAGTTATGGAATTGGGTAGAAACTATACATTTAAGTTCTTGAGATTATGGGTAACGTTTTCATCCGAAAATTTCCATAATTCGAGTACGTGGGCCCGGGGTGAATTTTAGGAATTTTACCATTTTGGATAGAGCAGTTTATTTAATCGCTGAATTTCGAATTATTGAGCATATATTAATTATTGTGTATAATATTTGGATAGTTTCATATCTTTCGGCATTGAATCGAGAATTCAACGCAACGTAGTAATCGGAAAGTGGACTTTGAGACGAGGTAAATCTCTTATCTAATCTTGTGAGGGGAAAATTACCCCATAGGGATTAGATTGAATAATTGTTGCTAATTGCGGGGACTACATACGCACAAGGTGACGAGAGTCCGTGCGTAGCTACTATAAATGCTAAAGTCCGGGTAGTTTAGGACTCAAAGCATGAATTATTTGTGTAAATTGTATTCCTATATATATATATATATATATATATATATATATATATATATATATATATATATATATATGAATATATTGTGAATTATTAGATAAAGATATTAAAGGATGGAAATCTCATATGCTTGAATTTCTGTTTAAATCAATTAATTGTTAAAATAAATTGCTCTCCTCCCGAATTTATCTCATAATAAATATACTCTCTTTACGGAGGTACATAAGAAAATGTCCTCCTTTCTTGTGAAGCGGGCTGAACACCTCGGCAGGATAGATGCATCTATGGATTGCTCCGCACGTCCCTCTGCAGTGTACACGACACTCTGGATCGGGCAGTACGCACTCGGCAGAAATCGTGCTTAATAATAATAATTACACGATACTTTAATAATTTATTTTAGCTGGCGAAGCTAATTGATAAATTGGAAAAATCCTTGGAATTTAGTGAATTATTATTCTTTCATGTTAAGGAATTAATTATTATTTCCTGTAAATGAGATTTAATTGATAAATTAAAAATTTATTGATATTGAATTGCAGCTTGTAAAGTTATTTGATAAATTGGAAGTTTTATTGAAACTGCATGATTTAAATAAATAAATTGGGAAATTGTTGCATTTGAAGGATTTTTATTATTTCTGCTAATTGAATAAAATTATTATTAACTCTGTGAATTATGCTGATTTGAATAATTATAATTTATTTTAATTATTATTATTGACCCATAGTGAGTGTCAAAGTCGGCTATCTCGTCTCTACCACTGCGAGATTAGGCTTGATACTTATTGGGTACATGTTGTTTTCGTACTCATACTGCACTTGCTGCACATTTTATTGTGCATGTACATATATGTATAGCGGCCTTGTGGGCGCAAAGGTGTGGTTAATAATTGTGGGGACATAGGTGAGCTGCATTCTATATTACGATCCGCAGCTAACAGAGTCTCCTTCAGAGTTATTATATTTTCTGTCTAATTTGTATTCTGGACAGATGTTATATTTTATTTTTAATTTTCTAGTAAGTGCTCATGCACTTGTGACATCGGGTTTTAGGAATGGTTGTGAATTGTTTAAAATTTTAGTTGCTAAAAATATTTATCATTTACTCTATGAGTTTTATCTTTACAATGTCATTGAAGAAATTTTTATTTCAAAAATACTAAAATGGGTAATTAAATTAATTGATTATGGTTGGCTTGCCTGGCAGTGGTGTTCGGCACCATCACGGCCTTTTTGTATTTTGGGTCGTGAAAGAGGCGTTGTCTCGTGAGTGCCCTTGTTGATATTAATGTATGGTCATAGTTGTCTTTGATTATTTGTTGTGATTTTCATAAAGTTGAAAGGAATTCTGTTTTGATTCCACGAGATATTATTTGCCATTATTTTGTGTAATTAACTGGTGACATGCTACTTGATTCATTTCCATTGTTATTTATTTTATTATATTGTTAAACATTTTACCATGCAATTATTATTTTTCACTAGGGTCTGACCTGACCTCGTCACTACTCTACCGAGGTTAGGCTTGGCACTTACTGGGTACCGATGTGGTATACTCATACTACGCTTCTGCACATCTTTTTGAGCAGATTCAGGTACTCCTTACCAGCCTCGACATCAGTGAGTTACCTGTACACGGAGACTTCGAGGTATATCTATCAGCGTCCGCAGACTCCGGAGTCCCCTTCTATCATTATTGTGTTGCTTCCTTATTTTCTTTAGACCTTGATATATATAGAGACATTGAGGATAAATTCTTAGAAGCTTGTGACTTTTTTCTACCGGGTGTTGGGAGTTGAAATTGTTTGAATTGTAGCTTATTTATTTCAGATTTAAATTTTTATTCCGCATTGATAGTCTTATCTAGTCTTAGAGATTAGGTGTCATCACGACATCATACAGAGGAAATTTGGGGTTGTGATACGTCTGTTGACTAATCAATTAAAGATTGATGAAATATTCTTTAGTTAATACAAGCTTTGTATCTGACCTTATTTTTGTACAATATACATTACTTTAGGTATCTTTAATTAAAGTTTTGTGTATAATTCAGTTATGGTAGGTATACTTGTTTGAGAAAGAACCAATTAAATTTTTATTTTGTATCTTACACATTCCTTTTAAGTTGAAATAATAATTTTTTTATTTAAAAAATAAACAATAAAAAGTAGTGCAAGCTTTGTTGTATCTAACCTTATTTGTGTACAATATAGATAACAATAGGTATCTGTTTTGACAAGGAAACAATCAAGATACACGTTTTGACATTTACACATACCTTTTATAAAAATTAGGTTTTCAGAAAACTATTTTTTTTTTTTGAATTGAGTTTGAAAAATCAAATTTGAATTGGTAGGAGCTAATTACTATAAAAAGAAATTTAGCGGACCTTATTGATTTTTCGTCGTGCTTCATTATTGAATATGTAGAGAACTGAATATTTTTTAATGAAATATGATCTGTAAATATGTAAAACAGTAAATATAGTAATCATATATTGTGTATCTATATTTGTTAGAGATGTGATATTATATGATATATTATTGGAATATGATATTCTTAGAATATTCTTAGGAGAGATTTTAGGGAGCATGAACTTAAACTCTAATGTGCAATCTCTAATGTATTACCTTTCCCTTGAAGCAGTAGTCGTTGAATTCTCCTTTTCCTTCTTATTTATGAAACTTTGAAAAACTTCTGCAACCATTATATAATACTGTTCTTAATGTTTAATTCATTCATTTTCTAGAAGTATATCATCAGTTTAAAAGCTATTAGTATGAGTTTTTGGTGAATTTGAATATTGTAAGGTTTATCAAGTTGATATAAAATGAAGTCTTTCTGCGATGTTCATAATTGGATCATATGTAGGCGTTATATGTAATTACAGATAATTATTTTATTTAAATTTTCAGTCTAACATTTTATTATATCATCTATCATTTATTTTGATTACTTTCATTTCAACAGGCTTCCTGTTTGATTAAAGAACATAGAAAATACTCTTTTGAATATATACAAATAAATGGTAATAGCTATGACCGTTAAATTTTAGAGAACACCCATAATCTTTGTGCGGCAATTATCTCAACTGATTGGACTCATGTTATGCATTGTTCTTTAAAATAGAGCTCTCACGACCCGAAATTCCCACCTTCAGGACTGTGATGGCCCCTAACATTTCACTTGCTAGGCAAGCCAACGTTAGAATATAATTAGCCAAAAAAAAAACAAAATTTTAAATTAATTAATAACAAGAAAACAACTTCGGAAATAAAATCTGAAATAAAGTGAATATTCCATAATAATCGCTATATCTAAATACCATCGCAGAACTGGAGTCACAAGTGCACGAGTTTCGAGAATAATACAAATAAGGGTCTGAATAAAATAAAGTTGTCTGAAAGAAAACACACAGCTAAAATAAAGTAGACGGGGACTTTAGAACTGCGGACGATGTGCAGTTATACCTCAAGTCTCCTCTGGGTAGCTGAAATCCGAGCAAGTCTATAGTGAGACACTGGGACCAACTCTGAAATCTGCACAAGAAGTACAGAGTATAGTATCAGTACAACCAACCCCATGTACTGGTAAGTGCCGAGCCTAACCTCTATGAAGTAGTGACGAGGCTAAGGCAAGTCACTTACATTAACCTGTACGCAATAATAGTAATAACAACAATAACATAAATAAATCTGGTAACTCATTTTAGCTGTTGAAGCCAACTCATCAGTCATAACCAATTATTATTTCAATCAATTTCCGTTACGGCGTGTAACCCGATCCCACAATATATTCATATTCAATTCTGTTGCGGCGTGCAACCCGATCCCAATATATCTTTTCAATCAGTTCTGTTACGGTGTGCAACCCGCTCCTCCAATATATTCATTTCAATCAATTCTGTTGCGGCGTGCAACCCGTTCCTCCAATATATTCACTTTCATTTTCGTTGCGGCGTGCAACCCGCTCCTCCAATATATTCATTTACCAATTCTTATAAAAGAAATTACTCCAATAAATGTAATAATTAATATGAAATTATAAGACAACAAGCATGTAATAATTATGATTTATTAGAAATAAGTGATGATAAGTAGCACTTAATTATGGAAATTAAGGATGTAATAGTCATTTTAATAAATAGTATGCTAAACGTCAAGTGGAAATCAAGTCACATAAATCAAATAAATATGTAGCAATTATAGCATGGATTCAATGCATGAAATTGATCAAAGAACACGAGAGAAATAATTAATATAGTAATTAATTCATGATTTAAAATAATTTATAATTTTTCAAGAAATTATGCAAACAATTAATTTGATGACGTATAGACACTCGTCACCTCGCTTATACGTCATTCACATGCATTTCACATAATAATTAATTTAAGGGTTTTATTCCCTCAAGTCAAGGTTAACCATGACACTTATCTCGCTTTGCAACCAAATTCAAGAATCCAATAAACCTTTGCCTCGCGAATTCGTGCCCAAAATCCTCAAATCTAGTCATAAACAAATCAATATGCTCAATATAAATTGTGGGAATTAATTCCATATGAATTTACTAATTTTTTGGATTAAAATCCGAATTTTATCTCAAAAATCATCAGTGGGACTCACGTCTCGAATCTCGTAAAAACTAACGAAATCCGAACACTCGTTTCGAGACGAGTCCAACCATACAAAAATTATCAAATTCCGATGTCAAATGGACCTTCAAATCTTAAATTTTCGTTTTTGAAAAGTTTTACAAAAATTTTAATTTCTCCCGTCTAAATCCGAAATAAATGATGAATATAGACTTAGATTTATAAAATATAATCACTATATGACAAAGAACACTTACTTAGTTCGAAATCGGGAAAACCTCCTTTGAAATTGCCCCTAAACCGAGTTCTAATTAAGGGTTTGTGAAAAATAGAAAAAATCCCGTTTTGGTTCTATTTTAAGGTCTGGGCGTCAGGCCTTCTTCGTGTTTGCGAAGCATGTCGCGGTCGCCATGAGCAGCAGCCCGAGTGGCTTTTGCGAGTACTCCTTCATGTTCACGAAGGCTTCTCCCCCTTGGCCTACGCGTTCGTGAGCCAATGCTCGCGTTCGCGTAGGAGAATGATTGACCCTTCCGCCGAGGTCACTAAAGCTTCGCGTTCGCGAGAAGCTGGTCGCATTCGCGAAGGGTAAGGCCCCCATTGCTTCGCGTTCGTGACACAGCTACCACGTTCGCGATTAAGAAAAGCACCCTGCCTATCCGAAACTCGCCCGAGCCCTCGGGGCTCCAAACCAATTATGCACACAAGTTCAAAAACCTCATACACACTCGCTCGCGAGAATAAACACCAAAATAATGCCTAGAACTACGAATCGGACACCTAATCAAATGAAATTTACAAGAAAACTTTAAAACTTCTATTTTCACAACCGAGCGTCCGAATCATGTCAAATCAACTTCATTTCTCACCACATTCTACAGACAAGTCATAAATGACATAACGGACCTATGAAAATTTTCAGAACTCAAATCCGACCCCGATATCAATAAAAGTCAATTTGTGGTCAAACTTTGAAATCTTTAAGCCTTTAGGCTTCTAGTTTTTGCCAACTGGCGATAATTCAAGTTAGGGACCTCCAAATTAAATTCCGGGATTACACCCAAGTCCCAAATCATGATACGGACCTACCGGAACTGTCAAAACACTGATCCGAGTCCATTTTCTCAAAATGTTGACCAAAGTCAACTCAATTGAGTTTTAAGGCTCTATTTCAGATTTTAATCGATTTTTGATATAAAAACTTTCTGAAAAATTATACGGACTGCGCACGCAAGTTGAGAAATGATGAATAGTAATTTTTGAAGTCTTAGAACACAAAATTAATTATTAAACTTAAAAATGACCTTTTGGGTCATCACATTCTCCACCTCTAAAACAAACGTTCGTCCTCGTGCAGAATTAGAAAAAGTGCTTGAGTTGGTAAAAAGGTGTGGATATTTACTTCGCATGTCCGACTCAGACTCACAAGTAGATGCTTCTACCGGCTGACCTTCCCATTGTACCAGATCTAAAGGATAACTCTTAGACCTCAACTGTCGAACCTGCCGGGCTAGAATAGCTACTGGCTCCTCTTCGTAAGTCAAATCCTTGTCCAATTGGACTGAGCTGAAATCTAACACATGGGACGGATCACCATGATATTTTCGGAGCATAGACACATGGAACACCGGATGAACCACTAATAAACTAGGTGGTAATGCGAGCCTGTAGGTTACTTCGCCCACCCTTTCAAGAATTTCGAAGGGTCCTATATACCTAAGGCTCAACTTTCCCTTCTTTCTGAACCTCATTACACCTTTCATAGGTGAAACCCGGAGCAATACTCTTTCTCCAACCATGAATGCAATATCATGAACTTTATGGTCGGCATAACTCTTTTGCCTAGACTGAGTTGTGCGAAGTTGATCCTGAATAATTTTGACCTTATCCAAGGTATCCTGTACCAAATAGGTACCCAACAACCGAGCCTCTCCTGGTTCAAACCAGCCAACTGGTGAATGACACCGTCTTCCGTATAATTCCTCATATAGATCCATCTGAATGCTCGACTGGTAGTTATTATTATAGGCAAACTCCGCAAGTGACAAGAATTGGTCCCAAGAACCTCCAAATTCTATAACACAAGCGCGAAGCATATCTTCCAACATCTTAATAGTGCGCTCTGACTATCTGTCTGTCTGTGGATTAAATGATGTACTCAACTCAACCCGCGTGCCTAACTCACGTTGTACAGTCCTCCAGAATGTGAGGTAAACTACGTACCTCGATCTGAAATAATAGACACGGGCACACCGTGAAGGCGAAAATATAAATTTCAGCTAACCGCTCTGAAGAATAGGTAACTGCCAATGGAATGAAATGTGCTGACTTGGTCAACCTGTCCACAATGACCCAAACTGCGTCAAAGTTTCTCTGAGTCTATGAGAGTCCAACAACAAAATCCATAGTGATATGCTCCCACTTCCACTCAGGAATTTCTAACTTCTGAAGCAAACTACCAGGTCTCTGCTGCTCGTACTTGACTTGCTGACAATTTAGATATCGAGCTACATGTGCAACTATATCCTTCTTTATTCTCCTCCACTGGTAATGATGTCGTAAATCTCGATACGTTTTGGCGGCACCTGGATGAATAGAATACTTGGAACTGTGTGCCTCTTCAAGAATTAATTCACGAAGCTCGTCAATATTAGGCACACAAATACGACCATGCATTCGCAAAACTCCATCTTCCCCCACATCAACATGTTTGGCATCATCGTGTCGCACTGTGTCCTTAAGGACAAGTAAATGAGGATCATCATATTGTTGCTCTCTGATGCGCTCATACAAAGAAGACCGAGCGAATGTGCAAGCTAGAACCCGATTGGGTTCTGAAACATCTAACCTCACGAACTGATTAGACAAAGTCTGAACATCTGCAGCTAACGGCCTCTCACCAACCGGAATATATGCAAGACTACCCATATTCACAACCTTTTTAATCAAAGCATCGGCCACCACATTGGCCTTTCCGGGGTGATACAAAATGGTGATATCATAGTCTTTCAACAACTCCAAGCATCTTCTCTG
Source organism: Nicotiana tomentosiformis (assembly GCF_000390325.3). Classification (NCBI taxonomy): domain Eukaryota; kingdom Viridiplantae; phylum Streptophyta; class Magnoliopsida; order Solanales; family Solanaceae; genus Nicotiana; species Nicotiana tomentosiformis. Next base: position 128,856,236 of record NC_090818.1, read on the forward strand.
CCTCAAATTAAGATCTTTTTGTTTGAACAGATACTGAAGGCTACGATAATCAGTAAATACCTCACATGAGACACCATAGAGGTAATGCCTCCAAATCTTCAACGCATGAACAATGGCTGCCAATTCTAAGTCATGAACAGAATAATTCTTCTCGTGAACTTTCAATTGTCGTGACGCGTATGCAATCACCCTGCCATCTTGCATTAATATTGTACCAAGCCCAATGTGAGATGCATCATAATATACCGTATAAGATCCAGAACCTGTGGGTAATACCAATACTGGCGCCGTAGTCAGAGCACTCTAGATCTTCTAAAATCTCAACTCACACTCATCTGACCATCTGAATGGGGCACCTTTCTGGGTCAGTCTAGTCAATGGGCTTTCTATAGATGAAAACCCGTCCACAAACCGACAATAACAACCTGCCAAACCAAGGAAAATCTGGATCTCTGTAACTGAACACAACCACAAAGGAATCCAAATAAGGCTTGAACACCCGATTCATCAAATACATAAATATTGCTAGAGCATTTGTCAGCCCAAATGACATCACTAGGAATTCATAATGTCCATACTGAGTCTGAAAAGTTGTCTTAGGGACATCGGAAGCTCTAATCTTCAACTCATGGTAACCAGACCTCAAGTCGATCTTTGAAAACACTTTGGCACCCTGAAGTTGATCGAATAAGTCATCAATGCTTGGAAGTGTATACTTGTTCTTGATAGTAACCTTGTTCAACTATCGATAATCTATACACATTCGCATTGAACCATCTTTCTTCTTTACAAATAATACTGATGCACCCCAGGACGAGACACTAGGTCTAATGAATCCCTGATCAAATAAGTCTTATAACTGTTCCTTCAATTCTTTCAACTCCGGCGGGGCCATACGGTATGTTGGAATAGAAATGGTCTAAGTACCCGGAGCTAAATCAATACAGAAGTCAATATCTCTGTAGGGTGGCATCCCCGGCAAATCTGCAGGAAATACTTCTGAAAATTCACGAACGACTGGTACTGAGTCCATAGAAGGAACATCCGCATTGGGATCGCGAATATAATCCAAATAGGCTAGACACCCTTTCTCGAGTATACGTCGAGCCTTCATATAAGAAATAACCCTACTGGTAGAATGACCAAGACTTCCTTTCCACTCTAACCGAGGTAACCCTGGCATGGCTAGGGTCACCATCTTGGAATGACAATCCAATATATCATGATATGGTGACAGCCAATCCATACCCAAGATGACATGAAAATCTACCATATCAAGAAGTAAAAGATCCACACTAGTCTCAAGACTACCAATAGTAATCATACACGAACGATAGACATGGTCTACTATAACAGAGTCTCCCACCGATGTAGATACACACACAGAAGCACTCAGAGAATCACAAGGCACAACCAAATATAAAGCAAAATAGGAAGACACATAGGAATAAGTAGATCCTGGATCAAACAGAACTTAAGCATATCTATGGAAAACTAGAATAATACCTGTGATCACGACATCGGATGACTCGGCCTCAGGCCTAGCTGGAAAAGCATAAATTCGGGGTTGGGCCCTACCACTTTGAACTGCGTCTCTGGGACGGCCTCTAACTGGCTGGCCTCCACCTCTAACGGCCTGATCTCCACCTCTAGCTGCCTGACCCCTACCTCTAGCTGGCTGAGCATGAGGTGAAGCAACCAGTGCTGGTATGATGGAACGAGAATCCTACCGAGATCTGTTACTCGACAACCTAGGGCAATACCTCCTGATGTGGCCAATGTTCCCACACTCATAACACCCATCCTGATGCCGTGACTGCTGAAGCTGAAGCTGACCCGAACGGGCTAGATAACCGCTATAATGACTCTGGAGTGGTGGTGCACTGGTGACTCCCTGAAGCATCGGGAGATGCCTTAAGTGCTGAATGAAATGGTCTGGGAGGATGACCTCTACCAAAATTACCCCTGCCTCTAAACGAGGCACCACTGAAACCACCGAACTGATGAGGCCTCCTATCAGACCTCTGTCCTCTCTCTTGTGCAAGAACCATCTCGATCCTCCTTGCGACATTAGCAGCCGCCTGAAAGGAAATCTCACTTCCGGCCTCCTTGTCCATCTAAATCATGATAGGGTGAGTGAGTCCCTCAATAAACCTCCCCACTCTCTCTCCCTCAGTAGGTAGTAAAAGGAGAGCATGACGGGCTAAATCCACAAAGCGGGATTCATACTGAGTAACAGTCATACTGCCCTACTGTAGACGCTCAAATTGCCTGCGGTGATCCTCTCTCAATGTGATAGGGAGGAACTTCTCTAGAAATAGCCAGGAAAACTGCTCCCATGTCAATACAGGCGATCCAACTGGTCTGGTCAATGTATAATCTCTCCACCACCTCTTGGCGGAACCCGTCATCTGAAATACAGCAAAATCGACCCCATTGGTCTCAACTATACCCATGTTTCGCAGCACCTCATGGCAGCGGTCAAGATAATCCTGTGGGTCCTCAGAAGGTGTACCACTGAAGTGAACTGGAAAGAGCTTGGTAAACTTATTCAGTCTCAATAAGGCCTCAAAAGACATGGCAGGCCTATCACCGGTCTGTGCCACAACAACTGGCTGAACTACCCCAACTGGCGGGGCTACTGGAGCCTGATTCTGGGGAGCTATCTACTCTGGAGCGGGAGTAGTGAGAGTTTGTGCTCCTCCCCCAGCCTGTGAGATGACTAGTGCCACTGGAAATGTACCATTCTGGGCCACGCCCTCCATAAGACTTACCAAATGGACTAGAGCATCCTAAAACACTGGAGTAGCTATGAATCCTTTCGGGACCTGAACTGGTCCAACTGGTACAGTCTGAACTGGAACCTCCTCCTGAAGATCCACCTGAGGTTCTACAACAGGTTCGGTTTCTCGAGCTCTAGACTGAGTTCTACCTCTGCCTCGGCCTCTAGCACAACCTCGGCCTCGACCTCTACCCCTGGCCATAGTTGCCACCAGGGGATCTGGTCCCTGTCCATCGGTAGATGTATTACGTGTTCTCGCTATCTATGAGAGAATAAGAATAGAATGGTTCAATTATCGATGATAGAATAAAATTGCACGACAGGATAAGAAAGAAGTGATATTATTCCTAAACTTCATGGCCTCTGAAAGATAAGTATAGACGTCTCCGTACCGATCCTTCAGACTCTACTAAGTTCGCTCGTGACTCGTGAGACCTATGTAACCTAGTGCTCTATACCAACTGTCACGACCCGAAATTTCCACCTTCGAGACCGTGATGGTGCCTAACATTTAACTTGCTAGGCAAACCAATGTTAGAATATAATTAGCCATTTTAAACAAAATTTTAAATTAATTAATAATAAGAAAACAACTACGGAAATAAAGTATGAAATAAAGTAAATATTCTATAATAATTGCGATATCTAAATACCATCCCAGAACTGGAGTCACAAGTGCACGAGCTTCGAGAATAACACAAATAAGGGTCTGAATAAAATAAAGTTGTCTGAAAGAAAACACACAGCTAAAATAAAGTAGACGGGGACTTCAGAACTGCGGGCGATGTGCAGTTATACCTCAAGTCTCCTCTGGGTAGCTGAAATTCGAGCAAGTCTATAGTACGTCGTTGGGACCAACTCTGAAATCTACACAAGAAGTGCAGAGTGTAGTATCAGTACAACCCACCACATGTACTAGTAAGTGCCGAGCCTAACCTAGATGAAATAGTGACAAGGCTAAGGCAGGTCACTTACATTAACCTGTCACAATAATAGTAATAACAACAATAATATAAATAAATCAGGTAACTCATTTTAACAGTTGAAGCCAACTCAGCAGTCATAACCAATTATTATTTCAATCAATTTCCGTTGCAGCGTGCAACCCGGTCTAAATTATGCAAAAAATAAATTTGATGACGTATAGACACTTGTCATCTCGTCTATACGTCATTCACATGCATTTCACATAACAATTAATTTAAGGGTTCTATTTCCTCAAGTCAAGGTTAACCACGATACTTACCTCGCTTTGCAATCAAATTCAAGAATTCAATAAACCTTTGCCTCGCGAATTCGTGTCTGAAATCCTCAAATCTAGTCATAAACAATTCGATATACTCGATATAAATCGTAGGAATTAATTCCATATGAATTTACTAATTTTTCGGATTAAAATCCGAAATTTATCTCAAAAATTATCAGTGGAACCCACATCTCGAATCTCATAAAAACTTACGAAATCTAAACACCCGTTCCGAGACAAGTCCAACCATACAAAAATTATCAAATTCTGATGTCAAATGGACTTTCGAATCTTAAATTTTCGTTTTTGAAAAGTTTTACAAAAATTCTAATTTCTCCCATCTAAATCCGAAATAAATGATGAATATAGACTTAGATTTATGAAATATAATCACTATATGATAAAGAACACTTACTTAGTTCGAAATCGTGAAAAACTCCTTTGAAATTGCCACTAAACCGAGTTCTAATTGAGGATTTATGAAAAATTAGAAAAATTCCGTTTTGGTTTTGTTTTAAGGTCTGGGCGTCAGGTCTTCTTCGCGTTCGCGAAGGGCCTGTCGCGTTCGCGATGAGCAACAGCCCGAGTGGCTTTCGCGTTCGCGAAGGCTTCTCCCCCCTGGCCTTCGCGTTCGTGAGCCAATGCTCGCATTCGCGTAGAAGAATGACCGACCCTTCCCCCCCCCCCAGGTCCCTAAAGCTTCGTGTTCGCAAAGGGTAAGGCTCCCATTGCTCCGCGCTCGCGACACAGCTACCGCGTTCGCGATTAAGAAAATCATCCTGCCCCAGTTTACTCTTCGCGTTAGCGAGAGTACCTTCGTGAACGCGAAGAAGAACACACCAGATATCAGTTGAAGCCAAAAACTAGATTTTCTAAGTTTCAAAACACTTGTAGCTTATCCGAAACTCTCCTGAGCCCTCGAAGTTCCAAACCAATTATGCACAGAAGTTCACAAACCTCATACGAACTTGTTCGCATGAACAAAACACCAAAATAAAGCCTAGAACTATGAATCGGACACCAAATCAAATGAAATTTTCAAGAAAACTTTAAAACTTCTATTTTCACAACCGAACGTCTGAATCACGTCAAATCAACTTTGTTCTCACCACATTCAACAGACAAGTCATAAATGACATAATAGACCTATAAAAAATTTCAGAACTCGAATCCGACCCCGATATCAATAAAAGTCAATTTGTGGTCAAACTTTGAAATCTTTAAGCCTTTAGGCTTCTAGTTTTCGCCAACTAGCGATAATTCAAGTTAGGGACCTCCAAATTAAATTGCGGTCATAATCCCAAGTCCCAAATCACAATACTGACCTACTGGAACTGTCAAAATACTGATCCGAGTCTGTTTGCTCAAAATATTGACCAAAGTCAACTCAATTGAGTTTTAAGGCTCTATTTCACATTTTAATCGATTTTTTATATAAAAACTTTCCGAAAAATTATACGGACTACGCACGCAAGCCGAAAAATGATGAATAGTACTTTTGAAGGTCTTAGAACACAAAATTAGTTATTAAATTTAAAGATGATCTTTTGGGTCATCACAATAGCACCAAGAACCAAGAATGGGATGACTAAAAAAGAGAGTTTCTTTGTAATATAAGATGGTATCGATTGACTCCTTAGTCATTTTTTCTTTAGTGTATGCATCGAAAGAACTTGATTTGAAATGGTATATATGTGTAGAAAAGATGTCGAATTGAGTTTGTAATTCGTTTTTACTATGACTTAATTCTTATTTGCGTATCTTCAAACCTTTTTATGTAAATTGTTTTGCTTTTGCAAATAACATTATTTATTTGGTATACCAGGAGTACAATTATTCAGAATATTTATTTTTTTTTACTACTTTTTTATTATTTAAATAGTAGCACTTCAACAGTTATAAAATTATTGTACATCTACAAAAAGAAAGGTCAAGTTACTTTTAAATAAAAATTATTTTGCGTTGTTCTGTCATAGCTAAACCTAATTTTCTTCTACATTTTACCCTTTTTTTACCTTCTCAACCGATTGAATTTTACATAATGAATGAATTTCTAGCTATAAAATAAGAGTGTGAAAATAAATTAAATTTAAGAGTTAGACTAAGTATTGAAATACAAAATTATTAATTTTTAAGAGTTAGAGTGAGAAAATGCAAGGATATTAATTTTAAAAATAAAATAAAGTAATGAAATACAAAATTATTATTTAAATATTTAAAAAACTATTAACAATATAATAAAATTTTAAAAATCAAAAAATTAGGAGAAAGGAAAAATATACATCAATGATATATAAAATGGTAATGGACAAGGATACTAAGCCATTAATAGAAACTTTTATATCAATGTAATAATACGAAATATCCGAAAATATAATAAATTCAAATAAGAAATACAAAATTTAATTAATGACTATGTAATTAGTTTTCTTTAATTTCATTATTTTGTTTTTGGGCACACTACATTAAGATACAAAATTCTCAATTTTGTTAAAAGAATATGATCTAATATGCTAAACAAAGTCAAACCATCGTTGGACATAATTAATATTTTTCTAATGTTATTCGCGCATCGCACGGGTTCTAATACTAGTACTAGTTAATGAGTAAAACTACAGCATTTAGTTCATTTTATTTTCTTAGAGTGCACTTTGGAGAGGAGAAAAATAATTTTTTGAAATTTAGAAAATCAAAGACCAGATCTTAATACCATTTTGGTATTTGCTACGATGCCAGCTCAAGTAAATATTTAGAACTTCATTTTAATATAAATTCCCATTTATGTTTGTGAGGTTTCCATTGTAACATACTGCTAAAAATATTAGAAATTACGTAGAAATCGGATCCAATTTTACAGAATATTCTTGATACTTTGGCTTAAACAATGTAAGGCAAAAAAAAAATATTTATATCTAAGTTCAAAAAAATACTGTTTATCTTTGGAAGGTATTAACTACTTTAGATAAATTTTAGGCGATCAATTAATTGAAGTCCACAATTAGTGGAAACAAACATAAAGAAATCTCTATAATCTCTCTACAATATCTTCTATCACAGCTCATAATTCCGACATTTTACATATAAAATATACACAACTATAATTAGAGCTAATTTTTTTTAAATTAAGCAAAATATTAACCAATAAACAGTATCCGAAAGATTTGTTCAAAGAGGTCCAAATTATTCGTTAACAAATTAATATGAGTCACTAAGCTGTTCCACATTCAAAGCCATATAAATCTAAGTCTTCACTACACTTTCAACTCTGTTAAAATCTAAAGTGTCAACTTTAGTTTATTACTTGTTAACAATTAGAAGAAGAGAATGAAAATGTGGAAAAGTATTTTGATTTTCATCTTCAATTTGTGTCTTATAGTTAAAGCAAATAATGAAAATGAAAGAAAGGTATTTTTTTTTTAATTCTTGCATTGGTGTTGTTGCTTTTTTTTCTTTCTTTTTGCCATATTGTAAGTTAAAATCTCATTTTTTAGTGATTTTATTATTATTATGTGTAACAGTCATATATTGTGTATATGGGAGAACTTCCAAAGGACACCAGCTTCTTGCTTGACAATCACCATAACCTTCTCAAACAAGCATTTGGAGAGTAAATATCTTTTTCACATATTTGCTTTTTGCAATTTTACTATTATTATTATTATTGTAAAAATGACATTGCATAGCCGTTTTCAAAATAATAGCAAAAAATATATATTTTTGTATATTTTGTATATATATATATATATTTTATGTATGTTATATATGCAAAAATATATATAAATTTTATATATTTTTGCGGTTACGATATGTAAATAGTTTCGATCGCAGGCTAAAAGAGATCTTTGCACATTATTATTGTTGTTGTTGTGCCGTTTTAGTATGATAATTTTTTTTAGCTTGAAATTAGTTACTAGAAATGGAAAAAATGAATTTGTTATTCAAGAAGTTGAGATGAAATTAAAGAGTTACTAAATATATTTTTTTTGACGATTTTTGAATTTTCAGTAGAGGACTAGCAAGAGAATCAAGGGTACTACACAGTTATGGAAGAAGTTTTAATGCATTCGTGGCAAGATTATTGCCGGGAGAAGCAGACGTTCTATCTCGTATGAAATAATAGAATATATTAAGTGAATTTAATGTCTAAAATTCATATTTCATTTTGATCAATTTTTATTATTTAATTTGAATATGCAATTTTTGCAGGTAGAGAAGACGTTATTTCAGTGTTTCCAAACACAATTCGACAACTTCGTACAACAAGATCATGGGATTTTCTTGGCATGCCTAAGAATGTTAAAAGAATACCACAAGTTGAAAGTGATATTATTGTAGGTGTTATTGATACAGGTAAGTATTTTAGAAACATTACAATGTTTGTTTGTAGTGCAAACAATTACTTAACATACAAATAAGGCGGAGCCAGAATTTGAAATTTAAAAGTTCGGGATTCTAATCTTTTTAAGTTACTTCATTCTAAATTAATAATTTATACATATTTAACAGATTTTTAGTGACAAATATAGAGTTGAACCGAAGCTACTAGATTTGGTCGAACCCGTAGTTGACATTTGACACTATAACTTCTCCCCCGATTACATATTATAGGCTTGTGCACATGCAGGGTACAACTTGTCTGAGACGGTGACATGTGACACAACTTTGTTCAAAATTATCATTATAACATTTATTTTTTTATTTATTCCAATATGTATGAAAAATCATGTGTACAACACTATTTATACTTACTTACCTTTTTGGAAATTATATGCATTTAGGAATATGGATTGAATCACCAAGTTTCAATGATGAAGGCTTTGGGCCTCCACCTTCCAAATGGAAAGGCAAATGTGACAAGGGCGTCAACTTCACTAAATGCAACAAGTAAGTTTACTTACAATAACAAGTAACTCTACCTAGCAAGTATGATATAGTAATTTAAAAAGTAGATTAACAATCTGCCAAAAAGGTTAAATTTCACCGGTAATATAAAAAGAATAGGAAATTTGGCATAACTGGTAAAGTTGTTGCCATGTGACAAGGACGTCATGGTTTAAGCCGTGAAAATAGCCTCTTGTGGAAAGATTGGTCTTTTTAATGTAAAAAATGAAAAAAAAAATTACATGATCTATGTATATAACTAAATCCATATTTTTCACAAATGAACAGCAAAGTGATCGGAGCACAATACTTCAATCTTGAAAACATAGCGCCAACTGATCGAATGACACCAGCCGATTTCGATGGCCATGGCACCCACACAGCTTCCACAGTTGCTGGAATATCCGTCCCTGGCGCCAGCTTATACGGTTTAGCCAAAGGCACAGCGCGCGGAGGAGTCCCGTCCGCGCGCATTGCTACTTATAAAGCATGTTGGGAAATTGGCTGCACAGACAGTGACATCTTAGCAGCATTTGATGCAGCAATTGCTGATGGCGTCGACGTTATTTCCTTGTCCGTTGGAGGAGCCGCGCGCGATTTCTTCGACGATACAATAGCTATTGGAGCATTCCATGCGCTGAAGAAAGGGATATTAACATCTTGTGCTGGTGGAAATGATGGTCCTACTCTGCAAACCATAGAAAATGTTGCACCTTGGATTTTTACTGTGGCTGCTAGTAGCATTGATAGACAGTTTGAAACTGATGCTATGTTGGGTAATGGAGTCCAAATTTCTGTGAGTTCCTAAATTCCTTTTCTTCACTTAAAACCTTATTTTTTTAAAACTGTTGTGTACGCGCTAGCGTGTGTGCGCCTCGATTAATTCCATGGGATACCTGCTACCTCCCATCAGTAACAGGTATCAAGTAACTTTGTCCGCCAAGAATTGGACAAATTGAAAGAAATCAACTAGTATTTTTGCCTCCGCCGAGATCTAAACCAGAGACCTTATAGTCTCAATCCACTTTATTGATCATTAGTGTCAACTTTTTTTTAATCATCCGATATGTGAAACGTATTGATACGGCTAATTCGGATTCATGCCGAGTAGGTCCAATTAGGGGGTAAAACACTTCCTATCGAGAAGTTTTCTGGCCCCAAAACTCGAACTCAAGACCTGTAGTTGAGGATGGAGGGATCCCACAAACCATCCCACCATACTTTTTGATCATTACATAACTAAAAGAAGAAGTGTTGTTACAAGTTCTATATACTTACTGCAATTTTTTTAATAGGGACTTTCAATCAACACATTTGAACCGACGAAAAAATGGTTTCCCTTAACCTCGGGATCTCTTGCTGAAGCAAAGAATGCATCTGATCATGGAAATTCAAGGTATGTACATGTTATGACAACAAGATTCAATACTCCTTCCGTTTCAATTTATGTGACACTATTTTATTATTAGTCTGTCACAGGAAGAATAACACATAACGTCATATTTTACCATTAACGAGAAGCTTTTATAGCCACATAAATGTTTATCACATGTTTAAGACCTTAAATTTCAAAAGTCTGATAATTAACCACGCAAATGTTATGGCATGTTAAAGACCAAAATTATCAAATATCGTACCTTATTCCTTTCTTAACTACGTGTCGAATCAAACTGCATCACGTTTTACGTTTATTTCTTTAATTTATTGTTGCAGTTCTTGTGATATTGGAACTTTGGAGGAGAGCAAAGTGAAAGGGAAGATAGTATATTGCCTTGGAAGTAGTGGACAAGATTACACCATCAAAGACTTGAAAGGAGCTGGTGCCATTATATTAGCTGATAGGATGACAGATACTGCATTTTCCACTGTTATATCAGCAACATCTATCAATCCTAAAGATGCTTCACAAATTGAGAAGTACATATATTCTACAAAGTACGTTTTTGATTAATTAATTTTACATAAGGTATTGTCATGTGACCAGGAGGTCACGGGTTCGAGCCGTGAAAACAGCCTCTTATAGAAATGTAGGGTAAGGCTGCGTACAATAGACCCTTGTGGTCCGGCCCTTCTCCAGACCCCGCGCAAAGCGAGAGCTTAGTGCACCGGGTTACTCCTGCCCCAAGTTATAATTGAGTTGCTATGTTTTCTCTAATTATTTTTTATGCATTTTCAGATCACCACAAGCTGTGATATACAAATCAAGAACTGTGAACGTCACTGCACCATTTGTGACTTCTTTCTCATCTCGAGGACCCCAACCAATCAGTCTCAACATTCTCAAGGTGAAAAATAAATTCAGTGTCTTCATCTCCTCAAGGCATCTGACACTGCTTCGTAAAAATATTTATGTAGGGAGAAAAATATTATATGAAAAACAGTATTTATATTTACAATAGTCTGACACAATAATACAAAGTAAATATCAATTTGGGAAAGAAAGCTTAACAACTACCATGCTCAAATCCACTTATAAAGCAAAATTGTAAGAATAGGCCGACTCTGCTTGTGCAAAATCCTGTGTATGCCACTACGTCTCTCCTGTCTCACCTGAAGTACTTTTATTGCAGCCTGATATTGCTGCACCAGGATTGAGCATCTTGGCTGCATATTCAGGATTGACTACTCTCACTGGAAATAATGAAGACAACCGCGTCGTGAAATATAACGTAGAATCAGGCACGTCGATGGCTTGCCCCCATGCTGCAGCAGCCACAGCCTATGTTAAATCCTTCCATCCCGACTGGTCTCCTGCTGCTATCAAGTCCGCTCTTATGACTACAGGTACAATTCCGAACATATTTTAACCTGTTGTAGTAGGTAACCTTTCTTATCTTTCATGTTACTTATCACACTTCTTATAGACAATTTCCTTTACACTTATCTTTTAAGCGACCTGATAGTGGAAAAAGTTGTTTATACTGTTGATATATAGAAGTTAAACGCTTTCAAGTTGACAAACGTTCTGGTTTTATTTCAGCTAAATCTATGAAGATTAGGCCAGTGGGAGCTGAATTAGCCTCAGGTGCAGGGCAAATAAATCCCAGAAAGGCAATTAACCCTGGTTTAATCTATGACCTTGATTTTGACTCATACATAAGTTATTTTTGTAAAGAAGGGTATAACAGCACAAACATTGCCTTACTCACTGGAAGCAAAAAGTACAACTGCTCAAGCGTTCCGAAAGCGAAAGGAACAGATGGTCTGAACTATCCTTCAATGCACCTACAACTTAACCATGCAAATTCAAGTGATATTTCTGCAGTATATTATAGAACTGTAACTTATGTTGGCCGAGGCAAAGCTGTGTACAAGGCGAAAATCAGGGCGCCAAAGGGACTTTCTATAACAGTTGTGCCAAAGATTTTGTCATTCAGTCAAGTGAATGAGAAGAAGTCTTTTAGAGTTATATTGAAGGGGAAATTCATTAGAGAAAGATCTTGGTTCCTTTCTGGTTCTTTAGTTTGGAGTGGCAAGAAACCTAATGTTAAAAGTCCTATCCTAGTTTACAGGCCATTGTTTGTTAATACTTATTAAAGCTAGATGTTATTCAATAAATACATTTTGCCATATTTTCTTAAATGTTTGATAGAGTAGTAAATTTTGAATCTTTTGACTTTCCTTTCCATTTTGGAGCTAGATGTTTAATCTGATTAAGGCATTCTCATTATTTTTAGGTTTAGGATGGACAAGGTCAGAATTAAAAAAGCAATTTACGTAGGCGCTTGCGGCTTTTCGCTTTCAATAGGAAGGTCATCTTTCAATTGCAGGAAAGGTCAACCTCACAAAAATTGTAAATAGGGTCAGCTGCTAGCTCTAACCGAACTTTTAGTATATATAAGTACGACGAAAGACAACCTGCTTCTCAAAGGCGAGGAAGAACCAACTTCAAGCAAGCGGAGCACATTTTTTTCTAAATAGGGTGGGGAAGGAAGGTAAGAAGGGCAAGTAAGCTAGAAATTGTGTATAGTAAGATGGGGAGGAGGGGGGGAGAGGGGAGAGGGGGCTGCGGAGGGTTCTAGGGCGAAATTAACTTTGTTATCTGAGCAATTTTGAATACTACATAGACAAATTTGAACCTCTTTGCCAACAACAACAACAACAACATATCCAGTAATATCCCACACCGTGGGGTTTGGAGAGGGTAGTGTGTACGCAGACTTTACCCCTACCTTGTGAGGATAGAGAGGTTATTTCCAATAGACCCTCAGCTTAAGAAAGTATAAGCACCACATTAATGAAAATATAGATAAGAAGGGACAGTACCAAGAAGCCATATAAAAGCAGACTAAAAACAACCAGATAGTAAGGTGATCAACAATGAAAGAAATAACGGTTAGTCATAAAAACCTACTACCAACAGAAAGCGAGACTGTGTGCCAATACTAGTGTTATAAATACTCTAGACTACCTACTCTACTACCCTAATCATCGACCTCCATACTTTCCTATCAAGGGTCATGTCTTCGGTCAGCTGAAGTTGTGCCATGTCTTGCCTAATAGCATCTCCCCACCTCTTCTTTGGCCTACCTTTACCTCTCCGTAGGCCCTCCAACGTCAACCTCTCACACCTCCTCACCGGGGCGTCTGTGCTCCTCCTCCTCACATGACCAAACCACCTAAGTCGCGCTTCCCGCATCTTGTTCTCAATAGGAGTCACACTCACCTTGTCGCGAATAACCTCATTTCTGATCCTATCTAATCTGGTGTGCCCGCACATCCATCTCAACATCCTCATCTCTGCTACCTTCATCTTCTGGACATGAGCAATCTTGACTGGCCAACACTCAGCCTCATAAAACATCGTTGGTCTGACTACCACTCTGTAGAACTTACTCTTAAGTTTCGGTGGCACCTTCTTGTCACACAAAACACCGGAAGCGAATCTCCATTTCATTCATCCCGCCCCAATACGATGTGTGACATCTTCATCAATCTCCCCATCCCCTTAAATAATAGACCCAAGGTACGTAAAACTCCCTCTCCTAGGGATGACCTGCGAGTCCAGCCTCACCTCCCCTTCCCCTCCTTAAGTCTCGCCACTGAACTTACACTCCAAGTATTCTGTCTTGGTCCTGCTCAACTTGAAACCTTTAGATTCCAGGGTCTGCCCCCATACCTATAATTGCGCGTTCACACCATCTCGCGTCTCGTAAATCAATACAATATCATCTGCAAATAGCATGCACCACGACAACGCGTCAGTACATCCATCACCAGAGCAAACAAAAAAGAGCTGAGTGCCGACCCCTGATGCAACCCCATCATCACCGAAAAATGGTCCGAGTCTGTCACGCCCAACCTCGGGGAGCGCGACCAGCGCTCAACCGAGTGAACCCGGTCGAGCAAGCCTATTAAACCTTTCCTACCCGACTCATTCATAATTCAAAAAGGGATCGCATCACCATTTGTAAAACCGGGGAGAGATCAGTTATATAAATATATAAACGTTGCTAGTTCATCTTCCTTATATACATTATGCCATAGTTGAGTTTCCAAAATACAACTCGATCCAACGACCACCCCAACATACATACATGACCCACAAAAACGTCTACGGAGCCTCTAAGGATACAAAAGAGCAACATGATAATGCCGGCAACAACGCCTCGGCTATACCTCAAAATGTGAAAACTTATACAAAAGGACTACATAACCCCTGGGAGAAATGGGGCTCACCAAGACTGCTGTGAGGAGAGAAAGAGAACACCACTATCTGCGATCGGCACTATCTGCGATGGAACCACCTACATCCATTCAAAGATGTAGCACCCCCGACAAAAGGGACGTTAGTACTGTCGAATAGTACTAGTATGTAAGGAAAACACCAATCTTAGTAGGATGAATAGTGAAACAAAGAGAAGGTAGTCATAATAATCAATAAGTACTTCATAGAAATACAAAGAAAACACCAAGTAAGGATCACATAGTTTCCAATTCAGTCTTTCCATCTTTTTAGATTAATAATCTTTAGTGCCAAAGCCACAACTCACAATGCCACCGTATTTTTACACGGAGTCCGGTCTCGGCACGATCGGCTAAGCCAGCTCAAGTGAGACATATCCATATCCACAATGTAATTCAATAATCCCAATACAAATGCAACCATGTGTACAGCATGGCGTCCGATCTCGGCCCGATCGGCTAAGCCATCTCACTTGAGACATAACCTCTTTCAACTGTCCACTCAATTCACATTTCTTTCTCATCTTCATTACATGGCACAAACATCCTCATTTATAAAGTAGTTCTTGGCACTTGGGCACATTTTACAATTCAAGTCTTTCCCTTTTTATTTGTTCAAATAACATCATCATTCATGTCGATAAGTACCATCACATAAGGCATTCCACACATAAGGGAAGGAGCTTGAAAAATCATAATTACGTTCTCAAATAGCATGATGGCATGGTAACCATCTAAAATAATTAGGGAACATGAATCTTTCAATCAAACACACTAAGGCAAACAATTCTAGTATAATCAAGTTGGAACTTACACCAATTATTCGGACACCAGGAGTTCGATTCTAAGAAGAAGAGAGTTAGCCATACATACCTCAATTGCGCTTCTATAGACTCTACAATTATCCGGAACTCTTAGCAACCTCAGTCTATTTTTTCAATATACAAATTGAACCCAAAATTAGGAAAACGTTCATGGTTCTAGTTCACTTTTTTTGTCCCCACACTCTTTATCACATGCATGCAAGATGAACAACCCTCATACCCATGGACCATCTTATTAATACTCCATTATAGCTATGTTTGAAATTAAGAGCTGTGGTGATGAATTCTTACCTTTTGGATGAAGAATTTGGTGCTCTACTTGAATATTTTCAAGCCTTGAGTGATGGTTGAAGATTAATTGATGGGAATTAGGCTCTCCCTCTAGAACCCTCTCTCTCTCACACTAGAAATATCAGAAATGAGCTTCAAAATAGGCTAAATGGGTGTTTTAACGGAATGGGGGTCGGATTTTAAATAAAGAAAAATGGTGCCCCGACACAGGTCTGCGGTCGCATATGCGACCGCATTAATGGTTATGTGGTCCGCAAAGTGACCGCAGAAATGGCCCTCAGGGGCCTAAACTTTCGGCTCAGGTATACGACCAGTATGCGGTCCGCATACTTGTTCTGCGGTCGCATAATGCACCGCAGAACTCCCTCCGCAGAAACCCAAGAGGAATTATGCAACCAAATATGCGGTCTGCACATCGATTATGTGGTCGCATAATCGACCGCAAAACTGACCTCAAGTTGGCCAAACTTACTGCTTCACTCTGCAGCCATTATGCGGTCCGCAGAGTGATTATGCGGCCGCATAATGGGCCGCAAAAACGTATTTTTCTGCGAAACATTTTCCTCTCAGTCCGTAGGGTACTGTTCAATCCAAAAGGTCCGAACGAAGAATTTCTACTATAATAACTCAGGAATCTAACTTGGCACCACGAAACCCCGAGTTTTTGGTTAAAATATTTACGGGTCCTTACAAAGTCCCCACCCACCGTCCTCACTTGGGTCTTTACTCCATCATACATAACCTTAATCAACCTAACGTAGGCAACAGGTACACCTCTAGCCTCCAACATCTCCATAAAACCTCCCTCAGAACTTTATCGTACACCTTTTCTAAGTCGATGAACACCATATGCAAGTCCTTCTTTCTCTCCCTATACTGCTCCATCAATCTCCTAACAAAGTGGATGGCTTCTGTAGTCGAACGCCCCGGCATAAACCCAAACTGGTTCTCAGAAATAGAGACACTCCTCCTCACCCTTAGCTCTATCACTCTCTCCCAGACTTTCATAGGATGGCTAAGCAACTTGATACCCCGATAGTTATTGCAATTTTGGATACCACCCTTGTTCTTGTATACAGGAACCATCGTGCTCCACCTCCACTATTCTGGCATCTTCTTCATTCTAAAAATGACATTAAATAACCTAGTGTGTCACTCCAAGCCCGCCTTGCCCACACTCTTCCAAAACTCCACCGGGATTTCAAATATGTCGTTATATAAAATTACCTTCCATTGTCACACAACAATGCATTAAAAATATTATATTTAAAGTAACAATAAAGTACAAGAAACCACATATTGGTACATTCTCTTCCATTATACACTCTCGGCAAAACGAAATTCCCACAAAACTGGCAATGATTTTCTATAGTATCATCACTCTTGGAAGTTTTAAAGCTCCTACTACATGTACAACTCATGCTTTAGACATGTTACATCAAAACCTATCTCTTACTGAAATCAGAATATCTCTCACTCAAGAGATAGTAGTTTTAAAACCCTCCGGCGGTTCCAATATTTCCTCAATGAGTTATCTCTGGTATACATGCAGCTGATGCATACTGCACATTGAACAAAATGATGATAATGTGATTTGTCCACATTTTACATTAAAGAGTCCGACCACCTCGTTCAGATCAAGCTTAAATTAGAGAGTGACAATCTTTTTTGACCTAACCTCATGCCTCGGAAGCTTAGTGGTGCGGGCCAAACTGATCAGAATGCTGGCTTCTTAATTTCAGTAACTCTTTTCTTCGTTTCCGAGCCTCTGCTGCTGCGTGGGCATCGACTGGAGTTTTGCTAGAGGAGATGATGCATTCTTGAGATGTCTTTTCTGAAGTATCTGCTACATGTCCCACAGTACAAGAAACAGCTCCGATATCAGGGGCATTGTCTTGTTGAGAGCTAATACGTTCAGAGGTACCAAGCTGTATGTGCGAACTTGAAGGTTGCCGGCTTCCTTCGGACGCACCTCCTTCTGGTAGAAAACAAAGTGCAGGCTTGTGAAGAAAGTCTCTTTGCGTAGCTTTTATTGATTGAGGAGCATCTGCCTCGACTTCATGAGCAATCGCTGCTTGGTTGTTCTCCGTGTTCAGATATGAAGTACTACACTGATGGACCAAGGAAGTCTCCGCATGTTTATCAGTAAGGGTAGAGGACAAAGGAAGAAATGGACTGCTACTTTGAGGATGAAATGGGATCAAACACGGGAAGGGAAGTACAAATAGTGGATTTCCAGGGTTAGAACTCTCTTGTCTGTTAATAGAATTTAATTCTCCAGAAGTAGGTGAAGGCAACACCGATGTAATATCAGAAATATTTTGGGAACCACACTGTAATAGGAAAGCATTGAAGGGTTGAATGATGGACGGCCAAAAGAAAGGTGCTATTGGAGATTGGTTAAAAAGAGAGGTCAGAATTGGATTTGGGATTGGAGTCGGAGTTGCAGCTGTACTTGTAGAGGAGATTTCTACAGGTTTTGACTTAGAACCACCATCTATTTCCTCTGCTTCAGCCTTCTCTATTTTAGCTACCTGCAGAATGCCGAAGTCATTCGTTATAGCTTTTCACATGTTATATGTTCAAGTCAATGATATATATCTTTCATATTCTGAATAAAACCAGGAACAAAGGATTACCCGTATTCTTAAGCTAGTATGTTCGTTCTTCAAAGATTCGTACTCCCTAGCAGCCAGCTCCTTTTTCTACATGTCACAAATATCATCCGTTAAAAGACGAGTATGTGGAGATTTGTAGCATGCTATAAAAAAGCAATGTAATAGTTGGACAAGTAACCTAAGATTGCAAGTACCAAGTTATGTATTACATTTTCAAATTATTGGTCCCAACTCAAATAATAAATGAGCAAAGAAATGACCAAATACCTTCTTCAAATTTTCGTTCTCCGATGCAAGATCAGCTGCTTTTTTTGTCAATTCTTCGTACATGGCCTATGAAGAAATAATTACATGAACACGATATTTTCTGTTAGCCACAACCTGGGATTCGACAAATACAAGAAATGTACAACTCTCTGAGATCAGAAAATTCTCGATAACGATATACTGCATAATATTAAGACCTTGCCATCTCTGTAAGCTGGTTACACCGTTAAGAAGACAAGTGAACAGAAATATAATGCAATTTTCTAACACAGAGATACTGCAGGAGGGAAATAAGCAATAACTATACGACTCAAATTCGAGCTAGTTCAAAACATCAAACTTCTAATAAATCTTAAGCATTTTGCATTCAACTAGTTGATAAACAACCGACAGAAAGCCAATCGAATAGGAGTTTATGTTCAACAAATTACAAGAGCTCTGAGGAAGAGAGATTGCACTAAAAATGTGGCCTGCATTAGCAATAAGAATTAGACCCCGATAATAGACTGATGTTGCTGAATAGAATATAGCTCGGATGAGCATACCAGCTTACCTGTCTCCGGCGAATTGTCTGCCTAGCAGACTCTCTATTTGCTAACACACGACACAGCCTTCTTTCTTCCCTCTCCTCCTGAGATGATCAGAAATCAACCAACAAAACCCGAACACTCTAAAGGATATATCAATAAGAGATTAAAATTGTTCCGCACCTCAGTCAAATTCTGCCTCGATCTTCTGCTGGCAATTGGCGGATAATTTAGAGCGTGCCGAGGGCTTGTTTTGAGTTCAGATTCCTGCTCAGGGTGCATAGCTATTGCTTGCTCCTGTTAAAAGCAAAAGCATTACTCAAACTTTTCCAAGGCTTGAAAATGATAAAAGTCAAAGTATCCGCTGACGAGATTCTTTCTTTCTTAGAGTCCTTTTTCCTCGAAATGAGAGTTCAAAGCTCATGGAGAAACTCCATTGGATAAAAATGTCAAACTTATCTTCACTAAAAGATGTGAAAGAGACAGAAAAATCATGTCAAAAGCTAAAAATGAAGTCCACATAAAACAAGACAAACTATACTGACCTGTGCCTTCTGCCTAAGAGAGAATACCGGCAAAGTCTACAACAATGCTAATATTACAACTTTTCTTCTTTTTTTTCTTTTCTTTTTGCATGAAATGCTATACAACTATAAACCTTTTCTATTTTGCTTAAGCAATTAAACAGCAAAATGGTGATCTATTACAAGCCATCACTCGCTGCTTTTTGAGATCACCATTGTAAATTCAGATAAGAAGACACTCTTATCAGTTGTATAAAGCTCAAGAGTCAAGCAGCACAAGGATGGTGCTCTTCTTGTTATCTACTTGAGCATATTATTCTTTTTAGCAAGAATCCATTTAAGAAATGTATATTAAAAACCATTAACGGTTCCAAAAAAAACCTATATTAGAACCATTTAACTTATAAACTTCACATTCTTTTCCAAAGAAACTCCTATCTTGTGGAATTTTTAGGGCTAACTTTCACATCTCTTTTCAACAGCTTCCCATGAAATCGGAGAGATACATACGATGCCAGTGCTGGAAGGGGAAATGGAACGGCTCCAGATAAGCAAAGTGGTAATTGCAATGAAATATTCTTAACACCTAGCATCCATGATCAAGAAGGGAGTTGCAGAGCGGATTTTAACCTAAATATTTCCGGAGAATGACTTCTACTTACTTACTAAAGCAGAACCTCGAAATACCAGTAGCAGTTTCAAAATAGAAAGTGATCAGTATGGAAATGCTAATAAGAAACAGTTCATCTTGTAAGCCTCTAATAGGCTAATGATGGTAGGCTATAATCTTGTGTTTTAGTCGCTTATTGCACTCTAATTTACTGCATTTTACTTGTTTTGAGCTTTAATTGCTAGTCTTTTGCACTTATTGTGTGTGTTATGCCTTGTAGGAGTGATTCCGAGTTATGTAGATGTTGTGGAACTAATTCGAGCTATTTGGAGTTTTGAAGTCTGAGTAAAAGCCCAAGGGATTAAGCACGGATCGTGTTCGGGGATCGAGGATCACTTCTGGACGTCAAAAATCAAGGAAGAAGCAACAGCTGAAGAAATGCACTAGTGCGACGCACTGTGTGACGCAGTAGTGTAATTTTGTGTCAGGAATTGACAAAGTTCAGAGGTTGGGTTTCTATGGTCTAACAAGAAAAAGCACTAATGCTACGCACAGTGCGACGCATGAAAAGCAATAAGTTTGCAAGTTTTTCTATTTCGTCTAGGAAAGAGTCATTTCGTTTGGGCCCGACAATACTTGGTATAAATACATGAAAAAATGTTATTTTCTCGACTTTTGACATATTGGAGACCTAAGGAGGAGTTGGAGAAACAAAAACACACGGAGTTCATCATTCAATCCTCACTCAAGACCCGAGTTTGGTTTGAATTTATGTTTTCCTATACTTTTATTATATTTGTGATGAATTACTCCATATTTATGGAGTAGTTCTCTTTAGGGTTTGATGGATTTGGTGTATTGATGATTGTTTGTGGATTATAACTCTAGTTTTATGTATTGAAGCGTTTTTGGATGATTTAATTGTTGCATCTATATTCACTAGTTCATGTACTCGAGAGAGACATAACTTGTGATATCTTTGCATTATATTGTTGGTTGAGTTCATTAATTCTTCTTAGTAATCGAAAGAGGCTAGTTGAATCATTGATTAAACCTAGTTAGGAGGATAATCGAGAGAGGTTTTCCTAAAGACCAATCCACTACGCATTCTTACATATCTTCACGTGCTTAAATTGGTTCATCTTGGGAGGTTAAAAGTTAATCGAGAGAGGAGTTTTTGTTGAACGTTTGAACTAATAATTGAGTGAATACGAGAGACTCACTTGAACATTAGAAGTGAAATATCTAGAGTTAGATCCCAAACAATTATCTTGCACATATCCTATCAACCCCTATTTTCTCCCATTGACAACTTCCTTGCTTATCTTTGTTTCGATTGTCATTAGTCAATAGCTTTAGACTCTTAGTTAATTTTAATTAGAAATCATATAAACCTCAATTGCTGATTCTCCTGGATAGCAACCAATCTAGAAACTACGAGAATACTGTTTAAATTCAATCTATGTGGATACGATATTATACTATACTATATTTGATTAGCGAGCATAATTTAAGTGTGTGTTTCGAGCTCGTCAGCAAATATGTCAAAGAAGGCATTACTACGATCTTGATTAATACATATGTAAAACTGTAGTGTCTGAGTTGGATCTTGACGATTCATCAATGCTTTGAGAAGATTTTTCCACCTCCTATAAAGAGACAATAACAATGAGAGGAACCCCTCTTCATTAATTTTTTTTTCTCCATCATCCCCGACTGCATTTTCAATTATGTACTTAATAACTAACGGTATTCTGGAGTAAATACATGAAAGCTAAAGATAGTGCAATCACCTCTTTACAAGAGTCATCCTCTATAAAAATACTTCACTATAATAGCCAAATTTTCTTTGGAACCAAATTTTCATGTTACGTTATAATATATGTTCTCTGTGACAACACTTCACCATAGCAACCAAAAAATGTCGAAATTAATGAAATTGTTATAGAGAGATTTGATTGTATATCTATTAGATATGAGAATGTGCAAACACCAATCTTGTAAAGGATGACCTTTGATCCATATCCATTCTTTTGTTTTACAAATTTGTCACCCAACCATAGCTAAGTATATGTTACATGTGCACAAAGTTTAAAAATTTAGAACCTAAGTTTTGTTCCCTGAAGTGCTTAACTCACTAACCTGGATCTTAATCTCTTCTACTCATTTTTCCCACATTAAACTTCGCATTCTCCTTTACCTCGCACCACTCATAAATGAAAAGAAGAAAGCATTTATAATTAAACCGTTCAACATGCTTCTTCAATATACCTCAAAAGATAGTAAACTAGAAGAATTAAAAACAGAAATCTTTGAAATTCACAATAAGGTTTTGAGGATTGCAATCAAAATCAAGAAAACCTTTATTTCCAAGAATTAGTCGAGGTACTAGATGATTAATAAGCAAACAATGTAAATGACTTACTTACATTCTCATCTCTCCTTAGACATCATTGCTTTGAGAGGAATTAGCAATTAGTAACAAAAGCTAAACCATAAAAGGGCAGCCCGGTGCACGAAACATTTCGCGTTCACGCAAGGCCCGGGAAAGGGCAGCACCCTAAAGGGGTGTGATTTAGACAGTCTACCCTAATGCAAGCATCAATGGCTGATTCCATGGCTTGATCCCGAGACCTATAGGTCATACGGAGACAACTTTACTGTTGCTACAAGACTCCCTTTCAACAAAAGCTAAACAATCAATGCAAAATTCCCTGAATGACAGCCCATTGCACTAAGCTCCCGCTATGTGGGGGGTTCGAAGAACGGCCGGACCACAAGGGTTTATTGTACGCAACCTTATCCTGCATTTTTGCAATAGGCTGTTTCCGCGGCTTGAGCCTGTGACCTACATGGCAGCAACTTTACCAGTAACGCCCAGGCTCCCCTTCAATTGCAAAATTTCCTAAATTGTAAAAAGAAAATAAAATACAAGAAAGGCACCACATTGTCATTACAACAAATGCAAAAATAAAAGCTACTCTAGTATTATTTTTTTCATCTAAGGAAAAGAGACTCCTAACTCACCTCATTTTGTGACTAAGATTAAGAGCTATTTTTTCATCTAAAGAATATACATACGCATATGACCAATGCCTGCATACATATAGACATTATGATCATAATTCATAAACTACCCCATCACAAACAATATTCAGTACATAATAATCCAAAATTTAAATAATAATAATAATAATAATAATAATAATAATAATAAAAAAAAACTCCTAATATATACTGTAATCGCAAACTAGTTTGGGGTCGAAAATAGAAACTTGAAAAAAAAAAAAAGAAGAAAAGACCAACCTCAGAGCGACCAGCCAAATAAGCCAACGCTTGTGCTGCTTCCAGCTCACACTCCACCACTTCATCTTCACCATCTCCATCACCAGAAAACTTCCCTTCCTCCGCCGTGCACGGCGGCGTTGATTCTTCTACCTGTTTGGTATTCATATTCATAGTATGAAATTTTTTAAAAATAAAACTAAACGTTTAAGTGAGGACAAGAAAGCAGAATAAAAAGAGAGGAGAGAAAAGGCGGTGAATGAGCGCCACGTGTCTTGACAGATCACAAACAAACACTGCCCTTTGCAACTACGAACCCATGTATCTCCAAATACCACGTGTTTACAACGTCCCACGTAGGATACTTCACGTGCCAGAGGAATGGGCACGTGCGAAGTTAATTTTGCTTTTTGGCAGTTTCTAGTCTAGCGTAAGGGATTGCGGCTTTTCCACTTGTCCAAAGAAGTATAGGGATGAAATGGATATCTGCACGATTAACCAAAGACGAATTAATCCACCTAGCCGTCCCTGTTTAAACTAAAAATAGTCGTAATATATATTTATATAATTATATATAATTAATATATAAATTATGTTATGACTAAAAAAAATAAATAATAAATATGTCTGGCTATTTATGTAAAGATCCCCGCTCAAGCTCCATAAAACTCGACGCAATTGAAAATAATTAGACTGCTTTCATACCTTATCTCAGATTACCCTTTAGTGCGAGTATGAGACGTTTCGTCAGTACTAATTTGTTTAGCAAGCAGTCTTATTACTTGAAAGTACACACAACATACAGTAGGAGAGTTAGAGCGTGAAAGTAATACTATAGTTTTATAGAAACGCATGTCTTTAATAGTCTCACTCGTAATTAATTGATGAGTGCCGAATATTAAATATATATATACCAAAAATACGTTTTTTATAAGAATATCAAATTATAAAGGATTCTATTAATATGTAATAGTTACACAATAATTTCTATTCATCATGCTCTGTCAGCTCAAATGAATTAATTTAAGAATAAATTTCGAAAAAATAACACCGTATAGCCTCTCTCATTATAATAGCCGAAAAATATATATTTTTGTATATATATATTTTTTTTTTTGTGTGTGTGTGTATATATATATATATATATATATATATATATATATATATATATATATATATATATATATATTCTGTATGTTATATACAAAAATTATACAAATTTTATACATTTTTTCGGCTACCAAATATAAATAGTTTTTAATGCGGGTTAAAAGTAAAAAAAAACCCATAAATTTAAACATAAATACATATTACTCCATTATATTGTTCTAATTTATATAAATTTATTCGTTAGTTTTAATTATCTTTTTTTGTAGCGTAAAACATTACATCCTATTGGAGGAACATGTGATAAAAAGGTGAAAAACGTAGGACATTGCAGTGAAGGGTACGTGGCGAAAAAGTAGGGTAGTTTCGTAATTCGGCTACAATATTTTAAGGCTTGATTTAGTCTTGGCCGCAGTTTGTTCTCTTTTTGTTGTGTGTCTGATAAAATATATACCCCCCTCTCTGCAAACTAAAGAAGGAAAAAGAGAGATTATTTTATCAGACATAAAATAAGGACCACATGTTTCACAATTGTTTTTTCACTTCTCCAAATTCGTTTAGGTTTTATTTGAGTTGGATTATTTTGTTCTTAGTCTATTTCAAAAGAAGTTACAATATATTTATAGAAACAATTTAATATTAGGCCTTTTATTTTCTTCTAATAATACGATTTTTAGTCATAAAAATATCATGACAAGTTTAACACTATAAATTTTTAACTCATGCCTAATTAAATTATGTCACATAAATTAAAACGAAAGGAGTATCATTTTCGACCTTCTCATAGGGGCCAAGACCAACCACTTAGGTAGTAGGCTATTAATACAATAAGAAGAATTAACCTAAATAGTCACTCACTCAAACTAAAAATCACCGATGGATATATATATTTATATATATATAATTAACCTAAATAGTCACTCACTCAAACTAAAAATCACCGATGGATATATATATTTATATATATATAATTAACCTATATATATATAAAAAACTATTTATATTCAATGTATATTGGCTAGAAAAAACAGACAGTAAATCCTATCGGCTATTTGTGTAAAGATCCCTAATAACAACTGGGTCAGTCCAATTCATTGGCCACAATGACCCAGTTGCCATATTTAAGAGTGAGTACACTCACCAACCTGTTCTAAACTTGAACAGATCACAAATTATTGGTCAGACTTGACATCCATACGCTTAGAGGCAAAGCCAAGATTTGAACCTTATGGGTTCGTAATTCTAGCCCGTTTATGTTACTGGGTTCTAAATTAACAATTTATACATATTCAATGGATATCTTAAGACAAATATAAGGTTTGAATAAAAGTTACTGGATTCGGCTGAGTCCGCAAGACCTATGCTAGCTCCGCCCCTGCATATGCTCTGTGTTAACTTGGAAAACAAATACCATAAATTAACGTGAATTTGCAGTAACATGCTGGACGCGTATCATTAGTACTTTCTGCTGTTGTATCCAGTTCTGAGTTTTGATTAAACCATTTTGCTTAATGCTTGTGAGTTTGATAGGCATTTTACATAATCGTGGGTTTATAATCATTTTGTCTAAAATCACCTTATGCCAATTGGAACAAAAGAAATTAGATTGGATTGAGAGACAATGATAAGTCGATATAGTAATACATATTGCCTAATCATCCAATCCATCAGCCTGATTTCAAGAGCCAAAAGAAGCAGAATCAATAAACAGCCCTTTGTCCTTGCACTAGGTTGATTTCTGAGGACAATGTAGCACAATGTAGCGAGAACAACTCTCGTTCAAGAAGACTTCACGAGTACATTGCCAAAAACAGGTGAAGAGCAAGTAGGCGAACAAAGAGCATCAAACGGCCTAGGAGTCGATGATGGAGAAGGTCTAGGTGAAATATTAGTCAGTTCCAAAGCCTGCCATCTTAGTTCAGCAGGGTAATCGGCAATGCAGCCAATTCTTGGACCAGCACCTGTTGACCACACCCGGGAGAGTTGATGACCGAGTTGATATGATTTTGTAGACTTCTTGGAACTGATCCGTTGCAGTATAGCAGTCTTTGGCACATCTGTTCTTGGGCTCTGAAGGCCACCAGAGAGCGTTCTTTGGTAGCTGTTTGTACTTTCAGCTTGCGGTGCTCCCATTGATTCCGCGGAACAGTCTTTCTCCTCTTCCTTAACAGCTTGAGGAGGAGAGTCTGATGGAGTTGAAAGTTTAGATGGACGATTTTCAATGGATTTTACATCTTCAGAGTTGTCATAGTCTTCATTTGCCTTTTTTATCTGATGGTAGATCACAAAAGATGAGGAATATTTAGTTTAGAAATAGGTACGTAATCACAAGAAACCACATGTCAAATCCGATGCAGAGCAGACAGTATGGTAAAAGACTAGGATCCAGTAAGCATCGGTCCCTATGCATTGAAGGTAAATCCCGCCCTCGGCCCAACCCAAAGGCAAAAGAGAAGAGAGAGAACAAAGGAAGCAATGCAAAAGCAACAGAAAGAAATTTAAAAATAGGAAACGGAAAAAGGAATATAGTTGCTTAGCATTTGAAAGATAAGGTGGCACTAAAGCAATTGCTTTATAGCATCAGATTGAAGGAAGAGCATTTGAGGGAGTCGAGAAATCCTATCAAAAAGATAAGAGTTCTTATTTGTTTATCTTGAGCTGTAGGCCAAGGAGAGTATACTCCACTGTGCTTATATAGGTGATGGTGGATTTGGGTTTCACTGAGATTGCTTTTCTCTTTGGTGCCTTTTCTGATATAAAAGAAATTTCTGAATAGTCAAAAGTAAATAATACAATGAACAGCTCTCTCATGTGTTAGACAGTAAAAGAGAAAAATTGGACGTAAGACTAGAACACATGAAAATCGCTCACCTTAACTTCATCCACTTTTACTCCATTTTCCTTTAGAATTGATAAAAAACTGTCAAGGCTATCATCCGTCGGCCGATAATGTCCACTGTAAGGTGAAATAGACTGAAGGGAGAAAAAATGTCAGAATATAGCAGAATTCAAGCAAAACATTGTAAACAACAACTTAAGTTAGGTGTCAAAGTTGCATGCATATGATTCAGGTGGCAGCATTGTACATTCTATTAAGATAAAGCAGCCCTAAGCCAGAAAATGCTTTTGGAAAGGACAAGAATGCGATTTTTACTTCTAAAGCTTCAGCTCTTCCTTTGCATATGTTACATGAACTTTTGATATGGTTATATATCCAGTACATATACAGGTAAGTACCCAATACTTTTAGGGTATTTTGAAGAACATTTGCACTAAATACCCATACCTATACATATATCATACTTGTTCAACACAGGTACAACGAGGCAAAAGAGCCCATATAACAAACCTGTATGCAATTAAATGGTGCATATTCACAAGGAAATCGCAAAGGTATTAACACAGAGAGTGTCCATATACAAACGATGGAGCCAAAATTGTTCAATTAGGAAGGTCTTACAAACACCATATCTGACATAATAAGAGATATGCGTGACCCTAAACATATACATCATAGCATTTTGGTAGTCCTCCATTGAGGTTGCTTCACAGTTACATTGTTAGATTTAAGACATAAATTGCAACCAGAGTGAAAGATAACCTACCTGATCAATTTGATTTTTTATGTACTCATAATGTTGTCTAATAGAGATTATGTACTGATTAAATTAATACAACCAACCAATTCATGTAGAGATTACGATAATTAAGTCAATATACCTTCACAGTCCCATCCTCAACCACTAGTCGTCCAGCAGCTAAAGTAGCCCCCCCAGCCAGAAAGCTGGAATGGTGAAACATTCCTTTCTTCTTCTGAAAGACGTTACAGAAAGAAAGTTTTCTGAGAATTTGTAGGATAATAATAATCATAATGAGGAAAACAAAGATAAGCAATTTATGCAGTAGCTCTATAACGCTCACTTCACCAGCAAAGAGTCTTTTTGAGGTACTCATCACAAAGATCCATTTTGCCCCTGGCGGCCCTTTAGTTGTGTCAAGAAGAATTCCGGTTAGCTTATGCAGTATTTGCCCTCCGGCAATTATGTACTCATAATGTTCTCTCTCTTGCTGATTACAGAAAGATTAGGAGGGAACAATTAGGAGCTGTGTGCTAATATCAGGTAATAGGATTAAGGACAAATAAGGCACACTAGGACATGCAAAACAAGCGATCAGGATAGATCGTGTACGGTAGAGCTAATCAAAGGCATCAGCAAAGACTAAAGAGAAACCGGTATTGGTGCAAGTATTTCAGTGGACATATGTTTGTTATAGTGTGAGATTGATGCTAAACTACATGATATGTAGTGCGTAAGTAACAAAAGGTTCAGTACGTACAGGTCCAAGATACTTGATACATTGTTTCTGAAGCTTAGCTCTTGGACATTCTTTGATATCAACCTTTCTGCCATCTCCAAGATCCAACCTGCACATGCTTAGTCATTCTAAGCTACCCAGACTAAAGCTTATAACTTTGCAAGAAAATCTTAAGGAATAAATTTGCACATATGCCGCTTCATCTTATAGCAACGGATGCAAATCAGACAAACACACGACATTTAGCATAAAGCTGCTACTGCAGTCAACTAATTCGACATTACAATTCTTAATATTTCATAAAAACTAAAACAGTAGCCAAAACAATAATAAAGAAAGAGTTAACCAAGCCAGGAATCAAATGCAGGGTTTATGACAATTAACATAAAGCTGCTATGACATCCCACAAACCTCTGTAACACTACACAACTGCCACTTGACCACCTGAAGATTTACATTTGGGACAATGCAAATTTTCTGAAATACAGTTTAAGCATTCAGCTTCCTTACCAAAAGAAGAAGGGCTGACCAGCATCAGTATTACACCATTCTTCATAATAGATATGCAGGTTATGCCCATACCGGTGGCGTGGATCAATCTACAGTACCGCAATACAGAAATCAAATATCATATCTCATCAATAATGAAAGTAAAATTGGGGCTGGGGCATATTCAAATAAGAGTGGAAGCCAGAGTAAAAGGGCAGACTCACCGCCTCAATCCAGTGTTGAAAGGCCAATATCTGAGCTTCCGCATCTTTGGACAGACCTTTACCAACCTGGCCAGAATGTAGATACACTTAGTACTTGTTTGGTTTTGCGGATGAGAAAAAATAATCTGCTGCAATATTTTGCATTATTATTAGTACAATGTTAAAAAGCGAGCATAAAATTTTGAATTACTAATATAATGTGTTAAATTTTGAAGGAGCATACATTGGTCAGGAACCGGCGAAAATAGCCTCTTACAAAAATGCAAAGTAAAGCAGCATACATTGGTCAGGCACTTCCCCTAACGCGGCAAAGTAATTTTTACAGAGGCTTGGTGCACCAAACTAATTTTTAATATAATACTTTATTTCTAGCATAGCATTTCACATAACTATATCTGCAAACTTAAATAGATACCTATGCATTAAATTACATAAAAGAGATATTGCAATACAATTATACAAAAGATCACCTAATATGACAAAAATAACTATAAACCAAGGGGCATTGTTCTAGTAAATAAAAATAAAAAGTTTCATTTCATAAAAAACAATGATAATATTAGTATAAATAAGAAATTTAATAATTTTCAATTTATGCCTTTTATAAACTAGAAGTTGTACAAGTATACCAATAGTAAAACTAATTCCCGAGTTTGGTATCATGATCTCTGCATAATTTCCATGTGTTATTGTTCACACGTAATAATATACCATAACTAATTACGACATTATAATCTTGGAATAATTAGTCCATGAACCAAATGACACAGTTTTATCGTTTTTCTATTATATATACTCATTTATTATGAATAATTTCAAAGACCTCTATACAGGTTTTGCTTGGTAACAGTAACCTCCCAGCCTCCCTTATGCCTTAATCCTTATCGTATGACATTACCTTATGACGTACCTATTATTAATGTAAAGTTGCATTTGACAAATTTAGCCTTTTGTAATATTAAACGACAGAAAGTCTACACGAAACTGAGGTAGCAATATTTTATATCAATCCTCACAAAATAAAACGTAAAAAATACCTTGGAAGCATTTAAGCCGACGCGATTCCACCGTGAAGCCGCCGTTTCCGGTTTCAAGTAATTGAAGAAAGAAATAGTACTGTGATTCAACCGTGCATAATCTATTGCTTGCCACCTTCATACACATAATACAATTAGCACAATTTTTATTTAAAAAAAAAAAAAGAATAAGCAGAAATATAAAAAAGAAAACTTTCCACAGTTTCTAAGTAAAAAGATTTAAATAATACACACTGATAATATAAATTTTAACTTAATGTTAGTTCCATTTTTACTAGATAATCAATTAAGTTAATCTCATGATGTATCTGTAATTATATATTTTGTAAAGGTTGAATGTATATAACTTAAAATTCCCAAGTAAAATAATACTGTATATTAATAGTGATTAGTTACAACTCCTACCAAAGCTCTTCAGCTACGACGGCAGAGTCAGCTAACATACGCCGGGTACGATAACTCCGGTAGACCTTCTGCAGTCTCTTCGCGGCATTCGACGGACTCTTCGGCGCGGTGTCAGCAATATCATATTCCCGGCGACCGTTTTCAGATACGGCAGGTGACGCCGGAACCAAAACCATTCCGCTGTCACATTCTACACCGGCGGCGGCGACCGGTGAACCAAATCCTTCAAGTGACATGTCGGAGCTCCGAAAATCGGGAATATGGAGCTCCGAGAGTTCACAAGCGGACTTGTCCAGGAGTTTTCTATACGAAAAAGGATGAGGCTGGGAGTTGTTGAGATCAAAATTGGACCCGGCGTTAGTTTCGACTTCCATTGAGGGAGTTGTTTCAGAGAGATTCGGTCAATAAACTACTCTCCAACACCTTGAGATTCGGACAACGAACTCACTGAGTATAAGAGAAAGAGAGAGAGAGAGCTCTAGAGAGAGAGAGAGAGAGAGAGAGTGTGTGTGTGTGTGTGAGAGAGAGAGAGAGAGAGTCGTCGGAGAAAGAAACGGAGTACTACCCAGAGTTCGAAATGAGTGGAACGGAATATCAAGTGGAGTCTGTATATTTGCAGAGACTGCGGTTCTTTGCCGGTAAGTCCACTTGTCAATATTTTTTGGGTCCAAACTATTTATGGCATACAAGTCCCACGCGCCCAACTTAGAAATTAGGGAGTTATAATAGCCGGTTTGGCCTAAGTTATAAAAATCAAACTTATTTTTTAAAGTGATTTTTCTAAGGTCCCGTTTATTCATAAAAATATTTTTTTTTAAAAAAATCAAAAATATATTTGTTCATAAAATTTTGTAAGTTTTAAAAAAAAAATCGAAAATGAGTTTTTCATAAACCAAAATTATTTTTTTAAAATTTTTAAAAATAATTCTCCACTCACAAAACTGTAACATTTTCTCAAGTGAAATGTATGTCCAAACATAATTTTAAATTTTAAATACTATTTTTTTTAAATTATAATTTTTATGTCCATTGCCTACTAAAAGTGTTTTTGGAAAAAATACTTTTGGAGAGAAGCAATTTGTGTTTGGTTAATCACTCTGAAAATTACTTTTGAGCAATAATTTGTATTTGGCCAAACTTTTCAAAAAATGCTTTTAAGTATCAAATTACGAATAAGGACATGAATAGATTTACTTAATAGTTAATATTATAAGTAAATAAATAATCTTAAAATTATATTATTAAAGATAATAATTATATATTTTTATTTTATTTAAGTAAAATATGAAAATTAAATTAAAAGTACTTTAATTCTTTTAGTATGATTTAAATATATTAAAAATCATTCAACAAATATAAAAGAATTTATCATTAAAGTCACTATATATTAGAAAGATATTCTAAAAGTAAGAAGAAATACTTATACATTAATATCCTAAGTATTAGGTTTAAAATAAGTATATCTTTTTAGTTAGTTGATTCCTTCATTAAATGAAGCGATTTAAGGTTTTGCCAAACACTTACATCTCTATAGAATTGTTCATTTGCCAACATTAAAATCCTTAGAATCCGTAAATTCTAAGTCATTTTAGATTATACTTTCTCCGGTTGACTTTAATTAATTTTTTT
This sequence comes from Nicotiana tomentosiformis, assembly GCF_000390325.3. Classification (NCBI taxonomy): domain Eukaryota; kingdom Viridiplantae; phylum Streptophyta; class Magnoliopsida; order Solanales; family Solanaceae; genus Nicotiana; species Nicotiana tomentosiformis. The sequence continues at coordinate 128,888,984 of NC_090818.1, forward strand.
TTTTTTTTTGTGATCTACAATATTTAATTTTTTCAAATATCAAGAAGAAATTAATTAACTTTTAATTTCATTGCCCTTAAAGAAGTATTGATTATATTTTCAATGAACAAATTATGAATAATATGATCAATTTTATTATTAATTAATATTAAAAAGTGAATTTCGTAATAAATATGAAAACAACCAAAAACTAATTAAAATGGACCGAAGGGAGTAACAAAAATAAATCCTCATGTCAATGATTGACAATAATTTCTTTTATTTAAAAGAAAAAGCTATAAACCCAACCAAGAATAGTAATGCTTAGATGTGTGAGTCATGAGGTCCACAAAATTCAGCCAACCACTTCTCTTTAATTATCTAATATCCAGAATCCGCTACCTCGATTAATTTAAATTAACATTTTGTGTAAAGTCCATTTACAGCTTGTTTGGAGGGTTGTTATATATCGTTTCATAATGTATAGTATAATATTATATTATATTATATTATTTTATATTGTATTGTATCGTTTTGATTATACAATGTTTGAATAGATTGTATTATTTTTCGTCGTTTCATGATGTCATGCACTAACAATATGAAGAATAAACTTGCAATATTTTTTTTTTAAAAGTACGAGGTGGAATTTTTAGGTATGATAGAGGATAAAATAGGATTATTTAATAATATGAATACGCAAGAGAAAAAAAAAAAAAAAAAGACTAAAGTCAATAGGTGACATATTTGGTCATATTTGTTTTACAAAATATTGACATCCTCCTACTTTGTTGCCATTGTATTTTTCTCTTCTTTCTTTTTTATTCTCTTTCTTTATTTTCAATTAATTCTACTCCTATTATTTTTTCTTGAAAGAAATAAGCAATATGCTCATGACACGCTACATTTTAAAATGTTAAGTCATAAGTGAAGTAATTTCGTGATACCTCTTATTTTCAGATTTTTTGTTTCAATTAAATCATGTCCAAACAATTTTGCAGCTCAACATACAGGTGATGCAAATAGCTCAAATGATAACAGGGATCTATAAATAATTATAATATTGAAGGGGAGTCTTGGCGTGACTGGTAAAGTTGTTGCCACGTGACTAGGAGGTCACGGATTCGAACCATGAAAACAGTCACTTGTAAAAATGTAGGGTAAGGTTGCGCACAATAAACTCTTGTGATCCGACCTTCCCCGGACCCCACGCATAGCGAAAGCTTAGTGTAACGATCCAACCGATCATTTTGCTTTTTAGATCCCCATTTCCCTAAATAAGACTCCTCGTGTGTATTTTTACTGTTTTATGATTTGCGGGGATGGTTAGTTCGAGTTTGGAAGGGTTCGGGTTGAAATCGGAACACTTAGTTCCTTAGCATTTGCCTTAAAGGGGTAAGTTTGACTTTAATCAATATTTCTAGTAAACAACCTCGAAATCGGGATTTTGATGGTTCCAATAGGTTCGTATGATGATTTTGGACTTGGGTGTTTATCCGGATCGGGTTTTGGACGATCCGGAAGCGTTTCGGTGCCTAAAGTTGAAAGTTGGCTTATTGAAGGTTTAAAAATTTTTTAAATTTGTAGGTTTGGTATTATCAAGGTCCGTTTGGGATTCCGAGCCTATGAATAGCTTCATAAGGTGATTTAAGACTTGCACGCAAAATTTGGTACCATTACGAGTAGTATAGGTATGATTTGGCGCGTTCGGAGGAAGTTGGAAGAACTTGAAGTTCATAAGTTGATTCGATTTGGTTTGAGGTGTGATTCTTAGTATTGGTGATTTTTTCCATGTTCCGAGAGTTCGAGCAAGCCTGTCTCATGTTTACCAACTTGTTGGTATATTTGGGCGAGGCCCCGGGGGACTCGGGTATTAATCGGATGATACGCGGACTAAGTTGGGCTTGGAGAATTTGCTGATGCAGCTGGGCTTCTAGTGCATTCGCACCTGTGAAGGTTTGGCCGCAGGTGCGGCTGGTTGGCCGCAGGTTCGCATTTGGGCTGCGTGGGCTGAGTCTGCAGATGCAGACATGGAGGGCGTAGATGCGCGACCGCAGAAGTAGTCAGGGGTCCGCAAAAGTGGGAATGGGCACAGGTGCGTCTCGTACGCCGCAGGAGGGGGCTCGCAGAAGTGAGTCATTTTTCGCAGATGTGGATTTAGGCCATCTAAGGAGGATCGCATTTGCAATGAACCTTCCGCAGATGCGGAGCCGCAGATGTGGCCAAGGAACCGCAGAAGCGGAAAAACCGTTGGGCAGAAGGGTTGCATTTAAGTCGAGATTTAGGCTCATTTCTTCATTTTTCTCACTTGTTGGTCGAATATAGAGCTCTTTGAAGAGGAATTTTCACTTAGCAGTTTGAGGTAAGTGATTTCTATACAATATGAGTTTAAAATATAGATTATGGGGAGATTGTAACATGTAAAATTGTGAAAATTTTGGGTTTAGATGAAAAACCTAGTGTAACGACCCGACCGGTCGTTTTGAGCATTTACGCTCCTTTCAACTATTTGAAGTCTTGAATAACTTCCTAGTAGGTATTATGACTTGTGTGAATTGTCGGTTTTAATTTGAAGGTATTTCGGAGTTAGTTTGGAAGAATGAACTTTCATGTTGGAAGCTTAAGTTGAAATAGTTGACGGGATGTTAACTTATGTGTAACAACCTCGGGGAAATTTTGCTAAGGGAATTAAGGTTTAGTGGTGCCGAGGTAGATCAATTAGTACAAAGATTGTAGAAATTTCTCGGACTTTTTAGGTTGAACAATGCACCGATGTGTAAAGGAAAATTTTGTCGAAAAATGGTCATTTCTGCGACCACTATGCGGTCGCAGAATCACTCTGCGGACCGCATAATAGTCGCAAAGTGGCTCAGGAGAGGGGCAAGATTTGAGAAAAATCTGCGGTGCACTATGCGACCATAGACCTGTTTTGCGGTGCATTATGCAATCGCAGAACAAGTATGCGGACCGCATAATGACCGCAGACTGGATCAGTAACGCCCAGCTTTGGAGGCCAAATTATGCGGCAGATATGTGGACCGCATACCTGTTATGCGATCGCATAACTGCGTCGGAGCTTCCATTCTTTCTAATTTTTGACCCGACCCAACTTCGATTTATAGCCCTTAAAGCTCATTTTTTAGCCAAAATCTGATATTTTAGAGAGAGGTGAGAGCATTTGAGAGAGAGAAAGTGAAGACTTAGTCATTTATCCATCAATTCTTGTTCAAGGTTTGAAGATTTCACAAGGATCTTGCTAGGGCTTCAAAGAGGTAAGAATTTCTTTCCCTAATTCTTCAATTTCGGGTTTGGAGTAAAGATGGGGGATTAATAATATGATTCTTGGGTGTAAGAGTATTATGTATACATACCAATAAGGTTGTGAAAAGATTGTTAAGTTCAAATGGGTAAGGATTGGGTTGAAAATGGTAGAAATCTTCATAAACTTTAATTGAAGATTTGAGGGTCGAGTTGGTGTCGGATTTTGGTGAAATTTATATGGTTAGACTCGTGGTTGGATGAGCGCTCATATTCTGTAACTTTTGTCGGGTTCCGATACATGGGCCCCACGAACAATTTTTGATTAATTTCGGATTCTTATTGGAAATTAGTATTTCCTTATGGTATTAATTACAATAATTCGTATTGACTGAATCGAATTAATTGTGGCTAGATACGAGGCTTTCGGAGACCAATTCTCATGAAAAGGGCATAGCGGAATAGAGAATTACACGGTTGGAGGTAAGTAACAGTTATAAATCTGGTCCTGAGGGTAAGAAACCCCGGATTTTGTGTCATGTGATTATTTTGGAAGTGACGCACATGCTAGGTGACGGACGTGTGGGCGTGCACCGAAGAGATCATGACTTGGTCTGTCCCGTAAAACTGTAAAGTTGAATAACCTGTTGTAAGCTATAAACTCTCTTAGTGTTGAAGAAATTTGACTGTAAATCATGTTAAAATCATACTTAGGCTTTGTAATAGTACTGTTGGGACCCATAGAGGTCACATACTTGTTGAATTATTTGCTAATTGCTATCTTGTGTTCAGTCATGATTTTACTAGCATATCATACCTCAGTATTTCTTGATATTTGTTGATGCACTATGTTATCTTTGTTTGGGCTGATCTTTGTAATTTCTGAGAGCCCGAGAGACTAGAGAGGTAAAGGACTGAGAAAGGCCGAGGGCCTGTTAGTGAGGTAAGGATATTATGGCACGTGAGTTGTCCGTGCAGGATATTATAGCACGTGAGTTGTCCGTACAGCACGTGAGTTGTCCGTGCAGCACGTGAGTTGTCCGTGCAGATTATGGCGCTTGGGCTGTAGGAGCCCCTCCGGAGTCTGTACACACCCCCAGTGAGCGCGGGTACCCATTGAGTGTGAATGCTGAGGGCTGAGAGCCGAATGATGAGTTGAGTGACTGTTGCCGGAGAGGCTGTACTTGCTTTGCATTTGTTGTTGCACTTGGTTTCTATCTGTCATTGTTGTGAAATATCTGAAACATTTTATATCCGGATTACATGAAATTGAACTGTATAAAATTGATTTGACTTAAACTGTCAGATTTGAAAGCATGTCTATTCTTTGCTGAAATTACTGAAAGTGAACTATAACTGTGTAGCTCGTCATTATCTTCAGTTCCTTAGTTATTATTGTTACTTGCTGAGTTGGTTGTACTCATACTACACCATGAACTTCGTGTGCAGATCCAAGTGTTCCCGGACATAGCGGGAGTTGATCATTTTGTGCAGTTGATTTTCAGGAGATTTTTAGGTAGTTGCCATGTTCCGCAGACCTTGTCTCTCCTTCTCTATATCCTTGTATACTGTATTTGGTCTCAGACTATTATAGACTGTATATTCCAGACTTGTATTTATATTAGATGCTCATGTACTCAGTGACACCAGGTTTTGGGGAGTGTTTGTCTTTGTATTTGAGAGATTTTGTATTGTATTTAAATATTATATTTTCAAACTTAAAAGAAATTGTGGTTTAGTGACATTAACGGCTTGCCTAGTATCGAGATAGGCGCCATCACGACGGGTGAGATTTTGGGTCGTGACACCTAGGTTTTGATAAAAATGGGATTTAACCATGAAAATAATTATGGAATTGGGTGAAAATTATATATTTGAGTTCGTGATGTTATGAGTAACAGTTATCTTCGAAAATTTTCCAAAATCTTGACGCGTGGGCCCAAAAATAAATTTTAAGAATCTTTCAATTTAGGTTGGGTAATTACTCTAATAGTTAAATTATGAACTTTTGAACGTGTATTGATTAATTCATGTAACATTTTACTAGTTTCGGATTGTTCGGCACTAAGTTCAGGCTTTAGAACGAATTTGAGGATCGGAAGTGAGCTTGAGAACGAGGTAAATCTCTTGCCTATCCTTGTAAGAGGTAACTCATCCCCTTAGGTGTATTTTATTGTGAATTACTTGTGTGGGGAGCTATGTACGCACTAGGTGATGAGAGTCCGTGCGTAGCTATATTCTATGTGATGTCCAGGTAGTCTTAGATTTACACCATGTTTTGTTTGCACTGTTATATTGGTTATGCATATTAATTGTCTTAGCTTGAGTTGAGATTAAGGATTTTAAGATTTAAAGCCTCCCGTTTATATTTGTTATGTTTGGGGAAGAGTAGAAGAATTTTATAATAACTCTGAGAAATCCATGTCCACTCGCGTCGCAAGTATTTCTGCGAGCGAGGTAAATTCCTCTACTCTCATGAGAGCGGGTCGTTCGCCTCGGAAGGTTAATAGATCCATCTATGGTTCGTGCCGTTCGACCCTCGGTAGTGCACACAATATATATCGTGCGTAATAACACTCAGAGCCTAATTATACTTGATATTGTTTTATTGTCTTAGAGGTTACAATTATTTAATGATGGAAATTGACTTGGGATTTACTATTAGTTAAAGAATTTATTATTCACTACTTGTTATTGAGTTTCATTATTATTTACATAACCTATGCTTATTTAGAATTTTGGTATTTTATTGTTAGCTCATAGTAAGTGTCGAAGTCGAATCATTGTCACTACTTCTTTGAGGTTAGACTAGGTACTTACTAGGTATATGTTGTTTATGTACTCATGCTACACTTCTGCACTAACCGTGTAGGACTTGAGGTAGGTGTATCTGGTAGTCATCCTGGCGCACACTCCTGATACTCCGAGACTTAGCGGTGAGCTGCCTTCCGAGCCCATTCTGCAGCACCCGAAGTCTTTTTTTTGTATTTATTTTCTGTCTACTTTATTTCAGATAGTAGCTTAGTGTTTTGTATATTCTACTATAGCGCATACACTTATGATACCAGGTTTTGGAATTTCGCTAGTAGACACTTGATGATTTTGAGTATTTATTTCACTACACTTGATATTATAATTGGTTACACTTTATTTTATTAAATTTCTCATCTCTTACTTATTAATAATTAAAAATCAACTATTTCAAAAATGTTAAAAGAATATATACATGGTTAGTTCACCGTTGGCTTGCCTAACGGCGACGTTGGGTGCCATCACGGCCTATAAGAAATTTGGATCGTGACAAAATAGTATTAGAGCACTAGGTTCACATAGGTATCACAAGTTATGAGGAGGCCTAATAGAGTCATGTGGATCAGTGCAGAGACGTCCGTACTTATCTTTGAGAGGCTATAGGGTGTTAGGAAACTACTCTTTCTTCATCTCCTATCGTGCAATTGATGTTGTGCTAAGTATCTTTCTCTTATTCTCTCACAGATGGTGAGAACGCGTGCAGTTGATGTACCCGATCATGGAGGAGCTGCTTCCCCTATTTCTAGAGGCCGAGGCAGGGGCTGAGGGAGGGCTCCAGCTCGTGGTAGAGGACGAGGATGTCCTAAAGTTTTTCCAGTTATGCCACCAGTGGATCCAGTAGAGGATCCTATTATTGAGGAGCAGGGAGAGGTGCCTGCAGCAGAATCAGCCCCGGTGGATTTTCTGTCTGCACCGGGATTTCAAGAGGTCATGGGCCGTATGTTGCAGTTCATGGATTCTATGACTCAGGCTGGTTTATTTCCAGCAAACCTGGCCACATCTCAGGCGGGAGGGGGAGCACAGACGCCTACCGCTCATGCTCTTGGGTATGCAGTTGCCGCATATCTGGCCTCGGGCGCACTACCCATGAGCAGAGCCTAGCCAGTAGCAGCAGCTATACCTGAGCCCAGACCAGCTGCGGCCGGCGAGCCGCAGAAGCTATTGGACATATGGACCAGGCTTCATCCTCCTGTCTTTGGAGGTGAGCGACATAAGGACCCCCGGTACTCTATTGATCGATGCAGGGACATACTACACCACATGAGGATATTAGAGTCCCACGGGTGAATTTTACTGTTTTCCAGTTGGAGGCCAAGGCCCGTAGGTGGTGGCAGTCATATCTTCTCGGCAAACCAACAAGTTCTCCTCCCTTGCCTTGGGATCAGTTCACACGTATTTTTCTGGATAGGTATATTCCACCCTCTCAAAGGGAAAAGTTACGGTTTCAATTCGAGCAGCTCCAGCAGGGTCAGATGTCAGTGACTGACTATGAGGCGAGGTTCTCTGAGTTGTCTCGCAATGCACTTATGATACTTCCCACTGATGCATAGAGGGTGCAGAGGTTTGTTGCAGGTTTGCACTCTGGTATCCAGGAAACTATGGAATGAGAGGTTGAGATGGGGACTTCTTACGATCTAGTTGTAGAGATAGCTCGGAGGATCGAGGGTGTTTGTCAGCGGAGCCGAGAGCAGATGTCGCTGGACAAGCAGTTCTGCTATTCTGGAGGGGTCAGTGGTGCCCCGTATGGGGGCAGAGATCAGTTTAGGAGGGGTAAGCCTAGCAGGCCCACATATCCAGCACTGTCGCCTCCTCAGGGTGCTTCAGTGCGGCCCTATTTCAGCGCCATGCCAGAGAGTTCCTATCGCCCACCAACTATCCAAGGTTCCTCTAGTGGGTATTCAGGCCATCAGGGTCAGACTTCCGATTAGCATTCTGCCATTCCGAGGGGTTGTTATGAATGCGGGGATCCTGGCTACATGAAGAGGTTTTGTCCCAGACTACGGGGCAAGGTTGTGCAGTAGGGTCATCGGCCTATGATTACAGCACCAGCTGCCGCATCAGCCATCGCCGCCCATAGGCGGAGGGCAGGTGGGTAGGGGCCATCCTAGAGGTGGAGGCCAGCCAGGTGGCGCTCCAGCTAGGTTCTATGCTTTTCTGGCCAGACCATATGCAGTGGCCTCAAATGCCGTGATCACAGGTATTATTTCCGTCTGCGATAGGGATGCTTCAGTACTATTTGATCCAGGGTCTACATATTCATATGTTTCATCTCTGTTTGCTCATTTCTTGGGTGTTCCTCGTGAGTCCTTGGGTACTCCTGTTTATGTGTCCACACCAGTGGGCAACTTTGTTGTTGTGGATCGGGTCTACCGGTCTTGTATCGTGACTTTCTGTGGTTATGAGACTAGAGCGGATCTTTTGTTGCTTGATATGACCAACTTTGAGATCATCCTGGGCATGGACTAGTTATCTCCATATCATGCCATTCTTGATTGTCATGCCAAGACGGTTACCTTGGCGATGCCAGAGTTGCCGAGATTGGAGTGGAAGGGTTCGTCTGTCAGTACATCTAGTCGGGTTATCTCTTTTCTGAAGGCTCGACATATGGTCGAGAAGGGTTGTTTGGCTTATCTAGCTTATGTTCGAGATACTACTACAGAGACTTCAGCGATTGATTCAGTGCCCGTAGTCCGGGAGTTATTCGATGTGTTTCCCTCTGATCTTCAAGGCATTCCACCAAATCGTGATATCGATTTCTATATTGATTTGGCTCCAAGTACCCAGCTATCTCTATCCCACCATACCGCATGGCTCCGAAAGAGTTAAAGAAATTGAAGGAACAGCTTGAGGAATTGCTAGCAAAGTGGTTCGTCAGACCGAGTGTATAACTTGTTGCGGCCAAACACACTCACGCAAGTATACGCGGTCGTCAAGTAATAAAGTGACTAAAAGTCGGATGTCGAACCCACGAGGACTTATGATTAACTATTAACTAAATTAGACTATCCTAATTATCTAAACAAGAATTAAACCTAAAAATATTTTATTCTAAACTAATTAAATAAAAAAATATAAATAATGAACTTTGAACAGAGAAAGAGCAGATTTTTTATGATATCAATGTAATGAAAACGATCTAGGGTTATGGGCTATCTAACAATCATATTGTATTCTTAAATTGAATTGACCAGCTAATTTATCTAGCTTATTGGTTGACAGGGTTAATATTGCTCATAAGAATCTGTCGAGTTCTTACTCGCCTATTCAAGCTAACCTAACGCCTATATGTCTATGGAGTTAGAATCAACAAGAACGCATTTATAATTCCTGTAAATCAACCAAGCAAGGCAATTAGGTATATGTCTATCCTAACCACGAATCCGTTCCCCGATGCCCGAGTTCAAGAACTTGCTCTACTCAATCCTATATGCAATCTAGAATTCCCACTTTCGAGTTCAATTCTAGATTCGTAGATAGTATTCAATTGGTGATCAAGCAATTAAATAATTAAGCACAAGATTGAATAAATAAACCAATATGATAAATCAAGAAGGCAAAATCAATATCAGAATAACAATAGTCATGAAAGAACCACAACCCTAGAACGTGAAGTTTAGCTCCACATAGACATGGTAGCCAAAGAATAAATCATACAAAGAAACATAAAGATTACTAAGTTTGGTGGGAGAAAGATAAAACTTGATGAATTCCGGCCTCCACAGCTTTGTCGTGGCTTTTTTCCCCTTCCCAATATGTTAGATGACCTAAAAGAGGTATTTTTGGCTTATATATTGCGTACAAAAGTCGTGGGCCAAAGTTCTCCTATTTCTAATCCAAATCAGCTTCAGGGATTGAGGCTAGGGTGGATGCGTCGCATCCACCTCGTCCTCCACTTCTCAGCTTCGCATGCTAGGGTGGATGCTTTGCATCCACCCTTTGTTCCTCCATCTAAGCTTTGCCCATGTGCGAATACTAAGGCGGATGCTATGGGCTGACTTCACTGCTAAGGGTGCACGAAATCTGATTTTTTTCTAGATTGGATGCGATGCATCCAACCCCTCTTCCTCTAGCTAGAGCACATTTTCTTCATATTTTTGCACTCCAAACACCCTAAATCATCACACACAACTCAATTAGTCATAAAACCAATAATTAAACCATGTTGAGAATTTTAAAGATCAAATAGCATCAAAAAACGGTTAAAATATGGGTAAAGTAACATCAACATATATCGAAATATGCCCAACATCATGACCCTATGGTGCACCGGTATTATTTGTGAAGAAGAAAGATGGGACTATGCGGATGTGCATTGATTACCGCCAGTTAAACAAAGTTACCATAAAGAATAAGTATTTGTTGCCGCATATTGATGATTTATTTGACCAGTTGCAGGGTGCCAGGGTGTTCTCTAAGATCGATTTGAGATCGGGGTACTACCAGTTGAAGATTCGGGATTCGGATATTCCGAAGACAGCCTTCCAGACTAGATATGGACATTATGAGTTTCTAGTAATGTCCTTCGGTTTGACTAATTCCCCAGCGACGTTTATGGGTTTGATGAATCGGGTGTTCAAAACATATATTGATTCGTTTGTCATTGTCTTCATTGATGACATTTTGATCTACTCACGTAGCATGGAGGAGCACGAGCAGCATTTGAGAGTGGTACTTCAGACTTTGCGAGAATAGAAGCTATATGCTAAGTTCTCTAAGTGTGAGTTTTGGTTAGATTCTGTGGCATTCTTGGGGCATGTTATATCAAGCGAGGGTATTAAGGTAGATCCCAAGAAGATCGAGGCAATTCAGAGTTGGCCTCGTCCTACCACATCGATTGAGATCTGGAGCTTCTTGGGGTTAGCAGGTTAATATCGTCGGTTTGTGGAGGGCTTCTCATATATTGCGACACCTTTGACTAGATTGACCCAGAAGGGTGCTCAGTTCCGATGGTTCGATGATTGCGAGGTGAGCTTTCAGAAGCTCAAGACCTCCTTGACTTCAGCACTAGTGTGAGTGTTGCCTTCCGATTCAGGGATGTATATAGTGTATTGCGACGCTTCACGCGTTGGTTTGGGTTGTGTATTGAAGCAGGAGGGGCGAGTTATTGCATATGTTTTACGTCAGTTGAAGCCCCACAAGAAAATTACCCTGTACATGATTTGGAGTTGGCCGCGATTGTTCATGATCTTAAGATCTAGAGGCATTATCTTTATGGGGTGTCCTGTGAGGTTTACACCGATCATCGCATCTTGCAACATTTGTTCAAGCAGAGGGACCTTAATTTGAGGCAGCGCATGTGGCTTGAGTTACTGAAGGATTATGATATTACCATCCTGTATCATCTGGGCAAGGCAAATGTAGTTGTGAATGCCTTGAGCAGAAATGCGGAGAGTATGGGTAGTTTGGCATTCATTTCAGCAGAGAAGAGGCTACTAGCTTTGGACATTCATTCCTTGGCTAACAGACTTGTGAGATTGGATATTTTCAGAGCCCAGCCGAGTTCTTGCATGTGTTGTCGCCCAGTCTTCACTATTCAAGCAGATCAAGGCTCGTTAGTTTAATGATCCGCACTTATTGGTTCTCAGAGAGACGGTACTACAAGGTGGTGCTAAGGAGGTTATTATTGGTGAGGATGGTGTTCTATGAGTCCAGGGTCGCCTATGTGTCCCTATTGTTGATGGATTGAGGGAAAAGATTCTAGAGGAGGCACACACTTTTCGGTATTCTATTCATCCAGGTGCTACGAAGATGTATCGCAACCTGAGGCAGCATTATTGGTGGCGGCGGATGAAGAAGGACATAGTTGAGTATGTAGCGAGGTGCCTAAATTGCCAGCAGGTTAAGTATGAGCATCAGAGGCCAGGTGGCCTACTCCAGCAGATGATTATACTTGAGTGGAAATGGGAGCGCATTACTATAGATTTCGTAGTTGGGTCGCCGCGGACCTTGCGGAAGTTTGATGCAGTTTTGGTCATTATCGACAGGTGTACCAAGTCGGCACACTTCATTTCGGTCGTGACCCCGTATTCTTCAGAGAGATTGACCCAGATTTACATTCAGGAGATTGTTCGGTTGCATGGTGTGCCTGTCTCCATTATATCAGATAGAGGCCCTCAGTTTACTTTGCATTTCTGGAGGGCAATACAAAGTGAGTTAGGGACTCGGGTAGAGCTCAGCACAACCTTACATCCGTAGACCGACGGGCAGTCAGAGTGGACGGTTCAGATCTTGGAGGATATGCTCAGAGCATGTGTGATTGACTTCGTAGGGAAGTGGGATCAATTCTTGCCTTTGGCCGAGTTTGCTTACAATAATAGTTATCAGTCCAGCATCGCGATGGCTCCATTTAAGGCTTTATATGATCGGCGATGTCGTTCGTCCATCGGATGGTTTGAGCCCGGCAAGGCTAAGTTATATGGTACTGATTTAGTGAAGGATGCCTTAGAAAAGGTAAAGTTGATTAAGGAGCGACTTCGCACCGCTCAGTCCAGACATAAGAGTTACGCGGATCAGAAGACGCGTGATTTATCATTTATGGTGGGCGAGAAGGTTCTCTTGAATGTCTCGTTGATGAAAGGAATCATGCGGTTCGGAAAGCAGGGCAAGTTGAGCACAAGGTTTATAGGCCCATTTGAGGTGTTAGGGCGAGTTGGGGAGGTTGCTTATGAGCTTGCTTTGCCTGCCAGTCTATCAGGAGTTCATCCGATTTTCCACGTGTCTATGCTTCGGAGGTATCATGCCGACATGTCGCATGTGTTAGACTTCAGCACGGTTCAGCTAGATGAGAGCCTGGGTTGTGAAGAGGAGCCAATTGCCATTGTTGTCAGGCAGGTTCGCCTGCTGAAGTCCAAGAAGATTTCTATAGTAAAAGTTCAGTGGAGAGGCCAACCAGTCGAGGAGGCGACTTGGGAGGCCGAGGAGGACTTGCATAGAAGATATCCACACTTATTCGTCACTCCAGGTATGATCCTAGATCCGTTCGAGGACAAATGTTTGTTTTTGAGAGGTGGAGAACGTAACGACCCGACCGATTGTTTTGCTTTCTAGATCCCTCATTTCCCTAAATAAGACTCCACGTATGTGTTTTTACTAATTTATGATTTGTGGGGATGGTTAGTTCGAGTTTAGAAGGTTTCGGGTTAAAATCAAAACACTTAGTTCCTTAGCATTGGCCTTAAAGGGGTAAGTTTGACTTTGGTCAACATTTCTAGTAAACGACTTCGAAATAAGGATTTGAAGGTCCCAATAGATTTGTATGATGATTTTGGACTTGGGCATGTGTTCGAATCGGGTTTTGGACGACCTGGGAGTGTTTCGGTGCCTAAAGTTGAATGTTGTCTTATTGAAGGTTTAAAAGTTCTTCAAATTTGGTTTGAAGTAGGTTTTGGTGTTATTGAGGTCCGTTTGGGATTTTGAGCCTGGGAATAGCCATGTAAGGTGATTTAAGACTTGTACGCAAAATTTGGTACCATTCCGAGTAGTTTAGGTATGATTCGGCGCGTTCGGACAAATTGGAAGAACTTGAAGTTCATAAGTTGATTCGATTTGGTTTAGGGTGTGATTCTTAGTTTTGGTGTTTTTTTCCGTGTTCCAAGGGTTCGAGCAAGTCTGTCTTATGTTTACAAACTTGTTGGTATGTTTGGGCGAGGCCCTAATCGGACGATGCGCGGACCAAGTTGGACTTGGAGAACATGCTGATGCAGCTGGGCTTCTGGTATATTCGCACCTGTGAAAGGTTGGCAGCAGGTGCGGCACCGTAGGAGAGGCTGGTTGGCCGCATGTGCGAATTTGGGCTGCGTGGGTTGAGTCCGTAGATGCGGACATGGAGGGTGCAGATGCGCGACCGCAGAAGCGGGAATGGGCACATGTGCGTCTCGTACGCCGCAGGAGGGGGCTCGTGGAAGCGAGCCATTTTCGGAAGATGCGGATTTATGCCAACTAAGGGAGGACTGCATATGCGATAAACCTTCCGCATATACGGCCAAGGAACCGCAGAAGCGGAAAAACCGTTGGGCAGAAGGGTTGCATTTAAGTCGAGATTTAGGCTCATTTCTTCAGTTCTCTCACTTGTTGGTCGAATATAGAGCTCTTTGAAGAGGTATTTTCACCTAGAACTTTGAGGTAAGTGATTTCTATACAATATGAGTTTAAAACATAGATTATGGGGAGATTGTAACATGTAAAATTGTGAAAATTTTGGGTTTAGATGTAAAATCTAGATTTTGATAAAAATGGGATTTAACCACGAAAATGATTATGGAATTGGGTGAAAATTATATATTTGAGTTCGTGAGGTTATGTGTAACAATTATCTTAGAAAGTTTTCAAAATTCAGGCGCGTGGGCCCGAAGATAAATTTTAGGAATCTTCCAATTTGTGTTAGGTAATTACTCTAATAGTTAAATTATGAACTTTTGAGCGCGTATTGATTAATTCATGTAACATTTGACTAGTTTCGGATTGTTCGACACCGAGTTGAGACTTTAGAACGAATTTGAGGATCGTAAATGAGCTTGAGAACGAGGTAAGTCTCTTGCCTAACCTTTTTAGAGGGAACTCATCCTCTTAGGTGTATTTTGTTGTGAATTACTTGTGTGGGGAGCTACGTACGCACTAGGTGACGAGAGTCCGTGCGTAGATATATCCTATATGATGTCCGGGTAGTCTTAGGTTTACACCATATTTTGTTTGCATTGTTATGTTGGTTATGCATATTAATCGTCTTAACTAGAGCTGAGATTAAGGACTTTAAGATTTAAAATCTCCCGTTTAGATTTCTTATGTTTGGGGAAAAATGGAAGAAGTTTATAATAACTCTGAGAAATCCATGTCCACTCGCGTCGTAAGTATTTCCGCGAGTGAGGTAAATTCCTCTACTCACATGGGAGTGGGTCATTCGCCTCGGCATGTTAATAGATGCATCTATGGTTCGTGTCGTTCGACCCTCGGCAGTGCACACAATATATGTATATGTATATCGGATCTATATATATATATATATATTTTGGATCGGGCCGTACGACCTCGACATAAATCGTGTGTAATAATACTCAGAGCCTAATTATACTTGATGTCGTTTTATTGGCTTGAGAGGTTACAATTATTTAATGATGGAAATTGACTCGGGATTTACTATTATTGAAAGAATTATTTATTCACTGCTTGTTATTGAGTTTCATTATTATTTACATAACCCATGCTTATTTAGAATTTTAGTATTTTATTGTTAGCCCATAGTAAGTGTCGAAGTCGACCCCTCGTCACTACTTCTTCGAGGTTAGACTAGATACTCACTGGGTACATGTTGTTTATGTACTCACGCTGTACTTCTGCACTAGGATCTGAGGCAGGTGCATTTGGTTGTCATCTCGACGCGCACTTCTAATACTCCGAGACTTAGCGGTGAGCTGCCTTCCGAACCCGTTCTGCAGCACCCGAAGTCTTTCTTTTGTATTTACTTTCTGTCTACTTTATTTCAGACAATAGCTTAGTGTTTTGTATATTCTACTAGTAGCTCATACACTTGTGACACTAGGTCTTGAAATTTTGCTAGTAGACACTTGATGATTTTGAGTATTTTTTCACCACACTTGATCTTATAATTGGTTACACTTTATTTTATTAAATTTCTCATCTCTTACTTATTTAATAATTAAAAGTCAACTATTTCAAAAATGTTAAAAGAATAGATACATGGTTAGTTCACCGTTGGCTTGCCTAGCAGCGATGTTGGGCGTCATTACGGCATATAGAAAATTTGGATCGTGACACTTAGTGCACTGGGCTACCCTTTAATAAAATTATATTGTACGTCAAGGGTAGAAGACTTATTGTGAGTTCTTTTAAGAAATTATTGTACAATAAAGATGGAAGGCAATGGATCACACCCATATCTCGAAAGAACAAAAGCAAAATATGTCAAAAATCTTTAAAGTTTTTCAACTTATGCATAATTATTTTAGAGGTGAGCCTTGGAGCAACGATAAAGTTATCTCCGTATGACCTATAGGTCACGGGTTCAAGTCGTGAAATCAGTCATTAATGCTTGAATGGGAATAGGCTGTCTCATCACTCCCTCTTGGGATGCGGCCCTTTCTCGAACCCTTAGTGAACGCGGGATGTTTTGTATACCGGGCGACACAATTATCCTAAATCCTCAGGATGCATTGTGAAATGGGTTGCATAATTACCCTAAGTCCTTATTAATTATGTCACAACCCAAAATTTCACCACAGGCATCGTGATGACACTTAGTCTCTAAGACTAGGTAAGCCGATTACAATTATAATTCAAGCCCTTTTTTAAACATATAATTTAATACACGTGTCGAAACCAACAACGGAAATAATTCTAAAAACCTCCCAAGACTGGTAATACTAAGTCACGAACTCTAACTGGATTGATGAAATAATCTCAAGGATCGAATATACAATATTGTTCGAATAATAATTAACAGTACAATAAAATGAAAAGACTCCAAGGGACTGCGGTGACCAAGCAGCTCTACCTTGAATCCTTGCGATCAACACACTAACTCTGTCCGAATCCGATATCTCCAATACCTGGCTCTGCACAAAAATATATAGAAGTGTAGTATGAGTACACTACGGTCGGTACCCAGTAAGTATCAAGACTAACCTCGATGGAGTAATGACGAGGTACAGTCAAGACACTCACTAGTCAAATAGCCTGTGCAATATAGCAGTATACAATAGTACTGGAAAATAACTAGCAATAATAACAACAAAATCAACCAGTGATATAAACAACAAGGCAACAAGAACACCATAATTATTACTCGAACGAATAAGGAACACAAGCACAACCAATTAAACATGTCCTTCAAATGTAAATCTTTCACATATAATTCTTTCGAATAAATACCTTCCGAATATAATTCTTTAAAATAATATTTTGAATATAATTCTTTCAAATAAAAGTCACCTTGTGACACCTCATATCAAAATTATAAACATACGGGTCTCAGCCCACTTTCATATTTTCACGGCATATCGTGCCCATATTTCTATCACAACTGTACGGAGAACTCACGTGCCAAAAATATCAATGTATATAAGATCCACATGATCAATTTATTTTCACTAAAGTGAGTTTATAATTTTTAAATCAAGTAAGAAATCAACAAAGAAATAAATTTATTTTAGAAATTATTTGGGTGAAGAAAATAAAATTACACTTAAATTAAAGCATCGCATAAACTACTGATTTGGATGTAAATTTATTTAATTTAAAACATAATAATACTCTCTTTTATTTAAATTAACTCAATCATCTAAAATCAGTAAGAAAAATCAGAAATATACTTCTTCAAAGTCTTGTGCTAAAAGCCAAAGCCAACACAATATAACTAGGAGCACAAAACACATAGTAATAAGTCAACTAGTACACCACAGAAGAAGAAAAAAATTTACATATTAAATGAAACAAAATCACCCAAGACAAGAACATAAATAAATAAATATCAACAGGGCACTCCCGAGGTACCGACTCGTAGTCCCAAATCATAAATAAATTCACAATATCTCATTTTCTTATATCACCGCGGGAGCCTTCACATTTAATTTTTAAAGAAATTATTTTTTTCGAAATAGCATCCCGCGTTTTAGCCACCCTTATCACACCGCATGACTTCTAGTAGTTCCCCACTAGCCACGCGTTTCAAGCCACCCTTATCTCATCGCATGCATTTCAACACCCTTGACATTAAATCACCGCATACGTATCAATATCACAATATTTCACAAATCACACCTCAAGTGCCCAAATATCACAGCATAATACAACTTGCACCTCAAGTACTCAAATATTACAACATATCACAAATTGCAAATCAAGTGCTCAAATATTACAACATATCACAATTGCACATCAGGTGCTCAAATATTACAACATATCACAGAAATCAACAATATATTATTTTTTCACAATAAGAAACCCACGACTCGATCATAATGTGTACAACATCTTAACAAAATATTCGGGAGTGAACAACTCAACCGAATAATATTTCACGATTTGACACTTTGCCTTAATATGATTCATGGCCTTTATAATTCAATACCAAATTTTCAACAACGTGAACTGAAAAGTAATTTATCAGGGAACAACACCTCTTTTAAATCACAACTTCAAGAAATAAATAGATTTATTCATCTTATTAACTAAATTTTTCATTTAAACTATCTGTAGGTAAAATCAATAATGAAAGTGTTTTCCATAAAAATGGCAACTCAAACAAACACAGAGTTCACATAAAAGTCAAGTGGCAATCACACCAAATTATCATATAAAAACAACCTCGGCAAACAAGGAATGAGGCATGACAAATAAGGGATTTAATAAGTTACAACAATTTTTCAATTTAATACTTAAGGGCGTCTACGAATTTCAACCGATATAATATGCACATATAAACTAAGTACGTACTCGTCACCTCGCGTACATGATTTTCAATTACATAATTTTCACATAAAACTCAATGTCAAAGGGGTAATTCCCTCACTCAAGGTTAGGCAAGATACTTACCTTTTTGAAGTTATGTCGATATTCCAAAATAGTCGTCTTGCTTGAATAAATCACTCGGACAGCTCAAATCTATTCAAATTAATTCAATTCAGTCAATACTAGTTATAGGAATTAATTCCATATGAAAATACTAATTTTCCAACAAAACCTGAAATTTAACTCAAAAATCGTCCGTGGGGCCCACGTCTCGGAATCCGACGAAACTCATAAAATCTGACAACCTATTTAATTACGAGTCCACGCATACCAATTTTATCAAATTTCGATAACAACTCGACCTCAAAATCTAAAATTTTCCTTGTTGAAAAGTTTTGCAAAAATCTTGATTTCTTCCATTTAAATCTGAAATAAATGATGAATATAACCATAGAATCATGAAGTATAATCACTTTCAGATATAAAATACTTGCTCCAATCCATATGATGAAAATTTCCTCAAAAATCGCTTCAATCCGAGCTTCATAGCTCCAAATATGTTAAAAAGGCTGAAACCTCGAAATATAGCTACTGCCCAGGTATTTACTCTTCGTGATCGCGGAAAATGCTTCGCGATCGCGAAGAAGAAGTCCTCAGCTCTTCCAAAAAGCCTCTAGTATAATGGTCATAATGTTTTGTACAAAATTTCAAATGATGAATGGTTTAACTTTCTGAAAACTAGACTCCAAGGGATATAACTTTCATTTGTTGCTCATCTCCCAATTTCTTATAGATTTCGAAATATAAGCTTCCAAAGTCAGCCCTATGCAACAGAGATTTCCAAACTCTTCCCCGACAGCCTGTAGTTTATCTATCATAATATTTTGTACACAACTCCAAATGACAAATGGTTTTCCTTTCTGAAAACTAGACACAAAGGGATACAACTTTAATTTTTGGATCATCTCCAAATTCTTTATAGATTGTAAGATATAAGCTTTCAAAGTCGGGTCAGTGCAACAAAGGTTTGTTCTATGCGATCGCGAAATAGCTTCCGCGATTGCGATTCACAAGGCCCCAAATTGTTCTTTACTCTTCGGAATGCGACCTAATATTCACGATCGCGATGCACACCTTTGTGGACAAAACCAACAATTTAAAATGGCCTAGAAATAGTCCGAAACCACCTTGAAACTCACCTGAGCCCCTCGGGACCTCAACCAAATATATCAACAAGTCCTAGAACATCATACAAATTTAGTCGAAGTCTCAAATCACATCAAACAACGCTAGAGCCACGAATCATGCCCCAATTCAAGCTTAATGAAACTAAGAAATTTCAACTTCTACATTCGACGCTGAAACCTATCAAGTCAAGTCCGATTGACCTCAAATTTTGCACACAAGTAACGGACCTATGAAAATTTTCAGAACTGGATTCCGACCCCGATATCAAAAAGTCAACTCCCCGATCAAACTTCCAACTTAAATTTCATATTTTCGCTATTTCAAGCGTAATTTAATTACAGGCTTCCAAATAATTTTTCGGACACACTCCTAAATCCAAAATCACCATACGAAGTTATTAGAATCATCGAAATTCTATTCCGGAGTCATTTGCTCAAAAGTCAAACTCCGGTCAACTCTTTTCATTTAAGCTTCAAAAATGAGAATTGTTCTCTCAGTTTAATTCCGAATCTTTCGAAAATCAAACTCGATCACACACGCGAGTCATAATACATATTAAGAAACTTCTCGAGACCCTAAGTCACTAAACGAGACGTTAATTTTTAAAACAACAAGTCAGGTCGTTACAAATTACGAGTTCTAGATCACAGTTATCTGTTGATAATCTTGTAATATATAACTACTTCATTAGCATGTACGAGTATATTGAAAGTTTTAACCTCATACTCTTGTAGTTTTGGTGTTTTGGTTGTCAATTGCTATTGACAAAACGTGTAAATCATTTTTCAAACTTCAAACATAAGTATTTAAATTTCATTAATGCAAAATTCCACGGCTAACATGTGAACATGATAGACCCTACATATCGATTCCACTTTTTAAATACAAACTTCGATTCGCCCTTTATGTGGATTTAAAGAAAGCAATAGTACTTTTTATTTTTATTTTTGCACATTTTCTACTCCAAAAAAATCAATAATACGAAATTTCACTACACTCATTAATTATTCTTTTATATATAACCCTATGTTTATATATGTTTAAAATTCCTAAAATTATATGTATAATTTTAATCGGAAAACAGATACAACTAGAAATACTTTGTTAAAGTGTTACATCACGTGAATCACATCCTCCTAAAATTATTCAAAAGACGAGGGGTTTGTCTTTGTGTGTACAAGAGACCGTTTGGTACAATAGTGTGATAAACAAAGATATATCATAGAATAAAATTAGTCATCTCACTTTTTATATGAAATAGCTAATGTTATCGTATTAGTATAAAATTAATTTCAAGATTATCTAATACCTATAATAAAATATGGAATAAATTCAATCTCAAATTCTACCCGGAATAATTGCAAACGA
Source organism: Nicotiana tomentosiformis (assembly GCF_000390325.3). Classification (NCBI taxonomy): domain Eukaryota; kingdom Viridiplantae; phylum Streptophyta; class Magnoliopsida; order Solanales; family Solanaceae; genus Nicotiana; species Nicotiana tomentosiformis. The sequence goes on from NC_090818.1 coordinate 128,910,050, forward strand.
TCCCTTAGTTCTTAAAAAAACATAAATAAAATTATATGGCCAAATTCTGAAGTAGTCTTCACGCCCTTTAGTGTGCGCGTCCACTGTTAGCTTAGACTTTAAGAACAATTTTAACAAACCAATTTTCCACTAATAATAATAATAAACTAATTGACCCAACAAGTTTCCAAGTCGTCTTTTGTTGCAGATATGGTCAAGCATGCTGGAAAAAGATGTTTTTGATTTCTACGTTGCATGGTCTATTTTATATTATAATTTTCATTTTTTATATATTTGGTTGATTATTATTATTTAATCCAGTAGCCAGTGTAGACCAAGTACCGACTGGTTCACTCCCCAACTATCCCTTTTGTTTTAATCTTTTCTTTTTTGTCCATTGTGGCTGTTACTTGTAAATACTGTCAAGGATAGTTTGGTAGTATTTATAAGAACGGCGAGGGGCCAAATATACTCTTCTACTTTTGAAAATGGTCTAAGAATATCATTTATTATACTATTGAGATATTTATACCCCTACAGTCATACTTTGGATTCAAATATACCCCTCATTTAAACAGAGGGACACGTGTCATCATCCTGTTGGTCAATTCAAAATATCTCCTAATTAATTAAAAAGACATATTACCAATACCCGAAACATAATTTTTTTTTGTAAAAGTTGGAAAAAACTAAATTTATGTTTTTACTAAAAAGTGAAAAAAAAACGAAAATATTTTTTATTCCAGTTTTTACAAAAAAACCTGCTTTAAAAAAACTGATTTTTTTTCTAAAATAATATTTTTGTAAAAACTGAAAAAAAAAAGTGAAAAATAATTTTCCAAAGCAATTAAAAACTGAAAAAAACTGAAATATTTTTTAACTAAAAACTGAAAAAAAAGAAAATATTTATTTATTCAGTTTTTACAAAAACATTGCTTTAGAAAATTAATTTTTAATTTTTTTCAGTTTTTACATAAATATTATTTTAGAAAATATTTTTCAGCTTTTTTTTAAAGCAGTTTTTTTGTAAAAACTGGAAATTTTTTTTTTCGTTTTTTCAGTTTTTAGTAAAAAAATTCAGTTTTTTCCAGTTTTTACAAAAAATTGCTTTAGAAAATTAATTTTCAGCTTTTATTTTTCAGTTTTTACAAAAACATTATTTTAGAAAATATTTTTTAGTTTTTTCTAAAGCAGTTTTTTTTAAAAAACTGAAAAATATTTTCGTTTTTTTCAGTTTTTAGTAAAAATAATTTTAGTTTTTTCCATTTTTTATAAAAAAAATTTGCTTTAAAATTTTTTTTTTCGGGTATGGGTAATGGGTCTTTTTAATTAATTAGGAGATATTTAGAATTGACCAACAGGACGACGACACGTGTCCCTCCGTTTAAATGAGAGGTATATTTGAACCCAAAGTATGACTGCAGGGGTATAGATAACCCAATAGTATAACGAGGGATATTCTTAGACCATTTTCGAAAGTAGAGAGGTATATTTGGCCCTTTGCCGTTATAAGAATAATACTGAATAGAGTAATAATGCTAGAATTAGTTATGTCAAAATTAATTATGTTAAAATTATTTCTTATCGACTGTTTGATTTGATATATTAATAATAATAATATGAATTATATAAAATTATTTGCTTACAAAAAATATTTTAAATTGTAGATTAAACCCCACAAGTCAATCTGATGGTCAAGGTACCACAATTCAAATAGCAATACCAGGATTTTATATCAATTAGTTTGCTACTCATTGCTATTCAATTAGATTTTATTTTCTCTCCTGTTAAACTATATGTGAAAAGAATGATAAAGATTCAGAGATGGTTTGTTGACTCGATGACCTAGACAAACAATAATAGAGGAGTTCCCTACTTTGACTACCCAGGTCAACCAAGCAAAGATTCTTGACTAAGTGCAATGAGAGGGTCATACGGGGGAAACTGGTGGGTCGGGTCGGATATTGGCGGATTGAAAACGGATAATGTAAAAACGGATAAATTATCTAATCTGACCCATATTTAATTCGGATAAAAAATGGGTTAACCAGCGGATAATATAGATATACATATTATCCATGACTTCTTGAATTTGATTACTTTTGGGAGAAATTCTTAATCTCCCAAACTCGAGGAACCCCCAATTTGAGCCTTTACAAATATTAAAGTTAAATCCATTAGTTATCCATTGGTTATCCATTTTCTAAGTGGATAATATGATTCTTATCTATATTTGACCCATTTTTAGAAAATTTACTATCCAGCCTATTTTTTAATGGATAATATGGATGAATAATTATTTTCTTTTAACCATTTTGCTACCCCCAGTCATACATAATATTGACGAAGCCTCCTTTATTGGTTTTTTTCCTTTCAATATCTCGTATATGAAATTTCCTCGTTTTACTTATTTGAATTCGCACCAAGTAGGCCTACTTAGAGAAATAAAGCGCTCCCTATAAAAAAAAAGTACTTCATTCTTAACAAATTTAAGATTTATGATTAAAAGTAGAGGAATGTCGACCATTTTTGCTTGGTGGTATATGTTTATAGCATCTCTGTCCTTTCAGAATAGGGGTAAGGTCTGTGTATATACTATATTTCCGACCGGACTCTGCTAGTGGGACTGAGGATGTTGTTGTTGGTATAAGTTTATGGCCAATTGAGAGTATTTTTGCACCAATCTTTGGTATTCGTGATTCTTGAATTGGATATGCAATGTTTATTGTGTGTGTTTAATAGTAGGCAACATTGTCCCTCCTTGGCAACAAGTAGGGACCAAATCAATTAGTACATGAATTTCAATTGAATCGCTTGCCGACAACGACAGAGGTTTGCTAAGAAAAATGTTTAGTTAAAAGAAATTCTTTCCCTCGGATATATATTGACATCCTACTTTCCTTTGATTGCTATGTGTTTTTGTTAATTTGTACAACTCTTTTTTTTAAGAAATTAGATAGAGAGAGAAAAAGGAGCTTGTTTAACTAATAATATTCGATTCGATGAGGAAATCGATTTATGGCTCATTTCGAATGTTTTTTTTAGTTTTATGGACGATCTTCTCATAGAAGATCGGTAAAAAATAACTAACCTCTCAAGAAGTCACTCCTATACTTGTCTCAAAATTTTAATCCCTTACTAATTGGTGTTCACTTTTGATCTTTTCCGAATTCAAATTGGACATATGTTAATCATATTATGAAAATAAAATATAAATAGAGTATTTAAAAATTACATAAAAAGTATTATAAATTATATTTTTATTTTATAATAATGGCATAATACTTTTAAAAAAATCACTCTTATAAATGAAAAGGTTTTAAATTATAGGAATGTTCTCTTTTTTTTCCCCATGTACGTATATATTGCCTGAGGATAATATGATGAAATCTTTATAACCGTAAATGTCAACTAAGTTTTTTTACTAACAATTAGAATCGGCCACAGATACTTGAGGTGATTTTAGTCAAATAAGACGTCTTTAGTTCTGAAAATATTAATTATTTGAACATATATAGAAAGTCTATCAAGGTGAAGGTACTGAGTTAGTAACAATTAGGATCGGCCACAGATACATATATAGAATTTAGTATTGCTTCAAACCAAGATTAATTAGTATTCCTAAATTGTCTAGAATTTAGTATTTACTAGTTTATTTAAGAAAAAATGCCTAAGTACCCCCTGACGTATAGCCGGATTCTCAATTACACACTTTACCTTTGTGGGGGGTTTTATTACCCCCTAAACTATTTTAAAATAGAATAAATCCACCCTTGAAATACTACAATCAGATTTCAGCTGGGAGGTGAACTACACACCCCATACAAGTGTATATTTTATTAAAAAATTATTTTTCTTTTCTCTTATTTTCTTCATTCTCTTTTCTCTTTTTCATTTACTCTCGTCACCACCAAACTAAACAACAAAGTTTCACCCCATTATCTAAATTTTGGGCCCTGATTTTTTTTTTTTTGGTTGCTAAGCTAGACTTGAGGCCTTTGGCTATTGTGGTGATGGCGTTTTGGATGGTTTCTATCACCGGTAATTGTGGGGGCATAAAATGGTGGCTCTTATGATTAAAAGGCGAGTGTTAGTGAATTATGTGAGTATATGTGTGTCTGCTGGGTAAGAAAAGGCTTCTTCCAGTTTAAAATTTCAAAAACTCTATTTTTTCCGACAGAAAAAAAAATTCCGGTGATGGATATTTCCAGATTTGAGTGGTTTGCTTCACATATGTATATTTTTTTTTTAATGAAAGTGTGATTTGTGTGTTTGAGACGGTGAGAAATAGAAAGAAGACTAACCAAAATAATTAAAGAAGAATGCCATAAAAGTCGTCGGCGAGTGCTGTATGTTATTGATGGGAATGGCTAAGTGCAGGAGAAGAAGGAAAAAACAAAGAAAAAGGAAAAAGTACGAAATTATATTTCTCATTAAAAATGTAAAAAAGCAAAAAAAAAATAAATTAAAAAATCATTTTTTCTTGCTTCTCACTTCTGTCACGTAAGCTTTAAGGGCGTAAATAATTCTATTTTAAAATAGTTTAGGCCTTTAGGGGGTAATAAACCTCCCGCAAAGGTAGAATGTGTAATTGAGAATCCGAATATAAGTCAGAGGGTACTTATACATTTTTTCTTTATTTAATCCATGTCTAGTTGGATTTTCTTTATCTAAACCATATTGGAATAAGTTTTCTAGTATAATCAAATTTGGTTTTATAGTATTATAAATAGAAGGTGCTAAGACATAAAGAGATTCAAGAGTTTATAAGTGAATAAATAAGCTTTGTGCCCCGTTTATTCGATCTCTAGTTTGAAAATGCCAGGTGGTTTGGCATTTATGAAGCCTGAGGATTACTAGTATTTGTTAGGACCGAAATAATCAGGTGTCATGCGGAAGATAGTAAAGCAAACCTTGAACGACGATAAATTAGATAACAAAGAGAAATATACGAAAAGAGACAAAGATTTAACGTAGTTCGGTTAATTGACTTACGTCCACGGCGGAGATGAACAATCCATTATAAAAGAGAGTACAAAATATCGAGAGAACAGACCCACGAACATAAGTGACACACTAACACTTGTTCCGTAAAGTTTTTCCCCTAAATAAGACACCCAGCCCTCTATGACTACATTGTGGATGCTGCTGAATGAGACGAAATGATCCTTAATTGATAGAAATATGAAATATGGTAAAAAAATCAGAACAACACCAATACAAAATAACCAAAAAAAACACTTACTGGTAAAGGTTATTGAAAAGGTCTCTACAAATTAGATAAATTGGCTCGCCCTTATATGCGCAAGATTCTTATGGTCATTTCACCTCTGCTCACTTATGAATATGATGATTATGCTCGCGTTGATTGAAAGGAAATTACATCTCATCTTAGCAAGGTAGTTGGTTTGGCGAGATAACCTGACAGGTCATCGAGAGTTTTAAATCTTAATTCTGTATTTCGAAACCTTCAATAGCTTATTTAGGCCTTTGTCGATTTGTGTGTACAGTCCGGATATTTTTCTGAAAGGCTTATATATTAAAAATTGATAAAATATGAAATTTTGCCTTAAAAATCCATTTGAATTGATTTCGGTCAACATTTTGAGCAAACGGATCTCGATACGTATTTTGACGGTCCCTGTGGGACCGTATCGTGATTTGGGACTTGGTCGTATGCCCGAAATCAAATTCGTAGGTCCCTAACTCGAGTTATTGCTTGTTGTCGAAATTTTAAAATTTAAAGGTTTAATGATTTTAAAGAATTGATCAATCTTTGACTATGTTGATATCGGGTTCGTATTTTGGTTCCTGAACCCGATATAGGTCTGTTACTATATTTATGACCTGTCTGCCAAATTTGGTGAGAAACAAAGTTGGTTTGACGTGATCCGGACGTCAGGTTGTTAAAATAGAAATTGTAGAATTTCATTAAAAAATTTATTTGATTTGGTGTCCGATTCGTAGTTCTAGGCATTAAATTGATATTTTGATCGCGCGAGCGAGTTCGTATGAGGTTGTTTTTGTACTTATGTACATATTTTGTTTGGAGCACGAGGGCTCGGGTGAGTTTCGGATAGCCTACAGACCTTAGTTCTTTGAAAAACAAATCTGGTTTTAGGACTTTTGCTGGTTTCTGGTGTCGTGTGCTTCGCGAACGCAAAGTGGAGTTTGGGACAGTGGAATTTTCTTAATCGCGAACACGACAGCTGGGTCGTGAACGCGGAGCAATAAGGGGCCTTACCCTTCACGAACGCGACCAGCTACTCACGAATGCGACCCTACTCACGAACGCGATGCTTTATGGACCTGGGAAGGGGATCATGGTTTCTTCTACGCGAACGCGAAGGCTAGTGGGAGCAGCCTTTGTGAACGCGTTGGAGTACTCACGAACACGAAGGCCACTTAGGATGCTGCATTACACGAACGCGAAGAAGGTCTAACACCCAATGATTAAAACAGACCAAAACCGGGATTTTTCCCATTTTTCACAAATCCTCCCTTAGAGCTTGGCCTAGGAGCGATTTCAAAGGAGTTTTCATGATTTCGAACTGGGTAAGTATTTTTTTTTTTCATATAGTGATTATATTTCATAAATCCATGTCTATATTCATCATGTATTTCATATTTAGATGGAAGAAAATTGAAATTTTTGTAAAACTTTCCAAAAGCAAAATTTAAGATTTGAAGGTCCATTTGACATCGTAATTTAATAATTTTTATATGGTTGGACTCGTCTCGGAACGGATGTTCGGATTTCGTGAGTTTTTTTTTTGAGATTCGAGATGTGGGCCCCACTATAAAACTTTTAGATGAATTTCAGATTTTAATTCGAAAAATTAGTAATTTTATATGTAATTAATTCCTACGATCCGTGTTGAGTATATTGAATTGTTTGTGACTAGATTTGAAACTTTTGAACACTAATTCGCGAGGCAAAGGTTTATTGGAATCTTGAATTTGGTTGCGAAGCGAGGTAAGTGTCGTAGTTAACCTTGACTTAAGGGAATAGAACCCTTGAATTATTTGTTACGTGAATTTCATGTGTAACAATGTATATGCAAGGTGACGAGTGGCTATACGTCGTCAAAATGATTGTTTGCATAATTATTTGGAAATCATAAACTATTTTCTTTATCATGAGTTAATTATTATATTGATTGTTTCTCTCATATTCCCAGTCAAATATTAATTCTTGAATTCATGCAATAATTGTTACGTGCTTATTTGATTTATGTGTCTCAATTGCCACTTGACATTTAGCATATTAAGTATTGAATTACCTATCTTCTCCCTCATTTTTCACAATTGCTACTTGTCATTTCTTGTTAACCTAAATAAATTATAATCATTGTATTCTTTGTTACCTAATAAGTTCTTATCTAATGTGGTATTTACTGGAGTATTTTTTTTTATTACATTTAAGAGTTATTAATTTATATTGTTGGAGCAGGTTGCACGCCGCAACGGAAATGAAAATGAATATATTGGGGGATCGGGTTGCACGCCGCAACAGATTATATTTTAAGTTTATATAGTTGGAGCGGGTTGCACGCTACAACGGAAATTTATTGAAGAATTATATTGTTGGAATGGGTTGCACGTCGCAACGGAATTAGAAAAGAAATAATTGATTGTGACTGTCGAAATGATTTCGATTATTGCTATGATTTACTTGTCTTACCTTTATTATTATTATTATTATTATTATTATTGTTATTGTTGTATTATCTTTATTATTATTATTATTATTATTTTTAATTATTATTATTGTTATTATTATTATTATTATTATTATTATTATTATTATTATTATTATTATTGCGCACATGTTAATGTAAACGACCTGCCTTAGCCTCGTCACTACTTCGTCGAGGTTAGGCTCGGCACTTATAGAGTACATGGGGTCGGTTGTACTCACACTACGCTCTACACTTGTGCAAATTTTGGAGTTGGTACCAGCGGCGTACCATAGACTTGCTCGGATTCAGCTACCCAAATTAATTTGTAAAAAAAATGGTTAAGATTATTGTAACGTTGGCTTGCCTAGCAAGTGAAATGTTAGGCGTCATCACGGTCCCGAAGGTGAGAATTTCGGGTTGTTACACTATGATTGATGTCATGCGTCCTGATATTCACCCCCTTGAGGAATATGTCTGGAACGAAACTGCTCGAGCTTTTTAGCATCGTAGCGTCTGCTTTTGGTATACCTGCTTTGTTGACATTCCTGAAAGAAGCTTGTCATAGTAACAAGTCTTGGCAAGCTCGTCAAACAGGTATTAAGATTGTTTAGCAAATCGCTATTTTCATTGGTTGTCATGTTTGAGATCTTTGGTTGAAGTTATTGAACATGGTCTTACTGATGAGTGCCAGAGAGTCAAGATTATTACAGCTCTTTCTCTTGCTGAAGCTATTGCACCATATGGTATTGTTGTTGTCTATTAATTAATCAGTGCATAATTTATTAATTCTTGTTGTCTATTCTTGTTACTGTTTTCTTTTCATGGTAAGTGATGTGACTATGCTTCTTCTGAGCTGTTGAGGGTATATCAAAAACAATATTTTTACTTTTATAGGGTAATGATAAGACTGTGTTACCCTCCTTATATCTCACTTGTGAAATTATACTGAGTTTTGAATAATTTCTTAATTACGAACTCTAGTCACTGTCATTCTTCCTACCTTCTTGTTTGGGATTGTTATCATCTTTTGCATATGATTATTTGAAACGCCAGATATATAATGTGCATCTGTGGTTGACATTAAAAGTACAAAATAAGGTGGAACATCTCATCAATATGTACTCTTAGCTACTTGATTTGCACCACAAATAGTGTTACAGTACATAGTGCTTCTGGCTAAACTGTTGCCATCACACTCTTACTAAATAGACCATTGTCACATACTCCTTTTTTAAAGCCAGTAGTGTGGATAACTTGGTGTAATTGTATGCAAACAAATGAAAAAGAACAAAGTAGCCTCCCCCCCACCCCCTCACCCCTCCCTTTCCCCAGATGTCAGAAAAAATTTAATTAATTTTTTTCTTAAAATAAAAGAAAAATCATCACTGGGGGTCCATTTGGACAGAAGGTTGGAGAAGAAATTAAAAAATAGTCACATATTCACAAATGTTAATTGAAAAATAGTCATTGTTTGAAAAGTAATCGAAATTTAGCCACTTTTCATGTAAAGATAAATCTGAACGAAAACACTGTTCAAAATCCGGAAAATATTCCAGCATAATATACTGGAGTTATGCTGGAGTTCCAGCATAATATATTGGAGTTCCTGTATAATATACTGCTTCAGCATAATATGCAGGAAGTTCATACATAAGTGCATCAATCTCCAGTATATTATGCTGGACCGATCCGTGTTGCAGCAAAATAATGACTATTTTTCAATAACTTTGCAAACACTGGCTACTTTTGAACTATTAGTTCGAAAACTGGCTAACCCGTGCTATTTTTACGTGGCTTGGACCTTCTGCGTTTCGGATCACAAGCCCACTTTGTAACGATAAATCTGAAAAATGTACACAAAAAGCAGTTGGTAAATATGCTCCAATCGATCTCTTCTCTTTCTCCCTTCTCTCACCAACTCTCTCTCAAGTAAGAGTGTAAGACCAATTCCTTCTTCCTACGGTTTTTATTATTTTCTTAATTTCTTTTGATATACAGTCTCAATTAATAAGAGATCTTGATTTATAAATTTCATTTACAAGTTTCTTAATTAGTTATTTTTTTAAGGCAAAAATGCAGAGCAATAATTCTACTGAAGGAGACACATTCCATATCCGCAAATTGGAGATCTCAGACAAAGAAAAAGGTTTCATTGAATTATTAAAACAATTGACTGTTTGTGATTCTGTAACAGACGAAAAATTCAAGGAAAGATTCGAAGAGATTACAAAATATGGAGATGAACATATTATTTGTGTGATTGAAGATGTTAAATCAGGAAAAATTGTTGCAACAGGAAGTGTATTTATTGAGAAAAAATTCGTAAGAAATTGTGGAAAAGCTGGTCATATTGAGGATGTTGTTGTTGATTCAAGTACACGTGGCATGCAATTAGGTAAAAAAATTGTTGAGTATCTTGCTAATCATGCTTATTCTATGGGGTGTTATAAGGTAATACTTGATTGTACGGAAGGGAATAGAGCTTTTTATGAGAAATGTGGTTTCAAGAAAAAAGAGATTCAAATGGTTAAGTATTTTGTTTGATGAATGTTTGTGTTGGCCGCGGAGTCAGGATTTTGAGTATATGGGTTTTGGTATCTAAAACAGGATAGGTGATATAGAGCTACTGGGTTCTGTCGAACTTGTAGCTAGACTTGTAATCTTGGAAGATTGTTAGTCCTCGTTTTGTTTCTTGTAATGAGTTTATTCAAAAGAGATTTACATGGTTAAGTATTTTGTTTGATGAATATTTATATTAGTGGCGGAATCGGGATTTTAAGTATATGAGTTCTGAAATTCATGACAGAATGAATAATATAGAGGTTCTATCGAATCCGTAGCTAGACTTGTAGCTCCGCCGCTACCGTTAGTTGGTTTACTGTGATTTTTGGCATTAATCTTGGACGATTGTTGTTCCTCAGTTTATTAAAAAGAGATTCACATGTTTGAGTATTTTGTTTGATGAATATTTGTGTTAGTTGCCTTTTTGACATTAATCTTGTAAGATTTTTGTTCCCTGTTTCCTTTTTTTTTTGTGCCAAATTTCGCGCACATCAGATTATTTCATCGGGTACTTGTTACCTTCTATCCGCACAAGTACCGGGTAATTTTACCCCCAAAACTTAGGTATATTGGAAAATATCACGTAGCATTTTTTTTTTGTTGGGATTTTGTTATTCCTTGTTTCTTGTAATAGTTTATCATAAAGATAATTGGTTTGAATAGTTTGATCGTCATCATTCACCAAAAGCATACAGTTTGAGTAACAGCAGCTAGCTACTATTTTGTTGTATGGCCTATTACTTGGGGGTTGGTTACTCTAAACATCCTTAAAAATGTGAACTGAATTTGTTTTTCGTGGGAATTCAGGATTTAAACGTGATGGTTCGACCTTTAATGTTTTTAGTACTTAAGTAAGAAGATCATAGCTCAATCTCAGCACATTACAAATATGTTCTGCCACGGTTATCAATTTACTAGTTCAAATACAGATTTTTTGCACATATGCTTTCTCAATGCATAGACAACTAGCTGATCGATGTCATATTTGGAATTTTTTTCTATTTACTAGAGATACCAGGATCTGAAAAACAAAGTTAACCATGAATATACAAGTAAAACCGTTGCTAAAGGAGACAATTAAGCCTAACTCAATCCAGATAATGCTATTATCAACATTATGATGTGTGGGTTAAGCGCACATCACGGGTTCGAACTCTGTCGCAGACAAAGTCTGATATTAAAAGGGAAAAGGATAGAGGGACAAGTCCAATAATTAGCCTTGTGCAATTGGTCCTCAGGGATTTTTCGGTTCATAAAAAGAACATTCTTTTAAGCACGTCAGTGACTTCTGCGCACAGAGACGACTTTTTCTGCTGCAGACATTCGTTTAACAGACTGAGAGCACTCAATGGGCTAGAGTCAATGGCGGAGCCAGAATTTTTACTAAGGGATGTCAAAATATAAAAATTAAACACTCGAGTAAATTAAGAAAATTCAATATGTAGTATATATACCTATTTAATTTTTTTTTTTTACCTAACTACACTAATCTTTTCTTTTTCTGTATCATTAACATCAGCCATGTTGCCCCAAAAGATTAGCAAAAAATACAACTGTGTTTCAAGGTCATTACATACTGCCTTTTGCTCTAAAAAATTCGGTTGTTTCTTTCTCTGCAACTGATACAAGTATTGTCTTTTCCAGTTGGCCAGCTCTCCCCGTCTTTTCTATGACACCATCCCATATAGCTACTGATTTAAAGCTTGCAACAAGCCCAGGCATTTGTATAAAGGCTTCCAATGAGATAGCCCAATATCTCCACGAGGAACTGCAAATTGTGGAACTCATTTTAATCCAATTGATCAACACCATATATTGTTCGATCACAGTATTTTCGCTTTTGCACAGCATTACAGCAATACCAACAAACCCAATGTAATCCCACATGTGGGGTCTAAGGAGGGTAATGCGTACGCAGACCTTACCCCTACCTTGTGAAGGTAGAGAAACTGTTTCCGATAGACCCTCGCCTCAAAGAACAGTGAGCTTCTGCACAGCATTGCTCCTCTTATTTAGTTGATTGTACTCTTTGTTGACAGAGAAATCTTAGGTCTGTCTCTTGTGCTTTTTGTATGGGTTTCCCTGATCGGCATAAAAGTACGACAGTATTTGACCTCTATTTTCCCTCCCTCTCCAATATTCTTTCTCTTCTCGATTACTTGCTCGATAGAAAGTTAGCACATCATGTTACCAACTGAAGTCTTACCAGTAATCTCCACATGAGCATGATCCTTTAGTAAAACAATGGAAACGGTTATTATCCCGCAAGATAATTTCTCTCTCTGTTATCTTTGAGATTAGCTTGAAGAATGTATGACAATCACCACAGATACGAAGATTTTTAATTATTCTGATAACATCACTAGCTTTAGTACTTAGTAAGCCAAATGCAAGCGCAAGCTTCTCACTGTGACAGCCAACAAAGTGTTCCTTCTCCTCCTCTTCAATGTCAAATAGAACATATTCCGTTTTTGGAACATAGCCCGCCTCTCTTAACTCCTTGCTCAGTTCACTGAGTTTATCGTATATCTTATCTGATATTGGATGATATGTATCTCCAACAAGAAATTCGTGAACAATTCCATCAATCTCTATCCAACTATATGCAGGAATCTTCTGCATTCTTCTCTCATTCATAGTGGACCTGATTTTCTCCGAATCATCCCATTTATTGTTAGATGCATAGATATTTGATAAAAGAACATAGTTTCCTGAGTTCCATGGTTCCAATTCAATCAACTGCTTTAGTACATGTTCAGCCAACTTGGTATCACGATGTAACCGGCAACCACTTAATAGCGCTCCCCAAATAATGGCATTAGCCTTCATTGGCATACTTTCTATCAACGAATGAGCTTCATCTAGCAAACCGGCTCGGCCTAAAAGATCAACCATGCAACCATAATGTTCAATATTTCGTTCCAAAGAGTACAAGTGAGTCATGCTACGAAAATATTTCCGACCATCGTCGACAAGGCCAGCATGAGTACAAGCACAAAGGAGACCCATGAATGTGTTTCCATCAGGTTTAATACCATGTTTCTCTACTTGACCAAAACAACAAAAGGCAGATTTCACATGACCATGCATAGCAAGACCCGATATAACAGCGTTCCAGATTACTCTGTCCTTCACCTTCACTTGCTTGAATATTTCCCAAGCTGAAAACATTCGCCCACATTTAGCATACATATCAATTAGTGCTGTACCTAAAACAGCATTAGAGAAAAACTCATCCATCTCCATCAACCTAGTGGCAGATTCGCCAACTTCTAACGCTCCTAACTTTGCAGACGCAGAAAGTACACCAACCATTGAATAACAATCTGGCCTAAGGTTCTCTCCCTGCATCTTGTGAAACAGCTCCAAAGCCTCTTTCGGAAGCCCGTTCGCCGCGTAACCCTGAATCATAGCACTCCAAGAAACAACATCCTTCTCTACCATCTCATCAAAAACCTCGCGAGCTCTCGCCAAGTTCCCACATTTAGCGTACATGTCAACCAAAGCAGTATTAACAAACACATTCCTTCCCATACCCATCTCCGCCGCATACCTATGTATCCACTCACCGGAACTAACATCCCCTACACAACTACAGGCCGACAGCACGCGAACAAGCGTAAAACTATCAGGACTCAAACCCATCTCCAATGACCTCCGAAACAACTCAATCGCTTCCCTAAACTTCCCAAAATCAATGTACCCCGTCATTATCGCGGTCCAAGAAACAACATTCTTCTCAGGAATATCATCAAACACATTGTGTGCATCGTCAAGAAACCCACACCTGGCATAAACACAAACCAAACCAGTCTTCACAAACACATCACAATCAAACCCTCCTTTAACCACAAGTGTATGAGCCTTAACACCTAGTTCAAAATCCACTAACCTAGCACAAGACTTTAACAAAAATGGGAAAGTAAAATTATTAGGCAAAAAACCATCTTTTCTCATTAATTTAAAAAACTCAACAGATTGGTGAAAACAGTCATTTGAGACCAACCCACGAATCATAGTGTTGTATAAAAAAATGTTGGGTTCTTGAGTTTGGTTAAAAACAAGTTTAGCATAATTAGGGTTGTTGAAATTGTTTAAAATGTATTTTAATAGTAAGTTTAAGAGATAGTTGTTTTGTTCAAAGCCTGTACGAATAAGGCGTGCATGAATGTGTTTAAGCTGATTGAATGATTTAAAGCCATGAAATAAAGCTGTTTTTAGCTCTAACAGAGCTTTAGGAGCAGCTGAGGATGTTGGGTTCATAGCTCGGCAACTGCTACCTTAATTTATCTGGTTTTGATAACTAAACAAATTTTAAGTGGTTTTTAAATTAGTCCCTTAAATATAGTACTGTTTAGCAACTTTGATCCTTTAAATTTGTTGAAAGTGAGCATTTTGGTTTGGGAAATTACCAGCAATGTCCATTTATAAGTAGTTTATTACAAAAATTGGTCAATTCACAAAATATTACTAATATTAGCCAAATATTACCAATATTAGCCAATTAGCTATTTGTAGCAAAAAAAGGTTAAATGTTTGCTTTCTTTTGAGTAGGTTTTGTTAGAATAGATTTGATACATCGTAAGGAGTTTGAATCCCGGTTTTGGGATGATTTGGTGGAGTTTTGAGGTGGTTTGAATTGAAAATTCGAACTAGAAGATGAACATGAAAAAATGATATATGAATCACACGTTGTATTATTTGTGTAACACATATGTATCATATTTGTATCAAATATGTATCACATGTATACCTATGTGTGATACATGCGCGATACATGTTTGATACATGTGTCACAGAAGTATTTTTTGAACTCGATTTTAACTACGAATTTTGATACCAAATCAGTCCAAATCACCTCCAATCTTTCTAAAATTTTGTATATTGACTCATCTATATGTTTTCAATGAATTTCAACTATACCCATTGAAAAAACATCTTTTTTTGCTTAAATTTTTGGAATCTTGTATATATTTTTTTTGTATTTCATCACCTTGTTTGCTACCTCATCCATGAATTTCCTTTCCGTCTTGCATCTAATGTTGCTGATCACGCTTAAAATTATGGAATGAGATCTTTGCATGAGATTTTTGAATAGAAAGAACCTTATTTTTTTGGATTTTCAATTTTTATATGTGCTTGGTTAGTTTTGGAAAGTCTATGATTAATGACTAGAGGTTGGTAAGTTAGGACTTATTTGAGACATTTACTTAAGATTCCTTTTTGGTTTTTGTTAAATATTTAATAAACTCTGATTTTTAATTTTAATGCAAACTGGTTTAAAAATATGTAGAAGAAACTCATATTTGTAGTTGTAGTTATTGCTATTTTTGATCTATCTATGGTGTCTGTGCAGTGCTTTTTGAGAGAGAGTTTCTATTATTTTTTATTTCTAGTTCTATTAAATTTAAAAATTGTAAAATGAATTATTTACTTTCACTTTGATTCAGTTTTGCTCAAAAATTTTCTAGCTTAATACTAAATCAAATTATATATCGCCCATCTTCTTGATTTAAAACCAAACATTAATAAATTAGGTACACATCAATTTATCAACTAATTTCTTGATTCTCGTCTCATAGTCATTTGTGAAACATACTTCTAACTGTCTTTGGATCCATGGATTTTTTAGGAGTAAGAAACAATCATGTTGTGCTAAAACTGTATTATAATACAAATTGTTCATGAACATGTCTTTTATTTTTATACTCAAAAACAGTTTTTTCTTTCTAAAAGCTTGGTCAAACACCTTTTGTAAAGAAAGCACTTTCGGTAAAAAACAAAAAAAAAACACTTTTAGCCAAAACAAACTTGGCCAAAAAGGCTATAAATAAACTAAAGGGGTTCGTCAACTGAACATGTCCTACAAGTTGAGCATTTTTCCAAGAGAAATTACTATACAAAGATCAACGAGGAGACTACTACAACAACTAATACGCCTCATTCCAAAACAACTACTAGGAGACAAAAAACAACACCAATAACAACAAGCCCAGTGAGTCCTCACAAGTAGGTGTGTACGCAAACTTGAACCCAGAGGTTGTTTCCGCACTAGGAGACACAAAGCGAAGAACAAATAAATAACTAGATCCAACGTCTGCCCACATAATTACGTACTTATTGTTCTTTACAACAGGTGTGTACTAGAGGGGTTTGCGAAGAAATGCTCCCTTGAAATTAACTTCGCCTTCTTGAAATGGCTATCAAGAAGACTACCAAGAAGCATTGGGGCTTCAGCTGGTTTTGTTTGAGGAATCTTACGCATAAAGATATCGTTGTCCAGAACCATCATATTTAACAAACTTCTGCAACTCTAAAAGACACAACAAGAATGTTTTAGAAGATAAAAAGGTAAAGGTAAAAGTGTCTCTTAAATATCAAGAGTTGTCTATCTCATACCAATAACACATTATTAGCAAAAAGATTTTTTGAATAATTGTTGAAAAGATGACCTTGAGGTAGTGAGTTCTCCATTACTACCAAACCTTTCATTATCTTAGTTATCTAATTGTTCCCCTTGTTGCAAATTTAGGACGAAGGAACTAATGGATACTATACATGCCGGCAATTCTCTGCCTAGGATGCAAAACACTCACAAGCTAGAGAAAGATATTAGCTTTGAGAAACTACATGTATGGTAAAGACAGGGGCGGATGTAGTGTGTTAGCGACGGGTTCAATTGAACTCATAACTTTCGACGCAAGTAAAAGTTTATGTGCAAAATTCATAAAAATTATAAATATAGTATATATGAACCCATATTTTTAAAAATATAATGGGTTGAGTTTAAATCCTGGATCCACCTCTGGGTAAAGAGATAATTTGTTAATGTTCAAAAGGCATATCAGGACTTCCAAAATGAAAGCTTAGATATAAGACCATGTGGTGCACTCACAAAGGCAATATGAAACACCTTAGAGGAATTTACAGAAAGAAATAATAGAAAATTTCAAAACAATATTAACAGTTAAAAGTAATAACTCAAGGAAAGAGAAAGCCTTTGGAGCACAGATTATTGGAAAATTTGCAATTTCTTGGGCAAGAACATTGAAACCGCTCAAATATTTAATTCCTACTCATTTTTACCTTAATAAGATCCTCCCTAGAGATAGGTTTAAGTAACAAGTAAGGAAACCAAAGGAAACACGAAATGCAATGCGCCATTTCCATGGAAAGTGGCTATACTAGCTTCATGTTACTTTTTATTTGATTCTCAACAAACCAAAGCTCAATTTGGGGCCTGTCTAGACAAGTCTGAAGAAACGTAAGTAAAATTCATACCTGTGGATTCAGAACATGCATCTGCCTGATAATATCACCCTGAACAACAATTAAGTAGTCAGTTTCAAACTAAAAATATGAAATCAGAAGTACCTGTGTGTATATAATATATATACAAAAAATTTGCTATGAGGAAGGTTATACATAAATAGTAAAGCTCATACTGGATGTTTAAATTGGTTACTGTTTGCACAGTTTTTTCATCAATGATCAAAATGAAGATTAACAATGATCCTATGATTGAGTCCCAATATTCATAGGGAAATGAGTGAATCCATATGACATGAAGCACTAAAAATTGATAGAAAGCGGTGTTCTCAAGAACACAGCAGAAAATCTATGAGGGTACATTGAAAAGATCGAGAAAACTTAACACGATCGCACCTTTTACAGAAGCCTACAAGTGAAGTAGTAGGAAATAAGAAAAGACAGGATACAACTACAACAACATCATGCCCAGTGTAATCCCACAAGTGGGGAGATTGGATACAATGAAAAATGAAACTATATTAACAAGAGAGTTACACAAAAATTAAGGAGAAATTCACTGATTTATTCTACAACCAACAAAGATCAATTTTTCTCTAACATTTTGAAGCAATTCACTATGCACAAATTTAGAAAGTGACAGTTCTAAATTGCACAGATTCACTGGTTATGATAAGGTATCCATGTTTTTGCAAAAGTAAAAGAGCATACCTGTTCTATTCCTGGACTTTGCATCACTATGCCAAGAACACGGCGTACAAGTCCCTTGTAGACAGGTTTATTTGTTGTACCATCACCATTTAGCCAAGGCAATATTGGCTTACACAAATGCAAACCATTAGAGCGGAGCTCATATGGTTCTTCTGGGTGATTTCTTGTGGGTGAACTAGCTTCAGTATGGCGACAACCTTTGGCCTCATTGATGGCTTGCTTTTCACTTGAAGGTTCAGCAACTGCTTTAGGAAGATTAAGAATTGTGATTTTGTGTACCTTATCAGAATTCCCACTCATTTCCTTCTGCAACTCAACATCTTTATGATCTTCTCCATTGTGGGTAATAGACTCATTGACTTTAGCCTCAGAATCTCCACAAGAAGATAATGTAGCATCTTGATGAATAGCAGCCACTGGAGTCAAAAAGTACTTGGAACGATATAAAGAATCAACCACCCGAATAGAATCATAGGCATTGACCTGCATTTTTGGGTCCCACTAGATGATTAGTCAAACAGAACGCCCAATGGTTTATCTACTGTACTTTGTTTCATACCCTTTGACTTCTATCACAATACCTTCTTTCCTTTGATCACCCCGCATGTAAAACAAACAACTACACCAAGCACAGTACATAATGTCATGGGTTTATTTTGAGTATTAGTGGCTAGCTCCACACAATCTAATATGCGAAGAAGCTGGTCCGCGGCAAATTCAGCATGTAAGTCAATCTTATTCGTAGAACACGGGGCTGAATGATATATGAATCCACAACACAAGAGACATGCTAACCCTTTAATGAGAAGAATGACAACACACCAAAAGTGAAACAGAAGAGCAATCTACTAGTAATACAATAATTTTGAAGTCCATGTGTGTTTGTTTATGACGACTATGCAGACACAGACACTTGTTTGGTGCCTAGTCACCTTATTCATTTTTAAACCTACCAAAATTTTCTACATCACTAAACCAACTCAAGACATAAGGGAACTTATTTTCCAAGCATTTACCCATCTGCTCATAGCTTCTATTCCCATCCTCTCTCCCTATTTGGTTCGGTGCACTATGCTTTACAAAAAAATTCAGGTGAATATGGTAAATCCTCTGAATCTTTTATCTCATGTGGCACTTAAAACCGTCATTTAATGTTAAAACCTACCAAAGTTAGCCATAATTCTAAAAATAATCATAGTTTGGGGGCTCCTGAGAATTTCAAGGTAATATCCATCGGTTTTCAGGAGTGGTTCGTCAGTACATATTAAGTAAATTTTCAAGATTTAGACATGCATAAGTGACAAGACAAACACACCACACAGAAAAGTTAAACCCACGATGAAGAAACTAGAGGAGTTTCAAGAAAAAACTAGCATAAAAATCTACACAGGTGAATCCACATCAACCTAACCATTACATGGATCTGTTAAAAAAACAAATAAACCAAACAGCTTCTATTTTCTCTACAAGAAAGACTTCTTTTTAAATCATCCCTTTACTAATATTTTCTATCCAGTTAAATGAGTGAAAATCATTATATATCACAAATAAAACCAGATAAACCACAACTGAGGATTTCATCAGACTTCTTTTATTAGTAATTCTAAGTAGGTGCATATGAAACTTCATCCGACAGTGTACAGGGAAAACAAGGGAAGATAGCTAACTGTTAGTTCAGACGAACCTTCAAAACTCGTCCAAATGCTTCTAGCACCTCAACAACAGCTTCCGAAACCTTTTTCTCTGAAACAATAATTACCAGATGCAATGAATATCTAAATGGAGGGGTTAAAAGACATTGTAGGTTTGTGGTTACATACCCTGCATCTTTAGAATCTTCGAGATGTCTTTCATGCACAAACCGTGGTCACCAGCCATTTGAATAGCAGAATAAACAGACCTAAACATTTCTGGATGTACCAGAGAGTTCTGTTCAGGGCAAGAACCGAAAGAACAAACATGTTCAGCATAGGTAGTCATGGCTTGCCATGGTGACTCGGTGGGAGAAACTGCAGTATATGGGACCCCACTATCATGAAGTTCATTTACTTGGTCATCTGGGCCGAATGAGACACTGCCAAGATCAGCGCCTGATGTAGTAACGGCTTGATGCTCTTCAACAGATAGTATGCGATTATATTTGTCAATGTCTTTGAGTGAATCCATAGTTTTTATTCTTGAAAATGCAGCATGCCTCAAGCACAACCTAATTCCTGGAAAACCTTTTGCACGTCGCGAGCAAATCTCACCATCACCAGCCGTTGAAGTTTTCAACTTTTTATACGTATCACTCTCAGAAAATTCACTGTCATCGTATTTACGTTTAGCTACTCTGGAATCCTCAACCTCTCCAACACCTTCATCCGGTAGGCATGGTGCAATTGATAGTTCTCCTGAAGAAAGTAGAGCACAGAGGTGGAAAACATCTCCACACTGCAAATCAATTGGAATATCCACCCCCTCAGCGATCAGTTCCTTCTCTCTTTCACAAAGCCAGCTAGCAAACTTAGCAGCTCTTTTTCCAGTATTAGGTGGGAATGGAGAAATACATATACAATGCAAGAAGGTCTGAGAAAGGACAAAAGGACTATTGGAATTTCCCCCAATCTGCAAGGAGAAAAGATTTAAAGCTTAGGAATTATCTCCAGAAAAAAAGATGCAGGATGAGTCTCTCTTCTTTTTTAAAAAAAATTTATAGGTCAAGATGCAGGGTGGGTCTTTGCAGCAACAGAACACCTATTGAAAGAAACTGAAACTGAATTTCATTTATTTCTAAGTTCAAGTTTATAGGATATAGATGAAATATTAGTTTCAAAAGAAAGCTGTAAATTTATACTCCTGTCTCTCTATATGGCGTATGACTCACACAAAATATTAGACATTATTATACTAGCGTAGTGGACGAAAATATTACAGAGATGAATGAAAAGCTAATCTTACATCACATTGAAGTACACATGTGAATAGTTTGATGAATTTGAATTCTTAAAAGTTGGGGAAATCTTATAAAGTAAAATACTTAACGGAATCGTATCAAATACTTTGGAACTTCTCAAAACAGAAAGATCATCATATAAATTGAGACGGAGGGAGTGTAAGTCAGAAATATACCAAGGCTAACAGCTAAATACATAGTAAAAAACAAGATTTACCAAAACTTTTTTGTCCCTGAGGTAGTTGAAAGCAGCAAAGAGATCATGCTCAGAATAGCGCCTTAAAGTTTCAGCAAGCAAGGTCGGCACAAGCGGAGATTTTGAACTACAGAGGAAGATGAGCTTAAATAGCTCTGCAGCACTAGCAACAGCTACTGATTCATATAACCGTTTGCTAATGGCGGTACC
This sequence comes from Nicotiana tomentosiformis, assembly GCF_000390325.3. Taxonomy (NCBI): domain Eukaryota; kingdom Viridiplantae; phylum Streptophyta; class Magnoliopsida; order Solanales; family Solanaceae; genus Nicotiana; species Nicotiana tomentosiformis. The sequence continues at coordinate 128,931,594 of NC_090818.1, forward strand.
GCCAATTGTAAGTTTCACATACTTCTGCAAGATCCTATTTGAGCTTAATGGTGCACTAGAATCTTCAGTCTTTCCAGGAAAATTTTCAACATATTGGCCACTAGAAAGTGGTAAAACTGATTGAGGACCATAAGAAACCTGAAAGAGAGGGGAACATGAACCAAATTAAAAAAATTCTAATAGCAATCTGGTAAAGAAAACATAAGATAGAGTTAGTCACAGTTTGTTTTTTTAAAACACAAGTAAGCTACACTTCTGCAAACAATCTAGAGCACGTGCAGGTATCTCAAGTTGCTGAAATCTTTGTCGAAATGCTACGCCTAAATCTAAAAGATTCAGGACAAATTCATGCCACGCAAGCTCATGAAATATCTCACATGTCTTTCATCGGTATTAACATCTGAGCACTTATCAAAGAAAGGTTGAACATCCTTCACGGTCGCCGATTTGGCAATCTTTTTGTATCGCAGAGCATCATCCAGGGCCAATTTTATATTGGCATCATCAAAGTTATCCCACGGCTCTTGAGAGAGGAAGTCTGAGGTAAGTTTAAAAAAATCACATTGCATTGCTTGGTGACCCTCATCGTTCAATGTTTTATTTTGGAATTTCTCAAGGTAATGCACATAACGTTGACTAAGCACATTACACAGTCTCATGACAGAATCGCAGAACTGTGGACTAGTTCTCAATAACGCCGACATTCTCCTTCTGCAGGAATCAGGTGGTGCTGGTAGATTTGGAAGTTTTCCCCAGTCTACACGATGGAATTTTGCTCCAAGAGAAGCTCGGTGTCTTGCATATTCGATCACCAGTTCCCTGTACATGAAGTTTCTCATGTAATCCAAGTAACAAGCATAAACATACAAATAGATCCAGGCAACAGGTTAACACGGATAAAGCATTAAGGGAGCGGCAGTAAATCACCAATTTTATGACAAGGATTTAAGCTTAAGAATCTAATTGTCATCAGGAACTTTGAAAAATCTGTTCACAAGTCACAACGACCAGCCATTAGTTTTTTTTACCTCCCGAGGTAGAAGAAATTCTATAATTCAAAACATTTACCTATCTGCATCATCTGTCCAATGAAACTTTCCCCTGCGTGTAGGCTTTACTCTTGACAAGGCACATTTAGCAAGAAAAGCACGTCCTACCCTGTCATCTTCAGGTAATTCTGATTCTTCAGCAGCTACCACGTCATCTCTTGCGTGATATTCCTCCAAGCTGCATGTGTGTGGGCAAGAAGTAGACAGGAAAGAGCTTTGTTCCTCATTGATTATCTGGCTAAACGTCTGATGGGGCCGTCCAAACTCGGTGCCAGCTTCGGTATGCTTTGAGGATTTCCCTTTTACAGATCTTTTCCTTTTTTTTGGAGATAATGCAGGTGTACCTTGATTTGGTTGAATTTCGCCCTTTCCAGCATCTGAAGCTCGCTCAAATCTGGTAAGTCTTCGTTGTCGCTTATCATAATAGACTCGAAGTACCTGCAAGTGAATTGTCACCTGACTGAAGATGTATGGCTTGAATACCATTATCATTAAATGAGACATTATAATTGGAATTAGCTAATTTTTCCCCTGTGACATGTAAGAAAGCCTCTCAGAATGTGACAGCCCAAATATTAATTTAATTAAATTTGTTTAATCAAACAAAAACACAGTTTTCTACAATAAAACGACTAACCCTTTAGGTCTAGAATAATTTCTTCACTCATTACATGAGAGTCCCAATCAAGATGATTTCTAATGGAAACTACTTTTTAGCTTTTCATGCATATAAAAGTGATCATTAGGCGTCATTTGATGCAATCTTTTTTATTTTCCTATTGATAACCGTGGTTTTCGGGCCAGCTTCCGCCCGCATAGACTAATTCCATTGGATACCTGCCACCTCCCACCAGCAAAGGTGCCAGGTACCAGGTAACTCTGTCCACCAAGGCTTGGATAGATGGGAAGAAATCACCTAGTGTTTTTGCCTCCTCTGGGATTTGAACCAAGACCTCATGGTTCTCACCCACTTTATTGACCACTAGGCCACACCCTTGGGTGCTTGTTTGATGCATTCATTGATACATTAATTAAATGTGCTACCTAATACAAAGATATAGTTACAAATTCATCAAGTCTAACAGTTAGATAAGTGAGATAAGTGAGATAATCAGCCAGAGTAGTACTTCTTTAACAAATTCAACTTCGAAATGTCCTGTAAGTTCATTAAACAATTTTCTTATTGCAACTCAGAGAGTGGGCAAAAGAAAACACAGAAGAACCTGCTCCAAAGTCAAATTCAGATCTTTAGCAATCTCCTCACACTCCTTGAATGAAAGTTTTCTGTGCGGGCCATCGTTAATAACACGCTTAAGGAGTTCAGCCCGCTGATCAGCCGTCATAACTCTAACTGAGGCCCATGACCGGAAGAGAAATACCTGACAAACATTTTACTTCCCTCTCAGCACAAACAGAAACTAAGGAAAAACAATAAAGAGGGATAAATAAATTAGATATAATGCAACAAAACAGATGAAATGAAAATAACAGTTCTCCAAACATAATACTCATCAGCAGGAAGTCTTTAAGCACGAACAAGCCATCAACACGCAAAGGAGAAGAGACTGACCAAAGTTAGCCATCATACTTTATAAACAAATGACAGTTCTAAAAGGCAATCTATTTCCTTTTGATAGGCATTGAAATAATCTTGCGCGGCAATCCATCTTATTGCTCCAAATTAACAAATCAAAGAAAAACGCTCTTCTTTCCTTTCCAAGGCCACTTTCTATTTTGGGACGTTCCGAAATGCTTGACTCTAATTCCATTTCTATACAAATTTCACAACTTTCCAGAATTCAAATCACTACACTATTCAAATTTTTAAGTTTGACTTGATCTTTCCTCTATTAAGGTAACTTTTCAACCATTACTTTAATATTTTTCTTCAATTATTATTTGATACAATATACAAGTCAGAGTAACATTTTGAACTCCTATTCCAGCTGTCATGTAAAATGGAACAAAGGGAGTAATTTTTTTAAATAATAAATAAGAAATCATAGAAAAATAGCAGTACAACAAGAAATTGCCCCACATTCCTAAAACTTTCAAGGATCCAATCGAACTCCAAGGAAATGATTAGACATGCTATTAAGTGCAAAACTTCAACATAAGTTGGCTTATTAACGCCCCTTGGCTTTAAGCACTCTGTTGCATCAAGTATTATAAACTCTGGGCCTTTTCCTGAGTTGCTATATAACAACTTCTTCTAGAAATGCAAGGTAAGGCTGCATATGAAAGAGACCCGGTGTCATCCGGCTCCCCATGGACATCACTACGCTCAAAGAATGGAAATTCAAAGTAGTCACTGAAATGCAAAGAAAATAAACAGGATAAACCTCATTAACTGCGCAGCCGGGGAATGCATGCAAAGCGGCTTTACGATCACTGGCAGAATAGCAATACTCTAAAGTGTTCCAGTATTCCTCAACAGCTTTTCTACTTGAAAGAACAAAATCATGTCTGATTTGAGGGCGAAGATCTGGACAATGAATAACATGAGATGAACCCACTGAGCAAACAGGTTCCTCAATGTGAGGTTTAAGCTCCAATGCATGAGTCAGAGTAGTATGAGGGAGATTTTCTGTGTTTTCTGGATGTCCACCACATACAAGCCGAAACAACTGCCATATATAATTACAAGATCAATTAACTACTGTATCCATAAACAACTCACAGAAACTCTTAACACCCAATACTTTCTCATTAAAGCACAGGAAGGAGTTTTAATATAATGAATTCCATAACTCAGTTTTGATTTTTCCATACATGAATCTTTTTCTTTTTCAGAGAGTGAATACTACCAGTTTTTTCACTAATATTTGCAGCTTTAGGATTAAGTTTACTTACAGGAATGGCTAGTAAAAATGTATTTCACAGGGAGAGATATGTTGTAAGGCAGTTACCACGAATTATAATTATCAACTTTCTTTGAATATTACTCCTGAAACTCCATACCTGAAACTCGTTACCTATTAGACGTGCCACAAGTGTCTCAAATAGCTTTAAACTACAGAAAATGCTATTTCTTTGAGTACTCCGCAGGTTCTAAATATTCTGGAAGAAAACAACTTTCTTTTAATCGGTAAAGAGTAACTTTATATTAGAATACCAGCAGAACAAAGTTGCTGAGATAATTACAAAGAAAACAATTTTCACTCTCATCAAAGTTCTCCCTTAAATAATTTCTGAACTTATTCAAGAGATATCAGTGACTGAATTGCATTTATCAGATTCTCTACAAGAAACCTGAACTACGTTATGATCTCTTCCTTTCATTGAAAAGCCTCTGGCATGCATCTAGTGGATAATGGAAACTGAAAGTGAACTCCAGCGGAACTGTTGGATAACATTTTAGGCTCCTATGGAAATAGGGCATGTAGATAGAAGAAAATTTGTCTTTTGAGAAAAGCATGAATGAATGGGCCCCTCTTCCAATAGCAACATTCCTATCCCAATAGTTCCTACAGCCTCTAGGAATCAAAACATTATGGGGAAAGCCTCGTCTAGAAACCACATTGCACCAAGCATCAACGATTGAAATTTTCGAAGTAAAATTCATCATACCTTCAAACGTCGTAAAATGTCAATCAACCATGATAGTCGTCCAATCGCTAAGATATCCATCAGACGCTTGTACTCCAGCAGAGGAAGATCAGAAAGGCAAAACCCATTTCTACATTTCTCTATCATATCCTCAAACTTCTGAGTAGATCCAACAACTTGTAAAAACAGTTCAAGCGGCATGGCCTTAATGGCTGCATTTAGATCAATTAATTTACATGTACTATGAGGATTTTTTAGGTCATGACCGTTTTTAAAAGATGACAAATCATCATCACAACAAGGCAAACTATTCACATATTCCCACAGATAGACGTGAAGAAGCTTTGTGCGAACCATCTTGGCCAGTACAAATCCATTTGCACGCATGGCTTCAGCTCGCTCAGCTTGGTTATCCAATTTTATGCTTTTATGGGTCCTGGTGAGATCATTCAGTTGAGGAATTGGCTCTCCCTTTTCCAATTGAGAAGAGGATTGAGTGCGAATTTGTGTCTCAAAAGACCTGAATCTCTCATGAATCTGTTCAGCAGATACAGTAGAAACCGAAGGGTGCAAAACCACCTGTATCCGACGGCTGTTTTTGCAATTTGTTAGAACAGGGACATAAACAACGATAAGTTTACAATGTCCTCCTTGCAAGAGCTTATTCAGACAACGATCTAAGGTCTTTCTGTCTGTCATTGTCGTCTTCTCCTTCTCAAGATCCTGAATCCGTCTGTATAGCTCTGATCTGACCAGGAACTTCTCCTCCTGATTAAAGACAAAATATTTGTGATCCTTCACCTGTGGAAATATGTAGCCTAACGGACAGAAGAGCTTAAAAGAACGGGCGAGTAAAAACACCTGTAGAAGTTTAAGTATCCACTGCTCCCTCTTTGCATTGGCTGCATCAAATGTAAGACAGGGATACCTTGGATAAGATCGGCGTCTTGAAGGTGAAGGCACAGCAAGAGCCAGCGCTTCCACTGGCGCAACATTCAGTGATGCTGCAGTCACAGGCTGTAACTCTGGATCAGAAGTGGTACTGCTTACCTTGATGGTCGAGTCCGGTGATCTGCTCAGAAAAAGTGGGACAGATTCATCCTTTTCATCCAGCACCAAGCCATCAGAAACTTTTGGTTTGATTCCTGTGTTTACAGTTTCGCTATTAGCTACACTGTCATCTTCAGGAACTGAAGCATCCACTGCTTGTATGGTTAATGCCGAGTTCTCTTGAAACTCTAAATCTGTTCCAAGTGGAGTGCAACCAGAAATTTCTGAAGGGTCTACTACTGGTTCATTCAGAGTGATAGTTGAAGCTCCAGGATTACGGTTTCCAGGCGTCCAGAGTCGGTAACCCTTGGCTTTGTTCATGAGTTCTGGCTCCATATATATTCCGAATCTATTAATAATATCAAACAGCCGACCATAGTGTTGTTTGTTGTTTATTCCCAGCCTTTTGCACACCTGTGTACATTATAATGGCAAAGAATCACATATGTACATATGAAGGAACCCTCACATAAGAGTCATATTTTTGAAAGTCAATGCACACACATACAGAAATGCAACTATAAATTATCCAAATTATACACATGTATGAGTACCAAATCACCACATACCCGACTCACAAAAAATTCAAAATATTATCCAAGGCTTGAAGAATGATCATAAAGACAAAAAATGAGGCTTTGGGTGAAATTACACCTAAAAAGATCATAAAGACATAATCAACTTGAGTTCAAAGTTGACTGACAAAAGAACCAAAAAATTATGATCCAAGACACAAATTATAGATCGATGAAATTACACCAGAAATGAAGAAGAGAATATACACGTAAAATAACAGCAGCACTAGCAAAATGACACCAGCATTAGATTAGATATTCATAAAAGAAAATATCCAATACCTCAATGAATGGCAACCCTCTACCTCCCTCAGCATCAACCATATCGTAAATCTGATGCTCTATAGGAAGCTCTAAAAGCAGGTCCGAAATGTGACCTCTCTTGGCCTTTTTCATTGCTGTTTCATTATCAAGATCATCACATCCACGCATGCTAGATTTTGGCTCAAAATGTTTTCGTGAAAACGCCTTTAATAGATATAGACACTCGAGTTCCTGCGAAGGTGCAAAAGCTAGGCAATTAATTAGCCAGTCAAAGTCCTAATTCATAGGCTGCAGTTTTTTTAGCTAATATTCACACAAAATGAAAACTTTTGTCAGAGTACAGTCAGCTACCATGTTGTGAGCAGTAATAATATACGTAAGAGCTTAAGACTGTTCTTTTTTTGATGAAGTAAACAAAATTTGTTGATAGTCGGGCAAAAACCTGCATACAAGTGGTATACCAAAAAGTAAAAAACCTAACAAAAACAAATGGCTCTCTACAAACGTCACCCAATCGTCTGTACATACAGGAATCTCATGAGTGCACCAAAAAGCAATAAGGGCCAAGAGGCTATTGAGGCTATTTCTTAACTGTGAAATTATTCTCTACCCTTCGAAAACTCTTCTATTTCTCTCTCTCCACACGACCCACATAAGTGCAAGTGGAGCAACCTTCCACGCCCTGGGGCTCCCCCTCCGTCTTCTGCAATTCCATCTAAACAATATTTCTTTCACTGTGTCGGGCATCACTCAAAATGTACCAAACCGATACAGGATTTCCCACCATAACCAAGAAGCTACCGAGCAATGTAGAAGGAGATGGTACGCGTCTTCACCTGATCCCTACACATAGAACACCAGCTGACGTAAGTAATTTTCCTCTTCCTTAGATTATCAGCCATTAAGATCACCCCTCGTGCTGCTAACCAGATGAAAAAACACACCTTTCTCAGTACCCTAGGGATACATACCGAAAAACGTGGAAAGTCTACCTCCTCCCTGATCAAAAGTTTCCTATAATAAGACTTAACAGAAAAAACTCCACTGTTCCCTGGCTTCCACCTCCATACATCGCTGTGATCCTGAGATGTACTTTGTTTGATAAGTAATTCAACCAATCTTTGAAATTCTGACACCTCACAATCTTAGAAGTTCCTCTTAAAGCTCAAATCTTAGAAGTTCCTCTTCCCTGTTGATGACACATACGGGTTTTTTCTTTATAAGACGTAGAGGGATAAAAGTGGAACTTTGAAATCTGTTTAGTTAGAAAGAAAATGAAGACATGAAAAGGTGAAGGTAAGAAACTTGCACTGGAATCTATTGTAAGTAAGTTAGCCCCCCCCCCCCAAAAAAAGGAAAAAGTTAAAGAAAACTATCAGATCAACCCCATGAATCTTTGCCCTATTCTTTGGACACAAACATCAGTTATGTCATAAAGAGTAACTTAGCAAAAGACAATATCCACTACCAATCTCCAAATCCAACTCTTATAGCTTACTGAACAAGTTGTAGATATTTTCACAAAAGGTCTTTTTAGAACTACTTTTGAGTCTTCCGTTAGTAAGTTAGCCATGTTCGATATTTACATGCCAACTTGAGGGGGAGTGTCAAATGAGGTAATCTGCTCCTCGAATGAGCTGACGGATTTGATTATAATCTGCTCCTGTAAATATAGGTTAGCAGATATTTTAGGAAAAGTTGTTAGGAGTTATTCTAGGAAACAATTCAGATGAAATTCCTTGATTCAAGGATCTCCTACGAACTAGGAATTAATTAGTCTATGTTGATGTACTTGTTCTCCTATAAATACTGTACAATTCTATTATTAAAAGCAAGGCCTTTTCTACATCTAAAGTTTCAGTAGAAATTGGATTAAACAGCTGCAAAAGATCTAATCAAAAATATTCTTTATTGTAAGTGATAAAGTTGGTTGAAACACCTATCAAACAATAAAGAAACCTAGCATAAATGATCAACAATAATGAAACTGCATTCCACTAGATTAAATTTGTTCAGAAAGCAGGTGTAATTCGCGGATTCCTAACAAATGTGTTCATTCCAATAGGAGAAAATTTTAGAAAACTAATTATACGACCCTTGGACCTAATTCCATAGATGAAAAAGAGAAACAATAGAAGAAATGGGAGAATATGCAGTGGAGTCATGAGCTCTTCCATGACGTCATAGATATTTGTAAAAGTGTAATAGATATTTGACCCAAAAAAGTGTAATAGATAAAACCCACAGCAATTGGTACTTATAAAGTACTTTTCACTTACCTTCCCGTCTACTATGACTTTTTCCTTCTTCACCACTTGAGCCTCCTTCAGCTTGTTGAGAACCTAGGGTAAAAGTTTTGGTAAAAGATTCAATAATGATGCATGTGATGGGTTCACAAGTTGGAATATACTTAAGGTAAAACATAATAGAAAGGAAATCAGTGGAAAAGAAGGTACAAATCTCCATCGCCTATGCCCGGAAGTCATTCGGTAACCAAGTTCTTGCTTGATATCTGTTATAGCAAGGACCTTTGTACATGAAAAGAAATAAAAGAATCAGCAATAGTGTACATCTAAAAACCAGATAGATGTAGCATTCAACTTTACAACCAACCTTTCCTTCAGTTTTTTCAAGCTTATCACAGATAGCTTCTAGTTCCGGAAGAAAATCTTTTACATGCACATCTACTTTAAGAGATTCCTCAGCGACACCACCACTATTTTCATCTCTTCCATCAATGATCTCACTATCCGCCAAGGAATTATCCCCCTTGGTTATCTCAAGCCTTTGTTGACTACCCAAATTCTTTGCGTAGCGTGATAAGTAGAGCATATTGGTATTAACTGGATTTTTTTTCAAGTCCCCTTCTCCGTCCATGTCTCTTGTCCTAACAATTGTTGACTGTCTGACAATCAATCCTCGGCTTTCAAGCTTCTTCAATATGTAGAACATGTCATTTCCTTTAATGTCAAAGTCTTTACCAAGCTCATTTTGGGCGATTCCATTTCCTCTGAAACTCGGTCATAGTTAAGAGACTTTGATCAGCAATAAAGCTACTTCCATTACTATGAAAAAAAAGAGTATTTGAAGTTGAAAAAGGGTATTTGGAAGTTGAGTTGTGTTTGGACATGACTTTCACTTGGAAAAAAAAGTTAAATTTTGTGTGTCGAAACTATTGTTTCATTTGAAAATTGAAACACTTCTCAAACAACTTTTTCAAATTTCAAATTTCAAATTCTCTATTTCAAGTTGAAGTTCTCTTAGTGCTGATTTTTTTATATCTATAATACCTTACCATTTCAAAAATAAAAAGTTGAAATTGAAAGAATGGACCAGATTGTAAAACAAACACTTATTTGACAAAAGAATTTCAAATATCATCTATAAGCCCCAACCCAATGAATAACTTCCTTTACCTTCTCCAAATTTTCTCAAGGTTTCACTTAAATTTCCACCTTTCAAATCACAGAGTAAAACTACAACCTCTAACTAAGCACAGCATAAGCATGATTTCACCAAATTTCGCTACAAAAAAAGACTGCTGATTTACGACAGCTTATATAATTGCTATATGCTCGTCCCAAAGGGATGAGTGATGCTTAAGATTAACAACCTGGAGATTCCAGGTTCAAATCCCAATTACAACCCTCAATGTGAGCCCATTTTCTTCAAGTTTACCCAACATCTATAATTTTAGTCTATAGTAGTTTACATTAGTCAAGGTGAACACAAGCTGCCTTACTCCTCGAAAAATAATACTCCCTCTGTTCCAATTTATATGGCACCCTTTCCTATTACAAAAGGAATGTGCATTATAAACTTCTTATTTTACCCTTAATTAAATGATTAATACTGTAGCTACAACGTTTTGAAAGTAATTTTTTTCTTAAAATTCCGTGCTCACTCAAACTATGTAAGTAACGGTAAGCAATTGAAATATGCTCAGAAAAGAAACAGAGAAAGAATTGAATGAAAACCTAAGAGTCGCGAGGCAACCAAGAGCACGACGTTCAGGCTTAGAAAGCTTAGCATCAGAGGCTTCAATATCATAAATTCCAACGAAATTATCACACATATAATCCGGCGCCACGATTTTCAAATTCAATCGCTCACTTTGCTCCACTGAACGAATACAATTATCCTCCTGAGAATTATAAACAACGCCATGGGATTCGAATTTAAGGCCTGGAATGTCAATAAGGTTAGACCAAATGACCTTTTTGACGTTTGGGCAAAGTTTAATGCCTTGATTTGAAATTGAAGGCCGTAGCTTTTGCCAGAGTTTAGAGAGAGGGAGACCGGATTCGCCATGCGCGCAGATTTCTTCGAGCGCCGAGTTAACGATGGTGTCCATTGGAAGGAGCAAAATTCATTACTGTGGGAACTTAAACTGAAAACTGAGTTGAGAAAGAGAGCCAATGGTATTTTGTTATTCTTTATAAGATCACGATTTACGAGTCACTATTTTTCTAATTAAAAAGGAAATATTCAAATAATAATTACTTCCAATTTCTAGTTTATTCCAGTAACTTATTCCATAAACATAAATATAATTTGCAGTACCGCTAACTACAAGAGAATATTTTTTCGGATTAATGTAGCATCATTTGAACTTTCGACCATAAATTATAGTTGAGTTATTTGGGAGAAATTCAAAAATAGCCAAATTTACAAGTGGTAATTGAAAAATAGTCACAATTTTAAAAGTAATTAAAATATAGCCACTTTTTATGTAAAGATAAATCTGAACGAAAATACTGTTCAAAATCGGAAAAATATTCCAGCATAATATATTGGAGTAGGGGTGGCATGTGGGTCGGGCCCGGTCCTAAGTGGGCTTCGCGGATCCGGTCCTAAGTGGGCTTTGCGGGCCCGGTCCTAAGTGGGTCGGTCATAGGCGGGCCGGTCCTAAGCGGTCCCAGGCTTCGCAGGCTTCTTGTTGGAACCGGTCCGGGACCGGGACCACGAACTAACGGGCACGTGTTAAGTGGACCGGTCCCGGGCCTAAGCGGGCCCAAACGGTCCTAAGCGGGCCCAAGTGGGCCCAACGGATACTTTCTATTTTTTAAATTATTTTTATACAAGTTAGAGAAAAAAATGGTAATAGAAATATCTAAGGCAATTTCTAGTAAATTATATTATAGAATTGTCACCTAAATTTTTTAAATCAAATTTAAAGACAAAAATATTGTAAAGAGATATTCAAAGCAATGCGTTATAATATATATATTATACTATACATCTTAAGATATACAAGCTATATTCGATTTACTATATATACATCTTAAGATTTATACATTAATATTCGATTTATATACTTTATATAAATCTTAAGATATATATATATATATATATATTCGAATATGGCTTAAGATATATCTCTCTCTCTCTCTCTCTCTCTCTCTCTCTCTCTCTCTCATATATATATATATATATATATATATATATATATACTATATATACATCTTACTATATTAAGATGTATATATAATATATTGTAAGATGTATACTATCGAATATGGCTTATATACTATGTATATAGTAAGATGTATATATACATCTAAGTCTACTTCTACGGTTTGAATAAAAAAGCCAATTAAGAGCCATTTTAACCTTTTCAATTTCAACATTTAAAATTCGCATACCATCACCCACAATTAAATGGTAAATATGACAAATACATCTAACATAAAAAATGTTACTAAATGCAGGACTTAGTGTAGTGGTAAGCAAGGCTACAACATTTGTGTTACTAGTAGTATTATCCATTGAAACTGACATTATTTTATCACTAATGCAAAAATATCTACAAATATCTGTAATCGTGCTAGAAATAAACTGCCCATGTGTGACGTGAATTAATTATTCTATAAGCAATAATGCGCTTTTGCATTATCCAATCCTCATCAATCCAATGACTGGTAACAGTAAGGTAATCACAGTCATTACCACTTCTACCAATATCATTTGTAATAGCAACACGATAATTTATATGAGTAAATAAATAGCGCAAATATTGTTCATATTCATGTTTATATTTATAAATATCACTCTTTACGGTTGTGCGAGGAAAACCTTTATAAGTAGGATTATAAACTTTTCTAATATAATGCACAAAGTGAGGGTTAGAAGAAAAACTATATGGTAGACACATAACAGTAACCATTTTTGTCAATTCTTCCCGATCTTTTTTTGGATCATAATATAAAATACCACCGGTAATAGTGTTAATTCCCGGTTGAAATTGATTTGACCCGATACTAAGGTCAGCCTAACTAGGTGCACTTGTCCCCTCGGCCAAAGCTTTCATACAAAAATATCTAGCTTTATCTTGAGGGTGTAGCAATATGTATCTAGTCAAACTTCCCGTCCTCCCCGACTTCCAACATATTTAAAAACTAACTCTTTGCCACAAGTTTTACACTTAGCCCTATTTTTTTCTCTTAGTTGAATAAAAAAGGCCAAACAAGAGATGTTTCTGCCCGTTTAGAAGGTTGTCTAGAAAAAATAGGGGCAGTAACATGAGGGTCAGACGGGGGATCATTTGGATTATTATTAGTTGGGTTAACTTCATCAAAATCTATTTCCTCATCATCATTTTCATCAATAGTTGGATTACCATAAAGAGCATTCATATATTCATGGTGTAATTGTTCACCGGGTGCAATATTATGGCAAAATTGACTCTCGATAAATTATAATAAACTATTATCGCTATCAAGAATAAGAGGTGTAGGACGGGTAACAGGTTTCGGTCGGGGAGCCCGGGGAAGTGGAGGAGGAACAGATTGGCCATTAGATTCACTACTCTTGAATTTTTCCTTATTTTTACTAAATATTTTTTTTAGGGAATAAGCCATCTTAATTAATCAAGCAAAATAAATAAAACAAACAAAACTATAATATTAAAACTTAAGAGTTGGAACGAGTTTACCGAATTGACGAATAACTTGTTGAAAAATTCGTTGAAGACTTAAAAACTTCAATTCACCAACTTCACAATTTTTGCACAAATTGTAACAATTAAGTAAGCAATTATAGAAGAATATTAGAGAGAGATTGATGATTTTGTGAGAAAAATAAAAGAATGAGGGGGTATTTATAGTTGAAAATAGGGAAAAAGTGTAATTATAAAAAGTTTGGGGTTAAAACAAAATTTGGGGGGTTAAATGGCTATTTTGCAAATAGCCAACGACTATTTTGGCAGACCAAACGGTTAGTTTTTAAATGGCCAAACGGTCAATTTTTTTTTTTTTATAAAAATTATCCGTTGGGCCCGTTTAGGCTCGTTTAGGACCGCTTGAACCGGCCCACTTCTCAGCCGGTCCCGGTCCTAAACGGTTCCGGTCTCGCGGGCCTTCCCTATGAGACCGGCCCACTACCCGGCCCACCACCCCACGGTCCCGGTCCTATCCGGTTATGACCGTTTAGGCCCACCGCCCATGTGGGCTTGCGGTCATGGGCCGGTCCCGGTCCTAACCGGCCCACATGCCACCCTTATATTGGAGTTCCAGTATAATATACCGGTCCAGCATAATATGCTGGAAGTTCATACACAGGTGCTCCAATCTCCAGTATATTATACTGGAACTTTCCGCGTGTTGGAGTTCCTGCATAATATGTTGGAAGTTCATACACAGGTGCACCAATCTCCGGTATATTATGCTGGACCGGTCCGTAATGTAGTAAAATAGTGGCTATTTTTCAATGACTTTACAAACGGTAGCTATTTTTAAATTATCAGTCCGAAAACTGGCTAACTCATGCTATTTTACGAGTTATTTTTATGGCGATTTTGGCCCAATCTGTCAAATGCTGCTGACACTAACCCAATTCTTTCGTAAACTATTATCTAACTAGTCTTAAGCACGGGTGTTGCGTTTTGTACCTTGTTTTGATGTATAATTTTTTAAAATTACATAAATATTATATTAAAGATTATGTTTGAGTTATAAAATAAGAGTTTAAGTACATGAAATTAATGAATAAAATAATTGTGCATAATAAAAAATTTAGTTGGAATAATTTATTCGTATCGATAATTTTAATAGTAACAATAACAACTCAAAAACATATTTACACAATTGAGAATAAAAGAAAATAAAAGCTTTTAAAGGATATATCATATGCATTAATACCAAAAAAATAATTATTTAAAATAGAGGTATATATATCTATAATATACATTATATATACTTGAAAACTTTGCTCAATTATTTTGTCCTAACATTAAATATATCCTAAAATTATTCTTTTTCATTTTTACTTTATAAATATTTATTTGTTCTATTAAGTCCATCATACAAAGTAAAAGAGAAAAAAATTATAATGTTAAAAAGGTATTAAAAAAGATAAATGTTGATACTTTAGAAGGTAAAATAAGTATTTAGCTACCGAAAATTTGAAAAATCTAGGTGAGTAACCTTTTGAATGCTATAGACATAATTAAGTGGGTTTTTTTATTAACAAAAGAAACATAATTTTACTAGTTATTTCAAAATCATTGCTATCAAATTTGGTGAAGTAGCGCATGAGTTTGACTTGTCGCAGGAAGCAGCCTGATTAAGCTAATTAATCTATGTGTTTTTAGATAATGCTGACATTCATTAATTTCATTATTGGCGAACACAATTAGTTTCTTTCGTTATTCTTCCTGCTAAGTTTTTGGAAAGGGCCTTTATGTATAAAACCACTATAATTTTTTCTTATATTTTTTCTAACACCTAGTGGCGTAGCATTAATCTTTGACTTCCGGGTCTCAAGTGCTCAACCTATTCACCCTTGGCCTATTACATATCGCAACTCCGAGCGAGTAATATGACGTTAAAAGTTATATGAACGGGTATTTCTGTGCACTAAACTCTCGCATAATCCGGGGAAGAGTCGGACCATAAGGGTCTATTGTACACAGTTGTATACGGTAAAAACCAGTTAGACCTTCGTACGAACTGGTCGAAATGGTAATATACTGAATCGGAGAAGCGTCTTCATAATATCAAGAGTCACTAGACCAAGCCTCGAGCCCTAGGGACCGATCAATGTCGAGCTCGAATCCAAATCGAACTGTGATGCAAAATAAAGTTTATCAAGCTTATGAAGCAGAGACCGACCGACCTACACTGACCCCGAATCAATACTAGGATCCAAGTCAGAATCGAGCTCGAGTCAAGATCGAGGGCTCGAGTCAAGATCGAGAGCTCGAGTCGATACTAAGCTCGAGTCAATAACGATCTCATAGACAAGAGCCATTGCAATCCCAGTAGAGGAAAGAATCCTGGTAGGAATGATAGAAAAGCTGATGTATCATGGGTCTCCTACTATGTATATTTAATTATATCTAAAGTAGGATCCCTCTACTATAAAAAGGATGGTTATTATTTCTGTGAAGACCAAGTTTTTGGCATACATTGTAACTGAGATATCATACACTCTCATATTCAAGAGTTATCCTTTTTTAGTTTCATAAATTGATTCATCTTGCTTAATCTAT
Organism: Nicotiana tomentosiformis; assembly: GCF_000390325.3. Lineage (NCBI taxonomy): Eukaryota > Viridiplantae > Streptophyta > Magnoliopsida > Solanales > Solanaceae > Nicotiana > Nicotiana tomentosiformis. The sequence continues at coordinate 128,947,571 of NC_090818.1, forward strand.
AAATCATCTTCTTCCCAACTTTGCTTATTTTTTATTCTCTATAGTCAATACTTGATATTTCTATTCATCCTTACAATTTGTGTCAAGTTATACCGCATACCCTTAGAACTACGTACAAATTTAACTCTATCTGTTTTTCGGGTAAACAGTTTGGCGCCCACCGTGGGGCTAAGGATAACAGTGATTATTTGGTACGAATCTGCTAAACGCACCCTCTTACACTTGTTTTTGAAAGTATCTTTGATTTCGAATTAGCAACAACGAACTCTCAATTAATGACCTTACCTATCGACAACTGGCCTTCAAGAAGAAAACAACAACTTGACAACCAGGGCCGAAAGTCCGCTTGTCGATGTCGTTGGGGCCCGAGTCGAAGTACCATTAGACGTTAATTTGCATGTGGCTATTGAGGAAAACCAATGTTCTGAGCCTAAAAATAGCATTCATGGTGGTACTCGATCTGCACCTCGAGACACCCATAATGTTAAGGAAAACAGAATCAGCTTGCGTATGATTTTCGAAATATTGCAAGCTCAACAGGTAGCGATAGCTCAGTTGCAGAGTCAAATATAGGTACCGAGCAGATCGGATCCCAGTCCACCCCGAGAAATCACCCACATAACGGAGCCAGTTGTAGTAAGGTCAAATGAGCAAGAATCAGGGACTAATCATGAAATAGATAAGATGTTCGAAGAACAGACAAAACGAATAAAATCAGGAGAAAAGAGGATCGAATAAAACAACAAAAAGGTGGAAACGTACAACTCAAGGGTTGATCAGATCCTGGGGAACCCCCGATACTGAAATGCTTAGATTCCAAAAAATTCGTACAGAATCCTTTTCCCCCCAGCGCGGCCCCTAAACCAATCCCAAAAAAGTTTCGCATGCCCGAAATTCCTAAGTATAATGGGACGACCGACCCCAACGAACATGTCACCTCTTACACATGTGCCATTAAAGGAAACGATCTAGAAGATGATGAGATCGAATCTGTATTATTGAAAAGGTTCGGTGAAACTCTGTCGAAGGGGGTGATGATATGGTATCATAATTTACCATCAAACTCTATTGATTCTTTTGCTATGCTTGCAAATTGTTTCGTAAAAGCACATATCGAGGCCATAAAAGTCGAGACCCGGAAGTCGAACCTATTCAAGGTAAGACAAAAGGATAACGAGATGCTAAGATAATTTGTATCTCGTTTCCAAATGGAACGAATGGATCTACCACCAGTCACAGACGATTGGGCCATTCAAGCTTTCACTCAAGGTATAAACGAACGGAGCTCGATGGCTTCACGACGGCTGAAACATAACCTGATCGAATAACCAGCTATTACTTGGGCTGATGTGCACAATCGGTATCAATCTAAAATAAGGGTCGAAGACGACAAGTTGGGTTCCGGGTCCGATTTTAAAAGGGATACCGATCGAGAACCAAGGTTAAGCAAGGATCGATACCGGCCATACAATGGAGATCGTCGGGGTAGCGAACTTTCACGTAACCTCGTACGAGGCAAAAAGAGAAATGATCGAAGCCAAGGATCTCGGGGACTGATGAACATAAATGGGTTCGATAGGCATACCGGACCTAAGGAAGCACCACGGCTATCAGAGTATAACTTAAGCATCGATGCATCCGCCATCGTGTCGGCTATCAGACGTATCAAGGACACTAAATGGCCTCGACCCATGTAGACCGATCCTGCCCAGAGGAACCCCAATCAAATGTGTGAATATCATGGCACCCATGGTCACAAAACGGAAGATTGCAGGAAACTAAGAGAGGAGGTAGCCCAGTTATTCAATAAAGGGCATCTTTAAGAATTTGTAAGCGATAGAGCCAAAAACCATTTCAAAAATAAGGATTTCGGTAAACAAAAACGAACAAGAAGAATGTCACGACCCAAACCGATGGGCCGCGACGGGCACCCGGTACCTTACTTAACCGAGTACCAACATAACGTATTTTGTATCATTCCATCATAGGTAAATGAACCAGAGTAAAGCATGAGGGAATAAAATTATACATATGACATACTGGCCTATAAGACCAAAACGATCACTCGTACACTGAACATAGGCCGACAAGGCCGTACAATCTTTCATATACATGGCATCTGTCTACAAACCTCTAAGAATACATAATTGTCATAAAGGTCGGGACAGATCCTTGCCATACCAAACAATACAAATCAAAATCATACTGACCAAACAAGCAATTCCGAAGCAATTGGAGTGCACCAACATCTTCCGCTGAGCTGATCGCCTACTTGGAGGACTCTCAACCTGTCTATCGAGACCTATGGGCATGAAACGTAGCGTCCCTAGGAAAAAGGGACATCAGTACAAATAATATACCGAGTATGTAAGGAACAAAAATCAGTAAATAATAGACATGAGAGAAACATAGAGTAAAGGACTCGACATGTACGTCTGCATAGCTCTGTGAATCATTTCATTTTTATAATGTCATGCATATGCGTATAAATATCATACCATGCATATGTATATGTGTTCATAACATCATCAAGCCTCTGAGGGCATCCCATCATATCTTCTCGGCTAATGTGGGCAAATCATCAACGTATACCAGCTGATCAGGTGGTGGTGCGTATATAACGCCGTAACCTTTTCCATATCCCATATATATATATATATATATATATATATATATATATATATATATATATATATATATATATATATGCATATATAACGCCAACTGGTTATGGGTCAGTGTACATGAATGCAATGCATAAGAAATACGTCAATAAAATCTTTCAGGGTGTCATAAGACCATTATGCCTTTGAGTAATATCATTAAGTAAACTTTTTCAACTTACGTATTTTTCTGAGACCCATAAACAGATGATATAATAATAATTCACATGGAGAATCAATAACATAGACACCCCTAATACTTCTATGAATAGAGTCATTTATAAAAGTTGTGCATGTGCTCGTGTCGTTCGTGTCGTATAGATCATGCCAAAAAGAAATAAGGGATAACCTTAGCATACCTGTTGCGGCCAAACGCACATGCAAGTATACGCGGTCGTCAAGTAATAAAGTGACTAAAAGTCGGATGTCAAACCCACGAGGACTTATGATTAACTATTAACTAAATTAGACTATCCTAATTATCTAAACAAGAATTAAACCTAAAAATATTTGATTCTAAACTAATAAAATAAAATAAAAAATTATAAATAATGAATTTTGAACAGAGAAAGAGCGAATTTTTATGATATCAATGTAATGAAAACGATCTAGGGTTATGGGCTATCTAACAATCCTATTGTATTCTTCAATTGAATTGATCGACTAATTTATCTAGATTATTGGTTGACAAGGTTAATATTGCTTATAAGAATCTGTCGAGTTCTTACTCGCCTATTCAAGCTAACCTAACGCCTATATGTCTATGGAGTTAGAATCAATAAGAACGCATTTATAATTTCTGTAAATCAACCAAGCAAGGCAATTAGGTATATGTCTATCCTAACCACGAATCCGTTCCCCGATGCCCGAGTTCAAGAACTTGCTCTACTCAATCCTATATGCAATCTAGAATTCCCACTTTCGAGTTCAATTCTAGATTCGTAGATAGTATTCAATTGGTGATCAAGCAATTAAATAATTAAGCGCAAGATTGAATAAATAAACCAATATGATAAATCAAAAAGGCAAAATCAATATCCGAATAATAATAGTCATGAAAGAACCACAACCCTAGAACGTGAAGTTTAGCTCCACATAGACATGGTAGCCAAACAACAAATCATACAAAGAAACATAAAAATTACAAAGTTTGGTGGGAAAAAGATGGAACTTGATGAATTCCGGCTTCCACGGCGGCTCTGTGCTTGTGTTTTCCGCCTTCCCCATATGTTAGATGACCTAAAAGAGGCGTTTTTGGCTTATATATTGTGTACAAAGTCGTGGGCCAAAGTTCTCCTATTTCTAGTCCAAATCAGCTTCAGGGATCGATGCTAGGGTGGATGCGTCGCATCCACCTCGTCCTCCACTTCTCAGCTTCGCATGCTAGGGTGTATGTTTGCATCCACCCTTTGTTCCTCCATCTCAGCTTTTCCCAGGTGCGGATGCTAAGGCGGATGCTATGGGACGACATCACTACTAAGGGTGCATGAAATCTAATTTTTTTTCTAGATTGGATGCGACGCATCCAACCCCTCTTCCTCTAGCTAGAGCACCTTTTCTTCATAATTTTGCATTCCAACCACCCTAAATACAACTCAATTAGTCATACAACCAATAATTAAACCATGTTGGGCATTTTAAATATCAAATAGCATCAAAAAGCGGTTAAAACATGGGTAAAGTAACATCAACACATATCGAAATATGCCAAACATCACTACCCACACTTAAACCTTTGTTCGTCCTCGAACAAACCATCACTATAGTAGACAAAACAAAATTAAGATTTTATCATTCAAAGCACACCACACCTATGACCATGGTTATTTGCAACAATTAGGCTCTAGAATATGCATCACATATACTTTCCTTTTCTTATGTCATTCTTTAAAATTATTCAAACAAACACAACATGCTCACAACAATCCTAACCTCAAAAACTGATTCAATGTCACAATGCACTCATGGCTTGAACACTCAACATCATAGAGAAGTCTAATAACGTTACCTATCCCTCGTGAAACCATGTGCCCTCACAACAAGAACAAGAGAGCGAGTTCAATCCACACATTCGAATCTCATGATCAAATATATTTTAATGACTCACATATATCAAAGAAAATCTCTCACTCTCACAAAGAAGTCACATGCATGCAATTGATACCATAGGCTTGCCCTTAATGTAAATCTCTACTAATTTAAGCTCGCTCGATCTAGAATCAATTAGGACTTTTTCATGGTTGTAATGTGGGCTAAGGGACGGGTAGGATATATTTTAGGAATAGTGACTCAACCTCCTAAGCACTTTAACACATCACCAAATAACTTAAGCGCAAATTCTTCAACGCCATTTCAATTTCAAAAATAATATCATCCCCAATAATATTTTCTCTTTCTTTAAGCACTACTTTAATTCATACCCACTAGCAAGAACAAGACAACAATTTATTCATCTATATTTTTCCTTTTTTTTCAACTATTTTTTCAATTTCCGCTAGTGGTGTATTATTTTACAAAACAAGTGCACCTTTCTTCCTTTCATTGGTTCCACTCAAAAGCCACCCCACACTTAGTTCCTTCTTACTTCTTTTAGTGCTCATCTAACAACTAAAGTGCTTCAAGAGGTAAAAGGATCAAAACAATGTCAATTAAGAATAAAAAGGGTATAGGCTTGTAATGTAGGTACCAAATAAAAGTCAATAGGCTCAAATTGGTTAACTAGGGATAAATTTTATTTATGATAAGCAATAAGCTCAAAAAGATCAAAGAAAGCCTAAAATCATTTTTCAAACCGAGCATCACCTCAAATTTCGCTTCAACTCACATACCGGGCAAGTTCTAGACACAAGTACAATACATGAACAATACAAAAACCTCACCCCACATGGCATATGACTCACTAAGGACGATCACATTCCGACTCTCAAACAATGTAAGTATTCACGGAGCAACGAGATATTAAGCATTAAGCACAAAGTGAACATAAGTCATGTAAACGAGACATAGGTATCACAAAACATGCTATCCAATTTATAAAGGCTTCATGATCAATTTTAAAACATAGGAAAGGCACTACACATGCCAAAGCCTGAATATGCTACTATCAAACAAGTCAAGAGCCCCCTAGAAATCTCATATTTCTTCCTCCATTTATTTTCTAACTCTAATCTATTCTAAAAGAAAAAATTTACTACCCGGTTCAAAATACATCCCATGGAAAAGAACCGATGCACAAAGAAAAACCACAGGGGATTATTACTACCTACACAAAATTTTTACTAATTACTCAAGGCTACTACTCTATTTTTGTGCTGTTCTTTAGTTTTCTGTCAATCTCCTAATACTAACACTAATTTCAAGAATCAACTAAGAGTTACTCCATATCGATGAATTTACTACTATTACATGCCATTAATCCAGTGAATATTACAGCCCCCAACAGTCAAATTGTAACAGTTAAGTACATTCATCCATACAAAAAAATATGAATAACCCCCACCCACACTTAGAACTGTGTGTTGTCCTCAATGCACACAAATAAGGTAAAGTAGGGTGAGAAGAAACTCCCTCAAGTCAAGGTGGAAGGCTCATCCGCAGTCTGTGGAAGAGCATCTGCATCCATGGCATTCATCAAGACCCCCTCCAGCCTTACAATATAATCCTCACGCATAGGGAGAGCTGTCATTGTCCTATCATCACCAACTGGAGCTGATTCTGTAGCAGGTGGTACAGCGATCTCAGTAGGCCTGGTGTGTGGAGCCTCAGGGACTATAGGAGGAACAGGATTGGATGGTCCGGCAGTGGACGATGCAATCAGCTGTGAGATGTCTATATCTGCACGTTGAACCAGAGCTCTGAGGAGTAATGATATGTCCCTCATCATCGTGGCCTGCTCAGTCTGGACTCGGCTTAGATCTGCACGAGTCTGACTCAACTCGTCTCTGGTGGCACTCAACTCTACACGAGTCACTATCAACTCAGCCTTGTTCTCTTGCATATCCGCTTGCATTTTCTCAAACAACTGTTGAATGGTGAGCTTAGAAGACCTTCCCTTGTTCGGCTCTAGTTCCTGAGTAACATCATATGGTCCTGGAGCTTTAGGCTCAACGTCGTCATTCTCCTTGTCCTATGGTACTCCCATCTCTGTCAAGAAAGCTGATAGGGTATTTGCAAAGAACAACCTCCACTTGTAGTTCATCCTGGTATGTTGCATTTGGTCATGCATGATGGCTCCTAAGTTGAGCGGTATCCCCTCCAATAAAGCATACAATACTAGTGCTCGGTGTCGAGGGACATCAGTTTTGTGTTGACATGGCATCAGGCGGTTGCATATGAAATTTAGAGCCACACGTGCTAACGCACTCATGAATTCCTTGGCTATAGAATGGTACTCCATACTCCCATGCTTCCAATTTGCATCCTTCCTGGTAGGGCATATGACAGACTTAATGTGTGCATAATCTGGTGTTTTGCATATGGAGTCAAACCTATCTGTTAGTGTGTGTGGCACCCCTAAGAAATTATTCAGAGCTTCAGCTGACACATTAATATCTACCCCTCGTACTCTCACAATGCTGCCCCTGGAGTGACGCCAATTGGCGTAAAGCTCTCTAACGATAGTGAGGTTGGCCTTGCCGTGGCCCTTCAAAATAGGTCCCCATTGTTGCACCTCTCAAATTGATTTTAGAAACTCTGGGTACTTTTTCTTAAGTGCTCCGATGTTGATAGGCTTTTATCGAATGTACTTCTTTGAACCCAGTATCTTATTATAAGCTCGAAATGCCTTTTCATTAACAAAGCTCTTCTCCCAAGCAGCTCGGTCTATTAGTTCACCCTCATCTTCGTCACTCATGTCGCCATGTAGAAGCTCATTATCCGAATCTGACTCGGACTCAGATTCTGCAGTAATCTTCTGCTTTCCTTTATCATTCGGGTCACTCTGCTTGGAGGCTTTTCTCTGGTATGTCACAGGTTCTTTTATCTCTATCCCTTTGCTTGGCAGAGTTAATGATGTTGTTGTAATACCCTTTTTCAATGTCCTCCTTACTAATGGTTCTTCCTCTTCTTGCTCTGATTCATCAATCAACTGCCTAGTCTGCAGTTCCTTCTCCTTCTCAGTTCGCTTCCTTTTTTTTCTGTGGATTTGGGGCACCTGCTGCCTTTCCAGTAAGCTTTTTGGGCGGTTGCTTGTTATTATCTTTGTCTTGTTGCTTAGACAGTTTACTCGTTGCTGCCATTTATGAACCTAAGTACCTGCAATGCAAAGAAATCAACAATTAGCGTATAAAACAGTGAAGTTCAGCTATAAAGCAGTTGCAACAGCTTGCACTTCCAATTATTCGCAAATTCATGCCATTCAATACTTCATGAAACTATAGCTCATGACTTTCAGCAGGGATGTGATACTTTCTTCAAATTTTACAAATAAGCATTGCGCTATATAGATATCATTATGCCCAACATGAGGTTTATCCGAGCGACGCTCACTAACCATGTTCAATTGCACATAGCACCTCACTCGACCCCACACTTATTCTCACGACATATCATTACGCATAGCGCTCACACAATTTAAATCGAGTAACACTTTATAATTCAAGATGTCTAGCATGTGCCGGATGTTCAATTTATTTAGACAATATATCATAGGCTCAAAACATTACTGTACACAATCAACACAAACGACCTCACACTTATTCACTAGCATATACTAGTGTTGCTCGGTTACTCAGACTTCACCGGCGCCTAAATTTACCTCACGGGCAATTCGTCGAACATGTGATATGCAACAGTTGTGCCTAGTTCATTCTATCAGTTGGGTAATTCGACTACCCTCCCAAAATTAACGAGATGAAGGGAATTATAGTTTATCATCTCGTAACCATTACAACTAACAAGAACGACAACCCTAAACCTCAAACTTTTTCGGTTCCTCTCTTAAACACATGTGTAATATTTGAAATTGGCAAAACCTAACTTGTTGCTACCATTGAGAGAGGGAAGAGAGGAGAATTAGGAGAGAAGAAAAAGAAAGAACGAGGAAGACGATACGTACCTGTCGCGTTTGGATGCGTCGCAATTGGGGTGAGGCGGTGACTTTGGTTTTTTTTTTGGGCCAATTAAATTAAAAGAAAGAACGAGGAAGACGGGTTGAAGGGAAAATTGTGAGGGAGGGGATTTAGATGGTTTAAGTGTTTTAAGTAATACTTACCTGGGATGCATATTTGGACGCGACGCATCCTAAGTGACTTCTCTGAATTATTTTTGGACGCTGCTGTGGACGCGATGGGCAGACTTCACTGCCTTGTGCAATTAGTCCATCAATTTTTTCATGCTGAGGGGAATGCGACGCATCCGCCTCGTTTTCCCATATCTGGATCCCCTTTATATATATATATATATATATATATATATATATATATATATATATATATATATATATATATATATATATATATATATATATATATATATACACACACACACACACATACAAGATCTAATTCCTACAAAACAATGAACTAACTAACTTGGGCGGCCTCCTAAGAAGCGCCTGATTTAACGTCGCGGCACGACGCAACACGTTCTTCATGCCTCCACTAAATCCATCGAGGTCTTGTGACGTGCAATGTCACCACCCCAATAGTGTTTTACTCTCTGGCCATTTACCAAGAATGTCGCATTGGAACCCGTATCATGCAATTCCACCGCACCATGAGGTTTCACACTAACCACTTCAAACGGACCCGACCATCGAGATTTAAGCTTTTCTGGAAAAAGCTTTAGCCTTGAATTAAACAAGAACTTCTTGACCTGGCTCAAACTCACAATGTTAGATGTGCTTATCATGCCACCTTTTGGTCTTTTCTTTATACAATTTGGCATTTTCATACGCATGCAATCGAAACTCATCAAGCTCATTGAGTTGTAGCAATCTCTTCTCACCGGCCAAGTCCATCTCCATATTTAGCTTTTTAATCGCCCAATATGCTTTGTGTTCAAGCTCGACGGGCAAATGGCACGCCTTCCCATAAACCAACATGTACGAAGAAGTACCTATGGGGGTCTTGTATGCAGTGTGATACGCCCATAATGCGTCATCCAGCTTCCCGGCCCAGTCCTTTCTATTCCCACTTACTGTTTTTTCCAAAATCTGCTTTACCTCTCTGTTGGAAACTTCTACTTGACCACTCGTTTGGGGATGATAGGCAGTGGAAACCTTATGCTTAACTCCATATTTTGCAAGAATATTATTCAACAATTTGTTACAAAAGTGAGTTCCCCCGTCGCTTATCAACACCCTTGGAGTCCCAAAACGTGTGAAAATGTGCTTCTTTACAAAGCTTACCACTACCTTTGCGTCATTAGTAGGAAGAGCAATGGCCTCCACCCACTTAGAAACATAGTCGACCGCCACCAAGATGTACCTGTACCCATTAGAATATGGGAACAGTCCCATGAAATCAATCCCCCAAACATCAAAAAGCTCTACTGCCAGAATATTTTGCAAGGGCATCTCGTGCTTCCTCATGATAGTTCTGGTTCTTTGGCATCTATCACAATTTTTAACAAAGGCATGTGCATCCTTAAACAATTTTGGCCAATAGAAACCTGATTGTAGCACTTTTTGGGCGGTTCTATCCCCACCGTGATGACCTCCATATGGTGAAGCATGGCAGTCATACAATATAGCATTCATCTCTTCCTTAGGAACACACCTTCGCACCAACTGATATGCGCACTGCCTATATAAGAATGGCTTATCCCACATGTAGAGCCTCACATCATGTAAGAATCTTCTTCTATTGTCAGGTGTCAATTCTAGTGGCGTCACCCCACTTGCAATAAAATTCACATAATCTGCATACCATGGGGCTTCACCTGAGGTGACTGCTAATAATTGCTCATCAGGAAATGTTTCTTTGATTGACCCTCCTTCAGCTACATGGTTCCGACTTTCTAATCTGGACAAGTGATCAGCCACTTGATTTTCTGTCCCTTTTCGATCTCGGATCTCTAAGTCAAATTCTTGCAAGAGGAGGACCCAACGAGGATCCAACGAATCAACCTCGGCTTGGCGTCTTTATTTTCAAACAAGTATCTGATAGCTGAATGATCTGTGTAGACGATGACTTTGGTTCCCACTAGATAGGATCTGAACTTGTCAAACGCCCACACCACTGCAAGCAACTTCTTTTCAGCAACTGTATAATTCATCTGAGCTGGATTCATAGTTTTGCTCGCATAATAAATGGAGTGAAAGATTTTATCCCTCCTTTGCCCCAAAATCGCTCCGATTGCTATGTCACTTGTATCGCACATCAACTCAAATGGTTGTGCCCAATCTGGGCCAATGATAATTGGTGCAGTCACCAATCTTCCCTTCAGCTCCTCAAATGCTTTCACACATGCATTATCAAACTTGAAGGTGACATCTTTCTCTAGAAGACTGCATATCGGAGAAGAAATTTTCGAGAAATCTTTAATGAATCGACGATAAAAACCTGCATGGCCCAAGAAACTGCGAATGCCTTTGACGGATGTCGGTGGGGGCAATTTTTCAATCGTCTCCACCTTTGCTTTATCCACCTGTAGACCATCTTTTGACACCTTGTGCCCCAAAACTATACCTTCACGTACCATGAAATGACACTTTTCCCAGTTTAGCACCAAGTTCGTCTCTTCACACCTAGCAAGCACTTTATCAAGGTTCATCAAACAACTATCAAAAGAACATCCACACACAGAAAAATCATCCATGAACACTTCTACAAATCTTTCAACCATGTCAGTAAAAATAGCCATCATACACCTTTGAAAAGTCGTAGGTGCATTACAAAGACCAAAGAGCATTCTCTTGAACGCATACGTGCCATAAGTACACGTAAATGTAGTTTTCTCTTGGTCCTCTGGGGCTATAGCAATCTGATTATACCCCGAATAACCGTCCAGGAAATAGTAGTATTCCTGGCCAGCTAACCTATCAAGCATTTGGTCAATAAAGGGAAGGGGAAAGTGGTCTTTCCGGGTGGCATTGTTCAATTTTCTATAATCTATGCAAATTCTCCATCCAGTGACAGTTCTTGTAGGAATTAAGTCATTATTTTCATTAACTACTACAGTCATCCCCCCTTTCTTTGGCACACATTGAACGGGGTTTACCCATTTGCTATCAGATATTGGAAATACAATACCTGCATCAAGCCACTTAATCACTTCTTTTCTTACCACTTCTTTCATGATTGGATTTAGTCGGCATTGATGCTCTACACTTGGCTTGTGTCCGTCCTCCATGAGGATTTTGTGCATGCAGAAAGCTGGACTAATGCCTTTAATGTCAGACATTGTCCACCCAATTTCTCGCTTGTGCTCACGTAGCACTCTCAATAGCTTTTCTTCCTGCAATTTAGACAAGTGAGAAGAAACAATAACAAGTAAAGTGTCAGAACTACCCAAATAAGCATATTGAAGGTGAGGGGGTAGGGGTTTAAGCTCCAGTTTTGGAGCTTCTTCAATTGACGGCTTTGGAGGATGCCCGCTTGGCTTATTCAGGGGCTCAAACGGGTGTATTCTTTGTATGTAAGCACATGATGTATCTAGGATATGCATCATCTCCTCCACCTCAGCATCAATCATCAAGCTATCAAACAACATAATTGCTTTTTTTAGAGGGTCGTCTAGATATACATTCGCGTCGAGAAGTTGCTCATCCACCTTTACAACAGATATCATAGAGAGCTCCTCATAGTGGCGGGGAAGTTAGATTGCTTTGTAGACATTGAAGACTACTTCCTCATTGTCTACCCTCATAATCATTTTCCCTTCTCTCACTTTAATTATTGCATCACCAGTATCCAAGAGAGGTCGTCCCAATATGATTGGAACTTGTTCATCAGCCTCAAAATCTAGAATAATGAAGTCAGTTGGGAAGATAAATTTCCCAATTTGCAGCAGCACATCTTCAATCACTCCTTCCGGGTAGGCTTTGGACCTATCAACTAATTGCAACATCACAGTGGTTGGTCTTGGAGCTCCCAAACCTAATTGCTTAAACAAGGACAAGGGCATTAGATTTATGCTTTCCCCCAAATCACAAAGAGCACGACCCACATCACTATTACCGATTCGGACTGGGATAGTGAAGCTGCCAGGATCCTTAAGCTTTTGGGGAAGCTTGTTTTGGACCCTTGAAGTGCACTCCTCAGTAAGTGCAACTGTCTCGAACTCAGTCAATTTCCTCTTGTGAGCCACTATATCTTTTATGTACTTAGCATACTTTGGAATTTCACGAAGTACATCCACCAATGGAATATTTAATTGAACCTGACTCAGCATAGAGAGAAATTTGTTGAACCTTTGATCGTCATTCTTTTTCTGCAATCTCTGGGGGAAAGGTGGTGGTGGCCTTACAGCCTCCACTGGCTCTGAACTTGCATCATTTTTCTTTGACTCGTGTATTGCCTTAGGGGTCAGCTCCCCCTCAGGTATAGATTTGTCCTTTCTCTTCTTTGGCACTTCCTCTAGTTCCCTCCCGTTTCTAAGTGTAACTGCATTTACTTGAGGGTTCTTCTCTATATCACTGGGAAGAGAGCCTGTAGGTCTGGTATTTTGATTTGCTGCTAACTGCCCCATTTGCCTCTCAAGATTTCTGAAATCGGTCCTGAGCTGTTGATTGTCTAGCAACAACTTTTTTAGCAAGTCATGCGTACTCTCTTCTATTTGTTGGGGTGGCTTCTGAGGCTGATTAAAATTTCCTTGAGGCCTATACTGATTCTGATTTTGTTGATTTCCACCCCATGAGAAGTTAGGATAATTTCTCCAATTTGGATTGTAAGTGTTCCCATATTGTGCATGTTGATTCATAGGACCTCTGTTTTGTTGCCCCACATAGTATATAGATTTAGGATTCGTGGGGCACATGTTACTCATATGACTGTCACCACATATTTCGCAACAAATAGACATCTGCTGTACATGTTGCGTTTGTTGTGTTGTCATTCGGTTCATCTGATTTGCCAGCTTTGCAATATCTGCTCTCATGGCTGAGAAGTCATCAAGCTCAATCAACCCGGCTGACTTCTGTTTAATTGCTCTTCTTGCATCCCCATCTCTTTGCCAATTATGATCATTAGCTGTGAAGTTGTTTAGCAAGAGTTGAATTTCACTGTACGGCCTCGCCATGCAACTACCCCCACAAGCTGAATTGAGATTCATCTTTGATGCCTCGTCTAGCCCATCAACAAAAGTGTGACCCAATACCTCATCAGTCTGACAATGATGCGGGCAGTCTCTGAGTAGTTTCTTGTATCTTTCCCAAGCTTGACGAAGTGTCTCGCCATCCCATTGTTGGAACCCAAGAATTTGGCTCCTCAGCGATTTTGTCTTCTTAGTAGGGAAAAACTTAATTAGAAATTTCCTTGCTAAATCATCCCAAGTGTGGATTGAGTTTGCGGGCTCCTTTTGCAACCATTCCTTAGCTTCCCCCAATAGTGGAAAGGGAAATAATGTCAGCCTAACATAGTCCTTGGAAACGTTCGGATAATTGTAAGTGTCCGTAATTTCCAAGAAGTTCTGAATGTGCCTCTGCGGGTCTTCATGAGATAGACCCACATATTGTCCTGTGGATTGAATCAGCTGTACCATGTACTGTTTGAGTTCAAAATGCCCCGTGATGTCAGGCTTCATGATAGCCTGAGTCATATTAGCAAGATTGGGCCTTGCGGCTTCTATCACCGGACGCTCTTCATTACCTGCCATCTCTATTGGCTGTGGTTGAACTGCGATGTCCAACTCCCTTTCTATTCTCGCTCTAGCTTCGACTTCCTTTCTCACTCTATGAAGTGTTTGTTCAATTTCTGGGTCAAAAGGAAGTAGGTTGTTTCCACTTCTACTCCTCCGCATTCAAGAGAAGAGCCTGCGTTAACACAAACAAGGCAAATTGAAAATTAAAACTTGAACAAATAAGTAATAAAAGCTTAACTTAGTCAAGTAGCTAATTTCTAGGTCCCCGGAAACGGCGCCAAAGACTTGTTGCGGCCAAACGCACACGCAAGTATACACGGTCGTCAAGTAATAAAGTGACTAAAAGTCGGATGTCGAACCCACGAGGACTTATGATTAACTATTAACTAAATTAGACTATCCTAATTATCTAAACAAGAATTAAACCTAAAAATATTTGATTCTAAACTAATAAAATAAAATAAAAAAATTTATAAATAATAAATTTTGAACAGAGAAAGAGCGAATTTTTATGATATCAATGTAATGAAAACGATCTAGGGTTATGGGCTATCTAACAATCCTATTGTATTCTTCAATTGAATTGACCGACTAATTTATCTAGCTTATTGGTTGACAAGGTTAATATTGCTCATAAGAATCTGTCGAGTTTTTACTCGCCTATTCAAGCTAACCTAACGCCTATATGTCTATGGAGTTAGAATCAATAAGAACGCATTTATAATTCCTGTAAATCAACCAAGCAAGGCAATTAGGTATATGTCTATCCTAACCACGAATCCGTTCCCCGATGCCCGAGTTCAAGAACTTACTCTACTCAATCCTATATGCAATCTAGAATTCTCACTTTCGAGTTCAATTCTAGATTCGTAGATAGTATTCAATTGGTGATCAAGCAATTAAATAATTAAGCGCAAGATTGAATAAATAAACCAATATGATAAATCAAGAAGGCAAAATCAATATCCGAATAATAATAGCCATGAAAGAACCACAACCCTAGAACGTGAAGTTTAGCTCCATATAGACATGGTAGCCAAACAACAAATCATACAAAGAAAGATAAAAATTACAAAGTTTAGTGGGAGAAAGATGGAACTTGATGAATTCCGGCCTCCACGACGGATCTGTGCTTGTGTTTTCCTCCTTCCCCATATGTTAGTTGACCTAAAAGAGGCGTTTTTGGCTTATATATTGCGTACAAAGTCTTGGGCCAAAGTTCTCCTATTTCTAGTCCAAATCAGCTTCAGGGATTGATGCTAGGGTGGATGCATCGCATCCACCTTGTCCTCCACTTCTCAGCTTCGCATGCTAGGGTGGATGTTCGCATCCACCCTTTGTTCCTCCATCTCAGCTTTTCCCAGGTGCGGATGCTATGGGCCGACTTCACTACTAAGGGTGCATGAAATCTAATTTTTTTTCTAGATTGGATGTGACGCATCCAACCCCTCTTCCTCTAGCTAGAGCACCTTTTCTTCATAATTTTGCATTCCAACCACCCTAAATCATCACACACAACTCAATTAGTCATACAACCAATAATTAAACCATGTTGGGCATTTTAAAGATCAAATAGCATCAAAAAGCAGTTAAAACATGGGTAAAGTAACATCAACACATATCGAAATATGCCAAACATCAATACCTGAGTCGATTCTCTTAACAATACTTCTAACATACGGCAATCGCGACCAAACACGTGATGACAAGATCAATTAGGGAAAAATCCGCATGATATTCCTACGAAAGATTGCACTGTACTCCCTTAGAATCGCAAAATCCTGTTGCTATAATATTACGTAGTATAACTTCTTTTGCTGAAAATCCATTGTTTGGTAGATGTAAAACATCTCCATTTTTGTAACTTTGATCATAACATTGCATAAGTTTTCTTGCTGAAGTTCATCCGTAACTTGAAGATAAAGTATCTTTATTTTTTGTCAATTAAAGAAGTGATTTGATGACATTCTTTAATCCAAAGAGATAAAGTTCCCATCTCTTGAAGTGTTGCCACCTTGCAAGGTGATTCAAGAGTCACCTAATATATTTCCATGCGGCTGCCCCATTTTGCCTTAGTCTTTATCCAAAAGACTTTAATTAATCAACCACTAATTATTAATTAACTTGTTAATTCCTCCATTATCCAATAATCAAGAATTATCTCTAATTACTTAAAATACTACTCACTTTTAATACACCTTGCTATCATGGTCATGTGGTACCTTGTATGGCACTAGTCCATAAATATCTGGTATTTTAGCTCGGACCGTATTTTATCCCAAAATGTCAAACTTCGACAAAAATTTATTTTCTTCGATTTGCTTACCCTCTCACATTCACGAATTTACTCATTACTTGTTTGAAATAGCATAATGCTTATAATCTCAAAATAATTCCATTTCCGAACTTACGTCGATTAACTTACGACGAAACTTTAATTTACGAAAAATGCGGGATGTAATGTCTTATTTTCGAGCTTCCATCAATTTATTTATGGCGTACTTTCACGTACGAAAACATGGGGTGTAATATCATTCCCCCCTTTGGAACATCTGTCCTCGAATATTGACTGATGCACTTATCATTCTCGCTTGCGAATACTTTAATACTCTTCTTGCCATTTAGGCAACTGTTCTTTGAATAAATCCAAAAGCCAGGGCATCCCCCCTTTCCCCAATTTAGGCCTATTTCTCACACTACGGTCTGTGGTTGGAATTTTTCTAATCTCGTAACTCTTGCTATCTTCTGTCATGCAGCTTGTACTACTTTTTCCTTGTATGTGCGCCTTTGCGACTCTTCTCTCCTTTTTCCTCCAGTTTTTAGCCAATCTCTAGGCGTCACTTTTTAAGCATATACAGAGCTTGAAAAGATGCCTCTTTGGGCATTTATAGGTATACTGAAATTCTTTGCTCGATACTTCGTTGAACTTACGAATATTGCTATATCTTATTTCATAGACCCGGTTTATCCATTTGTATGACTTTACTGCTCTAGGTAGGTCATACTATACCATAACTCTTACTTCGATTTATCGTTACTGAGGTTTTCTACTAAACTCCAGGTTACTTTCGTTGCTTATCCCATATGTATAAATCTAAATCCTTTAATACTTCCTCAATACTGTTCATCTTAAGAATGACGGCCTAATCTCATCTCATACTTCGTGACTTTTATCCATCCATTGTTGATTCACCTCAATATTGATCTACAATCTACCACTGATAACTTGAAACCTCTTACATAATCACTAGGGCTCACGTTGCATTGCGGAACATTTGAAGTGATTTTCCTGATCCACTTAGCGGCGATACTGTACTTCAATAACCGCACTTTATAGCATCCCAATGTGACTCACTTACGTGTCTATTTTAATCCTGTACAATTCATGAAATCCCTCCAAATCATCACTCAATCGAAGGTCCAAATGGCATCCTTCATTTATCACAAGTATACCCTCATTTTACTACCAGGGCAACATTCCATCTCTTTTAAATGCTTTTAGTCTTAGACTCCTTTGAGTTCATTCAGGCTATACTGAGCTTTCTATAACTTAGAGAAACCATCAGCTCTTTTGTTTTTATGGGCTTAATCCTAAGGACTTATCCATTCTCATCACCTTCTCACCCACCCTTTCTTATCCTTACTCATGTCTTCCTAAAACCTTATCACTTTACCATACTTTAGCTTGCGACCTACACATATCTAGTTATACTACTCACAACCTTCTTCCAACTTGCTTGCACCATAGATTTCCTTGTGTTATTTTGGAACATCAAGCGAGACATCACATCATCTCAAACTCTTCTTTACTCTCTTAACTAGGCCTCTCGGTACGTAGAAACCATAGGCTGGAAGATATATGCCACTGATGACGCCGCTATCATTCCTGGATACTGAATCCCAGTGCTTCTAGCCTTTTATCCGAAGTATGGACTATTCACGATCTTCTGCATTTGAGTATCTTGTGCGTTGTTCACCTTTACCTTACTTACCTTAATATCTCGCATCAAATCTTCTATCTCTTTCATGACCTCCCTTCCACATAGGTATAATTCACATCCGCGACTTGAAGCTCTATTATAATACTTGCACCTCTGGTGCATACACACTCCGGTGGGAGCTTCATATTGACTTCTTATGAGGCTGGTACTTTTCTAACTGACTTTATCATAGACCATTATAGAATATGGCTACTGTACTATCTCTCTTGTACCTCTGATATTAAGAGAGATCCTGCAATGTTCTCAATCACGATTTCTATAATTTTCTGGGTCCAATAATCAGACTCCTGATTTACTTCGTTGTTGCAACTCTTTAGTTTTCTCTTCCTTCTGATCAGCCTTATGTAGGTTTAAGCTATCTTCCGATTTATGGCTCCTGGTATTAGTTATTACTTTAGGCTTTCATGGGCGCTATGGAATATCCATGATACAATCTTCTGACAATTCAATCCCTTGTCTATGACCTGGACTAAAGTCTTTCTTTTAACTTATACCAGAGTCTTATACAGCTGTATGATTGTCAACATACATGCTGCATGGATAATACTTCAAAATTTTGAGTGCATTCATAACGTTACTAACCCTGGATTATTGATCGAATAATTCCTTTCGTTCCATCTCAGCTTTCTTTAAACGTAAGCAATTACTTTTCCTGGTCTTTCTACCCCCTTATTGCGTGCATACTTAGCATATCTTAGTTCCCGTGCATGTCAGAATTTTGTGCAATTCATATGGTTTTGAATATTACTTTTGGTTTCATTTCCAACTCATTAGCCATGCTAGGTGCCATTTCCTTATGGGGTGCATCCAATGTTGTTGTGAGACTGTTGTTACAAGACCATTTCCTCTTTTTGGTCATCGTACTTAGGTTGAAGCCTTCTTTCTTATTTCCTCAGCTAGTCTTTCGTTTTCGTACTTAGGGAGGACCCTCTGACTCTTGTAAAGCTGCGAGCTTATTACATTGTATACTTGACGGAGTTTTTGATGTTCTTCCTCGCCTATAATTATCCGTAATTACTTATTTCCGCGCATTTGTGCTTGTAGGGTTGCTCCTGAACTGAAGTTTTTGACTGTCTTCCCAGTGAGACTATCTTTTATTTCCATAACATTCATACGGTACCTTTAACTACCCCAACTCTTGTCTGAATATTTCCCAAGGATCACGATGTCATATCTGCGAGACTGAATTTCCCATGTTGGGGTTAACTACGTTTATCTTGCACGATCTGTTGATTTGTCTGTAACCTCTTATCTAGCCATGACTAGGCTCTTCCTAAATCAACTACTAACTACTCGTTGGCCCATTCTCAAATCAATATTCCGCGTAATCTTTCTTGGGTCATTTTCTTTATCTTAACTTACCTCTCGTACTGGCTCCTTATTTATCCATAACATCCTGAGCAGGAACCCCTCACTTCCTCTCCTTGATGTCGTATGTTGCATAATGTTCTGGGATTGTAGCCTATCTGTAGGCTTTGAATAAGTGCAATCTCATCCCTTTCTTATTTTCATTGCATTCTTCCTTTACTATTCCATAGCTACTAGAACCACTTAATTCTGACTTAATGCCACATCACTCCATATTCCCCACTTTAGGGGAGTACTAATATTTAGAGCTACGACGATCTACCTATAGATGTTTTATCTCTTTATCTTTTTTGTCTTTTCACATCATCGATGATCCTTACTCGCCTTGATAACGAAATTTCCTTACTCGCGAGGGTGACACTTAGTGTAACTAGCACATATAATCTCTTAAGCTTAACTTTGCTCACATTGCTTGCTTTAGGGAAGCGTCTTCCTGAATGACCATTCTCTGAATTTCTCATGAATCTTCTTCTGTTGTCCACTCTATTATCGCCGGAATGAAATATGAAATTCTCATGATGCTTACTATTATCCAATCACTCAATCCCTAATTCATGTTTAGTTTATCTTGTTCACCAGCCCATACTGATTTTTATTGTTCTGGGGTCTAACTTTTCCTTCCGGTAGTCGCGTTGGAGTCACGAACTTATTTCTTGAAATGAGGATATGACTTTATGGACTATACTCTTTTGTTGTCTCAAGGCCTATCACCTCTCGTCTTTTCATTCAATTGACTATAGACTCTGTAATACTGTCATCTTTTTTATCTACAGTTGTCATCCATGTATCATATCTTACTCGTAATGCTTCATTAAATCTTTTCTTATTTACCGCTAACATTTATGTCTATCACTTTTTTCTGAAAACTCGAACAAGACATTCTTTTGCTTTTAGCTCCCCTTTACTCCATCTACTGGCTCTTCAGGTTGCCTAACATTCTTTCCCTAATAGGGACGGGAGCCACACTAAGGTAATATTTATCCCTTCAAGGATTCCAGTACCTATACTTGTAGTACTTATATCTGGCTGTACTATTTTAGAGTGCACCATTTGGGTGTCTCACAAGGAGATCCACTACCACGTTTGCACTATCCTTCAAAAATGTCAACTAACACTAATAATCCATCCACCACTTTGGGTCACTCTAACCCCATCCGGATCCTGATATCCGTCCTTCTATTATACTACTTTTGTTGGCTTCCATAGGGCATAAATGAGATGGGTGTGGCCAATTCTACATACATCTGTTACTGTTGAAGGTAAGTCACAATGCTTATATTTTTCTGCCGGAGTTGAAAATACCGATAATCTTCATTAACTGGGTACCTCGTACCCTTCTCACCTTGCTCCTTTTACTTGTTGAAGCTTGTATCTATCTTCTGATTGATTCTCTTATTCCTTTTTACCGTAAGAGTGGATAGACATTCTTGCCTTAGGGATCCTTATCAAAAGGCTTACACATCTTAGTACATACATGATCTTTTGAATACCTCATATTTATCCATCATAAGCATGATGCAAAAATTGAGTTCCTCTGACTAAACTCTTCCACAACTATATCTCTTACCAATCGTCCTTCTGGATGGAGGCATCATCATATTATAAATAAGATAGAGTTTAGAAAATTGAGTTCTTACAATTGAGCTCTACCACACGATCTAGAGTAAGAATAAAAAGTGACAGTCCAAAAACCCATGTAGCCTCCTGCTTATAAGTGTGGTGCACAACACACTCATAAACAAGACTCTACTAGACACGACTTGTAGACTCCCTAGGACATAACTGCTCTGATACCACTTTTGTCACGATCCAAACCGATAGGCCGTGATGGGCACCTGGTACCTTACTCAACCGAGTACCAACATAACATATCTTTCATATCATTCCATCATAGGTAAATGAACCGTAGTAAATCATGAGGGAATAAAATTATACATATGACATACTGGCCTATAAGACCAAAACGATCACTCGTACACTGAATATAGGCCGACAAAGCCGTACAATCTTTCATATACATGACATATGTCTACAAGCCTCTAAGAATACATAATTGTCATAAAGGTCGGGACAGAGCCCTGCCATACCAAACAATACACAACTAAATCATACTGACCAAACAAGCAATTCCGGAGCAATTGGAGTGCACCAACATCTTCTACTGAGCTGATTGCCTACTTGGAGGACTCTCGACATGTCTATCGACACCTGCGGGCATGAAACGTAGCATCCCCAAGCAAAAGGGACATCAATACAAATAATGTACCGAGTATGTAAGGAACAAAAATCAGTAAATAATAGACATGAGAGAAACATGGAGTAAAAGACCTGACATGTACGTGTGCATAGCTCTGTGAATCATTTCATTTTTATAATGTCATGAATATGCGTATAAATATCATACCATGCATAGGTATATGTGTTCATAACATCATCAAGGCTCTGAGGGCATCCCATCATATCATCTCGGCCATTGTGGGAAAATCATCAACGTATACCAGTTGATCAGGTGGTGGTGCGTATATAACTGCCGTAACCTTTTTACATATCCCATATACATATAATATACATATATATATGTATATAATGCCATCTGGTCATGGGTCAATGTACATGAATGCAATGCATAAGAATTACGTCAATAAAATATTTCAGGGTGTCATAAGACCATTATGCCTTTGAGTTATATCATGATGTAAACTTTTTCAACTTACGTATTTTTCTGAGACCCATGAACAGATGATATAATAATAATTCATATGGGGAATCAATAACATAGACACCCCTAATACTTCTATAATAGAGTCATTTATGGAAGTCGAGCATTTGCTCGTTTCGTTCGTGTCGTATAGATCATGCCAAAAAGAAAGAAGGGATAGCCTTAACATACCCGAGTCGATTCTCTTAACAATCCTTCTAACATACGGAAATTTTGACAAAACACGTGATGGCAAGATCAAATTAGGAAAAAATCCGTATAATATTCTTGAGAAAGATTGCACCGTACTCCTTTAGAATCGCAAAATTCCGTTGCTATAATATTACGTAGTATAACTTCTTTTGCTGAAAATCCATTGCTTGGTAGATGTAAAACATATCCATTTTTGTAATTTTGATCATAACATTGCATAAGTTTTCTTGCTGAAGTTTATCCGTAACTTGAAGATGAAGTATCTTTATTTTTTGTCAATTAAAGAAGTGATTTGATGACATTCTTTGATCCAAAGAGATAAAGTGCCCATCTCTTGAAGTGTTTCCACCTTGCAAGATGATTCAAGAGTCACCTAATATATTTCCATGTGGCTGCCCCGTTTTGCCTTAGTCTTTATGCAAAAGACTTTAATTAATCAACCATTAATTATTCATTAACTTGTTAATTCCCCCATTATCCAATAATTAAAAATTATCTCAAATTTCTTAAAATACTACTCACTTTTAATACACATTACTATCATGGTCATGTGGTACCTTGTATGACACTAGTCCATAAATACCGGATATTTTAGCTCGGACTATATTTTATCCCAAAATGTCAAACTTTGACGAAAATTCATTTTCTTCGATTTGCTTACCCTCTCACCTTCACGAATTTACTCATTACTTGTTTGAAATAGCATAATGCTTATAATCTTAAAATAATTCCATTTCCAAACTTACGTCGATTAACTTACGATGAAACTTTAATTTACGAAAAATGCGGGATGTAATGTTTTATTTCCGAGCTTCCATCAATTTATTTATGGCGTACTTTCACGTACGAAAATATGGGGTGTAATAAAGAACCAGCACGTCATCTATATGATCATCGGTGGCGTCGATGCCCCTCAGGGGCCGATACTTAAACACACTAAGACATCGGTTATGAGAGAAAAGCGATCTCGAACTTGGGATTACGCACCCATAGGAACCTTGTCCTTTAATGATGAAGATGTAGAAGGAGTCATGAAACCTCACAACGATGCACTGGTAATATCCGTACTTATGAATAAAACTAAAGTTAAGCGTGCGTTAATTGATCCAGGTAGCTCGACCAATATTATTAGATCGAAGGTTGTAGAACAGCTCGGTCTACAAGACTAGATCGTACCCATAACCCTGGTTCTAAACGGATTCAATATGGCATGTGAAACTACCAAAGGCGAGATAATTCTGCCGATAAACTTTGCCGGGACTATCCAGGAAATGAAGTTCCATGTAATAAAAGGCGATATGAGATACAACGCCCTTTTTGGAAGGCCGTGGATCCACAATATGAGAGCTGTACCTTCGACCTTCCACCAGGTTCTTAAATTCTCAATATCGGAGAGAATCAAAACAGTGTACGGGGAACAACCGACAGAAAGGGAAATGTTTGTCGTCGAAGAAGCAATTCTGATATCCTCGCCTTCTTCGACAAAGGGGTCAGGCTCAAAGGGGGAACGTGATGCCAAATAGCAATCGCAGACGTCAGCTTCGAACCAACCAGAAGATCAGAAGATCGATGAAGATGATGAGCAAGGGATCCCAAGATCCTTCTTGGTCCCCGATGACTCCGACGTGACCCAATCAACGATCGAAGAACTGGAGCAAGTCGTACTAATCGAATATATGCCCCGAACGAAAGGTATACCTGGGAACGAGATTAACCCCCGAACTCAGGAAAAGGCTTATTCAATTTCTTATTGATAATATAGATTGTTTTGCTCGGTCCCATTTAGACATAACAGGGATCCCGCCGGATATAACTACGCATCAGCTAAGCCTGGATATTGTCAATACCGTATCACCCCAGTGGGAACGGACATGCCGAATCTACAAACAAGACTATCATCCAAAACCTGAAGAAAAGGTTGAACGAAGCTAAAGGGAAATTGAGAGAAATTCTGCCCGAAGTCCTTTGGGCATATAGAACAACATCGAAGTCCAATACGGGGAAAACTCCGTTTTCTTTAGTGTATGGTTCCGAAGCATTAATTTCAGTCGAAGTCGAAGAAACCAACACAAGGTTTCGACATACATCGGAGGAATTAAACCACAAGGCTATGAGTACTAGCCTCGAATTATTAGATGAAAAACGAGAAGCGGCACTTGTTCGAATGACTGCGCAAAAGTTACGAATCGAAAGGTACTACAATAGAAGAACCAACCTCCGCCACTTCAAGATCGGTAACTTAGTCCTAAGGAAGGTCACCGCCAACACTCGAGATCCTAATGAAGGGAATCTCGGCCTGAATTAGGAAGGACCCTATCAAGTCCTCGATATAGTCGGAAAAGGATCTTATAAACTCGGAACGATGAATGGCGAACCATTACCAAACAACTGGAATATATCACTTCTCAAACGATATTATTGTTAAGGTATGATTTTATCCCTCCTTTTGTCTATATATATTCGATGTTAACTCATTGCAGGAGTTTAACCAAAAATATCGATACCTCAGGTTTTAAAGTACGCGTTGTACTCTTTTTCCCTTAGATCGGTTTTTATCCCAACCGGGTTTTTCCGACAAGGTTTTTAACGAGACAACAACTATGTGCTACATGAGGACAATTCAATAGTATCCAAGGCTTCTTTACAATTAACCTCGAATATTGGGAGAGCTTTACCATTAAATAAATCGAGTTCGATACAAGAAAGTTATTTCGTACCAAAGTCATGTCAAACAGGGTCTCGATAGGGAAAAGTGTAAGGGCCAAATGGTCAAAACGAACCATGCCCGCATAATTTTTCTCGAGCCCTGACACAAAATACGAACACATGTATAATGACCTCTTTACCGATAACTAATATTTTGAAAATTTCGTTCTGCTTCATGATTCAAATAGGCTTAAGGGTCGACCACTACCGAAGGAGTTTTGAAAAAACTTACACCATAAAGCCTACGGGCTGCAATGCTTCGAGTTCGAGCAATCACTCACTCGACTATTAAGCCTAAGGGCTATCTTACTTCGAACTCGAGCAATCACTCACTCGACCATAAATCCTACGGGCTACATCATTTCGAGTTCGAATCACTCACTCGATCATTAAGCTTACGAGCTACATTACTTCGAGTTCGAATCACTCACTCGACTATTAAGCCTAAGGGCTATCTTACTTCGAGTTCGAGCAATCTCTCACTCGACCATAAAACCTACGAGCTACAATACTTTGAGCTCGAGTTCGAGCAATCACTCACTCGACCATATATCCTACGGGCTACATTAATTCGAGTTCGAATCACTCACTCGACTAATAAGCCTACAGGCTACAATACTCCGAGCTCGAGTTCGAGCAATCACTCACTCGACTATTAAGCCTAAGGGCTATCTTACTTCGAGTTCGAGTAATCACTCACTCGACCATATAGCCTACGGGCTACATTACTTCAAGTTCGAATCACTCACTTGACTAATAAGCCTCCGGGCTCCATCATTTCGAGTTCAAGCAAATACTCACTCGATCATAAAGCCTACGGGCTACAATACTTATAGCACGAGTTCGAGTAATCACTCACTCAACTATTAATCCTAAGGGCTATCTTACTTCGAATTCGAGCAATCACTCACTCGACCATATAGCCTACGAGCTACATTACTTCGAGTTTAAATCACTCACTCGACTAATAAGCCTACAAGCTACATCATTTCAAGTTCGAGCAAATACTCACTCGACCATAAAGCCTACGGGATACATTACTTCGAGTTCGAATCACTCACTTATTAAGCCTACGGACTATGTTACTTCGAGTTCAAATCACTCACTCGATAAATAAAGCCTACGGGATACATCACTTCGAGTTCGAGCAAGCACTCACTCGACTACTAAACTTAGGGGCTACTCTTATTTCGAGTTTGAGCAAATACTCACTAGACCATTAAGCCTACATGCTATATCACTTCGAGTTCGAGCAATCACTCACTCGACTATTAAGCCTACGGGCTACCTTATTTCGAGTTTGAGCAAGCACTCACTCAGTTATAAAGGCTACAAGGTCCAAATACGATCGAATTGCCTAAAACCTTATAAAAATCTTCATAAGGTATGAATGAAACAAAATCTTCATGAGGCAGAGAAAAAAACAGAGGAAAGTAGGGAAAAGAAAAGATCTTTATATATATATATATAAAAGAATGTTTACAATGTCCGAACAAGACCCTACACAGAAAACCAAAATGAAAACTAAGGGCTAAGTTTCTTGGTTATATACGGGGACAGTCTCTTCTCCATCGAGCTCCTCCCCGCTCTCAGACCCACTTTTGCTCCCATCATCAGCATCATCATCAGCATCACCATCGTCATCACCGGAATCCAAGGCTTCAGCATCGGCTTCGAGTTCTTTAGCCTTTTTTATCTCTTCGGCGAGATCGAAACCTCGAGCATGGATCTCCTCGAGGGTCTCCCTCCGAGATCTGCACTTGGCAAGTTCAGTAATCTAATGTGATCGAGTGTTGGCGGTCTCGGCTGCCTCTCTTGCTTGTACCTGAGCAGTTTCAGCATCGTCCCGATAGACGGCCACAAATGTATCTGCATCGGCCTTTGCCTTTTTAGCCTTAGATTTTGACTTGGCGAGTTTGGAGGCCAACCGAGCCTCGTGCTCCTCTATTCTTCTTGCTTGAACCGAGCTTTCCCCCTTCATGCTCTGAAGTTGGTTTTCGGCTGATGATAATTGGGCTCGAGTAGCCTCTTTCTCTGCAGCAAAACGGTCCATACTTTCTTTCAACTTCAAGGACTCTGCCTTTATCACATGGACCTCATCATAGAGTTTTCCGATCATCTCAAGTTTCTGCTGCAGCTGTGAGACCAAAATATTAGCCATCGTTCCGATATCGAGCCCATAGGCTTTTAATAGTATCATTACCTGCTCAGACAGACCGGTCTGATCCTGGTGAGCCTTGGCCAACTCAGCTCAGAGGTTTTTGATTTCCTTTCCCCTTTGCCTTAAGAGGCATTTAAGGGAATTCCTCTCCTCCATGACCCATTGAAGGTCGGCCTCGTATCGACGCAGCTCAGTTCGAGACTGAGAACATGCTTCTCGATGAGCTGTTGCAGCCTACAAAGAAAGAAGAAAAGAAGTTAGAATAGAATAGCAAACATAAAAATGGTATCAACGAAAGGAGATAGAGCTTACCCAATTTAGAGCTTGTTGCACTTCACAGAAAAGGCCTGGCACATCACTAGGGCCAGCAACATCCTCGACACCAGTAAATAAATCACAGAAGGGGTCCTCCCCTTCATGTGATCGGTTTATCTCGAGGGCCCCCAAAGCTTGGGTATCCCGAATCGCCCCTTCGGAAAAGACAGGGAGATTGGGAGAGTCCCCGATTACTGTTTCCCCAAGCGACTCGCTTGAGGCGTTCTCCTCAGTTCGGAGAGCTTCAGGATCGGTCTCTTCTGATATACCCACCGATTGTCGACTTCAGTAGGAAGCATCCTCGATCTCTAGCGGTTCAGGTACTCAGCCCGAACCTTCCTCGATTATCTCCTCAATCCGAGGCGGAGCTTTATAAAGCACCATCAATGCGGGTGTCTTTGGGGCATTGATGGTTTTCTTCATTCGGGCCACCAGCAGGGACCCGTCGTTTTCTTCTTCATCTCCATACCTTAGACGCAGAACTGATTCTACGGTAAAAGGAATGGTATTCTTCCTCGGCTTATTATCTTTCACCGGCTTTGGATCAGAGACCGAAGCCTCTTCCTCAACGGATGAGGGCCTCAAAACCGCATCTTTTCCCACACCTACATACAGGAAAATTGATTTAAGTATATGTAAAGCATCTTGTTCAAACTACCAAAGATACAAGAAAGAGGCTCACCATGATTTTTAGCCTCCTATCGGCCCTTGGACAAATCACACCACAAGCGCTCGGCATATGTGGAGGTCGAAGCTAGATCCCGTACCCAGTCCTTGAGATCGGGGACTGCACCGGGCATCCAAGGAACCGCATCACAAAAAGGGGGATATCGGTGAGGAAAGGAATGAAGAGGCAAAATAGTAGGAGATAACAGCAGAATTACACTTACGCTTCATGTTCCACTCCTCGGGAAAGGCATCTTTTCAGTCGGAATCAGGTCCGAAGTCTTTACTCGAACGAACCTGCCCATCCAGCCTCTATCCCTGTCCTCGTCTATACTCAAAAACATAACCTTGGTAGCCCGATGCTAAAGTTTTATTAACCCGCCTCGAAAGAGGCGAGGGAAGTACAATCAGATGAGATGGTCGAGGGTGAAAGGCATCTCCTCGATTTTGTTTACGAAGTAACGGATCAAAATAACGATCCACCAAAAAGAAGGATAGATCTGTCCTAGGGTTATTTGGTATTGACGGCATAAATTAATAATAACAGGATCGAGGGGACCTAACGTGAAAGGGTAAGTATACACATTTAAACCCCTTTCACATAAGTGGTGATATCTTCTTCAGAAGACGAGATTACTATTTCTTTATTCTCCCAATTGCAATCTTTCTTTAGCTGTTCGAGGTGCCTCTCGGTTATCGAACACATATACCTCGATACTGGCTCACATCGGTCGAGAACCGATGAGCCTTTATCGATCTTAAAATCAGAGGTAAGAACACACGCCCCAGGAATGCACTCCTCAGGCCATGCCTCCACCGGTGTTTTGTCGGCGGCAGGTTGTGAAGAAGAAGTTTTTTCTTTCTCAGGAATGGTTTTTGATGTTTTTGCCATTTCTGGATTTAAAGATCAAAAATAGAAGGAGGTAACAGAGACGTGGTGTTCTTGAAGAAAGATTTTGCAGAGAAGAATCACAGATTTGCGAGCGAATTCAGAAAGTGTGAGAAAGAAGTTAGAAAATTTAGAGTTTGAAGATGTAAAAGTGATTAGAAATGAAAAGGGGGTTATTTATAGGTATAGCAATGGCGGTTCAATTTCGATAATGGCCGACCACCATCTGACACGCATTAAACGCCTTGAAAAACTTAACCGACGGGACAACTATCATGTGCGTCATGATCGAGCCCAATGTAAACGTCAGCTTATATCTGATCGAGCCGTTGGAAAATCATGTCGTTTCTCGCTACATCCTTTCCGAGAAACGAAGAGACTATCTGTATACGGTAAAAACCGGTTAGACCTTCGTACGAACTGGTCTAAATGGTAATACATTGGATCGGAGAAGCGTCTTCATAATATCAAGAGTCACTGGACCAAGCCTCGAGCCCTAGGGACCGATCAATGTCGAGCTCGAATCCAAATCGAACTGTGATGCAAAGTGAAGTTATCGAGCTTATGAGGTAGAGACCGACCTATACTGACCCCGAATCAATACAAGGATTCGAGTCAGAATCGAGCTCGAGTCAAGATCGAGGGCTCGAGTCAAGATCGAGAGCTCGAGTCGATACCAAGCTCGAGTCAATATCGAGCTCATAGACAAGAGTCGTTGCAATCCCACTAGAGGAGAGAATCCTGATAGGAATTATGGAAAACTGATGTATCATAGGTCTCCCACTATGTATATTTAATTATATCTAAAGTAGGATCCCTCCACTATAAATGAGATGGTTATTATTTCTGTGAATACCAAGTTTTTGGCATACATTGTTACTGAGATATCATACACTCCCATATTCAAGAGTTATTATTTTTTGGTTTCATAAATTGATTCATCTTGCTTAATCTATAAATCATCTTCTTTCCAACTTTGCTTATTTTTCATTCTCTACAGTCAACACTTGATATTTCTATTCATTCTTGCGATTTGTGTCAAGTTATACCACATATCCTTAGAACTACGTACAAATTTAACTCTTTCTGTTTTTCGGGTAAACAACAGTTTTACCCTGCATTTCTGCAAGAGGCTATTTCCATGGCTCGAACCCGTTACCTCCTGGTTAAATGGCAACAACTTTAATAGTTACGCCAAGTTTTCCTTCTTAAAAGTTATACATAGTTGTAAAAAAAAAAAAGACTGTCGTCCATATGTTAGTGAAGTTAGTTTTCCCTTTTTGGTATAAATCTTTTTTCTTGGAATCATTTTCTGGTTGTCAGCGAAACACCAGAACTTCCTTACGTAAAACATTTTCGTGAAAAATAATTTTCGTCGTCACTCTAAACAGAAGAGTTGCACTATTTGCGCATATAAGTTTGTGAAGCTCTGAAAAAACCATGGGCATGCCTTTCAAATATAAAGAGAAAACTAGTTATATTAGTATAAGTTTACAAAAACTTAAAAAGCCAGAAAGCTATATATATGTTAGTGAAATTCAGGTATACAATCAAGAACAGGCTTCCATCCTTTACCATTAGTTGTATTATCATATGTTTGTTTTTCTTTCTTAATAAGATGAGAGATTTCATCAACTGTGATTAATCCTTCTTCCTTGAGCAAAGCTTGCGTTCTTTCTTAGTAATAACAAGCTTAATCCTTACTACCTCTATCCTTTGCCTAGCTTCTTATTCTTGAATTACTTCTTTTGCAAATTTGACCACCTTTTTTTGGGCTGGTTTTGGAGGACACTGGCAATATAGGCAAAAGATAAAAAAAAAAAAAAGATAATAAAGTTGTCCAGCTAACATGTTAGAATTTGGTAGTAGATGTTGAATTACTGAAAAGGATTCAGATATTGCATGGCTAGAAAATTGTGATAACACTTGATATACTTTTATTGAAGCTTTGTATTCAAGAATCTTCCCATCTGTTTTCATTACTTTCACAACTTTTTCTTGCAAAACTATACAATTCCCCATTTTTGTTGTGGTATATGGAGTGTTGTTAATAATGAATTAAGAACTTGAGGAGTGTAGGTACAAGTTTTGGCCTATTGAGTAAGTTTGTTATTTGGATCATAGTTGTGTTTCTTTTAGGGCATCTCCAATCTTTACCCCTATTTTGGTTTTCATTTTGGGGACAACTTACTCTAACCATTCCCAATCCCCCCCCTCCCTAAAAGAGAATATTCTTTTTATATTCTTCTCTCTCTCTTCTATATTATATTATTATCTTTTATTTCAATTTTTATTTTTTAAATTTCATTAAACAAATTCCATCTTTTATTTTCATTAATTTGTAATTTCCATTAAAACAATTCTATAAAATTTTAAACAATATAATTTATAAGCAATTATTATAGATTAACTAATAATTCAAATAAAAGTGAAATCATTATGATACAAGATTAATTAAATACATATTATATGAAGACAATCCAATCAGAAAATAATCGGATGGTTGAGGCAATGAATAATGCAACCGAGGCAAAAAAAGAAGTTTTGGCTGTTCAAAAAGAAAAACTAAGAGTAAAAGAAATGAAAGAAGAAAATAAAGTTTTAATGATGGATGTGGATTCTATTGTCGATCTGACTCGTCGTGAATTTATGCGACAAGAACAACAACGAATAATGTATAAAAGAAGTCAACAATATCCACACTCACAACCACAACAATCCTCGGTCCCATTCACTCAATACTATAATGATTTTGGTGTATCTGGAAACGACATACCTTCCTACTAAGTTATTATGTTATTTACCGTAGTTTCAATTTTTATGTATTCTAATTTAATGTATTTTTAATTTTCATGTATTTTTAATTTTAATGTATTTTCAATTTTTACTTTTCAATTTTAGCAACATCTAATATTTTATATTCGCACCTTTCAATTTTAGCAACATCTAATATTTTATATTTGCACCATTCATTTTTTGAGATGATTATATATTTTTTGTACAATTATAACTTATAATAAAATTAACTTATAATTTTATATAAAAATAATAAATGCACGAAAATTAATTTATCAAAATTATACGCCAAAGTTAAAATGTAAAATTAATATTATAAAGATATTATATAAACATAATTAGATATATATAAAGAGATAAATTAAAAGAGTTAAATAATAAAATAATAATAAAATATGCATGAATAATAATATGGGAGATAAATAGTGTACCCCATATTTGGAGGAATACTATTCATCTCCCATTTTGGCCCCATTATAAAAAAAATGAAGAGAGTTAGAGATGGCCTTATAGTGAATGAAATATAATAATGCCCCTTGGATTATGAAATAGATCAGGAAGAACCTAGCACTTTGGAGTATGGACCCCAATTACTTGTTGCTTTTTATTGATTGTGCCACTGCCGACTTCTTCATTGAGATAATCATGATTTATCTTGGACCAAAGGACAATTCACTGCACAAAGTATTTCATATTTACGTAACGTCTTGAGAAAGACCGTATCTTTAGGGGTGTAATATAGACAGTCTATCCTAATATAAGTATTAGTAGTTGTTTTCATGGTTCAGACCTGTGACCTAAAAGCCTCTCTTTCTTTATCTGGACTAGCTTTGCAAAGCCCCATATTAAAAGTGAGTATAACGTGTAAAGATACTTTTAATAGTGTGAAATCCTTTCCAGAAAAAAAAATATTACAAGCTTGGCTCATAGCATACATTATTACCCCCACGAGATGAGTTAAGAGCAAGTAGGAGCACTAAAGTCAATGGTAATACAAGTGGTTGACTACTATATGCACCATAATAAGCTTACATTCTTTGTTATTCTCTGCACGAGGTCGGTTTAATTTGTGGCATCATTCAAAACTATTTCGTGAAATTAGTCTATGTGCACAATATCATGATAAAGTAAAAAAAATCTTAAGTAACCTAAGTCGCATAAGAGTCTAAATTTTGTGCGTGGAAGGTTTCTAAAATTTTAACACTATCACGTTATGAGTAACCTCTTATAGCAAGCTTTGAAAAATGAAGAAAATAATACGCTAAACTATAATGATATTGAAAAAATTATTTGCTATAGTAATACTATATAGGAAAAAGGTTAAAATATACTCCTAACATTTGCTATTTGTCTTATATATGTTTTTGGTTGACCTTTTCGCTCGTAGGAGCCCACACCATTTTCTTTCTTCTCAAATATGCCCCTCCCATTAATGGGTTTCTAATTAACGTGAACAAGTGGTCTGATTTGGTTGAAATGGTTGAGATCTTTTTGGATGGTTCGGAACCTTTTCAGCTCTTCAATAACATGCTTCAAATTATTGAGAGAGTACATACATACCAATTTCTTACTCAAAATTAGTAATATCTCTAATTGGAAATTAGATAAAATTAGTGCAGGTTGTATCCATATAACAACCCACAGATTGTTGGTGGTTGAACGTGAAAGGGGTTTAAAATAAAACTTGACTTAAGCAAGTTCTGCGTCGGAATAAAAGAAGAAAGTTATGAGTCATATAATTAAGGATGAGTTCAGAACTTAATAATTGAGACGTTTTTTGAGCTAAAACTCAAGGGATAAAACCGCGAGGCTTAAAAGCATTAAGTTCTCGGAAAGGTCGAACCAAAACAATACCTTAGCAATCAGATATGATCTAGCTCGTACGTTAGTGCAGCAAGTCATGAATCATGATCATGGACTTGAAGAGATCAAGTTGACCAGGTCTCAAGTCGTGCGATTAGTTATTTACTATATATATAGAGAGAGTTTGACACTTCTTTCTTCCTATTTTTGCTAGGTTTACTCCGTAAAACCAACCTAAAAAGGTGTTTGTTATAAGGAGACGATTAGTGGGCAAGTAAATAAAGTGTGCCAATTTGAACTTAGCAATTGATTGCTTGTAAAATGCTTTTCATGCTTGAATATGATTGAGGCCCACTTGAACATTAAAGAGATGGGAGACAACAAAATGGGATTCATCATATAGGATTTTAGCTAGAAATTAACAACACGCAAATATCCCAACACCCTCCCGTTACATACTTAAGTGACAGAGACAAAACTTATACCAAGAAAATTCAAAATATAAAAAAGTAAACAGCTGAAGAAGTTAGAGAAATTTAACATATGATGTATGTACATAAAAAAAAAAGTTGATGTTATATACACAATATTATTTTCCGACAAAAGAGATTCAGATGAACCGCTCTTCCGTACTTAGTTCCAAAGAGATTAAGTACTAAATAATATTTGGGATTAAATTTATCTCGTATGAATTTTGATAACATGATAAGAAAATAGATATTGGACTTAACTCAACCCCAAAAGTTAGCTCATGAGATGTGTTAGATCTAAGTAGATTTTAATGATGCAAAATAACGAATTATTCTTTATGTGCAGAAACAACCCTTAAGCAATGGAAAAAAGACATAGAAGAATCAAGATGAAAAAGGAAGGAATTGCGAAAAATCAAAGGCAAAATCAATCAAGGATTTGGTATGAGATCAAGGAGGATATTATAGGAAGGACCTCAATCAAAGGAGATCAAGAGCACGAAATTATGCACCGAAGATTCCTCCATATAAGGACATCAATCAAAGTAGAAATCAAGGGATTTGATTTGCTATTTCTAATAATGGAAATATCCGCTCAATAAAGGAAGTAATGAATCAAGACCGCAAGTCAAGGAAAATCAACAGAAGAAATATTCTATACTTGGAAAGAATGAATCTACGATTCCTTCTGAGATCACTCCCTTGGGTTTGCAATCTCTCAAGACTCACAAAACATGAAGGCCTCACAAAGTATAAATACCCACTGCACCAACTTTGAAGAAATATACTTTGAACGAACCACTATCACTTTTGTTCTACTCCAAACAAGCATTGTAGTTCACTTTAGGTCTGTTGTGTAATTAGTGAGAGAAGAAAAAGAGAAAAATACTGGTGAGGTATTGTATCAACAAGCGAGAAGTGGCATAGTAACTA
This sequence comes from Nicotiana tomentosiformis, assembly GCF_000390325.3. Classification (NCBI taxonomy): domain Eukaryota; kingdom Viridiplantae; phylum Streptophyta; class Magnoliopsida; order Solanales; family Solanaceae; genus Nicotiana; species Nicotiana tomentosiformis. The sequence goes on from NC_090818.1 coordinate 128,982,995, forward strand.
AGTTATTGGTGTAAAACTATATCAACTCTCTTGTATCGAGAAACTTCAAATACTAGAAGAGAACACCCTTGCAACTCAAGGGACTGGACGTAGGATTCACATTGAATCCAAATCAATATAAAAATCCAGGTGTCTTTAATTTCTGTATTTTATTTCTGCTTTATTTATATTCTGTTCTTACCTTCAGTCGACTAATTAGTAAACTAGTCAACTACTTAAGGTACAAAAAGAAAAATCGATAATTCACCACCTCTTGTACTTTCAATTGGTAAAAGAGTAGGCCTCACACTTTTATCTTTTGCTTAACAGCTAGTAAGAAAAGATCACGTCAAACTAAGTAATTATTGAAGCACTCTTTCAAGAAGGGACATCGCAAGTAAGGCCACCATACTTCAATGGACAACACTTCACCCACATGAAAGTGCGCATGAAAATTCATGCAAAGTCCTATGATGTCAAAGTATGGCGTGTTATCAAAAAGAAACAATATGCACTGCCAGCAACAACTCAATCATCCGCTGATCCTGAAGATATAGATGAATACATAAACGAGAAAATGGTTGTCATTCAAGTTAGTGCCAAGGCACAAAACTTGCTTTATAATGCTATAAATGGAGAATAGTATGAGAAAATTTCAAAGTGTGATACCGCCAAAAAAATATGGGACAAACTGAAAGTTACCTATGAAGGAACCAACAAAGTGAAAGAAACTCGGATAAACCTGTTGGTTCTCGATTATGAACTTTTCGAGATGAAAGTAGGAGAATCCATTGAGGAGATGTTTGCAAGATTTAGCAAAATTATTGGTGATCTGAAAGCTTTTTGATAAACCTTACTCAAGTGGTGATCAAGTTCGAAATATCCTGAGAGGCTTGCCTACCACATGGTAGACAAAAGTAGTTGCACTTGAATCACAAGATCTAGACAAACTTTTATATAATGAACTACGAGGAGATCTTATAGCATTTGAGAAAACTCATCTTAAGAAAATGTGTCATGAAGAAAAGAAGAAAACAGTTGCCTTCAAGACTACTACTGAAGGACCTAAAAATATTTTTGATGATGATCCAGAAGCTCTTGAAGAAAAAATTGCCATAGTATCAAGAAACATGAATGGATTGATGAGAAGTTACAGAAGCACAAAATGGGAAGGATGTCATTTAGACGAACCCGGCAATACAATGAACAAGACAAGAATAACGAAAAGTGTTTTGAGTGTGGAAGGTATGGCCATGTTCAAGATGAATGCCCAAATCTTAAAAGAAAAGTCTCCAGAGGGTTCAATAAAAATAAATCATTCGGAAGCTGGAGTGATGAATATAGCTCAGAACATGAAGAAATAGCCAATCTGTGCTTCTTGACTATTTTGGAAAATGATAAGAACAAATATTCTGGTTGATGGACTGATGAAGATGCATCAGACGATGAATGCAAAGAAGACACTAAAAACTGTTTCATGGCACGAGATGAAGCAAGCGAGGTAAGACCCTATAACTGTGATAGATGTAATGAATTACAGGATATCCTTGACCTTACCCTAAAGGAGTCTCAAAAAATGTTGAATGAATTAAAGAGACTCAATAGGGAAAGTAAGGATCGGGAACTTAAGCTTGAAGCATATGAAATCGAAAGAGATGTGCTTCAAGACGAGGTTCAAAAATTACAAATGCAACTAAATGGCATGCCCAAATCCACCAGTCATAGTTCTGTCAAGTCTAACCAGACGACTTATAAGTCAATTGGAAAAGGACCGGTTAGAACTGAGTCTACAAGTACTAACACAAGTGGTAGATCGAAAACTGGATCAACCCCTGTGTGTTATTACTATAACAAGGTTGGACACAAATATTTCTTTTGTAGATTTCGTAAATCTAATTTTTCAGGATGGATTTGGAAACCCAAAAATAATCCTGATTCCAGTAGAACTAACCAACAAGGACCCAAGCAAGCTTGGGTACCTAAAAGAAGGTGATAATTCTCTTTTGCAGGAACACCACAGAAAGCGTTACAAAAGAAAATGGTATTTAGACAATGCGTGTTCCAGTCACATGGCTGGTGACAAAAATCTGTTCAAAGAAGTCACAAAAATAAATGGAGGAAATGTCAAATTTGGTGATGATTCAAAAGGAAAGATAGTTGGTACCGGCACAGTTCCATTCAACAATAATTATGATATTATAGAGGTATATCTTGTAGATGGAGTCAACTACAATCTCTTGAGTATAAGTCAGCTATGTGATTCAGGATATGAAGTAAAATTCAAGAAAACAGGATGTGCCATTGAAGATGAGACATGTAAAATTATTCTTCCAGGTAAAAGATATGGGAATGTTAATATTCTTAATGACATTGAAAATCTACATAGTTATATTTGTTAACCATCCATATCTAATGATCTATGGCTTTGGCATAAAAAATCTGGTCATGCAAGCATGCATCTAATTGAAAAACTCTCCAAGCATGATTTAGTTATTGGTTTTCCCAAACTCAATTTTTCTAGAAATCATATATGTGATGCATGTCAGATTGGTAAACAAACTGGAAGCTCTTTCAAAACCAAGGACATTGTGTCCACTACCAAGCATTTACAATTACTTCATATGGACTTGTTTGGACCCACTAGAACTGCCAACATTAAAGGTAAACAATATATTTTTGTTATTGTTGATGACAACTTACGTTTTACATGGGTGATTTTCTTATCTCATAAAGATGAAATATTGAAAAACTTTGAGATTTTCTGCAAAAGAATTGAACGAGAAAAAAGGTATCTTATCACAACATCCAAAGCGACCATGGAGGAGAATTTAAAAGCAGAGCTTTTGAAGAATTCTGCAACGATCAGAGTTATACTCATAATTTCTCAGCTGCAAGATCACCCCAACAGAATAGGGTAGTTAAGCGCAAGAATCGGACTCTACAAGATGTGGCCAGAATAATAATATTAGAACATTTATTGCCAAATTATTTTTAGGCAGAAGCAGTAATTACAACATGTCATATTCTCAACATATGCCTCAGAAGACCCATTTTGAAGAAGAATCCATATGAATTATGGAAAGGCAAAAGGCCTAATATAGGCTACTTTCATCCGTTCGGAAGTAAGTGTTTCATCCACAATAATGATAAGGATAACCTTGGAAAATTTGATCCAAGGAGTGATGGAGGTATTTTTCTCGGTTACTCCATTAATAGTAGATCCTTTAGAGTTTACAATAAATGTACTTTATTTGTAGAAGAATCAGTGCATGTTATATTCGATAAAAATAATACTATGACCGAGAAAGGAATCATTGCAGGTGATGAAGATATTAGTCAAGAAGTACCACGGGCAAACAAGTCACAAAAGTCGACTGATAGCACAGTCATAGTCACAGAATCGACTAGTGAACCTGTGAGCAATCCTACTGAACCACAAAAGGAGTCAAACTACTTCTGCAGTTAGAACGTGACCAAATGAATGAAGAAGCGAACCAGAGTACCCTCAAAAGTTCATCATAGGGAATCTAAGTGAAGAAATGAAAACCAGAGGATCTCTTAAAAAGAAGGCCAACATTCCACTCATCTCTCAAGTAGAACCAAAGAAAGTTGATAAAGCCCTAAAAGACTCCACCTGGTCACCTGGATACAAGCTATGTAGGACAAACTTGATCAATTAGACAAGAATCAAGTCTGGGAACTATTACCTAAGCCAGCAAATACTACTGTAGTTGGAATAAAGTGGGTATTCAGAAACAAGCTAAATGAAGAAAGAAAGGTAGTGAGCAACAAAGCCAGACTAGTAACTCAAGGCTGCTCACAGTAGGAAGGAGTCGACTATGATGAAACTCTTACACCGGTAGCACGGTTAGAATCAATTCGTATACTACTTGCCTATGCATCTTTTAAAGGCTTTAAACTATTTCAAATGGATGTCAAAAGTGCTTTTCTAAATGGTTTCATTGATGAGGAGGTATATGTAAAATAACCTCCTGGCTTTAAAAACTCATAATTTCCTTATTATGTGTATAAGTTAGCTAAAGCTCTCTATGGACTCAAACAAGCCCCTCGAGCTTGGTATGAAAGATTGAGTTCCTTTTAACTGATCATGGGTTTACAGAGGTAAGGTGGATACTATTTTACTTATTAAAAGATCCACTGAAGGTAATCTCATTATCCAAATTTATATAAATGATATTATATTTTGTAGTACTAATCTTCTTTTGTGCAAGAATTTCTCAAATCTCATGCAGAGTGAGTTCTGTGAGCACATAATTTTTGCCCTATGAGAAATTACTCATAAAACATATATTCAAAATAGTTTTAATTATTTTTCATAGAATTTTAGGAATTTCATTTGTTTATGAGTTTGCATATTTGTTGCATTATTAGATTATTTGCATCATTGCATTATTAGGAATATTTTGAACCATAGAAAACTACCAAAAATATTTTATTTCATTCATGACATTCTAATTGCATTTTTAGAATTTAATCACATTTGTTTAATACATTAATCAAATGAAAATCACAAGAAAGAGTAGTAGTCATTTTGCATTTTTTGCTTTTAGGTTTAAATTAGTAGTTTTCTTTCATTAGTTCACACTGTTAATAAATTAATTAGTTAATTGCTAAACTAAAATAGGTTTTTAGGTTAATTTTACAAATTAGTTTGAATTAAGAGTATAAAATAAAATTGGTTAATTCTAAAATTAAAGTGAAGGAAGATAAAAAAGAAAACAAGGCTGTTGTGTTCGAAATGGGCCAAGCACCTCAGCAGCCCAGTTCTTGAAAATCCGCCCCAGCCCAAACCCCAATCCAAGTCCGGTCCACCCTTAAGCACCCAAGCGACCTTGTTTTGTTTTAGACTGATCTCATCCGTTCATCAACCTAGATCCAACGTACTAGAACTAACCACCCCCTCCCAAAAAACTGTCCGAACCGACCCCTTAGAGACATTTTCATTCTCTATCTTCCTCATCTCTCTCAAATCTTCTCAAACCCTAGCCGTCCAAAATCCCCTACCGGCGGCCACGCTCCCAAAACACCCAAAATTCTCATCTTACACTCCTCATCTCACCTCCATTCACAATACACCATCAATTTTTCCAAAATCCCCGTCAAATCCATCGAATTTCAGATCTAGAAGTCATTCAAACCCTAATCCGTTCCTGTTATGAGATTTTTCTTGGTCGTTTTGAGTTTGAAATCGACATTAGTCGAGTGCTCTTGATAAGAGCAATCGATTGATAGTAATTTTAACTCATTGCATGACCACCGGAGTTTCGGCAGGAAATACTATTACTAAGCTCCCCGATTTTCTCCCTGTTTCGATCTAGTTCAAAGATGGTACCTCTTTTCAGTTTCTTTTCATAATTTTTTGCAATAACCACGTTTGTTTTTAAATCTTAGTTTATATTTATTTTGTTTAAATATTTGGCCTTTTGTTTTCATCTCTGTTGTTTCGTTATTCATGATTTGCTTGTTCTTAGATTTGTTTAGTCGCATGTGTTTTAAGCTAAGTGAATACGGCTTAATTAATTTCTTGAGTAGCTAGGTTTAATTGGTAAACTTATTAGTGCTGATTTGTCTTGTTTGTTTGCTGGTTATTATTTGATTTGGGTTCAATCGAGTGCAAGAGACTTAGATTGATTTTGCTATTGAATTTCAAAAGGGGTTTGAGGACGAAGTGTAATTAACAAAAGTATAAATGGGACATTTAGGGAATTAAAACTAGAAGAAACTATTTTGTTAATAGTCTGAATGTTTTAGAATAGAGATATGGGATTAAAAAGCCATAAGATGAAGAAATTAGGTTAAAATTAGGGTCAAAAAGGGATAAATACAGATGTTAAGGGGGTTAGGAAAATAGGAAGAGAATAGCTGAGGCATAACTGTCCCTTTTCAGTTAAAAAAGATGCTTGTAACGACCCGATATGTCGTTTTGATTTTAGAACCCCATTCCCTTAAATAAGATTCCCCGTATATGCTTTTACTACTTTGTGACTTGCGGGGATGGTTAGTTAGGGATTTGGAAGTATTCGGGTTGAAATCGGAACGCTTGGTTCCTTAAGGTTGGCGGAAAAGGCTAAGTTTGACTTCGGTCAATATTTTGAATAAACGATCTCGGAATCACGATTTGATGGTTCCAATAGGTTCGTATGATGATTTCGGACTTAGACGTATGTTCGAATCGGGTTTTGAATGACCCGGGAGCATTTCAGCGCCTAATAGTGAAAGTTGATTCTTTGAAGATTTTAAAATTCTTTAAAATTTAGTTTGGAGTAGGTTTTGGTATTATTGAGGTCCAAACAGGAATCTAAGATCAGGAATAGTTCCGTATAGTGATTTAAGACTTGCACACAAAATTTGGTGTTATTCCGAGTAGTTTAAGTACGTTTCGGTGCGTTGGGAGTGAAATTGAAGAACTTGAAGTTCATATTTTGATTCAATTGGATAGGGGTGTGATTCTTGATTTTGATGTTGTTTTGTGTGTTTCAAGAGTTCGAACGAGTCCGTTTTATGATTTCAAACTTGTTGGCATGTTCAGGCGGGGACCCATGCGTTAAACGGACAAGGCTCGGATCACATTTGTACTTGAAGGCAAGTGCTGAAGCCTTCAGCTTCTGGTGTGATCGCACCTGCGCTTGGCCAGCCGCAGGTGCGAGAGACGAGTTACAGAAGTGAACCATCCAAGGCTTCCCAGGACTGCAGGAACAGACAAGTTTGCGCACCTGCGAAGGCGCATGTGCGAGGGGAGTGAGCGCAGAAGCGACTTGAGCCGCAAAAGCGGCAGGATGGGCGCAGAAGCGGGACCGCAGAAGCGGGGGCCCATCCACAAAAGCGAGCCTAGCCAGCCTTGGGCTCTTCTTCAGAAGTGGACCTAGGTCTGCAGGAGCGACGCCGCAAATGCGTCCCAGGCATCGCATATGCGAAAATATTGTTGGGCAGAATACTCATTTAATGACGGGACTTAGTCATTTTTGGCTCATTTTCTTTCCTTGTTGGGTGATTCTTGGAGCTCTTAGAGAGAGGATTTCATCTAGCACTTTTAGGTAAGTAATTTCTATACAATGAGAATTAAATACATAGTTCATGAGTAGATTATAACATGTAAATTAGTGAAAATCTTAGGGTTTAGGTGAAAACCTAGGTTTTTGATAAAAATAAGATTTAACCACGAAATTTGTTATGGAATCTAGTGAAAATCATATATCTGAGTTCATAATGTTATGGATAACAACTTTCTTCGAAGATTTTGGAATACGGGCACGTGGGCCCGGGGGTGAATTTTAGGAATCCTACATTTGGGGTTGGGTAATCCCTTTATTAGTTGGATTAGGAACTTTTGAGAATGTATTGATCGATTTATATAATATTTGACTATTTTCGAGTCGTTTGGCACCGAATTGGGGTTTTGAGCACAATCTTGGACCGGAAAGTGGGCTTTGAGACGAGGTAAGTCTCTTTTCTAACCTTCTAAGAGGGAATTAACCCCGTAGGTGAACTTAATTGAAATGTGCTTCTATTTGTGGGGGCTACGTACGCACGAGGTGACGAGAGTTCGTACGTAGCTACTATTCATGCTTATGTCCGGGTAGTTCAGGTTTACAACATATTTTGTTGGCACCGTTATTTGATTATGCTTATTAATTGCTTTGAATATAACTGAGTTTGAGGATTTCTTTCAAGTTTTAAGGGTTCTAGTTAAATCTTCTTATTTTGGAAGAATTGAGGGATATTATGATAATTCAAGAAATTCTATGTTCAACTGCGTCGCAAGTATATTCCGCGAGCGGGGTAAATTTTCACTACTCTCATGAGAGCGGGCCGATCGCCTCGGCAGGTTAATAGATGCATCTATGGTTCACGTCGTTTAACCCTCGGCAGTGCACACGGTATATTTATATTTATTTTGGATCGGTCCGTACGTCCTCGGCATAACTCGTGTGAAATAATACTGGGAACTCCAATATGTTTGATATTGCTTCATTGGTTTGATAGGTTAAAAATATTAAAGGAGAGAAATTGGGTTGGTAATTGCTATTCGGTGAAAGGATTGGCCTTTTAAATTCTTGCCTTTTGAGTTCTATTGTCATTTATATATCTAATGTTTAATTAGTAGTTGTATATATATTTTTATTATTGGCCCACAGTAAGTGTCAAAGTCGACCCCTCATTACTACTTCTTCGAGGTTAGACTAGATACTTACAGGGTACATATTGTTTATGTACTCACGCTGCACTTCTGCACTTGATGTGCAGGATATGCGGTAGGTGCTTCTGGATATCAGTCTGGCGCGCATACTTGATTACTACTGCGAGATTTGCGGTGAGTTGTCTTCCGAGCCCATTCTGCAGCAACCGAAGTCTTCCTTTTGCCTTATTTTTCTCTCTATTTTGTTTCAGACAGTTTTGTAGTACTCTTTTGTATATTCTACTAGTAGCTCATATACTTGTGATATCGGGTCTTGGAAGATTATGTTAGTAGGCACTTGATGATATTTGGGTTATTTATCTCATCTCACATGTTTTAAAAATTTTGGTCTCTCATTTGTTTTATAATAAAAAAACCCCATTCCTTAATTGTGTATAAATTAAAAATCAACTATTTTTAAACTGCTAAAAGAAGGATCACTGAGTTAGTTTAAAGTTGGCTTGCCTAGCGGCAACGTTGGGCGCCATCATGGCCTATAGGGTAAATTGGGTCGTGACAACATGGTATCAGAGCCCTAGGTTCACGTAGGTATCATAAGTTATGAGCAGGCCTAATAGAGTCTTGTGGATCGGTGTGGAGATGTCTGCACTTACTTTGAGAGGCTACAAGGTGTTAGAAAACTACTCTTTCTTCATCTCCTATCGTGCAGTTAATGTTATACTAAGTTTCTTTCTCTTATTCTCTCACAGATGGTTAGAACGCGCACTGCGGATGTTCCAAACCCAGGAGGAGCTGCTCCTCATGTTGTTATGGGCCGAGGCAGATGCCAGGGGAGGGCACCATCCCGAGGTCGGGGATGAGAACGTCCCAGAGTTGCCCCAACTATACCACCAGCGGATCCAGTAGAGGATCCCCTTATTGAGGAGCAGGGTGAGGTGCCCGCAGCAGAGCCAGTTCCGGTAGATTTCATGTCGGCACTAGCCACATCTCAGGCGGGAGGGGGAGCAGAGACCCCTACTGCCCAGGCTCCCGGCATGCAGCTGCCGTATATCAGACCCCGGGTGCACTACCTATGGGCGGAGCCCAGCCAGTTGTAGCTGCTGCACCTGAGCCTAGATCAGCTGCGGCCGGCGAGCCGCATAAGTTATTGGATAGATGGACTAGGATACACCCTCCTGTCTTCGAAGGTGAGCGACATAAGAATCCCCAGGACTTCATTGATCGGTGCAGGGACAGACTGCACAACATGAGGATATTAGAGTCTCATGGGGTGGATTTCACTACTTTCCAGCTGGAGGGCAGGGCCCGTAGGTGGTTACAGTCATATCTTTTCGGCATGCCAGTGGGTTCTCCTCCTATGACTTGGGATCAGTTTATACGCCTTTTCTTGGATAGGTATATTCCACCCTCCCAGAGGGAAGAGTTGCGATCTCGGTTTGAGCAGCTCCGGCAGGACCAGATGTCAGTAACTGATTATGAGGCGAGGTTCCATGAATTGTCTCTCCATGCATTGATGATACTACCTACTGAGGCAGAGAGGGTACGGAGGTTCATTGCGGGGTTGCACTCCGGTATTCGATCCACTATGGCCCGAGAGGTCGAGATGGGGATCTTTTACCAGCTGGTTGTGGAGATAGATTGGAGGATTGAGGGTTATCATCAGCGGGATCGAGAGCAGATGCCGTAGGACAAGAGATTCCATCATTCGGGAGGATTCAGTGGTGCTCCATCTGAGGCAGAGGTCAGTTGGGGAGAGGCTAGCCGAGCAGGCCTACATATCCAACACCGCCTCCTCCTCGGGGTGCTCTAGTGCGGCCCTATTTTAGTGCCATGCCAGAGAGTTCCTACTGCCTACCAACTATTCAGGGTTCTTCCAGTGGGTATTCAGGCCACCAGGGTCAGACTTCAGGGCATCAGTCTATTGTTCTGAGAGGTTGTTATGAGTGCAGAGATCCTGGCCACATGAAGGCATTTTGTCTCAGACTTGGGGGCAAGTCAGTGCAACATGGTCAACAACCTATGATTTCAGCACCACCAGCCGCACCAGCCGTCCGACCACCCAGAAGTGGAGGGCAGGTGGGTAGGGGCCGTCCTAGAGGTGAAGGCCAGCCAGGTGGTGCTCCGGCCAGATTTTATATTTTTTCGGCCAGAATAGATGCAATGGCCTCAGATGTCGTGATCACAGGTACTATTTCCGTCTGCAGTAGGGATGCTTCGGTATTATTTGATCCAGGGTCTACCTATTAATATGTGTCATCTCTATTTACTCATTTCCTGGATGTTCCTTGGGAGTCCTTGGGCACTCCTATTTATGTGTCCACTCCTGTGGCGATTTTGTTGTTGTAGATCAGATCTACAGTCTTGTGTAGTCACATTCTGTGGTTACGAGACTAGAGCAGATCACATATTACTCGATATGACCACCTTCGAGGTTATCCTGGGCATGGACTGGTTATCTCCATATCACACCATCCTTGATTGCCACGCCAAGACGGTTACCTTGGCGATGCCCGAATTGCCTAGATTGGAGTGGAAGGGTTCGTCTGTCAGCACGCCTAGTCGGATCATTTCTTTGAAGGCTCGACACATGGTCGAGAAGGGTTACTTGGCTTATATAGCCTATGTTCGGGATACTACCGCAGAGTCTCTGGCGATTGATTCAGTACCAATAGTTTGGGAGTTCCCCGATGTGTTTCCTTCTAACCTTTTAGGCATGCCACCAGATCGTGACATTGATTTCTGTATTGACTTGGCTCTAGGTACCCAGCCTATATCTATCCCACCATACCGTATGGCTCCAAAAGAGTTGAAGGAGCAGCTTGAGAAGTTGCTAGCAAAGGGGTTCGTCCGGCCAAGTGTATCACCTTGGGGTGCACCGGTGCTATTTGTGAAGAAGAAAGATGGGACTATGCGGATGTACATTGATTACTGCCAGTTGAACAAAGTTACCATTAAGAATAAGAACCCGTTGCCGCGTATTGATGATTTGTTTGACCAGTTGCAGGGTGCTAGGGTGTTCTCTAAGAGCGACTTGAGATCGGGGTACCATCAGTTAAAGATTCGGGACTCGGATGTTCCGAAGACCGCTTTCTGTACTAGATATGGCCATTATGAGTTCCTAGTGATGTTCTTCGGCTTGACCAACGCCCCAACGACGTTTATGGATTTGATGAACAGGGTGTTCAGGACTTATATTGATTTGTTTGTCATTGTTTTCATTGATGACATTTTGATTTACTCACGTAGCATGGAGGAGCACGAGCAGCATTTGAGAGTGGTGCTTCAGACCTTGCGGGAACAGAAGCTATATGCTAAGTTCTCCAAGTGTGAGTTTTGGCTAGATTCTGTAGCATTCTTGGGGCATGTTGTATCAGGCGAGGGTATTGAGATTGATCCCAAGAAGATTGAGGTATTTCAGAGTTGGCCTCGTCCTACTACGGCGACTGAGATCAGGAGCTTCTTGTGGTTAGCAGGTTATTATCGCCGATTTGTAGAGGGCTTCTCATCTATTGCAGCACCTTTTACTAGACTAACCCAGAAGGGTGCTCCGTTCCGTTGGTCCGATGATTGTGAGGCGAGCTTCCAGAAGCTCAAGACAGCTTTGACTACAACACCAGTTCTAGCGTTGCCTTCCGGTTTAGGGATGTATACTGTGTATTGCAATGCTTCATGCATTGGTTTGGGTTGTGTATTGATACAGGAGGGGCGAGTAATTGCATATGCTTCACGTCAGCTAAATCCCCACAAGAAGAATTATCATGTGCACGATTTGGAGTTGGATGTTATTGTTTATGCTCTTAAGATCTAGAGGCATTACCTTTATGGGGTATCCTGTGAGGTTTACACTGATCATCACAGCTTGCAGCATTTGTTCAAACAAAGGGATCTCAATTTGAGGCAACATAGATGGCTTGAGTTACTGAAGGATTATGACATCACCATTCTTTATCATCCGAGCAAGGTGAATGTGGTCGCGGATTCCTTGAGCATAAAGGCAGAGAGTATGGGTAGCTTGGCATTAATTTCAGTAGAGGAGAGGCCACTAGCTTTGTCATTCAGTCCTTGGCTAACAAACTTGTGAGGTTGGACATTTTAGAGCCTAACTAAGTTCTTGCGTGTGTCGTTGCCTAGTCTTCACTATTGGAGCAGATCAAGGCCCTGCAGTTTATTGATCCGCACTTGATGGTCCTCAGAGAGACGGTACTGTAGGGTGGTGCCAAGGAGGTTTCTATCAGTGAAGATGGTGTTATGTGACTCCAGGGTCATCTATGTGATCCTAATGTCGATGGCTTGAGGGAGAGGATTCTAGAGGAGGCGCACAGTTCTCGATATTCCATCCATCCAGGTGCTACGAAGATGTATCACCAGCATTATTGGTGGCGGCAGATGAAGAAAGACATAGTTGAGTATGTGGCTAGATTCCTAAATCGCCAACAGGTTAAGTATGAGCACCAGAGGCCAGGTGGCCTACTCCAGCAGATGACTATACCAGAGTAAAAATGGGAGCGCATTACTATGGACTTCGTAGTTGGGTTGCCGCAGACCTTGCAGAAGTTTGATGCAGTTTGGGTCATGGTCGACAGGTTGACCAAGTCGGCACACTTCATTCCGTTGTGACTACGTATACTTCAGTGAGATTGGCCCAGATTTATATTCAAGAGATAGTTCGGTTGCATGGCGTGCCTGTTTCCATCATCTCAAACAAAGGCCCTCAGTTTACTTCTCATTTCTGGAGAGCAGTACAGAGTGAGTTGGGGACCCGCATAGAGCTCAACACGGCATTCCATCCACAGACCGACGGGCAGTGGGAGCAGACAGTTCAGATCCTGGAGGACATGCACAGAGCATGTGTGATTGACTTTGGAGGGTAGTGGGATCGATTCTTGCCCTTGGTCGAATTTGCTTACAATAACAGTTATCAGTCTAGCATCGAGATGGCTCCATTTGAGGCTTTATATGGTTGGCGATGTCGTTCTCCCATTGGATGGTTTGAGCCCGGCGAGGCTAAGTTATATGGTACGAATTTGGTGAAGGATGCCTTGGAAAAGGTAAAGTTGATTCAAGAGTGACTCCGCACAACACAGTCCAGACAGAAGAGTTACGCGGATCAAAAGGCGTGTGATGTATCATTTATGGTGGGCGAGAAGGTTCTATTGAAAGTCTCACCGATGAAGGGGATTATGAGGTTCGGGAAGAAGGGCAAGTTAAGCCCAAGATTTATAGGCCCATTTGAGATGTTGAGACGAGTTGGAGAGGTTGCTTATGAGTTTGCTTTGCCTCCCAGTCTATCGGGAGTCCATCCGGTCTTCCACTTATCTATGCTCTGGAAGTATCATGCCGACCTATCACATATGTTAGACTTCAGCACAATTCAGCTAGATAAGAGCTTGGGTTATAAAGATGAGCCAATTGCCATTGTTGATAGACATGTTCGCCAGTTGAGGTGCAAGAAGATTTCTGCGGTAAATGTCCACTGGAGGGGCTAACCAATCAAGGAAGCAACTTGGGAGGCCGAGGACATACAGAGCAAATATCCACACATATTCAGCACTCTAGGTATAATTCTAAACCCGTTCGAGGACGAATGTTTGTTTAACAGGTGAAGAATGTAACAACCCGATAAGTCATTTTGCTTTTTAGAACTCCGTTCCCTAAAATAAGACTCCCCGTATGTGCTTTTACTACTTTGTGACTTGCGGGGATGGTTAGTTAGGAATTTGGAAGCGTTCGGGTAGACATCGAAAACACTTGGTTCCTTAAGGTTGGTTGAAAAGGCTAAGTTTGACTTCAGTCAACGTTTTGAGTAAAGGACCTCGGAATCGGGATTTGACAGTTCCAATAAGTTCTTATGATGATTTCGAACTTGGACGTATGTTCGGATCGGGTTTTGGATGACCCGGGAGCATTTCAGCGCCTAATAGTAAAGTTGGTTCTTTGAAGGTTTTAAAGTTCTTTAAAATTTGGTTTGGAGTATGTTTTGATGTTATCGAGGTCTAAATGGGATTATGAGATCTAAAATAGTTCCGTATAGTGATTTAAGACTTGCACGCAAAATTTGGTATCATTCCGAGTAGTTTAAGTACGTTTCAGAGCGTTGGGAGTGAAATTGAAGAACTTGAAGTTCATATTTTGATTCAATTAGTGTGGGGTGTAATTCTTGGTTTTGATGTTGTTTTGTGTGTTTCGATAGTTTGAGCGAGTCCGTCTTATGATTTCAAACTTGTTGGTACGTTCGGGCGGGACCCCGGGGGCCCCGGGCGTTAAACGGACAAGGCTCGGATCAAGATTGGACTTGAAGGCAAGTGCTAAAGCCTTCAGCTTCTAGTGTGATCGCACCTGCGCTTGGCCAGCCGCAGGTGCGAGAGACGAGTGGCAGAAGCAAACCAGCCAAGGCTGCCCAGGACCGTGGGTAACAACTTTCTTTGAAGATTTCCAGAATACGGGCACGTGGACCCGGGGGGTGAATTTTAGGAATCCTACATTTGGGATTGGGTAATCCTTTTATTAGTTGGATTAGGAACTTTTGAGAATATATTGATCATTTTATATAATATTTGATTAGTTTTGAGTCATTTGGCACCGATTTGGGGTTTTGAGCACAATCTTGGACCGAAAAGTGGGCTTTGAGACGAGGTAAGTCTCTTTTCTAACCTTGTAAGAGGGAATTAACCCCGTAGGTGAACTTAATTGAAATGTGCTTCTATTTGTGGGGGGCTACATACGCACGAGGTGACGAGAGTCCGTACGTAGCTACTATTCATGCTTATGTCCGGGTAGTTCAGGTTTACACCATATTTTGTTGGCACTGTTATTTGATTATTTTTATTAATTGCTTTGAATAGAATTGAGGTTGAGGATTTCTTTCAAGTTTTAAAGGTTTTAGTTAAATCTTCTTATTTTGGAAGAATTGAGGGATATTATGATAATTCGAGAAATTCTATGTTCAACCTCGTCGCAAGTATATTTCACGAGCAGGGTAAATTTTCACTATCCTCATGAAAGCGGGCCGATCACTTCGGCAGGTTAATAGATGCATCTATGTTTGCGCCGTTCGACCCTTGGCAGTGCACATAATATATTTATATGTATTTTGGATCGGGTCATACATCCTCGGCATAACTCGTGCGAAATAATACTGGAAACTCCAATATGTTTGATATTGCTTCATTGGTTTGATAGGTTAAATGATTAAATGAGAGAATTGGGTTGGTAATTGCTATTCGGTGAAAGGATTGACTATCTAAATTCTTGCCTTTTGAGTTCTATTGTCATTTATATGTCTCATGTTTAATTAACAGTTGTATATATTTTTATTGTTGGCCCATAATAAGTGTCAAAGTCGATCCCTCGTCACTACTTTTTCGAGGTTAGACTAGATACTTAATGGGTACATGTTGTTTATGTACTCACGCTGCACTTCTGGACTTGATGTGCAAGATCTGAGGTAGGTGCTTCTGGATATCTGTCCGGCGCACATACTTGATTACTACTGCGAGACTTGCGGTGAGCTGTCTTCCTAGCCCGTTCTGCAGCAGCGGAAGTCTTCCTTTTGCCTTATTTATCTGTCTATTTTGTTTTAGATAGTTGTGTAGTACTCTTTTATATATTCTACTAGTAGCTCATATACTTGTGACACCGGGTCTTGGAAGATTATGTTAGTAGACACTTGATAATTTTTGGGTTATTTATCTCATCTCACATGTTTTAAAAATTTTGATCTCTCATTTTTTTATATAAAAAAACCTCCATTCCTTAATTGTGTATAAATTAAAAATCAACTATTTTTAAACCGCTAAAAGAAGGATCACAGAGTTAATTTTAAGTTGACTTGCCTAGCGGCAACGTTAGGCGCTATCACAGCGTATAGGAAAAATTGGGTTGTGACAATGCTCTTTCGCTAAATTTTAGGAAGCTGAGAGATTCCCTCTTACACCCTCTCTCATTCTCTCATATAGTACACTCTCACACTCTATATAAGAGACCTCACATTCCCTCTCTCTCACACACTAATTCACTGCAATTTTCAGAAAGTCCTTTTCATTCATCTTCTTTCTTATTTTTCAACAGAAGAATATCTTTCCTGGAATTCCAGCCTTAAATTTCAGAAAAAGAAAAAAAAAAGTTTCTCAGTTTCCTTCATTTTTTGCTATTTGATTTTCATTTTTTTGGGTTATGAAGTTTAGTTTAGCTTCATTTTTGTTGTTCACTGTTGCTGTATCAACCTGTAGCTGCCTCCTAATTCTAGCTGTGCTGCTCAAAATCAGAGGCTATTTTCTTCTTCTTTGCTTTGTTGCTTTTAAGGTACTAGCTTCGATCTCTTTTCTATGTATCAGTTGTTTAAATGCTATAGTATTGAGAACTTGCAACCATGGGTTATTTATGTATTCCATAAGTGTTTCTTGTAGTAATTAATCATTTCTGTGTTCGAACAAGTGCATTTTTTCTGTGTTTATTTGCAAATTTCCAATCAGATCTGGAATAAGTTTCTAGTATGTAAAGCTAGTATGAATTTGGACAAAATTGCATATGGTGTGTTGATTATGTTTGAAAATAGGTGTTGTGATTTAAGAAGTTTACATGAAAGTATTTTGAGATACCATTAATCATTAGTCAGAAATGGAAGTGGAATTAAATTTTTTTAGGTGAAGTAAAGCAGAGAATATTGTTCATTTCAAGCCTTCTTGTCTCTGATTAGCACTTAACTGGATCTGGAAGTTTGAAGGAGGAATATGGAATTGTGCACGTGATTGACCTAACCCAATTGATTTAACTTTAGTTTAGAATTTGAAGATAATATCTTCCTATAAAATTAGTGTTCTGTATAAAGAAACATAGACATGTTGATCATTTCAGTTTATTCATTGTTGTAATTAATCAATAGACAAATAGTTGTGAAGTTGCCTCTGCTTCTCGTTGTTTTAAGATGTTACATCCGTCAGTTCTGGGTTTTCAAAGTTTGATTCAATTTGTTAGTTGCTTTTGTTGTTGATACTCCCCTGTTGAGATCCAGCGCTCCATTTGATTAGCCTCTAGTTGTCTTCTCAACTTGTTTTGGAACACTAAATGCACACATAATCTCCTACACTTATGTTCGAGCTGAATCACTTAGCCTCCCTCATTGATCGAATGTCGAATTTGTGCTCCTGTTATAGCGTAATTCAACTATTTTCTGGTAGTACCTTACTAGTTGGATCGTAAATAGTTTAAAAGTAATGCAAACTTGATTATTGTTTGGACCCATGAATTAATTTAGTAGTTGTGTTAAAACTAGTAAGTTGTTTCGTATATGTTAGCGTTAAGTTAACAGGTTATTGTAATGAACAAATTCCTATGCATAAAGACTCCCTGTTTAAGATCCATACCCATTTGTTTCCGTTTTAATCGAGTCCCATAATTCTTCCAAAAATGATGTCCATACTTCAATATCTCACAACAATCCCAAATGTAGGTTATAACATTTCGAACAATTATAGTTTGCTCTAGGCGCGTTTAAATAAATCATCGTGACTATGGATACGGTTTCCATGGCATAGTCGCGATACATAAATTCCAATTCGAGTGCGCGTTTCACGCGACTCTACCATAACTTCAAATAACAATAATAAACATGTTGTAAGTAGTAAGTGCATTTCACGTGATGTGATTTACAATATGTACAAAAACAACGAGTGCGCGACATCGCGACTTGTTCAAATAAATTCCATAAATTAAAAGCGGTATAGAAGAGTAAAATGCACAATATGTCAAAAATATGTAATAAATCAGATAATTACGCCAAGTATTAATTGTTAAGCGACTCTGCTAAAACCATAAAATTCGGGAGTGCCTCACACCTTCTCATGAGTTAACATATTTCCCTACCCGGTCTTCTACGTTCGCAGACCATAAATAAAGTCAATTTCCTCGATTTGGATTTCTAAAATAAACCGGTGACTTGGGACACCATCATAATTATTCCAAGTGGCGACTCTGAATTAAATAAATAATCTCATTTCGAATAATGTCACTTTAATTGGAAAAAACTCCTCTATTCTTCGAAAAAATAAGGTGTGACAAGTTCGTAATGAGTATGATGAAAGAGCTAACATTCTTTTTTGGACTCCAAATTCATCAATCAGAAAGTGCGAAATTCATCTGCCAAGCCAAATATACGAAGAAATTGATTCAAAAGTTTGGAATGAGCAATGCCAAATCAATTGGAACTCCTATGAGCCCCTCTACAAGTTTAGACAAGGATGAACAAGAAAAATCAGTATATGATACAAAGTATCGTGGAATGATTGAATCTCTATTATATATAACTACTAGTAGACCATATATCATGTTCAGTATTTGTAAATATGCCAGATTTCAGTCAGTTCCTAAGGAGTCACACTTAACTACAGTAAAGCGAATAATTGGCTATCTCATTGGGACCACTTCTTATGGACTTTGGTATCCATGCTCTAACAATTTTAAACTTGAGGGATTTTCAGATGCTGATCTTGCAGGTGACAAGGAAGATAGAAAAAGCACAAGTGGCACTTGTCAATTACTGGATAAGGCATTAATCTCCCGAAACAGTAAGAAATAGGGATCAATAGCTCTTTCACAACTGAAGCAGAGTACATTATAATTGGACAATATTGTGCTTAATTACTATGGATGTCACATTAATTGGGTGACTATGAATTATCTTTTAAACCTGTTCAAATATTCTGTGATAATTCTAGTGCTATTTGTCGGTCTAAAAATCCTGTGCATCATTTTAGAGCTAAGCATATAGATATTAAGCATCATTTTATTAGAGATCGTGTTCTTAAAGGTAACATAGAGTTATCAATTGTAAGCTCTACTGATCAATTAACAGATATTTTTACAAAACCCTTGCTTGAAAATAGATTATGTACATTACGAGACTCTTTTGGCATTATTTCCATTAATTCATAATTTTAAGGCCTTTGTGATATTTTTTATTTTTACCGTCACTCAATCTGTATATTTCCTTATGTGTGTAGGGCATTAATTGTGTGTCTTTTACTTTTCCTTTTTCACACATTTTCATGCCTTTTCAGAAATCAGTAAATCATAGCGTCGAATTACTGACGCCTTTTCGTCTGTACTCAACCGCCAGTTATCATCTTTTTAAATCCAAGTCTCATCAATCATTCTCACATTGTTTGTATCTTCATTCCTCTTCTCCAAACCCTACTATGGCGAAAAATTACAAAAATCCCTCTGCTTCAACCTGCAAAAGCACTCGTTCTAGAGCAAAACCCTCCTCTCAATCTCTTAAACCAGTTAATCTAGGATCAGACCATTCTGAGGATTTTGCCTCTTCTCAAGACCTCTCAGATGATGCGTGCAGTCTCAACGAAAAAGTCCTTGGAAAACGACCCATGGAATATCCGCAAAAGCACTTATTCTAGAGCAAAACCCTCCTCTCAACCTCCTAAGCCAGTTAATCTAGGATCAGACCACTCTGAGGATTTTGCCTCTTCTCAAGACCTCTCAGATGGTGCATGCAGTCTCAACAAAAAAACCCTAGGAAAACGACCCATGGAAGATCCCCCTGAAACCTTCACTCCCAAAAATCCTAAAACTGATCTGTGAAGTTCTCTCGAGTCTGACCTAAATTTTTGGGACACACGCAACAAGGATGACTTCATTGCTTTCAAAGACAAGCATGTAGCCCATGGATGAAAAAACTTTCTCTGCTTGCCTCCTCCAGAGGTATATGAACCCCTTGTTAAACTGTTCTATGCTAATCTTCGCTTTAGCAAACCTGACAAGTTAGAAACCTTAGTTCTTGGCAAACGCATTGTGTTGGACTGTGCTCTGTTTGACCCTATTTTTCAGTGTAGTTGTTCTGGTTTCTCTATGATTTTTAAGAATACCTAGCCTGATGATTTTGAAATTTCTTTTGATCAAGCAAAAAGGTGTATAGCTGAGTCACCCTCTGATTCCCTTCCCAGTCAACTAGGACCTAGTGATGTTTGTTTTGAAACTCATGTCTTAGCACATATTGTGGCAACCACTCTTCTTCCAAGAACATGATCCTTCTCTACTTTCTCCCTGATACCTTCCTAATTTACTGTCTTCTGACTAAACATAAGGTCAAGTTGTTTTCTTGGGTTATCAATTTTATGATAGAGAGTGCCGATGATTCCACGAGTCTTCCATATAGTATGGTCACCACCCATCTGCTAGAAGCCAACAACATATCTCTTGTCGACTATCCCTATATCACTGTCACCAAGTCTTACAACTCTAGGGGATTTGCTAGCATGTGATATATTTCTGTAAAAGGAGCTTGGGTAAAGAAGCAAGAAGGTGAATCCAAGAATATCCCCTCCGACTCAAAAGCGAAAACCTCTGTGTCTCTTCCCAGTGTTGGTAATCCTGATCTTTTAGAAAAGATAGCCTTCATCAACAAAAAATTAACTGTCATCAAGGACTCTTTAACCTTAATGCAAAGCATAATTGAAGATGTCCATGGAGTGGTAAAGGAGACAGGCTCTGACGTGTCCAAGATCCGAGTGCAAATTCGTAAGATTGCGGAAAAAATAGTAAAGACTTTTAAAGAGGTGCACGACAAAATTGATGGAATCTCTGTCATAGTGAATGGAAGTTTTGATCGCCTCAAGGAGGCTATTTGCAATACCCATACTTACTTTCTGCGATGTTGATGCATGGTTGTTTAAGGTAATTTTTTTTGTTTTGCTTCTTTTGAGACTGACGGTTCAGTCATAGGTTGTACTATTAGGATAATTACTTCTGTTCTGTATGCTAAAGTAGGTTATAACTTTTTGTTGATGCCAAAGAGGGAGAAAAAGCAGGCTTATGGGCACGTGTTCCTCTGTATTCCCTATTCAATGTGGTTGTTTTGTAAATTTTCTTGCAGATGTTTAACTTGCAGGTACATCATACAGTATAATACTGAGGGGGAGTCGACTACAACCACTGCATAATAGAATGTCCAGCTGAAAGGGAGTCGACTAGACACATCTAACAAGAAACACAGTTTGAGGGGGAGTTGACTACAACACACTCAAAGTCAACTGATAAACATGGAAGTAAACTGAGGCTATTACATTGTTATTTTGTCATCATAAAAAAGGGGATATTGTTAGATCTAAGTTGATTTTAATGATGCAAAATAACGAATTATTCTTTATGTACAGAAACAATCCTTAAGCAATGGAAAAGGGACATAGAAGAATTCAGACGAAAAAGGAAGGAGTAGCGAAAAATCAAAGGCAAAATCAATCAAGGATTTGGTATGAGATCAAGGAGGGTATTATAGGAAGGACTTCAATCAAAGGAGATCAAGGGCATGAAATTATGTACTGAAGATTCCTCCATATAAGTACATCAATCAAGGTAGAAATCAAGGGATTTGATTTGATATTTCCAATAACAGAAATATCCACTCAACAAAGGAAGAAATAAACAAGACCACAAGTCAAGAAAAATCAACAGAAGAAATATTCTACACTTGGAAAGAATGAATCTACGATTCATTCTCAGATCAACTCCCTTGGGTTTGCAATTGCTCAAGACTCACAAGACATGAAGGCCTCATAAAGTATAAATACCCATTGCACCAGCTTTGAAGAAATATACTTTGAACGAATCACTATCACTCTTTTTGTTCTACTCCAAACAAACATTGTAATTTACATTAGATCTGTTGTGTAATTAGTGAGTAGAAAAAGAAAAAAACACTAGTGAGGCATTATATCAAGAAGCGAGAAGTGAGATAGTAACTAAGCTGTTGGTGTAAAGCTATATCAACTCTCTTGTATCGAGAAACTTCAAATACTGAAAGAAAGAACACCCTTGCAACCCAAGAGGATTGGACGTAGGATTCACATTGAATCCGAACCAGTATAAAAATCCAGGTGTCTTTAATTCCTGTATTTTATTTCTGCTTTATTTATATTTTGTTCTTACCTTCAGTTGATTAATTAGTAAACTAGTCAATTATTTAGGGTACAAAAAGAAAAATCAACAATTCACCCCCTCGCCTCCCTCTTGTAATTTCACGATGAAGATTACTCAAAATTATATAAAGAGACCAAATTAAATTCCTATCCAACAACCGATGTAGGATAAACTCACACACATTTACGCTTTGTTCAATTTGATTAAATTTCAGTTTGTTTGTTTTTTTACATCGTAACACTAAAATTGTGCTATATGAAAATAATTTGGTTACTAATCACATGATTCATATCCATTTATCAAACTAGCTAGCAAATATCTGAAAGAACATGGAACAATATTAGGTTCTTATGATCAATTATAAAATATTAGGTTCTTCTCAATGATCATAAGCTAAATTGAAGCGTTCGCATAATAAAATTTACCCTATGTATTGAATCAATATCTAACCAATATAGTGATTAAGTTAGGTAGCGTATGATTCAGTTTTTACACTTTAACTATTGTTTCAAATTTTTTGATATGCATATATACTGGTGTGTGGCTATAATTCCATAGTTTTGTACATTATGTGCCTTGCATTTTACATGCTTTAATGATAAATTACACTTTATTTGCGCATAATGGAGTCTATTTTATGTGTAGGTGAATTGGAGATGAAAGTAGAGCAAAAGGGATACTTAAACGTTGAAAGTGTGCTCGAGAACAGTGAAAAGGAGAGACCTGGCGAGGCCAGCTTAAACCAGGCTTTAGCCTGGCGAAGCCAGCCAAAAGCCAGGCTTAACCAGGCTTTAGCCTGGCGAGGCCAGCCAAAAGCCAGGTTGAAACAGGCTTTAGCCTGGCGAGGCCAGCCAAAGGCCAGGCTGAAACAGGTGTTAGGCTGGCGACGCCAGGCCTGAGGCCAGGTCCAATCATAGTTTTGAAGATTTAATTCGTTTCCGGGTTTGACTAGGACTTGGCCTACACTTTTAGGATTTCTTCTACACATATAAATAGACCTAAAAACACCACTTCGAGGACTTTTTGGCAATCAGAGGCAAGAAGAGCTGGTGGACCACCTGTTGGGAGTTAGAATCATCAATTTCTACAACTTTTCATCTTTACTCTGTATTTTAATTATGCAAAATATTTGGGATATTGTTACTATGAGTATGAGTAGCTAAATTCCTAATCTAGGGTTTTTATGGAACCTATTGAAGGATGATTTTTTTGTTACGTTAATATAGATTTACCGTAGTATTTTCTCTATTTGTTCAACTATATTATTCTTGTGGTTGATTGAAAGGCCCTCAATTAGCTGTGCCTATTTAGTATGTATTACTCGAGAGAGAGTGCATATTTAGGTAGTTGTTGAACAACATCACTCCTAAACGTATATGTGGGATCAATACGGAGGTTTAAAGGTAGGTTTAGGGATAACAAAACCTTGATGCGATCTGAGTGAGCTGTACTTAATGCCAGCTAGCGTAATTCGCGAGAATATGCCTAGTAAATTATGGTAATTACTCGGGAGAGAGTTACGACAGTTAGAGTGCTCATGGTCGATAGAGATGACTTAGGCAAATTTGTAGAAAACGTAGCGAAAAAGATTCCGACAATAGGGGAAATCACAACCTTAGATCATTCCGATTCTTGTTTACAATCCGTTCGTAGTTAGTTGTTAATTATTACATTTTCATTACGTAATATTTAGTTAATAAAACCCAATCTGTTACTTAAATATTTCTGAAGATTGATTGTGTGAATTTGTGCGAGTCTAGTAGCTGTGTTTGATAGGTTAATTCTCTGTGGGATTCGACTCCAGACTTATTAGCCGGAATATATTTGCAACGACCGCTTAGTCCTTTTTATAAGGCATAGTTGGGCGTGATCAAATTTTGGTGCCGTTGCCGAGGAATTAACGGTGTTATTAATTGCAGCTAAAAGAAGTGCTAGAATTCTTAGTGTAGTCAATTTTCTCCCTTCTAAACCAAATACATTTAAATTTTAACGTTTGTAGTCTTGGGTGTCACAGGTGCATGCCTAGGAAATCTTCAAGAACTGGTGAATTGCTCGAAGAGTTATCAGATACTAAAAAAGTTTTCAAGGCACTAAATCGTGCAAACAAGAAAAGCAAACAACAACAAAACTCGACAGAACAAATTGAACCAAACATGGCTGACGGAATAGAAAATCTAATCAACAACAGAAACAATGAGAATGAACCAAACATTCGGGGTGTGGTGCCTCTTGTACCAGAAACAACATTATATGATTGGGCACAACCCACCGCCGACAATCTGGCAACCGCAATTGCAGTCCCTCATATACAAGAAGAATCATTCCAAATCACAAATAACATGCTACATTTATTGCAGAACAAGGGACTGTTCTTAGGGTCACACATTGAAGATCCTCAGCAGCACCTGAAGAATTTCCTGTCAATATGTTTAACGCAAAGGCAACCTAACGTAACACCGGACGCAATAAAACTTTTGTTGTTCCCATTCTTGCTGACAGGAGAAGCTCAGACTTGGCTTAATTCATTCCCCATAAATTCCATCACTTCCCGGGATGAATTAGTCAAGTAATTTTTGAACAAATTCTACACACCAAATAAAGCTGCCCAATAGATTGATGATATATTGAGCTACAGGCAGAGACCAACAGAATCACTACAAGAAACGTGGGAGAGGTTCAAGGGCATGGTGGTTAAGTGTCCACATCATGGTATTCCAGATCAGATGTTGGGGCGGAGATTCTACATGGGACTGGCTGACAGCTTAAAGGCCAATGTTGTTGCTTCAGCAGGGGGAGCATTTCTGAGTAAAACATTCGTAGAATGCAAGATCCTACTTGATAAGATAGCACAAAACTCAGGATAGATGACAAGAGCCTCCACGATCACTCTGGTAGTTCACTCAGTAGCGTTGGACCCAAACAACTCCATAGCTGAGAATGTGGCCACTCTAATGACACAAATGAGTATCCTTACCAAAAAGATTGATGAATCAGGCCCGAAGCATCAGGTTCACATAGTTGACACAACTAATGGGGGCTTATGTACACCATGCATTAACCAACCATATGTTTGCTCGTAGAGTGCGGAAGGTGACAACCAGCAATATCAGGAAGATATGAATTATGTAGCCAACTATGGGGGACAGAGGCAAGGTGGTCAGAATTGGGGTTAATATAATCAACAATATAGACCAGCGTAGCAGCAGTACAATAATAACAACAATCCTGGAGCTATGTGACCACTGGGTCAAGTTGCCTTACCAAAGGCAACATGGCTACATTCAGCAAAATCAACAACTGACTTATCAACAACCTCAACAACAACAAATTATGAGACCAGATGATGGGTTTACTAAACTTGAGGGAATGCTGGACAACAATAACAGAATGCTGCAACAATTGATTGGGTCCACAGGAAAAATGCAACAGAGGGTAGACTCGCATGAATCAGCGATAAAGGGTATTGAGATTCAATTAGAACAAATTTTTATGGCCCTAAATAATCGTCCCCAGGGGACATTACCTGCAGATACACAAGTTAATCCAAAAGAATAGGGCCCGAAACAGCTTATGGCAGTGAGTCTACGAAAATGGTAGAGACCTAGATCTGGAGCAAGAGATGGCTCGCGAAAGCTGACCTACTGAAACACTTGTGCCAGTACCCATTGAGATAGATGACTCAACAGGGTTAACAGAGGTGATGGTACAACATGCGCCGGCTGAAACAATAAAAGAAAAAGAAGTCGCGAAGGAAACTGAGTTAGAGCATGAGAAGGCAGCAGAAACAATGCCAGAGCAGGTTCAAAATCAAACCACATTAAAGAAGCGGCCTCCAGCACCCTACCCCAAAAGATTGGCCAAATATCAAAAAGATGAGCAATATAAGAAATTCTTGGAGATGTTGAAGCAAATTCAGGTAAACATTCCATTGATTGACGCCTTAAAGGAAATGCCTGGTTATGCAAAAATAATGAAGGACTTGATGTCTCGTAAGTTCGACTTTCAAGACTTGGTCATGGTTACACTGACTCAGACATGTAGTGCTGTTGTGACAAGACCCACAGCTGAGAAGTTATCTGATCCAGGGAGTTTCACAATCCCATGCACAATAGACAACTATGCGTTTGCTAAGGCACTTTGTGATTTGGGGGCAAGCATAAACTTGATGCCCTTGGCTATCTACAAAAGGTTAGGCATTGGAAGAGCTAGACCCACGTCTATGTTATTACAACTGGCTGACCAAACAGTGAAGAGGCCCTCTGGTATCCTTGATGATGTATTAGTACAGGTGGGGAAGTTTGTTTTCCCAGCAGATTTTGTCATTTTAGACTGCCGGGTTGACGAGGAGATTCCCATAATTTTGGGAAGGCCATTCTTGGCCACTGGGAGAGCCCTAATTGATTATGAAATTGGAGAGCTAAAGATGAGACTGAACGATGAAGAGATAACGTTTAATGTGTAGAAATCTATACGGCGACCCAGTGAGTTTGCTAACTGCTCTCTAATAGAAGTTGTGGATGTGATCTTGGAGGAGGAAGATGAGATTCTGAATGCAAAAGACCCTCTAGCAGCATGCCTGATGAACTTAGAAGAAGTGAATGGTAAAAACTTGGCAGAGTGGGTTTTGGACCTTGAAGGGAGAGGGTACTGGAAAAAAGAGTTCGAATTCGAGCCCTTACACTTAGAAGAAAGAAAAACACCTCCAACTAAGTCGTCAATTGAAGAGCCACCACAGTTGGAACTAAAACCGTTACCATCTCACCTCAGGTACACTTTCTTGGGACCTAAATCCACTTCACCTATTATTATCTCATCCAGTTTGTTAGATGTGTAGGCAGAACAACTTTTGCAGGTGTTAATGGAATGCAAGACTGCAATTGGCTAGATCATTGCAGATATTAGGGGGATCAACCCGACATTTTGTATGCATAAGATTCTACTGGAAGATGGGCACAAACCTTCCAGGGAACATCAAAGAAGGCTAAACCCCAACATGAAAGAAGTGGTGAAGAAAGAAGTGATCAAGTGGTTAGATGCGGGAATCATCTTCCTAATCTCTGACAGTAACTGGGTTAGCCCAGTTCAGTGTGTGCCAAAGAAGGGTGGAATGACTGTAGTGCCCAATGAGAATAATGAGTTGATCTCAACTCGTACAGTTACAGGTTGGCGAATTTGTATGCAACAACAACAACCCAGTATAATCCCACTAGTGGGGTCTGGGGAGGGTAGTGTGCACGCAGACCTTACCCATACCCTAGGGTAGAGAGGTTGTTTCCGATAGACCCTCGGCTCTTTCCCTCCAAGAACTCCCACCTTGCTCTTGGGGTGACTTGAACTCACAACCTCTTGGTTGGAAGTGGAGGGTGCTTACCACTAGGAGCAACCCACTCTTGTCGAATTTGTATGGATTATAGAAAACTGAACACAGCCACCCGGAAGGACCATTTTCCTTTACCATTCATTGACCAAATGTTGGATAGACTGGCATGGAGGTCTCACTTCTGCTTTTTGGATGGGAATTCGGGGTACAATCAGATTTCCATAGCCCCCGAGGATAGAGAGAATGCCGTTTGGCCTATGCAATGCACCGGCCACTTTTCAGAGGTGTATGTTAGCCATTTTCACTGACATGGTTAAAGATATTATGGAAGTATTTATGGATGATTTCTCTGTGGTGGGGGATTCATTCGAAGATTGTTTGCACAATTTAAGAAGAGTGTTGAAAAGGTGTGTGGAGACAAATTTAGTGCTGAACTGGGAGAAGTGCCATTTCATGGTACAAAAAGGTATAGTGCTGAGGCATCGAGTATCCAGTAAGGGTATTGAGGTTGACCATGCTAAGGTTGAGGTGATTGAGAAGTTTCCACCGCCCACTTTAGTTAAGGCAGTAAGAAGTTTCCTCGGGCATGCCGGGTTTTACAGGCGATTTATAAAGGATTTCTCTAAAATTGCTAACCCCTTATGTAAACTCCTTGAAAAGGATCATCCTTTTGTGTTTTCTGATGACTGCAGGTTAGCATTTGAGGAGCTAAAGAGGAGACTGGTGACTGCACCAACCATTTGAGCTCATGTGTGATGCGAGTGACTATGCTATAGGAGCAGTCCTGGGGCAGCGGAAGGACAAACTGGTGCACCCAATTTACTATGCAAGCAGAACGCTAAGCGGTGCACAACTCAATTATACCGTGACTGAGAAAGATATGTTGGCTATGGTGTTTGCATTCGACAAATTCAGGTCTTATTTGATTGGTTCAAAAGTGATTGTTTATACTGACCATGCAACACTTAGGTACCTGATAGCAAAGAAGGTGTCAAAGCCATGCTTGATCCGTTGGGTTCTTTTGCTACAAAAATTTGATTTGGAGATCCGCGATAGAAAAAGGCAGAGAACCAAGTGGCAGACCACCTTTCAAGGTTGGAGGGAGCTCAAAAGAAAGTCGAGGTAGAAGATATAACTGAGACATTCCCAGATAAACAATTGCTAGCAGTGACATTGGAGGACGCGCCATGGTATGCAGACATTGCAAACTACATGGCAAGAGGTATTGTCCCTTATGATCTTTCCTCTGTTCAAAAGAAAAAGTTCTTTCGTAACTGTCACATGTATTATTGGGATGAGCCTTACCTGTTCAGGATTTGTGTTGATAACATGATCCGGAGATGTATCCCCGAGATAGACCAATCTTCTATTTTGCAGGCTTGTCATGCATCACCATATGGTGGCCACTTCGGAGGAGTAAGAACCGCCGCAAAAGTGCTGGAATCAGGCTTCTACTGGCCAACAGTGTTCAAAGATGCACACTTATGGGTGAAAGGTTGTGACTAATGCCAACGAACTGGGAATATTTCCCGCCTACATGAGATGCCTATGAACCCAATTCAAGAGGTAGAAATGTTTGACGTGTGGGGAATCGATTTCATGGGGCCTTTCCTCAGCTCATATAGCAACAAATACATACTCGTAGTTGTGGACTACGTGTCAAAATGGGTGGAGGCTGCAGCGCTCCCGACAAATGATGCTAAGGGGGTAATTAATTTTTTGAGAAAGAACATATTCACCCGATTTTGCACTCCAAGGGCGATAATCAGTGACAGAGGCACTCACTTCTGTAATCGAGCCTTTGCAAAGCTGTTAGAAAAGTATGGTGTACGTCACAAAGTTTCCACCCCATATCATCCACAAACGAGTGGGCAAGTAGAAGTGTCGAACAGAGAAATAAAGAGCGTTTTGACAAAGACTGTGAATGCTACAAGAACGGATTGGGCAAGAAAGTTAGATAATGCACTTTGGGCCTATCGTATCGCTTTCAAAACTCCGATTGGTATGACGCCATATAAATTGGTATTTGGGAAGGCATGTCACCTACTAGTGGAGTTGGAGCATAAAGTTTTATGGGCACTGCGGCAGTTGAATCTCGATATAGAAGCTGCGGGCACAAGTAGAGTCACTGAGCTGCACGAGCTTGATGAATTTTGTTACCACATTTTTGAGAGCACAAGATTATACAAGGAGAGAATGAAAATAATGCACGATAAAAATATTCTTGAGCGGAGTTTTAAACCCGGAGATAAGGTATTGCTATACAACTCAAGGTTGAGGTTATTCTCGGGTAAGTTAAAGTCACGATGGTCGGGACCATTTAGTGTGGTGGAGATTCACCCACCAGAGCCATAGAGATTGCTGCATCAAATGACTCTCGCACGTTTAGAGTCAACGGGCACAGGTTAAAACATTATTTGGGCATGGAAGATGCGAAAGTAGTGTTGGTGACTCATTTGCTCTAGCCACCTAGTTTAAGTGAGCCTTAAGTGCAATTATCTGCATCGTGCCGCGACGTTACATCAGGCGCTCATTGGGAGGCAACTCAATTCGTAGTTGATTTTTTACTGTAGTTAGATTTTTTTTAATTTAGGTACTAACAAATTTGCAGGCGAGCTTGGGCAAGTCGAGCAAGGTTTTAGCAACACCTGACAAACACTAGGCATAGGGGTAGGCGATGCCAGGATAAATTCGGCCAAAGCTGGCCTTAGGCTGGTGACGCCTGGCTAACGCCAGGTTCTGCTTGGCCTTAGGCTAGCGACGCCTTGCTAACGCTAGGTTCTGCTTGGCCTTAGGCTGGCAACGCCTGGGTAACGCCAGGTATTGGGCCAGGCGACGCCAGGTAAGTTATTTCGGCCCACTTTAAGTTATTTTAGTCGAACCTCCTCACATTACACACCCTAAACATTGAACACAATACAAACAACCCTAACCTCACTTAAACCAAACACACATCAAGCTTCAAAAAAGAAATTCACAAGCACACACATCTTCTCATCAACGTTGCTCTCAGCCAAACACACTGCATGAATTGCCCTCACCCACAAACACTCAACAACCCATTGCCATAGTGGTCTCCCCCATCCCCATTAAAGTCAAGTTTAGTCTTGCTATTCTTTCACACTCATCAGAAATTCTCAGGCAGCTCCCTCCTCTCAAAAGCTTCAAAGGTATGATTTGATCCCTTTCTTTTGTAATTTCGAGAAGGGTACAAGTATACAATTACACACAAAAATTGGTGGTTGTTCTTCATTGTAGTATTGAGTTTGTGTGCCCCAACCCCATGAAATCCCATAGGAATGGTGCTGCGATTGTGAAAACATGTGGTCGTACAGAACCCCCAAGCCGATTTGGGAAGATGAGGCAATGCCTCATTTCCATAAGAACTCCCATGGCATTAATGCATGTTAAGTGTTTGATATAATGCCTCAATGGCATTCCTTGTCCCCATTGGAGCCCGAGTCTCCGGGATTAATAGACTAGTGTTATGAAGTCATATACCACGTTAAAATCTTAAGTGTGAGGTGGCTCTTGGGTAGCCCATGTGTTGTTCTTTGATTCTAATATTAAGAAAATATGAGGTGAAGTCTGAGTAACCTCGGAAAGTCGGGAAAAATTATGTGTGTAGTGTGTAATGCAGTTTTATCTGAGTACTGCTTATTTGTGTAGGAACAACAATGCCTCCCAGAAAAGACACAGGCAAAGCCAAGGCTACTTCCACTGCGCCGGCTAAAGTAAAGGCGACTTCAGCACCTCCCCTAAAGAAGAGAAAGGGGGGGGGAAGCTACCTCCAATCTAAGTGGAGTACAAGTTGTGGCAGCTATAGCAGCCATGCATCAACAACCACAAGGCCAGCAGGAGTTTGGCATCAACAGCATACCACCACATACTAAGGACTGGTACATGCGCTGTAGGCCTAAACATGTACACCCGGAAGCAGCTATCAATGAACGAAGCTTGAAAGCAAAGTATCAGGCAATTTGGAGGGAAATTCGGGATATGGGGTTGAGCTATGTATTCAAGAACACAAGGAGCATTAATCTCAACTTAGTCCGAGAATTCTATGCAGGGTTTGATCCGCAGAGTACTGAACATCTGGTGCCGATTCGTGGACGATTGATAGATTTTTCACCCATGGCCATATGTAACTTTTTAGGTGCCCTGGATGTTCCTGTGGAGCCATTAGACCACTTCATTCGCCGGCCTACATACAGAAAGTTGAGACACATGCTTTGTAGTGCCGATTCTACGGCAGCATGGGTCCGGGATAAGATAACTAATCGGCACAAGAGGTTTCCTAAGAAGAAGATGAGGGCGGAGGCTCAAGTGTGGCTTAAACTGATAAATGCATGGCTTCTACCGTGCAATCATGACACACTCATTAGCCGTGAGAGGACCTGTGTACTCTACTTCCTCATGACGAGTCAAAGGGTAAATGTGGGTCATCTGATCCGCTACCAGATGTCTGTAGTCAGAATGAGTAAAAAGATAGATCGAATGCCAATTGCCAATTCTAACTTAGTACTTAAGACACTAGGAGGTTGAGGAAGAGCCAGAGTTTGACCACACCATCGATCAGCCCATATGACAAACGGACATCACTAGACTCCGACTGAAAGAAGAGACTGCCATGACATCATTGATAAGTACCGAGCACAACGCTCGGGATGATAGTTTTATGGCCTATCTCTATGGGATGATGGATTTGCAGCTATGGGTCCATCTCAATGCTCATGCTCAGCAGTTGGTTGGGTTAGGAGATGGATATAGACTCCCCGATGATAAGGATATCAACACACTGGAGTAGTTTGAGGCTGAGCCGGAGCAGTCAGATGGTGAGGGAGATGATGAGGAGGAGTGGAGAGCGTCAGAGGATGAAGGCGTTTCTTGATCAGGGAGTTTCTTTACACCCTACTCATTTTTTCGTGTTTTGTCATTTTGTGCATGCACTGAGGACAATGCATGAGCTAAGTGTGGGGTGCGGACTTGTACATAGTTAATTTTAGTTATTTAGTTATTTAGTGTTAATTATTTTAGTATGTGTTTTAGTAGTTTAGTAATTGATTTGGCTATGTGTTTTAGTTATTTAGTGCCGTTAAAAGAAAAAATTATAATAAAAAAAAAAAAAAAATTGGACTCATCTCGACGATGGACCTCCCAGACAATCTTTTTGAGGGAAGTAAGTCAAAAAGAAAATACCAAAAAGATTTTTTTGTGTAGGTAGTGTAGTAATTCCCCCTTGATTTTTCTTTGGGCCGCGATTCTTTTCCAGGGACTTTTAGTTGAATCGGGTATAGTTAGTTTTAATTTTTAGGAGTAGGAACCACGAAGCTATGCATTTAATTGTAGCAATATCTCTTAGCTTTGTTATGCCTTGAGAATAGTTAGTACTATGGTTGTGACGCTTAGGCTCGATTTTTGACTCTCGCATAAGTACCTTAAATCGTAGATTCCTAATTTTGCTTAACTGCTTTGACTGGAGTGTCGCGATGAAACCAATCCTGAGTGAGTTATGTTCCATGTGTGTGTGAGTTTTGTATGTATTCTGTGCATTGCATTTGATGTCTATAACGTGCCATGTGTGTGTGCAAAGCGAAATAGTAGTCTTGTTCAGTCTAGGAAGTGATATAAGCGTTTCTTTGTTAAGCCAGATATATAAAGTTTACCCACCTAAATGTTATGTATCATAGTTAACCTCGTTGAGCCTATAATCATGTTTCTTTGGTAACCACATTACAAGCTGTACCCCTTTGTTTTAATCGACCATCTATTTGAACCTCTTCACCTCTAATGAGCACTTGAATTGTTATGAACTTTGTAAAAGTTAAAGTGTGGGGTGGTTGGTTTGACTTTTGCGTGGAACTAATGAAATAAGGAGAAAGGTGCACTGTTTTGAAAAAGTAAGAGCCGCTTGAATTGAAAAAGAAAGAAAGAAAAAAAAATAGTTGTATTGCTGGGAAAAAGAATATTCTTTGATAAGTGACGACTCTTAATGTAATTATGCTTAAAGAAATATAGGGTAATATAAATTGAAGTGAAGGTGGAATGTTTGGTTTGGCATAAGTATGGGATATGTGTTAAAGTATATGTATTAAATTGCTTAAGGGAGGTGTAGTCACTCATATCCAAATATATCCTACCCGACCCGCAACCTACATTACAACCAATGAAAGTCCTACTTGATCTTAGACTGAATGAACTCGATTAGTAGAGTATTACACTACGGGCAAGCCTATGGTGCATCATTTGTGGCATATGAATGTTATTTCTGAGAGCGAGTGAATTTTGTCTATCTTGAGTTCCTATGTTCTTAAAATTCATTATGTGTGGAACTAAGCTCTTTGATTGGGTGAGGGCACATGATTCATGAAGGAAAGGTAATGTTGTTGACATCCATATTAGAGTAAGTAAGTGAACTGTGAATAAGGCATAGTATTTGTGAGTCGAATTTTGAGGCGAGGATGTCACACTTGTGTGCTTAAACTATTTTAAACATTCTTGGTGTAATGAGTTAGGAGAATTGATTAAAAAAGTCGTATCTATAAGTGTAGTTTGATTGCTCGAGGACGAGCAATGTTTAAGTGTGGGGTATTTATGTGTGGCTATAATTCCATAGTTTCGTACATTATGTGCCTTGCATTTTATATGCTTTAATGATAAATTACACTTTATTTGCGCATAATAGAGTCTATTTTATGTGTAGGTGAATTGGAGATGAAAGTAGAGCAAAAGGGATATTTAAACGTTGAAAGTGTGCTCGAGAACAGTGAAAAGAAGAGACCTGGCGAGGCCAGCCAAAGGCCAGCTTAAACCAGGCTTTAGCCTGGCGAGGCCAGCCAAAAGCCAGGTTGAACCAGGCTTTAGCCTGGCAAGGCCAGCCAAAGGCCAGACTGAACCAGGCTTTAGCCTGGCGAGGCCAGCCAAAAGCCAGGCGTTAGGCTGGCGACGCCAGGCCTGAGGCCAGGTCCAATCCGAGTTTTGAAGACTTAATTCGTTTCTGGATTTGACTAGGACTTGGACTACACGTTTAGGGTTTCTTATACACATATAAATAGACCTAAAAACACCACTTGGAGAACTTTTTGGCAGCCAGAGGCAAGAAGAGCTGGTGGAATCACCTGTTGGGAGTTAGAATCATCAATTTCTACAACTTTTCATCTTTACTCTATATTTTAATTATGCAAAATATTTGGGATATTATTACTCTGAGTATGAGTATCTAAATTCCTAATCTAGGGTTTTGATGGAACCTATTGAAGGATGATTTTCTTGTTACGTTAATATAGATTTGCCGTAGTATTTTCTCTATTTGTTCAACTATATTATTCTTGTGGTTGATTGAAGGGCCCTCAATTAGTTGTACCTATTTAGTATGTATTATTCGTTAGAGAGTGCATATTTAGGTAGTTGTTGAACAACATCACTCCTAAACGTATATAAGGGATCAATACAGAGGTTTAAAGGTGGGTTTAGGGATAACGAAATCTTGATGCGATCTGAGTGAGCTGTACTTAATGCCAACTAGCATAATTCGGGAGAATATGCCTAGTAAATTGTGGTAACTACTCGGGAGAGAGTTACGACAGTTAGAGTACTCATGGTCGATAGAGAAGACTTAGGCAAATTTGTAGAAAACGTAGCGGAAAAGATTCCGACAATAGGGGAAATCACAACCTTAGATCATTCCAATTCTTGTTTACAACCCGTTCATAGTTAGTTGTTAATTATTATATTTTCATTACGTAATATTTAGTTAATAAAACCCAATCTGTTACTTAAATATTTCTGAAGATTGATTGTGTGAATTTGTGCGAGTCTAGTAGCTGTGTTTGATAGGTTAATTCCCTGAGGGATTTGACTCCAGACTTATTAGCCAGAATATATTTACAACGACCGCTTGGTCCTTTTTATAAGGCATAGTTGGGCGTGATCATATACCGACAGACAAATTGATGCAATGAGCAATTGGATAAAGACGTTACATAAAAGTACAAAATTTAAAAAAATTAGAGATAATACTGACTGAATTGTTTTTGAGATTATAAATTTATATATGCAACATGACATTTCACAATTGTAGTGATCCTATCTCATGAATTCATGTACGTGGAAAGTGAGCCTAGGCTTGTTATGAATTTGATATAATGCTCAATTTTTTCACCTACAATCTTGAAGACATATAGGGTAAAAATATATTCTGCCCAGAACAACCAAAATGAAGAGAGATAAAAAAATTGACAGCAACAAAAACTATTACAGCGCGCTTTAATTCCAAGCAAGTTTAGCTGGATATATGAATAATATTCACGTACATCTCTTAATTCATACAAAGGAAACTTCATCTCGCGGCTAAGAACATCCATACAAATGGGATCGAATTCATTGTATTCATATTTAATTATTTCAAATAGGAAGGACAAGGGGTTAAATCTCAGTGGATCTTGGCAGCAAGGTCATTCTTCCAGTCACTTAGAACACCACATCACGTATTTAAGTCATACGCAAAGGATTCTATCCCGTTCAAATGAAAATTGTACTTCAGATGCATATAATATTAAAGAAAAGTCAGTTAGAAAACAATACTTTCGAAAGTTTTGAATTGCATTGCCGTTGGGTATACTCTTTCACTATAAAAACTGATTGAAGTTGAGACTTCTAACTTTACAAGTTTCGAGATGCAATATCCATTTGGTCATGCATGTTGTCATAGTCGTTTTCGTGAAGCAAGCAAAGTGTTGTAATATAGATATAGAATGCACAAACTAAGTTGAGGGACTTATGTGTAAAAGTTAGGATAGTTTTGTCCTTAAAAGATAATCAGTTAGAGGCGGTTAGAGGTGGGACTTATAAATGCCCACACTCACGTGTATTTTGTGACCCCAATGAAATTACAGATATTCATCTTCTTCACTTCATCTATTCTCTTCCTTCTCTGTAAATTCCTCACTCAGAATCAATTGCATGCTGTATTATCGAGTGGATTCAGCTTATTTCATCATGGTATCAGAGCGGCGATCGTGAATTCATTGATATTCAGGAAAAATTAAGAAGATCGGAGCTCTGACGAAGCTGAGTTGCAGTCAGCCATGGCAGGAAACGATGTTGCTTCTCTAGATCACAATCATCAGTTGTTTCTACAGCCCCTCAAATGCTCCAGGACTCGTCCTAATATCGCTCAAACTCATAGGGCCAGAAAACTATGCTCTGTGGAGTAGGGCGATGAAATATGGCGCTCCTGGGAAAAAGTAAACTAGGGTTTGTGGAAAGAACTTGTGTGAAGAGTATGTACAGAGGAGAATTAGCAAAGCAATGGGAAAAATATAACGCGATCATGTTGTCATGGATTGGGAGCACTGTATCGAGTGAATTGATGCCGGGTATTGTCTATGCCTCTAAAGCAAGGAAAGTGTGGAATGATTTTCAGGAAAACTTTGATCGATCAGACTTGACAAGGATTTATCACCTTTGAACAACCATCACAACACTAAGGCAACGTACTAACTCTGTCACTTGTTATATTTCAAAAATGAAGGACTAGTGGGATGAATTAGATATGTTAGTGCCACTGTCTTTATGTGACTGTGAAGAATCTCGACCCTCAGTAGAACATCTGAGATCTCAACGTTTGCTACAATTTTTTATGTGGCTAAATGAAAGTTATAGCAACATAATGAGCAATGTGTTAGATAAAAGGCATGGTTGTGACTGTTAATGAAGCCTACGCTATAGTCACTCAGGAAGAAAGCTAGAGGTCTTTAGGTGTTGTTGATACACATAGGGAACCAGTCACCATATTAGCAGGGAGAGGCCGGGATTTTAGAGCAAAAAGGCCCGGACTCATTTGTGAGCATTGTGGGTATAAAGGGCATCTTAAGGAGAATTGCTTCAAAATAATTGGATATCTTGCTGACTTTAAGAGCAAAATGAATAGTCAGCCTGTAGGAGGCAAGGCCTATTCTAACAATGTGAATATGAATGTAAATAGTGAGGAAAGAAAACCAACGACTGTGCAAGTATAAGGAGCAGGGCAGTTCTTCACACAAGAACAATACCAATAGCTGGTCTAGTTGCTGTCAAAAATAATAACTGCAGAAAATTTTAATAATTTTGTAGATATAGTCTCTCTATTATCCAATGCATGTATGTGTGATTGGGTAATAGATACAGGAGCAACACATCATGTTACATACTGTAAGGACATTTTAAACAATATTAAAAGGGCAGATGATCAAGGGAGACATGGAGTACAACTTCCTACTGGAAGTAAATCACAAATAACTCACACAAGAGAGGCTTCCATATTAGGAAATAAGACAGTAACAAATGTCTTGTATGTGCCAGATTTTAAATTTAACCTGATGTCAGTATCAAAACTCACAAAGGATCTTTGTTGCTCAGTCACATTCTTCCCTGATTTCTGTATGTTTCAGGATCTTTACAGTGACAGGGTGATGGAGATTGGTAGAGAGAACAATGGTTTGTACTTGCTTAAGGAGAATATAACAGTAGCAGCAACATGAGTTTTCCT
Organism: Nicotiana tomentosiformis; assembly: GCF_000390325.3. Classification (NCBI taxonomy): domain Eukaryota; kingdom Viridiplantae; phylum Streptophyta; class Magnoliopsida; order Solanales; family Solanaceae; genus Nicotiana; species Nicotiana tomentosiformis. Next base: position 129,020,906 of record NC_090818.1, read on the forward strand.
GAGAAAAGGAGAAGAAACTGAACTTTGGCACTTAAGGTTAGGACATGCTTCAATGAAGGCAATACAGCATATTCCAGGGTTGCAGAATAAAGTTGATATGCAGGTACAAGAGAATTGTCAAGTATGTCCATTAGCTAAGCAATGTAGGCTGAAGTTTCCTATTAGTAGTACTAGTTTTGCTGGAATTTTTTAACTCATTCACTTAGATGTTTGGGGACCTCACAGAATACCTACATATGATAAAAAGCACTACTTTATTACTATTGTTGATGACTATAGTAGGTATACTTGGGTGTGTTTGATTCAGTCAAAGAATGAAGTACTAGTTGTAATAAAGAACTTTGTTGCAATGATTCAAAATTAGTTTGGTATAACTGTCAAGGTGTTAAGATCAGACAATGGTACTGAGTTTTTTAATTCTCAATGTAATGAATTGTTAACTTCTTTGGGAATCATTCATCAGAGTAGTTGCCCATATACCCCTCAACAGAATGGTACAGTTGAAAGAAAGTATAGGCATATATTTGAAGTGGCAAGAGCACTGAAATTTCAAAGCTCAGTGCCAATAAGATTTTGGGGAGACTGTGTAAGAACAACTGCCTATCTGATAAATAAATTGCCCACATGAGTATTACAAGGGAAGTGTCCATACGAAATGTTGCATGGAAAACCAACAAGAATAGATCACCTAAGAGTATTTGGATATATTTGTTTTGCAAGCAATTTACTTGGAGGAGATAAGTTTGCACCAAGGGCAAGGAAATCTATTCTCATTGGTTATTCATAAACACAAAAGGGCTATCGGTTATATGATCTGGAAAGCCAAAGAGTATTTGTTAGGAGAGATGTAACATTCAAAGAGCATATCTTCCCTATCAAGGAAGGGATGCAGATTGCAAAAGATCTCTTCCCAAGTGATACACCATCAGTTGTTCCAGCTGAACTCATGCTTGAACAACCAGATCATCATCTAAACACTGAAGAGCAGATTCCAAATGAGGGAATGGCAGCATCAGACTCAGAAGCTATTCCAGCAGTAGTTGATTCTGAACAAGTTGTGACACTAATAGCTGAGTCTGATGATGCAGACACAGTTCAACAGAGTGCACCATTAGTTGAGGTACAAGCAGACACAAGCCAACTAGCTGTAGAAGGAATACTTGAAGATAACTTGCACACTAGAAAGTCCAACAAAGTTTCAAGACCTTCTATTTGGCTGAAAGATTACATTACCACATGCAACTCACAAAACAAGCCACACTATATCTCCAACTCTAGTGCCTACAATCATTTATCCAACAACTACCGGGCTTATTTGGGAGTGTTCGCAACAGAAGTTGAACCTAAATCATTCAAGGAAGCATGCAAGGACAAGAACTGGATAGAAGCAATGTCACAGGAAATTAAGGCTCTTGAGGACAATGCTACTTGGAAGATAGTTGACTTGCCTGTTGGTAAGAGAGTACTAGGATCTAAATAGGTGTTCAATATAAAATACAAAGCAAATGGGGAAATAGAGAGATACAAAACTAGATTAGTAGCTAAGGGTTATACTCAACAAGAAGGCTTGAATTATCATGAGACCTTCTCTTTAGTGGCAAAAATGGTCACTGTGCGGGCAGTAATCAGCATTGCAACATCAAGAGGTTGGACTTTATTTCAAATGGATGTAAAGAGTGCATTCTTATAAGGAGACCTCTATGAAGAAGTTTATATGGACTTACCTCCGGGCTACCAGAAACAAGGGGAGAACACCGTGTGCAAGCTACTCAAATCTCTATATGGCCTTAAGCAGGCCTCAAGACAATGGGACATTAAGCTGACCGAAGCTTTACTGGAAGAAGGATACTCTCAAAGTGCTCATGATCACTCTCTATTCACTAAGAAGACATGACTTCACATTGTTATCATCCTGGTATATGTGGATGATTTACTTATAACTGACAGCAATGTAGAACTGATAGAAGAGGTTAAACAGACCCTACACAATACTTTTAAGGTAAAGAATCTAGGAGAACTTCGATATTTCCTTGGCATAGAAGTTCTGAGATTAAAGGAAGGGATACTCCTTACTCAAAGAAAGTATGCTCTACAATTGATCTCAGAAGTTGGACTTGCAGCAGCCAAGCTAATCTCCACTCCTATTGAATTGAATCAGAAATTGAGTACCATCGACTATAATAAGCATGTAGGAGTCAAGGGAGACGATGAACTGGAAGATATTGGAAGCTACCAAAGACTCATTGGGAAGTTACTCTACCTAACCATTACTAGACCAGATCTTAGCTTTGCAATTCAAGTACTCAGCCAGTTTATACAACATCCCAAACAATCTCATTAGGATGCAGCATTGCGTGTGGTCAGATATGTGAAATCAGCCCCAGGCTTTGGAGTTTTTCTAAGCACTGGTCCTATCAACAGTCTATCTCCTTATTGTGATTCTAACTGGGCCTCATGTGCAAACACTAGGAGATCAGTCACAGGGTACATCTTTAAATTGGGCGATTCTTTGCTTTCCTGGAAGTCCAAGAAGCAACAAACTGTGAGTCGAAGTTCAGTAGAAGCTGAATACAGGAGTCGAGCAGCAACATCTGCAGAAATTACATGGTTTTTAGGACTGCTGAAAGAGCTTCAAGTCCATGTCCATCAATCAGTTCCTAAGGCTGCTTTGCAGATCGCAATCAACCCCATCTTTCATGAAAGAACTAAGAATATTGAGATAGATTGTCATTTTGTTCGAGATAAAATCAAGACTGGATAATTGGCACCATAATATATTTCTACCAATTCACAATTGGCTGACCTTATGACCAAGGGTCTAGGATCAGCACAACATCATTTTCTTTAATCCAAGCCTGGTGTGCTCAATGTGTTTTGCCCACCAGCTTGAAGGGGAATATTGTAATATAGATATAGGCTAGTTACATACAAACTAAGTTGAGGGACTTATGTGTAAAAGTTAGAATAGTTTTGTCCTTAAAAGATAATCTGTTAGAGGCGGTTAGAGGTGAGACTTATGAATGCCCACACTCGCGTGTATTTTGTGGCCTTAATGAAATTATAGAGATTCATCTTCTTCACTTCATCTCTTCTCTTCCTTCGCTGTAAATTCCTCACTCAGAATCAATTGTATGTTGTATTATCGAGTGGATTCAGCTGATTTCATCACAAAGGCATGCCTTTCATATAGTAAGATTACTAGTAGTCGTACCCGCGCGATGCACGGTTATTATTAAAAAATATTTTAAATTATGATCGGGCTTGTTTGAACAAATTAAATCATATTGCTTTAATAAATTTCAATTGTCATCTTATTTGTCAATGTGATATACCCAATAATAAAATCGCTATTAAATTAAAGGGACTTATATAATCATTGAATATCTTTTTTGTTCTATATTTATTTTTATTCTATTATCCAATGTTTAGTATATATTTTAACATTGTTAATAGAAATTTTTATTAGCATATTACTTTGTTTAATATTTTTGTCTGCTCGATTTCTTTTTGTAATATAAGAGAAGATATATATTTTATTAGTCTTGAAATATTTTTATTTTTAATTTTATTCTGTTGTTGTCAATAATATTATCTGAATTTTAATGAATAAAATCTCTATTAGATTAAAGGGACTTATATAATCATCGAACTTTTTTGTTATGTATTTTTTCTTATTATATTATCCAATATTTCATATAATTGCTGTGTTAATAAAATATTTTTATTAGCATATTACTTTGTTTAATAATTTTGTCTACTACTTTCTTTTTGTAATATAATAGAAGATATATATTTTATTACTCTTGAAATATTTTTTTATTTTAAATTTTATCCTATTTTTCTCAATAAATTTATCTTTCTTTTAATGAATAAAATCTTTATTAAATTAATGAGACTTATATATGCATCGAATAACTTTTTTGTTATGTTTGTTTCTATATTATATTATCCAATATTAGTATTATTGCATTGTTAATAGAAACGTTTATTAGCATATTAATTTATTTAAACTTTTGTATGCTACTTTCTTTTTATAATATAATAGAAGATACATATTTTTGTATCTTATATTTTATTCTATTATTTTCAATAATACTTTTTGAATAAATAAACTTTTTATTTTTAAAAAGGAAACAAAAATTATTTTAAAAAACAAAGAAATTTTAAATTGGCTGTTTTTTATTTTTTGTAATTTTATTTTTTTATTTTAAAATAATATAAAAACTCCAACTTGAAACTACTTTCCAATTTAAATGGACGATTTTTTTAATTTTCATTTTTTATTATAAAAATATATATTTTATTATTTTATAGATATTTAAATTCAAAAATAATAACCAATAATTAATTGTTAACTAAATAGCTAATTAGGTTGCCACTTGGCTTAAGAAGAAGGCTTTTTCTTCTCCTTTTAATAATATATAGAAGATTAGGGCTCATATGATAAGTAGATTTAAAATTTAAATTAGTAATGTAACGTCAATTGAGGTCGTTTTCCAATTTATCCACTATTGCTTTGTGATATAAAATGTTCTACCATTATATATACATAGTTCAAGGCAAAGATAGTGTAGGTATTTACGTGGTCGCACATGTTGTACGCACATACACAAACATATATATATATATATATATATATATATATATATATATATATTTTATTTTTTTTATTTTTTTCAATTACGTAATCTTTGATACAAAGGCATGCAACATGAGTGCATCAGTTTCATTTGAATTTAAACACAATATAAGAGCAATCCTACGCCTCATCGAAGAATTAAAAAGATTCTCATTTATTTCTCGCAATTTAGAATAATATATAGGGAAAATTTAGTGATTTTCTTAAATATATAAAAAGACGTATTCTTTTTGTCGTGAGGGAATGAGTTGTCAAATAAAAGGAATGCATTTTAGCTATCAAGAATATCAATACGTACACTCTCAAAATGGAAAACTAACTACAACATATACACCTTATTTAATCAGACAAAAAATCTTTTCTCATTTCCAAATGGAAAGGTCATCATCTCCTTTTCTAACTCCACATTTGAAAAGAAGACTACTTTAATTTTTTTGCTTTTGCTTTTAATTTACTTTTACCTTTGGAAAATCTCCTCTTCTACTAGAACTCGATACTAGCCTTCATTTGTTGGGCGGTCACCGCCAATTAGACTTATATAATTATCTCATCCATCTGATCAATTTATGTGACGGTATCTAACCATACGAAGTTTAAAAAAGAACTTTGAAATTTAAGATCTAAAATAAATCATAAAATTTTATATAGTTATGAATTATCTCGTTAAGATAAAATAAAAAATTTTAAGTTAATTGTTTTAGATAAAGAAATATGTCATTCTTTTTAAATATACTAAAACAAATATAATTATGACACATAAATTAGGACTGAAGAGTATAATGGTTGAGTATTAATTTTTTAATTATTGCGAAGCTTAGTGGAATGATTCAGAACATTTTTTTCTATTTGATGGTGAGACTTCTAACTTTACAAATTTCGAGATGCAATATCCATTAGGTCATGCATGTTGTCATAATCTTTATCGTGAAGCAAGCAAAGTATTGTAATATAGATATGGATTAGTTGCACACAAACTAAGTTGAGGGACTTATGTGTAAAAGTTAAGATAGTTTTGTCCTTAAAAGATAATAAGTTAGAGGTGGTTAGAGGTGGGACTTATAAATGCCCACACTCTGGTGTATTTTATGACCTTAATGAAATTACAGAGATTCATCTTCTTCACTTCACTTCATCTCTTCTCTTCCTTCTCTGTAAATTCCTCACTCAGAATCTATTGCATGTTGTATTATCGAGTGGATTCAGCTGAATTCATCATGGTATTAGAGCGGCGATCGTGAATTCATCGACATTCAGGGAAAATTCAGAAGATCGGAGCTTCGACGAAGCTGAGTTTTAGTCAGCCATGGCAGGAAACGAAGTTGCTTCTCTGGATCACAATCATATGTTGTTTCTACAGCCATCAGATGCTCCATGACTCGTCCTATTACCGATCAATCTCACATGGCCAGAAAACTATGCTTTTTGGAGCAGGGTGATGAAATTGGCGTTCCGGGAAAAAAGTAAACTAGGGATTGTGGACGGAACTTGTGTGAAGAGTATGTACAGAGGAGAATTAGCAAAGCAATGAGAAAAATATAACGCGATCGTGTTGTTGTGGATTGGGAGCACTGTATTGAGTGAATTGATGCCAAATATCGTCTATGCCTGTAATGCGAGGAAAGTATGGAATGATTTTTAGGAAAGATTTGATCGATCAAACTTGACAAGGATTTATCACCTTTGGACAGCCATCACAACAATAAGGCAATGTACTAACTCTGTCACTTGCTATATTTCAAAAATAAAGGACTTGTGGGATGAATTAGATATGTTAGTGCCACTGTCTTTATGTGACTGTGAAGAATCTCGACCCTCAGTAGAACATCTGAGATCTTAACGTTTGCTACAATTTCTTATGTGGCTAAATGAAAGTTATAGCAACATAATGAGCAATGTGTTAGATAAAAGGCATGGTTGTGACTGTTAATGAAGCCTACGCTATAGTCACGCAGGAAGAAAGCTAGAGGTCTTTAGGTGTTGTTGATACACATAGGGAACCAGTCACCATGTTAGCAGGGAGAGGCCAGGATTTTAGAGCAAAAAGGCCCGGACTCATTTGTGAGCATTGTGGGTATAAAGGGCATCTTTAGGAGAATTGCTTCAAAATAATTGGATATCTTGCTGACTTTAAGAGTAAAATGAAGAGTCAGCCTGTAGGAGGCAAGGCCTATGCTAACAATGTGAATATGAATGTAAATAGTGGGGAAAGAAAACCAACGACTGTGCAAGTATAAAGAGCAGGACAGTTCTTCACACAAGAACAATACCAATAGCTGGTCTAGTTGCTGTCAAAAATAATAACTGCAGAAAATTCTAATAATTTTGCAGGTATAGTCTCTCTATTATCCAATGCATGTATGTGTGATTGGGTAATAGATACAGGAGCAACACATCATGTTACATACTGTAAGGACATTCTAAACAATATTAAAAGGGCAGATGATCAAGGGAGACATGGAGTACAACTTCTTACTGGAAGTAAATCACAAATAACTCACACAGGAGAGGCTTCCATATTAGGAAATAAGACAGTAACAAATGTCTTGTATGTGCCAGATTTAAAATTTAACCTGATGTCAGTATCAAAACTTACAAAGGATCTTTGTTGCTTAGTCATATTCTTCTCTGATTTTTGTATGTTTCAGGATCTTTATAGTGACAGGATGATGGGGATTGGTAGAGAGAACAATAGTTTGTACTTGCTTAAGGAGAATATAACAGTAGCAGCAACATGAGTTTTTCTGAGAAAAGGAGAAGAAACTGAACTTTGGCACTTAAGGTTAGGACATGCTTCAATGAAGGCAATGTAGCATATTCCAGGGTTGCAGAATAAAGTTGATATGCAGGTACAAGAGAATTGTCAAGTGTATCTATTAGCTAAGCAATGTAGGCTGAAGTTTCCTATTAGTAGTACTAGTTTTGCTGGAATATTTTAACTCATTCACTTAGATGTTTGGGGACCTCACAGAATACCTACGTATGATAAAAAGCACTACTTTATTACTATTGTTGATGACTATAGTAGGTATACTTGGGTGTGTTTGATTCAGTCAAAGAATGAAGTACTAGTTGTAATAAAGAACTTTGTTGCAATGATTCAAAATCAGTTTGGTATAACTGTCAAGGTCTTAAGATCAGACAATGGTACTGAGTTTTTTAATTCTCAATGTAATGAATTGTTAACTTCTTTGGGAATCATCTATCAGAGTAGTTTTTCATATACCCCTCAACAGAATGGTACAGTTGAAAGAAAGCATATGCATATATTGGAAGTGGCAAGAGCACTGGAATTTTAAAGCTCAGTGCCAATAAGATTTTGGGGAGACTGTGTAAGAACAATTGCCTATCTGATAAGCAAATTGCTCACAGGAGTATTACAAGGGAAGTGTCCATATGAAATGTTGCATGGAAAACCAACAAGAATTGATCACCTAAGAGTATTTGGATGTCTTTGTTTTGCAAGCAATTTACCTGGAAGAGATAAGTTTGCACCAAGGGCAAGGAAATCTATTCTCATTGGTTATTCAGAAACATAAAAGGGCTATAGGTTATACGATCTGGAAAGCAGAAGAGTATTTGTTAGCAGCGATATAACATTTAGAGAGCATATCTTCCCTTTCAAGGAAGGGATGCAGATTGCATAAGATCTCTTCCCAAGTGATACACCATTAGTTGTTCCAGTTGAACTCATGCTTGAACAACCAGTTCATCATCCAAACACTGAAGAGCAGATTCCAAATGAGGGAATGGAAGCAGCAGGCTCAAAAGCCATTCCAGCAGTAGCTGGTTTTGAACAAGTTGTGACACCAATAGCTGAGTCTGATGATGCAGACACAGTTCAACAGAGTGCACCATTAGTTGAGGTACAAGCAGACACAAGCCAACCACCTGTAGAAGGAATACTTGAAGATAACTTGCACACCAGAAAGTCCAGCAGAGTTTCAAGACCCTCTATTTGGCTGAAAGATTACATTACCACATGCAACTCACAAAACAAGCCACACTATATCTCCAACTCTAGTGCCTACAATCATTTATCCAACAACTACCGGGCTTATTTGGGAGTGTTCGCAACAGAAGATGAACCTAAATCCTTCAAGGAAGCATGCAAGGACAAGAATTGGATAGAAGCAATGTCACAGGAAATTAAGGCTCTTGAGGACAATGCTACTTGGGAGATAGTTGACTTGCATGTTGGTAAGAGAGCAATAGTATCTGAATAGGTGTTCAAGATAAAATACAAAGCAAATGGGGAAATAGAGAGATACAAAGCTAGATTAGTGGCTAAGGGTTATACTAAACAAGAAGGCTTGGATTATCATGAGACCTTTTTTCCGGTGGCAAAAATGGTCACTGTGAGGACAGTGATCAACATTGCAGCATCAAGAGGTTGAACTTTATATCAAATGGATGTGAACAATGCATTCTTATAAGGAGACCTATATGAAGAAGTTTATATGGACTTACCTCAGGGCTTCCAGAAAGAAGGGGAGCACAAAGTGTGCAAGCTACTCAAATCTCTATATGGCCTTAAGCATGCCTCAAGGCAATGGAACATTAAGCTGACTAAAGCTTTACTGGAAGTAGGATACTCTCAAAGTGCTCATGATCACTCTCTATTCACTAAGAAGACAGGACCTCACATTGTTATCATCCTGGTGTATGTGGATGATTTACTTATAACTGACAGCAATGTAGAACTGATAGAAGAGGCTAAACAGACCCTACACAATTCTTTTAAGGTAAAGGATCTAGGAGAACTTTGATATTTCCTTGTCATAGAAGTTCTAAGATTAAAGGAAGGGATATTGCTCACTCAAAGAAAGTATGCTCTACAATTGATCTCAGAAGTTGGACTTGCAGCAGCCAGGCTAATCTCTACTCCCATTGATTTGAATTAGAAATTGACTACCATCGACTATGATAAGCATGTATGAGTCAAGGGAGATGAGGAACTGGAAGATATTGGAAGCTACTAAAGATTCGTTAGGAAGTTACTCTACTTAACCATTACTAGTCCAGATCTTAGCTTTGCAGTTCAAGTACTCAGCCAGTTTATGCAACATCCCAAACAATCTCATTGGGATGCAGCATTGCGTGTGGTCAGATATGTGAAATCAGCCCAGGCCTTGGAATGTTTCTAAGCACTAGCCCTATCAACAGTCTATCTGCTTATTGTGATTCTGACTGGGCCTCATGTGCAATTACTAGGAGATCAGTCACAGGGTACATCATTAAATTGGGTGATTCTTTGCTTTCCTGGAAGTCCAAGAAGCAACAAACTGTGAGTCAAAGTTCAGTAGAAGCTGAATACAGGAGTGTAGCAGCAGCAGCTGCAGAAATTACAAGGTTTTTAGGACTGCTGAAAGAGCTTCAAGTCCATGTCCATCAACCAGTTCCTTTGCATTACGACAGTAAGGCTGCTTTGCAGATCACAACCAACCCCATCTTTCCTGAAAGAACTAAGCATATTGAGATAGATTGTCATTTTGTTCAAGAAAAAATCAAGACCGGACAATTGGCACCATAATACATTTCTACCAATTCACAATTGGCTGACCTTATGACCAAGGGTCTAGGATTAGCACAACATCATTTTCTTTTATCCAAGCTTGGTGTGCTCAATGTGTTTCACCCACTAGCTTAAAGGGGAGTATTGTAATATAGATATAGACTAGTTACACACAAACTAAATTGATGGACTTATCTGTAAAAGTTAGGATAGTTTTGTCCTTAAAAGAAAATCAGTTAGAGGCGGTTAGAGGTGAGACTTATAAATGCTCACACTCACGTGTATTTTGTGACCTTAATGAAATTACAGAGATTCATCTTCTTCACTTCATCTCTTCTCTTCCTTCTCTGTAAATTCCTCACTCAGAATCAATTGCATGTTTTATTATCGAGTGGATTCAGCTGATTTCATCACAAAGGCATGCCTTTCATAGAGTAAGATTATTAGGGCTCATATGATAAGCAGATTCAAAAGTTAAATTAGTAATGTAACGTCAATTATTGTCGTTTTCCAATTTATCCACTATTGCTTTGTGATATAAAATGTTCTACTATTATATATACATAGTTCAAGGCACTGATAGTGTAGGGATTTACGTGGTCGCACATACACAATATATATATATATATATATATATATATATATATATATATATATATATATATATATATGTGTGTGTGTGTGTGTGTGTGTGTGTTGTTATTTTTTTTTCTTTTCAATTACGTAATCTTTGATACAAAGGCATGGTACATGAGTGCATCGGTTTCATTTGAATTTTAAAAAAATATAAGAGCAATCCTACGCCTCATCGAAGAATTAAAAAGATTCTCATTTATTTCTCGCAACTTAGAATAATATATAGGGAAAATTTAGTGATTTTATTAACTATAAAAAAAGCTGTACGTATTCTTTTTGTGGTGAGGGAATGAGTTGTCAAATAAAGGGAATGCATTTTAGGCTTTTAGCTATCAAGAATATCAATACGTACACTCTCAAAATGGAAAACCAACTACTACAACATATACATAATACACTATTTTATCAGACAAAAATTCTTTTCTCATTTCCTAATGGAAGGGTCATCATCTCCTTTTCTAACCCCCACATTCGAAAAGAATACTATTTTAATTCTTTTGCTTTTATTTTCAATTTACTTTTACCCTTTGGAAAATCTCCTCTTCTACTAGATCTCGATACTAGTCGTTCATTTGTTGGGCGGTCACCGCCAATTAGACTTATATAATTATCTCATCCATCTGATCAATTTATGTGACGGTATCTGACTAGATACGAAGTTTCAAAAAGAATTTTGAAATTTAAGGTCTAAAATAAATTATAAATCATCTCATTAAGGTAAAATGAGAAGTTTAAAATTAATTAATTTTAAATAAAGAAGTATGACATTCTTTTTAAATATACCAATCAAGAAATATAATTAGGACCATAGAGTATAATGGTTGAGTATTAATTTTTTTTATTATTGCGAAGCTTAGTGGAATGATTCAGAACAATTTTTTTCTATTTGTACTCATTAACTCTTCTTACATTCTGTAAGTTTTATATATTCTATGAATCTAAGTGGCTAAAATACCAATAGGGTGTGCTCATATTTGATCCATATATTTAAAATACTGACACTTTTTATAAGTTATTGAAACTTTTAATTTTATATTTTCGGGAGGAGGGGGATTTAAAAGATCAACGATTTGGCCTGGATTTGGAAAAAAAAAAAATAGTCCGGTACACAAAACATTCCGTATTCACGAAGGGTATGGGGAAGGGCTGCGCTCCAAGGGGTGTAATGTAAGCAGTTTACCTTGATATAAGTATCAGTGACTGATTTCATAACTCGAACTCGTGTCTTATAGGACACACGGAGACAACTTGACAGTTGCTCGCATAGTTGAATCCATTAATTTGAAGAAACTAAACCATACTATATATGCACTAGTAATAGTTGAATCCATTAATTTTTGTCCACACTGACCAACTAAAATTAGCTTGGGTAAAAATATTCTGAGTGGTCAAGGAAAAGTAAAGTCCACTAAAAATTTTGAGCTTTTATCGGTTGCCATTTCCATCAAACTGTCTGCCCTTAATTACAGGGAAAGCCATTGTTAAAACTTTCATGAATTTAATCTTGTCTTAGTTTAGTGGGGAACAGATTTTTGCTGTTGGCTGAGGTTCCCATAAATGACTTCCAATTTCTAGTTTTATCACAATTACTTATTCCATTCACATTTTCAGATTATTGATTCCATAGTTAGCTGATCTGGAAATACAACAAAACAATAATATACCCGGTGTAATCTTATAACTGGAGTCTAGGGAGGGTAATATATACGCAGACCTTACTCCTACTTTGTGAAAATAGAGATACTGTTTTCGATAAATTCTCGGTTCAGGGATTAGCTGACCTGGAAATATGAAACATAATGAGCATATGGAGTAATTTTATGGATGATCATTCAATTTTTACTTTTATCACACTAATGTTACTAAGCTATTTTTTATAATTAAAAAGTTACTCAACTATAACTATGTATTATGAAAGTCACTAAACTATTCTTTTAGTCACAAAATTACTTAAATTTGTCTAACTATCATAGAATATGTTTCATTTGTTTCCTCCTAGTAATTTTCTGGACATGCAGGCAGATTCGAGTGACTTTTTTTTTTAAATCCAAAGAATCCATGCTATTTAACAATCTTATCATGGCAATTAGTAGTACATTATTTTCGATTTCTGAGAGAAAAGGTGTTTTAATTTGGGCTGTAATTTGCTATAGTCAATGATTGATCTAAACATTTCTCCTGTCTTGAATTTTGTATTTTTTTGCCTTTTTACTGAGGAACGCCTTTTCTTCACTGATCTACAATATGGTATTCCATTATATATGAATGTGCCAATTATTACATAGGCGGACACAGCGCTATGACACCGGATTCATTTGAATCCAATACTCTAGAAGTAGTGTATAAATGCTAAAATATTATAGATTCAACGCTAAAAACTTATAGGTTTGAACTCATAGAGTTTAACTTCCGAATCTGGTTCTATTAATCAATCTCTATTTTGTTGTGTGATAGTGATGAGAGCCAACCATTTGGTGCATAAGCTTGTGTAATAAAAACCATAGCCTCTTTGCTTCTTGCAATAGTTTACTAGTTAAGATCCTAATAGTATATTATGTTAATATTTATATGTATAATAACAAAATACAGAGTTATCACGGACATAATGTCTTAGTATCGTTCGCGATAACAATCTAACAAAAGTAGTTCCTCATTTGTTTGCTCTAATAACTTCTTGAGCAAACAAATGACGAACTGCTAAGTAGCCTAAAAGAACAAAATTTCTTTTTCCTTGTCGCATCCTGTTCTGCTCCCTGTAGCTATTGCTTGAGCACGGGATCCCCTAACTTGATGTCTTGTATCTTCTGAAGGCGATTAACAATGTCATTAACAGTGATTAATCCTCCTTCAGTACTACTTAGCAAAGCTTGGAGCTCTTTTTTACTAATGACAAGCTTAATCCTTACTGCCTCTGTTGTCCTAATTTGTTTTTTAGCTTCTTCTTGATCAACTACTTCTTTTGCAAATTTGACCACCTTCTTCTTTTTGGCTATTTTTGGAGGAGGCACTGGTAATATAGGCAAAAGATAATAAAGTTGACCAGCTAACATGTTAGAATTTGGTAGTAGATTTTGAATGACTGAAAGGGATTCAGATATTGCATATTGGCCACCAAATTGTGATAACACTTGATATACCTTTATTGGAGCTTTGTATTCAAGAATCTTCCCATCTGTTTTCATCACTTTTACAACTTTTTCTTGCAAAACTATACAATTCCCCATTTTTGTGGTATGCAATTTTGTCAAGGAATTAACAACTTGAGGAGTGGAAGTACAAGTTGGTTTATATTGAGTGTGGTTTGTTATTTGGAGCATAGTTGTGTTCCTTTTATAAGGAATTTAGGTATGGTAATGCCCCTTATAATAAGGAATATTACAAAAAAAACCTTAGCACTTTGGACCCCACCTTGTTGATTTTTTGTTAAAGTACAATTAAGGGGTTAAAAGTCTTGATGTTTTCATTGAGATGATCATGATTTATTTGAAATATTTTCCTTTACCTTTCTGATACAATCCGATTCCATTAGTGCCAAGAAAAGGATCTGCCTATTTACTTTTTTTTATTTTCTGCCAATATATGGATGTTACCAATTACTTGTGTAAAGAAAATAAACTAGCTTAATTCTGATGAACAGTTACGGCTTGTGTCCGCCTAAAGCTTCCTTTTTTTCTTTTGAGTCTTTCCTTGCAATGAACCGAAAGGTGAGAGGAGGGCTCTGTTCAAAGTTTAATTTGATTATGAAAATAAACTGAGTTGTCTAACATCACTCCTAAAACTAGCTTATGAAGTACTCCCTCCGTTTCAATTTAGACGAACTAGTTTGACTCGGTACGGAGTTTAAGAAAAAGAAATTTTTTTTTAAAATTTGTGGTCTTAAAAGCTTAAGGGGTAAAAGCTTTGTGGGGCCATGATATTTGTGTGGTTATAAAAGCTTCTCGTTAAGGGTAAAATGGGTAAAATAAAGAATTTAAAGTTAAATTATTTCCAAATTTAGAAATATGTCATTTATGTTGCAAAGAAAGTACATCATCTAATTTGAAACGGAGGGAGTAATGGTTATCCAAGATCATATAAAAGGATAATAGTTCATTACTTCAAACGATGTAACACACTCTAATACATCTCGTGCACTAGATATTTAGAGCGTGAGAGACATTATGGAAGCCTAACATTGGATAAATAAGGATGACTCTTTTGGCATGATGGTAAGCGTTTGATCCTAACAAGTGGTATCAGGGCAGATGTTGGGAGGGGGATTGTTAGGTAATGCTAGGGGTGGCAAACGGTCAAGTCAAGTCGGATATGAACGAGTCAAAAATGGGTAATATTGTAAATCCGAAATGACCCGACCTATATTTATTACGGATAAAATATGGGTTAACCGGCGGATAATATGGATATCCATATTATCCATTACTTCTTGAATATGATCACTTTTGATAGAATTCCTAGTCTCCCAAATTTGAGGAACCCCTAATTTTAGGCTTTACAAATGTAAAAGTTAAACTCATTTGTTAACCATTGATTATCTATTTTCTAAGTGGATAATAGAGTTCTTATCCATATTTAACCCGTTTTAAAAAAGTTTATTATCCAACCCATTTTTAATGGATAATATGGGTGAAAAATTGCTTTTAACCATTTTGCCACCACTAGGTAACGCTAACATACGGCTTATGGCAAGGCCCTCGAAGGGGCTGGGATGGCTCAGGTCATATTCATAGTCGAACATTATGTTGCGTTTGCTTAATGGGCTTGGTTAAGAAATAAAGTTACGCTTTTGCTATCTTTTATAGCTTTTGGCATGGTGGTATGCACTTGATCCTAATTTACTACGCTTGTAAATGAATAAACCTTGACCTAGCTCAATCAGAGAATCTGGCTCATGAGGCGAGGACTTCCTCTCATTCCCAAAATCGATCGAGGACATTCTAACAACTTATATATGATAAATATGATATAATATGATTTCTCATATAAATGGCATAAATAAAACTTTGTTCCTCTCATGGTTTAAAAATTTATGAACTCTCTATTTCTATATTTATGTAGCTGTTGACAAAAACGAGTTCTATAAATTTGTAATATATCCTCATAGATTAAAACAAGAAGGTAACACCACTAGGACCACTAAAACTATCGTAAGTGGTTGACTACTATGCACCATAAATGGGTAGAATGGTACTTTATTAACTTTTCCCTAGTGGAGAACTAATTGACTAGGGATCGTCATACGGTCAAACTTTTTTATAATAGTCTCATTTATTTGAGATATTTTTAGCTGTTATATTGAAGTGCTGTTATAAAGAACAAATACTATAACATTATATAAAATATTAATTTCAAAGAAAACTTGGTTATCATAATGAGGTATTGATATAAAGAACGGCTTTTATAACGGAGTCTGACACTATATTATTTGCTTGTTTATTTGGGTATCCAAAACTATCATTGCTTTGCTCATTTCTATAGTGATGTCGTGCTTTAATTATTAGAATCGGAGAATCAGTTTATCTTTTATTTATTTAATTTTTTTTTTTTTTCACTTGTTCAAATATAGGCAATTTGATCTTCACGTTGAATCTCTTAACTCTTTAAGCAAAACGCGTTTCTCCTATCAGCTCTTAGCCCAAACGTACTTCTCTCATTTCTCTCATTGCATTTATCATGTTTGGTTATTAGTATTAGTTAAAATTGGTATAGATTTTATACCAAAATATTGGTATTATCTATCCTATATAGGACATGAAATTGTAATCCCGGGATTAAAATCTCGAAATTATACAATATGATTAGGAGGTCACCGGTTCGAACCGTGAAAACAGTCTCTTGAAGAAATACAGGGTAAAGTTGCGTACAATAGACCTTTATAGTCCAGCCTTTTCCTGCACCTCGTGCATAACATGAGCTTAGTACAACGGACTGACTTTTTTATATAACAATTCACGTATCAATTAATTCATTATAAGTCATGCATGACCATGGACTTAAGTTAAAGCAAGTCTCAAGTTGTGTTTCATGGTGTGCGATGTGGTACACCTACTATTCACTATTAACTACCGGCTAAACGACCTCTCCCTATTTGCTATGTTTAATTCGTCAAATTTTTATTAACTTCGCATTTTATTCATCTTTCCAAAAAGGACTTCGTCAACCAATTACCTCAAATAAAGTGTTAAGCAGAAGCTTAGTGGTATATAATTATAAGTGTGCCAACTTTTTTTTTTTTTTGTGTGTGCCAACTTGGAGTTAGCAAAATCATTTATTAAAAAAAACTTCTCAAGATTGATTCGCACGCCCGGAATGTATTTGATGATATGTAAGAAGTTACATATTCATCTATTATTTTTGCACATCTCTTAAAATATACATTTAATAACTTTATTCACAAGAATATTATATCTGTTTAAACTATTCTTTATATTTTCGTAAATGTTCCACTTAATTAACACCTCCATTGTTTCTATATGTTTAATTTGTCAAAATCACTAATATTTGAAGTCGAGTTAAGAGAATATTTTAAGACAAATTGTGATTGATAAAATAAAACCAAGGATATGAATGTGGTTGAGAGCCCACTTGAGCATTAAATAGATAGGAGAGGATTGTAGAAACAAGTAAACTAGTGCTTAATGATGTTATCAACACGCAAAATGCCTATACTTTTACTCCCCCAACCCCATCAAAAGTAGAGGAGCTTTGGGGGGCGGGGGATATAGAAAATTAAGAAGAAATACTACATATGCCAATTTATCAGCAAATTATTAATCAATATATTATGGAATAAGTGTATTATCTAACACTTCTGATTAAAGAAAACTAGATAACAAATTCTCAGATGAGAGAAGTGAACTCAGTTGAGCTCCAATGGTGGTTGAGCAGAAAACCTAGCTAAGAGAGAGGAAATGAGAGAAAAAGCTTCGAGACAGCTGCAACCCATAATTGGGAAATTAAAAATGAATATTCCAACTATGTAAAATATCCACACCCCTTACTTATACACATGACAACTAGCAACAAATGTCCACTAACTAATAACTACATTAACAAACTAATAAAGCTAACAGCTAACAGTTAACTAACTAGTAAAGGAAAGATAAATACACGTCTGTATAAAGTGTATAACCAATCTTAATAACCTCCCCCCCCCAAATTGGAAGGGAAGAATTCACTGCCAACTTGCTAAGTAGATCTGAGTGTTTGATTCCAGTCAGTAATTTTGTGAAGATGTCTGCGAGCTGCTCATTGGTAGATACGTGATGCAAGGAAATCAACCCCTCATGCAGTTTGTTTCTAACAAAGTGGCAGTCAACTTCTATATGTTTTGTGCGTTCATGAAACACTAGATTTCTGGCTATTTGCAAAGCAGCTTGGCTATCACAAAATACTGGAATAGGTAAAGTG
The DNA here is from genome assembly GCF_000390325.3 of Nicotiana tomentosiformis. Taxonomy (NCBI): domain Eukaryota; kingdom Viridiplantae; phylum Streptophyta; class Magnoliopsida; order Solanales; family Solanaceae; genus Nicotiana; species Nicotiana tomentosiformis. The sequence goes on from NC_090818.1 coordinate 129,039,100, forward strand.
AGGGGAACAATCAGTTCTTCAAAAAGTCTAGCTAACCAGACTAGCTCATCCACAACTTGTCTAGCTCCCTTATATTCTACTTCAATTGAAGATAGGGAAATAGTGGATAGTTTCTTTAATTTTCAACTGATAGGACTATCTCCAAGTAACACAATGTAGCCACTAACTGACTTTCTAGACTCAAGGCAGGCTACTCAATCTGAGTCACAGAAAGCCTTAACTCCATAGTCCTTGCTGTTGGAGAGGAATATGCCCAGACTTGGATCACCCTTCAAATACCTCAGAACATGATATGCATCTCTCAAATGAGCTTCCTTAGGTGACTGCATGTACTGGCTTGTTGAACACGGTAGGATATATCATGTCTTGTATTTGCTAGGAAATTTATCTTCCCTATCAACTTCTTGTAGTGAGAAGGATCAGGCAGAAGAGGACTCTCATCTGCCCTTAGTTTTGTGGAAGGATCAAGGGGTGATGACAAGCTGGTACACTTAGTGCATTCAAACTCTTTCAGCATATCCATAGTGAACTTCCTCTGGGATATTAGCACTCCAACTTCCTTCTAAAGCTTTTCCATCCCTAAGAAGTAGTGCAACCTTCCCAAATCTTTTATTTTAAAAGTTTCATACAAGAAATTCTTCAAGGAATCAATCTCTTCCTGATGAGTCCCTGTTACAATGACATCATCTACATAGATAGCCACAAATACTACTAAGGATCCATCCCTTTTATGAAATTATGAGTAATCTAATAGTGAGTGTGTGTATTCTTTAGAGCATAAGGTTGCAATAAATTTCTCATACCACTGTCTGCTTGCTTGCTTGAGTCCATAGAGAGATTTGTTCAACTTACGTACTAAGCCTGACTTGTCTACAACCAGGCCCTGAGGCACCTCCATGTAAACTTCCTCATGTAGATCTCCATGAAGGAAGATATTATTTACATCTAACTGAAAGATCCGCCACCCCTTCTTCACTGTTATTCCAACCAGTGCCCTCACATTTGTCATTTTAACAACATGTGAAAATGTCTCTATATAATCTATCCCTACTTGCTGAGTGTATCCCTTTACCACTAGCCTAGCTTTGAACCTCTTAACACTACCATCAGCCATGCACATTATTTTATATACCCACTTGCACACTATTGCACTCTTACCAGTTGGGAGTGGTACCAGACTCCATATATTGTTAGCATATAGTGCCTTAAATTCTTGGTTCATGGTTGATTTCTATGAAGGGTTTACAATTGCTTCCTCATATGAACTAGACTCACATTCATGTGAAATATTTCTTATCAATTGATGACTATCAGAACTTAACACATTAAGAGAGATATATTGTGCATTAGGTACATAAGTTGCAAAACAAAGAGAAGGATTACTCTACTGTCATTAGGGAAGATAGTTTTTTGAAAGGGTTGATGCTGCAGAGAATGCAACTTTGGGAGAGAGTAGCTATAATTCTTTAAGTATGTAGGAACTCTGTGTGTCCTAGAAGGTCTAATTTGTGTGGGGCTTAATTGGTTCTCTTGGTGATCTGTATTGTTTGAACTATAAATATGAGGTGTGGTAATTATCAGGTGACAAATGCTCATTGTGGTTGGACTATATGATGTGTGTATTGTTGGAGCTAGATTGAGGTGACAAATTCCTATGTGAATGCTCAGGTGACACAATATTATGATGTTGGTCTGGTGAGTTTGGGACTGTTTCTCAGGGAGAAAAGAAGTCTGATGCCAAGTCTGTATTGACTTGAAGAAATGAAGGAAAAACCTTGTTTGATTTGGAAAGTAAAGTAAAAGGAAATACATCCTCATGGAATACTACATTCCTGAAAAATATATTTAACATTTTGTAGGCCCTTTGTCCCAAATGGATAACCTACAAACACATGAGGCAAAGTTCTGGTCTCAAACTTGTCTTTATGGGTCTTAAGTGTTGTAGGAAAATACAAGCAACCAAAACTTTTAAGATGTTTTTTTTTATAGAGTAGTTCAAGAGTGCATTTACCTTTGAGGGAAGAAGAGGGTAATCTGTTTATTATATAAGTGAAGATAAGGGTGCATTCTCCCCAATACTGCAGGGGCAGTTTTGATTGATACAACTATGCCATTGCTGTCTCAAGTAGATATTTGTGTTTGTCTTGAGTTGTAATATGATATAGTCCCCACAAAGCTATTTACCCATAAAATCAGATAACAATTGAATTTGTAAGTATTTTTAAGAACATGTGATCTAACTTGATACAAAACGGTAAATCAGATTGTAATTGAAATGAGCAATGGAAAAGTAAATGCAAACCACACAAGCTGAACAGTCTTGGCCTTAGAAGGTTAGCTACCCTCGAGCTAGAAGTGCTTTAGTCAATATGAGAACAACAAGAGAATAATAAAAACTTAAAGAGAATAATAATATATTGCTTTGAGATGTGTGTTACAATGTATCCAATGAATAATCAAACCCTCTTTATATAGTGGAGGAATCCTACTTTAGGTATAATTCTATAAAAGGTAAAAGATCTCTTGATTCACTGATTGCCGGTTCCGTATTTATTCGTGCTGAAATTCTCGCCGTAATATCCGACCAGTCACGGATATTTTGGGCTTCTGTTTGTTACCTTAACAATATTTCTCCGAGCTCGTTCAAGGCTAAGGTCAACACCATACTTAATGTTCCTCGAAGGAAGTCCTTTTGACTTCTGGTTCTAGCTCGGTGGGACTCGAGGTCGATCTTCAGTCCTTGGTCGCTACGTTCCAAGCCCAATCTACCAAGTTGTAGTCGAGCTCAACTTTGACCGTATATAGATAGTCCCCTCATTTTTCGGAGAGTAGACGATGAGAAATGACATAAACTTCCAAACCTGACTTCGATATTTTATGACAAAAATGACAAAACAGTCGAAACGTCTCGTCAGTCAAGTCTTAATGGCATTAAATTCCTGTCAGTTGTCGGTCGGCCACTCCCATATATGAACAATTGCTGAGAAACTATATATATCCCCTTATTAGTTTATTCAAACTTTACTTTCAAACCTTCTGCCCTCGTACCTTAAAAATTTCAACAATTTCAGCATTAATTTTCTGATTACTCTGAAATCCCTTTTATAAGAACTTCTGCTCTTTATCCCAAACCATCAATCTTACTCTTCTAACTTCCTCATTTTCCTTCATTTTCCAAATAAATGGCAAAGACTTTAAAATTCTTTCCTCAAAAAAAGAATCCTTCCACCTCGCGGCCGTCTACCGAAGAGACCACTTCACGTACAGGTGTCGAGGAACCAACACCGGAACCTCATCTTAAAAATGTTCATCCCGAGGGGTGTCCGGTCAATGCTGATTTGAAAATCGAAAATCCCCACTCCTCTGTTCGATCACCGAAGACATTCTCTCCGAAGTCAAGAGGGATTGTAACTGGGCTGACAAACATGTGGTGGTTCCCGAACCTGACGAGGCCATCACCACCCACGTTAAGGGATTTTAAAGTGTTTACACTTATCCCTTCTCGTTGGGTCTCTTTGACCCTGTCATCATCGACTTCTGCAAGAGATACGAGGTAATCCTTGGCCAGATTCACCCTTCTTTCTAGAGGATCGTAATCCTCCTCCGTTTCTTCGTGAGCAAGATTGAGGGGTGCCCTTTAACGATCGACCACCTTATGAGTTTGTTCAGTCCCCGACTCTACTGGGGAGGACTGATCAAGCTCGCCCGTCATGTTAGTAAACCTGCATTCTCGAGTATCGATGAAGATAGGGATCGAGGATAGCTATGATGTTTCGTTCGAGTGAGGACCTCAAACTTGATCCCGACCGAATACATGCCGTTACCTGAGAAGTAGAACATGAAACATAAGTATCTAATTTTGGTTTCAAGGTTTTATTTATCTCCCCTTTTCCTTCTTTCTTATCGGTGTTCTATGATGGTGTAGTTGTTGCCCGGATCCCGAACGCGATTCCTCGACTCAAGGAGTGGGTCGAGGGCATAGTATCGCAAAGGCCTTATTCCGAGCACTCGTGGTGCGAGCTTTCGAAAGGTCGATGGGAATCCCATTCGCACGGTGAGATCTCTTTCACGAGTACTTTTTGGTTTCCCTTTTGCACGACTAAGTCCTTACTTGTTTTATTTCTTATTGTAGGTTTACCCAAGGATGTCTAAATAAAACCTCCATCCGGTAATGACGATCTCCCAACTGAATCCCCTGCTCCGAAATAGGGCAAAGAGAAGAAGAGAAAAAGGGCTCCGAGTTCTCCGGGCTCGGAGAAAAAGAAACCAAAGTGAAGGTTGGTGCGTAAGTTCAAAGAAAGCATCAGCACTCGAGCACCACCTTCGGATTCCCTCTATCAGTTAAGGGATGAATCCAAAGGAGAACAAGAAGAGGAAACCTTCAATCTGGTGTCCCGAGTATCGACACGACTCGAAGGGCAAGGGGCCTCCGAACTAGAAGGAGGCGATGTTGATCTTCATCGAGCTAGGAAGGTCGATGAGGAGGCCGAGACCGAAGCTTCGCGGGACATGGGCAGCGCGCTAAAGGAAGTTCTCGGTGCGATAGAGATCACCGAATCACCTTCATTCACTGAGTCCATGTACAATGAGGCTCAGACGGTGGGAGAACGTCCCAATGAGTGAGTCCTCGGAGCGAACGATCCCTTCCCCGGCTTCTTCGGTAGAGTGGACTCTATGGCCACGGAGGGTGTCACCAGATTGGGTAATCTAGAGATACCGAGGAAGAGACCATCTTCGAGAGCAAGCAGACCTTCCTCGAGTCCCAAACTGGTCAATCGATTCCGTGCCCTGAGTGCGGATCCTGGACGGAAGTGATTCATCACTTTCTCCCTTCCGGAGGACTCCTTGGTCCTCTCCGCCCCCGTAGAGGTGGCTAGTTATCTTTGGTGTCTGGTGACCGAGGATGATCAAGACAAGATGAGTGAGGTGGATGCACCCTGCCTGTTGAACGAAGCGCAATAGGCGTTAAACCGGTAACTTTAAACATTCCTCAATGGTTTTCAATTTGCACTTAGGCTATTTTGTAGATAGCTCTAACATTTTCTCTTCGTGTTTGTAGGCCTCGGTGCTTCACCACGAGGCTTTTCTCCGATATCGGGATGAGCTGAAACAACTTGAGGTTGAGGTTCGAGGGTTCATTGAGAAGATAGATTCCTACAAACTTCATAGTGAGCAGTGTGAGGGGGAGGCTAAGAGCCTCCGAGTTGAGCTCGAGGTGGCTCATAAGGAGCATGCGGATATGGCCCAGCAGGTAAAGATATTTGAGGTTAGCGATGACGAGCTAGGCTCGGTAACTAACGATGGGAATCCACAGGTCCAACAAATAATCGACCAAGTTACCCAACTTCGAGTTGAAATGGACGCTATCAAGGCCGAGACCAACGAATGGAGGGGTAGGATGGATCGTCTGGCCTCGGAAAAGGAGGCTTCTCAGGAGCAACTGACTTCGACTGAGGTCCAGCTTCGATCAGCAAAGGAAAGGGCTGAGACATAGGCCAAAAGGGTTGAAGAGCTCCAGTCTTGGCTAAGTTCGGCTGCCTCTGAGCGGAAATATTATGCTTAAGAAACTTGAAACGGCCAAGTCAGTGGCGGCGGTGGTTAAAAATGACGTCGATGAGATGGTGGCCCAATATAAGGCCGATGCTGAGGCGGCCCAGGATCACTTGAAATATATCGTTGAATACGAGAAGCGACAATCATGAAGAGTGGCCCTCGAGGAGATCCATGCTTAGGGTTTCGATCTATCGGTCGATGTCGAGACGGCTAAGGAGCTCGAGGCCGAGACCAAGAAATTGGTCTACCCAGAAGAAGAAGAAGAAGAAGAAGAAGAAGAAGAAGAAGAAGACTCTAATGGTTCCGATGGAACCGGGGGCAAAGAAGATCAGGGTGTTTATATGCCTTTGTAAAAATATTTTGCTTCTTTGGTTTTTTGTACTCGTGTACTTTTGTATTTTTGTTAGGGCCATTTGGCCTTTGTAAAGATTGTGTATAATTTATAAGGCTCGTTTTCCCCTTCGGCTAGTTATATATTCTTCTTTCCTTTGCTTTATTTTTTATGTTTCCAAAGGTCGAATTGACTTAGCATAAAATAGTTAGGTCACGTTAAGAGGTTCGAACAGTCATTGCCTTCGAAATTATTTTGTTTAAGGCGTTCTGGGGGTTTGACTTGATCGAAAACCTTTTCCCCCCAAAGTACTTATGACTTTTTAGATTGTAGTTTTCCGAGGGTAGCCTTTAAAACCGGTTATGAAATTTTTTGAAGGCCTTGTTTTTGTTACGGGTTTCGGACGTCTCCGAGCCATTTTAATATGGTCGTAGCCTTTTTAGTCCGGGTGTTGCCCAGTGGGCTTGATACCTCGAGTTATCTGGGCTTGCTTAAGATAACAGTTCCCAAATGGGGGCGGCCGTAGCCTTTAAGGTTCGGGCGTTTCCTAATAGGTCTTGTGTCCCCGGGCCCCAATAATCCGAGCCGTCCGAGTTTATTCGGACGGAAGCCTCCGATTTGGAGTGATCATTTGAACCCAGATAAAGGCGGCCCTTGGGCTTGATACCTTTAGGGGATCAAATGTAAGATCCTTAAAAGAAAAAAGAGAAATTCTTAAAAGACAAGATATTTATCTACAAGGTAGAAACTTTTATTCTTGTGTGTGATAGTTACAAATGTGTACAGGTTTTGTGCCAGGGATCGAGTAGTCTATGCGGGCAGGATTCATGTGATCGTTTGGAACTTATAGTAAATCCTATCGATCAATTCGGGACCGTTTAATCATAAAGTTTCCTTCCTTGCTAAAGTCGTTAACCGAGGGCGATGCCCCCCGTTTTCGGGGCCGAGCATAGAGAGGCCTCGAATACTATTGTCATGATCTTCGATACCGGTTCTTAACCTTCCTTCAATTCTAAGTTAGCACAATTTATCGTTTCCTCGTTAAAAACCTTACCGAAAAACCCATTTGGGACAAAACTAGTTCAAGGGAAAAATAGTGCAACGCGTGCCTTCAGACCTAAAAATTGTATCATTCCTTGATGATTCCATATAAGTATTAGTTCGGAATGTAAAATAAATAAAAGGAAATAAATGGGATCGTATCTTAGAAATAGTATCGCTTCAAGTGATCTATGTTCTAGTTGTTCGATAGTTGCTCACCATTCATCGTTCCGAGTTTGTATGATCCTTTATCGGTGATCTCGATAATTTGATAAGGGTCTTCCCAGTTTGGCCCCAACTTCCCTTCGTTCGAGTTTTGGGTGTTTTGTGTAACCTTCCTTAATATCAAGTCCCCGACATTGAAGTGTCGAAGGTTAGGCCTTCGATTGTAATATCTCTCGATCCATTGCTTTTGGACGGCCAACCGGACAAGGGCTGTTTCGCGCCTTTCATCCAATAAATCTAGGCTCATGCTTATAGCTTCGCCGTTTGATCCCTCGGTTGCATATTAGAATCTGAGGCTTGGCTCTCTGACTTCGACCGGTACTAGAGCTTTAACGCCATAAACTAGTATCGCACCCCAAAATTGAGGAGCGCGACCGACGCTCAACCGAGTCAACCCGACCGATCAAGCCTGTTAGATTTCTTCTACCCAAACTCATTCATGAATAAAGAGAATATATGTTTTTCTTGATTAAACAATAAAGTGGTCATGTCTGCAATTACCAATTTCTTACCATAAGTTTCAACATTTTTAAAGTTTCAAATGGACAAGTAATGCAACCACAACATAGCATAGTTTGTCTTTCCTAGCACCAATACAGAATCCACACTATGTCTATGGAGCCTCTATAGATAAAGAAGAGTACAATGATAATGTCGGCAACAAGGCCCCGGATATACCTCAAACAGAATACACAAAGTACAAAAGATTCATGACCCCAGAATGAAGTAGGGCTCACCAAGTCAGCTGGGAAGAAGGTGCACTGCTATTACTGACCAATATCTCCTGCTGTGGAACCACCTGCATCCATTGAAAGATGCAGCGCCCCGGCAAAAGGGACGTTAGTACTGTCGAATAGCACTAGTATGTATAACTAAACACCCTCTCAATAGAATGATAAATAATACAACAACATTATCATAATATCAATGAAAGCCTTAATCAACATCAAACCTGAATTTAGGATCAAGACAGTGTTCAAATTAATTTCCATATCTCACATTGGGAGATTTTTAGTAATGATATACCATTGTTCATAATACCAATGTTCACAATACCAATGCCACCGTACTTTTAGCACGGAGTCCGATCACGACCCGATCGGCTAGGCTATCTCATTAGAGAATCAACCACAATTACTATCAATACCAATACCACCGTAAATTTAGTACGGAGTCCGATCACGACCCGATTGCCTAGGCTATCTCATTAGAGAATCAACCATAATTACTGTCAATATCAATACCACCATAAATTTAGTACGGAGTCCGATCACGACCCGGTCGGCTAGGCAATCTCATTAGATATATCAACCACAATTACTATCATTACCAGTTTCCAGCACAATCACCACCATGTGTGCGACATGGTGTCCGATAATGACCCGATATGCTAGTCCGTCTTATTTGAGACATCAACGTTTTTCTATCAATCATCGCATTTCATAATACTTTCACATCTTTTCATTTCATTGGCACTAGTGGCCATAATTATAAGATCATTCTTGGCACGTTGGCCATATTTAGTATTTCATGCTCACCTTATCAATTTTAAACATCATTATCATCATCAACAACAAATACAATTCAAATCAAGCTGTATAGTACACATGTGAGCAATTTAGAGTCTAAGGCACATAGAGATATTTCACAAAATTTGGCATAATAGCCTTCATTTAAACTTGACTTAAATATTATTAATGCACAACCCATATTTTAACACATCCTTAATTGATAACATAACATGAATAAAGCATTTGGGATGCTTGTTGAACATATTTATTTCAACCCAATTTTACTCGGAATAGCCAGTTTCATAATGAATCACTCGGGACTTACATAATTTACATGAATATCGTGGGATTTAATTCTAAGAGAAGAGTTTAGCCAACATACTTCAATTGAGCTTCCTTAAACTCTAAAATGTTCTGGAATTCTTAGGAACTTCAATCTATTTTAGAAATATAACAAATTGAATCAAAGTTAGGAAGATGATCATGGTTCTAGCTCATTTGAGCATTTTATCAAACACTAGGTGTGCACAAGGTTTCAAAGTCTTTTTTATGGAGGATTCCATCATCCCACAACCCAATCTTTACCATTCTTAGTTCAACAATCTCCCTACACCCCTTGATATCACACGCAAGTAGGGTCGGCTTTTAAAAACCCAAAAATGAAGCTCTGGAACAGGTTTTGCGATCGTATATACGACCGCATAATGGTTATGCGGACCGCATATCGGTCGCATAATTGGTGTCTAAAATGACCAAAAATTTGCCTGAGTCTGCGGTCACTATGCGGTCCGCATAATTGTTCTGCGGTCGCATAGTGCACCGCATAACAGTTATGCAGTCGCATAGTTGACCGCATAATTGCTTCCAACTGACCCCATTAACTGCCTCACTCTGCGGCCATTATGCGGTTCGCAAAGTGATTCTGCGATCGCATAATGGACCGCAGAAATGCACTTTTCCGCCAAAAAATTTCCTTTACTTTCTATAATACTCAATACGTAAAACCAATTCGGCACCACGAAACATTACTTTCTTTTGCAAAATTTTACGGGGCTTTACACTTAAGTACTTCAAAATTTTTCGAGGTGTTACATTCTCCCCCGCTTAGGATCATTCGTCCTCAAATGAGGGTAAAAATCCGTCATTAGCATCTTATGCAACTTAGTTTGTTTTATACCATAAACTAGCATCCCCAAATTTGACTAACTCCCTAAATTTTCAAAAATTTCGCCAGAGTTTCCTTTGTAATTTGGCCTATCCACCTGTCAGAGAGCCCCAGAAACACATTCTAACAGCATATACATAATCCAACGACGTAACATAATACGAAACAACACCAAATGTGGCCTCATAAGCAATATATTTCCAGAACGGATCACCCTCAACATCAAATGTACAAATCATATATAATTCATAGAAAGTAAGTCTTATAATTTTCCTAGATCACAATTTTATAAATACATGGTCATTCAAACAAATAAGGATACTTTTTCTTCATTTCTTTCTCGGCCTCCCAAGTAGCCTCTTCAACCTGTTGGTTTCGCCACAATACTTTCACAGAGGCAATTTTTTTATTTCTCAATTTTCGGACTTGCCGATCAATAATAGAAACTGAAATTTCTTCGTAAGTCAATTTCTCATTTACCCCAATAGTCTCAACCGGAACAATGAGTGTCGGATCTCCAACTACTTTCTTCAACATAGACACATGAAACACCGGGTGTACTAATGACATCTCAGGTGGTAGCTCAAGCTTGTATGCCACCTCACCGAATAATGTTTTTACGGTCCGACATACCTCGGACTCAATTTCCCTTTCTTACCAAATCCCATTACACCCTTCATGGGGGAAACTTTCAAAAATACCTAATCATCTTTTTTTCTTTTTTTTGAACTCCAAATCCCTATGACGAACATCCGAATAGGATTTCTGATGACTCTGAGCAGTCTTTAACCGATCCTTAATGATTTTAACTTTTTCCATAGCCTAATACAAGGGGTCTGGCCCTATCAAATCTGCTTCCCCAATTTCGAACCACCCAAGGGGAGATTTACATCTCCTACCATATAAAGCCTCGAACGATTCCATTTGAATTCTAGCATGATAGATATTGTTGTATGAAAATTCTATGAGTGGTAAATGATCATCCCAGCTACCTTTGAAGTCTAGAACACAAGCACGCAACATATCCTCAAGCGTCTGAATAGTCCGCTCTGTCTTCCCGTCAGTTTGCAGGTGAAAGGTTGTACTAAGATTCACCTGAGTACCCAGACCTTGCTGAAATTTCTTCCAAAAGTTAGTAGTGAATTGTGCTCCCCGGTCAGAAATGATGGAAACTGGGGTGCCATGCAACCTGACTATTTCTTTGATATACAATTGAGCATACTGCTCCACTGTGTAGGTAGACTTAACCGGCAAAAAGTGTGCTGATTTCATGAGTCGATCCACAATCACTTAAATCGAGTCAAACTTATGAGGAGTAGAGGCAATCCTACCACAAAGTCATATTAATCATTTCCCACATCCACATTGGAATTTCTATATTCTGTGCCAACCCACCGGGCTTCTGGTATTCAGCCTTCACCTGCTGACAATTTGGACATCTCGCCACAAATTCCGCTATATTTCTCTTCATATCGCTCCACCAATAGACCTCCTTAAGATCATGATACATTTTTGTAGAACCCGGGTGCACAGAATACTTAGAAGTGTGAGCCTCGGTCATGATTCTTTCCCAAAGACCATCCACATTTGGAACACATAACCACCCTTGCTACCTTAGTGTACCATCATCCAAGCCGAGAGAAAAAGACATAGTCTTATGTTTATGAATACCCTTTTTCAATTGTGCCAACAATGGATCATTGTATTGCTTCTCTTTGACTTCCACAACAAGATATGATTCAACCCTATTTTGCACAATTACCCCTCCTTCACTAGAGTCCGCAAGACGAACTCCTAAACTAGCCAATCGGTGAACTTCCTTGGCCAATGGCCTTTGGTATGCCTCCAAGTGTGCTAAGCTACCCATAGATTTCCGGGTAAGAGCATCCGCCACAACATTGGCTTCCCCGGATGATATAGAATATTGATATCGTAATCATTACGTAACTCGTGACATCTTCTCTACCTTAGATTCAGTATCTTCTATTTACAAATATATTGAAGGATCTTTTTGTCCGTGAATATGTCCACCTGGACCCCATACAATTAATGACGCCAAACTTTTAATGTATAAATCACAGCCACAAGTCCTAAGTCATGTGTTAGATTATTTTTCTCATGATTCTTGAGTTGCCTAGAGGTATAGATGATCATCTTGCCATATTTCATCATTAGTGGAACATCTATATCAGATTTTTCTTTCATATGACCTCTAGAAATTGAGTTCTACAAAAATTTCCTTGATACGGTTACGATCTTATTAGTACTTGCAACTTTTTTTTCCAAATTTCTTAACAAAAGACATTACTAGGCCAGTTTTCTCATGGGACCATCTGTTTCAAATGAATAACATATACTAGCTTGCGCGCATACCCTGATAACATCAGCCTGCATGGCATTGCCTCAATATGTGAAGTAACATCATGCTCAGACCTTTCTTGGTCATCCTCTTTCCTCGTTATAAGTCTTATAGGATTTTAAGAAACCACTATACTTCCCTGGTGAATATTCTCACGATTCCTCTTTACTGCTGAACACTTCCCAAAACATATAGCGATAAACCCGAACATGGCCTTTTCTGAAACTTGAGATCCTATTAAATTCTTCAATGATGACTTCTTGTTTTCCTTATAAGTGTAGGACTTAGTCCACCTGATTCCATCCTCGATGAGTAACTCACCTTATTCCCCGTATTGTAGTTACCAATAATGTTTCCTAGTATTACAGCCTAAGAGCTATCATGTTAAACATGTTTGGTTCGTAACAAGTGTCCATCCTCTCTTAATCTGTTTCAAACATTTCCCCTTTGGTTTAGACAATATGTTGATACCATATTTCCTTTGTGACTAGAGCATTCACTCCCATCCCATTTTCCCCTTAATTCATAGTTGACAACCTTCTTGTGCCACACACTTGTTTTCCTCCCATGAACTCGTAGTATCATTATGTCTGGTTTGTTGAGTTTATCACACCACCACTTCATCACCAGTAGTCTCACTTTTCAATGTAATGTGTAGACATGAACTCCCTCTATATCTTTTAGTTGATATTCGGCGTCATTCAAGTCGGCTGCATTACAGTTGATCCTTTATATCTTCCATTAACACTTGTGCTCTAGGCGAGTCCACCATTCTGATACGAACTATTTTGCGATAACCATGACCATCTCAATTTATAGATTTTCTTCCAATTTGCTCGCCTCATTATCCCTAGTTATTGAATAACTATGCGCCCTTCCATACGTTATGTGGTCTTTTCCCTTAGTTGGGAATTCATCCTGCTCGCCTCTCGACACTTGTTGGGATATCCGTGGGAAAGTGTGTTCATCCGTGTATCACTTAACACTTCCTTGCTTGTAAGATTCTTAATAGACTCTCCATCAAGTACCGATGCAATCTTGGGTTATTATAACATCACATTTATCTTTCCCACTCGTTCTGTCTTTCTTAAAGCCTAAGAGGTTTAGCTAAATCGCAAATCCGTGATTAACTCATTCTAAAAACTCGCAACCTTTCACATTTGACCTATATTACTTCCTTGGGTTCCATTGTTCCTGACCCCCTAACAAGTATAAAATCCCTTTGTAAACATACTCTTAGTTTCTAGGATCGTTGACCCTATCATTCACATTGCCATGTATGAAGAATTTACCTTCCTTAACCTTCCACCTTTTTGGGGTACTAGTGGTCTATAATTAGCATATCCTTTCAGAGAATCATGCTACTCATTATCTCTTTTCTAAACTACACTTATCTTCAACAAAATATTCAAACATCATAGCTACATGGTCTTACTCTTGTTTCATTGTGTTTAAGTGGCCTCTCTATGGCCCTTCCTCCCCCACTTGGGGTGAATGATTCACATTTTGACACAAGTCTTGAATTTAGCAGCTTCAGGGACATTTGTCTCATGTCTCTATCCCTCATATATATGTTCGACTATTAGGGAGATTTAATTCACCATGGTATTAACCTCATACGTTCTCTACTCTTATTTAGCCACATAGGCTTGGGATCCAACTCCCTCATGTCAATATTCTTTTTGGAGTGTAACACCACTTCGCACATTCCTAGGATTCTTATAACGTTCATAGTGCTAGGGTCTTCTCATTGTGGGTTCTATCAACTCTCCTTTCATAACTTCTTGTCTCCTGTGAGAGACTTACATATTTATCATTACTCTCCAAGACATGCCTTTCATATATCACGTGCCTATGTAACATGTTTACATCTCAGAATCATATACATGGCTCCCACACTATCCACATGTACTAGTTAAGCTTATGTCGCATTTATCACGTCACTGCCTCTTTCGAGGTGGGTAATCACTTCTAGCACTCTTCTCATATAAAGTATGCTCATGGTATGATATACTTGTCTCATATGTTATACTATTCATTCAACATGATACATGTGCCATCTGTTTAATATTCAAGTCTTTACCCTTTCGTCATATCACATGACAACATTACTTGGAATAAACCAAAAGAGCATTTAAACTTACCTTGAATCTCAACGTAAGAGTTGGAGGAAGAACAATTTCATAACCAGTTTCATCGCACAATTTAGAATATCAAAGAAGGATAATATTCCTAAATGCCTATGTAGCATCCTAATTATAGATGTGGTTGCCAACACACCGATAATAAGGACTCTACTAGACACGGCTCTGAGACATCGTAGGACACTTTAAAACCTTAGGCTCTGATACCAAGTTTGTCATGCCCCAAAACCAAGGAGCGCGACCGGCGCTCAACTGAGTGAACCTGACCGAGCAAGCCTGTTAGATTCCTTCTACCCAAACTCATTCATGAATAAAGAGGATATATGTTTTCCTTAATTAAATAATAAAATGGTCATGTCTACAATTACCAATTTCTTACCATAAGTTTCACCATTTTTAAAGTCTCAAATGGACAAGTAATGCAACCACAACATAGCATAGTTTGCCTTTCCCAGCACCAATACACAACCCGTACTATGTCTACGAAGCCTCTATAGATAAAGAAGAGTACAATGATAATGTCGTCAACAAGGCCCCGACTATACCTCAAATAGAATACACAAAGTACAAAAGATTCATGACCCCAGAATGAAGTGGGGCTCACCAAGTTAGCTGGGAAGAAGGTGCACTGCTATTACTGACCAATATCTCCTGCTGTGGAACCACCTGCATCCACTGAAAGATGCAGCGCTCTCGGCAAAAGGGACGTTAGTACTGTCGAATAGCACTAGTATGTATAACTAAACACCCTCTCAATAGAATGATAAATAATACAACAACATTATCATAATATCAATGAAAGCCTTAATCAACATCAAACCTGAATTTAGGATCAAGACAGTGTTCAAATTAATTTTCATATCTCACATTGGGAGATTTTTAGTATCGATATACCATTGTTCACAATACTAATGTTCACAATAACAATGCCACCGTACTTTTAGCACGGAGTCCGATCACGACCCGATTGGCTAGGCTATCTCATTAGAGAATCAACCACAATTACTATCAATACCAATACCACCGTAAATTTAGTACGGAGTTCGATCACGACCCGATCGGCTAGGCTATCTCATTAGAGAATCAACCACAATTACTGTTAATATCAATACCACCGTAAATTTAGTACGGAGTTCGATCACGACCCGGTCGGCTAGGCAATCTCATTAGATATATCAACCATAATTACTATCATTACCAGTTTCCAGCACAATCACCACCATGTGTGCGACATGGTGTCCGATAATGACCCGATATGCTAGTCCGTCTTATTTGAGACATCAACCTTTTTATATCAATCATTACATTTCATAATACTTTCACATCTTTTCATTTCATTGGCACTAGTGGCCATAATTATAAGATCATTCTTGGCACGTTGGCCATATTCAGTATTTCATGCTCACCTTATCAATTTCAAACATCATTATCATCATCAACAACAAATACAATTCAAATCAAGCTGTATAGTACACATGTGAGCAATTTAGAGTCTAAGGCACATAGAGATATTTCACAAAATTTGGCATAATAGCCTTCATTTAAACTTGACTTAAAGTCAAAACATTATTAATGCACAACCCATATTTTAACACATCCTCAATTGGTAACATAACATGAATAAAGCATCTGGGATGCTTGTTGAACATATTTCTTTCAACCCAATCTAACTCGGAATAGCTAGTTTCATAATGAATCACTCGGGACTTACATAATTTACATGAATATCGTGGGATTCAATTCTAAGAGAAGAGTTTAGCCAACATACCTCAATTGAGCTTCCTTAAACTCTAAAACATTCCGGAATTCTTAACAACTTCAATCTATTTTAGAAATATAACAAATTGAATCAAAGTTAGGAAGATGATCATGGTTCTAGCTCATTTAAGTATTTTATCAAACACTAGGTGTGTACAAGGTTTTAAGGTCTTTTTATGGAGGATTCCATCATCCCACAATCCAATCTTTACCATGTTTAATTCAACAATCTCCCTACACCCCTTGATATCACATGCATGTAAAATAATCAACTCTCATGCCCAAAAATTATCTTGCTAATTACCCATTTTTAGATGATTTCGAAATTAGGTTTTAAGGTGTAGAATCTTACCTTTCGGATGAAGACCTAGTCAGCTTGCCTTCTTAATCTTTCAAAACTTGAGCAAGAATTGAAGAACACCTTCTCACTCTAGTACACTCTCTCTCACTCTAAAATGTCAGATTATATCTCAAAAATGGCTCAAAACATGTATTTAACGAAGTAGGGTCGGGTTTTAAAAACCCAAAAATGAAGCTCCGGAACAAGTTCTATAATATTCAACACGTAAAACCAATTCAGCACCACGAAACATTACTTTCTTTTGCAAAATTTTACGGGGCTTTACACTTAAGTACTTCGAAATTTTCCGGGGTGTTACAACTAGTAAGAATGGGGTGGCCTCTATACTGGATTTCGAGGTCGTTCGGTATGCCCATAAGACTTCGGGCAGGATTTCCTTCCATCTTCCTTTGGCGTCAGTTAACCTATTTCTGAGGTTTTGGAGTATAGTTTTGTTGGTCGATTTTGCTTTCCCGTTTCAACTAGGGTGGTAGGGTGTTGATAGGATCCTTTTGATCTTATGATCTTCGAGAAACTTGCTTACTTTGCCGCCGATGAATTTTTTCCCGTTGTCGTACACGATCTTGGCTGGCATTCCAAATTGGCATATGATATAATCCCAAATGAAGTCGATGATTTCTTTCTCCTTGACCTTTACGTATGCTTGGGTTTCCACCCACTTAGAAAAATAGTCAGCCATAAATAATATAAACTGAGCCTTACCGGGTGCCCATAGAAAGGGCCCAACAATATCCACTCCCCACTTCATGAACGACTATGGTGACAAAACCAAATGCAGCAGCTCCCCGGGATGATGAATCATCAGGGCATGTCTTTGACATTCATCACATTTTCGTACGAACTTCTTTGCATCCTTTTCCATATCGATTTAGTAATAGCTGGCTCTAATAACTTTTCGAACCAATTATTCGGCGCCTGAATGATTTCCACAGGTGCCTTCGTGGATTTCCCTCAAAATTTACTTGGTGTCCCCTGGTCCTAAACATATCGCGAGTGGGCCATCGAATATCCTTCTGAACAGGGTTCCGTCTTCGGATAGGCTAAATCGGGCTGCCTTTGTACGTAGGGCCCTCGATTTATTTGGATCCGACGGAAGTTTTCCGGTCTTTAGGTATTATATATATTTATTTCTCTAGTCCCAAGTTAGGCTCGTTGATTTAATCTCAGCATGACCTTCTTCCACTACCAATCTCATAAGTTATACGACTGCCCCCGAGTTGAACTCATCGTGCTCGACCGATGACCCTAGGCTAGCGAGGGCATCAGCCTTACTGTTTTGATCTCGGGGTATGTGTTTCAAAGTCCATTCTTTGAATCGATGTAATTTTACCTGCAACTTATCCATGTACCTTTGCATTCGTTCTTCTCTGACCTCGAACATCCCATTAACTGGGTTTAGCACAAGGAGGGAGTCGCACTTAGATTCAATTACCTCTACCCCTAAGCTTTTGGCTAGTTCGAGACATGCAATCATGGCCCCCCTATACGGCCTCGTTGTAAATTAATTTCATAGTCCTAATAGATTGTCTAACTATATTGCATGTCGGTGGTTTCAATACGATACCAAGTCTGAACCCTTTTGCGTTTGAGGCACCGTCTGTAAAAAGGGTCCAGATCCCTGAGAAGGTCCCTGAGTTGTTTAATAACTCTCTTTCGGCCTAGGGTATTAGGGCCGGCGTAAAGTTAGTTACAAAGTCTGCCAAAATTTGAGACTTAATGGCAGTTCGGGGTCGATATTTAATATCGTACCCACTGATTTCTACGGCTCATTTGGCCAACTAGCCCGAGAGCTCGGGCTTATGCATAACATTCCTCAATGGGTAAGTAGTCACGACACATATGGGGTGACACTAGAAGTATGATTTTAGCTTTCTAGAGGCGCTTAGCAAAGCGAGCGCAGCTTTTCTAGGCGAGGATACCTAGTTTCGGCCTCACCTAGGGTCCTTCTAACGTAGTAAAATTTGAAAATTGCGTACCTTGTTCTTCCTGGACCAGGACTCCACTTACCGCTATTTCCGATACTGCCAAGTACAAGTATAGTTGTTCGTCTGTCTTTGGCGTGTGAAGCAGCGGTGGGCTCGATAGATACTTCTTGAGTTTCTCCAAAGCCCACTGGCACTCCGGAGTCCATGAGAAGTTATTCTTCTTCTTTAATAGTGTGAAGAACCGGTGGCTCTTGTCAGAGGGCCACAGGATAAATCGCCCGAGAGCGGCTATGCGCCCGGTTAATCTTTGCACAACCTTCATGTTGTCCACAACCGTGATATCTTTGATGACTTTGATTTTGTCGGGGTTAATCTCGATTCCTCGATTGGATACCATGAATCCAAGGAATTTACCTAACCAAACTCCGAACGCACATTTCTCCGGGCACAGCTTCATATTGTATTTCTTTAATATGTTGAAGGTTTCCTATAAATGTTTTCAATGGTCCTCTGCTCGCAGTGACTTAACCAATATATCTTCAATATAAACCTCCATTGATTTTCCTATTTGTTCCTCGAACATCCGATTTACTAGGAGTTGGTAAGTGGCACCAGCATTTTTTAACCTGAATGGCATCACGTTATAGTAGTAGGTGCCATATTAGTGATGAAGGAGGTTTTTTTTCTTGTCACCCGGGTCCATCTGTATTTGGTTGTACTCAGAGTAGGCGTCGAGAAAACTGAAGATCTCATGGTCGGCCGTGGCATCGATCATGCGATCGATATTGGACAAAGGGAAAGAGTCCTTGGAACATGCCTTATTCACATCCTTATAGTCTACACACATTCTTAATTTATTCCCCTTTTTAGGGACTACCACTACGTTTGCTAACCAATCCGGGTATTTAACCTCCCGAATGGAACCTATTTTAAGGAGTTTAGATACCTCAACCTTGATGAAAGCATATTTTATCTCAGAATGGGGTCTCCTCTTCTGCTCTACCAGATGGGATTTCGGGTCCAGGCTTAGCCTATAAGTGGTTATCTCCGGCGGGATCCCTATCATGTCAAGGTGGGACCAAGCAAAACAATCTATGTTAGCAATAAGAAACTGAATGAGCTTTTTCTTGAGCTCGGGATTTAACCCCGTGCCCAGGTATACCTTTTGATCGGATAGATGCTCGACCAATATGACCTGTTCCAGCTCCTCGACCGTCGATCTAGTGACATCGGAATCATCGGGGGCTATATAAGATATAGGTAGCTCGTAGTCATAATCATCGTCTTTTTCAATAGGACAGACTCAATCTCATCATCCTCCAAGTTGTTCCCATTAATGGAACATGTGTAAAAGGTCACATGCTCATTTGGGTTGGTCGTTCCATTATACTTAGCAATCTCGGGCATGCGGAATTTCTTAGGGATAGGCTTCGGAGCGAGGCACGGAGAAAAAGTTTTTGCACGAACTTCTTGGAATCCAGGCCTTTCAATATTGGTGGTGCTCCTAGGATCTGGTCTACCTTGGATATGTAGGATTCCACCTTTTTGTCATTAGCTTCGATTTTCTTCTCCCCGGATTCTATCCGTTTTTTCAACTCTTCGAGCATCTTTATGATATCGGGGTAAGCCCCCGATTCATGTTCATTTGACCTTTCTGCGACTGGTTCATCCCTGCGAGTGACTTCCCGGGGTGAATCGGGTTCAACTCTGTTCGGTGCACGACTTTGGTTCTGTAACTGAGCTATCGCCGCCTGTTGAGCCTGCAACATTTCGAAGATCACCCGTAAACGGATCCCGT
The DNA here is from genome assembly GCF_000390325.3 of Nicotiana tomentosiformis. Lineage (NCBI taxonomy): Eukaryota > Viridiplantae > Streptophyta > Magnoliopsida > Solanales > Solanaceae > Nicotiana > Nicotiana tomentosiformis. Next base: position 129,059,271 of record NC_090818.1, read on the forward strand.
CCCCTCCAATGTTTTGTTGCCGATCGGGCTCCATCATAGATGCTATTCTCGGGGTCAGTTAGCAAGTTTGAGTCGATAGCCACATGTGAATTAGCGTCAATTGGGTCTGCGACCGGAATTTCGATGGGATCAATAGGTGGTACCTCGTTACCAGGTGCTATGTTGTTATTTTCACCGTGGTAACCGGACTCGTTGTCAACATGTAGGTGTGGTGATTGAGAGTTTGAAATTTTATATTTTAACCTGAAATCAGAGACACTTCAAAGAGCAAGTATAAAGTAGAGTGTGTTATGGAGATTTGTATCAAATAACCACTATTATCCTTAGCCCCACGGTGGGCGCCAATTTTTTACCCGTAAGATCAGATAACAATTGAATTTGTAAGTGATTTTAAGGATACGTGATCTAACTTGATACAAAAAGGTAAATCAAATTGTAATTGAAATAAGCAATGGAAAAGTAAATGCAAACCACACAAGCTGAATAATCTTGGCCTTGGAAGGTTAGCCACTCTCGAGCCAGAAGTGTTTTAGTCAATATCAGAACAACAAGAGAATAATTAGAACTTTAAGAGAATAATAATATATTACTTTTGAATGCGTGTTACAAAGTATCCAATGAATAATCAAACCCTCTTTATATAATAGAGGAATCCTACTTTAGGTACAATTCTATAAAAGGTAAAAGATCTCTTGATTCGCTGATTGCCGGTTCCGTATTGATTTGTGCCGAGATTCCCTCCCCCCCCGTAATATTCGACCAGCCACGGATATTTCGGGATTCTGTTAGTTACCTCAACAATGTTTCTCCGAGCTCGTTCGAGGCTAAGGTCGACACTGGACTTAATGTTCCTCAAAGGCAGTCTTTTCGACTTTGGTTTAGCTCGGTGGGACTCGAAGTCGATCTTCAGTCCTTGGTCGCCATATTCCAAGCCCAATCTTCCAAGTTGTAGTCGAGCTCAAATTCAACCGTATACAAATCGTACCCTCATTTTTTGGAGAGTAGACTACGAGAAACGAAATGAACTTCCAAACCTAACTTCGATATTTTGTGATAGAAATGACAAAATGGTCGAAACGTCTCGTCAGTCAAGTCTTAATGGCATTAAATGACTGTCAGTTGTCGGTCGGCCACTCCCAGATATGAACAGTCACAAAGAAACTATAAATACCCCCTTATTAGTTCATTCAAACTTTACTTTCAAACCTTATGCCCTCGTACCTTAGAAATTTCAACACTTCCGAGCATTAATTTTCTGATTAGTCTGAAATCCCTTTTATAAGAATTTCTGCTCTTTATCCCAAACCATCAAGCTTACTCTTCTAACTTTCTCTTTTTCCTTCATTTTTCAAAGAAATGGAGAAGACTTCAAAATCCGTTCCTCAAAAAAAGAAACCTTGCACCTTAAGAGAGAGATACTATGCATTAGGTACATAAGTTGCAAAAGAAAGAGAAGGATTACTCTGACAATCATTAGGGAAGCTAGTTTTTTGAAAGGGTTGAAGCTGCAAAGAATACAGCTTTGGGAATGAGTATTTATAATCCTTTAAGTATGTAGGAACTCTGTGTGTCCTAGAAGGTCTAATTTATGTGTGGCTTAATTGGTTCTCTTGGTGATCTGTACTATTTGAACTATCAATGTGAGGTATGGTAATTATCTGGTGACAAATGCTCACTGTGGTTGAACTATACGATGTGTGTTATGTTGGAGCTGGATTGAGGTGACAAGTTCCTATGTGAAGGCTCAGGTGACACAATATTATGATGTTGGTCTGGTGAGTTTTGGATTATTTCTTAGGGAGGAAAGAAGTCTGATGCCAAGTTTGTATTGACTTGAGGAAATGAAGTGAAAACCTTGTTTGATTTGGAAAGTAAAGTAAAAAGAAAGACATCCTCGTGGAATACTACATCTCTTGAAAAATAGATTTAATACTTTATAGCCCTTTGTCCCAAATGGATAACCTACATACACATGAGGCAAAGTTCTAGCCTCAAACTTGTCTTTATGGGTCTTAAGTGTTGTAGGGAAACACAGGCAACAAAAGCTTTTAAGATGTGAGTTGCAGGGTCTTTTCTTATAGAGCAGTTCAAGAGGGCATTTACCTTTGAGGGAATAAGAGGGTAATCTGTTTATTATATAAGTGGAGGTAAGGGTGCATTCTCCCCAGTACTGCAGGGGCGGTTTTGATTGATACAACAATGCCCTTGCTGTCTCAAGTAGATATTTGTGTTTTTATTGAGTTATAATATGATATAGTCCCCACAAAGTAACATGCAATATTTTAAAATATTTTGTTGTGAGGGTGGTTCTTTCTGGAAATGGTAGTCTGTTTTGTCTAGCCATTGGGCATATGAGGCAAAGGAAAGGTTGTTTAGGTTGAATTTAGCTGGTATCTCATGGATTCCCTTCATTTTAGCAAAGGGCACATGTCCTAATCTATTATGCCACAAAGGCTCAACCATGTTTCTATTAGATGTAGATGCATTTGACACAGAAACATGTTTTTCACTACTTGAAGATGAAGTATTAACAATGGAGTATTTATGAGGATTAACAACACTCTTATTACAAGCATGAGATGAAGTACGTAAACTAGATGCAACAGAGGAAACATGATGCAAATGAGGGTGCACATTATTAGTATTATAGATACTAGATGGAACTTGAGTAGAAGCTTGAGTAGAAGTTGCAACAGGCTTACAAAGATCTGAGATGTGATAGTATAGGCCATCAGTAGCCTTACCAATTTCTAGAGGCCTCTTCAGTGAAGGGGCCTGTAGAAGAATACATGAAAACTTTGTAAAGATGATATAACAATCAAATTGAACTGTCAAATAATGAATAAATATTAGGTTGAATTTGAAACTGGGCATAAAAAGAACTCTTTTGAGACTGAATTTGGGACTCAAGACTACATCACCAACTAGTGTCACCTTTACCCTATATCCATTAGGTAATGTGACTAGAAAAGGGTAAACTAAGGTCTTAATGTTGGTTAAAATGAATTTGTTATAGGCCATGTGATTTGTGGCCCTGGAATCAAGTATCCAAGAGTCAGTATTTGGCTTAAAATATTCATATGAACGATTGCAAGAATCAAGAGAAGTAGAGCAAGCTGAAATACCTGCAAAGTTTACTGCTCCTACCCTCATGCCAGAATTGTCTTCTGCATTTCTAGTCTGAAAATTTTCTAAGATGCTGATGAGCTGGTTGTATTGTTCTTTGGTCAGATTCTGCATCATTCCTCTCTCTTCTTGAGTCTGTGGCTTTCCCCCATCTTCTACACCAGTATCCTTATCACTATAATCTCCAAACACATTGGTAGTCACTCTTTTTCTTTTATTGAACTTAGATTTTTGTGGATAATCGTGAAGCTTGTAGCACCTGTCCTTGGTGTGCCCTGGCCTCTTGCAGTAATCACAGACTGGTCGAGGTCTGTTTGTGGAGTAGTTTTCCCTGAAACCATTGCTCCCAGTGCTACTCGACTGATTGTAGTTTGTATATAAATTCCCTCCAGGTCCATTTCCTTGTTGGCCATAACTAGTTCTGAAGTTATTATTTCCTGGCATGTTCACACTCAAAGTAGTGGAATCAATCATCAACTGATTATTTAGTTTCATCTCCCTTTGCTTCTCCTCTTGGATGAGAATAGCAAAAGCTTGTGCCAAGGAAAGCAAAGGGTTCATCATCAGGATGATTCCCCCCACAACAGTATATACCTCGTTCAATCCCATTAGGAATTGAATTAACCTCCTGTCCTGCTCAGCTTTCTGTATATTTGCCTTGTCACCACATGTATACTGGCACTTGCATTGACCATGTGCATTCAAGGTATTTGGTTTTTCCCATAACTTCTTCATCTTAGTATAGTACCCTGTAATATCGAGTGTTCCTTGACTCAAATCACTGATTTCTTTCTGTAATTGATATAGTTTTGCCCCATTAATTGGATCATATCTGTCCTCCAATTCCTGCCAAAGCTCCTTAGCATCATTGACATATTGTAGACTATCCACCAGATCCTTTGAAAGAGAATCAAAATCCATGAGGTCACTATATTATCACAGCATTCCCATTGATCAAGTAGGATCCTTTGAGTCTAGTTTCTCACACTTCCCATTTATGAAGCCTACTTTATTTTTCACAGAAAGAGCCATAAATACTCCTCGCCTCTATGATCTATACCCCGATCCATCAAAAGGTACCGGTACAAGCATGGAACATGCATTTTCGGATGGATGCATGTAAAGCGGATTGGTTGAATCGAGTGGCGGATTAGGAGAATCTGATGTGCTTTCTTCAATTGCCATGATCTTAGTCGATATGTGCGCGCAGAGAACTCTTAATCACCCGATTTCTGTACCAAACCTAAATTTGGGGCTGACCTCGAAACTCGAAACAAAACAATATCAAACCTTGAGTTTTCTAGACCAAAAATAAAATTGTGCTAAGGATTAGAACCTCCGCTCTAATATTATGACAAATTCTCAGATGAGAGAAGTGAAATCAAGCTGAGATGAGCTCCGGTGGATGAGCAGAAAACCTAGCTAAGAGAGAGGAAATGAGAGAAGAAGCTTCGAGAGAGCTGCAACCCATAATTGGGAAATTGAAAATGAATATTCTAACTATGCAAAATGTCCAAATCCCTTACTTATACACATGACATCTGGCAATAGTTGTCCACTAACTAATAACTACATTAACACACTAATAAAGCTAACAACTAACTAACTAGTAAAGTAAAGATAAATACACGTGTGTATAAAGTGTATAGCCAATCTTAATACTAGAAACAATATTTGGAAAAGTTTGAAACACTATAGACCCCTTAGTAGTGTTCAGCAATTGAATATACTCTCTCGTTAAACAACTAACAAAAGTTGAGATTTTTTTAAACTTTAGAAGCTTCAACATGAATCCATTTTCATTCCTAACTAGTGGTTTAATTTTCCATGTAAAAACTGAAAAGTGAGAAGGACATTAAGTAATCCTCACTCCTCACCCCATATAAAATAAAGAAGAAAGAAAAAGTAAAATCTATGTAATCATACGTGCTATCATCTTCTCTAGGTAAGCAAAATGCTTAAATTTTCATGCCTTTTGTCACAAGTCTAGATTATAAGTGCTAGTATCCTTTGTTAATGTACGCAATCTTCAAGCCAAAGGCATGTATAGTGCTATTGGGAATTTGGGATGGCGTGATGAGGTAATCTGTCACGTCCATGACGGAGGGCGGGCCAATGAGGACGGGTCAAGCAGGATTAGCAGGCTTTTATGCTGGTAAGCTTCTGACGAATGGGTTAACATATTTTCTTAGGCGAATCCCACATCGGAATAAGAGAGAAAAATAATTTTTTTTACAAAACATAACACAAGTTCACATGATATACGCGCTTTTGATCTTATGACGTAGCCCAAGGGACAAATCTATAAGATCTGTTGGGCAAAGCGGGTAATATTTGATGTGAACTTGGATCGTGACATGATCAACTTGTTGCTTTGAATTATTTTTTATTGCCCGCTCGTAATGTATAAACTCGTTGTAAGTTATGAATGTAATATTTTTGTGGTTCACAAATTAAATAGAGTTGTACGTTGCATGAGATATTAATAACATCGTATAGCAATGAGATTTTCTTTTACATATATTTGCTTGCACAGTTGCAAGCCATTCCATTATTCTATTCGTACCAAAATCTTTTTTCGTATAACATTACTCCCTAAAAAGCAAAAAAAGGAAAAAAGAAAGTTGAAGAAAGAGTAGAAAAGTGCATTTTGGTTTAGCAAACGTAGGAAAGAACCAAACAACGGTGAAGAATTTCATTTGAAACTTCAAGTGATGATAATGCTCATAACAAATTTAACTATAAGTCTTGCTTCTTTCTCCCCTTTCTTGTTCCTTTACACTCTTTTTATTTTTTACTCACTGTCCGATAATCGCATTAGAACCCCGACTAATACAAACTCATTAAAAAGGGAAGCACTCCCTATGAAGATGTATTTTACCCATCCCAACAGAACCCGAAACTTCAAGTTAAAAGTGGAGGGATTCCATTTGTTCCAATTTTCATCACAACCCTTAGGCCTTAGTGGTCTTTACTCGTAAACAAGTGCATGCGCTCTTATTTCAATTACGTTTACATTATGGAAATTTCATTTCCTATTAATTAACTTTTTCGGCTTAGCTAACGTAGGTCAGCCTGAGGAGAAAGTTACATATTTGGCTGCTTGATTAAAAATATTTATAGTTGCTAGTCAATATGCATAAATTATATATAATTCTTTAGGTAAGTGGTTATTTAAGTTAATTTTTCTTAATAGAAAGAACATAGGGATTTTTTTCTTCTTATACAATTTTTGAAACTTATTTACCAAAATTGTCTTAGTTTTGTATATTACCCGCCCTAAACAAGAATTACTTACAAATTATATACAATCCATTATTAGTGCCTTAAATTAGAGAATTTAGTTACATTCTTTTCCTTTTTTTTTTTCCTCTCCTCTTTTATTTTTTTTTCTGCCGCCTTAATTGCTTGTAACATTTTCTTAGTTGTCACCGTCATAAATTATGAATATTTAATAAATTACTGGAAATTTTGTTTAATATTTTTTTTCACCGGACTTGCGCTTAATATTACTCATATTTTAATTTGCTGCAATCTGCAAAGATTGCCGACAAAAAATATATGAGTTAACCATGTGATCAATTATTAGCCAATTGCTCATGTAATTAAGACAAAGAAAAATGAAAATTAGAAATTCAGAGCCTAACAGCTTTAAAAAAAGAGAAAGCTAAGGGATAATAGTAATTAATCATAATGATTTATTAGAGATTTTGTCGAAGTGAAAACCTAAAAAGTTATATAGGTTATTCCATCAACTTTCCCATAGTTAAAGCCAAATCTAAATCAATACTCCCTCCGGTCCACAATAAGTGATTTTTTTAGTTGTTTTCACACAGATTAAGAAATTCATCTTTTAACATTAATTAGCAATGAAATTGACCATATTAACCTTTACTATCTCTTCACATAAACACTCTTAACACATACTCCAACACTGTTTACTTTAAGGACAATGTAAGAAAAAAATAATTAATTCATTCTTGAAATCTCAAAAAATCACTTATTTTGGAGCACCAAAAAAGAGCCAAAAAATCACTTATTGTGGACCAGAAGGAGTACTATAAAGCTACCTTTTGGGCGTATACTCTTAGTTTCGCCATTTATTTGCTGCTTACTATAAAGCTAAAAGGAAAGAAGAGCAATGACCATCACCTAGCAGTATGAATACATATTTATTCCAAAACAAGTCCAATATTACTGCAGACGGGAAAGGAAATTGACCCAGTTAGTTGTCTAGGCTTAAGTGACAGCAGCAGCATACAAATTTATATGGTACAATAACATACAAATTAAAAATAAATTTCGTACAAATTTGATATAAATTTAAAACATCTACAACAACATATAAAATAAAAACAAATTTTATATAACTAAATATATAGTATAAAACTTATTTATAACTTATCTACAACTTTCATACATTATTTTTACCCAGTTAAATACAACTACAATATCATACAACTTGAATACAATTTTCATACAAGTTTTATACAATATGTTTTGCGTATGTATTTTGTATATGATTTGTATATATTTTGTACGTGAGGTGTTCTTCTTCCTCTTTGAAATTTCAATCAAAATTTTCTCTCTTAATACAATTTTGATACATATCAACAACTTTATGTAAAAAATATATTATTTATAACTTAAATACAAATTTCATATAAATACATTATACAACTTTTTTTCAACTTTCATAGAACATTCAAATAAAAAAAATATATAACTATAACAGAATACAACTTAAATACAATTTACATACATTTATAATACAACTTTAATACAATTTCATAAGTACATTGTATGCCATGTGGTCTTCTTCTTCATTTTTGAGTTTCAATCTGAAATTCAGCCAAAATCAAATCTAATCTTCACCAAACACCCTCAAAATTGAGATATAAACTCCAAACAATATTCCCAATTATTTGCAACAACACCCAATCCCAACAAATAATGATTTTTAAAAACCCAAATTCAAATTCAAAGCTTCAAAGCTTTTTAATGGCTGTCAATGGTGGAGAGTCAAACACCTTCAAAATTTATTGATTGACAATTTCAATTTGAACACCAATAATGCAACATGAAAGAAAATTGCTAAGTTAAAACTCTATAGTAAAACAATTGAAATCCATTAATGAATTCCATTAAAACTATATACAACATGAAAGGATAAAACGTAGAGAATATCAAAGGAAGAAAAATTGGGGAAAGAATAGATAAGGAGAGATAGAGAGGCGGGGGGGGAGAGAGAGAGAGGCGGGGAGAAAGGCGGAGAGAGAGAGAGCGCGCATGAGAGAGAGAACAGGGATGGAAAATAACTGATTCCTTATTCAATTCCTAATATAAAAGGATACTCATTTAAAACTAGTTTGTATATAATTGGTAAATTGTATATGGCTATGTAATTAAGTTAAAACTTGATTAGTACCTGACATTATTTCTTTTCTAGTATGTTTCTAGAAGAATGATCTCTTTCTAACTTTTACATTTACTATTACTAATAATGTCGCGACATAAATGTTTAAGACTATAAATTTTTTAAAAATATAGTTATGCAATGCTATGGTATATTTTGTTGGTAATCTGTGTTCGAAACCAGAAAATGAGAGGAAAAAGAAACGTTAGTTCAATAAACAAATCGTAAAATAATTCTGAGCCGACAAGTTACTTATGTGTCCTTAAGGAATCCCCTCACTATTGCCCAAGGTTATGGATTACTTCCTCCCAGGATAGAACAGAAAAACTATTATGTAATACTGACAATCGAAATTATAGAACTTCAGCGAACTTAACGAACAGAACAAATCACACTTGACATTTTATTTATTTGAAAAAATAATGCAACAATGTAGAAAAGAGGGGAGAAGTTTTAAGATTTTATATATCTAAAAAATGAGGCCAAGCCTCTAAATTTATAGACAATGAAAGGGTAAGATGAAAAGGTGCAATCCAAAAAATACCTCTTCCATTTCATATTCACACCTTCTTAAAAAAAACCAACATATTTAAAATCGAAAGCTTCAAATGTTTTTTCTTTAAACTCAATACCAAGTCAAATAAGTAAATTGAAACGGAAGGATTAAGAGATTATGAAAAGAGGATACATATCTCAAATGATGGTAGGAACAGAAAAGCTAAGTGCTTGGTGATGTTATCAACACGCAAGTGTGACAAGATGAACAAAACAATACACTTACATTAATTAGCTAAATTTTACAGCTTATAATTCTTTAAGATTTTTTTGTAGTAATAATTCACTAAGACTTGGTAAAAAGACTTGAAGGAGAAAGATATAGGACTGTGGATTTCACAAAAGATTAACTATTACATGCAGGGACTGAGTTACAGTTCTACCTAAAGAATTAGTGGTTTTAGTCAAACTTTGTATTTATGTTAAAAAAATCAGCTTAATATATAAAAATAATTTATCTAAAAAATAAACTAATTTTTCAATAATTCAAAACCCATAAATTCAATCTTTTGGCTCCGTCTCTAATTGCATATCAAGAACGCAGACTCCTCTTAACTTCATATGAACTTTCCTTTGCAAAGCTCGTGAAAGAAGAAGGGTAGGATGAAAATTGGAGTAATTGAATTTATACGTAGCAAACGATGTATTATAGATATGAATTATTTTTTAATTTAATAATTTTTATTAACGCCAAAACTTATATTGTTGTTGCGTCCTAATAGTGTAACACGGTCATTTCCTTAATAAGTTTAACTAATATACACCACTGGTGTAAATAATTATACGCTATCAGGTAGCCTTTATATATGTTGTATCATGTAAGATTGTTATGTTTCCAAGATTATTATAAAACCTATTTTTTATGGAAGATTACCTGTAAATAATTATTGGTGATCTGATAGTGTAAAACTATATTTATACCATTTATATATATTACTAGATGAGGTACGCCCGTGCTGAGCACGGGCCCAACATCCCTAACTTGTTGCTCTGTTCGCTACAAAAAAATTCTTTCGATAGATAAACTCGACGTCCTATTGTAAAGAAGCATGATTTTATTGGATATAGAGGGGGTACAAATAGAAGTAGGAGGGTTTAATGAATCTATTATTTGTACATCTTTCGTTTTGATTCAGACATCCACCAAACACAAACAAATTATATTCAAAGCGTGTGGACCGAAGTTTCTCATTTTTGATACGTCTACTTATCGTTCCAAACTACATAAAAATTACAGGTTGAAATTGTATTACATACAACTCTGAGATGTTTTTTACTTTCTCGCCCATCTAAGCTAATAATTTCTTTTACAGTACCAGGGGCAGGTACCACCATTTGAATTTGAATAATCTTTGAAACATGCACAAACAATGTACAAGCAATGGTACATGCACCAACTGTTCAATGCTGATCTATTTACTTCACTGAATGATGAATTCAGCTTCCTCTAGGCACATATAGCATCTTAGGCATACATTTTCATTAACATGTTGGAGGTTTGCTTGAGTTAGTAAGTTCGGTCCACTCCAATGGGTTAATGTTGAAGGGGCTTTTCTCTTCAGCCTCCAAGTTAAGGTTTCAGATGCGCCAATAGTCTCTGATAAGAAAAGAAACCATTACAATACTTATAAACCAAACTTGGAGATACAGTTTACGCTCTTGTTTAGTATCCAAAGTTTAGTACTCTTTAAAATATTGTTCATAAGATAGAGAGGAAATTAGATTAGACGGTATAATTATGGTTATATATCTCCTAAAACTTAAATGAAGTTAATAATCAAACAACACCCATAGAGCAAAAGATACTCGACAGTGAGATCAAAAAGCTAAGAGGAAACAATGTGAAGAATCTATATACTCAATGTTTAGCTCAAGTAGACAATAAAAGAAGGAATTTATGCCAATTATGATGCTAAATATAGTGCAACTTGGTAACTATTCTTTGATCAGACTAACCTAAAGCAATTAATACCTCCATTGCTAAGATTAAGAACAAAGAGATCAACAGAAAAAATTTCTACTAATAATAACGCAAATCAAGAAAAAAAAACGGTAGGATAGATAAATAGTTTTGTCTTCCTCAAAATTTCCAAGTATAATATCTAAAAAATAGATGGATATACCAATCCATTCTTATTAAGATAGATCCAGACACACAAAATAGTGAAAAGTTCATTAATCTCAGAATTTTCTGTTGAAATTGCCAATTTTTTGAAGCTCACACACTCATGCTTAATTCATCATTGAACAAGCTTAAATAGCCCTTAAGCTATGTATGACTAATTAACTAACTATAAAAATAAGAGAATAAAACATGTGAACATATTAAAACCAGTTTGATTTTTTGTTTAGCTCCCTTCCCAAGGAATGTTTTATCAATACACTTTGTATTGCCTTGAAATTTGCTGTTATGTCAGAACGCTACCAGAATAGAAAAAGGGAAATGCCCCCTAAAAAACTGTCAATGATATTCGAACATATTTTAACGTATTTATAAAATAGAATCGTTGGCTATAGTTGGTATATTCTCATAATAAGAAAGAAAATATCTGAAGTTCCCACAAGTCAAAAAGTTTAACACCATCTTGAGCTGCAATCTTATAGTATCACCACACAAGCAAAACATATCACTTATAATTTTGATCACACAACTTGCTTTATGTTGCTAAAAGAATGATAATCAAAAGTTTCATTCATAACAGAATACTCATTGCTAAGAAATAATCATTTTCTTAAAAGGAAATTGTGAAGGGCTTGTCTTTTATATCATAATATCTTTTGATAGAGTGTTGGATAAGAATAAGTATAAGGTTTTGCAAAAACAAAGATATCTTTCTATTCAATATTGTAGCTACCATTTCGATTTAAACCTATCAATATCTTACGGTTTGCTAAGAAGGACTGGACCTTAAGTTTGATTGATTTCGTATGAGAAGTCATTTCTATTTCAACTCCCTGTCTCAAACAACTAACTTAATAGTTTGTACTCCCCGCATGTATAGGATCAAGTGGTTAGATTTGTGCAATCATTATAAATATTAGTTAAGTCAAAGAAATAGTCTTTTATTTTACTTTTAAAAATTTTCTATTGCTTTTGTGAGCAGAAAACCATATATGAAGATGCAGCAACAAATTGAATATGAAGCAACTAACATTAACTACTTTTCATTCTTTATAAATTTTATGTATCCCTAAGACTGCCCACAACCACATACTAAGCCTTAACAATATAGAAGTCACGCAAATTGGAATTACCTTTTTTAGCATACACAGAAATAAGTAGTAAGTACAGTGCCTTACAAAAAGCCCTATCTATCATAAAAATTTCTAACACAAATGAAATGGATCAGGTAAAAGACAAAGTAATCGAACCCTTAGGAGTAACTCGCAGGGCTTCAATATCTATTTATTTATTTAGTAAAATAAGAACTGTTTTGAGTAACATTCACCTATAATAAAAGTTGATAATTTATAACAAATATACCATTATCTAATGCTTGGAGACATGAACAATTATAAATTCTACAGTCTTTTAGCTAAGAAAATGTAGGAAATAAGGGATGGCCTTTTGTCACCCCTCTTTATGCTACTACAGAAAGGTATATCTTACATAAAGTAACTTAAATGTTACATTTAATTGAAATTGTCTGTTTGCACTTTGAAATTGATATTTACCAATATGATCCGACATGAGAATACAATTGAGCGATGAATTCACCATTTACACTGTACTACTTTCTGATATCATTATATTAATAATTAATATCTAATAGTTTATCCAAACAAGAAGCCAAATCTAATATTATTGCTTTAGGATGATTCAACTCCAGTGAACCAAATTGTTTAACCAACTGTGCAAAATGATATATATTGGAATGATGGGCATATATGGTATCAAACCATTTAAGAATATATACTAAAGAAATATTGGTGAAACAAGATTGTATGAGACAATCGTTTTTGAATTCTTTTGTTAATGAAATTTGAATGAAAAATGTCGCTCGATACAGTTGATGTGGAGTTATTGAATTTCTCAAAAGATATAGCAAACAAAATTGAAGCCATACTCCTTTGATTTATCAATAAAAAAACCTATAGGAAGTTAGCTTCACTGTCATAACCACAAGTTGGAAAAAGACACATGGTAAAATAACTAATTTATAACCAGGTTCTCTCAACGAAATTGCGAAATGATTGGAATTCATATATGGAAAGCCAAAATTATAAAAGTGAAGATTGAATCTAAGATACCCATGAATGTATCCTCTTTTTTGAGATATCTAGCTCTTAAAGTACAAAAGTGCACGTTCGAGCTGAAAAAATGTTTTATTGTGGGTACTGACAGATATTCTCTGCTCATATAGTGGGGCGGAGCTAGTCTTGCGGTTGCGGGTTCGGATGAACCCAGTAGCTTTAGTCTAAATCATGTATTTGTTTTAAAACAAAACAATTGAATATATACAAATTATCAATTTAGAACTTAGTAGCTTAAAAGAATTTCAATTTTGAATCCATAAACTTTAAATTTTGACTCCACCTCTGATAATGGTTATTACCTATGTGGATCTTTCTCTTGCATTGTGCTCTATTTTTAGTAAAGTTTATATATTGATTCTCAGAATTTGTAGGTCTTTCGAAGCAACTTCCTTCCATGTGTTTTTAGGTCTAACCGACCGGTCTCCTTTTAACAGTTTCATTCACCATAATTTACACCTTCAAACCGATGCACGGATAATACGACGCAAAACATAACCAAATCATCTCAAACGACTATATATACTCTCAATTATTAGAGAAATTTGGTCATTCTCTTGATTTAATTAATATTATAGGAGAAGCATGAAATTGCTTTTTGGGATGGTCTATATGTGTCAACGTTTCAAGGGACAACATAGATGCATTTAATATACTAGAAACGATTGTGAATAACATGATTTGAATGTCTGGAGAGGATTGATCACTTTTCTCTTCGTTAAATAAATAATTAAATTGGGTCTTTTGAATATAGAAGCTTCACGATTAGTCCATTTCTAAACCAAATTAATGGCTCCCTTTTATGTAAGAAGTGGAGAATTCGTCATTTGGGTAAGAAACAAAAAGAGAATTAAATCTATGTACGTAGTCATGCATGTTGTCATCTTTTTTTAGATGCAACAAAAATGCATGTTTTGTTACAAAATGTATGCAAAATGCATGTTAGTAGTTGTTTAACTTGTGGAGGCCATTTGATCTCACAGGAAATTCACATTGCTCTTGGTTTTGTTCTATTTGATCATAAGCCTTTTATTAAATGAGATTTTCATTTCATACATATGCTTGCAAGCCATTCCTTTCTATGTATAACAAAATTTTGCTCAGGATAAGTATATATAAAAGGGTAGTCCGGTGTACAAATCATAATATGTTTACGCAGAGCCCGATATATCATATTCTAAAGGATGTGATGAAGAACCGTATATCATATTTTAAAGGGTGTAATATAGATAGTTTACTCTGATGAAAGTATTAGTGGCTGATTCCATAACCCAAAATAAATATATATTCCTTGAAAAACAAAAAGAAAATGAAAAGGAAAAATAAAAAGAAAGAGCAGAGAAGTTCAATTTGGATAGAATACATAGGACAATCATCTTAAAAGTGCAGCATTTCATTTGAAACTTCGTATGTTGTTTTCCTGTCTGTAATGATAACAAATACTCAAAACAAATCTAACAATATCTTTTTTATCTTTCTTTTTTCCTTTTTGGTTACTTTAATCTTAATTAAATAAATGCATGCGCAATGACTTTATATTATCTAGTCTCAGCCTTACATTAACAATCCCAACGCCCCACCCAATACTTAATCATGATCAATTTCTGTTTCATTAAAGAAACATTTAATGACTTTTCTCAAAATAAAAACATTCCGTTTGTCATGAAGTTAGGTTGACCAAGTACAGAGAATGAACCTAGCCTTTTCTCTAGACTCTCTCTCTCACATAATATGTGTATTTAATTTTTACTTTCATTTCCAAGTTTTCTCATTTTTTGATCTCTCAATATAGACTAGAGCAGTGCACAAATTATTTTGTATTTATGTAGGGTTCGGGAAAAGTCGCCGTACCTCAAAGAGTATAACGTAGATAGCGTACATTCTACTGTAAGCATTAGTAATTGTTTCCACGATTCGAACGATCATGATTTCCAAATTTAATAAAGTATACTATTTTTCTTAAAGAAAACTTAAATTTCATGATTCAAGAGCACTCTCAAAATGAAAAATCAACTAAAACAGATACTCTTCAATGTGAATCCAACAAATATTATCTTCTCATTCTCCAAACGAAAAGGTCACCATCTCCTTTCGCCACCCCTTATTCGAGAAGAAAGCCATTTCAGTTCTTCTCATTTTATTTTAATTTACCCTTTTGGAAGGTCTCCTTTTCTCTACCTTTTCGGCTACATTTGGATTGAGATGACCATTGAATCTGTTGATCTCGACACTAGGAATACAAATCAGAAATAAATTTAGCTATAGTTTTTCATATAAAGATAAAATCTGAATAAAAATACCCTTAAAATCCTGAAGAAAATTTAGTATAATATGTTGGAGTTCAAAATTTTTACATATGAGATTCTAGCATAATGTGTTGGAATACCAACATAATATGCTGGAAGTTTAGAGGAGCTCCATAATCCAACATATTATGCTGGAACTTTCCGTGTGTTGGAGTTCCAACATAATATGTTGAAAGTTTATACGCATGAGCTCCATAATCCAACATATTATGCTGGAACTTTCTGTGTTTCAGCAAAATAGTGATTCAATGACTTTGCAAACGTTGACTATTTTTCAATTACCAGCCTGAACAGAGGCTAGCTCGTGCTATTTTCACGACACTAGTTGTCACAACCCGAAATTCTCACCTTCGGGACCGTGATGGCGCCTAACATTTCACTTGCTAGGCAAGCCGATGTTAGAATAATCTTAACAATTTTTAAACAAATTAAATTAAATGGAAGTCAATTACTGAAATAAAGTGCGGAAGACCATAACTACCGAATCATCAAAATACATCCCCGAATCTGGTGTCACAAGTGCACGAGCTATTAGAATAATACAAATAAAGGGTCTGAATAAAATTCAAGTTGTTTGAAAGATAATACACAACTAAGATAAAGTAGAAGGGGACTTCAGAACTGGGGACGTTGTGCAGTTATAACTCAAGTCTCCTCTTGGTAGCTGAATCCGAGCAAGTCTATGGTACGCCGCTGGGACCAACTCCAAAATCTATACAAGAACTGTAGAGTGTAGTATGAGTACAACCGACCACATGTACTCTATAAGTGTCGAGCCTAACCTCGATGAAATAGTGACGAGGCTATGACAAGACACGTACGTAAATAACCTATACAAGTATATACAAATATGAAGCAACAATAACACAATAATTAACAATTTATAAATTTGGGAGGGAACATGGAAGGGGAATGATATAAAAATTTTCAGTAGGAGAAGTGTCACGTAGCAGCCAATTAATTCATCAACAATAAAATGAGCAGCTGATAATATGAAAATGGCACGGTACTACCCTTCGTACTTTAACTCTCTTCTGGCATGGCATCACCCTTCGTGCTTTAACTCTCTTCTGGCACGGCATCACCCTTCGTACTTTTACACTCTGTGAAAATGGCACGACATCACCCTTCGTGCTTTTACACTCTTTCTCACCATGACAAGGATACTATAAATAGTATAAATGGCACGACATCACCCTTCGTGCTTTTACACTCTTCCACAATATTCAACAATAATTAAATTAATAATAATTTCATGAATAATGATCAAATAAACAATAATAAACTTAGCTAGGAATATCTTAATTAAATAGGCAATTATTCACAATGAACAAATTTCTCACGCATGCTTTGACTCAACCACAACGCATAAGTACTCGTCACCTCACATATACGTTATACCCATACATTAAATCACGTAGCAAATAGACAAACAAGAATTACTCTCCCAAGTCAAGGTTAACCATGACACTTACCTCGATTTGCAACAAACACAAGATTTCAATACACCTTTACCTCGTACATTATTGTTTGAATGCCTCAAATCTAGTCACAAATAATTCAATATACTCTACACGAATTATAGAAACCAATTTTATATGAAAATACTAAATTTTCCAATTAAAATACAAAATTGCACTCAAACATTGCCTGTGGGACCCACGTCTCAGAACCCGACAAAAGTTATAAAACCCGAAAGCTCATTAAACCACGAGTCTAACCATATAAATTTTACCAAATTCTGACATTAACTCAACCTTCAAATATTCAAATTAAACCAAGAGGGTTTTCACAATATTCCGACTTAAATCATCAATTAAATGTTAAAAATAACCATGGATTCAGGTAATTTGACCAAAATAGAGTTAAGAACACTTGCCCCGTTGTTTTTGTTGAAAATCTACCAAAACTTACCTCTCCCCGAGCTCCAAATCGGTAAAATGGAAAATGGGACTTCGTCCCATTTTCAGAACTTAAACTCATTGCCCAGGCTTTTTCTTCTCCGCGAGCATGGAAGCTTCCTCGCGTTCGCGAAGCACAAAACTTCACTGCCCAAAATACCTCTTACGCGAATGCGAGGGTCCTCTCCCGAATGCGATGACTAGGGATCCCAGGCCTTCACGAATGCGACTCCTCACTCGCGAACGTGTAGGCCAACGCGTGAAGTCCACCCCACCCATCACTCTTCTTTGCGAATGTGTCTGCTTTCTCGCGTTCGCGATGCACACTGACCCTCAACCTTCGTGAATGCGTCCAATACTTCGCGAACATGAAGAACAAATCTTTTCCTTCCTCTAGTTGCCCTTCGCGAATGTGTGACTCCCATCACGAACGCGAAGAAGGAAACCAGACACCAGAAATTTGTTGCTTCAGCCATCTTCCAAGTCGAAAAATTGGTTCGTTAACCATCTGAACCTCACCCGAGGCCCCTGGGACCTCAACCAAATACACCAACAAGTCCTAAAACATCATACAAACTTAGTCGAAACCTCAAATCACATCAAACGATGCTAAAACCACGAATCATACCCCAATTCAAGCTTAATGAAGCTTAAGAATTTTCAACTTCTACATTCGATGTTGAAACCTATCAAATCAAGTTCGATTGACCTCAAATTTTACACACAAGTCATAAATGACATAACGGACCTATTACCATTTCCAGAATCGGATTCCGACCCCAATAACAAAAAGTCAACTCCCCGTTCAAACTTTCAAACTTAAATTTCTATTTTAGCCATTTCAAGTCTAAGTTAACTACGGACTTCCAAATAATTTTTCAAACACGCTCCTAAGTCCAAAATCACCATACGGACCCACCAGGACCGTCAAAATAGAAATCCGAGTTCATTTTCTCAAAATGTTGACCGAAGTCAGCTTAAGTAAGTTTTAAAGCACAAATTCATATTTTTATCAATTTTTCACATAAAAGCTTCCCGAAAAATTATACGGACGGCGCACGCAAGTCGAGAAAAGCTGAATGGTGATATTTGAGGTCTCAAAACATAGAAATGAATATTAAATTTAAAGATGACCTTTCGGGTCATCACATTCTCCACCTCTAAAACAAATGTTCGTACTCAAACGAAATTAGAAAAAGTACCTGGGCTGGTGAAAAGGTGTGGATATCTACCCCGCATGTCCGACTCGGACTCACAAGTAGATGCTCCAACTAGCTGACCTCTCAATTGTACTCGAACTGAGACCTCAACTGTCGGACCTGCCGGGCTAGATTAGCTATCGGCTCCTTCTCATAAGTCAAATCCTTGTCCAATTGGACTAAGCTGAAATCTAACACATGGGACAGATCACCATGATATTTTCGGAGCATAGACATATGGAACACCAGATGAAAATGCTGATAAACTAGGCGGTAGTGCAAGTCTGTAGGCTACTTCACCCACCCTTTCAAGAATTTCAATGGGTCATATATACCTAGGGCTGAACTTGCCCTTCTTTTCAAACCTCATTAAACCCTTCATAGGTGAAACCCAGAGCAATACTCTTTCTCCAACCATGAATGTAACATCATGAACTTTACGGTCGGCATAACACTTTTGCCTAGACTGAGTTGTGCGAAGTCGATCCTGAATAATCTTGACCTTATCCAAGGCATCCTGTACCAAATCGGTATCCAACAACCGAGCCTCTCTCGGTTCAAACCAACCAACTGGCGAATGACATCACCTCCCATATAATGCTTCATATGGAGCCATCTGATTGCTCGACTGGTAGCTGTTATTATAGGCAAACTCTGCAAGTGGTAAGAACTGATCCCAAGAACCTCCAAAGTCTATAACACAAGCGCGAAACATATCTTCCAATATCTGAATAGTGCGCTTTGACTGTCCGTCTGTCTGTGGATGAAATGATGTACTCAACTCAACATGCGTGCCTAACTCACATTGTACAACCCTCCAGAAGTGCGAAGTGAACTACGTACCTCGATTAGAAATGATAGACACAGGCATATCGTGAAGGCGGACAATCTCGCGGAAGTAAATCTCCACTAACAGCTCTGAAAAATAGGTAATTGCTACTAGAATGAAATGTGTTAACTTTGTCATCCTGTCCACAATGACCCATACTGCATCAAAATTCCTCTCAGTCCGTGGAAGCCCAACAACAAAATCCATAGTGATACGCTCCCACTTCCACTCAGGAATTTCTAACTTCTGAAGCAAACCACCAGGTCTCTGATGCTCGTACTTGACTTGTTGACAATTTAAACACCGAGATACATATGCAACTATATCCTTCTTCATTCTACTCCACCAATAATATTGTCTCAAATTTTGATACATTTTGGCGGCACCTGGATGAATAGAATACCGGGAATTGTGGGCCCCTTCAAGAATTAATTCACGAAGCCCATCCATATTAGGCACACAAATATGACCCTGCATCCGCAGAACTCCATCTTCCCCTACAACAACCTGTTTGGCACCAACATACCGCAACGTGTCCTTAAGGACAAGAAAATGAGGATCATCATATTGTCGCTCTCTGATACGCTCACATAAAGAAGACCGAGCGGCTTTGCAAGCTAGAACCCAACTGGGCTCTGAAATATCTATCCTCATGAACTGATTGGCCAAAGTCTGAATATCTGCGGCCAATGGCCTTTCACCAACCGGAATATACCCAAGGCTGCCCATACTCACAACCTTTTTACTTAAAGCATCGGCCACCACATTGGCCTTTCCGGGGTGATATAAAATAGTGATATCATAGTCTTTCAACAACTCCAACCATCTTCTATACCTCAAATTGAGATCTTTTTGTTTGAACAGGTACTGTAGACTACGATGATCAGTGAATACCTCACACGAGACACCATAAAGGTAATGTCTCCAAATCTTCAGCGCATGAACAATGGTTGCCAATTCTAAGTCATGAACATGATAATTCTTCTCGTGAACTTTCAACTGTCACGACGTATATGAAATCACCCTGCCATCTTGCATCAATACTGCACCAAGCCCAACTCGAGATGTATCACAATACACCGTATAAGATCCTGAACCTGTGGGTAATACCAACACTAGTGCCATAGTCAAAGCAATCTTGAGCTTCTGAAATCTCAACTCACACTCGTCTGACCATCTGAATGGGGCACCCTTCTTGGTCAATTTGGTCAGTGGGGATGCTATGGATGAAAACCTTTCCACATACCGGCGATAATAGCCTGCCAAACCCAGGAAACTCCGAATCTCTGTAGCTGAAGTAAGTCTAGGCCAATTCTGAACTGCCTCAATCTTCTTAAGATCCACTTTTATGCCTTCTGTCGATACAACATGTCCCAAAAAGGCAATTGAGTCTAACCAAAATTCACATTTCAAAAATTTGGCATATAACTGATTATTCTTCAAAGTTTGAAGTACAATCCAAAGATATTGCTCATGCTCCTCTCGACTGCTGGAGTAAATCAAGATATCATCAATGAATACCACCACAAACTAATCTAAATAGGGCTTGAATACCTGATTCATCAAATCCAAAAATGATGCTGGGGCATTTGTCAGCCCAAATGACATCACTAGGAATTCGTAATGCCCATACCGAGTCTGAAAAAGCTGTCTTAGGGACATCAGATTCCTTAATCTTCAACTGATGGTAACCAGACCTCAAATCGATCTTTGAAAAAACCTTGGCGCCCTGAAGCTGATCGAATAAGTCATCAATTCTTGGCAACAGATACTTGTTCTTGTTAGTAGCCTTGTTCAACTGCCAATAATCTATACACATCCGCATTGAACCATTTTTATTCTTTACAAATAACACTGGCGCACCCCAAGGCGAGATGTTAGGTCTACTGAATCCCTAATTAAGCAAGTCCTGTAACTGCTCCTTCCATTCCTTCAGCTCTGGCAGGGCCATACGGTATGGTGGAATATATATGGGCTGGGTACCCGGACCCAAATCAATACAGAAGTCAATATCTCTGTCGGGTGGCATCCCCGACAAATCTGCAGGAAATATATCTGGAAACTCACAGACAATTGGGACTGAAACTATAGAAGGAACATCCGCACTAGAATCACGAATATGAGCCAAATAAGCTAGACAACCCTTCTCGACCATACGTCGAGCCTTCATATAAGATATAACCCTACTGGTATAATGGCCAGGAATCCCTTTCCACTCTAATTGAGGTAACCCCGATATGGCTAAGGTCACCATTTTGGCGTGACAATCCAATATAGCATGATAAGGTGATAGCACATCCATTCCCAATATAACATCAAAATCTACCATATCAAGAAGTGGGAGATCCACGCTGGTCTGAAGACTCCCAATAGTAACCACACACAAACGATAGACATGATCTACCACAACAGAATCTCCCACCGGTGTGGACACATACATAGAAGAACTCAAAGAATCACGAGGCACAAATAAATATGAAGCAAAGTAGGAGGACACGTAGGAATAAGTAGATCCTGGATCAAATAGAACTGAAGTAACTCTATGGAAAACTGGAACAATACCTGTGATCACGACATCAGATGACTCGGCCTCAGGCCCAGCTGGAAAAGTATAAAATAGGGGCTGGGCCCCACCACTTTGAACCGCATCCTTGGGACGGCCTCCACCTCTAATGACCTGACCTCCACCTCTGCTATCTGACCCCTACCCCTAGCTGGCTGGGCGGGTGGCGAAATAGCTGGTGCTGGAATCATAGCACGAGAACCCTACTGCTGCATGCTACCCTGAGACCTCGGGAAAAATCTAGCAATGTGCCTTGGATCACCACAAGTATAACAGGATCTTGACTGTTGTGACTGCTGATCCAGGAACTGGTCATGTCGACCTGGATAACCACTCTGATGACTCCGAATCGGAGGTGCGCTAATAGGAGCTGGTGGTGCACTGTAAGCTAGCTGGTCGGAATGAGACACATTAGGGTCGGGACCACCTGAAGCACTGTGGGATGCCTGGAGCGCTGAATAAAACAGCCTGAGAGTATGGACTCTTCCAAAATTACACCTGCCTCAAGACGAGGCACCACTAAACCCACCGAACTGAAGAGGTTTCTTATCAGACCCATGCCCTACTCCTGTACAAGAACCATCTCGATCCTCCTAGCAACATTAGCAGCCGCCTGAAAGGGAATCTCACTTCCGGTCTCCTTGGCCATCTGAAGCCTGATAGGGTGAGTGAGTCGATCAATAAACCTCCTCACTCTCTCTCCCTCAGTAGGAAGTAAAAGGAGAGCATGACGGGCTAGATCCACAAAACGAGTCTCGTACTGAGTAACAGTCATACTGCCCTGCTAGAGACGCTCAAATTGCCTGCAGTAATCCTCTCTCAATGTGATAGGGAGGAATTTCTCTAGAAATAGCCGTAAGAACTGCTCCCAAGTCAGTGCAGGTGACCCAGCTAGTCTGGTCAACATAAAATCTCTCTACCACCTCTTGGCAGAACCTGTCATCTGAAATACAACAAAAAATCGACCCCATTGGTCTCAACTATACCCATGTTCTGCAACACCTCAGGCAGCAATTAAGATAATCATGTGGGTCCTCAGAATGTGTACCACTAAAGTGAACTGGAAAGACCTTAGTAAACTTGTCCAACCTCAATAACTCCTCAGAAGACATGGTGGGCCTTTCATTGGCCCGTGCCTCAACAACTGGCTGAACTACCCCAACTGGCGAGGCTGCTGGAGCCTGATACTGGGGAGTCATCTGCCCCAGCCTGTGAGATGGCTGGTGCCACTGGAAATGTACAATTCTGAGTCACACCCTCCATTAGGCTCACCAAACGGACTAGAGCATCTTGAAGCACTAGAGTAGCTATGAATCCTTCCGGAACCTGAACTGGTCCAATGGGTACGGTCTAAATTGGAACCTCCTCCTAATGATCCACCTGAGGCTCCACTACGGGTGCTGCTATTCGAGCTCTAGCTTGAGCTCTGCCTTTGCCTCAGCCACGGCCTATGCCCCTAGTCGTAGTTGCCACCTGGGCTCTTGTCACTGTCCATCGGTAGATATATTACGCGTTCTCACCATCTGTAAGAGAATAAGAATAGAATGGTTCAATCATCGATGATAGAATAAAATTGCATGACAGAATAAGAAAGAAGTGATATTGTTCCTAATCTTCATAGCCTCTGGAAGATAAGTACAAACGTCTCCGTACCGATCATTCAGACTCTACTAAGCTTGCTCGTGACTTGTGAGACCTGAGTAACCTAGTGCTCTGATACCAACTTGTCACAACCCAAAATTTCCACCTTCGGGACCGTGATGGCTCTCACGCCTTGACCTCGGGGAGCGCGACCGATGTTCAACAAAGTTACCTCGGTCGAGCATGCCTTCACAGTGCCGTCTACCCAACTACCCACAAATAAGGAGAATAATATAGTTCATTAATAAGTCAATAAGAAGTCATGTGAACAACACTGATTTATTTCAATTAGTTACGTCATTAATAAGTTTTCAAAATAGTACATTGTACAATCATAGTTAAAGTGGAACATCGCCCACTATGGAACCACCTGCATCCATTAAAGATGCAGCGCCCCCGGCAAAAGAGATGTTAGTACATATGGAATAGTACTAGTATGTAAAACTAAACACCCTATTAATAGAACGAGCAACAGTAAACGGAGAATAAACATGATATCAATAATAGACTCCAACTGTATCAAAGTGCCACATTAGGGGGAAACGTAAATTTCAAGTAGGTTTCGGTAATTTGAGTTGGTAGATCTTTAGCACCGATATACTACCGTGTTTTAGCACGGAGTTCGATCTTAGCCTGACCGGCTAAGCCATCTCACCTTGAGACATACACTTACAATATTACCATGTGCGCGGTATGGCATCCGATCTCAACCCGATCGGCTAAGCCGTCTCACCACAATACTGTGTGGGTCGACATTCCATCACATCTAGTTAGCAATAATCTCATCCCATTTAAGGGGAAAATATCTCAATATACCAATCTCATCCCATATAAGGGGAAACCGTCTTATCACATTAACACGGGGATTTACCCCTCAAGCACTCCTATACCGGCACGTGTAGTTTCGGGGTTAGGTTGTTCTGACCTACCCTTCCTCGGTGGCTAATCGATACTCCCAAAACATTTATTGTTAAAAGTATTTACCACTCAACTCATATTCTTTTATATGTCATTCATTTTATTGACATCATTGGCCATAACACAATATCATTCTTGGCACATTGACCATACTTCATAATTCAAGCTCACTATTCCATTTTCAATCATTATCATGGATAATCAACAACAAGGCCTTTCAAATTAAGAATTTAAACATGTACTTAAGAAAATTAGGGTCTTAGGCACATGTGACTTCTTGGAATTCACGCTTTTAAATCATAACATAGTAACACACAGCCCGTACTTAAACAACATTCTCAAACATTAACTCAACATAACAAGAATCCTTGGAATACATATTGAATGCATGATTATTTCGACGCAAGGCTTCATTGACAAAAAATCAGTTTATAAAGGTATCACAAGACTTACAAGGACATTGCGGGGTTTAATTCTAAGAGAAGAGTTTAGCCAACATACCTCACTTGAGCTTCTTTAAACTCTAAAATGTTCCGGAAATCTTAGCAACTTCGATCTATTTCAGAAATATAACAAATTGAACCAAAAATTAGGAGGATGGTCATAGTTCCAGCTCATTTGAGCATTTCATCAAACACTAGGTGTGCATTAAGGTTTCAAGGTCCTCCTATGGTGAATTCCTTTATCCCACAACCCGTTATATACCATTTTTTGCTCAACAATCTTCCTACACCCCTTGATTACACATGCATGTGAAATGAACAACTTCCACACCCAAACAATTCCCTTACTAATTACATATATTTAGTTGAATTTCGAAATTGAGAGTTAGGGTGTAGAATCTTACCTCTAGGATGAAGACCTAGTGAGTTTCCCTTGTTAATTTTCCAAGATTTGAGTAAGAATTGAAGAACCAATTGTTGAGGAACCCTCTTCCACTCCAGAGCACTCACTCACTCTCAAAATATGAGTTTTTTACTTAAGAAATGGTCCATAGTGTCTATATAATGGAATAGGGTCGGGTTAGGAAAACCAAAAAAATGAAGCTCCGAAACCCAATGTGCGGTCGCATATGCGACCGCATAATGCTTCTGCGGTCTGCAAAAGGGCCCGCGAAATGTCCCTCCAGAACTAGGCAGCCCTACCCCACTCTCCGGCCGTTCGGCGGTCCGCAGAACTGTTCTGCGATCGCATAATGCACCGCAGAACCTCCCTCCGGAAAAATTTTCATGATGATTCAGCGGTCAATGTGTGGCTCGCGAAATGGTTTTAAAACCGCACAATACCATCCAAACGTGCCCAGTTTCCTGCTTCACTTTGCGACCATTATACGACCCGCGAAATGATTCTGCGGCCGCATAGTGGGCCACAGAAATGACTTCTTTTGCCAAAAATTTTCCCTTACTCCCGAGCGCATTGTCCAACCCAAAAAGTTTGTACCGCGCCAAACATATTAGCCTACCTCGCCACCACAGAACCTCGGGTTTTAGGCAAACTTTTACGGGGCCTTACAATGGTACCTAATATTTCACTTGCCAAGCAAGCTAACATTAGAATAATCTTAACCATTTTTAAAAAAATTAAATTAAACGGAAGTCAATTACTGAAATAAAGTGCGGAAGATCATAACTACCGAATCATCAAAATACATCCCTGAATCTGGTGTCACAAGTGCACGTGCTACTAGAATAATACAAATAAAGGGTCTGAATAAAATTCAAGATGCTTGAAAGATAATACACAACTAAGATAAAGTAGAAGGAGACTTCAGAACTGCGGATGCTGTGCAGTTATACCTCAAGTATCCTATGGGTAGCTGAATCTGAGCAAGTTTGTGGTACGCCACTAGGACCAATTCCAAAATCTGCACAAGAAGTGCAGAGTGTAGTATGAGTATAACCGACCCCATGTACTTCGTAAGTGTCGAGCCTAACCTCGACGAAATAGTGACGGGGCTATGACAAGACACGTACGTAAATAACATGTACAAGTATATACAAATACGAAGCAAAAATAACACAATAATTAACAATTTATAAATTTGGGAGGGAACATGTGAAGGGGAATGATATAATATTTTTCAGCAGGAGAAGTGTCAAGTAGCGGCCAATTAATTCATCAACAATAAAATAAGCAGTTGATAATATGAAAATGGCATGGCACCACCCTTCGTGCTTTTACTCTCATTCTTCCCATAAATTGATAAATAAATAATAATAATAATTGGCACTGCATCACCTTTCATGCTTTTACACTCTTTCTCGCCTTGACAAGGATAATAAAAATAATATAAATGGCACGGCATCACCCTTCGTGATGTTACACTCTTCCACAATATTCAACAATAATTTCATGATTAATGATCAAATAAATAAAAATAAACTTAAGCATGAATATCTTAATCAAATAGGCAATTATTCACAATGAACAAATTCCTCCCGCATGCTTTGACTCAACCACAATGCATAAGTACTCTTCACCTCACATATACGTTGTACCCACACATTAAATCACATAGCAAATAGACAAACAAGTCCTACTCCCTCGAGTAAAGGTTAACCACGACACTTACCTCGATTTGCAACTAACTCAAGATTCCAATACAACTTTGCCTCGCGAATTATTATCTGAATGCCTCAAATCTAATTACAATCAATTCAATAAACTCAATACGAATTATAGAAACCAATTTTATATGAAAATAATAAAGTTTCCAATTAAAATCCGAAATTGCACTAAATAATCGCCCGTGAAGCCCATATCTCAGAATCCGTCAAAAGTTACAAAATCCGAAAGCCCATTCAACCACGAGTCTAACCATACAAAATTTACCAAATTCTTGCATCAACTCGACCCTCAAATCTTCAAATTAAACCAAGAGGGTTTTCATAATTTTCCAACTTAAATCACCAATTAAATGTTAAAAACAACTGGATTCATGTAATTTGACCAAAATAGAGTTAAGAACACTTACCCCATTGTTTTGCCTTGAAAATCTCCAAAATCACCTCTCCCCGAGCTCCAAATCGGTAAAAATGGATCAGAACTTAAACTCACTGCCCAAGATTTTTCTTCTTCGCGAACGCGGAAGCTTCCTCACGTTTGCGAAGCACAAAATTTCACTGCCCGAAATTCCTCTTGCGCAAACGTGAGGGTCCTCTCGCGAATGCGATGACCAGGGATCCCAGGCCTTCGTGAATGCGACTCCTCACTCGCGAACGCGTGAAATCTATCCTAGTCCTTACTCTACTTCTCGAACGTGTCTGCTTTCTCGCGTTCGCGATGCACACTGGCCCTCAACCTTCGCGAACGCGTCCAATACTTCGCGAACGAAAAGAACAAATCTTCGCCTGCCTCCAGTTTCCCCTCGCAAATGAGAAGAAGGAAACCAGACACCAGAAATCTGTTGCTTCAGCCATCTTCCAAGTCCAAAAATTGGTCTCTTAACCATCCGAACCTCACCCGAGGCCCCCGGGACCTCAACCAAATACACCAACAAGTCCTAAAATATCGTACAAACTTTGTAGAAACCTCAAATCACATCAAACAATGTTAAAACCATGAATCATACCCCAATTCAAGCTTAATGAAACTTAAGAATTTTCAACCTCTATATTTGATGCCGAAACCTATCAAATCAAGTCCGATTAACCTCAAATTTTGCACACAAGTCATAAATAACATAACAGACCTATTCCAATTTTCAGAATCGGATTCCGGCCCCGATATCAAAAGGCGAACTCCTCGGTCAAACTTCCTAACTTAAATTTCTATTTTGGCCATTTCAAGCCTAAGTTAACTACGGACTTCCAAATATATTAACCTAACTAGCCACTACGGAACCTCGGGTTTTAGGCAAAATTTTACGGGGCCTTACATCCTCCCCCACTTAAGATCATTCGTCCTCGAATGAGTGTCAAAATTCACCATTAGCGCACGATGTGACTCAGTTGCTACAACACACACCAGCAGTTCCCCTTTTTTGGACTAACTCCCCAAATTCCCAAAAAATTCGATAGAGTTTCCCTTGTAACTGGGCCTATCTACCTATCAGAGAGTTCCAGAAACCAATCCTAACAGCATGTACATAATCCAACGATGCAACATAATATGAAACAATGCCTACCGTTGCCTCATAAGCAATTTATTACTAGAAAGGAAATATCCTGAGCATAAATTGTACAAGTCATACATAGTTCATAGGAAGTAATTTCATAGAAACTATTACATAGATTTTCAAACAAATGAGGGTACTTCTTTTTCATTTCTTCCTCGGCCTCCCAGGTGGCCTCTTTAACCTGCTGGTTTCGCCATAACACTTTCACGGAGGTAATTTATTTATTTCTTAGCTTTCGGACTTGCCTATCAATAGTGGCAACTGGAATCTCTTCATAGGTAAGTTCTTCATTAACCTCGATAGTCTCTACTGGCACAATAACCGACGGATCTCCAACTACCTTCTTCAACATAGACACATGGAATGCCGGGTGCACTAATGACATCTCATGTGGTAGCTCAAGCTTATACGCTACCTCACCGATTCTCTGAATGATTCTGTACGGTCCGACATACCTCGGACTCAATTTCCCTTTCTTACCAAATTGCATTACACCTTTCATGGGGAAAACCTTCAAGAATACCCAATCATCTTCTTTGAACTCCAAATCCCAATGACGAACATCCGAATATGACTTCTGATGACTATGAGTAGTCTTCAACCGCTCCTTAATGATTTTAACTTTCTCCATAGTCTGATATACGAGGTCTGGCTCTATCAACTCTGCTTCCCCAATCTCGAACAACCAATGGGAGATCTATACCTCCTACCATATAAAACCTCAAACGGTGCCATCTGAATGATAGCATGATAACTATTGTTGTAGGCAAAATTTATGAGTGGCAAATGATCATTCCATCTACCTTTGAAGTCAAGAACATAAGTGCGTAACATATCCTCGTCTAAATAGTCTGCTTTGCCTGCACATCAGTCTGCGGGTGAAAGGTTGTACTAAGATTCACCTGAGTACCCAAACCTTGCTGAAATTTCTTCCAAACCTTAGCCGTGAACTGTGCCCCTGATCAGAAATGATAGAAACTGGAGTGCCATGCAAACTGACTATTTCTTTGATATCTAACTGAGCATATTGTTCTGCTGTGTCAGTAGCCTTAACCGGCAAGAAGTGTGCTGATTTCGTGAATCGATCCACAATCACCCAAATCGAGTCAAACTTACAAAGAGTGCGAGATAGTCCGACCACAAAGTCCATATTAATCATTTTCCACTTCCACATCGGAATCTCTATGTTCTGTGCCAACCCACCGGGACTTTGGTGTTTGGCCTTCACTTGTTGAAAATTTGGACATCTTGCCACATAGTCCACTACATTCCTCTTCATATCGTTCCACCAATAGACTTCCGTGAGATCATGATACATCTTTGTGGATCCCGGGTACACGAAATACCTAGAAGTGTGAGCCTCGATCATGATTCTTTCCTGGAGATCATCCACATTCGGAACACATAGTCGCCCTTGGTACCTTAGTATACCATCATCCACGCCAAGAGAAAAGACCATGGTCTTATATTTTTGAATCCCCTCCTTTAATTGTACCAATAATGGATCGTTGAATTGCTTCTCCTTGACTTACACCACAAGTGACGAGTCGGCCCTATTTTGCTCAATCACCCCTCCTTTACTAGAGTTCGCAAAATGAACTCCCAAACTAGCCAACCGATGAACCTCCTTGGCCAACAACCTTTGATATGTCTCCAAGTGATCCAAACTACCTATATATTTCCGGCTAAGAGCATCTACCACAACATTAGCCTTCCCCGGATGATACAGGATATCGATGTCATAATCTTTGAGTAACTCAAGCCATCTCCTTTGCCTCAGATTCAATTCCTTCTGTTTGAAAATATTTTGAAGGCTCTTATGGTCTGTGAATATATCCACATGGACCCCATACAAATAATGACGCCAAATCTTCAATGCAAATACCATTGCCGCAAGCTCTAAGTCATGTTTTGGATAGTTCTTTTCATGATTCTTGAGTTTCCTAGAACCATACGCTATCACCTTGCCATGTTGCATTAATATATACCCAAATCCAATCCTTGAAGCATCGCAATATACCACGTCAATCTTGATTTAAACTCTTGGAAGCTCCTTTCACACGCATCTAACCATTGGAATTTAACTGCCTTCTGCGTCAATTTAGTCAACGGAGAGGCAAGAGTAGAGAACCCCT
Organism: Nicotiana tomentosiformis; assembly: GCF_000390325.3. Lineage (NCBI taxonomy): Eukaryota > Viridiplantae > Streptophyta > Magnoliopsida > Solanales > Solanaceae > Nicotiana > Nicotiana tomentosiformis. The sequence continues at coordinate 129,090,231 of NC_090818.1, forward strand.
CCACAAACTTTTTGTACTACCCAACTAAGCCCAAGAAACTGCGAATCTCTGTTGGAGTAGTAGGTCTAGGCCAATTCTTCACGGCTGAAATTTTCTGGGGGTCAACCTCAATTCCTTCTCTAGAGACAACATGACCCAATAACGTAACAGATTCGAGCCAAAATTCACATTTTGAAAACTTCACATATAAATAGTGCTGATACAAAGTCTGGAAAACTGCCCTGAGATGATTGGCATGGTCCTCCCGACTCCGCGAGTAAACAAGAATATCATCAATAAACACAATCATAAAGGAGTCGAGGAAAGGTTTTAAGACCCGATTCATAAGATCCATGAAAGTTGCGGAGGTATTTGTTAGCCCGAAAGACATTACCAAAAAATCAAAGTGCCCATACCGGGTCTTGAGAGTTGTTTTCGAAATATCCTTCTCTTTGATCTTCATTTGGTGATACCCAAATCTTAAATCGATCTTGGAGAAGTACTTAGCACCCTGCAATTGATCAAACAAGTCATCTATCCTTGGTAGTGGGTACTTATTTTTGATTGTAACCTTGTTGAGCTGCCGATAGTTAATACACATTCTCAGTGACCCATCCTTCTTTCTTACAAAAAGGACTGGTGCGCCCCAAGGCGACACACTCGGCCGGATGAAACCATTTTCTAACAAATCCTTCAATTGTTCTTTCAGCTCTTTCAATTCTGTTGGTGCCATTCTATAGGGTGGAATATATTTAGGTTGCGTGCCTGGCATCACATCAATCCCAAAATCAATCTCCCTATCTGGCGGGATCCCAGGGAGTTCATTCGGAAAGACCTCCGGAAATTCATTCATAACAGACACAGACTTAAGTGTAGGTGCCTCAGCATCGGTGTCCGTAACCCGGGCCAGATGGTAGATACACCCCTTGTTAATCATCTTTGTGGCCTTAAGGTAATAAATAAACCTACCCTTTGGCACCACATTATCCCCCTTCCATTCAATCACTGACTCAGTTGGAAATTCAAACCTAACGATTCTGGTTCGACAGTCAAGCTTAGTGAAACATGAGTAAAGCCAATCCATCCCCATTATTACATCAAAATCGACCATCCCCAATTCAATGAGATCAGCCATGGTGTCTCGACCAAGCACCATGACAACACAATCCCTATAAACCCGCACGGCCACAATAGACTCACCAACCGGAGTAGATACAGAGAACGACTCATGGAGCTATTTCAGTTCTATCCCAAATTCCATAGCGACATAAGGAGTAACATAGGACAAGTGTAACTGGGATCAATAAGAGCATACACATCATGAGATTGGACAGTCAATATACCTGTGACAACATCTAGAAAAGCCTCTGAACTCTGGTGACCCCTCATAGCATAGAAACGACTAGGTCCTCTCGAACTCTGTGTGCCACCCCTAGCTGTACCATGTCCTGTGGGTGCTGGGACACCTCGAGCTAGAGGGGGTGTTATGGATGTAGTAGCTGCAGAACTGGTTGGTTGTGTTGTACCTCTACCCATGCTCTGGTAAGACGAACGACAATCCCTCTGAATGTGACCCCTCATACCATACCCGTAGCATATGGGTTGGTCCATGTAGCAGGTCCTAAAGTGCATCTTCCCGCACCTAGGGCATGGGGGCCTCCGCTGCTGCTAAAATCTCACACCAAACCGACCCTGCTGGTAGGATCCCCTGTTGCCCTAGCTGGGCCTAAAATGGTCTCCCTGCTACTGACTGGTCCCCGATGGCGATGCACTGACTGAAAACTGAGCAAAAGACTGGGACGAACTTGATGACCCTCCTCTGAAAGTTGTCTTACCACTACCACCACCAGTAGTACCACTGAACTTGCCCGCTGACTGGGACTTGTTGCTACTCTCTCACTCCATTCTATTCTTTAGCTTGTGAGTCTCTGTGGCTTGAGCAAATGCCACCATCTTACCATAGTTTATATCAGAATTCAAGGCAGTTGTAGCAGCCTCATTAATACCCAAGGGGCTAAGGCCCTGCACAAACCGGCACACTCTAGCCTCCAAAGTAGGCAACATGTAAATGGCATATTTGGACAGGCACACGAATCTCATATGATACTCCCACATACTCATGCTACCTTGTTTCAGGTTCTCAAACTTGGCAGCATGGGCTGCCTTAGTCTCGGCAGGCAAGAAATGATCAATAAAAGCATTGGCGAACTCACTCCATCTCGCCGGATGGTTTCCCTCCTCACGGGAATCCTCCCACATCTCAAACCAAGAATAGGCCACCCCTTTTAGGAAGTAGGAGGCCAACTCTGCTCCCTCTAACTCAGTAGCATGCATAACTTGGAGGGTCCTGTGCATCTCATCAATAAACTCCTAAGGTTCCTCCTCAGGATTAGTACCTGTGAACACTGGAGGGTCCAACTGGAGAAATCTGTTCACCCTGGAACTAGTGGAATCCCCTGACTGACTAGAAAAAGGGAATGCGACATCTGATCTCTGGGAATGGGAAGCCACTATTTGAGCCAACATTTGTATGTCTCCTCTAAGATCCCCATCAGATACACCGGGACCGGAAACTAGGGCTGGAACTGGAATATCAGTTGGAGGGATCGTTGCACCCTCAGTAGGTGCAGGAACTGGTGCGGTCTGACCAGGTTTAGTGGAATCAGGTAATGTAGTAGTCCGGGGGGGGGGGATATTCTCACCCCTCGGGTGTTCATCCGCCTCATCAAGTAAAGGGTCAACTGTAACTCCTAAGTGGCATTGGCTTCTTGGCCAGTTCTTACTTTCTTCTTAGGCGTCATATACTGAAAATTAGAGCAATGCACGAGTTAAAATAGGAACAACTTACAATCAGCATTATCGCACGATCTAGAATATCAAAGAAGGGTATTATTCCTAGATGCCCAAGTAGCCTCCTAATTATAGATGTGGCTAACAACAAACCGATAAGAAGGACTCTACTAGACACGACTCTGAGACATCCAAGGATACCTTAAAACCTTAGGCTCTGATACCAAGTTTGTCACGCCCCGACCTTGGGGAGCGCGACTGGTGCTCAACAGAGTTACCTCGGTCAAGCAAGCTTGCACTTTGCCGTCTACCCAACTCACCCACAAATAAGGAGAATAATACAGTACATTAATAAGTCAATAAGAAGTCATGTGAACAACACTGATTCATTTCCATTAGTTATGTCATTAACAAGTTTTCAAAACAGTACATTGTACAATCATAGTTAATGTGGAAGAGATGATAAAATTACAACACTTTTAGTTTAAACTTCCCCAAAACAGACACAACCCACACTATGTCTACGGAGCCTCTAACAGGAACAGAAGAGTGTAATGACAATGCCGGCAACAAGGCCCCGACTATACCTTAAAATGCTATGTACAAAGGATAAAAGATACAGGATCCCGAAATGAAGTGGGGCTCACCAAATCAGCTGAGGAGAGGGTGTGCTACTATCACTGATCAATACTACCTGCTATGGAACCACATGCATCTATTAAAGATGCAGCGCCCCCGGCAAAAGAGATGTTAGTACATATGGATTAGTACTAGTATGTAAAACTAAACACCCTATCAATAGAACGAGCAACAGTAGACGGAGAATAAATATTATATCAATAAGAGACTCAAACTGTATCAAAGTGCCACATTAGGGGAAACGTAAATTTCAAGTAAGTTTCGGTAATTTGAGTTGGGAAATCTTTAGCACCGATATACCACCGTATTTTAGCACGGAGTTCGATCTCAGCCCGACTGGCTAAGTCGTCTCACCCTGTGACATACACTCACAATACCAATATGTGCGCGGCATGGCGTCTGATCTCAGTCCGATCGGCTAAGCCGTCTCACCACAATGTTGTGTGGGTCGACATTACATCATATCTAGTTAGCAATAATATCATCCTATTTAAGGAAAAAATATATCAACACACCAATCTTATCCCATATAAGGAGAAATAGTCTCAGCACATTAACACAGGGATTTACCCCTCAATCACTCCTATATCGGCACATGTAGTTTCGGGGTTAGGTTGTTCGGACCTACCCTTTCTCGGTGGCTAATCGATACTCCCAAAACATTTGTTGTTAAAAGTATTTACCACTCAACTCATATTCTTTTACATTACATTCATTTTATTGACATCATTGGCCATAACGCAATATCTGTCATGACCCAAAATCCATTAAAGGGTCGTGACAATATGCTATCAGAGCACTAGGTTCACTTAGGTCTCACGAGTCATGAGCGAGTCTAGTAGAGTCTTACGGATCAGTACAGAGATGTCTGTACTTATCTTTGAGAGGCTACAGTACTGTTAGGAGCACTTCCCTTATTGATTCCTCATCGTGCGATTTAATTCCTTTGAGGCTTATGCCTTCATTCCCTTCCTATTCAGTCTTATGCGACGTGAAGCGCTTGTTATAAATTGGGAATTGAGGAATTTTAATGGTACTACAGATGTGGTGCATGATGTTTCTCCTTGCGTATTTGATTGGGCTATTGTCGTCGCCTTGCGGAAGGTCGTTCTGTCGTTGCAGCTCAGTATCTGTATTACCTAAGGTTTTAAGGTTTGGAATTGATTGTTATGATGATTCGTGCATTGCTATCACACCATGTTTGTATAATGGTAGGATGTTTGTATATGCGTCGAAGCAGTGAATGACTTGGAAGGAGGTTTACTCAGTACATGATTCATAGATCCAGTATTTTATTTCCGGTGAAGGAAATGTAATCGGACTATGAATGTTCAAGTTTGGGTTAACGGAGTAACGAGACTTAGTATTTCGAGCATGGTGGAATTTTCATCTGTGATGTGGTGTCGTCGCCCTGGATTGAATGTGTTAAGTTCGCCGATGTTATGGTCTACATCAATTTGCCTTCGAGGTAGGGTAATGTGAAATAATATCGGGGAAACAGCTGTCATAGATTGCAGTGTGTGGTGGTTCAGGACTTAATCGGTGGTCCAGGTGTTGAGGGCTCAAGGAAGATGATCTTCGGAAAGGTTTAAAGTTGGTAGAGATCGATTGGTTCAAGTGCTACAGAGGTAGATTTTGATTTAAGGCAATAACTGGGTAGCAAAGGATGAGGAAAACATGTGGGAGGTGTCTTGCGGTGGTTAAATTTCTAGAAGGCCAAGTGTGAGAAATAGAAGTCGGGTAGTTGCTTAAAGGAGAGGGTTTGACCAAAGTGGGAGAGTGGCATAGCAGTATATGGGTTCTGTGGTAGGATGACTATACTCCTTAAGAAAGTTTAGAGTGATTTGGGATTTATGGTGGACAGTGACTCAGTCTACGGGATTAATTTGGAATATTGGCTGTTATACAGAGGAAGGTTGGATAAAACAGAAAGGAGTTGTTTGATATGAAAAAGAATACAACAGGACTTTGGATTGGGATGTATTATCGCACCTTTAATTGATGTCTATAAGGAGTGAACGGACTTGTACAACTGGTGAATATGCATGGGCTCAGGATAGGTTACTGATTTTGTAGTAATTGTACCCAAAGCAGCGGTATTTGATGATGTCGGCATGACATTTCCACATGTGGGTTATCTCATGTGAGCAGGTTAGCGATTGCGTGGTATTGACGAAGCTCCTACAAAGAATTTCTATTGACTATTCAGGAAGAGGTCAAATATGTGCATGTGGCTAGTGATTCATAGTGGCCATAAAATAGTTAACAAGAAGATTTTGAGGAATTTGGCGAGTCGATTGCGCGAGGTCATGTCAGTAAGGAAGAAGTGATCTTGGTAGGTTCCAGGGTCATGTAATGGTAGCTTCAAGCTTAAGTGGGAGAGCCCTACCGCCTACGATCGGATTGCATGGTTGTCTTCTTGTGAGGTTTCTAGTTATCAGCATATTGGTGGGTTGTTATGACTAAGGAAAGAGAACATTAGTGGTGATTTGAGCCAAGGATTTTGGGAATATGTGCTAAAATTGGCTTATCAATTCATGTTCAGGCTTTGGGAAGGCTCGGAGTTTATACTTCGTGTAGATGTGATGTACAAGGAAAGGAATTCAACCGGTTGCTTCTTTGAGAGGGTGTTCATGTTCTAGCAGGTCCCTGGAGTTTGATTATAATTGGGAACAAGTCAGAGTAGGTGACTCTCAATAATGGTTCTAGTGGGTTCAAAAATTCAAAGTGTGGTGCCTAAGGATTTCGAGCCAGTAGTATGGTTAAGTATTGAGCTTTAGCAGTGGATTATGAAAAGTGGCTTGGAGTGTTTTACGTTATCTTCGGTCTGCGGTATGGCATTGGAGGAATGGGAGAAAATAACTTCAGATTCATAGAGGGATTTTCAAAATGGGTGTACTAGTTGAAGATGCAAATGTGAGCACCAGGAGGGTATGATTCAATTCATGGTCTCGTGAAATAAGGTCACTCAGATGAGTGCGGATTTGGGTTTGTTATGTTTTAAATGGAGCTATTATTATTCCTAAGGAAAATTCGGAGTAAATTAGAAGAAGTGGCTTGGTTGGTAATGGTTGAATCAGCACGGTTATAGCAGTGACCAATTTCTCCAGCGTGAAGTTATACATGTAATTTGTGGTTGTACACTTGGGCTTGAGTGCCACCAAAACTTGGTTGATTTGGGAGGTATTCGATTCGTATGGCTTTGTTGTGTAAAGGGATTTCCAGAAGAGTTATGGCGGTTTAAATCATGACATGAGGTTGTATTTTCTGCGGTTTGGGAATTTAGTTGCCTGTTGCATTGGTTCTTCTGAAATGAGTTAAGTAAAAGGTTTCTATATGATGAAGTGTTTATTCTATTAGTGGATCAAGGGTTATTATGAAATTTTGGTACTCTCACATATTGGCATGTTAGGTGCAGTGAGCGGCATGAGAAATTGGAAGCTGAGGATCAAGGTTGTGGTTCGGTGTTGACAAGAATGTCATGAGCTCGGATGATCAAGGAAGAATTCAAATGTTTAGAGTAAGCTGGTATTGTCTTTAGTGTCACCTGAGATCGGTGTCATGTGTAAGAGGCTTTGTGTACTGATTTGCGGCCTTTTGATTTGCTTTACAACATTAGTGTGGCCGGTGGTATGGATGTGCAAACTGGTTACCTGGTGCGGAAGGTCGTGAGAGCGTATCCCACGTGAATATTGTATAAGTGTAACATGTAGTCACTTGATTGATTAAAGATTGAAACCAAGTATGGAGATTTTGGTACTATCGCTGATGTGAGAGTTTAGGCCTGAAAGGTGCTCTATTCGGTTGATTGTGAATTGTGGAAGTTTGTTCCGGATTCGATGGTTGTTCTTGTGTGTCATGGGAAAAAGGTCATTATGGATCCTTGAAAGGTTATTAGCCCAGTGGGGTACGATCAGAATCGACTTGAGGTCTGTGGATGGATCTAAAGTGAATGTGGGCTCTATACCAGGCCAGATGTGTTCATTTCAGCATAGCACTATTTTCGGAGGGGTCTTCGGGACTTGGATGTTATTTCTGTTGTCAGTCCTTCCGTGTAGTCTCTATTGTGCCATGTGGGTTGTGAGGAGGTTTGATTATTCGTACTCGTATTTAGATCCTGTATAGTTTGTGGTGTTATATGAGCAAGATGACTCTCGAGATGCAGGTCATTTATTGCACCTTAGTTGTGCTTGAGTTTTATAGCGTATGACGCTACCCGTCTCCCCAGGATTTGTATCATGCACTTGGCGTGCTTATGGTTGATATTCGGGCATTTCATGAGTATAAGCGTTACGGCTCGATGTGTGTTTTCTTTCAATTATTATGTGTGGATTGGGTTGCATGCCACAACAGTGTGATGTTAAGCACAGTTCCCTATATCTATTCCTGTGTGTTCTGTCCCACATTTTCTAAGAAAGGTTCATAACATCTTTTCGATTGTTTAATTAGTCACGTGGGTTGAGAAATTCTTTCCGGAGTTCATTTTTCCTTATGTATCATATGTGAGTTTGTGGATTGTTGGCACATGGTGGCATCATATGAGACCTTTGGTAGTGTTTGTGGTGGCTTATTTCCGGAACAACTTATACTGGGTGAGACAAGATTTTTGGACCTAGGATCAGTGCGATCGGAATATATGAGGCATATTAAAAAGCAAATATCGTTATTTGGTTCATAATGGGGTAATGGTCCTTGTCAGGAGGAGGGACTCAATGAATTTTCGACTCGGAAGTTGGTTATGAATTTCTACACATCCTTTCTGTTGTGTCAGTACTGCGAGAGTTGAAACGAGACTTATATGCTTCGTGAGGTACGTATGGGCATCAGATTTGTGGGATTTCGACTATTGTCGTCAGAGGATGTTATTATGGTCATGTTATTTACACGGTGCATGGTATGAATTCAGTAAAGGTATGCAATCATGTATTGGTGCATCGTGTAGTGATGGATACAATGTTCGTATGCTGGAAACAAACCTGGTAGAGGATTTCAGATGTTTGAATTTGGCTCTAAGGCTTATTTGACTAGATAAAAGGGAGGATTTTCAGGTTTGCTCAAGCTAATGTGCTCAACTGGGTTGTGGTAGCACGGGTAGGTGCCCGAGGTATTGAACAATGATTTCGGACAACTCCAGAGCAGTTCTTAGCACGTTCGAGGACGAACATATATTTAAGTTGGAGAGAATGTAATGACCCGACTAGTCATTTTGAGCTCCGGCGCATCGTTCGGTGGTTTGAGGCCTTGAGTAGCTTCATTTCAGTTATTATGACTTGTGCCTGTGGTCAGAATTGAATTTCGGGAATTTCGGAGTTGATTTGAAAAGAAAATTCTAATTTCGGAAGCTTTAAGTTGGAGGAATTGACTAAAGTGTGATTTTTAAGTAAACGACCTCGGAATCAGGATTTAAAGGTTCCAACAAGTTTGTATGATGATTTTGGACTTGGGCATATGTCCAGATCAGGTTTTGGATGACCCGGGAGCGTTTCGACATCTATTGTGGAAGTTGAAATTTTGGAAGAACTTCATAAAAATTGGGTTGAGGTGTATTTCAATGTTATCAATGTCCGTTTGAGATTCCGAGTGTGGGAATAGCTACGCATGGTGATTCTGGTATTGGGAGCGCGTCCGAAAGTGGATTTGGAGGTTCGTAGGTCATTTCGGGGTCATTTGGCAAAAAAATGGAAATTTGAAGGTTTTTGGAAAGTTTGACCGGGAGTGAACTTTTTGATATAGTGGTCGGATTCCGATTCCGGAAGTTGGAGTAGGTCTGTAATGTCAATTATGATTTGTGTGCAAAAATTGAGGTCAATCGGATGTGATTTGATAGGTTTCGACATCGAAGGTAGAAGTTTGAAGTTCTAAAGTTCGTCAAGTTTGAATTGGAGAGTGATTCGTATTTTAAATGTTGTTTGATGTGATTTAAAGTCTCGACTAAGTTCGTAGGATGTTTCAGGACTTGTTGGTATATTTGGTTGGGGTCCCGGTGGGCCTCGGGTGGATTCCAGGTGGTAAATGGATCGAGTTGTGTTTGGGGGAAATGCTGAGGTTGTTGTCTTCTGGTGTAACCGCACCTGCGAGGTTAGGGCTGCAGGTGCGGAGCCGTAGAAGTGGCCATGAGGGTCGCAGGAGCGATGTTGGGCGAGCTGGGCAAGAGCGCAGGTGCGAGTGAATGTCTGCACCTGCAAAGGCGCAGATGCGGAAGGAAAAGCGCAGAAGCGGAAGCGGGCAGCTGGGGGCATCTCCGCAGAAGCGAAATAATTGTCGCACCTGTAGAACCGCAGAAGTGGCCAAGTGACCGCAGGTGCGAGAAGTCGATGGGCAGAAGGGTTCTTTAAGAACGAGATTTGGCCCATTGTCTTTCAATTTCTCTTGGTTTGGGCGATTTTTGGAGAGCTTCAAAGGGGGGTTTTCACCAAGAAATACAAGGTAAGTGATTCCCACTTATTATAAGTCAAATACATGGGCTGTATAAGGATTTAAACATGAAATTTGATAGAAATTGTGGGATTTTAAAGAAAAACCTAAAAATTGGTATTTTTGAATTTTGACCACGAATTTGGGCATGAGATTGGAAATAAATTATATATTTGAGTTTGTGAGGTCATGGTTAATAGTTATCTTCAAACAATTTCGGAATCCGGGCACGTGGGCCCGAGGGTGATTTTTATCGACTTTTCGAGCTGAGTTGGAAATTGTTGTGAATTGAATTATTATGAGTGTTAGAGTATATATTTATGGATTTGCACCTTTATTTATTAGTTTTGGAGCGTTGGGCATCAGTTGAGTTGTTGGAAGGGCTTGGGAGCCGGTTGTGGTATTTCGGAGCGAGGTAAGTCCCTTTCTAACCTTGTAAGAGGGAATTAACCCCATATGTGAATCAAATTATTATATGCTTCTATTTGTGGGGGCTACGTATGCACGAGGTGAAGAGAGTCCGTGCGTAACTACTATTATGCTTATGTCTGGGTAGTCTAGGACCCATATCATATTGTACTTGCGATGTTGCGCCCTACTTGCTAATTTAATTATTTAAAACACTTAGAAACTCGATAAAGGAATTATAAAAAGGTTAAACTTTATTTACTTGACCGTTAAATGGGAATTTGAAATCTTGGAATATTTGCCCCTTAATAAATCTTGAATTGGTTGTTTAATGTATTTTTTTCTCTTTCGTGGAGCGGGCCGAATGCCTCGATAGCAGATATATGCATCTATGGTTCGTGTCGTTCTACCCTCGGCAGTGCACAGTTAAAATATTATGTTGGATCGGGCCGTACGACCTCTGCATAATTTGCGCACGATATATTTCTTTTTGGAATTGATAATAATTGATATTGCTTTCATTGGCCCGAGATACAAAAATATTAAATGACGAAATTAAATTTGGAAATTTCTTATGAACAAAAGAATTGTTTACTTATTTCATGATATTGTGCTTACAGTCATTCTACGTAATCCATGCCTAATTATATCATTGCTATTTATAACCCATAGTAAGTGTCGAAGTCGATCCCTCGTCACTACTTCTTTGAGGTTAGGCGGGATACTTACTGGGTACGCGTTGATTTACGTATTCATACTACACTTGCTGCACATTTTTGTGCAGGTGCATATATGTCTAGTGGCCTTATGGGCGCAGAGGCGCGGTTATTGCGGGGACTTAGGTGAGCTGCATTCCACTTTACGAGTCCGCAGCCAGTAGAGTCTCCTTCAGAGTATTTATATTTCTCCTGTCCGAATTTGTATTCCGGACAGATGTTGTATTTTATTTTACATTCCAAGTTGAGGCTCATGCACTTGTGACACCGGGTTTTGGGGTGATTTGGGTTGTCCTGTATTGAAATTTTTAAAAAATATTATTATTTACTCGGTAAATTCCATCTTTTACCATTTAATTGAAGGAAATATGATTTCAAAAATATCAAAATGAGAACCAAATTAAGTATTTATCTTTGGGCTTGCCTTACAGCGATGTCCGACGCCATCACGACCTTTAATGGATTTTGGGTCGTGACAATATCATTCTTGGCATATTGGCCATACTTCATAATTCAAGCTCACTATTCCATTTTCAGTCATTATCATGGATAATCAACAACAAGGCCTTTCAAATTAAGAATTTAAACACATACTTGAGAAAATTAGGGTCTATGTGACTTCTAATACAATTGCCATGATGGCTTTCATAAAAATTCACGCTTTTAAATCATAACATAGTAATACACAGCCCGTACTTAAACCACATTCTCAAACATTAACTCAACATAACAAGAATCCTTGAAATACATATTGAACGCATGATTATTCCGACACAAGGCTTCATAGACAAAACTTCAATTTATAAAGGCATCACGAGACTTACAAGGACATTGTGGGGTTGAATTCTAAGAGAAGAGTTTAGCCAACATACCTCACTTGAGCTTTTTTAAACTCTAAAATGTTCCGTAAATCTTAGCAACTTTGATCTATTTCAGAAATATAACAAATTGAACCAAAAATTAGGAGGATCATCATGGTTCCACCTCGTTTGAGTATTTTATCAAATACTAGGTGTGCATTAAGGTTTTAAGGTCCTCCTATGGTGAATTCAATCATCCCACAACCTCTTATCTACCATTTTTAGCTCAACAATCTTCCTACACCCCTTGATTACACATGCATGCGAAATGAACAACTTACACACCCAAGAATTCCCTTACTAATTACCTATTTTTAGTTGAATTTCGAAATTGAGAGTTAGGGTATAAAATCTTACCTCTAGGATGAAGACCTAGTGAGTTTCCCTTGTTAATTTCCCAAGATTTAAGGAAGATTTAAAGAACAAATTGTTAAGGAACCCTCTTCCACTCCAGAGCACTCTCTCACTCTCAAAATACTAGGTTTTTACTTAAGATATGGTCCATAGAGTCTATATAATGGAATAGGGTCGAGTTAGGAAAACCAAAAAAATGAAGCTCCGGATCCCAATGCTTCTGCGGTCTGCAAAAGGGGCTGCGAAATGTCCCTCTGGAACTGGGCAGCCCTGCCCCACTCTGCGGCCGTTATGCGGTCCGCAGTCCTGTTCTGTGATCGCATAATATACCGCAGGACCTCCCTCCGGAAAAATCTTCATGTTGATTCCGCGGTCGATGTGCTGCCCGCGAAATGGTTTTGCGATCGCATAATTGACTGTACAATACTATCAAAACTTGCCTAGTTTCCTGCTTCACTCTGCGGCCATTCTGCGGCCCGCAAAGTGATTTTACGACCGCATAGTGGGCTGTAGAAATGACTTCTTCTGCCAAAATTTTTCCCTTACTCCCTAGCGCAATGTTCAACCCAAAAGGTCTGTACCGCGTCAAACATATTAGCCTACCTCACCACCACGGAACCTCGGATTTTAGGCAAAAGTTTACGGGGCCTTACAATGGCGTCTAACATTTCACTTGCCAGGCAAGCTAATATTAAAATAATCTTAACCATTTTTAAACAAATTAAATTAAACGGAAGTCAATTACTGAAATAAAGTGTGAAAGACCATAACTACCAAATCATCAAAATATATCCCTGAATCTGGTGTCACAAGTGCACGAGCTACTAGAATAATACAAATAAAGGGTCTGAATAAAATTCAAGGTATTTGAAAGATAATACACAACTAAGATAAAGTAGAAGGGGACTTCAGAACTGCGGATGATGTGCAGTTATACCTCAAGTATCTTCTAGGTAGCTGAATCCGAGCAAGTCTATGGTATGACACTGGGACCAACTCCAAAATCTGCACAAGAAGTGTAGAGTGTAGTATGAGTACAACCGATCCCATGTACTCCATAAGTGTCATGCCTAACCTTGACGAAGTAGTGACGAGGCTATGATAAGACACATACATAAACAACCTGTACAAGTATTTACAATTACTAAGCAACAATAATATAATTATTAACAATTTATAAATTTGGGAGTGAACATGTGAAAGGGAATGGTAAAAAAAACTTTCAGCAGGAGAAGTGTCACGTAGCCAATTAATTTATCAACAATAAAATGAGCAGCTGATAATATGAAAATGGTATGGCACCACCCTTCGTGCTTTTACTATCATTCTTTCCATAAATTGATAAATAAATAATAATAATTGGCACGACATCACCCTTCGTGCGTTAACTCTCTTCTGGCACGATATCACCCTTCGTGCTTTTACACTCTATAAAAATGGCATGGCATCACCCTTCATGCTTTTACACTCTATGAAAATGGTACGGCATCACCCTTCGTGCTTTTACACTCTTTCTCACCATGACAAGGATAATATAAATGGCACGACATCACCCTTCGTGGTTTTACACTCTTCCAAAATATTCAACAATAATTTCATGAATAATGATTAAATAAATAATAATAAACTTAAGTAGGAATATCTTAATCAAATAAGCAATTATTCACAATGAACCAATTCCTCCCGCATGCTTTGACTCAACCACAACGCATAAGTATTCGTCACCTCACATATACGTTGTACCCACATATTAAATCACGTAGTAAATAGACAAACAAGTCCTACTCCCTCAAGTCAAGGTTAACTACGACACTTACCTCGATTTGCAACCAACTCAAGATTTCAATAGTCCTTTACCTCGCGAATTATTGTTTGAATGCCTCAAATCTTGTCATAAACAATTCAATATACTCAATACGAATTATAGAAACAAATTTTATATGAAAATAATAAAGTTTCCAATTAAAATCCGAAATTGCACTCAAAGATCGCCCGTGTGACCCACATCTCAGAATCCGACAAAAGTTATAAAACCCGAAAGCCTATTCAACCACGAGTCTAACCATACAAATTTTATAAAATTTTGACATCAACTCGACCCTCAGATCTTCAAATTAAACCAAGAGAATTTTCACAATTTTCCAACTTTAATCACCAATTAAATGTTCAAAACAACCATAGATTCGGGTAATTTGACCAAAATAGAGTTAAGAACACTTACCCCGTTATTTTCTTTGAAAATCTCCCAAATATCTTCTCTCCCCGAGCTCCAAATCGGTAAAAATGCAGAACTTAAACTCATTGCCCATGCTTTTTCTTCTTCGCGAATGCGGAAGCTTCCTCGCGTTCGCGAAGCCCAAAAATTCACTGCCGGAAATTCCTCTTACGCGAACGCGATGACCAGGGATCCCAGGCCTTCGCGAACGCGTCCAATACTTCGCGAACGCAAAGAACAAATCTCCGTCTGCCTCCAGTTGCCCTTCGCGAACGCATGACTCCCATTGCGAACGCGAAGAAGGAAACCAGGCACTAGAAATATGTTGCTTCAGCCATCTTCCAAGTCCAAAAATTGGTCTGTTAACCATCCGAACTTCACCCGAGGCCCTCGGGACCTCAACCAAATACATCAACAAGTCCCAAAATATCATACGAACTTAGTTGAAACCTCAAATCATATCAAACAACACTAAAATCACGAATCATACCCCAATTCAAGCTTAATGAAACTTAAGAATTTTTAACTTCTACATTCGATGCCGAAACCTATCAAATCAAGTCCGATTAACCTCAAATTTTGCACACAAGTCACAAATGACATAACAGACCTATTTCAATTTCCAGCATCGGATTCCGACTCCGATATCAAAAAGTCAACTCCCCGGTCAAACTTCCAAACTTAAATTTCTATTTTAGCCATTTCAAGCCTAAGTTATCTACGGACTTCCAAATAATTTTTCGGACACGCTCCTAAATCCAACATCACCATACGGACCCACCGGGACCGTCAAAACACGGCTCTAGGTTCATTTGCTCAAATCAACTTAAGTGAGTTTTAAAGCACAAATTCACATTTTTATTAATTTTTCACATAAAAGCTTCCCGAAAAATTATACGGACTACACACACAAGTCGATGAAAGCTGAATGGTGCTATTTGAGGTCTCAGAACATAGAAATGAATATTAAATTTAAAGATGACCTTTCGAGTCATCACACTAGTCATCATTCACTTGTTGTGCGGCCACCTCCAATAGACCTATTATAACTATACTGCTTGGCTAATAATATTGTTTTAAGAAGAATTAACCCAAATAGTCGTCCACCCCACCGCTTAAACTAAAAATAGCCGATGGAGGCATAATATATACATAATTTATATATTATATGTATATAATTAATATATAAACTATGTATATGGCTAGAAAAAATAAATAACGAATATGGACGGCTACTTGTGTAAAGATCCCTTGTTTTGTCTTTGTAAATTATAACTATTTCTATCAGTTCAATTTTTGTGATACTTTTCACTTCTCAAAAGTAACTTTTTTTTTCTTCTTCAAAAAAGAAGAAGATATTTTTCACATCTCAAGCGTTTAATTTTCAAAGTTAAATTAGAGTACATTAGCTTCACATTTAAAATTAAATTTAGATATTCAAAAAATATAGTAATTGTTAACAACAGTCGACCAGATAGTAAATGAAATTATAGTGAAGAAGCTGATTGAAGAAGATATTTGGTTTATGGAAAACTCATCACATGTTTTGACTCATAGATTAGGTGTATATAGTAGCATAATTAGTATTTCGGACAATGGTATCCTTGCAATTTATTCAAGATTTTAAGTTATACCACATTAGCATTAGAAAACAAAAATACACAGTGCAATTTGATTGATTATAACGAATTTTTAATTTATTTTCAAGGTTACCATATTATGCCTCATATTAGTGTAAAGAAAATATTATCTCTTTATTTAATTACAAACTAAAATTGAAATATTTTCAGCTGCGAGAATCATGATATCAGGCAATCCACATATTTATGGAATTTGAATCCCTTTGTTTCTTGAGAATTATGCTATTTGAAATTAAAACAATTGGTCCTTATGATTTCAACTTGAATAAGAGAGGAAAATTTACACAAATAACCGACTGGATCCACTGATATAGATGCTATTTACACAAATGAAATTTGAAGCATTTGATAGAATTAATCATACCACTTGTCTTGAGCGTTTAAATTATATTTGCAGATAAATAAGGCTATTTGGCAAATTCAGCCGTAATTGTGTGTATATGGGCTATGAAAGAGGTTGCCACTTGCCAGATGGCCTAGAAATGGCCCAAAATGAAGATGGTTTAATTTCTACTTAGCATGACAATTTCTTCATTTGCTTTGGCAAAGTAAAAGAGAAAGAAATTTTTACTATATTATAAATTTATTTACTCTTATTAGAGAGGTTATCACTTAAATATATTTTGATATATAAATTTACTATTTATGTAAACAAATTATCTATATATATATATATATTAAAGGAATAAAGTTACCATATATAATTGGCATTATGGTTAAGCCAAGTGGCAAGCTAATAAATGTCAATAGTATATGGTAACTTTATTCCTATATTTGACTATGTTAGTCAAATACAAATATTATATATATATATATATATATATATATATATATATATATATATATATATATATATATATATATATATATATATATATATATATATATATATATATATATATATATATATATAAAAACTGAATTTGAATTAAAAGATAATTTTAAATTTATAGATAAAGTTTTAAAATTTGAATTTAAATTAAAAATAAAAATTTATCTTTTTTTATCATGTTATCATACTTAATTCGGTTAATGATCATATGCAATCATGTTAGAAACTTTTGTTATCTTTTCTAATTATTTAAATACCACTTCCCCTCTGGCAAAAAAAACAAAATTACTCCATATAACTATAAAACTCTTTCACATTTAAAACCCTATAATTATAGTTCTTTAAAATACTGTAGCTAGATTTGAATCTATATATATATATATATATATATATATATATATATATATATATGAATTTAAATTAAAGGATAATTTTAATTTATAGATAAAGTTTTTAAATTTGAATTAAAAAAATAAATAAATTTATATTTTGGTATCATACTTAATTCGGTTAATGATCATATGCAATCGTGTTAGGAACTTTTGTTATCTTTTCTAAATATTTAAATATTATTTCACCTCTGGCAAAAAAGTAATAATAATAAAACTACTCCATATAACTATAAAACTCTTTCACATCTAAAATCATATAATTAAAGTTCTTTAAAATGCTATAGCTAGATTTGAATAAAGGGAATTTCTTTTAAAATAAATATAATATATAGGGTGCACGTCTATGTTTATCCAGATAACAAAAAAAAAGTTTAAAAATCAAATAAAAGCGTACTTACATATATAATGAAGTAAACCTACATGCTGGAGAAAGAAACATCACAAAAATAAATCACTATTCAAAAAAAGTTTTTTTTCTTTTTCTTTTCTGAAGAATGTTTACTTGACGAGTCAATTTGTATAAATGAACATCAAACAAATAGCAAAACTTTAGCTATACAATTGCTATCATTAATTCCAATTTAGCACCTTCTAGGAATTGAAGGATATAAGCTGAAATCTTTTCATTTAGCTGCAGTCAAGCCAACATTGCAAAGGTATAATACTTTTTCCATTGAAAAATATTAGTTGTGAATCATTAGATTATATGAAAGGTTTTTTTTCTATAATTTCAACAAGAGGGATATTAGTTTCTAATTGATAGTTTCTATATCAATTTTCAAGTGTAACAAAATTTATATTTAAAAAACAATTGGTATGACCTAAATTGTTTTAAAAAAAATATAAATAAATTATTTCGAAATGGGATTATTTTTTAAAATAAAATATAATTTTAAAAATAAAAGGATAAGATATTTTTGAATTTTAGTGGAGAGTTTTTTAAATTATTATAACAGAAGTAACCAAGATCTTATGGAATATTTACAATAATATCTTGCTAGATTTATATTTTATTTTTTATAGCTGATATACATAGATGATATACCGACAACACGTGATTATACATATATTACATATGAATTATATATAAATTACATATCCTTCAATTTTTTAATTTAGTAGTTGGGTGAGCACCTATTTAGGTTGATTAGATAAATCAAAAATAAAAATATGAAAGAATTTCAACCAAAGACTAAAAATATAAATAAATTTCTTATCTAGACAATTTCTATTATAATTCATTGTAACGACCCAACCAGTCGTTCCGAGAGTTATAACAATGTTTCACCCATTCCTACTTATTTACGTGTTGTTCAGCTGTGTTGAGTTGTATCGAGTTAGTAGGTTTGGTTCGGAGTAGTTTTGGAGTGAAATGAGACACTTAGTCTCTTAGTTAGAAAGCTAAGTTAGAAAAGTCAACCGGAAGTTGACTTATGAGCAAACAAGTTCGGACTTGGATTTTTATGATTCGGTTAGTTTCGTTGAGTGATTTTAGACTTAGGAGTGAGTCCGGAATGTAATTTGGAGGCCCGTGGTAGAATTAGGCTTTAATTGATGAAAGTTAGAAATTTGACGATTTTGGTCGGCGGTGGAAAATTAGGTATCGGGGTTGGAATGGAATTCCGGAATTTGGAGTAGGTTCGTAGTGTTATTCGTGACATGTGCAAAATTTGAGGTTATTTGGACGTGGTTTGATAGATTTTGGCATCGTTGGTGAATTTTGAAAGTTTAGAAGTTCTTGGGCTTGGATTCGAGGTTGATTTGGTGTTTTGGTGTTGTTTTGGGTGTTTTGGAGGTTCGACTAAGTTCAATTAGTGATATATTACTTGTTAGAATTATTGGTTGAGGTCCCGGGGGCCTCGGGTGAGTTTCGGATAGGTTTGGGTTGTGTTGCGCTCGTTTTTCTTATGTTTCGACACCGTTTCTTCAAGCATAAATGATATCATATTGAAAAATGAGCTCCGATTTCCTTTTTGATTGAATCACTAGATTCGTATCGTAATTACGGACCCGTAGCAAAAAGAATCGTCGAATTTGAAAATCGTATGAGGATATTATGGTCATTTTACTAAGAATTAGGTTGCTAGATTATTCAGATTAATTACAAAATTACCACTGACGGTGTATTTAAAAATCTGCACTATTTGCAAATATTAAACCTACATATTTCCTTCATTATAAGGTCAAATTGAGTGATTCAAAAGCCTAACTTGACTAGAAGTTCACAAGGAATCCATTGGAGGCATAAAAAATGAGTTTCGGGATCGTTTGGTATGATAAACGAAGCATAATAGCTGGTAGAAAAATATATAAAATAAGAGTTTGTTTATTCGGTCATATTTTGAGTTAGGGAGCTCGGATTTGGGCAATTGTGGGGGCGATTTTGGCCATAGGGATTGGGGTAAGTGTTCTCTACTCAAATTTGGTTATATTTCATGAATCCATCTCTTATTTTTGGGATTTGATTGATGATTTCAAAGTTCAATTGAGGGAGTTAGGGCTTGAGTTTTGGAGAGTTTTAGGTAGGGATTTGAGGGACCAAACGGAGTCCGATTTTGATAAAGTTTATATGGTTAGACTCGGGAGAGGACGAGGGTTCTAATTCTGCCATTTTTGACTTGTTCCGAGATGTGGGCCCGGGGGGCAGGTTTTGGCCGATTTCGGATTTTTGGCCTATTTATGTAGTTTTTATTATGGAATTCGATTCTTTAGCCTATGTTGATAGTAGTATTCTGATTTTGGTTAGATTCGGAGCTTTTGAAGACCGAGTCCAGAGACGAGGGCATCCCAAAGTAGGATTTTACGCTGTTGAGGTAAGTAACAGTTTTAACTCTGGCCTTGAGGGTATAAACCCGAAGAATTTGATATCATGTGATTGTTTGGAGGTGATACCCATGCTAGAGACGAGCGAGTGGGTGTGTATCATGAGGGATTGAGACTTGGTCCGTCCCGAGAGGCTGTGAGGCCTAATGGCTATTATTTTTGGTTATGTGTTTATTTGTTGTTGAACTTGTTTGCCTTCATGTTAGAGATCATACTTAGGCTTTATTCATGCTCACATTAATTGCACTGAGTCATAGATATTATTGTACATGTTTACCTCAGTCCCTATTATTTTGCTGATATGCTGTGATACTTGACGTGGGTTGTGTTTCCCTTATTTGTTGATGATGGTGAGGCTAGAGAGGTACATGACTGAGTGAGGCCGAGGGCCTGTTGTAAGGTATTTGATTGAGGTACATGATTTGTCCGTGCAACACGTGATTTGTCCTTGCGGATCCAAGTATTGATACCATAGCGCGTGAGTTGTCCATGTAGAACGTGAGTTGACCGTGCGGATCCAGGTATTGATATTATGGCACGTGAGTTGTCCGTACAACACGTGAGTTGTCCGTAGTTAGCGCTTGGGCTTTGGGAGCCCCTCCGGAGTCTGTACACACCTCCAGTGAGCGCGGGTACCTATTGAGTGTTGAGTGTATTGAGTGCTGAGTGCGAGTGGTGAGTGCCGAGTGGTGAGTGATGGAGTGACATTGCTGTGAGGTTGAATTTACTTTTGTTGTTGCTGCATTTACCTGTTAATTTCTTTGTGGCATCTGTTGGTTTTATGGAATTTAGCTGTTTATTCATGTTTATTGTAAATTGTGAAAATAAATAATTGGACTATTTTGCTTAGCTCATCACTACTACTCAGTTCCTTAGTTAATTTTGTTACTACTGAGTCGGTTATACTCATACTACACCCTGCACTTTATGTGCAAATCCAGGTGAGTTAGAACACGACGATAGTTGAGTTCAGGTCGGCTATCTGTGGAGATTGCAAGGTAGCTGCTAGCGTCCGCAGGACCTTGTTACTCCTTTTATCATTTCTTCTTTTGGACTGTATTGACAGTTAGACAGTTTTATTTCTTAGTTCATAGATTTAGATGCTCATGACTTAGTGACACCCTGATGTTTGGGGCTCGTTTTCATAATTTTCTATAATTATATTTAGAGTTGATTTAGTTTATGAAAAATATTCAAATGTTGGAAATGTTTTATTAAATTCTTATAATCGATTTAGTAGTAATATTTTGGGAAATAGGCTTTCCTTATAACATGATAGGCGCAATCACGACCATGGTTAGATTTTGGGTCGTGACAAGTTGGTATCAAAGCCTAGGTTACATAGGTCTCACGAGTCATGAACGAGTTTAGTAGAGTCTTGCGGATCGGTACGGAGATGTCTATACTTATCTTTGAGAGGCTGCAGAACCTTTAGGAAAACTTCACATTCTTGAATTCTTATCGTGCGGTATTGATTCAGCTTGAAGTGTAACTATTTGAATTCCTTCCACGCATTCGTATGCGCACATGGGTGCTCGGTATCAGTTGTGTAGTGACGACTTGTGATTCCCTAGATGAGGTGCGAGATGTGATTTCTGTGTGTTGATGTCGGGCCAGTCTGGAGGACTTGAGGCTTGGGTTTGACTGTAGCTTGAGCACTGAGGTGTTGATTGTGTGAGCGCGTGTTTGTGGTACTTCTGAGGATATTTAAGAGAGTCTTCAGCAACTTATGAGCCTTAGGGCGGTGTGATTTTATGCTTGGATCTTGTGTAGTGAGTCTGGGTTGAGGAATGTGGTGTTATAGCGGGGCGAAGTATCAATTTGAAGGTAATTCAGAATGAACTCGGATAGATAGGACATCTTGGTAGTAGGTTGGATCGGCATGGTAATGGGTATGATTAGTTCTGTCACGAACCCAAATTCTCTCTGTAGGATGTCGTGATGGCACCTAGTCTCTAAGACTAGGTAATCCTATCAATGCGGAATAATAATAAATATCTAAAATAAATAAACTACAATTCAAATAATTTCAACTCCTAAAACCCGGTAGAAATACGTCACAAGCTTCTAAGAATTTATTCTCTATGTCTCTATACATCAGAGTCTAAAGCAAATAAGGAAGACAACATAGTAAGATAGAAGGGTACTCCGGAGTCTGCGGACGCTGACAAATATACCTCAAAATCTCCTCGTACAGCTAGTTTACTGATGCGTGGTCTGATAAGATGTACCTGGATTTGCATAAAAAGATGTGCAGAAGCAAAGTATGAGTACACCACAGCGGTACCCAGTAAGTGCCAAGCCTAACCTCGGTAGAGTAGTGATGAGGTCAGGCCCTACTGGAGAATAAATAATGGCATGGTAAAATGTTTAAACAATATTATAAGATAAAATGACAATGGAAATGAATCAAGTAATATGTCACATTTAATTACATCAAATAATGGCAAATAAATACTTCGTGGAAACAAAACAGAATTCTTTCCAACTTTAAGAAAATCACAACAATAATCAAAGGCAAATGCGGCCATAAATCAATATCAACAAGGGAATTCCGGAGGTACCGCCTCGTAGTCCCAAATCATAAACAAATTCACAATATCTCATTTCCTTATCTCACCGCGGGAGCCTTCACAATTTATTTTAAAGAAAATATTTTTCCCAAAATAGCATCCTGCGTTTTAGCCATCCTTATCACACCACATGACTTCTAGTAGTTGTCCCTACTAGCCACGCGTATCAAGCCACCCTTATCTCACCGCATGCGTTTTAATACCCAGACCTTATACCACCGGATGCATATCAATATCACAATATATCACAATTTGCACCTCAGGTGCTCAAATAATTTAACTTGTCAAAAATAATTCAACAACAATATTTTTCCACAATAAAGAGCTCACTGCTCCATCACAATGAGTACGAAAATCTTACAAAAATATTCAGGAGTAAATAATTCAGGAAAATAATATTTCAAAATCTTTAATACGTTGCTTCAATATCAAGTTTAAAAATGTCAAATACTTCATATTAATAATATTTAATTTAAAGAAAATCAACCTTCAAATAATGCACAGAATAAAAGAAACCAAGTTCCAACTAAACAGATAAAACAATTAGCAGGAAAAGGTCAAGCAAATTTAAAATATAAACATTAAATCAATAAAGAAGAAAATAACAAAATAAAATAATTTAATTAATGCGCAACAGTGATCTACACAATTTAAAACATAATCTTTCACATTTAGCCCGTGTACATAGCTTTCCACACATTATAATTATCAATCCTAGGGGAAATTTCCCCCACACAAGGTTAGACAAGTCACTTACCTCGACTTGCTCCAATTTAACCAAGTATTATGCTTTTTCCTCGATTTTCCGACTTCGATCGACTCGTATCTACTCATAATAAATTCGATATAGTCAACAAAAATTATAGTGATCAATTTCATAGGAAAATATTATATTTTTCAATAAAATCCGAAATTAGCTCAAAATTTGCCTATGGGGCCCATATCTCGGAATCCGGCAAAATTTACAAAATCCGGCAACCCATTCAATTACGAATCCACCCATACCAATTTTACCAAATTCCGATAACAACTTGACCTCCAAATCTTAAATTTTTATTTTTGGAAGATTTTGCAAAAATCTTGATTTTTCTTCCATAAATTCACGGAGTCATGATGTAAATGAGTATGGAATCATGAAATATAATCAATATAGGATAAGGAACACTTACCCCAATGTTTTTCCGTGAAAATCGTCCAAAAATCACCCAAGAACCGTGCTCCAAAAATCCAAAACGAAATGAAGGAAATGACCATTTTTGGTCCTTAAATTTCTACCCATCCGTCACTAAAAGTCCATTTTCCGTCACTAAAAGTCAACCAGAACTTGCTTGTACTAGCCTTCCTTCAATAGATCATAACTTTATGTGCAAATATCCAAATTATGAATGGTTTAACTTTTTGGAAACTAGAATCAAACTACTACAACTTTCATGTTTTGAAATATTTCCGATTCCTTATGAATTGCGAGATATAAGCTTCCAAAGTCGGCTCCACGCATCAGAAATTTCTGGTGAAACTGCTCTACCAGCCTTTATTCAATCTATCATAACCTTCTGTACAAATATCTAAATAATAAATGGTTTAACTTTCTGGAACCTAGAGTCAAACGAATACAACGTTCATGTTTTGAAAATTTTCCGATTCCTTATGAATTACAAGATATAAGCTTTCAAAGTTGGCTCCACGCACCAGAAATTTCTGGCAAAATTTCTGCAACAGAAATTTCCAGCAACCCTCTTTGTCCGAAACCCATTCCGTTTACCTTCCGAAATCCACCCGAGACCCTCGGGACCTTAACCAATTATTCCAACATGTCCCAAAATATAATACGAACTTAGTCGAGGCTTCAAACAACATCAAAACGACGAATCGCACCTCAAATCAAAATCTATAAACTTTGAACTTTCAAATTCTATATCTTGTGCCGAAACACATCAAATCAATTAGGAATGACTTCAAATTTTGCATACAAGTCATAAATGACCTAATATACCTATTTGAATTTTCATAATCGGATTCCGACCTCGATATTAAAAAGTCAACCCCAAGTCAAACTTCCCAAAAATTTAACTTTTGACATTTCTAGCCTAATTCCACTACGGACTTCCAAATAAAATTCTGATCACGCTCCTAAGTCCAAAATCACTATACGGAGCTGTTGGAACCATCAAAATTCTATTCTGGGGTCGTTTGCACATAATTTGACATCCCGTCACTATTTGAACTTAAACTTTTAATTTTTCATCAAAATTCCATATCTCGGGCTAGGGACCCCAGAATTTGATTCCGGACATACGCCTAAGTCCCAAATCACGATACGGAGCTACCAGAACTGTCAAAATACTAATCCGAGTCTGTTTTCTCAAAATGTTCACCAAAGTCAATTTAGTTGAGTTTTAAAGCTGTAATTCACATTTTAATCTATTTTTCACCTGAAAACTTTCCGAAAAATTTTACGGACTGCGCACACAAGTCGAAGAATGATAAATAGTGCTTTTCGAGGTCTTAAAACACAAAATTAATTATTAAATTTAAAGATGACATTTTGGGTCATCACATTCTCGATCTCTAAAACAAACGTTCGTCCTCGAACGGAGTTAGAAAAAGTACCTGAGCTGGTGAATAAGTGTGGATAACAGCTGCACATATCATGCTTGGTCTCCCAAGTCGCCTCTTTGACCGGATGACATCTCCACTGAACCTTCACGGCAGCAATGTTCTTTGACCTCAGCTTTCGAACCTTCCTATCCAAAATAGCCACTGGTTCCTCAACATAAGATAAATCCTTGTCCAACTGAACCGAACTGAAGTCTAACACATGAGACGGATCACTGTGATAATTACGAAGCATGGAAACATGGAATGCCGGATGAACCGCAGAGAGACTAGGTGGTAGTGAAAGTTTGTCAACCATCTCTCCAACACTCTCAAGAATCTCAAAAGGCCCAATATACCTAGGGCTCAACTTGTCCTTCTTCCCGAACCTCATCACACCCTTCATAGGCGAAACCCGGAGCAATACCCGCTCACCAACCATGAATGCAACATCACGAACCTTCCGATTTACATATCTCTTCTGTCTAGATTAGGTTGTACGAAGTCAATCCTGAATCAACTTAACCTTTTCCAAGGCATCCTGAACCAAGTCTGTATCCAATAGCCTAGCCTCGCCCGGTTCGAACCAATCCATTGGGGACCGGCACCTCCTACCATATAAGGCCTCATACGGAGCCATCTAAATGCTTGACTGGCAACTGTTGTTGTAAGAAAACTCTGCAAGTGGTAAGAACTGATCCCAAGCACCTCCCAAAATCTATCACATATGCATGAAGCATATCCTCCAGTATCTGAATAGTGCGTTCGGACTGGCCGTCCGTCTGAGGGTGAAATGTTGTACTTAACTCCACACGAGTACCCTACTCTCGATGTACATCCCTCCAAAAATGTGAGGTAAACTGTATACCCCGGTCAGAGATGATAGATACTGGTATACCATGAAGTCTGACAATCTCGCGAATATATACCTGAGCCAGCTGCTCTGAAGAGTAAGTAGTAATCACAGTAATGAAATGAGCTGACTTGGTCAATCTATCCACAATCACCCAAACTGCATTGAACTTCCTCCGAGTCCGTGGGAGCCCAACAACGAAATCCATAGTGATCTGCTCCCATTTTCATTCTGGAATTTCCAACTTCTGAAGCAATCCACCCGGTCGTTGATGCTCATATTTCACCTGCTGATAATTTAGGCACCGAGCTACATATTCCACTATGTTTTTCTTCATCCTCCTCCACCAATAGTGTTGTCTCAAGTCTTGATACATCTTTGCAGCACCCGGATGAATGGAGTACCGCGAACTTTGAGCCTCCTGGAAAATCAAGTCACGCAAACCATCTACATTTGGCACATATAGCATGTCGTGCATCCGTAATAAATCTTCATCTCCAATAGTGACTTCCTTGGCATCGCAGTGCTGAACTGTGTCCTTAAGGACAAGCAGATGAGGGTTATCATATTGAAATTCCCTGATACGGTCATAAAGAGAAGACTGAGAAACCACACAAGCCAAAACTCGGCTCGGCTCGAAAACATCCAGTATAACAAACTGGTTGGCCAAGGCCTGAACATACAAGGCTAAAGGCCTCTCTGCTACCGGTAAATATGCTAAGCTGCCCAAACTCTCCGCCTTACGACTCAAGGCATCGGCCACTACATTGGCCTTCCCAGGATGATAGAGAATGGTGATATCATAATCCTTAAGCAACTCCAACCATCTCTGTTACCGCAAATTAAGATCCTTCTGTTTAAACAGATGTTGTAGACTTTGGTGATCGGTGTAGACCTCGCAATGGACACCGTAAAAATAATGCCGCAAAATCTTTAAGGCATGAACAATAGCTGCTAACTCAGGATTGTGTACAAGATAATTCTTCTCATGCACCTTTAACTGTCTGGACGCGTAGGCAATCACCCTACCGTCTTGCATCAACACTGCGCCGAGGTCAATATGCGACGCATCACAATACACAATATAAGACCCTGGACGTGTAGATAATACCAATATTGGGGCTGTAGTCAAAGCTGTCTTGAGCTTTTGGAAGCTCTCCTCACATTCCTCGATTCATATGAACGGAGCACCCTTCTGGGTCAATCTGGTCTTAATAATTGTTCATAATCAATTGCAAAGTCGTCAATTAACTTCATGTTAACAAAAATCTCGTTTCAAACCTTCACAATACTGATAACGAGATACGAGGCATGAAGACCTCATAATTATTTACCCGAATTAATGAGTCACATTTAATGTCACCTGGGCGGGAACCTACCTCGTAAGTTAAAACTCAATAATTACAACACAAAATTGGCAAGTATGCACAGAGAATTTCATATAGAATTTTCAAAGAAGCCTAACAGGCATGACTCCCTATTAGTAATATAGTACAAATTAAAATTCACAAGGGAGAACTTAAATACAAGAATTTTCCTCGCAAGGATCTCGTCATTATATAACTTCCACTGCAACTCGTAGCCCGGTTTAAACATATTAGTTTATATTAAAATGCGAGGATCTCGTCCTCGGTTCTGAATCACAAGTAATATGGACATCGTGCCAATCAAAAAATTTCATTTACTCCTTCTAAATAATTTCCGTTAAGCAAAATCACAACACATAATGAACCCTACACCGGTAGGGCATATAATTCACAATTTGTAATTAATTATCCGTAAATTACATCAAAACTTACCGAAATGAGCAACAAAAAGCCACATTTAGCCTCACAGGTCTTATTAGTGACCAACGTGGAATGATAGGCGTAGTTATCTCCATGGAATGTCCCAACATGAGTAAACACATAAGTAGATTATAGAATTATGAAACTCACTCATAAGTAGAGCACAATAGGATGACTTGTCTCGATACTTAGAACCGAATCAAGTTAAGGAAATTATTTCTTTATATTATATCAAGGTCGTAACTGTAACGACACCAACTGATGTAGCGACCTCCACCATACCATAAAATAAATATATCAACGGCTGGGTCTCCACCTCCAGGACGCCTTCTACCCGTTTGTCCTCCACCCCTAACTGGTTGTGTGGGTGGTGTAGTAACTACAATGGGGCACGTAGCCTGAGTGCTTTGATGAAATAAGTCTCTCCCAAGTTTGGGACAATTTTCTCATGATGTGCCTAGTATCACCGTATTCATAACAACCCCTTTGTGGGTTTGGATGCTCATATTGAGTCTGTGCCAGATAACTGGAATAACCATTGTAGGAAACTCATGTCGGTGGGGCATTAAACTAACTTACTGGAGCATACCGAGTAATCCGATATGCGGACTGGGCTAGCCGACTACCCGAGCCCCCGCCATAATGATTTATACTTGCAGAGTAGAATCCATTAAATACCCCAGAACCTCGAGACGTCTTGGTCTCCTTAGTTTTCTTTTTCCTCACCCCGAACACGTTCTAATATCTTGGCAATTTCTACTAATAGCGAAAATGAAGTATCAGCCTATAGCTCCCAAGTCGTATAAAATTTTACGATTATAATTGGGTCCTTTAATGAGTCTGTGGACTCGCTCTTTGGTTGTAGGAAGGAAAGTATGAATATGACGGACTAACTTATTGAACCTGATGGCATATTATGACACAATCATGGTGACCTGACGCAACCGTTCACACCCTATGCGCCACGCATTACGGAGAGTCCGGGAAACAAACTCTTTCAAAAGTGTTTCTGAGAACTGAGCCAAGTGGGCGGTGTTGCATTGTCTGGTCTTCCCTCTTAATAGGCTTGCCACGAACACCGGTGGAGAATTATCTCTCCCAAGGACAATTTCTTCTTTTGTTATGCTGAGTCACCACTGTTGAGCTGACCCATTTCTTAACATACTCTTCGATTCGTCTTTGGGGTAACCCTTACCCCTATTTATACACAACGATCACAAAAGCAAAGCTCCATACAGACAAATCTTGGCACGAACCACATAGTCCAGAATCTCATCAACAACTGTACTTCATCCGAAGCACCCCAAAATCCGCAACCGTAACGTCCACGCTGAGTAGACCTTCTGTAATTTAGAGTTGTTTCTATACCGCAAGTCCCAACCTTATCCTATACAAAATCTCAGGCCTTAAACATGTGTAAATTTTACGGAACCTTACCTTAGCACATATATACATTTCAGGCCAAAACTGATATAACACATGACCCCCAGATTCACCCATTGATAGTAGATGGCGTGAAGTCATAGGTCACAACGTCCGATGATCCACAATAATAACCTTCATAGCTCATATAAATCAACCAGATGCCAATGTCCGTTGCACCCCGCACATGATTCACTAGGTGATCTCTCAATATGCCCACATCTTCAGTCGGAACCACATGTTAAGGCAATGTTTGAGCATCTCTGGCTCCCTCATAGTCCATCTGCGGTATCACGAACCATTGACGCACAACTGATACCGAGTGCGCAATGTCATACACGAGTGGATACAAAGGAATATGAGATATATGTTTCAAGCTAAATTAAGGCCGCACGATAAGGAATCAAAGAAGTGAATATTTTCCTAACAGTTCCATAGCCTCCCGAAGATAAGTACAGATGTCTCCATACCAATCCACAAGACTCTACTAAACCTGCTTGTGACTCATAACACCTATGAACCTAGAACTCTGATACCAACTTATCACGATCCCAAATTCCCTCTGTAGGATGTCGTGATGGCACCTAGTCTCTAAGACTAGGTAAGCATATCAATGCGGAATAATAATAAATATCTAAAATAAATAAACTACAATTCAAACAATTTCAACTCCCAAAACCTGGTAGAAATAAGTCACAAGCTTCTAAGAATTTATTCTTTATGTCTCTATACATTAGAGTCTAAAGCAAATAAGGAAGACAACATAGTAAGATAGAAGGGGACTCCGGAGTCTGCGGATGCTGGCAGATATACCTCGAATTCTCCTCGTACAGCTAGTTTACTGATGCGTGGTCTGATAAGATGTACCTGGATCTGCACAAAATAATATGCAGAAGCGTAGTATGAATACACAACAACAGTGCCCAGTAAGTGCCAAGCCTAACCTTGGTAGAGTAGTGACGAGGTCAGGTCAGGCCCTACTGGAGAATAAATAATGGCATGTTAAAAATTTTAAACAATATTATAAGATAAAATGACAATGGAAATGAATCAAGTAATATGTCACATTTAATTACATTAAATAATGGCAAATAAATACCTTGTGGAAACAAAACAGAATTCTTTCCAACTTTAAGAAAATCACAACAATAATCAAAAGCAAATGCGACCATAAATCAATATCAACAAGGTCACTCCGGAGGTACCTCCTCATAGTCCCAAATCATAAACAAATTCACAATATCTCATTTCCTTATCTCACCGCGGGAGCCTGCACAATTTATTTTAAAGAAAATATTTTTTCCGAAATAGCATCCCGCGTTTTAGCCATCCTTATCACACCGCATGACTTCTAGTAGTTCTCCCTACTAGCCACGCGTATCAAGCCACCCTTATCTCACCGCATGCATTTCAATACCCAGATTTTATACCACCGCATGCGTATCAATATCACAATATATCACAATTTGCACCTCGGGTGCTCAAATAATTTATCTTGACAAAATAATTCAACAACAATATTTTTCCACAATAAAGAGCTCACTACTCCATCACAATGAGTACGGAAAGCTTACAAAAATATTCAGGAGTAAATAATTCAGAAAAATAATATTTCAAAATTTTTAATACGTTGCTTCAATATCAAATTTTAAAATGTCAAATACTTCATATAAATAATATTTAATTTAAAGAAAATTAACCTTCAAATAATGCACAGAATAAAAGAAATCAAGTTTCAACTAAACAGATAAAACAATTAGCAGGAAAAGGTCAAGCAAATTTAAAATATAAACATTAAATCAGCAATGAAGAATAAAATAAAATGAAATAATTTAATTAATGCGCAACAGTGATCTACCCAATTTAAAATATAATCTTTCATATTTAGCCTGTGTACACACTCGTCACCTTGTGTACACGACTTTCCACACATTACAATTATCAATCCTAGGGGGAATTTCCCCCACACAAGGTTAAACAAGTCACTTACCTCGACTTGCTCCAATTTAACCAAGGATTATGCTTTTTCCTCGATTTTTTCTGACTCCGATCGACTCGTATCTAGTCATAATAAATTCGATACAGTCCACAAAAATTATAGTAATCAATTTCATAAGAAAATATTATATTTTTTAATAAAATCCGAAATTAGCTCAAAATTTGCCCGTGGGGCCCACATCTCGGAATTCGACGAAACTTAAAATATCCGACAACCCATTCAATTACGAGTCCACCCATACCAATTTTACCAAATTCCGATAACAACTTGACCTCCAAATCTTAAATTTTCTTCTTTGGAAGATTTTACAAAAATCTTTATTTTTTCCCCATAAATTTACGGATTCATGATGTAAATGAGTATGGAATCATGAAATATAATCAATATAGGATAAGGAACACTTACCCCAATGTTTTCCCGTAAAAATCTCCCAAGAACAATCGCCTAAGAACCGTGCTCCAAAAATCCAAAACGAAATGAAGGAAATGACCATTTTTTGTCCTTAAGTTTTTGCCAATCCGTCACTAAAAGTCCATTTTCCGTCACTAAAAGTCCACCAGAACTTGCTTGTTCCAGCCTTCCTTCAATAGATCATAACTTCATGTACAAGTATGCAAATGATGAATGGTTTAACTTTCTGGAAACTAGAATCAAACTACTACAACTTTCATGTTTTGAAACGTTTCCGATTCCTTATGAATTGCGCGATATAAGCTTCCAAAGTCGGCTCCACGCATCAGAAATTTCTGACGAAACTGCTCTACCAGCCTTTATTCAATCTATCATAATTTTCTGTACAAATGTCCAAATAATGAATGGTTTAACTTTCTGGAAACTAGAATCAAACAACTACAACTTTCATGTTTTGAAATGTTTCTGATTCCTTATGAATTACGAGATATAAGCTTCCAAAGTTGACTCCACGCACCAGAAATATTTGGCGAAATTTCTGCAACAGAAATTTCCAGCAACCCTCTTTGTCCAAACCCATTCCGTTTACCTTCCGAAATCCACCCGAGACCCTCGGGACCTTAACTAATTATTCCAACATGTCCCAAAATAAAATATGAACTTAGTCGAGGCTTCAAACAACATCAAAATGACGAATCGCCCCTCAAATCAAAATCTATGAACTATTTACTTTCAAATTCTATATCTTGTGCCGAAACACATCAAATCAATTCGGAATGACTTCAAATTTTGCACACAAGTCATAAATGACCTAACAGACCTATTCAAATTTTCAGAATCGGATTCCGAGCTCGATATCAAAGAGTCAACCCCCCAGTCAAACTTCCCAAAAATTTAACTTTTGGCATTTCAAGCCTAATTCAACTACGGACTTCCAAAGAAAATTCTGATCACGCTCCTAAGTCCAAAATCACCATACGGAGTTGTTGGAATCATCAAAATTCTATTCCGGGGTTATTTGTACATAATTTGACATCTGGTCACTATTTGAACTTAAACTTTTAATTTTTCATCAAAATTCCATATCTCGAGCTAGGAACCTCGGAATTTGATTCCGGACATACGCCTAAGTCTCAAATTACGATACGGACCTACCAGAACTGTCAAAATACTGATCCGAGTCTGTTTTCTCAAAATGTTGATCAAAGTCACTTTAGTTGAATTTTAAAGCTCTAATTCATATTTTAATCCATTTTTTACCTGAAAACTTTTTAAAAAATTTTACGGACTACGCACACAAGTCGAGGAATAAGAAATAGTGATTTTTGATGTCTTAGAACACAAAATTAATTATTAAATTTAAAGATAACATTTTGGGTCATCACAAGTTCTTTGGGTGTGTATGAGGTAATGAGTTCTACATGTGTTTTGTGGCAATGTCCTTGGGTTTTTGGTGGTCTACGTAGCTTGGTTGAGTTAGAAGGATTCAGTCCTGACAGATTGGTTTT
Source organism: Nicotiana tomentosiformis (assembly GCF_000390325.3). Taxonomy (NCBI): domain Eukaryota; kingdom Viridiplantae; phylum Streptophyta; class Magnoliopsida; order Solanales; family Solanaceae; genus Nicotiana; species Nicotiana tomentosiformis. The sequence continues at coordinate 129,123,441 of NC_090818.1, forward strand.
GTGCCATTGTGGTTCAGAGAGAGTTCTTGATGGTTATGAGAACAACTCTTGGAACGTTCGAGGATGAATGTTTGTTTAAGAGGGGGAAGATGTAACGACCCGGCCAGTCATTCCGAGAGTTATAGCCCTGTTTCCCCCATTCCTGCTTATTTACGTGTTGTTCAGCTGTGTTGAGTTGTATCGAGTTGGTAGGTGTCACGACCCAATTTCACTTGTAATTCGTGATGGCGCCCAACACTACAGCTAGGCAAGCCAACTAATATATTAAGCATACATTGATAAGATTTAAAGCCAAGAAAATATAATAAAATCCAAACTCTACCAATGTGTGTGCCAAGACCTGGTGTCACAAGTGTATGAATATCTAGTAGATTATACAAAACCTCAATTACGGTCTGAAATAAAAATAGACAGAATGAAAAGTACAAAGAGAGACACTAGTAGCTGCAGAACGAATCAGAGAAATAACTCACCACTATGCCCCTAGATAACGTGGGTGTAAGATGATAGGTCCCCCACTAGTACTCAATATATTAATTAAATTCCTTCAATTTAAATAATTTCCAATTTATCAATTAAATATCATTTACAGGAATAACAATTAATTCTTTAACAAGCAAGAATAATAATTCATTAAATTCCAAGGATTTTCCAATTTATCAATTAGCTACGCAAGCTAAAATAAGCTATTAAAGTATCGTGTAATTATTATTATTATTAAGCACGATTTCTGCCGAGGACGTACGGCCTGATCCAGAGTGTCGTGTACACTGCCGAGGGACGTGCGGCGCGATCCATAGATACATCTATCCTGCCAAGGCATTTGGCCCGCTCCACAAGAAAGGAGGACATTTTTATATGTACCTCCGGAAGGAGAGTATATTTATTATAAGATAAATTTGGGAGGAAAAATAATTTCTTTTAACAAATAAGTTAATTTAAATAGAAAATCAAACATATGATATTTCCATCCTTTAATATCTTTATCTAACAATTCACAATATATTCATATATATCAATTAATATTAATTAAACAACGAATACAATTTACACGAGTAATTCATGCTTTGAGTCCTAAACTACCTGGACTTTAGAATTTATAGTAGCTACGCACGGACTCTCGTCACCTCGTGCATACGTAGCCCCCGCAATTAGAAACAATTATTCAATTTAATCCCTATAGATAATTTTCCCCTCACCAGATTAGACAAGAGACTTACCTCATCTCAAAGTCCACTTTCCGATTATCGCGTCGCGTAAAATTCTCGATTCAATGCCGAAAAATCTGAAACTATCCAAAAGATATATAAAATAATCAATATATGTTCAATAATTCGAAATTCATCTATTAAATAAATTACCTTATCTAAAATGGTAAAATTTCTAAAATTCACCCCGGGCCCACGTACTCGGATTCTGAAAATTTTCGGATGAAAATGTTACCCATAATCTCAAGAACTCAAATATATAATTTCTACCTAATTCCATAACTATTTTCGTGGTTAAAATCTCACTTTTATAAAAATCTAGGTTTTTTTACCTAAACCCTTGATTTCTAAGATTTACTAGTTATAATCTACCCATAATCTATGTATTTAACTTAAAGGGTATAGAATTAACTTACCTCAAAGTTGTTAGTTGAAATCTCCCCTCAAAAAGCTCCAAAATCGCCCACGTATGGAAGAAAATGGGCAAAAATGGTGAATTCCCGTTCTTTTAAGCTATCTGCCAAACAGGTCTTTCACACCTGCGAAAGTTGGAACGCACCTGCGGCTCCGCACCTGCGAAAAAATCCTCGCAGGTGCGAGTTTCACTTGCCTGGCAAATTCTCGCATTTGCGTACAAAGCTTCGCACCTGCGCGTTCACAGGTGCGCAAATCGTCCGCATATACAAAGCTTCGCATCTGCGGTGGATTGCCCCTTCCTTTTTCTGCTTCTGCGCTCAAAATCTCGCATATGCAAGTGCCGCGCCTGCGAGCTTCTATCGCACCTGCGACTGGCCAAGTGCAGGTGCGCTTTTGACAGTAGCTGGGAGCTTCAGTTTTGGCTCCCAACTTCCAACTTGGTCTGAGCCTCATCCGATTGGCACTCAGGGTCCCCGGGACCCCGCCCGAACATACCAACAGGTTTGAAATTATAAAACAGACTCGCTCGAACTCTCGGAACGTGTAAAACAACATCAAATCTAAGAATATACCCTAAACCAAATTGATTCAAACTTAAGAATTTCATGTTCTTCAATTCACTTCCAATGCGTCGAAATATATTTAAACCACCCGGAGTGACACGAAATTTTGCGTGCAAGTCTTAAATCACTATACGGAACTATTCCCAAACTCGAAATTTCAAACTGACTTTAATTACTCAAATTATTACTCCAAACCAAATTTAAAGAATTTTAAACCTTCAAATAGTTGAATTTTACTATTAAGCGCCAAAACGCTCCCGGGTTATCCAAAACCCGATTCGGACATACGCCCAAGTCCAAAATAATCACACGAACCTATTGGAACCATCAAATCCCGATTCCGGAGTTGTTTTCTCAAAATGTTGACCGAAGTCAAACTTGGCCTTTTAAGGCTAACTTAAGGAACCAAGTGTTCCGATTTCAACCCAAACGCTTCCAAATCCCGAACCAACCATCCCCGCAAGTCAATAATCATTAAAAGCACATACGGGAAATTTTATTTTAGGGAACGGGGTTCGAAAATTTAAAATGACTGGGTGGGTCATTATATTCTCCACCTCTTAAACAAATACTCGTCCTCGAACGGGTTTAGAATAATACCTGGAGTGCTAAATAAGTGTGGATATTTGTTCTGTATGTCCTCCTCGGCCTCCCAAGTCACTTCCTCGACTGGTTGGCCCCTCCACTGGACCTTTACTGCAGAAATCCTCTTGGTCCTCAACGGGCGAACTTGTTTATCAACTATGGCAAATGGCTATTCTTCATAACCCAAACTCTTATCTAGCTGAACTGTGCTGAAGTCCAACACATGTGATAGGTCAGCATGATAATTTCATAGCATAGATATGGAAAACCGGATGAACTCCAGATAGACTAGGAGGCAATGCAAGCTCATAAGCAACCTCCCCAACTCGTCTCAACACCTCAAATAGGCCTATAAACCTTGGGCTCAACTTGTCCTTCTTCTGAAATCTCATAATTCCCTTCATCGGCGAAACCTTCAAAAGAACTTTTTCATCTACCATAAATTATAAATCACGCGCTTTCTGATCCCCGTAACTCTTCTATCTTGACTGTGCTGTACGAAGTCGCTCCTGAATCAACTTTACCTTTTCCAAGGCATCCTTTACCAAATCAGTACCATATAACTTAGCCTCACCGGGCTCAAACCATCCGATAGGTGAATGGCATCGACGACCATATAAAGCCTCAAATAGAGCCATCTCGATGCTGGATTGGTAACTTTTATTATAAGCAAACTCGGCCAAAGGCAGGAAACGATCCCACTGACCTCCAAAGTCAATCACGCATGCCCTGAGCATATCCTCCAAAATCTAAATTGTCCGCTCTGACTGCCCATCGGTGTGCGGATGAAAGGTTGTGCTGAGCTCTACACGGGTCCCTAATTCACTCTGTACTGCTCTCCAGAAATATGAAGTAAACTGAGGGCCTCTACCTGATATGTTGGCACACTGTGCAACCGAACTATCTCCTGAATATAAATCTGGGCCAGCCTCTCTGAAGTATACATAGTCACAATAGGAATAAAATGTGCCGACTTGGTTAACCTGTCAACAATCACCCAAACTGCATCAAACTTCCTCAAGGTCCGCGACAACCCAACTACAAAGTCCATAGTGATGTGTTCCCATTTCCATTCCGGTATAGTCATCTGCTGAAGTAGGCCACCTAGCCTCTGGTGCTCATATTTAACTTGCTGGCAATTTAAACACCTAGCTACATACTCAACTATGTCCTTTTTCATTCGTCGCCACCAATAATGCTGCCTCAAGTCACAATACATCTTCGTAGCACCTGGATGAATAGAGTACCGAGAACTGTGTGCCTCTTCCAGGATCTTTTTCCTCAGTTCATCCACATTAGGAACACACAGACGATCCTGGAGTCGGAAAACACCATCCCTACCAATAGTAACTTCCTTGGCACCACCTCGTAGTACCGTTTCTCGAAGAACCATTAAGTGTGGGTCATCATACTGGCGAGCCTTGATCTGTTCAAATAGTGAAGACTGAGCTACAACACATGCAAGAACTCAGTTGGGCTCTGAAATGTCCAGTTGCACAAGTCTGTTGGCCAAAGACTGAATATCCAAAGCTAATGGCCTCTCCTCTGTTGAAATGAAAGCCAAACTACCCATACTTTCCCTCTTTCTACTCAAGGCGTCTGCAACTACATTTGCTTTACCTGGATGATATAAGATAGTAATATCATAATATTTTAGTAATTCCAGACATCTGCGCTACCTCAAATTTATGTCCCTCTGCTTGAACAAATGCTGCAAACTGCGATGATCAGTGTAAACTTCAAAAGATACCCCATAAAGATAATGTCTCCAAATCTTAAGAGCGTGAACAATCGTAGCTAACTCCAAATCATGTACCGGATAATTCTTTTCGTATGGCTTCAGCTGACCGAAGCATATGCAATACCTTTCCCTTCCTGCATCAATACACAACTCAAACCAATGCGTGAAGTGTCACAATACACTGTATACATCCCAGAACCGGAAGGCAACACTAACACTGGTGTTGTAGTCAATGCTGTCTTGAGCTTCTGAAAGTTCACCTCACGATCATCAGACCATCGGAACAGAGCACCCTTCTGGGTTAATTTGGTCAAAGGTGATACAATAGATGAAAAGCCCTCCATGAACCGACGATAATAACCTGCTAAACCCAGGAAACTCCTGACCTCAGTCGTCGAAGTGGGACGATGCCAATTCTGAACTGCCTCAATCTTTTTGGGATCAACTTAAATACCCTCGGCCGATACAATATACCCCAAAAATGCTACAGACTCAACCCAGAACTCACATTTAGAGAACTTAGCATATAACTTTTGTTCCTACAATGTCTGAAGCACTACTCTCATATGCTGCTCATGCTCCTCCTTACTGCACGAGTAGATCAAGATGTCATCAATGAAGAAGATGACAAACGAATTAATATATGGTCTGAATACCCTGTTCATCAAATCCATAAATGTTGTCGGGGCGTTAGTTAAACCGAAGGACATCACCAGAAACGCATAATGACCATATCTAGTCCGAAAAACGCGGCAATGGGTACTTGTTCTTAATAGTGACTTTGTTTAATTGGCGATAATCAATACACATCCGCATTGTTCCATTCTTCATTTTCACAAATAATACCGTTGTGCCCCAAGGCGATACACTCGGTATGACGAACCCTTTGGCTAGTAACTCCTCAAGTTGTTCTTTCAATTCTTTCAATTCTTTCGGAGACATGATTTACGGTGGGATAGATATAGGCTGTGTATCTGAAGCCAAGTCAATACAGAAATCAATATCACGATCAAGTGGCATAACTGGAAGATCTGACGAAAATACATCGGAGAACTCCCGAACTACAGGCACTGAATCAATAGCTGGAGTCTCTGCAGTAGTATCCCGAACATAGGCTAGATAAGCCAAACAACCCTTCTCAACCATGTGTTGAGCCTTTATAAAAGAAATAACCCGATTAAATGAACTAACCGATGAACCCTTCCACTCCAGCCTAGGCAAAGATGGAATAGCCAAGGTAACAGTTTTGGCATGACAATCTATAATAACATGATATGGAGATAACCAGTCCATACCCAGAATAATTTCAAAATCGATCATCTCGAGCAATAAGAGATTTGCTCTAGTTTCATAACCACATAATATAATAATACAAGACCGGTTGATCTGGTTCACAATAATAGAATCTCTTACAGGAGTGGACACATAAACAGGAGTACTCAAGGACTCACGAGAAATACCCAGGAATGGAGCAAATAGAGATGACAGATATGAATACGTGGATCCTGGATCAAATAATACTGAGGCATCTTTGACGCAAATAGAAATAATACATGTAATCACAGCATCTAAGGCCTCTGCATCCGGTCTAGCCGGAAAAGCATAGAACCGAGCTGGAGCGCCAACTGGCTGGCCTCTGCCTGGCTGACCTCCACCTCTAGGACGACCTTTACCCACCTGTCCTCCACCTCTTGGTGGTCGGACTACTGGTGGAGCAACTGGTCCGGTAAGCAGAGGCTGCTGACCCTGCTGTACTGGTCTACCCCGAAGCCTGGGGAAAAACCTCCGCATATGACTGGGATCCCCGCACTTGTAACAACTCTTCGGTGCGATGGGCTGCCGACTAAGAGTCTGGCCCTGGGGACCTGAATACCCACTGGGAGGACCCTGAATAGCTGGTGGGCGGTAGGAACTCTCTGGTATAGCACTGAAATAAGGTCGCACTGGTGCACCTCGAGGAAGTGGTGGTGCTAGAAATGGGGGTCTGCTGGACTCCCCCCTCATGAATTGACCTCTGCCCCCAGACGGAGCACCTCTAAACTCTCCAGAGTACCTGAACTGCTTATCTCTCATAATCTGCTCTCGGCTCCACTGACGCACACCCTCAATCCTCCGGGCTATTTCCACAACTCGCTCATAAGAAGTACCCATCTCCACCTCTCGAGCCATAGTGGCTTGAATGCCAGTATGTAAACCGGCTATAAACCTCTGCACTCTCTCCGCCTCAGTAGGGAGTATCATAAGTGCATGGCGAGATAATTCAGAAAACCTCGCTTCATAATCAGTCACTGACATCTGACCCTGCTGGAGCTGCTCAAACTGAAACCGCAACTCTTCCATCTGGGAGGGCGGAATATACCTGTCCAGGAAGATACGGGTGAATGTGTCCCAGGTCATGGGAGGAGAATCTGTTGGTCTGCCAAGAACATAAGACTGCCACCATCTACGGGCTCTGCCCTCTAGCTGAAAAGTAGCAAAGTCTACCCCATGAGACTCCAATATCCTCATGTTGTGCAGTCTATCCCTATAACGATCAATGAAGTCCTGTGGATCCTCATGTCGCTCACCCCCAAAGACAGGAGGATGTAGTCTAGTCCATCTGTCCAATAATTTTTGTGGATCAGCGACTACAGCTGGCCTGGGCTCAAGTGTAGCTGCTGCTACTAGCTGGGCTCCACCCACAGGTAGTGCACCCGGGGTCTGATATACAGCAGCTGCCTGTCTATGAGCCTGCGCGATAGGGGTCTGTGCTCCCCCGCCCTCCTGAGATGTGGCTGGGTCTGCCGGAAATAAACCGGCCTGAGTCATATTATCCATGAATCGTAGCATACGACCCATGACATCCTGAAATCCCGGTGCATATGTGAAATCCACCGGAGCTGGCTCTGCCACAGGCACCTCTTCCTGTTCCTCAACGATGGGGTTCTATGCTGGACCCACTAGCGGCATAACTGGAACAGTCCTGGGACGTCCTCACCCTCTACCACGGGTTGGAGCCCTCCCTCGGCCTCTAGCAACTGGGGGAGTAGCTCTTCCCTGGTCCGGAACCTCATTCGAGCGCGTTCTCACCATCTGTGAGAGAATAAGAGAAGGATAGTTGGTACTACATTAATTGCACGATGGAATATGAAGAAAGGTATTTTCCTAACACCCTATAGCCTCTCGAAGATAAGTACAGACGTCTCCATACCGATCCGCAAGAATCTATTAGGCTGCTCATAACTTATGAGACCTACGTGAACCTAGTGCTTTGATACCATGATTGTCACTGCCCAATTTCATCTATAAGTCGTGATGATGCCCAACACTACAGCTGGGCAAGCCAACTAATATATTAAGCATCCATTGATAAAATTGAAAGCCAAGAAAATATAATAAAACCCAAACTCTACCAATGTGTGTGCCAAGACCTGGTATCACAACTGTATGAGTATCTAGTAGATTATACAAAACCTTAATTACTATCTGAAATAAAAATAGACAGAATGAAAATTACAAAGAGAGACACAAGTAGCTGCAGAACGAATCAGAGAAACAGCTCACCAGTATGCCCCTGGATAACGTGGGTGTAAGACGATAGGTCCCAAACTATTACTTGCCTCAGTTCCTGCACAAAAAGTGCAGCAAGTATAGTATGAGTACGTAAACAACGTGTACCCAGTAAGTATCAAGCCTAATCTCGAAGTGGTAGAGACGAGATGGCCGACTTTGACACTCACTATGGGTCAATAATAATAATTGAAATACAACTAGGATATTTAAATCAGCATGATTTACAGAATTTAAAATAATTTATTTAATCAGCGAAAATAATCAAATTCTTCAAATGCAACAATTCTCAATATATTAATTAAATTCCTTCAATTCAAATAATTTCCAATTTATTAATTAAATATCATTTACAGGAATAACAATTAATTCTTTAACAAGCAAGAATAATAATTCATTAAATTCCAAGGATTTTCCAATTTATCAATTAGCTACGCAAGCTAAAATAAGCTATTAAAGTATCGTTGTCACGACCCAATTTCCCCTCCGTTGGGTATCGTGATGACACCTAGTCTTAGAGACTAGGTAAGCCTAACATTTACTAAGTAACAACAATAACAAAGGAAATCTAATAGTCTCGATATAGAAATCTTTACAAAAATTTACAATTTCCCAAAACCGGTAGTACAAGTCATAAGCTCTACAAAGTTTACTACAACTTCTAAATACAATTGTTCGGAAGTAAGTAAAAACACTGAAAATACAAAATAGGAAGGTGACTCCGAAGCCTGCGAACACAATGGTAGGTTTATCTTGAGTCTCCTCAGCAAGGATCCGCACAGCTACTAACGATCGATACCCGGATCTGCACAAAATGTGCAGAAGTGTAGGATGAGCACACCACATCGGTGCCCACTAAGTATCAAGACTAACCTCGGTGAAGTAGTGACGAGGACTAGTCAAGGCACCCACTGGTCTAATAAACTGAACAAGCATACGTATAGGGATGACAGAACATGACATCTATCTAAGGACCCCACGATATGGCTAACGACATAACAACTGTAATAAGGAAGGAAACAAAATAGCAAGTAACAGCGGAACACCAGAATAAAACACAGAAGAATGAATGGAAACACAACCCAAATCCGAAAATCACAATACAGAAAAGGCAAGTAGTAACTCAGCAACTGCAATAGTTTTCACATCAGGTCTCAGCCAACAAATCCCCAATAAATTAGTCAAATCCTTCAAGTGTAAACTTTCACCCGTAAGTTTTTAAATTGAGGTCTTTAGAATACAATCCTTCCTAATAAGAAATTATTTTTGAAATATACTTCCTTCAAAAAATATCTTTCAAACATAGTTCTTTCAAGATAAAAACCTTTCAAATATAAACTTTTCAAATAATTAGCCTTCACACATAGTTCTTTCAAGATAAATACTTTTCAAGTATAACCCTTTCAAATATAAATATCCTTCAAACATAATTCCTTCAAAATAAATACTTTTCAAATATAAACTTTTCAAGCAATATCCTTCGAGTATAAGTCACCCTGTGACACCTAAGCATGGAAGATTAGCAGCTCCGAACACAGATATAACCACAGGGGAATCTATCGGGATACCGTCCTATAGTTCTGAATTTATTATGCAGTACGGGGGGGAGGGGGGAGGATCTCCCGGAATACGTCCGTAGTCCCAAAATAAATATGCAGTGCTGGGGAACCTCCCTGAATACGTCCGTAGTCCCAAAGTAAATATGCAAGACAGGGGGATCTCCCGGAATACGTCCGTAGACCCAATTTATATATGCAATGCTGGGGGATCTCCCGTAATACGTCCGTAGTCCCAAAGTAAATATGCAAGACAGTGGGATCTCCTGAAATACGTCTGTAGTGCCAATTTAAATATGCAGCGAAAACAACAGAGATAACAACTATAACACGACAGATACCTCGTACATCACCACAACAAGTACAAAAGCAACAATGACAGAGATGCAAAGCACGATGAGCAAATTAACTCAAGAACTTAATTCAATTAAGGCTAAACAATTATAGGATGATAAAATAATGGTTTCAATTAAAGATAAGCAGCTATGAAAAATATAGCACGACGATAGAAGAGGTAAAATATTTTGGTTAAGTCGAACAAGGGTCAAATAGACAGACTATAAGGACATAAGAACCCTAAAAGGCCAACTTTCCACAAATAAGTCCGAGCACGCACTCGTCACCTCGCATACACAGACTACAATCAACATAGATGACTCAAATCCTAAGGGGTAGTTCCCCCAAACAAGGCTAGGCAAGATACTTACCTCGAATCGCTCGACTCAATCCGAAACCACGCTCTTTCCACGAGTATCCAACTCCGAATGGCCCAAATCTAATCAAATCAATTGCTTAATGTAAATAATACTACAAGTAACTACTTTAACTAATGACTTCGAAGCTAAGGCAAGAAAAATAGAAAAAATGCCCAAAAGGTCTCCCCGGGCCCACGAATAGGAATCGGTTAAAAGTTACCAATTTAGAACACCCATTTACTCACGAAACCACTTGTACAAAAATCATCTAAATCGGATGCCTAGAACTCGATCAAAACTCAACATTTCGATTGGGGAACTCCCCCCCCCCCCCATTTCTTACATTTCCCACCCAATTACCTTGATTAAATGAGGAAAACTACAATAGATTAATGCAATAAAATCAAATTCGAGTAAGAAATCGTTACCCACAAGATTCCTCTGAAAATCCCTCAAAGAATCGCCTTCTCCCGAGCTCAAAATAAAAAATGGAGTGAAAATGAACTAACCCTCGATTCCAACCCCTTTTCTTCCCAGCGATCCTCGCACCAGCGACCATTTCTCGCACCTGCGCCTACCGCACCTGCGGTCTAACCAGTCACACCTGCGGAAGTCACTAACTCCCACAGTCTCCGCACCTGCGAGCCTTCTGCGCATCTACGGGCATCGCATCTGCGCTTCCATCTCCGCACGTGCAAGTCCGCAGGTGCGTTCAAACTTGCGCACCTGTGATCCATCACCAGCCCCACCAGTTCCGCATCTACGCACTCCCTCCGCACCTGCAGCCTCTCTTCCGCAGGTGCGAAACACCAGAACTAGCAAAGGCACCAGATTTTCCTAAGTCCAAATTTCATTCTGTTAAGCATCCGAAACACACCTGAGGCCCCCGGGACCTCAACCAAACATACCAAACAATCCTAAAACACCTTACGAACTTAATCAAGCCTTCAAACCACATCAAACAACACCAAAATCATGAATTAAGCACGGATTCAAGCCTAAGAATTTAGAATTTTCCAAATTCTACAAACGACGCCGAACCACATCAAATCTAGTCCGAATGACTTCAAATTTCACACACAGGTCACAAATGACACTACGAAACTACATCCACTTCCGGAATTCCATTCTGGGCTCGATATAAAAATTTCCACTGCCGACCGAAATCACCAAAAATCTAACTTTCGCCAATTCAAGCCTAAATCTACTACAGACCTCCAAAACACATCCCGGACGCGCTCCTAAGCCCAAAATCACCATACGAAGATGTTGACATCATCCATAACTCATTCCGGAGCCGTTTACACAAAAAGTCAAATTCCGGTCAAATTCTCACCGCTTAAGCTTCCAAAACTAGAATCCTTCTTCCAATTCGACTCCGAATCATCCGGCAACTGAATCCAACAATGTGTGCAGGTTGATATACATAATGTGAAGCTGCTCAAGGCCTTATGCCGCCGAACGGAGCTTAAATTATCAAAACGACCGGTCGGGTCGTTATCATCATGTAATTATTATTATTATTAAGCACGATTTCTGTCGAGGACGTACGGTCCGATCCAGAGTGTCGTGTACACTGCCGAGGGTCGTGCGGCGTGATCCATAGATACATCTATCCTGTCGAGGCATTCAGCCCGCTCCACAAGAAAGGAGGACATTTTCTATATGTACCTCCGGAAGGAGAGTATATTTATTATAAGATAAATTTGGGAGGAAGAATAATTTCTTTTGAAAAATAAGTTAATTTAAACAAAAAATCAAACATATGAGATTTCCATCCTTTAATATCTTTATTTAAAAATTCACAATATATTCATATATATCAATTAATATTAATTAAACAACGAATACAATTTACACAAGTAATTCATGCTTTGAGTCCTAAACTACCCGGACTTTAGCATTTATAGTAGCTACGCACGGACTCTCGTCACCTTGTGCGTACGTAGCCCCTGCAATTAGCAACAATTATTCAATTTAATCTCTATGGGTAATTTCCCCCTCACAAGATTAGATAAGAGACTTACCTCGTCTCAAAGTCCACTTTCCGATTATCTCATCGCATAAAATTCTCGATTCAATGCCGAAAAATCCGAAACTATCCAAAAGTTATATAAAATAATTAATATATATTCAATAATTTAAAATTCATCTATTAAATAAATTAACTTATCCAAAATGGTAAAATTTCTAAAATTCACCCCGGGCCCACGTACTCGGATTCTGAAAATTTTCGGATGAAAATGTTACCCATAATCTCAAGAACTCAAATATATAATTTCTACCTAATTCCATAACTATTTTCGTGGTTAAAATCTCGCTTTTATAAAAATCTAGGTTTTTTTACCTAAACCCTTGATTTCTAAGATTTACTAGTTATAATCTACCCATAATCTATGTATTTAACTTAAAGGGTATAGAATTAACTTACCTCAAAGTTGTTACTTGAAATCTCCCCTCAAAAAGCTCCAAAATCGCCCACGTATGGAAGAAAATGGGCAAAAATGGTGAATTCCCGTTCTTTTAAGCTTTCTGCCAAATAGGTCTTTCGCACCTGCGAAAGTTGGAACGCACCTGCGGAAAAATTCTCGCAGGTGTGAGTTTCAATTGCCTGGCAAATTCTCGCATTTGCGCACAAAGCTTCGCACCTGCGCGTTCGCAGGTGCGCAAATCGTCCACATCTGCGGTGGATTGACCCCTTCCCTTTTCCGCTTCTGCGCTCAAAATCTCGCATATGCGAGTGCCGCGCCTGCGAGATTCTATCGCACCTGCTAATGTCGAACATGCGACTGGCCAAGCGCAGTTGCGATTCTGACAGTAGCTGGGAGCTTCAGTTTTGGCTCCCAGTTTTGGCTCCCAACTTCCAACTTGGTCCGAGCCTCGTCAGATCGACACTCGGGGTCCCTGGGTCCCCCCCTACCGAACATACCAACAGGTTTGAAATTATAAAACGGACTCGCTCGAACTCTCGAAATGCGTAAACAATATCAAATCAAAGAATCATACCCTAAACCAAATTGATTCAAACTTAAGAATTTCAAGTTCTTCAATTCACTTCCAATGCATCGAAATATATTTAAACCACCCGGAATGACACGAAATTTTGCGTGCAAGTCTTAAATCACTATACGAAACTATTCCCAAACTCAGAATTCTAAACGGACTTTAATTACTCAAAATCCTACTCCAAACCAAATTTAAAGAATTTTAACCCTTCAAATAGTTGATTTTTACTATTAAGCGCCAAAACACTCCCGGGTTATCCAAAACCCGATTCGGACATACGCCCAAGTCCAAAATAATCATACGAACCTATTGGAACCATCAAATCCCGATTCTGGAGTCGTTTTCTCAAAATGTTGACCGAAGTCAAACTTGGCCTTTTAAGGCTAACTTAAGGAACCAAGTGTTCCGATTTCAACCCAAACGCTTCCAAATCCCGAACAAACCATCCCCGCAAGTCAATAATCATTAAAAGCACATGCGGGAAATTATATTTTAGGGAACAGGGTTCTAAAAGTTAAAATGACCGGTTGGGTCATTACAGTAGGTTTGGGTTCGGAGTAGTTTTGGAGTGAAATGAGACACTTAGTCTCTTAGTTAAAAAGCTAAGTTTGAAAAGTCAACCAAAAGTTGACTTATGAGTAAACGAGTTCGGACTTGGATTTTTATGATTCAGTTAGCTTCGTTAAGTATTTTATACTAAGGAGTGAGTCCGGAATGTAATTTGGAGGTCCGTGGTAGAATTAGGCTTGAATTGGCGAAAGTTAAAAATTTGGCGATTTTGGTCGGAGGTGGAAAATTAGGTATCGGGGTCGGAATGGAATTTCGGAAGTTGAAGTAGGTTCGTAGTGTCATTTGTGATGTGTGTGCAAAATTTGAGGTCATTTGGACGTGGTTTGATAGGTTTCGGCATCGTTGGCGAATTTTGGAAGTTTAGAAGTTCTTAGGCTTGAATTCGAGGTTGATTTGGTGTTTAGGTGTTGTTTTGGGTGTTTCGGAGGTTCTACTAAGTTCAATTAGTGATATATGAATTGTTGGAATTATTGGTTGAGGTCCCGAGGGCCTCGGGTGAGTTTCGGATAGGTTTGGGTTGTGTTGCGCTCGTTTTTCTTATGTTTCGACGTCGTTGCTTCAAGTATAAATGATATCATATTGAAATAATGAGCTCAGATTTCCTTTTTGATTGAAGCATTAGATCCGTAGCGTAATTACGGACCCGTAACAAAAAATAATCGTCGAATTTGGACATCGTATGAGGATTTTATGGTCATTTTACTAAGAATTAGGTTGCGAGATTATTCAGATTAATTACGAAATTGCCACTGACGGTGTATTTAAAAATTTGCACTATTTTCAAATATTAAAACCTACATATTGCCTTCATTATAAGGTCAAATGGAGTGATTCAAAATCCTAACTTGACTAGAATTTCACAAAGAATCCATTGGAGGCATAAAAAGCGAGTTTCAATATCATTTGGCACGAGAAACGAGGCACAATATCTGGCAGAAAAATATATAAAATCAGGATTTGTTCATTCGGTCATATTTTGAGTTGGGGAGCTCGGATTTGGGTGAATTTGGAGGTGATTTTCACCATAGGGATTGGGGTAAGTGTTCTCTACTCGATCGATTTTGGTTATATTTCATGAATCCATCTTCGTTTCTGGGATTTGATTGATGATTTCAAAGTTCAATTGAGGGAATTAAGGCTTGAGTTTTGGAGAGTTTTAGGTAGGGATTTGTGGACCAAACGGAGTTCGATTTTGATAAATTTATATGGTTAGACTCGGGAGAGGACGAGGGTTCTAATTCTTCCATTTTTGACTGGTTCCGAGACGTGAGCCCAGGGATCAAGTTTTTGCCGATTTCGGATTTTTGGCCCATTTATGTAGTTTTTATTGTGGAATTCGATTCTTTAGCCTATGTTGATAGTAGTATTCTGATTTTGGTTAGATTCGGAGCTTTTGGATACCGAGTCCAGAGACGAGGGCATCCCGGAATAGGATTTTACGTTGTTGAGGTAAGTAACAGTTTTAACTCTAGCCTTGAGGGTATAAACCCGGAGAATTTGATATCATGTGATTGTTTGGAGGTGATACCCACGCTAGGTGACGGGCGTGTAGGTGTGCACCGCGAGGGATTGAGACTTGGTTCATCCCGAGAGGCTGTGAGACCTAATGGCTATTATCGGTGGTTATGTGTTTATTTGTTGTTGAACTTGTCTGCCTTCATGTTAGAGATCATGCTTAGGTATTCATGCTCACATTAATTTCACTCAGTCATAGATATTATTATACATGTTTACCTCGGTCCCTATTATTTTGCTGATATGTTGTGATACTTGACGTGGGTTGTGTTTCCCTTATTTGTTGATGATGGTGAGGCTAGAGAGGTACATGACTGAGTGAGGCCGAGGGCCTGTTGTGAGGTATTTGATTGAGGCACGTGAGTTTTTCGTGTAGCACATGAGTTATCCGTGCGGATCCAGGTATTGATACCATAGCGCGTGAGTTATCCGCGTAGCACGTGAGTTGACTGTGCTGATCCAGGGATTAATATTATGGCACGTAAGTTCTCCGTACAGCACGTGATTTGTCCGTGCTTAGAGCTTGGGCTTTGGGAGCCCCTCCGGAGTCTTTACACACCCCAAGTGACGGAATGTACCTATTGAGTGTTGAGTGTATTGAGTGCTGAGTGTCGAGTGCTGAGTGATGGAGTGACATTGCTGTGAGGTTGCATTTACTTTTGATGTTGCTGCATTTACCTGTTAATTTCTTTGTGGCATCTATTGGTTTTATGAAATTTACCTGTTTATTCATGTTTATTGTAAATTGTGAAAATAAATAATTGGACTGTTTTGCTTAGCTCGTCACTACTACTCAGTTCCTTAGTTATTTCCGTTACTACGGAGTCAGTTGTACTCATACTATACCCTGCACTTTATGTGCAGATCCAGGTGAGTTAGAGCGTGGCGATCGTTGAGTTCAGGCCGGCTATCTATGGAGATTGCAAGGTAGCTGCTAGCGTCCGCAGGACCTTGTTACTCCTTTTATCATTTCTTCTTTTGGACTGTATTGACAGTTAGACAGTTTTATTTCTTAGTTCATAGATTTAGACGCTCATGACTTAGTGACACCCTGATGTTTGGGGCTCGTTTTCGTAATTTTCTATAATTATATTTAGAGTTGATTTAGTTTATGAAAAAATTCAAATAGTGGAAATGTTTTATTAAATTCTTATAATCGATTTAGTAGTAATATTTTGGGAAATAGGCTTGTCTTGTAACACGATAGGCGCCATCACGACCATGGTTAGATTTTGGGTCGTGACACTCATCCTTTTATAGTGAAATAAATTAATTTGTGTAACATAAAAAAAAAAAAAAAAAAACATAAAAAATAAGATAAAAGAAAATAAATTTAGAAAAAAATGGATGGAAAAACTAAATACCAGAAATAAGAGATGACAACGATTTTCTTCTTTTTCTTCATCTTTGTTGAGCATATAAATTTTGGAAGTTGATCTCATCGATTTTAAATATATGTTTTTTCAACTCAAATACATAGATTATAAGATAAGAATTTTTTAATTTACATTATGTGTCGTTTTTCAAAAATCGCTATTAGTAACAAACTGGCATGATATTCAAATCTGAATTTAAATGCAATTTGAATAGTTTCCATTGAGGTTAAGCCAAATATGGTATCGAGAAAAGAATAAAGTTACCACATACTATTGGCATTGTGGTTTTTAATATACATTATGTGTCGTTTTTCAAAAATCACTATTAGTAACAAATTGATATGATATTCAAATCTGAATTTAAATGCAATTTGACTAGTTTCCATTGAGGGTAAGCCAAATATGGTATCGAGAAAAGAATAAAGTTACCACATACTATTGGCATTGTGGTTAAGCCAAATGGCAAGCTAATAAATGACAATGATATATGGTAACTTTAGTCTATATTTTGCTATGTTAGTCAAATAATATATATATATATATATATATATATATATATATATATATATATATATATATATATGGCAAGCTAATAAATGACAATGATATATGGTAACTTTAGTCTATATTTTGCTATGTGTATATATATATATATATATAGCCGATTAAAGTAGATTTTAAATTAATATTTAATGATTCAAAGAAAAAAAAATCTGTATATATAGGGTATTCAAAATTCAAAATCTATGGGTAAAGATATCGATAAACTCAAAATTGAGTCATACTGAAATAAAGTTTCACCGAAAATAAAATTATTTAAATTTTTAGATAGCCGATTAAAGTGGATTTTAAATTAAGGATAATATCTTCACTTGCATCATTATAAAGATAACCACTATTGAAATATATATAAAATTTTAGAAATTGAAATTTCAAAATAGAAATATTTTTTAAAAGATAACAGCTTACCAAATAAGAGTTCAAGTCGTAGTAAAAGAGTTATGTCGTAACCAAAGAAGCGTTCATATTTTGTCAACCTTTGTGCTTTTCCATAAATACGAGTTATTATTTCGCTTCGTGACTATTTTTAGATTCCATTGGCACCAATGAAAATTGTGCAAAAACATATTATCACTACAAGATTTGAAAAAATGTTAGTCTTTTTTTCATATAGTGTTTCTTAATTAATATCTAACGATTATCTATAATTATCTAGAAGGTTTAAAGTTTAAGGTTATTTAAATATAATTCAAATAAATTAGATATTTAATATGCTTAGTGTCAAATATCAAAATGGAGTTATACTAGAAAACAAATTCACTAGCTAAAGAATTATTTAAATTTATAGATAGTAGGCTAAAATAAGTTTTGAATTAAGGATAATATTTTAACTTACATTATTATTGAAAAATGAAGTTTTAGAAACTGAAATTTAAATAAAAATATTTTTTGAAAGATATCAACACACCAAATAAGAGTTCAAGTAGTAGTAAAAGAGTCAAGTCGTATCCAAAGAGTCCTTTTGTGATGACCCAAAAGGTCATCTTATGTTTTAGAACTCGAATCTGCGCTCTTAAGCGTTAAAAATCTCATTTTTAACCTCCTCGATTTGTGTGCGTAGTCCCGGCAGGTTTCCGGAA
Source organism: Nicotiana tomentosiformis (assembly GCF_000390325.3). NCBI lineage: Eukaryota > Viridiplantae > Streptophyta > Magnoliopsida > Solanales > Solanaceae > Nicotiana > Nicotiana tomentosiformis. Next base: position 129,141,862 of record NC_090818.1, read on the forward strand.
AGCTTTTATGTTAAAAACTAATGAAAATAAGAATTTTTGCCTTAAAAGTTAATTTTAGTTGACTTCACTCAATATATTTGGTAAACGGGCCCGGATCCGTGCTTTGACACTCTCGGTAGGTCCGTATCAAATTATGGGACATGGGCGTATGCCCGGAATCGAATTCGGAGGTCCCTAGCTTGAGTTATGAATTTTTGATGAAAATTAAAAGTTTGAAAATTATTTATTTTTAAGAATTGATTGATATTTGGAATTGTTATTATCAGGTCCGTATTTTGGTTTCAGAGCCCGGTACAGGTTCATTATGATATTTAAGACATGTCTGTGAAATTTGGTGAGAAACGGAGTTGATTTGACGTGATTCGGACGTCCAGTTGAGAAAATAGAAATTTTAAAGTGTTCTTGAGAATTTCATTTGATTTGGTGCTAAATTTAGAGTTGTAGGTGTTATTTTGGCGATTTGATCGCGCGAGCAGGTCCGTATGATGTTTTTAGACTTGCGTACATGTTTGGTTTGGAGCCCCGAGGGCTCGGGTGCCATTCGGGCGATGCGCGAGTTGAGTTCAAACATCAACAAGGCTGCTAGTGCACCAAATCTGGTGTGCCCGCACCTGCGAGCCTTTGGTCGCAGGTGCGAGCAAAAGCCTCGCAGATGCGACTCAGGCCTGGACTTCATTTTTCCGCAGATGCGGACTTTTCTCCGCAGGAGCGGAACCGCAGAAGCGGAACCCTGTCTGCAGGTGCGGCCCCAGTTGGCCCAACCCTTTTTCGAAGAAGCGCACACCCTGTCCGCACATGCGGATGCGCAGTTGCGACCAAAGCACCGTAGGTGCGAAGGTCGCTGGGCAGTGAGCTTTAATTCGGACTCCAGCCATTTTTCTTCTCGTTTTGAAAAGGATAGGAGCCCTAAAGCGATTTTTCAAAGACATTTTCTTCCCCAAATCATAGGTAAGTATTCCTTAACTCGTTTCTTTCAATCTTTTACTTCATTTCACTAGAATTCAACCTAAAATTCTGGAGTTTCATGGTAGAATTGGGGGTTAAGGTAGAAACTAGGAATTTTGGAAATTTTGGAATTTAGACCTCAATTCGGGGTCGGATTCCAAAACTAATTACATATACGGGCTCGGGGGTGAATGGGTAAGAAGATTGTGGTCTGAACCTCGGGGTTTGACCAAGCGGGCCCGGGGTCGATTTTTTTGACTTTTGGAGGAAAATTTTGGAAATTTAATTTATGAAATATAATCGATTCCTTTAGAAATATTTGATATTAACGAGTCATTTTTGAATAGATACGAGTGGTTTTTAGGTGAATTCTAAAGAAAAAGATGTGATTGAGAATTAAGTGGCCTTCGAAGCGAGGTAAGTGTGGTGTCTAATTTTGGCTTGAGGGAATAGGTATTGTATGAGTATTTGCTACGTGTTTTGTTGTTGAATACGACGTATAGTTGAGGTGACGAGCATTTATGCATTGTGGTCGAGTCATAGCATGCGAGTAAAAATCCATTTTTTGCAAATTTGTAGTCTTAAATCTTGTTATCCATGCATATTGTTGTTGTTGAAATGTTGGAAGACTTGTATCCGGTTCCACCAAGGACGATAAAACTGTGAGTATTGGTTCGAGGTTGAGATGTTAAATTGTGAAAGTAATCATTTATGAAATATTAATTTCTTGTGAAACTTCTCTCTATCCGTTGTTACTGATTCTGTGAATTGTGAGGAAGAGTGTAAAGCACGAAGGGTGATGTCATGCATAATTTAGTTATATTGCGAGGAAGAGTGTAAAGCATGAAGGGTGATGCCGTGCATAATTTAATTATATTGTGAGGAAGAGTGTAAAGCACGAAGGGTGATGCCGTGCATAATTTATTTATATTGTGAGGAAGAGAGTAAAAGCATGAAGGGTGATGCCATGCAGTCTTATTTGTTATTTGGTGAGGTTGAGAGTAAAAGCACGAAGGGTGATGCCGTGCAGTTTTCCTTGCTGTTTTAATTGCTCTATTCGTTAAGGATTTCCTGTCTTTTCATTGTACTCACTCTTTATGTTGTATTCCCCCACTGTATGTTCCCCTCCCATTATTTCTGTATTTATTGCTTTACTTATTGTTGTTGCCTCTAGTATGATTATACTTTTCAGGTTATATGTGGGTATCTTGTCCTAGCCTTGTCACTACTTCGTCGAGATTAGGTTCGACATTTACCATTACATGGGGTCGGTTGTACTGATGTTGCACTCTACACTTTCTGTACATATTTTGATATCGGCTCAGGTTGATCGAGATTTGCTGCTTGTCTGATGTCCGGAGACTCAAGGTAGATCTGTCGGCGTTCACAGACCTTGAAGTCCCCGTCTATCCTTTATGTCTTACTGTTTTCTTTCATTCAGACAGTTGTATTTCCTTCAGACTATTACTTATTGTAAATTCTAGAATGTTTGTGAATTGTGACTCCAGATCCGGGTGGTAGTAGTTAATACAGATTTATGATATTCTGCACTTGTTATATTTCATTGTAGTTAATTAATGTTAATTACTGAACGTAAATAAGAAATTGGTAAATGATTCTCTAACGTTGGCTTGCCTAGTAAGTGAAATGTTAGGCGCCATCACGGTCCCGTCGATGGGAAATTTCGGGTCGTGACACTTCATAGTCTCAACCTTTGATTGTTTTGCCATAAATATGAGTTATTATTATCACGACGCCAAATTTACTCCGTAGGAGGTCGTGATGGCACCTAGTCTCTAAGACTAGGTAAGCCTATCAATGCGGAATAATAATAAATATCTGAAATAAATAAACTACAATTTAAAAAATTTCAACTCCCAAAACCCGGTAGAAATAAATCACAAGCTTCTAAGAATTTATTTTCTATGTCTCTATATGTCAGAATCAAAAGCAAATAAGAAAGAGAATATAGTAAGATAGAAGGGGACTCCGGAGTCTGCGGACGCTAGCAAATATACCTCGAAATCTCCTCGTACAGCTAGTTTAATGATACCTAGTCTGATAAGATGTACCTGGATCTGCACAAAACGATATGCAGAAGCGTAGTATGAGTACCTCACAGCGGTACCCAGTAAGTGCCAAGCCTAACCTCGGTAGAGTAGTGACGAGGTCAAGTCAGGCCCTACTGGAGAATAAATAATGACATGGTAAAATGTTTAAACAATATAATAAGATAAAATGACAATAGAAATAATTCAAGTAGTATGTCACATTTAATTACAACAAATAATTGCAATTAATATCTCGTGGAAACAAAACAAACTTTCCTTTCAACTTCAAGAAATCACAACAAATAATCAAAGGCAATTGCGGCCATAAATAAATATCAACAAGGGCACTCCCGAGGCACCGCCTCGTAGTTCCAAATAATAAATAAATTCACAATATCTCATTTTCCTTATCTCACCGCGGGAGCCTTCACAATTTATTTTAAAGAAAATATTTTTCCCGAAATAGCATCCCGCGTTTTAGCCATCCTTATCACACCGCATGACTTCTAGTAGTTTCCCCTACTAGCCATGCGTATCAAGCCACCCTTATCTCACCGCATGCGTTTTAATACCTATACCTTATACTACCACATGCGTATCAATATCACAATATATCACAATTTGCACCTCAAGTGCCCAAATATTTCAATTTGCCAAAATAAATCAACGATATTTTTCCACAATAAAGAGCTAACAGCTCATGCCAACATAAATCATCAATAATATTTTTCCAAAATAAAGAGCCAACGGCTCCATCACAACGAGTACAAAAATCTTACAAAAATATTTAGGAATAAATAATTTAGCAAAATAATATTTCAAATCTTTAATACGTTGCTTCAATACCAAATTTAAAATGTCAAATACTTCATATTAATAATATTTAATTTAAAGAAAATCAATTTCAAATAATGCACAGAATAAAAGAAACTAAGTTTCAACCAAACAGGTAAAACAATTAGCAGGAAAAGGTCGAGCAAATTTAAAGTATACAAATCAAATCAATGATGAAAAATATAACAAGATAAAATAATTTAATAAATGCGCAACAATGACCTACACAATTTAAAAATATAATCTTTCACATTTAGCCCGCGTACACACTCATCACCTCGTGTACACGACTTTCAACACATTTCAATAATTACATTAATATCAATTCTAGGGGAAATTTCCCCCACACAAAGTTAGACAAGTCACTTACCTCGACTTTCTCCAATTTAACCAATTAGTATGCTTTTTTCTCGATTTTCCGATTCCGGTCGACTCGTATCTAGTCATAATTAATTTGATACAGTCAATAAAAATTATAGAATCAATTCCATAAGAAAATTCTATATTGTTTTCAACAAAATTCGAAATTAACTCAAAAATGGCCCATGGGGCCCACGTCTCTGAATCTGGCGAAAGTTACGAAATATGAATGTTCATTCAACTATGAGTCCAACCATACCATTTTTACAAAAATCCGACATCAACTTGACCTCCAAATCTCAAATTCTCATTTTGAAATCCCTAGGCCCAAATCCTCTAATTTCACCTAAAAAACATGTATTCTATTCGAAATATTCAATGATAATCCAATATAATTGACTATCAATGATCACATATGACTTACCTCAAGTTTTCCTTGAATTCTCTCTCAAAATCGCCCCAAAAACCGTGCTTGAAGTTCCAAAAATGGCAAAACTCGGAACCCCCTTTGTTTTTAACATTTTGTCCAGGATTTTCACATTCGCGGTGATTTCTTCGCATCTGCGGTCTTCGCAGGTTTTCGCATCCGCGGTGATTTCTTCGCACCTTCGGACTTCGCACCCGCGATGACTGTTTTTGCACCCGCGGTCTTCGCACCTTCGGTGTTCTTTTTCGCACCCGCGGTGCCTGGACAGCCCATGCATTTTCGCTTCTGCGAATCATTCCTTGCATCCGCGAGCTCGCACCTGCGGCCCTTTTTCGCGCAGGTGCGATCACACCAGCAACCCAGCTGCTTCACCTCCTCCTCCAAATCTAAATTCGATCCGTTAAGCATCCGAAACTCACCCGAGGCCCTCGGGACCTCGTCCGGACATACCAACAAGTTCCATAACATAACACAGACCTACTCGAGGCCTCAAATCATATCAAACAACATCAAAATGACGAGTCATACCTCAAATAAAAATCTATGAACTTTGAATTTTCAAATTCTATATCTTGTGCCGTAATACATCAAATCAATCCGGAATGACTTCAAATTTTTTACACAAGTCATAAATGACATAACGAAGCTATTCCAATTTACATAATCAGATTCTGACCTCGATATCAAAAAGTCAACCCCCCGGTAAAACTTCCCAAAAATTTAACTTTTGGCATTTCAAGTCTAATTCTACTACGGACTTCCAAATAAAATTCTGATCACTCTCCTTAGTCCAAAATCACCATACGGAGCTGTTTGAATCATCAAAATTCTATTCCGGGGTCGTTTGCACATAATTCGACATCTAGTCACTATTTGAACTTAAACTTTTAATTTTTCATTAAAATTTTATATCTCGGGCTAGGGACCTCGGAATTTGATTCCGGGCATACGCCCAAGTCCCAATTCACAATACGGACCTACCGGAACTATCAAAACACTAATCTGAGTCCGTTTGCTTAAAATGTTGACCAAAGTCAACTCAGTTGAGTTTTAAAACTCTAATTCACATTTTAATCCATTTGTTTTTCACCTTAAAACTTTCCGGAAAATTTTACGGACTATGCACACAAGTCGAGGAATGATAAATAGTTCTTTTCGAGGTCTTAGAACACAAAATTAATTATTAAATTTAAAGATGACATTTTGGGTCATCACAATTATTTTGCTTCCTCACTATTTTTATGATCCAATGACACCGGCGAGAATGGTACCAAAAAAGAAAATAGTATTGTAACTAGGAGATTTGAGAAATGTTTAATCTTTTTCATGTAGTATTTCTAAATTAATATCCAATGATTATCTATATTTAACGAGAAAGTTTAAATTTTAAGATTATTTACATATAATCCAAATAACTCAAATACTTGATATGGTTAATATCCGCGCGGGTGATAATACTAGTATATATATTAAAGGAATAAAGTTACCATATATAATTGACATTATAATTAAGTCAAGTGACAAGCTAATAAATGTCAATAATATATGGTAACTTTATTCTATATTTGACTATGTTAGTCATATACAAACTAAATTTTAACTTTATTCAGTTTATATATACATATATAAACTGAATTTGAATTAAAAGTTAATTTTGAGTTTATAGATAAAGTTTTAAATTTTGAATTTAAATTAAAAATAAATATTTATCTTTTTTTTATCATGTTATCATACTTAATTCTGTTAATGATCATATGCAATCATGTTAGGAACTTTTGTTATATTTTCTAATTATTTAAATACTACTTCGCCTCTGGCAAAAACAAAACTACTTCATATAACTATAAAACTCTTTCACATTTAAAACCCTATAATTATAGTTCTTTAAAACACTACAACTAGATTTGAATAAAGCGAATTTCTTTTAAAATAAATGTAATATATAGGGTACACGCCTATGTTTATCCAAATAACAATAAAGAGTTTAAAAATCGAATAAAAGTTTACTTACATATATAATGAAGTAAACATACATGCCAGAGAAAGAAACATCACAAAAATCAGTCAATATTAAAAAAATAGTTGTTTTTTCCTTTTCTTTTTGAAGAATATTTGTTTGAAGAGTCAATTTGTATAAATGGGCATCAAACAAATAACAAAACTTTGGCTATACTACCGCATGCGTATCAATATCACAATTTGCACTTCAAGTGCCCAAATATTTCAATTTGCCAAAATAAATCAAAGATATTTTTCCACAATAAAGAGCTCACAGCTCATGCCAACATAAATCATCAATAATATTTTTTCACAATAAAGAGCCAACGGCTCCATCACAATGAGTACAAAAATCTTACAAAACTATTCAGGAATAAATAATTTAGCAAAATAATATTTCAAATCTTTAATACGTTGCTTCAATACCAAATTTAAAATGTCAAATACTTCATATTAATAATATTTAATTTAAAGAAAATCAATTTCAAATAATGCACAAAATAAAAGAAACCAAGTTTCAACCAAACAGGTAAAACAATTAGCAGGAAAAGGTCGAGCAAATTTAAAGTATACAAATCAAATCAATGATGAAAAATATAACAAGATAAAATAATTTAATAAATGCGCAATAATGATCTACACAATTTAAAAATATAATCTTTCACATTTAGCCCGTGTACATACTCGTCACCTCGTGTACACGACTTTCAACACATTTTAATAATCACATTAATATCAATTCTAGGGGAAATTTCCCCCACACAAAGTTAGACAAGTCACTTACCTCGACTTTCTCCAATTTAACCAATTAGTATGCTTTTTCTCGATTTTCCGATTCCAGTCGACTCGTATCTAATCATAATTAATTTGATACAGTCAATAAAAATTATAGAATCAATTCCATAAGAAAATTCTATATTGTTTTCAACAAAATCCGAAATTAACTCAAAAATGGCCCGGGGGCCCACGTCTCTGAATCCGGCGAAAGTTACGAAATATGAACGCCCATTCAACTACGAGTCCAACCATACCATTTTTACAAAAATCCGACATCAACTTGACCTCCAAATCTCAAATTCTCATTTTGCAATCCCTAGGCTTAAATCCTCTAATTTAACCTAAAAAACATGTAATCTATTCGAAATATTCAATGATAATCCAATATAATTGACTATCAATGATCACATGTGACTTACCTCAAGTTTTCCTTGAATTCTCTCTCAAAATTGCCCCAAAAACCGTGCTTGAAGGTCCAAAAATGGCAAAACTCGGAACCCCCTCTGTTTTTAACATTTTGTCCAGGATTTTCGCATTCGCGGTGATTTCTTCGCACTTGCGGTCTTCCCACGTTTTCGCATCCGCGGTGATTTCTTCGCACCCACGATGACTGTTTTTGCACCCGCGGTCTTCGCACCCTCGGTGTTCTTTTTCGCACCCGCAGTGCCTGGACAGCCCATGCATTTTTCGCTTCTGCGAATTATTCCTCGCATCCGCGAGCTCGCACCTGCGGCCCTTTTTCGTGCAGGTGCGATCACACCAGCAACCCAGCTGCTTCACCTCCTCCTCCAAATCTAAATTCGATCCGTTAAGCATCCGAAACTCACCCGAGGTCCTCGGGACCTCGTCCGAACATACCAACAAGTTTCATAACATAACACGGACCTACTCGAGGCCTCAAATCATATCAAACAATATCAAAATGACGAGTCGTACCTCAAATAAAAATCTATGAACTTTGAACTTTCAAATTCTATATCTTGTGCTGAAATACATCAAATCAATCCGGAATGACTTTAAATTTTTTACACAAGTCATAAATGACATAACGAAGCTATTCCAATTTACATAATCAGATTCTGACCTCGATATCAAAAAGTCAACCCCCCCGGTCAAACTTCCCAAAAATTCAACTTTTGGCATTTCAAGTCTAATTCTACTACAGACTTTCAAATAAAATTCTGATCACGCTCCTAAGTCCAAAATCACCATACAGAGCTGTTTAAATCATCAAAATTCTATTCCGGGGTCGTTTGCACGTAATTCGACATCTAGTCACTATTTGAACTTAAACTTTTAATTTTTTTATTAAAATTCCATATCTCGGGCTAGGGACCTCGGAATTTGATTCCGGGCATACGCCCAAGTCCCAATTCACAATATGGACCTACCAGAACTATCAAAACACTAATCCGAGTCCGTTTGCTTAAAATGTTGACCAAAGTCAACTCAGTTGAGTTTTAAAACTCTAATTCATATTTTAATCCATTTGTTTTTCACCTGAAAACTTTCCGGAAAATTTTACGGACTACGCACACAAGTCGAGGAATGATAAATAGTGCTTTTTGAGGTCTTAGAACACAAAAATAATTATTAAATTTAAAGATGATATTTTGGGTCATCACAATTATTTTGCTTCCTCACTATTTTTATGATCCAATGACACCGGCGAGAATGGTACCAAAAAAAAAATAGTATTGTAACTAGGAGATTTGAGAAATGGTTAATCTTTTTCATGTAGTATTTCTTAATTAATATCCAATGATTATCTATATTTATCGAGAAAGTTTAAATTTTAAGATTATTTACATATAATCCAAATAACTCAAATACTTGATATGGTTAATGTCCGCGCGGGTGATAATACTAGTATATTTATTAAAGAAATAAAGTTACCATATATAATTGGCATTATAGTTAAGTCAAGTGGCAAGCTAATAAATGTCAATAATATATGGTAACTTTATTCTATATTTGACTATGTTAGTCATATACAAACTGAATTTTAACTTTGTTCAGTTTATATATACATATATAAACTGAATTTGAATTAAAAGTTAATTTTGAGTTTATAGATAAAGTTTTAAATTTTGAATTTAAATTAAAAATAAATATTTATCATTTTTTATCATGTTATCATACTTAATTCGGTTAATGATCATATGCAATCATGTTAGGAACTTTTGTTATATTTTCTAATTATTTAAATACTACTTCGCCTCTGGCAAAAACAAAACTACTCCATATAACTATAAAACTCTTTCACATTTAAAACCCTATAATTATAGTTCTTTAAAACACTGCAGCTAGATTTGAATAAAGCGAATTTCTTTTAAAATAAATGTAATATATAGGGTACATGCCTATGTTTATCCAAATAATAATAAAGAGTTTAAAAATCGAATAAAATTTTACTTACATATATAATGAAGTAAACATACATGCCGGAGAAAGAAACATCACAAAAATCAGTCAATATTAAAAAAAATAGTTGTTTTTTCCTTTTCTTTTTGAAGAATATTTGTTTGAAGAGTCAATTTGTATAAATGGGCATCAAACAAATAACAAAACTTTGGCTATACAATTGCTATCATTAATTTCAATTTAGCACATTCTAGGAATTGAAGGGCATAAGCTGAAACCCCCTCATTTAGCTACAGTCAAGCCAATATTGCAAGAGTATAATATTTTTTTCATTGAAGAATGTTAGTTTTGAATCATTAGATTATGTGAAAGGTTTTTGTTTCTCGAACTCAACAAGAGAGATATTAGTTTCTAATTGATAGTTTTAGCATAGCGATTTTCAAGTGTAACAAAGAGTATATTTTAAAAAGAAATTTGGTATGACGTGATTTTATTTTAAATGTAAACAAATTATTTCAAAAAAACTCTTTACTTTTTTCTACTTCAAAGATAATAAAAATATAAGATATTTTTGAACATTAGTAGAGAGTTTTTAAATTATTATAATAGAAGTCATATCATGGATAAACTCAAAAAACCAAAATCTTATGGAATATTTACATAAATATCTGGCCAGATTTATTGTTTACTTTTTATAGCTAATATAAATAGATGATATACCGACAACACATAATTATACACATATTATATGTGGAATATATATAAATTACACATCCTTCAATTTTTTAATTTAAGTGGTCGGGTGAGTACCTATTTTGGTTGATTAGGTAAAGCCAAAAGAAAAATATGAAAGAATTTCAACCAAAGACTAAAAATATAAATAAAGTTCTTATTGTTATAAAACAAAGACTATAAAGTAAATAAATCGAAGACAAGTATAGAGGGAGATTGATATTTTGATTCAACTTCAAACTCATGTACATAATGAACTGAAAACTCCTCTATTTATAGAAAAAAAGAAGCAGCTGTGAGGCTTTTCAGAAAGCAGCTGCGAGGCTTTTCAGGAAACAGCTGCGAGGCTTTTCTTGAGCTGCTTGTAAGCTGTCAGCATAAGCTTCTTGCAACCTGCCTGTTTAATAAGAAGTTGTTGCAAATCATTTCATTGAGTTTCTTGCAACCTGCCTGGATCAGCTGCTTGTAGATAAACTTCAATAGAGTACCAAACGGATAGTCTTCTTCAGGAAGATTATCTATAACGGAGTAATAAATGGACATCCACATTATAATTATTTTTATAACACTCCCCCTTGGATATTCATTAAAAGATATTGTGCCTCGTGTTAAAACCTTATTAGGAAAAACCTAGTGGAAAACATTCTAGTAAAGAAAAAAGAGTACACATATTTAGTAATACGCAATTCTAGCTGCCTCATTAAAAACCTTAAAAAAAACCCATGGGAAAAACCTTAATAAGGAAAAAAGAGTACAACGCGTATTTCACTCCCCCTCATGAAAATCTCGTTCCAAATATCCGAGTCTCCGCATACCAATCTTGTATACCATCTTCTCAAAAGTTGAAGTTGGCAAAGATTTAGTGGACAAATCTGCTGGATTGTCACTTGAACGAATTTGTTGTACATCGATGTCACCATTTTTCTGAAGATCATGTGTGTAGAATAATTTTGGTAAAATGTGCTTCGTTCTATCTCCTTTTATAAATCCTCCCTTTAATTGGGCTATGCATGCAGCATTGTCTTCATATAATATTGTGGGGTATTTTTTTTATCACATTCCAACCCACATTTTTGTCGAATAAAAAGAATCACTGATCTCAACCATACGCATTCCCTACTTGCTTCATGAATAACTATTATCTCAGCATGATTTGAAGAAGTAGCAGCAATAGATTGCTTTGTGAAGCGCCATGATATGACAATACATCCACATGTAAACACATACCCGATTTGAGATCGAACTTTATGGGAATAAGATAAATAACCCGCATCTGCATAACTAATATGATATGCACCACCTTTGTTAGCATTAGCAAGATACACAAGTGCACCAATTGCACTGAGATAGAGTATTTCAGGACCAAGGAGTTCTTCATCCTCTTCTAGAGGTCAGAACGGATCCTTATTCACTTCAAGTGATCGAACACCCATTTGGTGTACTTAATGGGTGTGCTTTGTCCATGTAAAAGAGTTTTAAGATATTTTCTGTATAGACAGATTGATGGATAAAGATCATGTATGCTAAATATTCAATTTGCAGACTAAGACAAAGTTTTTCCCCTTTGGAGCTCTTCTGGAGTTCCTATGAGATTTATGTCATTAACATAAACAACAAGTATAACAAATTATGATGTTGTTTTCTTTGTAAAAATGCATGGACAAATGCCATCATTTATATAACCTTCATTCATCAATTCAGTGAGGCGATTACATCACATGCGCCCTGATGGTTTTAAATCATACAAAGATTTTTGTAATCTAATTGAGTATATTTCTCGAGACTTTGAATTATATGCTTCAAGCATTTTAAATCCTTCAGGTATCTTTATATAAATTTGATCAAATGAGTCATATAGGTTATGACTTGCATCTAAATGGCATGACATCTTCAGGTGTCTGGACTCCATGTCTGATCCTCACAATATTGTGCACTGTATTGTATCAAATATATCATTGACGATCGTTTTGTATCGGTTCTTAAGCGACATAACTTGTTGAGATCTCATCACTTTCCTTATTTTCAGGTACCTAAACTTCTTCTGGAGTTTCATGAAATGTTATGTCGTGGGCTCTTCTAGAGCTCATTTCCTCCTCATTATGATCATTTGCTCCTATCATTTTTCAAGGATTGTTACCTTTGGAACCGATTGGTTTACTACACTTCATGCGTGCAGTAAACTTTATCCTTCGGGGACTTTAATTTTAATAGGAGTATTTGCAGCTGAAATATGATATTAACTTTTGGATAAGCAAATGCTTCTATCATTTGACTTGAATTATCTTTTGAATGAGGATCATACTAATGTTAATTCGATTCATATAACATATTTTTCAACTTCTTATTCCATCCCCCTAATGTTAGAAAAACTAACATATATCCCAAATCTTCTCTTGGCAAACCTATCTTTGTACTTTATGGTAGAGAAATTAATCATATACCACGCATCAAAAGTTATTAGATAGTAAAAATATTTGGTTTCTGATCCTAAAGCAATTGTGAGGGGAGGACTTATCATATTTTGTTGGTCCGATGCATACAAGTGCTGTTGTATGCAGTTTAGAAAATCTTAGACCAACATATGAGGCTTTGTTTTCATAAGCAATAGTTTAGCCATTAATATGAGGTATTCAATGCTAAACTAGCTTGGATATAAACCAGCATCATCAAGATGAACTATCTTGATTTCATAATCTGAAAATTATGCTCTTAATTGAGAAAGGCAATTTCAAATGCCAAACTGCAGGTTGACAATAAACACACATGTAACCATCTCAAATATGCATCTATAAGTGGTTCACATGTTAGGTGAATGGGCCCATATTTACCTTTTATATATTCCAGAATTCAGGGGTCTTAGTCCCAACTTTAGCTGGTATAATCAATTTATTATGAGAACAAGCAACACAAGATAATTGTTGAAGAATCTTCTAGTTCTTCAGTATATGCTTATCTGAATTCTCAAATAGCTCATTTAAAAGTGGAAAATGAAAACTTCAAGTTTAACTGTCATGACCCAAAAACCTAACATGTCATGATGGAGTCTATCATGGTACTAGGCAAGCTGACTCATTCCAAAACAAATCGGGAGTTCAAATCAAAATAAAAATGCTGAAAAGAAAAGCCTGACATCGGGGTGTCACTAGTCATGAGCATCTACTACAATATGTCTAACAATATCAAGACTAACTCAGTCTGGAAAATAGTTAAATACAACTAAAGGAAGATAAGAGGGAGAAGAACAGGGCTGCGATCGCCAGGCAGCTACCTTGCTATCCCCCGGGAAAATCTGCAACCAGAATATTCAACAACCACTACCGTGTCCAGCTACACCTGGATCTGCACGCAAGGTGCATAAAGTAACCTGAGTACGTCAACTCAGTAAGTAACAACAATAAATAAAGACTGAGCAATAGTGACGAGCAATAAAGCATATAACGTTCATATCAGGAAATCTCAGTAAAATACCACATGCTTTTAAAATAAGGATTTGAATCGAAACATCTCGTTTAAACCCAGTTCCAGTAAAATCATTTAAAGATATTTTTCAACAGTTTTCAAACAGAGGAAAAATGCAAAGGTGAGCAAAAATGATGAAATCATAAACAGTCCCTCGGGCAAACCTCACAGTCACTCGTGCCACTCGGGCATACCTCACAATCACTCTTGCTACTCGGGCATACCTCACAATCACTCTTGCCACTCGGACATACCTCACAATCACTCATGCCTCCCAGTCACTCAGCACTCGGCACTCGACACTCGCACTCAGTAGGTACCTGCACTCACTGGGGGGTGTACAGACTCCGGAGGGGCTCCTTCAGCCCAAGCGCTATATCAAGCCAAATCATGGCATAAATCACTTAGGCCCTCGGCCTATATCGAACATGCCGCCGCATGCATCCCGATCCCATAAATATTCTCACAAATCAGGCCCTCGGCCTCACTCAGTCATAAACCTCTCAAGCCACTCGGGCATTTCAGTAAAAACAGGGCATTCGGCCCAAAACAACATTTATATGCATCAAAAAAGAGTCATAAAACTGAGTTATGCAGTAAACAAGTATAACCATGACTCAGTATAGATTTTCAATCGAAAACAGTGAGAGGATAGTAAGAAAAGGCCCCTAAGGGTCCAAACAGCACTGGCACAAGGCCCAAACATGGCATTTAGCCCAATTTACAGGATCTCTTTCTAAAACACATAAGTATCATATAGTTTTAACAAAATATACAAATTTATAGTTGCTACGGGACCGACCAAGTCACGATCCCCAACAGTGCACGCCCACACACCCGTCACCTAGCATGTGCGTCACTTAAAAATAGTAGAATGATAAAAAATTCGGGGTTTTATCCCCTCAGGACTAGATTTACAATCCTTACTTACCTCAAACCGGTCAAATCTCTACCCCAAAATGCTCTTGCTTCTCGACGCGGCCTCCAAATGCTCCGAATCTATTCACAATCAGTACAATACCATTAATATACACTAATGGAATGAATTCCACAAGAAAAACTATCAAATTAGCCCAAAACCCAAAATTGGCTCAACCTGGCCACCGGGCCCACGTCTCGAAATCCGACAAAATTTATAAAACTAAAAAGCTCATCCACTCACGAGTCCATACATACAAAATTTATCAAATTCCGACCTCATTTGGTCCCTCAAATCCCCAAATCAAACTCTCTAATTCCCAAGCCCTAATCCCCTCATTCTCATACCTAGTTTCCACTAATTACATGATTAAACAACGGAAAATTATCATAAACACGAGTATTAGGGCTCAAGTAACTTACCTCAATGAAAACCCCCTTGATTCCCTCTTCAAATCTCTCCCAAAAGCTCCAAAATCGAATAGAAATGGTGAAGAATGCACCAAAATTCGCAAAGTGTGCAATACATACCTTCTGCCCAGGCTTCTCGCACCTGCGGCCTTTTACTCGCACCCGCGTGACCGCACATGCGGTCCAAACAACCACACCTGTGCAAGTCACTTAAACGCCTAGACTCCGCACCTGCGGGCTCGCAGGTGCGGCCAAGCTTGCGCACCTGCGCTTGATCCCCAGCTTCCAAAATTCTGTGTCTGCGATCACCTTCCGCGCCTGCAACCCTCGTACCTGCGGCTCCCTTTTTTCGCAGGTGCGGAAACACCAGAAAACACACACCAGCAGATTTTCAACAACTCACCAACACCAAAAACAATTCCGCTAAGCATCCGAAACACACCTGAGGCCCTCGGGACCTCAACCAATAATACTAACGAGTCACATATCAATATACGAACTAAGTCGAGCCTTTGGAACACTCAAAACTACATCAAAACACCAAATCCACCTCGGATTCAAGCCTAAGAACTTTCAAATTTTCAAATTCGGCAACCGATGCCGAAACCAACCAAACCACATCCCAATGATCTCAAATTTTGCACACAGGTCACAAATGACACTACGAACCTACTCCAACTTTTGAAATTCCATTCCGACCCCGATATCAAATTTTCCATTGCCGGCTGAAATCGTCAAATTTCCAAACTTACGCCAATTCAACCCTAATTCCACTCCGAACCTCCAAATCACATTTCGGACGCGCTCCTAAGTCCAAAATCACCTAACAAAGCAAATGGAACCATCAAAATTCCAATCCGAGGTCAAATGCTAAAAAGTCAAATTTGGTCAACTCTCCCATTTAAAGCTTCAACAATGAAATTCTTTCTTTCAATTCGGTTCTGAAATACTTGCAAACCAAAACCGACGATTCATACAAGTCAAAGTACATCATACGGAGCTACTCATGCCCTCAAACAACCGAGCGAAGTGCAAATGTTCACAACGACCGATCGGGTCGTTACATTATCATGGCATGTGCTATCTCTTAGTAAACTTCTGGTTTACTATAGCATAAACTTTTGCATCAGTAAACTTTTGATTTACTGATGCTACTTTTGTATCAGTAAATTTTTGGTTTACAGTAGCTACTTTTGCCTCAGTAAAACTTCTGGTTTACTGTGACTGCTTTTGCATTAGTAAGCTTTTGGTTTACTATGATACATGATATAGTATAAATTAAAGAATAAGGCGGGTCACTTCTCATATACATATTATTTTACCCTCTATGATTGTGGAAACATAAAGATTTTTCATCTTTCAGTCATTTGTAGTCTCAATATGATAACCATTTATTAGTAAACTTCAGGTTTGCTACAACATATATTTTGACCATAATCATATAATATGAATGACATATTTGTATATAAGCTCTTTGAGAGACTTCATTTATTATCCACAATCTAATATTTATCCGACACTACTGGTGTCATGTGTTTTCTAGACAAACAGTTAGATCTTCAGGAGCTTTTGATAAATTTTGTACTACCAAATATTATTCAGACACATCTGGTGTCATGAGAGAAAATCATAATTAAATGAACAAAATAAAAACAATTCTAAATTTATAAATGACGAAAATAAAGAATTTTAATATTTGTTTTTACCACTACACAATATTTTCCTGCTTCAGGAGTAAATTATAATTATTTACTACTTCAGGAGAAATTTGAAATTTGAAATATTAAGAATATATTCTCTCAATCGTATTACCTCTTCTGGAGGTGAATCGTAATATATTTACATCAAGAGCGCGTTCATATTTACAACTTTATTAATATTATCACATTCACTTCAGGGAATGTATTAATATTTATGAAAACTCTCATCCTTTAGGAAATCGAACAAAATTATCTGAATGCGCATTAATCACACTATTCCGGGAGAAAATCGAGGCGTGCATGTAATATAGAGAATATTACTCTAGATTATCTTTAATCGTAACCATAGAAAGCCTAAATTATCACTTCTAGTGGTCATAGGCATATACCACTTCTAGTGGTGTCACGACCCCAAATTCCCTCCATAGGATGTCGTGATGGAACCTAGTCTCTGAAACTAGGTAAGCCTATCAATGCGGAATAATAATAAATATCTGAAATAAATAAACTACAATTCAAACAATTTCAACTCCCAAAACCCGGTAGAAATAAGTCACAAGCTTCTAAGAATTTATGCTCTATGTCTCTATACATCAGAGTCTAAAGCAAATAAGGAAGACAACATAGTAAGATAGAAAGGGACTCTGGAATCTGCGGACGCTGGCAGATATACCTCGAAGTCTCCTCGTACCGCTAGTTTACTGATGCGGGTTCTGATAAGATGTACCTGGATCCGCACAAAAAGATGTGCATAAGCGTAGTATGAGTACACCACAGCGGTACCCAGTAAGTGCCAAGCCTAACCTCGGTAGAGTAGTGACGAGGTCAGGTCAGGCCCTACTAGAGAATAAATAATGGCATGGTAAAATGTTTAAACAATATTATAAGATAAAATGACAAAGGAAATGAATCAAGTAGTATGTCACATTTAATTACATCAAATAATGGCAAATAAATACCTCGTGGAAACAAAACAGAATTCTTTTCAACTTGAAGAAAATCACAACAATAATCAAAGGCAACTGCGGCCATAAATCAATATCAACAAGGGCACTCCCGAGGTACCGCCTCGTAGTCCCAAATCATAAACAAATTCACAATATCTCATTTCCATATCTCACCGCGGGAGCCTTCACAATTTATTTTAAAGAAAATATTTTTCCCGAAATAGCATCCCGCGTTTTAGCCATCCTTATCACACCGCATGACTTCTAGTAGTTTCCCCACTAGCCACGTGTATCAAGCCACCCTTATCTCACCGCATGCGTTTCAATACCAAGACCTTATACCACCGCATGCGTATCAATATCACAATATATCACAATTTGTATCTCAGGTGCTCAAATAATTTAACTTGCCAAAATAATTCAACAACAATATTTTTCCACAATAAAGAGCTCACGGCTCCATCACAATGAGTACCAAAAAACAAATCTTATGAAAATATTCAAGAATAAATAATTCAGGAAAATAATATTTTAAATTTTTAATATGTTGCTTCAATATCAAATTTAAAAATTTCAAATACTTCATATTAATAATATTTAATTTAAAGAAAATCAACCTTCAAATAATGTACAGTATAAAAGAAACCAAGTTTCAATTAAACAGGCAAAACAATTAGCAGAAAAAGGTCAAACAAATTTAAAATGTATATCACAGATCATGATGAAGAATATAACAAGATAAAATAATTTAATAAATGCGCAACAATGATCTATACATATCAATTCTAGGGGAATTTTCCCCCATACAAGGTTAGACAAGTCACTTACCTCGACTTGCTCCAATTTAACCAAGTATTATGCTTTTTCCTCGATTTTCCGAATCCGAACGACTCGTATCTAGTCATAATTAATTCGATACAGTCAACCAAAATTATAGAAATCAATTTCATAAGAAAATACTATATTTTTAAATAAAATCCAAAATTAGCTCAAACATCGCATGTGGGGCCCACACCTCATAATCCGGCGAAACTTACAAAATCCGATAACCCATTCAATTACGACTCCAACCATAGCAGTTTCACTCAAATCCGACTCTGAATCGATACCGAAATTTCAAAAATTCGTTTCTATGAGATTTTTCTAAAATTTTCCAAATTTCAATCTCAAAACACTAATTAAATGGTGAAAACAATGATATATTTGTGTATATAGACCAAATCCGAGCTCCAATAACTTACACTAAATGTCTTTCCTTGAAAATCTTTCAAAAGTCGCCTCTATTCAAGCTCACGTTTGTCAAAAATGGCAAATGGGTTGAATGCCTCTGTTGTTATAACTTACAGATCTGTCCAGTTCGATTTTGGGAGCTCGATCTGTCCAGTTCGATCTTGGAAGCTCGATCTTTCCAGTTCGATCTCGGGAGCTCGATCTTGGGAGCTCGGTCTCGGGAGCTCGATCTTGGGAGCTCGATCTTGACAGGGACCTCGATTTTGTCAGGGACCTCGATTTGTCAGGGACCTCGATTTGTTAGGGACCTCGATATTTTTAGGGACCTCGATTTTGACAGGCAGCCCGATTTTGACAGGCAGTACAATTTTGGCAGGCAGTCCGATTTGGCAGCATTTCCAGCAGAAAAATTGCAGCAGCTTTTGTAGCAGCTAAGTCCCACTTTTGATCTATTATCCATCTGAAACTCACCCGAGGCCCTCAGGACCTAAACCCAATACACCAACAAGTCCTAAAATATCATACGAACTTATTTGAAACCTCAAATCACATCAAACAGTGCTAAAATCACGAATCACACATAGATTCAAGCCTAATGAACTTTGAAACTTTCAATTTCTACAAACAACACCGGAACCTATCAAATCAAGTCCGATTGACCTCAAATTTTGTACGCAAGTCATAAATGACATAACGGAGCTATGAAAATTTTCAGAATCGGATTTCGACCCCGATATCAAAAAGTCAACTCCCAGGTCAAACTTCCAAACTTTAAATTCCTATTTTAGCCATTTCAAGCCTAATTTCACTACGGACTTCCAAATAAAATTCCGATCACGCTCCTAAGTCCAAAATCACCATACGGAGCTGTTAGAATCATTAAAATTCTATTACGGGGTCGTCTGCACAAAATTCGACATCCGGTCACTATTTGAACTTAAACTTTTAAGTTTTCATCAAAATTTCATATCTCGGGCTAGGGACCTCGGAATTTGATTCCGGGCATACGCCCAAGTCTCAAATCACGATACGGACCTACCAGAACTGTTAAAAAACTAATCCGAGTTCATTTTCTCAAAATGTTGACCAAAGTTAACTCAGTCGAGGAATGATAAATAGTGCTTTTCAAGGTCTTAGAACACAGAATTAATTATTAAATTTAAAGATGACCTTTTGGGTCATCACATTCTCCACCTCTAAAACAAACGTTCGTCCTCGAACGGAGTTATAAAAAGTACCTGAGCTGGTGAATAAGTGTGGATAATGGCTGCGTATATCATGCTCGGTCTCCCAAGTTGCCTCCTCGACTGGATGACCCCTCCACTGAACCTTCACGGAAGCAATGTTCTTTGACCTCAGCTTTCGAACCTGCCTATCTAAAATAGCCACTGGTTCCTCAACATAAGATAGATCCTTATCCAACTAAACCAAACTGAAGTCTAACACATGAGACGGATCCCCGTGATATTTCTGAAGCATAGAAACATGGAATACCGGATGAACTGCAGAGAGACTAGGTGGTAGCGCAAGTCTGTAAGCCACCTCTCCAACTCTTTCAAGAATCTCAAAAGGCCCAATATACCTAGGGCTCAACTTTCCCTTCTTCCCGAACCTCATCACACCCTTCATAGGTGAAACCCGGAGCAATACCCACTCACCAATACCCGCTCACCAACCATGAATGCAACATCGCGAACCTTCCGATCCGCATAACTCTTCTGTCTAGATTGGGATGTACGAAGTCGATCCTGAATCAACTTAACCTTTTCCAAGGCATCCTGAACCAAGTATGTACCCAATAGTCTAGCCTCACCCGATTCGAACCAACCCACTGGGGACCGGCACCGCCTACCATACAAGGCCTCATACGGAGCCATCTAAATGCTTGACTGGCAATTGTTATTGTAAGAAAACTCCGCAAGTGGTAAGAACTGATCCCAAGAACCCCCCAAATCTATCACACACGCACGAAGCATATCCTCCAGTATCTTAATAGTGTGTTCTGACTGCTCATCCGTCTGAGGGTGAAATGTTGTACTCAACTCTACCCGAGTACCCAACTCATGTTGTACTGCCCTCCAAAATCGTGAGGTAAACTGTGTACCCCGATCAGAGATGATAGATACCGGTACACCGTGAAGTCTGACAATCTCGCGAATATATACCTGAGCCAGCTGCTCTGAAGAGTAAGTAGTAATCACAGGAATGAAATGAGCTGATTTGGTCAGCCTATCCACAATCACCCAAATGCATCAAACTTCCGCTGAGTCTGTGGGAGCCCAACAACGAAATCCATAGTGATCCGCTCCCATTTCCATTCTGGAATCTCTAACTTCTAAAGTAATCCACCCAGTCGCTGATGCTCATATTTCACCTGTTGACAATTTAGACACCGAGATACATACCCCACTATGTCTTTCTTCATCCGCCTCCACCAATAGTATTGTCTCAAGTCCTGATACATCTTTGCAGCACCCGGATGAATGCAGTACCGTGAACAGTAAGCCTCCTGGAGAATCAACTCACGCAAGCCATCCACATTAGGCACACATAGCCTGCCCTGCATCAGTAATACATCGTCATCTCCAATAGTGACTTCCTTGGCATCACCGTGCTAAACTGTGTCCTTAAGGACAAGCAGATGGGGGTCATCATACTGGCGTTCCCTGATACGATCATAAAGAGAATACTGAGAAACCACGCAAGCCAAAACTCGACTCGACTCAAAAATATCCAATCTAACAAACTGGTTGGCCAAGGCCTGAACATCCAAGGCCAAAGGCCTCTCTGGTACCGGTAAATATGCTAAACTGCCCAAACTTTCCGCCTTACGACTCAAGGCATCGGCCATCACATTGGCCTTCCCAGGATGATAGAGAATGGTGATATAATAATCCTTAAGCAACTCCAACCACCTCCGCTGCCACAAATTAAGATCATTCTATTTAAATAGATGCTATAGACTTCGGTGATCGGTGTAGACCTCACAATGGACACCGTACTAATAATGCCGCCAAATCTTCAAGGCATGAACAATAGTTGCTAACTCAAGGTCATGGACTAGATAATTCTTCTCATGTACCTTTAATTGTCGGGACGCGTAGGCAATCACCCTACCTTCTTACATCAGCACTATGCCGAGACCAATACGCGATGCATCACAATACACAGTATAAGACCCTCGACCTGTAGGTAATACCAACATTGGGGTTGTAGTCAAAGTTGTCTTGAGCTTTTGGAAGCTCTCCTCATATTCCTCGGTCCATCTGAACGGAGCACCCTTCTGGGTCAATTTGGTCTTAATAGTTGTTCATAATCAATTACAGAATCATCAATTAACTTTATGTTAACAAAAATCTCATATCAAACTTTCACAATACTGATAACGAGACACGAGGCATGAAGACCTCAAAATTATTTACCCTAATTAATGAGTCACATTTAACGTCACCTGGGCAGGAACCTATCTCGTAGGTTAAAACTCAATAATTACAACACAAATTTGGCAAGTATGCACAAAGGATTTCATATAAGTATTTTCAAGTAAGCCTAACATATATGACTCCCTATTAGTACTATAGTACAAATTGAATCTCACAAGGGAGAACTTAAACACAAGATTTTTCCTCACAAGGATCTCGTCCTTATATAACTTCCACCGCAGCTCGTAGCCCGGTTTAAACATATCAGTTTATTTTAAAAATGCGAGGATCTCGTCCTCAGTTCTGAATCATAAGTAATATGCACACCGTGCCAATCAAAACTTTCCATTTGCTCCTTCTAAATAATTTCCGTTAAATAAAATCGCAACACATAATGAACCCCATACCGGTAGGGCATATAATTCACAATTTGTAATTAATTTTCCGTAAATTACATCAAAACTTACTGAAATGAGTAACAAAAAACCACATTTAGCCTCACAGGTCTTATTAGTGACCAACATGGAATGATGGGCGTAGTTATCTCCATGGAATCTCCCAACAGGAGTAAACATATAAGTAGATTATAGAATTATGAAGCTTACTCATAAGTGGAGCACCATAGAAGAGCTCGTTTCGATATTGAGAACCGAATCAAGTTAAGGAAATTATTCCTTTATATTATATCAAGGTCGTATCTGTAACGACACCAACTGATGTAGCGACCTCCGCCATTCCATAAAAAAATATCAACGGCTGGGTCTCCACCTCTAGGACGCTTTCTACCCGCCTGTCCTCCACCCCTAACTAGTCGTGTTGGTGGTGTAGTAACTTCAATGGGGCACGTAGCCTGAGTGCTTTGATGAAATATGTCTCTCCCAAGTTTGGGACAATTTTCTCATGATGTGCCCAGTATCACCATATTCATAACAACCCCTTTGCGGGTTTGGCTGCCCATATTGAGTCTATGCTAGATAACTGGAATAACCATTGTAGGAACTCATGTCGGTGGTACATTAAAAAAACTTACTAGAGCACCCCGAGTAATCCAATGCAACGACTGGGCTGGCCGACTGCCCAAGCCCCCGCCATAATGATATATACTTGCAGAGTAGAATCCACTGAATCCCCCAAAAACCTCGAGATGTCTTGGTTTCCTTACTTTCCTTTTTCCTCACCCCGAACACATTCTAATATCTTGGTAATTTGTATAACTAGCATAAATGAAGTATCAACTTGTAGATCCCGAGTCGTACAAAATTTTACGATCATAATTGAGTCCTTTAATGAGTCTCTGGACTCGCCCTCTGGCTGTAGGAAGCAAAGTAGGAGTATGACGGGCTAACTTATTGAACTTGATGGCATATTCTGACAGCGTCAATGGTGACCTGACGCAATCGTTCAAACCCTATGCGCCACGCATTACAGAGAGTCCAGGAAAAAAACTCTTTCAAAAGCATTTCTGAGAACTAAGCCAACTAGGCGGTGTTGCATTGACAGATCTGCCCTCTTCATAGTGGAACCACGAACACCGGTGGAGAATTATCTCTCCCAAGGCAAATTTCTTCTTTTGTTATGCTGACTCAACACTGTTGAGCTGACCCATTTCTTAACATACTCTTCGATTCTTCTTTGGGGTAACCCTTACCCCTATTTATACACAACGATCACAAAAGTAGAGCTCCATACAGACAAATCTTGTCACGAACCACATTGTCCAGACTCTCGCCAACAAGTGTACTTCCTCCGAAGCACCTCAAAATCCGCAACCGTGACGTCCACGTTGAGTAGACCTTCTGCAAATTTAGAGTTGTTTCTATAACTCCTTTGGTACTGAAGTATATGATTATTAAGGAGGCAGACATACCATAAGTCCCAACCTTATCCTCTACAAAATCTCAGGCCTCAAACATGTGTACATTTTTAGGGAACCTTTCAGTACCACATATATACATTTCAAGGCAAAACTGACATAACACATGACCCCGCAATCCATCCATTGATAGTAGACTCCACCCACTCAGCGCAAAGTCATAGGTCATAGTCCAATGATCCACAATAATAACCTTCACAGCTCGTATAAATCAACCATATGCCAACATCCGTTGCACCCTGCTACATGATTCACTAGGTGATCTCTCAATACGTCCGCATCTTCAGTCGGAACCACACATTGAGGCAATGTTTGAGCATCTCTGGCTCCCTCCTAGTCCATCTGCAGCATCACGAACCGTCAACGCATAACTGATACCAAGTGTGCAATGTCATACACGAGTGTATACAAAGGAATATAAGATATATGTTTCAAACTATATCAATGCCGCACGATAAGGAATCAAAGAAGTGAATATTTCCTAACAGTTCCATAGCCTCTCGAAGATAAGTACAGATGTGTCCGTACCGATCCACAAGATTTTACTAAACCTGCTTGTGACTCATAACACCTATGAACCTAGAGCTCTGATACCAACTTGTCACGACCCCAAATTCCCTCAGTAGGATGTCGTGATGGCACCTAGTCTCTGAGACTAGGTAAGCCTATCAATGCGGAATAATAATAAATATCTGAAATAAATAAACTACAATTCAAACAATTTCAACTCCCAAAACCCGGTAGAAATAAGTCACAAGCTTTTAAGAATTTATTCTCTATGTCTCTATACATCAGAGTCTAAAGCAAATAAGGAAGACAACATAGTAAGATAGAAGGGGACTCCGGAGTCTGCGGACGCTGGCAGATATACCTCGAAGTCTCCTCGTACAGCTAGTTTACTGATGCATGGTTTGCTAAGATGTACCCGGATCTGCACAAAAAGATGTGTAGAAGCGTAGTATGAGTACACCACAGCGGTACCCAGTAAGTGCCAAGCCTAACCTCGGTAGAGTAGTGACGAGGTCAGGTCAGGCCCTACTGGAGAATAAATAATGGCATGGTAAAATGTTTAAAAAATATTATAAGATAAAATGACAATGGAAATGAATCAAGTAGTATGTCACATTTAATTACATCAAATAATGGCAAATAAATACCTCGTGGAAACAAAACAGAATTCTTTTCAACTTGAAGAAAATCACAACAATTATCAAAGGCAACTGCGGCCATAAATCAATATTAACAAGGGCACTCCCGAGGTACTGCCTCGTAGTCCCAAATCATAAATAAATTCACAATATCTCATTTCCTTATCTCACCGCGGGAGCCTTCACAATTTATTTTAAAGAAAATATTTTTTCCGAAATAGCATCCCGCGTTTTAACCATCCTTATCACACCGCATGACTTCTAGTAGTTCCCCCTACTAGCCACACGTATCAAGCCACCCTTATCTCACCGCATGCGTTTCAATACCCAGACCTTATACCACTGCATGCGTATCAATATCACAATATATCACAATTTGCATCTCAGGTGCTCAAATAATTTAACTTGCCAAAATAATTCAACAACAATATTTTTCCACAATAAAGAGCTCACGGCTCCATCACAATGAGTACCTATAAACAAATCTTACGAAAATATTCAAGAATAAACAATTCAGGAAAATAATATTTCAAATTTTTAATACGTTGCTTCAATATCAAATTTAAAAATTTCAAATACTTCATATTAATAATATTTAATTTTAAAAAAATCAACCTTCAAATAATGCACAGTATAAAAGAAACCAAGTTTCAATTAAACAGGTAAAACAATTAGCAGAAAAAGGTCAAACAAATTTAAAATGTATATCACAGATCAATGATGAAGAATATAACAAGATAAAATAATTTAATAAATGCGCAACAATGATCTACACAATTTAAAAATATAATCTTTCAGATTTAGCCCATGTATACACTCGTCACCTCGTGTATACGACTTTCAACACATTTCAATAATCACATTAATATCAATTCTAGGGGAAATTTCCCCCACACAAGGTTAGACAAGTCACTTACCTCGACTTGCTCCTATTTAACCAAGTATTATGCTTTTTCCTCGATTTTCCGACTCTGATCGACTCGTATCTAGTCATAATTAATTCGATACAATCAACGAAAATTATAGGAATCAATTTCATAAGAAAATACTATATTTTTCAATAAAATCCGAAATTAGCTTAAAAATCACACCTCAAAATCCGGCGAAACTCACAAAATCCGACAACCCATTCAATTACGAGTCCAACCATACCAGTTTCACTCAAATCCAACTCCGAATCGATACCGAAATTTCAAAACTTAGTTTCTATGAGATTTTTCTAAAATTTTTCAAATTTCAATCTCAAAACACTAATTAAATGGTAAAAATAATAATATATTTGTGTATATAGACCAAATCCGAGTTGGAATCACTTACCCCAAATGTCTTTCCTTGAAAATCTGTCAAAAGTCGCCATTGTTCAAGCTCAAGTTTGTCATAAGTGGCAAATGGGTTGAATGCCTCTGTTGTTATAACTTACAGATCTATCCAGTTCGATCTTGGGAGCTCGATCTGTCCAGTTCGATCTCGGGATCTTGATCTCGGGAGCTCAATCTTGGGAGCTCGATCTTGACAGGGACCTCGATCTTGACAGGGACCTCGATTTTGTCAGGGACCTCGATTTTGACAGGCAGCCCGATTTTGACAGGCAGCCCAATTTTGACAGCCTTTTCCAGCAGAAAAATTGCAGCAGCTAAGTCCCACTTTTGATCCGTTACCCAT
Source organism: Nicotiana tomentosiformis (assembly GCF_000390325.3). Classification (NCBI taxonomy): domain Eukaryota; kingdom Viridiplantae; phylum Streptophyta; class Magnoliopsida; order Solanales; family Solanaceae; genus Nicotiana; species Nicotiana tomentosiformis. The sequence continues at coordinate 129,169,120 of NC_090818.1, forward strand.
CCGAAACTCACCCGAGGCCCTCGGGACCTCAACCCAATACACCAACAAGTCCTAAAATATCATACGAACTTATTTGAAACCTCAAATCACATCAAACAATGCTAAAATCACGAATCACACATAGATTCAAGCCTAATGAACTTTAAAACTTTCAATTTCTACAAACAACACCGGAACCTATCAAATCAAGTCCGATTGACCTTAAATTTTGTACGCAAGTCATAAATCACATAACGGAGCTATGAAAATTTTCAGAATTGGATTTCGACTCTGATATCAAAAAGTCAACTCCCCGGTCAAATTTCCAAACTTTAAATTCCTATTTTAGCCATTTCAAGCCTAATTTCACTACGGACTTCCAAATAAAATTCCGATCACGCTTCTAAGTCCAAAATACCATATGGAGCTGTTGGAATCATCAAAATTCTATTCCGGGGTCGTTTGCATAAAATTCGACATCCGGTCACTATTTGAACTCAAACTTTTAATTTTTCAGCAAAATTTCATATCTCGGGCTAGGGGCCTTATGATGTTCGGAATGAACAAGATCTAACCACGAACATAAGAGTGTCGCCTTCTTTGTGGCTGTGAGTTGCTTAATGCATAAGAAATTAAACTCAAATAAAGTGCTCAAGATATCAGAGTCTCGTGCTGATAACGTGTTATAAAATAAAGACTAGAAAGTAAATATTCAACTTCAAACTGATGTACATAATGAACTGAAAACTCCTCTATTTATAGAAGAAAGGAAGCAGTTGCGAGGCTTTTCAGGAAGAAGCTATGGGGCTTTTCAGGAAGCAACTGCGAGGCTTTTCTTGAGCTGCTTGTAAGCTGTCTGCATGAGCTGCTTGCAACATGCCTGTTTAATAAGAAGTTGCTGCAAATCATTTCATTGAGTTGCTTACAACCTGCCTGCATCGGCTGCTTGTAGATAAACTTCAATAGAGTACCAAACAGATAGTCTTCTTCACGAAGATTATCTATAGCGGGGTAATAAATGGACATCCACATTATAATTATTTTCATAATACTTATGTAGACAATTTCTATTAAAACTCATCCTTTTATAGTGAAATAAATTAATTTTTTGTAACAAAAGAAAGAATGACATAAAAAATAAGATAAAAGAAAATAAATATTGTAACATGTATGAAAGATCTAAAAAGCAGAAATAAGAGATGACAACGAATTTCTTCTTATGTTTCATCTTTGTTGAATATAAACAATTTTGAAGTTAATCTCATCGATTTCAAATATTCTTTTCAACTCAAATACATAGATTATAAGATAATGATATTTTAGAATATTTCTTTTTATTTACATTGTGTGTCCTTTTAAAAAAAATCACTATTACTAACAAACTGATATGATATTCGAATTTGAATTTAAATGCAATTTAAGTAGTTTGCATTGAGGTTAAGCCAAGTATGGTATCAAAAAATAAACTACTTGGCAATTTTAAGATAATATATGAAATGTTATATAATAACAAGCAACTAATTTAACATTTAATGATTCTGGCACGACCCAAAATCCGCTAGAAGTCGTGATGGCGCCTAACATCGCCTTCAGACAAGCCAACAGTGAATATTAAACTAACTACCCATTTTTGTATTTTTGAAATCATACTTTTCGCCAATTAATAGTAAGGCATAGAATTTACAGGGTTACTGATAATGATTTCACAACTGCAATAATGGACAACCCACAAGTACCCCCAAAACCCGATGTCATAAGTGCATGAGCATCAACTAGGAAATAAAATAAAATAAAACATCTGTCGGAGATACAAATTAGATAGGAGAAATACAAATAACTCTGATGGAGACTCTGCAAGCTGCGAATCGTAACATGAAATGCAGCTCACGGTAAATCCCAGCAATAGCCACGCCTCTGCGCCCAAAAGATCACCAGACATATATGTACCTGCACAAAAATGTGCAGCAAGTGTAGTATGAGTACGTAAATCAACCCGTACCCAGTAAGTATCTAGCCTAACCCCAGAGAAGTAGTGACGAGGGGTCGACATCGACACCTACTAGTGGTCCAATAAGACAGATACAGCAAGAAGTAAACAGATATGGGGCAGAGTAAATAAACAAGTATAAACATGTGGTACAATCCTTCTCTCAACAATAAACTCAACTCTCGGTTAGCAGTCACCTCCTCCACCAAAGTGTATATATATATAATAGACCTCACCAGATGGGTCGTCATAATTCAAATCAGGAAAACTCCCTGATACACTGGCCTTTTGACAAATAATACGCACGATTCCATAGAAGTATTTTACAGAAATACCAAGGCGCACGGCCCGATCCCATCATAATCCGATATATCACCATAGATACATCTATTATATATTACCGGGGCGAACAACCCGTTCCTATGAGAGCGTGGTACATAATCCTGCAGAGGCGAACGACCCGATCCCATAAGATATGCGCATTGTCGAGGGTCGAACGACACAAATCATAGATATATCTATCCTGCCGAGGCGAACGACCCGATCCCATTAGAATAAGAAGCTTTGACGGGTCCTTGACCCCACTCATGAAGGGACATGCGAGTTATAAGAAGCGTTGGGGAAACATTTCTATGAGAATGCATAACGCGGAAGAAATTAGTAAGAGGAGTACAATTATTCCGTGTCAAATCCTGAAGTTCGTCCGACCTCTACAATAGCGAGTCTACCACTCTACACAAGACTAGTCTCAAGTCGTAACGTAAAATAAAGGAATTTAATAGGCAAAAGACTGCTCAAATAGTACAGCTATAGCATGATATGAACCTAAGTCTACCAAGACAATAACATGAATATAGCTACGTACGGACTCTCGTCACCTTGTGCGTACATAGCTCCCGCAACAAGTAGCAAATATCAATCACAACATCTAGGGGTAGTATTCCCCTCATAGAGTTAGACAGGAGACTTACCTCGCTCCGAAGCTTTATAACCGGCTCCAAAGCCTCTCTAACAACTCAAACTGATGCATGTCGCTCCAAAACTAGGCAATTAATATGAAAATACGTAAATACATACTCTAATACTCATTATAAATTAATTTATAACAATTTCCAACTCCGTTCAAGAAGTCGATAAATTTACCGTCAGGTCCACATGCCCGGATTTCAAAAATTTCCGAAGATAATCATTACCCATAACACTACAACAACAACAACCCAGTATAATCCCTTTAGTGGTGTAATGACCCAACCGGTCATTTTGACTTTTAGAACACCGTTCCCTTAAATAAAAATCTTTGTATGTCCTTTTATAAATTTATGACTTGCGGGGATGGTTGGTTCGGGATTTGGAAGGGTTCAGGTTGAAATAGGAACACTTGGTTCCTTAAGCTGGCCTTAAAATGCTACGTTTGACTTCGGTCAACATTTTGAGAAAACGATATCGGAATAGAATTTTGATGATTCCAACAGCTCTGTATGGTGATTTTGGACTTAGGAGCATACTCGAAATTTTATTTGGAAGTCCGTAGTTAAATTAGGATTGGAACTTAAGCTTGGATGTTTGATCGGGGAGTTGACTTTTTGATATCAGGGTCGGAATCCAGTTACAAAAATTTTCATAGCTCCGTTATGACATTTATGATTTGCATGCAAAATTTGAGGTCAATCGGACTTGATTTGATAGGTTCCGGCGTCATTTGTAGAAATTAAAAATTTCAAAGTTCATTAGGCTTGAATCTATGTGTGATTCATGTTTTTAGTGTTGTTGGATCTGATTTGAAGACTCGACTAAGTTTGTATGATGTATTAGGACTTGTTGGTATATTTGGTTGATGTCCCAAGGGGCTCGGGTGAGTTTTGGATGCCTAACGGATCATTTTTGGACTTGGCTTGATAGCTGAAGTTCTAGTTTCTGCAGGTTCTGGTTTCCTTCTACGCGATCGCATGAGAAGGTATGCGTTCACGTAGCATTAATTGGGCAGATGAATTTTGTGCTACGCGATCGCGTGGGCAACTCCGCGATCGCATAAGTTTGGCAGACTGTGTTATGCGAATGCGTGGCTAAGACCGCGTTCGCGAAGAGGAAACGAAGCAAAACCTGTCCACGCGCTTAACCCTTCGCGATCGCGTGGATGAGTATGCGATCGCGTAGGTCTAGGAAGGCTGTGTTTTGCGATCGCGTGGAGTTATCCGCGATCGCATAAGCTTAATTCTGGGCAACCTTATTTTGTTCTTCACGATTGCGTGCCTTTGGCCGCGATCGCATAGAAGAAATCACTGGACAAAATGCTTAAGTTCCCATTTTCCATTTTTTAACGAATTGGAGCTCGTATTGAGGCGATATTTGGGAGCTTTTCAGAGAAAACATTGGGGTAAGTGTTCTTAACTCAATCTTGGTTAGATTACCCGAATCTATCACTGTTTCTAATAATTAATTGGTGATTTAAGTTGGAAATAAATTGAAAACCCTCTTGGATAGAATTAAGGATTTGAGGGTCGAATTGTTATTGGAATTTAGACATTTTTATATGGGTAGACTCGTGGTTGAATGAGCGTTCATATTTGGTAACTTTTGCCGGATTCCGAGACGTGGGCTCCACTAGTGAATTTTGAGCTAATTTCGGATTTTATTGAAAAATATAGTATTTCTTATGAAATTGATTCCTATAATTTTTGTTGACTGTATCGAATTAATTATGATTAGATACGAGTCGATCGGAGTCGGAAAATTGAGGTAAAGGCATACTACTTGGTTAAATTGGAGCAAGTCAAGGTAAGTAATTTGTCTAACCTTGTGTGAGGGAAAGTTCCCCTAGGATTGGTATTGAAGTGATAAATTGAAATGTGTTGAAAGCCGTGTACACGAGGTGACGAGTGTGTACACGGGCTAAATGTAAAAGATTATGTCTTTAAATTGTGTAGATCGTTGTTTCATATTAATTAAATAATTTTACCTTGTTATATTCTTCATCATTGATTTAAATATTTTTTCTTTAAATTTGCTTAACCTTTTCCTGTTAATTGTTTTACCTGTTTAGTTGAAACTTGGTTTTTTTTATTCGGTGCATTATTTGAAGGTTGATTTTCTTTAAATTAAATATTATTAATATGAAGTATTTGACATTTTTAAATTTGGTATTGAAGCAACGTATTAAAGATTTTGAAATATTATTTTGCTGAATTATTTATTCCTGAATATTTTTGTAAGATTTTCGTACTCATTGTGATGGAGTCGTGAGCTCTTTATTGTGGAAAAATATTATTGATGCTTTATCTTGGCATGAGCCGTGAGCTCTTTATTGTGGAAAAGTATTGTTGTTGAAGTATTTTGGCAAGTTAAATTATTTGAGCACTTGAGGTGCAAATTGTAATATATTGTGATATTGATACGCATGCAGTGGTATAAGGTCTGGGTATTGAAACGCATGCGGTAAGATAATGGTGGCTTGATACGCGTGGCTAGTAGGGGAAACTACTAGAAGTCATGCCATGTGATAAGGATAGCTAAAATGCGGGATGCTATTTAGGAAAAAATATTTTCTTTAAAATAAATTATGAAAGCTCCCGCGGTGAGATAAGGAAATGAGATATTTTGAATTTATTTATGATTTGGTACTACGAGGCGATACCTCGAGAGTGCCCTTGTTGATATTGATTTATTGCCGCAGTTGCCTTTGATTATTTGTTGTGATTTTCTTAAAGTTGAAAGAAATTCTATTTTGATTCCACGAGATATTATTTGCCATTATTTTGTATAATTAAATGGTGACATGCTACTTGATTCATTTCCATTGTCATTTTATTTTATTATATTGTTAAACATTTTACCATGCAATTATTATTTTCCAGTTGGGCCTGACCTGACCTCGTCACTACTCTACCGAGGTTAGGCTTGCACTTACTGGGTACCGCTATGGTGTACTCATACTATGTTTCTGCACATCTTTTTGTGCAGATCCAGGTACTCCTTACCAGCCCCGACATCAGTGAGTTACCTATACACGGAGACTTCGAGGTATATCTGCCAGCGTCCGCAGACTCCGGAGTCCCCTTCTATCATTATTATGTTGCTTCCTTATTTTCTTTAGACCTTGATATATATAGAGACATTGAGGATAAAATTCTTAGAAGCTTGTGACTTATTTCTACCAGGTTTTGGGAGTGGTAATTATTTAAAGTTTCAGATTTCTACTTTTATTCCGCATTGATAAGCTTACCTAGTCTTAGAGACTAGGTGCCATCACGACATCCTACGGAGGGACTTTGGGGTCGTTACAAGTGAGGTCTGGGGAGGGTAGTGTGAACGCAGACCTTACACCTAGCCTGGGGTAGAGAGGTTGTTTTCGATAGACCCTCGGCTCCCTCCCTCCAACAACTCCCGACATTGCTCTTGGGGTGACTCGAACTCACAACCTCTTGGTTGGAAGTGGAGGGAGCTCACCACTAGAGCAACCCACTCTCGTATTGTCATTACCCATACCACTACGAACTCAAATATATGATTTATTCCCAATTCCATATCCAATTTCGTGGTCAAAATCCAAAAATACCAATTTCTAGATTTTTCTTCAAAATCTAGAATTTCTACTAATTTCCATATTTAAATCCATATATAAACCATGTATTTAACTCACAATATGTGGGAATTACTTACCTCATGAAGGATGACAAAATGACACTCCAAAATTGCACCCAAGACCGGCTCCAACAAGAGAAAAGAGGTAAAATGAGCCAAAACCCAAGTTGGCTAACTTATACATTCTGCCCAGGCGACTTTCGCACCTGCGAAGCCAAAAGCCAATTCTGTAGCGTCGCTTCTGCGGCACCAAGATCGCTTCTGCAGAAAACACTAGAGGCCATCCCTTCACACCTGCGGACAACGTCCCGCTCCTGCGACATCGCAGGTGCGCAAATCCACCTCACTCATGCGCTCCACTCCTCTTCTGCGCTCTAAGAGGCTGCATTTGCGCCATCGCAGATGCGGAAAAAGTCTCGCACCTACGGGCACTGCCTAGCTCACCCAGAACCTCTTATGCGACCCTCCTGACCGCTTTTATGGCTCTGCACCTGCGGCCAAAACCTCGCAGGTGCAGTTACACCAGATGATAGCAGCTCCAACATTCCTCCAAGCCCAAACTCGGTCTGTTTACCATACGGAATCAACACGAGCCCCTCGGAACCTCAACCAATTATACCAACACGTCCCAAAATGAAATACGAACCTAGTCGAAGCCTAAAACCATGACAAACAGCATCGAAATCATGAATCGCGCTTCGAATCAAACTTCCAAATTTCCAAATTTCAAAATTCTATAACTTGTGCCGAAACGTACCAAATCAATCCGGAATGACTTCAAAGTTTGTACACAAGTCCTAAATGACATTACAGACCTATTCCAACTTCCGAAAATCGGAATCCGACCCTGATATCAAAAAGTCCACTCCCGGTCAAGCTTTTCGAAAACCTTTGAATTCCCAACTTTTGCCAAATGACCCCGAGATGACCTACGAACCTCCAAATCCACATCCGGATGCGCTCCTCAGACCAGAATCACCATACAGAGCTATTCCCAGGCTCGAAATCCCAAACGGACATCGATATCATTGAAATACACTTCAACCCTAATTCATGAAATTCTTCCAAAGTACCAAATTTCCACAATAGGCGTTGAAACGCTCCAGGGTCATCCAAAACCTGATTCGAACATACGCCCCAGTCCAAAATCATCATACGAACCTATTGGAACTTTCAAATCCCGATTCCGAGGCCTTTTACTCAGAATTCAAACCTTAGTCAATCCCTCCAACTTAAAGCTTCTAAAATTAGAATGTTTCTTCCCAAATCAACTCCGAACTTCCTGAAATTCAATTCCGACCATACGTGCAAGTCATAGCACCTGAGGCGAAGCTACTCATGGCCTCAAACCACCGAACGATGTGCTAGTTCTCAAAATGACCGGTCGGTCATTACATTCTTTCCCATTTAAACATACGTTCGTCCTCGAACGTGCTAAGAACTGCTTTGAAGTTGTCCGAAATCCCTATTTAACACCTCATGCACCTACCCGTGCTACCACAACCCAGTTGAGCACATTAGCTCGAGCCAATCTGAAGATCCTCCCTTTGTTTTAATCAAGTAAGCCTTAGAGCCAAATTCCAACATCCACAATTCTCTACCAGGCTTATTTCCAACATACGAATACCGTATCAATCACTACACAATGTACCAAACATGATTGTATATCCTTACTGAATTTACACCACGCACCGCATAATTCACATGACCATAATAACACCCTCTGGCCACAATAGCCAAAATCCCACGAATCTGATGCCCACAACACACCTCATGATGCATATAAGTTTTGTTTCAACTCATACAATACTGTCACATTGGAAGAAATGTGTAGAAACTCATAACCACCTGTCGAATCATAATTTATGGAGTCTCTCCTCCTGACAAGAACAATTACCTTATTCGTGACTGATTAACAATATTTGCTCTTTAATGTGCCTTATATAAATCTGATCGTACTGATCCCAAGTCCAATAATCTCATCTCACCCAGTACAAACCGCTCAAGCAATAAGCTATCTATGACACTGCCAAAGGTCTCATATGATGCCACAACATCCAACAAGCTACAAACTCGAATGTGATACCTAAGGAAAAATGAACTCTGGAACAAACTACTCAACCCACATAACTAATTAAACAACCAAAAATATGTTATGAACCTTCCCTAGAAAGTGAGAAACAAAACACACAAGAATAGATATGGGGAATTGTACTCAACATCACATTGTTGCGGCCTGCAACCCGATCCACACATGATACCATTGTGGCATGCAACCCGATCAAACCATGATACTCGTGGCAGCGTGCCACCCTATCCAAATAACATACTCGTGGCGGCATGCCACCCGATCCATCCAATGTACCCGTGGTGGCGTGCCACCCGATCTACACATAATAATCTATAAGGAAAAACTTACCGAGCTAGAATGCTCATACCTACGAAATGCCCGAATGTATACCATAAGCACGCCAAGTGCATAATATCATCCCTGGGGAGACAGATAGCGCCATACGCTACAAAACTTAAGCACGACTAAGGTGCAATAAATGACATGCATATCGAGAGCCATCCTGCTCATATAGCACCATAAGCTACACGAGACCACAACACATATGTGAATAATCAAGCTGTCCCACAACCCACATGGCACAATAAAGTATTACATGGAATAGTTGACGGCAGAAATAACATCCAAAGCTCGAAGACTCCTCCATAAGAAATGCTATGCTGAAATGAACATATCTGGCCTGATATAGAGCACACATTCACATTTAGATTCATCCACGGACTCCAAGCCAATTTTGATCGTACCGCACTGGGCTAATAATCTTTCAAGGATCCACAATAACCCCTTTCCCATGACACCCAAGAACAGCTTTCAAATTCAAAACAAACTCACGCGGTCCACAGCCTAAGGAATAGAATGCCCCTCAGGTATAAACTCTCTCACATTAGCGATAGTACCATAATCCCATACTTGGTTTCAATCTTTAATCAATCAAGTGACTACATGCCACACTTATACAATATTCCCGTGGGATACGCCCCCACGACCTCCCGTACCAGGTAGCAAAGCCTGCACATCCCTACCACCGGCCATACAACACTGCAAAGCAAATCGAGAATCAACAAATCAGTACACAAAGCCTCTTACACAAGACACCATTCTCAGGTGACGCTAAGATAATACCAACTTACTCTAAACATCTGAATTCTTTCCTGCTCATCCGAGCCCTTGACATTCTTGTCAACACGGAACTTCAACCTTGATCCTCAACTTTCAATTCCCATACCGCTCACTGCACCTAACATGCCAATACGCGAGAGTACAAGAATTCCATCATAACTCCTGAACCACTACTAGAATAAACACTCCATCATATAGAAACCTTTCACTTAACTCATTTCAGGAAAACCATTCCAACACGTGATTAAATTCCCATAAACTCCCGCAAAAAATACAATCCTCAAGTAGTGGTCTAAACCACCATAACTCTTCCGGGATCCATATGCACATAATAGGACATTCAACTCAAATACCTCCCAAATCAACCAAGTGGTGGTGGCGCTCAAGCCCAAGTGTACAACCACAAACTACATGTATAACTTCACGCTGAAGAGACTGATCACTGCCACAATCATGCTAATTCAACCATTACTAACCGACCCAACTCCTTCTAATTTATTCTCGACTTGCCTTAGAAATAATAATAGTTCCATTCAAAATATAACGAACTTAATCCGCATTCATCCTGAGTGACCCCATTTCACGAGATCACGTTGCCTCAAAAGCCACGAACTAACTTATACCCTCCTTGTGCGCACATTCACATCTTCAACTGCTATACCTATTCTGATAATTCCTCTACGAATCCGACGTTATTTTCTCCTATTCCTCTAATGCTACACCGTAGACCGATGATAACATAGAACACCCCAAGTCCCTTTCATAATCCACTACAAAAGCTCGATACTTAATCATACCACGGACTCGAAATCCTTAGGCACCACACTTTAATTTTTGAACCCACTAGGACCATTGTTGAGAGTCACCCACTCTGACTTATTCCCGAATATAATCGAACTCCTGCTACCACATAAACACCCTCTTAAAGAAGCAACCGGTTGAATTCCCTTCCTTGTACATCACATCCACACAAAGCATAGACTCTGAGTCTTCCCAAAACCTGAACATGAACCGATAATGCCAAATATAGCACACATTCCTCAAATCCTTTACTCAAATTACCAATGATGTTTTCTTTCCTTAGTCGTAATAACCCATCAATACACCGATAACCAGGAACCGCACAAGTAGACAACCACACAATCCAATTATAAATGGTGGGGCTCTCCCACTTAGCTTGAAGCTACATTTACATAACCCTGGGACCCACCGAGATTCCTTCTTCTCCATAGACATTAGCTGAAAGCCCAACAATACATTCCAAACTCGAAGTCATGTTGCATCGAAGTAAATCCTGTGGACCTAGTCACTGTCCACCATGATTCCCAAATTGCTCTGAACTTTCCTCAAGCGTGTGGCTATCCTACCACAGAACCCATATGCTACTCTGCCATTCTCCACTTTGGTTAAACCCTCTCCTTTAAGCAACTTCACGGCTTCCTCTTATTATACTCGACATGCTAGTAATTCAACCACCGCGAGACACATACTGCCATGCCCTTCCTCATACTTCATTGCCCAAATATTGCCCCAAATAAAATCCATACATATAGCACCTGAACAAATGAGTCTCCACCAACTCTAAACCTCCTAGAAGATCGTCATTTCTCGAGCTATCAATATTAGAAACACCAATTCGATTCCGAACCGCGACACACCGCTATCTCTGACAACCGCTCCTCAGGCACCATTTCACAACACCCTACCCCGAAGGCCAAAAATCAAGGAAGATCATAACACCGACGAGCCTTAATGTGTTCAACAAGGACGACAATGCTACATCATAATTGAAAATTTCACCACGCTAAAATAATGCCAAGTCTCGTCATTTCATCAGCCAAGGCCTGAACATCTTTAGTCTGATTGCCTTTCCCTCAGCCGGAATTTAACTGCGTAACCTCTAAGCCGTGAATTGGGAAATCCTCCTTTCAAGTCATTCACTGCCATGATCCATAAATAAGCACTCTACCATTACACCAACACTCTACGATAACAATGCATGAATTATCAAAACAATCAGTGCCCAACCTCAAAACCATAAGCAATACTGATACTGAGCTGAAACGACAGAACATCCTTCCGCAAGGAGATGACAATAGCCTGATCAAATACGCAGGGAGAAACATCCTACACCACAAATGCAGCACCATTACAATTCCTCGATTCCCAATCGATAACAAGCGTTTCACGTCGCATAAGATTGAGTAGGAAGGAAATAAAGACATAACACGTCTTCATACTGATCCGCATGACTCTACTAGACTTGCTCATAACTCGTGAGACCTAAGTGAACCTAATGCTCTAATACCAAGCTGTCACGATCCAAAATCCGCTAGAGGTCGTGATGGCGCCTAACATTGTCGTCAGATAAGCCAACAGTGAATGTTTAACGTAACTACCCATTTTAGTATTTTTGAAATCTTAATTTTTGTCAATTAATAGTAAGGCATAGAATTTACAGGGTTACTGATAATGATTTCACAACTACAATAAAGGATAACCCACAAGTACCCCCAAACCCCGATGTCACAAGTGCATGAGCATCAACTAGGGAATAAATTAAAATACAACATCTGTCGGAGATACAAATTAGATAGGATAAATACAAATAACTCTTGGAGACTCTGCAGGCTGCGAATCATAACATGAAATGTAGCTCACGGTAAGTCCCCACAATAGACGCGCCTCTGCGCCCAAAATATCACCAGACATATATGTACCTGCACAAAAATATGCAGCAAGTGTAGTATGAGTACGTAAATCAACGCATACCCAATAAGTATCTAGCCTAACCCCAGAGAAGTAGTGATGAGGGGCCTACATTGACACCTACTAGTGGTCCAATAAGACCGATACAGCAAGAAGTAAACATATATGGGGTCAGAGTAAATAAATGAATTAAAAAAGTATAAATATGTGGTACAATCCTTCTCTCAACAATAAGCTCAACTCTCGGTTAGAAGTCACCTCCTCCACCGGAGTGTGTATATATATAATAGACCTACCAGATGGGTCATCATAATTCAAATCAGGAAAACTCCCCGATGCACTAGCCTTTTGACAAATAATGCGCATGATTCCATAGAAGTATTTTATAGAAATGCCGAGGCATACGGCCCGATCCCATCATAATCTGGTATATCACCATAGATACATCTATTATATATTGTCGGGGCGAACGACCCGCTCCTATGAGAGTGTGGTACATAATCCTGCTGAGGCGAACGGCCCGATCCCATAAGATGTGCGCACTGCCGAGGGTCGAACAACACAAACCATAGATATATCTATTCTGCCGAGGAGAATGGCCTGATCACATTAGAATAAGAAGATTTAACGGGTCCTTGACCCCACTCACGAAGGGACATGTGAGTTATAAGAAGTGCTGGGGAAACCTTTCTATGAGAACGCATAACGCGGGAGAAATTAGTAAGAGGAGTATAATTATTCCGTGTCAAATCCTGAAGTTTGTCCTACCTCTACATTAGCGAGTCTACCACTCTACACAAGACTAGTCTCAAGTCGTAACGTAAAATAAAGGAACTTAATAGGCAAAAGACTGCTCAAATATTATAGCTATAGCATGATGTGAACCTAAGTCTACCAGGACAATAACATGAATATAGCTATGTACGGACTCTCGTCACCTCGTGCGTACGTAGCTCCCGCAACAAGTAGCAAATATCAATCACAACATCTAGGGGTAGTTTCCCCCTCACAGAGTTAGACAAGAGACAAGTTACCCTCCGTCCCAGATGCCTGGATTCCAAAAATTTCCAAAGATAATCATTACCCATAACACTACGAACTCAAATATATGATTTATTCCCAATTCCATGTCCAATTTCGTGGTCAAAATCCAAAAATACCAATTTCTAGGTTTTTCTTCAAAATCCAAAATTTCTACTAATTTCCATGTTTAAATCCATATATAAACCATGTATTTAACTCACAATATGTGGGAATTACTTACCTCATAAAGGATGACAAAATAGCACTCCAAAATCGCACACAAGACCGTCTCCAACGAGAGAAAGGAGGTGAAATGAGCCAAAACCCGATTTGGAACTGGAGGCCACCCATTTGCACCTGCGAAAAACGTCCCGCTCCTGCGACATCACAGGTGCACAAATCCACCTCGCTCTTGCACTCCACTCCGCTTCTACGCTCCAAAAGGTCGCATCTGCACCATCGCAGATGCAGAAATATTCTCGCACCTGTGAGCACTGCCCAGCTCGCCCAAAACTGCTTTTGCGACCCTCCTGTCTACTTCTGTGGCTCCGCACCTACGGCTGTGATGATCTAGCCGGTCGTCTTGCCGGGAGGTTTCGTTTTTATGACTTGCCGGGAGGTTTCGTTTTGGTTTTTGGAGTGTTTAGGGACACTTAGTTCCTAAATGGAAAGCTTAAATTTTAGGATTTGGACCTTAGTAGGAACTGTGTGAAGACGACTCCGGAATAGAGTTTCGTCGATTTTGTTAGCTCCGTTGGATGATTTTTGGCTTAGGAGCGTGTCCGGATTGTGTTTTGGAGGTCTGTAGCTCATTTAAGCTTGAAATGGCGAAAGTCAAATTTTTGGAGTTTTGGACCGATAGTGGAATTTTTTATTTCGGGGTCGGATTCTGATTTCAGAAGTTGGAATAGGTCTGTATGTTTGAATATGACTTGTGTGCAAAGTTTGGGGTCAATTGGACGTGGTTTGATAGGTTTCGGCATCGATTGTCAAATTTGGAAAATTCTAAGTTCTTTAAGTTTGAATCGGAGGATGATTTGTGATTTTAGCATTGTTTGATGTGGTTTGAAGGCTCGGCTAGTTCGTATAGCGTTTTATGATTGGTTGCTATATTTGGTTGAGGTCCCGGGGCCTCGGGTGAGTTTCGGGTGCTTAATAGATGAAACTTTGGACTTGAGCATAATCTGAAGTTGCTGGTTCTGGTGTTTTCGCACCTGCGGTGGAAAGTCCGCAGGTGCGGCCAAGCAGAAGCAAGGAGGAGGTTGCAGGTGCGTTCTTAGTCATAAGGGCCAATGGCCGCAGATGCGATACGGGAGACGCAGAAGCGGAGCCGCATCTGCGATAATGTGATCACAAAAGTGGACTTTGGGGAGGAAGCAAGGTTCCGCGGAAGCGGACGTCTGAGCGCAAAAGTGCATCCGCAGATGCGAATATTTGTGCGCAAGAGAGGAGTCTAAAGAGTTAATGAATTTCTGCAGGTGCGGAGCTCTAGCCGCAGAAGCGGTTAGTGGACCGCAGGTGCGGTTTAACTAGCAGAAAAAAGGGAAAAATGGAGGGTTTGATTCATTTCTCCATTTTTGGACTTGGAAGCTCGGAAATTAGCGATTCTTTGAGGGATTTTCAGAGAGAGATTTGGGGTAACGATTCCTTACTCGATTTTGGTTATATTTCATTAATCTACTATTGTTTTCTTCATTTATTAAAGGAATTTGAGTGAGAAAGTTGGAAAAATAGGGGAAAAGTTCCCCAACCAAATTTTTGAGTTTTGAGTGGGATTCAGACATCGGATTTGGATAATTTTGGTACGAGTGAACTCTTGAGTGAATGGGTGTTCATATTTGGTAACTTTTACTCGATTCTGAGACGTGGGCCCGGGGAGGCATTTTGGGGCGAATTTCCAATTTCTTGTTTTAAGCTTTGATTTCGGTAGCTAGATTAGTTCCTAGTAGTTGTATTCATGTTGTGTAATTGATTTTGGCTAGATTTGGGACACTCCAAACCGGATATTCATGGGAAAGGCGTTGTGACTGATTGATTGAGCTTGATTCGAGGTAAATGGCTTGCCTAACCTTGTGTGGGGGAACTCCCCTTAGGATTTGGTACTGTTTTTGATATATGAGCGACGTGTACGTGAGGTGACGAGTGCGTACACATGATATTGTTGCAAAACTCTATTTTCATTTTGTAAAACACCTGTCTTCCTTAACTGAGCTGCACTAGCATATGTAATTATCCTGTTTAGTTTAGAACAACATGTCTACGTGTCTTAATTGCTTATGTGAACTCTGTGCAGCATGCTTAGTGAATTTTCTGCTTCTTCCTTGACTTGTACTTAGTCTAAATCGTAAGAATTCGTGATGTAGTTGTATTTCTATTGTTTGCGCTGCATATTTACTTTGGGACTACGGAACGGTATTTCTGTAGATCCCCTGTTCTGCATATTTACTTTCGGACTACGGAACGGTATTCCAATAGATCCCCATGTTCTGCATATTTACTTTGGGACTACGGAACGGTATTCCGGTAGATCCCCCCTGCACATTTACGTTTGGGACTACGGGACGGTATCCTTGGAGATCCCCTGTTGTTATCACTGTGTTTTGAGCTGTTGTCTTTCATTGATTCTATTCCTGTTAGATTTTCGTATTTATTTTTACTATGATATTTCATTCTGTCTTATTTCATTATATTTATACTAGTAGGGCCCTGACCTGATCTCGTCACTACTCGACCAAGGTTAGGCTTGGAACTTATTGGGTACCGTTGTGGTGTACTCATGTTCCCCTCTATCCCCCTATATTCATTTTTCCTTCCTTATGTAGAAATTATGTATATAATAGTTAAGACTTCTCAGTAGCTTGTGACTTACGGGTTTCCGGGTTTTGGGAAAATGTTTTTCGTACTTTTCAGAGGTGATAATTGTATATGCCGAGTGGCATTCAGTTGCTTATTAGATATTTGTTATTGTTAGTAGTTCATGCTTTTGTTTCATTTCCGCAAAGTGTTAGGCTTACCTAGTCGTAGAGACTAGGTGTCGTCACGACGGTTCACGGAGGAAGAAATTGGGTCATGATAAGTTGGTATCAGAGCTCTAGGTTCATAGGAGTCGTGAGCACAAGCCGGTTTATTAGAGTCTCATGGATTAGTATGGAGATGTTTGTACTTATCTTCGGGGAGCTATGGAACTGTTAGGAACAATCATACTTCTTTTGATTCCTTGTCGTGCGAGTTATTGGCATCAAATTCTAAACTTCTGTATTCTATGCTCTCACAGATGGTGAGGACACGTACAGGCAGATCTGATGACGAGGCACTCGCGCCCCCTGCTAGAGCCGCGAGAGGCCGGGGCCGGGGTAGAGGCCGAAGATGTCCACGTGGTGCAGCCAGAGCACCCGCACGAGCTGCTACAGAGGAGCCTCCAGTAGCTCCAGTTAAGGAGCAGGTACCGGAGGTGCCTGCTGTTACCTCCGGACTTCAGGAGACCTTAGCACAGTTCCTGAGCATGTTTGGTACATTGGTTCAGGCGGGGTTGATTCCGGTTGTACCAGCTACTTCACAGACTAGGGAAGGGACCCAGACTCCCGCCGCCCATACTACAGAGCAGCGAGTTCACGTTGGTCAGGTTCCAGGTGTCATGGCGACACAGCCTGTGGTCTCATTTTAGCAGGTGGTAGGGATCACTCGCCGGGTAAAGGACATGTGGGTCTAGGAAAGAGAGTACAGGGAGGCGAGGAGACCTCATAAACCTAGGAGATCTACTAGTCCTTATTTTGGAGGCAGGGTATGACATGGTAGAGGTTTTGTGGGTCAACCAGTTCAGTTTGCGTTTCAGGCTTCGCACAGTGTTTCAGGTGTTCATGGGTCTCAGGGTACCCGTACCGCACAGTTCCCGCAGCCACGTTAGCAGCGAGGTTGTTTTGAGTATGGCGGCACTCTCTATGTGGTGAGGATTTGCCGCAGACTTAGGAGGGGTGAACCTCCACAGACTTCTCAGGAACTACGTGCCCAACCGGGTTCTCAGGCCATGATTTCAGCACCATCTGCTACCCCACCTGCTCAGCCAGCTCGAGGTGGAGGTCGGGGAGCTAGAGGTCACCCTAGAGGGGGAGGCCGGACCAGATACTATGCCCTTCCTGCCCGTATTAAGGCCGTCGCTTATGATTCTGTCATTACAGGTATTGTTCTAGTCTGTCATAGAGATGCGTCGGTATTATTTGACCCAGGTTCTATGTATTCATATGTGTCCTTTTATTTTGCCCCACATTTGGGCATATTTAGGGATTCTTTGAGTTTCCCTGTTTATGTGTCTACTCCTGTGGGAGATTCTCTTGTTGTGGACCGCGTGTATCGGTCATGTTTGATTGCTCTGAGTGTTTTGAGACCAGAGCCGAATTATTATTCCTCAGCATGGTAGATTTTCATGCTATCTTGGGCATGGACTGGTTGTCACCCCATTATGCTATTCTTGATTGTCACGCTAAGACAGTGACGCTGGCTATGCCAGGCTTACCGCGATTAAAGTGGAGGGGTACCTTAGATTACACCCCCAGCAGAGTTATTTCATTTCTTAAAGCTTAGCGAATGGTTGATAAGGGGTGTGATGCATATGTAGCCTATGTGAGAGATGTCAGTATTGATACCCCAATAGTTGAGTCAGTCCCAGTAGTGAGGGATTTCCCTGATGTGTTTCAAGCTGATCTTCCGGGCATGCCTCCCTACAGAGACATTGATTTTGGCATTGATTTATTGCCGGGCACTCAGCCCATCTCTATTTCTCCTTATCGTATGTCCCCTCCTGAGTTAATGAAGTTGAAGGAACAACTATAGGAATTGCTTGATAAGGGCTTCGTTCGGCCCATTGTGTCACCTTGGGGTGCTCCTGTCTTGTTTGTGAAGAAAAAGGATGGTTCTATGCGTATGTGTATTGATTATCGCCAGTTGAACAAAGTCACAGTGTAGAACATGTATCTCTTACCTCGTATTGATGACCTATTTGATCAACTATAGGGTGCCAAGGTATTTTCCAAGATTGACTTGCGTTCAAGTTATCATCAGTTGAAGATTCGGGAGCCAGATATTCGGAAAACTACTTTCAAGAATCGGTATGGCCATTACGAGTTCCTTGTGATGTCATTTGGGCTGACCAATGCCCCAGTAGCCTTTATGCACTTGATGCACAGTGTGTTCCGACCCTATATTGATTCTTTCGTCATCGTATTCATTGATGACATTCTAGTGTATTCCCGGACTCGGGAGGATCATGAGCAGCACCTGAGGATAATGCTTCAGACTTTGAGAGAAAAGAAGTTGTATGCAAAGTTCTAAAAATGTGAGTTTGGGTTAGATTTCGTATCATTCTTGGGTCATATTGTGTCGAGTGAGGGGATCAAGGTGGATCCGAAGATGGTGGAAGCAGTGCAGAGTTGGCCTAGACCATTATCAGCAACAGAGATCCGGAGCTTCCTTGGTTTGGCGGGGTATTACCGTCGGTTTGTTGAGGGATTTTCTTCTATTGCAGCACCTATGACCAGGCTGACCCAGAAGAGTGCTCCGTCCAGGTGGACAGAGGAGTGCGAGGAGAACTTTCAGAAGCTCAAGACAGCTTTGACTACAACCCCAGTATTGGTATTACCTTCAGGTTCGGGGTCTTATACAGTTTATTATGATGCGTCGTGAGTTGGCCTAGGCGCGATGTTGATGCAGGACCGTAGGGTGATTGCCTACGCATCTAGACAGCTGAAGATGTATGAAAAGAACTATCTTGTCCACGATCTTGAGCTAGCAGCTGTTGTTCATGCCTTGAAGATTTGGAGGCACTATTTGTACGGTGTCCCTTGTGAGATCTATACTGATCACCGGAGTTTGCAGCCTCTGTTCAAGCAGAAGGATCTTAATTTGCATCAGAGGAGATGGTTAGAGATGCTTAAGTATTATGACACTACCATTTTGTACCATTCCGGGAAGGCCAATGTGGTGGCCGATGCTTTGAGTCGTGGGGCAGAGAGTTTGGGGAGTTTAGCATATCTACCAGCAGCTGAGAGGCCTATGGCATTAGATTTTCAGGCCTTAGCCAGCCAGTTTGTGAGATTGGATATTTCTGAGCCGAGTCGAGTATTGGCTTGTGAGGTCTCTCAGTCTTCTCTTTATGATCGTATCAAGGAGCGTCAGTATGATGACCCCCATCTACTTGTCCTTAAGGACACGGTCCAGCACGGTGATACTAAGGAGGTCACTATTGGGGAGGATGGTGCATTGAGGATGCAAGGCAGGTTATGTGTGCCCAATGTGGACGGTTTGCGTGAGTTGATTCTCCAGGAGGCTCACAGGACCTGAGGCAGCATTATTGGTGGAGGAGTATGAAGAAGGACATAGTAAAGTATGTGGCTAGATGTCTAAATTGCCAGCAGGTGAAGTATGAGCATCAACGATCAGGTGGGTTGCTTCAGAAGATAGATATTCCGGAGTGGAAATGGGAGCAGATCACTATGGACTTTGTTGTTGGACTCCCACAGACTCAGCAGAAATTATGCAGTTTGGATGATTGTTGACAGGCTGACCAAGTCAGCTCATTTCATTCCTGTGATGACTACCTATTCTTTCGAGCAACTGGCTCGAATTTATATTCGTGAGATTGTCAGACTTCATGGCATACCGGTATCTATCATCTCTCACCGGGGCACGCAGTTTACATCATGGTTCTAGAGAGCCGTACAGTAGGAGTTGGGTACTCATGTGGAGTTGAGTACAACTTTTCACCCTCAGATGGACTGGCAGTCCGAGCGCACTATTCAGATTCTTGAGGATATGCTCCATGCGTATGTGATGGAGTTTGGAGGTTCTTGGGATCAGTTCTTTCCACTCGCGGAGTTTATCTACAACAACAGTTATCAGTCCAACATTCAGATGGCACCGTATGAGGCTCTGTATGGTAGGCGATGTTGGTCCCCAGTGGGCTAGGTCGAGCCGGGCGAGGCCAAATTATTGGGTACGGACTTAGTTCAGGATGCCTTAGAGAAGGTTAAGGTGATTCAGGATAGACTTCGTACAGCCCAGTCCAGGCAGAAGAGTTATGCGGACCGGAAGTTTTGCGATGTTGCATTCATGGCTGGAGAGTGGGTCTTGCTTCGGGTTTTGCCTATGAAGGGCGTTATGAGGTTCGGAAAGAGGGGCAAGCTGAGCCCAAGGCTTATTGGACCCTTTGAGGTGTTGCGATGAGTTGGGGAGGTTGCTTATGAGCTTGTCTTACCTCCCAGCCTAGCAGGAGTTCATCCAGTATTTCATGTTTCGATGCTCCGGAGGTATCACGACGATCCATCTCATGTGTTGGATTTCAGTTCAGTTCAGTTGGACAAGGATCTATTCTATGTTGAAAAGCCAGTGACTATTTTGGATAGGCAGGTTCAGAAGCTGAGGTCAAAGAACATTGCATCAGTGAAGGTTCAGTGGCTGGGCCAGCCGGTTGAGGAGGCGACTTGGGAGACCGAGCGGGATATGCGCAACCATTATCCTCATCTTTTCACAGCTTCAGGTATGTCTCTATACTCGTTCAAGGACAAATAATTGTTTTAAGAGAGGGAGGATGTGACGACCCAGCCGGTCATCTTGAGAGTTATTGCCCCGATCCCCTATTAACTACTTTCCCCGTATCTATTTCTGCTATTGTGACTTGCCGGGAGATTTCGTTTTGGTTTTTGGAGTGTTTTGGGACACTTAGTCCCTAAACGGAAAGCTTAAATTTTAGAATTTGGACCGTAGCTGGAACTATGTGAAGACGACTCCGTAATGAAGTGCCGTCAATTCTGTTAGCTCCGTTGGGTGATATTGGGCTTAAGAACGTGTCCGAATTGTGTTTTGGAGGTCTGTAGCTCATTTAGGCTAAAAATGGCAAAAGTCAAATTTTTAGAGTTTTGGACAGGTAGTGAAATTTTTGATATCGGGGTCAGATTCCGATTTCAGAAGTGGGAATAGGTCCTTAGGGTTGAATATGTATTGTGTGCAAAGTTTGGGGTCAATCGGACGTGGTTTGATAGGTTTCGGCATCGGTTGTCGAATTTGGAAAATTCTAAGTTCTGTAAGTTTGAATCGGAGAATGATTCGTGATTTTAGCATTGTTTGATGTGGTTTGAAGGCTCGACTAAGTTCGTATGGTGTTTTAGTATTGGTTGGTATGTTTAGTTGAGGTCCCGGGAGCCTCGGGTGAGTTTCTGGTGCTTAACGGATGAAAATTTAGACTTGATCATAATCTGAAGTTGCTGGTTCTGGTGTTTTCGTACCTGCGGTGGAAAGTTCGCAGGTGCGGTTACGCAGAAGTGAGGAGGAGGTCGCAGGTGCATTCTTAGTCATGAGCACCAATGGCCGCAGATGCGACGTGGGAGCCGCAGAAGCGGAGCCGCATCGACGGTAATGTGATCGCAGAAGCGGACTTTAGGGAGGAAGCAAGGTCCCACAGAAGCGCATCCGCAGATGCGGATATTTGTGCGTAGGAGTGGAGTCTTAAGAGTTAATGAATTTTCACAGGTGCGGATCTCTAGACGCAGAAATGGTTAGTGGACCGCAGGTGCGGTTTAACTGGCAGAAAAAGGGGGAAAATCGAGGGTTTGATTCATTTCTCCATTTTTGGACTTGGGAGATCAGAAATTGGCGATTCTTTAAGGGATTTTCATAGAGAGCTTTGGGATAACGATTCCTTACTCGATTTTGGTTATATTTCATTAATCTACTGTTGTTTTCTTTATTTATTTAAGGAATTTGAGTGAGAAAGTTGGAAAAATAGGGGAAAAGTTCCCCAACCGAATTTTTGAGTTTTGAGTGGGATTCAGACATCGGATTTGGATAATTTTGGTACGAGTGAACTCTTGAGTGAATGGGTGTTCATATTTAGTAACTTTTACTCGATTTCGAGACGTGGGCCCGGGGAGGCATTTTGGGGCGAATTTCCAATTTTTTGTTTTAAGCTTTGATTTCGGTAGCTAGATTAGTTCCTAGTAGTTGTATTCATGTTGTGTAATTGATTTTGGCTAGATTTGGGACACTCCGAACCATATATTCATGAGAAAGGCGTTATGACTGGTTGATTGAGCTTGATTCGAGGTAAATGGCTTGCCTAACCTTGTGTGGAGGAACTCCCCTTAGGATTTGGTACTGTTTTTGATATATGAGCGACGTGTACGTGAGGTGACGAGTGCGTACACATGATATTGTTGCAAAACTCCATTTTCATTTTGTAAAACACCTGTCTTCCTTAACTGAGCTACACTAGCATATGTAATTATCATGTTTAGTTTAGAACAACATGTCTACGTGTCTTAATTGCTTATGTGAACTCTGTGCAGCATGCTTAGTGAATTTTCTGCTTCTTCCTTGACTTGTACTTAGTCTAAATCGTAAGAATTCGTGATGTAGTTGTATTTCTATTGTTTGCACTGCATATTTATTTTGGGACTACGGAACGGTATTTCTGTAGATCCCCCGTTCTGCATATTTACTTTCGGACTACGGAACGGTATTCCAATAGATCCCCATGTTCTGCATATTTACTTTGGGACTACGGAACAGTATTCCGGTAGATCCCCCCTGCACATTTACGTTTGGGACTACGGGACGGTATCCTTGGAGATCCCCTGTTGTTAACACTGTGTTCTGAGCTGTTGTCTTTCATTGATTCTATTCCTGTTAGATTTTCGTATTTATTTTTACTATGATATTTCATTCTGTCTTATTTCATTATATTTATACCAGTAGGGCCCTGACCTGATCTCGTCACTACTCGACCAAGGTTAGGCTTGGAACTTATTGGGTACCGTTGTGGTGTACTCATGCCCTTTCCTGCACATGTTTTTCGTGTGCAGATCTAGGTTCATCTTACCAGCCTCATCACTAGTTGCAGTTGTTGTTGCTTATTGGAGACTTCAAGGTACATCTGCCCGCCCGTAGATCCTCGGAGTCCCCCTCTATCCCCCTATATTCATTTTTCCTTCCTTATGTAGAAATTATGTATATAACAGTTAAGACTTCTCAGTAGCTTGTGACTTGCGGGTTTCCGGGTTTTGGGAAAATGTTTTTCGTACTTTTCAGAGGTGATAATTGTATATGCCGAGTGGCATTCAGTTGCTTATCAGATATTTGTTACTGTTAATAATTAATGTTCATGCTTTTGTTTCATTTTCGCAAAGTGTTAGGCTTACCTAGTCGTAGAGACTAGGTGCCGTCACGACGGTTCACAGAGGGAGAAATTGGGTCGTGACACCAAAACCTCGTAGGCATGGTTACATCTGATGACAACAGCTCCAGTATTCCTCCAAGCCCAAAACTCGATCCGTTTACTATCCGGAATCTACCTGATGCCCTCGGGACCTCAACCAATTTTACGAACACGTCCCAAAATGAAATACGAACCTAGTCGAAGCCTCAAACCATGCCAAACAACATCGAAATGATGAATCGCGCTTCGAATCAAACTTACAAATTTCCAAATCAATCCAGAATGACTTCAAATTTTACACACAAGTCCTAAATGACATTACAGACCTATTTCAACTTCCGAAAATCAGAATCCGACCCCGATATCAAAAAGTCCACTCCCGGTCAATCTTTGCAAAAACCTTTGAATTTTCAACTTTCGCCAAATTACCCCGAGATGACCTACGAACCTCCAAATCCACATCCGGACGCGCTTCTTAGACCAGAATCACCATACAGAGATATTCCCAGGCTCGAAATCTCAAACGGACATCAATAACATTGAAATACACTTCAACCCAAATTCATGAAATTATTTCAAAGTACCAACTTTCCACAATAGGCGCCGAAACGCTCCCTGGTCAACCAAAACCCAATCCGGACAGCGCCCTAGTCCAAAATCATCATACGAACCTATTGGAATCTTCAAATCCCGATTCCGAGGCCTTTTACTCAGAATTCAAACCTTAGTCAATCCCTCCAACATAAATCTTCTGAAATTAGAACTTTTCTTCCCAAATCATCTCCGAACTTTCCGAAATTCAATTCCGATCATACGTGCAAGTCATAACACCTGAGGTGAAGCTACTCATGGCCCCAAACTATCGAACGACGCGCTAGGTCTCAAAACGATCGGTCGGGTCGTTACAGATTCAAAGAACAATTTTTTTGTATATATGGGGTATTAAAAATTCAAAATCTATGGCTGGAGATATCGATAAACTTAAAATGGAGTCATACTGAAATAAAGTTTTTCCGGCTAAAGAATTATTTAAATTTTTAGATATCCGATTAAAGTGAATTTTAAATTAAGGATAATATCTTCACTTGCATCATTATAAAGATAATAATTATTGAAATGTATATAAAGTTTTAGAAATCGGAATTTCAAAATAGAAATATTTTTTGAAAGATAATATCATACCAAATAAGAGTTCAAGTCGTAGTAAAAGAGTCACGTCGTAACCAAAGAATCGTTTATATTGTGTCAACCTTTGTGCTTTACAATAAATATGAGTTATTATTTCGCTTTCTGGCTATTTTTAGGTTCCAATGACACCAATGAGAATAATACAAAAATAAAATTATCACAACGAGATTTGAGAAAATGTTAGTTGTTTTTCATGTAGTGTTTCTTAATTAATATCTAACGATTATCTATAATTATTTAGAAGGCTTAAATTGTAAGGTTATTTATATATAATTCAAATACACAGATATTTAACATGGTTAATGTCAAATATCAAAATGGAATCATACTGGAATAAAAATATTTCACTGGCTAAGGAATTTTTTAAATTTTTAGTGTCAAGACCCAATTTCACCTTTAGGTCGTGATGGCACCCAACACTACAATTAGGCAAGCCAACCAGTAATTTAAAATAACCAAGAGAATAAGCAACTCTTAATTCAACCAATGTATGTGTCAAGACCCGGTGTCACAAGTGTATGATCATCTAGTAGGTTATACAAAAATCCAAATACTGTCTGAAATGAAAATAGACAGAATAAAATAAAATACAAAAAGAGGCATTGGTAGCTGAAGGATGGCTCAGAAAGGCAGCTCATCACTACGCCCCTGGATAACGAGGATGTACGATGATATGTCCTCCATTAGTATCTGTCTCAGATCCTGCACAAAAAGTGCAGCAAGTGTAGCATGAGTACGTAAACAACGTGTACCCAGTAAGTATCAAGCCTAATCTCGAAGTGGTAGAGACAAGATGGCTGACTTTGACACTCACTAAGGGTCAACAGTAATAAATGGAATAAATTATAATTATTCAAATCAGCATGATTCACAGAATTAATAATAATTTTATTCAATTAGTAGAAATAATAAAAATCCTTCAAATGCAACAATTTCCAATCTATTAATTGAATCCTTCAATTTCAAAAACAATTCCAATTTATCAAATAACTTTACAAGATGCAATTCAATTTCAATAAATTTTCAACTTATCAAATAGCTTTACAAGCTGCAATAAACTATCCAAGTATCGTGTAATTATTATTATTATTAAGCACGATTTCTGCCGAGGTCATTCGGCCCGATCCAGAGTGTCGTGTAAACTGCCGAGGGACGTGTGACACGATCCATAGATGCATCTATCCTGCCGAGTTCGACCCGCTCCACAAGAAAGGAGGATATTTTCTTATGTACATCTGGAATGAGAGTATATTTATTATAAGATAAATTCAGGAAGAAGAATAATTTCTCTTAACAATTAATCAATTTAAACAGAAAATTTAAGCATATGAGATTTTCATCCTTTAATATATTTCCTAACAATTCACAATATATATATATATCAATCAAATAATATTAATTAAACAAAGAATACAATTTACACAAGTAATTCATGCTTTGAGTCCTAAACTATTCGGACTTTAACATTTACTAGTAGCTATGCACGGACTCTCATCACCTCGTGCGTATGTTTTCCCCACAATTAGCAACAATTATTTAATTTAATCACCTATGGAGTAATTTTCCCCTCACAAGATTAGACAAGAGACTTACCTCGTCTTGCTCCAATTTAGTCCACTAGTAGGCCTTTTCCTCGATTATCCAACTTCGATTGGCTCGAATCTAACCAAAAATAATTCTATACAATCACTAAAATTTATAGGAATCAATTCTATAAGGAAATACTATATTTTCAATAAAAATCCCGAAATTAATTAAAAATCCGTTCGTGGGGCCCACATCTCGGAATCCGATAAAAGTTATGAAATCCGACAACCCATTCAATTACGAGTCCACCCATACCAGTTTCACTCAAATCCGACTCCGAATCGATACCGAAATCTCAAAGAAATTCATTTCTAAATATTTCCCAAATTTCAATCTCAAAACACTAATTAAACGATGAAAACAATGATATATTTGTGTATATAGACCAAATCCGAGTTAGAATAACTTACACCAATGTCTTTCCTTGAAAATCTATCCAAAATCGCCTCTGCTCAAGCTCCAATTTATTAAAAATGGAGAATGGGACGAATGCCTTCTTTTTATAAAACTGCCCAGACAGCCTTCGGAACTGGTCCTCGATCGTGGCTTCGATCACAGGCTCGAGTATGGACCTCGGTCATGGACTCGATCATGGCATCGAGGCTGGGCCTTCGATCAGGGCATCGAGGCTGGGCCTTCCATCAGGGCATCGAGCATGTGCCTTCGATCAAGGCATCGAGCATGGGTCTCGATCCTGGCCCTCGAGCCTTGCCTTCGATCATGTCCTCGAGTTGGAACTTCGATCATGGCTTCGATATCAAGCTCGATCCTGAGCCTTGTCAACCCTGGGCTCGATACATGAGCTCGATATCTAGACTCGATATCTGGGCTCGATCACAGCCTAGAATATCCAACAGAAGAGGAAAAGTTGCAGCAGCCTTTAAGTCCCTTTAAGTCCAACTTTTGATCTGTTAACTATTCGAAACTCACCCGAGGCTCTCGGGACCTCAACCAAATATACCAACAAGTCCTAAAATATCATACGAACTTATTTGAAACCTCAAATCACCTAAAACGACGCTAAAACAATGAATTACGCTCTAATTCAAGCTTAATGAAACTTAGAATTTCCAACTTCCACATTCGATGTCGAAACCTATCAAATCAACTCCAATTGATCTCAAATTTTGCACACAAGTCATAAATAACATAACGAAGCTATGAAAATTTTCGAACCTGGATTCCGACTCCGATATCAAAAAGTCAACTCCCCGATCAAACTTCCAAACTTAAATTCTTATTTTTAGCCATTTCAAGCCTAATTTTACTACGGACTTCCAAATAAAATTCCGATCATGCTCCTAAGTCCAAAATCACCATACGGAACTGTTGGAATCATCAAAATTCTATTCCGGGGTCATTTGCACATAATTCAACACCCGGTCACTATTTGAACTTAAACTTTTAATTTTTTTATCAAAATTCCATATCTCGGGTTAGGGACCTGGGAATTTGATTTTGGGCATACGCCCAAGTCCCCAATCACGATATGGACCTACCGGAACTGTCAAAATACTGATTCGAGTCCGTTTGCTTAAAATATTGATCATAGTCAACTCAGTTGAGTTTTAAAGCTCTAATTCACATTTTAATCCATTTTTCACATAAAAACTTTTCGAAAATTTTTACGAACTGCGCACGCAAGTCAAGGAATGATAAATAGTGCTTTTCGAGGTCTTAGAACACAGAATTAATTATTAAATTTAAAGATGATATTTTGGGTCATCACATTCTCCACCTCTTAAATAAACGTTCGTCCTCGAACGGGTTTAGAATTATACCGGAAGTGCTGAATAAGTGTGGATATCTGCTCCGCATGTTTTCCTCGGCCACCCAAGTCGGTTCCTCGACTAATTGGCCCCTCCACTAGACCTTTACTGCAAAATCCTCTTGGAACTCAACTGGCTAACATGTTTATCAACAATGGAAACCGGCTCCTCTTCATAACCCAAGCTATTATCTAGCTGAACTGTGCTGAAGTCTAACACATGTGATAGGTCGGCATGATACTTCCGTAGCATAGATACATGAAAAATCGGATGAACTCCCGATAGGCTGGGAGGCAATGCAAGCTCATAAGCAACCTCCCCAACTCGTCTCAACACCTCAAATGGGCCTATAAACCTTGGGTTCAACTTGCCCTTCTTCCCGAATCTCATGATTCCCTTCATTAGTGAAACCTTCAAGAGAACTTTTTCACCCATCATAAATGATAAATCTCGCGCTTTCTGATCTGCGTAACTTTTCTGTCTGGACTATGCTGTATGAAGTCGCTCCTGAATCAACTTTACCTTTTCCAAGGGATCTTTCACTAAATCAGTACCATATAATTTAGCCTCACTGGGCTCAAACCATCCGATGGGCGAACGGCATCGCCGACCATATAAAGCCTCAAATGGAGGCATCTCGATGCTGGATTGGTAACTGTTATTATAAGAGAACTCGGCCAAAGGCAAGAAACGATCCCACTGGCCTCTAAAGTCAATCACACATGCCCTGAGCATATCCTCCAAAATTTGAATTGTCCGCTCTGACTGCCCGTTGGCCTGCGGATGAAAGGTTGTGTTGAGCTCTACATGGGTCCCTAATTCACTTTGTACTGCTCTCCAGAAATGTGAAGTAAATTGAGGGCCTCTATCTGATATGATAGAAATTGGCACACCATGCAACCGAACTATCTCCTGAATATAAATCTAGGCCAACCTTTCTGAAGTATACTTGGTCACAACAGGAATAAAATGTGCCGACTTGGTCAACCTGTCAATAATGACCCAAACTGCATCAAACTTCCGCAAGGTCCGCGACAACCCAACTACAAAGTCCATAGTGATGCGTTCCCATTTCCACTCTGGTATAGTCATCTGCTGAAGTAGGCCACCTGGCCTCTGGTGTTCGTATTTAACTTGCTGGCAATTCAAACACCTAGCTACATACTCAACTATGTCATTTTTCATTCGTCACCACCAATAATGCTGCCTCAGGTCACAATACATCTTCGTAGCACCTGGATGAATAGAATACCGAGAGTTGTGTGCTTCCTCTAGGATCTTTTTCCTCAGTCCATCCACATTAGGAACACATAGACGATCCTGGAGTCGCAGAACACCATCCGCTCCAATAGTAACTTCCTTGGCACTACCCCGTAGTACTGTTTCTTGAAGAACCATTAAGAGTGGATCATCATACTGGCGAGCCTTGATCTGTTCAAATAGTGAACACTGAGCTACGACACATGCAAGAACTCGATTGGGCTCTGAAATATCCAGCCGCACAAGTCTGTTGGCCAAGGACTGAATATCTGAAGCTATCAGCCTCTCCTCTGCTGAAATGAAAGCCAAACTACCCATACTCTCCGCCTTTCTACTCAAGGCGTCTGCAACCATATTTTCTTTGCCCGGATGATACAAAATAGTAATATCATAATCTTTTAGTAACTCAAGCTATCTACGTTGTCTCAGATTTAGGTCCCTATGCTTGAACAAATGCTGCAAACTGCGATGATCAGTGTAAACTTCACAAGACATCCCATAAAGATAATGCCTCCAAATCTTAAGAGCGTGATCAATCGCAGCCAATTCCAAATCATGTACTGGATAATTCTTCTCGTGGGGCTTTAGCTGACGTGAAGCATATGCAATAACTCGCCCTTCCTGCATCAATACACAACCCAAACCAACGTGGGAAGCGTCACTATACACTGTATACACCCCCTAACCGGAAGGAAACACTAACACTGGTGTTGTAGTCAATGCTGTCTTGAGCTTCTAAAAGCTCACCTCACAATCATTAGACCATCGGAACGGAGCACCCTTTTGGGTTAATTTGGTCAAAGGTGCTGCAATAGATGAAAAGCCCTCCACGAACCGACGATAATAACCTGCTAAACCTATGAAACTCCTGATCTCAGTCGCCGAAGTAGGACGATTCCAATTCTGAACTACCTCAATCCTTTTAGGATCAACCTCAATACCCTCGCCCGATACAATATGCCCCAAAAATGCTACAGACTCTAGCCAAAACTCACATTTAGAGAACTTAGCATATAACTTTTGTTCCCGCGGTGTCTGAAGCACTACTCTCATATGCTGCTCATGCTCTTCCTTACAGCGCGAGTAGATCAAGATGTCATTAATGAAGACAATGACAAACGAATCAATATATGGCCTGAATACCCTGTTCATCAAATCTATAAATGCTGCCAGGGTGTTAGTTAAACCGAAGGACATCACCAGAAACTCATAATGACCATATCTAGTCTGAAAAGCAGTCTTCGGAACATCCGAATCCCGAATCTTCAACTGATGGTACCCCGACCTCAAGTCAATCTTAGAGAACACCCTAGCACCCTGCAACTGGTCAAATAGATCATCAATACGTGGCAATGGGTACTTGTTCTTAATAGTGACTTTGTTCAATTGGCGATAATCAATACACATCTGCATTGTTCCATCCTTCTTCTTCACAAATTATACAGGTGCACCCCAAGGCGATACACTCGGTATAACGAACCCTTTGGCTAGTAACTCCTCAAGCTGTTCTTTCAATTCTTTCAATTATTTTGGAGCCATGCGATACGGTGGGATAGATATAAGCTGGGTATCTGGAGCCAAGTCAATACAGAAATCAATATCATGATCAGGTGGCATACCTGGAAGATCTGAATGAAATACATCGGAGAACTACCAAACTACAGGCACTAAATCAATAGTGGGAGTCTCTGCAGTAGTATCCCGAACATAGGTTAGATAAGCCAAACAACCCTTTTCAACCATGTGTTGAGCCTTTATAAAAGGAATAACTCAATTAAATGAACTATCAGATGAACCCTTCCACTCCAGCTTAGGCAATGCAGGAATAGCCAAGGTAACTGTCTTGGCATGACAATCTAGAATAGCATGATATGTTGATAACCAATCCATGCCCAGAATAATTTCAAAGTCGGTCATCTCAAGCAATAGGAGATATGCTCTAGTTTCATAACCACAAAATATAATAATACAGGACCGGTAGATCCGGTTCACAATAACAGAATCGCCCACAGGAGTGGACACATAAACAGGAGTACTCAAGGACTCACGAGAAACATCCAGGATTGGAGAAAATAGAGATGACATATATGAATACATAGATCCTGGATAAAATAATACCAAGGCATCTTTTCCGCAAATAGAATTAATATTTGTATTCACAACATCTGAGGCCTCTACATCTAGTCTGGCCGGAAAAGCATAGAACCGAGCTGGAGCGCCAACTGGCTGGCCTCCGCCTGGCCGACCTCCACCTCTAGGACGGCCCCTACCCACATGTCCTCTACATCTTGGTGGTCGGACTACTGGTGGAGCAACTGGTGCGGTAATCATAGGCTGCTGACCCTACTGCACTGATCTACCCCACAGTCTGGGGCAGAATCTTCGTATGTGACTGGGATCCCCGCACTCGTAACAACTTTTCGGTGCGATAAGCTGCTGACTAGAAGTCTGGCCCTGGTGACCTGAATACCCATTAGAAGAACTCTGAATAGCTGGTGGGCGATAAGAACTCTTTGGTATAACACTAAGATAGGGTCGCACTGGAGCACCTCGAGGAGGCGGTGGTGCTAGATATGGGGGCCTGCTGGACTGCCCTCTCACGAACTGACCTTTGCCCCCAGACGGAGCACCTATGAACTCTCCAGAATACCTAAATCTCTTATCTCTAGTAACCTGCTCTCGGCTACGCTGACGTACACCCTCAATCCTCCAGGCTATCTCCACGACTAGCTCATAAGAAGTGCCCATCTCAACCTCTCGAGCCATAGTGGCTTGAATGCCAGTATGTAAACCCACAACAAACCTCCGCACTCTCTCCGCCTCATTAGGAAGTATCATTAAGTGCATGGCGAGATAACTCAGAAAACCTAGGCCTCATAATCGGTCACTGATACCTGACCCTGCTGGAGCTACTCAAACTGAAACCTCAACTCTTCCTTCTGAGGGGGTGGAATATACCTGTCCAAGAAGATACGGGTGAACCTGTCCTAAGTAATTAGAGGAGAATCTGCTGATCTTCCAAGAACATCAGACTGCCACCATCTACGGGCTCTGCCCACTAGCTGAAAAGTAGCAAAGTCTACCCCATGAGACTCTAATATCCTCATGTTGTATAGTCTATCCTTGCACCGATCAATGAAATCCTGGGAATCCTCATGTCGCTCACCCCCAAAGACAGGAGGATGTAGTCTAGTCCATCTGTCCAATAGTTTCTGCGGATCAGCGGCTATAACTGGCTTGGGCTCAGGTGTAGCTGCTGCCACTGGCTGGGCTCCACTCATGGGTAGTGCACCCTGGGTCTGATATATAATATCTGTCTGTCCATGAGCCTATACGGTAGGGGTATGTGCTCCCTTGCCCGCCTGAGATGTGGCTGGGTCTGCCGGAAATAAACCGTCCTGAGTCATATTGTCCATGAACCGCAGCATACGACACATGACATCCTGAAATCCCGGTGTAGATGTGAAATCCACCGGAGCTGGATCTGCCACAGGCACCTCACCCTGTTCCTCAATAATGGGATTCTCTGCTGGACCCACTGGCAGCATAACTGGAACAGTCCTGGGACATCCTCGCCCTCTACCATGGGCTGGAGCCCTCCCTCGGCCTTTGCCTCGGCCTCTAGCAACTGGGGGAGTAGATCTTCCCTGGTCTGGAATCTCATTAGAGCGTGTTCTCACAATCTGTGAGGGAATAAGAGAAGGATATTTAGTACTACATCAATTGCACGATGGAATATGAAGAAAGGTAGTTTCCTAACACCCTATAGCCTCTCGAAGATAAGTACATATGTCTCCGTAATGATCCGCAAGACTCTATTAGGTCTACTCAAAACTTGTGAGACCTACGTGAACCTAGTGCTCTGATACCATGTTGTCAAGACCCAATTTCATATGTAGGTCGTGATGGCGCCCAACACTACAGCTAGGCAAGCCAACCAGTAATTTAAAATAACCAAGAGAATAAGCAACTCTTAATTCAACCAATGTGTATGCCAAGACCTAGTATCACAAGTGTATGAGCATCTAGTAGGTTATACAAAAAATTCAAATACTATCTGAAATGAAAGTAGACATAATAAAAAAAATACAAGAAGAGGCATTGGTAGCTGCAGGACGGCTCAGAAAGGCAGCTCACCACTACGCCCCTGGATAACGAGGATGTGCGATGATAGGTCCTCCACTAGTATCTGTCTCAGATCCAGCACAAAAAGTATAGCAAGTGTAGCATGAGTACGTAAACAACGTGTACCCAGTAAGTATCAAGCCTAATCTCGAAGTGGTAGAGACGAGATGACCGACTTTGACACTCACTAAGGGTCAACAATAATAAATGGAATAAATTATAATTATTCAAATCAGCATGATTCATAGAGTTAACAATAATTTTATTCAATTAGTAGAAATAATAAAAATCCTTCAAATACAACAATTACTAATCTATTAATTGAATCCTTCAATTTCAATAAAATTTCCAATTTATCAAATAGTTTTACAAGCTGCAATTCAATTTCAATAAATTTCCAAACTTATTAAATAGTTTTACAAGCTGCAATAAACTGTCCAAGTATCGTGTAATTATTATTATTATTAAGCACGATTTCTGTCGAGGTCGTTCGGCCCGATCCAGAGTGTCGTGTACACTGCCGAGGGACGTGCGGCACGATCTATAGATGGATCTATCCTGCCGAGGCGTTCGGCCCGCTCCACAAGAAATGAGGACATTTTCTTATGTACCTCCGGAATGAGAGTATATTTATTATAAGATAAATTCAGGAGGAAGAGCAACTTCTCTCAACAATTAATTAATTTAAACAGAAAATTTAAGCATATGAGATTTTTATCCTTTAATATCTTCCCTAACAATTCATAATATATATATATATATATATATATATATATATATATATATATATATTAAACAAAGAATATAATTTACACAAGTAATTCATGCTTTGAGTCCTAAACTACCCGAACTTTAGCATTTAATAGTAGCTACGCACGGACTCTCGTCACCTCGGGTGTATGTAACCCCCACAATTACCAACAATTATTTAATTTAATCACCTATGGGGTAATTTCCCCCTCACAAGATTAGACAAGAAACTTACCTCGTTTTGCTCCAATTTAATCCACTAGTAGGCCTTTTCCTCGATTATCCAACTTCCATTGGCTCGAATCTAACCAAAAATAATTCGATACAATCACTAAAATTTATAGGAATCAATACTATAATGGAATACTACATTTTCAATAAAAATCCCGAAATTATTTAAAAATTCGTCCGTGGGGCCCACATCTCGGAATCCGGTGAAAGTTACGAAATCCGACAACCCATTCAATTACGAGTCCACCCATATCAGTTTCACTCAAATCCAACTCCGAATCGATACCGAAATCTCAAACAATATCTGTTTCTAAAAAGTTCCCAAATTCCAATCTCAAAATACTAATTAAACGGTGAAAACAATGATATATTTGTTTATATAGACCAAATCCAAGTTAGAATCACTTACCCCAATGTCTTTCCTTGAAAATCTATCCAAAATCGGCTCTACTCAAGCTCCAATTTGTTAAAAATGGCGAATGGGACGAATGCCCTCTTTTTATAAAACTGCCCTGACAGCCTTCAAAACTGGTCCTCGAACTGGGCCTCGATCGTGGCTTCGATCAGAGGCTCGAGCCTAAACCTTGGTCATGGCCTCGATCATTTCATCGAGGTTGGGCCTTCGATTAGGGCATCGGGGTTGGGCCTTCGATCAGGGCATCGAGCATGTGCCTTCGATCAGGGCATCGAGCATGGGTCTCGATCCTAGCCCTTGAGCCTTGCCTTCGATCATGTCCTCGAACTGGACCTTTGATCGTGGCTTCGATCTCAAGCTCGAGCCTGAGCCTCGTCAACCCTGGGCTCGATACCTGGGCTCGATATCTGGGCTCGATATCTGCCCAGAATATCCAACAGAAGAGGAAAAATTGCAGCAGCTTTTAAGTCCAACTTTTAATCCGTTAACCATCCGAAACTCACCCGAGGCCCTCGGGACCTCAACCAAATATACTAACAAGTCCTAAAATATCATACGAACTTATTTGAAACCTCAAATCACCAAAAATGATGCTAAAGCCACGAATTACGCTCCAATTCAAGCTTAATGAAACTTAGAATTTCCAACTTCTACATTCGATGTTGAAACCTATCAAATCAATTCCGATTGATCTCAAATTTTGCACACAAGTCATAAATGACATAACGGATCTATGAAAATTTTCGGAACTGGATTCCGACTCCGATATCAAAAAGTCAACTCCCCGCTCAAACTTCCAAACTTAAATTCTTGTTTTTAGCCATTTCAAGCCTAATTTCACTACGGACTTCCAAATAAAATTTCGATCACGCTCCTAAGTCCAAAATCACCATACGAAACTGTTGGAATCATCAAAATTCTATTCCGGGATCGTTTGCACATAATTCGACATCCAGTCACTATTTGAACTTAAACTTTTAATTTTTCATCAAAATTTTATATCTCGGGTTAGGGACCTCGGAATTTGATTCCGGGCATACGCCCAAGTCCCAAATCACGATACAGACTTACCGGAACTGTCAAAACACTAATCCGAGTCTGTTTGCTTAAAATGTTGACCAAAGTCAACTCAGTTGAGTTTTAAAGCTCTAATTCACATTTTAATCCGTTTTTCACATAAACATTTTTCGAAATTTTTTACGAATTGCGCACGCAAGTCAAGGAATGATAAATAGTACTTTTCGATGTCTTAGAATACATAATTAATTATTAAATTTAAAGATGACATTTTGGGTCATCACATTTAGATAGCCAACTAAAATGAGTTTTGAATTAAGGATAATATTTTTGCTCATATTATTATAAAAATAATTATTATTAAAAAAATAAAGGTTTAGAAACTGATAATTTGTAAAAAAAAAAAAGAAGATACAGTTACTTTTAGTAATTAGTAAAATATAGTTAAACCAGATAAAATAGTTTGTAATATAGTATAAATTATTTATAATTTTGCACTTTTTTGGTTTTCCACTCAGGTATCCACCAGTGGTTCGACTAATTCGTATTCGCGCAATGTAAGACCCATTTAAAAAAGAAAATGCTCCCTACCATAATTTTTGTCCGATAATTTTGTATTGCTTTCAAAAATAAAATGTCACTTGGACTGAATTTTCTTTATCTCATTTATGTTTTCATTAAGTGAAAGGTAGCAAGATCAAAATTTGAAAAAATAAAATAAAATTTGAATCGATGATACTTTTCGAACGGTGGTTAGCAAGATCAAAATTGATAAAAATAGCTTTCTTTTAGGGGTTTCCTTTTCTATTAATGTCCTTCTAGTCAAACGAACCATAACCACATAATCCTCGAGTAGTTGTCTGTTAAATTTCTGAGAAAGATAAGAGTTTAGCATCGAAATTATGTCTGTTGCTTTTTATTGTGAAGTCATTCATAATTATTTTAATCAACCTTTCTTTTTAAATTTTCTCCAGGCTTCATTAAGTTCAAATTCGTGCTGAAAATTTTATATTTGAGATAAAACGTTCACTAATAAAGACGATTTCATACACAAATCTCGAATTTGATGCTTCTAGTTAAAGATAAAGACTACTTATCATTCCACCACAATATTTATTAGTCGTTTTAATTGAATTGTTTAGTTAGTTTCTAGTATTTTGTCAAACAACACTTCATTCCAATTTTGAATTGTTTAGTTAATTTTCAATAAAGAAATTGAGCAATACACAAGCTTTAGTTTTGAATTTGTTTCCTCATATTATGCTTTCCACCTTCCAAATATGTGGTCTGTCACCAATATTATTAAGTGATATGAGGTAATTCATATTCAATGTGTTACTCTTGTTTGGGATACAGAATAAGAAAATGGTAAAATTTTAATCTTATTTCTGTTTGACAAAAGAAAAAAGGAAAATAATGGTGGTACTATGAGCCCGTTTGGACATAAGATTTTTTCGAATCAGTTTGGCCATAAAATTTTTAATTTTCACTTGAAAATGAAGTTTTAAATTTTTCGAAAATTTGAAAAACTTCAAAAAACCCGTTTTTCAAAGTTTTCACTCATATCACTCACAAAAATTCAAAAATATCCAAAATTATATTCATATCCAAACACATCTATAATTTTAAAATACTATTTCACTTGAAAAACAATTATTTTTTTTTGGAATTTTACAATTCTTATGTCCAAACGCCCACTAAGTTTTATAGAAAAAAGAAGAATAAGACTTGTAAGTTGAGTATCAAAACTAAAATTTATTCTGTACCAAAAATAAATAAATTTTATTTATAAATTTAAAATGGCAATTACCAAAATCCGAGTTCTTAACAGTAACTTCTATTCAATTATTAGAATTCCAATCAGTAAAAGAAACTAAATATAAAACTTATTATTATTATTATTATTGTTCTTGGTAGGAATTTACCGATGCGAGTATAAATTAGTCCAATCAGTAAAATTCAAAAAGGGGATGAAAAGAATATATTGAGGGTGCTATTTAATTTTTCAGTGATGTAATTATTATAAATATCTTCTAGTTACTAAAAACAGAAAGAAGAAAAAAGGCAAATAAATAAAAGAAATAAAATAATAATTTACCTAAAAACAGTTCACAAAATAAATACTCCATAAACTTCTTAACGGAATTACCTGTTTCATTTTTGGCCACACCAACAGATACTACATACTCGTTTCTGAACTTCGCCGGAAAACCATGGCCGGAGTTCTGAACGTTTCACCGGCTCCAATTCTCCGGCCAATTTCAGTTCACAAACTCTCTAGAAATAACAGAGTCTTTTTAGTAAAATCAATGGCTCAATCTTCAGATAGTTCAAATGGTTCTGTGAGCACTAAAGAGGAATCCAAATCGGATTTTTCATTTTCAGCGCCGCCGAATTTCAAGGCGCCGAAGCCTAAGCCATTTACACCGAGAACTGATAAGATTTTGGACATATTAAGTGCTTCTCTTGCTTTGATTTTTCGCCTTGGTACTGGTGCTCTTGTTTCAGGGTAATGCTTTTTGCTCAATTACTTCATTCAGTTTAATTTCATCTTTAATTACCTCAATTTTTTAGAAATATTGATCTTGTGTTTGTATGAGATAATAAACTCCACCTATGTAAGTTTGGTAGAGTGTAGTTAGTTCCTAGCTCGAATAAAATGAAAGAGTGTTGTAGTAGTAAAAAACAGTAGAGTTTAAGTTACTGTGTGAAAACTATTTATACAATCAAGTCAATAATTAGTTTATTACAGTTAAATTCCTTGATTAGCACTATTTCGTAATATGATAAAAAATTGTAACTAACATGCTATCACAAGTTAAAATTCACTCCTAGTGTAAAAAAAGTTTTTATATTGCCGGTGTATATAACTTAAATCCAAAATAGTAACTATAATGAATCATCTGAATATGAATGGATGCAGAGAATTCTTATAGCTGACTCTAACTAATTTGGGATTTAGGCTAGACTATTGATTTGTATGATTGACGATATGCATATGATTCTAAATTGTAGCGGTATTTGTGAATTGGGGAACATTCAAGTTTTCTGATCACTTGGGAATAGTGTTTCTGAAATTGGAATGACTTATAAGGATAATAAGACTTGTTTTGTCGAGAATTATTACTAAAAAAAATTTCTGAATGCTTTTAGTTTAACTTGAATTTAAGGAGTACAATGTCTGGAGCTAAGTAGTCGCAAGGTATAAGCATTGATATAATTTATTAGGCACTGTGATCACTGTATCTTACAAGAACTTATCATTCTTCTTGGAAGCAGACTGCAACTGACTAGCTACTACAAAAGAATGTCCTGTATAACTTTAAAGTGAGAATATGATTCTCTCATTTCAGCTATTTGTACCTTCAGCGAGGCAGTTAATTCATTTTTTTTTTGATGAAGTAATTTGTAGCGAGGCAGTTAATTCTTCTGACCACCAAATGACTGGACTTCCATAATGGGTAGCAAAGCACACCCAGTACAGCAGATCTGCTTTCTAATATGACATTTTTGTGAAGAAGAGGACATAAATTGTTAAGGAAAAATGAGAGTCAGCTTTTGTGATATACAGTTTTGAATAAAATTTTCTGATGACATTTTATGAAGTCTGCTATTTAATTACTCATACCTTCAGCAAGCCAGGCATTAAAATTCAACATTCCTTATCTTTTTTGTTATTGACGAGAGTAACATCTTCATCCCTTCTTAAAACCAATTTGCAGTAAGGCGCAGCTATCTATCTGTATTTAGAACTACAGATTTCTGTGTGTTATTACTTAATTTGGTTGACTATAAATATATTGTTCACATGACAACAGTAAAGAAAAACCCATGAACATGAAAATTGGAAGGCATGTTGCTTGTAGTATAGAAGTCCAAAATGGCTTGTGGTATGAGGAAAG
This sequence comes from Nicotiana tomentosiformis, assembly GCF_000390325.3. Lineage (NCBI taxonomy): Eukaryota > Viridiplantae > Streptophyta > Magnoliopsida > Solanales > Solanaceae > Nicotiana > Nicotiana tomentosiformis. The sequence goes on from NC_090818.1 coordinate 129,209,031, forward strand.
CAAATAAAGCTGGCTACAATGAAACAAATAAACAATCTGCTAAATGTTAATTTTCTGTGCAGAACAATCAGCGATTAGTTAAGTGTCTGTGGATCTCATTAAAATACAACAACAACAACAACAACAACAACCCAGTAAAATCCCACAAGTGGGGTCTGGGGAGGGTAGTGTGTACGCATACCTTACTCCTACCCCGAGGGAGTAGAGAGGCGATTAGTTAAGTGTCCTTGGATCTCATTAAAATGTGATCCTTTATTTAGTTGAGAAGCATTTTGTCTTAACAAACTTAATGGAACTCATTAGTTAATCAAGAATGACATGTGGCCTATGTAGGGGTATTGATAGTTATAGTACGAGTGTGGAGTGGCTGGTGGAATTTTCAGCACAAGCATGTTATTTTTAGAGTTAATAAGAAGACCTTTGGTTCTTTCTTTTTTTATACTTACTTAGGGGAAGAAATGGGATATCAAATTATTTGCAGAAGGTAATAACCAAAAGTAAGTAGATAGCGAGAGAAGATTCTGTTTTTGGTGAAATTAGTCATGAGTCAAATCCTAGAGATGCATCTGGTGGGGGTATATAGAGCTTGAGAGAAGTGAAATTCAATATGCTTTTATGTGATAAAAGTAATTGGGATAAATGAAGAAGCACACTTACAAAGTTACAGTCAATGATACTTTTCTAAAGTTCAACTACTAAATAGCTGTACGAGACAATTCAAGGTGCTGCTTCAAGATGTGCAAAAACTGAATTGGAGTGTCAAGTTATCTTCATAAGTGGCGTACATAGTTATTCCTGATATGATTTACATGGAAGTCAGAATGCTACTTGCTGTAACATTTTAGTCTTAGGAATGATGAGTCGAAGCTTAATGACATCTTTCTTTTGGGTTTTCTGAAGACCTTTGTATTTATTCTTCTGAATACTGATGTTGATACATTTGGTATGCTTATTCCTTATGTACAACTGCAGGTATTCAGCATCTTTTGTCTCCAAAAATGAGGTTCCAGCTGACCAGTATGCACTTGGAATTGCTGGTTGTTATCATTCACTTTTTTCCTTATTCATTTTCATCCAAAACTTGTTAGGATGGTGTTGAGGGGAATTGGAATCAGTTATTAGACTTTACAACAATTATCAGCAAGTCTTGATACAGATACTAATCATGTGCATATCAGAAAGTAGAGAAGCCAACATGTAAACTTCCAAAAAGCGGAAGTATTAAGAGTATAACCTTTACTTATCTGAACGCACTCCCGCGGAGAAAAAGAAAAATGAATCAAGACCTCATTCTATAAGAAAATAGAAGTACAGGCGAAGCTCCAAGTTGTTGTTCATTAGTTAAATATATGATATGTTTTATTAGTTAAGCGATAGAAGACCATGATTATTTGTATCTTATTATATGTGTTGGTCTGTCAGGAAGTTAAACTTAACCACTTTACTGCTATATCTTATTTTGTCATTGTTGGAAATCCCCTAGTTTCAGCAATACCAAAGGAAATTTTTGGATATATTGCTGGTCGCTGGAAATATCCTTCCCAAGTTTTCCTATTAAAGGCATTGACTAACATTTAATTTGAACTTTTAGAGTATATGGCTTGAATAATTCTTTTCTGAAACTGAGATGTTTATAATAGGCTTCAAGGTGAAGGAAAGTTCAAAAGTAGGTCGTCGACCTGAGAAGCCAATCGAGATATATGAGTTTGAAAGGTATTTTTGCTGGGGAAGTATTTTAATGATCACTGTTACATTCAACTGTCAACATCTATTAATGTCAAATTTATGCGTGTTTCCTTTTAGCTTTTCCTATTTCCTATCCAAGTTTTAGACTTTATTATAGACTTGATTCACCTGTTTCTTCTCTTATGTTGCCTGGCATGGAACATGTGGGGATTTCTTCAGCTGCCCGTTTTGTAGGAAGGTAACTGCAGATGCATTTACTCTTTCTTTCTCCTTCTGATAAGGTTCATAGCTGTAATCTACTCTTCTACTATTGTTATGTGCATTAAAGCTAGAACAGACGGAAACAAGCTTTTATTTATATAAACCCAGTTATTGTTATCAAGCATTTCCAACGTGCCTGCATATATGGGAAGTTCTTTCAATTGTTAAATTGTTGATTAATGGAAGTTTACACTAATATATATAGAACTACTTTAAAAATAATATGTGTAGAACTACTATATTTTTATGCTTTCAACTTTAATTAGCCTGCCAACTCTATGGAGCTTTAGGAAAAGAAAAAAGAATCTTGTGACATTCTGCTTCTGCAGACTGGTACTATATTTTCTTTTGAACATTATACACATTGAACTACTCATTCGATCTTTTTCATTTGTTTTGTCCCTGATTTGTTAAAAGGTGTCAATTTATTGCAGGTTAGGGAAATAGTTGCTGTTTTAGACCTTGATGTCCTCTTTTATCCTTGCCCAAGAAATGGTCCGAACTTCCGTCCCAAAGTTGGTCAGATGGGTGGAAAGCAGCAGTTCCCCTATATGGTTAGATAACTTATCCTATTGCTCCCTGTAGAGAAAATTAGCAGTCAGAAGCTCACACAACCACAAATTTATTGCATGCTTTAAAATGAAATAATTTTTTTTACTTGCCTTTTTTCCTTCACTAAAAATCAACCAATATGTTATTAAATGTGAATTAAAGAGCACCAGGTGTAATTCACCTGCCAAATAAGAATATCTAATACAGTAGATACTTTGAAATAAGTTACTAAAAGTTCTTTTTTATTTCTTACTCCTTCCCGGGAGCTCCCCACTTTGCTCCCTTGGTGACTCGAACCTGCAACGTCAGAGTTGGAGGTTGAGGGTGCTTATCACTTGAGCATCCCTCTCTGGTCGCTAATTTTTTTTTTTTGAAATCTTTATAAGAAAGGTTCTTTTGGAATCTACTCAATGCAATTATTCGATGGCTCCAGATGGTTCAAGACATGCTAAGTAGTTTCTTCCCTGGGCGCTGGTGTCTCTCATGTTGCATTTACTTTTTGCCCATTCTTGAAATGCGAAAATGACTATCTATGCTGTAATTCTACTGAACTTGACTTCTTCAAAATAATATGATTTTTTATTCTATTCGTTGATCATGTCTATCAAAACATTATGGCGTCTAATCATTTGTGTTATTCTGCTGCAGGTTGATCCAAACACTGGAGTTGCAATGTATGAATCAGATGAGATTATTAAGTATTTGGTTAGAAAGTATGGTACGCAGCTGTAATGGCCAACTTATATTGAAAAGACATCTGAATTCTACTTCCTAAAATTACTATTTTAAATTCTTGTTAGTGCATTTAATCTATATATTGGAGCCCATGTAGTTTCTTATTGTTAAAAAATTAGCAACGTTTAGATTTAGGATTGACAGGAATGACAGTTGATTCCAATTGACCCATTTAAGATCATTTGATCTTCGTACTATTTCTCCATCATTCTGGTAAAATCTATTCTTAGTGAGTGCATTAATTAGGTTGATTTCCTTGTGCAGGTGATGGAAATGTCCCACTTATGTTGTCCCTTGGTCTTCTCACTGTAAGCAAACAAACTTATGGTCATCAATGAGTTAGATTAATAGAAAGAGTGTTTAATAGATGTACAATTTATTGAATGTTGGAGCTTGTCCTCTCAGACACTTACTGCAGGCTTTGCCATGATTGGTCGAATGGGAATGGTATATGCCTTTCCTCTCTGCTAATAAGTGTATGTGCTTTTGGTTCTATGACTTCTCGTCCATACAGTTTTATCTCCAAAAGTTAAAAGACTTCCTGAGGACATAAATTTGTTCACAGATTTAGATTTCAGTGTATAGAGTTGGTAGAAAACTATTAATATTGAGAAGAGGACACCAAGTTGATTTGCTGTGATTTTTCCAGGGGTCTTCCTATCGGCCATCTAAACTGCCACCGAAGCCGCTTGAGATATGGGCATACGAGGTTAGCGCATGCTTACTTATAAAGCATTCTGCTGTTAGTTTGGTTTAAATGAATGTTAAGAATTCTATTAGATTTTTTCAATCATCATGTAAAAATAGTTCTTGCTGAATAGTAGATCCATATTACATGACCTACTTGCACTTGTGTCATTTTTCCAGCCTTCTCCATTCTGCAAAGTTGTACGTGAGGTGCTTGTAGAATTAGAGCTTCCCCACATACTTCACAGGTACATGTTACTATGAAATGGATGATGAACAAAATCTATATACTGTGCAATATAGGATGCCGTTGGCATCAAATGATAAGCTGATTAAATTATCTTTTATGAGAATACCATCAAAGCTTATATTATATGAAGTCTTCTATAAGTTCATACATTTGATTTGGTAGGTTTCTGCTCAAAGAATTTAACTTGCTGCTTCAATTATTAAAACCTATTCTTATAATGTTTTTGTCCGAGAACTAGATTAAATGACATAGAAGTGATTTGACATTCATTCGGAGGGGTGGATAGAGGATCCTTCTCTCATCCCAAACAGGAGTATCTGAATCCATTTAGTTCACTTGTCTTTTAAAGTATTTATTTATTGTCAAAAGTGCACTTTGCCACTGGTTTCAAGAATGAGATTCTTCTTATCTAGTTTTTTTCTTTACTCATTTAAAAACAAAAATTAGGATAAAGGTGACATGTCTATTCCTGTATACCCGACAACAATTTCAATGCTTTTGATTTTCTCTGACTGCATTAAACCAAATGGTGCAGTTGTGCTCGTGGTAACCCCAAACGCCAAGTATTATACGAAAGAGTTGGACATTTCCAGGTTATGCTTTGCTTTATGTTAGCTCTACCTTTCGGATGTCTGTTAAGTGTTATGCACACTTCCATAAATAATGTGGAAAACTAATAATGACTTTGTTTTTAGGTCCCATACTTAGAAGATCCAAATACTGGAGTACAAATGTTTGAAAGTGCAGATATTGTGGATTATTTACAGGCAACTTATGCTCTTTAAGGAGTGAGGCTTTCTCCCTTTTTCAATAGTTTAATTTCCTAATTCCTCTGTAACAAATGAACTTTCTGCAATTTGTTCAGCTCTTTCACAACCAAGTTAGAGAGGTCAAATTTGTCTGAACTGCTTTCTTCCTGGATAATTTCAGAGGATAGGAAACCAGCTATGAGGCTCAAAGTTTCTTCTCTTATTAGAGAGACGAAAGATGTCCCATGGGACAGTGATGTTTCATCGACATCCTCATCGAATCTGCGACTTCTGTTGGTAAAAGTAAATGGCATGATACATCCCACAAGAGTGTCCTATGTTGCTTAAACCCAACAGGGAACTTCACTCACTTTTCGCATTGTTATTGATTCAGTATGTTATTATTCCCTTTCGTTGTTAATTGATTTCATTTGTTAGTTAGTCTGATCTAAAAGCTTTTTCATAAAATGCTAAGAGTAGGTAAGCCCAGACTATGCATCCTAAAGTTGAAACCGGTAGGCAGAAGGCCGTTTAGGGGAGTAAACAAGAGTTGAAGCGCTGTTAGGGTAACTGATTGAAGCAGAAAATCATGGTAGTGACTAAAAAAGACGATTAAAATAACTTATTATAATATGATGAATAAGGATAATAGACATAGAGATTAAAAGGAATATGTTTTAGCAAATCATATGATAAGATGAACACTTATCTAATAGACGACGATATTACCTACAAAACACTTATACTTTATATACTAAAAGACATTAATAATGATGTAAGAAGAATAATCTATGAAAAAATATTAGCCTTTGAAATAACAGAAATAATAGACCAAAATTGGACAGAACTAATCATACCAGAAACAGATTTATATGAACTAGACCTATATTTTGATAGCATATAATGAATCATACATATCTACAATACTGGCAACAAACTACAGAAAATATAAATTGTACTTATCCTTGATGATGTTGGTGTTTCATAAGTTAATTGGTTTGGTATACTTGATGTACTTAATCTTTCTTTTACTATTTCTAAGTCTTCTTCCATGTCAATTTCTTTATAACTATATTCATTATTATCAATAACTGTAACTATTCTTTCAAATGGATTTTCTATTTTTATTTTATTAATTTTATTTTTTGCTGCTATTTTATGTTTTGTTGTTAAAACGTATAAGTTTTTACATCTAGCTGTAAATATCTTACTTCCAGGTGTTAATTCTATTCCTGACATTTTCCAGTATAATACTAATGATTTATCTATATTCCTATCGTTTATTGCTATTGAATAATTGGCACTTATTATGAATTTAAATTTTTGGTATATAAGATTTCCTTTATTAGATAACAATTACATACAAGAAAGTAATAGTAAACATACAAGGGTCCCTTTCGTTGTTAATTGATTTCATTTGTTAGTTAGTCTGATCTAAAAGCTTTTTCATAAAATTCTCTTTGTAGTGGAATTAGTCTAATTATTTCTGATATGCATTCTAATACATATTCTATATATTCTATATCTTGGGTTCTTTGATAGTCTTCTATATTATTTTCTATTAGATTTTTTAGTAAATTTATATTTTCTGTAGTTTGTTGCCAGTATTGTAGATATGTATGATTCATTATATGCTATCAAAATATAGGTCTAGTTCATATAAATCTGTTTCTGGTATGATTAGTTCTGTCCAATTTTGGTCTATTATTTCTGTTATTTCAAAGGCTAATATTTTTTCATAGATTATTCTTCTTACATCATTATTAATGTCTTTTAGTATATAAAGTATAAGTGTTTTGTAGGTAATATCATCGTCTATTAGATAAGTGTTCATCTTATCATATGATTTGCTAAAACATATTCCTTTTAATCTCTATGTCTATTATCCTTATTCATCATATTATAATAAGTTATTTTAATCGTCTTTTTTAGTCACTACCATGATTTTCTGCTTCAATCAGTTACCCTAACAGCGCTTCAACTCTTGTTTACTCCCCTAAACGGCCTTCTGCCTACCGGTTTCAACTTTAGGATGCATAGTCTGGGCTTACCTACTCTTAGCATATTTTCATGGCAAACTTACTCAAGATGATTTGTATAACAGTACTATTATATGATGGATAATTATAATCTACATGTATGAGATTATCAGGAATATACTAGTTTAGCTAGTCATGTTTATAGTGTTACATACCTGTTTTTGTAGATTCTTGGTGTCTTCTTGTTGATCTTTCATATTTTCTTGCTGATTCATAGCTTGCTTATCTTCCATAGCTTTCTTGTATTTTATCTTTAAGTATTTTATCTGTAAGTATTTCTTGTGAGAAGAGAAGAGAGAGGAGAGAGAAGCCCTTGGCCTGAAGATGTAGCCTGTTTTATTTCATAAACGAAAGGCTTATTTATAATATTACAAAATGACTTTTACTATTCATGAACGACCTTTACTGTTCATGAATCTGACTCTTGACTCTTACTATTCATGAACGACCTTTACTGTTCATGAAACTGACTCTTGACTCTTACTATTCATGAACGACCTTTACTGTTCATGAAACTGACTCTTACTATTTACTTTACGACTTTTACAAAAAACAAAATAACATAAAGAAAAGAAAGGAATCTAATATTTCTTTCATATTATTTTGTCTGCCATATTTCTTTGTCTAGCTTGTCGTCTTCTTCTTCAGTAATCTTCTTCTTGTTTATTCCAGTTGTACGTCTGGAACAATATTATCTTCTCCTTTGCATTTTGAGCATATGTGATCTGGATATTTGTGACTGATTAACTTGCAATATCTTATTAATAATTCTGGAGAAATAAAATTTGTCCTTATAGCTCTTGTGGTTGTAGATTGTTCTGGCTTCAAAAGACTCAAGACCCATTGTCTTAATTCTTCCATATCTGGTTCTCGTATTTCTCTGCAGTTTGAATATATCATTGTCTGTTCTCTTGAATAATAACTCCAAATAGCATTCTGGTTTAGGTAGTTGTTTGCTAGTTCATTTAGTATAGTGGATATTCCGATAATCCTTTTATTTGCATAAAAGTCTGGAATATTTATTTTTTCTATCTCTTCTTGTTCTTCTATTTTTTCTGGTACTAGCATTTCTCTTGTAAGTCCGATCTTGATAACTTGTATGATGGGTTTTATTTCTTCATATAGTATCTCTGCTGTAGCTGAATAGAATCGTATATAGAATAGTGTTCCTTTGGTTATTCTTTTGTACTGCATAAATGCTCTGTATACTTCTGGTATGGTAGCTATTTCTTGTCCTGTCTGTGTATATACTGTATCTAGTAATCCGTAATTGTAGCAAGTGGCTACTAGTTTTGCATTTGTATTTGGTAATGCTATTAGTTTATTATATCTTGTTAGATAATGAGTAATATAATCTTCATTTGGATTTTGGGTAGTTTGGGATCTTGGATTTTTGTTTAGGAAGTTTTGTATTTTATATATGTTGTCTATATATGTACGGGTTATATGGTTGTATGTCTTTTTGGCTTGGTTTAGGCTTTCTTTGTAGGTGTTTATCTGTGGTGGTAGGAATATTTCTTTCTGGGTATTTTGGATATGTATGAATGGTTTTGAAAATAGATTGTTCATATTTGTATTTGTATATCTAGGTTTAATTTCTTCCTTTTTCTTTGCAGATAAACTGCTAGCTGTGCTGCTTCCTGCAACTGCATTTAACAAACTGTTATGAGTTTTTAGGTGTTTCTCAACGTCACCTTCTAGCTCTGGAATTTTAGAGACTTCCGATCGTCTTATCTCCGCATTTTTCAAGTCATGCTGCTGACCACTAGCTGTTTTCTTTAATATCTGTATCTCTTCTTCTATGCTTTCCACTTTTTTACAAAGTGTAGTCATAGCTAAGAGTATATTTTCCATTGTATTATCTGGTTCAGTTTGGGTAGCTTTGTCTTGATAAGTAATCTGCAACAACATTCTTGTTAGTAGTGATTATTTCAATTGTAAATGTAAAATTTAATATATTTAATACCAGTCTGCGTATTTCTTTTGTTGTAATTGAATCTTGTACTTTTCTGGTTATCCACCATTTAACTTGGGTGTTATCTGTTCTTACAATAAATCTGTTATAGACTATATATGGTTCAAATGCTAATAAACATTTATATAATGCAAATAATTCTTTTCTATTTATTTCCCATCTTTCTTGTGGTTCAGTATAAGATCCTGAATAATATCTGCAATGATGTTCTATTTTTTCTCTATCATATTTATATTTAAGAACTCCTCCATAACTATGATTACTCGAATCTGTTTCTACAATATAAGTAAATTTCTTATTTTCATCTGGGAAGTATAGTTTTGGTAGTTTTTTACACAATATTTTGATCTTTCTTATTTGTTCCTTATCTTTTTCATCAAATCCATATTCTACATCCTTTTTTAGTTTTTTCTGTAGAGGTTTTAGGTTTTCTGCTAATTTAGGTATATATTCTCTTACTTGGTTTACTAGTCCTAAAAATGATTGTAATTTCTTTTTTGTATCTATGTTTTCATCAAGATTGATTATTTTTTGTACTATATGTGTTTGCATTTTTATTCCATTTTTATCTATTTGTATACCTAAAAATTCTATCTGATTCTTCATAATTTCTGCTTTGGTTTTGCTTAAGCTTATGCCAGAGTTTTCTATAATATGTATGAATTTTTCTAATAATCTTATATGTTCATCTTGTGTTCTTGAATATAGTAGTATATCATCTATATATACTATACAATTTTCTAGTTGGTTAAAATAATTGTCCATAAAATGTTGGTATCTTCCTGGTGCATTTTTATATCCAAATGGTAAAACATTCCATTCATAAAATCCTTGTGGTACTGTAAATGCTGTTAGTTTTTTAGATTCATCTTCTAGTTTTAGATGGTAAAATCCTGATTTACAATCAAATTTACTGAAGTAATTATATCCTTGGATTTGTCTTATTTTTAATATCTTATTAGGTATTGGGTAATTATATGTTTTAGTTTTTGCATTTAAGTTTCGGTAATCTATAACCATTCTACTTTTTCCTCTTTTTTGTTCACTATGTTTATTTACTATAAATGCTGGACTTGTATGTTTACTATTACTTTCTTGTATGTAATTGTTATCTAATAATTCTTTTATATGCATTTTGAATTCTGCTAAGTCATCAAAGTTATATTTTAAAGGTTTTTGTGTTATTATGCTGTTTTCTTCTATTAATTCTATTTTTATTTTTGTTTTATGTTTATTCCAACCTTTTAGAGGGTTATCATTATATAATTTTTCTAATTCATTCTGGATTATTTTTACTTTGTCTATTGTAAATATAATAATTTCTAATTGAGTAGTTGTATTTTTACTTATATTTTCTAGTTTTTGTGTGATTTTTTCACTTCCTTTTATCCATTATGTATTTTTTCTTTGTTTATTATTTACTCTTTTTGCTCCTACTTTGTTTTTACATGGTGTGGTAAACCACCAGTGTGTCCTTGTTATTATATGTGGGTATAGTTTATCTAAAAATGGCATTCCTAATAATATATCCTTTGTAGTGAATTCAAAGTTATATATTTCTTCTATAGTTAATATTTTATCCCATATTTGTATTTTTATATTCTTGGCTCTGTAGTTAATCATACTACCTTCATTATTAAATCCTGTTACTACCATAGGTGTTTTTAATTTTTCCCATTTATCTGTTGGTAAACAATTATATTTACATATGTTAGCTTCTGCTCCTGTATCTATCATTGGTGTATAGTATCTATTATAATATCCTTCTACTATGATTTTTGCGAGTATATATATTTTCATTCTTCTGTTCTTTTTATTATTATTTTCTTATCTTTGTGTGTTATGGTTAATTGTTTATCTCCTAGATTGTATGGTTTTACTTTTTCTAACCATTTTATTCCTAATGTAATATTTTCGTTTTCGTTTTCTTGATATATTTTAAATTGTATTATCAAAGGTATTCCTCCAATAATTATTTCTTTTTCTGTTATTTCTTCATTTATTATTAATTCCTTGGGTAATTCAGGGCATAGTTGTTCAGTAGTTATTATTTCAGTTTCTGTTACTAATTCTCTTGTGATATAATTTTCTTCTTGACCTGTATTTATTAATATTTGATATTTTCTTTGTTCCATGATTCCAGTTATATAGTAATGGTATGGATTTATTTTTTCTTTTGTGTTTCTTATTAAGTTTTTTGGGATTATATATTCCCTTCTTGATGTACTTATCCTTGATGATGTTGGTGTTTTATAAGTTAATTGGTTTGGTATACTTGATGTACTTAATCTTTCTTTTACTATTTCTAAGTCTTCTTCCATGTCAATTTCTTTATAACTATATTCATTATTATCAATAACTGTAACTATTCTTTCAAATGGATTTTCTATTTTTATTTTATTAATTTTATTTTTTGCTGCTATTTTATGTTTTGTTGTTAAAACGTATAAGTTTTTACATCTAGCTGTAAATATCTTACTTCCAGGTGTTAATTCTATTCCTGACATTTTCCAGTATAATACTAATGATTTATCTATATTCCTATCGTTTATTGCTATTGAATAATTGGCGCTTATTATGAATTTAAATTTTTGGTATATAAGATTTCCTTTTATTGCACTTATTATGCTTTTTTCTATAGGTTGGATTATTCTATCATCTGCTAAATATATTTCTATAGGGGTATCTATTCCTTCTCTAAAACATGCTTTTATTAATATTTCAGTTCCTCCTAGGTGTACATATTTAATTGGGTTTTTTGCCTTTATATCTTGTATTTCTTTGTTTATTATTCTTTTGTTTATTATTGGTATTTTGGCTTTTCCTTTTGTATATTTACAGTCAATTATATGTTCTTTTTGGCTAACTACGTAGTATTCTTCTTTTTGTCTTTTGAACCAATTTTTTATTGTAGGTACTTCAAATATTTTTTCGACACTGAGGTCTAATTCTTTTCCTTTTATTTGTTCAAATATACTATTATCAAATATAATCTTTTGTTCTGAGGATTCTTCATCTTTATATTCTTCTCGTGTTATTATTTTTATTTCTTTTTCAGTCATTAGGTTTCATCATCTTCTTTAGTTATTTCATCTCCTATTTCATCTTCTATATCTGATATTTCATATACACTATCTTCACTATCTAGTTCATAGTCTATATATTCCATTTGCATATATTCTTCATCATCAATTATGATTTCAGTTATTTGTTTTTTCTTTAAGTTTCTAGGTGCTTTACAGTCTTTAGCTATATGTCCTAATTTTCCACAGTTATAACAAGTACATTCTGTTAATTTCTTTTTTGGTCTAAATGGTCTTTTATTCTGATAATTTTTTACATAATATCTTTTTCGTGGTTTTTTATTTTTATATTTTGACTTGTATTTATTATATTTCTTTGTTTTCCATTTTTATTATAATATTTATCTGTACATCCAAATTGTGGTGCTGTTTTGTTTTTACAACATCTTAAATTTTTTATTAATGTTTTTTCTATTTTTGCTTCTTCTTTATATTTTTCACATATTTGTACAAACCATTGTTGTAGAAATTTTATTCTAGCTCCTAAAGTATCTGTTAATCCTGCTTCATTCCAGTCTTTTATTATTTTAGAGTTAAAAGGTTCTGGTAATTTTGTGAAATATAGTTTTCTTATTTCTTTGCTCTCTTCTGTATTATATGTTCCTTTATAATAATATTCTCTAAATGCACAAGTATATTCGTCTATATAGCACATATTACATATTGCTAATTTTGTTATTAGGTTTCTATTTATTTGTTTTTCCTTATTTTGTTCTTCAATTTCTGTAGTCATGCTACTAAATTCGTTTCTTATAGCTATTTCATATTTGTATAATATTTCTATATTTGTTGTTGCTATTTCACCATTAAATTTTTTATTGCTTCTTAAGGTATCTATACTTTCTCTAGTTAAATTTTGTAACCATAATTTTACCGTTCCTATAAGTGTTCTTTCTATATATCCTGGTGTTTCTGTCATTCCTATTTTATTATCTACCAATTGTTTAGATACATATCCTATCCATAGTTGGATTGTTTTATTTATATCTGCTACGCAATCTAAATCTAAAAAGTTATATTGTTCTGATATTGGTTTTGGTGTCCATTTTTTATTTAATCTACTATCCCATAGTGTATTATATCTATCATGTTGTTCATAATTGGCTGTATAATAATTTGGGTATAATCCTTTTGGATTTTTTACACCTGATGTACTAGGTTTTTCTTCCATTTTTACATCTCCTGTATTTACTTCTACATTTTTTGTTTTTTCTATATTTTCTAAAAGTTCTGTATATGTTTCACTTATTTCGCTTGATTCTGACTCTTGGTCATCTATATTATTATCTATTTCTTCAATTCTGAGGGTTTCTTCTGTTTGTAATATTTGTTTAAATTTATTTATTTCATCTGTTAATTCTATTTCTTTATTCTTTTCTCTTTGCTTGTTTTCATATAGTGCTTTTAACATATTTAACTCTTTTTCTAATGCCATAATCTTTGTATTTTTGGTTTCTTCCAATTCTTGTATTTCTTTGCTTGCTTGTTTCTTAATAATTTCAATTTCTTTTTTCTTATCAATTTCCTCATTTTCTCTACTTATTCTTGTCATAGCTGTTAAGCTATCTTCTAATCTTGCTGTTTCTTTTTCTATCATTAAGTATAATTGGTCTCCTATTTTTTTATATCTTCTACCTAAGTTTGAGAATATTATTTTTATTTTTAATCCGTCTTGGTTTTCATAGGTTTTTTCATCTATTGCAAATTCTTCTTTGTTCATTTTTTAATCTATAGCTCTGATACCATTTTACCATTTTTGGGTCCCTTTCGTTGTTAATTGATTTCATTTGTTAGTTAGTCTGATCTAAAAGCTTTTTCATAAAATTCTCTTTGTAGTGGAATTAGTCTAATTATTTCTGATATGCATTCTAATACATATTCTATATATTCTATATCTTGGGTTCTTTGATAGTCTTCTATATTATTTTCTATTAGATTTTTTAGTAAATTTATATTTTCTGTAGTTTGTTGCCAGTATTGTAGATATGTATGATTCATTATATGCTATCAAAATATAGGTCTAGTTCATATAAATCTGTTTCTGGTATGATTAGTTCTGTCCAATTTTGGTCTATTATTTCTGTTATTTCAAAGGCTAATATTTTTTCATAGATTATTCTTCTTACATCATTATTAATGTCTTTTAGTATATAAAGTATAAGTGTTTTGTAGGTAATATCATCGTCTATTAGATAAGTGTTCATCTTATCATATGATTTGCTAAAACATATTCCTTTTAATCTCTATGTCTATTATCCTTATTCATCATATTATAATAAGTTATTTTAATCGTCTTTTTTAGTCACTACCATGATTTTCTGCTTCAATCAGTTACCCTAACAGCGCTTCAACTCTTGTTTACTCCCCTAAACGGCCTTCTGCCTACCGGTTTCAACTTTAGGATGCATAGTCTGGGCTTACCTACTCTTAGCATATTTTCATGGCAAACTTACTCAAGATGATTTGTATAACAGTACTATTATATGATGGATAATTATAATCTACATGTATGAGATTATCAGGAATATACTAGTTTAGCTAGTCATGTTTATAGTGTTACATACCTGTTTTTGTAGATTCTTGGTGTCTTCTTGTTGATCTTTCATATTTTCTTGCTGATTCATAGCTTGCTTATCTTCCATAGCTTTCCTGTATTTTATCTTTAAGTATTTTATCTGTAAGTATTTCTTGTGAGAAGAGAAGAGAGAGGAGAGAGAAGCCCTTGGCCTGAAGATGTAGCCTGTTTTATTTCATAAACGAAAGGCTTATTTATAATATTACAAAATGACTTTTACTATTCATGAACGACCTTTACTGTTCATGAATCTGACTCTTGACTCTTACTATTCATGAACGACCTTTACTGTTCATGAAACTGACTCTTGACTCTTACTATTCATGAACGACCTTTACTGTTCATGAAACTGACTCTTACTATTTACTTTACGACTTTTACAAAAAACAAAATAACATAAAGAAAAGAAAGGAATCTAATATTTCTTTCATATTATTTTGTCTGCCATATTTCTTTGTCTAGCTTGTCGTCTTCTTCTTCAGTAATCTTCTTCTTGTTTATTCCAGTTGTACGTCTGGAACAATATTATCTTCTCCTTTGCATTTTGAGCATATGTGATCTGGATATTTGTGACTGATTAACTTGCAATATCTTGTTAATAATTCTGGAGAAATAAAATTTGTCCTTATAGCTCTTGTGGTTGTAGATTGTTCTGGCTTCAAAAGACTCAAGACCCATTGTCTTAATTCTTCCATATCTGGTTCTCGTATTTCTCTGCAGTTTGAATATATCATTGTCTGTTCTCTTGAATAATAACTCCAAATAGCATTCTGGTTTAGGTAGTTGTTTGCTAGTTCATTTAGTATAGTGGATATTCCGATAATCCTTTTATTTGCATAAAAGTCTGGAATATTTATTTTTTCTATCTCTTCTTGTTCTTCTATTTTTTCTGGTACTAGCATTTCTCTTGTAAGTCCGATCTTGATAACTTGTATGATGGGTTTTATTTCTTCATATAGTATCTCTGCTGTAGCTGAATAGAATCGTATATAGAATAGTGTTCCTTTGGTTATTCTTTTGTACTGCATAAATGCTCTGTATACTTCTGGTATGGTAGCTATTTCTTGTCCTGTCTGTGTATATACTGTATCTAGTAATCCGTAATTGTAGCAAGTGGCTACTAGTTTTGCATTTGTATTTGGTAATGCTATTAGTTTATTATATCTTGTTAGATAATGAGTAATATAATCTTCATTTGGATTTTGGGTAGTTTGGGATCTTGGATTTTTGTTTAGGAAGTTTTGTATTTTATATATGTTGTCTATATATGTACGGGTTATATGGTTGTATGTCTTTTTGGCTTGGTTTAGGCTTTCTTTGTAGGTGTTTATCTGTGGTGGTAGGAATATTTCTTTCTGGGTATTTTGGATATTTTTCTGTATGAATGGTTTTGAAAATAGATTGTTCATATTTGTATTTGTATATCTAGGTTTAATTTCTTCCTTTTTCTTTGCAGATAAACTGCTAGCTGTGCTGCTTCCTGCAACTGCATTTAACAAACTGTTATGAGTTTTTAGGTGTTTCTCAACGTCACCTTCTAGCTCTGGAATTTTAGAGACTTCCGATCGTCTTATCTCCGCATTTTTCAAGTCATGCTGCTGACCACTAGCTGTTTTCTTTAATATCTGTATCTCTTCTTCTATGCTTTCCACTTTTTTACAAAGTGTAGTCATAGCTAAGAGTATATTTTCCATTGTATTATCTGGTTCAGTTTGGGTAGCTTTGTCTTGATAAGTAATCTGCAACAACATTCTTGTTAGTAGTGATTATTTCAATTGTAAATGTAAAATTTAATATATTTAATACCAGTCTGCGTATTTCTTTTGTTGTAATTGAATCTTGTACTTTTCTGGTTATCCACCATTTAACTTGGGTGTTATCTGTTCTTACAATAAATCTGTTATAGACTATATATGGTTCAAATGCTAATAAACATTTATATAATGCAAATAATTCTTTTCTATTTATTTCCCATCTTTCTTGTGGTTCAGTATAAGATCCTGAATAATATCTGCAATGATGTTCTATTTTTTCTCTATCATATTTATATTTAAGAACTCCTCCATAACTATGATTACTCGAATCTGTTTCTACAATATAAGTAAATTTCTTATTTTCATCTGGGAAGTATAGTTTTGGTAGTTTTTTACACAATATTTTGATCTTTCTTATTTGTTCCTTATCTTTTTCATCAAATCCATATTCTACATCCTTTTTTAGTTTTTTCTGTAGAGGTTTTAGGTTTTCTGCTAATTTAGGTATATATTCTCTTACTTGGTTTACTAGTCCTAAAAATGATTGTAATTTCTTTTTTGTATCTATGTTTTCATCAAGATTGATTATTTTTTGTACTATATGTGTTTGCATTTTTATTCCATTTTTATCTATTTGTATACCTAAAAATTCTATCTGATTCTTCATAATTTCTGCTTTGGTTTTGCTTAAGCTTATGCCAGAGTTTTCTATAATATGTATGAATTTTTCTAATAATCTTATATGTTCATCTTGTGTTCTTGAATATAGTAGTATATCATCTATATATACTATACAATTTTCTAGTTGGTTAAAATAATTGTCCATAAAATGTTGGTATCTTCCTGGTGCATTTTTATATCCAAATGGTAAAACATTCCATTCATAAAATCCTTGTGGTACTGTAAATGCTGTTAGTTTTTTAGATTCATCTTCTAGTTTTAGATGGTAAAATCCTGATTTACAATCAAATTTACTGAAGTAATTATATCCTTGGATTTGTCTTATTTTTAATATCTTATTAGGTATTGGGTAATTATATGTTTTAGTTTTTGCATTTAAGTTTCGGTAATCTATAACCATTCTACTTTTTCCTCTTTTTTGTTCACTATGTTTATTTACTATAAATGCTGGACTTGTATGTTTACTATTACTTTCTTGTATGTAATTGTTATCTAATAATTCTTTTATATGCATTTTGAATTCTGCTAAGTCATCAAAGTTATATTTTAAAGGTTTTTGTGTTATTATGCTGTTTTCTTCTATTAATTCTATTTTTATTTTTGTTTTATGTTTATTCCAACCTTTTAGAGGGTTATCATTATATAATTTTTCTAATTCATTCTGGATTATTTTTACTTTGTCTATTGTAAATATAATAATTTCTAATTGAGTAGTTGTATTTTTACTTATATTTTCTAGTTTTTGTGTGATTTTTTCACTTCCTTTTATCCATTATGTATTTTTTCTTTGTTTATTATTTACTCTTTTTGCTCCTACTTTGTTTTTACATGGTGTGGTAAACCACCAGTGTGTCCTTGTTATTATATGTGGGTATAGTTTATCTAAAAATGGCATTCCTAATAATATATCCTTTGTAGTGAATTCAAAGTTATATATTTCTTCTATAGTTAATATTTTATCCCATATTTGTATTTTTATATTCTTGGCTCTGTAGTTAATCATACTACCTTCATTATTAAATCCTGTTACTACCATAGGTGTTTTTAATTTTTCCCATTTATCTGTTGGTAAACAATTATATTTACATATGTTAGCTTCTGCTCCTGTATCTATCATTGGTGTATAGTATCTATTATAATATCCTTCTACTATGATTTTTGCGAGTATATATATTTTCATTCTTCTGTTCTTTTTATTATTATTTTCTTATCTTTGTGTGTTATGGTTAATTGTTTATCTCCTAGATTGTATGGTTTTACTTTTTCTAACCATTTTATTCCTAATGTAATATTTTCGTTTTCGTTTTCTTGATATATTTTAAATTGTATTATCAAAGGTATTCCTCCAATAATTATTTCTTTTTCTGTTATTTCTTCATTTATTATTAATTCCTTGGGTAATTCAGGGCATAGTTGTTCAGTAGTTATTATTTCAGTTTCTGTTACTAATTCTCTTGTGATATAATTTTCTTCTTGACCTGTATTTATTAATATTTGATATTTTCTTTGTTCCATGATTCCAGTTATATAGTAATGGTATGGATTTATTTTTTCTTTTGTGTTTCTTATTAAGTTTTTTGGGATTATATATTCCCTTCTTGATGTACTTATCCTTGATGATGTTGGTGTTTTATAAGTTAATTGGTTTGGTATACTTGATGTACTTAATCTTTCTTTTACTATTTCTAAGTCTTCTTCCATGTCAATTTCTTTATAACTATATTCATTATTATCAATAACTGTAACTATTCTTTCAAATGGATTTTCTATTTTTATTTTATTAATTTTATTTTTTGCTGCTATTTTATGTTTTGTTGTTAAAACGTATAAGTTTTTACATCTAGCTGTAAATATCTTACTTCCAGGTGTTAATTCTATTCCTGACATTTTCCAGTATAATACTAATGATTTATCTATATTCCTATCGTTTATTGCTATTGAATAATTGGCGCTTATTATGAATTTAAATTTTTGGTATATAAGATTTCCTTTTATTGCACTTATTATGCTTTTTTCTATAGGTTGGATTATTCTATCATCTGCTAAATATATTTCTATAGGGGTATCTATTCCTTCTCTAAAACATGCTTTTATTAATATTTCAGTTCCTCCTAGGTGTACATATTTAATTGGGTTTTTTGCCTTTATATCTTGTATTTCTTTGTTTATTATTCTTTTGTTTATTATTGGTATTTTGGCTTTTCCTTTTGTATATTTACAGTCAATTATATGTTCTTTTTGGCTAACTACGTAGTATTCTTCTTTTTGTCTTTTGAACCAATTTTTTATTGTAGGTACTTCAAATATTTTTTCGACACTGAGGTCTAATTCTTTTCCTTTTATTTGTTCAAATATACTATTATCAAATATAATCTTTTGTTCTGAGGATTCTTCATCTTTATATTCTTCTCGTGTTATTATTTTTATTTCTTTTTCAGTCATTAGGTTTCATCATCTTCTTTAGTTATTTCATCTCCTATTTCATCTTCTATATCTGATATTTCATATACACTATCTTCACTATCTAGTTCATAGTCTATATATTCCATTTGCATATATTCTTCATCATCAATTATGATTTCAGTTATTTATTTTTTCTTTA
This sequence comes from Nicotiana tomentosiformis, assembly GCF_000390325.3. Lineage (NCBI taxonomy): Eukaryota > Viridiplantae > Streptophyta > Magnoliopsida > Solanales > Solanaceae > Nicotiana > Nicotiana tomentosiformis. The sequence continues at coordinate 129,228,660 of NC_090818.1, forward strand.
AGTTTCTAGGTGCTTTACAGTCTTTAGCTATATGTCCTAATTTTCCACAGTTATAACAAGTACATTCTGTTAATTTCTTTTTTGGTCTAAATGGTCTTTTATTCTGATAATTTTTTACATAATATCTTTTTCGTGGTTTTTTATTTTTATATTTTGACTTGTATTTATTATATTTCTTTGTTTTCCATTTTTTATTATAATATTTATCTGTACATCCAAATTGTGGTGCTGTTTTGTTTTTACAACATCTTAAATTTTTTATTAATGTTTTTTCTATTTTTGCTTCTTCTTTATATTTTTCACATATTTGTACAAACCATTGTTGTAGAAATTTTATTCTAGCTCCTAAAGTATCTGTTAATCCTGCTTCATTCCAGTCTTTTATTATTTTAGAGTTAAAAGGTTCTGGTAATTTTGTGAAATATAGTTTTCTTATTTCTTTGCTCTCTTCTGTATTATATGTTCCTTTATAATAATATTCTCTAAATGCACAAGTATATTCGTCTATATAGCACATATTACATATTGCTAATTTTGTTATTAGGTTTCTATTTATTTGTTTTTCCTTATTTTGTTCTTCAATTTCTGTAGTCATGCTACTAAATTCGTTTCTTATAGCTATTTCATATTTGTATAATATTTCTCTATTTGTTGTTGCTATTTCACCATTAAATTTTTTATTGCTTCTTAAGGTATCTATACTTTCTCTAGTTAAATTTTGTAACCATAATTTTACCGTTCCTATAAGTGTTCTTTCTATATATCCTGGTGTTTCTGTCATTCCTATTTTATTATCTACCAATTGTTTAGATACATATCCTATCCATAGTTGGATTGTTTTATTTATATCTGCTACGCAATCTAAATCTAAAAAGTTATATTGTTCTGATATTGGTTTTGGTGTCCATTTTTTATTTAATCTACTATCCCATAGTGTATTATATCTATCATGTTGTTCATAATTGGCTGTATAATAATTTGGGTATAATCCTTTTGGATTTTTTACACCTGATGTACTAGGTTTTTCTTCCATTTTTACATCTCCTGTATTTACTTCTACATTTTTTGTTTTTTCTATATTTTCTAAAAGTTCTGTATATGTTTCACTTATTTCGCTTGATTCTGACTCTTGGTCATCTATATTATTATCTATTTCTTCAATTCTGAGGGTTTCTTCTGTTTGTAATATTTGTTTAAATTTATTTATTTCATCTGTTAATTCTATTTCTTTATTCTTTTCTCTTTGCTTGTTTTCATATAGTGCTTTTAACATATTTAACTCTTTTTCTAATGCCATAATCTTTGTATTTTTGGTTTCTTCCAATTCTTGTATTTCTTTGCTTGCTTGTTTCTTAATAATTTCAATTTCTTTTTTCTTATCAATTTCCTCATTTTCTCTACTTATTCTTGTCATAGCTGTTAAGCTATCTTCTAATCTTGCTGTTTCTTTTTCTATCATTAAGTATAATTGGTCTCCTATTTTTTTATATCTTCTACCTAAGTTTGAGAATATTATTTTTATTTTTAATCCGTCTTGGTTTTCATAGGTTTTTTCATCTATTGCAAATTCTTCTTTGTTCATTTTTTAATCTATAGCTCTGATACCATTTTTGGGTCGTTCATGAATAGTAAAAGTCATTTTGTAATATTATAAATAAGCCTTTCGTTTATGAAATAAAACAGGCTACATCTTCAGGCCAAGGGCTGGAGTTATATTACATGATTCTACTCTAGTGGCTTAATACTTAAATTTAAATGTCATGTGAACCTCCAAAGGTATCAACAATTAAATTAAGTCAGTAAAACGTTATTTATGATTTTGACAATTTCATGTTATGAGAAATAAATATGTTACTTCGTTTATCTCATCTGCCATGATATTTTGATATATATATTTCCTTTTACCCCTTTAGTTATTCTTTACTAAGCGAAATTGTATAGAAATTATTATTCCTCTTAATAGGATAAGATAGCAGTGTGGTTTAAATAAAAAAACTTAGCTCCAAAAGATAAACTCCAAGTTAATTAGGATCTAATTATTTGTAAACATGCCAAACTTAATGGAGTATATGATAGACCAAGAGATGTAAAACGACAGTTTATCATAAACTCTTTCAACCAACCAAAGATAAGTCATAAGCTGATAACACAAAAATCCTGTGAGGACCATGATAAGGTGACTCACAAGTCATAACTTAAGTCTAAATCTCCTCTCAATTATCTTATCTTATTATTGCTAAAGATTGAAAGACTATAAGGTGGGAGAGAAGGCAGAACAACCAATCAACTTATGCTTTTATTTATGCAGAAAAGTTGCAATTGGCTAAGATGGTTATCAAAGAAAATGCACCAAAAATCACATAGACAGAGACTAATAAACTCCAATTTCGTTAGTTCTAATCTCATTTAAACAAAAATGTATCTCTTAGTTTTTGGGATTTTAATTAGATATTAGTATACTCCCATTTAAATAGAAGAATTAGTTGCAGAATCAAATAAGTTCACAATCATACTTTCTCATAGCTTATTGAAATATATTTCGGCTACTTCTACATTCAAATTTGATTTTTCGTCTATTTGCTTTTGCACTAATCTCTACTGCAATCTTTGCCTGAAATATCAATATAATGAATCACATGATCAAACAAAAAAGAAATTAAACAAAAAAGAAAAACACAAACAAATTAATAAAAGCCGACTGCATACACATGCACTCGTTGCTAAAGACTATCAAATACAATAGCATTTATTTTGCTTGGTTTGCGGCCTCTTCCCTAGTAGGCGTTCGGACATAATAATTGTAAAATTTTGAAAAAAAATAAAATAAAATTTTCAATTGAAAATGGTATTTGAAAATTAAAGTTGTGTTTGGACATGAATATAATGTTGGGTTATTTTTGAATTTTTGTGAGTGATATGAAGTGAATTTTGAAAAAGAGTTTTATGGGATTTTTCAAAATTTCAAGAAAAATCAAAGTTCATCTTCAAATAAAAATAAAAAATTTCATGATTAAACACTAATTTCGAAAAAAAAAAAAATAAAAATTTTATGGCCAAACGGACCCTTAGTCTTTTGCCCCCGAAGGTAAGAACTTTTCATGGCCTGGGGAATATAAGGCATGGGTTGTCATTATCTATTAGTTTACGAAATTAATCAATTGATCTATTCATTGCAATTTGGAACGTTTATGGCGCTTTATGGTGAAATAAATAAATTACTCTATTCATTGTAAGTTGATAACTGATGACGCCTTTTCTTCTCCTACTAATTATTAGAGTATACATTGTATTATTAGAGTATACATGTAGTTGGGAATACTAATTAATTAGTTCAGTGTACTAAAGGTACCCCACGCCAAATAGTACAAGATGCATTGTATATTCTAGTTTACTGTTTTTACATCTCTATACATTAATTTGGAATGAATAGTGTAGTTTTAAAGGGTAAAATGGTATATCAGCTTTTGAAGGACATTTAGGTAATCTAACTTTAGACTTTAGGTGTTCGTGCTTATGTCACGACCCGAAATTCCCACATTCGGGACCGTGATGACGCATAACATTTCACTTACTAGGCAAGCCAACGTTAGAATAATTTTAACCATTTTTAACAATTCATTTTAATTAATAATAAAGAAACCAAACAACTGAAATAAAGTCTGAATTAAAGTGAGCAACAAAAATAATAACGATGCCGAAATACCATCCCAGAACTGGTATCACAAGTGTACGAGCTTCTAGAATAATACAAATAAGGGTCTAAATAAAAATAAAGTTGTCTGAAAGAAAGCACACATCTAAGATAAAGTGGAAGGGGGCTTCAGAGTTGCGAACGACGTGCAGCTATACCTCAAGTTTCCTCTGATAGCTGAATCCGAGAAAATCTACAGTACGCCGTTGGGACCAACTCCGGTATCTGCACAAGAAGTGCAGAGTGTAGTATGAGTACAACAGATCCCATGTACTCTGTAAGTGCCGAGCCTAGCCTCGACGAAGTAGTGACGAGGTTAAGGTATCTCGCTTACATTAACCTGTAAGCATTAATAATAGTAATAATAATAATATCAGGAATAGAGGTAAGACAAGTAAGTCATGTCAACAATGGAGGTCAATTCACCAGTCACAACTAATTTTTTCTTTTATCATTCTGTTGCGGCGTGCAACCCGATCCATCAATATAAACTTAAAATAAAATCTGTTGCGGCGTGCAACTCGATCCAACAATATAATCTTTCAAATAAATTTTGTTGCGGCGTGCAACCCGGTCCAAGAATATAAATTAATAATACTTATACGTAAGACTAATTCAATAAATGCCACAATTAATATGAAACTATTAAGCACTAAGGTATACAACAATTATAAATTATGTAGGAAATAAATAGGGGCAAGTAACAAATAAGTATAGAATGAGGGAGGAGATAGGCAATTTAATATTTGAAATGCTAATTATCAAGTAGAAATTATGGCACAAAAATCAAATAAGCAGGTAGCAATTAAGGCATAAAATCAAGCATAATAGTAGGCAATGAAAATAAGAGAATCAATTAATCTCAATTCAAGTGATCACTCGACCACAATTTTGCCTTTCGAATTAGTCTCCAAACCAATCAAACCTAGCAATTTATTTATCAACAATTCAATTGGAGCTTTAGAAATTATTCACAATTCGAAAGAGACTTAATTTAAGTCATTTTTGAAAAAGTCAACCAAAAGTCAACGTGGAACCCACTCTTCGGAATCCGACAAAACTTTATGGAATCCGAACACTTGTTTTGATATGAGTTCAACCATACAAAAATTATCGAATTCCGACATCGGATCACCTTTCAAATCTTTATTTTTTATTTTTGGAAGATTTTATAAAATCCCAATTTTCTTCCATTCAATTCATTATTTGTTGATACAAATAACAATAGATTCGTGTAATTTAACCAAAATTGAGTTAGGAACTCTTACCCCGATATTTTTCTTGAAAATCTCCTAAAAATTGCTTCTCCCCGAGCTTCAAATTGTCAAAAATGGACTAATCTTCTAGAACTTAAGTTCTGCTGCCCAGGTATTTACCCTTCGCGATCGCGAAGAATAAAAATTTCTAGAACATTTTTACTGTATGCGATCGCGACCATTTCCCCGCGATTGCGAAGTACAAACTTCTATTACTCTTCCCAAATTCTTCTCAGACAGCATGTAGTGTATTGGTCATAACGTTTTGTACATAACTCCAAATGATAAATGGTTTGATTTTCTGAAAACTAGACATTAAGGACTACAACTTTTATTTTTGGATCATCTCCAAATTCCTTATAGAGTGCAATATACAAACTTCCAAAATCGAGTCACTGACAGTGTCACGGCCCCAAATTCTCTCCGTAGGATGTCGTGATGACACCTAGTCTCTAAGACTAGGTAAGCCTATCAATGCAGAACAATAATAAATATCTGAAATAAATAAACTACAATTCAAACAATTTCAACTCCCAAAACCCGGTAGAAATAAGTCACAAACTTCTAAGAATTTATTCTCTATGTCTCTATACATCAGAGTCTAAAGCAAATAAAGAAGACAACATAGTAAGATAGAAGGGGACTCCAGAGTCTGCGGTCGCTGGCAGATATACCTCGAAGTCTCCTCGTACAACTAGTTTATTGATGCCTGGTCTGATAAGGTGTACCTGGATCTGCACAAAAAAATGTGCAGAAGTGTAGTATGAGTACACTACAGCGGTACCCAGTAAGTGCCAAGCCTAACCTCGGTAGAGTAGTGACGAGGTCAGGTCAGGTCAGGCCCTACTGGAGAATAACTAATGATATGGTAAAATGTTTAAATAATATAATAAGATAAAATGACAATGGAAATGAATCAAGTAGTATGTCACATTTAATTACACCAAATAATGGCAATTAATATCTCGTGGAAACAAAACAAAATTTCCTTTCAACTTCAAAAAAAAAAAATCACAACAAATAATCAAAGGCAACTGCGGCCATAAATCAATATCAACAAGGACACTCCCGGGGTACTGCCTCGTAGTCCCAAATCATAAATAAATTCACAATATCTCATTTCCTTATCTCATCGCGACATCCTTCACAATTTATTTGAAAGAAAATATTTTTCCCGAAATAGCATCCCGCATTTTAGCCATCCTTATCACACCGCATGACTTCTAGTAGTTTTCCCTACTAGCCACGCGTATCAAACCATCCTTATCTCACTGCATGCGTTTCAATACCCAGACCTTATACCACCGCATGCATATCAATATCACAATATATCACAATTTGCACCTCAAGTGCTCAAATAATTTAACTTGCCAAAATACAACAACAACAACAACAACCCAGTAAAATCTCACTAATAGGGTCTGGGGAGGGTAGTGTGTACGCAGACCTTACCCCTACCCCGAAGGAGTAGAGAGGCTGTTTCCGAAAGACCCTCGGCTCAAAAAAATAAAAAGACAAAATGAAAAAATGACAAAAAGGAAACAATATTAGTATCACAACAACAATCATAGGATAAATAGGAACACCATAATCCAGAAGAAAGATGCAAAGCAAAGGGAGACAATATTAGTAAATATTAGTATCACCACAACAATCATAAGAAAAATAGGAACACCATGAAATCTAGAAGAAAGATGCAAAGCAAAAGCAATAGCTAGTAAATAGGACATGCACTGAAAAGCGAAATAGTAAGCCACAACATTGCCAATAGCTATCATAGACAAAAACCCTACATGGCTAGTCCCACAATGGTACGAAGTAAGGCACGACTCAACTACCTCCTAACCTACAACCCTAATACTCGACCTCCACATCTTCCTATCAAGTGTCATGTCCTCGGAAATCTGGAGCCTCGCCATATCCTGCCTGATCACCTCTCCCCAATACTTTTTAGGTCGCCCTCTACCTCTTCTCGTGCCATCCACAACCAGTTGCTCACACCTCCGTACCGGAGCATCTGGGCTTCTCCTCTGAACATGTCCGAACCATCTAAGCCTCGCTTCCCGCATCTTGTCATCAATGTGAGCCACATGCACCTTCTCCCTGATATCATCATTCCTAATCTTATCTATCCTAGTGTGCTCGCACATCCACCGCAACATCCTCATTTCTGCCACTTTCATCTTTTGGATATGTGAGTTCTTGATGGGCCAACACTCAGCCCCATACATCATGGCCGGTCTAACCACCGCTTTATAAAACTTACCTTTGAGTATCGGTGGCACTCTCTTGTCACACAGGACTCCAGATGCTAACCTCCACTTCATCCATCCTACCCCAATACGGTGTGTGACATCCTCGTCGATCTCCCCTCCCCCCTGGATAACCGAACCAAGGTACTTGAAGCTGCCTCTACTCGGGATGACCTGCGAATCAAGCCTCACATCCACGCCCTCTTCCCCTGGCTCAGCGCTGAACTTACACTCCAGGTATTCCGTCTTCGTCCTGCTCAGCTTGAAACCCTTAGACTCAAGAGCCTGTCTCCAAACCTCCAACCTCTCGTTAACACCGTCTCGCGACTCATCAATCAGAACTATGTCATCGGCGAATAGCATGCACCATGGCACATCCCCTTGAATATGGTGTGTTAACGCGTCCATCACCAGGGAGAATAAGAACGGACTGAGCGCAGAACCTTGGTGTAACCCCATTACAACCGGAAAATGCTCAGAGTCGCCTCCTACTGTCCTAACCCGAGTCTTAGCCCCATCATACATGTCCTTAATCGCCATAATGTAGGGAACCGACACACCTTTTGCCTCCAGGCATCTCCAGAGGATTTCTCTAGGAACCTTGTCATACGCTTTCTCTAGGTCAATAAACACCATGTGCAGATCCTTCTTCCTCTCTCTGTATAGTTCCACCAACCTTCTAACAAGGTGTATAGCTTCTGTAGTCGAACGACCCGGCATGAACCCGAACTGGTTGTCGGATACAGACACTGTCATCCTCACCCTCGCTTCAACCACCCTCTCCCACACTTTCATGGTATGACTCAGTAATTTGATACCCCTATAATTGTTACAACTCTGGATATCACCTTTGTTCTTATACAATGGAACCACCGTACTCCACCTCCACTCATCCGGCATCCTTTTCCCCTTAGAAATGATATTAAATAACCTAGTCAACCACTCCAAACCTGCTCTCCCCACACACTTCCAAAATTCCACCGGAATCTCGTCTGGCCCGGTCGCTCTGTCCCTACTCATCTTACGCATAGCTCCCACGACCTCCTCAACCTCGATACGCCTACAGTATCCAAAGTCACGGTGACTCTCGGAATGCTCTAATTCGCCTAGCACAATATCCCGATCCCCTTCTTCATTCAGAAGTTTATGAAAGTAAGTCTGCTATCTCCTCTTAATCTGGGCATCTTCCATCAATACTCTACCATCTTCGTCCTTGATGCTTCTCACTTGGTCCAAATCCCGAGCCTTCCTCTCTCTCAACTTGGCCAGCCGGAATAACTTCTTTTCCCCACCTAATAACTTGCCAAAATAATTTAACAAAAATATTTTTTCACAATAAAGAGCTCACAGCTCATGCCAAAATAAATCATCAATAATAGTTTTCTACAATAAAGAGCTCACGACTCCATCACAATGAGTACGAAAATCTTACAAAACTATTCAGGAATAAATAATTCAGGAAAATAATATTTCAAAATCTTCAATACGTTGCTTCAATATCAAATTTAAAAATGTCAAATACTTCATATTAATAATATTTAATTTAAAGAAAATCAATTATCAAATAATGCACAGAATAAAAGAAACCAAGTTTCAACTAAACAGGTAAAATAATTAGCAGGAAAATGTCAAACAAATTTAAGGTATATATTTCAGATCAATGATGAAGAATATAACAAGATAAAATAATTTAATAAATACGCAATAATGATCTACACAATTTAAAAATATAATCTTTCACATTTAGCCCGTGTACATACTCGTCACCTCATGTACACGACTTTCAACACATTTCAATAATCACATCAATACCAATCCTAGGGGAAATTTTTCCCACACAGGGTTAGACAAGTCATTTAACTCGACTTGCTCCAATTTAATCACGTAGTATGCCTTTTCCTCTATTTTCCCACTCCAATCGACTCGTATCTAGTCATAATTAATTCGATACAGTCAACAAAAATTATAAAATCAATTCCATAAGAAAATACTATATTTTTCAATAAAATCCGAAATTAACTAAAAAATGGCCCGTGGGGGCCACGTCTCGGAATCCCGCAAAAGTTACGAAGTACAAACGCCCATTCAACCACGAGTCCAACCATACCATTTTTACTAAAATCCAACATCAACTTGACCTCCAAATCTCAAATTCTCATTTTGAAATCCCTAGGCCCAAATCCTCTAATTTCACCCCAAAAACATGTAATCTATTCAAAATATTCAATGATAATCCAATATAATTGACTAACAATGATCACATGTGACTTACCTCAAGATTTCTGGTGATTTCTCGCTCAAAAATCGCCTCACCCGCTTTTGGAAATGTCAAAAATGACAAAATTTCTCGGACCCTTCTGTTTTGTACACTGCCTAGTGCTTTCGCACATGCGGACAAAATTCTCGCACATGCGGTCCCGCATCTGCGGAAATTGCTTAGCCCAGCTGCCTTCACTTCTGCAAGCTTTTGACTGCATCTGCGCCTTCGCAGGTGCGGAAAATTCCATCGCACCTGCAGGCCTGCCCGCACCTGCGCCCTTCCTCTCGCTTTTGCGCAACATGAGCCGCATCTGCGGCCAATTTCTCGCAGGTGCGATTACACCAGAAGACATAAATGTTTCCCAGATTTCTTCTAAGTCCGAATTTGATCCGTTAACCATCCGAAATTCACCCGAGACCCTCGGGACCTTAACCAAATATACCAACATATCCTAAAACATTATACGAACTTAGTCGAAACTGTAAATCACATCAAACAACGCTAAAATCACAAATCACACCCCAATTCAAGCTTAATGAAACTTAAGAATTTCCAAACCTATCAAATCAAGTCCGTTTGACCTCAAATTTTGCACACAAGTCATAAATGACATAACAGAGCTGTGAAAATTTTCAGAAATGGATTCCGACTCCGATATCAAAAAGTCAACTCCCCGGTCAAACTTCCAAGCTTAAATTCTTATTTTAGCCATTTCAAGCCTAATTTCACTACGGACTTCCAAATAAAATTTCGATCACGCTCCTAAGTCCAAAATACCATACAGAGCTGTTGAAATCATCAAAATTCTATTCCGGGGTCGTTTGCACATAATTCGATAACAGGTCACTATTTGAACTTAAACTTTTAATATTTTATCAAAATTCCATATCTCGGGCTAGGGACCTCGGAATTTGATTCCGGGCATATGCCCAAGTCTCAAATCACGATACGGACCTATCGGAACTGTCAAACCACTGATTCGAGTCCGTTTGCTCAAAATGTTGATCAAAGTCAACTTAGTTGAGTTTTAAAGCTCTAATTCATACTTTAATTTATTTTTCACATAAAAACTTTTCGAAAAATTTTACGGACTCCGCACGCAAGTCGAGTAATGATAAATAGTACTTTTTGATGTCTTAGAACACAGAATTAATTATTAACTTTAAAGATGACATTTTGGGTCATCACATTCTCCACCGCTAAAACAAACGTTCGTCCTCGAACGGAGTTAGAAAAATAACCTGAGCTGGTGAATAAGTGTGGATAACATCAGGCATATCATGCTCGATCTCCCAAGTCGCCTCTTCGATCGGATGACCCCTCCACTGAACCTTCACGGAAGCAATGTTCTTTGATCTCAGCTTTCGAACCTGCCTATCCAAAATAGCCACTGGTTCCTCAACATAAGATAGATCCTTGTCCAACTGAACCAAACTGAAGTCTAACACATGAGACAGATCGCCGTGATATTTCTGAAGCATGGAAACATGGAATACCGGATGAACCGCAGAGAGACTAGGTGGTAGTGCAAGTTTGTAAGCCACCTCTCCAACTCTCTCAAGAATCTCAAAAGGCCAAATATACCTAGGGCTCAACTTTCCCTTCTTCCCGAACCTCATCACACCCTTCATAGGCAAAACCCGGAGCAATACCCGCTCACTAACCATGAATGCAACATCACGAACCTTCCAATTCGCATAACTCTTCTGTCTAGATTGGGATGTAAGAAGCTGATCCTGAATCAACTTAACCTTTTCCAAGGCATCCTGAACCAAGCTGTACCCAATAGTCTAGCCTCCCCCGGTTCGAACCAACCCACTGGAGACCGGTACCGCCTACCATACAAGGCCTCATACGGAGCCATCTGAATGCTCGACTGATAACTGTTGTTGTAAGAAAACTCCGCAAGTGGTAAGAACTGATCCCAAGCACCCCCAAAATCTATCACACATGTACGAAGCATATCTGCCAGTATTTGAATAGTGTGTTCGGACTGCCCGTCCGTCTGAGGGTGAAATGCTATACTCAACTCTACCTGAGTACCCAACTCACGCTGTACTGCCCTCCAGAACCGTGATGTAAACTGCGTACCTCGGTTAGAGATGATAGATACCGGTACGCCATGGAGTCTGACAATCTCGCGAATATAGACCTGAGCCAGCTGCTCCAAAGAGTAAGTAGTAACCACAGGAATGAAATGAGCTGACTTGGTCAATCTATCCACAATCACCCAAGCTGCATCGAACTTCCTCTGAGTCCGTGGGAGCCCAACAATGAAATCCATAGTGATCCTCTTCCATTTCTATTCTGGAATCTCTAACTTCTGAAGCAATCCACCCGGTCGCTGATGCTCATATTTCACCTGTTGACAATTTAGACACCGAGCTACATACTCCACTATGTTTTTCTTCATCCGTCTCCACCAATAGTGATGTCTCAAGTCCTGATGCATCTTTGCAGCACCCGGATGAATGGAGTACTGCGAACTGTGAGCCTCCTGGAGAATCAACTCATGCAAGCCATCTACATGTACACATAGCCTGCCCTGCATCCGTAGTACACCGTCATCTCCAATAGTGACTTCCTTGGCATCACCGTGCTGAATTGTATCCTTAAGGACAAGAAAATGGGGGTCATCATACTGACGCTCCCTGATACGATCATAAAGAGAAGACTGAGAAACCACACAAGCCAAAACTCGGCTCGGCTCGGAAACATCCAACCTGACAAACTGGTTGGCTAAGGCCTGAACATCCAAGGCTAAAGGCCTCTCTGCTACCGGTAAATATGCTAAGCTGCCCAAACTCTCCGCCTTACGACTCAAGGCATCGACCACTACATTGGCCTTCCCAGGATGATAGAGAATGGTGATATCATAATCCTTAAGAAACTCCAACCATCTCCGCTTCCGCAAATTAAGATCCTTCTATTTAAACAGATGTCTTAGACTCCAGTGATTGGTGTAGACCTCGCAATGGACACCGTATAAGTAATGCCACCAAATCTTCAAGGCATGAACAATAGCTACTAATTCAAGGTCATGTACATGATAATTCTTCTCATGCACCTTTAACTGTCTGAACGCGTAGGGAATCACCCTACCGTCTTGCATCAACACTGTGCCAAGACCAATACGCGACATGTCATAATACACAATATAAGACCCTATACATGTAGGTAATACCAATACTGGGGCTGTAGTCAAAGTTGTCTTGAGAGTTTGGAAGCTCTCCTCACATTCCTCGGTCCACCTGAACGAAGCACCCTTCCGGGTCAATTTGGTCATAGATGCAGCAATAGAAGAGGAAATCAATATGTCAACACAACAACAAATCTAACAACTTCATTTTCCAATTAAGACGATGAAGAAAAAGAAACTCTAATCAGTAGCATAAAGAGAACATCGCATAACTCACTGCTGTAAAACACCATAAACTACCTTAAAACCTGTTTACAAATACCGTGTAAATCCACTGTCACCTTTGTTTCACATCAACTAAGAAGAAGAAAAAGGAAGAGGAAAAAAAAATCTGAAGTTAAATGAAGACATCAAATATGACGCCTTATAAAATATTTACCCAAATTTGTCCCTTAACTATGGGAGCATCTTTGGTCCGACTAACATAAATGGATTAAAAACTAACGGACATAATAGGGTTCATAACTGGATAACTGGTTTTCAACAGCTACAACAGAGTCTCCATCTCCAATGATAGTGGTGTCGCTCCGTTCTCACTTAGTTCTGCAAGCTTCTTTGCAGTTGCCTATCACTATTTTAACATGCTTTTTTATTAAACTCTTCAGTTACAAAGTTGGGGTGGGATTAATCTACATAATTAAAAGAAGAAAAAGTTTACTAACAAGTAAAGTTTTAGTTGGTATTAAAGTCCTAGATATTAGGAAAATAATTAAATGACTATTCCTAAATAGTATGAAATTAATTAAATGAATATTTATAGATATTAGAAAAATAATTAAATGACTATTTTGTCTAGTGTAAACTTTAGTTTTGAAGGGTAAAAAAAGCGAACGACATTTTGCTAATAGTTTTCGTGCTTTTAATATATTAATAATAATAATAATAATAATAATAGTAGTAGTAGTAATAGTAGTAGTAGCAGTAATAGATATAGATTAGTGGATAGTGAAAGAGCTCCATAGGTTTTTCAGCGGTGTCCTAAGTCCTAACTTTCAGCGTTTACAGTCTCCTAACATGTATTTTTTGAGCCTTTTCTTTTTTTAATTTTCAAATATTATACATAAAGATACCATTATATATTTAATAATTTTGGTTATGCTCTAGGATCAAAATAACACTTTTGAACTAATTGAAGGTTAAAATGTTCTTTGTCAAATAACGCTGGTACTACAACTGGAATTAAATAATAGCACAGGGACGATATATGGTTTCGGGAAGGAGTCTTTTTGTTTTCACGCAAGGAACATAACTATAGGAGCTAAGCTAAATGATGCTAAAAGTAGTGTTTATTTGATTAAGCTTTTAGGATCCTAAAAGTATGTTTTTTTTTTTGTTAAAAAAGTACTGTTTTAGAAATTTATGGTGTTTGGCCAAAGCAGAGAAATGCTTTTGAGCACACCAGAAATAAGTTTTATACTTTTGTGAAGAAGCTACAAATCTAGCTTCTTCTAAAAGTAGAGGCAGAAGTAAAAAATTAATTTTTTAAAACAAAAATATCCTTGCCAAAAATTTATATTTTTCATATTATCCCTTATTAATTTAATTTTTTTATTTTTCTTTTTTGTTTCTACCATCAATTTTTCTATTCTTCTCTTATTCTTCTTTGAAATAGTCTCTCTACTATAAATAGATCTCTTCTTTTATTCATAGTGTAGATTTTTAATTTATAATGAAATGTATATTGATATGTTTGAATCATCGTGTAAATAACAAGTAGTACCATATACCCAATATTATTTCTTTGAATAACTATATTCTATATTCTATATTGATTAAAATATTTAACATATATCTTTACTTTATGTTTTATAAATTCGATTCTCTGTTACAAATAATACTAATTGTAAATTAAACATTTATTGTCCTTTTTCATAATTTGATACTATCTCTGTTCCAGTTTACGTGAACCTATTTTCTTTTTGGTGCGTTTAAAAAAGAATGACTCATTTCAAAATTTAGAAATAATTTTGCTTAAACTTACAATTCTACCCTTAATAAGAAACTTTTATAACCACACAAATACTCTGGGATCCATTTTGAATTGTTTAGAATCATAAATTTCAAAAGTCTTTATTTTTTTTTAAATTTTGTGTCCAGTCAAACAAGTTCATCCTAAATTGAATAGGAGGAAGCCCTACTTTTTGAAAAAGGTACGCCAATCACCCTCAGGTTCCAAAAGAATATCACCCACAAAAGTATCAGTCATCATCGTAGTTTTAGTTTTTATCTGTGACAGCACCTGCTTATTTTGTATCTCGAGGATGGAGTTCTCCACTTCGTTTTCATCTCCAGTTTCTTTTCGAAAAAGTGACCTTGTTTGAGAAATTTTAGTGGCTTCAATTTCATCGCTTTATGGGTCCTTTGAGGGATAACACAGACCTTTAAGTCCTCCTCGCATGGCCAATCCCTGGGATGCCTTGTCCTTGGAAATATATATCTGATGCCCGCATTCACATCTTCGATACAGCATCTTGAATCTCAGCTTGCACATATTTTCACTAAATCTCTTGCTTGTTCTTGTATTAGTTATATCTATAATAAGCTCGGTACATATGATTTATATGCACCAGCTTGAGGGGAGTATTAAATAGTTAGTCATGTATAGTGTCCCACGTCGGGAAGTAGATACCTATTATTATATAATCACGTTGCACAACACTTTAGATAATTAATATAAAACTTTTCAGTGCTATACTTCTCACATATATATTTTTCACATATTTATAGTTTTCTTCAATTTTTATACAATTTTACCTATTTATAAATATTTACATAAAATATTAAAAATTAAATACCTATGAGGCTTACGCCTCTTGACTCGGACTTATGCCTCGCTGAGTCATTTGTAAAACGTCTCGCATTACGCCCATGTCTCTAATCTCGATTTTGAGGAATTTGTGTCAATCTTGAAAAGATACTCCCCATGTCTGAACACGAGATGGGGGATGATGAGCTTACTATTTCTGAATTGGAACCTGATGAAGAAAGTGATTGGGCCATCGTTTGTGCAGAAGCTGGAGATTATTTGAAAGATGATGGTAACAAAAGATTAAAGGAAGAGATAGCTTGCAGTTGACTCTCCTGTTGACATTTTAGTGTTACCTTGGTACAAGATGATCCCAGTTCACAGAGGAGATTAAATCAGATCGAGGCTTCCAGGTGGGTTAGAATAAACATGGGGAAGTTGTGTAAGCAGTTGGGTATTATTAATTCAATGGGTTCTAAATTAAGAAGAATTGAGGAGATTGATCAGCTTCAGTTTTTGGAGGAAGCTACATCTGTAATGAATTTTAAGAAAGAGTCTTTGAATGAGGAATTGGAAGAAGTTGCACAAGCGGAAGAGATATTTTGGAGGCAAAATTCAATATATTTGTGGGTTAAACATAGAGACATGAATATGAGATTTTTTCATAGATTGGCTTATGCTCATAAAAGATAGAACAATATTGATAGCCTTGAAGTCAATAGGAGGATATCAAAAGATAAAAATGAGATAAAATGCCATATCCTTAATTAGTATAAACAACTTTTCTTATAGAGTAAGGAGTGAAGGCCTTCTTGGTTTTGATGACAAGCTGCCAACTCTATTGGAGGACGAAAAGGATTGGTTGTAGAAACCATTTATGGAAGAGGAAGTTGCAGAGGTGATGAAATTGTTTGATGGGGATAAAACCCCTGGTCCAGATGGTTTTAATATGATTTTTTTTAAAGTGTCGGCACATAGTTAAAGGCGATATAATGAAGACCTTTGAGGTGTTCTACAAGGAAGGTAATTTTGAAAAGAGTTTCAATGCTACCTTTATAGCACTTATTCCAAAAATAAATGGTGATATTAATATTAAAGACTTCAGGCCAATAGGTTTACTTAGGAGCATATATAAACTTATTTTTTAAAGTCCTCACTGAAAGATTGAAGAAGGTGATGAATATATTAATTTTCGGGAATTAAAATGTCTTTATAAAAGGTAGGCAAATAGTAGATGTTGCATTGTTGGCAAATGAATGTATTAAACATCATTTGAGGAAAGGAAAGCAGGAGTAATATGTAAGCTTGACCTAGAAAAAGCCTATGACCATGTTAATTGATCATGTCTGCTGAATGCATTGAGGATGATGAACTTTGGTGAGAAATTAATTTACTGGATTAAGTTTGTATATCTACAACAAGATTTTCCATATTAATTAATAGCGACCCAGGAAATTTTTTCAGGGTTCAAAGGCGATCCCCTGTCCCCTCAGCTCTTTTTATTAGTGATAGAGATTTTTAGTATTATGCTTAAAAGAGCAACTGAAAATGGTTGGTTAGAGGGATTCTGCTTGGAAGGGGCTGACGGAAAAAATAAAATAAAATATCTCATATTTTATATGCAAATGACACTTTGCTACTTTGCGGAGCTCAGAGAGTACAATTTCTGCACTTGAGAGTGGTATTATTGGCTTTGGAGGCTGTCTCGGGGCTCAAAATTAATCTCTCAGAAACCAGTATCTTCCATATCAATGCTACTAGTAGTATTGAGACACTGGGAGATATGTTGGGGTGCAAGACTGAAAGGTATCTGACTACTTATTTGGACCTTCCTCTAGGTTCAAAGCTGAAAAATAATGACATATGACAAAGTGTCATTGAAAAATGTGAAAAGAAGTTAGTTCATGTGATGACTCAAAAGGTCATTTTATATTTTAGAACTCGAATCTGCACTCTTAAGACTTAAAAATCTCATTTTTATCATCCTCGATTTGCGTGCGCAGTCCGACCATGTTTTCGGAAAGCTTTTATATTGAAAATTGATGAAAATAAGAATTTATGCCTTAAAAGTTGATTTTAGTTGATTTCGGTCAATATTTTTACTAAATAGGCTCGGATCCTTGTTTTGATGGTCCCTGTGGGTCCGTATCGAATTATGGGACCTGGGCGTATGCCCTGAATCGAATTCAGAGGTCCCTAACTCGAGTTATGACTTTTTGATGAAAATTAAAAGTCTGAAAAATTATTATTTTTAAGAATTGGTTGATGTTTAGCCTTGTTGATACCGGGTCCGTATTTTTTGTTTCGGTGTCCGGAATAGGTCCAATATAATATTTATGGATTATCTGTGAAATTTGGTGAGAAACGAAGTTGATTTGACGTGATTCGGATGTCCAGTTGAGAAGATAGAAATTTTAAAAGTGTTCTAGAGAATGTCATTTGATTTGGTGCTAAATTCTTAGTTCTAGGTGTTATTTTGGTGATTTAATCGCGCGAGCAAGTTTTTATGATGGTTTTAGACTTGTGTGCATATTTGGTTTGGAGCCACGAGGGCTCGGGTGAGTTTCGGATAGGCTACGGGATGTTTTGGACTTAAAAAATATGGTATTTTTGATGTATCTGGTGTCTGCTATGTTGTGCTTCGCGATCGCGTAGTCACTCTCGCGATCGCGAAGGGGAAACTGAATTGGGGAAGATTTACTCTACGCGAACGCGAGACCATGGTCGCGAACGCGGAGCATTGCGGGGAGTTGCTCTACGCGAACGCGACCCGTCTAACGCGAATGCGTAGCTTTAGCTAGGCTGGGCAGGGGACCTGGGGAAGCTCTACGCGAACGCGAGCTATTTCACGCGAACGCGAAGGCAAGGCGGGCTAATCCTTTGCGAACGGGTAAAGCCTCCCGTGATCATGTAAGTCCTTTGGAGGCTGCTCTTCGCGAATGCGACAGTGTTCACGCGATCGTGATGAAAACTATCGCTCAACACTTAACAGAATCCAAACACTGGATTTAGCCAAAAAAATTATTTTTCTCAAAAACCAAACGGTGTGAGGTAATTTTTCAAGAGCCATTTTCCCCTAAAGTGTTGGTAAGTGATTCTAAACCATTTTCTTTCCATTACCCATTACATTCATGAATTATCAACCTAAAATCTAGAGTTTTCATGGTAGAATTAGGGGTTAGGGTAGAAACTAGGGATTTCGGAAATTTGAGAATTTAGACCTCA
The DNA here is from genome assembly GCF_000390325.3 of Nicotiana tomentosiformis. Classification (NCBI taxonomy): domain Eukaryota; kingdom Viridiplantae; phylum Streptophyta; class Magnoliopsida; order Solanales; family Solanaceae; genus Nicotiana; species Nicotiana tomentosiformis. The sequence continues at coordinate 129,247,289 of NC_090818.1, forward strand.
ATTTGAGGCCGGATTCCAAAACCAATTACGTATTCGGACTCGGGGGTGAATGGGTAAATGAATTTTAGTCTGAACCTTGGGTTTTGACCAAGTGGGCCCGGGGTCGATAATTCGACTTTTTTGGAGAAAAATTTGGAAAATTTAATTTATGCTATATAATTGATTTCTTTAGCAATATTTGATATTATTGAGTCATTTTTGAATAGATACGAGTGGTTTGGAGGTGAATTAGAAAGGAAAAACTGTGATTGAGAATTAAGTGGCCTTCAGAGCGAGGTAAGTGTTGTGTCTAACCCTGACTTGATGGAATTAGGAATCTTAGATTACTTCCTAAGTGAAATTCATGTGAGCGGTGTATATGTGAGGTGACGAGTACTTTTGCGCCGCCAATTTACCTATTTTCCATGCTTCGCTATTTTTCTTATATTATCTATTTCCTATGTCTAATTGTTACGTGTTATATTAGTGTTGTTCAATCTATCGTTCTTATCATGTTTACGGATTTTTGGTGATAATTGAGTTTTTATTTCAAAGTTGAGATTGATATTATGGAACCAAATATTGAAGTAAGGTTTGTACTTGTTATTCTATCTCCCTGTTGTTATTTATGCATTGCATTATGGTAAGGGAGAGTGTTAATGCACGAAGGGTGATGCCGTGCCATATTGTGAGTGTTAATGCACGAAGGGTGATGTTTTGCCATATTGTGAGTGTTAATGCACGAAGGGTGATGTCGTGCCATGATATGAGAGTTAATGCACGAAGGGTGATGCCGTGTCGTTCTTATTGATTTTATGGTGAGATTGAGAGTAAAAGCACGAAGGGTGATGCCATGCATTTTTTCTTTACTGTATTCACTATTCATGTTGATTCATGGTATATTGACTGCTCCGGTTATCATTCTGTTGTATTTCTTTATCTCGTATTCCCTTCAGCATGTTCCCCTCCCGACATTTCATGTTTAGTTCTTCATTTCTGTTATTTGTATATACACTGTTAAATTGTACAAGTTGATTTATAGGTGCCTTGCCTTAGCCTTTTCACTACTTCGTCGAGGTTAGGCTCGACACTTACTAGTACATGGGGTCGATTGTACTGATATTGTACTCTGCACTTTCTGTGCAGATTTTGGTACCGGCTCAGGTTGATCGAGATTTTATTTGCTATTGGTCCGTTGTCCGGAGACTCAAGATAGATCTGTCGACGTACACAGACCTTGAAGTCCCCGTCTATCTTCTCTGTCCTACTGTTTCTTTCATTCAGACAGTTGTATTTTTTTCAGACTATTACTTGTAGAAAATTCTAGAATGCTCTTAAATTATGACTCAAGATCCGGGTGGTAGTAATTAATACAGTTTTATAATATTCCGCACTTATCATATTTTATCTTAGTTAATTATTGTTATTTACTTAATGAAAATAAGGAATTGGTTTAATAATTTTCTAACGTTGGCTTGCCTAGCAAGTGAAATGTTAGGCGCCATCACGGTTCCATCGGTGAAAAATTCCGGGTCGTGACAGTTCCTTGAAAAAATAGTATCTTTCTTTCGGTGGGATATTGACTTTGGTCAATAGTGTGTTGAGTGGCATTCGAACGTATTTAATATCTATGTTTCTCATTCCAGTCAAGGTGGAAAAGAAGATTGATAGAATTAGAAATGAGTTTTTATGGAACAGGTAATGTTAATAGAAAGAAGATGCATTTAGTTAAGTGGAACACTGTGAAGAGGGATAAAGAGGGAGGTGGACTTGGAGTTAAAAACCTTAGATTCCATAACAAAAGTTTGCTCTGCAAATGATTGTGGAGTCTATATGGAAGGATGTAATTGACATCAAATACGGGAGAAATGGATATTGGGCTCCTAAACTTGTGAAATCTCCTAATTGTATTCTTTACAACAAACTGTTGTAGGTCCCAATCAAGACTAACTGCACAAGATAAACAAATTCTGATAATGTTTATTTTTGCAACAGGAGCAATTGTCGCTTGATAATCCACTCCATAAGTCTGAGTGAATCCCTTAGCCACCGATCGTTCTTTGAATCTTCAATCGAGTTATCAACTTTGTGCTTCGCATTGAAGATCCATTTGCATCCAACTAACTTCTTGTCTTGTGGTGAAGTGACAACTTCCCAAGTTTTATTTTTTGACAAGGCCTTCATTTCTTCAATCATAACTTGTTTCCATTTAGGGCCTGCAAAAATTTCCCTCCAATTTTGGGAAATTGACACACTAGAAATAGACAAGGCAAAGGCTCTATAAGAGGGAGACAAAAAATTATAGGAGATAAAATTAGATAAAGGGTGTTCGGCGGTGCAAGATCTGATTCCTTTTTTTCCCCTCATAAGGTAAAGATTTTATTAATAAAGGTACCAATATGGTACAAAGGTTACATCAAGAACAGCCAAACACCTGCAACAGTAGAACTTCAATTACAAGTTTCCTAACAAATCCACAAACTCTAAATATTGATCCGCACTTTCAACTAAACGTCGTTTACACCAAAAAAATAACTTTTGCATACAATTTATTTTAATTCTAGAGATATGAATCCTCTTATTCTCAAAGCAAGCATTGGTCCTTTTCAAATGGTCCAGAAGATGCATAAAAGAATGGTTTTCCAAAGTTGCTTCTTACTACTTATTATCTTCTGTCCGTGCCAGCTAAACACTAATGATTTTATGTCTGAAGGCATAGTCCAAGAAACACCACACAAATTCAAGAAAAACTCCCAGCACTGGTTAGCAATTTTACAATGGATAAATAGATGGTTAACATTTTCCAACTCTTCTTCACATAAATAACACCTGTTACTTTGACTAAATCCTCTCTTTTATAGATTATCTTACATAAAACAAGCTTCTCTGATGGCAATCAACCCAAAACAATCCACTTTGGTAAGTGCTCTGGTTCTCCATAATATTTTTCAAGGTCAATTGGAATCATAAGAATAAGATTGTTTATGGAGAAGGTTATAACAACTTTTAACAGAGTATTGCATATCACTACTTGTTGTCCATACCAATCAATCCTCTTTGTTTTGCTCTATCACTGTTGTGCTCAACAATTGGAGTATCTGTCCCACTTCATCCATCTCCCAATCATTAAAACCTCTTCTGGAGTTTAATTGCCAGCCATTTGTGGAGTAAAACTCGGCAACATGTCCATCTTTGCTAATAGAGCAATTATATAGGCTTGAAAATCTGTTACTTAACCTCACATGCCCCACCCATACTTTAGTCCAGAATCCGATTTTACCTCCATTTACCAGCTTCAGTCTTGTGTGTTGTTGAAATTCATTCCACAACTTATTAATATTGCTCCATATACTGCCCTTTGGCCCTTTGTAGAACTGTGAACAGTTGCAGGCCTCCCTGTATCCTTCTTCACATATTTGGCATCTATAAGTTTTTTTCAAGTGCTTTCCTTTCTATCATTGTATCTCCGCAATTATATAGTAAACTCTTATTGTGCATTCTCAAGTTTCTAACCCCCATACCTTCTCCCTTTTTAGCAGTTATTACCTTTTGCAATTTTACCAAATGTAACTTCTTTCTATCTGCATTTCTTTCCCATAAGAATTTACTCCTCATAGTATTTAACTTCTTTTCCACATTTCAAGGTAAACGGAATAGAGACATCAAATAAGTTGGAATTCCATCGAACACACTACTAACCAAAGTAAGTCTGCCTCCCAATGACAAAAATTGCTTTCTCCACGGAGTCAACTTACTGGAACATCTATCCAGAACTCCTTGCCAGATCCTTTATTCTTCTTTTTAGCACCCAGGGGAAGTTCCAAATAAACTGTAGGTAAATTCTCCACCTTACATCCCATTACATCTGCTAATTCCTCTATACAGTGATATGCGTTAATGCTGAACAAACTACTCTTGGCAAGATTCACCTTTAATCTTGACACAACTTTAAAGGCTAAAAGAACCCCCCTTAAGTACAAATATTTTTCTTTCTCTGCACCATAAATCATCAAGGTATCATCTGCATAGAGGATATGTGTAATATCACAGCTAACACCACCCGTTCTTCTGATATTCAAACCTCTGATCTAGCCCATTAGTTCTCTTTTCAGCTTATTACTGGGAATTTCCATTTCCAACACAAAAAGATATGGAGAGAAAAGACCCCCTGTCTTATCCCCCTAGTAGATTTAAAAAAACCTTGAAGGTTTCTATTGATAAGAACTTAGAATCTTATTCTGGTGAAGCAATAGTCAATCCAACTTATCCACTTTCCCCCAAAGTTCATTTTTCTTAGGATATCTAGTAGGCATGCCCAGTTAACATGGTCATATGCCTTCTCAAGATCTAATTTGCATAACACCCCGTGTCTTTTAATTTTGAGAAAATATTTCACACATTCATTTGTAACCATTGATGCATCAACAATCTGTCTCCCTCTTATAAATGCATTTTGATTATCTAATGTCAAATTCCCTATCACCAGCTTGAGTCTTTCTACTAGCACTTTAGCAATGATTTTCTATACAGACCCCAATAAGCTGATTGGTCTGAAATCCTTTATTTCTACTGCCTCTCTCTCTTTTGGTATCAAAGCAGTGAAAGTTGCATTCAAGCTATTAGTAAAATTTGCTTCCTGAAAGAACTAATCTATTATATTCCACATATAATACCTGACTATACTCTAACACTTTTGAAAGAAATGTAGATTGAAACCATCTGGACATGGTGCCTTATCTCCTTTAAATAGCTTTATAACCCTTTCCACCTTTTGCAATGTGACAACCCTCTGAATTTAGTCTTTTTCTTCATCTGATAGTTTATTTAAATCATCCCCAATCCACTTTGGTCTCCAATGTTCAGATTCACTAAAAAGGCTTATTGTAAAACCCCACAATATGGTCCTTTATCAACTTTTCATCTTCAAATAATTCTCCTTCAATGACAATATAGTCAATACAATTATGCCTTTTGTGTGCATTTGCCTTCCTGTGAAAAACAATTGTATTACTATCTCCATGTTCAATTCATAAACATCTGAATTTTTGTCTCCAATAGATTTCTTTTACTTTTGCAATTGCTTCTAGTTTGCTGCTTATAGCATATCTTTCAACCTCTATTTGATTAGAATTCTCATTCACTTGTCCTCCTTGATCCAGAGTTTCCGGTTTCAATAAGGCCTTAGATAGAATCGCTTATCCTCCTTGATCCAGAGCTTCCAGTTTAGCTTTTCTATCTGCTAAGTTTTCATAAATTTTCTTGTTTAATCTTTTCAAGTCTTCTTTCAGAAACATCAATTTCTTTACCAGAACTTCATCAGCTCTGCCTTGAACACTATATGATTTCCACCATTTCTCCACTAGGTCAATAAAATCTTTATGTTCCAACCACCTATCTTCAACATAATAGGACAGTGATATGAAGTTACCCTAGGAAGTACTCTTTGTTTTATCAGCTTGAATTATTCATCCCATCTTTCAGAGAGTAAGAACCTGTCAATTCTAGAAGCACTTTGATTATTTTCTCCCCTAAACCATGTGAAAGTATCTCCATGAAGTGGATGATCTAGTAAAAGATAGATCATTGATGATTCAGGAAAACTCCATTATGGCTCTAGCATTTCTTGTATTACCTTTCTTCTCTTCTCCAAATCTAACAACACTAAAGACACCCCCCCCCCTCCCCCCAATTGCCCAAGGTTGAGAAATCAACCCAGAAATTGCAGCCAACTCTTTCCACAATTCTCTTCTCTTCTTCCTATCACAAGGTGCATATACTCCCGTAAATATGACTTGAGATCCCGTACTCTTTTTTTCCAGTAAAGTTGTGATTGAGTGATGTCCCACGTGCTTTTATTTGAAAATCCATCTCTTCTTATCCCAATACACCACAATTCCTCCACTATTTCCTTGGATCTCCTATTCAATCCATTCCGTCCACCTAGACCCCCCACTTCATTAATATCTACCTGATTCATACCTTTCATTTTAGTTTCAAAAAGATAAACAATGTCAACACCCCATTTACTTAGAAGTAGATCTAACTCTCTTGTTTTCTCTTTGTCATTCATACCTCTAATATTCTAACAAATTATTCTCATCTTCACTGGGAAATAGATAGTACCCTCCTACCCTTTGCTCTACCACCATCAGCTCCACTAGAACTGGATTCACCCTTGAATTTGATCCTGAATTCCAGTAACTTCCTCTGTCTCTCTCATATCTTTTACCAGGAGAAGAAATGCATTGTACAGAAGAGGATTCAGGTTTCTTTGGCCTTCCATTTCAATACGCAGCAGTAAATCTAGCAACCTTTCTTCTGTCTCTGTTGAATTAACACTCAGTTGCTTGCTAATTCTGACCATGTTCCTTTTAACCCATCTTGAGGGTTCGATTTGATTTAGCCTCTCCTTCATATTAGGGTTTACTTTTTCATATCATGGAAGCATTAAAATTTCCTGGGCAGTCTCAAGTTCTATCTCTTTCTCATTATTGAGTTGAACATGAAAATCTGTTAGTGCTTCTTCAAAGTCATTGTCTGAATACCCTCCTTGTATATTGTTCATGTCCTCCACCACAGTGTTATACATATCTGCTTCTAATAAATTACCTTTAATGTACTCCCCCACAGTATTGTATGTATCTGCTTTAATTAAATTTCCTTCAAAGTTCTCCTCCACTAGATTTTGCCAATTGCCTATTAACCCATCACTGATTCTCTCTGTATCTCCACCTGTATTGTTGAGCTCTTCCATGTTCTCTGTTCCCTTCTCACTCATTACTTTATTATATATTGCTTCGACTTCAACAACTAAAGGGTCGAAGGAATTAGATACCATGGGCTCCCCTAAAACAGTAGATATATGTGACTGTATAACTTGGTCATAAGCTATGGGCCTATAAACCCGTCTACCATTTTGCCCTCCACATATAATACCTCTTCTTCCAGAAAACTTATTGAGTATTGGGCCGCTAACCTTACCCGCATGTGAGAAATTATTATTGGGCATTCTTTTCTTGTTATTCCTCTCTATAATAACTTCTGGCCCATTCCCTGTATAATTCTGCCTACCCCTTATTCTATCCGAAACATTATTAGGGTTTTGATTAATATTAGTCACCCCTATTAATTTCTCCCTTTCATGCGTGGCATTAAATATTCCATTGGGACCACGTTGCGACGCCTCGGTTCCTCCATGGTAGGGCTGGCAAGTGGGCCGGTCCCAGGCCTAAACGGGCCAAGTGGGCCGGTCCAAACGGTCCCGGACCCGGTCCCAAATTAAACGGGCCAAACGGTCCCGGGATAAATGAGCTTTTTGTAGGGACCGGCCCGGGACTGTTTGGTCCCGGACTAAACGGTCCCGGCCCGTGGGCTAAACGGGCTAAGTGGGCCCAACATATATATATATATATATATATATATATATATATATATATATATATATATATATATTTTTTTTTAAAAAAAATTTAAATAGATATTAGAGATAAAAGAATATTAAAAAAAAATCTAAGGCAATGCTTTGTAAATTTTATTATAGAATTGTGACCTAAATTTTATTTAACATCCTAAATTTTAATATTCAATATTTAATATCTAATATATATGGTATATAAGATGTATATATAGTATATCGATATAAGATGTATATATAGTATGTATATATATATATATATATATATATATATATATATATATATATATATATATATATATATATATATATAAAAGCTATATTCGATAAGCTATATATATATATCTTATATACTATATATAAGATGTATTAGTATATAAGATGTATATATAGTATAGTATAGTATATATATTAAATGTATAAAAAGTTTGGGATTAAAACAAAGTTGGGGGAGGGGGTTAAATGTCTATTTTATAAATAGCCAACAGCTATTTTTGACAGCCCAACGACTATATTTTTAAAAAAAAATGTTTTTTTTTTTTAAAAAAAAATAGCCGTTGGGACCGTTTGGCCTGCTAAGGGACCGGTCCCGGTCCCTGGCGAGCTAAATGGTCCCGGGCCTGGCGGGCCCAAATCATAGGACCGGCCCACGAGACCGGCCCAAGCCCACTAAAACCCCGTTTGGCCCGTTTGACCCGCGGTCCCTGGCTGGTCTCGGGCCTGGACCGGCCCACTTGCCACACATACTCCATGGTGATTTTTTGTAAACTATACATGGGCGAGGTTCCTCATTCCGAATGTTAACAACATTCCGGCAAGGCTCTTAATTCCAATGATACTCAATAGCATTCCGATCAAATTTTTTCACCCAAGAGCATGTTTCCACACACAGCGGCATACTAAAAATCAGATCATCAATTACAATATCTATTGTCACTGGCAAATTAATACCAGAGAACTTTACACAGATTCTTGCCCATTTTAAAGATGCTTTCCGACCACACATGAGCTCGAAATCCCATTAATTTAATACAAATGTTTTTCGGTTTATAATTTCTCCGATAGCAAATTGAAACAGGGAACCACCACTCCAGATAAATTTCAGCATCATTATACATCTATTTTCCCATCTTGATTCTTTCAGCTTCTATTCTTGACAGAAATTCAAACAGAAAATATTCATTACTCACTTCCTTAACAATTATGCCAGCCGAAATTTTCCATGTATTGGATGCCATTGTTGTAGGTCTCTGCAACTTGGATAGTTTTGCATATTACCCCTGAAAATGCTCAAGAGGCACTTTTGTAAATACCCCACTCTACTTTTAACGGAGGATGTATCAATAAAGAACTGATGCGATTTCAAATCAATATCCTTTAGAATCGTGACATTATCCTTAGGCCAATCTTCTAATCAAGCTATCCGAATGTAGCTCTCATCCCTTTTGATTTATCATTACCTACCCTAGGTATTTCTCCTTTATCCATAAATGTGATGATTTTTTTCGTGTAAAAAAGCCAGCCGACATTATCATCAAATTATGGGATGATTATAGTGGATGATATGAGTATAATATTCTTCCTTTCACCTCTCAAGCCTCCTTTATGTATCGACATAATTCCTTTAAGTTGTATCTGTCCAGAGATACTCTACTGATAAAGTTACTACACCTTTCCACCCCTTAATACCATCCTTCACTGATTTTTACAACCTCAAAAGACTTGTGTCCCGCAACAAACACAAGTTTTCTACCCATACTCCCTTGTTACACTTCTCTACATTTGCTTAAGTTACTCACTGAATATGTAGATTAATTAAATACAAGGTAAGAAGCTGACACAAGAACAACAGAGAAAGAGGACCAAAATTATGATAAGAAATTTGATGTTGAGTAGAGAAATATGATTAAAGAAAGAGAAAATAATATTTTTGAAACATGAAGAAAGAATTAGAAGCATCAGATGTTGCCAGAGATGATTAACGAAAAGGAGAAATAGAAAGTCGCACAAGTCTCAAGAGAGAGAAAAACATTCTTACCTTGTATTTCTTGAACTTACCCATCTGACTCTTCTTTGTGAGCAATAGGCACATCTAACTCATTAGAAAATATAGGTAACTTACTAGTACAAGAAGGTTCAGTTTCGCTAGATTGCACCCCTGAACTGACAAAAGATCTCGTAGAGAATTTTATTTGAAGACATGATTTCTTCAGAAACTATCTCCTTGAATGTCTCTATATTTTCTGGCTTATCAAAAGGAAATCTAAAGAAAATTGCTCAAAAATAATCTGTCTCAACGAAACCTTAACGGAAAAATCAAAATTAGTAGGGATAGGCTCAGAATATTCCAGCGACCCCAACATAATAAAAAATTCCAAAAAAATAAAGCCAATCAGAAGGAGTTTGTGTGGCAGAAAACGGCTAAGAGAGAAAAAACTCGACATCTTTGATAAAAATGGAACCCTAATGCTGCAAGGGAAATAACTCACCTAAAAAGGGTAGCAATGGTTCTCATACCATGTAGATTTTGAGAAGAAGAAAAAGCGTTTTGTATTAGTGTGTATTTCTTACACCCCTAAGCAAATATATTTATACACTAGGTCTTATGACTATTTTAACAAGGAAAATAAATTACAATCAATTTACAATCAATTATAGTCAATCAGAATAAAATTAAATCTTTCCTAATAATTAAGCTAATCATCATAATTAAATCTTTCCTAATAATTAAGCGAATCAACAGCCTCAGAACTTCAAGGCTTTATTGTGCTGCTGAAAATATATGAACACAGATCAGAGAAGAAAGAAGATTTGGAGGGCTATTCCCTTATGCATTGCTTGGACTGTTTGGTTGGAAAGGAATATGAGGTACTTTGAAGGAAAAAAAGAGCATTTATCCTTGGTCAAGAAAAACTGGTAATGTTGGCAAAGTGAAAACATTGTATTGAAATTTTTCAGCAGATAAGAGGGGAAAATCAAACTCATTTTACATTCATTCAGTTAAAAGAAAAGCAAATATTTTCTCTCTCTTCGAACCCTAACTTCAGTATCTTCACTTGCTTCGATCTTAGACCTTAATATGGTATCAGAGCCATGGCGTTCAAGATCTGTTGCTCCGTCGATGTGCAGTGTTATTAGTAAAGTTTTCCCTACCGAATTGCATCCTGATTCTGGAATTCGTCGGAGATCGGAATCTAGGGTTTTGCGAGATAAAAATTATTTATGAAAAGGAGTTTTTTTTCAAATCACCGCTATGATCCTTTTGATTTGGACTACGTCGACCTATTTCAGCTCATCTTCTCAACTATTTCGGTCTGTTTCTTCATTTTTTGTCAAGATTGTCCCCTTCCGGTAGCGAACGGTGCTTTTGGTAACATCGTTTCATCTCCCTAGCTCCTTGTTATCTCGTTGTTGTTATTCTTTACCCTGCATGTATAATTTCTGTCTTAGAAACTTCAGTTGCTGAATTTTGTTTCACCATTATTAGTAGTCTGGTCTTATTTGTTGTTTGTTTGGTTGGTTGTCAATATGACAAATAATTCTGAGATTCCAGCCGATAGTGTAGGAACCTCATCCCATATTATTTTTCATCCGGATGACTACACCCATCCATGTCACCCACTGTATGTCCATCCCTCTGATGTTCTGGGTGCTTCTCTAGTTTCTGTTCCCTTTGATGGGTCTGGTTATTCTAGCTGACATAGCACTATCCTAGTAGCCTTGTCTGTTTGTAATAATTAAATTGGATTTCATAAATGGTTCATCTGTCAAGCCACCTGCCGGGTCCCCTTTGGCAAGGCAATGGGAGAGATGCAATGATTTAGTCATCTCCTGGTTGACAAACTCTCTTACCAAAGAAATCTCTCGTAGTGTTGAGTACTCTGAGTTAGCCAAAGACATTTGGAGTGAACTTGAGGAGAGATATGGAAAGGTTGGTGGAGCTAGGTTGTTTGAACTTAAGAAGGAGTTGTCACACATATTTCAAGGCTCACCAGATATAGCCTCTTATTTTAACACCATAAAACAACTCTGGGATGAGATATCTTCCATTTCTGTCAACCATTTATCTGTTTGTACATGTGGGGGTAACAAGAAAGCTGATGAAGAACATAAACTTTATCAGTTCTTGATGGGACTTAATGATACTTATCTTCAAGTGAGGAGCAACATAGTCATGATGAAGCCCTTGCCCTCAATGAACACTGTGTACACTATTTTTTTGGCTGATGAAAACCAGAGACAAGTATCATCTGCATCTCAATTCACCAATAATTCTGCCTCCTTTAATGTTGGGGTTTCCAAACAGAGTTTCCCATCCAAGGTCAATTTTGACTCTCCCAGACCACAAAATTCTCATTCAAAGTTTAACTTAGAGTCTCAAAGGTCGCTTTTAATATGCAAGTACTGTCAGAAACCAGGGCATGCTATTGACAAATGCTACAAATTACATGGCTTCCCTCCCAATTTCAAGTTCACTAAAGGAGCCGGTTCTAGAAAAGTAGCTGCACATGTTGAAATTGATCATTATGGTGATGATGGGATTCATGGTGGTACTGTTGCACAATCTGAGTCTCCCCAAGCTTCTGCAGTTCCTGGTTTAACTAAAGATCAGTACTCTCAACTCATGATGTTGTTGCAGCAGTCTCATCTTTCCACTCCATCTTCTCCTCTTACCCTCTTGGCATCTGCCAATTTTGCTGGTATGCTTCTGCCTGAGAATGGTTCAGTTAGAACTTGCTTGCTTACTAAAATAGACAATGTTATTTGGATTATAGATTCTGGAGCCTCAGATCACATAACCTCTGATAAATCCCTTCTTTTTAACATACAAACATTATCTGTTCCTTACCTAGTGTCTCTTCCAAATGGTTACAAAGTTAAAGTTCATAATGTAGGCTCTTTAGCTTTGTTTCCTGATCTCATTCTTCACAATGTGCTTTACATTCCTAGCTTTAAATACACTCTTATTTCTGTATACAAGCTTGTTGCTAAACCTGGTTACATGGTTCAGTTTATCAACACTGGCTGTACTTTTCAGGGCCCTTCTCTGAATAAGCCAGTGGTACTTGGTAGACTTGACAGTGGATTGTACAAGTTATTTCAACTCCCAATGATTTCAAATTTTTTGTTTTCTGATTCATCTCTTCCTGCTGTTTCTCTTTGTAATGTTTCAACTGTTGTTCCTTCTAATAATTGTTCTAGTATTTCTGGTAGTAGTACAAGTTTGTCTCTTAGTTCTGCTGAGATGTCTGATGATGTGCATATTAATAAAGTGAAGAAAGATGATGTTGTTTGGCACTATAGACTAGGGCATCTACCTTTTTCTAAAATGAAGAATGTACCTGATCTTGGAACCAAATTGTCATCTAAACAATCTTTCATTTGTCCCATTTGTCTTTTAGCTAAACAAACGAGGTTACTTTTCCCTGATAGTTCTATAAAGTCAAACACACCATTCTAATTGCTTCACATTGACACTTGGGGACCTTATCATACCATTACATATTCTAGTTTCAGATATTTTCTAACCATTGTTGATGATCATACTAGAGCTACTTGGACTCACCTTTTGGGTGCCAAGAGAAATGCCTTTGACATCCTAAAGGCCTTTATTGCCATGGTAGAAACTCAATTCCACACTAAAGTCTAAACTGTTAGGAGTGACAATGCTCTAGAATTAGGGTTCAGCTTGTCTGGGTATCAATTCTTTACTGAGAAAGGTATTGTGCATCAGACCTCTTGTCCTCATACCCCTCAACAAAATGGGGTGTTGGAAAGAAAACATAGATATCTGCTTAAGACTGCCAAGGCATTACTGTTTCAATCTCACCTTCCCCTTAAATTTTGGGGAGACTGTATTCTCATTGCTACTTATTTGCTAAACAGATTTCCATCCCCTTTACTAAATCACAAAAGCCCTTATGAGTTACTCTATGGCAAATTGCCTGTTTATACTCATCTTAGAGCTTTTGGTTGTCTTTGCTATTCCACTGTTCCCAAGCACCTTAGAGATAAATTTTAACCTAGAGTTGTACCCTGTGTGTTTGTGGGATATCCCTTTGCTAAGAAAGGATACAAGTTATATAATATGGAGACTCACTCCTGTTTTGTGTCTAGAGATGTTATATTTCATGAACATATTTTTTCATTCCTTAAATCACCCACAAATTCTTCCAGCTTCTGTCATTTTCCTTTTTCTGCATGTTTTGATGATTCTCCTTCTACTACTACTTCTTTCCATTCTGTTTCTCCTATATCTTCTACTTCCACCTCTTCCTCTTCTCTTCCTACTCCTCCTGCCTCTTCTCCTCCTGCCCCTTCATCTAATTCTCCTCCTTTATTCTCACAGCCTTCTGCCTCCATCTCTCCTTCTCCTGTTCCTCTTTTCCATTCCACTTCTTTTCCTCCTCCTGCTCCCAGGAGGTCTTCTAGAGTTCACAAGCAACCTGAGTATCTTAAGAGCTATGTCTGTCAGTTTACTAGCTCCACTTCTGAATTCTTTTCTAGTCTAGTCAAGCAACATGTTTCTGAACCTTATGCCTATTCTCAGGCAGCAGCTGTCCCTGAATGACAGGCTGCTATGAGATAGGAATTTGAAGCTTTGGAGACTAATAAAACCTGGGATATATTTGAGTTGCCTTTTGGAAAGAAACCAATTGGATGCAAATGGGTCTATAAGGTTAAATACAAAGCTAGTGGTTCCATTAAAAGATATAAAGCAAGGTTAGTGGTCAGGGGTGAGACCCAAGTTGAAGGAATTGACTTTCATGAGACATTTTTTCCTGTTGTAAAGATGTCCATCATTAAAACTCTCATTGATATGGCAGTTAAGAAAAACTAGCCTCTCTTCCAACTTGATGTTAATAATTCTTTCTTGCATAGTAATTTGGATGAGGAAGTTTACATGAAATTACCTCCTGGATTGTCTGTTCCCTCTACCTCCTCTTCTGCCACACTTGTTTGTAAGCTGAAAAAATCTCTATATGGCTTGAGACAGGCTTCCAGGCAGTGGTATGCTAAACTGTCACAAGCCTTACAGTCCAGAGAGTATACTCATACCCTCAATGATTATTCTCTATTCACCAGAGGTTCTGGGGATTCTCTTATCATCTTGGTTGTGTATGTAGATGATATTATTCTTACTGGGACTGATTTGGGCGAGGTTTCTGCCTTAAAGGCTTTTCTTCATGATCAGTTTAAAATCAAAGATTGAGGTTTTCTTAATTACTTCCTTGGTATTGAGGTACTATATTCTTCTTCTAGGGTTTTATTGCGTCAAAGGAAGTGTATTCATGATCTTATAAAAGAGTTTCATTGTGATATCTGCACTCGTGTCATTTCTCCTCTTGCATGAGAAACTTAAAGCTAAAGTAGGGGATCCTTTACCTAATCCTGAGGTTTACAGAAGCCTAGTCGGGAGGTTGAATTTTTTAACCCATGCTAGGCCTGATTTGTCTTTTGTTGTCCAACATTTAAGCCAGTTTATGCAGCATCCTTGTGCTCCTCATATGAAGGCAGCTCTTCACTTATTGAGGTACATTAATGGTACTTCAGATTATGGTATTTTCTTCAACAATTGACCAGACCTTTCTCTTCAAGTTTTTTGTGACAGTGATTAGGGCACTTGCCCTGATAGTAGAACATCAGTTACTGGTTTTTGCATTTTGTTGGGTGGTAGTTTAGTGAAGGCTTCATATCATCCTAGTTATTGGGGTCGCTACGCTAATGGGTTGAAAAGGGATAATTTCATTAGCTTTACCTGGTGTGTTTATGACCAGCTGATCCAGATTAAGGAGAACACATATAAATAGGCCAAAACTTCTCTATTTGTCATCTCTCAAGCGTCAGATTATTCTCAAAGCAGTGTTGATTTGAGAAAGCACGTAAATAGGCCGGTTCTCCATTTGTCATCTCTCAGGCATGCATCAGATTAGTCGCAAAGCAGTACTGTTGATTTGAGGATTTAAGCTACTAGTATTTAGCTGATCTATATAATGTAAGAAGGGTGTGATGTAAGAGAAATGCTATGATGTATAAATGTAACAAGGATGTGATAGAGAAACAACCTGTTAATGTTGGAGCTGGTTGTTTGAAACAAGACTCCATGACCGAGAAAGTTGAAGATGAAGAAGAAGAGACAAGGAAAGAGAAATTGGAGCTTTGGTCTGCACGAAATAAAACTTGGTCACATTGACCAAAACTCTTTATCTCCTTTTAATACAAAGTAGCTGTCCATTATCCACTTTTCACTTTAGTGCATGTGAGCACGTGACCCACAAATAAGGATAGTACATTTATTGAATAAAGTAGCTGTTTTTATATTCTTTTATATACTATGTAAATAAGAATGTAAAGGCACGGGGTAAAGCAGAAACTTCTTTCCATCACTATATTTTCCTTTTCAATATTCTTACATGGTATCAGAGCAGTGAAAGCTCGATCTATCAGTGGTCTTCCTCATCTTCATATCAATTGTAAACAATGTCGGATAACACTGCAAACACAGTGTCTCTGAACACCACTGGAGGAATCCCCACCATCGACTCAAACCATGCATATTTTCTTCATTCTTCTGATGCACCGGGAATGTCTCTTGTCAACACAACTTTTGATGGAAAAGGATTCCAAGGATGGAGAAGGTCTGTGCTTATAGCACTATCTGCTAAAAACAAAATAAGATTCATCAATGGTGCTTGCCCTGCTCCAGCTCTCACTTCCAGAGACTATCAGCCTTGGAGCAAGTGTATTGACATGGTAACATCCTGGTTGCTCAACTCATTGTCCAAAGACATAGGAGACAATATCATTTACTCTCAATCTGCTAAAGATCTCTGGACCAGCCTTGAACATAGGTTTGGTCAGTCAAATGGAGCTAAGCTCTATCACCTGAGGAAGGAATTATCAAGGTTAGTACAGGGAACTAGTGACATAGCAAGCTACTTTACAAAACTCAAACGTTTATAGGATGAATTGGATTCACTTAATTGTGATGTGAAGTGCAGTTGTTTGTGTGTCTGTGAAGGGAAGCAAAAATTAGAAAAGTCACTAGATGATGAAAGGCTTATTCAGTTTCTTATGGGTTTAAATCATAGTTATGGCCAAGCAAGGGGAACCATCCTAATAATGAACCCCCTACCAAGCACAAACCATGCATATTCCCTAGTATTGCAAGATGAAAGCCAGAAAGAAGTTTTTTCTAACCCACTCATTTCTCCAAATTCTTCATCTTTCATGGAAACAAATCAAAACGACTTTGCACAAAGGAGTGCAAGGAAGATGCAAAGGAACCAAATGCAACATCAAAAGTTTGGGAACAACATCCAAAAAGTGACTAACTCTACTCAAAGGAACACAACTTTCAAGGGAAAGAAAACTAAGTTTAACCCTAATGTAACATGCAGTCATTGCAAGAAAGTAGGTCATACTGTCAGTGATTGCTACATAATTATAGGTTTCCCAGAAGACTTTGAATTCACATAGGGAAATCAAGTTCACGCCAGAAGCAATGGAGCATTTCAAATTGAAGAATCAGATCAGAACATCAGCAATCAAAATGAAGTACTCAATCAACACCTCTCACATGATCAATTTTCACAGCTGGTACAACTAATCAAGCAGGTTAAAGGTGCAGATTCAGGAAATTCTGAAATAAATATCAATGCAAATGCTGTGGCTGGTACTATTGCTAGATATTCTGGAACTTGTCTTTTAGTTTTTAATTCTAGTTCATGGATTATTGATTCTGGAGCATCTGAACACATGTGTTTTGACTCAAATGCCTTTATTTCCTTGACACTTCTCCCAGTTCCATTAAACATAAATCTGCCTAATTCTTTCAAAGTCATTGTCACTCACATAGGAAGAATATCTATTCTTCCTGATTTCATTTTAGAAAATGTATTACATGTACCTAGTTTCAGATACAATCTATTATCTGTTAACAAGTTTTGTTTACAATTTCATTCTATCCTCTTTTTTACCTCTAGTAACTGTATGTTGCAGGGGCTTTTAGTGAAGAGGGCACAAGTTTTTGGTAAGGCAAGAGATGGGCTCTACCTTTTGGAACCAAGTGGAGTTAGAAATAGCACAAGTCTGGTACCACCTTCAGTTTTAAATCAAAATGTCTTTAGTCAATTGTCAGTCTTATCTGCAAGCTCAGTTTTAGATGTAAGCCTTTGGCACATTAGGTTAGGGCATTTGTCCTTTTCAGCAATAAAACATCTCAGTTTTATTTCTTTACCTTTTAACTTTGATTGTTTCTGTCAAATTTGTCCTAAAGCTATGCAAACCAGAATTCCTTTTCCATTAAGTCAAATTAAATCAACAAGGGCGTTTGAGTTAATCCATGTAGATGTTTGGGGGCCTTACAAGGAGTCAACTTACAATGGTTTTAAGTATTTTTTGACAGTTGTAGATGATTATAGTAGGGCAGTTTGGACTTTCCTTATGAGCACCAAAAGCAATGCTTTTGGACTCCTTAAAATTTTTCTCACAATGGTGGAAAGACAGTTTGGTGTAAAGGTACAAAAAATAAGAACACATAATGCTTTTGAACTTGGGAAAGGTTCTCAGGAGGCAGCATTTTTAGCCTCTCAAGGAGTGCTACATCAAACATTGTGTGTGGCAACCCCTCAACGGAATGGAGTGGTTGAGAGGAAGCACAGACATCTTCTGGAAATTACAAGGGCTTTGTTGTTTCAATCTAATCTTCCTCTTTCTTATTGGGGAGAATGTGTACTAACTGCAACATATTTGATCAATAGGTTACCTTCTAGAGTGCTTAAAGGAAGGACACCTTATTTTGTTCTATTCAAACAAAAACCCTCTTATGAACCATTGAAGTGTTTTGTTTGTCTTTGCTTTGTATCTACTTTGACTAG
This sequence comes from Nicotiana tomentosiformis, assembly GCF_000390325.3. Taxonomy (NCBI): domain Eukaryota; kingdom Viridiplantae; phylum Streptophyta; class Magnoliopsida; order Solanales; family Solanaceae; genus Nicotiana; species Nicotiana tomentosiformis. The sequence continues at coordinate 129,265,562 of NC_090818.1, forward strand.
CGGAAGAGGTAAGTTTGACCCAAGGGCAAAGCCCTGTGTGTTCTTAGGTTATCCCTTGGGGCAGAAAGGTTATAAAGTTTTAGAGTTGGATACAAGAAGAGTAAGTGTATCTAGAGATGTATACTTCTATGAAAATCAGTACCCTTTTGCCTCTACTACTACACCTACATATTCCTTTTTTCCTGTTACATCATCCCTAGAACATAGTGTAGACTCATCATCAGAACATATAAAGGATGAGCCCGTTATTCCTAGCTCACCCTTACCTTCACTGCCTACCTTTTCAAACCCAAGCAACTCTAGCACTCTTCCTTCAACCTCAGGTACAAGTTCTATTTCCCAACCTAGATCATTTCCTTATTCACCATTACCTATATCCCTTCCTGAAGTCAGGAAATCCACTAGAATATATAATCCACCCTCATATCTCCAGAAATATGTGTGCAACTCAATCTTTCTCACAGACCTCACAAACTCTTGCTTCACTGCACCAATCCAGCCCATGGTTCTACCCTTCACAGCTCTTTCTCCTATCAATCAGTCTATACTTAATTCCACTTCCTACCTTGTTGAACCTACTTCTTACTCACATGCATCTTTACACCCAGGGTAGCGGGAAGTAATGGAAAAAGAATTAGAAGCTCTAGAACTTAACAAAACCTGGGAGGTTGTGCCTTTATCTAGTGGAAAGAAAGCTCTTCCTTGCAAATGGGTCTACAAAGTGAAATACAAGTTTGATGGATATTTGGAAAGATTCAAAGCTCGTTTGGTTATTAGGGGAGATATTCAAAGAGAAGGGATAGACTTTACTGAGACTTTTTTCCCAGTTGTAAAAATGACAACAATTAGGTGCTTACTTGTTATTGCAGTGAAAAAGGGATGGAAGGTGTCACAACTAGATGTGAATAATGCCTTCTTGCATGGGGATTTGCAAGAAGAAGTGTTTATGAAATTTCCAGCAGGGACAACACCACCTTCACCCAATCATGTCTATCTTTTGAAAAAATCACTATATGGACTGTGGCAAGCCTCAAGGCAGTGGTATGCAAGGCTCACTGCAGCCCTAAATTTTAAAGGATATTCACATTCTTTAAATGATTATTTCTTATTTTTTAAACAATCAGCAGGAAGGATTACCATAGTTGCAGTTTATGTTGATGATATTCTAATCACAGGGGATGACTCTACTGAGCAGGCAGACCTCAAATCTTTCCTTCACTCTGAATTTAAAATAAAGGACCTAGGGGATGCACATTATTTTTTGGGATTTGAGATTATAAGAGAAGCACATGGAATAATTTTGACTCAAAGGCGTTTTACCTTAGATCTCTTGTCTGAATTTGATTGCATGAGCATGCGCCCAGTTTCTTCTCCCTTGAATCCTACTCAGAAATTGCGAGTAGAGGCAGGGACTTTGCTCCAAGATCCCACTTATTATCGTCGGTTGTTAGGAAAGTTGAATTTTCTAACACACACCAGGCCGGACTTATCCTTTGCGGTGCAAAATCTTAGCCAATTCATGCAAACACCCCGTCAACCCCATTTAGATGCTGCATTTCATTGCCTCAGGTATCTCCTCAAGGACCCAGGATTAGGGGCTTTTCTGAATTCAAAGCCTAATTATCAGCTCCTTGCTTTCTGTGATTCCGATTGGGGATCTTGTCCTCAATCTCGCAAGTCCATTAGCGGGTTGTTCATCAGCTTTGGGGGTTCTCCCGTCTCTTGGAAATCAAAGAAACAAACCTCAGTATCATTATCCTCTGCTGAAGCAGAGTATAGATCTATGCGGAGAGTCACAGCAGAGGTTACCTGGTTAGTTCGTCTATTGACTGATCTTTCGATTTCCCCTCCATTGCCAATAGATCTCTTCTCCGACAGTCAGGCCGCCATTCACATCACGAAAAACCTGATTTTTCACGAGCGTACCAAGCATGTGGAGTTAGATTGTCACTTTGTCCGACAACAATTTCTGGCCGGAATCATCTCTCTTTCTTACATTCCTTCACGTTCTCAGGTGGCTGACATTTTTACTAAACCCTTAGCAGGACCGGTACACAACTCCATTATTAGCAAGTTGGGTGTGGTTACACCCCCTTCAACTTGAGGGGGAGGGGGGGTGTTGGAGCTGGTTGTTTGAAACAAGACTCCATGACCGAGAAAGTTGAAGATGAAGAAGAAGAGACAAGGAAAGAGAAATTGGAGCTTTGGTCTGCACGAAGTAAAACTTGGTCACATTGACCAAAACTCTTTATCTCCTTTTGATACAAAGCAGCTGTCCATTGTCCACTTTTCACTTTAGTGCATGTGAGCACGTGACCCACAAATAAGGATAGTACATTTATTGAATAAAGTAGCTGTTTTTATATTCTTTTATATACTATGTAAATAAGAATGTAAAGGTACGGGGTAAAGCAAAAACTTCTTTCCATCACTATCTCCACTTTTCACTTTAGTGCATGTGAGCACGTGACCCACAAATAAGAATAGTATATTTATTGAATAAAGTAGCTGTTTTTATATTTTTTGTATACTATGTAAATAAGAATGTAAAGTCACGCGGTAAAGCAGAAACTTTCTTTCCATCACTTTCTTTTCGTTTTCAATATTCTTACAGTTAACAACCTTTTCTCTTTTTAAACTGCAAGAACCTGTAGCATATTTCTGCATTACTCTTAAAAACAGCTTTATAGCTAAGTACTAATTAGTATGTTGTTTTATCTCTCTTCTCGATATGGTTCGATTTACGCTTTTTGTATTACGCTTATTACAAGTGCATTCTTGATATCCGTGGGATGGTGGGAAGACAGCACTGATGGATAGAGAACTTAATATATAGCTCCAGGTTACGGCTGAGAATTAAAACTCTTTCTTGGCACTGCGATAGTTATGTCTCTGCTGACCGGAGTACATTTTGAATGATAGGACCACAAAATTAGCCTAAATAATTCTTGTCCTTGTAAATCTGCCAACAAGAATTAACAAAAAGAAGCAACTAAGTATAGTTGAACCGATAAACCATTTACCAGAGGAACACTTAAATTTGTCAACAGTTTTCAAGTCATTAAGATTTCAGTTTGATTGTTCCAAAGGACAATATGGCTATCTTTGCTCACTTCGACAATTGTTTAAAGTGAATTATTTGCGACCCACTGCAAAACCCTGATACACTCCCTTTAAGGAAGACCGTCAGTACATTGATCTTTTCTCCAACATTTTTTTCTAAGTTAATGATTTTTTGAATTTACTGACTTGACTAATCCAGATTTTAGCACTCTCTGCTAAAGACACCTCATTTAGAAGGTTTGAACCGAAAACCTCACGGTAAAGGAAAAAAATCCTTTATTATTCTGCCACACTTTTCAATAAAGGGTTTATCTATTAGTCTTACCTAACAGTTATGAAAGAAGTATAGGTGTTAAAAGTAATTAAAGTGTAAAGCTAAAGGTATTAGCCCCTATGGACATACAAGATTAAATTTTATGCTAGACATGTCTGATATAAATACTCATAACTAACAGTGAACTAGGCTAATCACACTAGGATGAATAAGATAAATAATACATAAAGTAAACCCATACCTCCCTTTAAAGTTCTAAAATTGTACCGACATTTTAATGTTCAAAAAAGAAAAATATTGCAAGCATATTTGAATGGCGTGTATCAACCCTCTTTCTGATGGCGTCCTCTTAGCAAAGCTCTCAATGTAAATAGCGGTATCCCACAAAAAAAAAATGTTAGTCTAAGTTTATACCACCTTAGTTTTGGTGGTGAAATTTTATTTAAAAGGTATGCAATAAGTAATAAATTCTCTTTATTGTGCATCAATATTTTAGGATAATAGAATGTACCTTTCATTTGCTGCTAAAAGGTTATATTTATCAACAAACTAGTTCATGTTTGCACGTGTATCCCGAGTCATGTAATACTCGTGTGAGTTTGTGAATATAATATTATTAAAATAAAAAAAATGACGTTTTTCTTGACTGAATATTTTTCTTCATATGTAAATATACATAGATAATATATGATAATTAATAAAAATAAAAGTATTAGAAGAATTATGGATCAAAATTATAAAGGCAAGAATAGAAATCAAATTTTGGATGTGGTTATGGTAGCACAGGTTACTTTTATATAAGAAAAAAAATACTAAAATTGATATATGTATTGACACCCAACAATAATGTTTTTTTTGACAAACCACATTCAAAAATCTAATTAGTTCATAGTATATTTCACTGTAAAAAAACACTACTATTGACAAATACAACATTCAAAAATCTAATTAGTTCATTGTCAAGACCCAAAATCCACCTAGTCGTGATGACACCTAACTCAACCCGTCAAGTAAGCCAATTAACAACTATCCGGTTTAAATGAGATTTATTAGAAAAAGAAATGATAATAAAAACTGCTTTTATACAAGAATTCCCAAGCACTGGTTGTACAAATCATGAGCTTCTAAGATTTAGAGTTTACAATGCTAGTATGAAATAAATACATCATCTGTTCGAATATACATAAACAGATTTTTATAAGTCTAGGCCTACCATGAATAAGAGGCAGTTGTAACTGGAACGCAGGTACATCTTCAAATCCAGCTCCCGCCGTGCACAACAATATCAGCATCCAACATCTGCACGCAAGGTGTAGAAGTATAATATGAGTACAACCAACCCCATGTACTCAATAAGTAACAAACTTAATCTTAGGTTGAAAGTAGTGGCGAGCTCGAACAAATGTCGGAGTCCAACACCAATAGCCAACAACAGTTCATAACAACACAATAAAAGTGATAAAAGAAGTAACTGAGAGATGTAGTGCTTAGCTAGTTCACAGTTCTAGAAAATAGGCATGCTTTTCAAGTATGTCACTGAAAGCCCAAATCTTTTACCGAAATTATCAAAATATGAGTACGATTGTAAAACTGTGATTTTTCCCAAAACTTTTCAACAATAGACAAGATATTTCATTATCAAATAACGCGAAGAAAAATACATCTCTACATCTACATGTCAATGTATATGAGAAGTCATGAATGACGTGATACTGTACAATATGAGAAAAATGCATCTCTATGCCTGTATGTCAAGTGTGCATGTCAAATGCGATGCAACTCAGTGATAAAATCATATGCATACTTTCAGAGTATCAATTTACTCAGTCCTCCCAGTCACTCAGTCCTCCCAGTCATTCAGTCCTCACAGTCACTCAATCCTCCCAATCGCTCGACACTCGCACTCGGCACTCGCACTCAGTAGGTACATACGCTCCCTGGGGGTGTGTTCAAACTCCGGAGGGGCTCCTTCAGCCCAAGCACAATAACAAGCCAATCATGCCATAAATTAATAAAATATGTTGTGGCGTGCAGCCCGATCCCATCATAAATCAATAATACTTGTTGCAGTATGCAGCCCGATCCATTAATATCATCACCATCAGGCCTTCAGCCTCACTCAATCAACAATCTCACCAGTCTCTCGGGCTCACAATGTCATAAAAAATTAGCCCAAAATGATGATGTGATGTATCAATGAATGATAACAGAGACTGAGATATGCTATGCAAATGAATGTGTATGAACGAGTATGTAACTGCAATGTAAGCAAATAACTCAACAGCAGAAATGACCTCAGTGGGTCCGAACAAGATAAGCATATAGCTAAGACATGGTTTCTGACATGGATCACAGCTTAATTACTCTAGCACGTAGAGACTTCATGGATACAAATAAGATTAGGTAACTACACAGTACCACAGAAATAACCGATTCACAATTCACACGGTGCACGCTCACACGCCCGTCACCTAGCATGTGCTTCATCTCAATACCAAACACATATAACGTATATTCAGGGGTTCATACCCTCAGCACCAAGTTTAAAAGTGTTACTTACCTTGAACAAGCCAAACCAAATACCGAGCAAGCCAAGCGATGCTCCAAAAATGCCATCTTGCGCGTACCGACCTCCGAACTGCTCGAAACTAGCCAAAAGCAACTCATATACATCAAATAATGCCAAAGGAAACAAACCCAATCGATAAAAGTCGAATCTTTAATCAAAAGTCCAAAATCAACCCAAAGGTCCAACCCGGACCCACGCCTCTTAACTTGACAAAACTTATAATATCCGATAACCCATTCAATTACGAGTCCAACCATACTATTTTCACTCAAATCCAACTCCAATCGACGTTCAAAACTCAAAAACTCGCTCTATGAAGCTTTAGGCTAAAATCTCCAATTTTCTCTTTTAAACTCATAACCCAATTACCAAAAATGAAGATATCAAAATATGATAAAAAAACACTTACCCCAATCCTTGTGATGAAATTTTCCTCCAAAATCACCTCAATGCGAGTCCCACATATAAAAATATGATAAAAGAACCCACACCCTGATATATAGCTTCTGCCCAGCGTTTTCACTTTTGCGAACAAAGGGCATCTTCTGCGGCGTCTCTTTTGCGACCATATTCCTACTTCTGTAGAAAACCCTGGAGTTCTGGTCTTCCACACCTGCGCAACAGGCACCGCTTTTGCACAAGCACAGGTGCAAGACAAGACACACTTCTGCGCACTCAACCGCTTCTGCGATGATCCCCATCAAAGCTTCTTTCGCTTCTGTGACCAACTGTCCACATCTGCGGACTCGCACCTGTGTCCATTCTTCCGCGGATACGGAAACACCAGAACCAACAGCCTTAGCCAAATGCAACACGCGACGAAATGGTCTGAACCTCGTCCGAAACTTGCCCGAGCCCCTCGGGACCCCGTCCAAATATACTAACAAGTCTCATAACATAATACGGACCTAGCCGAGGCCTAAAAATCACACATAACAACATCGAAATGACGAATTGTAACTCAAATCGAACTTAAATGAACTTGAACTTTCAACTTCCAAAACTAGCGTCGAAACATATCAAATCTACTCGGAATGAACCCAATTTTTGCTCACAAGTCCCAAATAACATAACAAAACTATTCTAATTCCCGGAACCACAATCCGAATAAGATATCCTCAAAGTCAACTTCCGGTCAAACTTATAAACTTTCCAACCCTTCAAATTTTCAACTTTCGCCAATTAGTGTTGAATCCTTCTAGAAATATCCAATTGCAAATCCGGGCATACGCCCGAGTCCAAAATCACCATCCGGACCTAATGGAACCATCAAAACTCCAATCCGAGCTCAAATGCTAAAAATTCAAACTTGGTCAACTATTCCAACTTAAAGCTTCAATGGTGAAATTCATTCTTACAAATCGATTCCGAACAACTTGAAAACCAAAACCAACGATTCACATAAGTCATAATGCATCAGACAGAGCTACTCATGCCCTCAAACTACCAAGTGAAGTGCAAATGCCCAAAATGATCGGTCGGGTCGTTACATCCTCCCCCACTTAAACATACGTTCGTCCTCGAACGTACCAGGAGTTGTTCCAAAGCCATCAAACCGCCGTGTGACCTTACCATGCACATACCAGTGATCCTACGTCACCCTATTCCATATGGGACCGACAACACAACATAACTGAAGATCATTACTTCGACCTTAGCCCGTAAACGTTAGAATCTAATTTCTAACATCCGAAATTCCCTACAAGACCCAAATCTTGCATCCACACACTGTATAAGTCTGAACAAGTTGTATCAAGCCATAACCATAGCCCAAGATGCAATCTCATAATATACCACATAACTCAAATACTCATAGCAATAATTTCTGACCATAATAACTGCTCGAAACAAACCCGGTACCGGTAATAAACCTCATATAAAACAGAACCTCATTCTAAAATATTTGTACACTAAAAATGATGAAAGAAACACACGGAAACTCATAACCACTTATCAGATCAACAAGCCATGGAGCTCCCTCTTCTTCGACAAGGACTATAGTCAATTTCTAAGTCGATCAACGACATTATCCTTCCAAATATACGGCAAACAAATCCGATAGCACCCATTCTAGGTCCAATGACCTTACTTTATCAAGCCCATCTATCCTATTGACATGCCACGCCAATGCTACCTAGAATTACAACCCGTGCAATTCGTGCATCAATAAGCAACAACTTAAATGTACTCAATCATGGAAAATGACTCAAACGAGAGAACCATCCTACAACTTCAACAAGTATCACCACAATCGCAATGCTACAAACCCATCATACATAGTAGAACCGAGACACACGAATCTAAAACAAAGGATCATATCGCGACATATCCCAGCTGCAATGCGTGACCCCATCCAAACACTAGTCCGTATGAAATACCTCTAGCTACCATGCTCAAAATCAACAACCACATGCAATTTGACATCAAGTACCTAAGGCGCATGAACGTAACCATGGAGACACAAATAACACAATATACCACAACCAAAAAAGGCTATAACCAAGGCGTAATCAACCATTCCACATCTCAATAACCATCTTGATCAAATTTCGCTATAAGGCCCAAATAGAACCACACCATGTGTGCATATAACCAACGAATCACAACCCCTGATCGCATAGAAGGGTAACTTATAGAACATATCAGAATACGAATAAGCTCAACTCTAACTGAATGGAACATCCCCCAACAATAGTAGCACATAGTCAACTAAACTGACCCGGTGTAGAATACACATCCTCATTGTGCCTACCAATGGACCCCAAATCAACTCTGGTCACCCACAAATAGATAAATAACCCTCGAAAAGTCTACAATGACTGAATCATAACACATACTATTATCTGGCTAGCTTTGGCCACAACTTCACAATCCACAACTATGAAACAATCTGCTTTTGAGTACCCCTAGTTTCCAAATTCATAGAACACATGAATCACCATATCTGCTCCTTACTCCACCGCCCGAATGTCTAAAACATCTCCCATACATGATCATCCCACAAGGAATACTTTCATAATTCTTCCGTGCCACATAGAAAAATTTGAATATCAGTAGTCTATCAACCAGGCGAGTACCGCAATATCAATGAAGCATCCATAAATCAACACTTAGTGCGCCTTTTGAAATGCGCACCCCTATCCGAAATTACCAAGCAGTTATAATATTTATCTATATATCTGAAACTGCCCATGCTGTCCAAAATTCATGACCTTCCCTCCAAATATGAACCGTGACCTGGCACATGCAAAACTCAATCCTACACAACACAGCGCATATATCATGCCATCATATGAAACGTATGAGAAGCTCATAATCAACTTTAAGTCACAAGCAGAATACATACCCGATCAGTTAGAAACCTTCCATTTGATCACATCTAGGAGAAAATCACAATACGTAACATGTACTTCACGCCACTAGGAAGTATCCATCCCAAGCCATGGTAAAAACCATCAAGAACTCCTCGAAACCCATTTGCCTATAACCAAACCATTAGAACTAAGTCTCTCTAACTCAACCAAGCCACGCAGGTTTCCAAACCCAAGAGTATTGACACCAAAACATCTATAGAGCCTCACCACATCATAAGTACCCAAAGGACCGATCATATCTATTACCGTACCAATCCAACCTACTACTAAGTTGTCCTATTTCTCCGAGTTCCTTCCGAATTGCCCTCAAGCTGACACTTCTCCTTGTTAAAATACCACGATCCTCACCCAAAGCTCCCCACAAGAGATCCTAGCATAAAACTACACTGCCCTAAGGCCCATAAGCTGACGTATTCCCTTTTAAGCACCCCAAAAGTACCACAACCAAGATACCTTCTCTAAAGAGACCTTCTGTGAATCTAAAGTCGTTTCCTCCACCTTTCGGATACCGAAATGTAAAATCCATAATAATATAGAATACCGTGAGTGTCGACACCGTCCAATGTAAATCTTATATCCTAGTCATATACAAATCTGGAAAAAAAATTCTCAATTGCTACATGAAAATCTTGAATCCATTAAAACTTTCTCGAGAGTCATCCACTGTGCTCAAATTTTGATTGCACCGACCAAACGGGCCGAATGACATGTGTCCCATTAGCACAACAACATCCAAAGAAGTAATCCACACTTTTAAGGAAACGAGTAATTTCCTACTCCAAACGTACTACATCCTTCACGAATAACAACTCAATCATCTCATGATTCCCATATACCCATAAAGTATAACATAACTCGTATCCAGAAATTTCTTTAATCGAGTCATCCTCGATCTCAACCTCAGCAAGTCATAACCGGTCCACAAGTATGCCTCATACCAAAACCAATGCAACACGTAACCATGCAATCAAATCATCGATAACAGACTCCCCCACTTACCTCAATGACATAGAATAGAACATCTGATAACTCACCATACCCATACTCTATTACTGTCATAATACCGTAGGGAGATTCAACTAAATCCTTCAAAAGCTCACATAACACAAACCATATAGTACCTCAAACCATATACTAAGCTCGCATACATCCACATGACGATCAGGTCAACTTTCTCAAGCAAATTCAAATCTCAACTCATATACCCCGCTGGTAGAAAGAAAACTCTACAGATAACATTACAAGAATCACAGCTCCATAGATTACCCCGCATGTTATAACCCACCTGCTTAGCCTCAAACTGACATCTCTCTACACCCTTTCACAACCACAACTAGTACGCAATCACTTAATCTTCCCGAGTCAGAATTCACAACAAGACATGAAAATCTACTTCATTCCACAATTAAACAACATAAAAAAATCTTTCAACACACTTCTAATTCGAGACTATACGTCACATCAAGACAACAATCTAGCACCCAATAATCCTTTTTTATATCTCTAGCAAACTATTCTCATCATAATCAAACCATTTGAACACATTCCGCAGTCACACCATGCTCATGATATAGCCATCCAGCCACTCATCGAGTCATAAATTCCACTTATAGGGACGCTACCGGACATATAATTCCAAAAGTACGTGCTCACACAACCAAAATCCCCGTGCTCAAGCTACAGTCAAAACCTGGCCTCAAGTCCTCCAGATTGGCCCATCATCAGCAAACAAAAATAACATCTCGCACATCATCCATGGAATCACAAGCCGTCAATGCACAGCTGATACTGAGCCCTCACATGCTCACACGAATGCATGGAAAGAATTCAAGGAGTTATGTTTCAAGATGAATTAATTCTTCACGATAAGGAAAGAAAATGGGAAATTATCCTAGATGCCCTGTAGCCTTTCGAAGATAGGTATGGACGTCATCATACTGATCCACAAGACTCTACTAGACACTTGATCATGACTCGTAGAACCTATGAACCTAGAGCTCTGATACCAACTTGTCATGACCCAAAATCCACCTAGTCATGATGGCACCTAACCCAACCTGTCAGGTAAGCCAATTAATAGCTATCCAGTTTAAATGAGATTTATTAGGAAATGAAATGATAACAAAACTATTTTTCTACAAGAATTTCCAAGGAATGGTAGTACAAATCATGAGCTTCTAAGACTTCTAGTTTACAAAGCTAGTATGAAATAAATACATCATCTGTCTGATATACATAAATAGATTTTTTATAAGTCTAGGGCTACCATGAACAATGTAACGACCCGACCGGTCGTTTTGAGCCCTAGCTCATCGTTTGGCAGTTTGAGGCCTTGAGTAGCATCTCTTTATGTATTATGACTTGTACGTGTGGCCAGAATTTAACTTCGGGAAGTTCAGGATTGATTTGGGAAGAAAATTCTAATTTTGAAAGCTTTAAATTAGAAGAATTGACTAAGGTTTGATTTGTGAGTAAACGACCTCGGAATCAGGATTTGAAGGTTCCAATAGGTTCATATGATTATTTTGGTTTTAGGAGCGTGTTCGGATGTGTATTTAGAGGTCCGTAGGTTATTTCGGTGTCATTGGCGAAAGTTGGAAATTGGATGATTTTTGGGAAGTTTGACCGGGAGTGGACTTTTTGATATCGGGGTCACATTCTGATTCCGGAAGTGGGAATAGGTCCGTAATATCAATTATGACTTGTGTACAAAATATGAGGTCAATCGAACCTGATTTGATAGGCTTCGGCTTCGTATGTTGAAGTTGGAAGTTCTAAAGTTCATTAAGCTTGAATTGGGGTGTGATTCGTGGTTTTAGCATTGTTTGATGTGATTTAAAGGCTCGACTAAGTTCGTATGATGTTTTAGGACTGGTTGGTATATTTAGTCGAGGTCCCGTGGGCCTCAGGTTGATTTCAGATGGTTAACAAATTGATTTTGGCCTTATGAAAAGGCTGGTGGCAGCATATCTGGTGTAACCGCACCTGCGAGGTTTTGGCCGCTGGTACGGAGCCGCAAAAGTGACACTGTGGCTGCAGAAGCAACCTTTGGACTAGCTGGGATGGCCGCAGATGCGAGTGTATTTCTGCATCTGCGAGTCTGCAGGTCCGAGGGGAGCTCCGCACCTGCAGAAAACGAGATGGGCAGTTGGGTCGCAGAAGTGGAGGGGTATATGCACACGCGAGAGCACAGAAGTGCGTGGTTGGATGCAGAAGCAGTCACGCCAAAGCAAAATGTAGTCCGCAGAAGCGAATTTTTCCTGGCTTGGAGGGAACTACAACTGCGATGGATTTTCCGCAGGTGCGTCTGGTGTACCGCAGGTGCGAAAAGTCGATGGGGAGTAAGCTTTTTATTAAAAAGGGACTTGGCCCATTTTTCTTCCATTTTTCACTTGGTTGGGGCAATTTTGGAGAGCTTCAAGGGGTTATTTTTATCAAGCAACACAAGGTAAGTGATTCTCACCTATTACGAGTTAAATACATGGTTTGTATATGGATTTAAACATGAAATTAGTAGAAATTGTGAGGGATTTGGTAGAAAACATAGAATTGGGTGTTTTTGGATTTTGACCACAAAATTGGTCATGGAATTGGGTATAAATTATATATTTGAGTTTGTGGTGTTATGGGTGAAGTTTATCTTCAAAAATTTTCGGAATCCGGGCACGTGGACCAGAGGGTTAATTTTATAGACTTTTCGAGCGGAGATGGGAATTGTTTAACTTGATTAATTATGGGTATTAGAGTATCTTTTGATTGGTTTGCACATGGTTTCAATGGTTTTGGATCTACGGGATTTAGATTGAGATGTTTGAGAGGCCTTGGAGCCGGTTTTGGAACTTCGGAGCAAGGTAAGTCTCCTGTCTAACTTTGTGAGGGGGAAACCACCCCTAGGTGTTATTATTTGTTATGTACAGCTAGTTGTGGGTACTACGTACGCACGAGGTGATGAGTGTCCGTACGTAGCTAAAACATGTCTATTTCCGGGTAGAGTTAGGATCTTATCATGAAATGTTTGAATTACTTGAACTCATTCTGCTGGCTTAATTAATTGAAGTTATAATTGAAATTTATCTAGAAATAAATATATGTATACTAGGCCAAGCCTTAACACTTGAGTTGTGGGCAAGTTATTTGAGAAACTATAAAAAAATATTATATCCATTTTGTACTCACGTACGGTGTTGTAAACACGTATCTCGTAATTTGGTAACTTACTCCCTTTTCTTATGGATCGGGCCGAACGCCTCGGCAGTATATAGATACATCTATGGTTCATGCCGCTCGACCCTCGGCAATATACATATTATTCTGGATCGGGCCGAACAACCCTCAACAGAATCGTCCGTTATATCGCTTGTAGCTCGAATATATTCACGAGTTAACCTCTCTACTGATGCCCAACATTTTATATGGTACTACGGGTTTAATTGATGATGACACTTGACGAATTTCAGAGATATTAAGGTAGAATACAAGATTGAGAAATTCATACTTTAAAGGAAATAATTGGAAACTTTTGAGATTTACAGATTTACTTCACTATTGTTGTGCACTTCATGCCTGTTATGGATTATTATATTATCTGCTTGGACCTTTAGTTAATATCGATGTCGACCCCTCGTCACTACTTCTCCGAGGTTAAGCTAGATACTTACTGTTTACGCGTTGATTTACGTACTTATATTGCATTTCTACACTAAATGTATAGGATCTGACAGGTTCATTGACGACCACCTTAGCACGTAGGCGCACCTGTTGGGAGACTTCATGCGAGCTGCATTCCAGGCTACGCATCGCAGTCCACCGAGTCTCCATTGTACTACTTATTTCATTCTGTCTTATTACATTCAGGATAGATGTTGTATTATTATTGTACTCTTTAGAAAATGCTCATGCACTTGTGACACCGGGTTTTGGGGGTTTTTTCAGGTTATTTATTATTGAAGTTCGTGTAAATATTTTCATTCACTCTGTAAATTTTACTTCATACTGTACAATAAAGGTAAATTATGATTTCGAGATACTAAAATAAGTAACTAATTTGGTAAATCACTGTTGGCTTGCCTGGCGACATCGTTAGGATCCATCACGGCTAATAGTAGATTTTGGATAGTGACAAACAAGAAGCAGCTGTAACTGGAACGCATGTACATCTTCAAATCCAACTCCCGTCGTGCACAATAACATCAGCATCCAACATCTGCACGCAAGGTACAAAAGTATAGTATGAGTACAACCGACCCCATATACTCAATAATTAACAAACCTAACCTTAGGTTCAAAGTAGTGGCGAGCTGGAATAAAGGTCGGAGTCCAACACCAATAGCCAACAACAGTTCATAACAACACAATAAAAGTGATAAAAGAAGTAACTGAGAGATATAGTGCTTAGCTCGTTCACAGTTATGGAAAATAGGCATGCTTTTCAAGTATGTCAGTGAAAACTCACATCTTTTACCGAAATCACCAAAATATGAGTACGTTTGTAAAACTGTGATTTTTCCCAAAATATTTCAACAAAAGACAAGATGTTTCATTATCAAATGGCACGATGAAAAATACATCTGTACGCCTACATGCCAATATATGTGAGAAGTCATGAATGACATGATACAGTACATCATGAGGAAAATATATCTCTATGCCTGTATGTCAAGTGTGCATGTCAAATGCGATGCAACTCAGTGATAAAACCATATGCATACTCTTAGAGTATCAATTCACTTAGTCCTCTCAGTCACTCAGTCCTCCCAGTCACTCAGCCTTCACATTCACTCAATCCTCCCAATCGCTCGGCACTCTCACTCGGCACTCGCACTCAGTAGGTACCTGCGCTCACTGGGGGTGTGTTCAGACTCCGGAGGGGCTCCATCAGCCCAAGCGCTATAACAAGCCAATTATGGCATAAATCAATAAATCATGCTGTGACGTGCAGCCCGATAATATTATAAATCAATAATACCTGCTGCGGCGTGCAGCCCGATCCCATCAATATCCTCACCATCAGTCCCTCGGCCTCACTCAATCAACAATCTCTCCAGTCTCTCGAGCTCACAATATCATGAAAAATTAACGCAAAATGATGATGTGATATATCAATAAATGGTAACAGAGACTGAGATATGCTATGCAAATGAATGTGTATGACCGAGTATGTAATTGCAATGTAAGCGAATAACTCAACAGTAAAAATGACCTCAGTGGGACCCAACAGGATAAGCATATAGCCTAGTCATGGTTTCTGACATAAATCACAACTTAATTACTCTAGCACGTAGAGACTTCATGGATACAAATAAGATTAGGTAACTACACAGTACCACAAAAATAACCGAGTCACAATTCACACGGTGCATGCCCATACGCCCGTCACCTAGCATGTGCGTCATCTCAACAACAAACACATATAACGTATATTCAGAGGTACAGACACTCAGCATCAAGTTTAGAAGTATTACTTACATCGAACAATCCAAATCAAATACCGAGCAAGCCAAGCGATGCTCCAAAAATGCCATATCGCGTGTACCGACCTCCGAACAGCTCAAAACTAGCCAAAAGAAACTCATATACATCAAATAATGCCAAAGGATACAAACTCAATTGATAAAAGTCAAATCTTTAATCAAAAGCCCAAAATCAACCTAAAAGTCCAACCCTAGCCCGTGCCTCGAAACTCGACAAAACTTATAAAATCCGATAACCCATTCAATTACAAGTCCAATCATACTAGTTTTACTCAAATCCGACTCCAAATCGACGTTCTAAACTCAAAAACTCACTCTATGATGCTTTAGGCTAAAATTTCCAATTTTTTTCTTTAAAACTCATAATACAATTACCAAAAATGAAGATAAAATCACAAATTATAATCAAAACCGAGGGTAGAACACTTACCCCACAATCCGAATCTGATATCCTCAAAGTCAACTTCCGGTCAAACTTATGAACTTTCCAACCCTTCAAATTTCCAACTTTTGCCAATTAGTGCCGAATCCTTCTAGAAATATCCAATTGCAAATCCGGGCATACGTCCGAGTCCAAAATCACCATCCGAACGTAACGGAACCATCAAAACTCCAATCCAATCTCAAATGCTAAAAGGTAAAAGTTGGTCAACTATTCCAACTTAAAGTTTCAACAATGAAATTCATTCTTCCAAATCGATTCCGAATGTCACACCCCTTTTTTTACCCCCAAAAAGATATATGTGTTATTATGGATTGTGTGTGTGGGGGGGGGGGGGGAGAGGGGTAATGTTAAACAATTTTTCCAATTAAAGTGACAAGTTTGCGATAGGGATTATTTTATTTACAGAGTCGCCACTTGGAATTGAGTTTTGGTATTCCAAGTCACCTTATTGAATCCCTAATCAAAAGGAAATTGACTCTACTTATTATTGGTCTATGAAAACAAAGTCTAGGTAAGGAATTCTATTGATCGGAGAGAAGGTGTAAGGCATTCCCCGAGTCCCGTGGTTCTAGCACGGTCGCTTTTATTGACTTATACTTGACTTGAATTAATTTTAGACAAACTGTGTTTTATATGATTTTCAAGTTTTTCTTATGTTCACATTTATTGCTTGATTATTAGGATTACTAAAGAATGACTTGGAGAATATTACATTGTCATGATCACGCTACGTAAGTGAATGCGTGATAAAAAATAAAATTAATTAACTTATCAGAATCGCGCCTCACAAGCGAATCCGGAATCATGACAATCAAATAATGATAGTACTTTTGAGAAATTACTACATTTGTGATTAAGAAAATTAGTTTAGGAAATTATTAAATGCCACTATCGCGTTACGCAAGCGAATCCGCGATTAGAATAAGAGATTAATTAAATTAAGAAATAATTAAGCTATTGAGATTATAGAATTAATTTACTAAATATTAAATATCACGCTATGCAAGAGAGTCCGTGAATAAAAAACGTTAAAGTGCCTCTACTAGTTGCCTAGCGATATTGTTAATTATTTTTCCTAAACTAATTTTGAGATTATCGTAAAGTCATGAGGTATGAAATTTATTGTGGAGGAAGTATATCACTTAGATATTATTGCAGTTGACGGAATTATCAACTTTACAAGTAGTTAACGGACTAAAATTAAGGGAATCGTGGAGTTAGACTAGCTCTTTTACCTAATCTTCCACATGCTTCCTTTTTCAAAACTTCAAATCAAACCCACAACAAATAATAGTTCAAAAGCAAAACCCAATTCTTGTTATCATCACTTTATCAACTAAAACTCCCATGGCCCATTTCAATTACCTTTATACTTCAGTTGCCTTAAAATTAATATAATTATACTACCACTCTAAACATGAATAATCAATTCCAGAGTAATACTAGAAAATAACATGCATTCTTACCCTGGTTAAACATAAGTAAGCATCTACATACACTGATAATATTCAAAAGCAAAATAACACAATTCAAAAATCATATATCATTCCTAACATGTATCATTTAGATACCACAATTTATCTTTACATTTCACCTACCAAATAAAAAGAAGATCCAAATCATAAATATTTAAACCATTCCTAAACAAATATGCAAAATATTCAATAACTTAAATTCTAAAATGCCAATATTTCTAACCAAAGACCAAATCGACACATGCAAGATTATGATTACGACCACTATTTATTCAAGCATAACTCAAGCTAATATAAACTAAGCTATGATTTTTTTTTTCTTAAAACAACAAAACTTCATATTTAAGAGTAAAAAGATAGACCTTAGTGAAGTGAGAGTGATTCCTAATGCTCAGACAAGACCTTGGCCGAAACTCTGGCAACCTCAACTCGACCCAGAAACTTTAGCTATTTCTTGGTAGTGCTTTGGAGGTGAGGAGCTGGGTTTTAATGTTATTTTGTTCCATTTCTTTAGCTGGGTTTTAATGGAGAAAGTTGCCGAAATTTAGGCTCGATCTCTTCGTGTTTTTTGGAGGAGAAAGAAGCTGATTTTCAAGAGGTTTTCCAGCTAGGGTTTGGGGTTGTTTTGGCTGATTTCCATGCTAGTTTGACGTGATTTTGCGGGTGTTTTGAGGTGGAAAAGAGTTAATTCTTAGCTGGGCTCTTAACTGGTTTTCGGGCTGAGGGAGGCCCTTTTTTCCGGGAAAAGATAAGCAACAGCTGCTGTTTTTTTTTTTTGGCTCTTTTAATTGTCGAAAATTGCTGCCCGTTTTTTGAGCTTTTCTTGGCTGAAATCGGATGGAAAGTGGCTAGCTTTTCATGAGCTTTAGAGACTGATTTTTGAGAGTGCAAGATGATTCCTTTCTCCTCTTTTTACGCCTCTTTTCCCTCGTTGTCCCCCTCTTTCCTCCTCTTTTTTTGACTTTTTGTTATATGTGAAAGAGAGAGTGGGAGTGTGAGTTGTAAAGAATAAGAGTGGGGGAAGTGGGAAGTTAGGTATTGGGGAGATGAGTGCAGAAAATTCGAGCATGGTAAAAAATTAGGTACTCAAAAGGGAAGAGATAAGAGAAAAGAGTGCAACCGAGTCTTGATTTCGGACAGCCTACATATCCCGAGTTATAAGGGAATGAGGTCGCGTGTAGTTCAAGGAGAGTGATGGAATGATGAGTTGGAGAGTCGAGTGAGGTTTTGTCAAGGCTCCCGTCTGTGGTCCTATTATTACATCAAAATCAAAAGAAACTAAACAAGCCTATCAACTATGAGTTATAAGATTCCTATTTATAAGTCTTCTAAAACTTGATCTTGAATCTTGACTGGTTCTTCACACAGACTATGATCTGAACCTTGATGCTTGCTAGCTACATGTGCAAGTTCATTCTTTTACGGCCTCTTCTGATGAAGACGGAAAATGCAATGCTCGTGACTTCGGTCATGTCTTGAGCAGTTCACATCTTTTCATCCGCTTCTGCATTCTGGATTTACTTCTTTTTCTTTTCTTTTCTTTATTCTAGATTGATAATTCTTCTTTTGGTCATCTCGAACCCTGTGCCTCGATGTAAAACCTGCTCAGACACTAAAACAAACAAACGAACGAAATTTTTCTGCCCCAGTTTTTACTAGGAAAATTTTGTGAGTTATTGTAACAAAATTTTAAACTACTTATTTATTAAAAGCACTAAAGTGACGGGAATGGTGTACCCTGGGAAAATATGAAGGTGATTGTTTTTTTGGAATGGTGTACCCTTCTTGTCAAAATGATGTCTCAACTAAGGATTGGTGTACCTTATGTTTGAGAAATGCGACTAAGGAATGGTGTACCATATATTAATAAAGATGTCAGGGATTAGTGTACCCTGCATTTAAGCTCACATCAATTAGGGAGTAGAGACCCTATGTTGGAAAATATAGCTAGGGATTGGTTTATCCTATACTGGTAAGGAGACTAGGGAGTGGTGACCCTATGTCGGAAAACACAACTAGGGATTGGTGTACCCTGATACTGGTAAGGAAATATAACCACGGGTTGGTACCCTATATTACGGAAAAGGAAATATAACCAGGGGTTGGTGCCCTGTATTACTAGGAAGGAATACAACCACGGGTTGGTACCCTATATTACTGAAAAAAAGGTAATCAGGGGTTAGTGCCCTATATTACTGAAAAGGAAATGTAACCAGGGGTTGGTGCCCTGTATTACCGAACAGGAATGTAACCAGGGGTTGGCACCCTGTATTACTGAAAAGAGAATGTAACTAGGGTTTGGTGCCTTGTATTACTGAAAAGGGAATGTAACCAGGGGTTGGTGCCATGTATTACTGAAAAGGACATGTAACCAGGGGTTGGTGCCCTGTATTACTGAAAAGGAAATGTAACTAGGGGTTGGTGCCCTATATTATTGAAAAGAAAATGTAACCAAGGGTTGGCACCTTGTATGACTAAAAATGAAAGGTAACCAGGAATTGGTGCCCTGTATTATTGAAAAGAAAATGTAACCAAGGGTTGGCGCCTTGTATTACTGAAACTGAAATGTAACCAGGGATTGATACCCTGTATTACTGATATGAAATGTAACCAGGGGTTGTACCCTGTATTACTGAAAAATGTTGAATCCCCCTAGGAGAAAAGGTTCTACCTGGGTTAAGCTACGTAAAACAACCTAAGCGAAGAGTACTTCTACCCGGAACTATGAGCTGGACCCCCCTAGGCGAAAAGGTTCTACCTGGGTTAAGCTACGTAAAACAACCTGAGTGAAGAATACTTCTACCCGGAAACTATGAGTTGGATCCCCCTAGGCGAAAAGGTTCTACCTGGGTTAAGCTACGAAAAACAGTCTGGGCGAAGAGTACTTCTACCCGGAACTATGAGTTGGATCCCCCTAGGCGAAAAGGATCTACATGGGTTAAGTTACGAAACAACCTGAGCGAAGAGTACTTCTACCCAGAACTATGAGCTGGATCCCCATAGGCGAAAAGGTTCTACCTGGGTTAAGCTACATAAAACAACCTGAGCAAAGAGTACTTCTACCCGGAAACTATGAGCTGGATCCCCCTAGGAGAAAAGGTTCTACCTAGGTTAAGCTACAAAAAATAGCCCAGGCGAAGAGTACTTCTACCCGGAACTATGAGCTGAATCCCCCTAGGCGAAAAGGTTCTACTTGGGTTGAGCTACGAAAATAATCTGTAATAGTGATGCATGCTGAAAATAAAAGAAAATAGAGATTTTGCAAAACTCACCTTTGGTGACATTCGTTCTTTAGAAATCGCCATTCTGTATTGCTTTGTTCCTGCTGCAAACAAAGAAAAATTCTGAGTTTTAAAAAGTGGTGGTCGGTTTGTTGCCTGGATGTCTTTGGCAGCTTGGCTTTGTGCCCATCTTCTTTTGATGATGATTTCAACCTGCCACTAGATGTTTCGTGAATACCACTTGCATTTCTGGCCCTAGAGAGCCTTTGACTTTTTAAACTTTTACATGATGGTTGGTCGCGTGGGACTTAACCTTTTCAACTTTATTTTTGCCTTTGTGGCATTTCACTTTCGACTTCTTTCCTCCAAAACTTTCAATTTCAGAGCATTGGGGAACTTTTGGCTTTTCAAACTTTGCCAAAACGGTTAGCCACTTGAGACTTAATCTATTCAACTTCATTTTGCCTTGTAGGCACTTTCAATTTGATTTTCTCCTTACAAGAGTTTTTATTTCTAAGCATCAGCCGCCATGGCCAGTCAGGGTCAACATGATGCCCCTGTCGAGTCTGGGTTCCTTTTTTGCATACTAGCTTGTATCAAATGAGAGCCCTATAAATCAGTCTTGCCATCTATTCTTTGCCTTAGTTTTTGGAATAGAGTTAGACCGAAAGGGATTCAAAGAACAACAAACCATAGAATGGACAATGAATATAGACAAGAGGTATTCCTTTCGGGGAAAGGAAAGGACTTATCTGAAGTACATGCGGACTTCAATGAACATGACATGCCTTTTGGACTAGATTCCTGATCTGTGTAAACCGTCCGACTCTTAGAAATTCATCACAATATTTTCCTCGAAATCGAGAAACCTTTACTAGGATTGTGTCGATGCCAATGGTTGTGAGGATACTCTTTTAGATTAGTGGTGCCCTTTGTGGGTTTTCACCAGTCAATCTCTCTCTTCTCACCATCGCCTTATAGTGCTCTTTGCGAGTTTTTACTAATAAGATTCTCTCATTTTAATTTCTCTACTTACCATTGCCTTACGGTGCCTGTGAGGGTTTTCACCAATAAGACCCTCTCATTTTATTTCTCTCATTTGATTGCATCAGATCCAAGTAACTGTTTCCTCCCATTTTGAACCCCTTTGCTGATTGATCGGAAGGACTTGAACAGGATTTGGGGTAAAAAGAATTTGTATTAAATTACAACTTTGGAACCTTTCAGGCGAAACCATCACCGAACCATTATAACATCTGCCCCAGTTTATCATTTGGAGGAATTTGGATTTTTATTTTGGTGTGACTGAACCCCAGAAAGAGGTTGCGTACGTATCATTTTAGAATCAAGTCGAACGTAGTTCAAGGTGACTACTTTTTTTTTCTTCTGTTTTGTTCTACTTTCTATTTTTTTCTTTTTTTTTCTTTTACATTTTCATTCTTTATTTTCAATAATAACTTCCAAGTTCCAAAGAGGGTAATCAAAGAAAAGGGAACCGGCGCAAAAGGTTGATAGTACTTGGATAGTGAGAAAGAAAGCCTTCTTCATCCCAACCAGAGAACATTAATGTTATATAGAGTATCAAACACAGTACGTTTTGACTGCACCTGCATTGACATTATTTGAGGGATAGTTCCTTCGATGTTTTCCAAGTACAACACTCTCTTTTGGCAGTACTCTCGTTACACTGTATGGACCTTTTGGCATTTTCGATTCTTTATTTTATTTTCTTAAAATTATCTTCATTGCATTCTGATTTTTGATTCATTATTTCAAAGTATGACAACGTTTTAGGATTTGGGCCTAAAGTCCGCAGGCATGTCATGTCATCAAAATCTGCATTTAACAGCACTGAAAAGAGAATAAGAAAAGTGACAAGATTAATATAAGAGACATTCCGAGACAGTGAAATATTAATTTTATTTGATTATTTTTTTTATTATTTTAAAATTTTAAAAATAGAAGGGTTTACATCGAAAAGTAAGACAACAAAGCTAAACATCCGGATCACACCCTGAAATAATCTGAATATGGAAAGGATAGCAAGACCGGCTACTGAGACTCCCGTCTGATAATGAACTTTCAGGTTTGGCGACCATTTTATGGCTTTTCTTCTATCTCGGCAATGGCTGCAATGGCCTTCAGTGCTGGATCAAATTCCTCATTTTCACAAATCATTCCAACTATTGGCCCAGTGTTGTGAGCAGGCATAGGATTGTTTGTCATATCATGAGCCTCCTCGTCCCGAAGAACTATTGCCTTGACCTCGATTAGGTCTTCCACTGCTCTTTTGAGAGTCCAAAAATCTTCAGTATCATGTCCCACTACTTCAGAGTGGTATTCACATCTAGCATTAGCTCGATGCAAGGGGGAGTCGGGGTTTGTCCTGTTCGGGGCCACTGGCTGTAGCAGACCTAGCCTGACTAACGTTTGGAACAAGCTAGAGTATGATTCACAAATAAGGGTGAACTAATTCCTTTTGAGGGGCTCTCTTGGGTGAGGATTGTATTGGGGAACATTTGGTTGGGGATTATATGGAGCTTGGTAGGGACGGGTATTTCTGGGAGGTAGAGTTCGATTTTGTGTATAATATTGTGGCCGCATGTAAGATTGCGCGTTCATCACCTCATAGGGATGCGGTGCCACGACATAAGAAGCATTTTGATGGGGATAATAATTTTGTGGGACCTCAGGAAGCATATATGATTGGTTGAATGCCATGCGCCCCCCCTCGAGCTGGAAGCCATCATGGCTCTCTCTTCTCTCCCGTTTCTGTTCATCAAACCCCTCGAACTATTCTGAATGGCCTGTGATGCTGCTTTAAAAGCAGCTTGACTCAAGATTCGGCCCATTTTCAAACCATTTTCGACTATCTCCCCAATTTTGATAGCCTCATCGAATGGTCTACCCATAGCAGATATCATATTCTGGAAATAATCAGGCTCTTGAGCCTCAAGAAAAATAGTGATCAACTCATGATTATCCATGGGTGGCTTAATTCTAGCCGCTTGCTCCTTCCACTTGATGGCATACTCCTTAAAGCTTTCAGTCGGTTTTTTCTTCATATTGGACAAGGAATTGCGATCTGGTGCAATATCAATGTTGTACTGGAATTGTTTGACGAAGGTCTGGGCCATGTCGTCCCAAACATGACAGTGAGAGATATCTTGGTCAATGAACCATTCAGAGGCTACCCCCACAAGACTTTCCCCAAAATAAGCCATCAACAATTCTTCTTTTCCACCTGCACCCCTTAGCTGGTTGCAATACCTTTTCAAGTGGGCGATTGGGTCGCTGTGTCCATCATACATATCAAATTTTGGGGTCTTGAACCCTGGTGGCAAATGGATGTGAGGGAACATGCATAGATCACTGAACAAAATACTTTTGTAACCACCTAGTCCTTGTATGTTTATTATGGTTTGTTCAAGACTTTTCATTTTCCTGGTCATCTCATCTGGCTCACCTGTCTTGGCAGGATTTTCATTTTCCATTGGTGACTCATACTGAGGAGTCTGATTGTATGGAGCCGAGACCCTGACAGCCATATTTGGATAGTTGTATTGGCCATCATAAGCCTGAGGTAGGGGGTCGTTGTTTGGCCTCATCATAGGAGGTGGTGGCGGGATTGTATATACCGGTGCGCCAGACACGGCGAGAGGGGTGTTCCTCACCGGTGCGACTGGAGGTCGTATATTAGAGGTACCAGGGGCAGCATGAAGGCTGTAGTTTGGCACATACCCTGGTGGTAGAATATTATTGCTCACTACATGGAGCGATGGTTGAGTAGCCCGGGGTACGGTGGAAGTTCCCTCCGAGGGACCCTGGGGTGGAGGATGACCGGAAACCCAAGCTTGATATACATCATATAGTTGTTGTCTCAATTTTCTTATTTGCTCTAATTCTTGCTCAATTGACGAACCCTGGGGATTGTCACTG
Source organism: Nicotiana tomentosiformis (assembly GCF_000390325.3). Lineage (NCBI taxonomy): Eukaryota > Viridiplantae > Streptophyta > Magnoliopsida > Solanales > Solanaceae > Nicotiana > Nicotiana tomentosiformis. The sequence goes on from NC_090818.1 coordinate 129,290,392, forward strand.
AGCAACTCAATTTCATCATTGTTATCCATTACTACCGTTCCCTTTGATCCGGTGAAGTAATGATGTGTTGCCAGTTTCACCACAAACCAACCACCTTAAGCTTACTATATAAGAGACAGCAAACATGTTAGGGTTAGGCATTTTATAGATATGAATCACACGTAATATGCCACACTCCTAACATTATCACCATTTTTTTTCTTTTCCCTCACACCTCATTTTGATCCCTCATCTTAGAATTGTTGAAAAATATTTTGATCGAAACTTTTGTGGGTTGCCTACGTATCATGTCACTGCATGAATCAGACCATTCCGTAGTTCAGGGAGATCGGGAATAGACTGACCCATTTTTCTTTTTTTTCTTTTTTTTTATATAAAGACTTTTAAATATTTGTTTTTTGAGTTCTTTTTTTTCTTTTTATGGAATTTTGATTTTGTTTTTTAAAAAAAGAAGGAATTCTAAACAAGGAAGAAAATATTTTGGATTTTGATTTGAGATTTTTTTTGTTCTTTTTTTTTTTTTGAATGAAAGACTTCCGAAAAGCAAGAAAATATTTTTGGATTTAATTTTTTTTTAATTTTCTAAGAAAAGAATTCTAAAGAAGGAATCAAGGAAAGGGAAAATATTTTTGAATTTCTTTTTTGAAAATTAGTGCCGGAACCGATGAGGTTTGCCTATATATCTTACACCCGATGAGAATCAGACCCGCGTAGTTCGGTCAAAACTGACTATGTTCTTTTCTTTTTTTATATTTTATGAAAATTAATCTTTAAAAACTATCGCACTAGACCACATCATTCTTTTTCTTTTTTTTCTCTGTTTATTCAACTGATTTATGCTAAAGTCAATCAACATGAAAGCCTCCCAAATAATGCAACAAATAGCACATAACATGACATAATGGTCTCAATAAGGTACATGTCCTAAAACAGAACTCGGCTCTTGTGCCGACCCTTACTAAGTCAAATGCACGTGATGCAAATAAAGCAAACCTACTAGGAATATCTGGCATGAGGTTTATTCTGCTAGGTTTAAATCCTGATGAATAAGGTTTCTAGATTAGCTTACTCGAGCCGAGGAGGGTCAGCGTACCGGTAGCATTACTTTCCAGCTTAGCTGGTGATGCTCCCCGCCAAAAATATGTATGACTTAAATCTTTTACCGGGTGACAAGCACCTCGGCTATCTCAAAAAAGCGGGCTATGTCAAGCAAATGCCAAATTAATTTCAAGAAGACTCAGAGGGGTGCGTGAGAAGACAATTTATATATACAGTTCAACAATATCAAAGCGGTAAATAGAGGGGAAGTAGCACATTAGGCACTAATAAATTACAATATGTACAAAATTAATAAATCCAAATAAAAGTCAATATGTACAAGCTCGAATTCTAGTTGAGGTCCCCAGCAGAGTCGCTAGAGCTGTCACGCCCCTTTTCTTACCCCCCAAAAGATATATATGTTATTATGGATTGTGTGGGGGGGAGGGAGGAGGGGGTAAAGAGTTTTTCCAATTAAAGTGACAAGTTTTTGATAGGGATTATTTTATTTACAGAGTCGCCACTTGGAATTGAGTTTTGGTGTTCCAAGTCACCTTATTAAATACCTAATCAAAAGAAAATTGACTCTACTTATTATTGATCTGCGAAAACAAAGTCTGGGTAAGGAATTCTGTTGATGGGGGAGAAGGTGTAATGCATTCCCCGAGTCCCGTGGTTCTAGCACGATCGCTTTTATTGACTTATACATGACTTGAATTAATTTTGGACAAACTGTATTTTATATGATTTTCAAGTTTTTCTTATGTCCGCTTTTATTGCATGATTATTAGGATTACTAAAGAATGACTTGGAAAATATTATGTTGTCATGACCACGCTATGCAAGAGAATGCGTGATCGAAAACGAAATTAATTAACTTATCAGATTCGCGCCTCGCAAGCGAATCCGGAATCATGACAATCAAATAATGATAGTACTTTTGAGAAATTACTACATTTGTGATTAAGAAAATTAGTTTAGAAAATTATTAAATGCCACTATCGCGCTACACAAGCGAATTCGCGATTAGAATAAGAAATTAATTAAATTAGAAAATAATTAAGCTATTGAGATTAGAGAATTTACTAAATATTAAACATCACGCTACGCAAACGAGTCCGTGAATAAAAAAAGTTAAAGTGCGTCTTCTAGTTGCTTAGCGATATTGTTAATTATTTTTTCTAAACTAATTTTGAGATTATTGTAAAGTCATGGGGTATGAAATTTATTGTGAAGGAAGTATATCACTTAGATATTATTGCAGTTGAAGGGATTATCAATTTTACATGTAATTAACGGACTAAAATTAAGGGAATCGTGGAGTTAGACCAGCTCTTTTACCTAATCTCCCACATGCTTTCTTTTCCAAAAATTCAAATCAAACACACAACAAATAATAGTTCAAAAGCAAAACCTAATTCTTATTATCATCACTTTATCAACTAAGACTCCCATGGCCCATTTCAATTACCTTTATACTTCAGTTGCCTTAAAATTAATATAATTATAGTATCACTCTAAATGTGAATAATCAATTCCAAAGTAATACTACAAAATAATGTACATTCTTACCCTGGTTAAACATAAGTAAGCATCTACATACACTGATAATAGTCAAAAGCGAAATAACGTAATTCAAAAATCATATAGCATTTCTAACATGTATCATTTAGATACCACAATTTATCTTTACATTTCATCTACCAAATAAGAGAGAATATCCAAATCATAAACATTTAAACCATTCCTAAAAAAATATGCAAAATATTCAATAACTTATAATCTAAAGATGCCAATATTTCTAACTAAAGACTAAATCGACACATGCAAGATTATGATTACGACCACAATTATTTCAAGCATAACTCAAGCTAATATAAACTAAGCTATGATTTATTTATTTTTTAAAAAACAAAACTTCAGATTTAAGAGTAAGAAGATGGACCTTAGTGAAGTGAGAGCGATTCCTAATGCTCAGACAGACCACAGACGAGACCTCAGCCGAAACTCCGGCAACCTCAACTCAACGCAGAAACTTTAGCTATTTCTTGGTAGTGCTTTGGAGGTGAGGAGCTGGGTTTCAACGATATTTTGTGTCATTTCTTTAGCTGGGTTTTAATGGAGAAAACCTGTAACGACCCGATCGGTCGTTTCGACAGTTATAGCCTTGTTTCCCCCATTTCCTGCTTCTTTTGTGTTCTTCAGCTATGTTATGATATACCGGATTAGTTGGTTCGGGTTCGGAGTGAATTAAGACACATAGTCTCTTAATTGAAAGCTTAAGTTAGAAAAGTTGATCGAAAGTCGACTTATATGTAAACGACCTCGAATTTGAATTTTGATAGTTCTGTTAGCTCCGTTAGGTGATTTTGGACTTAGGAGTGCGTCCGGAATATTATTTGGATGTCCGGGGTATAATTATGCTTGAATTGGCAAAAGTTAGTATTTTGGCAATTTTGGCAGGCAGTGAAAATTTTGATATCGGGGTCAGATTGGATTTATGAAAGTTGGAGTAGGTTTGTGGTGTCATTTTTGACTTATGTGCAAAATTTGAGGTCATTCGGACGTGGTTTGGTAGGTTTCGGTGTCGTTTGTGGAATTGAAAAATTTCTAAGTTCATTAGGCTTGAATCCATGTGTAATTCGCATTTTTGGTGTTGTTGAAGGTGATTTGAAGGTTCGACTAAGCTCGTATGATATTATGGGACGCTTTGGTATGTTTGGTTGAGGTCCCGAGGGCCTCAGGTGAGTTTCAGGTGGTTAACGGATCATTTTTTGGCTTTGATGAGATTGCTGATATCTGCTGTTTCATTCTTCTGGTATCCTCTTTCGCGATCGCGAGTGGGCCCTCGCGTTCGCGAAGAGTGTTTTCTTAGTGGTGAGATTTTGTTATTCGCATCCGCGAAGGGGAGGACGCAAACGCGAAGGTGTGGTCTGCGTGTGCATCACGAACGCGGGAGCAGGGTTGCGTTCGCGAAGAGGAGTGAGGTAGTTGGGGACCCCAGGTCCTTGTTTTACGCGTTCGCGAGGTGGTGGTCGCGTTCGCGAAGGTCTGAGCTAGTAAAGCATCACGTTCGTGAGGCATGTGTCGTGTTTGCGAAGAGTAAAGTGGATAGGCAGTCAAGTTGGTCTACGCGAACACGAGAGGACGGTCACGTACGCGAAGAAGGAAATCTGGGCACTCAGTGTTAAATTCGAAATCGAGGGTTTGAGCTCATTTTTCATATTTTGAGCTAGAGATCAAATATTTGGGCGATTTCTGAAGGGATATTTGCGGAGTTGATTGGGGTAAGTGTTTATCACTTGGTTTTGTTAAATTCCATGATTATATCTTGATTCTTATCATCTAAATTGTGATTTGGGGTAAAAACTTGGGGAAAAAGCGGAAGAGTTCTTGAGATGGAATTTTGAGGTTTTGAAGGGGATTTTGTTGTCGGATTTTAGTAAATTTTGTATGGTTAGACTTGTAAGTGAATGAGCCTTCAGGTTTTATGGTTTTTGTTGGATTCCGAGATGTGGGCCCAGGGGGCTGGGTTTGAGCCGATTTCGGATTTTTGTCTATAATTTGGCATTTTTGCTTGTGGAATTGGTTCCTTTAGCCTATATTGATCGTATTGTATTGCTTGTGGCTAGATTCGGGATGTTTGGAGGCCGAATTGAGAGGCTAGGGCATCGCGGAGTAGGATTTTGCTTGGTTTGAGGTATGTAACATTTTCAAACTTGGTTTTGAGAGCTCGAGACCCTAAATTAAATGCTATGTGATCGGAATTGAGGTGACACACGTGCCAAGTGATGGGCGTGCAGGCGTGCACCGTGAGAATTATGACCTGGGTGATTCCATGGCATCGTTTAGTGACTCTATCCTGTTGATATCCAGGTTTTGATCATGTGACAAAGTAGTTAAGTTTTAGATCGTGCTAGATATCATGTTTAGGCTTTGTGCCGGTATTGGTTGGACCCTTAGCGGCCGTTTCTTGCTGTCATCTCACTAGTTTCATATACTATTCCATACTCAGTCATGATCATGCATTTTTATATCATATCTCGGTCTCAGTTATTTATTTATTCATCATATCATTGTTCTGGGTTGTTTTCATGACATTGTGATCCCGTGGTGAGACTGGAGAGGTTGATGACTGAGTGAGGCCGAGTGTCTGGTTATGAGTGATAGTTATGGGATCGGACTGCACGCTGCCATGGTTATATTGATGATTATGATAGCGCTTGGGCTGTAGAAACCCTTCCGGAGTCTTTAACATACCCCCAGTAAGCGCAGATGATATTATTGAGGGATGGATTTCCCTGGACATGGATTTGTCCGAAGTACTTGATACTTGGAGATGGATTCTGCACAGGGTTGGATTGCCCTTTTTCCTCGGTACTGGTGACTTATAGTCAGTGTTGTATATGTTCTGGGATGGATTTCCCTGGGTCGGATGGCCATATAGATTACCGAGTGATTGAATACTTAAGAGTGGAGCACATAGGGCATTTGATACAGTTTGTGCATTGGCATGTAGAGATAGCTTAGATTTATACCTTACACTGTTCAGATCTATATTTCCTTTACTGTTTGAGTTGTATATTTGACTTGAAATTATGCCTACGTTTCTGCACATTTATTTCTATTATACCTGTTGAGGTTGAGTTCGTCACTACCTTTCAGTCCAAAGTTTGGACTTGTTACTTACTGAGTTGGTGTACTCACGTTACTTCCTGCACCTCGTGTGCAGATCCAGGGGATACCGGTCATAGCGGCGGTTGCTGATTGAGGATCCTCGAGTTTTGGAGACTACTAAGGTAGCTACACTGCGTTCGCGGGCCTTGACTCTCCTTCTTTATCTTTGTCGTACTTTCAGTTTATATCTCTAGACACTGTAGTAGACTGTATTTCTGATCTAGACACTCATATGTTTCCTCGTATTTTTCTCCTTTTCTAGATATGTCCCGTGAGTCTTTAGTTTCATCTGTTCATGTATCTACTCCTGTGGGTGATACTATTATTGTGGACCGTGTATATCGGTCATGTGTGGTGACCATTGGGGGTTTGGAGACTAGAGTGAATCTTTTGCTACTCAGTATGGTCGATTTTGATGTGATATTGGGTATGTATTGGTTGTCTCCATATCATGCTGTTCTAAATTATTACGCTAAGACCGTGACGTTGGCAATGCGGGGTTGCCGAGGGTTGAGTGGAGCGGTTCTATAGACTATGTTCCCAGTAGAGTGATATCATACTTGAAGGCTCAGTGAATGGTTGAGAAGGGTTGCCTATCTTATTTGGCTTTTGTGAGGGATGTTAGTGCAGAGGTCCCTGCTATTGATTATGTTCCTGTGGTGCATGATTTTCCGGATGTGTTTCCTGTAAACCTACCGTGCATGCCTCCTGATAGGGATATTGACTTCGGTATTGATTTGGTACTGGGCACTCAACCCATCTCTATTCCACCGTATCGTATGGCACATGCAGAGTTGAAGGAGTTGAAGGGACCGCATCAGGAACTCCTTGATAAGGGGTTTATTCAGCATAGTGTGTCACCTTGGGGTGCACCTATTCTATTTGTGTAGAAGAAGGATGGTTCCATGAGGATGCGCATTTATTACATGCAGTTAAACAAGGTCACAGTCAAGAACTAGTATCCTTTGCCTCACATTGATGATCTATTTGACCAGCTTCAGGGGGCGAGGGTGTTCTCCAAGATTGATTTGAGGTCTGGGTATCACCAACTGAAGATTCGGGATTCGAATATTCTGATGACAGCTTTCAGGACCCGATATGGCCATTATGAGTTCTTAGTGATGTCTTTTGGGCTGACCAATGCCCCAGCAACGTTCATGCATTTGATGAACTGTGTATTCCAGCCCTATTTGGACTCATTCATTATTGTATTCATTAATGACATCCTGGTGTACTCTCGTAGACAGTAGGAGCATGCCCAGCACCTAAGGATTGTGTTACAGAGATTGAGGGAGGAGAAGCTTTACGCACAGTTCTCCAAGTGTGAGTTTTGGCTAGATTCAGTGGCTTTCTTGGGGCACGTGGTGTCCAGCTAGGGTATTCAGGTGGATCCGGAGAAGATAGAGGCGGTGCAGAGTTAGCCCAAACCGTCCTCAGCCATGGAGATTAGGAGTTTCCTTGGTTTGGCGGGCTATTAACGTCTCTTTGTGGAGGGATTTTCATCTATTGAATCGCCCTTGACCAAATTGACCCAAAATGGTGCTCCATTCAGGTGGTGGATGAGTGTGAGGAGATCTTCCAGAAGCTCAAGACTTCTTTGACCACAGCTCCAGTTCTAATTCTACCATTAGCTTCAGGTTCTTACACTGTGTATTGTGATGCTTCGAGGATAGGTATTGGGTGTGTTATGATGCAGGAAAGTAAGGTAATTGTCTATACCTCGCGCCAGTTGAAGACTCATGAGAAGAACTATCCTATCCATGACCTTGATTTAGCAGCTATTGTGCATGCATTAATGATTTGGCAGCACTATTTGCACAGGGTTCATTGTGAGATCTATACTGATCACCAGAGTTTGCAGCACTTGTTCAAGCAGAAGGATCTTAATTTGTGCTAGCGGAGATGGTTGGAGCTTCTCAAGGACTATGATATCACTATTTTGTACCATCCAAGGAAGGCCAATGTGGTGGCCGATGCTTTGAGTCATCGGGTGGAGAGTTTGGGGAGTTTAGCATATCTTTCAGCTGTAGAGAGACCTTTGGCATTGGATGTTCATGCCTTAGCTAGCTAGCTTGTCATATTGGATATTTCGGAGCCGAGCTGGGTATTGGCTTGTGTGGTCTCCAGGTCTTCTCTTTGTGACCGTATCAAGGAGCATCAGTATGATGACCCCCCACCTGCTTGTTCTTCAGGATAGGGTTCAAAGAGGTGATTCTAGAGATGTGACTATTGGTGGTGATGGCGTGTTGAGGATGCAGGGCTGGATATGTGTACCCAATATGGATGGGCTTCGGGAGTTGATTCTTGAGGAGGCCCACAACTCGCGGTATTCCATCCATCTGGGTGCCGCGAAGATGTACCAGGATTTGACACAGCACTATTGGTGGAGGCGGATGAAGAAGTATATAGTTGGGTTTGTGTATCGATATCTCAACTGTCAGCAGGTTAAGTATGAACATCAGAGGTCGGGTGGTTTTCTTCAGAAGTTAGACATCCCAGAGTAGAAGTGGAGCGGATCACCATGGACTTTGTAGTTGGGCTCCCATGGACTTTGAGGAAGTTTGATTCTATTTGGGTTATTGAGGATCGGCTGACCAAGTCCGCGCGCTTCATTCCAGTTGGTACTACTAACTCTTCAGAGCGTTTGGCAGATATTTACATCCGAGAGATTGTTCGCCTGCATGGTGTCCCAGTTTTCATCATTTCAGATAGGGGTACTCAGTTTATATCGCAGTTTTGGAGGGCCGTGCAGCGAGAGTTGGGTACTCAAGTTGAGTTGAGCACAACCTTTCACCCTCAGACGGACGGATAGTCCGAGCGCACCATTTAGATATTGGAGGACATGCTATGCGCTTGTGTCATCAATTTTAGGGGTTCATGGGACCAGTTTCTGCCATTCGCGGAGCTTGCATATAACAACAGTTATCATTCGAGCATTCAGATGGCTTCGTATGAGGCTTTATATGGAAGGAGGTGTAGATCTCCAGTAGGATGGTTTGAGACGGGTAAGGCTAGGCTCTTGGGTACAGACTTGGTCCAGGATGCATTAGAAAAGGTAGAATTGATTCAGGAGCGTCTTCGCATGGCGCAGTCTAGGCAGAAGAGCTATGCGGATAGGAAGGTCCATGATGTGTTTTTCATGATCGGGGAAAAGGTTTTGCTGAAGGTATCACCCATGAAGTGTGTTATGAGGTTTGGGAAGAGGGGTAAGTTGAGCCACCGGTTCATTGTGCCTTTTGAGGTGCTTCAGAGGATAGGGGAGGTGGCTTATAAGCTTGCCTTGCCACCCAGCTTGTCGAGTATGCATCCAGTGTTTCACGTTTCTATGCTCTAAAAGTATATTGGCGATCCGTCCCATGTTGTGGACTACATCATGGTTCAGTTGGATAGTGATATGACTTATGATATGGAGCCGGTGGCCATTTTGGAGTGGCAGGTTCGGAAATTGAGGTCAAAGGATATAGCTTCAGTGAAGGTGCAGTGGAGAGGTCAGCATGTGGAGGAGGCCACCTAGGAGACCGAACGGGAGATACGAAGCATATATCTATACCTATTTGAGGCTCTAGGTATGTTTCTAGACTCGTTCGAGGGCGAACATTTTTTTAAGAGGGGGAGGATGTAACGATCCGGCTGGTTGTTTCGAGAGTTATAGCCCCATTTCCCCCATTTCCTTCTTCTTTTGTGTTCTTCAGCTATTTTATGATATACCAGGTTAGTTGGTTCGGGTTCGGAGTGAATTGAGACACATAGTCTCTTAATTGAAAGCTTAAATTGGAAAAATTAACCGAAAGTTGACTTATTTGTAAACGACCTCGGATTTGAATTTTGATGGTTATGTTAGCTCCATTAGGTGATTTCGGACTTAGGAGCACGTCCGAAATGTGATTTGGAGGTCCGTGGTAGAATTACACTTGAATTGGCAAAAGTTAGAATTTTGGTAATTTTGGCCGGCAGTGGAAATTTTGATATCGGGGTCGAATTGTATTTCTGGAAGTTGGAGTAGGTTTGTGGTGTCATTTCTGACTTGCGTGCAAAACTTGAGGTCATTCGGACGTGGTTTGGTAGGTTTTGGTGTCGTTTGTGGAATTCAGAAATTTCTAAGTTCATTAGGCTTCAATCCGTGTGTAATTCGCATTTTTGGTGTTGTTGAAGGTGATTTGAAAGTTCGACTAAGTTCGTATGATGTTATGGGATGCGTTGGTATGTTTTTTTGAAGTCCCGAGGGCCTCGGGTGAGTTTCGGGTTGTTAACGGATCATTTTTTGGCCTTGGTGAGATTGCTGATATCTGCTACTGCATTCTTCTGGTTTCCTCTTTCGCAATTGCGAGTGGGCCCTCGCGTTCGCGAAGAGTGTTTTTTGAGTGGTGATATTTTCTTTTTCGCATTCGCGAAGGGGAGGACGCGAACGCGAAGGTGTGGTCTGCGTGTGCATCGCGAACGCGGGAGCAGGGTCGTGTTCGCGAAGAGGAGTGAGGCAGTTGGGGACCCCGAGTCCTTCTTCTACACGTTTGCGAGGTTGTGGTCGCGTTCGCGAAGGTCTGATCTAGTAAAGAATCGCGTTCACGAGGCATGTGTCGCGCTCGCGAAGAGTAAAGTAGAGAGGCAGTCAAGTTAGTCTACGCAAACGCGAGAGGACGGTCGCATTCGCGAAGAAGGAAATCTGGGCAGTTAGTGTTAAATTCGAAATCGAGGGTTTGAGCTCAATTTTTATATTTTGAGCTAGCGATCACGGATTTGGGCGATTCTTGAAGGGAATTTTGCGGAGTTGATTGGGGTAAGTGTTTCTCACTTAGTTTTGGTTAAATTCCATGATTATATCTTGATTTTTATCATCTAAATTGTGATCTGGGGTAAAACATTGGGGAAAAAGTGGAAGAGTTCTTGAAATGGAATTATGAGGAAAAAGTGAAAGAGTTTCAGATTTGAGTAAATTTGGTATGGTTAGACTCGTATGTGAATGGGCTTTCAGGTTTTGTGATTTTTGTTGGATTCCGAGACGTGGGCTCGGGGGGCCGGGTTTGAGCCAATTTCGGAGTTTTGATTATAATTTGGCATTTTGCTTATGGGATTGGTTCCTTTAGCCTATATTGATCGTATTGTATTTCTTATGGCTAGATTCGGGACGTTTGGAGGCCGATTTGAGAGGCAAGGGCATCACAGAGTAGGATGTTTCTTGGTTTGAGGTAAGTAACATTTTAAAACTTGGTTCTAAGCGTTCGAGACCCCAAATTATATGCTATGTGATTGGAATTGATGTAACGCACGTACCAAGTGACGGGCGTGCGGGCGTGCACCGTGAGAATTGTGACCTGGGTGATTCCATGGCACCGTTTAGTGACTCTATCCTGTTGATATCCAGGTTTTCATCATGTGACAAAGTAGTTGATTTGTAGATCGTGCTAGATATCATGTTTAGGCTTTGTGCCGGTATTGGTTGGACCCTTAGCGGTGGTTTCTTGCTGTCATCTCACTAGTTTCAATTACTATTCCATACTCAGTCTTGATCATGTATTTTCATATCATATCTCGGTCTCAGTTATTTATTTATTCATTATATCATTGTTCTGGGTTGTTTTCATGACATTGTGATCCCGTGGTGAGACTGGAGAGGTTGATGACTGAGTGAGGCCGAGTGTCTGGTTATGAGTGACAGTTATGGGATCGGACTGCACGCCGCAGTGGTTATATTGATGATTATGATAACGCTTGGGCTGTAGGAGCCCTTCCGGAGTCTGTAACACACCCTCAGTGAGCGCGGATGATATTATTGAGGGATGGATTTCCCTAGACATGGATTTGTTCGAAGTACTTGATTCTTGGAGATGGATTCTGCACAGGATTGGATTGCCCTTTTTCCTCAGTACTAGTGACTTATAGTCAGTGTTGTATATGTTTTGGGATGGATTTCCCTGGGTCGGATGGCCATATACAATACCGAGTGATTGAATACTTGAGAGTGGAGCACATATGGCATTTGATGCAGTTTGTGCATTGGCATGTAGAGATAGCTGAGATTTATACCTTACATTATTCAGATATGTATTTCCTTTACTGTTTGAGCTGTATATTTGACTTGAAAGTATGCCTACGTTTTTGCACATTTATTTCTATTATACCTGTTGAGGTTGAGTTCGTCACTACCTTTCAGTCCAAAGTTTGGACTTGGTACTTACTGAGTTGGTGTACTCACATTACTCCCCGCACCTCGTGTGCAGATCCAGGCAATACCGGTCGTAGCGGCAGTTGCTGATTGATAATCTTAGAGTTTTGGAGAATATCAAGGTAGCTGCACTGCGTTCGCGGGCCTTGACTCTCCTTCTTTATCTTTGTCGTACTTTCAGTTTATATCTCTAGATACTATAGTAGACTGTATTTCTGATCTAGACGCTCATGTACTTAGTGACACCCTGGTTTTGGGCTGGATTGTATCACTTTGGGATTTTCTTATGTTTCAAACAGTTTATCTTTAATGTTAAATGCTTTCATTAACGTTTTCAAACTTATTGTTATTGGTGTTGGGTTGTTGAGTTGAGCCTGGCCTAGTTCCACAATAGGCACCATCACGATAGTTGATTTTGGGTCGTGACAAGTTGGTATCAAAGCCTAGGTTACATAGGTCTCACGAGTCATGAGCGGGTTAGTAGAGTCTTGTGGATCGGTACGGAGATGTTTGTACTTTTCTTCGAGAGATTGCAGAACCTTTAGGAAAATTCCACATTTTTGAATTCATGTCGTGCGAATCTGTTGATTCTGTTAACTAAAAATTTGTTGTTTCATTCTCTCACAGATGGTGAGGACTCGTACTACCGGGCAGGATGGACAACCACCAGTACCACCAGCTAGGGCCGCGAGAGGCCGAGGGCGCGGTAGAGGCCGCGGTAGGGGCAGAGGTGCAGCCCGCACAACAGCTGGGGCAGTACCTGCAGATCCACCATTTACCCCAGATCAGGACCAGATTACAGTAGTTGATGCACCAGCTCATGCACCACATGTACCTATTGTGATTACAGGCCTTCAGGAGGCCTTAGCTCAGATTCTGACAGCATGTACCAGTCTTGCTCAGGCAGTCTCTGTTCCGGCCGTAGCAGACACTTCGCAGGCTAGGGGAGGTGCTCAGACTCCCACTGCCCGCACACCAGAGCAGGTGGTACAGGGATTCCGGACACCGAGGCACCACCAGCCTAGCCGGTTGCAGCTACTAAGGACTATATGGTTCTTGCTATGCATGAGGATGAGCATCGTAGATTGGAGAGGTTTGGGAGACTCCAACCTCCATCTTTCAGTGGTGCAGAGGGAGAGGATGCCCAGGGTTTCTTGGACAGGTGTCAGAGGATACTCCATACAATAGGTATTCTGGAGACCAGTGGGGTCTCGTTCACTACCTTTCAGTTCTCTGGGGCTGCATTCAGTTGGTGGGAGGCTTATGAGAGGTGTAGGCCGGTCGGCGCTGTGCCCCTTACCTGGCAGCAGTTCTCCGTTATCATTTTGGAGAAGTCCGTGCCTCTTACCCGTAGAGAGGAGCTGCGCAGACAATTTGAGCAGCTTCATCAAGGTGATATGTCTGTGACGCAGTATGAGATGCGATTCTCAGAGTTGGCCTATCATGCTATTTGGTTGGTTCCCACAGACAGGGAGAGGATCAGGAGGTTTATAGATGGCCTCACTTATCAGCTGCGATTGCTTATGACCAGAGAGAGTGTCTGGTGCTACGTTTGATGAGGTTGTCTACATTGCTCGTCAGATTGAGATGGTTTGCAGTCAGGAGAGGGTTGAGAGGAAGGCCAATAGGCCTCGTAGATAGGGAGGATTTAGTGGTGCTCCTTCTGGGGGTCAGTTACAGCACGTTAGAGGTCGTCTTTTCAGGCATGCTCAGATGGCTCGCCCAGTGCACCGAGGTGCCTCATCTGGTCATTGGCCCCATGGTTATCAGCAGGTCCAGACATCATTCGGTGCGCTACCAGCTTAGAGTTCATTGCATTCACCAACAACTCAGGGTTTATCTGTGTCAGGACCTTCTAGCGGTTATTCCAGTGCTCGGGGTTCCCTTCAGTCCCAGTGGCCAGTAGAGGTTGCTTTGAGTGTGGGGATTTGGGTCATATCAAGAGGTTTTGTCCCCGCCTCACATGAGGTTCATCTCAGCAGAGGATTCAGCCTTCGACTTCAGCACTAGTTCCTCCACTACCCTCCCAGCCAGCTAGGGGTGGAGCTCAGTCAATTAGGGGCCGTCCGAGAGGGGGAGGCCGATCAGGGGGTGCCAGGCCCATTTCTATTCCCTCCTAGCCAGACCAGATTCTATTGCTTCAGATGCTATGATTACAGGTATTGTTTCGGTTTGCCACTGAGATGAGTAGGTATTATTTGACCCTGGGTCCACTTATTCATATGTTTCCTCGTATTTCTCTCCTTTTCTGGATATGCCTCGTGAGTCTTTAGTTTCATCTGTTCATGTATCTACTCCTATGGGTGATACTATTATTGTGGACCGCATATGTCGGTCATGCGTGGTGACCATTGGGGGTCTGGAGACCAGAGTGAATCTTTTTCTGCTCAGTATGGTCGATTTTGATATGATATTGGGTATAGATTGGTTGTCTCCACGTCATGCTATTCTAGATTGTCACACTAAGACCGTAATATTGGCAATGCCGGGGTTGCCAACGGTTGAGTGGAGCAGTTCTATAGACTATGTTCCCATTAGAGTGATTTCATACTAGAAGGATCAGCGAATGGTTGAGAAGGGTTTCCTATCTTATTTGGCTTTTATGAGGGATGTTAGAGCAGAGGTCCCTGTTACTGATTCGGTTCCTGTGGTGCATGATTTTTCGGATGTGTTTCCTGCAGACCTGTCGGGCATGCCGCCTGACAGGGATATTGACTTTGGTATTGATTTTATTTTGGGCACTCATCCTATTTCTATTCCACCGTATCGTATGGCACATGCGGAGTTGAAGGGACAGCTTCAGGAACTCCTTAATAAGGGGTTTATTCGGCCTAGTGTGTCTTCTTGGGGGTGCACCGGTTCTATTTGTGAAGAAGAAGGATCGTTCCATGAGGATGTGCATTGATTACAGACAGTTAAACAAGGTCACAGTCAAGAACAAGTATACTTTGCCTCGCATTGATGATCTATTTGACCAGCTTCAGGGGGCGAGGGTGTTCGCCAAGATTGATTTGAGGTCTGGGTATCACCAACTGAAGATTCTGGATTCGGATATTCTTAAGATAAATTTCAGGACTTGATATGGCCATTATGAGTTCTTAGTGATGTCTTTTGGGCTGACCAATGCCCCAGCAACGTTCGTGCATTTTGATGAACAATGTATTCCAGCCCTACTTGGACTCATTCATTATTGTATTCATTGATGTCATCCTGGTGTACTCCCGTAGCCAGGAGGAACATGCCCAGCACTTGAGGATTGTGTTACAGAGATTATGGGAGGAGAAGCTTAACGCAAAGTTCTCCAAGTGTGAATTTTGGCTCGGTTCAGTGGCGTTCTTGGGGCACGTGGTATCCAGTGAAGGTATTCAGGTGGATCCGAAGAAGACAGAGGCGGTGCAGAGTTGGCCCAAACCATCCTCAACCTCAAAGATTAGGAGTTTCCTTGGTTTGGCGGGCTATTATCGTCGCTTTGTGGAGGGATTTTCATCTATTACATCGCCTTGACCAAATTGACCCAAAAGGGTGCTCCATTCAGGTGGTCGTATGAGTGTGAAGAGAGCTTCCAGAAGCTCAAGACTGCTTTAACCACAACTCTAGTTCTAGTTCTACCGTCAGCTTCAGGTTCTTACACTATGTATTGTGATGCTTCAAGGATAGGTATTGGGTGTGTTCTGATGTAGGAAAGTAAGGTAATTGCCTATGCCTCGCGTAGTTGAAGACTCATGAGAAGAACTATCCTATCCATGACCTTGAGTTAGCAGCTATTGTGCATGCCTTAAAGATTTGGTGGATTTATTTGTATGGGGTTCACTGTGAGATCTATACTGATCACTGGAGTTTGCAGCACTTGTTCAAGCAGAAGGATCTTAATTTGCGCCAGCAGAGATGGTTGGAGATTCTCAAGGACTATGATATCATTATTTTGTACCATCCGGGGAAGGCCAATGTGGTGGCCGATGGTTTGAGTCGCCGGGCGGAGAGTTTGGGGAGTTTAGCATATCTTCCAGCAGCAGAGAGACCTTTGGCATTGGATGTTCATGCCTTAGCTGGCCAGCTTGTCATATTGGACATTTCGGAGCCGAGCCGGGTATTGGCTTGTATGGTCTCCAGGTCTTCTCTTTATGACCGTATCAGGGAGCGTCAGTATGATGACCCCCACTTGCTCGTTCTTCAGGATATGGTTTAGCGAGGTGATGCTAGAGATGTGACTCTTGGTGGTGATGGCGTGTTGAGGATGTAGGGCCGGATATATGTACCCAATGTAGATGGGCTTCGGGAGTTGATTCTTAAGGAGGCCCACAGCTCGTGGTATTCCATCTATCCGGGTGCCGCGAAGATGTACCAGGATTTGAGACAGCACTATTGGTGGAGGCGGGTGAAGAAGGATATAGTTGGATTTGTGGCTCGATGTTTCAACTGTCAGCTAGTTAAGTATGAACATCAGAGGCCGGGTGGTTTGCTTTAGAGGTTAGAGATCCCAGAGTGGAAGCGGGAGCGGATCACCATAGACTTCGTAGTTGGGCTCCCACGGACTTCGAGGAAGTTCGATGCTATTTGGGTTATTGTGGATCGGTTGACCAAGTCCGCGCACTTCATTCCAGTTGGTACTACTTACTCTTCAGAGCGGTTGGCGGAGATTTACATTCGAGAGATTGTTCGCCTGAATGGTGTCCCAGTTTCCATCATTTCAGATAGGGGCACTCAGTTTACATCGTAGTTTTGGAGGGCCGTGCAGTGAGAGTTGGGTACTCGGGTTGAGTTGAGCACAGCCTTTCACCCTCATACGGACGGACAGTCCGAGCTCACTATTCATATATTGGAGTACATGCTACGTGCTTGTGTCATCAATTTTAGGGGTTCATGGGATAAGTTTATGCCGCACGGAGTTTGCATATAACAATAGTTATTAGTCGACCATTCAGATGGCTCTGTACGAGGCTTTATATGGAAGGAGGTGTAGATCTCCAATAGGATGGTTTGAGCCGATTGAGGCTAGGCTCCTGAGTACAGACTTGGTCCAGGATGCATTAGACAAGGTGAAATTGATTCAGGAGCGGCTTCGCACGGCGCAGTCTAGGCAGAAGAGCTATGCAGACAGGAAGGTCCGTGATGTGTTTTTCATAATCGGGGAGAAGGTTTTGCTGAAGGTATCACCCATGAAGGGTGTTATGAGGTTTGGGAAGAGGGGCAAGTTGAGCACCCGGTTCATTGGGCCTTTTAAGGTGCTTCAGAGGATAGGGGAGGTGGCTTATAAGCTTGCCTTGCCACCCAGCTTGTCGAGTGTGCATCCAGTGTTTCACGTTTCTATGCTCCGGAAGTATATTGGCTATCTGTCCCATGTTGTGGACTACAGCACAGTTCAGTTGGATAGTGATATGACTTATAATATGTAACCGGTGGCCATTTTGGAGCGGCAGGTTCGGAAGTTGAGGTCAAAGGATATAGCTTCAATGAAGGTGTAGTGGAGAGGTCAGCTTGTGAAGGAGGCCATCTGGGAGACCGAGCGGGAGATGCGGAGCAGATATCCACACCTATTTGAGGTTCCAGGTATGATTCTAGACTCGTTCGAGGACAAACGTTTGTTTAAGAGGGGGAATATGTAACGACCCGGCTGGTTGTTTCGAGATTTATAGCCCCGTTTCCCCCATTTCCTGCTTCTTTTGTGTTCTTCAGCTATGTTATGATATACCGGGTTAGTTGGTTCGGGTTCGGAGTGAATTGAGACATATAGTCTCTTAATTGAAAGCTTAAGTTGGAAAAGTTGACTGGAAGTTGACTTATGTGTAAACGACCTCGGATTTGAATTTTGATGGTTCCGTTAGCTCTGTTAGGTGATTTCGGACTTAGGAGCGCGTCCGAAATATGATTTGGAGGTCTGTGGTAGAATTAGGCTTGAATTGGCGAAAGTTAGAATTTTGGCGATTTTGGCCGATAGTGAAAATTTTGATATCGAGGACGAATTGGATTTCCGGAAGTTGGAGTAGGTTCGTGGTGTCATTTCTCACTTGTGTGCAAATTTTGAGGTCATTCGCATTTTTGGTGTTGTTGAAGGTGATTTGAAGGTTTGACTAAGTTCGTATGATGTTATGGGATGCGTTGGTATGTTTGATTGAGGTCCCGAGGGCCTCGGGTGACTTTCGGGTGGTTAACGGATCATTTTTTGTCCTAGGTGAGATTGCTGATATCTGCTGTTGCATTCTTCTGGTTTCCTCTTTCGCGATCGCGAGTGGGCCCTCGCGTTCGCGAAGAGTGTTTTCTTAGTGGTGAGATTTTGTTATTCGCAGTCGTGAAGGGGAGGAAGCGAACGCGAAGGTGTGGTATGCGTGTGCATCGCGAATGCAGGAGCAGGGTCACGTTCGCGAAGAGGAGTGAGGCAGTTGGGGACCCCAGGTCCTTGTTCTACGCATTCGCGAGGTGGTGGTCGCGTTCGCGAAGGTCTGAGCTAGTAAAGCATCGCGTTTGCGAGGCATGTGTTGTGTTCGTGAAGAGTAAAGTGGAGAGGCAGTCAAGTTGGTCTACGCAAACGCGAGAGGACGGTCGCGTTCGCTAAGAAGGAAATCTGGGCGGTCAGTGTTAAATTCGAAATCGAGGGTTTGAGCTCATTTTTCATATTTTGAGCTAGAGATCACGGATTTGGGCGATTTTTGAAGGGATTTTTGCGAAGTTGATTGGGGTAAGTGTTTCTCACTTGGTTTTGGTTAAATTCCATGATTATATCTTGATTTTTATCATCTAAATTGTGATTTGGGGTGAAAAATTGGGGAAAAAGTGGAAGAGTTCTTGAGATGGAATTTTGAGGTTTTGAAGGGGGTTTTGTTATCGGATTTGAGTAAATTTAGTATGGTTAGACTCGTAAGTGAATGTGCTTTCAGGTTTTATAATTTTTGTTGGATTCCAAGACGAGGGTCCGGGGGGCTGGGTTTGAGCCGATTTCGGATTTTTGGCTATAATTTGGCATTTTCTTGTGGAATAGGTTCCTTTAGCCTATATTGATCGTATTGTATTGCTTGTTGCTAGATTCGGGATGTTTGGAGGCCGATTTGAGATGCAAGGGCATCGCGGAGTAGAATTTTGCTTGGTTTGAGGTAAGTAACATTTTCAAACTTGGTTCTAAGGGTTTGAGACCCCAAATTATATGCTATGTGATCGGAATTGAGGTGACGCACGTGCCAAGTGACGGGCCTGCGAGCGTGCACCGTGAGAATTGTGACCTGGGTGATTCCATGGCACCGTTTAATGATTCTATCCTGTTGATATCCAGGTTTTCATCATGTGACAAAGTAGTTGAGTTGTAGATCGTGCTAGATACCATGTTTAGGCTTTGTGCCAGTATTGGTTGGATCCTTAGCGGTCGTTTCTTGCTGTCTTCTCCCTAGTTTCATTTACTATTCCATACTCAGTCATGATCATGCATTTTTATATCATATCTCGGTCTCAGTTATTTATTTATTTATCATATCATTGTCCTAGGTTGTTTTTATGATATTGTGAGCCCGTGATGAGACTGGAGAGGTTGATGACTGAGTGGAACCGAGTGTCTGGTTATGAGTGACAGTTATGGGATCGGACTGCACGCCGCGGTGGTTATATTGATGACTATGATAGCGCTTGGGCTGTAGAAACCCTTCCGGAGTCTGTAACACACCCCAGTGAGCGCGAATGATATTATTGAGGGATGGATTTCCCTGGACATGGATTTGTCCGAAGTACTTGATACCTGGAGATGGATTTCTCCACAGGGTTGGATTTCCCTTTTTCCTCGGTACTGGTGACTTATAGTCAGTGTTGTATATGTTCCGAGATGGATTTCCCTGGGTCGGATGGCCATATATAGTACCGAGTGGTTGAATACTTGAGAGTGGAGCACATGGGGTATTTCATACAGTTTGTTCATTGGCATGTAGAGATAGCTGAGTTGTATACCTTACACTATTCAGATCTGTATTTTCTTTACTGTTTGAGCTGTATATTTGACTTGAAAGTATGCCTACGTTTTTGCACATTTATTTCTGTTATACCTGTTGAGGTTGAGTTCGTCACTACCTTTCAGTCCAAAGTTTGGACTTGTTACTTACTGAGTTGGTGTACTCACATTACTCCTCGCACCTCGTGTGCAGATCCAGGCGATATCGGGCGTAGCGGCGGTTACTGATTGATTATCCTAGAGTTTTGGAGACTATCAAGGTAGCTGCACTGCGTTCGCGGGCTTTGACTCTCCTTCTTTATCTTTGTCGTACTTTCAGTTTATATCTCTAGATACTGTAGTAGACTGTATTTATGATCTAGACGCTCATGTACTTAGTGACACTCTGGTTTTGGGCTGGTTTGTATCACTTTGGGATTTTCTTATGTTTCAAACAGTTTTTCTTTAATGTTAAATGCTTTCATTAACGTTTTCAAACTTATTGTTGTTGGTGTTGGGTTGTTGAGTTGAGCCTGGCCTAGTTCCACAATAGGCGCCATCACGACGGTTGATTTTGGGTCGTGACAAAACTGCTGGAATTTAGGCTCGTTCTCTTCGTGTTTTTTGGAGGAGAAAGAAGCTGATTTTCAGGAGGTTTTCCAGCTAGGGTTTGGGGTTGTTTTGGCTGATTTTCACGCTGGTTTGACGTGATTTTGGGGGTGTTTTGAGGTGTAAAAGAGTTGATTCTTAGCTGAGCTCTCAATTGATTTTCGGGCTGAGGGAGGCCATTTTTTCCGGGAAAAGATAAGCTGCAGCTGCTGTGTTTTTTGGCTCTTTTAATGGCCGAAAATTGCTGTCCGTTTTTTGAGCTTTTCTTGGCTGAAATTGGATGAAAATTGGCCAGCTTTTCATGAGCTTTAGAGACTGATTTTTGAGAGTGCAAGATGATTTCTTCCTCCTCTTTTCAAGCCCTTTTTCCCTCGTTGTCCCCCTCTTTCCTCCTCTCTTTTTTGACTTTTTGTTGTATGTGTAAGAGAGAGTGGGAGTGGGAGTTGTAAAAAGTAAAAGTGAGGGAAGTGAAAAGTTAGGTATTGGGAAGATGAGTGCAGAAAATTCAACTATGGTCAAAAATTAGATGCTCACACCGAACAACCTGAAAATCAAAACCAACGATTCACACAAGTCATAATACATCATACGGAGCTACTCATGCCCTCAAACTACCAAGCGAAGTATAAATACCCAAAACGACCGGTCAAGTCATTACATTCATAGTATATTTCACTGTAAGAAACAGTACTATATATATATATATATATATATATATATATATATATATATATATATATATATATATATATTGTCAATATATTCACAATATATTTGTAGAATGTTAACTATGCATATGCAAGTAAATCGTCCATTGCATTTGACTATCTTCTCACTTCTTTGCCTTCTTTACCACCTTGCTTGGTATTAGTTCTACTTCTTTATTTTCTACTTTTATGGTACATTTGTGTTTATTTTACTTTATTTTTCTCTATGCGAAACTCACTCAAATTAGCAGGATCGTACACTTGAGGATATTATATGTATGTTAGGTTTCGTGAATGGGTATGAATAGAAAATAGAAGAGGTATTTTTAAATTGCACATTTTCATCTCACCCTTTTATTGTCTATAAATTTTAGAGGCTTAGCCTCATTTTCATATATGAAAAAAATTCTGAAATTCTCCCATTTTCTTTGCATTATTTTTTCAAAATAAAATATAAGTGTCATATGTGATTTGCTCCGCCTTATTGTGTTCGCTGAAACACTGGGGTTTGAGGTACCGCTACACCAGTATGGATAATCCGTTCTATCCTGGGAGAAAATAATCTTAAATCTCGGGTACTAGGAGGGGATTAAGTTCCTTAAGAACACACTGTGAATTCGGTGGACTCGAATTTAATTTTGTTCTTCCTATGCATTCCTGTTTCTCTTTTACTTTATAAAATTTTCTGGTTTCGAAAACAGATTACCAACATTCTTAAGAAACTTAAAGGAAATCAGTTGATAGAGATGAAAACCAGTGTGGTAATATTTGTTTGTTACTGCTGAGAGAAACAAAATAAGTGATGGAATTGAAAGTGTAGTTTTCTCCTACTCGTGCACTTTCTCGCCAATATATGGTGTGTTCCCTTCAACAGTAGACTAACATGAGAACATTTTGAAATATAACCGTGGCAATCACTGGTTGATTACATGATTTGAAGACAAGGCAAAAGTATTGCCTTGGCTAACTTTGGATTCACAAATATAAGTATTTGAAGATTGCTAAAGCATAATCAAAATTGTATTGACATGGAAAACCAATATCTTATGGTTCATGAATCATTGAGTGGCAAGGGGTGTGAATTCAATGGGATTTTCAACCAAAATGGAATGTCGTTGTTGAAACTAATGTCGTGGCTGTTCGAATAAATTTTCTCCAGTGAATTTGTTTCATCGTTCTGTTAGCATGTGGAAATCCATGATAATTTCCAATTCACATAAAAGTTGTCTTGTGATGATGATGGAAAGCCGACCAGTGATTGTAACTAGGTAAAGGTCCAAATATACCCATGTACTTTCGAAAATGATCTAAGAATACCTCTCGTTATACTACTGAGTTATATATATCCCTGCAGTCATACTTTGGGTTCAAATATACCCCTCATTTAAACGGAGGGACACGTGTCATCATCCTGTTGGCCAATTCTAAATATCTCCTAATTAATTAAAAAAAACCATTACACATACCCGAAAAGCAATTTTCTAAAGCAATTATTGTAAAAACTAAAAAAAGCTGAATTGTTTTATTACTAAAAACTGAAAAAACCAAAAATATTTTTTTTCTAGTTTTTACTATAAAAACTGCTTTTAAAAAAACTGAAAAATATTTTCTAAAATAATGTTTTTGTAAAAATTGAAAGAAAAACTGAAAAGCAACTTTCTAAACCGCGTAAAAACTGGAAAAAACTGAATGTTTTTTTTTTTTACTAAAAACGAAAAAAGTTGAAAATATGTTTTTCCAATTCTTAGAAAAATATTGCTTTAAAAAAACTGAAAAATAATTTCTAAAGCAATTTTTTTGTAAAAACTAAAAAAAACTGAAAAGAAATTTTCTAAAGCAATATTTTTGTAAAAACTGAAAAAATAAATATTTTCTTTTTTTCAGTTTTTCCAGTTTTTACACGCTTTAGAAAATTGCTTTTCAGTTTTTGTTTAAGTTTTTAAAAAAATATTGTTTTAGAAAATATTTTTTAGTTTTTTTGTAAAAACTAAAAAAAACTATTTTCGATTTTTTCAGTTTTTAGTAAAATAAATTCAGTTTTTTTCAGTTTTTACAAAAAATAATTACTTTAGAAAATTATTTTTCGGGTATGGGTAATGAGACTTTTTAATTAATTAAGAGATATTTAGAATTGGCAAACAGGACGATGACACGTGTCCCTCCGTTTAAATGAGGGGTATATTTAAACCCAAAGTATGACTGCAGATGTATATATAACTCAATAGTATAACGAGTGTTATTCTTAGACCATTTTAAAAAATATAGGAATATATTTGGACCTTTTCCGTGGTAAGTAAACATTGTTGCGGCCATGTAACGTTGGGCGTACACCGCAAAATCGGGAAAGTCGCAAAACGGCTAAGTGAAATTGAAGGAATAATATTTAAGGAATTATGTCCCTATATAAATATTACTGTTTTGATATCTCATGGGAACTCTGTCATGTAGTGGAAAGAAATCTCCTGACATGGACATATTAAAGCACAAATGTGGGATCCTGCACTTTGTGACATGACGTTCACAAAAGAATCTAATTAGATTCTTGGTCCGAAGTGTGAATTCCCAAGTTGATTTTGAAAATTAAAATATTAATATGAATTTGTTCATCCGACGTTGGACTACAGGTAGAAGACCCACAATTATCTGAACGCTAAAGCACTAGCGAAAATCTTCTGAGGGGATCAAACATTTCAGGTCCGAAAAGTCGTAACTTTTGGATACAATTTTTTAGTAAATAGTATTGCCACAAGTTCTTTACTAATAAGTGTGCACAAAATTGTGCTTATGTGTACCTTATTTGTGAATAATTTTCCTTTTGTATTTGTTACAAAAGAAAATTTGAAACTAAAAAGTGTTTAAGGTTGTAAGTACGAGGCTTACACTAATACTTGAAGTATTTGTGAGATCATAAATATAATTGTCACGACCCAAAACTAACCCCCTGTCGTGATAGCGCCTATCGTGGAACTAGGCAAGCCGACTCATTTCCAAAACAAAACGATATTTTCATTTCAAAGATAATTTCAAAATTATTTAACATAAAAATCTCCATTTAAAGAGTTCAAATCAAAGAAAAACAGAAGTGCGGAAAAGAAAAACCCGACATCGAGGTGTCACTAGTCATCAGCATCTACTATAATCTGTCTAACAATATCAAGGCTAACTCAGCCTGGAAAAATAGCTAAATACTACTAGAGAAAGATAAGAGGGAAAAGAGCAGGTGCTGCGATCGCCAAATAGCTACTTTGCTATCTCCAAACAAATCTGCAACCATAACATTCAATAACCGCTACCGTGTCCAGCCACACCTGGATCTGCACACAAGGTGCAGGGAGTAACGTGAGTATGCCAATTCAGTAAGTAACAACAATAAATAAAGACTGAGCAGTAGTGACGAGCAATAAAGCATATAGCGTTCATATCAGGAAATCTCAGTAAAATACCACATGCTCTTAAAAATTAGGATTTGAATCAAGCATCTCGTTTAAACCCGGTTCCAGTAAAAAAAATTATTTAAAGATATTTTTCCAACAGTTTTTCCAACAAAGGCTCAATGCAAAGGCGAGCAAACATGATAAAATCATAAACAGCCACTCGGGCAGACCTCACAGTCACTCGTGCCACTCGGGCATACCTCGCAATCACTCTTGCCACTCGGGCATACCTCACAATTACTCTTGCCTCCCAGTCACTCAACACTCGGCACTCGGCACTCGGCACTCGACACTCGCACTCAGTAGGTACCTGCGCTCACTAGGGGTGTGTACAGACTCTGGAGGGGCTCCTTCAGCCCAAGCGCTATAATCTGCACGGACAACTCACGTGCGATAATAATAAAGTATGCTGCAGGCGGGCAGCCCTGATGCACACTCATCCTCACAAATCAAGCCACTCGGACATTTCAGTAAAACAAGGCATTCGACCTAAAATATTTATATACATCAAAATAGAGTCATAAAACTGAGTTATGCAGTAAACTAGTATAAACATGACTGAGTATAGATTTTTCAATCGAAAACAGTGAGAGGATGATACGAAACAGCCCCTAAGGGTCCAACAGCATTGGCGCAAGGCCCAAACATGGTATTCAGCCCAATTTACATAAAATCTTTCTAAATCATATAGGTATCAATGGTTTCAACAAAGTGTACAACTTTACAGTTGCTACGGGGCGGACCAAGTCATAAATCCCCAACAGTGCACGCCCACACGCCCATCACCTATCATGTGCGTCACTAAAAATAGTAGAATGATACAAAATCCGGGGTTTCATACCCTCAGGACTAGATTTACAATCGTTACTTACCTTAAACCGGTCAAATCTCTACCCCGCAATGCTCTTGCCTCTGGACTCGGCCTCCAAATGCTCCATATCTATTCACAATCAGTATAATACCATCAATATACGCTAATGGAATGAATTCCACAAGAAAAGCTTCAAAATTAGACCAAAATTCGAAATTGGCTCAAAATTTGCCTGTGAGGCCCACGTCTCGGAACCCGACAAAAGTTATAAAATCCAAAAGCCCATTCAACCACGAGTCTACCCATACCAATTTTACCAAAATCCGACCTCAACTCGACCCTCAAATCTACAAATCTAATTTCCAAATTTATAAGTTTCAATCTCTAATTTACGCCTCAAAATCATGTAATCTAGTCGGATTACTCGATGATAATTCAATATTATGGAGTAGAAATGATCACAAGGGACTTACCTAAGTTTTCCTTGAAAAAATATCAAAAATCGCCTCTCCCCAAGCTCCAATTTGTCAAAAAAGGCAAACGGGACGAAGTCCCTGTTTTTATAATTCTGCCCAGACATTCTCGGTTCTGCCTCGATCTTGGCCCTCGATCCTGGTCCTCGATCCTGGTCCTCGATCCTGGTCCTCGGTCCTGGTCCTCGGTCCTGCCCCTCGATCCTGGTTCTCGATCCGGAGCTCGATCGTGCCTTCGATCGTGGCCCTGACTCTGTGCTCGATCTGGGCTTCGATCATGGCCCTCGACCCTGAGCTCGATCGTGACTTTGATCGTGGCCCTCGACTCTGTGCTCGATCATGGCTTCGATCGTGGCCCTCGACCTTGAGCTCGATCTGGGCTTCGATCGTGGCCCTCGACCTTGAGCTCGATCTGGGCTTCGATCGTGGCCCTCGACCTTGAGCTCAATCTGGGCTCGATTTCTGGGCAGAAGCAATTTCCAACAGAAGGAAATTGCAGCAGCTGTTCTAGTTCAATTTTTGATCCATTAACCATCCGAAACTCACCCGAGGCCCTCGGGACCTCAACCAAATATACCAAAAAGTCCTAAAACATTATACGAACTTAGTCGAATCCTCAAATCACCTCAAACAACGCTAAAACCATGAATTACACCCCCAATTCAAGCCTAATGAACTTTGAAATTTCTAATTTCTACAAACAACTCCGGAACCTATCAAATCACGTCCGATTGACCTCAAATTTTGCACACAAGTCCTAAATGACATAACAGAGGTATTCCAATTTTTAGAATCAGATTCCGACCCCGATATCAAAAAGTCAACCCCCCGGTCAAACTTCTCAAAAATAAAACTTTTGGCATTTCAACCCTAATTCCTCTACGGACTTTCAAATAATATTCCGGACACGCTCCTAAGACCAAAATCACCATACGGAGCTATTGGAATTATCAAAATTCAAATCTGAGGTCGTTTACATATTGGTCCATATCCGATCCACTTTTCTAACTTAAAATTTTCAATTATGAGACTAAGTTGTCTCATTTCACCCCGAGTTCCTTCCGGACTCGAACCAACTAATCTGATATAACATAATATAGCTTAATAACACAAAAAGAAGTAGGAATGGGGAAAACAGGGTTATAACTCTTGAAACGACCGGCCGGGTCGTTACATCCTCCCCCTCTTAAACATTCGTTCGTCCTCGAACGGGTCTAGAAACATACCTGGAGTCTCGAATAGGCGTGGATATCTGCTCTGCATCTCCCGCTCGGTCTCCCAAGTGGCCTCCTCCACAGGTTGACTTCTCCATTGTACCTTCACTGAAGCTATATCCTTTGACCTCAACCTTCGAACTTGCCGATCCAAAATAGCCACCAGCTCCACATCATAAGTCATATCACCCTCTAACTGAACCGTGCTGAAATCCAAAACATGGGACAGATCTCCAATATACTTTCGGAGCATGGAAACATGAAACACTGGATGCACACTCGACAAGCTGGGTGGCAAGGCAAGCTTATAAGCGACCTCTCCTATCCTCTGAAGCACCTCAAAAGGCCCAATGAACCGGGGGCTTAACTTGCCCCTCTTCCCAAACCTCATAACACCCTTCATGGGTGATACCTTCAGCAAAACCTTCTCCCCAACCATAAAAGACACATCACGGACCTTCCTATCCGTGTAGCTCTTCTGCCTAGACTGCGCCGTGCGAAGCCGCTCCTGAATCAATTTCACTTTATCTAATGTGTCCTGGACCAAGTCTGTACCTAAGAGCCTAGCCTCACCCGGCTCAAACCATCCAACCGGAGATCTACACCTCCTCCCATACAAAGCCTCGTACGGAGCTATCTGAATACTCGACTGATAACTGTTGTTATATGCAAACTCTGTGAGTGGCAGAAACTGGTCCCATGAACCCCCAAAATCAATGACACAAGCACGCAACATGTCCTCCAATATCTGAATAGTGCGCTCGAACTGCCCGTCCGTCTGAGGGTGAAAAGCTGTGGTTAACTCAACCTGAGTACCCAACTCTCGCTGCACGGGCCTCTAAAACTGCAATGTGAACTGAGTACCCCTCTCTGAAATGATGGAAACTGGGACATCATGCAGGCGAACGATCTCTCGGATGTAAATTTCAGCCAACCGCTCTGAAGATTAAGTAGTGCCAATTGGAATGAAGTGCGCGGACTTGGTCAGCCGATCCACAATAACCCAAATAGCGTCGAACTTCCTCGAAGTCCGTGGGAGCCCAACTACAAAGTCCATAGTGATCCGCTCCCACTTCCTCTCTGGGATCTCTAACCTCTGAAGCAAGCCACCTGGTCTCTGATGCTCATAATTAACCTGCTGACAGTTTAGACACCAAGCCACAAACCCAACTATATTCTTCTTTATCCGCCTCCACCAATAGTGCTACCTCAAATCCTGGTAGATCTTCGCGGCACCCGGATGGATGGAATACCGCGAGCTGTGGGCCTCTTCAAGAATCAGCTTTCAAAGCACATCTACATTAGGCACACATATCCGGCCCTGCATTCTTAGCACCCCGTCATCACCAATAGTCACATTCCTAGTATCACCTCTCCCAACCCTATCCTGAAGAACGAGCAAGTGAGGGTCATCATACTGACGCTCCCTG
The DNA here is from genome assembly GCF_000390325.3 of Nicotiana tomentosiformis. Classification (NCBI taxonomy): domain Eukaryota; kingdom Viridiplantae; phylum Streptophyta; class Magnoliopsida; order Solanales; family Solanaceae; genus Nicotiana; species Nicotiana tomentosiformis. The sequence continues at coordinate 129,318,848 of NC_090818.1, forward strand.
ATACGGTCATAAAGAGAAGACCTAGAGACCACACAAGCCAATACCCGACTAGGCTCCAAAATATCCAATCTGACAAGCTGGCCTGCCAAGGTCTGAATATCTAATGCCAAAGGTCTCTCTGCTGCTGGAAGATAGGCTAAACTCCCCAAACTCTCTGCCCGGCGACTCAAAGCATAGGCCACCACATTGGCCTTCCCCGGATGGTATAAGATAGTGATATCATAGTCCTTAAGAAGCTCCAACCATCTCCGCTGGTGCAAATTAAGATCCTTCTGCTTTAACAGATACGGCAGACTCCGGTGATCAGTATAGATCTCACAATGAACCCCATACAAATAATGACGCCAAATCTTCAAGGCGTGAACAATGGCTGCTAACTCAAGATCATGGATAGGATAGTTCTTCTTATGGGTCTTCAACGGGCGCGAGGCATAGGCAATCACCCTACCCTCCTGCATCAAAACACAACCAATGCCTATGCTCGAGGCATCACAATACATTGTGTAAGAACCTGAAGCTGATGGCAAAACTAACACTGGAGCTGTGGTCAAAGCAGTCTTGAGCTTCTGAAAGCTCTCCTCACATTCATCCGACCACCTGAATGGAGCACCCTTTTGGGTCAATTTGGTTAGGGCGATGCAATAGATGAAAATCCTTCCACAAAGCGACGGTAGTAACCCGCCAAACCAAGAAAGCTCCTAATCTCCGTGGCTGAGGACGGTCTGGGCCAACTCTGCACCGCTCTATCTTCTTCGGATCCACCTGAATACCCTCACTGGACACCACGTGCCCCAAGAATGCTACAGAATTGATCCAAAACTCACATTTAGAGAACTTTGCATAAAGCTTCTCCTCCTTCAATCTCTGCAATACAGCCCTCAAATGCTGAGAGTGCTTTTCCTGGCTACGAGAGTACACCAGGATGTCGTCAATGAATACTACTAGAGAAAGATAAGAGGGAGAAGAGCAGGGGCTGCGATCGCCAAACAACTACCTTGCTATCTCCAAGAAAATCTGCAACCATAACACTCAATAACCGCTACCGTGTCCAGCCACTCCTAGATCTGCACACAAGGTGCAGGGAGTAACGTGAGTACGCCAACTCAGTAAGTAACAACAATAAATAAAGACTGAGCAGTAGTGACGAGCAATAAAGCATATAAGATTCAAATCAGGAAATCTCAGTAAAATACCACATGTTCTTAAAAATCAGGATTTGAATCAAACATCTCGTTTAAACCCGGTTCCAGTAAAAAAATCATTTAAAGATATTTTTCCAATAGTTTTTCCAACAAAGGCTCAATGCAAAGGTGAGCAAAGGTTCCAACAAAGTATGCAACTTTACAGTTGCTACGGGGCGGACCAAGTCACAAATCCCCAACAGTGCACGCCCACATGCCCGTCACCTAGAATGTGCGTCACTAAAAATATTAGAATGATACAAAATCCGGTGTTTCATACCGTCAGGACTAGATTTACAATCGTTACTTACCTCAAATCGGTCAAATCTCTACCCCGCAATGCTCTTGCCTCTGGACTCGGCCTCCAAATGCTCCAAATCTATTCACAATCAGTATAATATCATCAATATACGCTAATGGAATGAATTCCACAAGAAAAGCTTCAAAATTAGACCAAACCCCGAAATTGGCTCAAAATTTACCTGTGGGGCCCACATCTCGGAACCCAACAAAAGTTACAAAATCTGAAAGCACATTCAACCACGAGTTTACCCATACCAATTTTACCAAAATCCTACCTCAACTCGACCCTCAAATCTACAAATCTAATTTCCAAATTTCTAAGTTTCAATCTCTGATTTACGCCTCAAAATCATGTAATCTAGTCGGATTACTCGATGATAATTCAATATTATGGAGTAGAAATGAACACAAGGGACTTACCTAAGTTTTCCTTGAAAAAATATCAAAAATCGCCTCTCCCCAAGCTCCAATTTGTCAAAAAAGGCAAATGGGACGAAGTCCCTGTTTTTATAATTCTGCCCAGACATCCTCGGTTCTGCCTCGATCTTGGCCCTCGATCCTGGTCCTCGATCCTGGTCCTCGATCCTGGTCCTCGGTCCTGCCCCTCGATCCTGGTTCTCGATCCGGAGCTCGATCGTGCCTTCGATCGTGGCCCTCGACTCTATGCTTGATCTGGGCTTCGATCGTGGCCCTCGACCCTGAGCTCGATCGTGCCTTCGATCGTGGCCCTCGACTCTGTGCTCGATCATGGCTTTGATCGTGGCCCTCGACCTTGAGCTCGATCTGGGCTTCGATCGTGGCCCTCAACCCTGAGCTCGATCTGGGCTCGATTTCTGGGCAGAAGCAATTTCCAACAAAAGGAAATTGCAGCAGCTGTTCTAGTTCAATTTTTGATCCGTTAACCATCCGAAACTCACCCGAGGCCCTCGGGACCTCAACCAAATATACCAACAAGTCTTAAAACATCATACGAACTTAGTCGAATCCTCAAATCACCTCAAACAATGCTAAAACCATGGATTGCACCCCAATTCAAGCCTAATGAACTTTGAAATTTCTAATTTCTACAAACAACTACGGAACCTATCAAATCACGTCCGATTGACCTCAAATTTTGCACACAAGTCCTAAATGACATAACAGAGGTATTCCAATTTTTAGAATCAGATTCCGACCCCGATATCAAAAAGTCAACCCCCCGGTCAAACTTCTCAAAAATAAAACTTTCGGCATTTCAAGCCTAATTCCTCTACGGACTTCCAAATAATATTCCAGACACACTCCTAAGCCCAAAATCACCATACAGAGCTATTGGAATTATCAAAATTCAAATCCGAGGTCGTTTACATATAGGTCCATATCCGGTCCACTTTTCTAACTTAAAATTTTCAATTATGAGACTAAGTTGTCTCATTTCACCCCGAGTTCCTTCCGGACTCGAACCAACTAACCCGATATAACATAATATAGCTGAATAACACAAAAAGAAGTAGGAATGGGGAAAACAGGGTTATAACTCTTGAAACGACCGGCCGGGTCGTTACAATAATATATGTAAAGATATACATATGTTAGTTTGATAAGAATAATATATCAAACTATTGAAATGTTTAGGGGTTACAATGGTTTCATTGGAAAGCTATTTGAAAAGAAAATTAAAATACTTATGATTTTCTACCCCTATTATGGAGACTAAAATCTTTGTGATCTTCTACTCCTGTTTTGTAATTAAAATCTGTGTGATTTTTTACTCGTTCGTTTAGATAAAAGTCTTTGTGACTTTCTACTCATTTGTCGAAAATTAAAGTCTAAATGACTTTATACTCGTTTTGAAGATTAAAATCCTAGTGATTTTATACTCCGATTTATTATTCGGTTTGAATATTAAAAATTCTGGCTCTGTTGTGACACAAACAACAGTTCTTGTGGTTGGTTCAACAATGTAATAGGGGTGTCGAATATGAATCTCCTTTTGAAAAAATATATTTGGAATATGAAATTAATTACCAAACGGCTGCCCCTTAGTCACCGCAATCTAATGGAATTGCGGAAAGAAATAATAGAACGTCAAAGTAGACAATGAATGCCTAGTTGATAAGTTCTACTTTACCCAGAACTTGTGGGGGAAACTATTTTCTACAGCTAACCGAATACTGAATCGAGTTCCCCACAGCAAAACGCAATCTATTCCATATGAAAAATGGAAAGGAAGGAAGCCCAACTTAAATATTTTAAAGTGTGGGGGGTGCTTGGCTAAAGTGCAAGTTTCTAAATCCAAAAGGGTAAAGATCGGATCGAAAATTATTGATTGCATTTTCATAGGATATGCAACAAGTGATCGAATCAGATAATGCTAAATTCTTTGAGAATATTTATCCGTATAAAAAGGACTGTGAATCGTCTAGTGAATGAGGAAAATGAGGAAAAGGATACGGTTAATGAGGAAAATGCAAGACGTATTAAATGTCAAAGGACAACTACTTTCTTTGGACCAAATTTTCTGACACTCTTATTGGAAAATGAGCCTCAAACATTTAAAGAAGCAATGTTTGCTCGAAAGTATAATGTTAGAAAGAGATAGTCAATAGTGAGATAGAATCCATATTAAGCAATCATATTTGGGAATTGGTTGATCTTCCTCCAGGAAATAAACCTTTGCGTTCTAAGTGGATTTTCAAATGGGAAATAAAAGCTGATGGTACTATTGACAAATATAAGGTAAGATTAGTCGTCAAATGATTTAGACAAAGAGAAGGTCTTGATTATTTTGATACATACTCGCCGGTAACGAGACTCGGGTATTAATAGCGTTAGCCGCCGTGTATGGCCTTGAAATCCATCAGATGGACGTAAAGACAACCTTCTTAAATGGAGATTTGGAGGAAGAAATTTATATGGAACAACCTGAAGGGTTCTTGGTTCCTGAAGAAGAAAAGAAGGTGTGTCGACTTGTTAAGTCACTTTACGGACTAAAATAAGCACCCAAACAATGACATGCGAGATTTGACCAAATAATATTATCAAATAATTTCAAAATTAATGAGTGTAAACAAATGTGTTTATGTTAAGAATACTTCAAATCATATAGTCATTATTTAATTATATGTGAATGATATGTTAATGAAATATTTAAAATGTGCGGGCTTTTAGCTTATGCATGGCAAAAGTCAATGTTAGACGTAATATCTAAATGATATAATTTTTGAACCCCACCAATCCTTAGTGGATATTGATATGCTAGCCGGTGAATTCATTACTTGTTCAGTCTTAGTGAAGACTAGTGATGAAACTACAAATTTGAAAGTTGTTTACGTGCCTTTCCAGAAATGATTTATTTTTTCTTAAACATTTATAATGTTTAGCTCTTTTATGAAAGAGTGTCACCTGAAAGGCTGTGACTTTTTAAGAAAAGTGAGTTTGTATGTTTTGTATAAACATGACCGTTCATGAACGAATGTATTAATACGTTGGTCTATAATGAGGTGAATCAACTGATGAACATGACCAAAATCCATTGCAAGTTGGATTTGTTTCATGAATGAAGATGGTATAATTTGCATATCATATAGACGTATGAATAAATAGCATACAAATGCTTGAACATGGCGGAGTGATTGCGAAATGTATTATATATTAAAAGGTTGTGGCCACAACTGATGCCAATCATTCCTACTGTTGTTATCATATATTATTGCTACATTAAGTGTAGTCAATAATCTGATATGCAATAGAATGTCGAGACATATTAGTCTACGACATAAGAAAATTCGCATTGAACTGTCAGGACAATAAAATGAGTTTTGGGATATTTAAAATATATCCATAACTATGCATTGCACTATAATAACTATCCTTCGGGTATTGAAGGGTATAGTGATGAAAATTGAATCACCAGATAAACCTAAACTAAATCCACAAGTGGATATATATTTACAATCAGTGGAGGAGCAGTGTCTTGAAAATCATCCAAACAAACGTGCATTGCCGATCTACAATGAAGGCTGAGTTTATAGACTTAGACAAGGCCGGTTCAAGGAGGTCAAATAAAGTCATTTGTGATGGTTGAATATTGTCAAATAAAATTTTGGTCCATTCTCATGACGAGATAATGTTCAATACCAAGGATAAAACGTTAAATTTTTTTAATGGTTTCTAAGTTTAATACGAGGTATATCAAATCGTGTATCTACGGGATAACACATTTTGGAATCACCTATGTAAGTGTGAAGTGTTAGCCGCTTCAAGAAGAATTCTGTAAGGCCAATTCTCTATGTACTTATGAAACCAGGCGGTATTCATGGCTGAAACAAATACAATAATGAGAACCAAAGACGGTTAAGGGTTGATTGCGTGACTTATGGTTGTCTAGGTATACACCAAAGCTCTACGGTTCAAAGATATCAAATCTACCGATTGACCGAGTATATCCAATATATGTTCACTTCGAAAAGCTCAAAGGGAAACCAACTTATCCAGATGCGATTAATCCTTACTTGCGAATCACACAAGTTTTTTGCATGTGTTTTTAAACATATTGCCATTCCCCATTCATGTGGGAGATTGTTAGGTTTCGTGAATAGGAAATGGAAGAGGCACCTTTTAAATTGCACCTCTTCATCTCACCCTTTCATTGTCTATAAATTTTAGAGGTTTAGCCTCATTTTCATATATGGAAAAAAATCTGAAATTCTCCCATTTTCTTTACATTATTTTTCCAAAACAAAATATAAGTGTCATGTGTGATTTGCTCCGCCTTATTGCGTTCGCAGAAATACTGGGGTTTGAGGTACCGCTACACCAGTGTGAATAATCCATTCTATCATGGGAGAAAATAATCCTAAATCTCGGGTACTAGGAGATGATTAAGTTCCTTAAGGACACACTATGAATTCAGTGGGCTCAAATTTAATTTTGTTCTTTCTATGCATTTCTGTTTCTCTTTTACTTTACAAAATTTTCTGGTTTCGAACACATATTACCAATATTGTAAACACGAGTCTTTATATTTTATATATATATATATATATATATATATATATATATATGAGAGAGAGAGAGAGAGAGAGAGAGAGTGTTTGTCCAAAATTCTAAAATTTTGAATCGGATAAAAATTTTGAGAGAAAAAAATACACTTATCACACAAGTTTTCCTCTTTAATTAGTACAAAAAACTAATAGCTAAATATATCATAGATGTTACTTCTTACATTTACCCTTAATTAAAAGGATAAGAATCAAGTTTCAGTTCCATATTACACAAAACAAACTTTTGTTTGTTGATTTCGGCTCATCTAACCAGTTTTATTAATGTGAAAGTGTGACACTTAAAATTTCTTTCATATAAAGCATCTACATATTATATCGAAATAGTGTTGATATTATGCTTTTTGAGAACACATGAAAAAGAATGAAAGAGATCAAAAAGATTATTACTGTCTTGAAATAGTATCAACCTCTTGGATTCTTCGAACAACGTCAAGGACAAAAAATAAAGTTTTTAAAAGTGAATATACCACCCTATAAAATCATAGCTTAAATATGGCATTCTTCGGTTGCTTAGGAATTCACGTGAAGATGCCAATATATATGTATATTACAGTTGTGATTACTATTTAGGGATAGTTTGGTAGGAGGTATTAGAAAAAATAATGCAAGCATTATGTCGCGGAACCGTTTTTCTGAGGGTTCGGCGAGGGCAGCAAAGTTAGCCTGACTGCTACTTAGCTTTAACCCTTAGACAATGAATAGCACAATCGTGCTAAAGCGATGGCAATCACACGAAACAAGCAAGAAAGCTTTGAAATAAAGAGACTCGAATTTGGGAGGCAAGTGCCAATTTTCTGTTGTATAATGCAATATCTGATGCCTTACAAAGAATGAGTACAAAGCCTATTTATACAACTAAAATGGCTATACAAAGGGGTGGTTTGCTGGGCTGGTAAGGCTGTTACAGCAGCCTGGTACATTCCAGCCTGGAAAACTGCCTGGATTCCTTCATGAAAAGCTACCTGGATTTCAGCATGGGAAGCTGCCTGGATTCCAGCATGGGAAGCTGCCTGGATTCCTGCATGAAAAGCTGGAAAGGCAGACTTTGTAGGATATGATGTCAACCATGGCCCACTGATGGCAGTCCGAGAGTTGAGCTCGGACAAGGCTCGCTATCGCTGGTTTTGCTGAAAATTAATAGGTGTGATGGCGGGGGCGGTGCACGCTCCCCCACTTGAAATGGCGACGACCCCGGCGCCACACAATTGAAGATAATTGTGGACTTGTTCCCTGAACTGCCACAAATCTTCAAACTTCTCCCATGATGCCTCCTCTAGCGACGTTCCTTTCCAATGAACAAGGAACTGTGCGCTTGAATTGCCCCATCCTTTTCTACTGACCAATTGATGATCTATGATGGCTTCCAATTGCTTGTCTGTTGCTGGCGGAGTAGCAAAAATTTGGCTTCGGCTGGACTGCGCCCAATCCTTGTCTTCCATGTCTTCGAAATATGGTTTCAATTGGCTAGCATGGAAGACTGGATAGATTTTTAGATGACGCGGCATGTCCAGTCGATATGATATTATCCCCACTTTGGCAATAATTTCGAATGGGCCCTCATATCGGCGAGTCAGACTATGATGTACGCCTCGCAGTGATTTGAACTGCCGTGGATTTAATTTCACCATGACCCTGTCTCCAATCCTATAATTGACTGGACGACGCTTCCTATTCGTAAATTTCTTCATTTTGCGCGCTGCCTTGTCAAGATATGACCTGGCTAGATCGGCTTGTTTCTCCCAAATTTGTCCATGTGAAAAGCCCCCGGATTCTTCAATCCGACATTGGCGGGCAATGATTGAGGAGTGTTGGGCTGTTGCCCAGTTGCAAGCTCAAAGGGACTCTTCCTAGTCGCCTCGCTGCGTTGCAAATTGTAAGAGAATTGAGCTATGTCCAGTAGCTTAGCCCAGTCTCTTTGATTGGCGCTGACATAATGCCTCAGATAGCATTCAAGTAAGGCATTAATCCTTTCCGTTTGCCCATCTGTTTGTGGATGGAAACTTGTTGAGAAGTACAGTTGAGTTCCCAACAAGCTGAACAATTCTTTCCAGAATGCGCCGGTGAAACGAGGGTCTCGATCGCTTATGATGTGCTTAGGCACGCCCCAATATTTTACGATGTCCCTCAAGAATACACGTGCTGCCTCTTTACCTTTGCAACCAGCAGTGGTGGCCGAAAATGTTGCATACTTGGTGAACCTATCGACAACTACCATAATGGTGCCGAATCCCTTTGAATTTGGCAAACACGTGATGAAGTCCATGGTTATGCTGTCTCATGGCTTCGCCGTAACTGGCAGCGGCTCAAGTAAACCCCCAGGAAGCTTGGATTCCACCTTGTCTTGTTGACAAACTAGACAAGTGCGTACATATACCTCGATGTCATCCCGCATCCGAGGCCAATAATAAGAAGACTTGATCAGGGCCAATGTGCGTTTTTGCCCTGGACAACCTGCCCAAGCAGAGTCATGACCTTCTTTCAGCAGAGTACGCCAGAGATTTGCCCATTTGGGCACGTAAACTCTTTTGCCAGTGGTGTACAAGAGACCATCTTCTTCCCAAAATCGCTGAGTTTTGCCTTGACTGGCCAAGGCAATAAGCTATTTTTCCACGGGATCATGTTGCATACCTTCTTTGATGGTCTTGATGATGCCACTGCTTGTTGAGCTAACCATGTTTGCCAATATTGTCTTGCGACTCAAAGCATCGGCAACTACGTTAGCTTTTCCCGGTTTATATTCCAGGGTGTAGCCGAATTCGGCCAAGAAATCTTGCCAACGAGCTTGCTTGGCAGATAGCTTCTTCTGGGTTTGGAAGTAGCTTGTTGCAACGTTGTCAGTCTTGACAACAAAATGTGCCCCCAACAAGTAATGACGCCAAGTCCTTAGGCAGTGGACTACAGCAGTCATTTCTTTCTCTTGGACCGTGTAACGCCTTTCAGCGTCATTCAGCTTTCGACTCTCAAAGGCTAAAGGATGGCCCTCTTGCATCAGTACGCCTCCTATAGCAAAGTCAGATGCATCAGTTTGGACTTCAAAAACTTTTGAGAAATCAGGCAGGGCCAATACGGGTTCCTTGGTGATTGCTGCCTTGAGTTTCTCGAATGCCTTCTGGCATATGTCGCTCCATTCCCACTCTCTGTCTTTCTTCAACAATTCAGTAAGGGGGGATGCAATAGCCGAGTAGCCAAAGATGAATCTCCAATAATAGTTGCCTAAGCCGAGAAAGGACCGAAGTTCCGGTACCTTTGTTGGAGCTTCCCAGTCTTGGATAGATTCCACCTTGTCCCTATCCATCCGAATTTTCCCATGGCTGATTGTATGCCCGAGGAATTGTACTATGGGCTGTGCGAAGCTGCATTTCTCACGTTTGATGCACAAATCATTTTCCCTTAGTACCTTGAATACCTTGCGAAGGTATTCCGCATGGTCTTCCATATCGTTGCTGTAAACCACGATATCATCTATATAGATGACAACGAACTGATCTAAGAAAGGGTGGAATAGTTTGTTCATCAAAGTGCAGAAGGTTGATGGAGCATTGGTCAAACCGAATGGCATTACCAACCATTCAAAAGCCCCATAACGTGTAACACAAGTTGTCTTTGGCTCATCTCCGTCAGCAATCCGCACTTGGTAGTAACCTTTCCTCAGATCCATCTTGGTGAACACCTTGGCCTGCCCCCAAGCGGTCAAATAAATCAGCAATGAGAGGGATAGGGTACTTGTTCTTCACTGTGACCTTGTTAAGGGCCCTATAATCAATACATAACCGCATGGTACCCTCCTTCTTCTTCTGAAATAAGACAGGAGCTCCGTAAGGTGCCTTGGATGGTCGTATGTGGCCAGCCTCTAGCAACTCCTTGAGTTGCTTCCTCAATTCCTATAATTCCAGGGGCACCATGCGATAAGGCGACATGGCATGTGGCTTTGCCCCTGGAACCAGCTCGATCTGATGATCAACTTCCCTTTGTGGTGGCAAATGTTTGGGAAGTTCTTCCGGCATCACGTCCTTATTATCCTCAAGGACTTGCTCAATGCGGGGAGGTAATGCTACTGCCTCAAGGGAATGCTCAACGATTCCCGTCAAGGTTGCAAGAAATGTTGGTTCCCCTTTCTTGAAACCTTTCACAAGTTGCATCGCTGACAGATGCGCTCCAGTTTGCGGTACCCGAACAAGGGGCACAATACACGAACCTCCAGGATCGCTTATGTGAAGCTCGTTGATACATGGTGCAATAAGCGCGTTGACCTCGTACCAAAATTCCAATCCCAGAATGATGTCAAAGACGTCTATGGGAGCAATGGTGAAGTCCGTCAATCCCTGCCAGCCTCCTAAAGCAATATTTACGTTAGGAGCAAAGCCATGAACGGTAGTGGGAAGGGCATTGACAGTTTTCATTATCGTGTCGCTGGATATAAAGACAAGTCCAAGCTCCCTAGCTCGTTCCTCTATCACAAAATTATGTGTCACACCTGTATCTACCATGATGCGTACGTCTTTGCTGTTTAACTTGGCATCGACAAATAAAGATTCACGGGGCCTCACACGAGGCGGTTGGGCAGCAACAACGGCAATGGTCATATGGTTTATCAAGGCCATATGATTGAACAAGCCTACAACCTTGTTCTTCCCTTGTCCTGCACCATCAGCTGGTGCTCTTCGCTCCTCGGGTTGCCTGTCAGTAGGCGCAACAGTTTGTCCTTGCTGCTGGTGTGCTGCGACAATTGCTCCTAATTTGTTCAGAGTAGGACAATTTCGAGCAGCATGAGAATGGTCTCCGCAAAGATAGCAAACATCTCGCTGAGCAGCCTTCGGTGTGCCTCCTTTTCTCTTCTCATCGTAATCCTTGTGATAATTAGAAGAGTGGTTGCGGTTACCTCGATTATCATTGTTCCGATTGGGAACAAATCTGCCTTTGCCTCGGTGGGTGTCCGTCTTTGGAGCAGCAGTAGCTTGGCTCCGATTGTTATTTCCCTTAGACGCTCCGGTCCGGAAATCTGCCAACGATTCGGCTACTACAATAGCCTCATCGACGTTGTCGATCTGTCGCCTTTGCAATTCTTGTTTGGCCCAATACTGCAAGCCATCCAAGAAATGGAATAATAGATCCTCACTGGTTAAGTTGGGGATCTGAAGGGTGAGTTTCGTTAAATCCTTTATGTACTCACGGATGGAGGATGTTTGCCTAAGCTCCCTCAACTGTCGGCGAGCTTCGTGCACAACGTTTTGAGGATAAAACTGCCATTTTAGCTCCTCTTTGAACTGCTTCCAAGTGTCAATGGAGCACGTTCCTTTCTCCATATCTGCCTTCTTTCTGCGCCACCAAAGTATGGCAGTTTCTGATAAATACATGGCTGCCGTTCGAATTTTGGCAGCATCGTTGGTAATGCTTACATGTTCGAAATAAGCATCCAGCTGCCACAAGAAGTTCTCCACATCTTGAGCGCTTCTTTCACCCCGAAATTCTTTGGGTTTGGGAGCCTCAATACGTGTTTCTCGGACAGTGATGGGACCTCGCCCAGTGGTTCCTGCTGTCTCCTCTAGACGCAGTTTTAAATTTTCAACTTCTGCCTGTAAGGAAGACAAAGCCTCAGTGAGCTTGAGTTCAAGGTTGTTTAGCCCGTCATCTTGCTCCTGAACGTTCCCTTTGACTTCTTGAAGTCCATCAAGGGCAACTGACTCAAGTGAACAAATGTTGATTTCTGCAACGGAAATACGACGATTTGCCACCTCTAGACCCTTTTCTATCATACAAACTCTCTCATCGAGAGATATAGCTTGAGAAGTTTCGGGTGCTACATAGGGCAGCAACTCGCTTTCAGGTGGAGATGCGTCCCTGGCCCTACTTTTGTCGCGCTTTCGACCCATGCCTCTTTGTGGTTCTGGGTTCTCTTCAATGTAGGTTTCTTCAATGTTACGCTGTGAGTTCTTAGCCATGCAAGAACCTAGGCTCTGGTACCAATTGTCGCGGAACCGTTTTTCTGAGGGTTCGGCGAGGACGGCAAAGTTAGCCTGACTGCTACTTAGCTTCAGCCCTTAGACAATGAATAGCACAATCGTGCTAAAGCAATGGCAATCACACGAAACAAGCAAGAAAGCTTTGAAATAAAGAGACTCGAATTTGGGAGGCAAGTGCCAATTTTCTGTTGTATAATGCAATATCTGATGCCTTACAAAGAATGAGTACAAAGCCTATTTATAGAACTAAAATGGCTATACAAAGGGGTAGTTTGCTGGGCTGGTAAGGCTGTTACAACAGCCTGGTGCATTCCAGCCTGGAAAGCTGCCTGGATTCCTGCATGAAAAGCTGCCTGGATTTCAGCATGGGAAGCTGCCTGGATTCCAGCATGGGAAGCTGCCTGGATTCCTGCATGAAAAGCTGGAAAGGCAGACTTTGTGGGATATGATGTCAACCATGGCCCACTGATGGCAGTCCGAGAGTTGAGCTCGGACAAGGCTCGCTATCGCTGGTTTTGCTGAAAATTAATAGGTGCGATGGCGGGGCGGTGCAATTAGCTCTATGCATTATTAATACCTTGTTTGGTATATTTTTTTTAACTTGTGTATAACTAATACTTGTATTAGTTATATATCATACTAGGTATTATCCTATGTATAAGTAATGCATAGAAAACTATGGTATTAGTAATACCAAGGCTACTAATGCATGCATTAGGTTGGTTAAAGATAAAATTATCCTTAAAGCCTCTTAAAGCTTGAGAATATGGAGGGCATTTTTGTAAACAACTATTTTTCTTAAAAATTATGCAATGCATTATAATTTTAATATACCACACCAAACAGTAGATAAGAAATAATATATGTATAACTAATGTTTGCATTACTAACCCATGCATTACTAACCCCTTAGTGTTGAATATAAGTTAATCGCAATTAAAAGAAAATAAGCTTGTGAATAGAATGGTTGTGACCGTTCATGAAAGAGTATGAAGGTTGGCTGGGGAATAGTTTTTATTTTTTATTTTATTTTTCTATAAGTAAAGTATAAAAATTATTTAAAGGACAATTTGGTAATTTAATATTTGACTAAAGGAATATAGTGTAGACTAATTATGGAGTTAACAACTATTGTAATTGCTGCTAAATAATTACTGTTAAAGCATAACTTTTAGCGGTAATTTTTTTTATCACTCTATGAGTATATATATTATCTCCGTGTGATCTATAGGTCACGAGTTCGAACCGTCAAATTAACCATTGATACTTGTATCAAAATAGTCTGCTTACATCACATCCCTTGGCGTGACCCTTTTTCGGACCCTGTGTGAATGCGAGTTGGTTCTTGCACCACTATGCCCCCTTATTATTGCTTTTAATATTTTTAAATAGTTATAGTAAGATATTAAAATAAGTTTTTTTAAATTCCTTTCAAATTAGGAGGAACTATAGTGTTTTCACACTTCTGCTCTAATAAAAAAGATTTAAAAAAAAAGAGAAATGAGTATAAAAAATATAACATGTGACAAATTTTGTGGGGGAGGAGGGGTTGAGGGTGAGGTAGAGAGAAGAAGAAGATGAGATAAATTGGAAATTGTAAGAGAGAGAAAGAGTGAGGTCTAGCTATTTTTAGCTGACATATAGTACATTTATTTTCTAGTTTAAATTATAAATTGGATTATTCTCTCGGCAAAAGGTGTAATGGCGGGGGTATGATAAGTCATTCTGAGTTTGGTCAAGCTTCTAAAATCAGTTAATTTAAAAAATTTGTTTGGTCAAATTTCTCAAATTAGTTTATTTTAAAAAGTATTTTTTTTCAAAATTATTTTTTTTAAAAATACTTTTAGTAAAAATTAATTTGTGTTTGACCAATTAATTTAAAAAATACTTTTGAGTAGAAATTAGTATTTGACCAAGATTTTAAAAAGTAATTTTAAGTGTATTTTTCTCAAAAATACTTTTGGGAAAAAAATACTTTTTTCTCCTTCTCCAAAACTGTTTCTGCTTCTACTCAAAAATACTTCTTTTTCTTCTAAAAACTTGACCAAATACTTCAATTTAAAAAAAAAAGTGCTTTTAGACTTAAAGAAACTTGATAGTTATTTTCTTGACATCAAATCTCCCCGTATAAATACCACCTGCCAGCTCATTCCCCATAACTAGAGGTATACGTCAGGTTGGTTCGAATTTTCTAATTACCAAACCAAATCAATTGTATCGGGTTATTAAATATAAATACCAAACCAAACCAATAAAAGTCGGGTTTTTTAATCTCGATTTTTCTCAGATTTTTCGAGTTTCCTGGTTTTTCATTTTTTTTTCCCATAAAGTCTTCATAGCACAAAACGTAAAATTTGTGCTACAAATATTTCTTTAATCCTAGTAAGACAGAACTATATAAGGTGTTTTTCAATAAAATAATATAAATATGAGATGAGTCATGGCATTGTACTAAAATATTCAACAATAAAGATAATAAAATCACATAAAATAAATATTATTAATAAGCCATAATGAAAATAAATATAATTTAAAATTACGACTAATAAGTACTATTATTTACATGACTAACCACTAAAAAAAATAACTTATACATTTTATCTAAACCATGAAAAAATTAAAAAATATTAATTATCTTTCACTTTTTTAAGTTATGTAAAAATTTGTAGGCCCTCTTATTTGTTACATAACATTTCTTTTTTCTTTCTTTTTCTTGTCTTCTACATTGCCACATCTCTTACCAGCGCTATTTTTAGTTTTTTACTGTCACTAAACCACCGTAATCACCACTAGCAAGATTAATCCCTCTATCTACACTATGCTACTGCTACTTTTTTTTTTTTGTCTTTCCTTCTTCATTATCTTTAGTTTTCTCCTATTCCTTCAGTATCACCGTAAACATACCTTCTGCCAAAACTAAAATCAGCCAACTAATCAATCTTTATATTTGGTAGGTTTATTCACCAACACTCTCAGTAATATCTAGCATCTTTGCACTAATATTTTCCGTCAAAATTACTCTTTAAGTGTGACCAATTTCTCAATAGATCAAAATTTCACAAAATAAAAAAAAATGATTTCAATTTTTGCAATGCTAGGTTAGAATTTCAACTTGCGAGAAAAGTTTGAGTTTTGTTTGGGAAAGAAAAGTTTAAGAGTCTTAGTCTCGGGAGTCTTAGTCTCGGGCTTCTACAGCTTCTTCCGTTGATGGAGAGCTCTAATTGGGTGTGAAGGAGGGGGGGAGGGGGAGAGTTTGTTTTATCTTCATGACACTGCTTCTCTTCAATTCAGATTCAAATACCACTAATGATCTGGTGCTAGTCTCCATTCTCGCCGGACACTGCTTCTCTTCAATTCAGATTCAAACACCACTAATAATCTGGTGCTAGTCTCCATTCTCGTCGGTCAATAATTTTCCTGTGAGTGTCTGCATCGATCTAGGAGCAAAAAGAGGAAGTTGGTTACAAGGATAAAGATAGTGAAGAAAGAAAGTGAAATAGGAAAGAAAATGAAAAAGAAAAGAAAGATAATGAAAAATATAAGAAGAAAAGTTAAATAGAAAGGAAAAATAAAAAAAATAAAAATTAATTGATTTTACACGTGGCAAGTAAAGATTGGTGCGTAGTTTACACCTCTTTTTTGAAACTAGTTTAAAGATGTTATATATTACACTTCAAACATAGTCCGGAGGTTATAGGACTCCCGTAAAAATAAAGAGTGCATTTTACAAAATGGTGCAACGCCAAGGGGTATTTATGTATTATCCCTAAAACCAAATCAAATCAAACCTGATCGATTTTTTTTTTCCAACACCAAACCAAATCAAACCAAATCATAGTCGATTTTATTTTCTCGGTTTGACTCGGATTATCGGATTGGTACGATTTATCGATTTTATTTGTACACCCCGACCTATAACCCATTAAACCAGCACACAAAACCAGTAACTTCTTCAAACCCCTTCCGAAATTTCCCAACGATCCGTCAAATCTCGCCATCTCTCTTTTCCCCATTTTTTATTTTTATTTTTATTTTTTACTTAATTCTTTACATAATATTTTCTTTCCTTAGATTAATGTAATATTTTATTTCCAAATTGATGCAAATACAAATTAATTAATGTCTCAATTCACTTATAAGTTATAAATCGATTAGCTAAGATTATTTTAATCTATCAACATAAGAAATAACATATAATAATTGATAATCTTACTAAATTTTTTAAATGTAAATATTCATAATGATAGTTAGATCACATATTAAAAAATATTGATTAGGTGTATGACCACATTAATAACTCTTTATGCAATCTGTAAGCAAGAATTTACGAGAGTAGTTTGGCTTATAATTTATACCTACTCACACTCAATCTGAATTTTTTAATTATTAATAATTAAATATTTAAATCATAGTATCATATGAAGAAACAAGAGAAACAGTCGAATTTCAAGTAACCAGCAAGATGACTGGCGAGGGACAGCAAAAGACTGGAATCTGCAGCATCGGCGGAAGAAAGGAAGTGGGGAGGGAATTTGGAGATTATAAAAAAATAATAAGGTAATAAGATAATTGAGTTGATCAAACCTCAAGTGCTTTTAAGCAGCTTACTTTTGACTTGTTTTGAGTTGTTTTGGCTTAAAAATTCTTTTGGTATTTGTCAAATACCGAAACAAAGCTCAAAAGTACTTTTTTAGGCGGATTTGGCCTACTTTTAAACCAATTCAAATACCCTCTATGTTATTAAAAAAAAAAACACCCTCCATGTAGAAGCGGATATAGTGAACAACTAACGGGTTCAACTGAACCCATAACTTTCGACGCGGTGTAAAAATTTATATGTAAAAATTCATTAAAATTGCAAAAATAATGGATATGAACCCATAACTTTAAAAATATAACAAGTTCAATGCTAAAAACCTTAAAAGTTGAACTCATAAGATTTAAATCCTGGATCCGCTTTTGCTCTATATCGTGGTTGCTCTATCTCTTTTAGCTAAATGACAACACAAGCCACTTTTGTATGAGAGTTTTTAACCTAAATAAAGGATAATTTAAAACAATTAAGGAAAACAACATCATATTTAAAAAAATTACAGAAATAGTCTAATCGCATATTTGAGTAACATTTTAGGTAATGTTTTATTCGGAGTTTAAACGGTAGAGGGTAACGGTTAACAGTGCTTGAAAATTATTCAAGTAAAAATCAGATACGATAAAAGTGTTGAACATACCCTCCAATTACGTGACTTTATTCACACTAAAACGTTTAAACTGTATATTAAAGACAGTTTAAACCACCAGTAAGGCATAGTTTCCCACAACTATTATTAGCTAAAACTAATATTAGCTAAAACGTTACTCACGACTATGTTTAATCTATTTCTAAAATTTCCAAAATATGGTATTATTTTTATTAATTGTTTTAAATAACGTATTATTTATGTTAAAAATTCTTTAAATGGAGTAGAAGCTCACACAACCTGGTCTGTTGTAAGAAAGGCTATTCCTTCTTAAGCCAATAACTTGCAAGAACCTTTGTGTAACGACTCGACCGGTCGTTTTGAGAGTTATAGCCCTGATCCCCTATTAACTGCTTCTTCCATATCTATTTCTGCTATTGTGACTTGCCGGGAGGTTTCGTTTTGGTTTTTGGTGTGTTTTGGGACACTTGGTCCCTAAATGGAGGTTTAAGCCTTAGGATTTAGACCGTAGATGGAACTGTGGGAAGACGACACTGAAATAGAGTTCTGTCAGTTCCGTTAGCTCCGTTATGTGATTTTGGACTTAGGGACGTGTCCGAATAGTGTTTTGGAGGTCTGTAGCTCATTTAGGCTTGAAATGGCAAAAGTCGAAATTTTGGAGATTTGGATCGGTAGTGAAATTTTGATACCGAGGTCGGATTTCAATTCCGGAAGTTTGAATAGGTCCGTAGGGTTGAATATGACCTATGTGCAAAATTTGGGGTCAATCGGACGTGATTTGGTTGGTTTCGGTGTCGGTTGTCGGATTTGGAAGTTTCAAGTTCTTTAAGTTTGAATTGGAGGGCGATTCGTGATTTTAGCATTGTTTGATGTAGTTTGAGGGCTCGACTAAGTTCGTATGGTGTTTTGGGATTGGTTGGTATGTTTGGTTGAGGTCCCGGGGGCCTCGGGTGTGTTTCGGATGCTCAACGGACCATTTTGGACTTAAGGAAGATAGCGGATTTTCTGGTGTTGTGTTGCAGACTTTTTCTTCATCACGTTCACGAGGGAGGTCTCGCGATCGCGTAAGGCAATCTGAGAGGCCAGCTAAGTTGTTCTTCACGTTCGCGAATTTGAGGATGCGATGGCGTAGATTGGTCAAGCTGTTCATCGCGAATGCGTGAGCTAGGCCGCGTTCGCCAAGAGGAAGTAAAGCAACAGTGGAATTTACGGGTTATTCTTCGCGAACGCGTGGAGTTGTTCGCGATCACGTAAGCATGAGGGCCAGTGAACCGCGTTCGCGTAGGGTTAAATTCTGGGGCAACGAAGTTGTGCTTCGCGATCACGAGGCTATTTCCGCAATCGCGATTAAGGAATCACCTGGGAAGATTTAAAAGTTCAAAATCGAGGGTTTATGTCATTTTTCACCATTTGGACTTGAGAGCTCGGAATTTGGCGATTCTTGGAGGGATTTTCACGTGGGTGTTTGGGGTAAGTGATTCTTACCAAGTTTTGGTTAATTCCCATGATTATGTCTTTAATTTCATCATTAAATTAGTGATTTGGGTTGAAAAATTGGAAAAATATTTGAGAAAAGTTCTTAGGCCGAATTTTGAAATTTTGGTCGAGATTTCGGTATCGGATTTGAGAAATTTTGGTACGAGTAAACTCGTGAGTGAATGGGTGTTTATATTTTGTGACTTTTACCCGATTCCGAAATGTGGACCCGGGGATGCTTTTTAGGGCGATTTTCCAATTTCTTGCTTTAGCTTTGATTTCCAATTTTGGACATTCGGAGATGGATATTCGTGGAAAGAGCATTGTTACGAATTGATTGAGCTTAATTTGAGGTAAGTGGCTTGCCTAACCTTGTGTGGGGGAAATCCCCTTAGGATTTGGTACTGATTTTACTATGTGAGCCCGTGTACGCGAGGTGACGAGTGCGTACACGGGCTATTTGTTGAAAAACCTGATTTTTATTGAGAAATTCCCCGTTTCCACCTTAATTGAATATACTAGTATGCGTAATTACCCAGTTAGCATAGAATAACATGTCTACGTGCCTTATTTGCTTAATTGAACTCTTTGTAGCATGCCTACTGAATTTTCGCTTTTTCTCGACTTGTACTTAGTCTAGACTGTAAATTCTCTTGATGTACTTGTCATTTGTAATTGATTGCGCTGTGTATTTACTTTTGGTACTACGGGACAGTATCCCGGGAGATCCCCCTGCATATTTACTTTTGGGACTATGGGACGGTATCCCGGGAGATCCCCCTGCACATTTACTTTGAGACTACGAGGCGGTACCTCGGGAGTTATCCTTGCATATTTACTTTTGGGATTACGAGACGGTATCTCGGGAGATCCCCCGTCGCTTAATTTCGTGCACTGTTATGTTATTTCACTGTGCTTTCCTTTGTTGAACTTTAGTCTCTTATTATACTGTTTATTCTCCTGTTTTCATTATTATATACTAGTGGGCCTGACCTGATCTCATCACTACTCGACCGAGGTTAGGCTCGGCACTTACTGGGTACCGTTGTGGTGTACTCACACCCTTTCCTGCACATGTTTTTCTTGTGCAGATCGAGGTTCCATTTACCAGCCTCATCCTTAGTAGCTGTCGATGCTGTTTTCGAAGAACTTTAAGGTACATCTGCTCGCGCCCGCAGATCCTCAAAGTCCCCCTCTATCCCCCTATGTTGATTCTTTTCTTATTTCTATAGACACTGATGTATAGAACAGTTAGAACTTCGTAGAAGCTTGTGACTTACGGTGTTCCTGGTCTTGGGAGTGTCATGTATATTTCGAGAGTTGATTATTGTATATGCCGAGCGACATCTCAATTTCTTATTAAAATATTTGTTACTGTTAGTTGTTAAATTTTCATGTTTTTCATTTCATTTCCTCAAGTGTTAGGATTACCTAGTCGTATCGACTAGGTGCCGTCACGATATTTCACGGAGGGAGAATTTGGGTCGTGACACTTTGACTGTTACTTTCATCGTCGACGCTCAAACGAGCTGCTTCTTTATCAAACAAGAATCTTGCACTTTAATTTATAGGGCAGAAGGCTTTTTGTATTGGGTAAAATATGTTATGGCACGTGACCGTCTGAGAAAGAGACACGTGGAACCCAAGACGGGGATGACTGAAGACTGAAGACAACTGTTTCATTTGTCACCGGGAAGAATATGCTCATAAAGATGTGATAAATGCTCTTCTCCCGGTAGCATTAAATAGGGAGTATTCATGGCATTAAAAGCAATTACCCGTTATAAGGAATTTGGCATTTATGTTCACCGTTACATCTTCATCAATACTCCTCATAATTGACATTAAAGAATTGCACGACCCTAGGACCTTCTTCATAGCTATAAATAGTAAGCTCAGGTGTCATTGTAAGGGGGAGACTATTCTGGCAAACTTATACTATATTTTATACAAAACTCAATCCAAATTTAGCTTCTGATTTCTCGATTCTTTTTGTTTTTGTGCCCGGAAACCTTGTTCCCGGAATTGTTGCTTCTGTTGTTTCATCCGATTCTTAAGGCTAAGTGTTGCATAATTCTTCAATTATTTATTTATTTCAGGATCAAATCAATTCACTTATCTAGAAACCATGTATAAATTCAACTGTATCGTTTTACGGGTGAATAATTTGGCGCCCATCGTAGGGCCTAGATAGTAGTGTAATAAATTGATCCTTGCCGTGCTTGTTTTGATCGTTTTTGTCTTAGAAAAAGTCATAAGAAATGGCAGATAGGACTATTAACGGCATGCACAACCCCGAGAATCGAGGGGATCAGTCTCATTCCGAGGACTCAATCAGCGATACCCATAATGAAGGGAATGATGCTACACTAGTGCATGACAGGCAGTATCCTCGACATGTTTGAGGGACCACTCCCGATGATGCTGATAAGGAGCATGTCGTCGGCGCGATAAGGGTCTTGAAAGAGCAACAAGCGATCATTCTAGGACACCTCACGCGACATGATAAAGATATGACGGATTTGAAGCAAGCGTTGTCGGAAGCTTAAAATAATGAAAACAGACGAGATCCGATCCCTCCTGAAATTCCCAGAAATCAAACAACAAGGAGGATCGACACCAACACTCCCAGGGGTGAAATTGTCTCCTAAAGGGAATGGGTCCAGTCTCAACAACGAGAATGATTCTTTCAAGAATGAACTTTACGGTTCATGCGGGAAGTAAACGCCTGCATGGACCAGATCACAGGCGTGCCACAAGTACTGAAAGGCCCGGACTCGAAGAAGTATACTTAATTATCGTACAAGCCAAGTGCGGCACTAGAGTTGATCCTGAATCGGTTCAAAATGCTGGATATGCCAAAGTATGACAGAGCTTCAGACCCCCAGAAGCATATTACCATCTACACAACAGCGATAAAGGGAAATGATTTAGCTCCTCACGAAATTGAATTTGTGCTGCTGAAGAAATTTGGGGAAACCCTCATGAGGGGGGCCTTGATGTGGCATTCGCTATTACCCGAGCATTCCATAGATTCCTTTGAAATGCTTGCGGATTCTTTCATCAAGGCTCATGCCGGGGCAAGGAAAGTACAAGCCTGAAAGGCCGACATATTCAGGATAGCGCAAGGAGAGTCCGAGTTGCTACGAGAGTTCGTTACTCGATTCCAGAAGGAGAGAATGTTGCTCCCGGCTGTCCTGGATGAATGGGCAGCTGAGGCGTTCACCAAAGGATTGAATCCAAGAAGTTCAGACGCTTCCTAGAAATTGAAAGAGAGCCTACTCGAGTTTTAAGCAATGACCTGGGCGGACATCCACAACCGGTAAAGGATGAGAAAAGAATAAGGAAAAATAAAAGGATGATTATGACACGGACATGCGGACTTCTAGGGGCCAGTTTTTGCCTTACGAATGAACCGAAGGCCTTAGTAGAGGTTTCCGGACAGCGGACAGGTTCGCGATCGACAGGAGGACTGATTGCGGTCGGAATAATCGATCACTGCAAGATAAAAAAGTGACAAGGTCACGCGATCCTTCTTACCCCAAATTATCAGAATACAGCTTCAATGTCAGTATAGTAGAATTAGTATCTGCCATGAGAAACATCAAAGAAGCGCGGTTCCCGAGACCGATGAGATCTGATTCTAACCAGAGGGCTCCTAATTTAAAGTGTGAATACCACAGTACGAATGGCCACCGAACAGGGGATTGTCGACATCTCCGGGAAGAAGTGGCAACATTACTAAAGAATGGTCACCTCAAAGAATTCTTGAGTGACCGAGCTAAGAATAACTATGGGCGCAACCGAGACAACGCGGAACCCTTGAAAGCAGGAGAAGATTCCCCGCGTCAAACAATCAACATGATCTTCGGAGGGATAGAGATTAACAGGATCATAGCAAAAGGCTCCGGGAAGACGATATCACTTTTACGGAGGAGGACACATACGGATTGCTACTACCACACAACGACGCACTGGTAATTTCTTTAAATGTGCTAGATTTTAAGGTTAAACGTGTTCTAGTGGATCCAGGGAGTTAAGCTGATATCAGACAATAGAGAGCATTGGAGCAAGCTAAACTCACCAGAAGCATTATTCCGGACACAAAGCTCCTCGCCAGATTCAACCTTGCAAGTGTGACAACTCGAGGAGAAATTTTATTACTCACAAATGCTGAAGGATTAATGAAAACGACTTTTTTCGAAGTGGTAGATGATGATATAGGATACAACATCATTCTATGAAGGCCATAGTTGCATGAGATGAAAGTTGTACCATCAACATACCATCAATTGCTGAAGTTTCCAGTACCCGAGGGAATTAAGTAGATAAGGGTGACCAACCAGCGGCAAGGGAGATGAATGCAATTTCGGTCTCAAGTAGCAAAGGAAAGAAACACATGGCATAGCAATTACAGAGCCTGCCACCTACTCTTGAACTAGATAAATTTAGCCAGGCATCAGAAGATAATCAGGTGCCTAGATATTTCCAAGTTCCAGAAGAGACCGATGCGACGAAGTCCACAGCGGAAGAGCTGGAGCAAGTGGCATTGTTTGAGGAATTCTTTGAAAGGAAATTCTATCTGCGGACAAGACTGCACCCGGAACTCAGGTCCGACTTTATTAAATTCCTTAATTCTAACGCAAATTATTTTGCATGGTCGCATGAGGATATGACAGGTATCCCGGCCGAGGTAGCCGGACACAAGTTAAGCTTGGTACCTAACATACCTTCGGCAAGACTAAAGAAACGCCCGATGCTTTTTTCGGGTACAACCAAATTAAGATGAACGCGGAAGATCAGGAAAAACTCCATTTATAACGAATGTTGGTATATATTGTTACAATGTGATGCCCTTCGGGTTGAAAAATGCCGGAGCCACTTGTCAACATCTCGTGTACAAGATGTTTGAAAATTAAATAGGAAAAACTATGGAAGTTTATATAGACGATATGCTAGTCAAGTCTTCAGATGCAGGTGATCATCTTAAACATCTGCAAGAGACTTTCGACATTCTAATGAAGCATAATATGAAGCTTAATCCTAAGAAATGCGCGTTCGGGGTCAGCTCAGGTAAGTTTTTGGGATTTCTGGTATCACAAAGGGGGATCGAAGTAAACCCCGATAAGATCAAGGCCATAGAGGATATCCCAGACTAACTGACAAGTGTGAAGGAAGTCCAAATGCTTACGAGGAGATTGGCAGCTTTGAGGAGATTCATTTCCCGATCGACTGAAAAGTGTCATCGTTTCTTCACACTGCTCAAAAAGAAAAATAATTTTGAATGGACCTCGGAATACCAGCAGGCTTTAAGGGATTTAAAGAATTACTTGTCAAGCCCTCCATTCATTTCAAAACCAAAAGAAGGGAAAACATTACTGGTTTACCTCGTGGTTTCGGAAGTTGCAGTAAGTGCGATTTTGGTTTGAGAACACAAAGGTACGCAATCTCCCATTTATTATGTTAGTATAATTTTAATGGGAGTAGAAACTTGCTACCCATATTTGGAAAAACTGGCCTTAGCTCTCGTAGTCGCCGCTCGAAAGCTGAGGCCCTATTTTCAATGCCACCCGATAGCCATGGTGTCTACTTTCCCTTTGTGAAACATCGTTCATAAATCCGAGCTCTTGGGTAGATTGGCCAAATGGGTCGCGAAAATGAGTGAGTTTAACATAGAATACAAACCGAGGACTGCGATTAAGTCACAAGTCTTGGCTGACTTCGTGGCCGATTTCAGTTTGGGATTATTGCCTCAGGCTACCAAGGAAGCAATGATGATGTCGGAATCGACATCAGGGGTTTGGACCTTATTTACGGATGGAGCTTCCAACGTAAAAAGGTCCAGGTTTGGTATAATCTTAATCATGCCTTCAGGGGAAACCCTGAGGCAAGCCATGAGGATGTTCCATTTAACTAACAATGAAGCAGAGTAAGAAGCTTTGATTGCAGGACTCGAGTTGGCCTGGGGACTTGACTCTGAGGTCATCGAAATCAAATGCGACTCACAGCTGGTGGTAAATCAGGTCTGCGGGGTCTTCGAGACCAAAGAGGAGCGCATGCAACAATACGTGGTAAAGGTTCAAGCTCTGCTGGCACGATTCCGAGAGTGGTCAATTACTCATATCCCAAGGGAAGAAAATGAAGAAGCAGACTCATTGGCAAACCTAGGATCATCAACTGAAACAAAGGGATCAGAGTCCAGGTCGGTAGTACAACTGATGAACTCAGTCCTGGATACAAATGGTTATTATGAGGTAAATTCAGCTAGCTTGGTCTGGGATTTGAGGAATGAAATTATCGATTATCTCGAACACGGAAAGCTACCTGAAGACCCCAAAATATCCCGGGACTGCACGCCAAAGCAGCGGGCCAAAGCAGCACGATATAGCTTCAAGGGAGGCCATTTATATAGAAAATCTTTTGAGAGAGGTTATGAGCAGTGATAAGGAGAGGTTAGTACGATATATCCCGATGGCCCGGTGCTTAGGAGCGTCTGAAGCTAACTATGTCATGAGAGAGGTTCACGAAGGGATATTACTGGCCCAGCATGGAGCAAGACGCCAAGGACTTCGTGCGGAAATATGATAAGTGTCAACGCTACGCGCCACTGATGCATCAGCCGACAGAACTGTTACATTCGGTCATATCTCCGTGGCCGTTCATGAAATGGGGAATGGACATCGTCAGATCATTACCGCCGTGTCACGCCCCGAACTTGGGGAGCATGACCGGTGCTCAACCGAGTAAACCCGGTCGAGCAAGCCTACTTTACATCAACATCTCATCATAACTCATTCATGATTTATCATAACATATTTAGATCTTGACTTTCAAATTGAATAACAGAAAACAGATCACCGTAAACATAAGGGCCCTCTCTTATGAAACTCTCGTAGTCAAAGGGTAGATACGAGAAGTATGAATGCCCGGGATTAAAGTTATCGAATGTAAAAAGAATTCACGAGCTTTATTAGTTAAATAAAAAGAATATTTCTTGCATAATAATTAAGCAAAAGATTTCTTTCATTACTTAAAATATCAAACTCAATAAAAAAGTTTTGGCATAGTTACAAAGAAAAAGTAAAATAAATACATCAATTGTTTTTGCATACGTAGTCCGAAGGAAGAGAAGTGTCTTCTGCTTCTTCTGCCGGTGAAGGTTGTTCCGCATCCATTCAAAGGCCTTCATCCTGTCACAACCCAAAGCCTAACACCGCCGTCAAGCAAGCCAACAGTGATTGATCAACGTAATTACTCATTTTAGTATTATAAAATCATAATTTTCCTTCATTAAATAGTCAGAAATAGAATTTACAGGGTAAATGATAATATTTACATGAACTCCAATAACGAACAACCGGTAGGAACCCCCAAAACCTGGTGTCACAAGTACATGAGCATTTTCTAAGGAGTACAGTAATAATAAAATATCTGTCCAGAATGTAAATAAGACAGGATAAAATAAATAGTACGATGGAGGCTCGGTGGACTACGATGCGTAGCCTGAATTGCAGCTCACGTAAAGTCTCCTCAACAGATGCACCTACGCACCAAGATGAGCACCAAATGAACCTGTCAGATCCTGCACATTTAGTGCAGAAGTACAACATGAGTACGTAAATCAACGCGTACCTAGTAAGTATCTAGCCTAATCCCGGAGAAGTAGTGATGAGGGGTCGACATCGACACTTACTAGAGGTCCAATAAAATAGTATAATAATTCATGACAGATATGAAGTGCACATCCATAGTGGGGTAAATCTATAAATTTCATAATCTTCCAAATATTTCTTTTAAAGTATAAATTCCTCGATTTTGTATTCTACCTTAATATCTCAGAAAATGCAGAGTGTCAATATCAAATAAATAAGGAATACCATAAAGTACCGGGCATCAATGGAAGTTTTATCTCGTGAATATTCGGACTACTAGCGATATAACGCACGATTCTGCCGAGGTCGTTTGGCCCAATCCAGAATAATGTGTACACTACCGAGGGTTGAGCGGCACGAACCATAGATGCATCTATTATACTGCCTAGGCGTTCGTCCCGCTCCACAAGAAAGGAAGGAAGTTACCGAATTACAAGACACGTGTTTACAATACAGTACATGAGCATAGAGCGAATATAATCTTTACCGTTTCTAAAATAACTCGCCCACAACTCAAAGTGTTAAGGCTCGGCCTATAATACATATATTTATTTCTAAATCAAATTCGATTATAACATTAATTAATTAGGCCAGTAGAACGAGTTCAAATAATTCAATTATTATATGATAAAGTCCTAAGTCTACCCGGACATAAATATGCTTTAGCTACGTACGGACTCTCGTCACCTCGTGCATACGTAGTACTCACAACTAGTTGCACATAACAATAAATATCACCTAGGGGTAGTTTCTCCCTCACAAGGTTAGACAGGAGACTTACCTCGCTCTGAAGTTTTATGATCGGATCGAACGCCTCTCTAGCACCTTAACTCAAAGCAAAACGATCCGTAACTAGTTAAACAATGTGCAACTCAATCAAAATATACTCCAATGCTTATAATTAATCAATTCATAAAAATCCCCAACTCCTTTCTAAAAGTAAATAAGATCAACCATCGGGCCCACGTGCCCGAATTCCAAAACTCTTTGAAGATAAACTTTATCCATAACACCACAAACTCAAATATATAATTTATTCCCAATTCCATTTCCAAAATCGTGGTAAAATCCAAAAACACCAATTTCTAGGTTTTTCTACCAAAATCCCAAATTTCTACAATTTCTCATGCTTAAATTCATATATAAACCATGTATTTAACTCACAATATAGAGAAATCACTTACCCCATAATAGATGATGAAGATGACACTCCAAACTTGCTCCAAAATTGGCCCCCATGGACGAAATGAAATTGAGCCAAACCCCCGTTTTAAAAGAACACACTGCCCTTCGACCTTTTCGCATATGCGGAAGCTTCCTTGCAGATGCAGATTCCCCCAAGGCCATCTTTTTTCGCTTCTGCGGCCATCTAACTGCAAGTGTGCATCCGCACATGTGAAAAACATCCGCACCTGCGCGCCAATGACCGCACCTGCGGCTCCGCAGGTGCGCTACAACACCCGTACCAGTGATCAACCAGCTCCAAACCACTTCCGCTTCTGCGCTTCTCCGCCTGTATCTTTGAGCCCACAGGTGCGACAAAATCCTCGCACCTGTGAATCTCATCCAGCCTCACTCCCTACCGCTTCTGCGATCCCTGGTCTGCTTCTGCGGTCTCGCACCTGCGGCCATAACCTCACAGGTGCTATCGCACAAGAAGCCTTAAGCTTCAGCAGTTCTTTCAAGTCCAAACTCGATCCGTTTCCAATCCGATTCGCACCCGAAGCCCCCAGGACCCCATCCAAACAAACCAACACATATTACAACACGATAAAGACTTAGTCAAAATCCCGAATCACGTCAAACAACATCAAAATTACAAATCAACGGCCAAAACCTTTCTTTCAACTTTCCAACCTTCAAACTTCGACGAACGCATCCGAACCATACCAAAACATTCCGGAATGACGCCAAACTTTGCGTACAAGTCATGAATCACAATACGAACCCATTCCAAGGCTCGGAATCCCAAACGGACATTGATAACACCAAATCCCACTTCAAACCAAACTTAGGAAATTCTTAAGCCTTCAAAATGTTAACTTTCCATAATAAGCGTCGAAATGCTCCCGGGTGATCCGATACTCAACCTGAACATATGTCTAAGTCCGAAATCACCATACGAACCTATTGGAACCTTCAAATCCTGATTGCAAGGTCGTTTACTCAAAAGTCAAACCTTAGTCAATTCTTCCAACTTAAAGCTTCCGAAATTAGAATGTTCTTTCCAAATCAACTCTGAACTTCCCGAAATTCAACTCCGACCACACGTACAAGTCATAATACCTGAAGTGAAGCTACTTAAGGCCTCAAACCAGTGAACGACGTGCTGGAGCTCAAAATGATTGGTCGGGTCATTACATTCTCCCCCATAAAAATACACGTTCGTCCTCGAACGTGCTAAGGACTACTCCAGAGTTTTCCAAAATCACTGTTTAACACCTCGTGCACCTACCCGTGCCACCACAATCCAGTTGAACACATTAGCTCGAGTAAGACTGAAGATCCTCCTTTTTATTTAGTAAATAAGCTATAAAACCTGTTTTCAACATAAGAACACTGTATCAATCACCACACAGTATACCGAAACATGAGCATGCACCTATGCTGAAATCACACCATGCACCACATAAGTCGATTGCTCATAATAACATCATCTGACCACAATAGCTGGAATTTCACGAATCTGATGCCCGCAATACGCCTCATGACGCATATAAGTCCTGTTCCAACTCTCAAAATACTGCCATGACAACAGAGATGTGTAGAAACTAATGACCACCTGCGGAATCAACAAATCATGGAGTATCTCCTCTCGACAAGGACCATTACCTCATCTTGAACTGAATAATGATATTTGCTCTTTAATATACCCTACATAACTCCGATCGCACTGATCCTAGGTCCAATAACCTCGTCTCACCCAGTACAAGCTGCTCAGGCAATAAGCCATCTCAGACAATAAGCCAAAAAAAATCTCATATGATGCCCACAATACGCCAACAAGCTGCAAACTCGAATGTGATACATAAGAAAAAACAAACTCTGGAAAAGGACTACCCAGCCCGCGTAACGAATAAAACGGCCGAATAGATGCTGTAAACCTACCTCAAGGATGAAAAACAAGGCACACAAAATAAGTGTAAGGAAACCCGATCCAACATGACACTGTTGTGGCGTGCAACCCGATCCAAACAAGACAATATTGCGGCGTGCAACCCGATCCACATAACATGCCCGTGGCAGCATTCTACCCGATCCAAACATGATAATCAAGAAGAAAACACACATCAAGCCGTAACGCTTATACTTACAAAATGCTCGAATATCGACCACAAGCACGCCAAGTGCATAATACAAATCTTGGGGAGACGGATAGCGCCATACGCTATGAAACCCAGTACAACTAAGGTGCGATATATGATCTGCATCTCGAGAGCCATCCTGCTCATATAACACCACAAGCTACATAGGACCCTAACACATGTGCGAATAATCAAGCCGTCTCACAACCCACATGGCACAATAGAGATTTAGATGAAATATCTGATGACAGGAATAACATCCAATGCCCGATGACTCCTCCGTAAGCAATGCTATTACGAATGAACACATCCGACCTGACGTAGAGCACACATTCGCATTGGACCCACCAACGGACCTCAAACCGTTTCTGATCATACCATACTGGGCCAATAAACTTCCAAGGATTAACAGTGGTCCCATTTATGACACACATGAGCAACCGTCCACTCTGGACCAAACTCTCACAGTTCACAACCAAAGGAATAGAGCGCCTTCCAGGCATAAACTCTCACATTAACGATATTACCAAAAATCCCCATACTTGGTTTCAATCTTTAACAATCAAGTGACTAACATGCCACACTTATACAAATCTTCCCGTGGGGTACACTTCTACGACCTTCAACTCATGTAGCAAAGTCCACACATCCATACCACCAACCATTCTAATTCTGCAAATCAAATCAAGAATTCGCAAATCAATACACAAAGCCTCTTACACAGAATGCTGTTCTCGGGTGACACTAAAGAAAATGCCAGCTTACCCTGAACATCTGAATTCTCCCCTGCTCATCCGAGCTCGTAACATTCTTGTCCACATAAAACCGCAACCTTGGTCCTGAACTCTCAAATTCACATGCCGTTCACTGCACCTATCATGCCGCTACGCGAGAATACAAGAGTTCATCATAACCCCTGAACTACCAGTAGAATAAACACTTCATTGGCTCGAAACCTTTCACAAAGCTCATTTCAGAAGATCCATAGCAAGATGCAACTAAATTCCCAAACTGCAGTAAATACAAACCTCAAGTCGCGATCTAAACAGCCATGACTCCTCCGGAGTTCATTTACACCACAAGCCATTTGAATCAAATACCTTTCAAATCAATCAAGTGGTGGTGGCTGTCAAGCCCGCGCGCACAACCACAAACCAAGTGTATAACTTCACATGCTGAAGGAACTAATCTTTGCCACAATCATGTTGATTCAACCATTACTAACCTACCCAACTTCTTCTAATTTACTCTCAACTTGCCTTAGATATAATATTAGCTCTATTCAAAAATGTTACGAACCAAATCTGCACTCATCTCGTGTGACCCGCATCACGAGACTACATCGTCTCTATACTTTTGAAACATCTCATACTCTCCTCATGCGCACAATAGCATCTTCGACTCGTACACCTATTCTGTAAGCCCTTCCGCGAATTTGAAGCTATTTCTTCCTTTACTCCAATACTGCACTGCCTACCCGATGATAACATAGTACATTCCAAGCCCCTTTCATATCCACTGCAACGACTCGACCCTTAACCACACAACGGACCCGAAATCCTTAGGCACTGCACTATAAATCTTGAACCCAAGAGTCACCCACTCTGGCCTGATCCCGAATATAACCAAACTCCAACGCTCTGCTAGCACATGAACACCCTCTCAAAAAAGCAACCGACTGATTTCTTTTCCTTGTACATTATACCCACAAGAAGCATAAACTCTGAGTCTTCCCAAAACCTACACCTGAATCGATAAGACGAAGTATATCACACATTTATCAAGTTCCTTGATCGAATTACCCCTGATGTTTTCTTTTCTTAGTCATAAATAATCCACCAACGCATCGATAACCAGAAACCGCACAAGCAGACAACCACACGATCCAATCGTAGACGATGGGGCTCCCCAACTTAGCTTAAAGCTACAATTACATAAACCTATAACCCACCAAGATACCTCCTTCTCAATTACCATGATCTCGCACATTTAACCCGCCAAAATTTCTTGTAGTTTCTTATTAATCTTTTCATGAATATCCCGAATTATCAGCCATAATCGCATATTCGACCTTCTACCAGGTAGTAAGTATAACTCGTCGCAGACACTTCATCAGAATCACGCAAATACTAATCTGCTCACAGGAGATCACCCACCTATGAAATTGCTTACCGACATCTTTCAATGACTCTACACTAGGTACAAATACCACGAAATCAGTAAACTCTCCTGAGCCCATGCTCTCCCACCAACTGTACAAGTCCGTTCATTCCCCATTGACATCAACTAAAAGTGCGACAGCACATTCCAAACTCGAAGTCATGTTGCATCCGAAACGATAATCAAATCTTCACACCCCTCTTCATTTCAAGCAAACTCCTTTCTACCATATTCAATCCTTCTCCGTACAATAACCACCATTCCAATTATAATCTTTGGACCTAGTCACTTTCCACCATGCCTCCCAAATCGCTCTAATCTTCCTCAAGGTATGTGGCTATCCTACCACAGAATCCATATGCTACTCTGTGACCCCCACTTCGGTTAAACCATCATTTGTTTAAGCAACTTCTTGACATCTGCTTTTCATACTTGACCTGCTAGCAATTTAACCACCACGAGACCTCCCACCATGTCCTTCCTCATACTTCACTGCCCAAATGCTGCCTCAAATCAAAACCCATCTCTATAGCACTTGAACTAATAAACTGCTACCAATTCTAAACCTCCTGGGAGATCATCTTTCTCGAGCCATCAACATTAGAATTACCAATTCGATTCGGAACTGCTACACACCGCTATCTCTGACAACTGCTTCTCAGGAACCATTTCACAACACCCTGCCTCGAAGGCAAATTGAAGAAGACCATAATACTGGCAAACCTTAATGCATTCAAACAAGGATGACGACCCACATCACAAATGAGAATTCCACTATGCTCAAAAATACCAAGTCCCACCACTTCATCAACCAAGGCTTGAACATCCACAGTCTGATTGCTTTTCCTTTGTTGGAATTGAATGCTGAACCTCTAAATCATGCACTGAGAAATCCCCCTTTCAAGCCATTCACTGCCTCGACACATAACAAGCACCCTATTATCATACCAACATTGTGCGAAAACAACACATAGATATCATAGCCATCCGTGCACAGTCTCGAAATCATGGGGAATACAGATACTGAACTGGAACAAAAGAATATCCTTCCACAACGCGACGATAATAGCATGCCCAAACACACAGGGAAAAACATCATGTACCACGTTTGCAGTACCACTACAACTCCTGGATGCCCAGTTGATAACAAGCGCCCCACGCCGTGAGACCTAAGTGAACCTATTGCTCTGATACCAAGCTGTCACGACCCAAAATCCACTAAAGGTTGTGATGATGCCTAATACCGCCGTCAGGCAAGTCAACAGTGATTGATCAACTTAATTACTCATTTTAGTATTGTGAAATCATAATTTTCCTTAATTAAATAGTATGAAATAGAATTTATAGGCTAAATGATAATATTTACACGAACCCCAATAACGAGCAACCTGTATGAACCCCCAAAACCCGGTGTCACAATCATCTTGAGCTTGAAATGAAACTCTCTGAACTTTGGCTATTATGCAGCTTCTGTGGCCGCACAATAATTGTGCGATCCGCACTTTGTATTGGGGATCTGTTGATTTTCCTTCACATTCTACAGTCGCAGATAGAAATCTAAGGTCCGCACTTGAGCTTCTATGCCTGAATTTTGTCGTTGTTCAGATCACTCCTCCTTGAGTTTGATTTCATCATAGTGACTCATTTTCCAATACTCCTACAGGTAAGCATATTTCATCAGTTTTCGGGAATACAATTAGACATTTTTGGACTAAAACGAAAGATAAAAGGCGCTAATAAGTAGTCAAAATTTCCACTTATCAGATGTCTAGCTTATTTGGCCTATGTTCGTGATTCGAGTACGGAGATTTCTTTTTACAAGAATTCAACTTAAAATCTAGAGTTTTCATGGTAGAATTAGGGGTTAGGATAGAAACTAGGGATTTTGGGAATTTGAGGATTTAGACCTCAATTTGAGGTCGGATTCCAAAACTAATTATATATTCGGGCTCGGAGGTGAATGGGTAAGTGCATTTTGGTTCGAACCTCGGATTTTGACCAAGCGAGCCCGGGGTCGATTTTTCAACTTTTTGTAGGAAATTTTGAAAAATTTAATTCATGCAATATAATTGATTTCTTTAGTAATATTTGATATTATTGAGTCATTTTTGAATAGATACGAGTGGTTTGGAGGTGAATTATGAAGGAAAAGCTGTTATTGAGAATTAAGTGGTCTTCGGAGCGAGCTAAATGTTGTGTCTAACCCTGACTTGAGGGAATTAGGAACCTTAGATTACTTGCAAAGTAAAATTCATGTGAGCGGCACATATGTGAGGTGACGAGTACTTATACGCCGCCAATTTACCTATTTTTCCATGTTTCTTCCGTTTTCTTATTTTGTCTCTTCTTATTCCTAATTGCTACATGTTTATAATAGTGTTGTTAAATTGATCGTCATTATCATGTTTACGAATTTTCTCTTGGTAATCGAGTATTTATTTAAAAGTTGAGATTTATATTGTGGTATGGTATGGGAGAGTGTTAATGCACGAAGGGTGATGTCGTGCCATGATATGAGAGTTAATGCACGAAGGGTGATATCGTACCATATTATGAGTGTAAAATCACGAAGGGTGATGATGTGCCATGATATGAGAGTTAATGCACGAAGGGTGATGCCATGCCGTTTCTATTAATTTTATGGTGAGATTGAGAGTAAAAGCACGAAGGGTGATGCCATGCATTTTTCCTTAATGTATTCACTATTCCTATTGATTCATGGTATATTGACTACTCCGGTGATCATTTTGTTGTAGTTCTTTATCTTGTATTCCCCTCAGCATGTTCACCTCCTGACATTTCCTGTTTAGTTCTTCATTTCTGTTATTTGTATATACACTGTTAAATTGTACAGGTTGATTTGTAGGTGCCTTGCCTTAGCCTCGTCACTACTTCGTCAAGGTTAGGCTCAACACTTACCAATACATGGGGCCGGTTGTACTGATACTGCACTCTGCACTTTCTGTGCAGATTTTGATACCGGCTTGGGTTGATCGAGATTTTACTATTGGTCCACTATCCGAAGACTCAAGGTAGATCTGTCGGTGTTCATAGACCTTGATGTCCCCGTCTATCTTTTATATTCTACTGTTTCTTTCATTTAGACCGTTGTATTTCTTTAGACTATTACTTGTAGTAAATTCTAGAATGCTTGTGAATTGTGACTCCAGATCCGGGTGGTAGTAATTAATACAGTTTTATGATATTCTGCACTTATTATATTTCATCTTAGTTATTGTTAATTACTAAATGGGAATAAGTAATTATGATTCTCTAACGTTGGCTTGCCTAGCAAGTGAAATGTTAGGCGCCATCACGGTCCCGTCGGTGGGAAATTTCGGGTCGTGACAGGTAGTTGTTCATACTTTGATGACCCTTGTCCTTATTGTGGAGGATGGCGCCCGTGAAAAAATTATTTAAATATTCCCGGAGGCGGATTGTGCGCACAATCGCAAACCCATGAGTGGAGGATTTGTGATAAGTGTGGAAATCAAAATGGCCATTGGGATAATTGTGCTTATTTGTCCTTCCCTTCCTCGAACCCCCGCTATGATAATTCTACTTTTTGTGATAACAAGTATAGGGATATGGAAGTGGAAGAAATTGAGCATGATCAAAATGGAGAGTTCAAGCTCATGTTGGAATGCCTACTTGAAGGAGGAAACAAAGAGCAAAATGCCTTGGAGGAGCTTTTCGAAAATAGTCTCCAAAATAATTTAGCGCTTGAAAGGTTGAACTCACAAATGGGGAAAATGCTTGAAGCTTTAGAGGTCCAAAAAGCCTCGGAAGCAAATGATAGCCAAGAACCTTTCTAAGAGGTTGAAGCCGAAAATCCTTCTTTGGCACTTGATCAAAATCAAGAAGAACTCTCAAATGCTCAAAATGAGAGGATGATGCTCATGTTGGAAGCCATTATTGAAAATGATGATAAGCAAAGCTTGGCACTCGAGGACTTAAAACAAGCACTACATCAAAATGATGAGGCTATCCGCACTTTGGAAGATCAAATGAAATCATTGATTGAGGCCCATTATGCCTATCAACTTGAGTGTGTGGAAAGAGCTCAAGAAAAGTCCAACTTCGAGGAAAAAATTGAGCTTTATTTCAAGGAATCAAGAATTGAACATCCGCCAACCGACTCCATACTTGTTAGTGGTGCCACGAAAAATATGAAATTAGAGTCAACCGGTGTAATTGAAAATATGATCAAATTTGACTCTAGTTCGGGGGACCAAGAGAATGTCAAAATCCGGAAAGAATTGAAATTGTATATTAATTTGGACTAATCTTCCATGTTTTATAATTTTTGGAGTTGATTTGAGTAGGTCGGGGTGACCGAACAGCCAAAAACCAGTAGCTGTTGGAAATTGCAGAAGCATTGCTTCGCGTTCGCGGTGGACCTTCGCGATCGCGAAGGGTAACAAAATTTTAAACCTTCGCGTTCGCGGTACATATGTCGCATTCGCGACTATTTGGTCAACATTAACCCTTCGCAAAGGCGATAGGACCCTCGCAAACGCGAGCCTCGGGTAAGTTTAAAAAATATTAAACACTGAAAATCAACGTTTAATCCCTCTCTTTCCTCAAGAACAGTTCGTCCTACTCCTTGAACCCCAAATTAAATACTAAATTCCCCACAATCTTGAATTTCATTGCAATCTCCCTCGCCATTCTCAAGGTATGTGATTTTCTCTCTAGTCTCCTACTTTTTCTTCCTTTTCTTGGTGTGAAATGGTAGAAGAGCAGCCATGGTTGTTTTGTGCTTAGGGTTCAAAATTTTGAGTCTTAAATGTTAACCTTGGGGGTGAAATTTGTTGTTTCTTGCTATGTGAGGTTGGTTGAGTGTGAGCATCTTATTATTGAAGAAAATTGGGCAAGATTTGTGCTACAATGAACTAAAAAATGAACAAAGAAAAGAAGGCACACCAACTGTTTGAAAAAATGCCTGAAAGAAAAGTATCTTTGGGCAATAAAAATGCTCTTCGCGAACGCAATGGTCTTCTCGCGGACGCAAAGGCCTATTTCTGGGCGAATAATGTTTTCTCTTCGCAAATGCAAGGGAACTTACGCGAACGTGAAGAGCAATTCCTGGCAGTCCCCAAAATGGCAAAAAATAGTAGCTTTGCACAGCTCTGCCCAGGACCCTTTCTGCCCATTGTTTTGGCTTAAATACTTCTTAATACATCGTTTTAAATGTCTATATGAGCTTTTGACATTGTTGGTCGAATTTATAGGTATTTTGGGAATAAAATAGATTCGGAACACAATGAAATTAAGCAAGAACATGTCCCCGAAGCTGAACAAGAGGAACCCTTTGATTAGGTTTACAGAGACAGAGCAAAAGCAGGAGGAAACCAATGGTTGGTGGACAAATTGCATGATGGGGTGACCCCGAAGTGGTTGACATTGCACAAGGGAGTTGATCCTCAAGACTTCACTGCGGAGGCTATAGCAACCCCTTTGGAAGGGTGCTACTTACGAAACAAATCTAATTTACTACTTACAACAATAAAAAGATATAAATAAAAAAAAATATACAGAATAATTTAGTAGCGAAAATAGGCCCATGCGATGAGGTCCAAAGTGTAATATTTTTATTTTCGAAAATACTCTTCATAATTTTTATTTTATTTTTTAAAAATGAATTACAATGTCAAAATTTTAACATAAGGTGATACAACCCTTCTTGAATAATCAATACGTTAAAGCAACTTCCTAACAAAATTATACTTTCATTCGACATCACTGCAACTTTGTATTGTACATAAATTTTAAACTATCGGGTATAAAAAA
The DNA here is from genome assembly GCF_000390325.3 of Nicotiana tomentosiformis. Classification (NCBI taxonomy): domain Eukaryota; kingdom Viridiplantae; phylum Streptophyta; class Magnoliopsida; order Solanales; family Solanaceae; genus Nicotiana; species Nicotiana tomentosiformis. The sequence continues at coordinate 129,356,924 of NC_090818.1, forward strand.
GAAAAACTAGTTTTTTCCTTTGTACATGTATATAAGACAAAGTGTAAATTTAACATATTAGAAGACTTGAGTTATTAACACTTCTTAAAACAGCGAAATAAGTTACCAAATTCAAGTTACAAGATTTTGGTCTTAATATCCAAGCCTCCAAATAACATACATAAGTGTGACATATATATCATGTAAAAGTCCCAAAAATATACAAAATCATGGTGCATATGCAAATATGATCTCCATAAGTTCTCCCAAAAAGAGTACTTCATAAGGCCGTCTTCAAATTTTATTCCGTACATTACCTACGATAGAAAATAACTATCGCTAAGCATAAGCATAAAGCTTAGTGGCGTATAAACTTTGGGCTTGGAGCCATTAACTTCTCCAATTCCCATTTGCAGTCATAGGTAGCTCAAATGAAGCATAATTTAAAACAAGTGAACAAATATATCAAAAGTATCAAATATCAACCCTTAAAGTGTTTCCAAATATCAATAACAATGTTCAAGATTCAAGAGTTGAGAAAGTGTATACTATCAATCCAAGAAAACTTGTCAAATATTCTTTTTTTTTTGCCTAATATGTACGTCATGCCATCACACTAAGCATAATCAGATATCAAGATAGACCGAATCCCCAAATCAAGTAGGGTCAAAACCCAGTAGTCAAGAGAATCAAGAACCATATTAATAATGGCTTCCTAGTTCATACTTCACACGGACAAGTTCCATAATTTAAGACGAACTACAAATCCAAAGTCAAGATGACAAAAGATCCAAATCAAGAAGCATGCCAAGATAAGTGACAAAGTCACTGCCATAAGAAGGACAAAGTCCCAAAAAGAATGCAAAATGATCAAACAATCCGTACGAGTGGGAGATTTAGTAAATATCTTGCAATACTTAATATAACACGAATACAATGCTATTAATTGAAGACAAAAAAAAAATATCACGTTATTTCAAAATATTCCAGCAAGTAAAAAGAGTAAAAAATTTATATACAAACCTTGGTGTTTTACCACAAAATAGTTCAAACACAACTTGAGGACGTTCGAATCGTCTACGCCCTAGACAAACCAAATCCGTCAACTTCCTCAAACACTTCCCCTTAGCTTTTACAAGGATATATATACCTTAAATACATAATAAAATATCTATATAAGTTCAGTAATTTAACATATCAAACTAAACATGATATTGGTAAAAATTACCAAAAATGTTTGAAACAGAAATTCTGGACAGCATCACTGTCTGGTGTTGTGACTCAGATTTGAAGATGAAAAAGCACAAACTAGACTGTGTGGTCTTCTTTACAGTTGTAGATGAGTATCTTAGCGTTTCAGAATATCTTGAATCACCCCCATATCAATTTTGTACAAAAGGTTATGCAGAATATCTTGAATCATCCCCATATCAATTTTGTACAAAATGTTATGCTAAACTTACTAACAGTAGTATATGGAGGGTTTGTAAAACAGAAAATCTGGGAAGCACCTTCCCTGTATTTTATCACCTATATTCGGGTAATCAAAAGACAAACCAGATTTAGGTTCCTTCATAAGAGTTATATATCTATGAATTAGCTTTCCAGAAAGTCTTACATCACTTAAAACAGAACTCTATACAAAAAGATATGAAGAAACAACTAATAGCTGTCTAGTTTAAAAACGAGTTTAGTAACTTCCCACAAAAGAGAGGAGCAACTTGAGTTTCACCAAGAACGAATTTTGCTGGTTGGTTTAGTGGAAATTTATGGTGGTTTCCATGAAGTTTTCAGGTGATAATAAGGAGAGAGGGTAGGGGTTTTTTTTTGTTGAAAGAATAAAAATGGGGAGTTTGTGGAAGACTAAGTCAATCAAAGTTATCTTTAAAATTTTTGGATATATATGAAATAAAAATGGCTGCCCAACTACTAAATATCCTTAGATAAATACAAGGTTGGCAGCCCAAAAATTTAATTATAATATATTTAATAATAATTCATCAAAATAATATTAAGTGTTACATATAGCAACAACATGGAACTTCTTTATCAATATTAACACAACCTAAAGTAAGGAATTTTCATGTATTATAAATTTCACGTTTAGGAAGTGCGAAGTAAAAATATTTGCTCATTATAAAGATGCTCAATCAAAAATGCAAATATTAGTAAAAATTTGGGGTGTTACAACTCTCTCCCCTTTAAATAAATTTCGTCACGAAATTTACCTGGTACTAGTCCCTAAACAAATATGGATATTGAACTCGCATATCCTATTCTCGCTCCCAGGTAGCTTCTTCGCCAGAATGATTTTTCCAAAAAAATTTCACTAAGGGGATGATCTTGTTTCTAAGCTCCTTTAACTCACGTGCTAAGATTTGGATTGATTCTTCTCCATATGTCAAATCAGGATTGACCTCAATTATCATTTTATGGAGAGATTGAGAGTAAAAGCACGAAGGGTGATGTCGTGCCATTATTATTATTTCATGGTGAGGTTGAGGGTGAAAGCACGAAGGGTTATGTCGTGTAGTTTATATTCATTATGTTTATCCGTCTCATTGGCTGAAGGTTTATTGACTATTTCATGTTGTCATTCCCTGTTGTAGTCACCGTATTTTGTAACCCTTTTGCATTTCCCCTCCCAATAGTACATGTTAAATCCTTATTTGTTGTTATGTTATGCGTATATTTTCGTATGTACAGGTTTAATTACGTGGGTGTCTTGTCATAGCCTCGTCACTACCTTATCGAGGTTAGGTTCGACACTTACGGAATACATTGGGTCGGTTGTACTCATACTATATTCTGCACTTCTTGTAATTATTTTGGTACTGGTCCCATCTATCCGTGAGGCGCATCAGCGCGGATTAGCTTATTTGGAGACTTGAGGTAGATCTGCTGGCATCCGCAGACCTTGAAGTCCCCTTCCTCCTTCCTTATTTAATGTTCATCTCATTCGAGACAGTTGTATTTATTTCAGACTTTATTTGTAGAAGCTCGTGTACTTGTGACTCCAGATCCATGTTGTACTAGATATTGGATTTTTATGTTATTTCGTACTTCATTTTAGCTTGATTTCTATCTGATTGGTTAAATTGTTCAAAGAGTTTTAAATTAGTAAAGGAATTACTCTAACGGTAGCTTGCCTAGCAAGTGAAATGTTAGGCGTCATCACGGTCCCGAAGGTGGGAATTCTGGTCGTGACAAGTTGGTATCAGAGTACTAGGTTAGCTACGTCTCATGAGTCACGAGCAGGCTTAGTAGAGTCTGGAGGATTGGTACAGAGATGTCTATACTTATCTTCCATAGGCTACGGAGTTTAGGAACAATTTCACTTCTATTCATCTTTGTCGTGCGATTTTATTCTCTCATTGATAATTGAACTCTTCTACTCTTGTTCTCTAGAAGATGGCAAGAATGCGTACTGCATTTTCAGCTGGACAGCAGGCGGAGCCCCCAGTAGCAGCTCCTGCTAGGGGCAGAGGACGAGGCTGAGGTCGCGCAAGAGGCCGAGGCAGAGCTCAGCTTAGAGCTCGAGCAGCAGCACCAGCAGTGGAACCTCAGGTGGATTTTGATGAGGAAGTTCTAGCTCAAACTGTACCTGTTGGACCAGCTCAGGTCCCGTAGGAGTTCATTGCCACTCAGTGCTTCAGGACGCTTTAGTCCATTTAGTGGGCCTTATAGAGAGTGTGGCCTAGGCCGGTACATTTCTTGTGGCACCAACCGTCTCTCAGGCAGGGGGAGTAGCACAAACCCCCATTACTCATACTCCGGAGTAGATGGCTCCCCAGTATCAGACTTCAGCAGCCAGTTGAGGTAGCTCAGCCAGTTGTTACGGCCCAGGCCGGTGATAGTCCCGCCATGTCTTCTGAGGGCTTATTGCGATTGGACATGTTTACTAAGCTCTTTCCAATTCACTTCAGTGGTGTACCTTCTGAGGACCCATAGGATTATCTTGGCTGCTGCCATGAGGTGCTGCGGAACATGGATATAGTTGAGACCAATGAGATTTTGCTGTGTTTCAGATGACGGATTCCGCCAAGAGGTGGTTGAGAGATTACATGTTGACCAGACTAGCTGGGTCGCCTACACTTACTTGGGAGCAGTTCTCACAGCTATTTCTAGAGAAGTTTCTCCCTATCATACTAAGAGAGGATTACCACAGGCTGTTTGAGCGCCTTCAGCAGGGCAGTATGACTGTTACTCAGTATGAGACCCGTTTTGTGTATTTAGCCCGTCATGCTCTTTTTTTGCTTCCTATTGAGTGAGAGAGGGTGAGAAGGTTTATTGATGTACTCACTCACCCTATCAGGATACATATGGCCAAGGAGACCGAGGGTGAGATTTCCTTTCAGACGGCTGCTAATGTTACTAGGCGGATTGAGGTGGTTCTTGCACAAAAGAGAGGGAAGGGGTATGATAAGAGGCCTCATTATTCCGGTGGGTTCAGTGGCACCTCGTTTGGAGGCAGGGGTAATTTTGGTAGAGGCCATCTTCCTAGGACGTTTCACTCAGCGCTCCAAGTCATTTCACTCAGTGCTTCAGATGGTCGTGACCCTCATATGTCTCATCCCGATCAACTGGCCTATAGTACACCACTAGCTCCTATTAGTGCACCTCCTCTACAGATTTTACAGGGTGGTTACTTAGGTCATCAGGGTCAGCAGTCACACCAACCGAGATCCTATTATACTTATGGTGATTCGAGGCACATTGCTAGATTTTACCCTCAGGCACCAGGCAACTTATAGCAGCAGGATTCTCGTGCCATGGTCCCGGCACTGGCTGCTTCACCGCCCGCTCAGCCAGCGAGAGGTGGAGGTCAGGCCATTAGACATGGAGGTTAGGCTGTTAGAGGTGGAAGCCAACCAGTTAGAGGCCGTCCCTGGGACACGATTCATAGTGGTGGGGCCCAGCCCCAATTTTATGCCTTTCCAGTAAGGCTTAAGGCTAAGTCATCTGACGTTGTTATCACAGTTATTATCCCAGTTTTCCATAGAGATGCTTTAGTTATATTTGATCTGGGCTCTACTTATTCTTACGTGTCATCCTACTTTGCTTCAAATCTGGTTGTGCCTCATGATTCTTTGAGTGCTCCTGTTATGTGTCCACACCTGTCGGAGATTCTATCATAGTAGATCGTGTCTATCATTCGTGTTTGGTTACTATTAGGAGTCTTGAGACTAGCATAGATCTCCTACTTCTCGATATGGCAGATTTTGATGTCATCTTAGGTATGGATTGGCTGTCACCTTATCATGCTGTATTGGATTGTCATGCCAAAATGGTGACCTTAGCCTTGCCGGGGTTGCCTCGATTAGAGTGGAAGGGGACTACTGGCCATTCTACCAGCAGGGTTATCTCTTATGTGAAGGCTCGGCGGCTGCTTATGACTCGGGAGAGAGTGTCTGGTGCTACTTTTGACGAGGTGGTTGACATTGGTCAGCAGATAGAGATGGTCCGTAGCTAGGAGCATGGAGAGAGGGAGTCCAAGAGGCCTCAAGGTTCGGGTGGTTTCGGTGGTGTACCTTCTGGGGGGAAGTCCTACCACAGCAGGGGTCGTCCTTATAGGCATGCTCAGATGGCTCGTCCAGTCCACCGTGGTGTATCATCCAGCCATGGTTCATACAGTTCTCATCAGGGTCAGTCATCTCTCAGTGCCCTTCCAGCTCAAAGTTCGTCTCATGCACCATCAGTTCAGGGTTCGTCTGCACCGAGTTCTTTTAGCAGGTATCCTGGTTCTCGGGGCCCGGCCCAGTCCCCACCACCATTGTCAGATCGGAGTTTCTACGAGTGTGGGGAGCTTGGTCATACCAGGAGGCAGTGTCCCCGCTTCTTGGGAGGTCCAGTTCAGCAGAGGAGTCAGGCTACGACTTCAGCACTAGTTACTTCACCTGACCATGAATGCAACATCACAAACTCTACGGTCGGCATAACTCTTCTGCCTGGACTGAGCTATGCGAAGTCGATCCTGAATAATCTTGACCTTATCCAAGGTATCCTGTACTCAGTCTGTGCCCAACAACCGAGCCTCTCCCGGTTCGAACCACCCAACTGGCGAATGGCATCGCCTTCCGTATAATGCCTCATATGGAACCATTTGAATGCTCGACTGGTAACTATTATTATAAGCAAACTCCGCAAATGGCAAGAAATGATCCCAAGAACCTCCAAAGTCTATAACACAAGCGCGAAGCATATCCTCCAATATTTGAATAGTGCGCTCTGACTGCGTGTCCGTCTGAGGATAGAATGCGGTGCTCAGCTCAACCTGTATACCCAACTCACGCTGTACTGCCCTCCAGAAGTGTGAGGTGAACTATATACCTTGGTCAGATATAATAGACACGGGCACACCGTGAAGACAGACGATCTTCCGGATGTAAATCTCTGCCAACCGCTCTGAGAAATAGGTAAATGCCACAAGAATGAAATGCGCTGATTTAGTCAGCCTGTCCACAATGATCCAAACTGCATCGAACTTCCTCTGAGTCTGTGGGAGTCCAACAAAAAAATCCATAGTGATACGCTCCCACTTCCACTCAGGAATTTCTAACCTCTGAAGTAAACTACCAGGTCTCTGATGCTCACACTTTACCTGGTGGCAATTTAGGCACCGAGCTACATAGGCAACTATGTCTTTCTTCATCCTCCTCTACTAATAATGCTGCCGCAGGTCCTGGTACATCTTCGCAGTGCCCGGGTGAATAAAATACCGAGAACTGTGAGCCTCCTCAAGGATCAACTCACGAAGCCCATCCACATTAGGCACACAAATACGACCCTGCATCCTCAAAACTCCGTCATCTCCAACAGTAACCCGCTTGGCACCACCGTGCCGCACTGTGTCTCTAAGGACAAGTAAATGAGGATCGTCATCCTGTCAATCTTTGATGCGCTCAAACAAAGAAGACCGAGCAACTGTACAAGCTAGGACACGGCTGGGCTCAGAAACATCCAACCTCACGAACTGGTTAGCCAAGGCCTGAACATCTAATGCAAGCGGCCTCTCACCAACTGGAATATATGCAAGGCTACCCATACTGACTGACTCTCTACTCAAAGCATCGGCCACCATATTGGCCTTCCCGGGATGATACAATATGGTGATATCATAGTCTTTCAATAGTTCAAGCCACCTCCTCTGCCTCAAATTGAGTTCCTTCTGCTTGAATAAATACTGCAAGCTCCGATGATCAGTGAATACCTCACATGGCACGTTGTAAAGGTAGTGCCTCCTAATCTTCGGCGCGTGAACAATGGTCGGTAGCTCTAGATCATGAACAAGGTAATTCTTCTCGTGAACCTTCAGCTGCCGCGAAGCATATGCAATAACCTTGCCACCCTGCATCAATACCGCACCCAGACCAATACGAGATGTGTCACAATATACTATATAAGATCTTGAACCTGTGGGTAACACCAATACCATTGCCGTAGTCAAAGCAGTCTTGAGCTTGTGAAAGCTCGCTTCACACTCGTCTGACCACCTGAACGGGGAACCCTTCTGGGTCAATCTGGTCAACGGGGCTGTTATGGATGAAAACCCCTCCACATATCGACGGTAATAGCCCACAAACCCAGGAAACTACAAATCTGTAACTGATGTGGGTCTAGGCCAGTTCTAAACTGCCTCAATCTTCTTAGGATCCACTTGAATACCCTATACTAATACAACGTGACCCAAGAAAGCAACTGAACTTAACCAAAACTCGATTTTGAGAACTTAGCATATAACTGATTGTCTCTCAGAGTCTGAAGAACGATCCGAAAGTGCTGCTCATGCTCCTCTCGACTGTGGGAGTAGATCAAGATATCATCAATAAATACAGCCACAAAGGAATCCAAGTGGGGTTTGAACATCCGGTTCATCAAAACCATGAATCCTGCTGGGGCATTTGTCAGCCCAAATGACATCACTAGAAACGCATAATGCCCATGCCGAGTGCGAAAAGCTATCTTAGGAACATCAGATGCCCTAATCCTCAATTGATAGTAGCCAGATCTTAAATCAATCTTTGAAAATACCTTGGCACCCTGAAGCTGATCAAATAAATCATAAATCCTCGGCAATGGATACTTGTTCTTGATGGTGACTTTGCTCAACTGCCAATAATCTATACACATCCTAATCGATCCATCTTTCTTCTTCACAAACAATACAGGTGCACCCCAGGGAAAGACACTAGGTCTAATGAAGCCCTTATCAAGCAAATCTTGCAACTGCTCCTTCAATTCTTTCAACTCTGGCGGAGCCATGCGATATGGCGGAATGGAAATAGGCTGAGTGCCCGGAGCCAAATCAATGTAGAAATCAATATCCCTGTCGGGTGGCATCCCTGGCAGGTCTGCAGGAAACACCTCTGGAAACTCACGAACAACCGGCACCGAATCCCTGGAAGGAACCTCCATACTAGAATCGCGGACATAAGCCAAATAAACTAGACATCCCTTCTCGACCATATGCCGAGCCTTCACATAAGAGATAATCCTGCTGGTAGAATGGCCAAGATTCCCACTCCACTCTAATCGAGGCAACCCCTTCAAGGCTAAGGTCACCGTCTTGGCGTGACAATCTAATATAGCATGATAAGGTAACAACCAATCCATACCCAGTATGACATCAAAATCAACCATATCGAGTAGTAGAAGATCTACACGAGTCTCAAGACTCCAAATGGTGACCACACACGAATGATAAACATGATCGACAACAATAGCATCTCTCACTGGTGTGGACACATACATAGGAGTACTCAAAGAATCACGGGGCACAACCAAATAGGAAATAAAATAGGATGACACATAGGAGTAAGTAGATCCTAGATCAAATAGAACTGAACCATCTCTACTGCAAACTGAAACAGTACCTCTGATAACAGCGTCAGATGACTCAGCCTCAGGCCTGGCTAGAAAAGCATAACATCGGGGCTAGGCCCCACCACCCTGAACTACGTCCCTAGGACAACCTCTAACTGGCTGGTCTCCACATCTAACGGCCTGACCTCCTCCTCTAATAGTCTGGCCCCTACCTTTGGCTGCCTGACCCATGCATCTGGTTTGCTGGGCAGGTGGTACAGCAACTGGTGCCGGAACCATGGCACGAGAACTCTGATGCTGTGAGCTGCCCGTTGATCGAGGGAAAAATCTAGCAATGTGCCTCGGATCAACACAAGTATAACATAACCTCGACTGCTGTGACTGCTGACCCTGAAACTGACCTTGTCGACCTGAATAACCACCCTAATAACTCTAGAGTGGAGGTGCACTAATAAGAGCTGGTGGTGCACTATAGGCTAGCTGGTCGGAATAATACATCTGAGGGTCAATACCACATGAGGCACTGTGGGATGCCTAGAGCGCTAAATGAAACGGCCTGGGAGGATGGCCTCTACCAAAAGTACTCCTGCCTCTAGATGAGACACCGCTGAACTCACCGGAATGACGAGGTCTCTTGTCAGACCCATGACCTCCCTGAGTAAGAACCATTTTGACTCGTCTGGCGACATTAGCAGCCGCCTGAAAAGAAATCTCACTCCCAATCTCCTTAGCCATCTGCCATCTGATAGGCTGAGCAAGTCCATCAATAAACCTCCTCACCCTCTCTCTCTCTCGGTGGGAAGCATAAGAATAGCATGACGGGCCAAATACACAAAACGGGTCTCATACTGGGTAACAGTCATACTGCCCTACTGGAGACGCTCAAACTAATGGTGACGCTTCTCTCTCAATGTGATAGATAGAAACTTCTCTATAAAGAGCTGAGAGAACTGGTCCCAAGTAAGAGTAGGCGACCCAGCTGGTCTGGTCAACAAGAAATCTCTCCACCATTTCTTGGCGGAACCAGTCATCTGAAATGCAGAAGAATCGACCCCATTAGTCTCCACTATACCCATGTTTCGTAGAACCTCATGATAGCTGTCAAGATACTCCTAGGGTTCCTCTGAAGGAGCACCACTGAAGTGAACAGGAAAGAGCTTGGTAAACCTGTCCAATCTCCATAAAGCCTCAGAAGACATAGCTGACCCATCTCTGACCTGTGCCGCAATAACTGGCTGAGCTGCTGGAGCCTGAAACTAGGGTGCTATCTGCTACGGAGCAGGAGTTGTGGGAGTCTGGGCTCCTCCTCCAGCCTGAGAGACTGCTGGTGCCATGGGAAATACGCCATTCTGGGACACACTCTCCATAAGGCCCACCAAACGAATCAAAGCATCCTGAAGTACTGGGGTAGCAATGAACCCCTCCGGAACCTGAGCTGGTCCGGCAGGAACAGTCTGGGCTGGAACCTCCTCGCCAAGCTCTATCCGAGGCTCCACTGATGGGGCTGCTGCCCGGGCTCTAGGCTGAGCCCTGCCCCTGCCTCGGCCTCTGGCACGGCCTCGGCCTCGACCTCTGCCCCGCGTAGGAGCTGCCACTGGAGGCTCTGGCTGCTGCTCAACTGAGGAAGCAGTACGTGTTATCGCCATCTGCGAGAGAATAAGAATAGAAGAGTTCAATCAGCATTGAGAAAGCAAAATCGCACGACAGAGAAGAATAGAAATGAAACTTGTTCCTAAACTTCATAGCCTCTGGAAGATAAGCACAGACGTCTCCGTACCGATCCTCCAGACTCTACTAAGCTTGCTCGTGAATCGTGAGACCTAGGCAACCTAGGGCTCTGATACCAACTATCACGACCCAAAATTTCTCACCGACGGGACTGTGATGGCACGTAACATTTCACTTGCTAGGCAAGCCAATGTTAGAGAATCATTAAACCAATTCCTTATTCCCATTCAGTAATTAACAATAATTAACTAAGATGAAATATAATAAGTGCGGAATATCATAAAACTATATTAATTACTACCACCCGGATCTAGAGTCACAATTCACAAGCATTCTAGAATTTACTACAAGTAATAGTCTAAAGAAATACAACGGTCTGAATGAAAGAAACAATAGAACAGAAAAGATAGACGGAGACTTCAAGGTCTTTGAACGGCAACAGATCTACCTTGAGTCTTCGGATAGAGGACCAATAGTAAAATCTCGATCAACCTGAGCCGGTATCAAAATTTGCACAGAAAGTCTAGAGTGCAGTATCAGTACAACAGACCCCATGTACTGGTAAGTGTCGAGCCTAACCTCGACGAAGTAGTGACGAGGCTAAGGCAAGGCACCTACAAATCAACTTGTATAATTTAACAGTGTATATACAAATAACATAAATGAAGAACTAAACAGGAAATGTCGGGAGGGGAACATGCTGATGGGAATAAAAGATAAAGAACTACAACAGAATGATCACCGGAGCAGTCAATATACCATGAATCAACATGAATAGTGAATACAGTAAGGAAAAATGCACGGCATCACCCTTCGTGCTTTTACTCTCAATCTCACCATATAATTAATAGAAACGGCACGGCATCACCCTTCGTGCATTAACCCTCATATCATGGCACGACATCACCCTTCGTGCTTTTACACTCACAATATGGCACGACATCACCCTTCGTGCTTTCACACTCACAATATGGCACGGCATCACCCTTCGTGCATTAAGACTCACAATATGGTACGACATCACCCTTCGTGCATTAACACTCTCCTTTACCATAATGCAATGTATAAATAACAACAGGGAGATAGAATAACAAGTACAAACCTTACTTCAACATTTGGTTCCATAATATATATCTCAACTTTTAAATAAATACTCGATTACCAATAGAAAATCCGTAAACATGATAATGACGATCAATTTAACAGCACTAGTATAAACATGTAGCAATTAGGCATAGGAAGAGACAATATAAGAAAACAGAAGAAACATAGAAAAACAGGTAAATTGGCGGCGCATAAGTACTCGTCGCCTCACATATACGCTGTTCACTTGAATTTCACTTAGCAAGTAATCTAAGGTTCCTAATTCCCTCAAGTCAGGGTTAGACACAACACATACCTCGCTTCGAAGGGCACTTAATTCTCAATCACAACTTTTCCTTTGGAATTCACCTCCAAACCACTCGTATCTATTCAAAAATGACTCAATAATATCAAATATTGCTAAAGAAATCAATTATATTGCATGAATTAAATTTCCCAATATATAATAAGTTTTGGAATCCGACCTCAAATTGAGGCCTAAATCCTCAAATTCCCGAAATCCCTAGTTTCTACCCTAACCCCTAATTCTACCATGAAAACTCTAGATTTTAGGTTGAATTCTTGTAAAATGAAGTAAAAGATTGAAAGAAACAAGTTAAGGAACACTTACCTATGATTTGGGGAAGAAAATATCTTTGAAAAATCGCCCTAGGCCTCCTATTAAATGAACTCACTGCCCGGCGACCTTCGCACCTGCAGTGCTTTGGTCGCACCTGTGCATCCGCACGTGCGGACAGGACGTGCGCTTCTGCGGAAAAGGACTGGGCCAACTGGGGCCGCACCTACGGACAGGGTTCCGCTTCTGCGATCCCGCTCCTGCAGAGAAAAGTCTGCATCTGCGAAAAAATAAAGTCCAGTCCTGGGTCGCACCTGCGGGGCTATCGCTCGCACCTGCGACCAAAGGCTCCCAAGTGTGGGCACACCAGATTTGGTGCACCAGCAGCCTTGTTGAGGTTTGAACTCAACTAGCGTATCGCCCGAATGGCACCCGAGCCCTCGGGGCTCCAAACCAAACATGCACGCAGGTGTAAAAATATCATACGGACTTGCTCGCGCGATCAAATCGCCAAAATAACACCTAGAACTACGAATTTAGCACTAAATCAAATGAAATTCTCAAGAACACTTTAAAGTTACTATTTTCTCAATCGAAGGTCTGAATCACGTCAAATCAACTCCGTTTCTCACCAAATTTTACAGACAAGTCTTAAATATCCTAATGAACCTGTACCGGACCCCGAAACCAAAATACGGACTCGGTACTAACAATGCCAAGCATCAATCATTTCTTAAAAACAAATAATTTCCAGACTTTTAATTTTCATCAAAAATTTATAACTTGAGCTAGGGACCTCCAAATTCGATTTCGGGCATATGCTCAGGTCTTATAATTCGATACGGACCGACCGGGACCGTCCAAAATATTGACCGAAGTCAACTAAAATTAACATTTAAGGCATAAATTCTTATTTTCATCGATTTTCAACATAAAAGCTTTCCGGAAACCTGCTCGGACTACGCACGCAAATTGAGGAGGGTAAAAATGAGATTTTTAAGGCTTAAAAGAGCAGATTCGAATTCTAAAACATAAGATGACCTTTTGGGTCATCACACTACCATCCGACCAATTTTCATTATATGATGCCATTATTCAAAAACTAAGAAAATAAGCAAGAAAACCAACAAGAAAAGTAAAAAAAGATAAGAAAATTATTACACAAATATTCACAAGTTTGGACCAAAGCACGTACACTTAGGTCTCAAACAACCTAAATATGCGAAATTATTCCCCAGCAACGGCGCCAGTTTTGATGACTTCCAAATCCACTACTAAAAAGTAAATGGATACGGTCACATACAATATAATTTATTCAACTATGAGTCGGGGTCGAATTCTACAGAGAACAATATGTAGGCAATTAGGCTATGAGAGAATTATCACTTATTATGCTAAGCCAAACCCTTAGAAAGGTTTTGAGAAAATATTTATAACTAACTGAGAAAATGTAAACTAACCTAGAAAGCAAGTAAAATGATCAATGGCTACAAGCATGGATGCATTGGGAATTACACTCAAGTAACGATCCAATGTATTTCACGATTTTACAAATATGGGCGAGTTTATGTTAATTAGCCTCGGGTAATAATTCTATATTAGCTTCTTTCGAAGACTAACAAGACTTCTTAATTGAATTATCCCTAAAACAATTAAGAGATTAAGCATACCCGAATATGGCTGCAAGTAGTTCAATCCTATCCCTAGGTAGAATCTATAAAGTGAGGATTAACGCCTCAAGTTCTTGTTAATTAATCTTTCCCAACCCCAAATTATCTTTCCCAAAATTAATTCGAAGTGAATGGGCGAGTCCTAGGGTTAGCTAATCCCTTTAGAAATATTAAAGAATAAGAATAATTAAAAAAATAATAACTCACTTCATAATAAATAAAAATTATTCACTACATAATCACAACAAAATATTTAATCCACACTTTAAATAAGAATATCCTCATAAACAAGATTCAAGTATTGAAAAAAATACTACACACTTAGATATACAATACAAAGTAAAGAAATGAAAAAATGAACAGAAATGGGTAAGAAACTCTCAACCAAAAGTTTCAAATCTTCAAGTCCTAAGTGTGTGTGCAAGAACCCTAGCTCCAAAACTTGACAAAAGCTGCCCAAGATGCCAAAGTTTTGCCAAATAGGTGTTTCCAATAAGCTAGGTCGTGTATTAAATGGTTTGGGGGTCAAAAACATAAAATTCCATAACTGCCCAGTTTTTTTGCCCTTTTCTTCTTCGCGTTCGCTATCATACCTTCGCGTTCACGAAGGTTTGTTTTATGCAGCTTCGCGTTCACGATCTATCCTTCGCGTTCGCGAAGGTTTGTTTTCTGCAGCTTCGCATTCACGATCTCTCCTTCGCGTTCGCGAAGGGTTGGCTTCCTGCTGCTTCACGTTCACATTACATCTTCACGTTCGCGAAGGGTAACTCACTAGGCAGATTTCCATTGTTCATTTTAGCTCCTTTTTGACTCGTTTTCACTTGGTTTCTTCACGTTCATTTCTCAATCACATAGAACCTGTAAAATAGAAGTATATGAAATTAAACACACAATTTTAACAATCAAACATAGAAAAAATCTAAGATTAAAAATGAGATAAGTTTGTAAAATACCCACTTATCATGAGCACAGGTACCTACTAAGTGCGAGTGCCGAGTGATTGAGAATATTGAGTGATTGGGAGGTGCTGAGTAACTGAGCGTTCTGAGGGAGGTTGAATACCTTGAGAGCATGAGCATATGAGTTTATCATTGTAGTGCATTACATTTACATGCATACTTGGCATGTAGGCATATAGATTCATTTCCTTATGTTGTACGGTATTGTGACATTCATGACTTCACATGCACATTGACATGCAGGCATAGATATGTTACTTTCCTCATGCTATCGAAGATTGAAACATCTTATCTGTTGTTGAAAGTTTTTGGGAGGAATCACAGATTTCTGACTTACTTATACTTTGGTAATTTTGGTGAAAGATTTGGGTTTTATTTCTAACTTACCTATTTTCCGTAACTGTGAACGAGATGAGCATCATATCCTTGAGTTATTTCTTATACTACTTTTACTATGTTGTTATGAGTTGTGGTTGTCTATTAGTGTTGGACTCTGACTGTTGTCCAAGATCGTCACTGCTTTCAACCTGAGGTTAAATTTGTTAATTATTGAGTACATGGTGTCGGTTGTACTCATACTACACTTCTGCACCTTGTGTACAAAATTTTGGATGATGACATTACTGTGTATGGCGGGAGCTGGAATTGAAGATGTACCTGTATTCCGGTCATAGCTGCCTCTCGTTCTTGGTAGCTTTTGAATTATTAATCCGTTCATGTATATTTCAAACAGATGATGTATTTATTTCATACCAGCTTTGTAAACTCTAAATCTTAGAAGCTCATGATTTGTACTACCAGTCCTTGGGGATTCTTTGTATAAAAGTTTAGATATATTATCATTATTTATTTTCTCAGTAAATATCATTTGAAATTGGATTATTGTTAAAATGACTTACCTTGCTGGTTGAGGTTAGGTTCCATCACGAATAGTTGGATTTTGGGTCATGACAAGTTGGTATCAGAGCTCTAGGTTCATAAGTTCTATGAGTCATAAGCAAGTGTCTAGTAGAGTCTTGCAGATCGGTATGATGACGTCTATACCTATCTTCGAGAGGCTATAGGGCATTTAGGATAAACTTCCCTTCTTTCTTTCTTTATCGTGCGGTATTGATTCATCTTGAGGTGTATCAGTTTGAATTCCTTCCACTCACTCATATGTGTACGTGAGCGCTCGGTATCAGTTGTGTATAAACTGCTTGTGGATTCCATGGATGAGGTGCATGATGTGTTTTTTGTGTTTTGGTGATGGGCCAGTCTAGAGGACTTGAGGCCTGGTTTGGACCTCAGCTCAGGCTCGGTAGTTTCAGTCGTGTGGGCATGTGCTTTTGGAATTATATGTCCAGTGGTCCTATGAGTAGGACTGGTGGCTCGATGAGTGGTTGGATGGCTATATGATGAGTAGGATGTGACTGCGGAATGTGTTAAGATGGTTTGAACATGATTGGAAGAGTTTGTTCGAGATGTGAAAAGGGCTATTGGATGTTCAATTTCTGTGGATGTGTTGTACAGTCTTGAGTTGTGAGTGTTTTGACGGACTCTTTCATGTTGTTCATTTTTGGAATGAAGTAGATTCTCATGTCTTGTTGATGGGTTCAGACTCAGATAGATTAAGTATTGCGTAGTTGTGGTTGTGAAAGGGCGTAGAGAGATTCCAGTTTGAGGCTAAGTAGGTGGTTTATCTCCTGCGATATGTTCTAAGGTTATGCGATTCTTATGTCGATTGAGGAAAGTTTCTTCTACCGGTGTGTTATAGGTGTTGCGATTTGGATTTGGATTGGTTGAGAAAGTTGACTCGACTGTCACGAGGATGAATGCGAGCTTAGCAGATAAATTGAGGTATTATATAGTTTGTGTTACACGAGCTTATGAAGGATTTAGTTGAATCTCATTGTGATATTATGGCAGTAATAGATTATGGGTATCGTGAGTTATCAAATATTTTATTCTATGGCTTTGAGTTAAGTGAGGGATCTGCTACCGATGATTTGATTGCATAGTTACGTGTTGTTTTGGTTTCGGTCTGAAGCATACTTGTGGATCAGTTATCTAGCAGATGGCGGCTTTGAGGATGACTTAAGCAAGGAAGTTTGTAGATATGGGTTATATTACACTTTATGAGTGTATGGATATCATGGAATGATTTGAGTTGTTATTCGTGAAGGATGTAAGGCGCATGGAGTAGGAATTTACTCGGCTGCTTAAAGTTGTGGATTACTTCTTTGGGTGTTGTCGTGCTAATGGGGCACATGTTGTTCGGCCCATTTGGGTCGTCCAATTGAGAATTGAGCATAGTGGATGAATCTCTAGAAGGTTATAATGGATTCAGGATCTGTATGTTGCAATTGAGAATTTTCCTGATTTGTATATAGCTAAGATCTGAGATTTACATTGGATGGTACCGGGACTTGCGATATTTCTGTATCATTATGGATTCTACATTTAGTATTATGAAGGTGAAGGAAATGGTTTTAGATTCACATAAGGTCTCTTTAGAGTGGGTTTCTCGATTGTTATACTTTCGGGGTGCTTAAGAGGGAATACAAAGGCTTATTGGCCTTAGGGCAGTGTGGTTTTATGCTAGGATCTCTTGTGGTGAGCTTTGGGTAAGGATCGTGGTGTTCGGGCAAGGAGGAGTATCAACTTGAGGGTAATTCGGAAAGAACTCGGAGAAATTGGACAACTTGGTAGTAGCTTGGATCAGCACGGTAATGGATATGATCGGTTCTTTGGTTACTTATGATGTGGTGAGTCTCTACAGGTGTTTTGTGGCAATACTCTTGGGTTTGGCGACCTGCGTGGCTTGGTTGAGTTAGAGAGATTCAGTTCTGATGGCTTGGTTATGTGCAAATGAGTTTCGAAGAGTTCTCGATGGTTTTTACAACGGTTTGAGATGGATATTTCCTACCGGCGTGAGGAGCATGTTGCATATTATGATTTTCTCCTGGATAGGATCAAATGGAAGGTTTCTGACTGATTGGGTATGTATTTTGCTGGTGACTCAGAGTTGATTATGAGATTCTCGTGCATTTCATATGATGGCATGATAGATGCGGTGTGTTGTGTGGGATTGATACTTGCATGTGCAAGGTCACGGTTCAGTTTTGAAGGGAAGATCATGAATTCTTAGACAACATGGATGGTTTCAGATAACTAGATGAATGCCATTACTACTTGGTATTTCTTGAGAAGGGTGCATAATTCAGAAGATGCATTGTGTTTTGACTTATGTATGCTTCGTTGGTATTGCAGTACTCGCCTAGTTGATCGACTGCTGATGTTCAGATTTTTGCTATGTGGCATGGAAGAATTATAGAATTATTTCTCGTGAGGATGATTATATATGAGAGATGTGTTAGTCATTCAAGTGGTGGAGTTGGGATCGGCTATGGTGATTCATGTGTTCTATGGATTTGGGGACTGGAAGTCCTCAGAAGCAAGTTGTTTTAGTGTTGCGGACTGTGAAAATGTGGCTAGAGTTAGCTAGATGGTAGTACGTGCTATGGTTAGGTCATTGTGGACTTTTAGAGGGCTATTTATCCATTTGGGGATGACCGAAGTTGATTTGGGGGGCCATTGGTAGGCCCGAGGAGGATGTGTATTCCACACCGGGTCAAATTTATTGACTCCATATCGTTGAGGGATGTTCCATCCGGTTAGAATTGGTTTTATTCATATCTGATATGTTTTATGTGTTACTCTTCTAGAGTTTGTGATTTGTTGGTTATATGCACACCCGATGTGGTTCTGTTTTGGGCCTTGTAGCGGAATTCGAGTAAGGTGGTTATTGGGGTGTTAAATGATTGACTGTTCCTTAGTTATGTTCATTCCGCGATGTGGTATATTGTGTTATTTTCTTCACCATGGTTATGGTCATGCAATTGTGTACTTGATGCCGAATTACATGTTGTTGTTGATTTTGAACATTGGGGCTCGAAGTATTCCATATGGATCGGTGTTTGGATGTGTCATGTATTGCAGCGAGGTTATGGTGGGATATGATCCTTGGTGATAGATTCGTGTGTTTTGGTTCTACTATGTGTGATGGGTTCATAGCATTGCGTTTGTGGTGGTACTTGCTGAGCTTGCAGGATGATTCTTTCATTTGAGGCATTTTCTCATTTTTGGGTGCACTTATTGCTTATTGGTGCATGGATTGTACGGTTTGTGACGTGAGGTTGTATTGGCATGACAGGTCAGTGGAGTGGCTGTATTTGATGAGAGGGGGGTCATTGGACCTAGAATGGGCGCTATCAGTTTTGATTACAATATGTTTGGAAGAATAATATCGGAAATCGGCTTAAGATTTGGCTTGGGTTCTTGTCGGACGAGAGAGAGAGAGATCCATGACTTGTTGATCTGATGAGTGGTTATGAGTTTCTGTGTGATTCTTTCATCATCAGCAGTGTACGACGGTTTTGAATGAGGTTTTACTTGATATGAGGTTATTACTGGTACTGGGTTTATTTTGAGCAGCTACTGTGGTCGAGAATTATTACTACGAGTATGCGACTTGTGTGGTATATCATGTGATTACGTCTTGGGTTATGGTTATGGCTTGATACAGCTTGTTCCGACTTATACAATGTGTAGATGCAATATTCGAGTCTTGTAAGAAATTTCAGATGTTGGAAATTGGGTTCTAAGGCTTATGAGCTAAGGTTGAATTAAGGATCTTCAGTTATGTTGTGTTGTCAGGCTTATATAGATAGGGGTGGTGTGGGGTCACCCCGGGTATGTGCATGGTAAGGTTACACAGTGATTTGAAGGCTTAGGAACAACTCTTGGCACGTTCGAGGACGAACATATGATTAAGTAGGGAGAATGTAACGACCCGTTCGGTCGTTTTGAGCAATTACATTACGTTCAAATATTTGAAGTCTTGAAGGCATCGTATGGTGTATTTTAACTTGTTTGAATCATCGGTTATGGTTTTCAGGAGATCCGGAATTGATTTGGAAGAATAATTCTATATTATGAAGCTTCAAGTTGGAAGAGTTGACCAAGATTGACTTTTTGAGTATTTGATCTCGGATTGGAGTTTTAATGGTTCCCTTAGGTCCGGATGGTGATTTTGGACTTGGGCATATGCCCGGAATTTTATTTGGATACTTCTAGAAGGTTACGACACTATTTGGCGAAAGTTGGAAATTTGAAGGTTTGGAAGGATTATAAGTTTGACCAAGAGTTGACTTTGGTGATATCGAGTTCGGATTGCGGTTACGGGAATTGGAATAGCTTTGTTATGTCATTTGGGACTTGTGTGCAAAATTTGAGTTCATTTCGGGTTAAATTAATATAGTTCGGCCAAGTTTTGGAAGTTGAAAGATTCAAAGTTCATTAAGTTCGATTTGAGGCGCGATTCGTGGTTTTAATGTTGTTATGCGTGATTTGAGGCCTTGAGTAATATAGTGTTATGTTATGGGATGGTATATTTAGATGGAGTCCTGAGGGGCTCGGGTGAGTTATGGACGCGGTTCGGATCATTTTATCTCTTGTTGCATTGCTGAAGGAATTTCTGGTGCTGGTGCCGCCGCATCTGTAGAATCTTGGTCGCAGAAGCGACTTCACAAATGCGGGTTGTTCATCACAAAAGCGGGAAAAGGCTGGGTAAGGAAGGATCACAGAAGTGGAGTTTTGGAGCGCATGTACGGATGCGCAGGAGTGGTTGGCTGGAGCACAGAAAGGAGGTCTTGCGCAGGAGCGGATGACGGCTCGCACGTGCGATATCGCAGAAGCAGATATTTTGTACGCAGGTGCGAGTGTCTAGTTTTTAGCTATTTTCGTAGAAGCGGATGTGTTGTCGCAAAAGCGATGCCGTAGAAGCGGCTTGTTTGTTCGCAAAACCGAAAATGGCTTGGCAGAAGCTATAAATCGAGGGTTTTGCTCATTTTACCATATTTTGAGTTGGGAAGCTTGGATTTGGACGATTGCTTAGACAATTTTAACCATATGGATTGGGGTAAGTATTCTCTACGCGGTTTTGATTATATTTCATAAATCTATCTTCGTTTTTGGCATTAGATTAATGATTCCAAGAGAGGAATTGGGGGGGGGGGGGTGTCTAAAATTTTATAAATTGAATTTTTTAGAGTTTTGAACATCAATTCGGAGTCGGATTTGTGTGAAATTAATATGGTTGGACTCGTAATTGAACGGGTTGTTGGATTTGTGAGTTTTGTCAGATTCCGAGATACGGGCCGGGGGTTTTACCTTTTGATTGATTTTGTGGCCTTTGATTAAAGATTTAACCTTTATCGATTGAGTTTGTTTCCTTTGGAATTATTTGATGTTCTTGAGCTGCTTTTGGCTAGTTTCGATCCGTTCGGAGGTCGGTACACGAGGGATGGCATTTCTAGAGTATTGTTTAGCTTGCTCGATATTGGATTCGGCTTGTTCAAGGCAAGTAGCACTTCTAAACTTGGTGCTGAGGGTATGAACCCCTGAATATACGTGCTATGTGTTTTGCGTTGAGATGAGGCACATGCTAGGTGACGGGTGTGTGGGCATGCACCGTGTGACTTATGACTCGGTTGATTCTGTGGTACTGTGTAGGTGCCATCACATTTCTAGAGTATCTATCAATATTCAACTTCCCAAAATGTAATGCACCAGAGTGTGACTTACTCGAGAAGTTGAATACCCCGAGAGCATGAGCACATGAGTTTATCGTTGTGGTGTATTACATTGACATGCATACTTGGCATGTAGGCATATAGATGCATTTCCTCATGCTGTACGGTATTGTGACATTCATGACATCACATGCACATTGGCATGTAGGCATAGAGATGTACTTTTCTCATGCTATCGGATATTGAAACATCTTATCTGTTGTTGAAAGTTTTTGGGAGGAATCACAGATTTCTGACTTACTCATATTTTGGTAATTTTGGTGAAAGATTTGGGTTTTACTGCTATACTTCAAAAGAATGCCTATTTTTCGTAACTGTGAACGAGCTGAGCATCATATCCTTGAGTTATTTCTTGTACTACTTTAGTTATGTTGTTATGAGTTGTGGTTGGCTATCAGTGTTAGACTCTGACCGTTTTCCAATCTCGTCACTTCTTTCAACCTGATGTTAGATTTGTTATTTATTGAGTACATGTGGTTGGTTGTACTTATACTATACTTCTGCACCTTGTGTGTAAAATTTTGGATGTTGACGTTGTTGTGTATGGTGGGAGCTAGAATTGAAGATGTACCTGTATTCCGGTCATAGCTGCCTCTTGTTCTTGGTAGCTTTAGAATTATTAATCTGTTCATGTATATTTCAAACAGATGATGTATTTATTTCATATCAACTTTGTAAAGTCAAAATCTTAGAAACTCATGATTTGTACTACCAGTCCTTAGGGATTCTTTGTATAAAAGTTCAGATATATTATCATTATTTATTTTCTCAATAAATCTCATTTGAAATTGGATTATTGTTAAATTGGCTTACCTAGCTGGTTGGGTTTAGGTGCCATCACGACTAGTTAGATTTTGGGTCGTGACATTTGTAAATCTAAATCTTAGCTAGCGTTTGGCTATAGATTCCCAAATTTATTCTAAAAAATATGATTTGGGTGAAGTTTGGTTTGAAGATGAAAATGTGTTTAGACATCTGTTTTGGGTGAAGTTTGGTTTGGAAAAACATGAAACATGACTTATACCCACAAGTTTTAAAAACTATCACAAATACCCAATAATACCATTATCAATAATATTTATTATATTATTGCAAACCATAGTCCTGAACATAAATAAATTTGATACAAAATTATCATTTTTATAATGAACTACATGATACACTATCAGATGATCGAGAAGACGAAGCAACATCGTAACAAAATAATAAATGGTGGGCTCTTTTATAAAATATAAAAGTTTGGGACAATTTTTAAAAAATATAATAGTGATATTTTGGCCCAAAACCAGCTATTGAGATTTGGGATTTGAGATTTGGGATTTGGCCAAAATGTAGGCAAAATCTATAGCCAAACATGTGTTTGCCAAATAAAACCCAAGTTTATTTTGGCAAAATCTATGGCCAAACGGGTCCTTAGTTATAATGACCCAACCGGTCATTTTAACTTTTAGAACCTCCTTCCCTAAAATAAAACTCCCCGTATATGCTTTTAATGATTTATGACTTGCGGGGATGGTTGGTTCGGGATTTGGAAGTGTTTGGGTTGAAACCAGAACACTTGGTTCCTTTAGTTGGCCTTAAAGTGCTACGTTTGACTTCGGTCAACATTTTGAGAAAACGACCCCGGAATAGAATTTTGACGATTCCAACAGCTCCGTATGGTGATTTTGGACTTAGGAGCGTGTTCGGAATTTAATTTGGAAGTTCGTAGTTAAATTAGGCTTGAAATGGCTAAAATAGGAATTTAAGTTTGGAAGTTTGACCGGGGAGTTGACTTTTTGATATCGGAGTCGGAATTCAGTTCTGAAAATTTTCATAGGTCCGTTATGTCATTTATGACTTGTGTGCAAAATTTGAGGTTAATTGGACTTGATTTGATAGGTTTCGATACCGAATGAAGAATGTTGAAAATTTTAAGTTTCATTAAGCTTGAATTGGAGGATGATTCATGGTTTTAGCATTGTTTGATGTGATTTGAGGTTTCGAATAAGTTCGTATGATGTTTTAGAACTTGTTGGTATTGTTGGTTGAGGTCCCGAGGGGCTCGGGTGAGTTTCGGACGGCTAACAGATCATTTTTGGCTTTTGGAACATTGCTAATAGCTGCTGAAAATTTTCTTCTGATTTCCTTATACGCGATCGCGTGGATTGGGTTGCGATTGCGTAGGCTTAATTTTGCAGCTTAGAATTTTTTTCTATGCGATCGCGTGGGCAAATCCGTGATCGCGTAGGTTGGATTCAGTTGTGCTATGCGAACGCGTGGCTAAGGCTGCATTCGCGAAGAGGAAACGAAGCAGAAGTTGACCACGCGCTTAATGCTTCGCGTAGGCTTGCGGAGACTGTACTTCACGATCACGTGGGACATTCCGCGATCGCGTAGGGTTAATGGTTGGGCAGTAAAATTTGTGCTACGTGATCGCTTGAGAAAGTTCGCAATCGCGTAAAAGAAATCACTGGGCAGAGAGTTTAAGTTCTGAAAATGGGACTTTGTCCCATTTTTCATTTTTAACGATTTGGAGCTCGGATTTAGGCAATTTTTGGGAGAATTTCATAGAAAACAACGGGGTAAGTGTTTTTAATTCAATATTGGTTAAATTACCTGAATCCATCACTATTTTTATCATTTAATTGGTGAATTGAGTTGGAAAAGTTTGAAAACCCTCTTGGATAGATTTGAGGATTTGAGGGCAGAATTGTTATCGAAATTTAGTGATTTTGGTATGGGTATACTCTTGGTTGAGTGGGTGTTCATATTTCATAACTTTCGTTGGATTCCGAGACGTGGGTCCTACAGATGAATTTTTAATTAATTTTGGAATTTTTATTGAAAATGTAGTATTTTCTTATAGAGTTGATTCCTATAATTTTTAGTAATTGTATTGAATTATTTTTGGCTAGATTCGAGCCAGACTGAGTTGGATAATCGTGGAAAAGGCCTTCTAGTGGATTAAATTGGAGCAAGATGAGGTAAGTCTCTTGTCTAATCTTGTGAGGGGGAAATTACCCCATAGGGATTAAATTGAATAATTGTTGCTAATTGCGGGGGCTACGTACTCATGAGGTGACGAGAGTCCGTGTGTAGCTACTATTAATGCTAAAGTCCGGGTAGTTTAGGACTCAAAGCAATAATTACTTGTGTAAATTGTATTCTTTGTTTAATTAATATTATTTGATATTATATATATATATATATATATATATATATATATATATATATTGTGAATTGTTAGATAAAAATATTAAAGGATGAAAATCTGATATACTTGATTTTTCTGTTTAAATTAATTAATTGTTAAAACAAATTGTTCTCCTCCCGAATTTATCTTATAATAAAAATACTCTCTTTCCAGAGGTACATAAGAAAATGTCCTCCTTTCTTATGGAGCGGGCCGAACGCCTCGGCAGGATAGATGCATCTATGGATCGCGCCGCACGTCCCTCGGCAGTGTACACGACACTCTGAATCGGGTCGTACGTCCTCGGCAGAAATCGTGTTTAATAATATTAATTACACGATACTTTAATAGTTTATTTCAGCTTGCGAAGCTAATTGATAAATTAAAAAATCCTTAGAATTTAATGAATTATTATTATTGCTTGTTAAAGAATTAATTGTTATTCCTGTAAATGATATTTAATTGATAAATTGGAAAATTTATTTGAATTGAAGGAATTTAATTAATATATAGAGAATTGTTGCATTTGAAGGAATTTGATTATTTTCGCTGATTAAATAAATTGTTTTAAATTCTATAAATCATGCTGATTTAAATATCCTACTTGTATTTTAATTATTATTATTGACCCATAGTGAGTGTCAAAGTCGGCCATCTCGTCTCTACCAGTTCGAGATTAGGCTTGATACTTACTGGGTATATATTTTTTACGTACTCATACTACACTTGCTACACTTTTTATGCAGGACCTGAGGCAAGTACTAGTGGGGGGCCTATCGTCTTACACCCACGTTATCCAGGGGCATAGTGGTGAGCTGCCTTTCTGATCCGTTCTGTAGCTACTAGTGTCTCTCCTTGTATTTTTTTTATTCTGTCTATTTTCATTTCAGACAGTATTTGAGGTTTTGTATAATCTACTAGAGCTCATACACTTATGACACCAGATCTTGACACACACATTGGTAGAATTTGGATTTTATTATTTCTCTTGGTTTTAAATTTTGTCAATGTATGCTTAATTTATTAAGTTCGCTTGCCTAGCCGTAGTGTTGGGCGCCATCACGACCTATAGGTAAAATTGGGTCGTGACAACATGGTATCAGAGCACTAGGTTCACTTAGGTCTCACGAGTCATGAGCAAGTCTAGTAGAGTCTTGCGGATCGGTACGGAGACGTCTGTGCTTATCTTCGAGAGGCTACAGGGCTGTTAGGAATACTTCCCTTCTTTATTCCTCATCGTGCGATTCGATTTCCTTTGAGGCTTATGCCTACATTTCCTTCATATCCAAGCTTATGCGACGTGAAGCGCTTGTTATACATTGAGGATCGAGGAAATTTTTAATGGTACTATAGATGTAGTACAGGATACTTCTCCCTGTGTAATTAATTGGAATATTGTCGTCGCCTTGCGAAAGGCCGCTCTGTCATTTCAAATTAAGTATCAGTACTACCTAAGGTTTTGAAATTTGGCATTGAATGTTACGATGATTCGTGCGTTATTATCGCACAGTGTTTATGTAATGGTAGAATGCATGTTTATGTGTCACGGCAGTAAATGACTTGAAAGAAGGTTTTCTCAGTACATGATTCAGAGGTTCCATGTTTAATTCCAGCGGAGAAAAGACAATCAGACTATGAATGTTTAGGTTTGGGGTTGATGGAGTAACGAAGCTTGATATTTTCAAGTGTGGTAGAGTTCTCAATTTTGATGTGGTGTCATCGCCTTGTAAAATGCGTTAAGGTGCACCGGTATTATGGTTTTCTTCAACTCGCCTTCACGACGGGGTGTTAGGAATTTATATAGGGGAAGCAGTCGTTAGAGATCGTGGTGTGCAGTGATTCAGGATCGAAGCAACATTCCTATTATTGATGTCTCGAGAAGGATTAAATAAATTGTTTTAAATTCTATAAATCATGCTAATTTAAATATCCTAGTTGTATTTCAATTATTATTATTGACCCATAGTGAGTGTCAAAGTCGGCCATCTCGCCTCTATCACTTCGAGATTATGCTTGATACTTACTGGGTACATGTTGTTTACGTACTCATACTACGCTTGCTGCTCTTTTTGTGCAGGACCTGAGGTAAGTACTAGTGGGGGACCTATCGTCTTACACCCACGTTATCCAGGGTCATAGTGGTGAGCTGCCTTTATGATCCGTTCTGCAGCTACTAGTGTCTCTTCTTGTATTTTTTTTTTATTCTGTCTATTTTCGGTTCAGACAGTATTTGAGGTTTTGTATAATCTACTAGATGCTCATACACTTGTGACACCAGGTCTTGGCACACACATTGGTAGAATTTGGGTCTTATTATTTCTTTTGGTTTTAAATTTTTTCAATGTATGCTTAATTTATTAAGTTGGCTTGCCTAGCCGTAGTGTTGGGCGCCATCACGACCTATAGGTAAAATTGGGTCGTGACAACATGGTATCAGAGCACTAGGTTCACTTAGGTCTCACGAGTCATGAGCAAGTCTAGTAGAGTCTTGCGGATCGGTACAGAGACATCTGTGCTTATCTTCGAGAGGCTACAGGGCTGTTAGGAATACTTCCCTTCTTTATTCCTCATCGTGCGATTCGATTTCCTTTGAGGCTTATTCCTACATTTCCTTCATATCCAAGCTTATGCGACGTGAAGCGCTTGTTATACATTGAGGATCGAGAAAATTTTTAATGGTACTATAGATATAGTACAGGATACTTCTCCCTGTTTAATTAATTGGGATATTGTCATCGCCTTGTGAAAGGCCGCTCTGTCATTTCAAATTAAGTATCAGTACTACCTAAGGTTTTGAAATTTGGCATTGATTGTTATGATGATTCGTGCGTTGTTATCGCACAGTATTTATGTAATGGTAGAATGTCTATCTATGTGTCAGGGCAGTAAACGACTTAAAAGAAGGTTTTCTCAGTACATGATTCAGAGGTTCCATGTTTAATTCCAGCAGAGAAAAGGCAATCAGACTATGAATGTTTAGGTTTGGGGTTGATAGAGTAACGAAGCTTGATATTTTCGAGTGTGGTAGAGTTCTCAATTTTGATGTGGTGTCATCGCCTTGTAAAATGCGTTAAGGTGCGCCGGTGTTATGGTTTTCTTCAACTCGCCTTTACGACGGGGTGTTAGGAATTTGTATAGGGGAAGCAGTCGTTAGAGATCGTGGTGTGCAGTGATTTAGGATCGAAGCAACATTCCTATTATTGATGTCTCGAGAAGGATTAAATAAATTATTTTAAATTCTATAAATCATGCTGATTTAAATATCCTTGTTGTATTTCAATTATTATTATTGACCCATAGTGAGTGTCAAAGTCGGCCATCTCGCCTCTATCACTTCGAGATTATGCTTGATACTTACTGGGTACACGTTGTTTACGTACTCATACTACACTTGCTGCACTTTTTGTGCAGGACCTGAGGCAAGTACTAGTGGGGGACCTATCGTCTTACACCTACGTTATCCAGGGTCATAGTGGTGAGCTGCCTTTCTGATCCGTTCTGCAGCTACTAGTGTCTCTCCTTGTATTTTTTTTTATTCTGTCTATTTTCAGTTCAGACAGTATTTGAGGTTTTGTATAATCTACTAGATGCTCATACACTTGTGACACCAGGTCTTGGCACACACATTGGTAGAATTTGGGTTTTATTATTTCTTTTGGTTTTAAATTTTTTCAATGTATGCTTAATTTATTAAGTTGGCTTGCCTAGCCGTAGTGTTGGGCGCCATCACGACCTATAAGTAAAATTGGGTCGGGACATTAGTGGCTCATGACTTGTAATACCAATCCTTAGGTTGTTGTATACGAATTTAGTTTTTTTATCATTTATTTCCTAGTAACCTCATTTGAATTGTGTTCATTGTTAATTGGCTTACCTAACGGGTTGGGTTAAGTGCCATCACGACTAGTTAGATTTTGGGTCGTGACATTTGTATTTTTTATTTAAGTTAAAGAAGAAATAATAAATAAAATACTTTTTATATAAAGAAAGAAAAAAAGTGGTTCGTAAAAGCCACCAATACTAATGGTACAAACACAAAGATTCATAGTTAAATGTTGATAACTTTTTAACTTTTTGAATACAAATTTTTTATTAAAATAATTAAATTTGGAATGCGCTAATATTAAGAGTTTGAACAAAAATAAATTCTTTAATGTTGATAACAAATAAGTAAGTCCTTGAATGAACTATTTAGCAAAGAATTCAATTCAATTATAAATTCGTCATATTAGAAAAAATTATTTTTAAAGTTGTCACAACTCTTAGGGGCCGTTTGGTTTAGAAGCAAGTTATGCATATTAGTTATATCCGAATTAGTAACGCGTGAATTATAACGTAGGATTTATAATACAATAATTACGTATAATATCGAAATTATAAAGCAGGGATTAAATTACTAATTGTCTAACCTATATGTATTGATCAATTATATGCTAAAGTCACCTAGAATATCCAAACTCTTGAGCGGATTAGCCAACTTTTAAGGTTCTATTTTTTTTTCCAACAACTTTTTTTAGCGAGGTAAATAGTGGATAAGTATAAAATGGCCACTTTATAATTTTAGAAAAAAATTATATTTTTTTATTTAACCTACTTGTCATCTATATCTATCTTTTGTCAATCTAGCTATCTATATGTCTGATATTCTAAAAGCACACAACTTTTATGCGAAATATTCTCGACTTTTTTGCCAATAGAAATAAATTTCACAATAGACAAAGTTATCATTTAGTTTTGAGAATTGTGTATGACTTTAAAATTAGTTGAAATTTTGAATAATAAATATTTTATTAATTATTTGAACTATATAGAAATTTCAAATATTCAGGAATTTAAAGTCGGGTAAGATGATTAGCTACAAATATTGATTTGATAGTAAGTTCATTTTTATTTACAGTTTAAATTACAATTAGCGATCAAAACTCAAAATTCTATTTTCACACTTTATTTATCTATCAATATTTATACAATTACACAAGCACGAAACTTCAACATAAAATGTTGATTGACTTTCTTACTCTTTGTAAATAAATTCGATGTTCGATAAAACTCTAATTACAATTACTTTTTAGGACTTCGTTATTTAGTTTATTCGTTGTTTGGCCTTTCATCAGTTCTTCCTCTATTGAATTAACTAAATCGCATTACTATTCATCGTTTTCAAGAATTTATTTTTTTAATTTAAATTTCATTACACAATCATATTATTTAATACTAATATTCGTGTAATTTTCTTAAAATTGTGTACTTATTGTGTCATGACCCAAAATCTAACCATGGTCGTGATGGCGCCTATCATGTTACAAGACAAGCCTACTTCCCAAAATATTACTACTAAACCGATTATAAGAATTTAATAAAATATTTCAACATTTAAATTTTTCATAAACTAAATCAACTCTAAATATAATATAGAAAAATACAGAAACGAGCCCCAAACATCGGGGTGTCACTAAATCATGAGCGTCTAAAACTATGAACTAAGATATATAAACTGTCTAACTGTCCAAAAGAAGAAATGACAAGAGGAGTAACAAGTTCCTGCGGACGGTAGCAGCTACCTTGCAATCTCCATAGATAGCCGGCTTGAACTCAACGATCGTCACGCTCTAACTCACCTGGATCTGCACATAAAGTGCAGGGTGTAGTATGAGTACAACCAACTCAGTAGTAACAGAAATAACTAAGGAACTGAGCAGTAGTGATGAGCTAAGTAAAACAGTCTAATTATTTATTTTCAGAATTTAAAAATAAACAGAAATAAACAGGTAAATTCCATAACTCAGTAAATGCCACAAAGAAGTTTAACAGATAAATGCAGCAACAACACAAATAAATACAACCTCACATCAGTGTCACTCGATCACTCATCACTCGCACTCAACACTCAACACTCAAAACACTCAACACTTTGTGCTCACTAGGGGTGTGTAAAGACTCCGGAGGGGCTCCCAAAGCCCAAGCGCTAAGCACGGACAACTCACGTGCCATCATATCAATACCTGAATTCGCACGGTCAACTCACGTGCTATGCAGACATCTCATGCGCTATGGTATCTATACCTGGACCCGAACGGTCAACTCACGTGCTAGGCAGACAACTCACGCGCTATGGTATTAATATCCTCACATCCAGGCCCTCGGCCTCACTCAATCACGTACCTCACTAGCCTCACCATCATCAATAAATAAGGGAACACAACCCACATCAAGTATCACAACATATTAGCAAATAATAGAGACTGAGATAAACATGTACAATAATTTCTATGACTGAGTACAAATAATGTGAGCATGAATAAAGCATAAGCATGATCTCTAACATGAAGGCAGACAGGTTCAACAACAAGTAACTACGTAAACACAGATGATGGCTATGAGGCCTCACGGGACGGAACAAGTCTCAATGCCTCAAGGTATACACCCATGCGCCCGTCACCTAGCATGGATATCACCTCCAAACAATCACACGATATCAAATTCTTCGGATTTATACCCTCAAAGCCAGAGTTAAAACTGTTACTTACCTTATTAACGTAAAATCCTACTCCTAGATGCCCTCGTCTCTGGACTGGGTCTCCAAAAGCTCCAAATCTAACCATAATCAGATTAATACCATCAACATAGGCTAAGAAATTAAATTCCACAATAAAAACTACAAAATATGCCAAAAATCCGAAACGGGCCAAAACCCGGCCCCCGGGCCCACGTCTCGAAATCAGTCAAAATTGGAAGAATAATAAACCTCGTCCTCTCTCAAGTCTAACCATATAAAATTCATCAAAATTAGATTCCGTTTGGTCTCACAAATCCTCAGTTAAACTCTCCAAAACTCAAACCCTAACTCCCTCAATTTCACTTTGAAATCATCAATCAAATCCCAAAAATAAAGATGGATTCATGAAATATAACCAAAACTGAGTAGAGAACACTTACCCCAATCCTTATGCTAAAAATCGCCCCCAAAATCGCCCAAATCCGAGCTTCCCAACTCAAAATATGACCGAATGAACAAACCCTCATTTTATATATTTTTCTGTCAACTATTCTGCCTCGTTTCTTGTGCCAAATGATCTCGAAACTCGCTTATTATGCCTTCAATTGATTTCTCGTGAAATTTTAGTCATGTTAGGATTTTGAATCACTCAATTTGACCTTTTAATGAAGGAGATATGTAGGTTTTAATATTTACAAATTGTGCAGATTTTTTAATGCACCGTCAGTGGCAATTTCATAATTAATCTGAAAAATATGGCAACCTAATGCTTAGTAAAATGATCATAAAATCCTCATACGATGTCCAAATTCTACGATTCTTTTTGCTACGGGTCCATCATTACGATACAGATCTAATGCTTCAATCAAAAAAGAAATCGGAGCTCATTTATTCAATATGATATCATTTATGCTTGAAGAAACGACGACGAAACATTAGAAAAACGAGCGCAACACAACCCAAACCTATCCGAAACTCACCCGAGGCCCTCGGGACCTCAACCAATAATTCCAACAAGTCATATATAACTACCCAAACTTAGTCGAACGTTCTGAGCACCCAAAACAACACCAAAATACCAAATCAACCTCGGATTCAAGCCTAAGAACTTCTAAACTTCCAACTTTTACCAATTCAACCCTAATTCTACCACGGACCTCCAAATTACATTCCAGACACACTCCTAAGTCTAAAATTACCCAACGAAACTAATCGAATCATAAAAATCCACATCCGAATTCGTTTACTCATAAGTCAACTTCCGGTTGTCTTTTCTAACTTAACTTTCTAACTAAGAGACTAAGTGTTCATTTCACTCCAAAACTACTCCGGACTCAAATCTACCAACTCGATACAACTCAACACCGCTGAACAACATATAAAGAAGCAAGAATGGGGAAATAGGGCTATAACTCTCGACACGACTGGCTGGGTCGTTACATCCACCCCTCTTAAACAAACGTTCGCCCTCGAACGTGCCAAGAGTTATTCTCAAAACCATGAAGAACTCTCTCCGAACACCAACAGCACAAAACCAATCCGTCAGGACTGAATCCTTCTAACTCAACCAAGCTACGCAAACCACCAAAAATCCAAGGACATTGCCACAAAACCCCTGTAGAACTCATTGCCTCATACAGGGAATCACAAGCCATCGATGCACAATGGATACCGAGCGCCCATGTGCGCATACGAATGCGTGGAAAGAATTCAAAGAGTTAAACTTTAAGCTGAATCAATAGCGCACGAAAAGAATTCAAGAATGTGAAATTTTCCTAAAGGTTCTGCAGCCTCTCGAAGATAAGTACATACGTCTTCGTACCGATCCGCAAGACTCTACTAAACCCGCTCATGACTCGTGAGACCTATGTAACCTAGGCTTTGATACCAACTTGTCACGACCCAAAATCTAACCATGGTCGTGATGGCACCTATCGTGTTACAAGGCAAGCCTACTTCCCAAAATATTACTACTAAACCGATTATAAGAATTTAATAAAACATTTCAACATTTAAATTTTTCATAAACTAAATTAACTCTAAATATAATATAGAAAAATACGAAAATGAGCGCCAAACATCGGGGTGTCACTAAGTCATGAGCGTCTAAAACTATGAACTAAGATATATAAACTGTCTAACTGTCCAAAAGAAGAAATGACAAGAGGAGTAACAAGTTCCTGCGGACGCTAGCAACTACCTTGCAATCTCCATAGATAGCCGGCTTGAACTCAACGATCGCCGCGCTCTAACTCACCTGGATCTGCACATAAAGTGCAAGGTGTAGTATGAGTACAACTGACTCAGTAGTAACAGAAATAACTAAGAAACTGAGCAGTAGTGACGAACTAAGTAAAACAGTCTAATTATTTATTTTCAGAATTTAAAAATAAACAGAAATAAACAGGTAAATTCCATAACTCAGTAAATGCCACAAAGAAGTTTAACAGATAAATGCAGCAACAACACAAATAAATACAACCTCACAGCAGTGTCACTCCATCACTCATCACTCGTAATCAGCACTCACACTCAAAACACTCAACACTCTGCGCTCACTGGGGGTGTGTACAGACTCCGGAGGGGCTCCCAAAGCCCAAGCGCTAAGCACGAACAACTCACGTGCCATCATATCAATACCTGGATCTGCACGGTCAACTCACATGCTACGCGGATAACTCACGTGCTATGGTATCAATACCTGGACCCACACGATCAACTCACGTTCTAGGCGGACAACTCACGCGCTATGGTATTAATATCCTCACAACCAGGCCCTCGGCCTCACTCAATCACGTACCTCACTAGCCTCACCATCATCAACAAATAAGGGAACACAGCCCACATCAAGTATCACAGTATATTAGCAAATAATAGAGACTGAGGTAAACATGTACAATAATTTCTATGACTGAGTACAAATAATGTAAGCATAAATAAAGTGTAAGCATGATCTCTAACATGAAGGCAGACAAGTTCAACAACAAGTAACTACGTAAACACATATGATGGCCATGAGGCCTCACGGGACGGACCAAGTCTCAATCCCTCATGGTATATACTCACACGCCCGTCACCTAGCGTGGGTATCACCTCTAAACAGTCACACGATATCAAATTCTCTGGGTTTATACCCTCAACGCCAGAGTTAAAACTGTTACTTACCTTAACAACAAAAAATCCTGCTTCGGGATGCCCTCGTCTCTGGACCCGGTCTCCAAAAGCTCCAAATCTAACCATAATCAGATTAATACCATCAACATAGTCTAACGAATTGAATTCCGCAATAAAAACTATAAAATATGCCAAAATCCGAAACCGGCCAAAACCCGGCCCCCGGGCCCATGTCTCAAAATCAGTCAAAATTGGCAGAATAATAAACCTCGTCCTCTCCCGAGTCTAACCATATAAAATTCATCAAAATCGGACTCCGTTTGGTCCCTCAAATCCTCATTTAAACTCTCTAAAACTCAAACCCTAACTCCTTCAATTTCACTTTTGAAATCATCAATCAAATCTCAAAAACAAAAATGGATTCATGAAATATAACCAAAACTGAGTAGATAACACTTACCCCAATCCTTATGGTGAATATCGCCCCCACAATCGCCCAAATCCGAGCTCCCCAACTCAAAATTTGACCGAATGAATAAACCCTCATTTTATATATTTTCTGCCAGCTATTCTGCCTCGTTTCTTATGCCAAACAATCCCAAAACTCGCTTATTATGCCTCCAATAGATTTTTTGTAAAATTATAATCATGGTAGGCTTTTGAATCACTCAATTTTACCTTATAATGAAGGAGATATGTAGGTTTTAATATTTACAAATCGTGCAGATTTTTTAATATACCGCCAGTGGCAATTGCGTAATTAATCTGACAAATATGGCAACCTAATGCTTAGTAAAATGACCATAAAATCCTCATACGATATCCAAATTCTACGATTCTTTTTGCTACGGGTCCATCATTACGATATAGATATAATGCTTCAATCAAAAAAGAAATCGGAGCTCATTTGTTCAATATGATATCATTTATGCTTGAAGAAACGGCGTCGAAACATAAGAAAAATGAGCGCAACACAACCCAAACCTATCCGAAACTTATCCGAGGCCCTTGGGACCTCAACCAATAATTCCAACAAGTCATATATCACTACCCGAACTTAGTCGAATGTTCGGAACACCCAAAATAACACCTAAACACCAAATCAACTTCGGATTCAAGCCTAAGAACTTCTAAACTTCCAACTTTCGCCAATTCAACCCTAATTCTACCACGGACCTCCAAATTACATTTCGGACACACTCCTAAGTCTAAAATCACCCAACGAAGCTAATCTAATCATAAAAATCTACATCCGAATTCGTTTACTCATAAGTCAACTTCCGGTTGACTTTTCTTACTTAACTTTCTAACTAAGAGACTAAGTGCTTATTTCACTCCAAAACTACTCCGGACCCAAACCTACCAACTCGATACAACTCAACACCGCAGAACAACACATAAAGAAGCAGGAATGGGAAAACAGGGCTATAACTCTCGGAACGACTGGCCGTGTCGTTATACATTGACATAGGGTATCTCCCCCTCCCCCCACATACACCGTATCAAAAGTTATGGATTCAGATGAACCCATGGACTCCAAGCAAGATCTGTCTCTCTGCAAAAGTCAAGTATAAATTAAAAAGTAAAAAAAAAAGGAGAAGATGATTATACTAAACCTATAATTATGTAACGATTATAAAAGTATTGTAAACCATATGAAGAAATATAGAAAATTAACTACAATTAGTATTTCCTCATTCTTATTTTATGCGATACACTTTTCTATTTAGTTTGCCCTAAAATATGGCACTATTCTATAATTGAATATAACTTAACTTTAAACTTTATATTTTTTACCCTTAATAACATGATTTTATAGCCACACTAAGGTCTATGACATGTTTTAGAGTATAAGTTTTAAAAAAAAATCTTTTTTTTCTCCCTTAAATCCTGCGTGTAGTCAAATACCGTAATTATGAAATAGGACGAAAAGAGTATTATACAGTGTAGTAATTACTCT
This sequence comes from Nicotiana tomentosiformis, assembly GCF_000390325.3. Lineage (NCBI taxonomy): Eukaryota > Viridiplantae > Streptophyta > Magnoliopsida > Solanales > Solanaceae > Nicotiana > Nicotiana tomentosiformis. The sequence continues at coordinate 129,393,123 of NC_090818.1, forward strand.
AACCTCAATATTGTCATCTTTTTTATTTATATAATTACAATTAACATAGTAACATTTAATTTGCATATTGTTTAGAGTGTAACTTCTAACTAATAGCCAATAACTTAAGATGGATACAGTTAATAGCAGATGTAACGTTGATTTCATTAATTGGAGAAATAGTATAACTTTGATTTTTCTTTTTGAACAAACGGAGCCTAAGTGTGAAACTACATGGTCAAGAGCCGAAGTTTCAAAGTGCGTACGAAGCGCTTGGATTTAAACTTGTTTGGCTGAGTAATTGCCTATTTAATTTAATTGAGTTGTTGCTGATTCTTGGAAATGTTATTCCATGTCGTTAGAGATCTAAACAGATACTTATTAATTCTCTCTAATTGCGTAAAAAGTTAAACTTTAATATAAGGCGCCAAATGAAAAAATTAGTTTTATTAGACAAATAAAGAGAAATGTCATGATTGATGCAAGCTAGCATGTTGACAGAGCTTAGAACTTAGACTAGATGATGAAAGGCCCGCCCAACATTGCAATTTTAAAATTGTTGTTTGTCGGTGCTCAGTTAATTTTTTGATGAATAAATTAATTATTATTATATCCATTTAATCTCGGATAGAGAATGATATTGGGGATCACAAATTACAATTAATTTATTTTAATAATTTACATAAAATTAAACTATAACTTGTTTAAGTTGCTCCAATTAACATAAAAAGATTACATGCTATAATACTCAGTTTAACCTCCGGTCAATGTCAAACACAAACATCAAATCGAAAAATTGATATCAATGATATTATTCCCCTCACTATATTTGAATATTTTATAAGAGAATTCCTTAAAAAGCTACAAGTGTCATCTATATTAATAATTTTCTAGAATAAAAAGCATATCAATCTATTAGCAAACTAATCTGGAACACATCCAAATTCGTCTTGAAGTGTTTCGATAATGGGAACAATAAGCTACTTGATGAAAGTTTAAACGAACAACATCATTCTTTACAATATGATAAAAGATGAAAAAAAACTATGATTTTATTTCTTATCTTTTATACAACAAAATTAAGCGATTTTGTTTTGTACAATAAGCAAAGAGAACTTCGGGGGGATTTGCATGCCTAATGATTCAAACAAAGAGAACAATAAGCAATAAAATAAATATTAAGATGATATAAATTGTAGTGGTGGCCAGGCCCGATTCTATGCTCTTCCTGCCATACCTGATTCCATTGCTTCAGACACAGTGATCACATGTATTGTCTCTGTATGCCACAAAGATGCTTCTGTATTATTTGAACCTGGTTCTACTTATACGTATGTATCATCATATTTTGCCCATTATCTGGAGATGTCTTGTGAGTCCTTAGTTTCATCTATTCATGTATCTACGCCAATGGGTGATACTATTATTGTGGACCGTGTATATCGGTCATGTGTAGTGACTATTGGGGGATTGGAGACTAGAGTTAATCTCTTGCTTCTTAGTATGGTTGATTTTGATGTGATCTTGGGTATGGATTGGTTGTATCCATGTCATGCTATTCTAGATTATCATGCTAAGACCGTGACGTTGGCGACGCCGGGGTTGCCAAGGATTGAGTGGAGAGGTTCTCTATACTATGTTCCCAGTAGAGTGATTTCATATTTGAAGGCCCAGCGGATGGTTGGGAAGGATTGTTTATCTTATTTGGCCTTTGTGAGGGATGTTGGTGTTGATAACCCTACTATTGATTATGTTCCGGTGGTGCAAGAGTTTCCGGATGTGTTTCCTGCAGAACTCGGCATAATTTTCTCGAAATCTGAACACCCATTCCGATACGATTTCAACCATACCAATTTTATTGAATTCCAATAAAAAATCGTCCTCTAAATCTTGAATTTTTGTTTTTGGTAGATTTTGCAAAAATCTTGATTTCTTCCATTTAAATCCGAAATAAATGATGAATATAACCATAGATTCATGAAATATAATCACTTTAGAATATAGAACACTTATCCAAGCCAAAGTCTTGAAGAATTCCTCCAAAATCTCCCAAAAACCAAGCTCCAAAATCCCTATCGAAAATGGCTAAATAACCATTTTTTTGTCCTTAAATGTTTCTGCACAGTTTCGCACGTGTGGGCAAAAATATCGCATCTGTGCACTCGCTTTTGCGACGTCCACTAGCCACTGCCCTCTCGTACATGCAAAAGAGCTTCCGCTTCTGCGGTCAAGCAGGTGCGGAAAATGCATTGCACCTGCGACCTCTGCCCATTCTAGTCTAAGCCACATCTGCGAGCTTCATCTCACTTCTGCGGTGGTCGCACCTGCGCCCAAACTTCCGCAGGTGCGATTCCAATAGCTGCTGTCATTTTCCAGCAGCTTCCTTCAAGTCCAATTTGCTCCGTTAACCTTCCGGAATCCAGCCTAGGCCCTCGGAACTTTAACCAAATATACCAACATATCCCAAAATACAATATGAACTTAGTCGAGGCTTCAAACCACGTCAAACAACGTCAAAATTACGAATCGCGCATTGAATCGAATTATGAGTTTTCAAATCTTCCAACTTCTATATTTTGCACCGAAACGTATCAAATCAATCCATAATGACTTCAAATTTTGCACACAAGTCATAAATACGAAATGGAGCTATTCCAATTTCCGAAATCGAAATCCAACCTCGTTAACAAAAATTCCACCTTCGGTCGAACTTTCCAAAATCGTATATTTTCCAACTTTTGCCAAAATGCGTCGAATTGTCCTACGGACTTTAAAATCCAAATCCGGACACACGCCTAAGTTCTAAATCACCATACGAAGCTATTGACATCATCAAAGTTTCATTCCGAGGTCGTTTGCTCAAAAGTCAACTCTCCGGTCAACTCTTTCCATTTAAGCTTCTAAATAAGAATTGTTCTTCCAATTTAATTCTGAATCTTTCGAAAGTCAAACTCGACCATGCCCGCGGGTCATAATGCATATTGCGAAGCTGCGCGAGACCTTAAGTCACTGAACGGGGCGTTAATTCTTAAAACGACAAGTCGGGTCGTTACATTCTCCACCTTTTAAACAAACGTTTATCCTCGAACGTGCTAAGAATTATTCTGAGATTACCAAATTGATGATTTTACTTTTACAGATATACTCACGGTTGATCCCACATTACCGCGTTTCAGATAAATTTGACAACACCATCTCAATTGAGATTATTTATTTTATCCATATTTGTAAACTTAAAGACAAAATTTCATACACTCCAAATATTTTCAAAAGTCTGATTTTTTTTTCACACCAACGCATAGTAGTCTCAACTGGCTATAGCAACTCGTGCCTACGCACACATCAACTTATCAGAAATTTCGGCAGAGTCCCCCCTGTAATTGGGCCCATCCACCTGCCAGAGTAATACCAAAACAACTCCTAACAACACATCCACAACCCTACAATGCACCACATTGTATATATCAATAACACTAATCTCAGCATTTACAAGCACTACATTATCATAATGATATCAGGACATGAAGCACATCATATGTATGCCCATCACCATATTTCTGGTATTAATAGTTGTTCATAATCGATTACAACATCGCCAATTAATCTCATATTAACCCAAACCTCATTTCAAATTTTCACAACACTGACAGTAAAATGTGAGGCATGAAGACCTCATAACTATTTACCCAACTTAACGAGCAACATTTAACGCCGCCTGGACACTCACCTCGTAGGTTAAAACTCAATATGTTTCTCACAATTATGGATAAATATGCACAGAAACACATAAAATAATTACCAAACAAGCCTAACAGGCATGTTTCCATATTAATACTATAGTACAAATTTTAATTTCACAAAAGGAGAATTTGGACTCATAAAATTTGCACAAGGACCTCGTCCTTATATAACTTCCACCGCGGCTCGTAGCCCAGTTTAAATATTTCACATCATATAAAAATACAAGGATCTCGTCCTTAACTCCGAATCACAAGTATTTTACACATTGTGCCAACTGAAATTTTCAATTTCCTTTCTTTCTTCTTTTTAATAAATTTCATAAACAGTTTTTCACAACACATAATGAACCCTCATATCGGTAGGGCATATAATTCATAAAATTGGAATTAATTATTTCGAAAACACATCAAACCTACTGTAATGAATAATAAAACTTACTTTTGGACTTATAACCCTCAATGGTGCCCAAAATAACAATGGCAGACACGGCTCACATCTTCAAATCTCCCAACAGGGATAAACATATAAGTGGGTCACAAAATTATGAAGCTCATACATAAGCGGAGCATAATAGGAGGACTCGCCTCAAAAATTCAGAACCGAATCAAATTAAGGAATATATCCTTTTATAACAGATCAGGATCATACCAGTAACGACACCATATGGTGTAGTGGCCTCAGCCACACCATAACAAATATATCAACGGGCTGGAACTCCCCCTCTAGGGCGCCCTCTACCCGCCTGTCCTCAACTTCTAACTAGCTATGTGCGTGGAGTAGTAACTGCATTGCGGCCCATAGCCTGAGTGTTCTGATAAAATCCACCCCTCCCAAGTCTGGGACAATCTCTTATGATGTGCCTAGTATCACCACACTCATAACAACCCCTATAAGATCATGGCTGCCCGTACTGAGCCTGTGTTGGATAACTGGAATAACCACTCTAAGAATCTCGTGTCGGTGGTGCGCTATAAGAACTTACTAGAGCACCCCGAGTAATCTGTTGTGCGGACTGAGCTAGCCGACTGCTCGAGCCTCCGCCATAATGGGTCATAGCTGAAGAGTAAAATCCACAGAACCCTCCAGAGCTTTGAGACCTTTTGGTCTCCTTAGACTCCCTTTCATCACCTAGAACACCTTCAATCCTCCTCGCAATCTCCACTACTTGTTAAAATGGAGTATCAGTTTGCAACTCTCGAGCCATGCATATTTTAAGATCATAATCAACCCCGTAATGAATCTGCGAACTCGCTCTCTGACTGAAGGAACCAAGATAGGTGCATGACGGGCTAATTCACTGAACCTGATAGCATACTCTCACACTGTCATAGTGCCCTGACGCAACCGTTCAAACTCGGTGCACCACGCATCTCGGAGAGTCTGGGGAACAAACTCTTTCAAAAATATTTCCGAAAATTGAGCCCAGGTTGGTGGTGTTTCATCAGCTGGTCTACCTTCTTCATAAACTTGTCACTACTAATACGATGCGCCTGACAACTGAAATGTAGTAAAGGCAACTCCGTTCACTTCCACAATACCCATGGTGCGGAGAATACGGTGACATTTTTCTAGAAATCCTTGAGCATCCTCTGAAGCTGTGCCACTGAAAGTAGGTGGACTATACCTCTTAAATCTCTCAAGTCTATTTTCTTCTTCTTTTGATGCCCCTAGCCTGACCTCATGCTGAACCGGAATAACAGGTTGTACTGGTACTACACCCGGGACCTGACCAATGTGAACCTACTCCTCTGGAGTCATGGTAGGAGTCTGACCTACTCCCCCAATATGCGAAATATTTGGTGCAACAGAGATCAATCCCGCCTGAGTTAATGTACCAAACATACTCAGGAACTATGCTAAAGTCTCCTAGAGTCCGGGGTAACAACAGGTGTTTCTGGTACCTGTCTCCTAACTGGAGCTGTTGGAGGCTCCCCAACTATTGTTTTGACTGGTGTTCTAATCGCGGCACATGCCCTTCCTCGGTCTCTACCTCGGCCTCGACCTTTTGCGGCCCTAGCAGTATGTGCGAGTGCCTGCTCAGCTGATCCGGTAGCACGTGTCCTCATCATCTATGAGAGAATAGAGATACAAAGGCTCAAATTTCATATTTAACAAATTCCACAGGACAAGAATGAAAGAAGTGGAAATTTCCTAACAATTCTCTAGCCTCTCGAAGATAAGTACAGACGTCTCCGTACCGATCCGCAAGACTTTACTAGACTCGTTCGTTTACTCGTAGAACCTATGAACCTAGGGTTGTGATACCAACTTGTCATGACCTAAAATCCCACCTCAGGCGTCGTGATGGTACCTAATCTCTAAGACTAGATAAGCCGATTTCAATCACATTTCAAGCCGTTTGTTTTATAGGTAATCAAAACTAACAACGGAAACAAATATGAAAATCTCCCAAGACTGGTAATACTGAGTCACGAACTCTAACTGAATACATGAAATGATCTCAAGGATCGAATACTCAATACTGTTTGAATAATAATTAACACTACAATAAAATGGAAAGACTCCAAGGAACTGCGACACCCAAGCAGATCTACCTTGAATCTTTGCGATCCCACTCTGACTCCGTCCGAGTCCGATATCTCCAATACCTGGCTCTGCACAAAAAATATGCAGAAGTGTAGTATGAGTACACCACGGTCGATACCCAGTAAGTATTAAGGCTAACCTTAGTGGAGTAGAGACGAGGTACAGTCAAGACACTCACTAGTCTAATAACCTGTGAAATATAGTATACAAAATAATAAAAAATAAATAACAATAAGGGCAACACAAATCAATCAGTGATATGTACAACAGGGCAACAAGAACACCACTAATATTGCTCAACAAATAGTAAATACAATTACACCCAATTTAAATCAAGTCCTTCAAAAATATCTTTCACATATAATTCTTCCAATAAATCTTTCTCAATTATATTTCCTCAAATAAATATTCTTCAAGTATAATTATTTTAATAAATCTCTTTCAAATATAATTTTCTCAAATAAATCTTGTTGAATAAAAATCTTTCCAAATAAATATTTTAAATATAATTCTTTCAATTTAAAAAGTCACCATGTGACACCTCATTTCATAATCATAAAATACGGGTCTCACCCCAATTTCATATTTTTACGGCACTTCGTGCCCATAATTAAATCATCATATTTTTTTAGCACCTCGTGCCCACTTTTCATATCACATCTGCATGGATAGTTCACGTGCCAATAATAAAACCATCATTTTTTCCCCCGTAATTTGTGCCCACGTTTCATATCTCAACTGCACGGATAATTCACGTGCCAATATCATCATTATTTACTCCCGGCACCTTGTGCCCACATTTCTTTTCATAATCCGCCTGGCAATAGCCACAGACTCCCAATTTCAACATAAATCAGACTATTATCAATTTACCCACAACAAAACAAATTACACAAGGTATAAAAATAAACACAAGAAAAATCACCAACATCACATAAAAATCACCAATGCAACCACTCCACATCATCACATATCATCCCTGATAATAGCCACCCTTATCTCTCCTATAGCCACCCTTATCACTCTTATAATAGCCTCCCTTATCCCTCTACCCTGATAATATCAATAGCCACCCTTATCTCTCCTATAGACACCCTTATCGCTTCTATAGCCACCCTTATCGCTCCGCCCAGACAATATCCCAACACACATAACAACAGTGAAATGCCTCCCTTATGCCCACATAATATCAATAGTGAAATGCCACCCTTATATCCTCAAAATAATAACTCAATTAACATAACAATTTACACGGAATATTATCACGGCAACGTAACAAAATCAATTCATATCACAATTTGCCCAATGGCCACAACAAATTCCAAGGATATAACAAAATTAATTAATTTTACAATAAATAGCCCATGGCTCCACACAATGTATATAAAACCTCAAAAACAATCAACAGAGATAGAAAATAATCAGCATAGTGCAACGCCTTCATTAATCCAAATTTAGATAATTATATTAACACTTTTTCTTATGCTTGCTTAATTAATTATTTGCATTGGGAAAATTTATAATGAAAATTAAATTCCAAGAAATATCAACCATCAAATTCACGGAATTCACATAAATATACAAGTAATAATTATATCAAATTGTCATATAAAAACAAATTCAATAAATGTGATTTGAGGCATGGTAAATAGATGATTAAATATATGCCAACAATTATCCAATTTACTACACAATATGCCAAAGACTTTAACTCAATATATTTTCCATATATAAGCCCGAGTACGCACTCGTCACCTCACGTACACGGCTTTTCACATTTCACAAATGGCACATAAGACTCGATGACTAAGGGGTAATTCCCCCACTCGATGTTAGGCAAGACACTTACCTTTTGAAAGTTATGCCGATATTCCAAAATCTCCTTCTTGCTTGAATTGACCTTCAGACCGCTCAAATCTATCCAAATTAATTGTATAACTTTATTAAAATTCAACGGAAATAATTCCGGATGATAAAACACCGACTTAAAAATTTATTCTAAAAAGTCAACAAAAGTCAACCAGCGGGGCCCGCCTCTCGGAACCCGACATAAATTTCACGAAATCCGAACACCCATTCCGATACGAGTTCAACCATACCAATTTTATCGAATTCCAATAACAAATCGTCCTCTAAATCTTGAACTTTCGTTTTTGGAAGATTTTGCAAAAAATCTTGATTTCTTCCATTTAAATCTGAATTAAATGATGAATATAACTATAGATTCATGAAATATTATCACTTTAGGATACAAAACACTTAGCTAAGCCAAAGTCTTGAAGAACTCCTCCAAAATCGCCCAAAAACCGAGCTCCAAAATCCCAATCGAAAATGGCGAAATGACCATTTTTGGTCCTTAAATGTTTCTGCACAGTTTCGCATCTCGGGCAAAAATGCTGCATCTGCGCACTCATTTTTGCGAGAAAATTCTCGCTTATGCGACGTCCATTGGCCACTGCCCTCTCGCACCTACGAAAGAGCTTCCGCTTTTGCGGTCACACAATTCCTGTCCAGGCCGCATCTGCGAGATTCATCTCGCTTCTGCGGTGGTCGCACTTGCGCTCAAACTTCCGCAGGTGCGATTCCAACAGCTGCTGCCATTTTCTAGCAGCTTCCTTCAAGTCCGATTTGTTCCGTTAATCTTCTACAATCCAGCCGAAGCCCTCAAGACTTTAACCAGATATACCAACATGTCCCAAAATACAATACGAACTTAGTCGAGGCTTCAAACCCCGTCAAACAACGCCGAAATTACGAATCGCGCATTGAATCAAATGATGAGTTTTCAAATCTTCCAACTTCTATATTTTGCGCTGAAACGTATCAAATCAATCCGGAATGACTTCAAATTTTGCACACAAGTCATAAATGATGAAATGGAGCTATTCAAATTTCCGGAATTGAAATCCAACCTTGTTATCAAAAATTCCACCTTCGGTCGAACTTTCCAAAATCTTATATTTTCCAAATTTCGCCAAAATAAGTCGAATTGTCCTACGGACTTCCAAATCCAAATTCGGACACACGCCTAAGTCCGAAATCACCATACGAAGTTATTGACATTATCAAAGTTTCATTGCGAGGTCGTTTTCTCAAAAGTCAACTCTCTAGTCAACTCTTTCCATTTAAGCTTTTAAATAAGAATTGTTCTTCCAATTTAATTTTGAATCTTCCGAAAATCAAACTGGACCACACCCGCGAGTCATAATATATATTGCGAAGCTTCTCGAGACCTTAAGTCACTGAACGGGGCGTTAATTCTTAAAATAACAAGTCGGGTCATTACATTATCGCCCAAATCTGAGCTCTCAAAGTCATAAAAATGAGACAAACCCTCGAAATTTCCTCTTTTCTGCCTAGCAATCTCGCACCTGCGGACCCATAGTCGCACCTGCGGAAAATCCATCGTAGGTGAGGTCTTGAGTTACACACCTGGGTCTACTTCTGCGATCAAATGGCCGCACCTGCGAGTGCGTGCCTGCGAACAAATGTCCGCTTCTGCGGACTGCCCCTCCAGCTCACGCTCCGCATCTGCGGAACTTTAGGCGCATCTGCGGGCTCGCAGATGCGGAACTTCTCTCGCACCTGTGACCCATGGCCAGCTTCTCAATCCCACTTCTGTGCTTGGCCTCTCGCACGTGCGTGTCCGCACCTGCGGCCACCCCACCGCAGGTGCAATTAGCCGATTACACCAAAAGCTTGAAAGCTTCAGCAATTACACAAGTCCAAATTTCGATCTGTTAAGCATCTGAAACTCACCCGAGGCCCTCGGAAGCTCAACCAAACATACCAACCAGTCCTATAGCACAATACGAAGTTAGTCGAGCCCTTAAATCACATCAAACAATGCTAAAAATATGAATCACCCTCCAATTCAAACTTAATGAACTTGAAACTTGAAATTTCTACAACCGATGCCGAAACCTATCAAATCGTGTCTCATTGACCCCAAATGTTTCATACAAGTCATATTCAACATTACGGACCTACTCCAACTTCCGAAATCGGATTCCGTCCCCGATATCAAAAAGTCCACTACCGATCAAAATCTCTAAAAATTCGACTTTCGTCATTTCAAGCCTAAATGAGCTACAGGCCTCCAAAACACAATTCGCACACGCCCCTAAGTCCAAAATCACCCAACGGATCTAACGGAACCAACGAAACTCCATTCCGGATTTGTCTTCACATAGTTCCGATTACTGTCAAAATCCTAAGGCTTAAGCTTCCGTTTTAGGAACTAAGTGTCCCAAATCACTCTGAATCATCCGGTAATTGAATTCGACCACACACGCAATTCAATACACATAATATGAAGCTGCTCAGGGCCTTATACCGCCGAACGAGACTTAAATTCTCAAAATGACCGGCCGGGTCGTTACACAGAAGCTCAAGACTGCCTTGACCACAACTCCAGTTCTAGTTTTACCATCAGCTTCAGGCTCTTATATAGTGTATTGTGATGCTTCTCAGATCGGTATTGGGTTAGTCTTGATTCAAGGAGGTAGAGTGATTGCTTATGCTTCGCGACAGTTGAAGCCTCATGAGAAGAACTACCATGTCCATGATTTGGAGGTAGCTGCCCGGCATTTCGCAGACCTTGTCTCTCCTTCCTTATCTTTTCGCTTATTGTATTTTCTTTCGGACGATTATCGACAGTATTTTACAGACTTGTGATGTATAGATGCTTATGTACTCTGTGACACCCCGATAGTTGGGAACTTCCGCGTTGTGTTTTGGGTTTCCATCCCGTTTATGAGAAATTTTATTGTTTATACTACTTTAATTCATTTTCTGTTAAAAGTGTTGGAGTTATTTCGTAATGTCGGCTTGCTTAGTACTACGTTAGGCGCCATCACGATATGTTAAGATTTTGGGTCGTGACAAGCCTCCTAATACAGTAGGAACAAATCTCATTACTTAAATTAACTTTTGAGGTTTAACAAACTATACTTTTTAAAATTACTTTTGAATATGAAAATTTTTAATTTGAATTCTCCCTCAAATAATGCGGATAGATGAAAATTATTTAATATTTATTGTTAAATTGCTTTAAAATAGTATGGGTAAATATGAAAATCTTGTAAATATCTATTGATAATTCTTTTTGTTGCTCTATTATTTAAAACTTAATTTTACTTTCTCTATGGAAACTTCTATTTGACTTAAACAAAATTAGTAAACTATATATTATTAAAAGGAACGAAGTCTAGCCTAGGATTATGATAAGTGGCAGCGTAGGAGAAAGACATGTGGTAGTTTTAGGACAAAATTATTTAGGTTAGTTAAGAATAAGTTATTTAATTATTTTTAAATTCAAATTCAAATTTTTAAATATCTATAATATTTTTAAGGAAATAATAATTTTTTATATATTGGGATAAGTTAAAATGTAAAATGAAATGTACTAATGATATTAAATATTTGGTGACTTTAAAAATTTTAAAGATTTCATGCAGCAAAATATGATCTTAAATAAAATATTTATATTATAGAGGCAATATGAAGTATTTTAATAACTCACAAAAATTTAATTGATAAATTTAAATAATAGTTGATTTTTTTAATAATAAAATAATAGTGAGTAAATAAATGTTTTAGGAGTAGGAAAAATCTATATTATACTTTTTTATATTTAATTTTTTAAGGAACAAGTAATTTCTATATATTGAAAATTACTTATTCTGACACCTATTCTATTTTAAATTGGAAAGTTATCAACACGTAATATAACTCTATTATTGCATGTGTTTGCCGTAAACAATATCGAATCTAAGATGTAATTATTTGGTTATAGGTCATTGGTTACAAAGTTATTATATATATTATATATTATATGAAAGGAGAGTATTTAAATATTATTAAAAGGAAAATCTATTTGTTGGATTTTATTTTCTTAAATTTTTAAAAATACTATTAACTCATATTTTTGTATCTAATTTATGGTTAATAATACTCTTTTAAATACTAAGAAATAATATTATATGATAGAAATATATAAAAATTAAAATAATGTCACGACCCCAATTTTCCTCTGTAGGATGTCGTGACAGCACCTAGTTTCTATGACTAGGTAAGCCTAACAATAAGCAGAATGTAACTGAAATAACAATTAAACTCTCAAAAACTCAACAATTTTAATAAAGAAAACTCTAACCACATGCATTTCAACCCCAAAATATTATACCACCGCATGTGTATCAATATCATAACGTATCACAAATCGCACCCCAAGTGTCCAATATCACAACTTGCCAAAGAAATCAACAATAACATGATTTTTATAATAAAGAGCCCATGGCTCAACCACAATGTACACAAGAGTCTCACCAATAACAACCGAAAGTGAATAACTCAACAAAATAGTATTTCACAACTTAACACTTTGTCTCATTATGAATCACGACCTTTATAACTCGATGCCTCTTTCTACAACAGGATATTCCAAGAGTAACAACCTCAAGTAAAGAATACAATGGTTACATAATGGAAACAAGAACTTCAACAAAACATGTAGAGCAATTAACAAGTAAGATATAAGACAAGTAGAGCATGTGAAAATAGACTAGAAATGAGGACTATAACATGTTAAGGTAGCTCAATTAAGGCATGAAAGGAATCGGCATGGCTAAAATCGTAAATTTTCATATTTAGCCCGTGTACACACTCGTCACCTTGCGTACAAGGCTTTCGTGTACCACAATTATCACAAACCAACACAAATCCTAAAGTGGTAATTTCCCCACACAAGGTTAGGCAAGTCACTTACCGCTAAATATGTTAACTCAATCCACTAGTAGGCATTTCCCTCGATTATCTAATTTCAAACGGCTCGAATCTAGCCAAAATAATTTTATACCATAAATATAAACTATAGGAAACTAATTCGAATAATAACATTACTGTGATAACCCGGCATGTCATCTAGAGTTTTAAACCTTAATTCTGTGTTTCAAAACCTCAAATATCTTATTGTAATGACCCGACCGGTCGTTTTGAGAATTTGCATCCCGTTTGGCGGCTTAAGGTCTCGAGCAACTTCGTATTATGACTTGCGTGTGTGGCCGAGTTGATTTGGAAAAAGGATTCGTGTTTTAGAAGTTTAAGCGATATGAGTTGACCGAAATTTGACTTTTGTGTAGACGACTTCGAAATTGCATTTTGATGATTCCAATAGCTCGTATAGTGCTTTTGGACCTAGTTGTGCATGCGGATTTGTATTTGGAGGTCCGTAGAGTAATTTAAAGCATTTCGGCACGAGTTTTGGAAGTTGGAAGATTAAAAAATTCATGAGTTTGATTTGTGGTGCGATTCATAGTTTTGACATTGTTTTATGTGGTTTGAAGCCTCAAGCAGGTTCGCGTTATGTTTTAGGACTTGTTGGTATGTTTGGTTGAGTCCCGGGCGTCTCGGGTGAGTTCGGGGTGAGTTTTGAACGAGTTTGGGCATTTCTACACTTTGATGATGTTCTGGAACAGTTGAAGTGCGGAGGGTATATTTTGGAGTGCTGAGGCAAAGCCTCATGTGCGAACCTTAGAGGAAAAGTGCGGACCGCAGAAATCCTCTTGCGGCCGCAGAAAGGAGAATCTGCAGGTTCGATGGTCTTACTTTGGAAGCTTATATCTTTTAATCTATAAGGAATTTGGAGATGATTCAAAAATAAAAATTGTAGCCCTTTGAGTCTAGTTTTTAGAAAGATAAATCATTTATTATTTGGACATTTGTACTGAACGTTATGGTCAATTTACTAAATCCTGGTAGTGCAGATGTTGCTGAAGTGTGGCCGCACAATTTGGATTGGAGATGCTGAGCCTGAAATGTGCGGACGGCACAAACAATGTGCGGTCAGGACTTTGGAGGTCAGATGCGGTACCATATAAATGAGGTTTTCATCTCATTTTTTATTTTTGGACCTAGAGAGCTCGGTTTGTGGTGATTTTTCGTGGGTTTTTCAAGAAAATCATCGGAGTAAGTGATTCTAACTCAGTTTTGACTATATTATACGAATCCATTATTATTTTCATCATTTAATTAGTGATTTGAGTTAGAAATTTGGGAAAAATTATAAAAACGTTTTAGACTAAATTTTGGGGATTTGAAAGGCGATTTGTGGTCGGATTTAAATAATTCTTGTATGGTTGGACTCGTTATCGAATGGGTGTTTGAATATTGTAATTTTGGTCGGGTTTCGAGGTGCGGGCCTGGGGGTTGACTTTTTAGTTTTAATTAATAATCGAAGCTTTATTATCCAAAATAGTTTTCTATGAGTTTTATTTATGATTTGAAGTTATTTTGACTAGATTTGAGCCGTCCAGAGGTTGTTTAACTCGAGAAAATCATTTTAGATTATCCGTCTAGCTTCTTTGAGGTAAGTATCTTGTCTAACTTTGTATGGGGGAACTACCCCTTAGGATTTGATTCTTTGGTGCTAATTGTGTCGTGTAAAGCCCGTATATTGACGAGTACATGCTCAGGATTATTTGTGAAAAGTTGACCTTTAGGTCTTTTAGATCCTTATATTCATTAGATATGGAGTTGTTTTGTTATGCTAAATTTTCCATTTATTAGTTTTACCTCTATGTGTCTTAATTTAAAATTAATTGCTTCATGTTCCACTCTTATTGCTTATTTGACTCTTGTGTGCCTTAACGGAAGTTGTTGCCTCTTCAATTGCCATGCAACCATTCCCTAATTGCTCATCCTTAATTGAAATTATCTTTATTTCTTCTATAATTGTCTATCCTTAATTGAGGTTATGATTATCTTTTTCGTTGCTTATCCTTAATTGAATTTGTTGTATCGCTATCGTAATTGCTCAACCCTAAATGAAGTTTAGTTATCCTTTATCATAGTTGACTTATCCTTAATTGGAATTATTGATTCATGTTATCTCCCTTGTTGTCGAGTTGTACTTTTATGGAACCATTTGTCACGTATTATCTCTCTCTCTTGTTGAGCTACTCTTATTGAGACTAGTATTCTCTATTGTGTTTATTCTCTGTGAGCTCGTTCCACTGCTTCTTTGTGTTCTAAAGCTCTTGAGTTGATTTACTTGTCATATTTTCGTGTATTGTTATTGTTGTTGCTATTGTACTCAGTTTGTTGAGCCGAGGACTACGCGCAGTTGTGGTATTGAAACTGTCCAGAGGAAGTGTTGTGGAATATGGACACATATTGTGAAGGTCATTCTATTATGTTGTTGTGTTTTTGGCACGTGATATTATTGGGAGTATTTGTTTGGGTATTTGCACGAGGTTTCTGCCATGCTATTTTTACTATTGATGTTGCACAAGCGGCATGACAAGGCGGGCTATACTTGTGATGGCCTGGGGGCATTGTTGTTGTTGATATTTGTGTAGTGGCGTGCCTAACATGTGTGAGTTTTACTTGGTGCAAATTATGGGGATCGTTCCTTAAGTGTCTTTCATTTTTTCTCTACTCTTATTCAATGGCCCAAACTATGATAGAACACTTGCACAAGCATACACATACTTTATCACCCTATCGGTTTAAGAAGATGAACATTGATGCTACCGATTATTTGTACGTACTCCGTTTACTTGTCTTATATATGAGATTGGTTCTATTGGCACGTGAGTCATTCGTGCAGTTATTAGTTGTAATGAGGGCACGAGATGCCAAGTGATTAGGGTTTGTGAATTGGGACCCATGAATTGTGTGAGTTTTTAGGTTTGATACCTCATGGGGATTATTGAATAAACCTGGTGTGAAAGTGATTATTCATATCAAGTTGATACATGTCTTTCCTTTGTTTGTTTTTCATCGGATTTTAACTGTGCTCAGCTTACTCTACTGCGTTACTACTTGTTGTGTCCCGTTGCTAATTGTTGCTTCTATTCCTATTGCAAGTACTGTATTATTATTGTCATTATACGTAGCTTCGTATATATATATATCGTACTCTTTTAGTTTTACACCTATACTTGTCCAGGTTATTTAGTCCAATAGGTGTCTTGACTGCCCCTCGTCACTATTCCACTAATGTTAGTCTTGATACTTACTGGGTACCGCTGTGGTGAACTCATACTACGCTTCTGCACATTTTTGTACAGATCCAGGTTTTTGGAGTCAGTCGATCGCTAGCTAGTTGTACGGATCTTATTGTGGAGACTCAAGGTAAACCTCCTGATATGTTTGCAGGCTTCGGAGTCACCTCTTAATATAGTACTTGCACTGTTTTATCTCTATTTCAAAATAGTTGTATTTAGAGGGCTTTCTAGCAAACTTAGTAGAGCTTATGACTTGTACTACCAGTTTTGGGATTGTAAGTTTTGTATAGGGAATTTCTATTTCGTATTTGTCAGTCGTTAGTTAATTATGGTTATTATTCCAGCAAATGTTAGGCTTACCTAGTCCCTAAGACTAGGTGGCATCAAGACATCATGCAGAGGTAAATTTGGATCGTGACACTCATTTTATCCTTCCTCAATTTACGTGCGTAGTCCGTGTCTTTTTCCGGGAGGCTTTTATGTAATTGATAAAAGTGAGATTATGCCTTAAATCCATTGGAGATGACTTCGGTCAATGTTTTAAGCAAATGGACCCGGATATGTGTTTTGACGGTCCCGTGGGTCTGTATCGTGATTTTGGACCTGGGCATATGTTCGGAATCGAATTTGAAGGTCCCTAGCTCGAGTTATCGCATTTTTGTCAAAATATTGAAGTCTAAAGGTTTAATGAATTTAAAGATTTGACCAAGGTTAGACTTTATTGCTACCGGGTCCGGATTTTGGTTTCGGAGCTTGGTATAAGTTCCTTACTATATTTATGACTTATTTGCAAAGTTTGGTGCAAAACGGAGTTGGTTTGACGTGATTCGGACATCCAGTTGTTAAAATAGGAATTACAATGTTTCATTTAAAATTTCATTTAATTTGGTGTCCGATTCGAAGTTCTAGGTGTTATTTTAGCGATTTGATCACGCGAGCAAGTTCGTATGCGATTTTTGGACTTGTGTGCATGTTTGGTTTGGAGCCCGAGGATTTGGGTGAGTTTCGGATAGGCTACAAAGTGAATTTGGACTTAGAATCATAGCTAGTGCAAGTATGTGTTCTGGTGTTGTCTGCAGATCTCGCATTTGCGAGGTCTAGCTATTCCCATTTGCGAGCAGGGGCTTGGGGGTTTAGTTTTTGCATTTGCAAAATCTGGTGCCGCATTTGCGATCTCCTCAGGTTCACATTTGCGAACATATTGTTCGCATTTGCGAAGGATTTCTCGCATTTGTGGGGTTCGCAATTGCGAACCCCAGGTCGCAATTGCGACATCTGCGCCTAGACTTAAGCTATGTTAGATGGGAATTTGTCCATTCTTTCAAATTTTCAAACATAGAAACCTTAGAGGCAATTTTTCCAAGAGCTCTTCTTCCCCAATTCGTTGGTAAATGATTTTAACCTACTTTCTTTCAATTACCCATTATATTTTATAAGATTTTAACCTAAAATTTAGGATTTTCATGATAGAAATTAGGGGTTTGGGTAGAATTAGGGATTTTTGTAAAATTAGAATTTAGACCTCAAATTGAGATCAGATTTCAAAACAAATTACATAACCAGGCTCGGGGGTGAATGGGTAATCGGGTTTTGGTCCGAATTTTGGGTTTGGACCAAGCGCGCCCGGGAGTTGACTTTTTCAATAATGACCTAAATGGAATCTTTCTGATTCTTGGATAGTTCTTAAGGCTTATGTTGAATCGTTGGTTTATAATTTCCTAGATTTGGTTGGCTTGGAGGCTTGTTCTAAAGGCAAAGTCGTGGTTGAGCATTGAGTTGATTTTTGGAGCAAGGTAAGTGTTGTGGTTAACCATGACTTGAGGGATTATGACTTGTTTTGCCTATTTGCTACGTGTTTAAATGTTGCATACAACATATATGTGAGGTGACGAGTACTTATGCGTTGTTGTTGGGTTAAAGCATGTGGTTGTAACTTGTTTCTCGTGATTTATTTTCTTCTTTGATTATGATATACATGTCTAGACTAGTTTATTATTTAATTGATCATTCTTTCCGCATTTATAAAATATTTGTGATAATTGAATATTATTTAAAGTTGAGGCTCGGTATTGTGGAAACGTTGTTGACGTAAGGTTTGTTCTTGATTATTCTTTCTCCCAAATGTTTATATTTATTGCTTCATGGTAAGGGAGATAATATTAATGCACGAAGGGTGATGCTATGCCGATTATTGTTCCATTTGTTGATTTATATATAGCTAGGAAGAGAGTTAAAGCACTAAGGGTGATGTTGTGCCATATTTATTATTTCATGATGAAATTGAGAGTAAAAGCATGAAGGGTGATGCCATGCAGTTCAATAGGAAGAACATGAGATGGATCTGAGCGGTATCTTCTAAGCATAGAAACATGGAAGACGTTGTGGATCTTGTCTAACTCTGGTGGAAGAGCTAGTTTATAAGCAACTGGGCCAACTCTCTCAAGCACTTCATAAGGTCCAATAAATCGTGTACTAAGTTTACCTTTTTGGCCAAATCTCATAATCTTCTTCCATGGAGAAACCTTTAAAAATACCTTATCACCCGCTTTATACTCAATTTCACACCTCTTAAGATTAGCATAAGACTTTTGTCCGTCTGAGGCAATTTTTAAGCGATCCTTGATGATTTTTACCTTATCTTCAATTTGTTAAACAATCTCAGGACCCACCAATTTTCTTTCACCAACCTCGTCCAACAAAGAGGCGTTCTGCATTTTTTCCCATATAAAGCTCCATAAGGAGGCATGCCTATACTTGATTGGTAGATATTATTGTAAGCAAATTCTATCAGGGCTAAGTGTTTGTCCCAACTACCCTCAAACTCAATAATGCAGGCTCGAAGCATATCCTCCAAGATTTGTATTACCCTCTCAGACGGGCCGTCTGTTTGTGGATGGAAAGTTGTACTAAAATTCAACCTAGAACCCAAAAGCTTCTTGCAAGCTAGACCAAAATATGGATGTAAACCTTGGATCTCTATCAGACACAATAGAAACAGGGATTCCATGCAGCCTCACAATCCCATTAATGTATAATTCTGTCAAACGTTCCAGTGAGTAGTCCATTCTTATTGCCAAGAAATGAGCACTCTTAGTTAGTCTATCTACAATGACCCAAATTGCATCATGATTCCTTTGAGTGCGTGGAAGTCCAGAAACAAAGTCCATCATTATCCTTTCCCATTTCCACTCAGGTATTGACAAGAGTTGCAGTAGACCAGCTTGGACTTGATGTTCAGCTTTTATTTGTTGACATACCAAGCATTTAGAAATGAACTCTGCAATGTCTTTCTTCATACCACTCCACTAGTAGTGCTCCTTGATGGTTCGGTACATTTTAGTACCTCCAGGATGCATTGCATAAGGCGAACTATGTGCTTCAATCAAGATCCGCTTCCTCAATTCATCATCATTAGGAACACACAACCTATTTTTATAAAATAAGGTATCATCTTTCTTCAATGTAAAATCTGATTCTCTTCCATTTTGGACTTCTTCAACCCGTTTCACAAGCTTCTCATCTAACTTCTGCGCTTCTTGGACCTGCTCAAATAAGATTGGCTTGACTTGAAAATTAGGAATGATAGAACCATTAGAATTAAATGAAAGACAAACATTCATGGCGCTTAATTCAAGAAGCAAGGGCAAAGGACTTAGAGTTAAACTTGCAAGGGAATTGCGACTCAACGCATCTGCAACCACATTAGCTTTACCAGAATGATAATCAATCGTGCAATCATAATCTTTGATGAGTTCAAGCCATCTACGTTGTCTCAAGTTTAACTCTTTTTGTGTACCCAAGTACTTCAAACTCTTGTGATCAGTAAATATGTGACATTTCTCCCTGTACAAGTAATGCCTCCAAATTTTTAAGGCAAAAACAATGGCAGCAAGTTCAAGATCGTGAGTGGGGTAATTCAACTCATGCGATTTCAACTTTCGAGAGGCATAAGCAATTACTTTCCCTTCTTGCATCAAAACACAACCCAATTCACGGTGAGATGCATCGCTGTATACCACATAATCTTTCCCTTCAGCTGGCAAAGAATGTATTGGAACTTGTGTTAACAAGGATTTGAACTTTTCAAAGTTCTCTTGACACTTGTCATACCACATAAATTTGGCGTCTTTCCCCAAAAGTTTGGTCAAAGGAGAAGCTATAATAGAGAAGCCCTTCACGAACCTCCTATAGTATCTTGCTAAACCCAAAAAAATTCTGATCTCAGTTGGAGTTTTAGGAGGTTTTCAATCAACAATAGCTTGAATCTTACTAGGATCAACCTTCACACCTTCAGCTGATACAATATGCCCCAAAAATGCCACTTCACTCAGCCAAAATTCACATTTGGAAAGCTTCGCGTAGAGTTGCCTCTCTTTCAGAATTTGCATGACAATCCGGAGATGTTTATCATGATCTTCTCTATTCTTGGAATAGACTAAAATGTCATCAATAAACACCACCACAAATTGATCAAGAAAAGGCTTGAATACACGGTTCATTAGATCCATAAATGCAGCAAGAGCATTTGTCAAACAAAATGGCATTACCAAAAATTCATAATGGCCATACCTGGTCCTAAAAGAAGTTTTAGGAACATCTTGCTCCCTCACGCGCAACTGATAATATCCAGACCTCAAGTCAATTTTTAAGAACAAGCTGGCACCCTTCAGTTGGTCAAACAAGTCATCGATTCTAGGCAGTGGGTATTTGTTCTTGATTGTTACGTTGTTCAGCTATCGGTAATCAATGCAAAGCCTAAGAGTGCCATCTTTCTTTTTCACAAATAAAACAGAAGCTCCCCAAGGCGAAATACTGGGACGGATAAAACCTTTCTCAAGAAGTTCTTGCAATTAAGCCTTCAACTTTTCTAATTCAGCTGGAGCCATTCTATAAGGAGCGATAGAAATAGGAGTAGTTCCAAGGACAAGCTCTATAGGAAATTCAATCTCCTTTTCTGGAGGCAACCTAGGAAAATCATCAAGAAAAAACAGCAGGAAAGTCACACACAGTTGGTATGTCCTTAAGACTTGGACTCCCTAATCGTGTATCGACTATATGAGCAAGATAGGCATCATAACCTTGACAAATCATCTTCCTTGCTAAGACCGCAGAAATAATATTAGTTGTCAATGATCCTTCTCCTTGAACTACTATGTGTGAGTATGCAGGAGTTCTAAAAGTCACTTGCTTCAACCTACAATCAACCAATGCATGGTGCCTATGGAGCCAATCCATACCAACAATAACATCATAGTCTTGGAAGGGCATTTCAAGCAAGTTTGTAGGGAAGACTAGATTTTGAATCATGAATGGACAATCTCGGTAAATCTTGTTAACAATAGCCTGATGACCTAATGGACTCGTGACCAGCACATCAAAGTCAAGTCTCACAGATTTAATAGTATCAGGAAATACAAGTGATGAGCAAACATAAGAGTGCAAAGATCCAGGATCAAATAATGTAACGACAGATATGCCAAATAAGTGAAATTTACCAACAACCACGTCCGGGCCATCTTGGTCATTTTTCTGTCTCAGAGCATAGACTCGTGCAGTAGATCTCAACCCACTAGCCTAATTAGCTCCACTTGAACCCACCGCTTGCATATTTCTAGGTCATGTACCACTATTAGCTTGAGAATGAGTAGTGATATGCTTTTAAACTGAACCCTCTGTATGTGTATACAGAAGAGGATTAGGATTAGGACAATCCTTCACTTTATGATCCATACTTCCACAATTAAAACAAGCTCCAGAAGCCCTTTTGCAGGCACCATAGTGATTCTTTTCGCATTGTGCACAAGTAGGTGTATAAGTTTTGCCTTGGCCATAACTTGGAGTACTAGCAGTAGAGAAATTTAGCTTATTCTGCTTATGATATGATGACTTCTGTGCACTTTCAGTCTTGGAATAGTTAAACTTTTCCTTCTTGGATGGACCGCCATAATCTGAATTACCCTTCCTAAACTTGTTTTCTCTCCTACTAGCTTCTTCCTTGTCAATTCTTTCCCAAGTAAGAGCAGCTGAAATTAGCTTGGAAAAATCCTCAAGTTGCAAGATTGCCACAGATTTTCGAATGTAACCATTCAAACCTTCTTCAAATCTTCTGCACTTGTCTCTTTCACCATCAATAATACCTCCAACATAGCAAGAAAGCCTGAGAAATTTTTGTTGATATTCTGCAATAGACATACTCCCTTGTCTTAAATTCAGAAACTCTTTTTTCTTTACATCACAGTAGACAGGGGGGCATATTTCGCACGAAATGCTTTCACAAATTCATCCCAAGTAAGGACCGAAGATTTTGCTTTTGCATTTGGCACGCTTACCCACCAATCGTAGGCATCTTTTTTGTAAAAGAGAGATAGCATACTTAAATTTGGCAGCATTAGTACACTCTAGTTGTTCAAAGACCCTCTGCATGCGCTTGATCCATTGTTCAGCTACCGTGGGATCAGTAATGCCTTCAAATTCAACTCCACCCATTTTCCTCATCTTCTCAAAATTCATTTCACTAGGTTCTGACATTGTCCCAGCCAAGTGACGAAAGAACTCAGCTATCTGCTGAAATGGATGAGTCATAATAGGAGTACTATGACCCATTTCTCTTGGATTATTGCCCACTTCATTTTCACTAACACGATGATGATTTAGATTAGGCAAAGGTACCTTATCTCCTTCTTGGAGGTGAGGTGGAGCATTATAATGGGCCTGACTTTCATCAACGGATTTAATATCTCTATTTGAAGAAGAGGCCATATTATAATTCCTATAAAGGATAAGATCACACTGCATTAGAGACATGTACATGATGAATATGCACAAGTAATACATCAAATTACATTAAACAATTATGCAAAAATTTATAATCTCCAAGTCATTTTCAAGAAAGAAAAGAACAAAAATATTAGGTACGATCACAACAAAAATCCTAGAATCACAAACCTAGGCTCTGATACCAAAACTTATAGCAACCCCTTTGTGAGGGTGCTACTTACGAAACAAATCTAATTTACTACTTACAACATTAAGAAGATATAAATAAAAAAAATATTCAGAATAATTTAGTAGCGGAAATAGGCCCATGCGATGAGGTCCAAAGTGCAATATTTTTATTTTTGAAAATACTCTTCATAATTTTTATTTTATTTTTTAAAAAATGAAATACAATGTCAAAATTTTGACATAAGGTGATACAACCCTTCTTGAATAATCAACACATTAAAGCAATTTCCTAACAAAATTATACTTTCATTCGACATCACTGCAAGTTTGTATTGTACATAGATTTCAAACTATCAGGTATAAAAAGGAAAACTAGTTTTCTCCTTTGTACATATATATAAGACAAAGTGTAAATTTAACATATTAGAAGACTTGAGTTATTAACACTCCTTAAAACAGCGAAATAAGTTACCAAATTCAAGTTACAAGATTTTGGTCTTAATATCCAAGCCTCCAAATAATATACATAAGTGTGACATATATATTATGTAAAAGTCCCAAAACTATAAAAAACCATGGTGCATATGTAAATATGATCTCCATAAGTTCTCCCAAAAAGACTACTTCATAAGGCCGTCTTCAAATTTTATCTCGTACATTACCTACGATAGAAAATAACTATCGCTAAGCATAAAGCTTAGTGACGTATAAACTTTGGGCTTGGAGCCATTAACTTCTCCAATTCCCATTTTCAGTCATAGATAGCTCAAATGAAGTATAATTTAAAACAAGCGAACAAATATATCAAAAGTTACAAATATCAACCCTTAAAGTGTTTCCAAATATCAATAACAATGTTCAAGATTCAAGAGTTGAGAAAGTGTATACTATCAATCCAAGAAAACTTGTCAAATATTTTTTTTTTTGCCCAATATGTACGTCATGCCATCACACTAAGCATAATCAGATATCAAGATGGACCGAAGCCCCAAATCAAGTAGGGTCAAAACCCAATAGTCAAGAGAATCAAGAACCATATTAATAATGGCTTCCTAGTTCATACTTAACACGGATAAGCTCCATAATTTAAGACGAACTACAAATCCAAAGTCAAGATGGCAAAAGATCCAAATCAAGAGGCATGCCAAGATGAGTGACAAAGTCACTGCCACAAGAAGGACAAAGTCCCAACAAGAATGCAAAATAATCAAACAATCCGTACAAGTGGGCGATTTAGTAAATATCTTGCAATACTTAATATAACACGAATACAATGCTATTAATTGAAGACAAGAAAAATAAAATATCACGTTATTTCAAAATATTCCAGCAAGTAAAAAGAGTACAAAGTTTATAAACAAACCTTGGTGTTTTACCACAAAATAGTTCAAACACAACTTGAGGACGTTCGAATCGTCTACGCCCTAGACAAACCAAATCCGTCCACTACTTCCTCAAACACTTACCCTTAGCTTTTACAAGGATATATATATATATATATACCTTAAATATATAATAAAATATCTATATAAGTTCGGTGATTTAACATATCAAACTAAACATGATATTGGTGAAAATTACCCAAAATGTTTGAAACAGAAATTCTGCACAGCATCATTGTCTGGTATTATGACTCAGATTTGAAGATAAAAAAGGACAAACTAGACTGTGTGATCTTCTTTACAGTTGTAAATATGTGTCTTAGTGTTTCCGAACATCTTGAATCACCCCCATATCATTTTTTTACAAAAGGTTATGCTAAACTTACTAACAGTAGTACAGGGAGGGTTTGTAAAACAGAAAATCTGGACAACACTTGCCCTGTACTTCACCACCTATTTTCGGGCAAATAACAGACAAATCAGGTTTTGGTTACTTCATAAGAGTTATAGATCTATGAAATAGATTTCCAGAAAGTCTTACATCACTTAAAACGGAACTCTATACAAAAAAGATATGAAGAAAACACTAATAGCTGTCTAGTGTAAAAACGGGTTTAGTAACTTACCACAAAAGAGAAGAGCAACTTGAGCTTCACCAAGAACGAATTTTGCTGGTTGGTTTAGTGAAATTTATGGTGGTTTTCATAAAGTTTTCAGGTGATAAGAAGGAGAGAGGGTAGGGGTTTTCTTTTTCTTGAAAGAATGAAAATGGGGAGTTTATAGAAGACTAAGTCAATCAAAGTTATCTTTAAGAATTTTGGATATATATGAAATAAAAATGGTTGTCCAGCTACTAAATATCCTTAGATAAATACAAAAGGGTGGCATCCCAAATACTTAATTATAATGTATTTAATAACAATTCATCAAAATAATATTAAGTGTTATACATAGCAATACCATGAAACTTCTTTGTCAATATTAACACAACCTAAAGTAAGAAATTTACATGTATTGTAAATTTCAAGTTTAGAAAATGCGAAGTAAAAAATATCTCCTCATTATAAAGATGCTCAATCGAAAATGCAAATATTAGTAAAACATTGGGGTGTTACAGAGGCCAAGACTTGGCTCTCCGTTATCTGTGCGAGGATCTTGCCTTCTACAAATGACACTGATGTGTCACCAGAGAAGGCACTAATAATTGTTTCTATCATGGATGAACTACCCATGAACATGGGGGAACACATTGTTAGAGAAATCGAGGAAGCCACCCATGGGAGATCCAAGAGCCTATTCTTCCCACCATTGATTACTCGGCTATGCTATGATGTTGGGGGTGTTAAAATGCCCAAATGATGATGAGAAAGGTCCAAGAAAGTCGATGATCCATCCATTGCTGAAAAGAGGACCCACTGACAAGCAGAAAAAGAGGAGGATTGATATTGCATCCTCTTCATTTGAGCAGTTCTCTGAGACCACCACTGATCCTGTCGGACCCTTTGCACCTGCACCAGGGTTATTTGACCTCATGGGACCACTCCAGTCCGGTCCTCACATTATGCGTCACCTATCCAGTCAGATACATGGAGTAGATGCACACATTAGGCAACTTATAGTTGGCCTTCCTACTGGCCCATCTGGGGCTCACACATCTACTGGCAATGCTGCCCCACCATCCCCGGAGTTATGGTCAAAGAGAAAAAAGCAATAACAGGCAAGATAGAGGCCATGAATAACAAGTTGGAAAATATGAGCCGCCGGTAAGGGAAGATTGAGAAGCGGCAGAGAAAGTTCAAGGAGCACGAAAATAAAAAGAGCAATCTCATGAACAAAATGATGGATAAGCTGAGGTCGTTCTGTGGTTCAAATGACTTAGATGATGAGGAGGAGGAGGAGGAGCTCAAATTTCCTTCCACCTCCGGTTTCGACTGAGGCCGGTTCAGGGAGCCCCTCTTACTATTATGCTTTTTGCTTTGATATTTTGCAGTGAGGACACTACAATGATTTTAGTTAGGGGGTGGCACATTTTATTTATATATTTATGCTTGTATGAGTTTGTATGGAAATTGTGTGCCCTTGCTGGGCTTGTGTTGTGATTAATATAGTTGTGGATTAGTCGCTTCTGTTACTTTATTTTCTTTAGTAGCTTTTAGTTATGTTATTTTTAATCCTTTAGTAGTTTTAAGTTTATATTATTTCTTAGTAGTAATATAGTCTCCTTGGGTTTTCTTTATGCTATGGTTCTTTCCCGAGGAATATTTTGTGTTGAACCGAGTGACTTTTTCCTATGATGGATGGCGTGACAAATTTCTTAAGGGATTAGTCTTATTTAGTTTTTCTTTTTGTAGGTAATTATTTTTTTATTTTAGTTAGTTTAGCAGCTAGTAGTGAATAAATTGATTATTGGGTGTGATCTTTTGTCCATAAACCAACATATGAATTGTTTGATACCAACATAATTTAAACTTTGGCATATGAAATCTTGATCTTTGAAAAAGAAAAATGATTGAAGTAAGGATCATTATCATGACTTGTAGACTCAATTTTTGGCTCTTTGATTGGAACTCTTGCATTATTTGTAGTCTAGAACTTGCCCGGAATGTGCTTCAAGGAGAAATTCTAGACTAACTTGGTTTGAAAAATGATGTTAGGCCTTCCTTGGACAGTTATTGTGCCTTAAATTTTCTACCCTTGCATATTTTCCCTAGTCAACCCCTTTTGAGCCTTTAAACTTTTTCTTTGGCAACCATATTACAAGCGTTAGCCCTTCGTTCTTTATTAATCTATCTTTTGGCATCCTACCTCCCTAATTACTTTGAAAGTATAACGACCCGACCAATCGTTTTGGAATCGATTTGGAAGAATGAACTTCATGATTGAAGCTTTAAGTTGGAAGAGTTGACCAAGTTTGACTTTTGTGTATTTGACCCTAGATCGGAGTTTTGATGGTCTCGTTAGGTCTGGATGGGGATTTTGGACTTGGACATAAGCCCGGATATGCATTAGGATGTTTCTTGAAGGTTCTAGCGTTAATTGGAGAAAGTTGGCAATTTGGAGTTTTGGAATG
The DNA here is from genome assembly GCF_000390325.3 of Nicotiana tomentosiformis. Taxonomy (NCBI): domain Eukaryota; kingdom Viridiplantae; phylum Streptophyta; class Magnoliopsida; order Solanales; family Solanaceae; genus Nicotiana; species Nicotiana tomentosiformis. The sequence goes on from NC_090818.1 coordinate 129,420,797, forward strand.
TTCATAAGTTTGACCGAAAGTTGACTTTTATGATATCGGGTTCAGATTTTGGTTCTGAGAGTTGGAATAGCTTCATTATGTCATTTGAAACTTGTGTGAAAAATTTGAGGTCATTCCGAGTTGATTTGATATGGTTCGGCACGAGTTTTGGAAGTTGAAAGTTCAAAAGTTTATTAAGTTTGATTTGAGCTACGATTCGTGATTTTTATGTTGCTTGATGTGATTTGAAGCTTCGAATAAGTTCGTATCATATTTTGAGACAAGTTGGTATGATTGAATTGGGTACGAGGAGTTCGAGTGTATTTTGGATCATTGGTCTAGAAACTAGTTAAGTTAAGGATTTGGACTTGGCTTGGTGGCTGAAGACTGCTGGTGTATTTTTCTGGTTTCCTTCTTCGCGTTCGCGAGTGGGTCCTCACGTTCGAGAAGGGGAATTTGAGTCAGGCAAGATTTGCTCTTCACATTCGCGAGGGGGTCTCGCATTCGCGAAGGGAAGCTGGGGTCAGACGAGGTTGTTCATCGCGTTCGCTATTGGGTATCGCGTTCGCGGAGGGAAAATAGTTGTCATGGGATTTTGCCTTCGTGTTCCCGAAGGGGAGCTCGAGTTCGCGAAGAGGAGCTCGCGTTCGCGAAGAGGAGCTCAGTAAAGCATCGCGTTCGCGAGCAATGTTTCGCATTCGTGAAGAGCAATGTTGGGCAGCACAATTTTGTGCTTTTCGAACGCGAGGGACCTATCGCATTCACGAAGAAGAGAGGTCTGGACAGAAAGTTTATGTTCTGAAATTTGTCAAATTACCTGAATCCATGATTGTTTTTAACATTTAATAGGGTGAATTAAGTTGGAAAGATTAGAAAACCCTCTTAGTTTAATTTGAAGATTTGAAGGTCGAATTGAGGTCAGAGTTTGGTAAAATTGGTATGGTTAGACTCGTGGTTGAATGGGATTTCGGATTTTGTAACTTTTATCGAGTTCCGAGATGTGACGATATTTGAGCTAAATTTCGGATTTTGTTGGAAAATTTGTATTTTCTTATGGAATAAATTCCAATAATTTTTTTGACTGAATCAAATTATTTGTAACTAGATACGAGGCTTTCGAAATCAATTCTCGAGGTAAGGGCATATCAGAGTGAGAAATTACACCGTTTGAGGTAAGTAACACTTCTAAAATTGGTTTTGAGGGTATGAATTCCCAAATTGGTGTTATATAAATTGTTTGGAGGTGACGCACGTGATAGTTGACTAGTGTGTGGACGTGCACCATATAAATTGACTTGAATAAATCATGTGAAGTTGTAAAGTTAAAGAATCATATTATTATCTGAACATGCCACACATGTTTGAGGAATTGAGCTGAGGCTCGTAATAAAGATAATGTTTAGACTATGTGCCAATATTTTGGGACCCATAGTGTCACGACCCAATTTTACCTATAGGTCGTGATGGCGTCGGACACCGCTGTCAGACAAGCCAACAATAAATACTAAATAAATTCTCGTTTTAATATTTTTGAAGTCATAGTTGTTCCTCTCAATTAAATAGCAGAAGATGACATTTACCAAATACGTACTAATATCTTTAAAAATTTTCAATACAGTGCAACCCATAATCATCCCAAAACCCGGTGTCACAAGTGCATGAGCATTTACTAGGGAATTAAAATAAAAGACAGCATCTGTCTAGAATACAAATTAGACAGGAAAATATAATAACTATGAGGGAGACTCTATTAGCTGTAGATCGTAATATAGAATGCAACTTACCTATGTCTCCACAATTATTAACCACACCTCTTTGCCCACAAGGCCGCTATACATATATGTACTTGCACAATAAAATGTACAGCAAGTGCAGTATTAGTACGAAAATAACGTGTACCTAGTAAGTATCAAGCCTAATCTCAAAGAGGTAGAGACGAGATGGCCGACTATGACACTCACTATGGGTCAATAATATTAAATAATCATGAAAATAGAAATATTTATATCAACGTGATTCACAGAGTTAACAATAATTTTATTGTACCAGCAGAGGTAATTAAATTCCTTCAATTCCAATAATTCTCAATATATTAATTAAATTCCTTCAATTCAAATAATTTCTAATCTATTAATTAAATCCTTCAATTTCAATAAAAATTCCAATTTATCAAATAGCTTTACAAGCTGCAATTCAATTTTAATAAATTTTCAATTTATCAAATAGCTTTACAAGCTGCAATTCAATTTCAATAAATTTCCAATTTATCAAATATCTTTACAAGCTGCAATTCAATTTCAATAAATTTTCAATTTATCAAATAGCTTTACAAGCTGTAATAAACTGTCCAAGTATCGTGTAATTATTATTATTATTAAGCACGATTTCTGCCGAGGTCGTACGGCCCGATCCAGAGTTTCGTGTACACTACCGAGGGACGTGCGGCACGATCCATAGATGCATCTATCCTGCCGAGGCGTTCGACCCGCTCCACAAGAAAGGAGAATATTTTCTTATGTACCTCCGGAAGGAGAGTATATTCATTATAAGATAAATTCGGGAGGATGAACAATTTCTTTAAACAGTTAATTAATTTAAACAGAAAATTAAGCATATGAAATTTTCATCTTTATTATATTTCCTAACAATTCACAATTTATATATCAAATAATTCAATTAAATAAAGAATATAATTTACACAAGTAATTCATGCTTTGTGTCCTAAACTACCCGGACTTTAGCATTAATAGTAGTTACGCACGGACTCTCGTCACCTCGTGCGTACGTAGCCCCCACAATTAACAACCATTATTAATTTAATCACTTATGGGGTAATTTTCCCTCACAATATTAGACAAGAGACTTACCTCGCTCTGAAGTTCCATAGCCGGCTCCCAAGCCTTTCAAATAACTCGACCGATGCCCAACGCTCCAAAACTCGCTTTCGCTTTATTAACATTCACAAGCTTTTAATCCTCCTCCGACATCTTAACATTGAGTAAAATACTCATACGCCACCAACAAATTGATATCTACAATTACAATCAAAATATGACTCAAAAATATTTATCAATATCCATTTATGGCTCTCAAGTTGGCTACAAGCCTCCAGCTCAAACCGTCTAATAGGTTCACTTACTAGCACATTCAACTCCACTCTTATCATTCAATACCCATTTGAAGTCATCAATGATACTACATTAATTCTCCAACACCGCCGAATTACTATTCATCGTCTTTCTTAACCAACATTTCCAAAACATTCAATTTGGTGATTACTTAGTTGAATACTTTCAACTAAGTTAGAATATGATTCCATAGGTTCATTGCATCCTTTAATTTCATTTCTAAGAACACTATTTATCTTTCCCTCATTTTCTCAAGAACAATATTCATGCAATGAACTAGAGTTTATGAAATCAATTATCCAACCATAATAACTTGAAACAACTATTAGAATTACTCTCACCGACTTATAAGAAATGAGCTTGAAGCATTAGTATTACCTTCTTGAAGCTTTTCCCTGAAATTCCAATGTTTGGGAAATTTAGTGTTCTTGAACAACTTCAAAGATTTCTAAGGATTTCAAAGATTGAAGGATGTTAATACTAGTGTTAATAGGTTGTTATTAACTTAAAATATCCAAAAAAACTCACCTTGTATTCTTAAGTAGTCCCCAAGGTCGAATCCACCATGAAAGAACCAATCCCTAGCTCAAGAAAATCCCCAAAAATGGCTGCTGCCCGTGACTGCCTTATAAAGGCACAGGTGCTTCAGCGAGTTGTACCTTGCACTGTGCAAGTTGTACCTCGTATTACAAGTTTTGCCCTGCTAGACACCATTTACTAAAACGTCGATAAGTCCTTGTAGAAATATACAAATGACGAACGGTCGAAAGCTTTAGAAATTAGACTCGAAGATCTTTCATTTGATAGGTTGTCCACCATATAAATCCTTATATATATATATATATATATATATATATATATATATATATATATATATATATATATATATATATATATATATATATATAGGCATGCTCGTCCAAAGTTAGGCTTTTGTGTGTACTTATTTGGAACTTTAGTCTATCAGGTAATTTCCAACTTGATTAAGACTTAGGACTCTCCTTAGACCCTACATCACTTATAATATGACTCGTTCGATTATTAACATACGAACCTGCTGGAACCTTAAAATCCCGATTCCGGGGTCGTTTTCTCAAAGTGTTGACCGAAGTCAAATTTTCCCTTTTAAGGCTAACTTAAGGAACTAAGTGTTCCGATTTCAACCCAAACACTTCCAAATCCCGAACCAACCATCCCCGCAAGTCATAAATTATTAAAAACACATTCGGAGAGTTTTATTTAGGGAAACGGGGTTCTAAAAGTCGAAACGACCGGTTGGGTCGTTACACATAGGGTCGTGTTGCTGTTGAATTAATTATTTTAAAAATGCACATTTCATACTCAGGTATGCTCATCCATTGTGAGGATATTTATTAAATCGGGGATGCCCGCCTGTAGCAGGCCATATATATATATATATATATATATATATATATATATATATATATATATATATATATATTATTATTATTATTATTATATGATCGGGCTGCACATCGCAACAGGCCTTATAGGCTTTATTACTATATGGATCGGGGCTGCCCCCTGCAGCAGGCCTTATAGGCTTTATTATTATTACGGGATCGGACTGCATGCCGCAGTAGGCCATATCGGCTTTATATAGCGCTTGGGCTGAAGGAGCCTCTTCGGAGTCTGTACATATCCCAGTGAGCGTAGATGATTATATATATTCGGGATAGACTTCCCAGGGCATGGACTTGCTTTACTTATTTATATGTTGTGATGAATTTTCCCTGGACATAGATCTTGTCCGTATCATTTACATTAGGGATAAATTATCCCAGGAATGGATTGGCCTTATACGGTACTGAGTGACTGACTGTCAGTCGATGTGTATATATATACGGGATGGAATATCCCTAGGATGGATTGGCCATAAACAGTACCGAGTGACCGAATAATTTATGACCAGCATTTACATGAGGCTTTTCTACTGAGATGTCTTATTCCTCAAACCATGCAGTATTGATCTATTTCACTTGTACTGAGTTTAACTGTTTAACTCGAAAGCATGCCTACATTTTTATACCATTATTTATATTGGACTGTACCTGCGGAGCTCGTCACTACTTTCAACCCAAAGGTTAGTCTTGTTACTTATTGAGTTGGTTGTACTCATACTACACTCTGCACCTCGTGTGCAGATTCAGGTGCTCCGGATACGACGACTGCTAGATTTCAGAGTTATTTCTGTTGGAGACTATCAAGGTAGTTGCATGACGTCCGCAGACTTGATTCCCTTCCTGTTTAGTTATTGTACTGTTCTATATCTCAGACAGTGATTTTTATCAGTCAGACTTTGTATTCATTTAGATGCTTAGGTACTTAGTGACACCGGATTTTAGGAGTGATTATAACTGTATTGTGAGATTTCTTCCATTAAATTTAAATATTATGTTTTCAAACATAAAAGATATGGTGTTTTATTGAGATCTCCGGCTTGCCCAAAAGGTCATCTTATATTTTAGAACTCGAATTTGCGCTCTTAAGCCTTACAAATCTCATTTTTACCCTCTTCGATTTTCGTGCGCAGTCCGGGCAGGTTTCCGAAAAGCTTGTATGTTGAAAATTGATGAAAATAAGAATTTATGCCTTAAAAGTTAATTTTAGTTGACTTTGGTCAATATATTTGGTAAACGGGACCGGATCCATATTTTGACGGTCCCGGTGGGTCCGTATCGAATTATGGGACCTGGGCGTATGCCCGAAATCGAATTCGGAGGTCCCAAGCTCAAGTTATGAATTTTTGATGAAAATTAAAAGTCTAAAAATTAATTGTTTTTAAGAATTGATTGATGTTTGGCATTGTTAGTGCCGGGTCCGTATTTTGATTTCAGATCCCGGTACAGGTTCATTATAATATTTAAGACTTGTCTGTGAAAGTTTATGAGAAACGGAGTTGATTTGACGTGATTCGGACATCCAGTTGAGAAGATATGAATTTTAAAAGTGTTCTGGTGAATTTCATTTGATTTGGTACTAAATTCGTAGTTCTAGGTGTTATTTTGGCAATTTGATCACGCGAACAAGTCTGTATGATGTTTTTAGACTTGTGTGCACCTTTGGTTTAGAGCCTCGAGGTCTCAGGTGAGTTTCGGATAGGCTACAGAGTGAGATTTGGCTTGGAAAACACTGCTGGTGCATTTGATATTATTACAGGCCTCTGATCTCGCATTTGTGAGATCAGGCATCGCAATTGTAACCTCTGAGAGGTTCACATTTGCGAGTTTCTCATCGCAAATGTGAAGAAAAGCTGGGCCAATAGTTTTCGCATTTGCGAAGGGAGTAGGGGAAGGGGAGTGATCGCAAATGCGATCATTATTCGCATTTACGAAGAGTCAACGTCGCATTTGTGAACTTATCTTCTCATTTTCGAAGGCAACAGAAGTGTAAAGGGCTTCGCATTTGCGATGACTCCTTCGCATTTGCGAGCTTCGCATTTGCGAAGCTCAGGTCGCAAATACGACATCTGCAGCTGATCAAAATGACTTTTGGACGGGAATTTTCATTCATTTCCCAAATTTTCAAGACCTAAAACACAAGAGGCGATTTTCCAAAGACCATTTCTTCCCTCAAATCATAGGTAAGTGATTCTAAACTGGTTTCTTTCAATCTTTCACTACATTTTATAAGATTTCAACCTAAAATCTAAGGTTTTCATGGTAGAATTAGGGATTTTTGGTAGAAACTAGGGATTTTGGAAATTTGGGGATTTAGACCTCAATTTAAGGTCAGATTCCAAAACTAATTATATATTCGGGCTAGGGGGTAAATGGGTAAATGGATTTTGGTCCGAACCTCGGGTTTTGACCAAGCGGGCTTGGGGTCGATTTTTGACTTTTGTTGGAAAAACTTAGGAAAACTGTAATTATGCATTAAAGTTGATTTCTTTAGCGATGATTGATGATATTAAACTAATTATGATTAGATACGAGTGGGTTGGAGGTGAATGCTAAAGGGAAAGCGATACTTGAGCAGTGAGTGGCTTGCGAAATTGAGGTAAGTGTTGTGTCTAACTTTGGCTTGAGGGAATAGGTATTGTGTGAGTATTTGCTACGTGTTTTGTTGTTGAATACGATATATAGTTGAGGTGACGCGCATCTATACATTGTGGTCGAGTCATAGCATGCGAGTGAAATTCCATTCTTGCACATTTGTAGTCTTAAATCTTGTTATCCATAATTATTGTTGTTGTTGAAATGTTGGGAGACTTGTATCCGGTTCTACCAAAGTTGATAAAATTGTGAATATTGATTCGAGGTTGAGATGTTAAATTATGAAAGTAATCATTGATGAAATATTGATTTCTTTGTGAAACTTCTCTCTATCCGTTGTTATTGATTCTGTGATTGGTGAGGAGGAGTGTAAAGTACGAAGGGTGATGCCATGTATATTATGAGAGGTTTAAAGCACGAAGGGTGATGTCGTGTATATTATGAGAGGTTTAAAGCACGAAGGGTGATGCCGTGTATATTATGAGAGGTTTAAAGCACGAAGGGTGATGCCGTGTATATTATGAGAGGTTTAAAGCACGAAGGGTGATGTTGTGCCATTCTATTTATTTATTTGGTGAGGTTGAGAGTAAATGCACGAAGGGTGATTCCGTGTCATTCTATTTCTTTATTTGGTGAGGTTGAGAGTAAAAGCACGAAAGGTGATGCCGTATAGTTTTCCTTGCTGTTCTAATTGCTCAATTCATTTAAGGATTTTCGGTTTAATTCTGTCTTTTCATTGTTCTCACTCTTTATGTTGTATTCCCCCACTGTATGTTCCCTTCCCATTATTTCTGCATTATTTCTTTATTTACTGTTGTTGCCACTAGCATGATTATACTATTTGGGTTATTTGTGGGTGTCTTGTCCTAGCCTCGTCACTACTTCGTCGAGGTTAGGCTCGACACTTACCAGTACATGGGGTTGGTTGTACTGATGCTGCACTCTGCACTTTCTGTGCAGACTTTGATACCGGCTCAAGTTGACTGAGATTTTGCTATTGGTCTGTTGTCCGGAGACTCAAGGTAGATCTGTCGGTGTTTACAGACCTTGAAGTCCCCGTTTACTTTTTATGTCACTGTTGTTTTCTTTCATTCAAGCAGTTGTATTTCTTCCAGACTATTACTTGTAGTAAAGTCTAAAATACTCGTGAATTGTGACTCCACATCTGGGTTGTAGTAATTAATACAGTTTTATCAAATTCCACACCTCTTATATTTCATCTTAGTTAATTATTGTTATCTACTGAATGGAAATAAGGAATTGGTTTAATGATTTTCTAACATTGGCTTGCCTAGCAAGTAAAATGTTAGGCGCCATCACGATCCAGTCAGTGGAAAATTTTGGGTCGTGACAGTTGGTATCAGAGCACTAGGTTACATAGGTCTCACGAGTCACGAGCAAACTTAGTAGAGTTTGAAGGATCGGTATGGAGACGTCTGTACTTATCTCTCAGAGGTTATGAGGTTTAGGAACAATATCACTTCTTTCATTCTTTATCGTGCGACATTGATTTTTGCTTGAAACCTATATCTCGTACTTCTTTGTATCCACTCGTGTATGACATTGCGCACTTGGTATCAGTTGTGCGTCGACGGTTCGTGATGTCACAGATGAACTACGAGGGAGCCAGAGATTCTCAAACATTGCCTCAATGTATGATTCCGACTGAAGATACGGACATACTAAGAGATCACCCAGTGAATCGGGTGGGGGATGCAATGGACCTTGGCATCTGGTTGATTTATACAAGCTATGAAGGTTAATATTGTGGACCATCGGACGTGGTGAACTATGAATTCGTGCCGAGTGAGTGGGGGAGTCCACTATCAATGGATTGATTGCGGGGTCATGTGTTATATCAGTTTTGGCCTGAAATGTATATATGTGGTACTAAAAGGTTCCCCAAAAATTTACACATGTTTAAGGCCTGAGATTTTGTAAAGGATAAGGTTGGTACTTGCGGTATGTCCGCCTACTTAATAATCCTATACTTCAGTACCAAAGGAGTTAGAGAAACAACTTTAAATTTACAAAAGATCTACTAAGCGTGGACGTCATGGTTGCGGATTTTGGGATACTTTGGAGGAAGTACAGTGGTTGACAAGATTCTGGACTATGTGGTTGTGCCAAGATTTGTCTGTATGGAGCTCTACTTTTGTGATCGTTGTGTATAAATAGGGGTAAGGGTTACCTCTGAGAAGAATCGAAGAGTATGTTAAGAAATGGGTCAGCTCAACAGTGTTGAGTCAGCATAACAAAAGAAGAAATTGGCCTTGGGAGAGATAATTCTCCACAGGTGTCTGTGGCAAGACTATAAAGAGGGCAGACCAGCCAATGCAACACCGCCCACTTGGCTCAGTTCTTAGAAACGCTTTTGAAAAAGTTTGTTCTCGGACTCTCCATAATGCGTGACGCATAGTGTTTGAACGGTAGCGTCAGGTCACAAAGACGGTGTCATAATATGCCATCAGGTTCAATAAGTTAGCCCGTCATATTCCTAATTTGCTTCCTACATCCAAAGAGCGAGTCCACAGACTCATTGAAGGACCCAATTATAATTGTAAAATTTGGTACCACTTGGGAGCTACAGGCTAATACTTCATTTCCGCTAGTCGTAGAAATTGCCAAGATATTAGAACGTGTTCGGGGTGAGGAAAAAAGGAAACTAAGGAGACCAAGATGTATCGAGGTTCTGGGGGATTCAGTGGATTCTACTCTGCGAGTATAAATCATTATGGCGGGGGCTCGGGTAGTCGGTCAGCCCAGTCCGCACATCGGATTACCCGGGGTGCTACAGTAAGTTATTTTAATGCACCACCGACATGAGTTCCTACAAATGGTTATAATAGTTATCTGGTACAGACTCAATATGAGCAACCAAACCCGTAAAGGGGTTGTTATGAATACGGTGATACCAGACACATCATGAGAAAATTGTTCCAAACTTGGGAGAGATATATTTCATAAAAGCACTCAGGCTACGTGCCCCATTGCAATTACCACACCACCCACATGATCAGTTAGGGGTGGAAGACAGGCGGGTAGAAGGCGTCTTAGAGATAGAGACCCAGTCATTGTTATAATTATTTTATGGTATGGTGGAGGTCATTACATCATATGGTGTCGTTATAGGTACGACTCGATTTAAAATAAAGGAATAATTTCCTTAACTTGATTCGGTTCTGAGTATCAAGACGAGTCCTCCTATTGTACTCCACTTATGAGTGAGCTTCGTAATTCTATAATCTACTTATGTGTCTACTTCTGTGGGGAGCTTTTATGGAGATAACTACACCTATCATTCCATGATGGACTCTAATAAGATCTGTGAGGCTAAAGGTGCCTTTTTGGTACTTATTTCGGTATGTTTTGATGTATTTCCGAATAATTAATTACAAATTATGAATTATATGCCCTACCAGTGTGGGGTTCATTATGTGTTGTGATTTTGTTTAACGAAAGTTATTTAAAAGAAGAAAATGGAAAGTTTTGATTGGCAAGATGTGCATATTACTTGTGATTCAGAACTGAGGCTGAGGTCCTCACATTTTAAAATAAATTGATATGTTTAAATCGGGCTATGAGCTGCGGTGGAAGTTATATAAGGACGAGATCATTGTGATAAAAATTCTTGTGTTTAAATTCTCCCTTGTGAAATAAAATTTGTACGATAGTACTAATGGGGAGTCATGCCTGCTAGGCTTATTTAAAAATATTTGTATGAAATTCTCTGTGCATACTTGCCAAATTCGTGTTGCAATATTGAGTTGTAACCTACAAAGTAGGTGCTCGTCCAGGTGGCGCTAAATGTGACTCGTTAATTCGGGTAAATAATTATGAGGTCGTCATGCCTCGCATCTCGTTATTAGTATTGTTAAGGTTTGAAACGAGATTTTTGTTAACATAAAGTTAATTGATGATTCTATAATTGATTATGAACAACTATTAAGACCAGATTGACCCAGAAGGGTGCCCCATTTAGATGGTCAGATGAGTGTGAGTTGAGCTTTCAGAAGCTCAAGACCGCTTTAACTACAACGCTAGTGCTGGTATTACCCACAGGTTCAGGATCGTATACGGTATATTGTGATGCATCTCATATTGGGCTTGGTGCAGTATTAATGCAAGATGGCAGGGTGATTCCATATGAGTCGCGACAGTTAAAAGTTCACGAGAAGAATTATCCTATTCATGACTTAGAACTGGCAGCCATTGTTCATACGCTGAAGATTTGGAGGCATTACTTCTACGGTGTCTCGTGTGAGGTATTTACTGATCATCGTTGCCTTCAGTACCTGTTCAAACAAAAAGATCTTAATTTGAGGCAGAGAAGATGGTTGGAGTTATTGAAATACTATGATAACACCATTTTGTATCACCACGGAAAGGCCAATATAGTGGCCGATGCTTTGAGTAGAAAGGCTGTGAGTATGGGCAGTCTTGCATATATTCTGGTTGGTGAGAGGCCATTAGCTACATATGTTTAGACTTTGGCTAACCAATTCGTGAGGTTAGATGTTTCAGAACCCACTCGAGTTCTAGCTTGCACAGTCGTTGTCTTCTTTATATGAGCGCATCAGAGAGAGGCAGTATGATGATCCTCGTTTACTTGTCCTTAAGGACACGGTGTGGCACGGTGATGCCAAACAGGCAGTTGTGGGGGAAGCTGGAGTTCTGCGAATGCAGGGTCGTATTTGTGTGCATAATGTGGATGGGCTTCGTGAATTAATTCTTGAAGAGGCACACAGTTCCAGGTATTCTATTCATCTAGGTATCGCCAAAATGTATCAAGATTTGCGGCAACATTATTGGGGGAGGAGAATGAAAAAGGATATAGTTGCATATGTAGCTCGGTGTCTAAATTGTCAGCAAGTTAAATACGAGCATCAGAGGCATGGTAGGTTGCTTCAGAAGTTAGAAATTCCGGAATGGAAATGGGAGCGTATCACTATGGATTTTGTTGTTGGACTCCCACGGACTCAGAGAAATTTGATGCAGTTTGGGGTCATTGTGGACAGGTTGACCAAGTCAGCACATTTTATTCCAGTGGCAGTTACCTATTATTCAGAAAGGTTAGCTGAAATTTACATTCATGAGATTGTCTGCCTTCACGGGGTGCCCGTGTCTATTATTTCAGATCGAGGTACGCAGTTTACCTCGCACTTTTGGAGGGCAATACAGCGTGAGTTGGGTACGCGGGTTGAGTTGAGCACAGCATTCCATCTTCAGATGGACGGGTAGTCCGAGCGTACTATTCAGATCTTGGATTATATGCTACGCGCCTGTGTTATTGACTTTGGAGTTTTTTGGGATCCGTTCTTGCCGTTAGCGGAGTTTGCCTACAATAACAGCTACCAACCAAGCATTCAGATGGCTCCATATAAGGCATTACACGGAAGGTGATGTCGTTCGCCAGTTGGCTGGTTTGAACCGGGAAAGGCTCGGTTATTGGGGACCGATTTGGTACAAGATGCCTTGGATAAGGTCAAGATTATTCAGGATCGACTTCACACAGCTCAGTCTATGCAAAAGAGTTATGCCAGCCGTAAAGTTTGTGATATTGCATTCATGGTTGAAGAAAGAATATTGCTTCGGGTATAGCCCATGAAGGGTGTTATGAGATTTGGGAAGAAGGGCAAGTTGAGCCCTAGGTATATCAGGACATTTGAGATCCTCGAGAGAGTGGGGAGGTAGCTTATAGACTTGCGTTGCCTCTAGGGTTATCCTCAGTTCATCCGGTATTCCATGTGTCTATGCTCCGAAAATATCATGGTGATCCATCCCATGTATTAGATTTCAGCTCTGTCCAGTTGGACAAGGATTTGACTTACGAGGAGGAGCAGGTGACAATTCTAGACCGGCAAGTTTGCCAGTTGAGATCAAAGAGTTACCCTTCAGTTCAAGTGCAGTGGAGAGGTCAGCCTATTGAGGCAGCTACTTAGGAGTCTGAGTCCGATATGCGGAGTAGATATCCCCACCTTTTCACCAGCCCCAGTACTTTTCTATGTCCGTTCGAGGACGAACGGTTGTTTTAGAGGTGGAGAATGTGATGACCCAAAAAGTCATCTTATATTTTAGAACTTGAATCTGCACTTTTAAGCCTTAAAAATCTCATTTTTATCCTCCTCGATTTGCGTGCGCAATCCGTGCAGGTTTCCGGAAAGCTTTTTTGTTGAAAATTGATGAAAATAAGAATTTATGCCTTAAAAGTTGATTTTAGTTAACTTCGGTCAACATTTTTAGTAAACGGGCACGGAACCATGTTTTGACGGTCCCGGTGGGTCCGTATCAAATTATGGAACCTGGGCGTATGCCCGGAATCGAATTCGGAGATCCCTAGCTCAAGTTATGAATTTTTGATGAAAATTAAAAGTCTGAAAATTAATTATTTTTAAGAATTGATTGATGTTTGGCATTATTAGTGCCAGGTCCATATTTTGGTTTCGGAGCTCGGTACAGGTTCATTATGATATTTAAGACTTGTCTGTGAAATTTGGTGAGAAACGGAGTTAATTTACGTGATTCGGACGTCTAGTTGAGAAGATATGAATTTTCTAAGTGTTCTTGTGAATTTCATTTGATTTGGTGCTAAATTCATAGTTCTAGGTATTATTTTGGCGATTTGATTGCGTGAGCAAGTCCGTGTTTTTAGACTTGTGTTCACCTTTTATTTAGAGCCTCGAGGTCTCGGGTGAGTTTCGGATAGGCTACGGAGTGAGATTTGGCTTGGAAAACACTGGTGGTGCATCTGATATTATTGCAAGCCTCTGATCTCGCATTTGCGAGATCAGGCATCGCAATTGCGACCTTTGAGAGGTTCGCATTTGCGAGCTTCTCATCGCAAATGCGAAGAGAAGCTGGGCCAATAGTTTTTGCATTTGCGAGTTTTCTTTCGCATTTGCGAAGGGAGTCAGGGAAGGGCAGTGATCGCAAATGCGATCATTTAGTCGCATTTGCGAAGATTCAAGGTCGCATTTGCGAAGGCAGCAGAAGTGTGAAGGGCTTCACATTTGCGATGACTCCTTCGCATTTGCGAGCTTCACATTTGCGAAGCTCAGGTCGCAAATGCGACATCTGCAGCTGATCAAAATGACTTTTGGACGGGAATTTTCATTCATTTTCCAAATTTTCAAGACCTAAAACACAAGAGGCAATTTTCCAAAGACCATTTATTCCCCAAATCATAGGTAAGTGATTCTAAACTGGTTTCTTTCAATCTTTCACTACATTTTACAAGATTTCAACCTAAAATCTAACGTTTTCATGGTAGAATTAGGGGTTTTGGGTAGAAACTAGGGATTTAGACCTCAATTTGAGGTCACATTCCAAAACTAATTACATATTCGGGCTCGGGGGTGAATGGGTAAATGAATTTTGGTCCGAACCTCGGGTTTTGACCAAGCGGGCCCGGGGTCGGTTTTTGATTTTTGTTTGGAAAACTTTGAAAAACTGTAATTATGCATTAAAGTTGATTCCTTTAGCGATAATTGATGTTATTAAACTAATTATGATTAGATACGAGTGGGTTGGAGGTGAATGCTAAAGGGAAAGCTATACTTGAGCAGTGAGTGGCTTGCGAAATTGAGGTAAGTATTGTGTCTAACTTTGTTTTGAGGGAATAGGTATTGTGTGAGTATTTGCTACGTGTTTTGTTGTTGAATACGATGTATAGTTGAGGTAACGAGCATTTATGCGTTGTGGTCGAGTCATAGTATGCGAGTGAAATTCCATTCTTGCAAATTTGTAGTCTTAAATCTTGTTATCCATACTTATTATTATTGTTAAAATGTTGGGAGACTTGTACCCGGTTCTACCAAGGTTGATAAAATTGTGAATATTGATTCGAGGTTGAGATGTTAAATTGTGAAAGTAATCATTGATAAAATATTGATTTCTTTGTGAAACTTCTCTCTATCCGTTGTTATTGATTCTGTGATTGGTGAGGAGGAGTGTAAAAGCACGAAGGGTGATGCCATGCATGTATTATTTATATTGTGAGGAAGAGTGAAAAGCACGAAGGGTGATGTCGTGTATATTATGAGAGGTTTAAAGCACGAAGGGTGATGCCATGTATATTATGAGAGGTTTAAAGCACGAAGGGTGATGTCGTGTCGTTCTATTTATTTATTTGGTGAGGTTGAGAGTAAATGCACGAATGGTGATGTCGTGCCATTCTATTTCTTTATTTGGTGAGGTTGAGAGTAAATGCACGAAGGGTGATGCCGTGTAGTTTTCCTTATTATTCTAATTGCTCAATTCGTTTAAGGATTTTCAGTTTAATTCTGTCTTTTCATTATTCTCACTCTTTATGTTGTATTCCCCCACTGTATGTTTCCTTCCCATTATTTCTGCGTTATTTTTTTATTTACTGTTGTTGCCACTAGCATGATTATACTGTTCAGGTTATATGTGGGTGTCTTGTCCTAGCCTCGTCACTACTTCACCGAGGTTAGGCTTGACACTTACTAGTACATGGCGTCGGTTGTACTCATGCTGCACTCTGCACTTTCTATGCAGACTTTGATACCGGCTCAGGTTGACCGAGATTTTGCTATTGGTCCGCTGTCCGGAGACTCAAGGTAGATCTCTCGGCGTTCACAGACCTTGAAGTCCCCGTCTACTTTTTATGTCACTGTTATTTTCTTTCATTCAGACAGTTGTATTCCTTCCAGACTATTACTTGTAGT
The DNA here is from genome assembly GCF_000390325.3 of Nicotiana tomentosiformis. Taxonomy (NCBI): domain Eukaryota; kingdom Viridiplantae; phylum Streptophyta; class Magnoliopsida; order Solanales; family Solanaceae; genus Nicotiana; species Nicotiana tomentosiformis. Next base: position 129,436,607 of record NC_090818.1, read on the forward strand.
AAATTCTAGAATGCTCGTGAATTGTAACTCCAGATCCGCGTTGTAGTAATTAATACAGTTTTATAAAATTTCGCACCTCTTATAGTTCATCTTAGTTAATTATTGTTATTTACTGAATGGAAATAAGGAATTGGTTTAACGATTTTCTAACATTGGCTTGCCTAGCAAGTGAAATGTTAGGCGCCATTACGGTCCCGTCGGTGAAAAATTTCGGGTCGTGACAATTTAGACAGGCGCCATTATGACATGTGAGATTTTGGGTCGTGACAATTTTATACAACGATTCATACATTATACAACTATTTTTCAACTTTCATACAACATTCAAATAATTTTAAAAAAAAATATATATATATATATATATATATATATATATATATATATATATATATATATATATATATATATATATAACTATAACGGAATACAATTGTATGTCATGTGTTCTTCTTCTTCGAGTTTCAATCTGAAATTCAGCCAAAATCAAGTCTAATCTTTACCAAAACACCCTCAAAATTGAGATATAAACTCCAAGCAATATTCCCAATTGTTTGCAACAACACCCAATCCAAACAAATAATAGTTTTTGAAAATCCAAATTCGATTTCAAAGATTCAAACTTTTTTAATGGCTGTCAATGGTGGAGAGTCAAACACCTTCAAAATTTATAATCCTACAGAGAATTAGGAGAGATTAAAGTCTCCGCATATATTATAGCCCAACTAAAGCGAAGTAAATCTTCAGGCTTTGTAATTTTAACTTCCTTGAGCATTCGTCTTTTCAAATCATAAACTGATATCCTTACGAGTCTTCAGGCTTTGCAAGAGAGAGAGAGAGACACACATATGACCAACTAAAGCGAAGTGAATCTTCGAGCTTTGCAAGAGAGATAGAGAGAGAGTGGCCAAGTATAAATGGATAAGAAAATAAGTGATATTTTTTATTCAATTCCTAATATAAAGGGATACTCATTTAAAATTTATTTGTATATAATTGATAAATTATATATGACTATGTAATTAAATTAAAATTTGAGTAGGGAGGGTAATAAAGTTTCAAATAGGGTATAGGAAGCTAAAAATCTCTTAAAAAAAATATTGGTAAAACCAACAATGTTATACTGAGCAAACGTTAGCCCTTAGATCTACTGAATGAATGTGTCAGAAATACGAGTTACGATGAATGTGCACCCATACAAAATTAGACAAGATAAAAATAACTAATTACATCTGACAGAAAGTGAAAGTAACATCTATAGATGATAAAATGAGATAAGATTGTTTAAAATAATAGTCGTCATGTCCTATGAAGAAGACCTCCAAGTGTACCAACCTGTAGCTATATATGAAACCATGCGTGTTAAAAAAGAAAGATGTACATAGAGCTCAAATCACATAGATGAAATTATCTAGAAAGCCCTACAATCACCAGATTTATGCAAATTCAACCAAAATTAGTATACAATAGAAGAGAATAATCTATATCGGCTATACCAACTAGTTGAGATGAAACTTACTTAAGGTACTCATCACTCTGCAAAAAAAGTTTAAATTTTATATAATTATAGAATAAAAATTATTTGTACAATCATGTGATCATCTTGATTTTGATATCACAATTATTTTATCTTAACAATTATTAACTTACAAAATTTCTAGTAATTATTAGAGACATTTTTAATGTGATTGTGAAATATATTTAGGACCTTGCAAATAGTTAAAGCAATTTAGATGGTCCTTTTAAATAAAATTTATGGTAAGGTTTGGCATAAAAAGAGTCATTAATTAATTGACTTTTGATCTCTCCCACGGTTATACTTGATATATTCTTAGCTAACCGGTTATGTCTTTGTCTCATCTCACAAATAATATATTTATTAACACAGTATAAATAGCCTTCAACGTTGACCACGGAAGCAGAGATATGACGGATGCAACTAGGGATGATCATTTGGATCGGATATCCGAAATTCGAACCGATTCGTACAATTTCGTATTTTGGATTTAGGATTTTGAATATTTGGATCGGATTTCGAATTGTATTTATTAAAATTTTGGATATTCGGATCGGATTCGGATTTGTATAATTGTAACCCGATCCGAAATTCGAAATTATTAGGACATGTATAAATATTAAACTTTAATTTCGGATAGTCAGTACTTCCTTTACATCTTCCTCCAAGTTATTACCTTTAAGATTATTGGATTTAGCTATATTGGCACCATAGTACTCTCATAATTGCATAAACATGAATTTTTCTTACTGTATTGCCTCTTTTACAAAGAAAATATACATATGAGTTTGCAACTTTGAGGCATAATAATCCGATCCGAAATTTAAAAATTCGATCTGATCCAAACTTTCAAATCCGATCCGATCCAAACTTTCAAATCCGATCCGATCCGATATTAATTCGGATCAAATTCGTATTGTATTTTGTAGAATCCGAAATCCGAAATTTGAATCCGTAATGTGCTAAATCCGATCTGATCCGATCCATGCACAGCCCTAGATGCAACTCCCCCTGTATGATGGCTTTTTCTTTTTCTTTCCTTTCTTCCACAAGTGGGAAATTATTTACAATCTAAAACAAAACAAGCAAGTTGATTTTCTTTTTAAAATTTATTATGAACTTTGTCAAGTGGGTTACTTTTGTAAAGGTTGGGTTGTGTACTTTTCATGATTTCCGTCGTCCGCATTTGTAGGATACTAGCTAGATTTGATCCCTTTCAAGTGAAAATGACACATTGAACACCCCTATATATAGTTTCAACCAAGCACTAAAATGCAGCACCTGTAAAATCATAGCGCAAACTACTTTTAATCAAGTATGAAAATGTGGATCATATTCATATATGGCAGGACACACTACTACATTCTTATGCGTCTACGACTAAATTAATATTACATATATATAATAAACTTTAATTTAATGAGCCTATATCTACGAAGGAGAGGCTTCGAAAATCGTTACATTTGTCGTCTTGTATACATACAGAGATGAATTTAAGATCCAGTGAGTTGTGTTCATGATCGTAATACAATTTCATCAAATACGCAGAACTCCCCTTAAATTTAAAAGTACAAGAGGGAGTGAATTGTAACCGATTTAAAAATCTTAGTTGACTAAGTGTAAGTTTAGTCGACTAAACTTTGTACAATAAATAATTTCAGTAGTAATGAACCAAATGAACAGAAAGGTAAAGAAAGCACATCAATTTTTATACTAGTTCAGTACCGGTGTGGTATCTACATCCAGTTCCCTTGAGTCACAAGGTATTCTCTTAGATCTTTGATAAATGATTACAGTAATGATGGTTTTAGTACGTTCACCATCAACGATGTACAACAACAATAATTTTTGTAATGTTGACACAACTATTTTTTTGTGTTCTAACTCTTCCTATCTTTTGTGACACTTGTAGACTCAAGAATACAGTATTTGTACTAAGAACTAGAATGTTACGACCCAAAACTCTAACCTATCGTGATGGCGCATATCGATGATACTAGGCAAGCCGACCTGAAAAGTACTTCAATATTTCATAAGAAAGATAATTCAAAGCATTTTCATACCAGAAATTTTTACAAAAAAATCGGAGTTGAATTCAAAATAAAATACAGAAAGATAACCCCAAACATTGGGGTGTCACCAAGTCATGAGCATCTAGATATTCAGTCTAATAAAAATGGTGTCTAAGTATCAATACAGAAAAGAAAGAAAATATAGTAGGAGCGACAAGGTCTGCGGACGCCAGCAGCTACCTTGTTATCTCCGGTACTCGATCGCGTACGAACTCAACGACCTCCGTGATAAAACACATCTGGATCTACACATGAAGTGCAGGGTGTAGTATGAGTACAACCAACTCAGCAAGTAACAGAAATAAATAAGGAACTGAAAAGCAGTGACGAGCTATACAATAACATTTTATTTTCAATAATTCCAGCAAAGAATAGACATGCTTTCACATCTGACAGTTTAAGTCCAATCAATTTTATACAGTTAAAGTTTAGGTAATCCAGATATAGAATCTTTTAGAAATTTCACAACAATGACAGATAGCAACTAAGTGCATCAACAATTGAAAAAAAGCAAGTACAACCTCTCAGGGCAACAGTCACCCAACTCATCACAACAACTCAAATCACTCGGCTTTCAGCCCTCAGTACTCACACTCAATAGGTACCTGCGCTCATTCGGGGTGTGCAAACTCCGGAGGGGCTCCTTTCAGCCCAAGTGCTATATCCGTACGGGCAACTCACGTGCTGCACGGACAACTCACGTGCTATAATATCAATATGTGGATCCGCACGGACAACTCACGTGCTGCACAGACAACTCACGTGCTGCACGGACAACTCATGTGCCATAGTATCAATACCTCACAGACAGGCCCTCGGCCTCACTCATTCATCAACCTCTCTAGTCTCTCGGGCTCTCAGAAATCACAAAGATCGGCCCAAACAAAGGTAACATAGTGTATCAACAAGAATCAAGAAGAGGCTGAGATATGATACGCAAGTAAAATCATAACTGGGTACAAGATAACAATTAGCAAGTAATTCAACAAGTACGTGACTTCTGCGGGTCCCAACAGTACCATCACATAGTCTAAGCATGATTTCTATTATAATTTGCAGTCAAATTTCTTTAACACAGGGAAAGCATATAGCTAGCAACAAGTTATTCAACTTTACAGCTTCACGGAATGGGACAAGTCCCAATTCCTATAGTGCACACCCACACGCCCGTCACATAGCATGTGCGTCACCTCCAAAATACTCACATAATCGAATAATCTGGGGTATCATACCCTCAGGACCAGATTTAAAACTGTTACTTACCTCAAACCGCGCAAAATCTTACTCCGCAATGCCTTTGCCCCTCAAATCAATCTCCGAATTCCCCGAATCTAGCCACAAGCAGTACTGTATAATTAATATAGGCTAAAAGAATCAATTCCACAAGAAAAATATAAAATTGTAAGCCAAAATCTGAAATAGGCTCAACCCAGCCCCCGGGCCCACGCCTCGAAATTTGACAAAAGTCACAAAATATGAACACTCATCCTCTCACGAGTCTAACCATACTAAATTCATCAAAATCCGACCCCATTTGGTCCTCCAAATCTCCAAAATCCACTCTCCAATTTTCAAGTCCTAAACCCCCAAATTGCACTTCAAAATGTCGCTAATTAGGTGGGAAAATCAGTGGGGAATCAAGATTTATGATTAAAAACGAGTACAAGAAGCTTACCTCAATAATCCCCTCGAAAATCGCCTAAGTCCGAGTCTCAAATGGTGAAATAAGACAAAAATCGCGAACCCTTACTTTTAAATCTTCTGCTCAAATTTTTCGCATCTGCGGACCCACCGTCGCATCTGCGACGCTGCACTTGCGGAAAATCTATCGCAGATGCGCATTCCACTTAAAATCCCAGCTTCCGCCCCTGCGGCTACAAGATCGCATCTGCGCCTATCGCAGTGTCACGACCCGAATTTCCCTCCTTCAGACTGTGATGGCGCCTAACATTTCACTTGCTAGGCAAGCCAACGTTAGAATAATATTAACCAATTTTTAAATAATTTTAAATTATTAATAATCAAAGAAACAAAAGCGGAAGCAAAGTTTGAAATATAGTGAAATAATTCACAAAAATAACGGTGTCTAAATACCATCCCATAATTGGTGTCACAAGTGCACGAGCTTCTAGAATAAATACAAATAAAGGTCTGAATAAAATAAGCTGTCTAGAAATAAACACACAGCTAAAGTAAAATAGACGGGGACTTCAGAATTGCAGACGCCATGCAGTTATACCTCAAGTCTCCTGCGAATAGCTGAAATCCGAGCAAGTCTATGGCAACCGCTGGGACCAACTCCGAAATCTGCATAAGAAGTGCAGAGTGTAGTATCAGTACAACCGACCTCATGTACTGGTAAGTGCTGAGCCTAACCTCGACGAATTAGTGACGAGGCTAAGGCGGTTCACTTACATTAACCTGTACGCAATATTAATAATATCAACAAATAATAGAAATAAATCAAGTAACTCATTTATAATAATTGAAGCCAACCCAGCAGTCATAATCCATTATTATTTCAACCAATTCTGTTGCAGCGTGCAACCCACTCTCACAATATATTCACATTCAATTCTGTTGTAGCGTGCAACCCGCTCTCACAATATATTCACATTCAATTCTGTTGCAGGGTACAACCCGCTCTCCCAATATTTTTCTTTTAATCAAGTCTGTCAAATATTTATTTCAATCAAGTATATATATAGACTTTTAAATAAGTCTGTTGCGGCGTGCAATCTGATCCCCCAATATTGACTTTTCATTAAGTCTAATTGCGGCGTGCAATCCGATCCCCCAATATTGACTTTTAATAAGACTGTTGCGGCGTGCAACCCGATCCTCTAATATTAACTTTTTAACAAGTCTATTATGGCGTGCAACCCGAACCTCCAATATTAACTTTTAATAAGTCTGTTGCGGCGTGCAACCCGATCCTCCAATATTTCTATTTCAATCATTTCTTATAGAAGAAATTTCCCCAATAAATATAACAATTAATATAAAATCATAAGACAACAAGCATACAACAATTATGATTTAATTATGAAACAAACAATGACAAATAGCAAATTATTATAGAAATCAGAGAGAAAATAGGCAGTTTAATATTTAATATGCTAAATGTCAAATAACAATTAAAACACATAATTCAAATAGCATGTAACAATTAATGTAGGAATTCAAGAATTAATATTTGACAAAGAATAAGAGATAAACAATTATTATAATAATTAATTGATGATTAAAAATAATTTATAATTTTTTTAAGTAAGCAGGCAAACAATTAATTTTGACGACGTATAGACACTCGTCACCTCGCCTATACGTCGTTCACATGCAATTCACATAATAAATAATTTAAGGGTTTTATTCCCTCAAGTCAAGGTTAACTCCGACACTTACCTCGCTTTACAAATTCCAATCAATTATTCAACCACAACTTTTCCTTTTAAATTTGCCTCTGAAAGCTTCAAATCTATTCACAAACAATTTAATATATTCAATACTATCATAGGAATTAATTCCATATGAATTTACACATTTTTCGGATAAAAATCCAAAATTTATTAAAATATTCGATAGTGGGAACCACGTCTCAAATTCCGGAAAAACTCGCGAAATCCGAACACCCATTCCGATACGAGTTCAACCATACAAAATTTATCCAATTCCGATATCAAATGGACCTTCAAATCTTAATTTTTCGTTTTTGAAAAGTTTTACAAAAATTCCAATTTCTTCCATCTAAATCCGAAATAAATGATGAATATAGACATGGATTTGTGAATGTGAATACCTAATTTTTGTACTATTTTAACACCTCCTAAAGTCATTAGTATTTTGTTTCCTAATTTTTGTGTCTTTGATTGCATATTTCCTATCATAAAAATACCAAAAAATAGTTCTTTCTTTATTTGTGTATTTTAGGAATTAACTAACTATTCAATTGGTGAATTAATCTAGTTAATTGATTATTTGAATAAGTTACTTAATTAATTAATTTATTTGTTTTTATAAATTTAGTTTAATAGGTAGGATTAAGAAAGAAATTGGGCCAAATTTGAAAGAGAAAGTGGCCAAAAGTACAAGATAAGGGGGCTGCCCTTGAAAGGGTCCGAAACGACGTAGTTTTGCCTCAAAACTACGTCGTTTCATTAAGTGACCCAAGATCAAATCTCACCCATTGATCACCCCTTGATCTAATGGTCCATATTTGATCTCTCAAGAGATATTTAAAGCCTCAAAAATCTGAAAAATTCCCTCATTTCCCCCATAACTCTTTCTCTCTTCTCTCTCTCTCTTCTCTCTCTTCTCTCAGCCGCCGCCGCCGGAAATCACCCACCGGCGGCGGACCACCTCCAAATTAACACCATATAATCTCCACAACCTCCTCTTCCCATATCTCCAAACCAATTCCTTCAAAAAAACCCTCAAACTCCTTGAATTTTAGATCTAAGAAACTTTAGCCGCCACTTTTTGGTCCAAATTCTTGAAGCTCCGGCCAACACCACCGTACAACACATACATAAATGGATAGAGCTCCACGAGACCTATCTTTTCCTACCCATTTCACCCCCAAAATCCCCGTCACCGCCGGCCCGCTCCTCACCGCTGCCACGGGTCCACTGCCTCACCACCGCCAAAATGCCCTGAACCCCCATCTTAGCTATTTTTCGACTCAAAGACACTCGTTTCTTTTGGCGAGATGCTGAAACGCATTTTGTTCTAGCATCTACCCGAAAGAAACGTACGTTTCGGAGTCGGGTAGTCTCCTTTTAGCATCTACGGCGTCTTCTCGTGGCTCGAACGGCTTCAAGCATACTTGTTAGGTATAATCGTCATCTCTTTAATTAATTTCTAATTTTTTTTTATATTAGTAGATTAGTTTCTGATTTTTTTTTATTTTTCTGTTTTGGTTATTTTTTGTTAATTAGAGTTTCAAGTTAGGCTTATTTAATTAGTTATCTCTATTTAGTTTAGTGGTTTGTTAGATTCGTTATTGATTTAAACATGATCTTTAGTGTATTAGTTAAATCGTTCACTTAGTTAGTCAATTATTTAGTCGTTGTTAGTCGTTGTCCGATTGTTAACGATGCTCGTTCTGTTTTGAGCATTAGTTTGTGAATTTAGTTGTTTGTTTAGTAATTAGTTTGCACAAATCGAATTCATTCCCATCAAGTTGGTTTGAATACTTAGTTCAATTACGTTTTTAGTCTCATCTATGCTTTGTTAGTTCATAGTTGTCCAAGTTTGATTTGTGTTGAGCAAGTAGTTTGTTGTTGATGGTTAAAATCTAAAATTTAGTTTATTTTATCACAAAATAGGGTAATAGTAGCTTACTTTTACTAGTAGGGTGGCTGAAAGGACATTTTTTCTCCTTGCTTCTGACACAGCAAACTTTCAGGTTGTCCTTTCACCTTTGGGACTGACCTTGAACAGTGTTTAGCACACAAAGTCAGTCTTTTGGACAGATTTTTGGTGAACCAAAATCTGTCCAAAAATCTAACTTTATTTGCCTATTGAAAGGGCTGCTTTTCTCCTATAAAAGGGACTCTCTTACACTTAGAATGGGGATCCTTACTCACTAAAAAGCAGGACACTCTATTACACACTCTATCTTATACTGAGACACATCTTGGAGAGTTGCTTAAAGACATATATCTTTGAGAAAAATCAGCAGCTTAATACATATAACAAGCTGAAATTTCAGAGTTTTGTGAGGTTATTTGAGTGCAAAAACCTTGAGAAAAATAGAAAGGTCCCTTAGGCAATTTGTGAAGTTGATAGCTACCAGTTTCAAGCATCTTTGTTGAGTTTTCTGGGTTGTCTTAACACTTGAGTTGCTGCCCTTTTCTACTGTATTTGCTGCTGAGTTTTTTTTTGTTGCTGCACTGCTATATTTTATTATTCTACAAACCAGGTAACTTTCAAATACTTATATTGCAGATTCTTGATGATAATAAGAAGGATTTGATCCTGGTTTGGTTGATGGAACATATTAGATCTAATTTTGTTTCAAGACGAATGTTATATTAGTGTTATCATCATGTAAATCTGTTAAAAATTAGTTAAATTATCGTTTTCTTCTTTATATATGTGATTGAAATTGCATTCTGTTAAGATTACTTAGTTTAAGAAAAAGATAAAGACCCCACTTTTAACTATGTTTGTTTAGTTTGGGCTCTTTTCCGTGAGTTACTTTCATGGTTCATGTATAATTATCTAAGAAAGACTTCTAGCTTCAAATGTTTTGATGTTTTGAATTATAGTCAACATAATGTTATACTTAATATAGTTCTTCTCTTTAGCATTGAAGTATTACCGTTTTTTTGTAGTTTTTATATTTAGTCGTGGTTTTTATGTTGTTAATGAGTGTAGTTTGATTAGTGCCATGTTGGTGTAGATGAGTAGAAATATTATGTTAGTCCTTAAGAAATAGTTGGTTAAGAAGATAAAAGATAATAATTAGCATGTAAGTTTCTTTTATGAAAAATAATTTTTAGTTTGGACATCAATGTAAGAAGCAATTTGGGCTTAGAAGAATACTTGTTATTTTGTGTTGTCTTGGTCATCGAGGCTCTTAAGCAACATGGGCCAAATAAGCTAAAATTTATAGGCCCAATGACAATAGAAAGTAAGATGGGCATTTTCTTTAAAACCAATAAATTGTCTTTTGTTAACTAAAATAAGTGGCCCAATACCATGAAAGTTTAACATAACCTTACCCGGGTTTAATGTCTTGCATTAGTGAAAATTATTTTTAATAATAATATTTTTTTTCAGTCGAACAAGTAATAAATAAAAAAGAAGCGCTTTTTAATTAATTTAAGCGATAGGCAATTTTAGGCACGTTTGAGATGTAGACCATGTGTTCATACACGGTCCTTGGTCGATATTTATTTTTAATAAAGTAATCATGTGTGCATTCCCACTCCTTGACTTTTTAATATTAATTGTATTTAAACCATGTGTACCGACACGTTCTTTGTTTTAATACATATAATCAAATAAGGACTTTGTGTGCTTGCACGCTCCTAGGCCAAAATTATTAATTATTAAGCGGTACTAGACAATAGTAACTTAAGGCAAATAATACACACTTTATCCAAAAATAATTTAAGCCAAATTTTAGTCAATAAAAGTGACCGTGCTAGAACCACGGGATTCGAGAAATGCCTTACACCTTCCCCCCGATTAACATAATTCCTTACCCGGACTTTATTTTCGCAGACCAATAATAATAGAGTCAAATCTTCCTTTGATTAGGGATTTAAATAAAAGGTGACTTGGAACACCAACAAAATCAATTCCAAGTGGCGACTCTGTAAATAAAATAAACCCTACTCAATTTTTTCACTTTAATTGGAAAAACCCTTTAATCCACATTAATATCTTTTTGGGGGTAGAAAAGGGGGTATGACAGCTCTGACGACTCTGCTGGGGACTTCAAGAATTCGAGTTTGTACATTGACTTTATTTGGCTTTATTAATTTTTGTATATATTGTGATTTATTTGGGCCTAATGTGTTACTTGTCGAGTTTTTACCGTTTTGATATTGTTGAACTGTACATATAAATTGTATCTTCTCTCACATCCCTCTGAGTCTTCTGATAATTAGTTATGTTATGTTTGCCTACCAGCATTACAAAATTTCTATCTTGAGATAAAGCCAGTTAGCTTACCAGCTTCTGGTGAAGGATTTAGTCACACGTGTTTAGGCGGGAGAGTCGTTAGCTAGCCAATGTTGTTCTACTACTGGTGACGCTTGACGCTCCTCGGCTCGGGTTGTCCGCCCGGGTAAGCCAGGTCTAGATACCATCTCCTTTAGAATTTACAAACTTAGAAGAGCAAGCCACAAGCAATGAATATCCCTAGTAGGCAACGCTTTATTTGCATCATGTGCATTTGACTTAGCATCGCTCGATGCAGGGGCCGAGTTCTATTTTAGGACAGGTTTTGTTGAGACCATTATGTCATGTTATGTGCTACTTGTTGTATTATTTGGGAGGCTTTCATGTCGACCGACTTTAGCATAAATCAGTTGAACGAACAGAGAAAAAACAATGATGTGGTCTAGTGCATATGGTTTTTAAAGATTAACTTTCATAAAAAAAAAAAAGAAGAACATAGTCGTCTTTGACCGAACTACGCGGGTCTGATTCTCACCGGATGTGAGATACGTAGGCAAACCTCATCGGTTCCGGCTCCTAATTTTTAAAATTCCAAAAAAATATTTTTTCATTAATTCCTTCTTTAGAAGTCTTTATTTGAGATGTCAAATCTAAAAATCCAAAAATATTTTCTTCGTTGAAAAAAGTCTTTCTCCAAAAATAAAAAAATAAAATAAAAATCATAATCCAAAAAAAAAAAAATTCTGTCTTTTTAAATTTACAAAAAAATAAAAATCAAAAATATTTTCTTTATTTTCTAAAAAATCTTTCTTTCGAAGATTCCAAAAAAAAAAAGCAAAATAAAAAAAATCTTTGTTTAGAAGTTTTCTTTTAAAAACAAAATCCAAAATAAAGAAAAATTCAAAATATTTTCCTTGTTAGGAGCTTTTGTGGTCTGTTTTGTATATGAAAATAAAATAAAGAAAAAAAAAGTTAGTTTATTTATTTTATTCCTAATCTCCGTAAACTACGTAATTATCCGATTCATGCGGCGACATGATACGTAGGCAACCCACAAAAGGTTCGATCAAAATATATTTCAATGATTCTAAGATGAGGGATTAAAATGAGGCGTAAGTGAAAAAAAACAAAAGAAGAAGAAAATAAGAGCATCAATAAGAAGCTACCTCATAAGCCGGAATGAAACATGAAGCCTCCAAAAATATTTTAGAAACAGTGTCAATGATAGGAGCATGGCACATTATGTGCGATTCATATCTATAAAATGCTTAACCCTAACACGTTTGTTGTCTCTTACGTAGTAAGCTTAAGGTGGTTGGTTTGTGGTGAAACTGGCAACACACCATTACTTCACTAGATCTAAGGGAGCAGTAGTAATGGCCAACGATGATGAGATCGAGCTGATCAGTGACGACCCCCAGGGTCAATCAGTTGAACAAGAGTCGGAGGAAATAAGAAAATTGAGACAGCAATTGTTTGATGTATATCAAGCTTGGGTGTCTAGTCAGCCTCCACCCCGTGGTCCCTCAGAGGGAACTTCCACCGTACCTCTGGCTGCTCAACCACCGCTCCATACAACGAGCGACCACATCCTACCACCAGGGTATGTGCCAAACTACAGCCTCCACGTTGCTCCTGGTACCTCTAATGTGCGACCTCCAGTCGCACCGGTCAGGAACACTCCTCTAGTCGTGTCTGGCGCACCGGCATACACAATCCCGCCTCCACCTCCTATGACGAGGCCAATCAACGAGCCACCATTTCATGCTTATGATGGCCAATACTACTCTCCAAATATGGCTTTCGGGGTCTCGGCTCCATATAATCAGACTCCTCAGTGCGAGTCACCAGTGGAAAATGAAAAGCCTGCCAAGACGGTTGAGCCGGATGAGATGCCCAGGAAAATGAAAAGTCTTGAACAGAACATAAAGAACATACATGGACTAGGGGGTCACAAAAGTGTTTCGTTCAGTGATTTATGCATGTTCCCTCACATCCATTTGCCACCAGGGTTCAAGACCCCAAAATTTGAGAAATATGATGGACACGGTGACCCTATCGCCCATTTGAAAAGGTGTTGCAACCAGCTGAGGGGTGCAGGTGGAAAAGAAAAATTGCTGATGGCTTATTTTGTAGAAAGTCTTGTGGGGGTAGCCTCCGAATGGTTCATTGACCAAGATATCTCTCACTGGTATGTCTGGGACGACATGGCCCAAGCCTTCGTCAAACAATTTCAATACAACATAGATATTGCGCCGGATCGCAATTCCCTATCCAATATGAAGAAAAAGCCGACTGAAAGCTTTAGGGAGTATGTGATCAAGTGGAGGGAGCAAGCATCTAGAGTTAAGCCACCCATGGATAACCACGAGTTGATCACTGTTTTTTTGGAGGCCCAAGAGCCTGATTACTTTCAGAACATGATGTCCGCAATGGGTAGACCTTTTGCGGAAGCGATCAAAATAGGAGAAATGGTCGAAAATGGCCTCAAGACTGGCAGAATTGTAAGTCAAGCTGCTCTCAAAGCCACCACCCAAGCTATCCAAAATGGGTCGGGAAGTTTGGCAAATAAAAAGAAGAGAGATGAAAGATCAATGATGACTTCGGGATCCAGGGAAGTTCAAAGAGGGGCATCGCACCCTTATGTGCAAATTCAGCAGGGGCAATCCAGCTACCCTCAACATTACTATCCCCCGCCAATTCCTCAGTACTCTGTGGGACCGCCACAATATACAGTGTTTAATTCTCAATAATATTCTTGTCCTCCCAATCAACAGGTACGGGCACCAGCTCCAAGATTACCCCGATCTCAGCAGCAAAATTTTCGGGCACCCTACAATGCTCATCCTAGGCAGGATTATGGTCGAGAGCAGAGGCCGATGGAAATATTTACTCCATTGGCGGAGTCATACTCTAGTCTGTTCCAGAAGTTGAAGCAGATAGGCATGATTGGACCCATCGCTCCCCACCATATGCATCCCGATTCACATGGATTTCAAGCAAATGCTAGATGTGAATATCATTCGGGTGCTCCGGGGCATAGCACTGATGACTGTTGGACCCTGAAAAGAGCCATAGAAAGACTCATTGTTGAAAAATTGATTGTAGTCACGAATGGTGAGGACCCTCCTAATGTGACCAATAACCCGTTACCAGTACACAATGATGTTCATTTTGTGGGAATATTTGGCCGAGATCATGAATACAAGCCGGTTGGTCGAGTAGAAATGACAGTGGTAACGATTCAAGAGGGAACCAAACTGGAAGTAAGTCCAAGCCTAGATGCACCATTGGTTGTGAAAGGCGCCTAGAGCTCAGAGAGGGCAACTTTATTTATTCCAAAAATCTTGAGGTTGGAAGTTCGCTCCAATGTTTCAAGCCCAAAGTTATACGTCCTTGGAGGTCACCCTATCACAAAGGAGAATCAGGGCGATACGACGGGTATAATAGAACCGATCATAATCAAGCCTGCCACACAACCCCGTGTAACAAATACGAAAACCATCCCTTGGAACTACAACAAAACTGTAGTAACCTACAAAGGCAAGGAAATCATAGAAGAAGTGGGGGAAACTGGAGGTTTGACTCGATCAGGGAGGTGTTACTCTCCAGAAGAGTTGAGGAAGGCTAAGCAAATCAGAGAAGGCCAAATGCCAATAAAGAAACCGGTCACTGAAGAAGAGGCGGAGGAGTTTTTGAAAAAGATGAAAGTTCAGGATTACTCAATCATCGACCAGCTGAGAAAGACTCCTGCCCAAATCTCTCTGTTATCTCTGCTCATACACTTAGGAGAGCATGCCCGTGTACTAATCAAAATCCTGAACGAGGCACATGTCTCAAAGAATACCAGCATGAATCAGTTAGAGAAAATGGCCAATAGATTTTTTGAGGTAAACAGAATTTCCTTTATTGATGATGAACTTCTTGAGGAGGGAGCCGGTCACAATAGGGCTTTGCACCTGATTGTCAAATGTGAGAGGCATTATGTGAAGTGAGTCACGGTTGATGGAGGCTTGAGTGTAGATGTATGCCCTCTTTCTACCTTACAAAGCATGAAGATCAATACAGACAGGATCCGACCCAGTAATGTTCGCATCCGGGCTTTTAATGGCTCAGCGAAAGATACCATTGGGGAGATCAACCTCACCATGACGACTGGGCCTGTTGATTTTGAAATTGTCTTCCAAGTAGTGGACATGGAAACTTCTTATAACTTTCTTCTTGGAAGGCCATGGATCCATACGGCCCGAGCTGTGCCATCCACCTTGCATCAGATGCTCAAATTTGAGCACGACAGGTAATAAATTATTGTTCACGGAGAAGACGAGTCATCCATTTATAAAGACCCGTTAATCCCATGTATTGAGGCCAAGGAAGGATGCGAGTCTATTGTCTATCAGGCTTTCAAAGTAGTTGTTGTGGACCATGTTGAGGAAGGAAAACCCATTCTACATCCACGTCTCTCCGCCACATCTGTAATGGTGGTTGCACTTATGATGAGACAAGGTTATGAGCCAAGAAAAGGTTTGGGGGCATCATTATAAGGAATTTCAAAACCCATTTCTCCGTTCAGTAACATGGGTACTTTTGGTTTAGGCTTCAGGCCAACACAAGCAGACGAAGACAAAGCCAAGCACCGCAAAAAGCATGGGTGGGTCTTGCAGCAACCTATCCCTCACATTTTCTATACTTTTGTCGAGCCACGATTCAAACAGGGTCAAAATTCTGGCGCATGCAAACATTGATGAAATTTGCCATGGCCTCAGGCAGATGTTTTCTAAAGTGAATATGATCCAGGCTGGTGAAGGCACTAGTCGTGCTGATATGCAACTAATTGGCCCAGGCACCATGCTCAATAACTGGGAAGCAACTCCTCTCCCCAAAAGGAAGGAGTCTTGGTAGTTGACTTTTACAGCTTCTTTCTTTGGTACTTTGGGTTACTTTCAGGGTTGTAATCCAAATATCTTAGTATGATTGTTTTATTTTGACGTTAACCCTTCTATCCTTTCAAATTCAATGAAATGCAGTTCAGTTTCATATTAAATTTTGTATCTTTTCCTTTTCCTAATTCCTGCCATTTTATTTCCATTTCAGTTTTGTTAATGCCGGCTTTAATAACATGACATGCATGCGGAATTCACGCCCAGATCTCAAAAAGCTATCTAATTTCAAAATAATTCATCAAGAGGTCGAATATGATGAAGATAAGGTTTTTGATGAAATAAAAAGAGAGCTGGAATAATTTGAAAACAAGCCTAGGCCCAACCTCAATGAAACTGAGCCAATTAATATCGGAGGTCATGAAGAAGTCAGAGAAACAAAGATAAGCATTCACACTGAACAAAAAACCAGAGAATGCCAAGGGAGATCAAAAAAGAACTATAAGGTAGCTTGCCAGCGGCTTCTTCCTGAATGGGGAAATTTTGTACAAAAGGACCCCAGATTTGAACTTGTTGAGATGCGTAGATGCCACAGAAGCTGAGCGGATCATGAGTGAAGTGCATTCGGGGTTATGCGAACCTCACATGAATGGATATGTTTTGGCGAAGAAGATTCTACGGGCAGGGGATTATTGTCTTACAATGGAGCGAGATTGCTTCAGTTTTGTTCGCAAGTGTCACCAATGCCAGATTCATAGTGACCTGATTCACTCGCCACCTTCGGAGTTGTATCCCATGTCCTCTCCTTGGCCTTTCGTTGCTTGGGGAATGGATGTTATTGGGCCAATAGAGCCAAAGGCTTCAAATGGGCATAGATTCATTTTGGTTGGAATTGATTACTTCACCAAGTGGGTAGAGGCCGTCACTTTCAAAGCAGTCACCAAGAAAGCAGTGGTAGACTTTGTTCATTCCAACATCATCTGCCGCTTAGGTATCCCAAATACCATTACAACTAACAATGCAGCCAATCTCAATAGTCATTTGATGAAGGAGGTATGCGAGAAATTTAAAATTATGCATCGCCATTCTACCCCTTACCGGCCAAAATCCAATGGAGCCGTTGAAGCGGCGAACAAGAACATCAAGAAGATTCTTAGGAAAATGATCCAAGGTTCGAGACAATGGCATGAAAAGTTACCTTTTGCTATTTTGGGATACCGCACGACTGCTCGCATATCTGTTGGTGCAACTCCTTATCTGTTGGTATATGGGACGGAAGCCGTAATACCGGCTGAAGTCGAAATTCCCTCTCTTCGGATCATTATGGAGTCGGAGATTGAAGATGCAGAATGGGTAAAGACCCGATTAGAACAACTAATGCTGATTGATGAAAAACGGCTAGCAGCAGTGTGCTTTGGCCAGTTATACCAGCAAAGAATGGCACGCGATTACAACAAGAAAGTGCGTCCAAGGCACTTCGAGGTAGGCCAACTCGTTCTGAAACGCGTTCTTCCACACCAAGTAGAAGCTAAAGGAAAGTTCGCCCCAAACTGGAAAGGACCCTACATCATCAAGAAAGTGTTACCAAAAGGGGGCCTTGCACTTGGTAGATGAAGAAGGACGGGTACCAGACATGACTATTAATGCAGATGCAGTCAAAAGATATTATGTCTGATATATACCCTCTGTGGAACTTTCACGCATGATTTTCTTAGATCGAGATGACGAAGGCTACCATTGCTTGCTATTCCAAGCAAGTGTCACCCATTTTGTTACCCCTTTTAACCTGTACGCAATATTAATAACATCAACAAATAATAGAAATAAATCAGGTAACTCATTTATAATAATTGAAGCCAACCCTGCAGTCATAATCCATTATTATTTCAACCAATTCTGATGCAGCGTGCAACCCGCTCTCACAATATATTCATATTCAATTCTGTTGCAGCGTGCAACCCGCTCTCACAATATATTCACATTCAATTATGTTGCAGCGTGCAACCCGCTCTCCCAATATTTTCCTTTTAATCAAGTCTGTCATATATTTATTTCAATCAAGTATATATATAGACTTTTAAATAATTATGTTGCGGCGTGCAATCTAATCCCACAATATTGAATTTTCATTAAGTCTATTACGGCGTGCAATCCGATCCCCCAATATTGACTTTTAATAAGACTGTTGCGGCGTGCAACCCGATCCTCTAATATTAACTTTTTAACAAGTCTGTTGCGGCGTGCAACCCGATCATCCAATATTTCCATTTCAATCAAATCTTATAGAAGAAATTTCTCCAATAAATGCAACAATTAATATAAAATCATAAGACAACAAGCATACAACAATTACGATTTAATTATGAAACAAACAATGACAAATAGCAAATTATTATAGAAATCAAGGAGAAAATAGGCAGTTTAATATTTAATATGCTAAATGTCAAATAACAATTAAAACACATAATTCAAATAGCATGTAACAATTAATGTAGGAATTCAAGAATTAATATTTGACAAAGAATAAGAGATAAATAATTATTATAATAATTAATTGATAATTAAAAATAATTTATGATTTTTTTAAGTAAGCAGGCAAACAATTAATTTTGACGACGTATAGACACTCGTCACCTCGCCTATACGTCGTTCACATGCAATTCACATAACAAATAATTTAAGGGTTCTATTCCCTCAAGTCAAGGTTAACCCCGACACTTACCTCGCTTTGCAAATTCCAATCAATTATTCAACCACAACTTTTCCTTTTAAATTTGCCTCTGAAAGCTTCAGATCTATTCACAAACAATTTAATATATTCAATACTATCATAGGAATTAATTCCATATGAATTTACACATTTTTCGGATAAAAATCCAAAATTTATTAAAATATTCGACAGTGGGAACCACGTCTCAAATTCCGAAAAAACTCGCAAAATCCGAACACCTGTTCCGATACGAGTTCAACCATACAAAATTTATCCAATTCCGATATCAAATGGACCTTCAAATCTTAATTTTTCGTTTTTGGAAAGTTTTACAAAAATTTCAATTTCTTCCATCTAAATTCGAAATAAATGATGAATATAGACATGGATTTGTGAATGTGAATACCTAATTTTGTACTATTTTAACACCTCCTAAAGTCATTAGTGTTTTGTTTCCCAATTTTTGTGTCTTTGATTGCATATTTCCTATCATAAAAATACCAAAAAATAATTCTTTCTTTATTTGTGCATTTTAGGAAATAACTAACTATTCAATTGGTGAATTAATCTAGTTAATGGATCATTTGAATAAGTTACTTAATTAATTTATTTATTTTTGTAAATTTAGTTTAATAGGTAGGATTAAGAAAGAAATTGGGCCAAATTTGAAAGAGAAAGTGGCCAAAAGTGCAAGATAAGGGGGCTGCCCTTGAAAGGGTCCGAAACGACGTAGTTTTGCCTCAAAACTACGTCGTTTCATTAAGTGACCCAAGATCAAATCTCACCCATTGATCACCCCTTGATCTAATGGTCCATATTTGATCTCTCAAGAGATATTTAAAGCCTCAAAAATCTGAAAATTTCCCTCATTTCCCCCATAACTCTTTATCTCTTCTCTCTCTCTCTTCTCTCTCTTCTCTCCGCCGCCGCCGCCGGAAATCACCCACCGGCGGCGGACCACCTCCAAACACCTCCAAATTAACACCATATAATCTCCACAACCTCCTCTTCCCATATCTCCAAACCAATTCCTTCAAAAACCCCTCAAACTCCTTGAATTTTAGATCTAAGAAATTTTAGCCGCCACTTTTTGGTCCAAATTCTTGAAGCTCCGGCCAACACCTCCCTACAACACATACATGAATGGATAGAGCTCCACGAGACCTATCCTTTCCTACCCATTTCACCCCCAAAATTCCGGTCGCCGCCGGCCCGCTCCTCACCTCCGCCACGGCTCCACTGCCTCACCACCGCCAAAATGCCCCAAACCCCCATCTTAGCTATTTTTTGACTCAAAGACACTCGTTTCTTTTGGCGAAATGCTGAAACGCATTTCGTTCTAGCATCTACCCGAAAGAAACGTGCGTTTCGGAGTCGGGTAGTCGCCTTTTAGCATCTCTGGCGTCTTCTCGTGGCTCGAACGGCTTCAAGCATACTTGTTAGGTATAATCCTCATCTCTTTAATTAATTTCTAATTTTTTTTATATTAGTAGATTAGTTTCTGATTTTTTTTTATTTTTCTATTTTGGTTATTTCTTGTTAACTAGAGTTTCAAGTTAGGTTTATTTAATTAGTTATCTCTATTTAGTTTAGTGGTTTGTTAGATTCGTTATTGATTTAAACATGATCTTTAGTGTATTAGTTAAATCGTTCACTTAGTTAGTCAATTATTTAGTTGTTGTTAGTCGTTGTCCGATTGTTAAAGATGCTCGTTCTGTTTTGAGCATTAGTTTGCTAATTTAGTTGTTTGTTTAGTAATTAGTTTGCACAAATCGAATTCATTCCCATCAAGTTGGTTTGAATACTTAGTTCAATTACGTTTTTAGTCTCGTCTATGCTTTGTCAGTTCATAGTTGTCCAAGTTTGATTTTTGTTGAGCAAGTAGTTTGTTGTTGATGGTTAAAATCTAAAGTTTAGTTTATTTTATCACAAAATAGGGTAATAGTAGCTTACTTTTACTAGTAGGGTGGCTGAAAGGACATTTTTTCTCCTTGCTTCTGACACAGCAGATTTTCAGGTTGTCCTTTCACCTTTGGGACAGACCTTGAACAGTGTTTAGCACACAAAGTCAGTCTTTTGGACAGATTTTTGGTGAACCAAAATCTGTCCAAAAATCTAACTTTATTTGCCTATTGAAAGGGCTGCTTTTCTCCTATAAAAGGGACTCTCTTACACTTAGAATGGGGATCCTTACTCACTGAAAAGCAGGACACTCTATTACACACTCTATCTTATATTGAGACACATCTTGGAGAGTTGCTTAAAGACATATATCTTTGAGAAAAATCAGCAGCTTAATACATATAACAAGCTGAAATTTCAGAGTTTTGTGAGGATTATTTGAGTGCAAAAACCTTGAGAAAAATAGAAAGATCCCTTAGGCAATTTGTGAAGTTGATAGCTACCAGTTTCAAGCATCTTTATTGAGTTTTCTGGGTTGTCTTAACACTTGAGTTGCTGCCCTTTTCTACTGTATTTGCTGCTGAGTTTTTTTTTGTTGCTGCACTGCTGTATTTTATTATTCTACAAACTAGGTAACTTTCAAATTCTTATATTGCAGATTCTTGATGATAATAAGAAGAATTTGATCCCGGTTTGGTTGATGGAACATATTAGATCTGATTTTGTTTCAAGACGAATATTATATTAGTGTTATCATCATGTAAATCTGTTAAAAATTAGTTAAATTATCGTTTTCTTCTTTATATATATGATTGAAATTATATTCTGTTAAGATTACTTAGTTTAAGGAAAAGATAAAGACCCCACTTTTAACCATGTTTGTTTAGTTTGGGCTCTTTTCCGTGAGTTACTTTCATGGTTCATGTATAATTATCTAAGAAAGACTTCTAGCTTCAAATGTTTTGATGTTTTGAATTATAGTCAACATAATGTTATACTTAATATAGTTCTTCTCTTTAGCATTGAAGTATTACCGTTCTTTTTGTAGTTTTTATATTTAGTCGTGGTTTTTATGTTGTTAATGAGTGTAGTTTGATTAGTGCCATGTTGGTGTAGATGGGTAGAAATATTATGTTAGTCCTTAAGAAATAGTTGGTTAAGAAGATAAAAGATAATAATTAGCATGTAAGTTTCTTTTATGAAAAATAATTTTTAGTTTGGACATCAATGTAAGAAGCAATTTGGGCTTAGAAGAATACTTGTTATTTTGTGTTGTCTTGGTCATCGAGGATCTTAAGCAACATGGGCCAAATAAGCTAAAATTTGTAGGCTCAATGACAATAGAAAGTAAGATGGGCGTTCTTTAAAACCAATAAATTGTCTTTTGTTAAATAAAATAAGTGGCCCAATACCATGAAAGTTTAACATAAGCTTACCCGGGTTTAATGTCTTGCATTAGTGAAAATTATTTTTAATAATAATTTTTTTTTTCAGTCGAACAAGTAATAAATAAAAAAGAAGCGCTTTTTAATTAATTTAAGCGATAGGCAATTTTAGGCAAGTTTGAGATGTAGACCATGTGTTCATACACGGTCCTTGATCGATATTTTTTTTTAATAAAGTAGTCATGTGTGCATTCCCGCTCCTTGACTTTTCAATATTAATTGTATTTAAACCATATGTACCGAAAAGTTCTTCGTTTTAATACATATAATCAAATAAGGACTTTGTGTGCTTGCACGCTCCTAGGCCAAAATTATTAATTATTAAGCGGTACTAGACAATAGTAACTTAAGGCAAATAATACACACTTTATCCAAAAATAATTCAAGCCAAATTTTAGTCAATAAAAGCGACCGTGCTAGAACCACGGGATTCGGGGTATGTCTTACACCTTTCCCCCGGTTAACAGAATTTCTTACCCGGACTTTGTTTTCGCAGACCAATAATAATAGAGTCAAATCTTCCTTTGATTAAAGATTCAAATAAAAGGTGACTTGGAACACCAACAAAATCGATTCCAAGTGGCGACTCTGTAAATAAAATAATCCCTACTCAATTTTGTCACTTTAATTGAAAAAATCCTTTAATCCACATTAATATCTTTTAGGGGTAGAAAAGGGGGTGTGACAGTTAAATATAATAACTTTTGGTTATAGAACACTTACCCAATCCAAAGTCGTGAAAAACCCCTTTGGAATCGCCAAAATTCGAGACTTAAAACTCAAAAATGAGCAAAAATGGCTAAGACCCAATTTTATGTATTCTGCCCAGCATTTTCGCATCTGCGGGCTATATTTTCGGACCTGCAGTCTCGCATTTGCGAGACAAAGCTCGCATTTGCGGAACAGGGCATCTTGACCAGTGGTCGCATCTGCACTCAAAAA
This sequence comes from Nicotiana tomentosiformis, assembly GCF_000390325.3. Lineage (NCBI taxonomy): Eukaryota > Viridiplantae > Streptophyta > Magnoliopsida > Solanales > Solanaceae > Nicotiana > Nicotiana tomentosiformis. The sequence continues at coordinate 129,459,706 of NC_090818.1, forward strand.
TGTCGCACCTGCGACATCCGCTTCTGCGCAAAAAGGCCGCACCTGCGAAGACCCCAAGCCAGCCCAGTACCGCATCTGCAATGGGAGGCTCGCTTCTGCAAGCTCGCACATGCTGTCACGACCCAAGCTGTTCAAGCTATTCTTTCAATTCTTTCAATTCTTTCGGAGCCATGCGATACGGTGGGATAGATATAAGCTGGGTTTCTAAATCCAAGTCAATACAGAAATCAATATCACGATCAGGTGGCATACCTGGAAGATCTGACGAAAATACATCGGGGAACTCCCGAACTACAGGCACTGAATCAATAGCCGGAGTCTCTGCAGTAGTATCCCGAACATAGGCTAGATAAGCCAAACAACCCTTCTCAACCATGTGTTGAGCCTTTATAAAAGAAATTACTCGATTAAATGAACTAACAGGCGAACCGTTCCACTCCAGCTTAGGCAATGCTGGAATAGACAAGGTAACAGTCTTGGCATGACAATCTAGAATAGCATGATATAGAGATAACCAGTCCATGCCCAGAATAATTTTAAAATCGATCATCTCAAGCAATAGGAGATCTGCTCTAGTTTAATAACCACAGAATGTAATAATACAGGACCGGTAGATCTTGTTCACAACAACAGAATAGCCCACAGGAGTGGACACATAAACAGGAGTACTCAAGGACTCACGAGAAACACCCAGGAATAGAGCAAATAGAGATGACACATATGAATACGTAGATCCTGGATCAAATAATACTGAGGCATCTTTGCCACAAACAGAAATAATACTTGTAATCATGGCATCTGAGGCCTCTACATCTGGTCTAGCCAGAAAAACCTAGAACCGAGCTGGAGTGCCAACTGTCTAGCCTCCGCCTGGCTGTACTCCACCTCTGGGTGGTCGGACTACTGGTGGAGCAACTGGTCCGGTAAGCATAGGCTGCTGACCCTGCTGTACTGGTCTACCCCGAAGCCTGGGGCAAAACCTCCGCATGTGACTGGGATCCCCGCACTCGTAACAACTCTTCGGTGCGATGGGCTGCTGACTAAGTGTCTGGACCTGGGAATATGAATACCCACTGGGAGGACCCTGAATAGCTGGTGGGCGGTAAGAACTCTCTGGGATAGTATTGAGATAAGGTTGCACTGGACCTCGAGGAGGTGGTGGTGCTGGATATGGGGGTCTGCTGGACTGCCCCCTCACGAACTGGCCTCTGCCCCCTGACGGAGCACCTCTGAACTCTCCATAGTACCTGAACCGCTTATCTTTCATAATCTGCTCTCGGCTTCGCTGACGTACACCCTCAATCCTCTGGGCTATCTCCACAACTCGCTCATAAGAAGTACCCATCTCAACCTCTCGAGCCATAGTGGCCTGAATACTAGTATGTAAACCGGCTACAAACCTTCGCACTCTCTCCGCCTCAGTAGGAAGTATCATTAGTGCATGGCGAGATAATTCAGAAAACCTCGCCTCATAATCAGTCACTGACATCTGACCCTGCTGGAGCTGCTCAAACTGAAACCGCAACTCTTCCCTCTGGGAGGGTGGAATATACCTGTCCAAGAAGATACGGGTGAACCAGTCCAAAGTCATGGGAGGAGAATCTGCTGGTCTGCCAAGAGCATAAGACTTCCACCATCTACGGGCTCTACCCTCTAGCTGAAAAGTAGCAAAATTAACCCCATGGGATTCCAATATCCTCATGTTGTACAGTCTATCCTTGCAACGATCAATGAAATCCTGTGGATCCTCATGTCGCTCACCCCCGAAGACAGGAGGATGTAGTCTAGACCATCTGTCCAATAGTTTCTGACGATCGGCGGCTACAACTGGCCTGGGCTCAGGTGTAGTTGTTGCCACTGGCTGGGCTCCACCCACGGGTAGTGCACCCTGGGTCAGATATAGAGCAGCTGCCTGTCCATGAGCATGTGCGGTAAGGGTTTGTGCTCCCCCACCCACCTGAGATGTGGCTGGGTCTGCCGGAAATAAACCGGCCTGAGTCATATTGTCCATGAATCGTAGCATACGACCCATGACATCCTGAAATCCCGGTGCAGATGTGAAGTCCACCGGTGCTGGCTCTGCCACAGGTACCTCACCCTGCTACTCAATAATGGGATTCTCTGCTGGATCCACTAGCGGCATAACTGGAATAGTCCTGGGATGGCCTCGCCCTCTACCATGGGCTCGAGCCCTCCCTCGGCCTCTGCCTCGGCCTCTAGCAACTGGGGGAGTAGCTCTTCCCTGGTCTGGAACTTCATTCGAGCGCGTTCTCACCATCTGTGAGAAAATCAGAGGAGGATTTTTTTAGTGCTACATTAATTGCAAGATGGAATGTGAAGAAGGGTAATTTCCTAACACCCTATAGCCTCTCGAAGATAAGTACAGACATCTCCGTACCGATCCGCAAGACTCTATCAGGTCTGCTCATAACTTGTGAGACCTACGTGAACCTAGTGCTCTGATACCATGTTGTCACGACCCAATTTCACTTGTAGGTCGTGATGGCGCCCAACACTACAACTAGGCAAGCCAACTAATAAATTAAGCATACATTGATAAAATTTAAAACCAAGAAAATATAAACCCAAACTCTACCAATGTGTGTGTGCCAAGACCTGGTGTCACAAGTGCATGAGCATCTAGTAGATTATACAAAACTCCAAATACTGTCTGAAATAAAATAGACAGAATGTAAATATAAGAAGAGACATTGGTAGCTGCAGAACAGCTCAGAAAAGCAGCTCACCACTATGCCTCGTGATGACGTGGGTATGTGATGATAGGTCCTCTACTAGTACCTGTTTCAAATCCTGCGCAAAAAGAGCAGCAAGTGTAGTATGAGTACGTAAACAACGTGTACCCAGTAAATATCAAGCCTAATCTCGAAGTGGTAGAGACGAGATGGCCGACTTTGACACTCACTATGGGTCAATAATAATAACTGAAATAAAACTAGGATATTTAAATCAGCATGATTTACAGAATTTACAATAATTTATTTAATCAGCAGAAATAATCAAATTCCTTCAAATATAACAATTCTCAATATATTAATTAAATTTCTTCAATTCAAATAAATTCTAATTTATCAATTAAATCTCATTTACAGGAGTAACAATTAATTCCTAAACAAGCAAGAATAATAATTCATTAAATTTCAAGGATTTGCCAATTTATTAATTAGCTTCACAAGCTGAAATAAGTTATTAAAGTATTGTGTAATTATTATTATTAAGTACGATTTCTGCCGAGGACGTACGACCCGATCCAGAGTGTCATGTACACTGCCGAGGGACGTGCGGCGCGATCCATAGATGCATCTATCCTGCCGAGGCATTCGGCCCGCTCCACAAGAAAGAAGGATATTTTTTTATGTGCCTCCGGAAGGAGAGAATATTTATTATAAGATAAATTCGGGAGGAGAATAATTTCTTTTAAAAATTAATTGATTTAAACAGAAAATCAAGCCTATGAGATTTCCATCCTTTAATATCTTTATCTAACAATTCACAATACATTCATATATATCAATTAATATTAATTAATCAAAGAATACTATTTACACAAGTAATGCATGCTTTGAGTCCTAAACTACCCGGACTTTAGCATTAATAGTAGCTACGCACGGACTCTCGTCACCTCGTGCGTACGTAACCCCCACAATTAGCAACAATTATTTAATTTTAATCACCTATGAGGTAATTTCTCCCTCACAAGATTAGACAAGAGACTTACCTCGTCTTGCTCCAATTTAATCCACTATAAGGCCTTTTCCACGATTATCCAACTCTGTCTGGCTCGAATCTAGCCAAAATAATTCGATACAATCACTAAAAATTATAGGAATCAATTCTATAAGAAAATAATATATTTTTAATAAAAATTCTAAAATTAATTAAAAATTCGTCCGTGGGGCCCATATCTCGGAATCCGGCAAAAGTTACGAAATCCGATAACCCATTCAATTACGAGTCCAACCATACCAGTTTCACTCAAATCCGACTCTGAATCGATACCGAAATCTCAAAACAATTCGTTTCTATGAGATTAATAAAAAATTTTCAAATTTAAATCTCAAAACACTAATTTATGGTGAAAACAATGATATACTTGTATATGTAGACCAAATCCGAGTTAGAATCACTTACCCCAATATTTTTCCCTTGAAAAACTGACAAAAGTCGCCTCTGCTCAAGCTCAAGTTCGTCAAAAATGGCAAATGGGACGAATGTCCTCTTTTATAAACTGCCCAGGCAGCCTTCGGAAATTGGGCCTCGATTGTGGCTTCGATCGTGGCCCTCGAGCCTGGGCTTCGGTCATGGCCTCGATCATGGCCTCAAGCTTGGGACTTGGTCATGGCCTCGATCAGGCCTCGAGCCTGGGACTCGGTCATGGCCTCGATCAGGCCTCGAGCCTGGGACTTAGTCATGGCCTCGATCAAGTTCGATCTTGGATCTTGATCCTGGCCCTCGAGCTGGACCTTCGATCGTGGCTTTGATACTGAGCCTCGTCCTTGGCTTCGACTCAGGCCTCGATCGTGGGCTCTGTATCTGGGTTCGATCTGGGGCTCGATCACAGCCTAGAATATACAGCAGAAGGGAAAATTGCAGCAGCTTTTTAAGTCCAACTTTTGATCCGTTAATCATCCAAAACTCACCCGAGGCCCTCGAAACCTCAACCAAATATATCAACAAGTCCTAAAACATCATACGAACTTAGTCGAACCTCTAAATCATATCAAACAACGCTAAAATCATGAATCATACCCCAATTCAAGCTTAATG